>NC_141889.1:16869803-19780403 GCF_030686135.1 Camelina sativa | reverse complement strand
ACAAGGCGTGAAACGAATCCTGAAAATCCTTGTGGCCTAGACTCTCTTATAACAACTCTTCAATCCTCAGCTAGTGAATGGCAACGTCAAGTGCTGTGGAATCACTTGATATACCAAAAACTCTTTGATGTAACCCACCAAGGAGAAAGAACAAGTTCCAATGGAACAAAAGAGTTTTCTACTCTCAAATAAAAAATAAAAGATTTCTTGATTGAATGATTTCTCAAATGAGATTATATTTGTTTAAAATAGGGATAAAAAACTTGGTCACAAAGCCAAGTATTGCTTATTCTTGAAACTAAAAACATTAAGGATACTAAGTTGAATGAAGACCCAACTCTTGGTGCATGTTTCCTTCCTCCAAAGTGACTTTTGGTGCATGTATCTCTTATTTTCGTCACTCTTTTTAGACCACAAAATAAAGTGGGCTGGACTTGATAGATATCATCCCCAATACAGTTTCCCATATTCTCTTTGCTCCATATATCTTCAAATATCAAATGAACAACTCCAGCAAGCTGTTTGGTGCTTGCTCTTATCATTGGTCCAACGGTACAAGTATAGCATCCTCAGGAACAAGCTCAGCTTCCACTTGATCATCCTCATTGCTTCCCATTATCATATCAAACTAGTTCACTCACTCTCACTCTCACTTTCACTCTCTTCGATCGAGCCATCGTCTCAACTACCTTACACTCGACCCCCGTCGTAATTCACGCTCGAGCCGATTTCCACATCCAAGATCTAGGCGACCCGATCTGTCTCACCAGACCACCGTCTGAGCTACCATCAAACGAGCTACGCCATCATGACTCGACCGACGGTGGACCGTTCTTGTCCAGCCATCATCTCGCCATCTCCACGCCCATCCTGATGACCTGACGGAGTCGTCGTTCGAGTCGACCAATTGCCACCGTCACTCTCAAGCAGAACTCACACCACCGTTCTTGCCGTCTGCACACGCGAACTCGTCATGACCCCCACTCAACTGACGAAACCACATCCGCTTGAGTTGTCCCAAGTCGACAAGACCGCCGGATCCACCTCGCTCGAGTCACACACCGTCGCGACTCGACCCCTGGTGTACTGTTCACATTCTGACTCAATCCGTCTCACTCCGTACCATCGAGCCACTTTTCAAGATGTTCTCACCAACACCTTCAAACTCTTGATCGAGCTGCCAAACGTCAACTCGACCCACGTCCACTCGATCCAGCTTCACCACCATCGACTCGATCCTCTTGCTCGAATCGATCAGTTCCACCTCCGCTTGACCCGCCGTCCCGGAATCTTCACGATCGTTTTCTTTCAAGTCGTCACATGTTCCTCGAGTCGAGGCCTTGCCACTCGATTGGTTTATCCTCTCTTTTTTCCTTCAAGTTTTAAATTTCATATTTGCTCTTGTTACTTGCTCATTAACATACTGACGTTTAGCTTTGAGTTCATTATGTCTCAGAGAAGTAGGAAGAGTACCGACCTTATACAGGAGATGAGAGAGGCATATGGTTGTGTTGCTGGAGAATGCTCATCCCCTGAATCCATAGCGAAGCGTTTCCTAAAAATGAAGAACATGGTTGATAAATTTGTTGGAGGTTCAGAACAAGCAGAGGAACATGCGTTGCGTTCCGAACAAGAGCCAAGGAAATCTGTACGATGAAGAGCATCAGAGACGAAGTTGACTCCCAAAGAGTAGTACGAGCTATTCCAACAGTGTAATTTCATTGGAAAAAGATATCCACATCCTGAGACGATGGAGATACTAGGGATTGGGGAGGGTGTTCAGTGTCTATTTTGGCGGTGGCATCTGGAGAGAATTATGAACACCCCCAAGAGTGGATACAGTGAGGAGACAATTCAGTTCCTTTCTACTCTGGAGATGCACTTGTATGCGGATGATCCAGGCATGATGTCTGATGGAGGTCTGGGCTATATTACTTTCAGAACCATCGAAGAGATCTTTGGATTTCCCAGAGGAACGGAGACTACGCTGCAATTCGATAGAAACAAAGTATCCGCACTCTGGGCAACGATCGGAAGCATCCAGACATTTACTTCATCGAAAATGAAGGCGATGAACCTGAGAAATCGGTATTGCATTACTTACAGAAGGCGGCTGCTAATGCGTTCTACGCCAAGGAGATTAAGGGATACATCACGTACGGCGAGCTTAAGATGATCGATCTGACAGTAAAGGGACTCTCGTTCACTGCCATGGATTGCACCGCATTGCAAGGTGACATGTCCAACATTTCCGTCTCGCTTTACCTTCTCAACTACATAATGTCATACAAGACTTGGGTCTCGAGACTCAACAGCAACCGTACCCACCACGCTGGATAGACAAACAACTTGCGGAAGCTACGCACTTTGAACTGGGGCTTGAGGAATGGACGATTGCTCTACAAGTTCGTGCATCCTACTGTCGATCCCTCGAGATTACTCCTTCCCTGCGTCGAGATAACTACAATCTTGGTGGGTGAGCATATCGAGTTCATCCCTCTTACAGATACACTATACGATTCTGAAGCTGAGGAGCAACATTTAGACGTCGCAGAAGCAGGAGCTGATCCGATGGAGGAAGACGCAGTTGAGTACCGCCCTGAGCAGTTCCACTTTGAGGAGTACTCAGAACCATGAATGGCCAAAGGGGTCAGAGCAGCTCAAACATCAAGGCGACCATCAGCCTATCGAGGTGATAGTATCGGACCATGGTGAGTCTAGAGTCGACGACGTGCAGTGCGATGAGCAGCCGAACATAATTCAGAACACGCAAGCAGTTGAGCAGCACGTCGTCTAACCAGCTGAGGTCACTCCTGCGGATCCGGATCAAGGTGAAGGACAAAGTATATATAACGCTCCTCCTTGGGCGAGCACCGACTCCTTCTTCTATTACTGAGGTACTCCTACCTTCCCTCTGTATATATCATTTCATTCATGCATTGTTTGTGTTGTGATTCTTAAATCCTCCTGCAAATTTTTCTTACACAAGAGACTGTGTAATTTAAGTTTGGGTGAGGGTTTGAGATGATGTATCTGATGTTATTTTTTTGTGATTCTTATTTCAAATTTTGCATCATATCACGTTTGAGTCTGCATTCATCTATTTGCATAGAAAAACCAAAAAAAAGTTGAAAAATGTTCGAAAAAAAAATCTCCACAAAAATAGAGTGTTCATGTAGTTTAAACTTGCACAGTAGGATTGAGTCTAGTGTTATTCATATAGGGTTGTTGCATTTAGCATAGGGGTTGATGATGATTGTAACCTTGTAAGCATGTTGAATTCAATAGGATAGGATCAAGGCCCTTGTTATTAGTTCTTTGATGCATGTTGGTTGAACTTGAAAATGTAAGATTGAAGCATGTTTTTGAATTGACATAACTCCCTATCTATCTGAACCTAATCATGACTTGCAATTATCTTGTTATGCATTGAAGTTGAACTCATGGATACCATACACATACTTGGATTGTTTTTCACACTTTTACCACCCTTGTCAATCCAAGTAGCTGATTTCCATCTTTGGAACAATTTCCCGCACCCTTAACCAACCATTCTTTCAAGCCAATTGTATTCTTGAGTGTCAGGCCTTTTCCGAGTTGAGCTTGTTAGAAAGTGTTAGGTTCTAACCGACAAGAGTAGGATCCTGTGTAGTTCTAGTTCATGTTATCCGGACTAGTAGGACTAGGTGAGAACTCAATTTTGGGGATTAAGTATGGATTTGTGCAGAAAGGTGAAGGGTAGAAAGTCTTAAGGAGGGGGATGTGTTTTCAAAGTTTACAAGTCTAGTAAAGGATTTGGGTTGAGCAAAGTAAAAAGATTTATTGGTTCTGGGTATATAATAAAAAGATTAGACAAAGAAAAGAATGTGAAAAAACTTAAGATGTTTAGAGTCTTTAGAAGAAAAGAAAAAGAACCATAGTGATAATAAAGATTTCCCAATCCGCTAGAATGAAAAGAAGTGAACTCCTCCTAAAACTAAGTGTAAAAAGTTTGAGATGATGTTTCTGATGAAGGGTAGAGATATGACCAACTTCTGGGTTAGAATGTTAGGACTAAGTTTCCTTGGGTACCTTGGGTTAGACAGGGCACTGCTCTTGTATGTATCAGTTGGTTTCAACCTTTAGCTTTCTTTTAAGCTCAACTCCTTTTTGTGAGAGAACCTTGTTATGTATTGACAAAACCACTTGAGAAGGAGACCATCTTCGTGTTTGATCTTTCACCCTAGCCAAATGAGTTCAATGACATTGCATAACTTGATTCATGGTTCTTTGTTAATGAATGTTAAAGGGGGTGATTGATAGGATTGCATGTGTAGATTAAATAAATAAAAAAATTTCACCATGCATCATAGAACTAAAAACAAGGACCTTGATTCTAACTACTCTATTCAGCATGTTTTAGGTTCTGAGACCCCATCTTCACACCTCTTCTCCATATGTTGTTCTTGATCGTTTGCTTAAGGGCAAGCAAAGAATAAGTTTGGGAGAGTTGATATGTCTATATTTTGTCTCTGCTTAGCATGTATTTGTCATGTATTTAGCTAGGATAACTAGTCGTTTTGCATCAATTTCTAGCCTCTTTGGTACACTTTGCATATTTAGGTAGTTCTTGCATCATCCTTGCATACATTGTGCATTTCGGAGTATTTCAGGTATCTAGGAGGCGTCAGGAACACATCGTCCGAGACGCCATTTGAGTCGTTGTTCGTGTCGTCGTTCGAGCCAACGTTATATTCCTCTCTCGAGCCGATTGTCATTCTATCAAGACTCCTCTTCTCGACCCTTGTACCGCTCGACCTGTTCGTCAGCTGAGACCAGCCCACTCGATCCATTCGAGTCCACGTCCTTCGAGTCGACCCAACACCACTCGAGCCACCCGGTCGAGCCAACACCATCACCCACTCGAGCCACCACTCGTTCGTACATGTCAGGAAGACGTTCCATCTTACACGCTTCAGGAGATTCCCAAAACCGACTCCTTACCTTCTCGTTTTAAGTTTTAGGGTTTTCCATGTTGGACTACTATAAATATGTTTTGGTAAGTCTTGGCTGGACATCTTATCTTTCATCTCGTTTTCGTTTTGTTCTTTTCCTAAAGGTTTACCTAGCCACCATAGATGCTCTCAGACTTTTGTAATCCGACATCTTGGAGATTATTGAGTATTTGCATTTGATTTATTTTACAAGTTGTCCATCTCATTTTTACCTATCTAAGAATGCTTGTTTCAATGTTTTCTGGATTTGTGTCTTTGGTGATGATTATCAGATCTGAGTAGTGTTAAAGTTCTTGGGGATAGGATAGACTAGGTGGAGGATCTTAGGATGTAGAGTCTTTAAGTTTTGATTAGTATGATTCCCTTCTGGACTAGTGTTAGAGATACTAGTTTCTCTCTGATCAATTGGAATTAGGTTTGAGACATTTCCACACCCAAAAGGTATTTGATGAAATGTCTAACCAACTAGTGCAAGAAACTTACGTTCCTAGCCTAAGAGATTAGTTGTCTAGGATGTTTGTTGACGTGAATGAACTTGCTTGTCATGCCTTCTCAACCATGTTTCTCTAGAGAGAGCTTGGTATGGAAGTGGTTGAGTCTGAGTAGCTTTTGCTAAGAGATTGGATTAGCTAAGTTGTGATGTTCATTGTTTAGGGATAGATCGTTTGTGGGATGTTAAACACTCTGTAGAATAGGATACTTCACTGACATCCATTACTCCCATCCTCATGACTTCTATCTTTTTGATTGATATTGCAATCCTGAGACCATTTCTGTTTTTGCTATTTTGTTCATGCTTAGGCTCGTTTTCGTTTTTACTCTTGTTTACTTCTTGTTATACATTTTTGTTTCTAATTCTGTAGTTCATTTCCGTTTTTGCATTTTCATCGTTCTAAGATTGTTACACAAACACTCTTTTTTATATTGGCTTGACTTGTGATTTCTTGATTGCATCTTGAAAGCTAGCAACATCCCATTTGGATTGACACCTTAAGTACTACAACACATAAGGTTAATTGAACCTACTAGGATAGACATACAAAAATCCTAGTATCAACGGGTTATCCCACAATGTGATGATTAAAAGATAAGTTTACCCCTTTTGTTAATGATTAAAATATATATTGTAGATATTTGAATTATTTTATTTGAAAAGGTGAATTTTGTTATTTTCAAGATTCTTGTTATTGGGTTGAAGAATTTGAATTCAATTGTAAAACAATAAAATAGTATATGGCCATTATATATGAACATGCATTGAGTAATGATGTTGTTGTGTAAAGATATAGCCACTGTATATGAGTTTTTTCACAAAGCATGCGATTTAACTAAAATTTGGTTATTTGCCAAAACATAGTTTTTTTCACACCGGAAGCATCACAAGAACTTATGGTATTCTATCTACTCTCTCCAACCTCTATGGAATGGGATATTGAGAAAATCCAAGGATAACTCCTAGATTCAATTGAAGAAATTCTGGTCATCCAACCCAGCAAATGTGGAGCTTCGGATTCATAGGCATGGCAGTCTACAAAAAACAGTAGACTATTAAGAAAAGTCGGGATATTATGAGGGAATCAAAGAGGTAAGTATAAGCAACACATCCCTCCACTAATCCAGAACTTCAGCTAGACCAGTTCAATTTGGAATCTAAAAACGGCCCAGAAAATAAAACTATTCTTATGGAAGACAATGCGAGGAGTCTTATCAGTGGGGGAGTGTAGTGACTCGTACTAGAGGTAAAGACCAAAATAACAATCTTCGAAGAGGAAGCCTCGAAAGAACTCAGAAAGATGGAGAAGGGAAATGAAAGGGGGAATGACCGAGAGAATTATGAAGGAATATCAATAAGTAGAAAAGTGTTGATAGTCAAGGGGAATTATTTCATGGGAAGACCTAAAAACTAAAAAAAAGAGGCATGGTCAAGCCAAGAGAAGTCGAAGAACGAAGGATAGAAATGGACTGGCCATGTACCAGCCGACCATTTAACGAAGGAAAGTTCATCTTGGACGGGAGGACCGTTCACTGCAGACAAGAGTATTGTTCACTGCGGACAAGTACGTCGAATAAGTTTTGGCGTAAGGAATTGACGAATAATGGAACTTGTCTGATGGGTGAACCTAACCATGAAGCCATGATCGAAAGATTTTGCCGAGGAATGGACTAAGTAGTCGAACCAAATGCAAGACACGGGCAAGAGTCGGGAAGAAACACCTGTGATGCCACATGTCCCACTCAGAAAAGGCCAAAATAAAAAAAAGTACAAAGGAAAGGTGAAAGGTCCCTGGTGCGTTTGCGTGAAACACACACGCACGAGTGGACGTCACGCGCGCGTGATTCTTCCGCCCAGCGACAAGTTTCACTGCATGCACCACTCAATCGCCAAGTGTTGGAGCTAAGACAACAAGTGTCCAATGAAAACAATGAGCCATGCGCATATAAATACCACCTTTGGGGCTTCATTTGCGATTTTGAGAACAAAATAAAACCCCCAAAACTCTCTCTAAATTTTTGATCAAGTTTTGGCTAAGATAAATAGCTGTGATTATAGAAGATTGAGGACGAGCAAATAAAACTGAAGGGGGAGGATTTGCTGTCAGATCCACGGTGTAGTGAAGCCAAATCAATCAATCAATCATCTGCTTAAAAATTACTGTGAGTTGTGGTTGATTGTGGATGGTGGACGAGCTTAAAAGCTCTTGTATCAATCCTTGTTTGTTTTGCTTGTGTTGCATGTTATTCTTGATATAATGCATGTAGACTAAAGACTAACACAGTTTATAGTAGACTTGTATGCATATATAATCTGGTTAGAGTGCTTGGAGTCTTGAGGTGAATTAAAATGGTTTGGCATGCATAATGAATCAATTGCATGCATAAATTGAGGGTTGATCAGTTTAATTGATGGAGATTTAAATCGCAATATTCTTGCATAAATTGCGAATATGAAGGCTTGCATGCCTGAATAAAATTGATGAAAATTTTTTAATTTTACTTGATGAGAAAGTTTACTGGTTGGTTAAGTGGCATTATATTTGTACGTAAAAATGGCATGCATGCAAGTAGAAAAATCTTACGTTGCTTGATTGCTATTCTTGCTTCTTAAATAATTGTTGTGGAAATTCTTGCTTGATTTTATTGTTCAAATAATTGCTTGATTATCTTGCTTGAAATTGTGTGGTGGTATAGAAGTACTTAATTCTTTGTGTTGTTTAATCTAGAATCATTATTCTTATTTTTTGAATTACTAAGATGTTCCGGATGTAGGCCCGTACATTCCCTCGGGCTAGGGACCAGAGCATTTTAATTTACAAATATTGCAGTTGTTCTAGCTTGTTCGCGAACTATATGTTTCAGTTTGTAGCTAGGACTAGTGATTGATCTTTTGTTCCCGAAAGTGTGATGAGGAAATCCAGTGAGTTAATCCTAAGTGATCTCACTACATGGACATTGTGGTGTCTAGCAAGCTACTAGCCTGATCTGCTGCATGATGATGCGGATCTGCCGCGGACGTGAGTGTCGTTTACTACGGATGCGAGTGTCATTCACTGCAGACGTGAGTGCCGTTCTCTATGGACGAGAGTACTGTTCACTGCGGACGAGAGTATCGTTCACTACTGACGAGGATGCCAAATATGTTTTGGCGTAAAGAATTGAGGAAGAAGGGAACTAGTCTGATGGGAGAACCAAACCATGATGCCATGATAGAAAGATTTTGCCGAGGAAGGACTAAGGAGTCAAGCCAAGTGAACGACGCCGGCAAGAGTTGGGAAGAAACACCCGCAATGCTACATGTCCCACTCAGAGAAGGACAGAATAAAAAAAATACAGAGGAAAGGCCAAAGGTCCCTGGTGCGTTTGCGTGAAACACATCCGCGCGAGTAGGCGTCACGCGCACGGGAATTGTCCGCCCAAAGACATGTGTTGCTGCATGCACCACTCAATCACAAAATGTTGGAGCTGAGACAACAAGTCTCCCATGCAAAGAATGAGCCATGCGCCTATAAATACCAGCCTTGGGGCTTCATTTACGATTTTGAGAACAAAAGAAAACCCTCAAAAACTCTCATTAAATTATTGATCAAGCTTTGGCGAAGATTATGAGTTGTGATTGTAGAAGATTGAGGATTAGCAGAGAAGACTAAAGGGGGAAGATTTGTTGTCACATCTGCGGTGTAGTGAAGCCAGATCAATCAATCTTCTGCTTAAAAATCAATGTGCGTCTTGGGTGATTGTGGATGTTGCATGAGCTTAAAAGTTTTTGTATCAATCCTTGTTTGTCGTGCTTATGTTGCATGTTATTCTTGATAATATGCATATAGACTAGCCTAGTTTAACATAGACTTGCACGCATAATCTGGTTAGATTGCATGGAGTCTTGAGGAGAATTAAAACAACCAGATTGCATGGAGTCTTGAGGAGAATTAAAACAACCAGATTGCATGGAGTCTTGAGGAGAATTAAAACGGTTTGGCATGCATAAAAAAATCTGTTGCATGCATAAATTGAGGGTTGATCAGTTTAATTGATGGAGATTTAAATTGCAATATTATTGCAGTAAAATCGGATCTGAAGGATTGCATGCCTGTATAAAATTGATGGAAAAATTATAAGTTTATTGATGAGAAAGGACATTTTGGTGCGTAGCTAGCTACTAGCCCAATCTGCTACATAACGATGCGGCCAAGTAGAATGTCTGAAGTGTCTAGATTAGTGAATTTATCTTGATTGTTTCTAGCTTCATTGTTTGTTGCCCGCTGCCTGACTTTACGCTTCCGCATTGCGTGTTTGTTTACATGATGTTGCGGGGTGGTTGGCTGGGGAGATTGCATGTTAGAGGGGAACCCAGCTCACTGAGTAATCTTAGATTACTCGTGATATTATTTTGTCTTGCAGGGAAGTTTAAGGTGAGACTAAAGCTAAGGGAAGCTAGGAAACCGGCTAGGGTGATTTCATGCTGTTTTGCAAAACCTTGCCTTCTAATATGTTTTCTTCGAAAAGGATCAAACATATTTTACTTTGGTATTTTGTTTGGTTGTAACAATGTACTTAAAGTAAATAAAATGATTTTTGAAGTATTCAGACAAGTGGAATGATACTTGGGCTAGTCCGGGCCAACACAATGCTGCAGACGTACCAAAGATTGAAAAGCCGAAAGGGCATTCGCAGTGGGCAGGCACCACGAGTGAACTGGCTGAGGGCCCTGATCCCTTGTTGGAACCTCAGCCGGACCGCGTATGGTCGTCTTCATAGTAGTGTCTCAGGGCGGTCCATGGTTTGTCCGGCCATAGGACGGTTCAGGGTATTATAGGGAGAACCTAGCTTCAAGTGGCATCAATGCAAATGCAAAGTGTCCTTTCTGCAAGGAACAAGCATCGACCAAACACCTCTTCCTCAAATGCACCTTTGCAACATAGATATGGACGAATGCACCTTTTAAATCACCACTGACCCTAACCCAAGAGGAATCACTCAGAATCACCCAGATCGTTGAATTGCCTTCCTTCCTACGACATTGGTGATACCCAATTGTTCACATAGATCTTATGGGCAATCTGGAAACCAGTTGATCTTCAACTTTTTCACCCCAACCCCTCCAGAAACCCTAACTCAGGCAATTAGATCAGCACTAGACTGAAATTCGGCTCAACCTCACCAACAACGACACCAACAAAACTGGATCTGATCTAGACCACTCTGAACTATGTCTTATGTAAAACAGAAGCAGCTTGGAACGAGGACCAAAAGCTAGCGAAGTTCGGTTGCATCTTCAGCTCTTGGGATGGCTACCAGCTTGGAACAGATTCGGCTCATAGTAAATATCTGATCACCTTTCTTGGTAGAAAACGTAGCGATTAACCAATCGATGCAAGCATTTCTCACCCTAAGTTTCACGAGCCTCTCAATCTCTTTATACTCCAAATATATTATAGAATATAGGTTTGCAAAACTTAAGAAGAACAAAGTATAATCTCACTTTATTAGCTTAAGAAACCACTCAAAACTTAAGCTCTCAAGTTCTCAAAACCCTTACAACTTTTGTGACAAGACTTGACACATTTATTTATATCAAACACCAATCCTAATCCTAAAGGGAACTACTAATGTTTAGATAACTCCTAAACATAGTCATCCTCATCCCTTGAAACATTACTCGGTATATGATTAGGCTTATCCCTCACTTATGTTATTTTCAAGCTTAAGTCAACATTCTCCCCCATAAGCTTGAACACTTCTTCCGACACATCTTGAACTCCTAGGAGATCTCTCATCTCCTTAAACTAAATCCTACCTAGAGCTTTGGTTCGGATATCAGCCTTTTGTTCCTCACCAGAAATGTGCTGCAACCATGGAAGATAGGGTTCCTAGTGAGTGCTATTGTCGACTTGTTATCTAGCAGAATCGAAACCTTCTCACAAGGTTCTCCAGTAACTTCACCTAAATCCCTTGCTTTACCGCCTCAGTGGCAGCATAAACTCAGCTTCACATGACGACAAAGCCACCATATCAAGCTTCATCAAACACCAAGTAATAGGACACTCATTTAGATAGAAAACATGACCATTCATGCTTCTACCATCATCTTCATCCATGTTGTGACTACTATCACTAATGCCAACCAGTTGAGTATTCTTCCCTCGCTTATACACAAGACCATATGAGCGAGTACCCTGCAAATATCTCAATATCTGTTTCAACGCAGCACTGTGAGACTCCTTGGGATCATGCATATAACGACTTAGAACACCAACAGAGTAAGCAAGATTAGGACGACTCTGAATCAAATAACGAAGGCATCCTATCCTTCTCTGATACTCCTTAACATCAATACTCTTCTCAGTTTGAGCTTTAGAAAACTTAACACCAAAATCCATGGGTATATGAACTGCATTACACTCCCCCATACCAGTCTCACTTAGAATCTTGTTTGCATACCTTTCTTGCTTCAAGATAATACCAAAATCAGATTGAATTACTTCAATGCCGAGGTAGTACGTCAGCTTACTTAAGCCACTCATGTCAAATTTCAACGCCATTCGCCTTTTAAACTCTAGAATTACTTCAAGGCTTGAACCTGTTACAAGGAGATCGTCAACATACATAACCACGACAAGACAATGCCCCTTCTCTTGCTTGTGAAACAGAGAGGGTTCCTTGGAACACTTCACAAAGTTAAGCTCCTTGAGAATCTGATTAAGCTTATTGTTCCAAGCTCTAGGTGCTTGCCTAAGCCCGTATAAGACCTTATTTAACTTGTAAACCTTGTCTTCACTTCCTAGAATGATAAAAACCTCTGGCTGATGAACAAAAACATCCTCCTTCACCTCCCCATGAAGAAACGCAGTTTTTACATCAAGATGATGTATCTCCCATCCGTTAGAGGCTGCTAAAGCGATGATAAAATGAATTGTTTCAATCCGTGCTATAGGATCAAAAACATCATCAAAAGCAATTCCATGGCGTTGTACATAACCCTTCGCCACAAGTCGTGCCTTATACTTATTTATGCTTCCGTCGGAGTTGCGGTTAACCTTGTGTATAAGGTGCGGTTAGGTGTCTTTTTATTCTAGATTCTTCACAAAAACGTTGAAATTCTTGAGATAAGAACTCACAACCTCTATCAGTTCGGAACGTCTTGATTGTCATGCCTATCTCTTGTTCAACTGCTGCCTTGAAACTTTTAAATTTTGCAAAAGCTTCACTTTTCTCCTTCAAGAGAAGTGACCACATGTAGCGTGAGCAATCGTCTATCAAAACGAAAGCATATCGGTTTTTAGCCATTGTAGATGGAGTAATAGGACCACAAGGATCCCCATAAATAAGTTCTATTATGTGTGTTGCACGGAAAGATGTTGACTGCGGAAAAGCTCTTCTCGCTTGTTTTCCAAGTAAGCAGGATGCACAAACTTCTTTCTCAACCTCAAAATTTGGCATTCCTAAAACAAGCTTATGCTTTATCGTTTTCTTCATGCTATCACTCCCAATATGTCCCATCCGTGAATGCCACTTGCTTGGATTACCCGAAGATATAAGGTGTAAACACTTGGAGTTCTCTGTTTCCATAGGTACCTTGTACAATCGATTTTTAGATCATACAGCCTTTACCAACAGTCGCCCATCCTGATCATGCAAAGTCAAAATGTCACCGCGCATCCGAACGTCACAACCGGACTGAGTAGCCTGTCCAAGGCTTATGATATTGCCTCTTAAGTCAGGTATAAAATATACATCAGCTAAAACTTTGCGTTCACCGTTCTTGGTAATAAAAAGAATTGATCCTTTGCCTTTTATGTTTATGCGTGAATCATCTCCAAATCTGACCTTTCCTGTGACTGTCTCATCAATCTTTGAGAAGTAGGAACGATTACCATTCATGTGGTTACTTGCCCCATTGTCTAAGTACCACACATTATCACCATCAATATGACCCTCAAACTCGTTTGGTTTCACTTCACGCTCATTAAGATATACTACTTCGTGCATCATCAATGCATCAGTTGTTTGTGTATGCTCTTCTTCATTCTCATGTGTTTCCTGCAACTTAGGAAGTCTATCCGGACAATTAGACGCATAATGTCCTACTTTATCACAACGGTAGCAAGTTACTTTGGACGTGTCCCTTTCTTGTCTATATCCATCGTTATAGCGACCATGTCCTCCACATCCTCTGCCGTGACCGTAAAATCTACCACATTGACCTATGCCTCTGCCTCTTCCTGCATTATAGTTGTCTTGATAAGATTGTTGATCCGTGTTCGCATACATGAGCTTCCCTTGATCATCATGTAGAGCTTCTTATTCACCGCTGATTCTTTCTTAATAAGCTTTTGAGCGACCAACAATATCTTCAAACGATATGCTGTTTAGATCAAGCACTTGTTCAAGAACAGCAACAATGTGAATGTATTTCCTCTGTGGCAAGCTGTTAAGAAACTTCTTAACAAGTTCAGGTTCTTCGATATCTTCTCCTAAAGATGCTGATTTTGTGGAAAGTTCATAGATTCTTCCAACAAAATCATCAATTGTGTCAGATTCCTTCATCTTGATTCTATCAAACTCAGCTATCAATGTTTGAAGTCTTGCTTCTTTAACCCTCCCAGCTCCGATGTGCCTGGTTTTGATTGCATTCCAAACCGCCTTGGAGTTTTAAGATTATCAACTTGTAGGAGTAAGCTTTCTGGAATTGATTAAAACAGAAGAGCTCTAGCCATGTCATTCTTGTCTATGCCATCTCGTGGTTCGATGGTTTCCCATACTTTGTTGACCTTTAGTGCCACCGTCATACGCATCAACCACACCGTATAGTTAGCAGAGTTCAGCATAAGACATTGTATTGAGGACGGACCGTTCTCCTTTGATTTGCTAGTTGTATCTGCAGCTGCAATTGTAGGAATTAGATCACCCATGTTTGATACGCCAAACAACTTCTCCTCCCTGGTTTCTTCTTCGTTACCATGCCGAGGATAAACAGAACAAAGATCTTTTGCTTTGATACCAAATATAGAATATAGGTCTGCAAAATTTAAGAAGAACAAAGGATAATCTCATTTTATTAGCTTAAGAAATTGACTCAAAACTCAAACTCTTAACTTCTCAAAACCCTTACAACACCTTTATTTATATCAAACACCAATCCTAATCCTAAAGGTAACTACTAATGTTTAGATAACTCCTAAACATAGTCATCCTCATCCCTTGAACCATTAGTCGGTATAGGATTAGACTTATCCCTAACATAAGTTATCTTCAAACTTATGTCAACAAATATAATCGAAACCATCACAACAGAGACTCTTTTGAAAGAACTCCATCTGATACTACAAGATATCCTCCATCTATCTTCTTGTTTTCAGCTAATTGGGTTTGTTTTCTTTCATTTCGCGGCAGTTCAATCGATGCCAAAGCTACCTTGAAAAACGTTGTACCAATTCCGGTTTAAGTTGTTTTAATGAGATCGTATTTTGCACAAAAACTAATCTACTGTAGAAACCCTATCAGTTGATTGGAACTTTGGAAGAAATTGTTGTTGGGTACTCTTGCACCAAAATAAAAAAGACAAAATATAAATATTTCCTGAGACAAAAAAAAAAAAAAAAAAAAGTGAGTTCTCTCTCTCGTCTCTGCATCGAACCTTGCACAGCGAGCGTAGCTCTTCACTTTAATCTCGTTTATGCGCTTCCTCTTCTCCACGCGCCTCATCAATAATAACTCGCTTGGTCTCCTCCGATCTCCACGCACCGCCTTGCCGATCTGTTCTCTCTGGGTTCCCATCAAGTCTCCGGTCTTCAGATCGGCGACTAGTCCAATGGCGGCGGCCGGCTTCTCTTCAGCGATGGCGATTACTCCTAACGCGGAAGAAGCTCTTGCAAGGAAGCTCTGGATCAAGTTTAACAGAGAGTCCCTCTTCTCTATCTACAGCCCATTCTCCGTCTGTTTAGCCGCCGGAAGCCTCAAAATCGACACATTTCGTCAGTATATTGCACAAGATGTTCATTTCCTCAAGGCGTTTGCTCACGCGTAAGTTTGCCCTCATTTACTTGGATTGTGGATACAAATGATGCTTGAGATTTCAAAGTGAAAGATGAATGTAGATGATAATGTTAGAGATTGGAGGTTTTTAAATTAGGGCTTGAAAGTATGGATCTGGAGCTTCACATTTTGCTTAAAACTCCATGAATTGTAGGTTACTAGAATCAAAAGCTGTGTGTACCTGATAGATAATATATGATTCATGCTTTTTGTCAACCATTATCTCAGTTGTTAACCACAAGTTATGTGGATAATGTCGATTATATTTCAATTCATGCATCAGACTTTTTGGGTTTCTGAAATTGTTAATTAACTAATAATAACATAGTTCAGATAAAGAGTATTGGCTCGTAAGTATGGGTATGAAAGATTTAGTTTCCTATTGGTCCCTGTGTATGAAAGAAAGTATATCAAGAGCAGTGTATTTATGTTGAAATGTTTTTTTCCTCGTCCTCTAATTTTTGTAAGATTCTTTGTTCTCTTGGAATGATTTCTAAGATTTCATAAGGCTGCTTTTCGTTTCACATATAGTGTGGTTGTTTGTGTCTGCCAAATGATTTATAACCTTACTATCCTTTGACATAGGAATCTAGGATAGGATTCTTATTCAGTGCCACATTATCATTTTAAATTTAGCAGTTGATAAAATGATTTTGATTTGTTACAATGAATGTGAGAAACATTTTGTGCAGCTTATCAGTGATAAGATATGAAAAATGGTTATCTTAACCCCTTTCAATAAAAGGCTTTCGTACTTGTTTTCGTTATAAATATTTGGGTTCCTGCTTTTTTAGGTATGAGTTGGCCGAAGAGTGTGCTGATGATGATGATGATAAATTGGCAATTTCTGACTTGAGAAAAAGCGTGATGGAAGAATTGAAAATGCATGACTCATTTGTACAGGTAAAACTAATGCAGCGGAAAATCCTAGGTAAAGCAAGCGCTAAACCTAGTTCAAAAACGAGTTTGCAAGCGACAAACTCGAAGGATAAAACTCTGGAATCCACCAGAAAAGAGGTTCTGGAATCCACCAGAAAAGATAAAAAGATAAACTCTAAAACTTTATTGATAAGAATAATATGATTCAACTAAAGCTGTTTATATATTAAAACAAAACTAGCTAAACCCTAATGTAGAAAGTAAAACCAATAGAAATTAACATAATTAAGAATTAATAAAGAAAAGCTAAATTAATTAAAATCCTAACGATTATGCTCCTGCATCAAAAACATAAATGTCTTCCCTGTTTTACTTGCTCTCTTTTTTCGTAATTACCAGAAATTGAACATCACAATTAACAAGAGTCCCTAAGATGGGCCTAACTTCATGTATCTTGTTGCTTTTCTTAATTTTTTTCTAGTTGTTGGAGGATGGTGCAATCTATTTTCTGATCATGATATAAGTACCAAATGGTTGGTTTTCTTAGATAGAGGCTAAATATTTTAATAATGCTTACCCAACAGCAAACAAATTAGGTCAATTAGTTGTCATACGCCATTGGTTCAGGATTCTAAGCTAAGCACAGTTAGTGAAAGTACCACTTTATTTTACTATAGAACTTGGAGAGTACATTGAGATATTTATTGAAGCTATGGCTTTTACATGCGGTGGTTCCTCATCCTAGATACTGAATGCTTCTTGTATATTTGTGCTGCTTAGAATCTAAATTCTGAAAAAAAAATCTTCATTAAGTGTTCTGTTAGCTTAATTATATTGATTTCATTGACATCATTATTATGATTTTCCCATCAAATGCTATTCTCAGTAGTACGTTTGTCTGATCCTTGCAGGATTGGGATTTAGACATCAACAAAAAAGTAAGTATAAACTCAGCAACTTTGAAATACACTGAGTTCTTGTTAGCTACAGCATCCGGAAAAGTAGAAGGATGCAAAGCTCCCGGCATGCTTGATACTCCATTTGAAAAAACAAAAGTTGCTGCCTACACGCTTGGTGCTGTGACACCTTGCATGAGGTTGTATGCCTTTCTCGGTAAGGAGTTTGGAGCACTTCTTGATCCGAGTGATGTGAACCAACCCTACAAGAAATGGGTCGATAATTATTCTAGTGCTGCTTTCCAGGTATGTCGTAGTTGTATGATTCTGAATAATTCTGTTAACTCTTTAGGGTTTTTGGTATGCTGTGTGAGATGATGCATCTTGTATAATGAATAGTCTATTTTCCTTTAATCTAGGCATCAGCCAAGCAAACTGAAGACTTGCTTGAGAAGCTTAGTGTCTCTATGACTGGTGAAGAATTGGACATAATTGAAAAATTGTATCAACAGGCTATGATACTTGAAGTAGAGTTTTTCCATGCCCAACCTCTTGCTCAGCCTACCATAGTTCCACTGTTCAAGAACCAATCAAAAGATGATCTGGTGATCTTTTCTGATTTTGATCTGACTTGCACCGTTGTGGATTCTTCTGCTATTTTAGCGGAAATAGCAATTGTAACTGCCCCAAAAGATGAATTGAGTCGATCTGGACTACAAATACATCGAATGCTCTCATCTGACCTTAGGAACACCTGGAATCTACTTTCTAAGCAATACACGGAGCATTATGAAGAATGCATAGAGAATATTCTGAATAAGGAAAAAGGTCAGACTCAGAGTTTCAACGACTATACTACTTTACTTGGCCACTATAAAGTGGTTGAGACTTTCTGTCTGTTTTTTCTCTCAATGTGGGATTTCTTTTGTAGCGGACAAGTTTGACTACGAGGGTTTATGTAAAGCACTGGAGCAGCTCTCGGATTTTGAGAAACAGGCAAACAATCGAGTGATTGAGTCTGGTGTACTTAAGGGCCTGAATCTCGAAGACATTAAGCGAGCTGGGGAAAGGTTAATTCTTCAAGATGGCTGCATCAATGTCTTCCAGAAAATTTTAGAAACTGAGAATCTAAATGCAAAAGTTCATGTGCTTTCGTATTGTTGGTGCGGTGACCTGATAAGGGCAGCCTTTTGTGCAGGTATGTGCCCAAATCCTTAACTTTGTGATTTTTGCAGACAACTCATCCCCTAGAATTCAGAAACTATGTTAAAAAAAAATTATTTTTTGACAGGCGGAGTCGATGCAGTGGAAGTACATGCTAATGAATTCACATTCGAGGAATCCATCTCGACTGGTGAAATCGAGAGAAAGGTGGAATCCCCGATCAACAAAGCTCAACAGTTCAAAAGTATCCTACAAAATGGAAAGGATATCAACGAGAAGAAAAGCCCCCTGACTGTTTATATTGGAGATTCTGTAGGTGACTTGCTGTGTCTCCTCGAAGCAGATATAGGAATAGTGGTTGGCTCAAGCTCGAGTCTCAGGAGAGTGGGAACCCATTTTGGTGTCTCATTTGTGCCTTTGTTTTCTGGAATCGTTCAGAAACAGAAACAACAAACTGAAGAAGAATCATCATCAACCTGGAAAGGACTCTCTGGCACTCTTTACACTGTTTCAAGCTGGGCCGAAATTCATTCCTTTGCACTTGGATGGTAGTATACCGGTAGAACAATATATGAAGAGATTGGTGTATATACTGCGGAGTGGCCAGTTTTATCAAGAGCCACACAAATTTCAGCAAGTGCAGAGTACCGATGGTGATGAGGACCTTTGGTTCGTCTCGTCTACAATTTCATGTTAATGAGCTTTTGTTGCTGCTCTTGTTGTGGCTTTCGACAGAATATTGTGATGCCGAGATGTCATTTTATGCTTGGACTCAACAACAGTGAAGAGCTTTCTATACATAATTATGTGTTTCTATTAAAAATGGCATAAAAGTTGGGATATTGATATTTGGTTTATTCTTTTCTTTCTCCCCTACTCTCTCTCTCTATCTATGCTTATTGTTTCAATCCTTTCCTAATTTTACAGTGGAAAAGATATCCATTTTCATAATGTAAAAAAAAGAGGGAGAAGGTGTAACAAACATTTCCAATGAATCCGTGTCATAGTGTGATTCATATCATGCTATTTCATCGACATTCAACAACTTTATAGTATGATACGTTGATAAATGATAACCTATCTTGGTCTAATATGAACGGAATGGGCATAAAACTGGTTGTTTCTTAAGGATCGTAGTGGTCCAAAATGGAAAAACACCCGTGCTGCGGATTTTTCCTTTGGAGAGGGATGAGGACGGCATTGGCAAGTTCTCTTGCCTTATATATGTAGTTAGGAATGCAATGCTTGTGAGGGTACCTTTTCGATCCAGGAAAGTACTCGAAAAAGATTAAGCAAGAAGTAGAAAATGAGTCTGCGAAAGACGAGAAGAACGTGGAATCGTTGTCTTTGTCAGATAATTCTAGCTTTGTGGTATCTGTCACAGTTTCTAATCTAAGGGAAGACAGACTGGTTAGCACTTCAATTCTTTAATCCTATTTATACAATGGCTTTTGCATTCCAATGATGATTGGAAGTTTCTATCTGATTATTTCGTGTTGCAGTATCTTCCAATAAAGCTTTCAAGATCAAACATACCAGAGGGAAAAATTTCACAAGATAAGTTTAATAAACAACCAGGGAAGAACATGGGCGTTAAGTTTAAAATACAGAAAATCCTCCCGTAAGTTTAGCATCTCACACGGCTGGAAAACTTTCGGTGATGCAAATGGTCATAAACCTGATTGTACTTTCATATTCAACCTGGTTAGAAACAGAACATCCCCTGTGCTGCTCATGACCTCTACTATAGAGGAAATTATTCATCAAGGCAAAATAGGTTTGTGAACTATGCCCATTTCCGTTCCAGTTCCACACATTTGTAGTCAAGTAATTTAGAGTTGCCCTGTTCTTTTATTGTTTTCTTCAGCATCTTTCAATGACTCTGTTGGGACCAAGACAGAGAGTAGCATGGGACAAGAGATGAAATTATGTTGAAACACATGAATCCAAGACTCAGATTCCGTTTAAAAAGTTATGTTTGAATCATCCTGTTGTTTTTTTGGATTCATCAGGTCGTTAAAAGCCTGCATATAAACATATTGCTTTTTGAAGCCTAAACATATTTGCTTAATTGCATTTTGTGCAAGTGGTAAAGTATAATGATGAAAGGTGTATCATTTGTTCGCCTTTTGTGTAAATTTCTTGTCGACAAACAAAATGATATCGAGTCAACAATTCTTGAGTATCATAAATTATAAGCTATAATAAGTGAAACTATTATCGAATACAAGCAATTGTAAGCCATCAACCTTCAATTCAGATACAGTGTCCATCAATTCAACACGATACAAAGACCAAGCCTTAACTAGGAAACTGGGAAATCCAAAAACACTTGCAAATGAAGTAAAATTGAGGACAATGCAGCACACACAGAAATATGAAGAACACTAAAAGAATGAGAATACGCTATATCACAAAAAATTTGTTTACACAAAGCCATCATAGCAACTTTCGTTGATCATGACTCCAACGCTTACTAGATTTCCAAGCTTTTCATTATACTGCAATCGGTGTATCCTGGGGAAGCCAGTTTAATCAGTTCTTCGGTCATAACTATAACTAAAAGGCACAAAACCTCAAAAGTTATTACTATTTTCTAGTACTAAGTTAGTTTTGGGTAGATAAATAACAAATATTTGGCCGCCTAACAAAACTAACGTTGCGTCATGGCAACCATAAAATGTGGATTGGTTTGATGACTCACCTTGGAACTCATATTTGAGACAGCTAGATTGAACTTCTCTTTGGTTTTTGAGCCAGCAACCTGACCTACTCTCGCCACTTTACTGAAAGCGCCACTAAACCAAGCAGCTCCAGCAGTCACGTACCTATTAGGAAGCCATAATCAAAAACAAAGAAACAAAACAGAGCGGCAATGCTGATTCCTGTCATATCTATTATCAAGAAGGATGACCAAAGATTTATATTCCACCAAAGAACCAGAAGAAAAGAAATACTATACCTGCTTGATTTGACAGCTGAACCCGTGTCGTTTAATTTCTTCTCGGCTGCAAATATTGCTGCCATGGTTTTATCGGAGACCTGAAGCTTTTGATCAAAAGATTTTACTTTCTCATTAACAGCAGAAATACCAACAGTTAACTTCCCAGTAAGCCCAACTCGCTTGTCAAAAGATGAAACTTTGGCAGAAGCATTGGCTCTTAATTGATGCTTTTCGTCAAAAGCCTTGGCTTTATTCACGGCATCTTGTCCAAGAGCAGAACCTTTTGCCAAAACAGTTGCCACCACATCTTGTGCTTTGCTAACATATGCTCTACTATTGCCATCCACGGTAGTTTTGGTCTGCAAATGGAGTTCGTATTACATTATTGTTGTATAACAAAACATTGGGTAAGACTAAATCACACAAGGTATATTTTTTTTTATTCACTTCCTGCAAGAGTTGCACTGTAAAATGAATGAGCCATAACAAGAAAAATTTAAATGGAGTTGATGATTTGTCAAGTTAAAAACTTGTTTCAACATAAATGATCAGTTGTTCTTCCCTGTTATCAAACGTAAAAAAACCAAAATAAAGTTGACAGAATTCTGAAAGAATAAATAGGCTAAGAGAGCACAAAACCACTATAAAAATGGATACAACAAGGTTTAAAAGCCACTATTCCAACCTGTGTAGCACTCTCTGGATTACCAAGGTGCATCGCGTTGTCGACCATTCTTACTTCCGGCATGAACACAAAGTCAGAAACTAAGACACCAGCCATAGCAGACTTGAGGAAAAACTTGATTCGAAATAACACACAACCTGCATCTCACGCCTCTGAACATAGTTTTCAGCTCGAGTTATTGTAACAATCTGGTCCACAATCGTCGCACCCTGCAAGACATGATGTGGTTTCTGTTAGCAATTAACAAAGACTAAACAGAAATGCATATATATACACATTAACCATGCCTCGAACCAGCTCTATAATTTTACTAGTATCACAATAGTCACGTTAACAGGAGGCATCCACGTGTCGGTGGAAAAAGACATTAACAAAACTGGAACATACCGATAATAACAAGGCGATTTCAAGGGCTTTTGGATCAGTAAACGTAACAAATGCGACTCGAGACTGCCCAACTTCTCTGCACCTAAATTCCCAACAGCATTTAACGCTTAAATTAGATTCAATTTCTTACCAGAAAAAATATATATATATATATATATTCAAGATTAAGTTAAAAAATTAAGCTAGGAAACAACTTTTGGATTTCAATGTGTTCTATGTCGCCTGAGAAAGAGAAGAACTCGTGAATCTCGCTCTCCGTCGCTAGATCTGAGACATTGTTTACTTGAACACTTCTCGTCTATATCGAATTCGAACAAAAAAAAAAGAATTAAAAAAAAACACCAGTTAGAGAAACTTTGCAGCTTCAGAATTGAAAATTAGAATAGTAAAATCAAAGGAAATCATCATTCACCTGCATTCTAGTAGACGCTCTTGAGAAGAAAAGAGAATAATACCCTTTTCACGAAGAGGAGCAAGGAAGATTTGAACAGCCCAGACGTCACTGTTGTCCAGCTAAGCTAATATTATCTAAGTACATGTTCCAAAATAGCACCAATTTTAATATTTTCTTCCTAATTTAACACATACTCTTAAAAATGACAAAATTAGCACAAATATATATATATATATTTTCTATCATTTTATATTCAAGCTTAATTTTTTTCTTTTTTTCAAACGAGAGTCAATAAAACCAATGCAAAGGAACATTGTTTACATAGGTAATGCAATCCGGTTCGAAAAGAATACGTCGCGCCAAATTATCCGCTTTACCATTCTGTGTGCGAAGAATCCAAGTTATTGAGAAGGACATGAACTCCGCCTTTTCAATCCGTATGTCCTATAAATAAGATGTAAACGCAGGCCACTTAGAAGGCAAAGAAACTATCTTCACCAGATCAAAACAGTCGGTGAGGAAGACAACATCCTAATTATCCGCCACAATCATGCACCGCATGCCCATACTAGGGCTTCAACCTCGGCATGGAGAGGCGTGAGACTACGCCTTATATTCGATACCCCCATAGTAGGCTCCTCCCCTGAGGGTGGTGAACATTACCATCCTTGTCCTGCAAATTTGTCAGTCGCTTTACAGGAACCATCTACAAAACATAAATAGCTTATCATATACCTGACGGGCAAGAACTCATGTCTGGAAGTTATACCGGGCGTCTCAGTGGGGCCCTCAACCAAATCCTCTGTTTGAGCTGCAAACCAAGCCTTGGACTCAGCCTCCGTAAGTTGTAGAACTAAAAGTGGATTTGAATCCAGATTAGTAAAAATATTATCAATACACGCTTTCCAAATATACCACAATAGCCAAAGATAGTACTCCTATGCATGTGTCCGCGGGAGATGCGTAAATAAAAAATCCATGTTCGCATATATCGATGCCGAAGGATAAACCCCTTGTGCCGTCGGGACCTTAGATAGAGCCCAGACCTGTCTTGCCGGTCAGGATAGACTTAACTGTATACTTCCTAGTTTTTGTAAAATGTCAGCCTAACAAATCAGTCGCATCCAACTGACCAATAGGTAAAGCACAAATAAAGTCAACATCTTCTGGTGCAAAAGTCGCTGTGAGATGAGCCATAACCCAAGAGTTAGAGCTCATGTTGATGATATTTTTAACTTGGAGCGATTGACCAATAGTGACCCATTGCTCAGATCTGGTCTCGGGGATTGAGCGTGTATCCAAGGGTCTGTCCATACTGAAATGGAAGCCCTAGAACCTACTTGTTTCATAAGTCCTTTATTAACCAGAGAGCAAGCGCATACTATACTTCGCCATCCATAGGATGGGGAGTAAGATTTGATTGGATCCAAAGGATCTGAATGCCTATAATACCGACCTTTAAAAAAACTAGCGAAGAGTGAATACGGAGTGGTTATCAATCGCCATAACTACTTAGCTAAAAGAGTAGTATTATACTCAACAAAACAACGGAAACCCAAACCCACTTCAAATTTATTGCAATATAACTTATCCCATGCAATCCTCGCGTTTGACCAGTGGAGCTCCACCAAAAATTAGATGCCGCGCTAGTTAGCTTTTTTGTGACCGTCTTCGGCAGACAAAAATACCACATAACATAGTAGGAAACGTCGTAGCTACTGACTTGATCATCACTTCCTTATCCCGTTTTGACAGCAGCCGTGTCGGCCACCAAACGGCCCGAGTCTTTAACCTGTCTTGGACGAAGGAGAAAATTTTCGTTTTGGAGCCATCCCAGCTCTCCGGTATACCCAAATAGGAGCTCATACCCTCCAAAGTCGTTATTACCAAAACCCCTTTTATTTCTTCTCGCACCCCATCAACAATCGTATGACCAAATTGAACGGAATTTTTTTGAAAATCAATTCGCTGACCAGACACCCGCCCATACTTTTTAAGGAGTACTAGGACAACTTCACACTCTTCTTTGGATGAGAAATTGTCGGGCTTGCAGTTGACACCTTGATCCTGGTAAGAAGTTTTGCTTGCTCTGCTCTTTGAAAGTTGGCAATGAGTACCTCCGTAAGGAGAATAAATTTGACCAATCCACAAGACCAATTCTATCCACCACAACAAGCACAGCAGCAGCACAATTATGTACCTAAACATCATGATCATGGTTATCAGGCTCCAATGTGTCCCCCACCAGGGTTTCAGACCACCCAAGCCTAGGAACCTGACTTAAGAACATTGATGCAGCAGCTGTTGCTTAACCAAGCCACTGGCCAGATTGAGACCTCAAAGAAGTTTGAAGAGATCAACGAGAGGATATATTCCACTTATAATGACCTGAACATCAAGTTTGAAAGCCTTAACTCAAAGGTTAAATTCATGGAGAGCAATATGACTTCTACTTCAGCTCCAAAACCTAATCAACTGCCTGGAAAAGCAATTCAAAACCCAAGGGAGTCCATTGCTAAAGCTATCTATGTTACAGAGGATGATGTCATTGAGGACAGTGAGATTCAAGATGGGGAGGATATTCAACAAGTTTCAGCTCAAAATGAAGCAGAGAACCAAGCAGATAAGGCACTCGACAGTGCACTCGACCCATCACACGATCGAGCACTCGATTGAGTGCATGATCGAGTCACTGGTCGAGTAGAACCCACCGAGTTTGTTAAACCTACCAAGTACATTCCTCCAGAATACAAACCACCTCTGCCATTTCCAAGACGTTTCAATGAACAAATGATTAGGAAACTCAAGGAAAATATTGAGAAGCAGGAATTGATGGCCATTCAACATGAATTGAATGTTGAGGATAAGAAAGAAGACAGAGGACCAGCTTTGGAGCATTATGAACCATATCCACTCTATAAGGACATGTTACTTAACATATCAAAGCAGAAGGCCAAGAATCAAGCCAAGAAGGATCTAGAGGACATGGAAACAGTTGTTGTTCCAACAAAGCTTGAAGATCTAGGCCCATTCGACATGCCATGTTTATTGAACTATACTGTGAGTGTTATGCCCTTCTCAATGGCATAAAAGCTAGGATATGAAGAGTTCAATCCAAGCAACCTTTACATTATTCTTGCTGATGGCTCTAGAAAAGGATGTGATGGGTAAAATGGAAAGCTTTACAGTGAAGATAGGTAAGGCAAGGATACCAACTGACTTCATCACCATTGATATGGAACAAGAGTCTGATGATCCTATTATCCTTGGAAGACCATTCTTGGCCACAGCCGGAGCAATGATAGATGTTAGAAAAGGTATAATCAGCCTGGACATTGCTAATGGGTTGACTATGAGGTTTGACATCAAGAATGCAACAAACCAACCCACCATTGGAGGCCAAACTTTTGTTATAGAGGATAAAGCTGATGCTGAATCATTGAACAAAGACAAGGACTCTAAGATCAAGGTTTCAAACAATGAGGTAGCTGTTCAAGACCTCAAGACTTCAGTTCAAGAGTTGAATGATCTGGTGAAGGATCTCCAAGTGCAACTCAACAAGAAGTCTGTTAAGAAGGCAAGACCAAGGCTCAAGATCAAGAATAAACAAGTTTCAAGTGTGTTGACTGTTTTGACCAATAACAAGGTCTATGGTGACCAAATTGAACCAGTGGGGACCTTATCACTTCTCTGGTCTCCAAACCAAGCCTGAAAAGGCACCAAAAGTTAAGCTAAGTGACTATAAACAAGCTCACTAGAGAGGAAGTACCTAAGGTATCTTTGTATATAAGTTTAATTTCTTTGTGTTTTTGATATTTTTCTTTAAGTTTGTTTTGGGTAGGCTTTTACATAGGGATTACAAATGGACTTAAGTGAGTTTGGACTCATGGAGAAGGAGTTTCATGGCCACTCGACCAGGCCATCAAGGAGCAGGCGATCGAGTGCTAACCGAGCCCAAGCCCACTTGATGCCTTCTCTTTGCTCACTCGATCGGATGGAGGGAGAAATAAGTTCAAAATTTCAAATTTGGTCAAGCACTCGACCATGTGGGGTCGAGTGGTGGGGTCGAGCATGTGCCAAAATGAGTCAAAGATTCTAATTTCAAATTTGAATGGTATACACGCTCCATCTTGTTTTCTTGTCCCCACCTACCTCTTTTTAAGCACAAAGTCGGTTCTAAGCTCCTCACACTCTCTCATTTGCATAAACATTTCAAATCCTTGTTAGAAATCTCTTTTAAAAGTTCAAAGCTCAAGTTCTTACAATCTTTTTAGTTTACTAACCTATTAATTTGAACTTTGAGTTTATTCTTCCAAGTTTCTTTTGAAATGGCTTCTAAGAAGGGTGAAACACAAGAAAAAACTGCTGATCGGCGAGAGGCTGCCAAGCTTATAGCCGATAACTTCACTGAGTTCCAAAAGTTGCAATATGTTCCAAATGAAGCCGGAGGTAGCACTCGACCAGGTGTTCGACCACGCACACGGTCGAGTGGCCGATCGAGTGGACCATCGAGTAGGAGAACGTGGAGGAACCAAATGGAGGAAGAAGATTGGGCTATGAGTGAAGAGGAGGGCGAGGTTGTGTTCGATTTTTCTGAGCATAGAAGAAACATTTCAAGAGGAAAGAGGCCAGCTGAGGAGCAACCACAATCTGAGGAGGCAACACAAACTGAGGAGCACAATCAAGAAGATAGTGATGAAAAGAAGATAGAAGAAGATTTTGGGAAGCTTACAGCAATTCAACTCTATGAAGCCTTCATGAGCATGAAGTTCCAAGGGCCAAGATATCCACACAAGGAGACTATGGTGGAACTTGGCATAGCTGAGGATGTAGAGCTTCTCTTCAACAAGTGCAACATAGCCAAATTCATGGAGATACACATGGAGAGGTACAAGGCGAATTCTTAGCAACTCTCCAAAGGCATAGCTATGAAGACCAAATGGAGGAAGAAGAGGGGCCAAAATACATTAGTGTTTCATTCAAGGGCAGGAGTTATGAGCTTTCTATTGTAGAGATTGCTGAAATTTTTGGATTTGACATGGGAGCTGCCAACCATATTGTCATCCAAAAATAAGAACTGCAATCTGTATGGCAGACCATTGGAGAAGATAAGCCATGCTCCTCCTCTAGGACCAAGAGTTCCAAGATTAGAAGCCCTTTCCTATGATACTTCCACAAGGCTTTGGCAAACACCTTCTTTGCTAGAAAGGAGACTGGCAATTAGAAGAGGGAGAGCTGAAGATGATAGATGTAGCATTTTACAGCATCATCACAACAACAAGAGATGGGACCATCATTCTTGGGAATAATGTGCAAACAAACCTTGCTTTGGTCCTCATTGACTAAATGATCTCCTTTAGAAGTTGGCTAAGCAAGCTACACAAGAGGGGCTCAACTGGAGTCCTAACCATTGGAGGGATCATCACTCCAATCCTTAAAGCTGCAAATGTCCCACTTAGAGGTGAAAAGACCAAGTCAAGATGGATTGACATCCATGAAAGAAAAAGCATCATTGGAGGTATCTATTCGATTTTGACCACCCAATAGTAGGCAAAGCTCAATTTGTGCTGCCAAAACAAGGAGCTACATCAATAAGTGAAGGTCTCAATGTTGACTTTTGGCCAGCAGTTGAGCTATTGTTTGATGGGTGAGCCCCTTATGTAGAGAATCAAGCTGAAGATGTCAACATGACTGAAGGGGAAGTACAGTTCTACTTTGATGATTATGAGCCTCAACCAAGAGATAGCAGAGGTGTGAGAGAGACCAGTAGGAGGGTGACAATACTCCAAAGATGGAACAAATGGCAACGGAAAACAGTTGAGAAGCTGAAAAAGAAGATGCTGAAAATGTCCAAGTTCATCAAAGGTATGAAAAGGGAAATTGCTGAATTGAAGAGTGGAAACACATTCCCAGCACCAGCTGAGGAATTGAGAAGGAGTAGCTCAACCAAGGTACTGTCTAGAGCTGGAAACACCTTGGAGCCTTCCAGAGCATCTTCGTTTGAGCCATCACTAAGGAGAAGAGGTTTGAGTCGCATAGAACAACCAAATTTGAGGCACTCGACCAGTGCACTCGAACCGACACTCGATCGAGTGCTTCCAATGCACTCGACCGAGCACTTCTCCATGCCTCAATACGGCTTCTCAGCTCCTCAGGGTTATCCACCTTACACCTATGGCCAAGCTTATCCTCCCTTCCCACCACAATACTTTATGGACCCTGCACTCATGCAACAATATTTTGGGCAACAAGGACAGCACTTCAATCCAAGACCAAGCACTCGACCGAGTCACTCGACCAAGTCACTCGACCGGACACTCGATCGAGTGCATGTCTGGTGCCATAGTCGAGTACCCTCCATCCCCCTCAGCAAGTCAGAATCAAGCTCAAGGCTCAAACTACACATACGACAACATGAGTGAAGATGTGGATAGCTTCTTCCACAATCCTTGAGGTACCAATTCCACCTTAACCATTGTTTTTTTTTGTCAAGCATTGGGCCACAACTTGCCGACCCATTAGCCAAATCCCTACATTCGTAGGGAGCGGGACTCGATCCCTGGTGTGATGGTGCCTTGTGCATTAAGGACTTACCATTTGCCACTGCACTAAGGTCACTTCACACCTTAAACATTGTTTATATCATTTAGATTGCATGTTTTATTTATCTAGTTCTTAAATTCTCTTTCAAATTTTTATTACATAAGGGACTGTGTAATTTAAGTTTGGGGGAGAGTTTAAGACAGCATTTAACTTAGTTTTCTGTTTTCTTATTTTTAATTCCCCATTAGTATTCACATTTCATCTTAGGCATAGAAAAAAACAAATAAATAAAAATTTTCACAAAAATCTTTAAAAAACAGAGTGTTCATGTAGTTTGCATTGCATATTAGGATCTTGTTAGCATGTTTCATATAGGATTACTTCATATTTGCATTAGGGATCAATAATGAGTTTAGTCGTGTTAATACTGTTTGAATTCACTAAACTAGGATCAATGCCCAAGTTAATAGTACTTTGATGCTAGTTTAGTGGTTAGAAACATAAGATTGAACCAAGTCTAGAATTCCTACATAGCATTATGTCTAAACTGAAGCATGTTGTGATTTGAAGTCATTTCCTATTTATAAGAACTTAATATTGATATTTAATTATCAGTTTATGCATTGTTTTAAACTCACGGATACTTTATACATATTTGGATCATCTTTTCCCACTTTTACATTATTGAAACAGTTTCCCCTACCCTTAACTAACCTTTCTTTCAAGCCATGTTATATCTCGTGTGTGTAAGGCCTATTTTTAGGATTGAGCTTGGTAGAAAGTGTTAGGTTGAACTGACAAGAATAAAGCCTTGTGTAGTACTAGTTTACATTTTTCAAACTAGATAGGACTAGGAGGTTTAATTTATAGGTTTGGGACTTGGTATGTTTAAAAACAGAAAAAAAAAGAAAGGGAAAAGATAAAGAAAAGGGTAAAGGCCTTAGGAGAGAAGTGTTGTAAAGCAAATTAAAACTCTAAGTGAAAGAATGGGGTGAATTAAGAGTTTTAAGTAAGGTTCTGGTCAAAGAAAAGAAATAAAGAAAAGAAGATTCTAGTAAAAAGCTTTATGACTTGGCAAACAAGTAAGAGAAACAGCCTTAGCAAATAAGAAAGAAACCTCCATTCCACTAGAGAAACTAAGTAAGAAACCTCTCCTAAGACTTAAAAATAGAAAAGAGAAAAGGGTAAAAGAGAAAAGAAGAAGTTAAAGGGTAGAACTAGGACATTATGGGACTAGAATGATAGGAACAAACACTTTGGGTACCTTTGGGTAGACAAGGTTCTGTTCTTGTATGTGTCAAAGTGATCTTACCTTTAGCCTTCTTCTAAAGCTCAATTCACTTTTTGTGAGAGAAACCTTATAAATGATAAGCCCCACTCAAAAGAGAGACCATTTTTGTCTCTTAACCCTTATTACCAAGCCAAATGAGTTGAAAAATTGCATAATCTGATTCATGGTCTTGTTTAATGAATGTTAAAGGAAATGACTGATTTGAATGCATGTGGAAGTCTAAGGCTGGATTCAGTTAAGGTTGTGAAAGGCTTGTCTAAAATCTTTAAGTATAGCTCATTCACCTTGCATCATAATACTAGTAACTTGGACATTGATTCTAGCTAGTCTATTGACATGTTTAAGGTTCTGAGATTCCACTTTCAAACCTCTCTTCCTTCTTATGTCTTGTTGGTTTGCTTGAGGGCAAGCAAAGACTAAGTTTGGGGGAGTTGATATGTATATATTTTACCATATTTAACCATAGTTTATTCACATCTTTTACATGTTTTATTCGCTTATTTTGTCACTTATATAGTTTAAGGACTGTTTGTACATTATAGTAGGATTTGCATTGCATTTGCATTGTTTCTTGTTTAAACAGGTGAATTGGACTCAAGAAGCATGGAAATATCATCTGGGATGAGAAGAGTGCAATCATTGAAGCGGATAGGAGTTAAATCAAGGAGAAAGCCAACAAAACATGAAGCACTCGACCCTCTATTCGACCATGCACTCGACCGTCCGTGTCTGAAGCACTCGACCATATGACTCTCGTGGACTCGACCGTGTGGTACTCAGAACTTTACCGATGGGAAGCAGAAGAAACCCACTCGACCATGGCCACTCGACCACTTTTGGTCGAGTACATCGAGCTAACTTTCTATTTTGTCTGATAGCCAAATCAGGGCTTCCTTCCCTCACTATATATATGCTTTGTACCCCATGGCCGTCCAATATACTCTTTTAGGCAGAAAAGTCTCTGTAGCCACCAAAAAACCTAGTTCTTACCCCTTAAGGGTTTTTAGCATGTATTTACTATTTTGCATCTTTTATTTACTGTTTTTCTTAGATTTCAATACTTGATTTGTTTCATAACTTTCAGTGTATTGAGAATCTGAGTTTGCTTCTTTATATTAAGTTGTTGTTCATCATCTCATCTTGCTCATCATGTTTGTTTCATCATTTTCTGGGATTCTGGAGATGGATTAGGATGTTTAGGGCTGTGGTTGTTAGACTAGTTAAGCTTGTTTGATTAAATATCTCTTCTGGGTTAGGTGAACTCTATGCTATTCTTATATCTGAGAGGGTAAGGGTAGATCTTAAGCTTCTCTGCATCACACCAATGTTAGGGTTGTTAGATAAAGCTAATACTGGAGATTACTGTGCTTGTCCCAAGAGATTGGTTGCACATGGTGGTTTTTGACAAATAATGGTCTGGTTCTTAATGCATGTTCAGTATGGTTTCACCAATGAGAGTTAGGTTAGAATTTTACTGTGACTTGATCACTTCTGTCAAGAGAGCAGATTAGTGAGATATTAAGATCATTGTATAGGGATAGCTCAAGTTTGTTTGAGGTTTTTTAACTAGTCTAGATAGCCACAGTCCAACAACCATCCCATGAATCCATCTCTAGAAGCCTACTTTGTTATTTGATTGTCTATTATCACATTTAGTCTTGTTTATTGCATTATGTTCTGTTTAAGTTGTTAAATTGCTTTTGTTCTTCGTAGAAACCCACTCGACCAATCACTCGACCAATCACACAGTCTATTGGAGATGATGTCTATTAAGTCCAGTCCATTTTGAGCCTAATTCAAATCCAAAGAAAGCCCAACATAATCACTTTATTTTGTGGTCAAAGAGGAGGGATGAAAATAGAGTGATTCTCTTCATTTTGGGAAGGGAAACACTAAAAATTGGGTCTTCGTTCAACTATCTATCTTTATTGTTTTTAGTTTCAATAATAGTTAATATTTGGCTTTGTTACCAAGTTTATTTTCCTATATAAACTCATGTAAGAGCATTGAAATAATAAACCAACTTTTTATAAAAACCTTTTCTTTTGTGAGAGTGATTCTCTTCTGTTTTTTTATGAACAAAACCGATTGCTTGTTGTGATTCCAACAATCAAAACCGACTGCTTGGTGTGATTCCAACAGTCAACAAACCCGATCTACTTTGTGCGATGCTGAGAGATTAAACTGTATATCAAGAGCTTTTCCGCAATTCATGTGTGACCATTCATTTCATCATCCTTATTCTTGAGGCTTCGTCGTCTTTAGAATCAAAGTGTCTCTATCTACCAACTTGAAGGTGTCGATTCTTTGGAAGAATCATATAAGCTTTTTTATCCAGCAGGTGTCGTTCACCGCTGCCCTCTCTGGTCTTTTTACATTGGTCAATGATTAGTTTCTTAATATCTTTTGTTTTGGTCTATTCCCTTGGGCGTTTGGATATTTGGATCGGATTCGGATCGGATTTTTTGGGTCCGGATTTTCCGAATTTCTAATTCTAAAATCCATTCGCATATTTTCAAATTTCGGATTCGGATCTGATTCAGATCGGATTTTTTGGGTTCGGATTAGGTTACCCAAAGTACTCAAAAATTCAAAATTTTGTTTCCAAATATATTGAAACGACTTGAAAAAATAAAAATATCTAAAACTTACAAGTAATTTGTTACCTAAATATACTCAAAAAGTAGTTGTAATACATGAAAATATTTAAAATATCTAAAAATTTAAACTTTTAGACACCTAAGTTATTACAAGTATAAGTATTACTAAGATATTATTACTATATAATTATATTTTGGGCATGTTCGGATCTCCATTCGGATTTCGGTTCGGATTAGGATTTTCGGATCTTGAAACTTAGAATCCGTTTGGATTTTTCTAAATTTTCGGTTCGGATCGGATCAGATTTTTATGGTCTATATTCTTTGTTGATTTTTTAAAAAAAAATTATTATGCAGCAAATTGGTCATATAAATTTGTCCTATTAATTAAGGTGTAATTGACAAAAAAAAACCAAATAACTTGTTTAAATTATAACAAATAAATTATTAAACAAAAGATTTCTATATTATGTTGTAGAGTCAAGATTTTTGTCCGCTTCAATGCATTCTAAATCTTTCTCTACTTCAATGTATTTTAATTATGTGTTATTGGTTCTATGATATATAAATTTATACTATTATTTGGGGAACACACTTAGGAGTAAAACATAAATGAAAAATGCAGAATTCCATTCAATACCCTCTGAAATAAAAAAAATGATGAGCAATAAAAAAAAGGTAATTAAGTGCTAAAAACTAAAAAATTTAAGCGACCATATATAAAGCTATCCGAATCATGGATAACCCCTTCGGATCTAGGTTGGGAAGGACGCAAATCCTAATTTTAATGCTTAATCTTTGGATTAGTTACCTAACAAAATTGAAAACAAAAAAAGCGTCGGATTAGGAAATAATTAAAAGACAATTCTTGGGTTCATCCCTAGGGGTGAACCTCTCTTATTCACCCCTCTTAGTTAAGGAGACAAATATTTAATGAAGGAAACAACTTCTGTAAATCAATCAATACTAAAATTATTAATTTTACCATTATATTATAGTTTTTAATTATAACATCTAAACTCTAACAATTTTTTATAAACCTAAACCGACAAATAATTTTGTTTAATTGTAAAATAGAAACCCTAACATTTCTTAAACCCAAAACCGACATATAATTTTGTCTAATTGTAAAATCTAAACCCTAAACCCTAAACCCTAAATCCTAACCATTTTTTATAAACCTAAACCGACATATAATTTTATTTAATTGTAAAATCTAAACCCTAAACCCTAACCACTCTTTGGTAAACCCAAAATGATATATAATTTCGTTAAACTGTAAAATCTAAACCCTAACCACTCTTTTATAAAACCAAACCGATATATAATTTTGTTTAATTGTAAAATCTAAATCCTAACCATTCTTTTATAAGTCCAAACCGATATAAAATTTTATCATTTTGATTGAGCTAAAAAAATATTTTCTCTTAATCGTATATTTAACTTTCTAAGATATTATGAGATCACCTCAACAGTAAATTCGACGCCTATCTTCTTTATAAATACCAATCTTTACTCAACTTTGAGGCTCATCAAGCAAATACATATTTTTTGGTCATCATGTCTCTTTATGTACCTGTAATTTAGAAATTTAGAACTAATAGCACAATGAGTTTTAGAAGAAATAATGGAGAAGTGGTCATCTATGTTATGAAAGTAGAGAAACTTAGAGGTTGTATTCTCTTCTTCTTATTATTGATTCAATCGAATAAGTACATTATATAGTAAAGGATAAAGCCCTAATACAATGGGTTTCCGAAACCGACTTAGAATAAGTGTAGGAGGCCGATGGGCCTTGTGGACTTACATATGAATGAGCCAGTTATGGAGATCCATCCTAAGTGATTTACAACACTCCCCCTTGGATGACATAACCGTGCAAATGCTACGAGATCACCGTAATACGCTTGGGGATGCTGTCTCATTAAAACTTTACCAGAAAAACCCATTGGGACAAAACCATGGTGAAGGAAAAAGAGTACATCACGTATTACTCCCCTTGTTCTAAGCATCACTAAAAGTCCTTGAGTCTCTGCATCCCAATATGGTGTGTGAGCTTCTAGAATGTCGATGTCGGTAATGACTTGGTGAGATCGGCTGAATTGTTGCAAGATGGAACTTGCAAGATGGAACTTGCATCAACCTCAACCATACATACTCATGGCTGGCCTCATGCATAGACAAAATCTCTGCATGATTAGATGATGTCGCCGCAATGGTCTGCTTCATTGAACGCCATAAAATTGTTGTACCACCGTGTGTAAATACGTAGCCGGTTTGAGACCTAGCATTATGTGGATCTGATAAATAACCTGCATTAGCAAAACCAACTAAACCTTATTTGTTATGGTGAGTATAAAATAAACCCAAATCAAGCGTTCCTTGTAGGTAATGCAATATATGTTTGATACCGCTCCAGTGCCTTCGGGTCAGAAAAGAACTAAATCTTGCTAGGAGGTTCACGGCAAAAAAATGTCTGGTCTAGTGTGGCTAGCCAAGAACATTAAACCTGCTATAGCACTGAGGTATGGCACTTCCAGACCGAGAACTTCTTCATCGTCCTTCTTTGGACCGAATGGATCACTATCCAAATTTAAACTTCTCACAACCATTGGGCTAGGCAATGGGTGAGCTTGGTCCATATTAAACCTCTTGACTACATTTTCAGTATATGCCATTTGATGCACAAGGATTCCATCATTTATGTACTCAAGCTGCAATCCTAAACAGAACTTAGTTTTACCTAGGTCTTTCATTTCAAACTCTTTCTTGAGATATTCAACTGTTTGGACGATTTCCCAGAGGTTCCTAGGATATTCAAATCATCCACATATACTGCTATGATTACAAACCCTGTGTTTGCAAACTTCTTTATAAAAACACATTGACTGATGGGATCATTCTTATAGCCTTCTTTGGCTATAGGTACTCACTCAATCTATTGCACCATATACGCCCACTTTGTTTCAGTCCATAAAGGGATTTGTTTAGCCTTATGCAGTATTTTTCTCGAGAACCACTCTTATCATTGAGCTCAATACCCTCTTGTAATCTCATATAAATCTCATTATCCATTGGACCATATAAATATGCGGTCACTACATCCATTAGCCGCAAATCATGTTTTTCTCTTATAGCCAGACTTATTAAAAAATAAAATTTGTTGCATCCATCACAGGGGAGTATGTCTCCTCATAATCTATTCATGGTCTTTGTGAGAATCCTTGTGCTACAAGTCGTGCCTTATATCTCACGATTTCATTATTCTCATTTCCCTTCCTTACAAAGACCCATTTGTGTCCCACTGGCTTTATATCGAATGGTGTCCTTAAGATCGGACCAAACACATTCCTTTTCTTTAATGAATTCAACTACACATAAATGGCTTCTTTCCATTTTAACCAATCATTTTTTTTGAGTGCACTCTAATATAGACGTGGGTTCATGATCCTCATTTATTTCAAGTGCTACCTTATATGCAAATATTTCATCAATGTCAACATCTTTTCGGTTCCATTGAATTCCAGACATGATATAATATATTGAGATCTCATTATTATCAATACCTTCACGACATTGAGGTTCAGCGTCCCAAACCTCATTCAGATACCTTAGGATTTGCCGCGGCCATGTCAATGGTTTCCTTAACCTCGGTTTTATTTGCACCTTTCTTAGCTTTCCGAGGGTTTTTATCTTTGGAACCTATTGGTCTACCACATTTCAAACGTGCCTTAGACTCTATAGCAACTTGATTGTGTTCCTTTTAAACATCAATACGTACTGCTGCATTACAAGCTGGTATGTACGATTTTGTCACTTTCTTTGGGTCAACAAAGGAACCTGGCAATTGATTAGCTAGCTTTTGTAAATGTATAATCTTTTGGACCTCTGCCTCACATGCTAGAGTCTGAGGATCTTGCTAATTTAAGGATGTTTGATTCCATGATATTTCTTTGACCAGCTTGTTTGTCTCTCCACCCAATGTAGGAAATTTAGATTCAGCATACTGACAATCCGCGTATCTAGCCTTGAATAAATCACCCGTAGTTGGCTCTAGATACTTAATAATAGTGGGAGAATCATATCCAACATATATTCCCATCCTCCTTTGAGGTCCCATCATTGTTCTCTGTGGTGGAGCATTAGGTACATAAACGGCACACCCGAATGTTTTTAGATGGGATATGTCTGGCTCATGACCCGTTAATAATTGGGATGATGAATATTTATGCTCACTAGATGTCCTGATGCGTATGAGCTCTGTTGCATGTAATATTGCGTCTCCCCAGGCCGACACAGGAAGCTTCGACCTCATGAGTAATGGTCGAGCAATTAATAGAATTCTTTTAATGAAGGATTCAGCTAATCCGTTCGGTGTATGTACATGTGCCACGGGATGTTCCACACTTACCCCCATGGACATACAATAATCATTAAACGCTTTGGATGTAAATTCACCAGCATTATCTAGACGTATAGTCTTAAGTGGAAAATCTGGAAAATGGGCTCGGAGACGTATGATCTGGCCAACAATCTAGCAAACGCAAGGTTTCTAGTGGATAATACGCAAACATGCGACCATCTGGTCGATACATCAATGAAGACCATAAAATATCTAAACGTCCCACATGGTGGGTGTATTGGTCCAGATATATCTCTTTCTATTCTTTCCAGAAATTTTAAAGTCTCTTTAGTGACTTTTACTTGTGATGGCCTTATAATGAGTTTCCCTTGTGCACATGCTACACACGTGAGATTCTTAGGGATAACTCGTCTCTCTTTAAGAGTGTGCCCATTTGAATTTAATATCAGCTTACGCATCATGTTAGAACCCGGATGGCCAAGCCGGTCATGCCATAGAGTGAATTGTTCATTGAACATCTTGTTCATTGCCATATTAGCCTCTATCATATTAATTTTAGCATGGTAAAGACCAGTTGATAATGCGGGTATAGTCTCTAAGATTTTCTTATGGCCTTGGGTGATTTCAGTAATATGTAGGAACTCTTGGTTCCCTTCACCCTTAGTTTCAACATGGAAACCATTCAAACGAATATCTTTGAAACTCAATAAGCTCCTCTTTGAGTTAGGTGAATATAAGACATCACTTATTTCAAGATGTATGCCATTAGGTAAAAGTATATGGGCCTGGCCATAACCTTCAAATAAACTTAAGGTATATCCGAAATCTTTAGCTCCTAGATCAATTCCAGTCAATCCCAAACAGTGTAAGGTAAACAATCAAACTCATTAGACACATATATCGAATCTGATCCACTAATTATACTTGAACCCTAAAATCTACAATTACACAATCAACAAATCTAAAATCCTAAAGCTATAAACCCTAAATACCCTAAACCTTAGGACAAACTCGTGTTGATAACGTGTTACGAAAGTAGAGAAACTTAGAGGTTGTATTCTCTTCTTATTATTATTAATTCTGTCGAATAAGTACATTATATAGTAAAGGATAAAGCCCTAATACAATGAGTTTCCTAAACCGACTTAGAATAAGTGTAGGAGGCCGATTGACATTGTGGACTTAGACATATGAATAGGCCGGTTATGGAGATCCATCTTAAGTAATTTACAACAATCTATTGTTATTCGTATCTCTTGTTTTTCTAGCTCTAGCTTCTATGTTATATCAGTTTTTTTTTTTTTTAATTTTGTACATAACAAAAACTGAAAACATTGATAATTGGACATGTCAAACAAAGGCAAATAAAAAAAACGATTAGTATAAGACACATGAAATCCTGCCATCTACATTGTTTAACAATATTTGAGAGTACATGCTTAAAATTCTTACGTAACCCTCAATTGCAAAGTACATGTATAATCTTGGAATTCTGACCTTTGAATCATTAATGGAGTGTCATGACGTTTCTCGTTCGGTCCAATATGTTTCTGCTGCTCACTCATTTCAAACTCCTCTTTCTACAACTAAACATGTCTTTAGGAATATGCGATTCAAATTCAATTGCAAAGAATTCCGGGTGGGTGGATATATTACTTATTTCCCCATTTTTGTTCAGTAACATTCTTAATTAATCCATCTTGAAGTCTCTCGATATAACCAAAATTTGTGGGTGGGTGGATCTGAGTGCTAAAATATTTCAATCCGAAAAAAAAAAATATTTAGCAAGGTAGAGTTTTATAAAAGGTAAGTTTGATGAAAATTTTAGTATATTTTAAGGACTTATGGATTTTTCGTATACTTTGAAGAATATATATATATATATATATATAACAAATTTAATAATAAAAGCTTATAGTGCAAAATTTTCAATATAAAAAACAAAGATGAAAGTAAAACAAAATCACTATATGGAGTAATAAAAATTACTACAAACAAAATTTTTTTTTACCAATTCACTTTGTTAAATAATAAAATTGAAATTTAATAACAGTTAAAAATGATAACAAGTCAAATAAGAAACAATACTATAACGCTCTGACTAACACTTAAAAGATTTAAAATATGACAAAACTAAAATAGTCAAAAATACAATAAAACAAAAAAAATATTTTCCGGCGTACTCCATGTTCAAACCTAGAACAAAGAAACGTAATCAAATATAGGTTAACCATAAATAAAATAATATGAATAAAGAATTTAATTAATTTTGTAATATTTTTATCATAACATGATATATAAATATACTATGAATTATATTTATGTGCAGTCTATACGGGAGTTTGAGAATTTATGTTTTCGTCCTCTTCCGTTCCGTTTTCAATTGGAAATGCATATTTGTCCTATATCTAGAATGTCCCATATTGATAATAAATTCTCTTATGCAATTGGAATTTGAAAATAGGTGTAGGTCATAATGGAACATGACAAAACGGAAAGGGAATTACGTCAACCCATATTTATATTTGTTTTTAAACGGGTTTTCATCGTTGTTAACGGTTTTATATCTTGATAGTTCACAAATTTCATAGAAATATAGAAGTATAACCAATCAATTATCCAATTTTAAAATTCTCATTATGTTTTGATTTGAATGAATTTGACAAAAAAAAAATCAAATTCAAAGAGAAAACATGTTATTTCAGATATTTTAACAATTCCACCACTGTTGTTGCAGTTGCAATTGTTTTGATCCGACAAGTATAAGACCAGGCTTTATATAAATCTTTAGTCTTTGAAATCAAATAAAAACTTTTAGCAGAGGCAAGGTTGTATCTGACCAACTTAAGAGTTAAAAGCAAAAGATGAACTCTCTCTGGTCTTCGTTAACAGATTGAAATAAATCTGATATCTATGGAACCAATCACCTGACTCAAAGCCAATATATACAACAACAAACAGAAAATAGAGTTTTGACTTCGGAGACTCCGTTGTTCCCCAACTATCGTGATTCATCAATGATTCCATACTTCATATCAATATAAATTAGTCACAACCAACAAAGAAACATACACTGGAAACGAAATGAGATATATGTGCGCCCCACAAAGCATTAAAAGACGTCTGGATGGTACCGTCCTGGGATGGAACTGTTCTGCTGAGCTTGTTTCAGATGAAGAGTCAGAGCATAGTTGTTTACCTGTAAAGATGAACCAATACAATACTTAGATCTGAACGATATCAACAAAAAGACAAGAAACATTTGCATAAGCTAAGGTATACAGACCTCTAGAGTTCTCAACTGTTCCTGGTATTGAGTGACTAGCTGTCTCAAATGCTGCAATTCCTGACTTTGATCTTCAGATTCTCTCTGCCTTTTCTGTTGCGTCACTACTGCTCGTTTTAGTAAACTGTTTTCCTGTACAATGGCTTCTAATTGCTGCTTCAGCATCATGTTTTCCTGATAAACAAAGCAAATCGGGATGTTCATAAAAAGAATTCCATCTACGGTAACAACAGTTATTGTTAATAAAGATAGATAAAACACCTGCTGGAGATTTTGCATTGCTGCAGCACCAGTACGTGCATTGATTGACTTCTCCAAAGCTTCCAATGCTCTTGCAGCGCGGGTTTTGGCGTCTTTCATATCAGACGCATTCGTCATTTCCCTAACAAAAAGCTCGACCCACTCTGTACCTTCCAAGTTCAAGACATTTGGTTCTCCATATGATAAGACTTCATCCTTGGCTGATCCTACGAAGACAAAGACCAGTTGCAAAAATCAGAATTTGTAGAGGGTGTCTGAGAGTTATGCAGAATACACCGAATCTAGCAAAGTTGAAGACTTTAAGATATCTGTAGATAAGTTAAAGAGAGAAACTACTAGGAAGATTTCTAGGGTTAAGAGTTTTCTGATTGATATGAGATACGTATAACACAAAATTCCAAAACTACCTTGCTGCTGAGTTTCCACATTTGCTTCCTGGATTACAAGAGGAGATTGGTCTGACTTCTTATTGGCAGACTCTAAACGAAGCTGATTCAAACATCTAATGGCTGAATCAAGATCATCTCCACATTCCTCGATTGCCCTCTCAAGAATCTAACACACACAAATGACAACAATTTAATTACCAACAAAAATCAAAAATCTTATCTCACACACAGAAAATCAGAAAAAAAATCCATAGAAATAAAGAAACAAAAATCAGAAAATAGGTTCCTTTAATTGGCCCAAATGACAATAGATAAAGAAAATCATTCGAACAAGTTTCACAATATAACTAATCCGAATCAAGAATCACACACACCAATATGAAGAATTTTATGAGCAACAACCATCACAAACATCTATAGATATGTTCAGTACTGATAATCACGTCTGCACAATTTCATTTCGATATTTGAGAGACACCCAATCAGAAAAATTCAACAAAATCATCCGCTCAAGTAACAAAAAAAAATATATATATATAGGCAAAACAAATCATGAGGCAGGAGATCGGAAAACGACCTGCTTATCCATATCGGAGAAAATCGCGGCGAGATGATCGAGAAAAAGCGAAGAAGACGGCGGAATCGGAGGAGAAAAACGTGCCGGAGAAGACGAAGAAAAGCAACGGATTTTCTTGGAGACGGGAGGAGAAGCGGCGGCTAAGTCCTCGAACAGAGATCTCTTTCCGCAAACAATCGCAGACATGTTATCTGCTGCCCCCTTCTTCTTCTTCCTTCAGATACCTCGAACAAGTCTATTTTTTTTTCCCTTTTATCAGATCTTACAGATCTTCGCATCTAAATGGATCCAACGTAACAACATGTTAAAGGTACTACTCGACAGTCGGACCCGTATTAGGCATGTCAATCCGGCTGATCCGGTCTGGCCCGCTCGAAACTCTGTAAAATCCGTTTAAATTGAATTCGGTTTGGTCTGGCACAAAAAAAATTCTGATTCTATAGTTTAAACTAGGCCTGCGACTTCGGTTTTTTCGGGTATTTCGATTCGGATTACTCGGTTTTTGTTTTTCAGAAATTGAAAACTGTTCCGAATCGAACCAATTAAGATTTCAGTTCAGTTCGATTTGGAATCAGTTATTTCAGTTTCTCGGTTATTTAGATTTACAACTGAGTTGTTAAAAAAAAAATTACTACAAATCAATGGATCGACACTAAAGCCTAGTTTTGAAAAGTGGAATTCTTAGTATTAATGTGAAAGGCGAAGATAATGATGATGATGACTATGAAAGACGATGAATCGAAAAAAAAAGAAGAACATTATGGTGATAAATAGAAGAAGGAGAAGATAATGATGATGGATCAAAGAAGATTAGAAGAAGATGTTGACTACTCAAAGAAGAAGGAAAAAATAATGGTGATGCATCAAGATGAAAGGAAAAGAAAAAGAACAAGAAAAAAAAAGATTTTTTTGTTTGCCGAGAGAAGAAGAAATTTTATTAGAAGACATGATGACTTGAAATATATAAGACGAGTTTTCATTTATTTGGTTAACTCCGAAAATTTCAGTTAACCGACTAAAATTAAAATAATTCCAATCGGTTATGTAAATTAATTTAAACAGAACCGATTTGCCCAAATCTCGGTTCGGTTCGGTTTAGACAAATCGGTTCACTTCTAATTTCTAGGCTTGGTTTAAACTTAGCAATGGTTTTTTTTTTCCTTTGTCATCAGAATTTATATTAGAAACTGAACAATATTGAATAAAAAATAAAAGTGAAAACATTGAAATCATCTAAGACTAAAACCTAAACAAGAGAGACATAATAGTTTACTAAAGAATAAACAAAAACCAAAGCACTAAAACTGTCCCACTGATCCACAAAGAAGCCTACTAAGCTTTCCTATAAAACCTGTAAACGTCGGAGAGTACCAATTAGACCGGAATTGCTATAAACATTGACAACACACCGTCGATAAACCATCATCAGCATTGGCAATAACGAAAGTAAGCTTGAACGATACCAAAGAAACAAAAGCCACAACAATATAGTCGCACAAACCCAGTTAGAAAGCAAGCCGAACTAGGGACAAGGAAGAAAACCTTGAGATTCGATCTGAGATAAGCCAAAGAAGACTAACTACTGTTACATACGGACCCTTGTTGACCAAGCTTTAACTATTTATAGTATCAAAATTGGTGACCTCCTCGCAAGAAAACAACTAAAAGACAAATCCATTACTATGCCTCGAAAACAAACCCACTCTTGGGTCAACGCTCATTTAATAGACCGACAAGTGCCGGACACACAGTGGCGGATCCAGAACACTTTTTAGTATGGGGCACACCGCATATTTAAACGAAAAAATATTTAAGTTATATAAACATAAAAATAAGTTCTGTAATAAATTTTAAAACTATAAATAAAATAAATATATTTTCATGGCTATTTCATTTCCTACTTCATTAAATGTTTTCTCCCAATTTTTTATTACTATTGTTTAAAAATTGCTAATAATAGGTTACATTAAAAATTGATATATGAACGAATTATCTATATAATGATAAAATAACATCACCATTTATAAGTTTTATGAATAACAAATCATTTTATTAAACTAGAGAAACTAGTTTGTCTAACTAGTCACATTATAAAATAATCACAAAACAATGACTTATTATAAACATTTTGATGTATTTAGAACTAGGAAACAACTAAAAAGGTTACCATAATTAAAGTTTTAGTTGACGAAAAAAAAACTAGATTAATTATAATATAATTCTCCGATGGTAATTTCCTAAAATAATTGTAGGAAACTTATATTGCACCAGAAAAAACAAAAATCGCAGACTTTTATTAACAAAGTTATATGGGTCGTTTTTGTTAATTATTTTGAATTGAAATAATTTTCTTTACGTTTTTTTTTTACGTTTCAAAAATATTCAACTAGACAGATAATTAAATACATAAATACATAATTGTACAAAGGAAATAAAAAAAAAAGAGTGTGGGGCACGATGCCACACCACTCTTAGCCTTGCGTCCGCCCCTGACACATGTCGTGAAAGGTCCGTGATTCAAGCGAAGAGCATCTCGGTTTGGAGTTAGTCAGCTGGGAGGTCCGAGGTGGTTTAGGTTCTCGAGAAGGGAAGAAGGACAAGAAATAAGGAGCTAGGGAGAGATACCTGGGCTTAAAGGAGATTCAGTCAAACCATGAGATTCGAACGTTATAGTGTAAATGCTAGGATTGAAACACAAGCTATAACGTGAAATAATAATATTGATCGAGAATTAATTGTATATTTTAGTATAAATACTTATTATTGTGGCCCTAAGAAAGGGAACCATTCTTAAGAGCAAAAGCTTTATAATACATACATTTTCTCTAATATCTTTGTAAGGTCATCGGGTGTGGGATCCAGGTCCCATATTTTGGTGCCTTCTATGAGGACAAAAGGTCTCGCAAATAAGTCAACGCAAAATCGATCTAAGAGGCATTCCAAAGTAAACCCGCAGTCATGACCATCCCCGAAGTAACCGCCCTCATGACGTTGGAAGCATGGACATGTTGGCCAAACTAACCTTAGTCAAGGAGGCCAAACTAACCTCAGTCGAGGAGGAACTTGTGGATCTAAGGGCTGCCCAAGTTACCATTTCTAATGATCAACAACTGTTTCCTATCATTTGGGTACATTTTTGCAAGGAACACCAATGTTCAAACCTCTAGAAACAATAACAAAGCTGTTTACTGCTTAGAATCAATGTTTTCTCGGTTTTAGCCTGTTTCGGAACAAAATGGGTATAAGTGGTGTCTAAACACTTCAAATTCATTCCGACTCTTAAAATAAGTCCAATGCATTGGATTTTCACACATTTTGCCCCAAGAAACAAAAACAAAGCTGTTTACAGCTTCGAATTAATGTTTTCTCGGTTTTAGCCTATTTTCTCGGTTTAACCCTGTTTCGGGACATAATGGGTATTAGTGTTGTCTAAACACTCCAAATTGGACCCGAACTCTTATAATTAGTCAAATGCATTGGATTATCACACATTCTGACCCTAGAAACAGTAACAAAGCTGTTTACTGCTTCGAATCAATGTTTTCTCGGTTTTAGCCTGTTTCAGGACAAAATGGGTGTAAGTGGTGTCTAAACACTTGAATTTATTCTGAACTCTAACAATAAGTCAAATGCATTGGATTGTCACACATTTTGACCCAAGAAACACAAACAAAGCTGTTCACTTCTTCGAATTAATGTTTTCTCACTTTTAATCTGTTTTGGGGCAAATTGGATATAATTATTGTCTAAACATTCCATATTCATCCCGAACTCTTACAATTAGTCAAATTCATTGGATTGTCACACATTCTGACCCTAGAAACAGTAAAAAAGCTGTTTACTGCTTCAAATCAATGTTTCCTTGGTTTTAGCCTGTTTTGAGACAAAATGAGTATAATTGTTGTCTAAACACTCCAAATTCATCGTAAACTCTTACAATTAGTCAAATGCATTGGATTGTCACAAATTCTGGCCCTAGAAACAGTAACAAAGCTGTTTACTGCTTAGAATCAATGTTTTCTCGGTTTTTTCCTGTTTCGGGACAAAATGGGTAAAAGTTGTCTCTAAACACTCCAAATTCAACCCGAACTTTTATAATTAGTCAAATGCATTGGATTGTTACATATTTTGACCCTAGATAGCTGTTTACTGCTTCGAATCAATGTTTTCTCTTAGTTTTAGCCTGTTTTTCTCGGTTTTAAGCCTGTTTTGGGACAAAATGGGTATAAGTGTTGTTTAAACACTCCAAATTCAACCCGAACTCTTAAAATTAGTCAAATGAATTGGATTGTCAAACATTCTGACCCTAGAAACAGTAACAAAGCGGTTTACTGCTTCAAATCAATGTTTTCTTGGCTTTAGCCAGTTTAGGGACAAAATGGGTATAAGTGGTGTCTAAACACTTGAAATTAATTTTGAACTTTTACAATAAGTCAAATGCATTGGATTGTCACACATTTTGACCCAAGAAACACAAACAAAGCTGTTTACTTCTTCGAATTAATGTTTTTCGGTTTTAGCCTGTTTTGGGGCAAAATGGGTATAATTGTTGTCTAAACACTCTAAATTCATCCTAAACTTTTACAATTAGTCAAATGCATTGGATTGTAACACATTCAGACCCTAGAAATAGTAACAAAGCTTTTTACTGCTTCGAATCAAAGTTTTCTTGGTTTTAGCTTGTTTCGGGACAAAATGGGTATAAGTGGTGTCTAAGCACTTCAAATTCATTCCGAACTCTTACAATAAGTCAAATGCATTGAATTGTCACATATTTTGACCCAAGAAACACAAACAAAGCTGTTTACTTCTTCGGATTAATTTTTTTTTCGGTTTTGTTTTGGGATAAAACGGGTTTAAGTGTTGTCTAAACACTCCAAATTCATCCTGAACTCTTACAATTAGTCAAATGCAATGGAATGTCACACATACTTACCCTAGAAAGAGTAACAAAGCTGTTTACTGCTTAGAATCAATGTTTTCTCGGTTTTAGCCTGTTTCCGGACAAAATGGGTAAAAGTGGTGTCGAAACACTCTAAATATAATCCCAACTCTTATAATTAGTCAAATGCATTGGATTGTTACATATTTTGACCCTAGAAAGAGCAACATAGCTGTTTACTGCTTCGAATCAATGTTTTCTCTCGGTTTTAGCCTGTTTTCTTGGTTTAAGCCTGTTTTGGGATAAAACGGGTTTAAGTGTTGCCTAAACACTCCAAATTCATCCCGAACTCTTATAATTTGTCAAATGCATTGGAATGTCATACATTCTGACCCTATAAACAGTAACAACGCTGTGTACTGCTTAGAATCAATGTTTTCTCGGTTTTAGCCTGTTTCGCGACAAAATGGGTAAAAATGGTGTCTAAACACTCCAAATTCAACCCGAACTCTTTTACTTAGTCAAATGCATTGGATTGTTATATATTTTGACCCTAGAAAGAGTAACGTAGCTGTTTACTACTTCGAATCAATGTTTTCTCTCGGTTTTAGCCTGTTTTCTCGGTTTAAGCCTCTTTTGGATAAAACGGGTTTAAGTGTTGTCTAAACACTCCAAATTCATCCCGAACTCTTAAAATTAGTAAAAAGCATTGTACTCTCACACATTCTTACCCTAGAAACAGTAACAAAGCTGTTTACTACTTCAAATCAATGTTTTCTCGGTTTTAGCCTGTTTCGGGACAAAATGGCTATAATTGGTGTCTAAACACTCCAAATTCAACCGAAACTTTTATAATAAGTCAAATGCATTAGATTGTTACATAATATGATCCTAGATAGAGTAACATAGCTGTTTACTGGTTCGAATCAATTTTTACGATCGTTTTAGCCTGTTTTCTCAGTTTAAGCCTGTTTTGGGATAAAGTGGGTTTAAATGTTGTCTAAACACTCCAAATTCATCCCGAACTCTTACAATTAGTAAAATGCATTGGATTTCCTCACATTCTGACCCTATAAACAGTAACAAAGCTGTTTACTGCTTAGAATCAATGTTTTCTCGGTTTTTGCCTGTTTCGGGACATAACGGGTAAAAGTGGTCTCTAAACACTCCAAATTCAACCTGAACACTTATAATTAGTCAAATGCATTGGATTGTTATATATTTTGACCCTAGAAAGAGTAACATAGCTATTTACTACTTCGAATCAATGTTTTCTCTCGGTTTTAGCCTGTTTTCTCTGTTTAAGCCTCTTTTGGATAAAACGGGTTTAAGTGTTGTCTAAACATTCCAAATTCATTCCGAACTCTTAAAATTAGTAAAAAGCATTGTACTCTCACACATTCTTACCCTAGAAACAGTAAAAAAGCTGTTTACTACTTCAAATCAATTTTTTCTTGGTTTTAGCCTGTTTCGGAACAAAATGGCTATAATTGGTGTCTAAACACTCCAAATTCAACCTGAACTCTTTTACTTAGTCAAATGCATTGGATTGTTACATATTTTGACACTAGAAAGAGTAACATAGCTGTTTACTACTTCGAAACCGTTTTTTTCTCTCAGTTTTAGCCTGTTTTCTCGGTTTAAGCCTGTTTTGGATAAAACGGGTTTATGTGTTGTCTAAACACTCCAAATTCATCCCGAACTCTTAAAATTTGTAAAATGCATTGTGCTGTCACACATTCTTACCCTAGAAACAGTAACAAAGCTGTTTACTACTTCAATCAATGTTTTCTCGGTTTTAGCCTGTTTCAGGGCAAAATGGGTATAATTGGTGTCTAAACACACCAAATTCAACCGGAACTCTTATAATAAGTCAAATGCAATTGATTGTAACATATTATGACCTAGATTGAGTAAAATAACTGTTTACTGCTTGAAATCAATTTTTTCTCTCGGTTTTAGCCTGTTTTCTCGGTTTAAGCCTGTTTTGGGATAAAATGGGTTTAAATGTTGTCTAAACACTCCAAATTCATCCCAAACTCTTACAATTAGTCAAATGCATTGAATTGTCACACATTCTGACCATAGAAATAGTAATAAAGTTGTTTACTGTTTTGAATCAATGTTTTCTAGCTTATAGCCTGTTTCAAGACAAAATGGCTAAAACTAGTGTCTAAACACTCCAAATTCATCATGAAGTCTTACAATTAGTCAAATGCATTGGAATGTCACACATTCTAACCCTAGAGAGACTAACAACGCTGTTTACTGCTTAGAATCAATGTTTTCTTGGTTTTAGCCTGTTTCGGGACAAAATGGGTAAAAGTGGTGTTTACTGCTTCAAATCAATGTTTTCTCTCGGTTTTAGTCTGTGTTCTAGATTGAAGTCTGTTTTGGGATAAAGCGGGTTTAAGTGTTGTCTAAACACTCCTAATTCATCCCGAACTCTCACAATTAGTCAAATGCATTGGATTGTCACACATTCTAACCCTAGAAATAGTAACGAAGTTATTTACTGCTTCGAATCAATGTTTTCTCGATTTTAGTCTACATAGGGACAAAATGGGTAATAGTGGTGTCTAAACACTCCAAATTCATCCGAACTCTTACAATTAGTCAAATGCTTAGGATTGTCACACATTCTAACCCTAGAAAGAGTAACATAGCTGTTTACTGCTTCGAATCAATGTTTTCTTGGTTTTAGCCAGTTTCTAGACAAAATGGGTAAAAGTGGTGTCTAAACACTCAAATTCAACCAGAACTCTTATAATTAGTCAAATGCATTGGATTGTTACATATTTTGACCCTAGAAATAGTAATATAGCTATTTACTGCTTCGAATCAATGGTTTCTCTCGGTTTTAGTCTGTTTTCTGAATTTAAGTCTCTTTTGGGATAAAACGGGTTTAAGTGTTGTCTAAACACTCCAAATTCATCCCGAACTCTTACAATTAGTCAAATGCATTGGATTGTCACACATTCTAACCCTAGAAATAGTAATGAAGCTATTTACTGCTTCGAATCAATGTTTTCTCGATTTTAGTCTGCTTCGGGACAAAATGGGTAAAAGTGGTGTCTAAACACTCCAAATTCATCCGAACTCTTACAATTAGTCAAATGCTTAGGATTGTCACACATTCTAACCCTAGAAAGACTAACATAGCTGTTTACTGCTTCGAATCAATGTTTTCTTGGTTTTAGCCAATTTCTAGACAAAATGGGTAAAAGTGGTGTCTAAACACTCAAATTCAACCCGAACTTTTATAATTAGTCAAATGCATTGGATTGTTACATATTTTGACCCTAGAAATAGTAATATAGCTATTTACTGCTTCGAATCAATGGTTTCTCTCGGTTTTAGTCTGTTTTCTGGATTTAAGTCTCTTTTGGGATAAAACGGGTTTAAGTGTTGTCTAAACACTCCAAATTCATCCCGAACTCTTAAAATTAGTAAAATGCATTGTACTGTCACACGTTCTTACCCTAGAAACAGTAACAAAGCTGTTTACTACTTCAAATAAATGTTTTCTCGGTTTTAGCCTGTTTCGGGACAAAATGGGTATCAATGTTGTCTAAACACTCCAAATTAACCCGGAACTCTTATAATATGTCAAATGCATTGGATTGTAACATATTATGACCTAGATAGAGTAACATAGCTGTTTACTGCTTCGAATCAATTTTTTCTCTCGGTTTTAGCCTGTTTTCTCGGTTGAAGCCTGTTTTGGGATAAAATGGGTTTAAATGTTGTCTAAACACTCCAAATTCAGCCCGAACTCACACATTCTGACCCTAGAAACAGTAATAATGCTGTTTACTGCTTTGAATCAATGTTTTCTTGGTTTTAGCCTGTTTCAAGACAAAATGGGTAAAAGTGCTGTCTAAACCCTCAAAATTCAACCCGAACTCTTATAATTAGTCAAATGCATTGGATTGTTACATATTTTGACTCTAGAAATAGTAACATAGCTGTTTACTGCTTCAAATCAATGGTTTCTCTCGGCTTTAGCCTGTTTTCTCGCTTTTAGCCTGTTTCAGGCCAAACTGGGTAAAAGTGGTGTCTTAACACTCCAAATTCATCACGAACTCTTACAATTAGTCAAATGAATTGGAATGTCACACATTCTAACCCTAGAAAGAGTACCAACGCTGTTTACTGCTTAGAATCAATGTTTTCTCGGTTTTAGCCTGTTTCGGGACAAAATGGGTAAAAGTGGTGTTTACTGCTTCAAATCAATGTTTTCTCTCGGTTTTAGTCTGTTTTCTGGATTTAAGTCTGTTTTGGAATAAACGGGTTTAAGTGTTGTCTAAACACTCCAAATTCATCCCGAACTCTTACAATTAGTCAAACGCATTGGATTGTAACACATTCTAACCCTAGAAATAGTAACAAAGTTGTTTACAGCTTCGAATCAATGTTTTCTCGATTTTAGCCTGTTTTGGGACAAAATGGGTAAAAGTGGTGTCTAAACACTCCAAATTCATCCCGAACTCTTACAATTAGTCAAACACTTTCGATTGTCACACAATTTGACTCTAGAAAGAGTAACATAGCTGTTTACTGCTTCGAATCAACGTTTTCTTTCGATTTTAGCTTGTTTTCTTGGTTTAAGCATGTTTCGGCACAAAATGGGTAAAAGTGGTGTCTAAACACTCCAAATTCGTCCCGAACTCCTACAATTAGTAAAATGCATTGGATTTTCCCACCTTTTGACCCTAGAAACAGTATCAATGCTGTTTACTGCTTAGAATCAATGTTTTCCCGGATTTAGCCGATTTCGGGACAAAATGGGTAAAAGTGGTGTTTACTGCTTTGAAGCAATGTTTTCTCTCGGTTTTAGTCTGTTTTCTAGATTTAAGTCTGTTTTGGGATAAAACGGGTTTAAGTGTTATCTAAACACTCCAAATTAATCCCGAACTCTTACAATTAGTCAAATGCATTGAATTGTCACAAATTATTACCCTAAAAACAGTAACAAAGCTGTTTACTACTTCGAATCAATGTTTTCTTGGTTTTAGCCTGTTTCGGGACAAAATGGGTATAATTGGTGTCTAAGCATTCCAAATTCAACCTGAACTCTTATAATTAGTCAAATGCATTGGATAGTTACATATTATGACCCTTGATAGAGTAACATAGCTGTTTACTGCTTCGAATCAATGTTTTCTCTCGGTTTTAGCCTGTTTTCTTGGTTTAAGCTTGTTTTGCGATAAAATGGGTTTAGGTGTTGTCAAAACACTCGAAATTCATCCCGAACTCTTAAAATTAGTAAAATGAATTGTGCTGTCACACATTCTTACCCTAGAAACAGTAACAAAGCTATTTACTACTTCAAATCAATGTTTTCTCGGATTTAGCCTGTTTCGGGACAAAATGGGTATCAATGGTGTCTAAACACTCCAAATTCAACCGGAACTCTTATAATATGTCAAATGCATTGGATTGAAACATATTATGACCTAGATAGAGTAACATAGCTGTTTACTGCTTCGAATCAATTTTTTCTCTCGGTTTTAGCCTGTTTTCTCGGTTTAAGCCTGTTTTGGGATAAAATGGGTTTAAATGTTGTCTAAACACTCCAAATTCAGCCCGAACTCTTACAATTAGTCAAATCCATTGGATTGTCACACATTCTGACCCTAGAAACAGTAACAATGCTGTTTATTGCTTTGAATCAATGTTTTCCCGGTTTTAGCCTGTTTCAAGACAAAATGGGTAAAAGTGGTGTCTAAACACTCAAAATTCAACCCGAACTCTTATAATTAGTCAAATGAAATTGATTGTTACATATTTTAACCCTAGAAATAGTAACATAGCTGTTTACTGCTTCAAATCAATGGTTTCTCTCGACTTTAGCCTGTTCTCTCGCTTTTAGCCTTTTTCAGGCCAAACTGGGTAAAAGTGGTGTCTTAACACTCCAAATTCATCATGAACTCTTACAATTATTCAAATGCATTGGAATGTCACACATTCTAACCCTAGAAAGAGTAACAACGCTGTTTACTGCTTAGAATCAATGTTTTCTCGGTTTTAGCCTGTTTCGGGACAAAATGGGTAAAAGTGGTGTTTACTGCATCCAATCAATGTTTTCTCTCGGTTTTAGTCTGTTTTCTAGATTTAAGTCTGTTTTGGGATAAAATGAGTTTAAGTGTTGTCTAAACACGCCAAATTCATCCCGAACTCTCACAATTAGTCAAATGCATTGGATTGTCACACATTCTAACCCTAGAAATAGTAACAAAACTGTTTACTGCTACGAATCAATGTTTTCTCGATTTTAGCCTGTTTCGGGACAAAATGGGTAAAAGTGGTGTCTAAACACTCCAAATTCATCCCGAACTCTTACAATTAGTCAATTGCTTTGGATTGTCACACAATTTGACCCTATAAAGAGTAACGTAGCTGTTTACTGCATCGAATCAATGTTTTCTTTCGATGTTAGCTTGTTTTCTCGGTTTAAGCCTGTTTCGGGACAAAATGAGTAAAAATGTTGTCTAAACACTCCAAATTCATCTCGAACTCTTACAATTAGTCAAATGCATTGGATTTTCACACATTTTGACCCTAGAAACAGTAACAATGCTGTTTACTGCTTAGAATCAATGTTTTCCCGGATTTATCCTGTTTCTGGACAAAATGGGTATAATTGGTGTCTAAGCATTCCAAATTCAACCTGAACTCTTATAATTAGTCAAATTCATTGGATAGTTACATATTATGACCCTTGATAGAGTAACATAGCTGTTTACTGCTTTGAATCAATGTTTTCTCTCGGTTTTAGCCTGTTTTCTTGGTTTAAGCTTGTTTTGCGATAAAATGGGGTTAGGTGTTGTCAAAACACTCGAAATTCATCCTGAACTCTTAAAATTAGTAAAATGCATTGTGCTGTCACACATTCTTACCCTAGAAACAGTAACAAAGCTGTTTACTACTTCAAATCAATGTTTTCTCGGTTTTAGCCTGTTTCGGGATAAAATGGGTATCAATGGTGTCTAAACACTCCAAATTCAACCGGAACTCTTATAATATGTCAAATGCATTGGATTGAAACATATTATGACCTAGATAGAGTAACATAGCTGTTTACTGCTTCAAATCAATTTTTTCTCTCGGTTTTAGCCTGTTTTCTCGGTTTAAGTCTGTTTTGGGATAAAATGGGTTTAAATGTTGTCTAAACACTCCAAATTCAGCCCGAACTCTTACAATTAGGCAAATCCATTGGATTGTCACACATTCTGACCCTAGAAACAGTATAAATGCTGTTTACTGCTTTGAATCAATGTTTTCTTGGTTTTAGCCTGTTTCAAGACAAAATGGGTAAAAGTGCTGTCTAAACCCTCAAAATTCAACCCGAACTCTTATAATTAGTCAAATGCATTGGATTGTTACATATTTTGACTCTAGAAATAGTAACATAGCTGTTTACTGATTCAAATCAATGGTTTCTCTCGGCTTTAGCCTGTTTTCTCGCTTTTAGCCTGTTTCAGGCCAAACTGGGTAAAAGTGGTGTCTTAACACTCCAAATTCATCATGAACTCTTACAATTAGTCAAATGAATTGGAATGTCACACATTCTAACCCTAGAAAGAGTAACAACGCTGTTTACTGCTTAGAATCAATGTTTTCTCGGTTTTAGCCTGTTTCGGGACAAAATGGGTAAAAGTGGTGTTTACTGCTTCAAATCAATGTTTTCTCTCGGTTTTAGTCTGTATTCTGGATTTAAGTCTGTTTTGGAATAAACGGGTTTAAGTGTTGTCTAAACACTCCAAATTCATCCCGAACTCTTACAATTAGTCAAACGCATTGGATTGTAACACATTCTAACCCTAGAAATAGTAACAAAGTTGTTTACTGCTTCGAATCAATGTTTTCTCGATTTTAGCCTGTTTCGGGACAAAATGGGTAAAAGTGGTGTCTAAACACTCCAAATTCATCCCGAACTCTTACAATTAGTCAAACACTTTGGATTGTCACACAATTTGACTCTAGAAAGAGTAACATAGCTGTTTACTGCTTCGAATCAACGTTTTCTTTCGATTTTAGCATGTTTTCTTGGTTTAAGCATGTTTCGGCACAAAATGGGTAAAAGTGGTGTCTAAACACTCCAAATTCGTCCCGAACTCCTACAATTAGTAAATTGCATTGGATTTTCCCACCTTTTGACCCTAGAAACAGTATCAATGCTGTTTACTGCTTAGAATCAATGTTTTCCCGGATTTAGCCTATTTCGGGACAAAATGGGTAAAAGTGCTGTTTACTGCATCGAATCAATGTTTTGTTTCGATTTTAGCTTGTTTTCTCGGTTTAAGCGTGTTTCGGGACAAAATGAGTAAAAATGTTGTCTAAACACTCCAAATTCATCCCGAACTCTTACAATTAGTCAAATGCATTGGATTTTCACACATTTTGACCCTAGAAACAGTAACAATGCTGTTTACTGCTTAGAATCAAGGTTTTCCCGGATTTATCCTGTTTCTGGACAAAATGTGTATAATTGGTGTCTAAACACTCCAAATTCAACCTGAACACTTATAATTAGTCAAATGCATTGGATTGTTATATATTTTGACCCTAGAAAGAGTAACATAGCTATTTACTACTTCGAATCAATGTTTTCTCTCGGTTTTAGCCTGTTTTCTCGGTTTAAGCCTCTTTTGGATAAAACGGGTTTAAGTGTTGTCTAAACATTCCAAATTCATTCTGAACTCTTAAAATTAGTAAAAAGCATTGTACTCTCACACATTCTTACCCTAGAAACAGTAAAAAAGCTGTTTACTACTTCAAATCAATTTTTTCTCGGTTTTAGCCTGTTTCGGAACAAAATGGCTATAATTGGTGTCTAAACACTCCAAATTCAACCGAAACTTTTATAATAAGTCAAATGCATTAGATTGTTACATAATATGATCCTAGATAGAGTAACATAGCTGTTTACTGCTTCGAATCAATTTTTACTCTCGTTTTAGCCTGTTTTCTCGGTTTAAGCCTGTTTTGGGATAAAGTGGGTTTAAATGTTGTCTAAACACTCCAAATTCATCCCGAACTCTTACAATTAGTAAAATGCAATGGATTTTCTCACATTCTGACCCTAGAAACAGTAACAAAGCTGTTTACTGCTTAGAATCAATGTTTTCTCGGTTTTTGCCTGTTTCGGGACATAACGGGTAAAAGTGGTCTCTAAACACTCCAAATTCAACCCGAACACTTATAATTAGTCAAATGGATTGGATTGTTACATATTTTGACCCTAGAAAGAGTAACATATTTGTTTACTGCTTCGAATCAATGTTTTCTCTCGGTTTTAGCCTGTTTTCTTGGTTTAAGTTTGTTTTGGGATAAAACGGGTTTAAGTGTTGCCTAAACACTCCAAATTAATCCCGAACTATTACAATTAGTAAAATGCATTGGAATGTCATACATTCTGACCCTAGAAACAGTAACAACGCTGTGTACTGCTTAGAATCAATGTTTTCTCGGTTTTAGCCTGTTTTAAGACAAAATGTGTAAAAATGGTGTCTAAACACTCCAAATTCAACCTGAACTCTTTTACTTAGTCAAATGCATTGGATTGTTACATATTTTGACACTAGAAAGAGTAACATAGCTGTTTACTACTTCGAAACCGTTTTTTTCTCTCAGTTTTAGCCTGTTTTCTCGGTTTAAGCCTGTTTTGGATAAAACGGGTTTATGTGTTGTCTAAACACTCCAAATTCATCCCGAACTCTTAAAATTTGTAAAATGCATTGTGCTGTCACACATTCTTACCCTAGAAACAGTAACAAAGCTGTTTACTACTTCAATCAATGTTTTCTCGGTTTTAGCCTGTTTCAGGGCAAAATGGGTATAATTGGTGTCTAAACACACCAAATTCAACCGGAACTCTTATAATAAGTCAAATGCAATTGATTGTAACATATTATGACCTAGATTGAGTAAAATAACTGTTTACTGCTTGAAATCAATTTTTTCTCTCGGTTTTAGCCTGTTTTCTCGGTTTAAGCCTGTTTTGGGATAAAATGGGTTTAAATGTTGTCTAAACACTCCAAATTCATCCCAAACTCTTACAATTAGTCAAATGCATTGAATTGTCACACATTCTGACCATAGAAATAGTAATAAAGTTGTTTACTGTTTTGAATCAATGTTTTCTAGCTTATAGCCTGTTTCAAGACAAAATGGCTAAAACTGGTGTCTAAACACTCCAAATTCATCATGAAGTCTTACAATTAGTCAAATGCATTGGAATGTCACACATTCTAACCCTAGAGAGACTAACAACGCTGTTTACTGCTTAGAATCAATGTTTTCTTGGTTTTAGCCTGTTTCGGGACAAAATGGGTAAAAGTGGTGTTTACTGCTTCAAATCAATGTTTTCTCTCGGTTTTAGTCTGTGTTCTAGATTTAAGTCTGTTTTGGGATAAAGCGGGTTTAAGTGTTGTCTAAACACTCCTAATTCATCCCGAACTCTTACAATTAGTCAAATGCATTGGATTGTCACACATTCTAACCCTAGAAATAGTAACGAAGTTATTTACTGCTTCGAATCAATGTTTTCTCGATTTTAGTCTACTTCGGGACAAAATGGGTAATAGTGGTGTCTAAACACTCCAAATTCATCCGAACTCTTACAATTAGTCAAATGCTTAGGATTGTCACACATTCTAACCCTAGAAAGAGTAACATAGCTGTTTACTGCTTCGAATCAATGTTTTCTTGGTTTTAGCCAGTTTCTAGACAAAATGGGTAAAAGTGGTGTCTAAACACTCAAATTCAACCAGAACTCTTATAATTAGTCAAATGCATTGGATTGTTACATATTTTGACCCTAGAAATAGTAATATAGCTATTTACTGCTTCGAATCAATGGTTAATCTCGGTTTAAGTCTGTTTTCTGAATTTAAGTCTCTTTTGGGATAAAACGGGTTTAAGTGTTGTCTAAACACTCCAAATTCATCCCGAACTCTTACAATTAGTCAAATGCATTGGATTGTCACACATTCTAACCCTAGAAATAGTAATGAAGCTATTTACTGCTTCGAATCAATGTTTTCTCGATTTTAGTCTGCTTCGGGACAAAATGGGTAAAAGTGGTGTCTAAACACTCCAAATTCATCCGAACTCTTACAATTAGTCAAATGCTTAGGATTGTCACACATTCTAACCCTAGAAAGAGTAACATAGCTGTTTACTGCTTCGAATCAATGTTTTCTTGGTTTTAGCCAATTTCTAGACAAAATGGGTAAAAGTGGTGTCTAAACATTCAAATTCAACCCGAACTTTTATAATTAGTCAAATGCATTGGATTGCTACATATTTTGACCCTAGAAATAGTAATATAGCTATTTACTGCTTCGAATCAATGGTTTCTCTCGGTTTTAGTCTGTTTTCTGGATTTAAGTCTCTTTTGGGATAAAACGGGTTTAAGTGTTGTCTAAACACTCCAAATTCATCCCGAACTCTTAAAATTAGTAAAATGCATTGTACTGTCACACGTTCTTACCCTAGAAACAGTAACAAAGCTGTTTACTACTTCAAATAAATGTTTTCTCGGTTTTAGCCTGTTTCGGGACAAAATGGGTATCAATGTTGTCTAAACACTCCAAATTAACCCGGAACTCTTATAATATGTCAAATGCATTGGATTGTAACATATTATGACCTAGATAGAGTAACATAGCTGTTTACTGCTTCGAATCAATTTTTTCTCTCGGTTTTAGCCTGTTTTCTCGGTTGAAGCCTGTTTTGGGATAAAATGGGTTTAAATGTTGTCTAAACACTCCAAATTCAGCCCGAACTCACACATTCTGACCCTAGAAACAGTAAAAATGCTGTTTACTGCTTTGAATCAATGTTTTCTTGGTTTTAGCCTGTTTCAAGACAAAATGGGTAAAAGTGCTGTCTAAACCCTCAAAATTCAACCCGAACTCTTATAATTAGTCAAATGCATTGGATTGTTACATATTTTGACTCTAGAAATAGTAACATAGCTGTTTACTGCTTCAAATCAATGGTTTCTCTCGGCTTTAGCCTGTTTTCTCGCTTTTAGCCTGTTTCAGGCCAAACTGGGTAAAAGTGGTGTCTTAACACTCCAAATTCATCACGAACTCTTACAATTAGTCAAATGAATTGGAATGTCACACATTCTAACCCTAGAAAGAGTACCAACGCTGTTTACTGCCTAGAATCAATGTTTTCTCGGTTTTAGCCTGTTTCGGGACAAAAAGGGTAAAAGTGGTGTTTACTGCTTCAAATCAATGTTTTCTCTCGGTTTTAGTCTGTTTTCTGGATTTAAGTCTGTTTTGGAATAAACGGGTTTAAGTGTTGTCTAAACACTCCAAATTCATCCCGAACTCTTACAATTAGTCAAACGCATTGGATTGTAACACATTCTAACCCTAGAAATAGTAACAAAGTTGTTTACAGCTTCGAATCAATGTTTTCTCGATTTTAGCCTGTTTTGGGACAAAATGGGTAAAAGTGGTGTCTAAACACTCCAAATTCATCCCGAACTCTTACAATTAGTCAAACACTTTCGATTGTCACACAATTTGACTCTAGAAAGAGTAACATAGCTGTTTACTGCTTCGAATCAACGTTTTCTTTCGATTTTAGCTTGTTTTCTTGGTTTAAGCATGTTTCGGCACAAAATGGGTAAAAGTGGTGTCTAAACACTCCAAATTCGTCCCGAACTCCTACAATTAGTAAAATGCATTGGATTTTCCCACCTTTTGACCCTAGAAACAGTATCAATGCTGTTTACTGCTTAGAATCAATGTTTTCCCGGATTTAGCCTATTTCGGGACAAAATGGGTAAAAGTGGTGTTTACTGCTTTGAAGCAATGTTTTCTCTCGGTTTTAGTCTGTTTTCTAGATTTAAGTCTGTTTTGGGATAAAACGGGTTTAAGTGTTATCTAAACACTCCAAATTAATCCCGAACTCTTACAATTAGTCAAATGCATTGAATTGTCACAAATTATTACCCTAAAAACAGTAACAAAGCTGTTTACTACTTCGAATCAATGTTTTCTTGGTTTTAGCCTGTTTCGGGACAAAATGGGTATAATTGGTGTCTAAGCATTCCAAATTCAACCTGAACTCTTATAATTAGTCAAATGCATTGGATAGTTACATATTATGACCCTTGATAGAGTAACATAGCTGTTTACTGCTTCGAATCAATGTTTTCTCTCGGTTTTAGCCTGTTTTCTTGGTTTAAGCGTGTTTTGCGATAAAATGGGTTTAGGTGTTGTCAAAACACTCGAAATTCATCCCGAACTCTTAAAATTAGTAAAATGCATTGTGCTGTCACACATTCTTACCCTAGAAACAGTAACAAAGCTATTTACTACTTCAAATCAATGTTTTCTCGGATTTAGCCTGTTTCGGGACAAAATGGGTATCAATGGTGTCTAAACACTCCAAATTCAACCGGAACTCTTATAATATGTCAAATGCATTGGATTGAAACATATTATGACCTAGATAGAGTAACATAGCTGTTTACTGCTTCGAATCAATTTTTTCTCTCGGTTTTAGCCTGTTTTCTCGGTTTAAGCCTGTTTTGGGATAAAATGGGTTTAAATGTTGTCTAAACACTCCAAATTCAGCCCGAACTCTTACAATTAGTCAAATCCATTGGATTGTCACACATTCTGACCCTAGAAACAGTAACAATGCTGTTTATTGCTTTGAATCAATGTTTTCTCGGTTTTAGCCTGTTTCAAGACAAAATGGGTAAAAGTGGTGTCTAAACACTCAAAATTCAACCCGAACTCTTATAATTAGTCAAATGAAATTGATTGTTACATATTTTAACCCTAGAAATAGTAACATAGCTGTTTACTGCTTCAAATCAATGGTTTCTCTCGACTTTAGCTTGTTCTCTCGCTTTTAGCATTTTTCAGGCCAAACTGGGTAAAAGTGGTGTCTTAACACTCCAAATTCATCATGAACTCTTACAATTATTCAAATGCATTGGAATGTCACACATTCTAACCCTAGAAAGAGTAACAACGCTGTTTACTGCTTAGAATCAATGTTTTCTCGGTTTTAGCCTGTTTCGGGACAAAATGGGTAAAAGTGGTGTTTACTGCATCCAATCAATGTTTTCTCTCGGTTTTAGTCTGTTTTCTAGATTTAAGTCTGTTTTGGGATAAAATGAGTTTAAGTGTTGTCTAAACACGCCAAATTCATCCCGAACTCTCACAATTAGTCAAATGCATTGGATTGTCACACATTCTAACCCTAGAAATAGTAACAAAACTGTTTACTGCTACGAATCAATGTTTTCTCGATTTTAGCCTGTTTCGGGACAAAATGGGTAAAAGTGGTGTCTAAACACTCCAAATTCATCCCGAACTCTTACAATTAGTCAATTGCTTTGGATTGTCACACAATTTGACCCTAGAAAGAGTAACATAGTTGTTTACTGCATCGAATCAATGTTTTCTTTCGATTTTAGCTTGTTTTCTCGGTTTAAGCCTGTTTCGGGACAAAATGCGTAAAAATGTTGTCTAAACACTCCAAATTCATCTCGAACTCTTACAATTAGTCAAATGCATTGGATTTTCACACATTTTGACCCTAGAAACAGTAACAATGCTGTTTACTGCTTAGAATCAATGTTTTCCCGGATTTATCCTGTTTCTGGACAAAATGGGTATAATTGGTGTCTAAGCATTCCAAATTCAACCTGAACTCTTATAATTAGTCAAATTCATTGGATAGTTACATATTATGACCCTTGATAGAGTAACATAGCTGTTTACTGCTTTGAATCAATGTTTTCTCTCGGTTTTAGCCTGTTTTCTTGGTTTAAGCTTGTTTTGCGATAAAATGGGGTTAGGTGTTGTCAAAACACTCGAAATTCATCCTGAACTCTTAAAATTAGTAAAATGCATTGTGCTGTCACACATTCTTACCCTAGAAACAGTAACAAAGCTGTTTACTACTTCAAATCAATGTTTTCTTGGTTTTAGCCTGTTTCGGGACAAAATGGGTATCAATGGTGTCTAAACACTCCAAATTCAACCGGAACTCTTATAATATGTCAAATGCATTGGATTGAAACATATTATGACCTAGATAGAGTAACATAGCTGTTTACTGCTTCAAATCAATTTTTTCTCTCGGTTTTAGCCTGTTTTCTCGGTTTAAGTCTGTTTTGGGATAAAATGGGTTTAAATGTTGTCTAAACACTCCAAATTCAGCCTGAACTCTTACAATTAGGCAAATCCATTGGATTGTCACACATTCTGACCCTAGAAACAGTATAAATGCTGTTTACTGCTTTGAATCAATGTTTTCTTGGTTTTAGCCTGTTTCAAGACAAAATGGGTAAAAGTGCTGTCTAAACCCTCAAAATTCAACCCGAACTCTTATAATTAGTCAAATGCATTGGATTGTTACATATTTTGACTCTAGAAATAGTAACATAGCTGTTTACTGATTCAAATCAATGGTTTCTCTCGGCTTTAGCCTGTTTTCTCGCTTTTAGCCTGTTTCAGGCCAAACTGGGTAAAAGTGGTGTCTTAACACTCCAAATTCATCATGAACTCTTACAATTAGTAAATGAATTGGAATGTCACACATTCTAACCCTAGAAAGAGTAACAACGCTGTTTACTGCTTAGAATCAATGTTTTCTCGGTTTTAGCCTGTTTCGGGACAAAATGGGTAAAAGTGGTGTTTACTGCTTCAAATCAATGTTTTCTCTCGGTTTTAGTCTGTTTTCTGGATTTAAGTCTGTTTTGGAATAAACGGGTTTAAGTGTTGTCTAAACACTCCAAATTCATCCCGAACTCTTACAATTAGTCAAACGCATTGGATTGTAACACATTCTAACCCTAGAAATAGTAACAAAGTTGTTTACTGCTTCGAATCAATGTTTTCTCGATTTTAGCCTGTTTCGGGACAAAATGGGTAAAAGTGGTGTCTAAACACTCCAAATTCATCCCGAACTCTTACAATTAGTCAAACACTTTGGATTGTCACACAATTTGACTCTAGAAAGAGTAACATAGCTGTTTACTGCTTCGAATCAACGTTTTCTTTCGATTTTAGCTTGTTTTCTTGGTTTAAGCATGTTTCGGCACAAAATGGGTAAAAGTGGTGTCTAAACACTCCAAATTCGTCCCGAACTCCTACAATTAGTAAATTGCATTGGATTTTCCCACCTTTTGACCCTAGAAACAGTATCAATGCTGTTTACTGCTTAGAATCAATGTTTTCCCGGATTTAGCCTATTTCGGGACAAAATGGGTAAAAGTGCTGTTTACTGCATCGAATCAATGTTTTCTTTCGATTTTAGCTTGTTTTCTCGGTTTAAGCCTGTTTCGGGACAAAATGAGTAAAAATGTTGTCTAAACACTCCAAATTCATCCCGAACTCTTACAATTAGTCAAATGCATTGGATTTTCACACATTTTGACCCTAGAAACACTAACAATGCTGTTTACTGCTTAGAATCAAGGTTTTCCCGGATTTATCCTGTTTCTGGACAAAATGTGTATAATTGGTGTCTAAGCATTCCAAATTCAACCTGAACTCTTATAATTAGTCAAATGCATTGGATAGTTACATATTATGACCCTTGATAGAGTAACATAGCTGTTTACTGCTTCGAATCAATGTTTTCTCTCGGTTTTAGCCTGTTTTCTTGGTTTAAGCTTGTTTTGCGATAAAATGGGTTTAGGTGTTGTCAAAACACTCGAAATTCATCCCGAACTCTTAAAATTAGTAAAATGCATTGTGCTGTCACACTTTCTTACCCTAGAAACAGTAACAAAGCTGTTTACTACTTAAATCAATGTTTTCTCGGTTTTAGCCTGTTTCGGGACAAAATGGGTATCAATGGTGTCTAAACACTCCAAATTCAACCGGAACTCTTATAATATGTCAAATGCATTGGATTGAAACATATTATGACCTAGATAGAGTAACATAGCTGTTTACTGCTTCGAATCAATTTTTTCTCTCGGTTTTTGCCTGTTTTCTCGGTTTAGGTTTGTTTTGGGATAAAATGGGTTTAAATGTTGTTTAAACACTCCAAATTCAGCTCGAACTCTTACAATTAGTCAAATCCATTGGATTGTCACACATTCTGACCCTAGAAACAGTAACAATGCTGTTTACTGCTTTGAATCAATGTTTTCTTGGTTTTAGCCTGTTTCAAGACAAAATGGGTGAAAGTGCTGTCTAAACCCTCAAAATTCAACCCAAACTCTTATAATTAGTCAAATGCATTGGATTGTTACATATTTTAACTCTAGAAATAGTAACATAGCTGTTTACTGCTTCAAATCAATGGTTTCTCTCGGCTTTAGCCTGTTTTCTCGCTTTTAGCCTGTTTCAGGCTAAACTGGGTAAAAGTGGTGTCTTAACACTCCAAATTCATCATGAACTCTTACAATTAGTCAAATGAATTGGAATGTCACACATTCTAACCCTAGAAAGAGTAACAACGCTGTTTACTGCTTAGAATCAATGTTTTCTCGGTTTTAGCCTGTTTCGGGACAAAATGGGTAAAAGTGGTGTTTACTGCTTCAAATCAATGTTTTCTCTCGGTTTTAGTCTGTTTTCTGGATTTAAGTCTGTTTTGGAATAAACGGGTTTAAGTGTTGTCTAAACACTCCAAATTCATCCCGAACTCTGACAATTAGTCAAACGCATTGTATTGTAACACATTCTAACCCTAGAAATAGTAACAAAGTTGTTTACTGCTTCGAATCAATGTTTTTTTGATTTTAGCCTGTTTCGGGACAAAATGGGTAAAAGTAGTGTCTAAACACTCCAAATTCATCCCGAACTCTTACAATTAGTCAAACACTTTGGATTGTCACACAATTTGACTCTAGAAAGAGTAACATAGCTGTTTACTGCTTCGAATCAACGTTTTCTTTCGATTTTAGTTTGTTTTCTTGGTTTAAGCATGTTTCGGCACAAAATGGGTAAAAGTGGTGTCTAAACACTCCAAATTCGTCCCGAACTCCTACAATTAGTAAGGATTTTCCCAACCTTTTGACCCTAGAAACAGTATCAATGCTGTTTACTGCTTAGAATCAATGTTTTCCCGGATTTAGCCTATTTCGGGACAAAATGGGTAACAGTGGTGTTTACTGCTTCAAATCAATGTTTTCTCTCGGTTTTAGTCTGTTTTCTGGATTTAAGTCTGTTTTGGAATAAACGGGTTTAAGTGTTGTCTAAACAGTCCAAATTCATCCCGAACTCTTACAATTAGTCAAATGCATTGGATTGTAACACATTCTAACCCTAGAAATAGTAACAAAGTTGTTTACTGCTTCAAATCAATGTTTTCTAGATTTTAGCCTGTTTCGGGACAAAATGGGTAAAAGTGGTGTCTAAACACTCCAAATTCATCCCGAACTCTTACAATTAGTCAAACACTTTGGATTGTCACACAATTTGACTCTAGAAAGAGTAACATAGCTGTTTACTGCTTCGAATCAACGTTTTCTTTCGATTTTAGTTTGTTTTCTTGGTTTAAGCATGTTTCGGCACAAAATGGGTAAAAGTGGTGTCTAAACACTCCAAATTCGTCCCGAACTCCTACAATTAGTAAAATGCATTGGATTTTCCCACCTTTTGACCCTAGAAACAGTATCAATGCTGTTTACTGCTTAGAATCAATGTTTTCCCGGATTTAGCCTATTTTGGGACAAAATGGGTAAAAGTGGTGTTTACTGCTTTGAAGCAATGTTTTCTCTCGGTTTTAGTCTGTTTTCTAGATTTAAGTCTGTTTTGGGATAAAACGGGTTTAAGTGTTATCTAAACACTCCAAATTAATCCCGAACTCTTACAATTAGTCAAATGCATTGAATTGGTCACAAATTCTTACCCTAAAAACAGTAACAAAGCTGTTTACTACTTCGAATCAATGTTTTCTTGGTTTTAGCCTGTTTCTGGACAAAATGGGTATAATTGGTGTCTAAGCATTCCAAATTCAACCTGAACTCTTATAATTAGTCAAATGCATTGGATAGTTACATATTATGACCCTTGATAGAGTAACATAGCTGTTTACTGCTTCGAATCAATGTTTTCTCTCGGTTTTAGCCTGTTTTCTTGGTTTAAGCTTGTTTTGCGATAAAATGGGTTTAGGTGTTGTCAAAACACTCGAAATTCATCCCGAACTCTTAAAATTAGTAAAATGCATTGTGCTGTCACACATTCTTACCCTAGAAACAGTAACAAAGCTATTTACTACTTCAAATCAATGTTTTCTCGGTTTTAGCCTGTTTCGGGACAAAATGGGTATCAATGGTGTCTAAACACTCCAAATTCATCCGGAACTCTTATAATATGTCAAATGCATTGGATTGAAACATATTATGACCTAGATAGAGTAACATAGCTGTTTACTGCTTCGAATCAATTTTTTCTCTCGGTTTTAGCCTGTTTTCTCGGTTTAAGTCTGTTTTGGGATAAAATGGGTTTAAATGTTGTCTAAACACTCCAAATTCAGCCCGAACTCTTACAATTAGTCAAATCCATTGGATTGTCACACATTCTGACCCTAGAAACAGTAACAATGCTGTTTACTGCTTTGAATCAATGTTTTCTCGGTTTTAGCCTGTTTCAAGACAAAATGGGTAAAAGTGGTGTCTAAACACTCAAAATTCAACTCGAACTCTTATAATTAGTCAAATGCATTGGATTGTTACATATTTTGACCCTAGAAATAGTAACATAGCTGTTTACTGCTTCAAATCAATGGTTTCTCTCGGCTTTAGCCTGTTTTCTCGCTTTTAGCCTGTTTCAGGCCAAACTGGGTAAAAGTGGTGTCTTAACACTCCAAATTCATCATGAACTCTTACAATTAGTCAAATGCATTGGAATGTCACACATTCTAACCCTAGAAAGAGTAACAACGCTGTTTACTGCTTAGAATCAATGTTTTCTCAGTTTTAGCCTGATTCGGGACAAAATGGGTAAAAGTGGTGTTTACTGCTTCCAATTAATGTTTTCTCTCGGTTTTAGTCTGTTTTCTAGATTTAAGTCTGTTTTGGGATAAAATGAGTTTAAGTGTTGTCTAAACACGCCAAATTCATCCCGAACTCTTACAATTAGTCAAATGCATTGGATTGTCACACATTCTAACCCTAGAAATAGTAACAAAACTGTTTACTGCTTCGAATCAATGTTTTCTCGATTTTAGCCTGTTTCGGGACAAAACGGGTAAAAGTGGTGTCTAACCACTCCAAATTCATCCCGAACTCTTACAATTAGTCAATTGCTTTGGATTGTCACACAATTTGACCCTAGAAAGAGTAACATAGCTGTTTACTTCATCGAATAAATGTTTTCTTTCGATTTTAGCTTGTTTTCTCGGTTTAAGCCTGTTTTGGGACAAAATGAGTAAAAATGTTGTCTAAACACTCCAAATTCATCCCGAACTCTTAACTCTAGTCAAATGCATTGGATTTTCACGCATTTTGATCCTAGAAACAGTAACAATGCTGTTTACTGCTTAGAATCAATGTTTTCCCGGATTTAGCCTGTTTCTGGACAAAATGGGTATAATTGGTGTCTAAGCATTCCAAATTCAACCTGAACTCTTATAATTAGTCAAATGCATTGGATAGTTACATATTATGACCCTTGATAGAGTAACATAGCTGTTTACTGCTTTGAATCAATGTTTTCTCTCGGTTTTAGCCTGTTTTCTTGGTTTAAGCTTGTTTTGCGATAAAATGGGTTTAGGTGTTGTCAAAACACTCGAAATTCATCCCGAACTCTTAAAATTAGTAAAATGCATTGTGCTGTCACACATTCTTACCCTAGAAACAGTAACAAAGCTGTTTACTACTTCAAAATCAATGTTTTCTCGGTCTTAGCCTGTTTCGGGACAAAATGGGTATCAATGGTGTCTAAACACTCCAAATTCAACCGGAACTCTTATAATATGTCAAATGCATTGGATTGAAACATATTATGACCTAGATAGAGTAACATAGCTGTTTACTGCTTCGAATCAATTTTTTCTCTCGGTTTTAGCCTGTTTTCTCGGTTTAAGTCTGTTTTGGGATAAAATGGGTTTAAATTTTGTCTAAACACTCCAAATTCAGTCCGAACTCTTGCAATTAGTCAAATCCATTGGATTGTCACACATTCTGACCCTAGAAACAATATAAATGCTGTTTACTGCTTTGAATCAATGTTTTCTTGGTTTAAGCCTGTTTAGGGACAAAATGGGTAAAAGTGGTTTCTAAACACTCCAAATTCATCCCGAACTCTTACAATTAGTCAAATGCATTGGCTTCTCACACATTGTGACCCTAGAAACAGTAACAATGCTGTTTACTGCTTAGAATCAATGTTTTCCCGGATTTAGCCTGTTTCTGGACAAAATGGGTAAAAGTGGTGTCTAAACACTCAAATTCAACCCGAACCCTTATAATTAGTCAAATGCATTGGATTGTTACATATTTTGACTCTAGAAATAGTAACATAGCTGTTTACTGCTTCAAATCAATGGTTTCTCTCGGCTTTAGCCTGTTTTCTCGCTTTTAGCATGTTTTAGGCCAAACTGGGTAAAAGTGGTGTCTTAACACTCCAAATTCATCATGAACTCTTACAATTAGTCAAATGAATTGGAATGTCACACATTCTAACCCTAGAAAGAGTAACAACGCTGTTTACTGCTTAGAATCAATGTTTTCTCGGTTTTAGCCTGTTTCGGGACAAAATGGGTAAAAGTGGTGTTTACTGCTTCAAATCAATGTTTTCTCTCGGTTTTAGTCTGTTTTCTGGATTTAAGTCTGTTTTCTGGATTTAAGTCTGTTTTGGAATAAACGGGTTTAAGTGTTGTCTAAACACTCCAAATTCATCCCGAACTCTTACAATTAGTCAAACGCATTGGATTGTAACACATTCTAACCCTAGAAATAGTAACAAAGTTGTTTACTGCTTCGAATCAATGTTTTCTCTCGATTTTGGCCTGTTTCGGGACAAAATGGGTAAAAGTGGTGTCTAAACACTCCAAATTCATCCCGAACTCTTACAACTAGTCAAATGCTTTGGATTGTCACACAATTTGACCCTAAAAAGAGTAACATAGCTGTTTACTGCATCGAATCAATGTTTTCTTTCGATTTTAGCTTGTTTTCTCGGTTTAAGCCTGTTTCGGGACAAAATGAGTAAAAATGTTGTCTAAACACTCCAAATTCATCCCGAACTCTTACAATTAGTCAAATGCATTGGATTCTCACACATTGTGACCCTAGAAACAGTAACAATGCTGTTTACTGCTTAGAATCAATGTTTTCCCGGATTTTGCCTGTTTCTGGACAAAATGGGTAAAAGTGGTGTTTACTGCTTCGAAACAATGTTTTCTCTCGGTTTTAGTCTGTTTTCTTGATTTAAGTCTATATTGGGATAAAACGGGTTTAAGTGTTATCTAAACACTCTAAATTCATCCCGAACTCTTACAATTAGTCAAATGCATTGGATTGTCACACATTCTTACCCTAAAAACAGTAACAAAGCTGTTTACTACTTCGAATCAATGTTTTCTTGGTTTTAGCCTGTTTCGGGACAAAATGGGTATAATTGGTGTCTAAGCACTCCAAATTCAACCCGAACTCGTATAATTAGTCAAATGAATTGGATAGTTACATATTATGACCCTTGATAGAGTAACATAGCTGTTTACTGCTTTGAATCAATGTTTTCTCTCGGTTTTAGCCTGTTTTCTCGGTTTAAGCCTGTTTTGGGATAAAATGGGTTTAAATGTTGTCTAAACACTCGAAATTCATCCCGAACCCTTAAAATTAGTAAAATGCATTGTGTTGTCACACTTTCTTACCCTAGAAAGAGTAACAAAGCTGTTTACTACTTCAAATCAATGTTTTCTCGGTTTTAGCCTGTTTCGGGACAAAATGGGTATCAATGGTGTCTAAACACTCCAAATTCAACCGGAACTCTTATAATATGTCAAATGCATTGGATTGAAACATATTATTACCTAGATAGAGTAACATGCTGTTTACTGCTTCGAATCAATTTTTTCTCTCTGTTTTAGCCTGTTTTCTCTGTTTAAGCCTGTTTTGGGATAAAATGGGTTTAAATGTTGTCTAAACACTCCAAATTCAGCCCGAACTCTTACAATTAATCAAATCCATTGGATTGTCACACATTCTGACCCTAGAAACAGTAACAATGCTGTTTACTGCTTTGAATCAATGTTTTCTCGGTTTAGCCTATTTCAAGACAAAATGGGTAAAAGTGGTGTCTAAACACTCAAATTCAACCCGAACTCTTATAATTAGTCAAATGCATTGGATTGTTACATATTTTGACCCTAGAAATAGTAACATAGCTGTTTACTGCTTCAAATCAATGGTTTCTCTCGGCTTTAGCCTGTTTTCTCGCTTTTAGCCTGTTTCAGGCCAAACTGGGTAAAAGTGGTGTCTTAACACTCCAAATTCATCATGAACTCTTACAATTAGTCAAATGCATTGGAATGTCACACATTCTAACCCTAGAAAGAGTAACAACGCTGTTTACTGCTTAGAATCAATGTTTTCTCAGTTTTAGCCTGATTCGGGACAAAATGGGTAAAAGTGGTGTTTACTGCTTCCAATTAATGTTTTCTCTCGGTTTTAGTCTGTTTTCTAGATTTAAGTCTGTTTTGGGATAAAATGAGTTTAAGTGTTGTCTAAACACGCCAAATTCATCCCGAACTCTTACAATTAGTCAAATGCATTGGATTGTCACACATTCTAACCCTAGAAATAGTAACAAAACTGTTTACTGCTTCGAATCAATGTTTTCTCGATTTTAGCCTGTTTCGGGACAAAACGGGTAAAAGTGGTGTCTAACCACTCCAAATTCATCCCGAACTCTTACAATTAGTCAATTGCTTTGGATTGTCACACAATTTGACCCTAGAAAGAGTAACATAGCTGTTTACTTCATCGAATAAATGTTTTCTTTCGATTTTAGCTTGTTTTCTCGGTTTAAGCCTGTTTTGGGACAAAATGAGTAAAAATGTTGTCTAAACACTCCAAATTCATCCCGAACTCTTACAATTAGTCAAATGCATTGGATTTTCACGCATTTTGATCCTAGAAACAGTAACAATGCTGTTTACTGCTTAGAATCAATGTTTTCCCGGATTTAGCCTGTTTCTGGACAAAATGGGTATAATTGGTGTCTAAGCATTCCAAATTCAACCTGAACTCTTATAATTAGTCAAATGCATTGGATAGTTACATATTATGACCCTTGATAGAGTAACATAGCTGTTTACTGCTTTGAATCAATGTTTTCTCTCGGTTTTAGCCTGTTTTCTTGGTTTAAGCTTGTTTTGCGATAAAATGGGTTTAGGTGTTGTCAAAACACTCGAAATTCATCCCGAACTCTTAAAATTAGTAAAATGCATTGTGCTGTCACACATTCTTACCCTAGAAACAGTAACAAAGCTGTTTACTACTTCAAAATCAATGTTTTCTCGGTCTTAGCTTGTTTCGGGACAAAATGGGTATCAATGGTGTCTAAACACTCCAAATTCAACCGGAACTCTTATAATATGTCAAATGCATTGGATTGAAACATATTATGACCTAGATAGAGTAACATAGCTGTTTACTGCTTCGAATCAATTTTTTCTCTCGGTTTTAGCCTGTTTTCTCGGTTTAAGTCTGTTTTGGGATAAAATGGGTTTAAATTTTGTCTAAACACTCCAAATTCAGTCCGAACTCTTGCAATTAGTCAAATCCATTGGATTGTCACACATTCTGACCCTAGAAACAATATAAATGCTGTTTACTGCTTTGAATCAATGTTTTCTTGGTTTAAGCCTGTTTAGGGACAAAATGGGTAAAAGTGGTTTCTAAACACTCCAAATTCATCCCGAACTCTTACAATTAGTCAAATGCATTGGCTTCTCACACATTGTGACGCTAGAAACAGTAACAATGCTGTTTACTGCTTAGAATCAATGTTTTCCCGGATTTAGCCTGTTTCTGGACAAAATGGGTAAAAGTGGTGTCTAAACACTCAAATTCAACCCGAACCCTTATAATTAGTCAAATGCATTGGATTGTTACATATTTTGACTCTAGAAATAGTAACATAGCTGTTTACTGCTTCAAATCAATGGTTTCTCTCGGCTTTAGCCTGTTTTCTCGCTTTTAGCATGTTTTAGGCCAAACTGGGTAAAAGTGGTGTCTTAACACTCCAAATTCATCATGAACTCTTACAATTAGTCAAATGAATTGGAATGTCACACATTCTAACCCTAGAAAGAGTAACAACGCTGTTTACTGCTTAGAATCAATGTTTTCTCGGTTTTAGCCTGTTTCGGGACAAAATGGGTAAAAGTGGTGTTTACTGCTTCAAATCAATGTTTTCTCTCGGTTTTAGTCTGTTTTCTGGATTTAAGTCTGTTTTCTGGATTTAAGTCTGTTTTGGAATAAACGGGTTTAAGTGTTGTCTAAACACTCCAAATTCATCCCGAACTCTTACAATTAGTCAAACGCATTGGATTGTAACACATTCTAACCCTAGAAATAGTAACAAAGTTGTTTACTGCTTCGAATCAATGTTTACTCTCGATTTTGGCCTGTTTCGGGACAAAATGGGTAAAAGTGGTGTCTAAACACTCCAAATTCATCCCGAACTCTTACAACTAGTCAAATGCTTTGGATTGTCACACAATTTGACCCTAAAAAGAGTAACATAGCTGTTTACTGCATCGAATCAATGTTTTCTTTCGATTTTAGCTTGTTTTCTCGGTTTAAGCCTGTTTCGGGACAAAATGAGTAAAAATGTTGTCTAAACACTCCAAATTCATCCCGAACTCTTACAATTAGTCAAATGCATTGGATTCTCACACATTGTGACCCTAGAAACAGTAACAATGCTGTTTACTGCTTAGAATCAATGTTTTCCCGGATTTAGCCTGTTTCTGGACAAAATGGGTAAAAGTGGTGTTTACTGCTTCGAAACAATGTTTTCTCTCGGTTTTAGTCTGTTTTCTTGATTTAAGTCTATATTGGGATAAAACGGGTTTAAGTGTTATCTAAACACTCTAAATTCATCCCGAACTCTTACAATTAGTCAAATGCATTGGATTGTCACACATTCTTACCCTAAAAACAGTAACAAAGCTGTTTACTACTTCGAATCAATGTTTTCTTGGTTTTAGCCTGTTTCGGGACAAAATGGGTATAATTGGTGTCTAAGCACTCCAAATTCAACCCGAACTCGTATAATTAGTCAAATGAATTGGATAGTTACATATTATGACCCTTGATAGAGTAACATAGCTGTTTACTGCTTTGAATCAATGTTTTCTCTCGGTTTTAGCCTGTTTTCTCGGTTTAAGCCTGTTTTGGGATAAAATGGGTTTAAATGTTGTCTAAACACTCGAAATTCATCCCGAACCCTTAAAATTAGTAAAATGCATTGTGTTGTCACACTTTCTTACCCTAGAAAGAGTAACAAAGCTGTTTACTACTTCAAATCAATGTTTTCTCGGTTTTAGCCTGTTTCGGGACAAAATGGGTATCAATGGTGTCTAAACACTCCAAATTCAACCGGAACTCTTATAATATGTCAAATGCATTGGATTGAAACATATTATTACCTAGATAGAGTAACATGCTGTTTACTGCTTCGAATCAATTTTTTCTCTCTGTTTTAGCCTGTTTTCTCTGTTTAAGCCTGTTTTGGGATAAAATGGGTTTAAATGTTGTCTAAACACTCCAAATTCAGCCCGAACTCTTACAATTAATCAAATCCATTGGATTGTCACACATTCTGACCCTAGAAACAGTAACAATGCTGTTTACTGCTTTGAATCAATGTTTTCTCGGTTTAGCCTGTTTCAAGACAAAATGGGTAAAAGTGGTGTCTAAACACTCAAATTCAACCCGAACTCTTATAATTAGTCAAATGCATTGGATTGTTACATATTTTGACCCTAGAAATACTAACATAGCTGTTTACTGCTTCGAATCAATGGTTTCTCTTGGCTTTAGCCTGTTTTATCGCTTTTAGCCTGTTTCAGGCCAAACTGGGTAAAAGTGGTGTCTTAACACCCCAAATTCATCATGAACTCTTACAAATAGTCAAATGCATTGGAATGTCACACATTCTAACCCTAGAAAGAGTAACAACGCTGTTTACTGCTTAGAATCAATGTTTTCTCGGTTTTAGCCTGTTTCGGGATAAAATGGGTAAAAGTGGTGTTTACTGCTTCAAATCAATGTTTTCTCTCGGTTTTAGTCTGTTTTCTGGATTTAAGTCTGTTTTGGAATAAACGGGTTTAAGTGTTGTCTAAACACTCCAAATTCATCCCGAACTCTTACAATTAGTAAAATGCATTGGATTGTCACACATTCTTACCCTAAAAACAGTAACAAAGCTGTTTACTACTTCGAATCAATGTTTTCTTGGTTTTAGCCTGTTTCGGGACAAAATGGGTATAATTGGTGTCTTAGCACTCCAAATTCAACCCGAAGTCTTATAATTAGTCAAATGCATTGGATAGTTACATATTATGACCTAGATAGAGTAACATAGCTGTTTACTGCTTTGAATCAATGTTTTCTCTCGGTTTTAGCCTGTTTTCTTGGTTTAAGCCTGTTTTGGGATAAAATGGGTTTAAATGTTGTCTAAACACTCCAAATTCATCCCGAACTCTTACAATTAGTCAAATGCATTGGGTTCTCACACATTGTGACCCTAGAAACAGTAACAATGCTGTTTATTGCTTCGAAACAATGGTTTCTCTCGGTTTTAGCCTGTTTCAGGACAAAATGGGTAAATGTAGTGTCTAAACACTCCAAATTCATCATGAACTCTTAAAATTAGTCAAATGCATTGGAATGTCACACATTCTGACCCTAGAAAGAGTAACAACGCTTTTTGCTGCTTAGAATCAATGTTTTCTCGGTTTTAGCCTGTTTCAGGACAAAATGGGTAAAAGTGGTGTTATTGTTTCGAATCAATGTTTTCTCTCGGTTTTAGTCTGTTTCGGGACAAAATGGGTAAAAATGGTGTCTAAACACCCCAAATTCATCATGAACTCTTACAAATAGTCAAATGCATTGGAATGTCACACATTCTAACCCTAGAAAGAGTAACAACGCTCTTTACTACTTAGAATCAATGTTTTCTCGGTTTTAGCCTGTTTCGGGACAAAATGGGTAAAAGTGGTGTTTACTGCTTCAAATCAATGTTTTCTCTCGGTTTTGGTCTGTTTTCTAGATTTATGTATTTTTGGGATAAAATGAGTTTAAGTGTTGTCTAAACACGCCAAATTCATCCCGAACTCTTACAATTAGTCAAATGTATTGGATTGTCACACATTTTAATCCTAGAAATAGTAACAAAACTGTTTATTGCTTCCAATCAATGTTTTCTAGATTTTAGCCTGTTTCGGGACAAAATGGGTAAAAGTGGTGTCTAAACACTCCAAATTCATCCCGATCTCTTATAATTAGTCAAATGCTTTCGATTGTCACACAATTTGACCCTAGAAAGAGTAACATAGATGTTTACTGCTTCTAATTTTTTTTTTTTCGATTTTAGCTTGTTTTCTCGGTTTAAGCCTGTTTAGGGACAAAATGGGTAAAAGTGGTTTCTAAACACTCCAAATTCATCCCGAACTCTTACAATTAGTCAAATGCATTGGCTTCTCACACATTGTGACCCTAGAAACAGTAACAATGCTGTTTACTGCTTAGAATCAATGTTTTCCCGGATTTAGCCTGTTTCTGGACAAAATGGGTAAAAGTGGTGTCTAAACACTCAAATTCAACCCGAACTCTTATAATTAGTCAAATGCATTGGATTGTTACATATTTTGACCCTAGAAATAGTAACATAGCTGTTTACTGCTTCGAATCAATGGTTTCTCTCGGCTTTAGCCTATTTTCCTGATTTAAGTCTGTTTTGGGATAAAACGGGTTTAAGTGTTATCTAAACACTCCAAATTCATCCCGAACTCTTACAATTAGTCAAATGCAATCGATTGTCACACATTCTTACCCTAAAAACAGTAACAAAGCTGTTTACTACTTCGAATCAATGTTTTCTTGGTTTTAGCCTGTTTCGGGATAAAATGGGTATAATTGGTGTCTAAGCACTCCAAATTCAACCCGAAGTCTTATAATTAGTCAAATGCATTGGATAGTTACATATTATGACCTAGATAGAGTAACATAGCTGTTTACTGCTTTCAATCAATGTTTTCTCTCGGTTTTAGCCTGTTTTCTTGGTTTAAGCCTGTTTTGGGATAAAATGGGTTTAAATGTTGTCTAAACACTCCAAATTCATGTTTTACTCTTACAATTAGTCAAATGCAATGGGTTCTCACACATTGTGACCCTAGAAACAGTAACAATGCTGTTTATTGCTTCGAAACAATGGTTTCTCTCGGTTTTAGCCTGTTTCAGGACAAAATGGGTAAAAGTAGTGTCTAAACACTCCAAATTCATCATGAACTCTTACAATTAGTCAAATGCATTGGAATGTCACACATCCTGACCCTAGAAAGAGTAACAACGCTGTTTGCTGCTTAGAATCAATGTTTTCTCGGTTTTAGCCTGTTTCAGGACAAAATGGGTAAAAGTGATGTTTACTGCTTCGAATCAATGTTTTCTCTCGGTTTTAGTCTGTTTTCTAGATTTAAGTTTGTTTTTATATAAAATGGGTTTAAGTGTTGCCTAAACACTCCAAATTCATCCCGAACTCTTACAATTAGTCAAATGCATTGGATTGTCACACATTCTAACCCTAGAAATAGTAACTAAGTTATTTACTGCTTCGAATAATTTTTTTTCTCTCGGTTTTAGCCTGTTTTCTTGGTTTAAGCATGTTTTGGATAAAACGGGTTTAAGTGTTGTCTAAACACTCCAAATTCATCCCGAACTCTTAAATTAGTAAAATGCATTGCGCTGTCACACATTCTTATCCTAGAAACATTAACAAAGCTGTTTACTACTTCGAATCAATGTTTTCTCGGTTTTAGCCTGTTTCGGGACAAAATGGGTATAATTGGTGTCTAAACACTCCAAATTTAACCGGAACTCTTATAATAAGTCAAATGCATTGGATAGTTACATATTATGACCTAGATAGAGTAACATAGCTATTTACTGCTTTGAATCAATGTTTTCTCTCGGTTTTAGCCTGTTTTCTTGGTTTAAGCCTAATTTGGGATAAAATGGGTTTAAATGTTGTCTAAACACTCCAAATTCATCCCGAACTCTTACAATTAGTCAAATGCATTGGGTTCTCACACATTGTGACCCTAGAAACAGTAACAATGCTGTTTATTGCTTCGAAACAATGGTTTCTCTCGGTTTTAGCCTGTTTCAGGACAAAATGGGTAAATGTAGTGTCTAAACACTCCAAATTCATCATGAACTCTTACAATTAGTCAAATGCATTGGAATGTCACACATTCTGACCCTAGAAAGAGTAACAACGCTGTTTGCTGCTTAGAATCAATGTTTTCTCGGTTTTAGCCTGTTTGAGGACAAAATGGGTAAAAGTGGTGTTATTGTTTCGAATCAATGTTTTCTCTCGGTTTTAGTCTGTTTCGGGACAAAATGGGTAAAAATGGTGTCTAAACACTCCAAATTCATCCCGAACTCTTACAATTAGTCAAATGCTTTGGATTCTCACACATTCTAACCCTAGAAATAGTAACAAAGCTGTTTACTGCTTCGAATCAATGTTTTCTCGATTGTAGCCTATTTCGGGACAAAATGGGTAAAAGTGGTGTTTACTGCTTAGAATCAATGTTTTCTCTCGGTTTTAGTCTGTTTCGGGACAAAATGGGTAAAAATGGTGTCTAAACATTCCAAATTCATCCCGAACTCTTACAATTAGTCAAATACTTTGGATTGTCACACATTCTAAACCTAGATATAGTAACAAAGTTGTTTACTGCTTCGAATCAATGTTTTCTCGATTTTAGCCTGTTTCGGGACAAAATGGGTAAAAGTGGTGTCTAAACACTCCAAATTCATCCCGAACTCTTACAATTAGTCAAATGCTTTGGATTGTCACACAGTTTGAACCTAGAAAGAGTTACATAGCTGTTTACTGCTTCGAATCAATGTTCCTTTCGATTTTAGCTTGTTTTCTTGGTTTAAGTCTGTTTCAAAACAAAATGGGTAAAAGTGGTGTCTAAACACTCGAAATTCATCCCGAACTCTTACAATTAGTAAAATGCATTGGTTTTCACACATTTTGACCCTAGAAAGAGTAACATAGCTGTTTACTGCTTCGAATCAATTTTTTTCTCTCGGTTTTAGCCTGTTTTCTCGGTTTAAGCCTCTTTTGGATAAAACGGGTTTAAGTGTTGTCTAAACACTCCAAATTCATCCCGAACTCTTAAATTAGTAAAATGCATTGCGCTGTCACACATTCTTACCCTAGAAACATTAACAAAGCTGTTTACTACTTCAAATCAATGTTTTCTCGGTTTTAGCCTGTTTCGGGAGAAAATGAGTATAATTGGTGTCTAAACACTCCAAATTCAACCGGAACTCTTATAATAAGTCAAACGCATTGGATTGTAACATATTATGACCCTAGATAGAGTAACATAGCTGTTTAATACTTCGAATCAGTTTTTTCTCTCGGTTTTAGCCTGTTTTCTCTGTTTAAGCCTGTTTTGGGATAAAATGGGTTTAAATGTTGTCTAAACACTCCAAATTCAGCCCGAACTCTTACAATTAGTCAAATCCATTGGATTGTCACACATTCTGACCCTAGAAACAGTAACAATGCTGTTTACTGCTTTGAATCAATGTTTTCTCGGTTTAGCCTGTTTCAAGACAAAATGGGTAAAAGTGGTGTCTAAACACTCAAATTCAACCCGAACTCTTATAATTAGTCAAATGCATTGGATTGTTACATATTTTGACCCTAGAAATAGTAACATAGCTGTTTACTTCTTCGAATCAATGGTTTCTCTTGGCTTTAGCCTGTTTTATCGCCTTTAGCCTGTTTCAGGCCAAACTAGGTAAAAGTGGTGTCTTAACACCCCAAATTCATCATGAACTCTTACAAATAGTCAAATGCATTGGAATGTCACACATTCTAACCCTAGAAAGAGTAACAACGCTGTTTACTGCTTAGAATCAATGTTTTCTCGGTTTTAGCCTGTTTCGGGACAAAATGGGTAACAGTGGTGTTTACTGCTTCAAATCAATGTTTTCTCTCGGTTTTGGTTTGTTTTCTAGATTTAAGTCTGTTTTGGGATAAAATGAGTTTAAGTGTTGTCTAAACACGCCAAATTCATCCCGAACTCTTATAATTAGTCAAATGCATTGGATTGTTACATATTTTGACCCTAGAAATAGTAACATAGCTGTTTACTGCTTCGAATCAATGGTTTCTCTCGGCTTTAGCCTATTTTCTCGCTTTTAGCCTGTTTCAGGCCAAACTGGGTAAAAGTGGTGTCTTAACACCCCAAATTCATCATGAACTCTTACAAATAGTCAAATGCATTGGAATGTCACACATCCTAACCCTAGAAAGAGTAACAACGCTGTTTACTGCTTAGAATCAATGTTTTCTCGGTTTTAGCCTGTTTCGGGACAAAATGGGTAAAAGTGGTCTTTACTGCTTCAAATCAATGTTTTCTCTCGGTTTTGGTTAGTTTTCTAGATTTAAGTCTGTTTTGGGATAAAATGGGGTTAAGTGTTATCTAAACACTCCAAATTCATCCCGAACTCTTACAATTAGTAAAATGCATTGGATTGTCACACATTCTTACCCTAAAAACAGTAACAAAGCTGTTTACTACTTCGAATCAATGTTTTCTTGGTTTTAGCCTGTTTCGGGACAAAATGGGTATAATTGGTGTCTTAGCACTCCAAATTCAACCCGAAGTCTTATAATTAGTCAAATGCATTGGATAGTTACATATTATGACCTAGATAGAGTAACATAGCTGTTTACTGCTTTGAATCAATGTTTTCTCTCGGTTTTAGCCTGTTTTCTTGGTTTAAGCCTGTTTTGGGATAAAATGGGTTTAAATGTTGTCTAAACACTCCAAATTCATCCCGAACTCTTACAATTAGTCAAATGCATTGGGTTCTCACACATTGTGACCCTAGAAACAATAACAATGCTGTTTATTGCTTCGAAACAATGGTTTCTCTCGGTTTTAGCCTGTTTCAGGACAAAATGGGTAAATGTAGTGTCTAAACACTCCAAATTCATCATGAACTCTTACAATTAGTCAAATGCATTGGAATGTCACACATTCTGACCCTAGAAAGAGTAACAACGCTGTTTGGTGCTTAGAATCAATGTTTTCTCGGTTTTAGCCTGTTTCAGGACAAAATGGGTAAAAGTGGTGTTATTGTTTCGAATCAATGTTTTCTCTCGGTTTTAGTCTGTTTCGGGAAAAAATGGGTAAAAGTGGTGTCTAAACACCCCAAATTCATTATGAACTCTTACAAATAGTCAACTGCATTGGAATGTCACACATTCTAACCCTAGAAAGAGTAACAACGCTATTTACTACTTAGAATCAATGTTTTCTCGGTTTTAGCCTGTTTCGGGACAAAATGGGTAAAAGTGGTGTTTACTGCTTCAAATCAATGTTTTCTCTCGGTTTTGGTCTGTTTTCTAGATTTAAGTATTTTTTGGGATAAAATGAGTTTAAGTGTTGTCTAAACACGCCAAATTCATCCCGAACTCTTACAATTAGTCAAATGTATTGGATTGTCACACATTTTAATCCTAGAAATAGTAACAAAACTGTTTACTGCTTCCAATCAATGTTTTCTAGATTTTAGCCTGTTCCGGGACAAAATGGGTAAAAATGGTGTCTAAACACTCCAAATTCATCCCGATCTCTTATAATTAGTCAAATGCTTTCGATTGTCACACAATTTGACCCTAGAAAGAGTAACATAGCTGTTTACTGCTTCGAATCAATGTTTTCTTTCGATTTTAGCTTGTTTTCTCGGTTTAAGCCTGTTTAGGGACAAAATGGGTAAAAGTGGTTTCTAAACACTCCAAATTCATCCCGAACTCTTACAGTTAGTCAAATGCATTGGCTTCTCACACATTGTGACCCTAGAAACAGTAACAATGCTGTTTACTGCTTAGAATCAATGTTTTCCCGGATTTAGCCTATTTCTGGACAAAATGGGTAAAAGTGGTGTTTACTGCTTCGAAACAATGTTTTCTCTCGGTTTTAGTCTGTTTTCTTGATTTAAGTCTGTTTTGGGATAAAACGGGTTTAAGTGTTATCTAAACACTCCAAATTCATCCCGAACTCTTACAATTAGTCAAATGTATTGGATTGTCACACATTCTTACCCTAAAAACAGTAACAAAGCTGTTTACTACTTCGAATCAATGTTTTCTTGGTTTTAGCCTGTTTCGGGACAAAATGGGTAAAAGTGGTGTCTAAACACCCCAAATTCATTATGAACTCTTACAAATAGTCAACTGCATTGGAATGTCACACATTCTAACCCTAGAAAGAGTAACAACGCTGTTTACTACTTAGAATCAATGTTTTCTCGGTTTTAGCCTGTTTCGGGACAAAATGGGTAAAAGTGGTGTTTACTGCTTCAAATCAATGTTTTCTCTCGGTTTTGGTCTGTTTTCTAGATTTAAGTATTTTTTGGGATAAAATGAGTTTAAGTGTTGTCTAAACACGCCAAATTCATCCCGAACTCTTACAATTAGTCAAATGTATTGGATTGTCACACATTTTAATCCTAGAAATAGTAACAAAACTGTTTACTACTTCCAATCAATGTTTTCTAGATTTTAGCCTGTTCCGGGACAAAATGGGTAAAAGTGGTGTCTAAACACTCCAAATTCATCCCGATCTCTTATAATTAGTCAAATGCTTTCGATTGTCACACAATTTGACCCTAGAATGAGTAACATAGCTGTTTACTGCTTCGAATCAATGTTTTCTTTCGATTTTAGCTTGTTTTCTCGGTTTAAGCCTGTTTAGGGACAAAATGGGTAAAAGTGGTTTCTAAACACTCCAAATTCATCCCGAACTCTTACAATTAGTCAAATGCATTGGCTTCTCACACATTGTGACCCTAGAAACAGTAACAATGCTGTTTACTGCTTAGAATCAATGTTTTCCCGGATTTAGCCTATTTCTGGACAAAATGGGTAAAAGTGGTGTTTACTGCTTCGAAACAATGTTTTCTCTCGGTTTTAGTCTGTTTTCTTGATTTAAGTCTGTTTTGGGATAAAACGGGTTTAAGTGTTATCTAAACACTCCAAATTCATCCCGAACTCTTACAATTAGTCAAATGTATTGGATTGTCACACATTCTTACCCTAAAAACAGTAACAAAGCTGTTTACTACTTCGAATCAATGTTTTCTTGGTTTTAGCCTGTTTCGGGACAAAATGGGTATAATTGGTGTCTAAGCACTCCAAATTCAACCCGAAGTCTTATAATTAGTCAAATGCATTGGATAGTTACATATTATGACCTAGATAGAGTAACATAGCTGTTTACTGCTTTGAATCAATGTTTTCTCTCGGTTTTAGCCTGTTTTCTTGGTTTAAGCCTGTTTTGGGATAAAATGGGTTTAAATGTTGTCTAAACACTCCAAATTCATCCCGAACTCTTACAATTAGTCAAATGCAATGGGTTCTCACACATTGTGACCCTAGAAACAGTAACAATGCTGTTTATTGCTTCGAAACAATGGTTTCTCTCGGTTTTAGCCTGTTTCAGGACAAAATGGGTAAAAGTAGTGTCTAAACACTCCAAATTCATCATGAACTCTTACAATTAGTCAAATGCATTGGAATATCACACATTCTGACCCTAGAAAGAGTAACAACGCTGTTTGCTGCTTAGAATCAATGTTTTCTCGGTTTCCGCCTGTTTCAGGACAAAATGGGTAAAAGTTGTGTTTACTGCTTCGAATCAATGTTTTCTCTCGGTTTTAGTCTGTTTTCTAGATTTAAGTCTGTTTTGGGATAAAACGGGTTTAAGTGTTGCCTAAACACTCCCAATTCATCCCGAACTCTTACAATTAGTCAAATGCATTGGATTGTCACACATTCTAACCGTAGAAATAGTAACAAAGTTATTTACTGCTTCGAATAATTTTTTTTCTCTCGGTTTTAGCCTGTTTTCTCGGTTTAAGCCTGTTTTGGATAAAACAGGTTTAAGTGTTGTCTAAACACTCCAAATTCATCCCGAACTCTTAAATTAGTAAAATGCATTGCGCTGTCACACATTCTTACCCTAGAAACATTAACAAAGCTGTTTACTACTTCAAATCAATGTTTTCTCGGTTTTAGCCTGTTTCGGGACAAAATAGGTATAATTGGTGTCTAAACACTCCAAATTCAACCGGAACTCTTATAATAAGTCAAATGCATTGGATAGTTACATATTATGACCTAGATAGAGTAACATAGCTGTTTTCTGCTTTGAATCAATGCTTTCTCTCGGTTTTAGCCTGTTTTCTTGGTTTAAGCCTGTTTTGGGATAAAATGGGTTTAAATGTTGTCTAAACACTCCAAATTCATCCCGCACTCTTACAATTAGTCAAATGCATTGGGTTCTCACACATTGTGACCCTAGAAACAGTAACAATGCTGTTTATTGCTTCGAAACAATGGTTTCTCTCGGTTTTAGCCTGTTTCAGGACAAAATGGGTAAATGTAGTGTCTAAACACTCCAAATTCATCATGAACTCTTACAATTAGTCAAATGCATTGGAATGTCACACATTCTGACCCTAGAAAGAGTAACAACGCTGTTTGCTGCTTAGAATCAATGTTTTCTCGGTTTTAGCCTGTTTCAGGACAAAATGGGTAAAAGTGGTGTTATTGTTTCGAATCAATGTTTTCTCTCGGTTTTAGTCTGTTTCGGGACAAAATGGGTAAAAATGGTGTCTAAACACTCCAAATTCATCCCGAACTCTTACAATTAGTCAAATGCTTTGGATTCTCACACATTCTTACCCTAGAAACAGTAACAAAGCTGTTTACTGCTTTGAATCAATGTTTTCTCGGTTTAGCCTGTTTCAAGACAAAATGGGTAAAAGTGGTGTCTAAACACTCTAAATTCAACCCGAACCCTTAGTATTAGTCAAATGCATTGGAATGTTACAAATTTTGACCCTAGAAATAGTATCATAGCTGTTTACTGCTTCAAATAAATGGTTTCTCTCGGCTTTAGCCTGTTTTCTCGCTTTTAGCCTGTTTCAGGTCAAACTGGGTAAAAGTGGTGTCTAAACACTCCAAATTCATCATGAACTCTTACAATTAGTCAAATGCATTGGAATGTAACACATTTTAACCCTAGAAAGAGTAACAACGCTGTTTACTGCTTAGAATCAATGTTTTCTCGGTTTTAGCCTAGTTTGGGACAAAATGGGTAACAGTGGTGTTTACTGCTTCAAATCAATGTTTTCTCTCGGTTTTAGTCTGTTTTCTAGATTTAAGTCTATTTTGGGATAAAACGGGTTTAAGTGTTGTCTAAACACTCCAAATTCATCCCGAACTCTTACAATTAGTCAAATGCATTGGATTGTCACACATTCTAACCCTAGAAATAGTAACAAAGTTATTTACTGCTTCGAATAAATTTTTTTCTCTTGGTTTTAGCCTGTTTTCTCGGTTTAAGCCTGTTTTGGATAAAACGGGTTTAAATGTTGTCTAAACACTCCAAATTCATCCCGAACTCTTACAATTAGTCAAATGCATTGGATTGTCACACATTCTTACCCTAGAAACAGTAACAAAGCTGTTTACTGCTTTGAATCAATGTTTTCTCGGTTTAGCCTGTTTCAAGACAAAATGGGTAAAAGTGGTGTCTAAACACTCTAAATTCAACCCGAACCCTTAGTATTAGTCAAATGCATTTGAATGTTACAAATTTTGACCCTAGAAATAGTAACATAGCTGATTACTGCTTCAAATAAATGGTTTCTCTCGGCTTTAGCCTGTTTTCTCGCTTTTAGCCTGTTTCAGGTCAAACTGGGTAAAAGTGGTGTCTAAACACTCCAAATTCATCATGAACTTTTACAATTAGACAAATGCATTGGAATGTAACACATTTTAACCCTAGAAAGAGTAACAACGCTGTTTACTGCTTAGAATCAATGTTTTCTCGGTTTTAGCCTAGTTTGGGACAAAATGGGTAACAGTGGTGTTTACTGCTTCAAATCAATGTTTTCTCTCGGTTTTAGTCTGTTTTCTAGATTTAAGTCTGTTTTGGGATAAAACGGGTTTAAGTTTTGTCTAAACACTCCAAATTCATCCCGAACTCTTACAATTAGTCAAATGCATTGGATTGTCACACATTCTAACCCTAGAAATAGTAACAAAGTTGTTTACTGCTTCGAATCAATGTTTTCTCAATTTTAGCCTATTTCGGGACAAAATGGGTAAAATTGGTGTCTAAACACTCCAAATTCATCCCGAACTCTTACAATTAGTAAAATGCATTGGATTTTCACATATTTTGACCCTAGAAACAGTAAAAATGTTGTTTACTGCTTCGAAACAATGTTTTCTCTCGGTTTTAGTCTGTTTTCTAGATTTAAGTCTGTTTTGGGATAAAACGGGTTTAAGTGTTGCCTAAACACTCCAAATTCATCCCGAATTCTTACAATTAGTCAAATGCATTGGATTGTCACATATTCTAACCCTAGAAATAGTAACAAAGCTGTTTACTGCTTCGCATCAATGTTTTCTCGATTTTAGCCTGTTTCGGGACAAAATGGGTAAAAGTGGTGTCTAAACACTCCAAATTCATCCCAAACTCTTACAATTAGTCAAATGCTTTGGATTTTCACATAGTTTGACCCTAGAAAGAGTAATATAGCTGTTTACTGCTTTGCAACAATGTTTTCTCTCGGTTTTAGTCTGTTTTCTTGGTTTAAGCCTGTTTTGGGATAAAATGGGTTTAGGTGTTGTCTAAACACTCCAAATTCATCCCGAACTCTTACAATTAGTCAAATGTATTGGAATGTCATACATTCTGACCCTAGAAACAGTAACAATGCTGTGGACTGCTTAGAATCAATGTTTTCTCGGTTTTAGCCTGTTTCGGGACAAAATGGGTAAAAGTGGTGTCTAAACACTCCAAATTCATCCCGAACTCTTACAATTAGTCAAATGCTTTGGATTTTCACATAGTTTGACCCTAGAAAGAGTAATATAGCTGTTTACTGCTTCACCACAATGTTTTCTCTCGGTTTTAGTCTGTTTTCTTGGTTTAAGCCTGTTTTGGGATAAAATGGGTTTAGGTGTTGTCTAAACACTCCAAATTCATCCCGAACTCTTACAATTAGTCAAATGTATTGGAATTTCATACATTCTGACCCTAGAAACAGTAACAATGCTGTGGACTGCTTAGAATCAATGTTTTCTCGATTTTAGCCTATTTCAGGACAAAATGGGTAAAAGTGGTGTCTAAACACTCCAAATTCAACCCGAACTCTTTTGCTTAATCAAATGCATTGGATTGTTACATATTTTGTTCCTAGAAAGAGTAACATAGCTGTTTACTGCTTTAAACCAATATTTTCTCTTTGTTTTAGCCTCTTTTCTCGGTTTAAGTATGTTTTGGATAAAACAGGTTTAAGTGTTGTCTAAACACTCCAAATTCATCCCGAACAATTAAAATTAAAAAATGCATTGTACTTTCACACATTCTTACCCTAGAAACAGTAACAAAGCGGTTTACTACTTCAAATCAATGTTTTCTCGGTTTTAGCCTGTTTCGGGACAAAATGGTTATAATTGGTGTATAAACACTCCAAATTCAACCGGAACTCTTATAATACGTCAAATGCATTGTATTGTAACATATTATGACCTTAGATAGAGTAACATAGCTGTTTACTGCTTCAAATCAATTTTTTCTCTCGGTTTTAGCCTGTTTTCTCGGTTTAAGCTTGTTTTGGGATAAAACGGGTTTAAGTGTTGTCTAAACACTCCAAATTCATCCCAAACTCTTACAATTAGTCAAATGCATTGGATTTTTACACATTCTAACCCTAGAAATAGTAACAAAGTTGTTTACTGCTTCGAATCAATGTTTTCTCAATTTTAGCCTATTTCGGGACAAAATGGGTAAAAGTGGTGTCTAAACACTCCAAATTCATCCCGAACTCTTACAATTAGTAAAATGCATTGGATTTTCACATATTTTGACCCTAGAAACAGTAACAATGTTGTTTACTGCTTCGAAACAAAGTTTTCTCTCGGTTTTAGTCTGTTTTCTAGATTTAAGTCTGTTTTGTGATAAAACGGGTTTAAGTGTTGCCTAAACACTCCAAATTCATCCCGAACTCTTACAATTAGTCAAATGCATTGGATTGTCACACATTCTAACCCTAGAAATAGTAACAAAGCTGTTTACTGCTTCGCATCAATGTTTTCTCGATTTTAGCCTGTTTCGGGACAAAATGGGTAAAAGTGGTGTCTAAACACTCCAAATTCATCCTGAACTCTTACAATTAGTCAAATGCTTTGGATTGTCACACAGTTTGACCCTAGAAAGAGTAATATAGCTGTTTACTGCTGCGAATCAATGTTTTCTTTCGATATTAGCTTGTTTTCTCGGTTTAAGCCTGTTTCCGGACAAAATGGGTAAAAGTGGTGTCTAAACACTCCAAATTCATCCCGAACTCTTACAATTAGTAAAATGCATTGGATTTTCACACATTTGGACCCTAGAAACAGTAACAATGCTGTTTACGGCTTCGCAACAATGTTTTCTCTCGGTTTTAGTCTGTTTTCTTGGTTTAAGCCTGTTTTGGGATAAAATGGGTTTAGGTGTTGTCTAAACACTCCAAATTCATCCCGAACTCTTACAATTAGTCAAATGTATTGGAATGTCATACATTCTGACCCTAGAAACAGTAACAATGCTGTGGACTGCTTAGAATCAATGTTTTCTCGGTTTTAGCCTATTTCAGGACAAAATGGGTAAAAGTGGTGTCTAAACACTCCAAATTCAACCCGATCTCTTTTACTTAGTCAAATGCATTGGATTGTTACATATTTTGTTCCTAGAAAGAGTAACATAGCTGTTTACTGCTTTAAACCAATATTTTCTCTTTGTTTTAGCCTATTTTCTCGGTTTAAGCATGTTTTGGATAAAACAGGTTTAAGTGTTGTCTAAACACTCCAAATTCATCCCGAACAATTAAAATTAAAAAATGCATTGTACTGTCACACATTCTTACCCTAGAAACAGTAACAAAGCGGTTTACTACTTCAAATCAATGTTTTCTCGGTTTTAGCCTGTTTCGGGACAAAATGGTTATAATTGGTGTCTAAACACTCCAAATTCAACCGGAAGTCTTATAATACGTCAAATGCATTGGATTGTAACATAGTATGACCTTAGATAGAGTAACATAGCTGTTTACTGCTTCAAATCAATTTTTTTCTCTCGGTTTTAGCCTGTTTTCTCGGTTTAAGCTTGTTTTAGGATAAAACGGGTTTAAGTGTTGTCTAAACACTCCAAATTCATCCCGAACTCTTACAATTAGTCAAATGCATTGGATTGTCACACATTGTGACCCTAGAAATAGTAACAAAGTTGTTTACTGCTTCGAATCAATGTTTTCTCGGTTTTTGCCTGTTTCAGGACAAAATGGGTAAAAGTAGTCTCTTAGCACTCTAAATTCACCCCGAACTCTTACAATTAGTAAAATGGATGGATTTGATTGTTACATATTTTGTCCCTAGCAAGAGTAGCATAGCAGTTTACAGCTTCGAATCAATGTTTTCTCTCGGTTTAACTTTGTTTTGGGATAAAACGGGTTTAACTGTTGTCTAAACACTCCAAATTCATCCTGAACTCTTACAATTAGTCAAATGCATTGGATTGTCATACATTCTGACCCTAGAAACAGTAACAAAGCTGTTTACTGCTTCGAATCAATGTTTTCTCGGTTTTAGCTTGTTTCTAGACAAAATAGGTAAAAGTGGTGTCTAAACACTCAAATTCAACCCGAACTTTTATAATTAGTCAAATGTATTGGATTGTCATATATTCTGACCCTAGAAACAATAACAAAGCCGTTTACTGCTTTGAATCAATGTTTTCTCGGTTTTGGCTGTTTCAAGACAAAATGGGTAAAAGTGGTGTCTAAAAACTCAAAATTCAACCCGAACTCTTATAATTAGTCAAATGCATTGGATTGTTACATATTTTGACCCTAGAAATAGTAACATAGCTGTTTACTGCTTTAAATAAATGTTTTCTCTCGGCTTTAGCCTGTTTTCTCGCTTCTAGCCTGTTTCACGCCAAACTGGGTAAAAGTGGTGTCTAAATACTCCAAATTCATCATGAACTCTTACAATTAGTCAAATGCAATGGAATGTCACACATTTTAACCTTAGAAAGAGTAACAACGCTGTTTACTGCTTAGAATCAATGTTTTCTCGGTTTTAGCCTGTTTCGGGACAAAATGGATAAAAGTGGTGTTTACTGCTTCAAATCAATGTTTTCTCTCGGTTTTAGTCTGTTTTCTAGATTTAAGTCTGTTTTGGGATAAAACGGGTTTAAGTGTTGCCTAAACACTCCAAATTCTCCCGAACTCTTACAATTAGTCAAATGCATTGGATTGTCACACATTCTAACCCTAGAAATAGTAACAAAGCTGTTTACTGCTTCGCATCAATGTTTTCTCGATTTTAGCCTCTTTCGGGACAAAATGGGTAAAAGTGGTGTCTAAACACTCCAAATTCATCCCGAACTCTTACAATTAGTCAAATGCTTTGGATTTTCACACAGTTTGACCCTATAAAGAGTAATATAGCTGTTTACTGCTTCGAATCAATGTTTTCTTTCGATATTAGCTTGTTTTCTCGGTTTAAGCCTGTTTCCGGAAAAAATGGGTAAAAGTGGTGTCTAAACACTCCAAATTCATCCCGAACTCTTACAGTTAGTAAAATGCATTGGATTTTCACACATTTTGACCCTAGAAACAAAAACAATGCTGTTTACTGCTTCGCAACAATGTTTTCTCTCGGTTTTAGTCTGTTTTCTTGGTTTAAGCCTGTTTTGGGATAAAATGGGTTTAGGTGTTGTCTAAACACTCCAAATTCATCCCGAACTCTTACAATTAGTCAAATGTATTGGAATGTCATACATTCTGACCCTAGAAACAGTAACAATTCTGTGGACTGCTTAGAATCAATGTTTTCTCGGTTTTAGCCTATTTCAGGACAAAATGGGTAATAGTGGTGTCTAAACACTTCAAATTCAACCCGAACTCTTTTGCTTAGTCAAATGCATTGGATAGTTACATATTTTGTTCCTAGAAAGAGTAACATAGCTGTTTACTGCTTTAAACCAATGTTTTCTCTTTGTTTTAGTCTCTTTTCTCGGTTTAAGCATGTTTTGGATAAAACAGGTTTAAGTGTTGTCTAAACACTCCAAATTCATCCCGAATAATTAAAATTAAAAAATGCATTGTACTGTCACACATTCTTACCCTAGAAACAGTAACAAAGCGGTTTACTACTTCAAATCAATGTTTTCTCGGTTTTAGCCTGTTTCGGGACAAAATGGTTATAATTGGTGTCTAAACATTCCAAATTCAACCGGAACTCTTATAATACGTCAAATGCATTGGATTGTAACATATTATGACCTTAGATAGAGTAACATAGCTGTTTACTGCTTCAAATCAATTTTTTCTCTTGGTTTTAGCCTGTTTTCTCGGTTTAAGCTTGTTTTGGGATAAAATAGGTTTAAATGTTGTCTAAACACTCCAAATTCATCCTGAACTCTTACAATTAGTCAAATGCATTGGGTTGTCACACATTGTGACCCTAGAAACAGTAACAAAGCTGTTTACTACTTAGAATCAATGTTTTCTCGGTTTTTGCCTGTTTCGGGACAAAATGGGTAAAAGTTGTCTCTTAGCACTCCAAATTCAACCCGAACTCTTATAATTAGTCAAATGGATGGATTGGATTGTTACATATTTTGACCCTAGCAAGAGTAGCATAGCAGTTTACAGCTTCGAATCAATGTTTTCTCTCGGTTTTAGCCTGTTTTCTCGGTTTAACTTTGTTTTGGGTTAAACGGGTTTAACTGTTGCCTAAACACTCCAAATTCATCCTGAACTCTTACAATTAGGCAAATGCATTGGATTGTCACACATTCTGACCCTAGAAACAGTAACAAAGCTGTTTACTACTTCGAATCAATGTTTTCTCGGTTTTAGCTTGTTTCTAGACAAAATGGGTAAAAGTGGTGTCTAAACACTCAAATTCAACCCGAACTTTTATAATTAGTCAAATGTATTGGATTGTCACATATTCTGACCCTAGAAACAGTAACAAAGCCGTTTACTGCTTTGAATCAATGATTTCTCGGTTTTGGCTGTTTCAAGACAAAATGGGTAAAAGTGGTGTCTAAACACTCAAAATTCAACCCGAACTCTTATAATTAGTCAAATGCATTGGATTGTTACATATTTTGACCCTAGAAATAGTAACATAGCTGTTTACTGCTTCAAATAAATGTTTTCTCTCGGCTTTAGCCTGTTTTCTCGCTTCTAGCCTGTTTCACGCCAAACTGGGTAAAAGTGGTGTCTAAATACTCCAAATTCATCATGAACTCTCACAATTAGTCAAATGCAATGGAATGTCACACATTTTAACCTTAGAAAGAGTAACAACGCTTTTTACTGCTTAGAATCAATGTTTTCTCGGTTTTAGCCTGTTTCGGGACAAAATGGATAAAAGTGGTGTTTACTGTTTCAAATCAATGTTTTCTCTCGGTTTTAGTCTGTTTTCTAGATTTAAGTCTGTTTTGGGATAAAATGGGTTTAAGTGGTTCCTAAACACTCCAAATTCATCCCGAACTCTTACAATTAGTCAAATGCATTGGATTGTCACACATTCTAACCCTAGAAATAGTAACAAACCTGTTTACTGCTTCGCATCAATGTTTTCTCGATTTTAGCCCGTTTCGGGACAAAATGGGTAAAAGTGGTGTCTAAACACTCCAAATTCATCCCGAACACTTACAATTAGTCAAATGCTTTGGATTGTCACACAGTTTGACCCTAGAAAGAGTAATATAGCTTTTTACTGCTTCGAATCAATGTTTTCTTTCGATTTTAGCTTGTTTTCTCGGTTTAAGCCTCTTTCCGGACAAAATGGGTAAAAGTGGTGTCTAAACACTCTAAATTCTTCCCGAACTCTTACAATTAGTAAAATGCATTGGATTTTCACACATTTTGACCCTAGAAACAGTAACAATGCTGTTTACTGCTTCACAACAATGTTTTCTCTCGGTTTTAGTCTGTTTTCTTGGTTTAAGCCTGTTTTGGGATAAAATGGGTTTAGGTGTTGTCTAAACACTCCAAATTCATCCCGAACTCTTACAATTAGTCAAATGTATTGGAATGTCATACATTCTGACCCTAGAAACAGTAACAATGCTGTGGACTGCTTAGAATCAATGTTTTCTCGGTTTTAGCCTATTTCAGGACAAAATGGGTAAAAGTGGTGTCTAAACACTCCAAATTCAACCCGAACTCTTTTTCTTAGTCAAATGCATTGGATTTTTACATATTTTGTTCCTAGAAAGAGTAACATAGCTGTTTACTGCTTTAAACCAATGTTTTCCCTTTGTTTTAGCCTCTTTTCTCGGTTTAAGCATGTTTTGGATAAAACAGGTTTAAGTGTTGTCTAAACACTCCAAATTCATCCCGAACACTTAAAATTAAAAAATGCATTGTACTGTCACACATTCTTACCCTAGAAACAGTAACAAAGCGGTTTACTACTTCAAATCAATGTTTTCTCGGTTTTAGCCTGTTTCGGGACAAAATGGTTATAATTGGTTTCTAAACACTCCAAATTCAACCGGAACTCTTATAATACGTCAAATGCATTGGATTGTAACATATTATGACCTTAGATAGATAACATAGCTGTTTACTGCTTCAAATCAATTTTTTCTCTCGGTTTTAGCCTGTTTTCTCGGTTTAAGCTTGTTTTGGGATAAAATGGGTTTAAATGTTGTCTAAACACTCCGAATTCATCCTGAACTCTTACAATTAGTCAAATGCATTGGTTTGTCACACATTGTGACCCTAGAAACAGTAACAAAGCTGTTTACTACTTAGAATCAATGTTTTCTCGGTTTTTGCCTGTTTCGGGACAAAATGGGTAAAAATTGTCTCTTAGCACTCCAAATTCAACCCGAACTCTTATAATTAGTCAAATGGATGGATTGGATTGTTACATATTTTGACCCTAGCAAGAGTAGCATAGCAGTTTACAGTTTCGAATCAATGTTTTCTCTCGGTTTTAGCCTGTTTTCTCGGTTTAACTTTGTTTTGGGATAAAACGGGTTTAACTGTTGTCTAAACACTCCAAATTCATCCTGAACTCTTACAATTAGGCAAATGCATTTGATTGTCACACATTCTGACCCTAGAAACAGTAACAAAGCTGTTTACTGCTTTGAATCAATGTTTTCTCGGTTTTAGCTTGTTTCTAGACAAAATGGGTAAAAGTGGTGTCTAAACACTCAAATTCAACCCGAACTTTTATAATTAGTCAAATGGATTGGATTGTCACATATTCTGACCCTAGAAACAGTAACAAAGCCGTTTACTGCTTTGAATCAATGTTTTCTCGGTTTTGGCTGTTTCAAGACAAAATGGGTAAAAGTGGTGTCTAAACACTCAAAATTCAACCCGAACTCTTATAATTAGTCAAATGCATTGGATTGTTACATATTTTGACCCTAAAAATAGTAACGTAGCTGTTTACTACTTCAAATAAATGTTTTCTCTCGGCTTTAGCCTGTTTTCTCGCTTCTAGCCTGTTTCACGACAAACTGGGTAAAAGTGGTGTCTAAATACTCCAAATTCATCATGAACTCTTAGAATTAGTCAAATGCAATGGACTGTCACACATTTTAACCTTAGAAAGAGTAACAACGCTGTTTACTGCTTAGAATCAATGTTTTCTCGGTTTTAGCCTGTTTCGGGACAAAATGGATAAAAGTGGTGTTTACTGCTTCAAATCAATGTTTTCTCTCGGTTTTACTCTGTTTTCTAGATTTAAGTCTGTTTTGGGATAAAACGGGTTTAAGTGTTGCCTAAACACTCCAAATTCATTCCGAACTCTTACAATTAGTCAAATGCATTGGATTGTCACACATTCTAACCCTAGAAATAGTAACAAAGCTGTTTACTGCTTCGCATCAATGTTTTCTCGATTTTAGCCTGTTGCGGGACAAAATGGGTAAAAGTGGTGTCTAAACACTCCAAATTCATCCCGAACTCTTACAATTAGTCAAATGCTTTGGATTTTCACACAGTTTGACCCTAGAAAGAGTAATATAGCTGTTTACTGCTTCGAATCAATGTTTTCTTTCGATTTTAGCTTGTTTTCTCGGTTTAAGCCTGTTTCCGGACAAAATGGGTAAAAGTGGTGTCTAAACACTCCAAATTCATCCCGAACTCTTACAATTAGTAAAATGCATTGGATTTTCACACATTTGACCCTAGAAACAGTAACAATGTTGTTTACTGCTTCGCAACAATGTTTTCTCTCGGGTTTAGTCTGTTTTCTTGGTTTAAGCCTGTTTTAGGATAAAATGGGTTTAGCTATTGTCTAAACACTCCAAATTCATCCCGAACTCTTACAATTAGTCAAATGTATTGGAATGTCATACATTCTGACCCTAGAAACAGTAACAATGCTGTGGACTGCTTAGAATCAATGTTTTCTCGGTTTTAGCCTATTTCAGGACAAAATGGGTAAAAGTGGTGTCTAAACACTCCAAATTCAACCCAAACTCTTTTACTTAGTCAAATGCATTGGATTGCTATATATTTTGTTCCTAGAAAGAGTAACATAGCTGTTTACTGCTTTAAACCAATGTTTTCTCTTTGTTTTAGCCTCTTTTCTCGGTTTAAGCATGTTTTGGATAAAACAGGTTTAAGTGTTGTCTAAACACTCCAAATTCATCCCGAACAATTAAAATAAAAAAATGCATTGTACTGTCACACATTCTTAGCCTAGAAACAGTAACAAAGCGGTTTACTACTTCAAATCAATGTTTTCTCGGTTTTAGCCTGTTTCGGGACAAAATGGTTATAATTGGTGTCTAAACACTCCAAATTCAACCGGAACTCTTATAATACGTCAAATGCATTGGATTGTAACATATTATGACCTTAGATAGAGTAACATAGCTGTTTACTGCTTCAAATCAATTTTTTCTCTCGGTTTTAGCCTGTTTTCTCGGTTTAAGCTTGTTTTGGGATAAAATGGGTTTAAATGTTGTCTAAACACTCCGAATTCATCCCGAACTCTTACAATTAGTCAAATGCATTGGTTTGTCACACATTGTGACCCTAGAAACAGTAACAAAACTGTTTACTACTTAGAATCAATGTTTTCTCGGTTTTTGCCTGTTTCGGGACAAAATGGGTAAAAGTTGTCTCTTAGCACTCCAAATTCAACCTAAACTCTTTTAATTAGTCAAATGGATGGATTGGATTGTTACATATTTTGACCCTAGCAAGAGTAGCATAGCAGTTTACAGCTTCGAATCAATGTTTTCTCTCGGTTTTAGCCTTTTTTCTCGGTTTAACTTTGTTTTGGGATAAAACGGGTTTAACTGTTGTCTAAACACTCCAAATTCATCCTGAACTCTTACAATTAGGCAAATGCATTGGATTGTCACACATTCTGACCCTAGAAACAGTAAAAAAGCTGTTTACTACTTAGAATCAATTTTTTCTCGGTTTTTGCCTGTTTCGGGACAAAATGGGTAAAAGTGGTCTCTAAACACTCCAAATTCAACCCGAACTCTTATAATTAGTCAAATAGATTGGATTGTCACATATTTTGACCCTAGAAAGAGTAACATAGCTGTTTACAACTTCGAAACAATGTTTTCTCTCGGTTTTAGCCTGTTTTCTCGGTTTAAGTTTGTTTTGGGATAAAACGGGTTTAACTGTTGTCTAAACACTCCAAATTCATCCTGAACTCTTACAATTAGGCAAATGCATTGGATTGTCACACATTCTGACCCTAGAAACAGTAACAAAGATGTTTAATACTTCAAATCAATGTTTTCTCGGTTTTAGCCTGTTTCGGGACAAAATGGGTATAATTGGTGTCTAAACACTCCAAATTCAACCGGAACTCTTATAATAAGTCAAATGCATTGGATTGTTACATATTTTGACCCTAGAATAGTAACATAGCTATTTACTGCTTCGAATCAATGGTTTCTCTCGGTTTTAGTATGTTTTCTAGATTTAAGTCTGTTTTGGGATAAAACGGGTTTAAGTGTTGTCTAAACACTCCAAATTCATCCCGAACTCTTACAATTAGTCAAATGCATTGGGTTGTCACACATTGTGTCCCTAGAAACAGTAAAAAAGCTGTTTACTACTTAGAATAAATTTTTCTCGGTTTTTGCCTGTTTCGGGACAAAATGGGTAAAAGTGGTCTCTAAACACTCCAAATTCAACCCGAACTCTTATAATTAGTCAAATGGATTGGATTGTCACATATTTTGACCCTAGAAAGAGTAACATAGCTGTTTACAACTTCGAAACAATGTTTTCTCTCGGTTTTAGCCTGTTTTCTCGGTTTAAGTTTGTTTTGGGATAAAACGGGTTTAACTGTTGTCTAAACACTCCAAATTCATCCTGAACTCTTACAATTAGGCAAATGCATTGGATTGTCACACATTCTGACCCTAGAAACAGTAACATAGATGTTTAATACTTCAAATCAATGTTTTCTCGGTTTTAGCCTGTTTCGGGACAAAATGGGTATAATTGGTGTCTAAACACTCCAAATTCAACCGGAACTCTTATAATAAGTCAAACGCATTGGATTGTTACATATTTTGACCCTAGAATAGTAACATAGCTATTTACTGCTTTGAATCAATGGTTTCTCTCGGTTTTAGTATGTTTTCTAGATTTAAGTCTGTTTTGGGATAAAACGGGTTTAAGTGTTGTCTAAACACTCCACATTCATCCCGAACTCTTAAAATTAGTAAAATGCATTGTAATGTCACACATTCTTACCTTAAAAACAGTAACAAAGCTGTTTACTACTTCAAATCAATGTTTTCTCGGTTTTAGCCTGTTGCGGGACAAAATGGGTATAATTGGTGCCTAAAGACTCCAAATTCAACCGGAACTCTTATAATAAGTCAAATGCATTGGATTGTAACATATTATGACCCTAGATAGAGTAAAGTAGCTGTTTACTGCTTCGAATCAATGTTTTCTCGGTTTTAGCTTGTTTCAATACAAAATGGGTAAAAGGGGTGTCTAAACACTCAAAATTCAACCCGAACTCTTATAATTAGTCAAATGCATTGGATTGTTACATATTTTGACCCTAGAAATAGTAACATAGCTGTTTACTGCTTCAAATCAATGGTTTCTCTCGGCTTTAGCCTGTTTTCTCGGTTTTAGCCTGTTTAAGGAAAAAATGGGTAAATGTAGTGTCTAAACACTCCAAATTCATCACGAACTCTTACAATTAGCCAAATGCATTGGAATGTCACACATTCTGACCCTAGAAAGAGTAACAACGCTGTTTACTGCTTAGAATCAATGTTTTCTTGGTTTTAGCCTGTTTCAGGACAAAATGGGTAAAAGTGGTGTTTACTGCTTCGAATCAATGTTTTCTCTCGGTTTTAGTCTGTTTTCTAGATTTAAGTCTGTTTTGGGATAAAACGGGTTTAAGTGTTGCCTAAACACTCCAAATTCATCCCGAACTCCTACAATTAGTCAAATGCATTGGATTGTCACACATTCTAAACCTAGAAATAGTAACAAAGCTTTTAACTGCTTCGAATCAATGTTTTCTCGATTTCAGCCTGTTTCGGGACAAAATGGGTAAAAGTGGTATCTAAACACTCCAAATTCATCCCGAACTCTTACAATTAGTCAAATGCTTTGGATTGTCACACAGTTTGACCCTAGAAAGAGTAATATAGCTGGTTACTGCTTCGAATCAATGTTTACTTTCGATTTAAGCTTGTTTTCCCGGTTTAAGCCTGTTTCCGGACAAAATGGGTAAAAGTGGTGTCTCAACACTCCAAATTCATCCCGAACTCTTACAATTAGTAAAATGCATTGGATTTTCACACATTTTGACCCTAGAAACAGTAACAATGCTGTTTACTTCTTCGCAACAATGTTTTCTCTCGGTTTTAGTCTGTTTTGGGATAAAACGGGTTTAAGTGTTATCTAAACACTCCAAATTAATCCTAAACTCTTACAATTAGTCAAATACATTGGATTGTCACACATTCTTACTCTAAAAACAGTAACAAAGCTGTATACTACTTCGAATCAATGGGTTCTTGGTTTAAACCTGTTTCGGGACAAAATGGGTATAACTAGTGTCTAAGCACTCCAAATTCAACCCGAACTCTTATAATTAGTCAAATGCATTGGAATGTCATACATTCGGACCCTAGAAACAGTAACAATGCTGTGTACTGCTTAGAATCAATGTTTTCTCGGTTTTAGCCTATTTCGGGACAAAATGGGTAAAAGTGGTGTCTAAACACTCCAAATTCAACCAAACTCTTTTACTTAGTCAAATACATTGCATTGTTACATATTTTGACCCTAGAAAGAGTAACATAGCTGTTTACTGCTTTAAATCAATGTTTTCTCTTGGTTTTAGCATGTTTTCTCGGTTTAAGCATGTTTTGGGCAAAACGGATTTAAGTGTTGTCTAAACACTCCAAATTCATCTCGAACTCTTAAAATTAGTAAAATGCATTGTACTGTCACACATTCTTACCCTAGAAACAGTAACAAAGCTGTTTAATCCTTCAAATCAATGTTTTCTCCGTTTTAGCCTGTTTCGGGGCAAAATGGGTATAATTGGTGTCTAAACACTCCGAATTCAACCAGAACTCCTATAATAAGTCAAATGCATTGGATTGTAACATATTATGATCCTAGATAGAGTATCATAGCTGTTTACTGCTTCAAATCAATTTTTCTCTCGGTTTTAACCTGTTTTCTCGGTTTAAGCTTGTTTTGGGATAAAATGGGTTTAAATGTTGTCTAAACACTCCAAATTCATCCCGAACTCTTACAATTAGTCAAATGCATTGGGTTGTCACACATTGTGACCCTAGAAACAGTAAAAAAGCTGTTTACTACTTAGAATAAATTTTTCTCGGTTTTTGCCTGTTTTGGGACAAAATGGGTAAAAGTGGTCTTTAAACACTCCAAATTCAACCCGAACTCTTATAATTAGTCAAATGGATTGGATTGTTACATATTTTGACACTAGAAAGAGTAGCATAGCTGTTTACAGCTTCGAATCAATGTTTTCTCTCGGTTTTAGCCTGTTTTCTCGGTTTAAGTTTGTTTTGGCATAAAACGGGTTTAACTGTTGTCTAAACACTCCAAATTCATCCTGAACTCTTACAATTAGGCAAATGCATTGGATTGTCACACATTCTGACCCTAGAAACAGTAAAAAAGCTGTTTACTACTTCAAATCAATGTTTTCTCGGTTTTAGCCTGTTTCGGGACAAAATGGGTATAATTGGTGTCTACACACTCCAAATTCAACCGGAACTCTTATAATAAGTCAAATGCATTGGATTGTTACATATTTTGACCCTAGAAATAGTAACATAGCTATTTACTGCTTCGAATCAATGGTATCTCTCGGTTTTAGTATGTTTTCTAGATTTAAGTCTGTTTTGGGATAAAACGGGTTTAAGTGTTATCTAAACACTCCAAATTCATACCGAACTCTTAAAACTAGTAAAATGCATTGTACTGTCACACATTCTTACCCTAGAAACAGTAACAAAGCTGTTTAATCCTTCAAATCAATGTTTTCTCCGTTTTAGCCTGTTTCGGGGCAAAATGGATATAATTGGTGTCTAAACACTCCGAATTCAACCAGAACTCCTATAATAAGTCAAATGCATTGGATTGTAACATATTATGATCCTAGATAGAGTAACATAGCTGTTTACTGCTTCAAATCAATTTTTTCTCTCGGTTTTAGCCTGTTTTCTCGGTTTAAGCTTGTTTTGGGATAAAATGGGTTTAAATGTTGTCTAAACACTCCAAATTCATCCCGAACTCTTACAATTAGTCAAATGCATTGGGTTGTCACACATTGTGACCCTAGAAACAGTAAAAAAGCTGTTTACTACTTAGAATAAATTTTTCTCGGTTTTTGCCTGTTTCGGGACAAAATGGGTAAAAGTGGTCTTTAAACACTCCAAATTCAACCCGAACTCTTATAATTAGTCAAATGGATTCGATTGTTACATATTTTGACACTAGAAAGAGTAGCATAGCTGTTTACAGCTTCGAATCAATGTTTTCTCTCGGTTTTAGCCTGTTTTCTTGGTTTAAGCTTGTTTTGGGATAAAACGGGTTTAACTGTTGTCTAAACACTCCAAATTCATCCTGAACTCTTACAATTAGGCAAATGCATTGGATTGTCACACATTCTGACCCTAGAAACAGTAAAAAAGCTGTTTACTACTTAGAATCAATTTTTTCTCGGTTTTTGCCTGTTTCGGGACAAAATGGGTAAAAGTGGTCTCTAAACACTCCAAATTCAACCCGAACTCTTATAATTAGTCAAATGGATTGGATTGTCACATATTTTGACCCTAGAAAGAGTAACATAGCTGTTTACAACTTCGAAACAATGTTTTCTCTCGGTTTTAGCCTGTTTTCTCGGTTTAAGTTTGTTTTGGGATAAAACGGGTTTAATTGTTGTCTAAACACTCCAAATTCATACCGAACTCTTAAAATTAGTAAAATGCATTGTACTGTCACACATTCTTACCCTAAAAACAGTAACAAAGCCGTTTACTACTTCAAATCAATGTTTTCTCGGTTTTAGCCTGTTGCGGGACAAAATTGGTATAATTGGTGCCTAAACACTCCAAATTCGACCGGAACTCTTATAATAAGTCAAATGCATTGGATTGTAACATATTATGACCCTAGATAGAGTAAAATAGCTGTTTACTGCTTCGAATCAATGTTTTCTCGGTTGTAGCCTGTTTCAAGACAAAATGGGTAAAAGGGGTGTCTAAACACTCAAAATTCAACCCGAATTCCTATAATTAGTCAAATGCATTGGATTGTTACATATTTTGACCCTAGAAATATTAACATAGCTGTTTACTGCTTCTAATCAATGGTTTCTCTCGGCTTTAGCCTGTTTTCTCGGTTTTAGCCTATTTTAGGACAAAATGGGTAAATGTAGTGTCTAAACACTCCAAATTCATCATAAACTCTTACAATTAGTCAAATGCATTGGAATGTCACACATTCTGACCCTAGAAAGAGTAACAACACTGTTTACTGCTTAGAATCAATGTTTTCTCGGTTTTAGCCTGTTTCAGGGCAAAATGGGTAAAAGTGGTGTGTACTGCTTCGAATCAATGTTTTCTCTCGGTTTTAGTCTGTTTTGGGACAAAATGGGTAAAAATGGTGTCTAAACGCTCCAAATTCAACCCAAACTCTTTTACTTAGTCAAATGCATTGAATTGTTACATATTTTGACCCTAGAAAGAGTAACATAGCTGTTTAGTGGTTTAAATCATTGTTTTCTCTTGGTTTTAGCCTGTTTTCTCGGTTTAAGCATGTTTTGGGCAAAACGGGTTTAAGTGTTGTCTAAACACTCCAAATTCATCCCGAACTCTTAAAATTAGTAAAATGCATTGTGCTGTCACAGATTCTTACCCTAGAAAGAGTAACAAAGCTGTTTACTACTTCAAATCAATACTTTCTCGGTTTTAGCCTGTTTCGGGACAAAATGGGTATAATTGGTGTCTAAACACTTCAAATTCAACCAGAACTCATATAATAAGTCAAATGCATTGGATTGTAACATATTATGACTCTAGATAGAGTAACATAGCTGTGTACTGCTTCGAATCAATTTTTTCTCTCGGTTTTAGCCTGTTTTCTCGGTTTAAGCTTGTTTTGGGATAAAATGGGTTTAAATGTTGTCTAAACACTCCAAATTCATCCCGAACTCTTACAATTAGTCAAATGCATTGGGTTGTCACACATTGTGACCCTAGAAACAGTATAAAAGCTGTTTACTACTTAGAATCAATTTTTTCTCGGTTTTTGCCTGTTTCGGGACAAAATGGGTAAAAGTGGACTCTAAACACTCCAAATTCAACCCGAACTCTTATAATTAGTCAAATGGATTGGATTGTTACATATTTTGACCCTAGAAAGAGTAGCATAGCTGTTTACAGCTTCGAATCAATGTTTTCTCTCGGTTTTAGCCTGTTTTCTCGGTTTAAGTTTGTTTTGGGATAAAACGGGTTTAACTGTTGTCTAAACACTCCAAATTCATCCTGAACTCTTACAATTAGGCAAATGCATTGGATTATCACACATTCTGACCCTAGAAACAGTAAAAAAGCTGTTTACTACTTAAAATCAATGTTTTCTCGGTTTTAGCCTGTTTCGGGACAAAATGGGTATAATTGGTGTCTAAACACTCCAAATTCAACCGGAACTCTTATAATAAGTCAAATGCATTGGATTGTTACATATTTTGACCCTATAAATAGTAACATAGCTATTTACTGCTTCGAATCAATGGTATCTCTCGGTTTTAGTATGTTTTCTAGATTTAAGTCTGTTTTGGGATAAAACGGGTTTAAGTGTTGTCTAAACACTCCAAATTCATACCGAACTCTTAAAATAAGTAAAATGCATTGTACTGTCACACATTCTTACCCTAAAAACAGTAACAAAGCCGTTTACTACTTCAAATCAATGTTTTCTCGGTTTTAGCCTGTTGCGGGACAAAATTGGTATAATTGGTGCCTAAACACTCCAAATTCAACCGGAACTCTTATAATAAGTCAAATGCATTGTATTGTAACAGATTATGACAATAGATAGAGTAAAATAGCTGTTTACTGCTTCGAATCAATGTTTTCTCGGTTGTAGCTTGTTTCAAGACAAAATGGGTAAAAGGGGTGTCTAAACACTAAAAATTCAACCCGAATTCTTATAATTAGTCAAATGCATTGGATTATTACATATTTTGACCCTAGAAATATTAACATAGCTGTTTACTGCTTCTAATCAATGGTTTCTCTCGGCTTTAGCCTGTTTTCTCGGTTTTAGCCTATTTTAGGACAAAATGGGTAAATGTAGTGTCTAAACACTCCAAATTCATCATAAACTCTTACAATTAGTCAAATGCATTGGAATGTCACACATTCTGACCCTAGAAAGAGTAACAACGCTGTTTACTGCTTAGAATCAATGTTTTCTCGGTTTTAGCCTGTTTCAGGGCAAAATGGGTAAAAGTGGTGTTTACTGCTTCGAATCAATGTTTTCTCGTTACGGGACAAAATGGGTAAAAATGGTGTCTAAACGCTCCAAATTCAAACCAAACTCTTTTACTTAGTCAAATGCATTGAATTGTTACATATTTTGACCCTAGAAATAGTAACAAAGCTTTTTACTGCTTCGAATCAATGTTTTCTCGATTTCAGCCTGTTTCGGGACAAAATGGGTAAAAGTGGTATCTAAACACTCCAAATTCATCCCGAACTCTTACAATTAGTCAAATGCTTTGGATTGTCACACAGTTTGACCCTAGAAAGAGTAATATAGCTGGTTACTGCTTCGAATCAATGTTTACTTTCGATTTAAGCTTGTTTTCCCGGTTTAAGCCTGTTTCCGGACAAAATGGGTAAAAGTGGTGTCTCAACACTCCAAATTCATCCCGAACTCTTACAATTAGTAAAATGCATTGGATTTTCACACATTTTGACCCTAGAAACAGTAACAATGCTGTTTACTTCTTCGCAACAATGTTTTCTCTCGGTTTTAGTCTGTTTTGGGATAAAACGAGTTTAAGTGTTATCTAAACACTCCAAATTAATCCTGAACTCTTACAATTAGTCAAATACATTGGATTGTCACACATTCTTACTCTAAAAACAGTAACAAAGCTGTATACTACTTCGAATCAATGGGTTCTTGGTTTAAACCTGTTTCGGGACAAAATGGGTATAACTAGTGTCTAAGCACTCCAAATTCAACCCGAACTCTTATAATTAGTCAAATGCATTGGAATGTCATACATTCTGACCCTAGAAACAGTAACAATGCTGTGTACTGCTTAGAATCAATGTTTTCTCGGTTTTAGCCTATTTCGGGACAAAATGGGTAAAAGTGGTGTCTAAACACTTCAAATTCAACCCAAACTCTTTTACTTAGTCAAATACATTGCATTGTTACATATTTTGACCCTAGAAAGAGTAACATAGCGGTTTACTGCTTTAAATCAATGTTTTCTCTTGGTTTTAGCCTGTTTTCTCGGTTTAAGCATGTTTTGGGCAAAACGGATTTAAGTGTTGTCTAAACACTCCAAATTCATCTCGAACTCTTAAAATTAGTAAAATGCATTGTAATGTCACACATTCTTACCCTAGAAACAGTAACAAAGCTGTTTAATCCTTCAAATCAATGTTTTCTCCGTTTTAGCCTGTTTCGGGGCAAAATGGGTATAATTGGTGTCTAAACACTCCGAATTCAACCAGAACTCCTATAATAAGTCAAATGCATTGGATTGTAACATATTATGATCCTAGATAGAGTAACATAGCTGTTTACTGCTTCAAATCAATTTTTTTCTCTCGGTTTTAGCCTGTTTTCTCGGTTTAAACTTGTTTTGGGATAAAATGGGTTTAAATGTTGTCTAAACACTCCAAATTCATCCCGAACTCTTACAATTAGTCAAATGCATTGGGTTGTCACACATTGTGACCCTAGAAACAGTAAAAAAGCTGTTTACTACTTAGAATAAATTTTTCTCGGTTTTTGCCTGTTTCGGGACAAAATGGGTAAAAGTGGTCTTTAAACACTCCAAATTCAACCCGAACTCTTATAATTAGTCAAATGGATTGGATTGTTACATATTTTGACACTAGAAAGAGTAGCATAGCTGTTTACAGCTTCGAATCAATGTTTTCTCTCGGTTTTAGCCTGTTTTCTCGGTTTAAGTTTGTTTTGGGATAAAACGGGTTTAACTGTTGTCTAAACACTCCAAATTCATCCTGAACTCTTACAATTAGGCAAATGCATTGGATTGTCACACATTCTGACCCTAGAAACAGTAAAAAAGCTGTTTACTACTTCAAATCAATGTTTTCTCGGTTTTAGCCTGTTTCGGGACAAAATGGGTATAATTGGTGTCTACACACTCCAAATTCAACCGGAACTCTTATAATAAGTCAAATGCATAGGATTGTTACATATTTTGACCCTAGAAATAGTAACATAGCTATTTACTGCTTCGAATCAATGGTATCTCTCGGTTTTAGTATGTTTTCTAGATTTAAGTCTGTTTTGGGATAAAACGGGTTTAAGTGTTATCTAAACACTCCAAATTCATACCGAAGTCTTAAAATTAGTAAAATGCATTGTACTGTCACACATTCTTACCCTAAAAACAGTAACAAAGCCGTTTACTACTTCAAATCAATGTTTTCTCGGTTTTAGCCTGTTGCGGGACAAAATTGGTATAATTGGTGCCTAAACACTCCAAATTCAACCGGAACTCTTATAATAAGTCAAATGCATTGGATTGTAACATATTATAACCCTAGATAGAGTAAAATAGCTGTTTACTGCTTCGAATCAATGTTTTCTCGGTTGTAGCCTGTTTCAAGACAAAATGGGTAAAAGGGGTGTCTAAACACTCAAAATTCAACCCGAATTCTTATAATTAGTCAAATGCATTGGATTGTTACATATTTTGACCCTAGAAATATTAACATAGCTGTTTACTGCTTCTAATCAATGGTTTCTCTCGGCTTTAGCCTGTTTTCTCGGTTTTAGCCTATTTTAGGACAAAATGGGTAAATGTAGTGTCTAAACACTCCAAATTCATCATAAACTCTTACAATTAGTCAAATGCATTGGAATGTCACACATTCTGACCCTAGAAAGAGTAACAACGCTGTTTACTGCTTAGAATCAATGTTTTCTCGGTTTTAGCCTGTTTCAGGGCAAAATGGGTAAAAGTGGTGTGTACTGCTTCGAATCAATGTTTTCTCTCGGTTTTAGTCTGTTTCGGGACAAAATGGGTAAAAATGGTGTCTAAACGCTCCAAATTCAATCCAAACTCTTTTACTTAGTCAAATGCATTGAATTGTTACATATTTTGACCCTAGAAAGAGTAACATAGCAGTTTAATGGTTTAAATCATTGTTTTCTCTTGGTTTTAGCCTATTTTCTCGGTTTAAGCATGTTTTCGGCGAAACGGGTTTAAGTGTTGTCTAAACACTCCAAATTCATCCCGAACTCTTAAAATTAGTAAAATGCATTGTGCTGTCACAGATTCTTACCCTAGAAAGAGTAACAAAGCTGTTTACTACTTCAAATCAATACTTTCTCGGTTTTAGCCTGTTTCGGGACAAAATGGGTATAATTGGTGTCTAAACACTCCAAATTCAACCGGAACACTTATAATAAGTCAAATGCATTGGATTGTAACATATTATGACCTAGATAGAGTAACATAGCTGTTTACTGCTTCGAATCAATTTTTTCTCTCGGTTTTAGCCTGTTTTCTCGGTTTAAGCTTGTTTTGGGATAAAATGGGTTTAAATGTTGTCTAAACACTCCAAATTCATCCCGAACTCTTACAATTAGTCAAATGCATTGGGTTGTCACACATTGTGACCCTAGAAACAGTAAAAAAGCTGTTTACTACTTAGAATAAATTTTTCTCGGTTTTTGCCTGTTTCGGGACAAAATGGGTAAAAGTGGTCTTTAAACACTCCAAATTCAACCCGAACTCTTATAATTAGTCAAATGGATTGGATTGTTACATATTTTGACACTAGAAAGAGTAGCATAGCTGTTTACAGCTTCGAATCAATGTTTTCTCTCGGTTTTAGCCTGTTTTCTCGGTTTAAGTTTGTTTTGGGATAAAACGGGTTTAACTGTTGTCTAAACACTCCAAATTCATCCTGAACTCTTACAATTAGGCAAATGCATTGGATTGTCACACATTCTGACCCTAGAAACAGTAAAAAAGCTGTTTACTACTTCAAATCAATGTTTTCTCGGTTTTAGCCTGTTTCGGGACAAAATGGGTATAATTGGTGTCTACACACTCCAAATTCAACCGGAACTCTTATAATAAGTCAAATGCATTGGATTGTTACATATTTTGACCCTAGAAATAGTAACATAGCTATTTACTGCTTCGAATCAATGGTATCTCTCGGTTTTAGTATGTTTTCTAGATTTAAGTCTGTTTTGGGATAAAACGGGTTTAAGTGTTATCTAAACACTCCAAATTCATACCGAAGTCTTAAAATTAGTAAAATGCATTGTACTGTCACACATTCTTACCCTAAAAACAGTAACAAAGCCGTTTACTACTTCAAATCAATGTTTTCTCGGTTTTAGCCTGTTGCGGGACAAAATTGGTATAATTGGTGCCTAAACACTCCAAATTCAACCGGAACTCTTATAATAAGTCAAATGCATTGGATTGTAACATATTATGACCCTAGATAGAGTAAAATAGCTGTTTACTGCTTCGAATCAATGTTTTCTCGGTTGTAGCCTGTTTCAAGACAAAATGGGTAAAAGGGGTGTCTAAACACTCAAAATTCAACCCGAATTCTTATAATTAGTCAAATGCATTGGATTGTTACATATTTTGACCCTAGAAATATTAACATAGCTGTTTACTGCTTCTAATCAATGGTTTCTCTCGGCTTTAGCCTGTTTTCTCGGTTTTAGCCTATTTTAGGACAAAATGGGTAAATGTAGTGTCTAAACACTCCAAATTCATCATAAACTCTTACAATTAGTCAAATGCATTGGAATGTCACACATTCTGACCCTAGAAAGAGTAACAACGCTGTTTACTGCTTAGAATCAATGTTTTCTCGGTTTTAGCCTGTTTCAGGGCAAAATGGGTAAAAGTGGTGTGTCCTGCTTCGAATCAATGTTTTCTCTCGGTTTTAGTCTGTTTCGGGACAAAATGGGTAAAAATGGTGTCTAAACGCTCCAAATTCAATCCAAACTCTTTTACTTAGTCAAATGCATTGAATTGTTACATATTTTGACCCTAGAAAGAGTAACATAGCAGTTTACTGGTTTAAATCATTGTTTTCTCTTGGTTTTAGCCTATTTTCTCGGTTTAAGCATGTTTTCGGCGAAACGGGTTTAAGTGTTGTCTAAACACTCCAAATTCATCCCGAACTCTTAAAATTAGTAAAATGCATTGTGCTGTCACAGATTCTTACCCTAGAAAGAGTAACAAAGCTGTTTACTACTTCAAATCAATACTTTCTCGGTTTTAGCCTGTTTCGGGACAAAATGGGTATAATTGGTGTCTAAACACTCCAAATTCAACCGGAACACTTATAATAAGTCAAATGCATTGGATTGTAACATATTATGACCTAGATAGAGTAACATAGCTGTTTACTGCTTCGAATCAATTTTTTCTCTCGGTTTTAGCCTGTTTTCTCGGTTTAAGCTTGTTTTGGGATAAAATGGGTTTAAATGTTGTCTAAACACTCCAAATTCATCCCGAACTCTTACAATTAGTCAAATGCATTTGATTGTCACACATTGTGACAATAGAAACAGTAACAAAGCTGTTTAGTACTTAGAATCAATGCTTTCTCGGTTTTTGCCTATTTCGGGACAAAATGGGTAAAAGTGGTCTCTAAACACTCCAAATTCAACCCGAACTCTCATAATTAGTCAAATGGATTGGATTGTTACATATGTTGACTCTAGAAAGAGTAACATAGCTGTTTACAGCTTCGAATCAAAGTTTTCTCTCGGTTTTAGCCTGTTTTCTCGGTTTAAGTTTATTTTGGGATAAAACGGGTTTAACTGTTGTTTAAACACTCCAAATTCATCCTGAACTCTTACAATTAGGTAAATGCATTGGATTGTCACACATTCTGACCCTAGAAACAGTAACAAAGCTGTTTACTGCTTAGAATCAATGTTTTCTCGGTTTTAGCTTGTTTCTAGACAAAATGGATAAAAGTGGTGTCTAAACACTCAAATTCAACCCAAACTCTTATAATTAGTCAAATGCATTGAATTGTTACATATTTTGACCCTAGAAAGAGTAACATAGCTGTTTAATGGTTTAAATCAATGTTTTCTCTTGGTTTTAGCCTGTTTTCTCGGTTTAAGCATGTTTTGGGCAAAACGGATTTAAGTGTTGTCTAAACACTCCAAATTCATCCCGAACTCTTAAAATTAGTAAAATGCATTGTACTGTCACACATTCTTACCCTAGAAACAGTAACAAAGCTGTTTACTACTTCAAAAAATTGTTTTCTCGGTTTTAGCCTGTTGCGGGACAAAATTGGTTTAAATGTTGTCTAAACACTCCAAATTCATCCCGAACTCTTACAATTAGTCAAATACACTGGATTGTCACCTATTCTGACCCTAGAAACAATAACAAAGCTGTTTACTGCTTTGAATCAATGTTTTCTCGGTTTAGCCTGTTTCAAGACAAAATGGGTAAAAGTGGTGTCTAAACACTCAAAATTCAACCCGAACTCTTATAATTAGTCAAATGCATTTACATATTTTGACCCTAGAAATAGTAACATAGCTGTTTACTGCTTCAAATCAATGGTTTCTCTCGGCTTCAGCCTGTTTTCTCGGTTTTAGCCTGTTTCAGGACAAAATGGGTAAATGTAGTGTCTAAACACTCCAAATTCATCATGAACTCTTACAATTAGTCAAATGCATTGGAATGTCACACATTCTGAGCCCAGAAAGAGTAACAACGCTGTTTACTGCTTAGAATCAATGTTTTCTCGGTTTTACCCTGTTTCAGGACAAAATGGGTAAAAGTGGTGTTTACTGCTTCGAATCAATGTTTTCTCTCGGTTTTAGTCTGTTTCGGGACAAAATGGGTAAAAATGGTGTCTAAACGCTCCAAATTCGACCCAAACTATTTTACTTAGTCAAATGCATTGAATTGTTACATATTTTGACCCTAGAAAGAGTAACATAGCTGTTTACTGCTTCGAATCAATTTTTTACTCTCGGTTTTAGCTTGTTTTCTTGGTTTAAGCGTGTTTTGGATGAAATGGGTTTAAGTGTTGTCTAAACACTCCAAATTCATCCCGAACTCTTAAAATTAGTAAAATGCATTGTGCTGTCACACATTCTTACCCTAGAAACAGTAACAAAGCTGTTTACTACTTCAAATCAATGTTTTCTCGGTTTTAGCTTGTTTCGGGACAAAATGGGTATAATTGGTGTCTAAACACTCCAAATTCAACAGGAACTCTTATAATAAGTCAAATGCATTGGATTGTAACATATTATGACCTAGATAGAGTAACATAGCTGTTTACTGCTTCAGATCAATTTTTTCTCTTGGTTTTAGCCTGTTTTCTAGGTTTAAGCCTGTTTTGGGATAAAATGGGTTTAAATGTTGACTAAACACTCCAAATTCATCCCGAACTCTTACAATTAGTCAAATACACTGGATTGTCACACATTCTGACCCTAGAAACAGTAACAAAGCTGTTTACTGCTTTGAATCAATGTTTTCTCGGTTTAGCCTGTTTCAAGACAAAAATGGGTAAAAGTGGTTTCTAAACACTCAAAATTCAACCCGAACTCTTATAATTAGTCAAATGCATTGGATTGTTACATATTTTGACCCTAGAAATAGTAACATAGCTGTTTACTGCTTCAAATAAATGTTTTCTCTCGGCTTTAGCCTGTTTTCTCCCTTATAGCTGGTTTCACGCCAAACTGGGTAAAAGTGGTGTCTAAACACTCCAAATTCATCATGCACTCTTACAATTAGTCAAATGCATTGGAATGTCACACATTTTAACCCTAGAAAGAGTAACAACGCTGTTTACTGCTTAGAATCAATGTTTTCTCGGTTTTAGCCTGTTTCGGGATAAAATGGATAAAAGTGGTGTTTACTGCTTCAAATCAATGTTTTCTCTCGGTTTTAGTCTGTTTTCTAGATTTAAGTCTGTTTTGGGATAAAACGGGTTTAAGTGTTGCCTACACACTCCAAATTCATCCCGAACTCTTACAATTAGTCAAATGCATTGGATTGTCACACATTCTAACCCTAGAAATAGTAACAAAGCTGTTTACCGCTTCGAATCAATGTTTTCTCGATTTTAGCCTGCTTCGGGACAAAATGGGTAAAAGTGGTGTCTAAACACTCGAAATTAATCCCGAACTCTTACAATTAGTAAAATGCATTGGATTTTCACACATTTTGACTCTAGAAACAGTAACAATGCTGTTTACTGCTTCGAAACAATGTTTTTTCTCAGTTTTAGTCTGTTTTCTAGATTTAAGTCTATTTTGGGATAAAACGGGTTTAAGTGTTATCTAAACACTCCAAATTAATCCCGAACTCTTACAGTTAGTCAAATGCATTGGATTGTCACACATTCTTACCCTAAAAACAGTAACAAAGCTCTTTACTACTTCGAATCAATGTTTTCTTGGTTTTAGCCTGTTCGGGACAAAATGGGTATAATTAGTGTCTAAGCACTCCAAATTCAACCCGAACTCTTATAATTAGTCAAATGCATTGGATAGTTACATATTATGACCCTTGATAGAGTAACATAGCTGTTTACTGCTTTACATCAATGTTTTCTCTCGGTTTTAGCCTGTTTTCTCGGTTTAAGTTTTTTTTTTGGGATAAAACGGGTTTAACTGTTGTCTAAACACTCCAAATTCAACCGGAACTCTTATAATAAGTCAAATGCATTGGAATGTAACATATTATGACCCTAGATAGAGTCAAGTAGCTGTTTCCTGCTTCGAATCAATATTTTCTCGGTTTTAGCCTGTTTCAAGACAAAATGGGTAAAAGGGGTGTCTAAACACTCAAAATTCAACCCGAACTCTTATAATTAGTCAAATGTATTGGATTGTTACATATTTTGACCCTATAAATAGTAACATAGCTGTTTACTGCTTCAAATCAATGGTTTCTCTCGGCTTTAGCCTGTTTTTCGGTTTTAGCCTGTTTCAGGATAAAATGGGTAAATGTAGTGTCTAAACACTCCAAATTCATCATGAACTCTTCCAATTAGTCAAATGCATTGGAATGTCACACATTCTGACCCCAAAAAGAGTAACAACGCTGTTTACTGCTTAGAATCAATGTTTTCTCGGTTTTAGCCTGTTTCAGGACAAAATGGGTAAAAGTGGTGTTTACTGCTTCGAATCAATGTTTTCTCTCGGTTTTAGTCTGTTTCGGGACAAAATGGGTAAAAATGGTGTCTAAACGCTCCAAATTCGACCCGAACTCTTTTACTTAGTCAAATGCATTGAATTGTTACATATTTTGACCCTAGAAAGAGTAACATAGCTGTTTACTGCTTCGAATCAATTTTTTTCTCTCGGTTTTAGCCTGTTTTCTCGGGTTAAGCCTGTTTTGTATAAAACGGGTTTAAGTGTTGTCTAAACACTCCAAATTTATCCCGACCTCCTAAAATTAGTAAAATGCATTGTGCTGTCACAGATTCTTACCCTAGAAACAGTAACAAAGCTGTTTACTACTTCAAATCAATGTTTTCTCGGTTTTAGCCTGTTTCGGGATAAAATGGGTATAATTGGTGTCTAAACACTCCAAATTCAACCGGAACTCTTATAATAAGTCAAATGCATTGGATTGTAACATATTATGACCTAGATAGTGTAACATAGCTGTTTACTGCTTCGGATCAATTTTTTCTCTCGGTTTTAGCCTGTTTTGGGATAAAATGGGTTTAAATGTTGTCTAAATACTCCAAATTCATCCCGAACTCTTACAATTAGTCAAATGCATTGGATTGTCACATATTCTGACCCTAGAAACAGTAACAAAGCTGTTTACTGCTTTGAATCAATGTTTTCTCGGTTTAGCCTGTTTCAAGACAAAATGGGTAAAAGTGGTGTCTAAACACTCGAAATTCAACCGGAACTCCTATAATAAGTCAAATGCAATGGATTGTAACATATTATGACCCTAGATAGAGTAACATAGCTGTTTACTGCTTCGAATCAATTTTTTCTCTCGGTTTTAGCCTGTTTTCTTGGTTTAAGCTTGTTTTGGGATAAAATGGGTTTAAATGTTGGCTAAACACTCCAAATTCATCCCGAACTCTTACAATAAGTCAAATGCATTGGGTTGTCACACATTGTGACCCTAGAAACAGTAACAAAGCTATTTACTACTTAGAATCAATGTTTTCTCTGTTTTTGCCTGTTTCGGGAAAACATGGGTAAAAGTGGTGTTTACTACTTCAAATCAATGTTTTCTCTCGGTTTTAGTCTGTTTTCTATATTTAAGTCTGTTTTCTAGATTTAAGTGTTGCCTAAACACTCCAAATTCATCCCGAACTCTTAAAATTAGTCAAATGCATTGGATTGTCACATATTCTAACCCTAGAAATAGTAACAAAGCTGTTTACTGCTTCGAATCAATGTTTTCTCGATTTTAGCCTGTTTCGGGACAAAATGGGTAAATGTGGTGTCTAAACACTCCAAATTCATCCCAAACTCTTGTAATTAGTCAAATGCTTTGGATTGTCACACAGTTTGACCCTAGAAAGAGTAACATAGCTGTTTACTGCTTCGAATCAATGTATTCTTTCGATTTTAGCTTGTATTCTCGGTTTAAGCCTGCTTCGGGACAAAATGGGTAAAAGTGGTGTCTAAACACTCCAAATTCATCCGGAACTCTTACAATTAGTAAAATGCATTGGATTTTCACACATTATGACCCTAGAAACAGTAACAATGCTGTTTACTGCTTCGAAACAATGTTTTCTCTCAGTTTTAGTCTGTTTTCTAGATTTAAGTCTGTTTTGGGATAAAACGGGTTTAAGTGTTATCTAAACACTCCAAATTAATCCCGAACTCTTACAATTAGTCAAATGCATTGGATTGTCACACATTCTTACCCTAAAAACAGTAACAAAGCTCTTTATTACATCGAATCAATGTTTTCTTGGTTTTATAGCCTGTTTCGGGACAAAATGGGTAGAATTGGTGTCTAAACACTCCAAATTCAACCCGAACTCTTATAATTAGTCAAATGCATTGGATAGTTACATAATATGACCCTAGAAACAGTAACAATGCTGTATACTGCTTAGAATCAATGTTTTCTCGGTTTTAGCCTATTTCGGGACAAAATGGGTAAAAGTGGTGTCTAAACACTCCAAATTCAACCCGAACTCTGATAATTAGTCAAATGCATTGGATAGTTACATATTATGACCCTTGATAGAGTAACATAGCTGTTTACTGCTTTAAATCAATGTTTTCTCTCGGTTTTAGCCTGTTTTCTCGGTTTAAGTTTGTTTTGGGATAAAACGGGTTTAACTGTTGTCTAAACACTCCAAATTCATCCTGAACTCTTACAATTAGGCAAATGCATTGGATTGTCATACATTCTGACCCTAGAAACAGTAAAAAAGTTGTTTACTTCTTCGAATCAATGTTTTCTCGGTTTTAGCTTGTTTTTAGACAAAATGGGTAAAAGTGGTGTCTAAACACTCAAATTCAACCTGAACTCTTATAATTTGTCAAATGCATTGGATTGTTACATATTTTGACCCTAGAAATAGTAACATAGCTATTTACTACTTCAAATCAATGTTTTCTCGGTTTTAGCCTGTTTCGGGACAAAATGGGTATAATTGGTGTCTAAACACTCCAAATTCAACCGAAACTCTTATAATAAGTCAAATGCATTGGATTGTAACATATTATGACCCTAGATAGAGTAAAATAGCTGTTTACTGCTTTGAATCAATGTTTTCTCGGTTTTAGCCTGTTTCAAGACAAAATGGGTAAAAGGGGTGTCTAAACACTCAAAATTCAACCCGAAGTCTTATAATTAGTCAAATGCATTGGATTGTTACATATTTTGACCCTAGAAATAGTAACATAGCTGTTTACTGCTTCAAATCAATGGTTTCTCTCGGCTTTAGCCTGTTTTCAAGGTTTTAGCCTCTTTCAGGATAAAATGGGTAAATGTAGTGTCTAAACACTCCAAATTCATCATGAACTCTTACAATTAGTCAAATGCATTGGAATGTCACACATTCTGACTCTAGAAAGAGTAACAATGCTGTTTACTGCTTTGAATCAATGTTTTCTCGGTTTAGCCTGTTTCAAGACAAAATGGGTAAAAGTGGTTTCTAAACACTCAAAATTCAACCCGAACTCTTATAATTAGTCAAATGCATTGGATTGTTACATATTTTGACCCTAGAAATAGTAACATAGCTGTTTACTGCTTCAAATAAATGGTTTCTCTCGGCTTTAGCCTGTTTTCTCCCTTATAGCCTATTTCACGCCAAACTGGGTAAAAGTGGTGTCTAAACACTCCAAATTCATCATGAACTCTTACAATTAGTCAAATGCATTGGAATGTCACACATTTTAACCCTAGAAAAGGTAACAACGCTGTTTACTGCTTAGAATCAATGTTTTCTCGGTTTTAGCCTGTTTCGGGACAAAATGGATAAAAGTGGTGTTTACTGCTTCAAATCAATGTTTTCTCTCGGTTTTAGTCTGTTTTCTAGATTTAAGTCTGTTTTGGGATAAAACGGGTTTAAGTGTTGCCTAAACAATCCAAATTCATCCCGAACTCTTACAATTAGTCAAATGCATTGGATTGTCACACATTCTAACCCTATACATAGTAACAAAGCTGTTTACTGCTTCAAATCAATGTTTTCTCGATTTTAGCCTGTTTCGGGACAAAATTGGTATAAGTGGTGTCTAAACACTCCAAATTCATCCCGAACTCTTACAATTAGTCAAATGCTTTGGATTGTCACACAGTTTGACCCTAGAAAGAGTAACATAGCTGTTTACTGCTTCAAATCAATGTTTTCTTTCGATTTTAGCTTGTATTCTCGGTTTAAGCCTGCTTCGGGACAAAATGGGTAAAAGTGGTGTCTAAACACTCCAAATTAATCCCGAACTCTTACAATTAGTAAAATGCATTGGATTTTGACACATTTTGACTCTAGAAACAGTAACAATGCTGTTTACTGCTTCCAAACAATGTTTTTTCTCAGTTTTAGTCTGTTTTCTAGATTTAAGTCTATTTTGGGATAAAACGGGTTTAAGTTATATCTAAACACTCCAAATTAATCCCGAACTCTTACAGTTAGTCAAATGCATTGGATTGTCACACATTCTTACCCTAAAAACAGTAACAAAGCTCTTTACTACTTCGAATCAATGTTTTCTTGGTTTTAACCTGTTTCGGGACAAAATGGGTATAATTGGTGTCTAAGCACTCCAAATTCAACCCGAACTCTTATAATTAGTCAAATGCATTGGATAGTTACATATTATGACCCTTGATAGAGTAACATAGCTGTTTACTGCTTTAAATCAATGTTTTCTCTCGGTTTTAGCCTGTTTTCTCGGTTTAAGTTTTTTTTTTGGGATAAAACGGGTTTAACTGTTGTCTAAACACTCCAAATTCATCCTGAACTCTTACAATTAGGCAAATGCATTGGATTGTCACACATTCTGACACTAGAAACAGTAACAAAGCTGTTTACTTCTTCGAATCAATGTTTTCTCCGTTTTAGCTTGTTTATAGATAAAATGGGTAAAAGTCGTGTCTAAACACTCAAATGCAACCGAACTCTTATAATTAGTCAAATGCATTGGATTGTTACATATTTTGACCCTAGAAATAGTAACATAGCTATTTACTACTTCAAATCAATGTTTTCTCGGTTTTAGCCTATTTCGGGACAAAATGGGTATAATTGGTGTCTAAACACTCCAAATTCAACCGAAACTCTTATAATAAGTCAAATGCATTGGATTTTAACATTTTATGACCCTAGATAGAGTCAAATAGCTGTTTCCTGCTTCGAATCAATGTTTTCTCGGTTTTAGCCTGTTTCAAGACAAAATGGGTAAAAGGGGTGTCTAAACACTCAAAATTCAACCCGAACTCTTATAATTAGTCAAATGCATTGGATTGTTACATATTTTGACCCTAGAAATAGTAACATAGCTGTTTACTGCTTCAAATCAATGGTTTCTCTTGGCTTTAGCCTGTTTTTCGGTTTTAGCCTGTTTCAGGATAAAATGGGTAAATGTAGTGTCTAAACACTCCAAATTCATCATGAACTCTTACAATTAGTCAAATGCATTGGAATGTCACACATTCTGACCCCAGAAAGAGTAACAACGCTGTTTACTGCTTAGAATCAATGTTTTCTCGGTTTTAGCCTGTTTCAGGACAAAATGGGTAAAAGTGGTGTTTACTGCTTCGAATCAATGTTTTCTCTCGGTTTTAGTCTGCTTCGGGACAAAATGGGTAAAAGTGGTATTTACTGCTTCGAATCAATGTTTTCTCTCGGTTTTAGTCTGTTTCGGGACAAAATGGGTAAAAATGGTGTCTAAACCCTCCAAATTCGACCCGAACTCTTTTACTTAGTCAAATGCAATGGATTGTAACATATTATGACCCTAGAAAGAGTAACATAGCTGTTTACAGCTTCGAATCAATTTTTTTCTCTCGGTTTTAGCCTGTTTTCTCGGTTTAAGTTTGTTTTGGGATAAAACGGGTTTAACTGTTGTCTAAACACTCCAAATTCATCCCAAACTCCTAACATTAGTAAAATGCATTGTGCTGTCACAGATTCTTACCCTAGAAACAGTAACAAAGCTGTTTACTACTTCAAATCAATGTTTTCTCGGCTTTAACCTGTTTCGGGATAAAATGGGTATAATTGGTGTCTAAACACTCCAAATTCAACCGGAACTCTTATAATAAGTCAAATGCATTGGATTGTAACATATTATGACCTAGATAGTGTAACATAGCTGTTTACTGCTTCGGATCAATTTTTTCTCTCGGTTTTAGCCTGTTTTGGGATAAAATGGGTTTAAATGTTGTCTAAACACTCCAAATTCATTCCGAACTCTTACAATTAGTCAAATGCATTGGATTGTCACATATTCTGACCCTAGAAACAGTAACAAAGCTGTTTACTGCTTTGAATCAATGTTTTCTCGGTTTAGCCTGTTTCAAGACAAAATGGGTAAAAGTGGTGTCTAAACACTCGAAATTCAACCGGAACTCCTATAATAAGTCAAATGCAATGGATTGTAACATATTATGACCCTAGATAGAGTAACGTAGCTTTTTACTGCTTCGAATCAATTTTTTCTCTCGGTTTTAGCCTGTTTTCTTGGTTTAAGCTTGTTTTGGGATAAAATGGGTTTAAATGTTGGCTAAACACTCCAAATTCATCTCGAACTCTTACAATTAGTCAAATGCATTGGGTTGTCACACATTGTGACCCTAGAAACAGTAACAAAGCTATTTACTACTTAGAATCAATGTTTTCTCTGTTTTTGCCTGTTTCGGGAAAACATGGGTAAAAGTGGTGTTTACTACTTCAAATCAATGTTTTCTCTCGGTTTTAGTCTGTTTTCTAGATTTAAGTCTGTTTTCTAGATTTAAGTGTTGCCTAAACACTCCAAATTCATCCCGAACTCTTAAAATTAGTCAAATGCATTGGATTGTCACATATTCTAACCCTAGAAATAGTAACAAAGCTGTTTACTGCTTCGAAACAATGTTTTCTCTCAGTTTTAGTCTGTTTTCTAGATTTAAGTCTGTTTTGGGATAAAACGGGTTTAAGTGTTATCTAAACACTCCAAATTAATCCCGAACTCTTACAATTAGTCAAATGCATTGGATAGTTACATATTATGACCCTAGAAACAGTAACAATGCTGTATACTGCTTAGAATCAATGTTTTCTCGGTTTTAGCCTATTTCGGGACAAAATGGGTAAAAGTGGTGTCTAAACACTCCAAATTCAACCCGAACTCTGATAATTAGCCAAATGCATTGGATAGTTACATATTATGACCCTTGATAGAGTAACATAGTTGTTTACTGCTTTAAATCAATGTTTTCTCTCGGTTTTAGCCTGTTTTCTCTGTTTAAGTTTGTTTTGGGATAAAACGGGTTTAACTGTTGTCTAAACACTCCAAATTCATCCTGAACTCTTACAATTAGGCAAATGCATTGGATTGTCATACATTCTGACCCTAGAAACAGTAAAAAAGTTGTTTACTTCTTCGAATCAATGTTTTCTCGGTTTTAGCTTGTTTTTAGACAAAAAGGGTAAAAGTGGTGTCTAAACACTCAAATTCAACCTGAACTCTTATAATTTGTCAAATGCATTGGATTGTTACATATTTTGACCCTAGAAATAGTAACATAGATATTTACTACTTCAAATCAATGTTTTCTCGGTTTTAGCCTGTTTCGGGACAAAATGGGTATAATTGGTGTCTAAACACTCCAAATTCAACCGAAACTCTTATAATAAGTCAAATGCATTGGATTGTAACATATTATGACCCTAGATAGAGTAAAATAGCTGTTTACTGCTTTGAATCAATGTTTTCTCGGTTTTAGCCTGTTTCAAGACAAAATGGGTAAAAGGGTGTCTAAACACTCAAAATTCAACCCGAAGTCTTATAATTAGTCAAATGCATTGGATTGTTACATATTTTGACCCTAGAAATAGTAACATAGCTGTTTACTGCTTCAAATCAATGGTTTCTCTCGGCTTTAGCCTGTTTTCAAGGTTTTAGCCTCTTTCAGGATAAAATGGGTAATTGTAGTGTCTAAACACTCCAAATTCATCATGAACTCTTACAATTAGTCAAATGCATTGGAATGTCACACATTCTGACTCTAGAAAGAGTAACAATGCTGTTTACTGCTTTGAATCTATGTTTTCTCGGTTTAGCCTGTTTCAAGACAAAATGGGTAAAAGTGGTTTCTAAACACTCAAAATTCAACCCGAACTCTTATAATTAGTCAAATGCATTGGATTGTTACATATTTTGACCCTAGAAATAGTAACATAGCTGTTTACTGCTTCAAATAAATGGTTTCTCTCGGCTTTAGCCTGTTTTCTCCCTTACAGCCTGTTTCACGCCAAACTGGGTAAAAGTGGTGTCTAAACACTCCAAATTCATCATGAACTCTTACAATTAGTCAAATGCATTGGAATGTCACACATTTTAACCCTAGAAAAAGTAACAACGCTGTTTACTGCTTAGAATCAATGTTTTCTCGGTTTTAGCCTGTTTCGGGACAAAATAGATAAAAGTGGTGTTTACTGCTTCAAATCAATGTTTTCTCTCGGTTTTAGTCTGTTTTCTAGATTTAAGTCTGTTTTGGGATAAAACGGGTTTAAGTGTTGCCTAAACACTCCAAATTCATCCCGAACTCTTACAATTAGTCAAATGCATTGGATTGTCACACATTCTAACCCTATACATAGTAACAAAGCTGTTTACTGCTTCAAATCAATGTTTTCTCGATTTTAGCTTGTTTCTAGACAAAATGGATAAAAGTGGTGTCTAAACACTCAAATTCAACCCAAACTCTTATAATTAGTCAAATGCATTGAATTGTTACATATTTTGACCCTAGAAAGAGTAACATAGCTGTTTACTGGTTTAAATCAATGTTTTCTCTTGGTTTTAGCCTGTTTTCTCGGTTTAAGCATGTTTTGGGCAAAACGGATTTAAGTGTTGTCTAAACACTCCAAATTCATCCCGAACTCTTAAAATTAGTAAAATGCATTGTACTGTCACACATTCTTACCCTAGAAACAGTAACAAAGCTGTTTACTACTTCAAATAATTGTTTTCTCGGTTTTAGCCTGTTGCGGGACAAAATTGGTTTAAATGTTGTCTAAACACTCCAAATTCATCCCGAACTCTTACAATTAGTCAAATACACTGGATTGTCACCTATTCTGACCCTAGAAACCATAACAAAGCTGTTTACTGCTTTGAATCAATGTTTTCTCGGTTTAGCCTGTTTCAAGACAAAATGGGTAAAAGTGGTGTCTAAACACTCAAAATTCAACCCGAACTCTTATAATTAGTCAAATGCATTGGATTGTTACATATTTTGACCCTAGAAATAGTAACATAGCTGTTTACTGCTTCAAATCAATGGTTTCTCTCGGCTTCAGCCTGTTTTCTCGGTTTTAGCCTGTTTCAGGACAAAATGGGTAAATGTAGTGTCTAAACACTCCAAATTCATCATGAACTCTTACAATTAGTCAAATGCATTGGAATGTCACACATTCTGACCCCAGTAACAATGCTGTTTACTGCTTCCAAACAATGTTTTTTCTCAGTTTTAGTCTGTTTTCTAGATTTAAGTCTATTTTGGGATAAAATGGGTTTAAGTTATATCTAAACACTCCAAATTAATCCCGAACTCTTACAGTTAGTCAAATGCATTGGATTGTCACACATTCTTACCCTAAAAACAGTAACAAAGCTCTTTACTACTTCGAATCAATGTTTTCTTGGTTTTAGCCTGTTTCGGGACAAAATGGGTATAATTGGTGTCTAAGCACTCCAAATTCAACCCGAACTCTTATAATTAGTCAAATGCATTGGATAATTACATATTATTACCCTTGATAGAGTAACATAGCTGTTTACTGCTTTAAATCAATGTTTTCTCTCGGTTTTAGCCTGTTTTCTCGGTTTAAGTTTTTTTTTTTGGGATAAAACGGGTTTAACTGTTGTCTAAACACTCCAAATTCATCCTGAACTCTTACAATTAGGCAAATGCATTGGATTGTCACACATTCTGACCCTAGAAACAGTAACAAAGCTGTTTACTTCTTTGAATCAATGTTTTCTCGGTTTTAGCTTGTTTATAGATAAAATGGGTAAAAGTCGTGTCTAAACACTCAAATTCAACCCGAACTCTTATAATTAGTCAAATGCATTGGATTGTTACATATTTTGACCCTAGAAATAGTAACATAGCTATTTACTACTTCAAATCAATGTTTTCTCGGTTTTAGCCTGTTTCGGGACAAAATGGGTATAATTGGTGTCTAAACACTCCAAATTCAACCAGAACTCTTATAATAAGTCAAATGCATTGGATTTTAACATTTTATGACCCTAGATAGAGTCAAATAGCTGTTTCCTGCTTTGAATCAATGTTTTCTCGGTTTTAGCCTGTTTCAAGACAAAATGGGTAAAAGGGGTGTCTAAACACTCAAAATTCAACCCGAACTCTTATAATTAGTCAAATGCATTGGATTGTTACATATTTTGACCCTAGAAATAATAACATAGCTGTTTACTGCTTCAAATCAATGGTTTCTCTCGGCTTTAGCCTGTTTTTCGGTTTTAGCCTGTTTCAGGATAAAATGGGTAAATGTAGTGTCTAAACACTCCAAATTCATCATGAACTCTTACAATTAATCAAATGCATTGGAATGTCACACATTCTGACCCCAGAAAGAGTAACAACGCTGTTTACTGCTTAGAATCAATGTTTTATCGGTTTTAGCCTGTTTCAGGACAAAATGGGTAAAAGTGGTGTTTACTGCTTCGAATCAATGTTTTCTCTCGGTTTTAGTCTGTTTCGGGACAAAATGGGTAAAAATGGTGTCTAAACGCTCCAAATTCGACCCGAACTCTTTTACTTAGTCAAATGCATTGAATTGTTACATATTTTGACCCTAGAAAGAGTAACATAGCTGTTTACTGCTTCGAATCAATTTTTTTCTCTCGGTTTTAGCCTGTTTTCTCGGGTTAAGCCTGTTTTGTATAAAACGGGTTTAAGTGTTGTCTAAACACTCCAAATTCATCCCAAACTCCTAAAATTAGTAAAATGCATTGTGCTGTCACAGATTCTTACCCTAGAAACAGTAACAAAGCTGTTTACTACTTCAAATCAATGTTTTCTCGGCTTTAGCCTGTTTCGGGATAAAATGGGTATAATTGGTGTCTAAACACTCCAAATTCAACCGGAACTCTTATAATAAGTCAAATGCATTGGATTGTAACATATTATGACCTAGATAGTGTAACATAGCTGTTTACTGCTTCGGATCAATTTTTTCTCTCGGTTTTAGCCTGTTTTGGGATAAAATGGGTTTAAATGTTGTCTAAACACTCCAAATTCATCCCGAACTCTTACAATTAGTCAAATGCATTGGATTGTCACATATTCTGACCCTAGAAACAGTAACAAAGCTGTTTACTGCTTTGAATCAATGTTTTCTCGGTTTAGCCTGTTTCAAGACAAAATGGGTAAAAGTGGTGTCTAAACACTCGAAATTCAACCGGAACTCCTATAATAAGTCAAATGCAATGGATTGTAACATATTATGACCCTAGATAGAGTAACATAGCTGTTTACTGCTTCAAATCAATTTTTTCTCTCGGTTTTAGCCTGTTTTCTTGGTTTAAGCTTGTTTTGGGATAAAATGGGTTTAAATGTTGGCTAAACACTCCAAATTCATCCCGAACTCTTACAATTAGTCAAATGCATTGGGTTGTCACACATTGTGACCCTAGAAACATTAACAAAGCTATTTACTACTTAGAATCAATGTTTTCGCTGTTTTTGCCTGTTTCGGGAAAACATGGGTAAAAGTGGTGTTTACTACTTCAAATCAATGTTTTCTCTCGGTTTTAGTCTGTTTTCTAGATTTAAGTCTGTTTTCTAGATTTAAGTGTTGCCTAAACACTCCAAATTCATCCCGAACTCTTAAAATTAGTCAAATGCATTGGATTGTCACATATTCTAACCCTAGAAATAGTAACAAAGCTGTTTACTGCTTCGAATCAATGTTTTCTCGATTTTAGCCTGTTTCGGGACAAAATGGGTAAATGTGGTGTCTAAACACTCCAAATTCATCCCAAACTCTTGTAATTAGTCAAATGCTTTGGATTGTCACACAGTTTGACCCTAGAAAGAGTAACATAGCTGTTTACTGCTTCGAATCAATGTTTTCTCTCAATTTTAGCCTGTTTCTCGGTTTAAGTTTTTTTTTTTGGGATAAAACGGGTTTAACTGTTGTCTAAACACTCCAAATTCATCCTGAACTCTTACAATTAGGCAAATGCTTTGGATTGTCACACATTCTGACCCTAGAAACAGTAACAAAGCTGTTTACTTCTTCGAATCAATGTTTTCTCGGTTTTAGCTTGTTTATAGATAAAATGGGTAAAAGTCGTGTCTAAACACTCAAATTCAACCCGAACTCTTATAATTAGTCAAATGCATTGGATTGTTACATATTTTGACCCTAGAAATAGTAACATAGCTATTTACTACTTCAAATCAATGTTTTCTCGGTTTTAGCCTGTTTCGGGACAAAATGGGTATAATTGGTGTCTAAACACTCCAAATTCAACCGGAACTCTTATAATAAGTCAAATGCATTGGATTTTAACATTTTATGACCCTAGATAGAGTCAAATAGCTGTTTCCTGCTTCGAATCAATGTTTTCTCGGTTTTAGCCTGTTTCAAGACAAAATGGGTAAAAGGGGTGTCTAAACACTCAAAATTCAACCCGAAGTCTTATAATTAGTCAAATGCATTGGATTGTTACATATTATGACCCTAGAAACAGTAACAATGCTGTATACTGCTTAGAATCAATGTTTTCTCGGTTTTAGCCTATTTCGGGACAAAATGGGTAAAAGTGGTGTCTAAACACTCCAAATTCAACCCGAACTCTGATACTTAGCCAAATGCATTGGATAGTTACATATTATGACCCTTGATAGAGTAACATAGCTGTTTACTGCTTTAAATCAATGTTTTCTCTCGGTTTTAGCCTGTTTTCTCGGTTTAAGTTTGTTTTGGGATAAAACGGGTTTAACTGTTGTCTAAACACTCCAAATTCATCCTGAACTCTTACAATTAGGCAAATGCATTGGATTGTCATACATTCTGACCCTAGAAACAGTACAAAAGTTGTTTACTTCTTCGAATCAATGTTTTCTCGGTTTTAGCTTGTTTTTAGACAAAATGGGTAAAAGTGGTGTCTAAACACTCCAAATTCAACCGAAACTCTTATAATAAGTCAAATGCATTGGATTGTAACATATTATGACCCTAGATAGAGTAAAATAGCTGTTTACTGCTTTGAATCAATGTTTTCTCGGTTTTAGCCTGTTTCAAGACAATATGGGTAAAAGGGGTGTCTAAACACTCAAAATTCAACCCGAAGTCTTATAATTAGTCAAATGCATTGGATTGTTACATATTTTGACCCTAGAAATAGTAACATAGCTGTTTACTGCTTCAAATCAATGGTTTCTCTCGGCTTTAGCCTGTTTTCAAGGTTTTAGCCTCTTTCAGGATAAAATGGGTAATTGTAGTGTCTAAACACTCCAAATTCATCATGAACTCTTACAATTAGTCAAATGCATTGGAATGTCACACATTCTGACTCTAGAAAGAGTAACAATGCTGTTTACTGCTTTGAATCAATGTTTTCTCGGTTTAGCCTGTTTCAAGACAAAATGGGTAAAAGTGGTTTCTAAACACTCAAAATTCAACCCGAACTCTTATAATTAGTCAAATGCATTGGATTGTTACATATTTTGACCCTAGAAATATTAACATAGCTGTTTACTGCTTCAAATAAATGGTTTCTCTCGGCTTTAGCCTGTTTTCTCCCTTATAGCCTGTTTCACGCAAAACTGGGTAAAAGTGGTGTCTAAACACTCCAAATTCATCATGAACTCTTACAATTAGTCAAATGCATTGGATTGTAACACATTCTAACCCTATACATAGTAACAAAGCTGTTTACTGCTTCAAATCAATGTTTTCTCGATTTTAGCCTGTTTCGGGACAAAATGGGTATAAGTGGTGTCTAAACACTCCAAATTCATCCCGAACTCTTACAATTAGTCAAATGCTTTGGATTGTCACACAGTTTGACCCTAGAAAGAGTAACATAGCTGTTTACTGCTTCAAATCAATGTTTTCTTTCGATTTTAGCTTGTATTCTCGGTTTAGGCCTGCTTCGGGACAAAATGGGTAAAAGTGGTGTCTAAACACTCCAAATTAATCCCGAACTCTTACAATTAGTAAAATGCATTGGATTTTCACACATTTTGACTCTAGAAACAGTAGCAATGCTGTTTACTGCTTCCAAACAATGTTTTTTCTCAGTTTTAGTCTGTTTTCTAGATTTAAGTCTATTTTGGGATAAAACGGGTTTAAGTTATATCTAAACACTCCAAATTAATCCCGAACTCTTACAGTTAGTCAAATGCATTGGATTGTCACACATTCTTACCCTAAAAACAGTAACAAAGCTCTTTACTACTTCGAATCAATGTTTTCTTGGTTTTAGCCTGTTTCGGGACAAAATGGGTATAATTGGTGTCTAAGCACTCCAAATTCAACCCGAACTCTTATAATTAGTCAAATGCATTGGATAGTTACATATTATGACCCTTGATAGAGTAACATAGCTGTTTACTGCTTTAAATCAATGTTTTCTCTCGGTTTTAGCCTGTTTTCTCGGTTTAAGTTTTTTTTTTGGGATAAAACGGGTTTAACTGTTGTCTAAACACTCCAAATTCATCCTGAACTCTTACAATTAGGCAAATGCATTGGATTGTCACACATTCTGACCCTAGAAACAGTAACAAAGCTGTTTACTTCTTCGAATCAATGTTTTCTCGGTTTTAGCTTGTTTATAGATAAAATGGGTAAAAGTCGTGTCTAAACACTCAAATTCAACCCGAACTCTTATAATTTTCAAATGCATTGGATTGTTACATATTTTGACCCTAGAAATAGTAACATAGCTATTTACTACTTCAAATCAATGTTTTCTTGGTTTTAGCCTGTTTCGGGACAAAATGGGTATAATTGGTGTCTAAACACTCCAAATTCAACCGGAACTCTTTTAATAAGTCAAATGCATTGGATTTTAACATTTTATGACCCTAGATAGAGTAAAATAGCTGTTTCCTGCTTCCAATCAATTTTTTCTCGGTTTTAGCCTGTTTCAAGACAAAATGGGTAAAAGGGGTGTCTAAACACTCAAAATTCAACCCGAACTCTTATAATTAGTCAAATGCATTGGATTGTTACATATTTTGACCCTAGAAATAGTAACATAGCTGTTTACTGCTTCAAATCATTGGTTTCTCTCGGCTTTAGCCTGTTTTTCGGTTTTAGCCTGTTTCAGGATAAAATGGGTAAATGTAGTGTCTAAACACTCCAAATTCATCATGAACTCTTACAATTAGTCAAATGCATTGGAATGTCACACATTCTGACCCCAGAAAGAGTAATAACGCTGTTTACTGCTTAGAATCAATGTTTTCTCGGTTTTAGCCTGTTTCAGGACAAAATGGGTAAAAGTGGTGTTTACTGCTTCGAATCAATGTTTTCTCTCGGTTTTAGTCTGTTTCGGGACAAAATGGGTAAAAATGGTGTCTAAACGCTCCAAATTCGACCCGAACTCTTTTACTTAGTCAAATGCATTGAATTGTTACATATTTTGACCCTAGAAAGAGTAACATAGCTGTTTACTGCTTCGAATCAATTTTTTTCTCTCGGTTTTAGCCTGTTTTCTCGGGATAAAATGGGTAATTGTAGTGTCTAAACACTCCAAATTCATCATGAACTCTTACAATTAGTCAAATGCATTGGAATGTCACACATTCTGACTCTAGAAAGAGTAACAATGCTGTTTACTGCTTTGAATCAATGTTTTCTCGGTTTAGCCTGTTTCAAGACAAAATGGGTAAAAGTGGTTTCTAAACACTCAAAATTCAACCCGAACTCTTATAATTAGTCAAATGCATTGGATTGTTACATATTTTGACCCTAGAAATATTAACATAGCTGTTTACTGCTTCAAATAAATGGTTTCTCTCGGCTTTAGCCTGTTTTCTCCCTTATAGCCTGTTTCACGCAAAACTGGGTAAAAGTGGTGTCTAAACACTCCAAATTCATCATGAACTCTTACAATTAGTCAAATGCATTGGATTGTCACACATTCTAACCCTATACATAGTAACAAAGCTGTTTACTGCTTCAAATCAATGTTTTCTCCATTTTAGCCTGTTTCGGGACAAAATGGGTATAAGTGGTGTCTAAACACTCCAAATTCATCCCGAACTCTTACAATTAGTCAAATGCTTTGGATTGTCACACAGTTTGACCCTAGAAAGAGTAACATAGCTGTTTACTGCTTCAAATCAATGTTTTCTTTCGATTTTAGCTTGTATTCTCGGTTTAGGCCTGCTTCGGGACAAAATGGGTAAAAGTGGTGTCTAAACACTCCAAATTAATCCCGAACTCTTACAATTAGTAAAATGCATTGGATTTTCACACATTTTGACTCTAGAAACAGTAGCAATGCTGTTTACTGCTTCCAAACAATGTTTTTTCTCAGTTTTAGTCTGTTTTCTAGATTTAAGTCTATTTTGGGATAAAACGGGTTTAAGTTATATCTAAACACTCCAAATTAATCCCGAACTCTTACAGTTAGTCAAATGCATTGGATTGTCACACATTCTTACCCTAAAAACAGTAACAAAGCTCTTTACTACTTCGAATCAATGTTTTCTTGGTTTTAGCCTGTTTCGGGACAAAATGGGTATAATTGGTGTCTAAGCACTCCAAATTCAACCCGAACTCTTATAATTAGTCAAATGCATTGGATAGTTACATATTATGACCCTTGATAGAGTAACATAGCTGTTTACTGCTTTAAATCAATGTTTTCTCTCGGTTTTAGCCTGTTTTCTCGGTTTAAGTTTTTTTTTTGGGATAAAACGGGTTTAACTGTTGTCTAAACACTCCAAATTCATCCTGAACTCTTACAATTAGGCAAATGCATTGGATTGTCACACATTCTGACCCTAGAAACAGTAACAAAGCTGTTTACTTCTTCGAATCAATGTTTTCTCGGTTTTAGCTTGTTTATAGATAAAATGGGTAAAAGTCGTGTCTAAACACTCAAATTCAACCCGAACTCTTATAATTTTCAAATGCATTGGATTGTTACATATTTTGACCCTAGAAATAGTAACATAGCTATTTACTACTTCAAATCAATGTTTTCTTGGTTTTAGCCTGTTTCGGGACAAAATGGGTATAATTGGTGTCTAAACACTCCAAATTCAACCGGAACTCTTTTAATAAGTCAAATGCATTGGATTTTAACATTTTATGACCCTAGATAGAGTAAAATAGCTGTTTCCTGCTTCCAATCAATTTTTTCTCGGTTTTAGCCTGTTTCAAGACAAAATGGGTAAAAGGGGTGTCTAAACACTCAAAATTCAACCCGAACTCTTATAATTAGTCAAATGCATTGGATTGTTACATATTTTGACCCTAGAAATAGTAACATAGCTGTTTACTGCTTCAAATCATTGGTTTCTCTCGGCTTTAGCCTGTTTTTCGGTTTTAGCCTGTTTCAGGATAAAATGGGTAAATGTAGTGTCTAAACACTCCAAATTCATCATGAACTCTTACAATTAGTCAAATGCATTGGAATGTCACACATTCTGACCCCAGAAAGAGTAATAACGCTGTTTACTGCTTAGAATCAATGTTTTCTCGGTTTTAGCCTGTTTCAGGACAAAATGGGTAAAAGTGGTGTTTACTGCTTCGAATCAATGTTTTCTCTCGGTTTTAGTCTGTTTCGGGACAAAATGGGTAAAAATGGTGTCTAAACGCTCCAAATTCGACCCGAACTCTTTTACTTAGTCAAATGCATTGAATTGTTACATATTTTGACCCTAGAAAGAGTAACATAGCTGTTTACTGCTTCGAATCAATTTTTTTCTCTCGGTTTTAGCCTGTTTTCTCGGGATAAAATGGGTAATTGTAGTGTCTAAACACTCCAAATTCATCATGAACTCTTACAATTAGTCAAATGCATTGGAATGTCACACATTCTGACTCTAGAAAGAGTAACAATGCTGTTTACTGCTTTGAATCAATGTTTTCTCGGTTTAGCCTGTTTCAAGACAAAATGGGTAAAAGTGGTTTCTAAACACTCAAAATTCAACCCGAACTCTTATAATTAGTCAAATGCATTGGATTGTTACATATTTTGACCCTAGAAATATTAACATAGCTGTTTACTGCTTCAAATAAATGGTTTCTCTCGGCTTTAGCCTGTTTTCTCCCTTATAGCCTGTTTCACGCCAAACTGGGTAAAAGTGGTGTCTAAACACTCCAAATTCATCATGAACTCTTACAATTAGTCAAATGCATTGGAATGTCACACATTTTAACCCTAGAAAAAGTAACAACGCTGTTTACTGCTTAGAATCAATGTTTTCTCGGTTTTAGCCTGTTTCGGGACAAAATGGATAAAAGTGGTGTTTACTGCTTCAAATCAATGTTTTCTCTCGGTTTTAGTCTGTTTTCTAGATTTAAGTCTGTTTTGGGATAAAACGGGTTTAAGTGTTGCCTAAACACTCCAAATTCATCCCGAACTCTTACAATTAGTCAAATGCATTGGATTGTCACACATTCTAACCCTATACATAGTAACAAAGCTGTTTACTGCTTCAAATCAATGTTTTCTCCATTTTAGCCTGTTTCGGGACAAAATGGGTATAAGTGGTGTCTAAACACTCCAAATTCATCCCGAACTCTTACAATTAGTCAAATGCTTTGGATTGTCACACAGTTTGACCCTAGAAAGAGTAACATAGCTGTTTACTGCTTCAAATCAATGTTTTCTTTCGATTTTAGCTTGTATTCTCGGTTTAAGCCTGCTTCGGGACAAAATGGGTAAAAGTGGTGTCTAAACACTCCAAATTAATCACGAACTCTTACAATTAGTAAAATGCATTGGATTTTCACACATTTTGACTCTAGAAACAGTAGCAATGCTGTTTACTGCTTCCAAACAATGTTTTTTCTCAGTTTTAGTCTGTTTTCTAGATTTAAGTCTATTTTGGGATAAAACGAGTTTAAGTTATATCTAAACACTCCAAATTAATCCCGAACTCTTACAGTTAGTCAAATGCATTGGATTGTCACACATTCTTACCCTAAAAACAGTAACAAAGCTCTTTACTACTTCGAATCAATGTTTTCTTGGTTTTAGCCTGTTTCGGGACAAAATGGGTATAATTGGTGTCTAAGCACTCCAAATTCAACCCGAACTCTTATAATTAGTCAAATGCATTGGATAGTTACATATTATGACCCTTGATAGAGTAACATAGCTGTTTACTGCTTTAAATCAATGTTTTCTCTCGGTTTTAGCCTGTTTTCTCGGTTTAAGTTTTTTTTTTGGGATAAAACGGGTTTAACTGTTGTCTAAACACTCCAAATTCATCCTGAACTCTTACAATTAGGCAAATGCATTGGATTGTCACACATTCTGACCCTAGAAACAGTAACAAAGCTGTTTACTTCTTCGAATCAATGTTTTCTCGGTTTTAGCTTGTTTATAGATAAAATGGGTAAAAGTCGTGTCTAAACACTCAAATTCAACCCGAACTCTTATAATTTTCAAATGCATTGGATTGTTACATATTTTGACCCTAGAAATAGTAACATAGCTATTTACTACTTCAAATCAATGTTTTCTTGGTTTTAGCCTGTTTCGGGACAAAATGGGTATAATTGGTGTCTAAACACTCCAAATTCAACCGGAACTCTTTTAATAAGTCAAATGCATTGGATTTTAACATTTTATGACCCTAGATAGAGTAAAATAGCTGTTTCCTGCTTCCAATCAATTTTTTCTCGGTTTTAGCCTGTTTCAAGACAAAATGGGTAAAAGGGGTGTCTAAACACTCAAAATTCAACCCGAACTCTTATAATTAGTCAAATGCATTGGATTGTTACATATTTTGACCCTAGAAATAGTAACATAGCTGTTTACTGCTTCAAATCATTGGTTTCTCTCGGCTTTAGCCTGTTTTTCGGTTTTAGTCTGTTTCAGGATAAAATGGGTAAATGTAGTGTCTAAACACTCCAAATTCATCATGAACTCTTACAATTAGTCAAATGCATTGGAATGTCACACATTCTGACCCCAGAAAGAGTAATAACGCTGTTTACTGCTTAGAATCAATGTTTTCTCGGTTTTAGCCTGTTTCAGGACAAAATGGGTAAAAGTGGTGTTTACTGCTTCGAATCAATGTTTTCTCTCGGTTTTAGTCTGTTTCGGGACAAAATGGGTAAAAATGGTGTCTAAACGCTCCAAATTCGACCCGAACTCTTTTACTTAGTCAAATGCATTGAATTGTTACATATTTTGACCCTAGAAAGAGTAACATAGCTGTTTACTGCTTCGAATCAATTTTTTTCTCTCGGTTTTAGCCTGTTTTCTCGGGTTAAGCCTGTTTTGTATAAAACGGGTTTAAGTGTTGTCTAAACACTCCAAATTCATCCCGAACTCTTAAAATTAGTAAAATGCATTGTGCTGTCATAGATTCTTACCCTAGAAACAGTAACAAAGCTGTTTACTACTTCAAATCAATGTTTTCTCGGTTTTAGCCTGTTTCGGGATAAAATGGGTATAATTGGTGTCTAAACATTCCAAATTCAACCGGAACTCTTATAATAAGTCAAATGCATTGGATTGTAACATATTATGACCCTAAATAGAGTAAAATAGCTGTTTACTGCTTCGAATCAATGTTTTCTCGGTGTTAGCCTGTTTTAGGACAAAATGGGTAAAAGTGGTGTCTAAACACTCCAAATTCATCCCGAACTCTTACAATTAGTAAAATGCATTGGATTTTCACACATTTTGACCCTAGAAACAGTAACAATGCTGTTTACTGCTTAGAATAATTGTTTTCTTGGTTTTAGCCTGTTTCGGGACAAAATGGGTAAAAGTGGTGTTTACTGCTTCGAAACAATGTTTTCTCTCGGTTTTAGTCTGTTTTCTAGATTTAAGTCTGTTTTGGGATAAAACGGGTTTAAGTGTTATTGAAACACAGTAACAAAGCTGTTTACTACTTCGAATCAATGTTTTCTTGGTTTTAGCCTGTTTCGGGACAAAATGGGTATAATTGGTGTCTAAACATTCCAAATTCAACTGGAACTCTTATAATAAGTCAAATGCATTGGATTGTAACATATTATGACCCTTGATAGAGTAACATAGCTGAAACTAGTATCTTTCTTGTGTGTGTGTGATGGAATGTGAATGAATGATATGATGATGAACAATGGTGAAAGCAAGGTGTTTCAATTCCCCTTATGCAGTTGTAGTATAAGAGGTGTCAATCCAATCTGAGTGTTTGCAAGCAATCAGGATGTGCATATATGTCTAAGTCAAGCCAAATATTAAGGATGTTTGTCACTAACAATCCTATGATGAAATGTAAAATGCATAATGTAAAAGCTACTAGAATTAGGTGCTAAATGTAAATGAAACAGAATGATTATAACAATTATGAAGCTAGAACAGAAATAGAAACTATGGTACTGAACTAATGCAAGGAAAGTAGTGAACAGGACACTAAGTAAATGCAACAGAAATGCAACTAGAATGAGACAAGAGATAAGACATGACAACTACAAAGCATAAACGAAAGTTCTGGGGATGAACTCGTGCAAGCAATCGATCGAGTGTAGATCGAGTGCAGGGTCCAGCTGGACAAATCCGGAAAACAGAGCAATGCAAGAAAAATAGAGCAATACAAAAGCAAATCAAACAACGATCAAACAACATGATTTAAACTAGGAAATCAATAAACAAGGAAGGCCTTGAGGAGGGATTCATGGGCTGGACTATGATTGAGGTCATCTAACTTGGTCAACAAATCTCAAACAACTTGAGTTAATCTCTAGACATATATTTCTAAGACATTTTTAATCCACTCTCATGGCAAGAAACAATCAAACTCATGCATCTCTAGACTTTCTCACAAAGTAAAGAATCTACACAAGTAGGCATTAAGCAATATGTCAAATACCAAACAAGACCTCTAATCTCTTAGCAAGCCTAATGGTAAAATCTAGATCTAGCCTTATATATGCTCCTTAGACATTGGTATGATGCTAAGATGCTTGAGATCAGATCCTACTCTCTCAGTTATAGGACCAGCATTAAGAACATCTAGCCTAGAAGAGATCTACAACAATCAAGCTTGACCAAATCAAACAAACCTCAAACACAACCCAGCCTAACCCATCCTCAAGATCCTAAGCAACTACTCACTAGCATACATGATGAACATCAAAGTCATAAACCCAGAAAATGATGAAACTTGCATGATTAGATAGATAAAGCAAAGATCTACAATATTGAAGAAGGAATCAAACACGAATTCTTAATATCTTGAAAGTTATGGAACCAACAAAATCCAAGAATCTTATGTTTTTCTCCTTCAAGGAGGTACAAGATCTAAAAATAAAAGTGCAAAAGGAATAATTCTCAAAAAGAGTAAAAACTAGGTTTTTGACTATCTAAAAAGCTGGACTCCTTTGTGGCTGCTGGTACAAGGCCTTTAAATAGAAAAAGTAGTGGAAGCCCTAAAAATGCTAAAAGACAAAATAGCTAGGCGGCTCGGCCAACTCGACCCGGTGCTCGGTCGAGTGACTAGTCGAGTTGGCTCCTCTTATGCTCCTTCCACTCGGTCGAGTCCCTCTCTGCACACGGTCGAGTGTCTGGTCGAGTGGGCGGTCGAGTGGGACTCCGGACCTTGGTTCTTCAGCCTTAACTCTCTTGCTTTCTCCTCATGATTGCTTTACTTCTCCTCAGCATTGCTTCCATGCTCCTTAAGCTCCAAAATCACCTGTTTATGCCTGAAAAGATGCAAATGCAATGCAACTAAACTCTAATGCAAGAACAGTCCTAAAGCTATGCAATAATGGTCGAAATGGATAGCAAAAGATGCGAAAGATGTGAATATATTAAGGGAAAACAGGGTAAAATATATGAATAACAACACCCCCAAACTTAGTCTTTGCTTGCCCTCAAGCAAATGAACAAGACATAAGAAGGTAGGTGAGGTTTGAAAGTGGGATCTCAGCTCCTAAAGCTTGCAAATAGACCATCTAGAATCAATGTCCAAGTTACTAGTACTATGATGCAAGTCCAAGTTACTAGTACTTAAAGATTTTAGACAAGCATATCACAACCTTTACTGATTTGAGCCTTAGATGTCCACATGCATTCAAATCAACCATTTCCTTGAACATTCATTAATCAAGAACATGAATCAATTCTATGCAATGCTTAAACTCATTTGGCTTGGTAGTAAAAGGTTTAGAGACAATGATGGTCTCTCTTTAGAGTGGGGCTTATCAATATCAAGGTTCTCTCATAAAAATGGATTGAGCTTTAGAAGAATGCTAAAGGTAAGAACACTTAGACACATACAAGAACAAAACCTTGTCTACCCAAAGGCACCCAAAGTGTTTATCCTATCAATCTAAACCCAATTGATCCTAGTGCAACCCTTTAACTTCTTCTCTTCTCTTTCACCCTTTTCCCTTTTGATTTTAAAGTCTTAGGAGAGGTTTCTTATTTGATCTTTCTAGTGGAATGGGAGATTCTTACTTATTTGATATGGTTTTTTTTTCTTCTTATTCTTAAGACATAAAAGCATTTTGCTATACTCTTCTTTTTCTTTCTTTCTTTTCTTTGACAGAAACCATCTTTAAACAATATCATACTTCTCATTCTTTCACTAGACTTTGATTTTACTCAAACACATTCCCCTCCTAAAGACTCTAACCTTTTCTTTCTCTTTTCCTCTTTTCTTTTCTTTCTTTTTCAAACAACCAAATCCCAAACCCAACAATGAAATCACCTAGTCCTATCTAGTTTGGAAAATGCAAACTAGAACTGACAAGGCATTATTCTTGTCAGTTCAAACGTAACACTTTCTACCAAGCTCAATCCCAAAATAGGCCTTACACACTCAAGAATAAACATGGCTTGAAAGAAGGGTTGGTTAAGGGTACTGGAAACTGATTTTAATGATTCAATCAGCTTCTTGGATCAAAAAGAGTGGTAAAAAGGAGAAAGATGATCCAAATATGTATATGGTATCCATGAGTTTAAAGCAATGCACAAACTGATAATTACAAGTCAATATTAGGTTCTTATAAATAGGAAATGGCATCAAATCACAACATGCTTCAATTTAGACCAAATGCAATGCAGGAAATCAAGGCTTGGTTCAATCTTATGCTTCTAACTACTCAACTAGCATCAAAGTACTATTAACTTGGGCATTGATCATAGTTTAGTGAATTAAACAAGCTAACAAGGCAAAACTCATCATAGATCCCTAATGCAAATAATTAACAGTCCTACATGAAACATGCTAAACAAGATGCTATTATGCAATGCAAACTACATGAACACTCTTTTTTTTTTATAAAGATTTTTTCAAAAATTTTCAAATTTTTAGGGGTTTTCTATGCCTTAGATGATATGCAAATACTAACATGATTATGCTTAAAAATTGAATTAAGAAAACAAAACACAATGTCAAATGCTATCTCAAACCATTCCCCCAAACTTAAATCACACAGTCCTCTGTGTGAAAGAAATTTGTAAGAGGATTTAAGATAGAAAACAAAACAATGTCAAATGCTATGATATTTACAAGTGAAGGTGATAGTGGTACCTCAAGGATTGGAGAAGAAACTGTCCACATCCTCATTCATGCTGTCAAATGTGTAGTTGGGGTCTGGTTGGTGACTTCGAGAATGTGATTGGGGCAGCTCGACGATGCCAACCGACTGGGACTCGGTCGAGTACGTGCTCGAGTGGGGGGGTCGAGCTGGACCGCGAGTACCAAAACTCTGACCTTGCTGCTGGTAGAACTGGTGCAAGATTATTGGATCCATGAAGTACTGGGATGGGAAGGGAGGGTAACCTGGTTAGTCTGGATAAGCCGCTGGAGCTGGGAAGCCATAAGGTGTTCTGGGCTGGAACTCGGCCGAGTGCATTTGTGGTGCTCAGTCGAGTGGGTGCTCAAGTGACCCGGTCGAGTGCCTTGAAAATTGTTGTTCTCGGCTACTTGAACTCCTCTTCCTCTGAAGTGGCTCGTACATGGAGGCTCTAGCTGGTTCCACAGGGTTTTCAACTCTTGAAAGTGCTCTAGTTGAGCTACTCCTCCTCAAAGGGCTAGATGGTGTTGGTGAAGAATTTCCACTATTCAACTCAGCAATCTCCTTCTTTAGGCTCTTGATGGACTTAGCCATATTGCCCACCTTCTTCTTTAGCTTATCAAACTTCTTTCCATGCCACTTGTTCCACCTTTGTAGGAGTGTCAACCTCTTGCTAGTCTCCCTCACTCCTCTACTATCTCTTTGGTTGGGCTCATAATCCTCAAAGTAAAACTGCTCCTCCCCATCATCCATTTGCACATCTCCAGCTTCATCAACTCTAACTTGAACTATCCCATCAAACAAGAATTCATCAGCTGGCCAAAAGTCAATGTTTGCTCCTTCTTGAATGGTGGTGAGGTAAGATCAACTATTTTTTCCCAACTGTTGGAAGCTCAAAGTTGAAAATGTGATTTCCTTGATGCATTTCCTTGGCCAATATGAGAGTAGAGGTGAGGTAGCTTGAGTCAATCCATCTTGGCAAAACCTTCTCTCCTCTAAGTGGGACCTTGGCAGATTGTAGTATTGGAGTGATGATGCCTCCAATGGTTAAGGCTCCTCTTGACCGTTTGTTTTGTAGCTTGCCTACCCAACTTCTCAAATATATCATGTGGTCAATGAGCACCATTGAAAGGTCAGTCTCCACAGTGGTCCCAAGAATGATGGTTCCATCTCTTGCCTTAAGGATGATTCCATTGAGAGCCATATCAATCATCTTGAGCTCACCCTCATTGAGATTTCCAGTTTCCTTCCTAGCAAAGAAGGTGTTTGCTAAGGCCTTGTGGAAGTACCTTAGGACTGGGCTTCTTATCTTTGAACTCTTGGTCTTGGAGGATGAGTAAGTGATGTTGTCTCCAATGGTTTCCCAAACAGCAAAGAGCTCTTCTCTTGGTATCATTAAGCTCCTATTACTCTCAACTTCAAAGCCAAAGATATTGGCTATCTTCTTCATTGGAAGCTCATACTTCTTCCCCTTGATAGTAAAGGCAATATGACCAGCTCCCAACTCATCATCCTTCCTTGCATATGTGTGCAGCTTGACCGTGGCTAAAACTCACAACTTTCTTCCTTGTAACCCTCCATGCAAAGCCCCATGAACTTGGTTAAGTTGCTCTTTACAAAAAGATATTCCACATCTTCATCAATGGCTAGCTTCTCCATGGTTTCCTTGTGTGGATATCTAGTCCCCAGGAACTCCATTCTCATGAAGGCTTCATAAAGTTGCCTCTTTGTCAAACCACAAGATTCTGCTTCTCCATCATCCTCTCCCTCTTCTTCTTCACCTTCTTCTTCACTCTCACTCTCAACCTCCTCTTGTCAATCTCAACTGCTGACCTCTTCCCTTTGGCCTTGTTTCTCCTCATGAACTCACTAAGAGTTGGCTCCCTTTCTTCTTCACTTTCAGTTCTCTCAGGATCTTCCTCAACTGACTGATTTCTTGAACACGGCATCTGACTCGATCGACCACTCGGTCGAGTGCTTGCTCGAGTGGGGCGTCGAGTGGTTCTTCCAGCTTCTCCTCTTGATTGTAGGCGATCATCACAACGTTCCATGGAGCTCGCAGCCACTTGTTGAGACTTCCTAGTAATCCTTGAAGACATTTTCGAATAGAACTGAAGGGAATAGACTCAAAGCTTAAGGTTAATAGGTTAGTGACCCAAAAACTTAAAAGAGCTAACCTTGAGCAAAAAATGAACTTTGAGAGAGATTTTAAAACTTGATTTTAGTTGTTTTGAGCAAATGAGAGAGTGTGAGAGATATATGATCGTGTCAGGCTCTATTTAAAGAAGCTAAGGGGACAAGGAGACAAGGGTGGAGCGTCCATACCATTCAAATTTGAAATGGGAATCTTTGACCTGTTTTTTTGCTGCAACTCGACCCCACACTCGACCAGCACGTGGTCGAGCTCCTTGACCAAAGTTTGAAAATTCAAATTTTTCTTCTTTTTTTCCCTCCACTCGATCATTCTAGAGAAATGAGAATCGAGTGGGCCTTACTTCTTTGCCAACTCGGTCGAGTACCTCTCGTGGGCTGGTCGAGTGGGCTTGCGGGTCTACTTCCCCATGTCTAAATCTCTCCATACCCATCTACACTTTCATTGAAAGGCCTGTCCAACACAAACATAAAAGAAAACACATCAAAACTACAAGGAAAATAAAGCTTATTTACAAAAGATACCTTAGGGACTTCCTTCCTAGTGAGCTTGTTTAGAGTCACTAAGCTTGACTTTGGTTGCCTTCTTAGGCTTTGTTTAGATACCAAGGAGGTGATGAAATCCTCCCTGGCACTTCTTGATCACTATGAGTTTGATCCTTGATCACCTCACCCTTAACACACAAACCATATTTCTTCTTGATTTTGAGCCTTGGTCTTGCTTTCCTCAAAGACCTCTTGTTTAGCTTGACTTGGAGATCCTTAACCATACCAGTCAACTCTTGAACTGACCTCTTAAGCTTTTCCACATAATCTTTTTGAAGAGAGAGATTGTCCTTTGGATTTGCCACTTCACTTAACCTTTCATGACCACCTTTGTCCTTGATAGTAAAAGGTTGATCATCAATGGTAGGAAGGGTTGTTGGGTTATAGATGTTAAACTTCATAGCTATACCCTCAGAAATGTTCAAAGTCACAAGACCTTCCTTAACATCAATAACAGCTCCAAGTGTGGCTAAGAATGGCCTCCTAAGGATGATAGGATCTTCAGGTTCCTTGTCCATCTCCAATACCACAAAATCTGTATGAACCCTTGCTCTTCCTATCTTGACTGGAATATTCTCCAACTTGCCAACCACATCTCTGTTTGAACCATCAGCTAGGCATATATGAAGGTTGGTGGACTTGAAGTCAGTGTGCCCAAGCTTTTGTGCTATAGAATAGGGCATCACACTGATAGATGCCCCCAAAGTCACATAAGCACTGGTTGTAGTGAAGATAGCTAAGTGTGCAAGGCAGATAGAATGGACCTGGATCCTTAAGCTTAATTGGGATGATAACTCCTCCAAGGTCTTCAAGATCCTTCTCATCTTGAGCTTGAGCCTTCTTCTTTGATAAATCAAGCAAAAAATCCTTATAGAGAGGATATGGATCATACTGTTCTAAGGCAGGTCCTCTCTCTTCTTCTTAGTAAGCAATGATGATCTCTTGTATGGCCATCACTTCCTCTTGTTTCTCAATCACAACCTCTTCCTTCAAAGCTTTCTTTTCCTCTTGTCGCAAAGCCAACATTTCTTTTTTCTCAATGATTTCCCTTAATTCCTTAAGCTTCTGTGCCTTGAAACGTCCTGGGAATGGTAGAGGCGGTTTGTAAGCAGGAGGGATGTACTTAGCAGACTTGACAGCTTCTGACTCTTCAGCTCGATCGACCACTCGAACAATCACTCGGTCGAGTGCTTGCTCGAGCACGTGGTCGAGTGCAATACCAGATTCAGTCTGCTTTGCACAAACTTCACTCTGAGCTTCAAGAAATGACCAATCCTCCCCAACTTGATCTTCACTGTCCTCAGTGACTTCTTCTTCAAAGATATGAATGGCTTTGGCAGTAAACTCCCTTGGGTTTTGAACTGCTTTTCCAGGGAGTTGGGTGGGTTTTGGAGCTGAAGTAAATGCTATATTGCTCTCCATATACTTCACTCTTGAGTTCAGACCTTCAAACTTCATATTGAGATCATTATACTGTGATGTTAACCTTTGATTCAACTCAGCAAATTGTTTAGCCTCCTCAAGCTTTCCATTGGCTTGCCCAACCAGCAATTGTTGCATCATAGCTCTTAAGTCTTGTTCCTGGCCTTGGTTAGTCTGAAACCCCTGTGGGGGACACAATTGGGACTGGAACACCTGTTGTTGCTGCTTGGGTATATAGTTTTGTTGCTGTTGAGGTTGTTGAGGCTGTTGAGGGGGGTAGAATTGATCTTGTGGGTTAGCCACATTGTTACTCCTATAAGAGAGATTGTTATTCTTCAATCCTCCTTGGTTGTAACCTTTGAATCCTCCCTGGTTTTGCATGTAGCACAACTCAGAAAACTCCCTATCTCCTTCTTGGACTGGAGCTTCTTCTTCACTAATGAAGTGGATTGTCCGTGATTAGCTTAGTAGGATCTTGTCAAGCTTCTCATTGACCATCTTCAAATCCTTCTTGTACTTGTCCTCTTAATTAGTATATGTGGACCTTATTGTTCTGTCATAGTCCTCATTATAATTTTCATCAGACTGAGCAAGGTTCTCAACCAATTCCCATCCTTCTTCCATATTCTTGTTGAGGAAGTTGCCATTTGAAGCTGTATCAAGAAGCATTCTTATTTTGGGAAGCACCCCTCTATACAAAGTGCTTAGAAGGGACTCATTGCTGAAGCCATGGTGAGGACACTGAGTCTGGAATTCTTTAAACCTCTCCCAAGCTTCACAAAAGCTCTCATTATTCCTTTGAGCAAACCCAGAAATTTCATTCCTCAACCTAGCAGTCCTTGCATTGGAGAAGAACTTGGCCAGAAAAGCTTTCTTGCATGCATCCCATGTGGTTATTGCTCCAGTAGGAAGAGTCTTCTCCCAGAGATGAGCTTTGTCTCCATTGATTTTTGTGAGTCCACATATCCTGTCAAACTCATCAAGGGGATCTAGAGGATCCTCCATTGACAACCCATGAAATTTGTTGGCTTATATCATGGAGATCAATCCACTTTTGATTTCATAATTATTATTGGCAACTGTAGGAGGCACAATACCAGCTCTTTGGTTGTGTGTGTTAGGTGCATCCCCAGCACCAATGTGCCTTGCCCTTGGAGCCTGTTGATCTTGTTGCTCCATTAGCACTTGTTGTTCTTGTTCCTGATTGATTCTTGTTCTCTACTGTCTCAGGTCCCTTGGTGGTCGGTTGATGTGATCAAGGAGTCTCTGAAGATTGTGATGACCCTTGGATCTTGTTTGCATTAACAGACACGAGTACAGACTCGGACAGGCACTCGGTCGAACGCAAGCTCGAGTGGATGGTCGAGTCGACTGGGAAGTGACGTCTATTTGTATCCGGCTTCTGACTCGATCACGAACTCGAACACTCACTCGGTCGAGTGGAGGTCGAGTTGGAGGTCGAGTTGGTACCTGAAACTCAATCACAAACAAGCAGTAGAAGAATCGAGATCAGTAGCGAACAAGGGGATAAAGGAACTTAATCTTAGACTAATATAGACCCTAATTGTCACAAATAAACACTCAAATGGGCAACAACGCCAAATTGAAACTAGTATCTTTCTTGTGTGTGTGTGTGTGTGATGGAATGTGAATGAATGATATGATGATGAACAATGGTGAAAGCAAGGTGTTTCAATTCCCCTTATGCAGTTGTAGTATAAGAGGTGTCAATCCAATCTGAGTGTTTGCAAGCAATCAGAATATGCATATATGTCTAAGTCAAGCAAAATATTAAGGATGTTTGTCACTAACAATCCTATGATGAAATGTAAAATGCAGAATGTAAAAGCTACTAGAATTAGGTGCTAAATGTAAATGAAACAGAATGATTATAACAGTTATGAAGCTAGAACAGAAATAGAAACTATGATAATGAACTAATGAAAGGAAAGTAATGAACAAGACACTAAGTAAATGCAACAGAAATGCAACTAGAATGACTCAAGAGATAAGACAGGGCAACTACAAAGCATAAACGAAAGTTCTGGGGATGAACTCGAGCAAGCAATCGATCGAGTGTAGATCGAGTGCAGGGTCGAGCTGGACAAATCCGGAAAACAAAGTAATGCAAGAAAAACAGAGCAATACAAAAGCAAATCAAACAACGATCAAACAACATGATTTAAACTAGGAAATCAATAAACAAGGAAGGCCTTGAGGAGGGATTCATGGGCTGGACTATGATTGAGGTCATCTAACTTGGTCAACAAATCTCAAACAACTTGAGCTAATCTCTAGACATATATTTCTAAGACATGTATAATCCACTCTCATGGCAAGAAAAAATCAAACTCATGCATCTCTAGACTTGTTCTCACAAAGTAAAGAATCTACACAAGTAGGCATTAAGCAATATGTCAAATACCAAAAAAGACCTCTAATCTCTTAGCAAGCCTAATGGTAAACTCTAGATCTAGCCTTATCTATGCTCCTTAGACATTGGTATGATGCTAAGATGCTTGAGATCAGATCCTACCCTCTCAGTTATAGGATCAGCATTAAGATCATCTAGCCTAGAAGAGATCTACAATAATCAAGCTTGACCAAATCAAACAAACCTCAAACACAACCCAGCCTAACCCATCCTCAAGATCCTAAGCAACTACTCACAAGCATACATGATGAACATCAAAGTCATAAACCCAGAAAATGATGAAAGTTGCATGATTAGATAGATAAAGCAAAGATCTACAATATTAAAGAAGGAATCAAATACGAATTCTTAATATCTTGAAAGTTATGGAACCAACAAAATCCAAGAATCTTATGTTTTTCTCCTTTAAGGAGGTACAAGATCTAAAAATAAAAGTGCAAAAGGAATAATTCCCAAAAAGAGTAAAAACTAGGTTTTTGACTATCTAAAAAGCTGGACTCCTTTGTGGCTGCTGGTACAAGGCCTTTAAATAGAAAAAGTAGTGGAAGCCCTAAAAATGCTAAAAGACAAAATAGCTAGGCGGCTCGGCCAACTCGACCCGGTGCTCGGTTGAGTGACCGGTCGAGTTGGCTCCTCTTATGCTCCTTCCACTCGGTCGAGTCCCTCTCTGCACATGGTCGAGTGTCTGGTCGAGTGGGTGGTCGAGTGGGACTCCGGACCTTGGTTCTTCAGCCTTAACTCTCTTGCTTTCTCCTCATGATTGCTTCACTTCTCCTCAGCATTGCTTCCATGCTCCTTAAGCTCCAAAATCACCTGTTTATGCATGAAAAGATGCAAATGCAATGCAACTAAACTCTAATGCAAGAACAGTCCTAAAGCTATGCAATAATGGTCAAAATGGATAGCAAAAGATGCAAAAGATGTGAATATATTAAGGGAAAACAGGGTAAAATATATGAACATCAACACCCCCAAACTTAGTCTTTGCTTGCCCTCAAGCAAATGAACAAGACATAAGAAGGTAGGTGAGGTTTGAAAGTGGGATCTCAGCTCCTAAAGCTTGCAAATAGACCATCTAGAATCAATGTCCAAGTTACTAGTACTATGATGCAAGTCCAAGTTACTAGTACTTAAAGATTTTAGACAAGCATATCACAACCTTTACTGATTTGAGCGTTAGATGTCCACATGCATTCAAATCAACCATTTCCTTGAACATTCATTAATCAAGAACATGAATCAATTCTATGCAATGCTTAAACTCATTTGGCTTGGTAGTAAAAGGTTTAGAGACAATGATGGTCTCTCTTTAGAGTGGGGCTTATCAATATCAAGGTTCTCTCATAAAAATGGATTGAGCTTTAGAAGAATGCTAAAGGTAAGAACACTTAGACACATACAAGAACAAAACCTTGTCTACCCAAAGGCACCCAAAGTGTTTATCCTATCAATCTAAACCCAATTGATCCTAGTGCAACCCTTTAACTTCTTCTCTTCTCTTTCACCCTTTTCTCTTTTGATTTTAAAGTCTTAGGAGAGGTTTCTTATTTGATCTTTCTAGTGGAATGGGAGATTCTTACTTATTTGCTATGGTTTTTTTTCTTCTTATTCTTAAGACATAAAAGTATTTTGCTATACTCTTCTTTTTCTTTCTTTCTTTTCTTTGACAGAAACCATCTTTAAACAATATCATACTTCTCATTCTTTCACTAGACTTTGATTTTACTCAAACACATTCCCCTCCTAAAGACTCTAACCTTTTCTTTCTCTTTTTTCCTCTTTTTTTCTCTTTCTTTTTCAAACAACCAAATCCCAAAACCAACAATGAAATCACCTAGTCCTATCTAGTTTGGAAAATGCAAACTAGAACTACACAAGGCATTATTCTTGTCAGTTCAAACCTAACACTTTCTACCAAGCTCAATCCCAAAATAGGCCTTACACACTCAAGAATAAACATGGCTTGAAAGAAGGGTTGGTTAAGGGTACTAGAAACTGATTTTAATGATTCAATCAGCTACTTGGATCAAAAAGAGTGGTAAAAAGGAGAAAGATGATCCAAATATGTATATGGTATCCATGAGTTTAAATCAATGTTTTCTTGGTTTTAGCCTGTTTCGGGACAAAATGGGTATAATTGATGTCTAAACACTTCAAATTCAACCGGAACTCTTATAATAAGTCAAATGCATTGGATTGTTACATATTATGACCCTTGATAGAGTAACATAGCTTTTACTTCTTCGAATCAATTTTTTCTCTCGGTTTTAGCCTGTTTTCTCGGTTTAAGCTTGTTTTGGGATAAAAGGGTTTAGATGTTGTCTAAACACTCCAAATTCATCTCGAACTCTTACAATTAGTCAAATGCATTGGGTTGTGACACATTATGACCCTAGAAACAGTAACAAAGCTATTTACTACTTAGAATCAATGTTTTCTCGGTTTTTGCCTGTTTCGGGACAGAATGGGTAAAAGTGGTCTCTAAACACTCCAAATTCAACCCGAACTCTTATAATTAGTCAAGTGGATTGGAATGTTACATATTTTGACCCTAGAAAGATTAACATAGCTGTTTACTGCTTCAAATCAATGTTTTCTCTCGGTTTTAGCCTGTTTTCTTGGTTTAAGTTTGTTTTGGGATAAAACGGATTTAACTGTTGTCTAAACACTCCAAATTCATCCTGAACTCTTACAATTAGGCAAATGCATTGGATTTTCACACATTCTGACCATAGAAACAGTAACAAAGCTGTTTACTGCTTCGAATCAATGTTTTCTCGGTTTTAGCTTGTTTCTAGACAAAATGGGTAAAAGTGGTGTCTAAACACTCAAATTCAACCCGAACTCTTATAATTAGTCAAATGCATTGTATTGTTACATATTTTGACCATAGAAATAGTAACATAGCTATTTACTGCTTCGAATCAATGGTTTCTCTCGGTTTTAGTATATTTTCTAGATTTAAGTCTGTTTTGGGATAAAACGGGTTTAAGTGTTGTCTAAACACTCCAAATTCATCCCAAACTCTTAAAATTAGTAAAATGCATTGTACTGTCACACATTCTTACCCTAGAAACTGTAACAAAGCTGTTTACTACTTCGAATCAATGTTTTCTTGGTTTTAGCCTGTTGCGGGACAAAATGGGTATAATTGGTGTCTAAACATTCCAAATTCAACTGGAACTCTTATAATAAGTCAAATGCATTGGATTGTAACATATTATGACCCTTGATAGAGTAACATAGCTGTTTACTGCTTCGAATCAATGTTTTCTCTCGGTTTTAGCCTGTTTTTTTGGTTTAAGCCTGTTTTGGGATAAAATGGGTTTAGGTGTTGTCTAAACACTCCAAATTCATCCCCAACTCTTACAATTAGTCAAATGCATTGGAATGTCATACATTCTGACCCTAGAAACAGTAACAATTCTGTGTACTGCTTAGAATCAATGTTTTCTCGGTTTTAGCCTATTTCGGGACAAAATGGGTAATAGTGGTGTCTAAACACTCCAAATTCAACCCGAACTCTTTTACTTAGTCAAATGCATTGGATTGTTACATATTTTGACCCTAGAAAGAGTAACATAGCTGTTTACTGCTTCAAATCAGTGTTTTCTCTTGGTTTTAGCCTGTTTTCTCGGTTTAAGCATGTTTTGGATAAAACGGGTTTAAGTGTTGTCTAAACACTCTAAATTCATCCCGAACTCTTAAAATTAGTAAAATGCATTGTACTGTCACACATTCTTACCCTAGAAACAGTAACAAAGCTGTTTACTACTTCAAATCAATGTTTTCTTGGTTTTAGCCTGTTTCGGGACAAAATGGGTATAATTGGTGTCTAAACACTCCAAATTGAACCGAAACTCTTATAATAAGTCAAATGCATTGGATTGTTACATATTATGACCCTAGAGAGAGTAACATAGCTGTTTACTGCTTCGAATCAATTTTTTCTCTCGGTTTTAACCTGTTTTCTCGGTTTAAGCTTGTTTTGGGATAAAATGGGTTTAAATGTTGTCTAAACACTCCAAATTCATCTCGAGCTCTTACAATTAGTCAAATTCATTGGGTTGTCACACATTGTGACCCTAGAAACAGTAACAAAGCTGTTTACTACTTAGAATCAATATTTTCTTGGTTTTTGCCTGTTTCGGGACAAAATGGGTAAAAGTGGTCTCTAAACACTCCAAATTCAACCCGAACTCTTATAATTAGTCAAATGGATCGGATTGTTACATATTTTGTCCCTAGAAAGAGTAACATAGCTGTTTACTGCTTGGAATCAATGTTTTCTCTCGGGATAAACGGGGTTAACTGTTGTCTAAACACTCCAAATTCATCCTGAACTCTTAAAATTAGGAAAATGCATTGGATTGTCACACATTCTGACCCTAGAAACAGTAACAAAGATGTTTACTGCTTCGAGTCAATGTTTTCTAGGTTTTAGCTTGTTTCTAGACAAAATGGGTAAAAGTGGTATCTAAACACTCAAAATTCAACCCGAACTCTTATAATTAGTCAAATGCATTAGATTGTTACATATTTTGACCCTAGAAATAGTAACATAGCTGTTTACTGCTTCAAATCAATGGTTTCTCTCGGCCTTAGCCTGTTTTCTTTGTTTTAGCCTGTTTCAGGACAAAATGGGTAAATGTGGTGTCTAAACACTCCAAATTCATCATGAACTCTTACAATTAGTCAAATGCATTGGAATGTCACACATTCTGACCCTAGAAAGAGTAACAATGCTATTTACTTCTTAGAATCAATGTTTTCTCAGTTTTAGCCTGTTTCGGGACAAAATGGGTAAAAGTGGTGTTTATGGCTTCAAATCAATGTTTTCTCTCGGTTAGTTTGTTTTCTAGATTTAAGTCTGTTTTGGGATAAAATGGGTTTAGGTGTTGTCTAAACACTCCAAATTCATCCCGAACTCTTACAATTAGTCAAATGCATTGGATTGTCACACATTCTAACCCTAGAAATTGTTGGTTTAGGCGGAAGCAAAGAGAATAATTTGAGAGAGATTGAGTGAACTATGTAAAGAAAAGTGAGAAAACATATGATTCCATTAGTATATACATTACAATGTCGGCTAAGGGCTTTAAATAACAAGAAAAGAAACTAGGGCAACACCTCTATTACACTCGACAACTTGTTGATAGGGACATAAAGGAAGGAGTGGGTCGATCCCAAGGATGATAGTGACATGACTTGGTTTCCTTGAGGGGGGCGACCCGTGACCTTATCCTCCAACGGCTCTATTGTGTCTTTCAGATCCTTCTAATGGGCTTTGCTAAGTAGTCCAGCCTCCACTCTTCTCATTTCATTCGATATGGCTCGGCCTTATTGGTAAGTGTACGGACGGCCGTACGGACACCTTCAAGTCTCGAGTGTCTTATGATCAATACTCCCCCTCAAGCTTAGCCAAGTGGAATGGCTAAGCTTGGAACCCGCGAGAGACCACCTCGTTAAAAACCTTAACATGGAAAACCACATGGGACAAAACCATGTTAAGGAAAAGAGTGTGATCTCCACGGGCTAGAGGAGTTCATTCATGGATGTGTAGGGTCTACTAGTCCAAGTTTGCTGGAGATGTATTCGCAAATCTGTGGACTAGTAGCCTTTGTGAAGATGTCCGCCAATTGCTCTTGGCTTGGCGTGTAACATGGTAGGATCACACCCTCTTCTATCTTCTCTCGCACCTTATGGCAATCTACCTCAATGTGCTTAGTTCTTTCATGAAATACCGAGTTGGTTGCTATGTGTATTGCGGCCTTGTTGTCACAATGCATGGTGATCGGTCTTTCAGTCTTTACTCCAAGGTCCTTGAGAAGACCTTTGAGCCATGTAAGCTCGTTGGTGAGCTTCTTCATGGCCCTATATTCTGACTCGGCGCTTGATTGAGACACAACCTTTTGTTTATTCGACTTCCAAGTGACTAGGTTCCCTCCAATGAACGTGCAATACCGTGTGGTTGATCTCCGGTCAGTTGTATCACCTGCATAGTCCGCGTCACAATAGCCCACGAGTTCAGTGTTGTTGTTCTTCCCCATCCAAATGCCTTGGCCAGGACTTCCCTTGAGATAACAAAGAATTCGTTCGAGCGTTTGTCAATCAAACTTTGTTAGAGCCTTCATGTGTTGGCTGACTTGGTTTACTGCATAGCAAAGATCCGGTCTTGTGATCGTAAGGTAGATGAGCTTTCCCACAAGCCTACGATATCTGCCCACATCCTCATATGGCTCAGCCAACTTGGTTACATTCTTCATCTCCCCCTTTCGCTTGACCTGGTAACCTTCTTCAAGGGGTGTAGGAGCCGGTTTGGCTCCTAGCTTGCCAGTTTCACGGAGAAGATCAAGGGCATACTTCCGTTGAGAGAGAAACAGCCCCTCCGATGATCGAGAAATTTCAATGCCAAGGAAGTACTTGAGCTCTCCTAGATCCTTAATATCAAAGGTGGAGTGAAACAGGGCCTTAGTGGTAGAGATCCCATCGCGGTCATCGCCGGTGATGATTATGTCATCAACGTAGACAAGAACGACCACTCGACCATTTTTAGTCCGAAGAGTGAAGAGAGTGTGGTCGGCTTCAGAACGCTTGAAGCCATGCGTGCGGAGCGTGGAGCTAAGTTTGTGGTACCACGCCCTAGGGGACTGCTTCAAGCCGTAGATGGCCTTGCGGAGGCGAAGAACCTTGCCCGGAGCGACTATAGCCTCTAAGCCCGGAGGAGGGTGCATGTAGACTTCTTCTTCGAGCTCCCCCTGAAGGAACGCATTCTTGACGTCCATCTGCCATAAGTCCCATGATAAATTGGTGGCTAGTGAGAGAACAACACGAACCGTGTGAAGTTTGGCCACCGGTGCGAACGTGTCCGTATAATCGGTGCCATAGGTCTGGGTGAAGCCGCGGGCAACAAGACGAGCTTTGTACCGTTCCACAGCACCATTGCTTAGATACTTGATTGTGAAAACCCATTTAGAGCTGACCGCTTTCTTTCCCTTGGGAAGATCTGCCTCGTCCCAAGTATGATTGCGGATCATGGCCCCTGTCTCATCATCAACAGCATCTAACCATTCCTTGTGTTCTTTGGCTTCATCAGAGGTTTGCGGGATAAACTGAGCATCGATCTTGGTGAGGAAGGCAGCATGTTCTTGAGGGACAAGGTCAAGCGAACACACAACTTGAATCGGATGGGCCACGGCCTGGTTGTTGTAATAAACCCGTTTTTCTTTCCAAGTGGACGGGTGAAACTTGAGCCGTTCACTTCGACGAGGGAGAAATATGCTTGATTCTTGTTGGAGTGTATCATTGTCAGCACTCGGGTGACCACGAGCCTCCGGGATTGATAAATCAAGAGGTTCATCAGTGGAGAGATCTAGCGGCTCCGATGCATTTTCTTGATCTTCTTCTTGACTAGGTAGCTCGGAGGAGGTTGGTGTAGAGCCTTCAATCAGTTCATGCTGAGTCTGATCAGGTTGGTCTTGGTCCGTGCGACTAGATTGCGTTGTGACACCAAGATGATTCAGTAGGAACCGTAGGTTGGTAGCTCGATCGGAGTTGGAATGAGATAGGTCCTTGAGGCTTTCCGAGTCCTTTGTCTCGTAGTATCCTTGTTGTTCAAGGAACTTCACGTCTCGGGAGATAAGTAAGCGGCCAGTGGTGGGATCATAGCACTTATACCCTTTTTGACTCGTCGAGTAGCCAATGAACATGCATTTGGTGCTTTTGGCGTCGAGCTTAGTCCTTTGTTCACCTGGTACCAAGACAAAACACACACACCCAAATACGCGTAAGTGATCCAATGAGGGTTTAATTTGATTCAATACCTCATATGGTGATTTATCTTGTAAGACTTTGGTGGGAGTCCTATTGATCAGGTAACAAGTTGTCATCACGGAGTCTCCCCAAAAGCGTTTGGTGACATTGGTTTGAAACATCATCGCCCTTGCCACCTCCATGAGATGCCGGTTCTTTCTCTCGGCCACACCATTTTGCTGGGGCGTATAAGGCCAACTAGTTTGTTGTAGTATGCCGTGTTTGGACAAGTGAGCTCTAAGTTTATGACTTGTGTACTCTCCTCCATTGTCCGATCTTAGTACCTTTATTTTAGCATTGAAATGATTAGTGACATAATTCTGAAAGTTAACAAATGCATCATAGACTCTATCTTTAGATGGTAACAAGGTAAGCCAAGTGTACTTTGATTTTTCATCAATAAAAGTCACAAAATACTTGTTATTATCTCTAGATAAGCAAGGTACTAAATCAAAACAATGTTCATAAATAGTACTAAATCAAACATCAGAATGCACTAAATCAAAACAAAGTTCATAAATAGTAGTTGACTTAGGAAAAATAGACTTGCAATGTTTACCAAGAATACAAGGTTCACAACTTGAATTATCAAAGGAAACATTAGGCAACATTAATTTAAAAGCTTTAGAGTGAGGATGGCCTAGTCTAGCATGCCAAACATCACTCGAAATACTACTAAGGTTCGATATAAGCGAAAACAAATTAGATGGACTTGATGAGGTTTTCTCTAGGACATATAGATCTCCCTTAGCATCTCCTCCTCCAAGAACCTTTCCAGTCTTAATATCCTGAAAATACACACTGTTAGGACCAAAGATAGTGTAGCAGTTTAAATCAGTTGTAGCTCTTTTAACCGATAAGAGGTTAGATGTAAAAGTAGGCATAAAGAAAGCTTTTGAATCCTTATCAAATAGTTTCAAGTCTCCTACACCCTCAACTGGTATTCTATCCCCATTAGCAATAATAACATTACCCACAGCCGGTTTTATGTTGTGTATAAGACTAGGGTTACTTATCATGTGGTGAGAAGCACCCGAGTCAACAACAAGGGTTTTACTAGGCTGTGAAGCAAAGAAGGTGGTACCAGAATCCTTTAGCGTGGCAATGGATTTGATGAGAGCCTCCAGGTCAGACTTCCTCACAAGATCCCCAAACGAGGCTGCCATAGCCGTAGCCGCCGCACTGCCTTGGTTGGCTGCACCGGAACCTTGACCGCTTGACCCTTCATGTGAGAGGTTTGCTTTGAACTTGGCCGGCTTGAGGTGAGGGTGAAGAATCCAGCACTTGTCCTTCATGTGTCCCTTCTTTTTGCAGTGGTCACACACCATGGCTCTCCGGTAGTCGTGTTTGTAGGCGCCCTTGTTTGCAGTTGCCAAGTCTTCCTTTCCACTAAAGAGACCAAGGGAACCTTGTTCCTTTTGCACTTGGGAACAAACGTCTTCAAGCGTAGGCAGCTTGTCTCCCCGGAGGATATGCTTGATTAAGTCATTAAACGCCGGGTTAAGAGTGAGTAGGAGGCCAAACACCTTGTCTTGCTCCTTTCTTTCGTTGAGGATGGCCGGATCAATTGTACTCGGTCGGAGCATCTCGAGCTCGGCCCATAGTGATCTAAACTTCCCAAAGTGCTTCGTGAACTCCAAATCTTCTTGATGAAGTCCATTGATTGCCTTCTTGACTTCAAACACTCGGGTTAGGTTGGTCACGTTCCCATAGACATTCGCTAGCGTCTCCCACAACTCCTTGGCCGTCTCGCAGTATGAATAGGCTTCAAGGATAGGTGCGTCTAGCGAGTTTTGGAGAATGGCAAGCACGGTCTGATCTTCTTGGAACCACTTAACTTCCTTCTCGAGATCAGCCTCCTTGTCTTCTTCCTTCTCTTCTTTACCATCTTCCTTAGTAGCTTTCTTGGGAAGCTGGTCCGTTTCAACATGGATCCACAGCCCCCGGCCACTAAGTGCGGTCTTTGTGGTTCTCTTCCACAACAAGTAATTTGCTCCTTTGAGCACTACCGGAGTCACAATGGGTTTGGTGTTGTCCATTGTTACCGATTTGAAAAGACAAAATAGAATAAACTAGGTAGAATATTGAAATGGAAGTAGTATAAGGTGAATAATGAGAATAGAAAGAATAGCGAGTAGTATTTGAAGAGTTTAGGAGTATAAGGAAGAACAGAACTAGATTTAGAGAGTCAAGGATCAAAGGACTTGCTCTGATACCATGTTGGTTTAGGCGGAAGCAAAGAGAATAATTTGAGAGAGATTGAGTGAACTATGTAAAGAAAAGTGAGAAAACATATGATTCCATTAGTATATACATTACAATGTCGGCTAAGGGCTTTAAATAGCAAGAAAAGAAACTAGGGAAACCCCTCTATTACACTCGACAACTTGTTGATAGGGACATAAAGGAAGGAGTGGGTCGATCCCAAGGATGATAGTGACATGACTTGGTTTCCTTGAGGGGGGCGACCCGTGACCTTATCCTCCAACGACTCTATTGTGTCTTCGAGATCCTTCTAATGGGCTTTGCTAAGTAGTCCAGCCTCCACTCTTCTCATTTCATTCGATATGACTCGGCCTTATTGGTAAGTGTACGGACACCTTCAAGTCTCGAGTGTCTTATGATCAATAGAAATAGTAACAAAGCTGTTTACGGCTTCGAATCAATGTTTTCTCGATTTTAGCCTGTTTCAGGACAAAATGGGTAAAAGTGGTGTCTAAACACTCAAATTCAACCCGAACTCTTACAATTAGTCAAATGCATTGGATTGTTACATATTTTGACCCTAGAAATAGTAACATAGCTATTTACTGCTTCGAATCAATGGTTTCTGTTTGTTTTAGTCTGTTTTCCACATTTAAGTCTGTTTTAGGATAAAACGGGTTTAACTGTTGTCTAAACACTCCAAATTCATCCCGAACTCTTAAAATTAGTAAAATGCATTGCACTGTCACACATTCTTACCCTAGAAATAGTAACAAAGCTGTTTACTTCTTCAAATCAATGTTTTCTCGGTTTTAGCCTGGTGCGGGACAAAATGGGTATAATTGGTGTCTAAACACTCCAAATTCAACCGGAACTCTTCTAATAAGTCAAATGCATTGGATTGTAACATATTATGACCCTAGATAGAGTACCAGAGCTGTTTTCTGCTTCGAATCAATGGTTTCTCTCGGCTTTAGCCTGTTTTCTCGGTTTTAGCCTGTTTCAGGACAAAATAGGTAAAAGTGGTGTCTAAACACTCCAAATTCATCCCGAACTCTTACAGTTAGTTAAATGCTTTGGATTGTCACACATTCTGACCCTAGAAAGACTAACATAGTAGTTTACTGCTTCGAATCAATGTTTTCTTTCGATTTTAGCTTGTTTTCTCGGTCTATGCTTGTTTCGGGACAAAATGGGTAAAAGTTGTGTCTAAACACTCCAAATTCATCCGGAACTCTTACAATTAGTAAAATGCATTGGATTTTCACACATTTTAAGCCTAGAAACAGTAACAATGCTGTTTACATCTTAGAATCAATGTTTTTTCGGTTTTAGCCTGTTGCGGGACAAAATGGGTAAAAATGGTGTTTACTGCTTCGAAACAATGTTTTCTCTCGGTTTTAGTCTGTTTTCTAGATTTAAGTCTGTTTTGGTATAAAACAGGTTTAAGTGTTATCTAAACACTCCAAATTCATCCCGAACTTTTACAATTAGTCAAATGCATTGGATTGTCACACATTCTTACCCTAAAAACAGTAATAAAGCTGTTTACTACTTCAAATCAATGTTTTCTTGGTTTTAGCCTGTTTTGGGATAAAATGGGTATAATTGGTGTCTAAGCACTCCAAATTCAACCCGAACTCCTATAATTAGTCAAATGCATTGGATAGTTACATATTATGACCCATGATAGAGTAACATAGCTGTTTACTACTTTGAATTAATGTTTTCTCTCGGTTTTAGCCTGTTTTCTTGGTTTAAGCCTGTTTTGGGATAAAATGGGTTTAGGTGTTGTCTAAACACTCCAAATTCATCCCGAACTCTTACAATTAGTCAAATGCATATTAAATGTCATACATTCTGACCCTAGAAACAGTAACAATGCTGTGTACTGCTTAGAATCAATGTTTTCTCGGGTTTAGCCTATTTCGGGACAAAATGGGTAAAAGTGGTGTCTAAACACTCCAAATTCAACCCGAACTCTTTTACTTAGTCAAATGTATTGGATTGTTACATATTATGACCCTAGAAAGAGTAATATAGCTGTTTACTGCTTCAAATCAATGTTTTCTCTTGGTTTTAGCCTGTTTTCTCGGTTTAAGCATGTTTTGGATAAAACGGGTTTAAGTGTTGTCTAAACACTCCAAATTCATCCCGAACTCTTAAAATTAGTAAACTGCATTGAAATGTCATACATTCTGACCCTAGAAACAGTAACAAAACTGTTTACTACTTCAAATCAATGTTTTCTTGGTTTTAGCCTGTTTCGGGACAAAATGGGTATAATTGGTGTCTAAACACTCCAAATTCAACCGGAACTCTTATAATAAGCCAAATGCATTGGATTGTAACATATTATGACCCTAGATAGAGTAACATAGCTGTTTACTGCTTCGAATCATTTTTTTCTCTCGGTTTTAGCCTGTTTTCTCGGTTTAAGCTTGTTTTGGGATAAAATGGGTTTAAATGTTGTCTAAAAACTCCAAATTCATCCTGAACTCTTACAATTAGTCGAATGCATTGTATTGTCACACATTCTGACCCTAGAAACAGTAACAAAGCTGTTTACTGCTTCGAAACAATGTTTTCTCGGTTTTAGCTTGTTTCTAGACAAAATGGGTAAAAGTGGTGTCTAAACACTCATATTCAACCCGAACTCTTATAATTAGTCATTGGATTGTTACATATTTTGACCCTAGAAATGGTAACATAGCTATTTACTGCTACGAATCAATGGTTTCTCTCGGTTTTAATCTGTTTTCTAGATTTAAGTCTGTTTTGGAATAAAACGGGTTTAAGTGTTGTCTAAACACTCCAAATTCATCCCGAACTCTTAAAATTAGTAAAATGCATTGTACTGCCACACATTCTTACCCTAGAAACAGTAAAAAATCTGTTCACTACTTCAAATCAATGTTTTCTCGGTTTTAGCCTATTGCGGGACAAAATGGGTATAATTGGTGTCTAAACATTCCAAATTCGACCAGAACTCTTATAATAAGTCAAATGGATTGAATTGTAACATATTATGACCCTAAATAGAATAAAATAGCTGTTCAATGCTTCGAATCAATGTTTTCTCGGTTTTAGCCTGTTTCAAGACAAAATGGGTAAAAGGGGTGTCTAAACACTCAAAATTCAACCCGAACTCTTATAATTAGTCGAATGCATTGGATTGTTACATATTTTGACCCTAGAAATAGTAACATAGCTGTTTACTGCTTCAAATCAATGGTTTCTCTCGGCTTTAGCCTGTTTTCTAGGTTTTAGCCTGTTCAGGACAAAATGGGTAAATGTGGTGTCTAAACACTCCAAATTCATCATGAACTCTTACAATTAGTCAAATGCATTGGAATGTCACACATTCTGACCCTAGAAAGAGTAACAACGCTGTTTACTGCTTAGAATCAATGTTTTCGCGGTTTTAGCCTGTTTCGGGCCAAAATGGGTAAAAGTGGTGTATACTGCTTCAAATCAATGTTTTTTCTCGGTTTTAGTCTGTTTTCTAGATTTAAGTCTGTTTTGGGTTAAAACGGGTTTAAGTGTTGTCTAAACACTCCAAATTCATCCCGATCTCTTACAATTAGTCAAATGCATTGGATTGTCACACATTATTACCCTAGAAACAGTAACAATGCTATTTACTGCTTAGAATCAATGTTTTCTTGGTTTTAGCCAGTTTCGGGACAAAATGGGTAAAAGTGGTGTCTAAACACTCAAAATTCAACCCGAACTCTTATAATTAGTCAAATGTATTGGATAGTTACATATTATGACCCTTAATAGAGTAACATAGTTGTTTACTGCTTCGGGTTTTGTTAGAATTAGCGGAAGACTTAAGAGTTTAGAAGAATAGAATCGAGAGAGAGAGAGAGAGAGTTTAGGTGAACAAAGAGAATAAGAAGAAGAAGAATCGGTTCCACTAGAATAGAATATCACTAATGTAGTCTTACAACCTTTAAATAGACAATAGAAGTAGGGCAACCTTCCTAAGACAAGAATAGAAACAAGTGATAGTGACATTAGGAGAGATGTGTATGCGACGAAGGTGATAGTGACCTATCTGTTGGCTTAAGGGGACATGTGACTTCTTCCTCTTCTCACTCCAGCGGCTAGAATAGATGATTCTAGACCTCTTGTATGGGCCGAGCACACACACACACTCCTCTTGTCTCATCATTCGGCCCATGTGACATTGAGTTCAGTCCGGTGTCCGTACGGTACATGTGGTACGGTCACATTGATCAATACTCCCCCTCAAGCTTAGCCGAATGCAATGGCTAAGCTTGGAATCCGTGAAGCAGCACCTCATTAAAAACCTTGACTTAGAAAACCTCATGGGACAAAACTAAGTCAAGGGAAAAAGAGTGTGCTGTCCACGGATTAGAGAAGTCGATCAAGGTCTTGTGATGTCTACAAGCCCAAGTTTGTTATGAATATAGTCACAAACCTTAGGACTTGCAGACTTGGTGAATATATCAGCCAGCTGATCTTAACTCCGAGTATGACACGGTAATACCACACCTTCTTCAATCTTCTCCCGAACCTTGTGGCAATTGCTTTCAATGTGCTTAGTTCTCTCATGGAAAACATAATTGGTGGCTATGTGAATTGTAGCCTCATTGTCACAATGCATAGTGATCGGTTGATTTGAGTCAATACCAAGATCCTTGAGCAGCCCCTTTAACCAAGTCAACTCGTTTGTTAGCTTCCGCATCGCTCGATACTCGGCCTCAGCGCTTGAACAAGATACCACCTTTTGCTTCTTCGACTTCCATGTAACTAGATTTCCACCAATGAAAGTACAATATCCAGTGGTTGACCCCCTATCCAAGGTATCTCCATTGTAGTCAGCATCACAATAGCCCACTATCTCAGTGTTATCATTCTTTCCCATCCAGATGCCTTGACCCGGACTGCCCTTGAGATAGCTGAGAATCCTCTCGACCATGCTCCATTGATACTTGGTTGGAGCCTTCATGTGTTGACTGACCTGATTCACAGCATAACATATGTCAGGTCGCGTGATGGTAAGATATATCAACTTACCTACAAGGCGGCAATAGCGCGTGACGTCCGGGAACGGCTCGTCCATGGGTTCCCTTGGTTGGCCTTCTTTTGCCCGAATGCTCTCCCCCTTTCGCTTGAGCTGGTAGTCCTCATCAAGTGGTGTAGGAGCCGGAGACACGCCAAGCTTGCCCGTTTCAGCCAATAAATCAAGAGTATATTTGCGTTGAGAAAGGAAGAGCCCCTCCGGAGATCGACAGATTTCAATGCCAAGGAAGTATTTGAGTTCCCCCAGGTCCTTAATATCAAAGGCAGATTTGTGGGACTGTTTGGTGTCTTCAATACCAGTCGTATCATCGCCAATCACAATGATGTCGTCGACATAGATAAGCACCACCACAAGGCCAAGAGAGGTTTGAAGTGTAAAAAGAGTGTGATCAGCCTCCGATCGGCGAAAACCTTGAGTCTTGAGGGTGGAGCTCAGTTTGTGATACCAGGCACGCGGGGACTGTTTGAGTCCATAGATGGCCTTACGAAGCCGCAAGACTTTCTCGGGAGCGACCAAGTCTTCAAGGCCCGGAGGATGCGTCATATAAACTTCTTCGTCTAATTTGCCTTGAAGAAACGCGTTCTTGACATCCATCTGCCATAAATCCCATGAGAGGTTGACTGCAAGGGTAAGCACGACCCGAACCGTGTGGAGTTTGGCCACTGGTGCAAACGTCTCCGTGTAGTCGGCACCATATGTTTGGGTGAAGCCACGTGCGACCAGCCGAGCTTTATGTCGTTCAATGGCGCCGGTGCTTAGGAACTTGATGGTGAAAACCCATTTGGAGCTCACAGGCTTTTTGCCTTTGGGAAGGTCGGCTTCGTCCCATGTGTGGTTCCGGATCATGGCACCAGTTTCGTCATCGACAGCCTCTAACCATTCCTTGTGATTCTTAGCCTCGTCATAGATTTGAGGTACCCAGTGAGCATCAACTTGGCCAAAGAAAGCTCGGTGATCACTTGGGAGCAGCTCAAGTGAACAGACGGCCTGGATAGGATGGGCAACGGCTTGGCTGTTGTAGTAGACGCGCTTATCTCTCCAGGTGGACGGATGAGATTTAACACGGTCACTCCTTCGTAGGGCCGGTTGTGTAGGCAGCGCGACGCCAGGGGACCCAATACTGCCTCCGTCCGTAGTGGCCCCATCCGAGTGACCCTCGGTCGCGGCCAAGGGTTCTGTGGTAGGCGGCATAGGAGCAGGAGCACCATGGCCGCCGGCTACGGGTGGGCTCGGCTCAGGAATAATGTAGTCTGAAGGGGAGACATCCTCTGGGACAGTAGCATGATCCTGCCTACCTTCAGTAGGTGGCGGACGGGGCGCGGACCGGATAGGGCCTGTCGGTGGAGACGGTTGTCCAAGATGATCTAGAAGAAACTTTAAGCTGGAGGCCCGGTCATTTTGTGAATGTGAGAGATCCTTAAGGCTGTTCCAGTCCTTGTTATCGAAGTAGCCAATATTCTCCATGAACCGAACATCTCGAGAGACATATAACCGACTTGTGGCTGGGTCATAGCACTTGTACCCCTTTTGAGTCGTTGAATAACCGATGAACATACACTTTGTGCTTTTCGCATCCAGTTTACTTCGCTGCTCTCCAGGCACTAACACAAAACAAACACAATCAAAAAACGCGTAAGTGATCGAGAGATGGTTTAAATTTGTTTAATACCTCGAATGGTGACAAATCATTTAGAACTTTGGTTGGTATCCGGTTGATCAAGTAACATGCAGTCATCACAGCATCCCCCCCAATATCTCTTTGTAACATGTGAATGGAACATCATTGATCGTACAACTTCCATGAGGTGTCGGTTCTTCCTCTCGGCCACACCGTTTTGTTGAGGCGTATAGGGACAACTAGTTTGTTGGAGAATACCATGCCTAGATAGATGTGCTTTGAACTTGTGACTTGTGTATTCCCCACCATTATCCGACCTTAGCACCTTAATTTGAGCATTGAAGTGATTAGTAACATAATTTTGAAAATTAACAAAGGCATCAAACACCCTATCTATAGATGGTAATAATGTGACCCAAGTATATTTCGTTTTTTCATCAATAAATGTCACAAAATACGTGTTATTATCCCTAGATAGGCATGGTGATGTCCATACATCCGAATGAACTAAATCAAAGCAATGCTCATAAATAGTAGTTGACTTTGGAAAAATAGACTTGCAATATTTTCCAAGGATACAAGACTCACAACTTGAGTTATCAAAAGAAACACTAGGAAACATTAAACCAAGAGCACGAGAATGTGGATGACCTAGCCTAGCATGCCAAACCATATTCGAATTAACAACAAAACAAGATTTAATAGATGTAGATAAGTTTGGTGAAGTTTTCTCTAGGACATAGAGATCTCCACTCCCTTTTCATTCTCCAAGAACTTTTCCAGTCTCAATATCCTTAAAATGAACACTATTAGGACCAAAGATAGCATATCAATTCAAATCATTAGTGGCTCTCTTAACCGATAAAAGATTAGAGGTGAAGGTAGGCATAAAGAAAGCTTTTGAGTCTTTATCAAACAGTTTCAAGTCCCCTATTCCTTTCACCGGTATTTGTTCTCCATTAGCAATAATAACACTCCCTAAAGCCGGTTTTATGTTTTTAATTAGACTAGGGTTACTAATCATGTGGTGAGAAGCACCCGAGTCAACAACAAGAGACCTACTTGGTTTAGAAGCAAGAAACGAGTTACCGGATTCTTTGAGTGAGGCAATGGAACGAATAAGGGTCTCTATATCAGACTTCCTCGCCACCTCCCCATAGGACGCAGTCATGGCCGTCTCTTCTCCTTGCCTCGATGGCCCGGCCCCTTTTTCACCTACCGCTTCCTTGGAGAGATTAGCTTTGAACTTTGCTGGTTTAAGGTGGGGGTGAAGAATCCAGCATTTGTCCTTCATGTGACCCTTCTTCTTGCAGTGGTCACACACCCAGACCTTCCTATCTTCCTGCTTGTACACTCCCTTATTTGCCGTGACTAGCTCCCCCTTACCGCTAAATAGATCGAATGAGCCTTGTTCCTTTTGAACTTGGGAACACACTTATTCAAAGCTAGGAAGCTTGTCTCCTCTTAGAATGTGCTTCATGAGATCGTTAAAGGCTGGGTTGAGCGTGAGTAGGAGACCAAAGATCCTATCTTGCTCTTTCCTCTCATTAAGGACCGTCGGATCTAGGGAACTTGGTCGTAAGGCCTCAAGCTCCGAACAAAGGGCCCTGAACTTACCAAGGTGCTTAGTAAACTCCAAGTCATCTTGGCTCAGGCTGTTGATGGCTCTCTTAACTTCAAAGACTCGGGTCAAGTTAGAGACATTACCATAAACTCTTTTAAGCGTTTCCCAAAGCTCCTTGGTCGTCTCGCAATAGGAGTAGGCTTCAAGGATTGGCGTATCGAGAGAGTTCTGCAGAATAGATAGGACAACTTGGTCTTCTTGAAACCACTTGGCCTTCTTCTCGCTCTCTTCCTCTACTTCCACCTCGGAAGCGCCTTCATCTTCTCCTTTGAGGTTTTGCTTCAGAACATAGTCGGTTTCGACATGACTCAAAAGACCACGACCTCCAAGGGCGGTTCTTGTCCACAGCAAGTAGTTTGTTCCCTTAAGAACAACCAGTGTGACAATGGGCTTAGCGTTTTCCATGGTTTGAATGCTATGGACCGTTGGATAAAACGTTTACCCGGAAAATAAAAGCGGCAAGAATGAGAAGTCGAGTAAGAAGAGTTGGAGAACAAGAGAATAGTGGAGTTAGATTGTCAAGAACAACAACCTAGCTCTGATACCATGTTAGAATTAGCGGAAGACTTAAGAGTTTAGAAGAATAGAATCGAGAGAGAGAGAGAGAGTTTAGGTGAACAAAGAGAATAAGAAGAAGAAGAATCGGTTCCACTAGAATAGAATATCACTAATGTAGTCTTACAACCTTTAAATAGACAATAGAAGTAGGGCAACCTTCCTAAGACAAGAATAGAAACAAGTGATAGTGACATTAGGAGAGAGGTGTATGCGACGAAGGTGATAGGGACCTATCCGTTGGCTTAAGGGGACATGTGACTTCTTCCTCTTCTCACTCCAACAGCTAGAATAGATTATTCTAGACCTCTTGTATGGGCCGAGCACACACACATACTCCTCTTGTCTCATCATTCGGCCCATGTGACATAGAGTTCAGTCCGGTGTCCGTACGGTACATGTGGTACGGTCACATTGATCAATACTCCCCCTCAAGCTTAGCCAAATGCAATGGCTAAGCTTGGAACCCGTGAAGCAGCACCTCATTAAAAACCTTGACTTAGAAAACCTCATGGGACAAAACTAAGTCAAGGGAAAAAGAGTGTGCTGTCCACGGATTAGAGAAGTCGATCAAGGTCTTGTGATGTCTACAAGCCCAAGTTTGTTATGAATATAGTCACAAACCTTAGGACTTGCAGACTTGGTGAATATATCAGCCAGCTGATCTTAACTCCGAGTATGACACGGTAATACCACACCTTCTTCAATCTTCTCCCGAACCTTGTGGCAATCGCTTTCAATGTGCTTAGTTCTCTCATGGAAAACATAATTGGTGGCTATGTGAATTGTAGCCTCATTGTCACAATGCATAGTGATCGGTTGATTTGAGTCAATACCAAGATCCTTGAGCAGCCCCTTTAACCAAGTCAACTCGTTTGTTAGCTTCCACATCGCTCGATACTCGGCCTCAGCGCTTGAACAAGATACCACCTTTTGCTTCTTCGACTTCCATGTAACTAGATTTCCACCAATGAAAGTACAATATCCAGTGGTTGACCTCCTATCCAAGGTATCTCCATTGTAGTCGGCATCACAGTAGCCCACTATCTCAGTGTTATCATTCTTTCCCATCCAGATGCCTTGACCCGGACTGCCCTTGAGATAGCTGAGAATCCTCTCGACCATGCTCCATTGATACTTGGTTGGAGCCTTCATGTGTTGACTGACCTGATTCACAGCATAACATATGTCAGGTCGCGTGATGGTAAGATATATCAACTTACCTACAAGGCGGCGATAGCGCATGACGTCCGGGAACGGCTCGTCCATGGGTTCCCTTGGTTGGCCTTCTTTTGCCCGAATGCTCTCCCCCTTTCGCTTGAGCTGGTAGTCCTCATCAAGTGGTGTAGGAGCCGGAGACACGCCAAGCTTGCCCGTTTCAGCCAATAAATCAAGAGTATATTTGCGTTGAGAAAGGAAGAGCCCCTCCGGAGATCGACAGATTTCAATGCCAAGGAAGTATTTGAGTTCCCCCAGGTCCTTAATATCAAAGGCAGATTTGAGGGACTGTTTGGTGTCTTCAATACCAGTCGTATCATCGCCAATCACAATGATGTCGTCGACATAGATAAGCACCACCACAAGGCCAAGAGAGGTTTGAAGTGTAAAAAGAGTGTGATCAGCCTCCGATCGGCGAAAACCTTGAGTCTTGAGGGTGGAGCTCAGTTTGTGATACCAGGCACGCGGGGACTGTTTGAGTCCATAGATGGCCTTACGAAGCCGCAAGACTTTCTCGGGAGCGACCAAGTCTTCAAGGCCCGGAGGATGCGTCATATAAACTTCTTCGTCTAATTCGCCTTGAAGAAACGCGTTCTTGACATCCATCTGCCATAAATCCCATGAGAGGTTGACTGCAAGGGAAAGCACGACCCGAACCGTGTGGAGTTTGGCCACTGGTGCAAACGTCTCCATGTAGTCGGCACCATATGTTTGGGTGAAGCCACGTGCGACCAGCCGAGCTTTATGTCGTTCAATGGCGCCGGTGCTTAGGAACTTGATGGTGAAAACCCATTTGGAGCTCACGGGCTTTTTGCCTTTGGGAAGGTCGGCTTCGTCCCATGTGTGGTTCCGGATCATGGCACCAGTTTCGTCATCGACAGCCTCTAACCATTCCTTGTGATTCTTAGCCTCGTCATAGGTTTGAGGTACCCAGTGAGCATCAACTTGGCCAAAGAAAGCTCGGTGATCACTTGGGAGCAGCTCAAGTGAACAGACGGCCTGGATAGGATGGGCAACGGCTTGGCTGTTGTAGTAGACGCGCTTATCTCTCCAGGTGGACGGATGAGATTTAACACGGTCACTCCTTCGTAGGGCCGGTTGTGTAGGCAGCGCGACGCCAGGGGACCCAATACTGCCTCCGTCCGTAGTGGCCCCATCCGAGTGACCCTCGGTCGCGGCCAAGGGTTCTGTGGTAGGCGGCATAGGAGCAGGAGCACCATGGCCGCCGGCTACGGGTGGGCTCGGCTCAGGAATAATGTGGTCTGAAGGGGAGACATCCTCTGGGACAGTAGCATGATCCTGCCTACCTTCAGTAGGTGGCGGACGGGGCGCGGACCGGATAGGGCCTGTCGGTGGAGACGGTTGTCCAAGATGATCTAGAAGAAACTTTAAGCTGGAGGCCCGGTCATTTTGTGAATGTGAGAGATCCTTAAGGCTGTTCCAGTCCTTGTTATCAAAGTAGCCAATATTCTCCATGAACCGAACATCTCGAGAGACATATAACCGACTTGTGGCTGGGTCATAGCACTTGTACCCCTTTTAAGTCGTTGAATAACCGATGAACATACACTTTGTGCTTTTCGCATGCAGTTTACTTCGCTGCTCTCCAGGCACTAACACAAAACAAACACAATCAAAAAACGCGTAAGTGATCGAGAGATGGTTTAAATTTGTTTAATACCTCGAATGGTGACAAATCATTTAGAACTTTGGTTGGTATCCGGTTGATCAAGTAACATGCAGTCATCACAGCATCCCCCCCAATATCTCTTTGTAACATGTGAATGGAACATCATTGATCGTACAACTTCCATGAGGTGTCGGTTCTTCCTCTCGGCCACACCGTTTTGTTGAGGCGTATAGGGACAACTAGTTTTGTTGGAGAATACCATGCCTAGATAGATGTGCGTTGAACTTGTGACTTGTGTATTCCCCACCATTATCCGACCTTAGCACCTTAATTTGAGCATTGAAGTGATTAGTAACATAATTTTGAAAATTAACAAAGGCATCAAACACCCTATCTATAGATGGTAATAATGTGACCCAAGTATATTTCGTTTTTTCATCAATAAATGTCACAAAATACGTGTTATTATCCCTAGATAGGCATGGTGATGTCCATACATCCGAATGAACTAAATCAAAGCAATGCTCATAAATAGTAGTTGACTTTGGAAAAGTAGACTTGCAATATTTTCCAAGGATACAAGACTCACAACTTGAGTTATCAAAAGAAACACTAGGAAACATTAAACCAAGAGCACGAGAATGTGGATGACCTAGCCTAGCATGCCAAACCATATTCGAATTAACAACAAAACAAGATTTAATAGATGTAGATAAGTTTGGTGAAGTTTTCTCTAGGACATAGAGATCTCCACTCCCTTTTCATTCTCCAAGAACTTTCCCAGTCTCAATATCCGTAAAATGAACACTATTAGGACCAAAGATAGCATATCAATTCAAATCATTAGTGGCTCTCTTAACCGATAAAAGATTAGAGGTGAAGGTAGGCATAAAGAAAGCTTTTGAGTCTTTATCAAACAGTTTCAAGTCCCCTATTCCTTTCACAGGTATTTGTTCTCCATTAGCAATAATAACACTCCCTAAAGCCGATTTTATGTTTTTAATTAGACTAGGGTTACTAATCATGTGGTGAGAAGCACCTGAGTCAACAACAAGAGACCTACTTGGTTTAGAAGCAAGAAACGAGTTACCGGATTCTTTGAGTGAGGCAATGGAACGAATAAGGGTCTCTATATCAGTCTTCCTCGCCACCTCCCCATAGGACGCAGTCATGGCCGTCTCTTCTCCTTGCCTCGATGGCCCGGCCCTTTTTTCACCTACCGCTTCCTTGGAGAGATTAGCTTTGAACTTTGCTGGTTTAAGGTGGGGGTGAAGAATCCAGCATTTGTCCTTCATGTGACCCTTCTTCTTGCAGTGGTCACACACCCAGACCTTCCTATCTTCCTGCTTGTACACTCCCTTATTTGCCGTGACTAGCTCCCCCTTACCGCTAAATAGATCGAATGAGCCTTGTTCCTTTTGAACTTGGGAACACACTTCTTCAAAGCTAGGAAGCTTGTCTCCTCTTAGAATGTGCTTCATGAGATCGTTAAAGGCTGGGTTGAGCGTGAGTAGGAGACCAAAGATCCTATCTTGCTCTTTCCTCTCATTAAGGACCGTCGGATCTAGGGAACTTGGTCGTAAGGCCTCAAGCTCCGAACAAAAGGCCCTGAACTTACCAAGGTGCTTAGTAAACTCCAAGTCATCTTGGCTCAGGCTGTTGATGGCTCTCTTAACTTCAAAGACTCGGGTCAAGTTAGAGACATTACCATAAACTCTTTTAAGCGTTTCCCAAAGCTCCTTGGTCGTCTCGCAATAGGAGTAGGCTTCAAGGATTGGCGTATCGAGAGAGTTCTGCAGAATAGATAGGACAACTTGGTCTTCTTGAAACCACTTGGCCTTCTTCTCGCTCTCTTCCTCTACTTCCACCTCGGAAGCGCCTTCATCTTCTCCTTTGAGGTTTTGCTTCAGAACATAGTCGGTTTCGACATGACTCAAAAGACCACGACCTCCAAGGGCGGTTCTTGTCCACAGCAAGTAGTTTGTTCCCTTAAGAACAACCGGTGTAACAATGGGCTTAGCGTTTTCCATGGTTTGAATGTTATGGAACGTTGAATAAAACGTTTACCCGGAGAATAAAAGCGGCAAGAATGAGAAGTCGAGTAAGAAGAGTTGGAGAACAAGAGAATAGTGGAGTTAGATTGTCAAGAACAACAACCTAGCTCTGATACCATGTTAGAATTAGCGGAAGACTTAAGAGTTTAGAAGAATAGAATCGAGAGAGAGAGAGAGAGAGAGAGTTTAGGTGAACAAAGAAAATAAGAAGAAGAAGAATCGGTTCCACTAGAATAGAATATCACTAATGTAGTCTTACAACCTTTAAATAGACAATAGAAGTAGGGCAACCTTCCTAAGACAAGAATAGAAACAAGTGATAGTGACATTAGGAGAGAGGTGTATGTGACCAAGGTGATAGTGACCTATCCGTTGGCTTAAGGGGACATGTGACTTCTTCCTCTTCTCACTCCAACGGCTAGAATAGATGATTCTAGACCTCTTGTATGGGCCGAGCACACACACATACTCCTCTTGTCTCATCATTCGGCCCATGTGACATTGAGTTCACACATTTTGACCCTAGAAACAGTAACAATGCTGTTTACTGCTTCGAATCAATGTTTGCTTGGTTTTTGTTTGTTTCGGGACAAAATGGGTAAAAATGGTCTCTAAACACTCCAAATTCACCCGAACTCTTATAATTAGTCAAATGGATTGGATTGTTACATATTTTGACCCTAGAAAGAGTAAAATAGCTGTTTACTGCTTCGAATCAATGTTTTCTCTCGGTTTTAGCATGTTTTCTCGGTTTAAGCTTGTTTTGGGATAAAACGGGTTTTAGTGTTGTCAAAACACTCCAAATTCATCCCGAACTCTTACAATTAGTCAAATGCATTGGGTTATCACACATTGTGACCCTATAAACAGTAACAAATCTGTTTACTACTTAGAATCAATGTTTTCTCGGTTTTTGCCTGTTTCGGGACAAAATCGGTAAAATTGGTCTCTAAACACTCCCAATTCAACCCGAACTCTTATAATTAGTCAAATTGATTGGATTGTTACATATTTTGACCCTAGAAAGATTAACCTTGCTGTTTACTGCTTCTAATCAATGTTTTCTCTCTGTTTTAGCCTGTTTTCTCGGTTTAAGCTTGTTTTGGGATAAAATGCGTTTAAGTGTTGTCTAAACACTCCAAATTCATCCCGAACTCTTACAATTAGTCAAATGCATTGGATTGTCACACATTCTGACCCTAAAAACAGTAACAAAGCTGTTTGCTGCTTAGAGTCAATGTTTTCTCGGTTTTAGCCTGTTTCGGGACACAATGGGTAAAAGTGGTGTCTAAACACTCCAAATTCAACCCGAACTATTATAATTAGTCAAATGCATTTGATTGTTACATATTTTGACCCTAGAAAGAGTAACATAGTTTTTTAATGCTTCGAATCAATGTTTTCTCTCGGTTTTAGCTTGTTTTCTTGGTTTAAGCCTGTTTTGGGATAAAACAGGTTAAAGTGTTGCCTAAACACTCCAAATTCAACCCGAACTCTTAAAATTAGTAAAATGTACTGTAATGTCACACATTCTTACCCTATAAACAGTAACAAAGCTGTTTACAACTTTAAATCAATGTTTTTCTCGGTTTTAGCCTGTTTCAGGACAAAATAGGTATAATTGGTGTTTAAACACTCCAAATTCAACCGGAACTCTTATAATAAGTCAAATGCATTGGATTGTAACATATTATGACCCTAGATAGTGTAACATAGCTGTTTACTACTTCAAATCAGTTTTTTCTTTCAGTTTTAGCCTGTTTTCTCGGTTTAAGCTTGTTTTGGGATAAAATGGGTTTAAATGTTGTCTAAGCACTCCAAATTCATCCCGAACTCTTACAATTAGTCAAATGCATTGGGTTATCACACATTGTGACCCTGTAAACAGTAACAAAGCTGTTTACTACTTAGAATCAATGATTTCTTGGTTTTTGCCTGTTTCGGGACAAAATGGGTAAAAGTGATCTCTAAACACTCCAAATTCACCCGAACTCTTATAATTAGTCAAATGGATTGGATTGTTACATATTTTGACCCTAGAAAGAGTAACATAGCTGTTAACTGCTTCGAATCAATGTTTTTTCTCGGTTTTAGCCTGTTTTCTCGGTTTAAGCTTGTTTTGGGATAAAATGGGTTTAAGTGTTGTCTAAACACTCCAAATTCATCCCGAACTCTTACAATTGGTCAAATGCATTGGCTTATCATACATTGTGACCCTATAAACAGTAACAAAGCTGTTTACTACTTAGAATCAATGTTTTCTCGGTTTTTGCCTGTTTCGGGACAAAATAGGTAAAAGTCGTCTCTAAACACTCCAAATTCAACCCGAACTCTTATAATTAGTCAAATGGATTGGAGTGTTACATATTTTAACCCTGGAAAGAGTAACTGATGTTCATATATTTTACCTTGTTTTCCCTTAGTTTATCCACAACTTTTGCATCTTTTGCTATCCATGTAGGGCATTATTGTGTAGCTTTAGGACTAATCATGCATTAGAGTATAGTTGCATTGCATTTGCATCTTTTCATGCATAAACAGGTGATTTTGGAGCTTAAGGAGCATGGAAGCAATGCTGAGGAGAAGTGAAGCAATCCTGACGAGAAAACAAGAAAGTTAAGGCTGAAGAATCAAGGTCCGGAGTCCAACTCGAGTGCACACTCGACCAGGCACTCGACCATGTGCTGAGAAGGACTCGACCGAGTGGAGAATGCACGAGAGAAGCCAGCTCGACCAGCCACTCGACCGAGCACTGGTCGAGTTGACCGAGCCGTTGACTGCTTTGACTTTTTGTATTTTTAGGGCTTCCACCTCACCTCCTATATAAAGCCCTTGTACCTACAGCCACAAAAGAGTCCAGCTTTTTAGAGAGTCTAAAACCTAGTTTTTACCTTTTTTAGATTTTATTCCTTTTGCACTTTCTTTTATTTTAGATTTTGTACTTGTTTAAGAAAGAATGACTAGATTCTTGTATTTTGTTTGTTTCATAACTTTCAAAGTATTAAGATTTCGAGTTTTATTCCTTCATCAATATTGTAGATCTCTGTTTCATCTTTCTAATGATGCAAGTTTCAATATTTTTTGGGTTTTTGACTTATTTCACCATGTGTTCTTGTGAGTAGTTTGTTTAGGACCTTGAGGATGGGTTAGGCTGGGTTGATCTTGTGGTTTATTTGATTTGGTCAAGCTGGATTGTTGTAGATCTCTTCTAGGCTAGATGTTCTTAATGCTGATCCTATATCTGAGAAGGTAGGGTTTGATTTCAAGCATCTTAGCATCACACCAATGTCTAAGGAGCATAGATAAGGCTAGATCTAGAGCTTACCATTAGGCTTGCTAAGAGATTAGAGGTCTTGTTTGGTTTGAGATGTATTGCTTAATGCCTGCTTGTGTAGATTCTTTACTTTGTGAGAACAAGTCTAGAAATGCATAGGTTTGATTGTTTCTTGCCATGAGAGTGGATTACACATGTCTTAGAATAGTATGTCAAGAGATCAGCTCAAAGTTTGCTTGAGATTTGTTGACCAAGTTAGATAACCACAATGATTAGCTCAGCCCATGAATCCCTCCTCAAGGCCTTCTTTGTTTATTAATATCTTAGTCTAAATATCATTGCTTGCTTGTTGTTTGATTAGTTTTTGCATTGCTCTGTTTTTCTTGTGTTGCTCTGTTTTCACGTTTAGTCTAGCTCGACCCTGTACTCGACCTACACTCAGTCGAGTGCTGCTCGAGTTCGTCTCCAGAATTTGTGTTCATGCTTTGTAGTTGTCCTGTCTTATCTCTTGTTTCATTCCTGTTTCATTTCTATCGCATTCACTTAGTTTTTTGTTCATTACTTGTCTTGCATTAGTTCATTAGCATAGTGTCAATTTCTGTTCTTGCTATTATAATCATTCTGTTTCATTTGCATTTAGTATCTTGTTCTAGTTGTTTTTACTTTCTGCATTTCATATCTCATTATAGGATTGTTAGTGACAAACAATCTTTACATTTGGCTTGACTTAGACTCATATGCACATCTTGATTGTTCACAAACACTCAGATAGGATTGACACCTCTTATACTGCAACTGCATAAGGGAAATTGAAACACCCTGACATCCATTCATTCATAACTCATCATTCCATACATCATTCATTCACCACACCACACAAATAGTCAGTTTCAATTTGGCGTCGTTGCCCATTTGAGTTTGTTTTGTGACATTTAGGATCATTATTAGTCTAAGATTAAGTTCGTTTAAACACTTGTGAAGTTACTGAACTCGAATCTTCCTTTGCTTGGCTGTTTTGAGTTTCAGGTACCCACTCGACCACCTACTCGACCGAGCTGGGATCGAGCACTTGATCGAGCCAGAAGCCGGATCCAAATAGCCATTACTTCCCAGTCGACTCGACCACCCACTCGAGCCAGCGCTCGACCGTGTACCTGTTCGAGTCTGTAGTAGAGTTTGTTGATGCACAGAAGGTCAAAAGGCAAAGACAGTCTTCAACAGCCTATTGACAACATCCACAGGCTACAAAAGGGTTTGAGACATAAGCAAGGGAGAGTAGTTCAACAACAACAAGGTGAAGACATCATGGAGCAACCAGCTATCCATGAGCAGAGAACAAGGCACATTGGTGCAGGAGATGCACCCAATACCCACAACCAAAGGGCTGGAATTGTGCCACCTTCAGTAGCAAACAATAACTTTGAGATCAAGAGTGGATTGATCTCAATGATACAAGCCAACAAGTTTCATGGGTTGCCAATGGAAGATCCACTAGATCACCTTGATGAGTTTGACAGAATATGTGGACTCACAAAGATCAATGGAGTGAGTGAAGATGGATTCAAATTAAGGCTCTTCCCATTTTCTCTTGGAGACAAAGCTCACCTTTGGGAAAAGACTCTTCCTACTGGAGCTATCACCACATGGGATGCATGCAAGAAAGCTTTTCTGGCCAAGTTCTTCTCCAATGCAAGGACTGCTAGGTTGAGGAATGAAATTTCTGGGTTTGCTCAAAGGAATAAGAGAGCTTTTGTGAAGCTTGGGAGAGGTTTAAAGGATTCCAGACTCAGTGTCCTCACCATGGCTTCAGCAATGAGTCACTTCTAAGCACTTTGTATAGAGGAGTACTTCCCAAGATCAGGATGCTTCTTGATACAGCCTCTAATGGAAACTTCCTCAACAAGAATGTGGAAGAAGGATGGGAATTAGTTGAGAATCTTGCTCAATCTAATGGCAATTATAATGAGGATTATGATAGGACCATAAGGGGCTCCTCAACTGATCAAGAGGACAAGTATAAAAAGGATTTGAAGATGGTCAATGAGAAGCTTAACAAGATACTCCTCAGCCAGTCCAAGACCATTCACTTCATTGGTGAAGAAGAAGCTCCAGTTCAAGAGGGGGAGCCTGAATTTGCTGAGCTATGCTACATGCAAAACCAGGGAGGATACAAGGGCTACAACCAAAGAGGTTTCAAACAGAACAACCTCTCTTATAGGAGCACCAATGTGGCCAACCCTCAAGACCAAGTCTATCCACCTCCCCAGCCTCAACAACAGCAACAAAACTACATCCCAAAGCAACAACATCAGGTGTTCCAGCCCCAATTGTGTCCCCCACCAGGGTTTCAGACTAACCAAGGCCAGGAACAGGACTTAAGAGCAATGATGCAACAGTTGTTGATTGGGCAAACACAAGGCAAGATTGAGGAAGCCAAACAGTTTGCTGAATTGAATCAAAGGCTCACATCACAGTACAATGATCTGAACATGAAGTTTGAAGGTCTCAACTCCAGAGTAAAGTATATGGAGAGTAACATTGCCTCTACTTCAGCTCCTAAACCTAACCAACTCCCTGGAAAAGCTGTTCAAAATCCAAGGGAGTTCACTGCAAAAGCCATTCATATCTCTGATGAGGAAGTCACTGAGGACAGTGAAGTCCAAGTTTGGGGGAATTCATTAGTTACAGAAGCCCCAAGTGACGTTTGTGCAAAGCAACTGGAGTCCGCCATTGCACTCGACCAGGTACTCGAACAGCCACTCGACCGAGTGCATGCTCGAGTGGTCGATCGAGTTGCAGACTCAGAAGCTGCCAAGCCTGCTAAGTACATTCCTTCTGCTTACAAGCCACCTCTTCCATTCCCAGGACGTTTCAAAGCACAAAAGATTAAGGAGCTTAGGGAAATCATTGAGAGAAAGGTGATGATGGCTAAGCAACAAGAGGAAGAGAAGGCTTTGAAGGAAGTGGTTATGATTGAGAAAGAAGAAGAAGTGATGGCCATACAAGAGATCACCATTGCTTACCAAGAAGAAGAGAGAGGACCTGCCTTGGAACAGTATGATCCATATCCTCTCTACAAAGATTTTTTGCGTTATTTGTCAAAGAAGAAGGCTGAAGCTCAAGATGAGAAGGATCTTGAGGACCTTGGAGGAGTTATCCTTCCAATCAAGCTTAAGGATCCAGGTCCATTCTATCTGCCTTGCACACTTAGCTATCTTCACTACAACTAATGCCTTTGTGATTTGGGAGCTTCAACAAGTGTGATGCCATACTACATAGCACAAAAGCTTGGGAGAACTGATTTCAAATCCACCAACCTTCATATATGTCTAGCTGATGGATCAAACAAGGAGATAGTTGGAAGGTTGGAGAATGTCCCAGTCAAGATAGGGAAGGCAAGGGTTCACACTGATTTTGTGGTGTTGGAGATGGACAAGGAACCTGAAGATCCAATCATTCTTGGAAGGCCATTCTTAGCCACTGTTGGAGCAGTTATTGATGTCAAAGAGGGTCTTGTGACCTTGAACATTGCTGAAGATATAGCCATGAAGTTTAACATCTATAACCCAACCAACCTTCCTACCATTGATGATCAACCTTTTACTATTAAGGACAAAGGAGGTCAAGAAGGTTTAAGTGGTGAAGCAATTCCAAAGTCTAAGCTCTCCTTTCAAGATGATTCTGTGGAAAAGCTTAAGAGGTCAGTTCAAGAGTTGACTAGTATGGTTGAGGATCTCCAAGTTAAGCTGAACAAGAGGTCTTTAAGGAAAGCAAGACCAAGGCTCAAAATCAAGAAGAAATATGGTTTGTGTGTTATGGGTGAGGAGATCAAGGATCAACTTCACAGTGATCAAGAGGTTCCAGGGAGGATTTCATCACCTCCTTGGTATGTAAACCAAGTCTAAAAAGGACACCAAAGTCAAGCTTAGTGACTTTAAACAAGCTCACTAGGGAGGAAGTCCCTAAGGTATCCTTTGTAAATATGGTTTATTTTCCTTGTAGTTTTGATGTGTTTTCTTTTATGTTTGTGTTGGACAGGCCTTTAGGTGAAAATGTAGTTGGGTAAGGAGAGATTTAGACTTGGAGAAGGAGACTCGCAGGCCCACTCGACCTGCCCACGAGAGGTACTCGACCGAGCTAGAAAGGAATTAAGGCCCATTTGATCTTCAAATCGCTAGAACGATCAAGTGGAGGGAAGAACAAGAAGAAAAATTTTGAAATTTCAAAATTTGGTCAAGGTGCTCGACCGTGTACAGTCGAGTGTGGGGTCGAGTGGCAGCAAAAAGCAGGTCAAAGATTCCCATTTCAAATTTGAATGGTATGGACGCTCCACCCTTGTCTCTTTGTTCCCTTAGCTTCTTTATATAGACCTTGCACGAGATTATACCTCTCACATTCTCTCATTTGCTCAAAACAATTGAATTCAAGTTTTAAAGTCTCTCTCATAGCTTATCTTTTGTTCAAGCTTAGTTCTTTCAAGTTTTTGGGTCACTAACCTATTAACTTTGAGCTTTGAGTCTATTCCCTTCAGTTCTTTTTGAAAAAAAAAATGTCTTCAAGGATCACTAGGAAGTCTCAACAAACCGCTGCAAACTCCATGGAACGTCATGATGCTAGCCTTGAATCAAGAGGAGAAGCTGGAAGAGCCACTCGACGCCCCACTCGATCATGCACTCGACCGAGTGGCGGTTCGAGCAGCCGGTCGAGCCAGATGACGTGTCCAAGGAGAGAGAGAGTTGAGGAAGATCCTGAGAGGACTGAAAGTGAGGAGGAAAGGGAGTCAACTCTCAATGAGTTCATGAGGAGACACAAGGCCAAAGGGAAGAGGCCAGCAGTTGAGGTTGAACAAGAGAAGAGTGAGAATGAGAGTGAGGAAGAAAGTGAAAAAGAAGAGTTAGAGGATGATGGAGAAGCTGAGTCTTGTGGGTTGTCAAAGAGGCAACTTTATGATGCTTTCATGAGAATGGAGTTCTTAGGGACTAGATATCCACACAAGGAAACCATGGAGAAGCTAGCCATTGATGAAGATGTGGAGTATCTCTTTGGGAAGAGCAACCTAACCAAGTTTATGGGGCTTTGCATGGAGGGCTACAAAGAAGAGAGTTGTGAGTTTCTAGCCACAGTCAAGCTGCACACATATGCAAGGAAGGATGCTGAGTTAGGAGCTGGTCACATTGCTTTCACAATCAAGGGGAAGAAGTATGATCTTTCAATGAAGAAGATAGCCAATGTGTTTGGTTTTGAGGTTGGGAGCAATAGGAGTTTGATGATTTCAAGAGAAGAGCTCTATGCTGTGTGGGAAACCATTGGGGACAACAAATTCTATTCATCCTCCAATTCCAAGAGTTCAAGGATAAGGAGCCCAATCCTAAGGTACTTCCACAAAGCTCTTGCCAACATTTTCTTTGCTAGGAAGGAAACTGGGAACATTAATGAGGGGGAGCTAAAGATGATTGATTTGGCTCTCAATGGAATCATCTTTCAAGCAAGAAATGGTACAATCATTCTTGGGAGCACTGTGGAGACTGACCTAGCAATGGTGCTCATTGACCACATGATTTACTTGAGAAGTTGGGTAAGCAAGTTGGAGAACAAATGATCAAGAGGAGCACTAACCATTGGAGGCATCATTACTCCAATCCTACAAGCTGCTAAGGTTCCACTTAGAGGAGAAAGGGTTTCACCAAGATGGATTGACTCTAGCTACCTCACCTCTACTCTCATCCTAGCCAAAGAGATGCATCAAGGGAATCACATTTTAAACTTTGAACTTCCAACACTTGGGAAAAAGCAACTGATTTTGCCTAACCAAGAGCTCACCACCATTCAAGAAGGAGCCAACATTGACTTTTGGCCAGCTGAGGAGCATTTGTTTGATGGGATAGTTCAACCTAGAGTTGATGAAGCTGGAGATGTGCAAATGGCTGATGGGGAGGAGCAATTTTACTTTGAGGATTATGAGCTCAACCCAAGAGATAGTAGAGGAGTGAGGGAGGCTACCAAGAGGTTAACTCTTTTGCAAAAATGGAACAAATGGCATGGGAAGAGGTTTGATAAGCTGAAGAAGAAGGTGACCAACATGGCTAAGTCTATCAAGGGCTTAAAGAAGGAGATTGCTGAGTTGAAGAGTGGGAATTCTTCACCTACACCATCAAGCCCTTTGAGGAGGAGTAGCTCAACTAGAGCACTTTCTAGAGTTGCGAACCCTGTGGAACCATCTAGAGCTTCAATGTGTGAGCCAAATCAGAGGAAGAGGAGCTCAAGTACCCGAGAACAACCATTTTCAAGGTACTCGACCGGGTCACTCGAGCACCCACTCGACTGAGCACCTCCAATGCACTCGGCCGAGTTCCAGCCCAGATCACCCTATGGCTTCCCACCTCCAGCTGCTTATCCAGGATATCCAGGTTACCCTCCCATCCCACCCCAGTACTTCATGGATCCAGCACTCTACCAGCAGTTCTACCAGCAGCAAGGTCAGATTATTGACACTCATGGTCCAGCTCGACCCCCCCCCCCCACTCGAGCATGTACTCGACCGAGTACCGGTCGATTCCCATCGTCGAGCTGCCCCAATCTCCACCTCCAAGTCATCAACAAGACCCCAACTACTCCTATGACAGCATGCAGATGGATGTGGACAACTACTTCCACAATCCCTAAGGTACCACTATCACCTTCACTTGTAAATATCATTGCATTTGACATTGTGTTTTGTTTTTTTTTGTTTTTCATCTTGAATCCTCAATCAAATTTCTTTCACACAGGGACTGTGTGATTTAAGTTTGGGGGAGGGTTTGAGATAGCATTTGACATTGTGTTTTGTGATTCTTATTTCAAATTTTTAGCATCATCATGTTAATACTTGCATAGCATCTATGGCATAGAAAAACCCTAAAAATTTGAATTTTTTTTGCAAAATTCTTTATAAAAAAAAAAGAGTGTTCATGTAGTTTGCATTGCATATTAGGATCTTGTTTAGCATGTTTCATGTAGGATTGTATAGTATTTGCATTAGGGATCTATGATGAGTATTCCCTTGTTAGCTTGTTTATTCACTAGACTAGGATCAATGCCCAAGTTAATAGTACTTTGATGCTAGTTGAGTGGTTAGAAGCATAAGATTGAACCAAGCCTTGAATTCCTACACTGCATTTGCTCTAAATTGAAGCATGTTGAGATTTGAAATCATTTCCTATTTATAAGAACCTAATATTGACTTTCAATTATCAATGTGTGCATTGCTTTAAACTCATGGATACCATATACATATTTGGATCATCTTCTTCCTTTTTACCACTCTTGTTGATCCAAGTAGCTGATTTCCTCATTAAGAATCAGTTCTCCTACCCCTAAACCAAACCTTCTTTCAAGTCATGTTTGTTCTTGTGAGAGTGAGGCCTATTTTTGGGATTGAGCTTGGTAGAAAGTGTTAGGTTTGAACTGACAAGGGTAAAGTCTTGTGTAGTTCTAGCTTGCATTTTTCAAACTAGATAGGACTAGGTGGTTCACTTGTTGGGTTTGGGACTTGGCTGTTAAGAAAAGAAAAGAGGAAAAAGAGAAAGAAAAGAGGGTAGAGTCTCCTAAGACTTGAAAACCAAAAGAGAAAACGGTGAAAAAGAAAAGAAGAAGTTAAAGGGTAGAACTAGGATCATTTGGGTTTAGAATGCTAGGATAAAACGCTTTGGGAGCCTTTGGGTAGACAAGGTTTTATTCTTGTATGTGTCTAGGTGTTCTTACCTTTAGCATTCTTCTAAAGCTCAATCCATTTTCATGAAAGAACCTTGATTTTGATAAGCCCTACTCTAAAAAGAGACCATCATTGTCTCAAAGCCTTTATTTCCAAGCCAAATAAGTTTAAGCATTGCATAGAATTGATTCATGTTCTTGATTAATGAATGTTAAAGGAAATGGTTGATTTGAATGCATGTGGATGTCTAAGGCTCAAATCAATAAAGGTTGTGATATGCTTGTCTAAAGTCTTTAAGTATAGCTCATTCAACTTGCATCATAGTACTAGTAACTTGGACATTGATTCTAGATAGTCTATTTGCAAGCTTTAGGAGCTGAGATCCCACTTTCAAACCTCACCTACCTTCTTTTGTCTTGATTATTTGCTTGAGGGCAAGCAAAGACTAAGTTTAGGGGTGTTGATGTTCATATATTTTACCTTGTTTTCCCTTAGTTTATCCACAACTTTTGCATCTTTTGCTATCCATTTAGGCCATTATTGTGTAGCTTTAGGACTAATCATGCATTAGAGTATAGCTGCATCGCATTTGCATCTTTTCATGCATAAACAGGTGATTTTGGAGCTTAAGGAGCATGGAAGCAATGCTGAGGAGAAGTAAAGCAATCCTGAGGAGAAAACAAGAAAGTTAAGGCTGAAGAATCAAGGTCCGGAGTCCAACTCGACCGCACACTCGACCAGGCGCTGAGAAGGACTCGACCGAGTGGAGAATGCACGAGAGAAGCCAGCTCGACCAGCCACTCGACCGAGCACTGGTCGAGTTGACCGAGCCGTTGACTGCTTTGACTTTTTGTATTTTTAGGGCTTCCACCTCACCTCCTATATAAAGCCCTTGTACCTGCAGCCACAAAAGAGTCCAGCTTTTTAGAGAGTCTAAAACATAGTTTTTACCTTTTTTAGATTTTATTCCTTTTGCATTGTCTTTTATTTTAGATTTTGTACTTGTTTAAAAAAGAAAGACTAGATTCTTGTATTTTGTTTGTTTCATAACTTTCAAAATATTAAGATTTCGAGTTTTATTTCTTCATCAATATTGTAGATCTCTGTTTCATCTTTCTAATGATGCAAGTTTCAATATTTTCTGGGTTTTTGACTTATTTCACCATGTGTTCTTGTGAGTAGTTTGTTTAGGACCTTGAGGATGGGTTAGGCTGGGTTGATCTTGTGGTTTATTTGATTTGGTCATGCTTGATTGTTGTAGATCTCTTCTAGGCTAGATGTTCTTAATGCTGACCCTATATCTGAGAAGGTAGGGTTTGATTTCAAGCATCTTAGCATCACACCAATGTCTAAGGAGCATAGATAAGGCTAGATCTAGAGCTTACCATTAGGCTTGCTAAGAGATTAGAGGTCTTGTTTGGTTTGAGATGTATTGCTTAATGCCTGCTTGTGTAAATTCTTTACTTTGTGAGAACAAGTCTAGAAATGCATAGGTTTGATTGTTTCTTGCCATGAGAGTGGATTAAACATGTCTTAGAATAGTATGTCTAGAGATCAGCTCAAAGTTTGCTTGAGATTTGTTGACCAATTTAGATAACCACAATGATTAGCTCAGCCCATGAATCCCTCCTCAAGGCCTTCTTTGTTTATTAATATCTTAGTCTAAATATCATTGCTTACTTGTTGTTTGATTAGTTTTTGCATTGCTCTGTTTTTCTTGTGTTGCTCTGTTTTCACGTTTAGTCTAGCTCGACCCTGTACTCGACCTACCCTCGGTCGAGTGCTGCTCGAGTTCGTCTCCAGAATTTGTGTTCATGCTTTGTAGTTGTCCTGTCTTATCTCTTGTTTCATTCCTGTTTCATTTCTATTGCATTCACTTAGTGTTTCTGTTCATTACTTGTCTTGCATTAGTTCATTAGCATAGTGTCTATTTCTGTTCTTGCTATTATAATCATTTTGTTTCATTTGCATTTAGTATCTTGTTCTAGTTGTTTTTACTTTCTGCATTTCATATCTCATTATAGGATTGTTAGTGACAAACAATCTTTACATTTGGCTTGACTTAGACTCATATGCACATCTTGATTGTTCACAAACACTTAGATAGGATTGACACCTCTTATACTGCAACTGCATAAGGGGAATTGAAACACCCTGACATCCATTCATTCATAACTCATCATTCCATACATCATTCATTCACCACACCACACAAATAGTCAGTTTCAAATTTTTAGGGTTTTTCTATGCCTTAGATGCTATGCAAGTATTAACATGATGATGCTAAAAATTTGAAATAAGAATCACAAAACACAATGTCAAATGCTATCTCAAACCCTCCCCCAAACTTAAATCACACAGTCCTTGTGTGAAAGAAATTTGATTGAGGATTCAAGATGAAAAACAAAAAAAAACAAAACACAATGTCAAATGCAATGATATTTACAAGTGAAGGTGATAGTGATACCTTAGGGATTGTGGAAGTAGTTGTCCACATCCATCTGCATGCTGTCATAGGAGTAGTTGGGGTCTTGTTGATAACTTGGAGGTGGAGATTGAGGCAGGTCGACGATGGGAATCGACCGGGACTCGGTCGAGTACATGCTCGAGTGGGGGGGTCGAGTTGGACCACGAGTGTTAAAATTCTGACCTTGCTGCTGGTAGAACTGCTGGTAGAGTGCTGGATCCATGAAGTACTGGGGTGGGATGGGAGGGTAACCTGGATATCCTGGATAGGCAGCTGGAGGTGGGAAGCCATAGGGTGATCTGGGCTGGAACTCGGCCGAGTGCATTGGAGGTGCTCGGTCGAGTGGGTGCTCGAGTGACCCGGTCGAGTACCTTGAAAATGGTTGTTCTCGGGTACTTGAGCTCCTCTTCCTCTGATTTGGCTTACACATTGAAGCCCTAACTGGTTCCACAGGGTTCGCAACTCTAGAAAGTGCTCTAGTTGAGCTACTCCTCCTCAAAGGGCTTGATGGTGTAGGTGAAGAATTCCCACTCTTCAACTCAGCAATCTCCTTCTTTAAGCCCTTGATAGACTTACCCATGTTGGTCACCTTCTTCTTCAGCTTATCAAACCTCTTCCCATGCCATTTGTTCCATTTTTGCAAAAGAGTTAACCTCTTGGTAGCCTCCCTCACTCCTCAACTATCTCTTGGGTTGAGCTCATAATCCTCAAAGTAAAATTGCTCCTCCCATCAGCCATTTGCACATCTCCAGCTTCATCAACTCTAGGTTGAACTATCCCATCAAACAAATGCTCCTCAGCTGGCCAAAAGTCAATGTTGGCTCCTTCTTGAATGGTGGTGAGCTCTTGGTTAGGCAAAATCAGTTGCTTTTTCCCAAGTGTTGGAAGTTCAAAGTTGAAAATGTGATTCCCTTGATGCATCTCCTTGGCTAGGATGAGATTAGAGGTGAGGTAGCTAGAGTCAATCCATCTTGGTGAAACCCTTTCTCCTCTAAGTGGAACCTTAGCAGCTTGTAGGATTGGAGTAATGATGCCTCCAATGGTTAGTGCTCCTCTTGATCATTTGTTCTCCAACTTGCCTACCCAACTTCTCAAGTAAATCATGTGGTCAATGAGCACCATTGCTAGGTCAGTCTCCACAGTGCTCCCAAGAATGATTGTACCATTTCTTGCTTGAAAGATGATTCCATTGAGAGCCAAATCAATCATCTTTAGCTCCCCCTCATTAATGTTCCCAGTTTCCTTCCTAGCAAAGAAGGTGTTGGCAAGAGCTTTGTGGAAGTACCTTAGGACTGGGCTCCTTATCCTTGAACTCTTGGAATCGGAGGATGAATAGAATTTGTTGTCCCCAATGGTTTCCCACACAGCATAGAGCTCTTCTCTTGGAATCATCAAACTCCTATTGCTCCTGAAACTGACTTTCTTTGTGGTGTGGTGAAAGAAAGATGTATGGAATGATGATGTATGGAATGAATAGAAGTCAGGGTGTTTCAATTCCCCTTATGCAGTTGAAGTATAAGAGGTGTCAATCCTATCTGAGTGATTGTGAACAATTAAGATGTGCATAAGAGTCTAAGTCAAGTCAATTGTAAAGATTGTTTGTCACTAACAATCCTAAAATGAGATATGAAATGCAGAAAGTAAAAACAACTAGAACAAGATACTAAATGCTAACAGAACAGACAAATTAAAGCTATAATGAAACTAGAACAGAGATAGACACTATGCTAATGAACTAATGCAAGACAAGTAATGAACAGGAAACTACATGAATGCAATGGAAATGAAACAGGAATGAAACAAGATAATCAAAAATCAAAAACACAAGTTCTGGGGATGAACTCGAGCAGCACTCGACCGAGTGTAGGTCGAGTACGTGGTCGAGCTAGACTTATATAGGAGATGAGGTGGAAGCCCTAAAAATACAAAATGTCAAAGCAGTCAACGGCTCAGTCAACTCGACCAGTGCTCGGTCGAGTGGCTGGTTGAGCTGGCTTCTCTCGTGCATTCTCCACTCGGTCGAGTCCTCCTCAGCACACGGTCGAGTGGTGGTCGAGTGGTGCGGTCGAGTTGGACTCCGGACCTTGATTCTACACCCTTAACTCTCTTGTTTTCTCCTCAGGATTGCTTCACTTCTCCTCAGCATTGCTTCCATGCTCCTTAAGCTCCAAAATCACCTGTTTATGCATGAAAAGATGCAAATGCAATGCAACTATACTCTAATGCATGATTAGTCCTAAAGCTACACAATAATGGCCTAAATGGATAGCAAAAGATGCAAAAGTTGTGAATAAACTAAGGGAAAACAAGGTAAAATATATGAACATCAACACCCCCAAACTTAGTCTTTGCTTGCCCTCAAGCAAATAATCAAGACAAAAGAAGGTAGGTGAGGTTTGAAAGTGGGATCTCAGCTCCTAAAGCTTGCAAATAGACTATCTAGAATCAATGTCCAAGTTACTAGTACTATGATGCAAGTTGAATAAGCTATACTTAAAGACTTTAGACAAGCATATCACAACCTTCACTGATTTAAGCCTTAGATGTCCACATGCATTCAAATCAACCATTTCCTTGAACATTCATTAATCAAGAACATGAATCAATTATGTGCAATGCTTAAACTCATTTGGATTGGCAGTAAAAGGTTTAGAGACAATGATGGTCTCTTTTTAGAGTAGGGCTTATCAATATCAAGGTTCTCTCATAAAAAATGGATTGAGCTTTAGAAGAATGCTAAAGGTAAGAACACTTAGACACATACAAGAACAAAACCTTGTCTACCCAAAGGCATCCAAAGTGTTTATCCTATCAATACCCAATTGATCCTAGTGCTACCCTTTAACTTCTTTTCTTCTTTTTCACCCTTTTCTCTTTTGGTTTTAAAGTCTTAGGAGAGGTTTCTTATTTAATCTTTCTAGTGGAACGGGGGATTCTTACTTATTTACTATGGTTCTCTTTTCTTCTTATTCTTAAGACATATAAGCATTTTGCTAGACTTCTCTTTTCTTTCTTTCTTTTCTTTAACTAGAACCATCTTTAAACAACCTTATTCTTCCCATTCTTTCACTAGACTTTAAATTTTCTTAAACACATTCCCCTCCTAAAGACTCTAACCTTTTCTTTCTCTTTTTCCTCTTTTCTTTTCATAATAGCCAAGTCCCAAACCCAACAAGTGAACCACCTAGTCCTATCTAGTTTGAAAAATGCAAACTAGAACTACACAAGGCTTTACTCTTGTCAGTTCAAACCTAACACTTTCTACCAAGCTCAATCCCAAAAATAGGCCTCACACACACAAGAATAAACATGGCTTGAAAGAAGGTTTGGTTGAGGGGTAGGGGAACTGATTCTAATGATTCAATCAGCTACTTGGATCAACAAGAGTGGTAAAAAGGAAGAAGATGATCCAAATATGTATATGGTATCCATGAGTTTAAAGCAATGCACACATTGATAATTGAAAGTCAATATTAGGTTCTTATAAATAGGAAATGGTTTCAAATCTCAACATGCTTCAATTTAGACCAAATGCAATGTAGGAATTCAAGGCTTAATTTAATCTTATGCTTCTAACCACTCAACTAGCACCAAAGTACTATTAACTTGGGCATTGATCCTAGTCTAGTGAATAAACAAGCTAATAAGGGAATACTCATCATAGATCCCTAATGCAAATATTATACAATCCTACATGAAACATGCTAAACAATATCCTAATGTGCAGTGCAAACTACATGAACACTCTTTTTTTATAAAGATTTTTGCAAAAAAATTCAAATTTTTAGGGTTTTTCTATGCCTTAGATGCTATGCAAGTATTAACATGATGATGCTAAAAATTTGAAATAAGAATCACAAAACACAATGTCAAATGCTATCTCAAACCCTCCCCCAAACTTAAATCACACAGTCCCTGTGTGAAAGAAATTTGATTGAGGATTCAAGATTAAAAACAAAAAACAAAACACAATGTGAAATGCAATGATATCTACAAGTGAAGGTGATAGTGGTACCTTAGGGATTGTGGAAGTAGTTGTCCACATCCATCTGCATGCTGTCATAGGAGTAGTTGGGGTCTTGCTGGTGACTTGGAGGTGGAGATTGGGGCAGCTCGACGATGGGAATCGACCGGGACTCGGTCGAGTATGTGCTCGAGTGGGGGGGTCGATCTGGACCACGAGTGTCAAAATTCTGACCTTGCTGCTGGTAGAACTGCTGGTAGAGTGCTTTTCTCAAAGAGATACTCCACACCTTCACCAATGGCTAGCTTCTCCATGGTTTCCTTGTGTGGATATCTGGTCCCTAAGAACTCCATTCTCATGAAAGCATCATAAAGTTGCCTCTTTGACAATCCACAAGACTCAGCTTCTCCATCATCCTCTATCTCTTCTTTTTCACTTTCTTCCTCACTCTCATTCTCACTCTCCTCTTGTTCAACCTCAGCTGCTGGCCTCTTCCCTTTGGCCTTGTGTCTCCTCATGAACTCATTGAGAGTTGACTCCCTTTCCTCCTCACTTTCAGTCCTCTGAGGATCTTCCTCAACTCTCTCTCTCCTTGGACGCGGCATCTGGCTCGACCGGCTGCTCGAACCACCACTCGGTCGAGTGCATGATCGAGTGGGGCATCGAGTGGCTCTTCCAGCTTCTCCTCTTGATTCAAGGCTAGCATCATGACGTTCCATGGAGGTTTCAGCGGTTTGTTGAGACTTCCTAGTGATTCTTGAAGACATTTTTCAAATAGAACTGAAGGGAATAGACTCAAAGCTCAAAGTTAATAGGTTAGTGATCCAAAAACTTGAAAGAACTAAGCTTGAGAGAGACTTTAAAATTTGAATTCAATGGTTTTGAGCAAATGACAGAATGTGAGAGGTATAATCTCGTGCAAGGTCTATATAAAGAAGCTAAGGGAACAAAGAGACAAGGGTGGAGCGTCCATACCATTCAAATTTGAAATGGGAATCTTTGACCTGCTTTTTGCTGCCACTCGACCCCACACTCGACTGTACACGGTCGAGCACCTTGACTAAATTTTGAAATTTCAAAATTTTTCTTCTTGTTCTTCCCTCCACTCGATCGTTCTAGCGATTTGAAGATCAAATGGGCCTCAATTCCTTTCCAGCTCGGTCGAGTACCTCTCGTGGGTAGGTCGAGTGGGCTTGCGAGTATCCTTCTCCAAGTCTAAATCTCTCTTTACCCAACTACATTTTCACCTAAAGGCCTGTCCAACACAAACATAAAAGAAAACACATCAAAACTACAAGGAAAATAAACCATATTTACAAAGGATACCTTAGGGACTTCCTCCCTAGTGAGCTTGTTTAAAGTCACTAAGCTTGACTTTGTTGTCCTTTTTAGACTTGGTTTAGATACCAAGGAGGTGATGAAATCCTCCCTGGAACCTCTTGATCACTGTGAAGTTGATCCTTGATCACTTCACCCTTAACACACAAACCATGTTTCTTCTTGATTTTGAGCCTTGGTCTTGCCTTCCTTAAGGACCTCTTGTTCAGCTTAACTTGAAGATCCTCAACCATACTAGTCAACTCTTGAACTGACCTTTTAAGCTTTTCCACAGACTCATATTGAAAGGAGAGCTTAGCCTTTGGAGTTGCTTCACCACTTGAACCTTCTTGACCTCCTTTGTCCTTGATAGTAAAAGGTTGATCATCAATGGTAGGAAGGTTGGTTGGGTTATAGATGTTAAACTTCATAGCTATATCTTCAGCAATGTTCAAGGTCACAAGACCCTCTTTGACATCAATAACTGCTCCAATAGTGGCTAGGAATGGCCTTCCAAGAATGATTGGATCTTCAGGTTCCTTGTCCATCTCCAACACCACAAAATCAGTGTGAACCCTTGCCTTCCCTATCTTGACTGGAACATTCTCCAACCTTCCAACTATCTCCTTGTTTGACCCATCAGCTAGACATATATGAAGGTTGGTGGATTTGAAATCAGTTCTCCCAAGCTTTTGTGCTATGGAGTATGGCATCACACTTGTTGAAGCTCCCAAATCACAAAGGCATTGGTTGTAGTGAAGATAGCTAAGTGTACAAGGCAGATAGAATGGACCTGGATCCTTAAGCTTGATTGGAATGATAACTCCTCCAAGGTCCTCAAGATCCTTCTCATCTTGAGCTTCAGCCTTCTTCTTTGACAAATCAAGCAAAAAATCTTTGTAGAGAGGATATGGATCATACTGTTCCAAGGCAGGTCCTCTCTCCTCTTCTTGGTAAGAAATGGTGATCTCTTGTATGGCCAACACTTCCTCAACCACAGCTTCTTCAATCACAACCACTTCCTTCAAAACCTTCTCTGCCTCTTGTTGCTCAGCCATCATCTCCTTTCTCTCAATGATTTCCCTAAGCTCTTTAATCTTTTGTGCTTTGAAACGTCCTGGGAATGGAAGAGGTGGCTTGTAAGCAGGAGGAATGTACTTAGCAGGCTTGACAGCTTCTGAGTCTACAACTCGATCAACCACTCGAGCATGCACTCGGTCGAGTGGCTGTTCGAGTACTTGGTCGAGTGCAATAACGGACTCCAGTTGCTTTGCACAAACATCACTTGGGGCTTCAGTAACTAATGAATTCCGCCAAACTTGGACTTCACTGTCCTCAGTGACTTCCTCATCAGAGATATGAATGGCTTTTGCAGTGAACTCCCTTGGATTTTGAACAGCTTTTCCAGGGAGTTGGTTGGGTTCAGATCATTGTACTGTGATGTGAGCCTTTGATTCAACTCAGCAAACTGCTTGGCTTCCTCAATCTTGCCTTGTGTTTGCCCAATCAACAACTGTTGCATCATTGCTCTTAAGTCTTGTTCCTGGCCCTGGTTAGTCTGAAACCCTGGTGGGGGGCACAATTGGGGCTGGAACACTTGGTGTTGTTGCTTGGGGATGTAGTTTTGTTGCTGTTGTTGAGGCTGAGGAGGTGGATAGACTTGGTCTTGAGGATTGGCCACATTGGTGCTCCTATAAGAGAGATTGTTGTTTCTGAAACCTCCTTGGTTGTAGCCTTTGAATCCTCCCTGGTTTTGCATGTAGCACAACTCAGCAAATTCAGGCTCCCCCTCTTGAACTGGAGCTTCTTCTGCACCAATGAAGTGAATAGACTTGGACTGGCTGAGGAGTATCTTGTCAAGCTTCTCATTGACCATCTTCAAATCCTTCTTATACTTGTCCTCTTGATCAGTTGAGGAGCTCCTTATGGTCCTATCATAATACTCATTATAGTTGCCATCAGATTGAGCAAGGTTCTCAACTAATTCCCATCCTTCTTCCACATTCTGGTTGAGGAAGTTGCCATTAGAGGCTGTATCAAGAAGCATTCTTATCTTGGGAAGCACTCCTCTATACAAGGTGCTTAGAAGTGACTCATTGCTGAAGCCATGGTGAGGACACTGAGTCTGGAATCCTTTAAACCTCTCCCAAGCTTCACAAAAGCTTTCATTATTCCTTTGAGCAAACCCAGAAATTTCATTCCTCAACCTAGCAGTCCTTGCATTGGAGAAGAACTTGGCAAGAAAAGCTTTCTTGCATGCATCCCATGTGGTGATAGCTCCAGTAGGAAGAGTCTTCTCCCAAAGGTGAGCTTTGTCTCCAAGAGAAAATGGGAAGAGCCTTAATTTGAATCCATCTTCACTCACTCCATTGATCTTAGTGAGCCCACATATTCTGTCAAACTCATCAAGGTGATCTAGTGGATCCTCCATTGGCAACCCATGAAACTTGTTGGCTTGTATCATTGAGATCAATCCACTCTTGATCTCAAAGTTATTGTTTGCTACTGAAGGTGGCACAATTCCAGCCCTTTGGTTGTGGGTATTGGGTGCATCTCCTGCACCAATGTGCCTTGGTCTCTGCTCATGGATAGCTTGTTGCTCCATGATGGCTTGACCTTGTTGTTGTTGAACTACTCTTCCTTGCTTATGTCTCAAACCCTTTTGTAGCCTGTGGATGTTGTCAATAGGATGTTGAAGACTGTCTTTGCCTTTTGACCTTGTGTGCATCAACAAACTCTACTACAGACTTGAACAGGTACACGGTCGAGCGCAGGCTCGAGTGGGTGGTCAAGTCGACTGGGAAGTAATGGCTATTTGGATCCGGCTTCTGGCTCGATCAAGTGCTCGATCACAGCTCGGTCGAGTGGTGGTCGAGTAGGTGGTCGAGTGGGTACCTGAAACAGAAAACAGCCAAGCAAAGGAAGATTCGAGTTCAGTAACTTCACAAGTGTTTAAACGAACTTAATCTTAGACTAATAATGATCCTAAATGTCACAAAACACACTCAAATGGGCAACGGCGCCAAATTGAAACTGACTTTCTTTGTGGTGTGGTGAAAGAAAGATGTATGGAATGATGATGTATGGAATGAATAGAAGTCAGGGTGTTTCAATTCCCCTTATGCAGTTGCAGTATAAGAGGTGTCAATCCTATCTGAGTGATTGTGAACAATTAAGATGTGCATAAGAGTCTAAGTCAAGCCAATTGTAAAGATTGTTTGTCACTAACAATCCTAAAATGAGATATGAAATGCAGAAAGTAAAAACAACTAGAACAAGATACTAAATGCTAACAGAACAGACAAATTAAAGCTATAATGAAACTAGAACAGAGATAGACACTATGCTAATGAACTAATGCAAGACAAGTAATGAACAGGAAACTACGTGAATGCAATGGAAATGAAACAGGAATGAAACAAGACAATCACAAATCAAAAACACAAGTTCTGGGGATGAACTCGAGCAGCACTCGACCGAGTGTAGGTCGAGTACGTGGTCGAGCTAGACTTAAACGTGAAAACAGAGCAACACAAGAAAAACAGAGCAATGCTAAAACTAATCAAACAACAAGCAAGCAATGATATTTAGACTAAGATTTCAATAAACAAAGAAGACCTTGAGGAGGGATTCATGGGCTGAGCTAATCATTGTGGTTATCTAACTTGGTCAACAAATCTCAAGCAAACTTTGAGCTGATCTCTAGACATACTATTCTAAGACATGTTTAATCCACTCTCATGGCAAGAAACAATCAAACCTATGCATTTCTAGACTTGTTCTCACAAAGTAAAGAATCTACACAAGCAGGCATTAAGCAATACATCTCAAACCAAACAAGACCTCTAATCTCTTAGCAAGCCTAATGGTAAGCTCTAGATCTAGCCTTATCTATGCTCCTTAGACATTGGTGTGATGCTAAGATGCTTGAAATCAAACCCTACCTTCTCAAATATAGGGTCAGCATTAAGAATATCTAGCCTAGAAGAGATCTACAACAATCAAGCATGACCAAATCAAATAAACCACAAGATCAACCCAGCCTAACCCATCCTCAAGGTCCTAAACAAACTACTCACAAGAACACATGGTGAAATAAGTCAAAAACCCAGAAAATATTGAAACTTGCATCATTGGAAAGATGAAACAGAGATCTACAATATTTATGAAGGAATAAAACTCGAAATCTTAATACTTTGAAAGTTATGAAACAAACAAAATATAAGAATCTAGTCTTTCTCTCTCAAACAAGTACAAAATCTAAAAATAAAAGAAAGTGCAAAAGGAATAAAATCTAAAAAAGGTAAAAACTAGGTTTTAGACTCTCTAAAAAGCTGGACTCTTTGGTGGCTGCAGGTACAAGGGCTTTATATAGGAGATGAGGTGGAAGCCCTAAAAATACAAAAAGTCAAAGCAGTCAACGGCTCGGTCAACTCGACCAGTGCTCGGTCGAGTGGCTGGTCGAGCTGGCCTCTCTCGTGCATTCTCCACTCGGTCGAGTCCTCCTCAGCACACGGTCGAGTGGTGGTCGAGTGGTGCGGTCGAGTTGGACTCCGGACCTTGATTCTACAGCCTTAACTCTCTTGTTTTCTCCTCAGGATTGCTTCACTTCTCCTCAGCATTGCTTCCACGCTCCTTAAGCTCCAAAATCACCTGTTTATGCATGAAAAGATGCAAATGCAATGCAACTATACTCTAATGCATGATTAGTCCTAAAGCTACACAATAATGGCCTAAATGGATAGCAAAAGATGCAAAAGTTGTGAATAAACTAAGGGAAAACAAGGTAAAATATATGAACATCAACACCCCCAAACTTAGTCTTTGCTTTCCCTCAAGCAAATAATCAAGACAAAAGAAGGTAGGTGAGGTTTGAAAGTGGGATCTCAGCTCCTAAAGCTTGCAAATAGACTATCTAGAATCAATGTCCAAGTTACTAGTACTATGATGCAAGTTGAATGAGCTATACTTAAAGACTTTAGACAAGCATATCACAACCTTTATTGACAAGGTTTTATTCTTGTATGTGTCTAGGTGTTCTTACCTTTAGCATTCTTCTAAAGCTCAATCCATTTTCATGAGAGAACCTTGATTTTGATAAGCCCTACTCTAAAAAGAGACCATCATTGTCTCAAAGCCTTTATTTCCAAGCCAAATAAGTTTAAGCATTGCATAGAATTGATTCATGTTCTTGATTAATGAATGTTAAAGGAAATGGTTGATTTGAATGCATGTGGATGTCTAAGGCTCAAATCAATAAAGGTTGTGATATGCTTGTCTAAAGTCTTTAAGTATAGCTCATTCAACTTGCATCATAGTACTAGTAACTTGGACATTGATTCTAGATAGTCTATTTGCAAGCTTTAGGAGCTGAGATCCCACTTTCAAACCTCACCTACCTTCTTTTGTCTTGATTATTTGCTTGAGGGCAAGCAAAGACTAAGTTTGGGGGTGTTGATGTTCATATATTTTACCTTGTTTTCCCTTAGTTTATCCACAACTTTTGCATCTTTTGCTATCCATTTAGGCCATTATTGTGTAGCTTTAGGACTAATCATGCATTAGAGTATAGTTGCATTGCATTTGCATCTTTTCATGCATAAACAGGTGATTTTGGAGCTTAAGGAGCATGGAAGCAATGCTGAGAAGAAGTGAAGCAATCCTGAGGAGAAAACAAGAAAGTTAAGGCTGAAGAATCAAGGTCCGGAGTCCAACTCGACCGCACACTCGACCATGTGCTGAGAAGGACTCGACCGAGTGGAGAATGCACGAGAGAAGCCAGTTCGACCAGCCACTCGACCGAGCACTGGTCGAGTTGACCGAGCCATTGACTGCTTTGACTTTTTGTATATTTAGGGCTTCCACCTCACCTCCTATATAAAGCCCTTGTACCTGCAGCCACAAAAGAGTCCAGCTTTTTAGAGAGTCTAAAACCTAGTTTTTACCTTTTTTAGATTTTATTCCTTTTGCACTTTCTTTTATTTTAGATTTTGTGCTTGTTTAAGAAAGAAAGACTAGATTCTTGTATTTTGTTTGTTTCATAACTTTCAAAATATTAAGATTTCGAGTTTTATTTCTTCATCAATATTGTAGATCTCTGTTTCATCTTTCTAATGATGCAAGTTTCAATATTTTCTGGGCTTTTGACTTATTTCACCATGTGTTCTTGTGAGTAGTTTGTTTAGGACCTTGAGGATGGGTTAGGCTGGGTTGATCTTGTGGTTTATTTGATTTGGTCAAGCTTGATTGTTGTAGATCTCTTCTAGGCTAGATGTTCTTAATGCTGATCATATATCTGAGAAGGTAGGGTTTGATTTCAAGCATCTTAGCATCACACCAATGTCTAAGGAGCATAGATAAGGCTAGATCTAGAGCTTACCATTAGGCTTGCTAAGAGATTAGAGGTCTTGTTTGGTTTGAGATGTATTGCTTAATGCCTGCTTGTGTAGATTCTTTACTTTGTGAGAACAAGTCTAGAAATGCATAGGTTTGATTGTTTCTTGCCATGAGAGTGGATTAAACATGTCTTAGAATAGTATGTCTAGAGATCAGCTCAAAGTTTGCTTGAGATTTGTTGACCAAGTTAGATAACCACAATGATTAGCTTAGCCCATGAATCCCTCCTCAAGGCCTTCTTTGTTTTTTAATATCTTAGTCTAAATATCATTGCTTGCTTGTTGTTTGATTAGTTTTTGCATTGCTCTGTTTTTCTTGTGTTGCTCTGTTTTCACGTTTAGTCTAGCTCGACCCTGTACTCGACCTACACTCGGTCGAGTGCTGCTCGAGTTCGTCTCCAGAATTTGTGTTCATGCTTTGTAGTTGTCCTGTCTTATCTCTTGTTTCATTCCTGTTTCATTTCTATTGCATTCACTTAGTTTTCTGTTCATTACTTGTCTTGCATTAGTTCATTAACATAGTGTCTATTTTTGTTCTTGCTATTATAATCATTCTGTTTCATTTGCATTTAGTATCTTGTTCTAGTTGTTTTTACTTTCTGTATTTCATATCTCATTATAGGATTGTTAGTGACAAACAATCTTTACATTTGGCTTGACTTAGACTCATATGCACATCTTGATTGTTCACAAACACTTAGATAGGATTGACACCTCTTATACTGCAACTGCATAAGAGGAATTGAAACACCTTGACATCCATTCATTCATAACTCATAATTCCATACATCATTCATTCACCACACCACACAAATAGTCAGTTTCAGTAACATAGCTGTTTACTGCTTCGAATCAATGTTTTCTCTCGACTTTAGCCTGTTTTCTCTGTTTAAGTTTGTTTTGGGATAAACCGGGTTCAAGTGTTGTCTAAACACTCCAAATTCATCCTGAACTCTCACAATTAGGCAAATGCATTGGATTGTCACGCATTCTGACCCTAGAAACAGTAACAAAGCTGTTTACTGCTTCGAATCAATGTTTTTTTGGTTTTAGCCTGTTTCTAGACAAAATGGGTAAAAGTGGTGTCTAAACACTCAAATTCAACCCGAACTCTTATAATTAGTCAAACGCATTGGATTGTTACAAATTTTGACCCTAGAAAGAGTAACATAGCTGTTTACTGCTTCAAATCAATGTTTTCTAGCTTTAGCCTGTTTCGGGACAAAAAGGGTATAATTGGTGTCTAAACACTCCAAATTCAACCGGAACTTTTATAATAAGTCAAAGGCATTGGATTGTTACATATTTTGACCCTATAAAGAGTAACATAGCTGTTTACTGCTTCGAATCAATGTTTTCTCTCGGTTTTAGCCTGTTTTCTCCGTTTAAGTTTGTTTTGGGATAAAACGGGTTTAAGTGTTGGCTAAACACTCCAAATTCATCCTGAACTCTTACAATTAGGCAAATGCATTTGATTGTCACACATTCTGACCCTAGAAACAGTAACAAAGCTGTTTACTGCTTCGAATCAATGTTTTCTCGGCTTTAGCCTGTTTCTAGACAAAATGGGTAAAAGTGCTGTCTAAACACTCAAATTCAACACGAACTCTTATAATTAGTCAAATGCAGTGGATTGTTACATCTTTTGACCCTAGAAAGAGTAACATATCTGTTTACTGCTTCGAATCAATATTTTCTCTCGGTTTTAGCCTGTTTTCTCCGTTTAAGTTTGTTTTGGGATAAAACGGGTTTAAGTGTTGTCTAAACACTCCAAATTTATCCTGAACTCTTACAATTAGGAAAATTCATTGGATTGTCACACATTCTGACCGTAGAAACAGTAACAAAGCTGTTTACTGTTTCGAATCAATGTTTTCTCGGTTTTAACGTGTTTCTAGACAAAATGGGTAAAAGTGGTGTCTAAACACTCAAATTCAATTGAACTCTTATAATTAGTCAAATGCAGAGGATTGTTACATATTTTGACCCTAGAAATAGTAACATAGCTGTTTACTGCTTCGAATCAATGGTTTCTCATGGTTTTAGTCTGTTTTCTAGATTTAAGTCTGTTTTGGGATAAAACGGATTTAAGTGTTGTCTAAACACTCCAAATTCATCCCGAACTCTTAAAATTAGTAAAATGCATTGCACTGTCACACATTCTTACCCTAGAAACAGTAACAAAGCTGTTTACTACTTAGAATCAATATTTTCTCGGTTTTAGCCTGTTGCGAGACAAAATGGGTATAATTGGTGTCTAAACACTCCAAATTCAACCGAAACTCTTATAATAAGTCAAATGCATTGTATTGTAACATATAATGACCCTAGATAGAGTAACATAGCTGTTTACTGCTTCAAATCAGTTTTTTCTGTCTGTTTTAGCCTGTTTTCTCGGTTTAAGCTTGTTTTGGGATAAAGTGGGTTTAAATGTTGTCTAAACACTCCAAATTCATCCCGAACTCTTACAATTAGTCCAATGCATTGGGTTATCACACATTGTGACCCTATAAACAGTAACAAAGCTGTTTACTACTTAGAATCAATGTTTTCTCGGTTTTTGCCTGTTTCGGGACAAAATGGGTAAAAGTGGTCTCTAAACACTCCAAATTCAACCCGAACTCTTATAATTAGTCAAATGGATTGGATTGTTACATATTTTGACCCTAGAAAGAGTAACATAGCTGTTTACTGCTTCGAATCAATGTTTTCTGTCGGTTTTAGCCTGTTTTCTCGGTTTAAGCTTGTTTTAGGATAAAATGCGTTTAAGTGTTGTCTAAACACTCCAAATTCATCCCGAACTCTCACAATTAGGCAAATGCATTGGATTGTCACACATTCTGACCCTAAAAACAGTAAAAAAGCTGTTTACTGCTTTGAATCAATGTTTTCTCGGTTTTAGCCTGTTTCGGGACACAATGGGTAAAAGTGGTGTCTAAACACTCAAATTTAACCCGAACTCTTATAATTAGTTAAATGCATTGGATTGTTACATATTTTGACCCTAGAAAGAGTAACATAGCTGTTTACTGCTTCAAATCAATGTTTTCTCTCGGTTTTAGCCTGTTTTCTCGGTTTAAGCCTGTTTTGGGATAAAACAGGTTTAATTGTTGCCTAAACACTCCAAATTCAACCCGAACTGTTAAAATTAGTAAAATGTATTGTAATATCACACATTCTTACCCTAGAAACAGTAACAAAGCTGTTTACAACTTGAAATCAATTTTTTCTCGGTTTTAGCCTGTTTCGGGACAAAATAGGTATAATCCGTGTCTAAACACTCCAAATTCAACCGGAACTCTTATAACAAGTCAAATGCATTGGATTGTAACATATTATGACCCTAGATAGAGTAACATAGCTGTTTACTGCTTCGAATCAGTTTTTTCTCTCGGTTTTAGCCTGTTTTCTCGGTTTAAGCTTGTTTTGGGATAAAATTGGTTTAAATGTTGTCTAAACACTCCAAATTCATCCCGAAGTCTTACAATTAGTCACATGCATTGGGTTATCACACATTGTGACCCTATAAACAGTAACAAAGCTGTTTACTAGTTAGAATTAATGTTTTCTCGGTTTTTGCCTGTTTCGGGACAAAATGGGTAAAAGTGGTCTCTAAACACTCAAATTCACCCGAACTCTTATAATTAGTCAAATGGATTGGATTGTTACATATTTTGACCCTAGAAAGAGTAACATAGCTGTTTACTGCTTCGAATCAATGTTTTCTCTCGGTTTTAGCCTGTTTTCTCGGTTTAAGCTTGTTTTGGGATAAAATGGGTTTAAATGTTGTCTAAACACTCCAAATTCATCCCAAACTCTTACAATTAGTCAAATGCATTGGGTTATCACACATTGTGACCCTATAAACAGTAACAAAGCTGTTTACTGCTTAGAATCAATGTTTTCTCGGTTTTTGCCTGTTTCGGGACAAACTGGGTAAAAGTGGTCTCTAAACACTCCAAATTCAACCCGAACTCTTATAATTAGTCAAATGGATTGGATTGTTACATATTTTGACCCTAGAGAGAGTAACCTAGCTGTTTAATGCTTCTAATCAATGTTTTCTCTCGGTTTTAGCCTGTTTTCTCGGTTTAAGCTTGTTTAGGGATAAAATGCGTTTAAGTGTTGTTTAAACACTCCAAATTCATCCCGAACTCTTACAATTAGTCAAATGCATTGGATTGTCACACATTGTGACCCTATAAACAGTAACAAAGCTGTTTACTACTTAGAATCAATGTTTTCTCGGTTTTTGCCTGTTTCGGGACAAAATGGGTAAAAGTGGTCTCTAAACACTCCAAATTCAACCCGAACTCTTATAATTAGTCAAATGGATTGTATTGTTACATATTTTGGCCCTAGAAAGAGTAACATAGCTGTTTACTGCTTCTAATCAATGTTTTTTCTCGGTTTTAGCCTGTTTTCTCGGTTTAAGCTTGTTTTGGGATAAAATGCGTTTAAGTGTTGTCTAAACACTCCAAATTCATTCCGAACTCTTACAATTAGTCAAATGCATTGGATTGTCACACATTCTGACCCTAAAAGCAGTAACAAATCTGTTTACTGCTTAGAGTCAATTTTTTCTCGGTTTTAGCATCTTTCGGGACAAAATAGGTATAATCGGTGTCTAAACACTCCAAATTCAACCGGAACTCTTATAATTAGTCAAATGCATTGGATTGTAACATATTATGACACTAGAAAGAGTAACATAGTTTTTTAATGCTTCGAATCAATGTTTTCTCTCGGTTTTAGCCTGTTTTCTTGGTTTAAGCCTGTTTTGGGATAAAACAGGTTTAATTGTTGCCTAAACACTCCAAATTCAACCCGAACTGTTAAAATTAGTAAAATGTATTGTAATGTCACACATTCTTACCCTAGAAACAGTAACAAACCTGTTTACAACTTTAAATCATTTTTTTCTCGGTTTTAGCCTGTTTCGGGACAAAATAGGTATAATCCGTGTCTAAACACTCCAAATTCAACCGGAACTCTTATAACAAGTCAAATGCATTGGATTGTAACATATTATGACCCTAGATAGAGTAACATAGCTGTTTACTGCTTCGAATCAGTTTTTTCTCTCGGTTTTAGCCTGTTTTCTCGGTTTAAGCTTGTTTTGGGATAAAATTGGTTTAAATGTTGTCTAAACACTCCAAATTCATCCCGAAGTCTTACAATTAGTCACATGCATTGGGTTATCACACATTGTGACCCTATAAACAGTAACAAAGCTGTTTACTAGTTAGAATTAATGTTTTCTCGGTTTTTGCCTGTTTCGGGACAAAATGGGTAAAAGTGGTCTCTAAACACTCAAATTCACCCGAACTCTTATAATTAGTCAAATGGATTGGATTGTTACATATTTTGACCCTAGAAAGAGTAACATAGCTGTTTACTGCTTCGAATCAATGTTTTCTCTCGGTTTTAGCCTGTTTTCTCGGTTTAAGCTTGTTTTGGGATAAAATGGGTTTAAATGTTGTCTAAACACTCCAAATTCATCCCAAACTCTTACAATTAGTCAAATGCATTGGGTTATCACACATTGTGACCCTATAAACAGTAACAAAGCTGTTTACTGCTTAGAATCAATGTTTTCTCGGTTTTTGCCTGTTTCGGGACAAACTGGGTAAAAGTGGTCTCTAAACACTCCAAATTCAACCCGAACTCTTATAATTAGTCAAATGGATTGGATTGTTACATATTTTGACCCTAGAGAGAGTAACCTAGCTGTTTAATGCTTCTAATCAATGTTTTCTCTCGGTTTTAGCCTGTTTTCTCTGTTTAAGCTTGTTTAGGGATAAAATGCGTTTAAGTGTTGTCTAAACACTCCAAATTCATCCCGAACTCTTACAATTAGTCAAATGCATTGGATTGTCACACATTGTGACCCTATAAACAGTAACAAAGCTGTTTACTACTTAGAATCAATGTTTTCTCGGTTTTTGCCTGTTTCGGGACAAAATGGGTAAAAGTGGTCTCTAAACACTCCAAATTCAACCCGAACTCTTATAATTAGTCAAATGGATTGGATTGTTACATATTTTGGCCCTAGAAAGAGTAACATAGCTGTTTACTGCTTCTAATCAATGTTTTTTCTCGGTTTTAGCCTGTTTTCTCGGTTTAAGCTTGTTTTGGGATAAAATGCGTTTAAGTGTTGTCTAAACACTCCAAATTCATTCCGAACTCTTACAATTAGTCAAATGCATTGGATTGTCACACATTCTGACCCTAAAAGCAGTAACAAATCTGTTTACTGCTTAGAGTCAATTTTTTCTCGGTTTTAGCCTCTTTCGGGACAAAATAGGTATAATCGGTGTCTAAACACTCCAAATTCAACCGGAACTCTTATAATTAGTCAAATGCATTGGATTGTAACATATTATGACACTAGAAAGAGTAACATAGTTTTTTAATGCTTCGAATCAATGTTTTCTCTCGGTTTTAGCCTGTTTTCTTGGTTTAAGCCTGTTTTGGGATAAAACAGGTTTAATTGTTGCCTAAACACTCCAAATTCAACCCGAACTGTTAAAATTAGTAAAATGTATTGTAATGTCACACATTCTTACCCTAGAAACAGTAACAAACCTGTTTACAACTTTAAATCATTTTTTTCTCGGTTTTAGCCTGTTTCGGGACAAAATAGGTATAATCCGTGTCTAAACACTCCAAATTCAACCGGAACTCTTATAACAAGTCAAATGCATTGGATTGTAACATATTATGACCCTAGATAGAGTAACATAGCTGTTTACTGCTTCGAATCAGTTTTTTCTCTCGGTTTTAGCCTGTTTTCTCGGTTTAAGCTTGTTTTGGGATAAAATTGGTTTAAATGTTGTCTAAACACTCCAAATTCATCCCGAAGTCTTACAATTAGTCACATGCATTGGGTTATCACACATTGTGACCCTATAAACAGTAACAAAGCTGTTTACTAGTTAGAATTAATGTTTTCTCGGTTTTTGCCTGTTTCGGGACAAAATGGGTAAAAGTGGTCTCTAAACACTCAAATTCACCCGAACTCTTATAATTAGTCAAATGGATTGGATTGTTACATATTTTGACCCTAGAAAGAGTAACATAGCTGTTTACTGCTTCGAATCAATGTTTTCTCTCGGTTTTAGCCTGTTTTCTCGGTTTAAGCTTGTTTTGGGATAAAATGGGTTTAAATGTTGTCTAAACACTCCAAATTCATCCCAAACTCTTACAATTAGTCAAATGCATTGGGTTATCACACATTGTGACCCTATAAACAGTAACAAAGCTGTTTACTGCTTAGAATCAATGTTTTCTCGGTTTTTGCCTGTTTCGGGACAAACTGGGTAAAAGTGGTCTCTAAACACTCCAAATTCAACCCGAACTCTTATAATTAGTCAAATGGATTGGATTGTTACATATTTTGACCCTAGAGAGAGTAACCTAGCTGTTTAATGCTTCTAATCAATGTTTTCTCTCGGTTTTAGCCTGTTTTCTCGGTTTAAGCTTGTTTAGGGATAAAATGCGTTTAAGTGTTGTCTAAACACTCCAAATTCATCCCGAACTCTTACAATTAGTCAAATGCATTGGATTGTCACACATTGTGACCCTATAAACAGTAACAAAGCTGTTTACTACTTAGAATCAATGTTTTCTCAGTTTTTGCCTGTTTCGGGACAAAATGGGTAAAAGTGGTCTCTAAACACTCCAAATTCAACCCGAACTCTTATAATTAGTCAAATGGATTGGATTGTTACATATTTTGGCCCTAGAAAGAGTAACATAGCTGTTTACTGCTTCTAATCAATGTTTTTTCTCGGTTTTAGCCTGTTTTCTCGGTTTAAGCTTGTTTTGGGATAAAATGCGTTTAAGTGTTGTCTAAACACTCCAAATTCATTCCGAACTCTTACAATTAGTCAAATGCATTGGATTGTCACACATTCTGACCCTAAAAGCAGTAACAAATCTGTTTACTGCTTAGAGTCAATTTTTTCTCGGTTTTAGCCTCTTTCGGGACAAAATAGGTATAATCGGTGTCTAAACACTCCAAATTCAACCGGAACTCTTATAATTAGTCAAATGCATTGGATTGTAACATATTATGACACTAGAAAGAGTAACATAGTTTTTTAATGCTTAGAATCAATGTTTTCTCTCGGTTTTAGCCTGTTTTCTTGGTTTAAGCCTGTTTTGGGATAAAACAGGTTTAATTGTTGCCTAAACAGTCCAAATTCAACCCGAACTGTTAAAATTAGTAAAATGTATTGTAATGTCACACATTCTTACCCTAGAAACAGTAACAAACCTGTTTACAACTTTAAATCATTTTTTTCTCGGTTTTAGCCTGTTTCGGGACAAAATAGGTATAATTGGTGTCTAAACACTCCAAATTCAACCGGAACTCTTATAATAAGTCAAATGCATTGGATTGTAACATATTATGACCCTAGATAGAGTAACATAGCTGTTCACTGCTTCGAATCAGTTTTTTCTCTCGGTTTTAGCCTGTTTTCTCGGTTTAAGCTTGTTTTGGGATAAAATGGGTTTAAATGTTGTCTAAACACTCCAAATTCATCCCGAAGTCTTACAATTAGTCAAATGCATTGGTTTATCATACATTGTGACCCTATAAACAGTAACAAAGCTGTTTACTACTTAGAATCAATGTTTTCTTGGTTTTTGTCTGTTTCGGGACAAAATGGGTAAAAGTGGTCTCTAAACACTCCAAATTCACCCGAACTCTTAAATTAGTAAAATGGATTGGATTGTTACATATTTTGACCCTAGAAAGAGTAAAATAGCTGTTTCCTGCTTCGAATCAATGTTTTCTCTCGGTTTTAGCATGTTTTCTCGGTTTAAGCTTGTTTTGGGATAAAATGGGTTTAAATGTTGTCTAAACACTCCAAATTCATCCCGAACTCTTACAATTAGTCAAATGCATTGGGTTATCACACATTGTGACCCTATAAACAGTAACAAAGCTGTTTACTACTTAGAATCAATGTTTTCTCGGTTTTTGCCTGTTTCGGGACAAAATGGGTAAAAGTGGTCTCTAAACACTCCAAATTCCACCCGAACTCTTATAATTAGTCAAATGGATTGGATTGTTACATATTTTGGCCCTAGAAAGAGTAACATAGCTGTTTACTGCTTCTAATCAATGTTTTCTCTCGGTTTTAGCCTGTTCTCTCGGTTTAAGCTTGTTTTGGGATAAAATGCGTTTAAGTGTTGTCTAAACACTCCAAATTCATTCCGAACTCTTACAATTAGTCAAATTCATTGGATTGTCACACATTCTGACCCTAAAAACAGTAACAAATCTGTTTACTGCTTAGAGTCAATTTTTTCTCGGTTTTAGCCTCTTTCGGGACAAAATAGGTATAATCGGTGTCTAAACACTCCAAATTCAACCGGAACTCTTATAATTAGTCAAATGGATTGGATTGTTACATATTTTGACCCTAGAGAGAGTAACCTAGCTGTTTAATGCTTCTAATCAATGTTTTCTCTCGGTTTTAGCCTGTTTTCTCGGTTTAAGCTTGTTTAGGGATAAAATGCGTTTAAGTGTTGTCTAAACACTCCAAATTCATCCCGAACTCTTACAATTAGTCAAATGCATTGGATTGTCACACATTGTGACCCTATAAACAGTAACAAAGCTGTTTACTACTTAGAATCAATGTTTTCTCGGTTTTTGCCTGTTTCGGGACAAAATGGGTAAAAGTGGTCTCTAAACACTCCAAATTCAACCCGAACTCTTATAATTAGTCAAATGGATTGGATTGTTACATATTTTGGCCCTAGAAAGAGTAACATAGCTGTTTACTGCTTCTAATCAATGTTTTCTCTCGGTTTTAGCCTGTTTTCTCAGTTTAAGCTTGTTTTGGGATAAAATGCGTTTAAGTGTTGTCTAAACACTCCAAATTCATTCCGAACTCTTACAATTAGTCAAATGCATTGGATCGTCACACATTTTGACCCTAAAAACAGTAACAAATCTGTTTACTGCTTAGAGTCAATTTTTTCTCGGTTTTAGCCTCTTTCGGGACAAAATAGGTATAATCGGTGTCTAAACACTCCAAATTCAGCCGGAACTCTTATAATTAGTCAAATGCATTGGATTGTAACATATTATGACACTAGAAAGAGTAACATAGTTTTTTAATGCTTCGAATCAATGTTTTCTCTCGGTTTTAGCCTGTTTTCTTGGTTTAACCCTGTTTTGGGATAAAACAGGTTTAATTGTTGCCTAAACACTCCAAATTCAACCCGAAATGTTAAAATTAGTAAAATGTATTGTAATGTCACACATTCTTAACCTAGAAACAGTAACAAACCTGTTTACAACTTTAAATCATTTTTTTCTCGGTTTTAGCCTGTTTCGGGACAAAATAGGTATAATTGGTGTCTAAACACTCCAAATTCAACCGGAACTCTTATAATAAGTCAAATGCATTGGATTGTAACATATTATGACCCTAGATAGAGTAACATAGCTGTTCACTGCTTCGAATCAGTTTTTTCTCTCGGTTTTAGCCTGTTTTATCGGTTTAAGCTTGTTTTGGGATAAAATGGGTTTAAATGTTGTCTAAACACTCCAAATTCATCCCGAAGTCTTACAATTAGTCAAATGCATTGGTTTATCATACATTGTGACCCTATAAACAGTAACAAAGCTGTTTACTACTTAGAATCAATGTTTTCTTGGTTTTTGTCTGTTTCGGGACAAAATGGGTAAAAGTGGTCTCTAAACACTCCAAATTCACCCGAACTCTTATAATTAGTCAAATGGATTGGATTGTTACATATTTTGACCCTAGAAAGAGTAAAATAGCTGTTTCCTGCTTCGAATCAATGTTTTCTCTCGGTTTTAGCATGTTTTCTCGGTTTAAGCTTGTTTTGGGATAAAATGGGTTTAAATGTTGTCTAAAGACTCCAAATTCATTCCGAACTCTTACAATTAGTCAAATTCATTGGATTGTCACACATTCTGACCCTAAAAACAGTAACAAATCTGTTTACTGCTTAGAGTCAATTTTTTCTCGGTTTTAGCCTCTTTCGGGACAAAATAGGTATAATCGGTGTCTAAACACTCCAAATTCAACCGGAACTCTTATAATTAGTCAAATGGATTGGATTGTTACATATTTTGACCCTAGAGAGAGTAACCTAGCTGTTTAATGCTTCTAATCAATGTTTTCTCTCGGTTTTAGCCTGTTTTCTCGGTTTAAGCTTGTTTAGGGATAAAATGCGTTTAAGTGTTGTCTAAACACTCCAAATTCATCCCGAACTCTTACAATTAGTCAAATGCATTGGATTGTCACACATTGTGACCCTATAAACAGTAACAAAGCTGTTTACTACTTAGAATCAATGTTTTCTCGGTTTTTGCCTGTTTCGGGACAAAATGGGTAAAAGTGGTCTCTAAACACTCCAAATTCAACCCGAACTCTTATAATTAGTCAAATGGATTGGATTGTTACATATTTTGGCCCTAGAAAGAGTAACATAGCTGTTTACTGCTTCTAATCAATGTTTTCTCTCGGTTTTAGCCTGTTTTCTCAGTTTAAGCTTGTTTTGGGATAAAATGCGTTTAAGTGTTGTCTAAACACTCCAAATTCATTCCGAACTCTTACAATTAGTCAAATGCATTGGATCGTCACACATTTTGACCCTAAAAACAGTAACAAATCTGTTTACTGCTTAGAGTCAATTTTTTCTCGGTTTTAGCCTCTTTCGGGACAAAATAGGTATAATCGGTGTCTAAACACTCCAAATTCAGCCGGAACTCTTATAATTAGTCAAATGCATTGGATTGTAACATATTATGACACTAGAAAGAGTAACATAGTTTTTTAATGCTTCGAATCAATGTTTTCTCTCGGTTTTAGCCTGTTTTCTTGGTTTAACCCTGTTTTGGGATAAAACAGGTTTAATTGTTGCCTAAACACTCCAAATTCAACCCGAAATGTTAAAATTAGTAAAATGTATTGTAATGTCACACATTCTTAACCTAGAAACAGTAACAAACCTGTTTACAACTTTAAATCATTTTTTTCTCGGTTTTAGCCTGTTTCGGGACAAAATAGGTATAATTGGTGTCTAAACACTCCAAATTCAACCGGAACTCTTATAATAAGTCAAATGCATTGGATTGTAACATATTATGACCCTAGATAGAGTAACATAGCTGTTCACTGCTTCGAATCAGTTTTTTCTCTCGGTTTTAGCCTGTTTTATCGGTTTAAGCTTGTTTTGGGATAAAATGGGTTTAAATGTTGTCTAAACACTCCAAATTCATCCCGAAGTCTTACAATTAGTCAAATGCATTGGTTTATCATACATTGTGACCCTATAAACAGTAACAAAGCTGTTTACTACTTAGAATCAATGTTTTCTTGGTTTTTGTCTGTTTCGGGACAAAATGGGTAAAAGTGGTCTCTAAACACTCCAAATTCACCCGAACTCTTATAATTAGTCAAATGGATTGGATTGTTACATATTTTGACCCTAGAAAGAGTAAAATAGCTGTTTCCTGCTTCGAATCAATGTTTTCTCTCGGTTTTAGCATGTTTTCTCGGTTTAAGCTTGTTTTGGGATAAAATGGGTTTAAATGTTGTCTAAAGACTCCAAATTCATCCCGAACTCTTACAATTAGTCAAATGCATTGGGTTATCACACATTGTGACCCTATAAACAGTAACAAAGCTGTTTACTACTTAGAATCAATGTTTTCTCGGTTTTTGCCTGTTTCGGGACAAAATGGGTAAAAGTGGTCTCTAAACACTCCAAATTCCACCCGAACTCTTATAATTAGTCAAATGGATTGGATTGTTACATATTTTGGCCCTAGAAAGAGTAACATAGCTGTTTACTGCTTCTAATCAATGTTTTCTCTCGGTTTTAGCCTGTTTTCTCGGTTTAAGCTTGTTTTGGGATAAAATGCGTTTAAGTGTTGTCTATACACTCCAAATTCATTCCGAACTCTTACAATTAGTCAAATGCATTGGATTGTCACACATTCTGACCCTAAAAACAGTAACAAATCTGTTTACTGCTTAGAGTCAATTTTTTCTCGGTTTTAGCCTCTTTCGGGACAAAATAGGTATAATCGGTGTCTAAACACTCCAAATTCAACCGGAACTCTTATAATTAGTCAAATGGATTGGATTGTTACATATTTTGACCCTAGAGAGAGTAACCTAGCTGTTTAATGCTTCTAATCAATGTTTTCTCTCGGTTTTAGCCTGTTTTCTCGGTTTAAGCTTGTTTAGGGATAAAATGTGTTTAAGTGTTGTCTAAACACTCCAAATTCATCCCGAACTCTTAAAATTAGTCAAATGCATTGGATTGTCACACATTGTGACCCTATAAACAGTAACAAAGCTGTTTACTACTTAGAATCAATGTTTTCTCGGTTTTTGCCTGTTTCGGGACAAAATGGGTAAAAGTGGTCTCTCAACACTCCAAATTCAACCCGAACTCTTATAATTAGTCAAATGGATTGGATTGTTACATATTTTGGCCCTAGAAAGAGTAACATAGCTGTTTACTGCTTCTAATCAATGTTTTCTCTCGGTTTTAGCCTGTTTTCTCGGTTTAAGCTTGTTTTGGGATAAAATGCGTTTAAGTGTTGTCTAAACACTCCAAATTCATTCCGAACTCTTAAAATTAGTCAAATGCATTGGATTGTCACACATTCTGAACCTAAAAACAGTAACAAATCTGTTTACTGCTTAGAGTCAATTTTTTCTCGGTTTTAGCCTCTTTCGGGACAAAATAGGTATAATCGGTGTCTAAACACTCCAAATTCAACCGGAACTCTTATAATTAGTCAAATGGATTGGATTGTTACATATTTTGACCCTAGAGAGAGTAACCTAGCTGTTTAATGCTTCTAATCAATGTTTTCTCTCGGTTTTAGCCTGTTTTCTCGGTTTAAGCTTGTTTAGGGATAAAATGCGTTTAAGTGTTGTCTAAACACTCCAAATTCATCCCGAACTCTTACAATTAGTCAAATGCATTGGATTGTCACACATTGTGACCCTATAAACAGTAACAATGCTGTTTACTACTTAGAATCAATGTTTTCTCGGTTTTTGCCTGTTTCGGGACAAAATGGGTAAAAGTGGTCTCTAAACACTCCAAATTCAACCCGAACTCTTATAATTAGTCAAATGGATTGGATTGTTACATATTTTGGCCCTAGAAAGAGTAACATAGCTGTTTACTGCTTCTAATCAATGTTTTCTCTCGGTTTTAGCCTGTTTTCTCGGTTTAAGCTTGTTTTGGGATAAAATGCGTTTAAGTGTTGTCTAAACACTCCAAATTCATTCCGAACTCTTACAATTAGTCAAATGCATTGGATTGTCACACATTTTGACCCTAAAAACAGTAACAAATCTGTTTACTGCTTAGAGTCAATTTTTTCTCGGTTTTAGCCTCTTTCGGGACAAAATAGGTATAATCGGTGTCTAAACACTCCAAATTCAACCGGAACTCTTATAATTAGTCAAATGCATTGGATTGTAACATATTATGACACTAGAAAGAGTAACATAGTTTTTTAATGCTTCGAATCAATGTTTTCTCTCGGTTTTAGCCTGTTTTCTTGGTTTAAGCCTGTTTTGGGATAAAACAGGTTTAATTGTTGCCTAAACACTCCAAATTCAACCCGAACTGTTAAAATTAGTAAAATGTATTGTAATGTCACACATTCTTACACTAGAAACAGTAACAAACCTGTTTACAACTTTAAATCATTTTTTTCTCGGTTTTAGCCTGTTTCGGGACAAAATAGGTATAATTGGTGTCTAAACACTCCAAATTCAACCGGAACTCTTATAATAAGTCAAATGCATTGGATTGTAACATATTATGACCCTAGATAGAGTAACATAGCTGTTCACTGCTTCGAATCAGTTTTTTCTCTCGGTTTTAGCCTGTTTTCTCGGTTTAAGCTTGTTCTGGGATAAAATGGGTTTAAATGTTGTCTAAACACTCCAAATTCATCCCGAAGTCTTACAATTAGTCAAATGCATTGGTTTATCATACATTGTGACCCTATAAACAGTAACAAAGCTGTTTACTACTTAGAATCAATGTTTTCTTGGTTTTTGTCTGTTTCGGGACAAAATGGGTAAAAGTGGTCTCTAAACACTCCAAATTCACCCGAACTCTTATAATTAGTCAAATGGATTGGATTGTTACATATTTTGACCCTAGAAAGAGTAAAATAGCTGTTTCCTGCTTCGAATCAATGTTTTCTCTCGGTTTTAGCATGTTTTCTCGGTTTAAGCTTGTTTTGGGATAAAATGGGTTTAAATGTTGTCTAAACACTCCAAATTCATCCCGAACTCTTACAATTAGTCAAATGCATTGGGTTATCACACATTGTGACCCTATAAACAGTAACAAAGCTGTTTACTACTTAGAATCAATGTTTTCTCGGTTTTTGCCTGTTTCGGGACAAAATGGGTAAAAGTGGTCTCTAAACACTCCAAATTCCACCCGAACTCTTATAATTAGTCAAATGGATTGGATTGTTACATATTTTGGCCCTAGAAAGAGTAACATAGCTGTTTACTGCTTCTAATCAATGTTTTCTCTCGGTTTTAGCCTGTTCTCTCGGTTTAAGCTTGTTTTGGGATAAAATGCGTTTAAGTGTTGTCTAAACACTCCAAATTCATTCCGAACTCTTACAATTAGTCAAATGCATTGGATTGTCACACATTCTGACCCTAAAAACAGTAACAAATCTGTTTACTGCTTAGAGTCAATTTTTTCTCGGTTTTAGCCTCTTTCGGGACAAAATAGGTATAATCGGTGTCTAAACACTCCAAATTCAACCGGAACTCTTATAATTAGTCAAATGGATTGGATTGTTACATATTTTGACCCTAGAGAGAGTAACCTAGCTGTTTAATGCTTCTAATCAATGTTTTCTCTCGGTTTTAGCCTGTTTTCTCGGTTTAAGCTTGTTTAGGGATAAAATGCGTTTAAGTGTTGTCTAAACACTCCAAATTCATCCCGAACTCTTACAATTAGTCAAATGCATTGGATTGTCACACATTGTGACCCTATAAAAAGTAACAAAGCTGTTTACTACTTAGAATCAATGTTTTCTCGGTTTTTGCCTGTTTCGGGACAAAATGGGTAAAAGTGGTCTCTAAACACTCCAAATTCAACCCGAACTCTTATAATTAGTCAAATGGATTGGATTGTTACATATTTTGGCCCTAGAAAGAGTAACATAGCTGTTTACTGCTTCTAATCAATGTTTTCTCTCGGTTTTAGCCTGTTTTCTCGGTTTAAGCTTGTTTTGGGATAAAATGCGTTTAAGTGTTGTCTAAACACTCCAAATTCATTCCGAACTCTTACAATTAGTCAAATGCATTGGATTGTCACACATTCTGACCCTAAAAACAGTAACAAATCTGTTTACTGCTTAGAGTCAATTTTTTCTCGGTTTTAGCCTCTTTCGGGACAAAATAGGTATAATCGGTGTCTAAACACTCCAAATTCAACCGGAACTCTTATAATTAGTCAAATGCATTGGATTGTAACATATTATGACACTAGAAAGAGTAACATAGTTTTTTAATGCTTCGAATCAATGTTTTCTCTCGGTTTTAGCCTGTTTTCTTGGTTTAACCCTGTTTTGGGATAAAACAGGTTTAATTGTTGCCTAAACACTCCAAATTCAACCCGAAATGTTAAAATTAGTAAAATGTATTGTAATGTCACACATTCTTAACCTAGAAACAGTAACAAACCTGTTTACAACTTTAAATCATTTTTTTCTCGGTTTTAGCCTGTTTCGGGACAAAATAGGTATAATTGGTGTCTAAACACTCCAAATTCAACCGGAACTCTTATAATAAGTCAAATGCATTGGATTGTAACATATTATGACCCTAGATAGAGTAACATAGCTGTTCACTGCTTCGAATCAGTTTTTTCTCTCGGTTTTAGCCTGTTTTATCGGTTTAAGCTTGTTTTGGGATAAAATGGGTTTAAATGTTGTCTAAACACTCCAAATTCATCCCGAAGTCTTACAATTAGTCAAATGCATTGGTTTATCATACATTGTGACCCTATAAACAGTAACAAAGCTGTTTACTACTTAGAATCAATGTTTTCTTGGTTTTTGTCTGTTTCGGGACAAAATGGGTAAAAGTGGTCTCTAAACACTCCAAATTCACCCGAACTCTTATAATTAGTCAAATGGATTGGATTGTTACATATTTTGACCCTAGAAAGAGTAAAATAGCTGTTTCCTGCTTCGAATCAATGTTTTCTCTCGGTTTTAGCATGTTTTCTCGGTTTAAGCTTGTTTTGGGATAAAATGGGTTTAAATGTTGTCTAAAGACTCCAAATTCATCCCGAACTCTTACAATTAGTCAAATGCATTGGGTTATCACACATTGTGACCCTATAAACAGTAACAAAGCTGTTTACTACTTAGAATCAATGTTTTCTCGGTTTTTGCCTGTTTCGGGACAAAATGGGTAAAAGTGGTCTCTAAACACTCCAAATTCCACCCGAACTCTTATAATTAGTCAAATGGATTGGATTGTTACATATTTTGGCCCTAGAAAGAGTAACATAGCTGTTTACTGCTTCTAATCAATGTTTTCTCTCGGTTTTAGCCTGTTTTCTCGGTTTAAGCTTGTTTTGGGATAAAATGCGTTTAAGTGTTGTCTATACACTCCAAATTCATTCCGAACTCTTACAATTAGTCAAATGCATTGGATTGTCACACATTCTGACCCTAAAAACAGTAACAAATCTGTTTACTGCTTAGAGTCAATTTTTTCTCGGTTTTAGCCTCTTTCGGGACAAAATAGGTATAATCGGTGTCTAAACACTCCAAATTCAACCGGAACTCTTATAATTAGTCAAATGGATTGGATTGTTACATATTTTGACCCTAGAGAGAGTAACCTAGCTGTTTAATGCTTCTAATCAATGTTTTCTCTCGGTTTTAGCCTGTTTTCTCGGTTTAAGCTTGTTTAGGGATAAAATGCGTTTAAGTGTTGTCTAAACACTCCAAATTCATCCCGAACTCTTAAAATTAGTCAAATGCATTGGATTGTCACACATTGTGACCCTATAAACAGTAACAAAGCTGTTTACTACTTAGAATCAATGTTTTCTCGGTTTTTGCCTGTTTCGGGACAAAATGGGTAAAAGTGGTCTCTCAACACTCCAAATTCAACCCGAACTCTTATAATTAGTCAAATGGATTGGATTGTTACATATTTTGGCCCTAGAAAGAGTAACATAGCTGTTTACTGCTTCTAATCAATGTTTTCTCTCGGTTTTAGCCTGTTTTCTCGGTTTAAGCTTGTTTTGGGATAAAATGCGTTTAAGTGTTGTCTAAACACTCCAAATTCATTCCGAACTCTTAAAATTAGTCAAATGCATTGGATTGTCACACATTCTGAACCTAAAAACAGTAACAAATCTGTTTACTGCTTAGAGTCAATTTTTTCTCGGTTTTAGCCTCTTTCGGGACAAAATAGGTATAATCGGTGTCTAAACACTCCAAATTCAACCGGAACTCTTATAATTAGTCAAATGGATTGGATTGTTACATATTTTGACCCTAGAGAGAGTAACCTAGCTGTTTAATGCTTCTAATCAATGTTTTCTCTCGGTTTTAGCCTGTTTTCTCGGTTTAAGCTTGTTTAGGGATAAAATGCGTTTAAGTGTTGTCTAAACACTCCAAATTCATCCCGAACTCTTACAATTAGTCAAATGCATTGGATTGTCACACATTGTGACCCTATAAACAGTAACAATGCTGTTTACTACTTAGAATCAATGTTTTCTCGGTTTTTGCCTGTTTCGGGACAAAATGGGTAAAAGTGGTCTCTAAACACTCCAAATTCAACCCGAACTCTTATAATTAGTCAAATGGATTGGATTGTTACATATTTTGGCCCTAGAAAGAGTAACATAGCTGTTTACTGCTTCTAATCAATGTTTTCTCTCGGTTTTAGCCTGTTTTCTCGGTTTAAGCTTGTTTTGGGATAAAATGCGTTTAAGTGTTGTCTAAACACTCCAAATTCATTCCGAACTCTTACAATTAGTCAAATGCATTGGATTGTCACACATTCTGACCCTAAAAGCAGTAACAAATCTGTTTACTGCTTAGAGTCAATTTTTTCTCGGTTTTAGCCTCTTTCGGGACAAAATAGGTATAATCGGTGTCTAAACACTCCAAATTCAACCGGAACTCTTATAATTAGTCAAATGCATTGGATTGTAACATATTATGACACTAGAAAGAGTAACATAGTTTTTTAATGCTTAGAATCAATGTTTTCTCTCGGTTTTAGCCTGTTTTCTTGGTTTAAGCCTGTTTTGGGATAAAACAGGTTTAATTGTTGCCTAAACAGTCCAAATTCAACCCGAACTGTTAAAATTAGTAAAATGTATTGTAATGTCACACATTCTTACCCTAGAAACAGTAACAAACCTGTTTACAACTTTAAATCATTTTTTTCTCGGTTTTAGCCTGTTTCGGGACAAAATAGGTATAATTGGTGTCTAAACACTCCAAATTCAACCGGAACTCTTATAATAAGTCAAATGCATTGGATTGTAACATATTATGACCCTAGATAGAGTAACATAGCTGTTCACTGCTTCGAATCAGTTTTTTCTCTCGGTTTTAGCCTGTTTTCTCGGTTTAAGCTTGTTTTGGGATAAAATGGGTTTAAATGTTGTCTAAAGACTCCAAATTCATCCCGAAGTCTTACAATTAGTCAAATGCATTGGTTTATCATACATTGTGACCCTATAAACAGTAACAAAGCTGTTTACTACTTAGAATCAATGTTTTCTCGGTTTTTGCCTGTTTCGGGACAAAATGGGTAAAAGTGGTCTCTAAACACTCCAAATTCACCCGAACTCTTATAATTAGTCAAATGGATTGGATTGTTACATATTTTGACCCTAGAAAGAGTAACATAGCTGTTTACTGCTTTGAATCAATGTTTTCTCTCGGTTTTAGCCTGTTTTCTCGGTTTAAGCTTGTTTTGGGATAAAATGGGTTTAAATGTTGTCTAAACACTCCAAATTCATCCTGAACTCTTACAATTAGGCAAATGCATTGGATTGTTACACATTGTGACCCTAGAAACAGTAAGAAAGCTCTTTACTACTAAGAATTAATGTTTTCTCGGTTTTTGCCTGTTTCAGGACAAAATGGGTAAAAGTGGTCTCTAGACACTCCAAATTCAACCTGAAATCTTATAATTAGTCAAATGGATTAGATTGTTACATATTTTGGCCCTAGAAAGAGTAACATAGCTGTTTACTGCTTCTAATCAATGTTTTCTCTCGGTTTTAGCCTGTTTTCTCGGTTTAAGCTTGTTTAGGGATAAAATGCGTTTAAGTGTTGTCTAAACACTCCAAATTCATCCCGAACTCTTACAATTAGTCAAATGCATTGGATTGTCACACATTGTGACCCTATAAACAGTAACAATGCTGTTTACTACTTAGAATCAATGTTTTCTCGGTTTTTGCCTGTTTCGGGACAAAATGGGTAAAAGTGGTCTCTAAACACTCCAAATTCAACCCGAACTCTTATAATTAGTCAAATGGATTGGATTGTTACATATTTTGGCCCTAGAAAGAGTAACATAGCTGTTTACTGCTTCTAATCAATGTTTTCTCTCGGTTTTAGCCTGTTTTCTCGGTTTAAGCTTGTTTTGGGATAAAATGCGTTTAAGTGTTGTCTAAACACTCCAAATTCATTACGAACTCTTAAAATTAGTCAAATGCATTGGATTGTCACACATTCTGAACCTAAAAACAGTAACAAATCTGTTTACTGCTTAGAGTCAATTTTTTCTCGGTTTTAGCCTCTTTCGGGACAAAATAGGTATAATCGGTGTCTAAACACTCCAAATTCAACCGGAACTCTTATAATTAGTCAAATGGATTGGATTGTTACATATTTTGACCCTAGAGAGAGTAACCTAGCTGTTTAATGCTTCTAATCAATGTTTTCTCTCGGTTTTAGCCTGTTTTCTCGGTTTAAGCTTGTTTAGGGATAAAATGCGTTTAAGTGTTGTCTAAACACTCCAAATTCATCCCGAACTCTTACAATTAGTCAAATGCATTGGATTGTCACACATTGTGACCCTATAAACAGTAACAATGCTGTTTACTACTTAGAATCAATGTTTTCTCGGTTTTTGCCTGTTTCGGGACAAAATGGGTAAAAGTGGTCTCTAAACACTCCAAATTCAACCCGAACTCTTATAATTAGTCAAATGGATTGGATTGTTACATATTTTGGCCCTAGAAAGAGTAACATAGCTGTTTACTGCTTCTAATCAATGTTTTCTCTCGGTTTTAGCCTGTTTTCTCGGTTTAAGCTTGTTTTGGGATAAAATGCGTTTAAGTGTTGTCTAAACACTCCAAATTCATTCCGAACTCTTACAATTAGTCAAATGCATTGGATTGTCACACATTCTGACCCTAAAAGCAGTAACAAATCTGTTTACTGCTTAGAGTCAATTTTTTCTCGGTTTTAGCCTCTTTCGGGACAAAATAGGTATAATCGGTGTCTAAACACTCCAAATTCAACCGGAACTCTTATAATTAGTCAAATGCATTGGATTGTAACATATTATGACACTAGAAAGAGTAACATAGTTTTTTAATGCTTAGAATCAATGTTTTCTCTCGGTTTTAGCCTGTTTTCTTGGTTTAAGCCTGTTTTGGGATAAAACAGGTTTAATTGTTGCCTAAACAGTCCAAATTCAACCCGAACTGTTAAAATTAGTAAAATGTATTGTAATGTCACACATTCTTACCCTAGAAACAGTAACAAACCTGTTTACAACTTTAAATCATTTTTTTCTCGGTTTTAGCCTGTTTCGGGACAAAATAGGTATAATTGGTGTCTAAACACTCCAAATTCAACCGGAACTCTTATAATAAGTCAAATGCATTGGATTGTAACATATTATGACCCTAGATAGAGTAACATAGCTGTTCACTGCTTCGAATCAGTTTTTTCTCTCGGTTTTAGCCTGTTTTCTCGGTTTAAGCTTGTTTTGGGATAAAATGGGTTTAAATGTTGTCTAAAGACTCCAAATTCATCCCGAAGTCTTACAATTAGTCAAATGCATTGGTTTATCATACATTGTGACCCTATAAACAGTAACAAAGCTGTTTACTACTTAGAATCAATGTTTTCTCGGTTTTTGCCTGTTTCGGGACAAAATGGGTAAAAGTGGTCTCTAAACACTCCAAATTCACCCGAACTCTTATAATTAGTCAAATGGATTGGATTGTTACATATTTTGACCCTAGAAAGAGTAACATAGCTGTTTACTGCTTTGAATCAATGTTTTCTCTCGGTTTTAGCCTGTTTTCTCGGTTTAAGCTTGTTTTGGGATAAAATGGGTTTAAATGTTGTCTAAACACTCCAAATTCATCCTGAACTCTTACAATTAGGCAAATGCATTGGATTGTTACACATTGTGACCCTAGAAACAGTAAGAAAGCTCTTTACTACTAAGAATTAATGTTTTCTCGGTTTTTGCCTGTTTCAGGACAAAATGGGTAAAAGTGGTCTCTAGACACTCCAAATTCAACCTGAAATCTTATAATTAGTCAAATGGATTAGATTGTTACATATTTTGGCCCTAGAAAGAGTAACATAGCTGTTTACTGCTTCTAATCAATGTTTTCTCTCGGTTTTAGCCTGTTTTCTCGGTTTAAGCTTGTTTAGGGATAAAATGCGTTTAAGTGTTGTCTAAACACTCCAAATTCATCCCGAACTCTTACAATTAGTCAAATGCATTGGATTGTCACACATTGTGACCCTATAAACAGTAACAATGCTGTTTACTACTTAGAATCAATGTTTTCTCGGTTTTTGCCTGTTTCGGGACAAAATGGGTAAAAGTGGTCTCTAAACACTCCAAATTCAACCCGAACTCTTATAATTAGTCAAATGGATTGGATTGTTACATATTTTGGCCCTAGAAAGAGTAACATAGCTGTTTACTGCTTCTAATCAATGTTTTCTCTCGGTTTTAGCCTGTTTTCTCGGTTTAAGCTTGTTTTGGGATAAAATGCGTTTAAGTGTTGTCTAAACACTCCAAATTCATTCCGAACTCTTACAATTAGTCAAATGCATTGGATTGTCACACATTCTGACCCTAAAAACAGTAACAAATCTGTTTACTGCTTAGAGTCAATTTTTTCTCGGTTTTAGCCTCTTTCGGGACAAAATAGGTATAATCGGTGTCTAAACACTCCAAATTCAACCGGAACTCTTATAATTAGTCAAATGCATTGGATTGTAACATATTATGACACTAGAAAGAGTAACATAGTTTTTTAATGCTTCGAATCAATGTTTTCTCTCGGTTTTAGCCTGTTTTCTTGGTTTAAGCCTGTTTTGGGATAAAACAGGTTTAATTGTTGCCTAAACACTCCAAATTCAACCCGAACTGTTAAAATTAGTAAAATGTATTGTAATGTCACACATTCTTACACTAGAAACAGTAACAAACCTGTTTACAACTTTAAATCATTTTTTTCTCGGTTTTAGCCTGTTTCGGGACAAAATAGGTATAATTGGTGTCTAAACACTCCAAATTCAACCGGAACTCTTATAATAAGTCAAATGCATTGGATTGTAACATATTATGACCCTAGATAGAGTAACATAGCTGTTCACTGCTTCGAATCAGTTTTTTCTCTCGGTTTTAGCCTGTTTTCTCGGTTTAAGCTTGTTCTGGGATAAAATGGGTTTAAATGTTGTCTAAACACTCCAAATTCATCCCGAAGTCTTACAATTAGTCAAATGCATTGGTTTATCATACATTGTGACCCTATAAACAGTAACAAAGCTGTTTACTACTTAGAATCAATGTTTTCTTGGTTTTTGTCTGTTTCGGGACAAAATGGGTAAAAGTGGTCTCTAAACACTCCAAATTCACCCGAACTCTTATAATTAGTCAAATGGATTGGATTGTTACATATTTTGACCCTAGAAAGAGTAAAATAGCTGTTTCCTGCTTCGAATCAATGTTTTCTCTCGGTTTTAGCATGTTTTCTCGGTTTAAGCTTGTTTTGGGATAAAATGGGTTTAAATGTTGTCTAAACACTCCAAATTCATCCCGAACTCTTACAATTAGTCAAATGCATTGGGTTATCACACATTGTGACCCTATAAACAGTAACAAAGCTGTTTACTACTTAGAATCAATGTTTTCTCGGTTTTTGCCTGTTTCGGGACAAAATGGGTAAAAGTGGTCTCTAAACACTCCAAATTCCACCCGAACTCTTATAATTAGTCAAATGGATTGGATTGTTACATATTTTGGCCCTAGAAAGAGTAACATAGCTGTTTACTGCTTCTAATCAATGTTTTCTCTCGGTTTTAGCCTGTTCTCTCGGTTTAAGCTTGTTTTGGGATAAAATGCGTTTAAGTGTTGTCTAAACACTCCAAATTCATCCCGAACTCTTACAATTAGTCAAATGCATTGGATTGTCACACATTGTGACCCTATAAACAGTAACAATGCTGTTTACTACTTAGAATCAATGTTTTCTCGGTTTTTGCCTGTTTCGGGACAAAATGGGTAAAAGTGGTCTCTAAACACTCCAAATTCAACCCGAACTCTTATAATTAGTCAAATGGATTGGATTGTTACATATTTTGGCCCTAGAAAGAGTAACATAGCTGTTTACTGCTTCTAATCAATGTTTTCTCTCGGTTTTAGCCTGTTTTCTCGGTTTAAGCTTGTTTTGGGATAAAATGCGTTTAAGTGTTGTCTAAACACTCCAAATTCATTCCGAACTCTTACAATTAGTCAAATGCATTGGATTGTCACACATTATGACCCTAAAAACAGTAACAAATCTGTTTACTGCTTAGAGTCAATTTTTTCTCGGTTTTAGCCTCTTTCGGGACAAAATAGGTATAATCGGTGTCTAAACACTCCAAATTCAACCGGAACTCTTATAATTAGTCAAATGCATTGGATTGTAACATATTATGACACTAGAAAGAGTAACATAGTTTTTTAATGCTTCGAATCAATGTTTTCTCTCGGTTTTAGCCTGTTTTCTTGGTTTAAGCCTGTTTTGGGATAAAACAGGTTTAATTGTTGCCTAAACACTCCAAATTCAACCCGAACTGTTAAAATTAGTAAAATGTATTGTAATGTCACACATTCTTACACTAGAAACAGTAACAAACCTGTTTACAACTTTAAATCATTTTTTTCTCGGTTTTAGCCTGTTTCGGGACAAAATAGGTATAATTGGTGTCTAAACACTCCAAATTCAACCGGAACTCTTATAATAAGTCAAATGCATTGGATTGTAACATATTATGACCCTAGATAGAGTAACATAGCTGTTCACTGCTTCGAATCAGTTTTTTCTCTCGGTTTTAGCCTGTTTTCTCGGTTTAAGCTTGTTCTGGGATAAAATGGGTTTAAATGTTGTCTAAACACTCCAAATTCATCCCGAAGTCTTACAATTAGTCAAATGCATTGGTTTATCATACATTGTGACCCTATAAACAGTAACAAAGCTGTTTACTACTTAGAATCAATGTTTTCTTGGTTTTTGTCTGTTTCGGGACAAAATGGGTAAAAGTGGTCTCTAAACACTCCAAATTCACCCGAACTCTTATAATTAGTCAAATGGATTGGATTGTTACATATTTTGACCCTAGAAAGAGTAAAATAGCTGTTTCCTGCTTCGAATCAATGTTTTCTCTCGGTTTTAGCATGTTTTCTCGGTTTAAGCTTGTTTTGGGATAAAATGGGTTTAAATGTTGTCTAAACACTCCAAATTCATCCCGAACTCTTACAATTAGTCAAATGCATTGGGTTATCACACATTGTGACCCTATAAACAGTAACAAAGCTGTTTACTACTTAGAATCAATGTTTTCTCGGTTTTTGCCTGTTTCGGGACAAAATGGGTAAAAGTGGTCTCTAAACACTCCAAATTCCACCCGAACTCTTATAATTAGTCAAATGGATTGGATTGTTACATATTTTGGCCCTAGAAAGAGTAACATAGCTGTTTACTGCTTCTAATCAATGTTTTCTCTCGGTTTTAGCCTGTTCTCTCGGTTTAAGCTTGTTTTGGGATAAAATGCGTTTAAGTGTTGTCTAAACACTCCAAATTCATCCCGAACTCTTACAATTAGTCAAATGCATTGGATTGTCACACATTGTGACCCTATAAACAGTAACAATGCTGTTTACTACTTAGAATCAATGTTTTCTCGGTTTTTGCCTGTTTCGGGACAAAATGGGTAAAAGTGGTCTCTAAACACTCCAAATTCAACCCGAACTCTTATAATTAGTCAAATGGATTGGATTGTTACATATTTTGGCCCTAGAAAGAGTAACATAGCTGTTTACTGCTTCTAATCAATGTTTTCTCTCGGTTTTAGCCTGTTTTCTCGGTTTAAGCTTGTTTTGGGATAAAATGCGTTTAAGTGTTGTCTAAACACTCCAAATTCATTCCAAACTCTTACAATTAGTCAAATGCATTGGATTGTCACACATTATGACCCTAAAAACAGTAACAAATCTGTTTACTGCTTAGAGTCAATTTTTTCTCGGTTTTAGCCTCTTTCGGGACAAAATAGGTATAATCGGTGTCTAAACACTCCAAATTCAACCGGAACTCTTATAATTAGTCAAATGCATTGGATTGTAACATATTATGACACTAGAAAGAGTAACATAGTTTTTTAATGCTTCGAATCAATGTTTTCTCTCGGTTTTAGCCTGTTTTCTTGGTTTAAGCCTGTTTTGGGATAAAACAGGTTTAATTGTTGCCTAAACACTCCAAATTCAACCCGAACTGTTAAAATTAGTAAAATGTATTGTAATGTCACACATTCTTACACTAGAAACAGTAACAAACCTGTTTACAACTTTAAATCATTTTTTTCTCGGTTTTAGCCTGTTTCGGGACAAAATAGGTATAATCGGTGTCTAAACACTCCAAATTCAACCGGAACTCTTATAATAAGTCAAATGCATTGGATTGTAACATATTATGACCCTAGATAGAGTAACATAGCTGTTCACTGCTTCGAATCAGTTTTTTCTCTCGGTTTTAGCCTGTTTTCTCGGTTTAAGCTTGTTCTGGGATAAAATGGGTTTAAATGTTGTCTAAACACTCCAAATTCATCCCGAAGTCTTACAATTAGTCAAATGCATTGGTTTATCATACATTGTGACCCTATAAACAGTAACAAAGCTGTTTACTACTTAGAATCAATGTTTTCTTGGTTTTTGTCTGTTTCGGGACAAAATGGGTAAAAGTGGTCTCTAAACACTCCAAATTCACCCGAACTCTTATAATTAGTCAAATGGATTGGATTGTTACATATTTTGACCCTAGAAAGAGTAAAATAGCTGTTTCCTGCTTCGAATCAATGTTTTCTCTCGGTTTTAGCATGTTTTCTCGGTTTAAGCTTGTTTTGGGATAAAATGGGTTTAAATGTTGTCTAAACACTCCAAATTCATCCCGAACTCTTACAATTAGTCAAATGCATTGGGTTATCACACATTGTGACCCTATAAACAGTAACAAAGCTGTTTACTACTTAGAATCAATGTTTTCTCGGTTTTTGCCTGTTTCGGGACAAAATGGGTAAAAGTGGTCTCTAAACACTCCAAATTCCACCCGAACTCTTATAATTAGTCAAATGGATTGGATTGTTACATATTTTGGCCCTAGAAAGAGTAACATAGCTGTTTACTGCTTCTAATCAATGTTTTCTCTCGGTTTTAGCCTGTTCTCTCGGTTTAAGCTTGTTTTGGGATAAAATGCGTTTAAGTGTTGTCTAAACACTCCAAATTCATCCCGAACTCTTACAATTAGTCAAATGCATTGGATTGTCACACATTGTGACCCTATAAACAGTAACAATGCTGTTTACTACTTAGAATCAATGTTTTCTCGGTTTTTGCCTGTTTCGGGACAAAATGGGTAAAAGTGGTCTCTAAACACTCCAAATTCAACCCGAACTCTTATAATTAGTCAAATGGATTGGATTGTTACATATTTTGGCCCTAGAAAGAGTAACATAGCTGTTTACTGCTTCTAATCAATGTTTTCTCTCGGTTTTAGCCTGTTTTCTCGGTTTAAGCTTGTTTTGGGATAAAATGCGTTTAAGTGTTGTCTAAACACTCCAAATTCATTCCGAACTCTTACAATTAGTCAAATGCATTGGATTGTCACACATTATGACCCTAAAAACAGTAACAAATCTGTTTACTGCTTAGAGTCAATTTTTTCTCGGTTTTAGCCTCTTTCGGGACAAAATAGGTATAATCGGTGTCTAAACACTCCAAATTCAACCGGAACTCTTATAATTAGTCAAATGCATTGGATTGTAACATATTATGACACTAGAAAGAGTAACATAGTTTTTTAATGCTTCGAATCAATGTTTTCTCTCGGTTTTAGCCTGTTTTCTTGGTTTAAGCCTGTTTTGGGATAAAACAGGTTTAATTGTTGCCTAAACACTCCAAATTCAACCCGAACTGTTAAAATTAGTAAAATGTATTGTAATGTCACACATTCTTACACTAGAAACAGTAACAAACCTGTTTACAACTTTAAATCATTTTTTTCTCGGTTTTAGCCTGTTTCGGGACAAAATAGGTATAATTGGTGTCTAAACACTCCAAATTCAACCGGAACTCTTATAATAAGTCAAATGCATTGGATTGTAACATATTATGACCCTAGATAGAGTAACATAGCTGTTCACTGCTTCGAATCAGTTTTTTCTCTCGGTTTTAGCCTGTTTTCTCGGTTTAAGCTTGTTCTGGGATAAAATGGGTTTAAATGTTGTCTAAACACTCCAAATTCATCCCGAAGTCTTACAATTAGTCAAATGCATTGGTTTATCATACATTGTGACCCTATAAACAGTAACAAAGCTGTTTACTACTTAGAATCAATGTTTTCTTGGTTTTTGTCTGTTTCGGGACAAAATGGGTAAAAGTGGTCTCTAAACACTCCAAATTCACCCGAACTCTTATAATTAGTCAAATGGATTGGATTGTTACATATTTTGACCCTAGAAAGAGTAAAATAGCTGTTTCCTGCTTCGAATCAATGTTTTCTCTCGGTTTTAGCATGTTTTCTCGGTTTAAGCTTGTTTTGGGATAAAATGGGTTTAAATGTTGTCTAAACACTCCAAATTCATCCCGAACTCTTACAATTAGTCAAATGCATTGGGTTATCACACATTGTGACCCTATAAACAGTAACAAAGCTGTTTACTACTTAGAATCAATGTTTTCTCGGTTTTTGCCTGTTTCGGGACAAAATGGGTAAAAGTGGTCTCTAAACACTCCAAATTCCACCCGAACTCTTATAATTAGTCAAATGGATTGGATTGTTACATATTTTGGCCCTAGAAAGAGTAACATAGCTGTTTACTGCTTCTAATCAATGTTTTCTCTCGGTTTTAGCCTGTTCTCTCGGTTTAAGCTTGTTTTGGGATAAAATGCGTTTAAGTGTTGTCTAAACACTCCAAATTCATTCCGAACTCTTACAATTAGTCAAATGCATTGGATTGTCACACATTCTGACCCTAAAAACAGTAACAAATCTGTTTACTGCTTAGAGTCAATTTTTTCTCGGTTTTAGCCTCTTTCGGGACAAAATAGGTATAATCGGTGTCTAAACACTCCAAATTCAACCGGAACTCTTATAATTAGTCAAATGGATTGGATTGTTACATATTTTGACCCTAGAGAGAGTAACCTAGCTGTTTAATGCTTCTAATCAATGTTTTCTCTCGGTTTTAGCCTGTTTTCTCGGTTTAAGCTTGTTTAGGGATAAAATGCGTTTAAGTGTTGTCTAAACACTCCAAATTCATCCCGAACTCTTACAATTAGTCAAATGCATTGGATTGTCACACATTGTGACCCTATAAACAGTAACAATGCTGTTTACTACTTAGAATCAATGTTTTCTCGGTTTTTGCCTGTTTCGGGACAAAATGGGTAAAAGTGGTCTCTAAACACTCCAAATTCAACCCGAACTCTTATAATTAGTCAAATGGATTGGATTGTTACATATTTTGGCCCTAGAAAGAGTAACATAGCTGTTTACTGCTTCTAATCAATGTTTTCTCTCGGTTTTAGCCTGTTTTCTCGGTTTAAGCTTGTTTTGGGATAAAATGCGTTTAAGTGTTGTCTAAACACTCCAAATTCATTCCGAACTCTTACAATTAGTCAAATGCATTGGATTGTCACACATTCTGACCCTAAAAACAGTAACAAATCTGTTTACTGCTTAGAGTCAATTTTTTCTCGGTTTTAGCCTCTTTCGGGACAAAATAGGTATAATCGGTGTCTAAACACTCCAAATTCAACCGGAACTCTTATAATTAGTCAAATGCATTGGATTGTAACATATTATGACACTAGAAAGAGTAACATAGTTTTTTAATGCTTCGAATCAATGTTTTCTCTCGGTTTTAGCCTGTTTTCTCGGTTTAAGCTTGTTTTGGGATAAAACAGGTTTAATTGTTGCCTAAACACTCCAAATTCAACCCGAACTGTTAAAATTAGTAAAATGTATTGTAATGTCACACATTCTTACACTAGAAACAGTAACAAACCTGTTTACAACTTTAAATCATTTTTTTCTCGGTTTTAGCCTGTTTCGGGACAAAATAGGTATAATTGGTGTCTAAACACTCCAAATTCAACCGGAACTCTTATAATAAGTCAAATGCATTGGATTGTAACATATTATGACCCTAGATAGAGTAACATAGCTGTTCACTGCTTCGAATCAGTTTTTTCTCTCGGTTTTAGCCTGTTTTCTCGGTTTAAGCTTGTTTTGGGATAAAATGGGTTTAAATGTTGTCTAAACACTCCAAATTCATCCCGAAGTCTTACAATTAGTCAAATGCATTGGTTTATCATACATTGTGACCCTATAAACAGTAACAAAGCTGTTTACTACTTAGAATCAATGTTTTCTCGGTTTTTGCCTGTTTCGGGACAAAATGGGTAAAAGTGGTCTCTAAACACTCCAAATTCACCCGAACTCTTATAATTAGTCAAATGGATTGTATTGTTACATATTTTGACCCTAGAAAGAGTAAAATAGCTGTTTCCTGCTTCGAATCAATGTTTTCTCTCGGTTTTAGCATGTTTTCTCGGTTTAAGCTTGTTTTGGGATAAAATGGGTTTAAATGTTGTCTAAACACACCAAATTCATCCCGAACTCTTACAATTAGTCAAATGCATTGGGTTATCACACATTGTGACCCTATAAACAGTAACAAAGCTGTTTACTACTTAGAATCAATGTTTTCTCGGTTTTTGCCTGTTTCGGGACAAAATGGGTAAAAGTGGTCTCTAAACACTCCAAATTCCACCCGAACTCTTATAATTAGTCAAATGGATTGGATTGTTACATATTTTGGCCCTAGAAAGAGTAACATAGCTGTTTACTGCTTCTAATCAATGTTTTCTCTCGGTTTTAGCCTGTTTTCTCGGTTTAAGCTTGTTTAGGGATAAAATGCGTTTAAGTGTTGTCTAAACACTCCAAATTCATCCCGAACTCTTACAATTAGTCAAATGCATTGGATTGTCACACATTGTGACCCTATAAACAGTAACAATGCTGTTTACTACTTAGAATCAATGTTTTCTCGGTTTTTGCCTGTTTCGGGACAAAATGGGTAAAAGTGGTCTCTAAACACTCCAAATTCAACCCGAACTCTTATAATTAGTCAAATGGATTGTATTGTTACATATTTTGGCCCTAGAAAGAGTAACATAGCTGTTTACTGCTTCTAATCAATGTTTTCTCTCGGTTTTAGCCTGTTTTCTCGGTTTAAGCTTGTTTTGGGATAAAATGCGTTTAAGTGTTGTCTAAACACTCCAAATTCATTCCGAACTCTTACAATTAGTCAAATGCATTGGATTGTCACACATTCTGACCCTAAAAACAGTAACAAATCTGTTTACTGCTTAGAGTCAATTTTTTCTCGGTTTTAGCCTCTTTCGGGACAAAATAGGTATAATCGGTGTCTAAACACTCCAAATTCAACCGGAACTCTTATAATTAGTCAAATGGATTGGATTGTTACATATTTTGACCCTAGAGAGAGTAACCTAGCTGTTTAATGCTTCTAATCAATGTTTTCTCTCGGTTTTAGCCTGTTTTCTCGGTTTAAGCTTGTTTAGGGATAAAATGCGTTTAAGTGTTGTCTAAACACTCCAAATTCATCCCGAACTCTTACAATTAGTCAAATGCATTGGATTGTCACACATTGTGACCCTATAAACAGTAACAAAGCTGTTTACTACTTAGAATCAATGTTTTCTCGGTTTTTGCCTGTTTCGGGACAAAATGGGTAAAAGTGGTCTCTAAACACTCCAAATTCAACCCGAACTCTTATAATTAGTCAAATGGATTGGATTGTTACATATTTTGGCCCTAGAAAGAGTAACATAGCTGTTTACTGCTTCTAATCAATGTTTTCTCTCGGTTTTAGCCTGTTTTCTCGGTTTAAGCTTGTTTTGGGATAAAATGCGTTTAAGTGTTGTCTAAACACTCCAAATTCATTCCGAACTCTTACAATTAGTCAAATGCATTGGATTGTCACACATTCTGACCCTAAAAACAGTAACAAATCTGTTTACTGCTTAGAGTCAATTTTTTCTCGGTTTTAGCCTCTTTCGGGACAAAATAGGTATAATCGGTGTCTAAACACTCCAAATTCAACCGGAACTCTTATAATTAGTCAAATGCATTGGATTGTAACATATTATGACACTAGAAAGAGTAACATAGTTTTTTAATGCTTCGAATCAATGTTTTCTCTCGGTTTTAGCCTGTTTTCTTGGTTTAACCCTGTTTTGGGATAAAACAGGTTTAATTGTTGCCTAAACACTCCAAATTCAACCCGAAATGTTAAAATTAGTAAAATGTATTGTAATGTCACACATTCTTAACCTAGAAACAGTAACAAACCTGTTTACAACTTTAAATCATTTTTTTCTCGGTTTTAGCCTGTTTCGGGACAAAATAGGTATAATTGGTGTCTAAACACTCCAAATTCAACCGGAACTCTTATAATAAGTCAAATGCATTGGATTGTAACATATTATGACCCTAGATAGAGTAACATAGCTGTTCACTGCTTCGAATCAGTTTTTTCTCTCGGTTTTAGCCTGTTTTATCGGTTTAAGCTTGTTTTGGGATAAAATGGGTTTAAATGTTGTCTAAACACTCCAAATTCATCCCGAAGTCTTACAATTAGTCAAATGCATTGGTTTATCATACATTGTGACCCTATAAACAGTAACAAAGCTGTTTACTACTTAGAATCAATGTTTTCTTGGTTTTTGTCTGTTTCGGGACAAAATGGGTAAAAGTGGTCTCTAAACACTCCAAATTCACCCGAACTCTTATAATTAGTCAAATGGATTGGATTGTTACATATTTTGACCCTAGAAAGAGTAAAATAGCTGTTTCCTGCTTCGAATCAATGTTTTCTCTCGGTTTTAGCATGTTTTCTCGGTTTAAGCTTGTTTTGGGATAAAATGGGTTTAAATGTTGTCTAAAGACTCCAAATTCATCCCGAACTCTTACAATTAGTCAAATGCATTGGGTTATCACACATTGTGACCCTATAAACAGTAACAAAGCTATTTACTACTTAGAATCAATGTTTTCTCGGTTTTTGCCTGTTTAAGGACAAAATGGGTAAAAGTGGTCTCTAAACACTCCAAATTCCACCCGAACTCTTATAATTAGTCAAATGGATTGGATTGTTACATATTTTGGCCCTAGAAAGAGTAACATAGCTGTTTACTGCTTCTAATCAATGTTTTCTCTCGGTTTTAGCCTGTTTTCTCGGTTTAAGCTTGTTTTGGGATAAAATGCGTTTAAGTGTTGTCTAAACACTCCAAATTCATTCCGAACTCTTACAATTAGTCAAATGCATTGGATTGTCACACATTCTGAACCTAAAAACAGTAACAAATCTGTTTACTGCTTAGAGTCAATTTTTTCTCGGTTTTAGCCTCTTTCGGGACAAAATAGGTATAATCGGTGTCTAAACACTCCAAATTCAACCGGAACTCTTATAATTAGTCAAATGGATTGGATTGTTACATATTTTGACCCTAGAGAGAGTAACCTAGCTGTTTAATGCTTCTAATCAATGTTTTCTCTCGGTTTTAGCCTGTTTTCTCGGTTTAAGCTTGTTTAGGGATAAAATGCGTTTAAGTGTTGTCTAAACACTCCAAATTCATCCCGAACTCTTACAATTAGTCAAATGCATTGGATTGACACACATTGTGACCCTATAAACAGTAACAAAGCTGTTTACTACTTAGAATCAATGTTTTCTCGGTTTTTGCCTGTTTCGGGACAAAATGGGTAAAAGTGGTCTCTCAACACTCCAAATTCAACCCGAACTCTTATAATTAGTCAAATGGATTGGATTGTTACATATTTTGGCCCTAGAAAGAGTAACATAGCTGTTTACTGCTTCTAATCAATGTTTTCTCTCGGTTTTAGCCTGTTTTCTCGGTTTAAGCTTGTTTTGGGATAAAATGCGTTTAAGTGTTGTCTAAACACTCCAAATTCATTCCGAACTCTTAAAATTAGTCAAATGCATTGGATTGTCACACATTCTGAACCTAAAAACAGTAACAAATCTGTTTACTGCTTAGAGTCAATTTTTTCTCGGTTTTAGCCTCTTTCGGGACAAAATAGGTATAATCGGTGTCTAAACACTCCAAATTCAACCGGAACTCTTATAATTAGTCAAATGGATTGGATTGTTACATATTTTGACCCTAGAGACAGTAACCTAGCTGTTTAATGCTTCTAATCAATGTTTTCTCTCGGTTTTAGCCTGTTTTCTCGGTTTAAGCTTGTTTAGGGATAAAATGCGTTTAAGTGTTGTCTAAACACTCCAAATTCATCCCGAACTCTTACAATTAGTCAAATGCATTGGATTGTCACACATTGTGACCCTATAAACAGTAACAAAGCTGTTTACTACTTAGAATCAATGTTTTCTCGGTTTTTGCCTGTTTCGGGACAAAATGGGTAAAAGTGGTCTCTAAACACTCCAAATTCAACCCGAACTCTTATAATTAGTCAAATGGATTGGATTGTTACATATTTTGGCCCTAGAAAGAGTAACATAGCTGTTTACTGCTTCTAATCAATGTTTTCTCTCGGTTTTAGCCTGTTTTCTCGGTTTAAGCTTGTTTTGGGATAAAATGCGTTTAAGTGTTGTCTAAACACTCCAAATTCATTCCGAACTCTTACAATTAGTCAAATACATTGGATTGTCACACATTCTGACCCTAAAAACAGTAACAAATCTGTTTACTGCTTAGAGTCAATTTTTTCTCGGTTTTAGCCTCTTTCGGGACAAAATAGGTATAATCGGTGTCTAAACACTCCAAATTCAACCGGAACTCTTATAATTAGTCAAATGCATTGGATTGTAACATATTATGACACTAGAAAGAGTAACATAGTTTTTTAATGCTTCGAATCAATGTTTTCTCTCGGTTTTAGCCTGTTTTTTTGGTTTAAGCCTGTGTTGGGATAAAACAGGTTTAATTGTTGCCTAAACACTCCAAATTCAACCCGAACTGTTAAAATTAGTAAAATGTATTGTAATGTCACACATTCTTACCCTAGAAACAGTAACAAACCTGTTTACAACTTTAAATCATTTTTTTCTCGGTTTTAGCCTGTTTCGGGACAAAATAGGTATAATTGGTGTCTAAACACTCCAAATTCAACCGGAACTCTTATAATAAGTCAAATGCATTGGATTGTAACATATTCTGACCCTAGATAGAGTAACATAGCTGTTCACTGCTTCGAATCAGTTTTTTCTCTCGGTTTTAGCCTGTTTTCTCGGTTTAAGCTTGTTCTGGGATAAAATGGGTTTAAATGTTGTCTAAACACTCCAAATTCATCCCGAAGTCTTACAATTAGTCAAATGCATTGGTTTATCATACATTGTGACCCTATAAACAGTAACAAAGCTGTTTACTACTTAGAATCAATGTTTTCTTGGTTTTTGTCTGTTTCGGGACAAAATGGGTAAAAGTGGTCTCTAAACACTCCAAATTCACCCGAACTCTTATAATTAGTCAAATGGATTGGATTGTTACATATTTTGACCCTAGAAAGAGTAAAATTGCTGTTTCCTGCTTCGAATCAATGTTTTCTCTCGGTTTTAGCATGTTTTCTCGGTTTAAGCTTGTTTTGGGATAAAATGGGTTTAAATGTTGTCTAAACACTCCAAATTCATCCCGAACTCTTACAATTAGTCAAATGCATTGGGTTATCACACATTGTGACCCTATAAACAGTAACAAAGCTGTTTACTACTTAGAATCAATGTTTTCTCGGTTTTTGCCTCTTTCGGGACAAAATGGGTAAAAGTGGTCTCAAAACACTCCAAATTCAACCCGAACTCTTATAATTAGTTAAATGGATTGGATTGTTACATATTTTGATCCTAGAAAGAGTAACCTTGCTGTTTACTGCTTCTAATCAATGTTTCTCTCGGTTTTAGCCTGTTTTCTCAGTTTAAGCTTGTTTTGGGATAAAACGGGTTTACGTGTTGTCTAAACACTCCAAATTCATCCTGAACTCTTACAATTAGGAAAATGCATTGGATTGTCACACATTCTGACCCTAGAAACAGTAACAAAGCTGTTTACTGTTTCGAATCAATGTTTTCTCGGTTTTAGCCTGTTTCTAGACAAAATGGGTAAAAGTGGTGGCTAAACACTCAAATTCAACTGAACTCTTATAATTAGTCAAATGCAGAGGATTGTTACATATTTTGACCCTAGAAAGAGTAACCTTGCTTTTTACTGCTTCTAATCAATGTTTCTCTCGGTTTTAGCCTGTTTTCTCGGTTTAAGCTTGTTTTGGGATAAAACGGGTTTACGTGTTGTCTAAACACTCCAAATTCATCCTGAACTCTTACAATTAGGAAAATGCATTGGATTGTCACACATTCTGACCCTAGAAACAGTAACAAAGCTGTTTACTGTTTCGAATCAATGTTTTCTCGGTTTTAGCCTGTTTCTAGACAAAATGGGTAAAAGTGGTGGCTAAACACTCAAATTCAACTGAACTTTTATAATTAGTCAAATGCAGAGGATTGTTACATATTTTGACCCTAGAAATAGTAACATAGCTGTTTACTGCTTCGAATCAGTTTTTTCTCTCGGTTTTAGCCTGTTTTCTAGGTTTAAGCTTGTTTTGGGATAAAATGGGTTTAAGTGTTGTCTAAACACTCCAAATTCATCCCGAACTCTTAAAATTAGTAAAATGAATTGGATTGTCACACATTCTGACCCTATAAACAGTAACAAAGCTGTTTACTGTTTCGAATCAATGTTTTCTCGGTTTTTGCCTGTTTCGGGACAAAATGGGTAAAAGTGGTGTCAAAACACTCAAATTCAACTGAACTCTTATAATTAGTCAAATGCAGAGGATTGTTACATATTTTGACCCTAGAAAGAGTAACATAGCTGTTTACTGCTTTGAATCAATGTTTTCTCTCGGTTTTAGCCTGTTTTCTCCGTTTAAGTTTGTTTTGGGATAAAACGGGTTTACGTGTTGTCTAAACACTCCAAATTCATCCTGAACTCTTACAATTAGGAAAATGCATTGGATTGTCACACATTCTGACCCTAGAAACAGTAACAAAGCTGTTTACTGTTTCGAATCAATGTTTTCTCGGTTTTAGCCTGTTTCTAGACAAAATGGGTAAAAGTGGTGTCTAAACACTCAAATTCAACTGAACTCTTATAATTAGTCAAATGCAGAGGATTGTTACATATTTTGACCCTAGAAATAGTAACATAGCTGTTTACTGCTTCGAATCGATAGTTTCTCATGGTTTTAGTCTGTTTTCTAGATTTAAGTCTGTTTTGGGATAAAACGGGTTTAAGTGTTGTCTAAACACTCCAAATTCATCCCGAACTCTTAAAATTAGTAAAATGCATTGCACTGTCACACATTCTTACCCTAGAAACAGTAACAAAGCTGTTTACTACTTAGAATCAATCTTTTCTCGGTTTTAGCCTGTTGTGGGACAAAATGGGTATAATTGGTGTCTAAACACTCCAAATTCAACTGAAACTCTTATAATAAGTCAAATGCATTGGATTGTAACATATTATGACCCTAGATAGAGTAACATAGCTGTTTACTGCTTCGAATCAGTTTTTTCTCTCCGTTTTAGCCTGTTTTCTCGGTTTAAGCTTGTTTTGGGTTAAAATGGGTTTAAATGTTGTCTAAACACTCCAAATTCATCCCGAACTCTTACAATTAGTCCAATGCATTGGGTTATCACACATTGTGACCCTATAAACAGTAACAAAGCTGTTTACTACTTCGAATCAATGTTGTCTCGGTTTTTGCCTGTTTCGGGACAAAATGGGTAAAAGTGGTGTCTAAACACTCAAATTCAACTGAACTCTTATAATTAGTCAAATGCAGAGGATTGTTACATATTTTGACCCTAGAAATAGTAACATAGCTGTTTACTGCTTCGAATCAATAGTTTCTCATGGTTTTAGTCTGTTTTCTAGATTTAAGTCTGTTTTGGGATAAAACGGGTTTAAGTGTTGTCTAAACACTCCAAATTCATCCCGAACTCTTAAAATTAGTAAAATGCATTGGATTGTCACACATTCTGACCCTAGAAACAGTAACAAAGCTGTTTACTACTTAGAATCAATCTTTTCTCGGTTTTAGCCTGTTTCTAGACAAAATGGGTAAAAGTGGTGTCTAAACACTCAAATTCAACTGAACTCTTATAATTAGTCAAATGCAGAGGATAGTTACATATTTTGACCCTAGAAATAGTAACATAGCTGTTTACTGCTTCGAATCAATAGTTTCTCATGGTTTTAGTCTGTTTTCTCGGTTTAAGCTTGTTTTGGGATAAAACGGGTTTAAATGTTGTCTAAACACTCCAAATTCATCCCGAACTCTTACAATTAGTCCAATGCATTGGGTTATCACACATTGTGACCCTATAAACAGTAACAAAGCTGTTTACTGCTTCGAATCAATGTTTTCTCGGTTTTTGCCTGTTTCGGGACAAAATGGGTAAAAGTGGTCTCTAAACACTCCAAATTCAACCTGAACTCTTATAATTAGTCAAATGGATTGGATTGTTACATATTTTGACCCTAGAAAGAGTAACCTTGCTGTTTACTGCTTCTAATCAATGTTTTCTCTCGGTTTTAGCCTGTTTTCTCGGTTTAAGCTTGTTTTGGGATAAAATGCGTTTAAGTGTTGTCTAAACACTCCAAATTCATCCCGAAGTCTTACAATTAGTCAAATGCATTGGTTTATCATACATTGTGACCCTATAAACAGTAACAAAGCTGTTTACTACTTAGAATCAATGTTTTCTTGGTTTTTGTCTGTTTCGGGACAAAATGGGTAAAAGTGTTAGAATAAGCGGAAGACTTATGAGTTTGATAGAGTTTGGTAGAATAAAGTGAGAGAGAAATCGTGTAACAAAAAGAATGAGAAGTAAAATTGAGTCAACTAGAATAGAATACAGCTAATGTGGTCTTACAACCCTTAAATAGGCTATAGAGGTAGGGCAACCTCACTAAGACTAAATTAGAAACAACCGATAGTGACATTAAGAGAGAGGTGTATGCGACCGAGGTGATAGCGACATATCCGATTGCTTCAAGAGACATGTGACTTCTTCCTTTTCTCGGTTTTAGCCTGTTTCGGGACAAAATAGGTATAATTGGTGTCTAAACACTCCAAATTCAACCGGAACTCTTATAATAAGTCAAATGCATTGGATTGTAACATATTATGACCCTAGATAGAGTAACATAGCTGTTTACTGCTTCGAATCAGTTTTTTCTCTCGGTTTTAGCCAGTTTTCTCGGTTTAAGCTTGTTTTGGGATAAAATGGGTTTAAATGTTGTCTAAACACTCCAAATTCATCCCAAAGTCTTACAATTAGTCAAATGCATTGGTTTATCACACATTGTGACCCTATAAACAGTAACAAAGCTGTTTACTACTTAGAATCAATGTTTTCTCGGTTTTTGCCTGTTTCGGGACAAAATGGGTAAAAGTGGTCTCAAAACACTCCAAATTCAACCCGAACTCTTATAATTAGTTAAATGGATTGGATTGTTACATATTTTGATCCTAGAAAGAGTAACCTTGCTGTTTACTGCTTCTAATCAATGTTTCTCTCGGTTTTAGCCTGTTTTCTCAGTTTAAGCTTGTTTTGGGATAAAACGGGTTTACGTGTTGTCTAAACACTCCAAATTCATCCTGAACTCTTACAATTAGGAAAATGCATTGGATTGTCACACATTCTAACCCTAGAAACAGTAACAAAGCTGTTTACTGTTTCGAATCAATGTTTTCTCGGTTTTAGCCTGTTTCTAGACAAAATGGGTAAAAGTGGTGGCTAAACACTCAAATTCAACTGAACTCTTATAATTAGTCAAATGCAGAGGATTGTTACATATTTTGACCCTAGAAAGAGTAACCTTGCTTTTTACTGCTTCTAATCAATGTTTCTCTCGGTTTTAGCCTGTTTTCTCGGTTTAAGCTTGTTTTGGGATAAAACGGGTTTACGTGTTGTCTAAACACTCCAAATTCATCCTGAACTCTTACAATTAGGAAAATGCATTGGATTGTCACACATTCTGACCCTAGAAACAGTAACAAAGCTGTTTACTGTTTCGAATCAATGTTTTCTCGGTTTTAGCCTGTTTCTAGACAAAATGGGTAAAAGTGGTGGCTAAACACTCAAATTCAACTGAACTTTTATAATTAGTCAAATGCAGAGGATTGTTACATATTTTGACCCTAGAAATAGTAACATAGTTGTTTACTGCTTCGAATCAATAGTTTCTCATGGTTTTAGTCTGTTTTCTAGATTTAAGTCTGTTTTGGCATAAAACGGGTTTAAGTGTTGTCTAAACACTCCAAATTCATCCCGAACTCTTAAAATTAGTAAAATGAATTGGATTGTCACACATTCTGACCCTAGAAACAGTAACAAAGCTGTTTACTGTTTCGAATCAATGTTTTCTCGGTTTTAGCCTGTTTCTAGACAAAATGGGTAAAAGTGGTGTCTAAACACTCAAATTCAACTGAACTCTTATAATTAGTCAAATGCAGAGGATTGTTACATATTTTGACCCTAGAAAGAGTAACATAGCTGTTTACTGCTTTGAATCAATGTTTTCTCTCGGTTTTAGCCTGTTTTCTCCGTTTAAGTTTGTTTTGGGATAAAACGGGTTTAAGTGTTGTCTAAACACTCCAAATTCATCCTGAACTCTTACAATTAGGAAAATGCATTGGATTGTCACACATTCTGACCCTAGAAACAGTAACAAAGCTGTTTACTGTTTCGAATCAATGTTTTCTCGGTTTTAGCCTGTTTCTAGACAAAATGGGTAAAAGTGGTGTCTAAACACTCAAATTCAACTGAACTCTTATAATTAGTCAAATGCAGAGGATTGTTACATATTTTGACCCTAGAAATAGTAACATAGCTGTTTACTGCTTCGAATCGATAGTTTCTCATGGTTTTAGTCTGTTTTCTAGATTTAAGTCTGTTTTGGGATAAAACGGGTTTAAGTGTTGTCTAAACACTCCAAATTCATCCCGAACTCTTAAAATTAGTAAAATGCATTGCACTGTCACACATTCTTACCCTAGAAACAGTAACAAAGCTGTTTACTACTTAGAATCAATCTTTTCTCGGTTTTAGCCTGTTGTGGGACAAAATGGGTATAATTGGTGTCTAAACACTCCAAATTCAACTGAAACTCTTATAATAAGTCAAATGCATTGGATTGTAACATATTATGACCCTAGATAGAGTAACATAGCTGTTTACTGCTTCGAATCAGTTTTTTCTCTCCGTTTTAGCCTGTTTTCTCGGTTTAAGCTTGTTTTGGGTTAAAATGGGTTTAAATGTTGTCTAAACACTCCAAATTCATCCCGAACTCTTACAATTAGTCCAATGCATTGGGTTATCACACATTGTGACCCTATAAACAGTAACAAAGCTGTTTACTACTTCGAATCAATGTTGTCTCGGTTTTTGCCTGTTTCGGGACAAAATGGGTAAAAGTGGTGTCTAAACACTCAAATTCAACTGAACTCTTATAATTAGTCAAATGCAGAGGATTGTTACATATTTTGACCCTAGAAATAGTAACATAGCTGTTTACTGCTTCGAATCAATAGTTTCTCATGGTTTTAGTCTGTTTTCTAGATTTAAGTCTGTTTTGGGATAAAACGGGTTTAAGTGTTGTCTAAACACTCCAAATTCATCCCGAACTCTTAAAATTAGTAAAATGCATTGGATTGTCACACATTCTGACCCTAGAAACAGTAACAAAGCTGTTTACTACTTAGAATCAATCTTTTCTCGGTTTTAGCCTTTTTCTAGACAAAATGGGTAAAAGTGGTGTCTAAACACTCAAATTCAACTGAACTCTTATAATTAGTCAAATGCAGAGGATAGTTACATATTTTGACCCTAGAAATAGTAACATAGCTGTTTACTGCTTCGAATCAATAGTTTCTCATGGTTTTAGTCTGTTTTCTCGGTTTAAGCTTGTTTTGGGATAAAACGGGTTTAAATGTTGTCTAAACACTCCAAATTCATCCCGAACTCTTACAATTAGTCCAATGCATTGGGTTATCACACATTGTGACCCTATAAACAGTAACAAAGCTGTTTACTGCTTCGAATCAATGTTTTCTCGGTTTTTGCCTGTTTCGGGACAAAATGGGTAAAAGTGGTCTCTAAACACTCCAAATTCAACCCGAACTCTTATAATTAGTCAAATGGATTGGATTGTTACATATTTTGACCCTAGAAAGAGTAACCTTGCTGTTTACTGCTTCTAATCAATGTTTTCTCTCGGTTTTAGCCTGTTTTCTCGGTTTAAGCTTGTTTTGGGATAAAATGCGTTTAAGTGTTGTCTAAACACTCCAAATTCATCCCGAAGTCTTACAATTAGTCAAATGCATTGGTTTATCATACATTGTGACCCTATAAACAGTAACAAAGCTGTTTACTACTTAGAATCAATGTTTTCTTGGTTTTTGTCTGTTTCGGGACAAAATGGGTAAAAGTGTTAGAATAAGCGGAAGACTTATGAGTTTGATAGAGTTTGGTAGAATAAAGTGAGAGAGAAATCGTGTAACAAAAAGAATGAGAAGTAAAATTGAGTCAACTAGAATAGAATACAGCTAATGTGGTCTTACAACCCTTAAATAGGCTATAGAGGTAGGGCAACCTCACTAAGACTAAATTAGAAACAACCGATAGTGACATTAAGAGAGAGGTGTATGCGACCGAGGTGATAGCGACATATCCGATTGCTTCAAGAGACATGTGACTTCTTCCTTTTCTCGGTTTTAGCCTGTTTCGGGACAAAATAGGTATAATTGGTGTCTAAACACTCCAAATTCAACCGGAACTCTTATAATAAGTCAAATGCATTGGATTGTAACATATTATGACCCTAGATAGAGTAACATAGCTGTTTACTGCTTCGAATCAGTTTTTTCTCTCGGTTTTAGCCTGTTTTCTCGGTTTAAGCTTGTTTTGGGATAAAATGGGTTTAAATGTTGTCTAAACACTCCAAATTCATCCCAAAGTCTTACAATTAGTCAAATGCATTGGTTTATCATACATTGTGACCCTATAAACAGTAACAAAGCTGTTTACTACTTAGAATCAATGTTTTCTTGGTTTTTGTCTGTTTCGGGACAAAATGGGTAAAAGTGGTCTCTAAACACTCCAAATTCACCCGAACTCTTATAATTAGTCAAATGGATTGGATTGTTACATATTTTGACCCTAGAAAGAGTAAAATAGCTGTTTCCTGCTTCGAATCAATGTTTTCTCTCGGTTTTAGCCTGTTTTCTCGGTTTAACCTTGTTTTGGGATAAAATGGGTTTAAATGTTGTCTAAACACTCCAAATTCATCCCGAACTCTTACAATTAGTCAAATGCATTGGGTTATCACACATTGTGACCCTATAAACAGTAACAAAGCTGTTTACTACTTAGAATCAATGTTTTCTCGGTTTTTGCCTGTTTCGGGACAAAATGGGTAAAAGTGGTCTCAAAACACTCCAAATTCAACCCGAACTCTTATAATTAGTCAAATGGATTGGATTGTTACATATTTTGACCCTAGAAAGAGTAACCTTGCTGTTTACTGCTTCTAATCAATGTTTTCTCTCGGTTTTAGCCTGTTTTCTTGGTTTAAGCTTGTTTTGGGATAAAATGCGTTTAAGTGTTGTCTAAACACTCCAAAATCATCCCGAACTCTTACACTTAGTCAAATGCATTGGATTGTCACATATTCTGACCCTAAAAACAGTAACAAAGATGTTTACTGCTTAGAGTCAATGTTTTCTCGGTTTTAGCCTGTTTAGGGACACAATGGGTAAAAGTTGTGTCTAAACACTCCAAATTCAGCCCGAACTATTATAATTAGTCAAATGCATTTGATTGTTACATATTTTGACCCTAGAAAGAGTAACATAGTTTTTTAATGCTTCGAATCAATGTTTTCTCTCGGTTTTAGCCTGTTTTCTTGGTTTAAGCCTGTTTTGGGATAAAACAGGTTAAAGTGTTCCCTAAACACTCCAAATTCAACCCGAACTCTTAAAATTAGTAAAATGTATAGTAATGTCACACATTCTTACCCTAGAAACAGTAACAAAGCTGTTTACAACTTTAAATCAATTTTTTCTCGGGTTTAGCCTGTTTCGGGACAAAATAGGTATAATCGGTGTCTAAACACTCCAAATTCAACCTGAACTATTATAATTAGTCAAATGCATTGGATTGTAATATATTATGACCCTAGAAAGAGTAACATAGTTTTTTAATGCTTCGAATCAATGTTTTCTCTCCGTTTTAGCCTGTTTTCTCGGTTTAAGCTTGTTTTGGGATAAAATGGGTTTAAATGTTGTCTAAACACTCCAAATTCATCCCGAACTCTTACAATTAGTCCAATGCATTGGGTTATCACACATTCTTACCCTAGAAACAGTAACAAAGCTGTTTACTGCTTCGAATCAATGTTTTTTCGGTTTTAGCCTGTTTCTAGACAAAATGGGTAAAAGTGCTGTCTAAACACTCAAATTCAACACGAACTCTTATAATTAGTCAATTGCAGTGGATTGTTACATATTTTGACCCTAGAAAGAGTAACATAGCTGTTTACTGCTTCGAATCAATGTTTTCTCTCGGTTTTAGCCTGTTTTCTCCGTTTAAGTTTGTTTTGGGATAAAACGGGTTTAAGTGTTGTCTAAACACTCCAAATTCATCCTGAACTCTTACAATTAGGAAAATGCATTGGATTGTCACACATTCTGACCCTAGAAACAGTAACAAAGCTGTTTACTGTTTCGAATCAATGTTTTCTCGGTTTTAGCCTGTTTCTAGACAAAATGGGTAAAAGTGGTGTCTAAACACTCAAATTCAACTGAACTCTTATAATTAGTCAAATGCAGAGGATTGTTACATATTTTGACCCTAGAAATAGTAACATAGCTGTTTACTGCTTCGAATCAATAGTTTCTCATGGTTTTAGTCTGTTTTCTAGATTTAAGTCTGTTTTGGGATAAAACGGGTTTAAGTGTTGTCTAAACACTCCAAATTCATCCCGAACTCTTAAAATTAGTAAAATGCATTGCACTGTCACACATTCGTACCCTAGAAACAGTAACAAAGCTGTTTACTACTTAGAATCAATCTTTTCTCGGTTTTAGCCTGTTGTGGGACAAAATGGGTATAATTGGTGTCTAAACACTCCAAATTCAACTGAAACTCTTATAATAAGTCAAATGCATTGGATTGTAACATATTATGACCCTAGATAGAGTAACATAGCTGTTTACTGCTTCGAATCAGTTTTTTCTCTCCGTTTTAGCCTGTTTTCTCGGTTTAAGCTTGTTTTGGGTTATAATGGGTTTAAATGTTGTCTAAACACTTCAAATTCATCCCGAACTCTTACAATTAGTCCAATGCATTGGGTTATCACACATTGTGACCCTATAAACAGTAACATAGCTGTTTACTGCTTAGAATCAATGTATTCTCGGTTTTTGCCTGTTTCAGGACAAAATGGGTAAAAGTGGTCTCTAAACACTCCAAATTCAACCCGAACTCTTATAATTAGTCAAATGCAGTGGATTGTTACATATTTTGACCCTAGAAAGAGTAACATAGCTGTTTACTGCTTCGAATCAATGTTTTTTGTCGGTTTTAGCCTGTTTTCTCAGTTTAAGCTTGTTTTGGGATAAAATGCGTTTAAGTGTTGTCTAAACACTCCAAGTTCATCCCGAACTCTTACAATTAGTCAAATGCATTGGATTGTCACACATTCTGACCCTAATAACAGTAACAAAGCTGTTTACTGCTTAGAGTCAATGTTTTCTCGGTTTTAGCCTGTTTCGGGACACAAAGGGTAAAAGTGGTGTCTAAACACTCCAAATTCAACCTGAACTATTATAATTAGTCAAATGCATTGGATTGTAACATATTATGACCCTAGAAAGAGTAACATAGTTTTTTAATGCTTCGAATCAATGTTTTCTCTCCGTTTTAGCCTGTTTTCTCGGTTTAAGCTTGTTTTGGGATAAAATGGGTTTAAATGTTGTCTAAACACTCCAAATTCATCCCGAACTCTTACAATTAGTCAAATGCATTGGGTTATCACACATTCTTACCCTAGAAACAGTAACAAAGCTGTTTACTGCTTCGAATCAATGTTTTTTCGGTTTTAGCCTGTTTCTAGACAAAATGGGTAAAAGTGCTGTCTAAACACTCAAATTCAACACGAACTCTTATAATTAGTCAAATGCAGTGGATTGTTACATATTTTGACCCTAGAAAGAGTAACATAGCTGTTTACTGCTTCAAATCAATGTTTTCTCTTGGTTTTAGCCTGTTTTCTCCGTTTAAATTTGTTTTGGGATAAAACGGGTTTAAGTGTTGTCTAAACACTCCAAATTCATCCTGAACTCTTACAATTAGGAAAATGCATTGGATTGTCACACATTCTGACCCTAGAAACAGTAACAAAGCTGTTTACTGTTTCGAATCAATGTTTTCTCGGTTTTAGCCTGTTTCTAGACAAAATGGGTAAAAGTGGTGTCTAAACACTCAAATTCAACTGAACTCTTATAATTAGTCAAATGCAGAGGATTGTTACATATTTTGACCCTAGAAATAGTAACATAGCTGTTTACTGCTTCGAATCAATAGTTTCTGACCCTAAAAACAGTAACAAATCTGTTTACTGCTTAGAGTCAATTTTTTCTCGGTTTTAGCCTCTTTCGGGACAAAATAGGTATAATCGGTGTCTAAACACTCCAAATTCAACCGGAACTCTTATAATTAGTCAAATGGATTGGATTGTTACATATTTTGACCCTAGAGAGAGTAACCTAGCTGTTTAATGCTTCTAATCAATGTTTTCTCTCGGTTTTAGCCTGTTTTCTCGGTTTAAGCTTGTTTAGGGATAAAATGCGTTTAAGTGTTGTCTAAACACTCCAAATTCATCCCGAACTCTTAAAATTAGTAAAATGCATTGCACTGTCACACATTCTTACCCTAGAAACAGTAACAAAGCTGTTTACTACTTAGAATCAATCTTTTCTCGGTTTTAGCCTGTTGTGGGACAAAATGGGTATAATTGGTGTCTAAACACTCCAAATTCAACTGAAACTCTTATAATAAGTCAAATGCATTGGATTGTAACATATTATAACCCTAGATAGAGTAACATAGCTGTTTACTGCTTCAAATCAGTTTTTTCTCTCCGTTTTAGCCTGTTTTCTCGGTTTAAGCTTGTTTTGGGTTATAATGGGTTTAAATGTTGTCTAAACACTTCAAATTCATCCCGAACTCTTACAATTAGTCCAATGCATTAGGTTATCACACATTGTGACCCTATAAACAGTAACAAAGCTGTTTACTACTTAGAATCAATGTATTCTCGGTTTTTGCCTGTTTCGGGACAAAATGGGTAAAAGTGGTCTCTAAACACTCCAAATTCAACCCGAACTCTTATAATTAGTCAAATGGATTGGATTGTTACATATTTTGACCCTAGAAATAGTAACATAGCTATTTACTGCTTCGAATCAATGGTTTCTCTTGGTTTTAGTCTGTTTTCTAGATTTAAGTCTGTTTTGGGATAAAACGGGTTTAAGTGTTATCTAAACACTCCAAATTCATCCCGAACTCTTTTAATTAGTCAAATGCATTGGGTTGTCATACATTGTGACCCTAGAAACAGTAACAAAGCTGTTTACTACTTAGAATCAATGTTTTCTCGGTTTTTGCTTGCTTCGGGACAAAATGGGTAAAAGTGGTCTCTAAACACTCCAAATTCAACCCGAACTCTTATAATTAGTCAAATAGATTGGATTGTTACATATTTTGACCCTAGAAAGAGTAACATAGCTGTCTACTGCTTCGAATCAATGTTTTCTCTCGATTTTAGCCTGTTTTCTCGGTTTAAGCTTGTTTTGATATAAAATGGGTTTAAATGTTGTCTAAACACTCCAAATTCATTCTGAACTCTTACAATTAGGCAAATGCATTGGATTGTCACACATTGTGACCCTAGAAACAGTAACAAAGCTGTTTACTGCTTAGAATCAATGTTTTCTCGGTTTTTGCCTGTTTCGGGACAAAAAGGGTAAAAGTGGTCTCTAAACACTCCAAATTCAACCCGAACTCTTCTAATTAGTCAAATGGATTGGATTGTTACATATTTTGACCCTAGAAAGAGTAACCTTGCTGTTTACTGCTTCTGATCAATGTTTTCTCTCGGTTTTAGCCTGTTTTCTCGGTTTAAGCTTGTTTTGGGATAAAATGCGTTTAAGTGTTGTCTAAACACTCCAATTCATCCCGAAGTCTTACAATTAGTCAAATGCATTGGTTTATCATATATTGTGACCCTATAAACAGTAACAAAGCTGTTTACTACTTAGAATCAATGTTTTCTTGGTTTTTGTCTGTTTCGGGACAAAATGGGTAAAAGTGTTAGAATAAGCGGAAGACTTATGAGTTTGATAGAGTTTGGTAGAATAAAGTGAGAGAGAAATCGTGTAACAAAAAGAATGAGAAGTAAAATTGAGTCAACTAGAATAGAATACAGCTAATGTGGTCTTACAACCCTTAAATAGGCTATAGAGGTAGGGCAACCTCACTAAGACTAAATTAGAAACAACCGATAGTGACATTAAGAGAGAGGTGTATGCGACCGAGGTGATAGCGACATATCCGATTGCTTCAAGAGACATGTGACTTCTTCCTTTTCTCGGTTTTAGCCTCTTTCGGGACAAAATAGGTATAATTGGTGTCTAAACACTCCAAATTCAACCGGAACTCTTATAATAAGTCAAATGCATTGGATTGTAACATATTATGACCCAAGATAGAGTAACATAGCTGTTTACTACTTCGATTCAGTTTTTTCTCTCGGTTTTAGCCTGTTTTCTCGGTTTAAGCTTGTTTTGGGATAAAATGGGTTTAAATGTTGTCTAAACACTCCAAATTCATCCCGAACTCTTAAAATTAGACAAATTCATTGCACTGTCACACATTCTTACCCTAGAAACAGTAACAAAGCTGTTTACTACTTAGAATCAATCTTTTCTCGGTTTTAGCCTGTTGCGGGACAAAATGGGTATAATTGGTGTCTAAACACTCCAAATTCAACGGGAACTCTTATATTAAGTCAAATGCATTGGATTGTAACATATTATGACCCTAGATAGAGTAACATAGCTGTTTACTGCTTTGAATCAGTTTTTTTCTCTCGGTTTTAGCCTGTTTTCTCGGTTTAAGCTAGTTTTTGGATAAAATGGGTTTAAATGTTGTCTAAACACTCCAAATTCATCCCGAAATCTTACAATTAGTCAAATGCATTGGGTTATCACACATTGTGACCCTATAAACAGTAACAAAGCTGTTTACTACTTAGAATCAATCTTTTCTCGGTTTTAGCCTGTTGCGGGACAAAATGGGTATAATTGGTGTCTAAACACTCCAAATTCAACCGGAACTCTTATATTAAGTCAAATGCATTGGATTGTAACATATTATGACCCTAGATAGAGTAACATAGCTGTTTACTGCTTCGAATCAGTTTTTTTCTCTCGGTTTTAGCCTGTTTTCTCGGTTTAAGCTAGTTTTTGGATAAAATGGGTTTAAATGTTGTCTAAACACTCCAAATTCATCCCGAAATCTTACAATTAGTCAAATGCATTGGGTTATCACACATTGTGACCCTATAAACAGTAACAAAGCTGTTTACTACTTAGAATCAATGTTTTCTCGGTTTTTGCCTGTTTCGGGACAAAATGGGTAAAAGTGGTCTCTAAACACTCCAAATTCAACCCGAACTCTTATAATTAGTCAAATGGGTTGGATTGTTACATATTTTGACCCTAGAAAGAGTAACATAGCTGTTTACTGCTTCGAATCAATGTTTTCTCTTGGTTTTAGCCTGTTTTCTCGGTTTAAGCTTGTTTTGAGATAAAATGCGTTTAAGTGTTGTCTAAACACTCCAAATTCATCCTGAACTCTTACAATTAGTCAAATGCATTGGATTGTCACACATTCTGACCCTAAAAACAGTAACAAAGCTGTTTACTGCTTAGAGTCAATGTTTACTCGGTTTTAGCCTGTTTCGGGACACAAAGGGTAAAAGTGGTGTCTAAACACTCCAAATTCAACCTGAACTATTATAATTAGTCAAATGCATTGCATTGTAACATATTATGACCCTAGAAAGAGTAACATAGTTTTTTAATGCTTCGAATCAATGTTTTCTCTCCGTTTTAGCCTGTTTTCTCGGTTTAAGCTTGTTTTGGGATAAAATGGGTTTAAATGTTGTCTAAACACTCCAAATTCATCCCGAACTCTTACAATTAGTCAAATGCATTGGGTTATCACACATTCTTACCCTAGAAACAGTAACAAAGCTGTTTACTGCTTCGAATCAATGTTTTTTCGGTTTTAGCCTGTTTCTAGACAAAATGGGTAAAAGTGCTGTCTAAACACTCAAATTCAACACGAACTCTTATAATTAGTCAAATGCAGTGGATTGTTACATATTTTCACCCTAGAAAGAGTAACATAGCTGTTTACTGCTTCAAATCAATGTTTTCTCTTGGTTTTAGCCTGTTTTCTCCGTTTAAATTTGTTTTGGGATAAAACGGGTTTAAGTGTTGTCTAAACACTCCAAATTCATCCTGAACTCTTACAATTAGGAAAATGCATTGGATTGTCACACATTCTGACCCTAGAAACAGTAACAAAGCTGTTTACTGTTTCGAATCAATGTTTTCTCGGTTTTAGCCTGTTTCTAGACAAAATGGGTAAAAGTGGTGTCTAAACACTCAAATTCAACTGAACTCTTATAATTAGTCAAATGCAGAGGATTGTTACATATTTTGACCCTAGAAATAGTAACATAGCTGTTTACTGCTTCGAATCAATAGTTTCTCATGGTTTTAGTCTGTTTTCTAGATTTAAGTCTGTTTTGGGATAAAACGGGTTTAAGTGTTGTCTAAACACTCCAAATTCATCCCGAACTCTTAAAATTAGTAAAATGCATTGCACTGTCACACATTCTTACCCTAGAAACAGTAACAAAGCTGTTTACTACTTAGAATCAATCTTTTCTCGGTTTTAGCCTGTTGTGGGACAAAATGGGTATAATTGGTGTCTAAACACTCCAAATTCAACTGAAACTCTTATAATAAGTCAAATGCATTGGATTGTAACATATTATAACCCTAGATAGAGTAACATAGCTGTTTACTGCTTCAAATCAGTTTTTTCTCTCCGTTTTAGCCTGTTTTCTCGGTTTAAGCTTGTTTTGGGTTATAATGGGTTTAAATGTTGTCTAAACACTTCAAATTCATCCCGGACTCTTACAATTAGTCCAATGCATTAGGTTATCACAAATTGTGACCCTATAAACAGTAACAAAGCTGTTTACTACTTAGAATCAATGTATTCTCGGTTTTTGCCTGTTTCGGGACAAAATGGGTAAAAGTGGTCTCTAAACACTCCAAATTCAACCCGAACTCTTATAATTAGTCAAATGGATTGGATTGTTACATATTTTGACCCTAGAAATAGTAACATAGCTATTTACTGCTTCGAATCAATGGTTTCTCTTGGTTTTAGTCTGTTTTCTAGATTTAAGTCTGTTTTGGGATAAAACGGGTTTAAGTGTTATCTAAACACTCCAAATTCATCCCGAACTCTTTTAATTAGTCAAATGCATTGGGTTGTCATACATTGTGACCCTAGAAACAGTAACAAAGCTGTTTACTACTTAGAATCAATGTTTTCTCGGTTTTTGCTTGCTTCGGGACAAAATGGGTAAAAGTGGTCTCTAAACACTCCAAATTCAACCCGAACTCTTATAATTAGTCAAATAGATTGGATTGTTACATATTTTGACCCTAGAAAGAGTAACATAGCTGTTTACTGCTTCGAATCAATGTTTTCTCTCGATTTTAGCCTGTTTTCTCGGTTTAAGCTTGTTTTGATATAAAATGGGTTTAAATGTTGTCTAAACACTCCAAATTCATTCTGAACTCTTAAAATTAGGCAAATGCATTGGATTGTCACACATTGTGACCCTAGAAACAGTAACAAAGCTGTTTACTGCTTAGAATCAATGTTTTCTCGGTTTTTGCCTGTTTCGGGACAAAAAGGGTAAAAGTGGTCTCTAAACACTCCAAATTCAACCCGAACTCTTCTAATTAGTCAAATGGATTGGATTGTTACATATTTTGACCCTAGAAAGAGTAACCTTGCTGTTTACTGCTTCTGATCAATGTTTTCTCTCGATTTTAGCCTGTTTTCTCGGTTTAAGCTTGTTTTGGGATAAAATGCGTTTAAGTGTTGTCTAAACACTCCAATTCATCCCGAAGTCTTACAATTAGTCAAATGCATTGGTTTATCATACATTGTGACCCTATAAACAGTAACAAAGCTGTTTACTACTTAGAATCAATGTTTTCTTGGTTTTTGTCTGTTTCGGGACAAAATGGGTAAAAGTGTTAGAATAAGCGGAAGACTTATGAGTTTGATAGAGTTTGGTAGAATAAAGTGAGAGAGAAATCGTGTAACAAAAAGAATGAGAAGTAAAATTGAGTCAACTAGAATAGAATACAGCTAATGTGGTCTTACAACCCTTAAATAGGCTATAGAGGTAGGGCAACCTCACTAAGACTAAATTAGAAACAACCGATAGTGACATTAAGAGAGAGGTGTATGCGACCGAGGTGATAGCGACATATCCGATTGCTTCAAGAGACATGTGACTTCTTCCTTTTCTCGGTTTTAGCCTCTTTCGGGACAAAATAGGTATAATTGGTGTCTAAACACTCCAAATTCAACCGGAACTCTTATAATAAGTCAAATGCATTGGATTGTAACATATTATGACCCAAGATAGAGTAACATAGCTGTTTACTACTTCGATTCAGTTTTTTCTCTCGGTTTTAGCCTGTTTTCTCGGTTTAAGCTTGTTTTGGGATAAAATGGGTTTAAATGTTGTCTAAACACTCCAAATTCATCCCGAACTCTTAAAATTAGAAAAATTCATTGCACTGTCACACATTCTTACCCTAGAAACAGTAACAAAGCTGTTTACTACTTAGAATCAATCTTTTCTCGGTTTTAGCCTGTTGCGGGACAAAATGGGTATAATTGGTGTCTAAACACTCCAAATTCAACGGGAACTCTTATATTAAGTCAAATGCATTGGATTGTAACATATTATGACCCTAGATAGAGTAACATAGCTGTTTACTGCTTTGAATCAGTTTTTTTCTCTCGGTTTTAGCCTGTTTTCTCGGTTTAAGCTAGTTTTTGGATAAAATGGGTTTAAATGTTGTCTAAACACTCCAAATTCATCCCGAAATCTTACAATTAGTCAAATGCATTGGGTTATCACACATTGTGACCCTATAAACAGTAACAAAGCTGTTTACTACTTAGAATCAATGTTTTCTCGGTTTTTGCCTGTTTCGGGACAAAATGGGTAAAAGTGGTCTCTAAACACTCCAAATTCCACCCGAACTCTTATAATTAGTCAAATGGATTGGATTGTTACATATTTTGACCCTAGAAAGAGTAACATAGCTGTTTACTGCTTCGAATCAATGTTTTCTCTCGGTTTTAGCCTGTTTTCTAGGTTTAAGCTTGTTTTGAGATAAAATGCGTTTAAGTGTTGTCTAAACACTCCAAATTCATCCTGAACTCTTACAATTAGTCAAATGCATTGGATTGTCACACATTCTGACCCTAAAAACAGTAACAAAGCTGTTTACTGCTTAGAGTCAATGTTTTCTCGGTTTTAGCCTGTTTCGGGACAAAATAGGTATAATTGGTGTCTAAACACTCCAAATTCAACCGGAACTCTTATAATAAGTAAAATGCATTGGATTGTAACATATTATGACCCTAGATAGAGTAACATAGCTGTTTACTACTTCGAATCAGTTTTTTCTCTCCGTTTTAGCCTGTTTTCTCGGTTTAAGCTTGTTTTGGGATAAAATGGGTTTAAATGTTGTCTAAACACTCCAAATTCATCCCGAACTCTTAAAATTAGAAAAATTCATTGCACTGTCACACATTCTTACCCTAGAAACAGTAACAAAGCTGTTTACTACTTAGAATCAATCTTTTCTCGGTTTTAGCCTGTTGCGGGACAAAATGGGTATAATTGGTGTCTAAACACTCCAAATTCAACCGGAACTCTTATATTAAGTCAAATGCATTGGATTGTAACATATTATGACCCTAGATAGAGTAACATAGCTGTTTACTGCTTCGAATCAGTTTTTTCTCTCGGTTTTAGCCTGTTTTCTCGGTTTAAGCTAGTTTTTGGATAAAATGGGTTTAAATGTTGTCTAAACACTCCAAATTCATCCCGAAATCTTACAATTAGTCAAATGCATTGGGTTATCACACATTGTGACCCTATAAACAGTAACAAAGCTGTTTACTACTTAGAATCAATCTTTTCTCGGTTTTAGCCTGTTGCGGGACAAAATGGGTATAATTGGTGTCTAAACACTCCAAATTCAACCGGAACTCTTATATTAAGTCAAATGCATTGGATTGTAACATATTATGACCCTAGATAGAGTAACATAGCTGTTTACTGCTTCGAATCAGTTTTTTTCTCTCGGTTTTAGCCTGTTTTCTCGGTTTAAGCTAGTTTTTGGATAAAATGGGTTTAAATGTTGTCTAAACACTCCAAATTCATCCCGAAATCTTACAATTAGTCAAATGCATTGGGTTATCACACATTGTGACCCTATAAACAGTAACAAAGCTGTTTACTACTTAGAATCAATGTTTTCTCGGTTTTTGCCTGTTTCGGGACAAAATGGGTAAAAGTGGTCTCTAAACACTCCAAATTCAACCCGAACTCTTATATTAAGTCAAATGCATTGGATTGTAACATATTATGACCCTAGATAGAGTAACATAGCTGTTTACTGCTTCGAATCAGTTTTTTCTCTCGGTTTTAGCCTGTTTTCTCGGTTTAAGCTAGTTTTTGGATAAAATGGGTTTAAATGTTGTCTAAACACTCCAAATTCATCCCGAAATCTTACAATTAGTCAAATGCATTGGGTTATCACACATTGTGACCCTATAAACAGTAACAAAGCTGTTTACTACTTAGAATCAATCTTTTCTCGGTTTTAGCCTGTTGCGGGACAAAATGGGTATAATTGGTGTCTAAACACTCCAAATTCAACCGGAACTCTTATATTAAGTCAAATGCATTGGATTGTAACATATTATGACCCTAGATAGAGTAACATAGCTGTTTACTGCTTCGAATCAGTTTTTTTCTCTCGGTTTTAGCCTGTTTTCTCGGTTTAAGCTAGTTTTTGGATAAAATGGGTTTAAATGTTGTCTAAACACTCCAAATTCATCCCGAAATCTTACAATTAGTCAAATGCATTGGGTTATCACACATTGTGACCCTATAAACAGTAACAAAGCTGTTTACTACTTAGAATCAATGTTTTCTCGGTTTTTGCCTGTTTCGGGACAAAATGGGTAAAAGTGGTCTCTAAACACTCCAAATTCAACCCGAACTCTTATAATTAGTCAAATGGATTGGATTGTTACATATTTTGACCCTAGAAAGAGTAACATAGCTGTTTACTGCTTCGAATCAATGTTTTCTCTCGGTTTTAGCCTGTTTTCTCGGTTTAAGCTTGTTTTGAGATAAAATGCGTTTAAGTGTTGTCTAAACACTCCAAATTCATCCTGAACTCTTACAATTAGTCAAATGCATTGGATTGTCACACATTCTGACCCTAAAAACAGTAACAAAGCTGTTTACTGCTTAGAGTCAATGTTTACTCGGTTTTAGCCTGTTTCGGGACACAAAGGGTAAAAGTGGTGTCTAAACACTCCAAATTCAACCTGAACTATTATAATTAGTCAAATGCATTGCATTGTAACATATTATGACCCTAGAAAGAGTAACATAGTTTTTTAATGCTTCGAATCAATGTTTTCTCTCCGTTTTAGCCTGTTTTCTCGGTTTAAGCTTGTTTTGGGATAAAATGGGTTTAAATGTTGTCTAAACACTCCAAATTCATCCCGAACTCTTACAATTAGTCAAATGCATTGGGTTATCACACATTCTTACCCTAGAAACAGTAACAAAGCTGTTTACTGCTTCGAATCAATGTTTTTTCGGTTTTAGCCTGTTTCTAGACAAAATGGGTAAAAGTGCTGTCTAAACACTCAAATTCAACACGAACTCTTATAATTAGTCAAATGCAGTGGATTGTTACATATTTTGACCCTAGAAAGAGTAACATAGCTGTTTACTGCTTCAAATCAATGTTTTCTCTTGGTTTTAGCCTGTTTTCTCCGTTTAAATTTGTTTTGGGATAAAACGGGTTTAAGTGTTGTCTAAACACTCCAAATTCATCCTGAACTCTTACAATTAGGAAAATGCATTGGATTGTCACACATTCTGACCCTAGAAACAGTAACAAAGCTGTTTACTGTTTCGAATCAATGTTTTCTCGGTTTTAGCCTGTTTCTAGACAAAATGGGTAAAAGTGGTGTCTAAACACTCAAATTCAACTGAACTCTTATAATTAGTCAAATGCAGAGGATTGTTACATATTTTGACCCTAGAAATAGTAACATAGCTGTTTACTGCTTCGAATCAATAGTTTCTCTTGGTTTTAGTCTGTTTTCTAGATTTAAGTCTGTTTTGGGATAAAACGGGTTTAAGTGTTGTCTAAACACTCCAAATTCATCCCGAACTCTTAAAATTAGTAAAATGCATTGCACTGTCACACATTCTTACCCTAGAAACAGTAACAAAGCTGTTTACTACTTAGAATCAATCTTTTCTCGGTTTTAGCCTGTTGTGGGACAAAATGGGTATAATTGGTGTCTAAACACTCCAAATTCAACTGAAACTCTTATAATAAGTCAAATGCATTGGATTGTAACATATTATAACCCTAGATAGAGTAACATAGCTGTTTACTGCTTCAAATCAGTTTTTTCTCTCCGTTTTAGCCTGTTTTCTCGGTTTAAGCTTGTTTTGGGTTATAATGGGTTTAAATGTTGTCTAAACACTTCAAATTCATCCCGAACTCTTACAATTAGTCCAATGCATTAGGTTATCACAAATTGTGACCCTATAAACAGTAACAAAGCTGTTTACTACTTAGAATCAATGTATTCTCGGTTTTTGCCTGTTTCGGGACAAAATGGGTAAAAGTGGTCTCTAAACACTCCAAATTCAACCCGAACTCTTATAATTAGTCAAATGGATTGGATTGTTACATATTTTGACCCTAGAAATAGTAACATAGCTATTTACTGCTTCGAATCAATGGTTTCTCTTGGTTTTAGTCTGTTTTCTAGATTTAAGTCTGTTTTGGGATAAAACGGGTTTAAGTGTTATCTAAACACTCCAAATTCATCCCGAACTCTTTTAATTAGTCAAATGCATTGGGTTGTCATACATTGTGACCCTAGAAACAGTAACAAAGCTGTTTACTACTTAGAATCAATGTTTTCTCGGTTTTTGCTTGCTTCGGGACAAAATGGGTAAAAGTGGTCTCTAAACACTCCAAATTCAACCCGAACTCTTATAATTAGTCAAATAGATTGGATTGTTACATATTTTGACCCTAGAAAGAGTAACATAGCTGTTTACTGCTTCGAATCAATGTTTTCTCTCGATTTTAGCCTGTTTTCTCGGTTTAAGCTTGTTTTGATATAAAATGGGTTTAAATGTTGTCTAAACACTCCAAATTCATTCTGAACTCTTACAATTAGGCAAATGCATTGGATTGTCACACATTGTGACCCTAGAAACAGTAACAAAGCTGTTTACTGCTTAGAATCAATGTTTTCTCGGTTTTTGCCTGTTTCGGGACAAAAAGGGTAAAAGTGGTCTCTAAACACTCCAAATTCAACCCGAACTCTTCTAATTAGTCAAATGGATTGGATTGTTACATATTTTGACCCTAGAAAGAGTAACCTTGCTGTTTACTGCTTCTGATCAATGTTTTCTCTCGATTTTAGCCTGTTTTCTCGGTTTAAGCTTGTTTTGGGATAAAATGCGTTTAAGTGTTGTCTAAACACTCCAATTCATCCCGAAGTCTTACAATTAGTCAAATGCATTGGTTTATCATACATTGTGACCCTATAAACAGTAACAAAGCTGTTTACTACTTAGAATCAATGTTTTCTTGGTTTTTGTCTGTTTCGGGACAAAATGGGTAAAAGTGTTAGAATAAGCGGAAGACTTATGAGTTTGATAGAGTTTGGTAGAATAAAGTGAGAGAGAAATCGTGTAACAAAAAGAATGAGAAGTAAAATTGAGTCAACTAGAATAGAATACAGCTAATGTGGTCTTACAACCCTTAAATAGGCTATAGAGGTAGGGCAACCTCACTAAGACTAAATTAGAAACAACCGATAGTGACATTAAGAGAGAGGTGTATGCGACCGAGGTGATAGCGACATATCCGATTGCTTCAAGAGACATGTGACTTCTTCCTTTTCTCGGTTTTAGCCTCTTTCGGGACAAAATAGGTATAATTGGTGTCTAAACACTCCAAATTCAACCGGAACTCTTATAATAAGTCAAATGCATTGGATTGTAACATATTATGACCCAAGATAGAGTAACATAGCTGTTTACTACTTCGATTCAGTTTTTTCTCTCGGTTTTAGCCTGTTTTCTCGGTTTAAGCTTGTTTTGGGATAAAATGGGTTTAAATGTTGTCTAAACACTCCAAATTCATCCCGAACTCTTAAAATTAGAAAAATTCATTGCACTGTCACACATTCTTACCCTAGAAACAGTAACAAAGCTGTTTACTACTTAGAATCAATCTTTTCTCGGTTTTAGCCTGTTGCGGGACAAAATGGGTATAATTGGTGTCTAAACACTCCAAATTCAACGGGAACTCTTATATTAAGTCAAATGCATTGGATTGTAACATATTATGACCCTAGATAGAGTAACATAGCTGTTTACTGCTTCGAATCAGTTTTTTTCTCTCGGTTTTAGCCTGTTTTCTCGGTTTAAGCTAGTTTTTGGATAAAATGGGTTTAAATGTTGTCTAAACACTCCAAATTCATCCCGAAATCTTACAATTAGTCAAATGCATTGGGTTATCACACATTGTGACCCTATAAACAGTAACAAAGCTGTTTACTACTTAGAATCAATGTTTTCTCGGTTTTTGCCTGTTTCGGGACAAAATGGGTAAAAGTGGTCTCTAAACACTCCAAATTCAACCCGAACTCTTATAATTAGTCAAATGGATTGGATTGTTACATATTTTGACCCTAGAAAGAGTAACATAGCTGTTTACTGCTTCGAATCAATGTTTTCTCTCGGTTTTAGCCTGTTTTCTCGGTTTAAGCTTGTTTTGAGATAAAATGCGTTTAAGTGTTGTCTAAACACTCCAAATTCATCCTGAACTCTTACAATTAGTCAAATGCATTGGATTGTCACACATTCTGACCCTAAAAACAGTAACAAAGCTGTTTACTGCTTAGAGTCAATGTTTACTCGGTTTTAGCCTGTTTCGGGACACAAAGGGTAAAAGTGGTGTCTAAACACTCCAAATTCAACCTGAACTATTATAATTAGTCAAATGCATTGCATTGTAACATATTATGACCCTAGAAAGAGTAACATAGTTTTTTAATGCTTCGAATCAATGTTTTCTCTCCGTTTTAGCCTGTTTTCTCGGTTTAAGCTTGTTTTGGGATAAAATGGGTTTAAATGTTGTCTAAACACTCCAAATTCATCCCGAACTCTTACAATTAGTCAAATGCATTGGGTTATCACACATTCTTACCCTAGAAACAGTAACAAAGCTGTTTACTGCTTCGAATCAATGTTTTTTCGGTTTTAGCCTGTTTCTAGACAAAATGGGTAAAAGTGCTGTCTAAACACTCAAATTCAACACGAACTCTTATAATTAGTCAAATGCAGTGGATTGTTACATATTTTGACCCTAGAAAGAGTAACATAGCTGTTTACTGCTTCAAATCAATGTTTTCTCTTGGTTTTAGCCTGTTTTCTCCGTTTAAATTTGTTTTGGGATAAAACGGGTTTAAGTGTTGTCTAAACACTCCAAATTCATCCTGAACTCTTACAATTAGGAAAATGCATTGGATTGTCACACATTCTGACCCTAGAAACAGTAACAAAGCTGTTTACTGTTTCGAATCAATGTTTTCTCGGTTTTAGCCTGTTTCTAGACAAAATGGGTAAAAGTGGTGTCTAAACACTCAAATTCAACTGAACTCTTATAATTAGTCAAATGCAGAGGATTGTTACATATTTTGACCCTAGAAATAGTAACATAGCTGTTTACTGCTTCGAATCAATAGTTTCTCTTGGTTTTAGTCTGTTTTCTAGATTTAAGTCTGTTTTGGGATAAAACGGGTTTAAGTGTTGTCTAAACACTCCAAATTCATCCCGAACTCTTAAAATTAGTAAAATGCATTGCACTGTCACACATTCTTACCCTAGAAACAGTAACAAAGCTGTTTACTACTTAGAATCAATCTTTTCTCGGTTTTAGCCTGTTGTGGGACAAAATGGGTATAATTGGTGTCTAAACACTCCAAATTCAACTGAAACTCTTATAATAAGTCAAATGCATTGGATTGTAACATATTATAACCCTAGATAGAGTAACATAGCTGTTTACTGCTTCAAATCAGTTTTTTCTCTCCGTTTTAGCCTGTTTTCTCGGTTTAAGCTTGTTTTGGGTTATAATGGGTTTAAATGTTGTCTAAACACTTCAAATTCATCCCGAACTCTTACAATTAGTCCAATGCATTAGGTTATCACAAATTGTGACCCTATAAACAGTAACAAAGCTGTTTACTACTTAGAATCAATGTATTCTCGGTTTTTGCCTGTTTCGGGACAAAATGGGTAAAAGTGGTCTCTAAACACTCCAAATTCAACCCGAACTCTTATAATTAGTCAAATGGATTGGATTGTTACATATTTTGACCCTAGAAATAGTAACATAGCTATTTACTGCTTCGAATCAATGGTTTCTCTTGGTTTTAGTCTGTTTTCTAGATTTAAGTCTGTTTTGGGATAAAACGGGTTTAAGTGTTATCTAAACACTCCAAATTCATCCCGAACTCTTTTAATTAGTCAAATGCATTGGGTTGTCATACATTGTGACCCTAGAAACAGTAACAAAGCTGTTTACTACTTAGAATCAATGTTTTCTCGGTTTTTGCTTGCTTCGGGACAAAATGGGTAAAAGTGGTCTCTAAACACTCCAAATTCAACCCGAACTCTTATAATTAGTCAAATAGATTGGATTGTTACATATTTTGACCCTAGAAAGAGTAACATAGCTGTTTACTGCTTCGAATCAATGTTTTCTCTCGATTTTAGCCTGTTTTCTCGGTTTAAGCTTGTTTTGATATAAAATGGGTTTAAATGTTGTCTAAACACTCCAAATTCATTCTGAACTCTTACAATTAGGCAAATGCATTGGATTGTCACACATTGTGACCCTAGAAACAGTAACAAAGCTGTTTACTGCTTAGAATCAATGTTTTCTCGGTTTTTGCCTGTTTCGGGACAAAAAGGGTAAAAGTGGTCTCTAAACACTCCAAATTCAACCCGAACTCTTCTAATTAGTCAAATGGATTGGATTGTTACATATTTTGACCCTAGAAAGAGTAACCTTGCTGTTTACTGCTTCTGATCAATGTTTTCTCTCGATTTTAGCCTGTTTTCTCGGTTTAAGCTTGTTTTGGGATAAAATGCGTTTAAGTGTTGTCTAAACACTCCAATTCATCCCGAAGTCTTACAATTAGTCAAATGCATTGGTTTATCATACATTGTGACCCTATAAACAGTAACAAAGCTGTTTACTACTTAGAATCAATGTTTTCTTGGTTTTTGTCTGTTTCGGGACAAAATGGGTAAAAGTGTTAGAATAAGCGGAAGACTTATGAGTTTGATAGAGTTTGGTAGAATAAAGTGAGAGAGAAATCGTGTAACAAAAAGAATGAGAAGTAAAATTGAGTCAACTAGAATAGAATACAGCTAATGTGGTCTTACAACCCTTAAATAGGCTATAGAGGTAGGGCAACCTCACTAAGACTAAATTAGAAACAACCGATAGTGACATTAAGAGAGAGGTGTATGCGACCGAGGTGATAGCGACATATCCGATTGCTTCAAGAGACATGTGACTTCTTCCTTTTCTCGGTTTTAGCCTCTTTCGGGACAAAATAGGTATAATTGGTGTCTAAACACTCCAAATTCAACCGGAACTCTTATAATAAGTCAAATGCATTGGATTGTAACATATTATGACCCAAGATAGAGTAACATAGCTGTTTACTACTTCGATTCAGTTTTTTCTCTCGGTTTTAGCCTGTTTTCTCGGTTTAAGCTTGTTTTGGGATAAAATGGGTTTAAATGTTGTCTAAACACTCCAAATTCATCCCGAACTCTTAAAATTAGAAAAATTCATTGCACTGTCACACATTCTTACCCTAGAAACAGTAACAAAGCTGTTTACTACTTAGAATCAATCTTTTCTCGGTTTTAGCCTGTTGCGGGACAAAATGGGTATAATTGGTGTCTAAACACTCCAAATTCAACGGGAACTCTTATATTAAGTCAAATGCATTGGATTGTAACATATTATGACCCTAGATAGAGTAACATAGCTGTTTACTGCTTCGAATCAGTTTTTTTCTCTCGGTTTTAGCCTGTTTTCTCGGTTTAAGCTAGTTTTTGGATAAAATGGGTTTAAATGTTGTCTAAACACTCCAAATTCATCCCGAAATCTTACAATTAGTCAAATGCATTGGGTTATCACACATTGTGACCCTATAAACAGTAACAAAGCTGTTTACTACTTAGAATCAATGTTTTCTCGGTTTTTGCCTGTTTCGGGACAAAATGGGTAAAAGTGGTCTCTAAACACTCCAAATTCAACCCGAACTCTTATAATTAGTCAAATGGATTGGATTGTTACATATTTTGACCCTAGAAAGAGTAACATAGCTGTTTACTGCTTCGAATCAATGTTTTCTCTCGGTTTTAGCCTGTTTTCTAGGTTTAAGCTTGTTTTGAGATAAAATGCGTTTAAGTGTTGTCTAAACACTCCAAATTCATCCTGAACTCTTACAATTAGTCAAATGCATTGGATTGTCACACATTCTGACCCTAAAAACAGTAACAAAGCTGTTTACTGCTTAGAGTCAATGTTTTCTCGGTTTTAGCCTGTTTCGGGACAAAATAGGTATAATTGGTGTCTAAACACTCCAAATTCAACCGGAACTCTTATAATAAGTAAAATGCATTGGATTCTAACATATTATGACCCTAGATAGAGTAACATAGCTGTTTACTGCTTCGAATCAGTTTTTTTCTCTCGGTTTTAGCCTGTTTTCTCGGTTTAAGCTAGTTTTTGGATAAAATGGGTTTAAATGTTGTCTAAACACTCCAAATTCATCCCGAAATCTTACAATTAGTCAAATGCATTGGGTTGTCACACATTCTTACCCTAGAAACAGTAACAAAGCTGTTTACTACTTAGAATCAATGTATTCTCGGTTTTTGCCTGTTTCGGGACAAAATGGGTAAAAGTGGTCTCTAAACACTCCAAATTCAACCCGAACTCTTATAATTAGTCAAATGGATTGGATTGTTACATATTTTGACCCTAGAAAGAGTGACATAGCTGTTTACTGCTTCGAATCAATGTTTTCTCTCGGTTTTAGCCTGTTTTCTAGGTTTAAGCTTGTTTTGAGATAAAATGCGTTTAAGTGTTGTCTAAACACTCCAAATTCATCCTGAACTCTTACAATTAGTCAAATGCATTGGATTGTCACACATTCTGACCCTAAAAACAGTAACAAAGCTGTTTACTGCTTAGAGTCAATGTTTTCTCGGTTTTAGCCTGTTTCGGGACAAAATAGGTATAATTGGTGTCTAAACACTCCAAATTCAACCGGAACTCTTATAATAAGTAAAATGCATTGGATTGTAACATATTATGACCCTAGATAGAGTAACATAGCTGTTTAGTACTTCGAATCAGTTTTTTCTCTCCGTTTTAGCCTGTTTTCTCGGTTTAAGCTTGTTTTGGGATAAAATGGGTTTAAATGTTGTCTAAACACTCCAAATTCATCCCGAACTCTTAACATTAGAAAAATTCATTGCACTGTCACACATTCTTACCCTAGAAACAGTAACAAAGCTGTTTACTACTTAGAATCAATCTTTTCTCGGTTTTAGCCTGTTGCGGGACAAAATGGGTATAATTGGTGTCTAAACACTCCAAATTCAACCGGAACTCTTATATTAAGTCAAATTCGTTGGATTGTAACATATTATGACCCTAGATAGAGTAACATAGCTGTTTACTGCTTTGAATCAGTTTTTTTCTCTCGGTTTTAGCCTGTTTTCTCGGTTTAAGCTAGTTTTTGGATAAAATGGGTTTAAATGTTGTCTAAACACTCCAAATTCATCCCGAAATCTTACAATTAGTCAAATGCATTGGGTTATCACACATTGTGACCCTATAAACAGTAACAAAGCTGTTTACTACTTAGAATCAATGTTTTCTCGGTTTTTGCCTGTTTCGGGACAAAATGGGTAAAAGTGGTCTCTAAACACTCCAAATTCAACCCAAACTCTTATAATTAGTCAAATGGATTGGATTGTTACATATTTTGACCCTAGAAAGAGTAACATAGCTGTTTACTGCTTCAAATCAATGTTTTCTCTTGGTTTTAGCCTCTTTTCTCCGTTTAAATTTGTTTTGGGATAAAACGGGTTTAAGTGTTGTCTAAACACTCCAAATTCATCCTGAACTCTTACAATTAGTCAAATGCATTGGATTGTCACACATTCTGACCCTAAAAACAGTAACAAAGCTGTTTACTGCTTAGAGTCAATGTTTTCTCGGTTTTAGCCTGTTTCGGGACAAAATAGGTATAATTGGTGTCTAAACACTCCAAATTTAACCGGAACTCTTATAATAAGTAAAATGCATTGGATTGTAACATATTATGACCCTAGATAGAGTAACATAGCTGTTTACTACTTCGAATCAGTTTTTTCTCTCCGTTTTAGCCTGTTTTCTCGGTTTAAGCTTGTTTTGGGATAAAATGGGTTTAAATGTTGTCTAAACACTCCAAATTCATCCCGAACTCTTAAAATTAGAAAAATTCATTGCACTGTCACACATTCTTACCCTAGAAACAGTAACAAAGCTGTTTACTACTTAGAATCAATCTTTTCTCGGTTTTATCCTGTTGCGGGACAAAATAGGTATAATTGGTGTCTAAACACTCCAAATTCAACCGGAACTCTTATATTAAGTCAAATGCATTGGATTGTAACATATTATGACCCTAGATAGAGTAACATAGCTGTTTACTGCTTCGAATCAGTTTTTTTCTCTCGGTTTTAGCCTGTTTTCTCGGTTTAAGCTAGTTTTTGGATAAAATGGGTTTAAATGTTGTCTAAACACTCCAAATTCATCCCGAAATCTTACAATTAGTCAAATGCATTGGGTTATCACACATTGTGACCCTATTAACAGTAACAAAGCTGTTTACTACTTAGAATCAATCTTTTCTCGGTTTTAGCCTGTTGCGGGACAAAATGGGTATAATTGGTGTCTAAACACTCCAAATTCAACGGGAACTCTTATATTAAGTCAAATGTATTGGATTGTAACATATTATGACCCTAGATAGAGTAACATAGCTGTTTACTGCTTCGAATCAGTTTTTTTCTCTCGGTTTTAGCCTGTTTTCTCGGTTTAAGCTAGTTTTTGGATAAAATGGGTTTAAATGTTGTCTAAACACTCCAAATTCATCCCGAAATCTTACAATTAGTCAAATGCATTAGGTTATCACACATTGTGACCCTATAAACAGTAACAAAGCTGTTTACTACTTAGAATCAATGTTTTCTCGGTTTTTGCCTGTTTCGGGACAAAATGGGTAAAAGTGGTCTCTAAACACTCCAAATTCAACCCGAACTCTTATAATTAGTCAAATGGATTGGATTGTTACATATTTTGACCCTAGAAAGAGTAACATAGCTGTTTAATGCTTCGAATCAATGTTTTCTCTCGGTTTTAGCCTGTTTTCTAGGTTTAAGCTTGTTTTGAGATAAAATGCGTTTAAGTGTTGTCTAAACACTCCAAATTCATCCTGAACTCTTACAATTAGTTAAATGCATTGGATTGTCACACATTCTGACCCTAAAAACAGTAACAAAGCTGTTTACTGCTTAGAGTCAATGTTTTCTCGGTTTTAGCCTGTTTCGGGACAAAATAGGTATAATTGGTGTCTAAACACTCCAAATTCAACCGGAACTCTTATAATAAGTAAAATGCATTGGATTGTAACATATTTTGACCCTAGAAAGAGTGACATAGCTGTTTACTGCTTCGAATCAATGTTTTCTCTCGGTTTTAGCCTGTTTTCTAGGTTTAAGCTTGTTTTGAGATAAAATGCGTTTAAGTGTTGTCTAAACACTCCAAATTCATCCTGAACTCTTACAATTAGTCAAATGCATTGGATTGTCACACATTCTGACCCTAAAAACAGTAACAAAGCTGTTTACTGCTTAGAGTCAATGTTTTCTCGGTTTTAGCCTGTTTCGGGACAAAATAGGTATAATTGGTGTCTAAACACTCCAAATTCAACCGGAACTCTTATAATAAGTAAAATGCATTGGATTGTAACATATTATGACCCTAGATAGAGTAACATAGCTGTTTAGTACTTCGAATCAGTTTTTTCTCTCCGTTTTAGCCTGTTTTCTCGGTTTAAGCTTGTTTTGGGATAAAATGGGTTTAAATGTTGTCTAAACACTCCAAATTCATCCCGAACTCTTAACATTAGAAAAATTCATTGCACTGTCACACATTCTTACCCTAGAAACAGTAACAAAGCTGTTTACTACTTAGAATCAATCTTTTCTCGGTTTTAGCCTGTTGCGGGACAAAATGGGTATAATTGGTGTCTAAACACTCCAAATTCAACCGGAACTCTTATATTAAGTCAAATTCGTTGGATTGTAACATATTATGACCCTAGATAGAGTAACATAGCTGTTTACTGCTTTGAATCAGTTTTTTTCTCTCGGTTTTAGCCTGTTTTCTCGGTTTAAGCTAGTTTTTGGATAAAATGGGTTTAAATGTTGTCTAAACACTCCAAATTCATCCCGAAATCTTACAATTAGTCAAATGCATTGGGTTATCACACATTGTGACCCTATAAACAGTAACAAAGCTGTTTACTACTTAGAATCAATGTTTTCTCGGTTTTTGCCTGTTTCGGGACAAAATGGGTAAAAGTGGTCTCTAAACACTCCAAATTCAACCCAAACTCTTATAATTAGTCAAATGGATTGGATTGTTACATATTTTGACCCTAGAAAGAGTAACATAGCTGTTTACTGCTTCAAATCAATGTTTTCTCTTGGTTTTAGCCTCTTTTCTCCGTTTAAATTTGTTTTGGGATAAAACGGGTTTAAGTGTTGTCTAAACACTCCAAATTCATCCTGAACTCTTACAATTAGTCAAATGCATTGGATTGTCACACATTCTGACCCTAAAAACAGTAACAAAGCTGTTTACTGCTTAGAGTCAATGTTTTCTCGGTTTTAGCCTGTTTCGGGACAAAATAGGTATAATTGGTGTCTAAACACTCCAAATTTAACCGGAACTCTTATAATAAGTAAAATGCATTGGATTGTAACATATTATGACCCTAGATAGAGTAACATAGCTGTTTACTACTTCGAATCAGTTTTTTCTCTCCGTTTTAGCCTGTTTTCTCGGTTTAAGCTTGTTTTGGGATAAAATGGGTTTAAATGTTGTCTAAACACTCCAAATTCATCCCGAACTCTTAAAATTAGAAAAATTCATTGCACTGTCACACATTCTTACCCTAGAAACAGTAACAAAGCTGTTTACTACTTAGAATCAATCTTTTCTCGGTTTTATCCTGTTGCGGGACAAAATAGGTATAATTGGTGTCTAAACACTCCAAATTCAACCGGAACTCTTATATTAAGTCAAATGCATTGGATTGTAACATATTATGACCCTAGATAGAGTAACATAGCTGTTTACTGCTTCGAATCAGTTTTTTTCTCTCGGTTTTAGCCTGTTTTCTCGGTTTAAGCTAGTTTTTGGATAAAATGGGTTTAAATGTTGTCTAAACACTCCAAATTCATCCCGAAATCTTACAATTAGTCAAATGCATTGGGTTATCACACATTGTGACCCTATTAACAGTAACAAAGCTGTTTACTACTTAGAATCAATCTTTTCTCGGTTTTAGCCTGTTGCGGGACAAAATGGGTATAATTGGTGTCTAAACACTCCAAATTCAACGGGAACTCTTATATTAAGTCAAATGTATTGGATTGTAACATATTATGACCCTAGATAGAGTAACATAGCTGTTTACTGCTTCGAATCAGTTTTTTTCTCTCGGTTTTAGCCTGTTTTCTCGGTTTAAGCTAGTTTTTGGATAAAATGGGTTTAAATGTTGTCTAAACACTCCAAATTCATCCCGAAATCTTACAATTAGTCAAATGCATTAGGTTATCACACATTGTGACCCTATAAACAGTAACAAAGCTGTTTACTACTTAGAATCAATGTTTTCTCGGTTTTTGCCTGTTTCGGGACAAAATGGGTAAAAGTGGTCTCTAAACACTCCAAATTCAACCCGAACTCTTATAATTAGTCAAATGGATTGGATTGTTACATATTTTGACCCTAGAAAGAGTAACATAGCTGTTTAATGCTTCGAATCAATGTTTTCTCTCGGTTTTAGCCTGTTTTCTAGGTTTAAGCTTGTTTTGAGATAAAATGCGTTTAAGTGTTGTCTAAACACTCCAAATTCATCCTGAACTCTTACAATTAGTCAAATGCATTGGATTGTCACACATTCTGACCCTAAAAACAGTAACAAAGCTGTTTACTGCTTAGAGTCAATGTTTTCTCGGTTTTAGCCTGTTTCGGGACAAAATAGGTATAATTGGTGTCTAAACACTCCAAATTCAACCGGAACTCTTATAATAAGTAAAATGCATTGGATTGTAACATATTATGACCCTAGATAGAGTAACATAGCTGTTTACTACTTCGAATCAGTTTTTTCTCTCCGTTTTAGCCTGTTTTCTCGGTTTAAGCTTGTTTTGGGATAAAATGGGTTTAAATGTTGTCTAAACACTCCAAATTCATCCCGAACTCTTAAAATTAGAAAAATTCATTGCACTGTCACACATTCTTACCCTAGAAACAGTAACAAAGCTGTTTACTACTTAGAATCAATCTTTTCTCGGTTTTATCCTGTTGCGGGACAAAATGGGTATAATTGGTGTCTAAACACTCCAAATTCAACCGGAACTCTTATATTAAGTCAAATGCATTGGATTGTAACATATTATGACCCTAGATAGAGTAACATAGCTGTTTACTGCTTCGAATCAGTTTTTTTCTCTCGGTTTTAGCCTGTTTTCTCGGTTTAAGCTAGTTTTTGGATAAAATGGGTTTAAATGTTGTCTAAACACTCCAAATTCATCCCGAAATCTTACAATTAGTCAAATGCATTGGGTTATCACACATTGTGACCCTATAAACAGTAAAAAAGCTGTTTACTACTTAGAATCAATCTTTTCTCGGTTTTAGCCTGTTGCGGGACAAAATGGGTATAATTGGTGTCTAAACACTCCAAATTCAACGGGAACTCTTATATTAAGTCAAATGTATTGGATTGTAACATATTATGACCCTAGATAGAGTAACATAGCTGTTTACTGCTTCGAATCAGTTTTTTTCTCTCGGTTTTAGCCTGTTTTCTCGGTTTAAGCTAGTTTTTGGATAAAATGGGTTTAAATGTTGTCTAAACACTCCAAATTCATCCCGAAATCTTACAATTAGTCAAATGCATTAGGTTATCACACATTGTGACCCTATAAACAGTAACAAAGCTGTTTACTACTTAGAATCAATGTTTTCTCGGTTTTTGCCTGTTTCGGGACAAAATGGGTAAAAGTGGTCTCTAAACACTCCAAATTCAACCCGAACTCTTATAATTAGTCAAATGGATTGGATTGTTACATATTTTGACCCTAGAAAGAGTAACATAGCTGTTTAATGCTTCGAATCAATGTTTTCTCTCGGTTTTAGCCTGTTTTCTAGGTTTAAGCTTGTTTTGAGATAAAATGCGTTTAAGTGTTGTCTAAACACTCCAAATTCATCCTGAACTCTTACAATTAGTCAAATGCATTGGATTGTCACACATTCTGACCCTAAAAACAGTAACAAAGCTGTTTACTGCTTAGAGTCAATGTTTTCTCGGTTTTAGCCTGTTTCGGGACAAAATAGGTATAATTGGTGTCTAAACACTCCAAATTCAACCGGAACTCTTATAATAAGTAAAATGCATTGGATTGTAACATATTATGACCCTAGATAGAGTAACATAGCTGTTTACTACTTCGAATCAGTTTTTTCTCTCCGTTTTAGCCTGTTTTCTCGGTTTAAGCTTGTTTTGGGATAAAATGGGTTTAAATGTTGTCTAAACACTCCAAATTCATCCCGAACTCTTAAAATTAGAAAAATTCATTGCACTGTCACACATTCTTACCCTAGAAACAGTAACAAAGCTGTTTACTACTTAGAATCAATCTTTTCTCGGTTTTATCCTGTTGCGGGACAAAATGGGTATAATTGGTGTCTAAACACTCCAAATTCAACCGGAACTCTTATATTAAGTCAAATGCATTGGATTGTAACATATTATGACCCTAGATAGAGTAACATAGCTGTTTACTGCTTCGAATCAGTTTTTTTCTCTCGGTTTTAGCCTGTTTTCTCGGTTTAAGCTAGTTTTTGGATAAAATGGGTTTAAATGTTGTCTAAACACTCCAAATTCATCCCGAAATCTTACAATTAGTCAAATGCATTGGGTTATCACACATTGTGACCCTATAAACAGTAAAAAAGCTGTTTACTACTTAGAATCAATCTTTTCTCGGTTTTAGCCTGTTGCGGGACAAAATGGGTATAATTGGTGTCTAAACACTCCAAATTCAACGGGAACTCTTATATTAAGTCAAATGTATTGGATTGTAACATATTATGACCCTAGATAGAGTAACATAGCTGTTTACTGCTTCGAATCAGTTTTTTTCTCTCGGTTTTAGCCTGTTTTCTCGGTTTAAGCTAGTTTTTGGATAAAATGGGTTTAAATGTTGTCTAAACACTCCAAATTCATCCCGAAATCTTACAATTAGTCAAATGCATTAGGTTATCACACATTGTGACCCTATAAACAGTAACAAAGCTGTTTACTACTTAGAATCAATGTTTTCTCGGTTTTTGCCTGTTTCGGGACAAAATGGGTAAAAGTGGTCTCTAAACACTCCAAATTCAACCCGAACTCTTATAATTAGTCAAATGGATTGGATTGTTACATATTTTGACCCTAGAAAGAGTAACATAGCTGTTTAATGCTTCGAATCAATGTTTTCTCTCGGTTTTAGCCTGTTTTCTAGGTTTAAGCTTGTTTTGAGATAAAATGCGTTTAAGTGTTGTCTAAACACTCCAAATTCATCCTGAACTCTTACAATTAGTCAAATGCATTGGATTGTCACACATTCTGACCCTAAAAACAGTAACAAAGCTGTTTACTGCTTAGAGTCAATGTTTTCTCGGTTTTAGCCTGTTTCGGGACAAAATAGGTATAATTGGTGTCTAAACACTCCAAATTCAACCGGAACTCTTATAATAAGTAAAATGCATTGGATTGTAACATATTATGACCCTAGATAGAGTAACATAGCTGTTTACTACTTCGAATCAGTTTTTTCTCTCCGTTTTAGCCTGTTTTCTCGGTTTAAGCTTGTTTTGGGATAAAATGGGTTTAAATGTTGTCTAAACACTCCAAATTCATCCCGAACTCTTAAAATTAGAAAAATTCATTGCACTGTCACACATTCTTACCCTAGAAACAGTAACAAAGCTGTTTACTACTTAGAATCAATCTTTTCTCGGTTTTATCCTGTTGCGGGACAAAATGGGTATAATTGGTGTCTAAACACTCCAAATTCAACCGGAACTCTTATATTAAGTCAAATGCATTGGATTGTAACATATTATGACCCTAGATAGAGTAACATAGCTGTTTACTGCTTCGAATCAGTTTTTTTCTCTCGGTTTTAGCCTGTTTTCTCGGTTTAAGCTAGTTTTTGGATAAAATGGGTTTAAATGTTGTCTAAACACTCCAAATTCATCCCGAAATCTTACAATTAGTCAAATGCATTGGGTTATCACACATTGTGACCCTATTAACAGTAACAAAGCTGTTTACTACTTAGAATCAATCTTTTCTCGGTTTTAGCCTGTTGCGGGACAAAATGGGTATAATTGGTGTCTAAACACTCCAAATTCAACGGGAACTCTTATATTAAGTCAAATGTATTGGATTGTAACATATTATGACCCTAGATAGAGTAACATAGCTGTTTACTGCTTCGAATCAGTTTTTTTCTCTCGGTTTTAGCCTGTTTTCTCGGTTTAAGCTAGTTTTTGGATAAAATGGGTTTAAATGTTGTCTAAACACTCCAAATTCATCCCGAAATCTTACAATTAGTCAAATGCATTAGGTTATCACACATTGTGACCCTATAAACAGTAACAAAGCTGTTTACTACTTAGAATCAATGTTTTCTCGGTTTTTGCCTGTTTCGGGACAAAATGGGTAAAAGTGGTCTCTAAACACTCCAAATTCAACCCGAACTCTTATAATTAGTCAAATGGATTGGATTGTTACATATTTTGACCCTAGAAAGAGTAACATAGCTGTTTAATGCTTCGAATCAATGTTTTCTCTCGGTTTTAGCCTGTTTTCTAGGTTTAAGCTTGTTTTGAGATAAAATGCGTTTAAGTGTCGTCTAAACACTCCAAATTCATCCTGAACTCTTACAATTAGTCAAATGCATTGGATTGTCACACATTCTGACCCTAAAAACAGTAACAAAGCTGTTTACTGCTTAGAGTCAATGTTTTCTCGGTTTTAGCCTGTTTCGGGACAAAATAGGTATAATTGGTGTCTAAACACTCCAAATTCAACCGGAACTCTTATAATAAGTAAAATGCATTGGATTGTAACATATTATGACCCTAGATAGAGTAACATAGCTGTTTACTACTTCGAATCAGTTTTTTCTCTCCGTTTTAGCCTGTTTTCTCGGTTTAAGCTTGTTTTGGGATAAAATGGGTTTAAATGTTGTCTAAACACTCCAAATTCATCCCGAAATCTTAAAATTAGAAAAATTCATTGCACTGTCACACATTCTTACCCTAAAAACAGTAACAAAGCTGTTTACTACTTAGAATCAATCTTTTCTCGGTTTTAGCCTGTTGCGGGACAAAATGGGTATAATTGGTGTCTAAACACTCCAAATTCAACCGGAACTCTTATATTAAGTGAAATGCATTGGATTGTAACATATTATGACCCTAGATAGAGTAACATAGCTGTTTACTGCTTCGAATCAGTTTTTTTCTCTCGGTTTTAGCCTGTTTTCTCGGTTTAAGCTAGTTTTTGGATAAAATGGGTTTAAATGTTGTCTAAACACTCCAAATTCATCCCGAAATCTTACAATTAGTCAAATGCATTGGGTTATCACACATTGTGACCCTATAAACAGTAACAAAGCTGTTTACTACTTAGAATCAATGTTTTCTCGGTTTTTGCCTGTTTCGGGACAAAATGGGTAAAAGTGGTCTCTAAACACTCCAAATTCAACCCGAACTCTTATAATTAGTCAAATGGATTGGATTGTTACATATTTTGACCCTAGAAAGAGTAACATAGCTGTTTACTGCTTCGAATCAATGTTTTCTCTCGGTTTTAGCCTGTTTTCTCGGTTTAAGCTTGTTTTGAGATAAAATGCGTTTAAGTGTTGTCTAAACACTCCAAATTCATCCTGAACTCTTACAATTAGTTAAATGCATTGGATTGTCACACATTCTGACCCTAAAAACAGTAACAAAGCTGTTTACTGCTTAGAGTCAATGTTTTCTCGGTTTTAGCCTGTTTCGGGACAAAATAGGTATAATTGGTGTCTAAACACTCCAAATTCAACCGGAACTCTTATAATAAGTAAAATGCATTGGATTGTAACATATTATGACCCTAGATAGAGTAACATAGCTGTTTACTACTTCGAATCAGTTTTTTCTCTCCGTTTTAGCCTGTTTTCTCGGTTTAAGCTTGTTTTGGGATAAAATGGGTTTAAATGTTGTCTAAACACTCCAAATTCATCCCGAACTCTTAAAATTAGAAAAATTCATTGCACTGTCACACATTCTTACCCTAGAAACAGTAACAAAGCTGTTTACTACTTAGAATCAATCTTTTCTCGGTTTTATCCTGTTGCGGGACAAAATGGGTATAATTGGTGTCTAAACACTCCAAATTCAACCGGAACTCTTATATTAAGTCAAATGCATTGGATTGTAACATATTATGACCCTAGATAGAGTAACATAGCTGTTTACTGCTTCGAATCAGTTTTTTTCTCTCGGTTTTAGCCTGTTTTCTCGGTTTAAGCTAGTTTTTGGATAAAATGGGTTTAAATGTTGTCTAAACACTCCAAATTCATCCCGAAATCTTACAATTAGTCAAATGGATTGGGTTATCACACATTGTGACCCTATAAACAGTAACAAAGCTGTTTACTACTTAGAATCAATCTTTTCTCGGTTTTAGCCTGTTGCGGGACAAAATGGGTATAATTGGTGTCTAAACACTCCAAATTCAACCGGAACTCTTATATTAAGTCAAATGCATTGGATTGTAACATATTATGACCCTAGATAGAGTAACATAGCTGTTTACTGCTTCGAATCAGTTTTTTTCTCTCGGTTTTAGCCTGTTTTCTCGGTTTAAGCTAGTTTTTGGATAAAATGGGTTTAAATGTTGTCTAACCACTCCAAATTCATCCCGAAATCTTACAATTAGTCAAATGCATTGGGTTATCACACATTGTGACCCTATAAACAGTAACAAAGCTGTTTACTACTTAGAATCAATGTTTTCTCGGTTTTTGCCTGTTTCGGGACAAAATGGGTAAAAGTGGTCTCTAAACACTCCAAATTCAACCCGAACTCTTATAATTAGTCAAATGGATTGGATTGTTACATATTTTGACCCTAGAAAGAGTAACATAGCTGTTTACTGCTTCGAATCAATGTTTTCTCTCGGTTTTAGCCTGTTTTCTCGGTTTAAGCTTGTTTTGAGATAAAATGCGTTTAAGTGTTGTCTAAACACTCCAAATTCATCCTGAACTCTTACAATTAGTCAAATGCATTGGATTGTCACACATTCTGACCCTAAAAACAGTAACAAAGCTGTTTACTGCTTAGAGTCAATGTTTTCTCGGTTTTAGCCTGTTTCGGGACAAAATAGGTATAATTGGTGTCTAAACACTCCAAATTCAACCGGAACTCTTATAATAAGTAAAATGCATTGGATTGTAACATATTATGACCCTAGATAGAGTAACATAGCTGTTTACTACTTCGAATCAGTTTTTTCTCTCCGTTTTAGCCTGTTTTCTCGGTTTAAGCTTGTTTTGGGATAAAATGGGTTTAAATGTTGTCTAAACACTCCAAATTCATCCCGAACTCTTAAAATTAGAAAAATTCATTGCACTGTCACACATTCTTACCCTAGAAACAGTAACAAAGCTGTTTACTACTTAGAATCAATCTTTTCTCGGTTTTATCCTGTTGCGGGACAAAATGGGTATAATTGGTGTCTAAACACTCCAAATTCAACCGGAACTCTTATATTAAGTCAAATGCATTGGATTGTAACATATTATGACCCTAGATAGAGTAACATAGCTGTTTACTGCTTCGAATCAGTTTTTTTCTCTCGGTTTTAGCCTGTTTTCTCGGTTTAAGCTAGTTTTTGGATAAAATGGGTTTAAATGTTGTCTAAACACTCCAAATTCATCCCGAAATCTTACAATTAGTCAAATGCATTGGGTTATCACACATTGTGACCCTATAAACAGTAAAAAAGCTGTTTACTACTTAGAATCAATCTTTTCTCGGTTTTAGCCTGTTGCGGGACAAAATGGGTATAATTGGTGTCTAAACACTCCAAATTCAACGGGAACTCTTATATTAAGTCAAATGTATTGGATTGTAACATATTATGACCCTAGATAGAGTAACATAGCTGTTTACTGCTTCGAATCAGTTTTTTTCTCTCGGTTTTAGCCTGTTTTCTCGGTTTAAGCTAGTTTTTGGATAAAATGGGTTTAAATGTTGTCTAAACACTCCAAATTCATCCCGAAATCTTACAATTAGTCAAATGCATTAGGTTATCACACATTGTGACCCTATAAACAGTAACAAAGCTGTTTACTACTTAGAATCAATGTTTTCTCGGTTTTTGCCTGTTTCGGGACAAAATGGGTAAAAGTGGTCTCTAAACACTCCAAATTCAACCCGAACTCTTATAATTAGTCAAATGGATTGGATTGTTACATATTTTGACCCTAGAAAGAGTAACATAGCTGTTTAATGCTTCGAATCAATGTTTTCTCTCGGTTTTAGCCTGTTTTCTAGGTTTAAGCTTGTTTTGAGATAAAATGCGTTTAAGTGTTGTCTAAACACTCCAAATTCATCCTGAACTCTTACAATTAGTCAAATGCATTGGATTGTCACACATTCTGACCCTAAAAACAGTAACAAAGCTGTTTACTGCTTAGAGTCAATGTTTTCTCGGTTTTAGCCTGTTTCGGGACAAAATAGGTATAATTGGTGTCTAAACACTCCAAATTCAACCGGAACTCTTATAATAAGTAAAATGCATTGGATTGTAACATATTATGACCCTAGATAGAGTAACATAGCTGTTTACTACTTCGAATCAGTTTTTTCTCTCCGTTTTAGCCTGTTTTCTCGGTTTAAGCTTGTTTTGGGATAAAATGGGTTTAAATGTTGTCTAAACACTCCAAATTCATCCCGAACTCTTAAAATTAGAAAAATTCATTGCACTGTCACACATTCTTACCCTAAAAACAGTAACAAAGCTGTTTACTACTTAGAATCAATCTTTTCTCGGTTTTAGCCTGTTGCGGGACAAAATGGGTATAATTGGTGTCTAAACACTCCAAATTCAACCGGAACTCTTATAATAAGTAAAATGCATTGGATTGTAACATATTATGACCCTAGATAGAGTAACATAGCTGTTTACTACTTCGAATCAGTTTTTTCTCTCCGTTTTAGCCTGTTTTCTCGGTTTAAGCTTGTTTTGGGATAAAATGGGTTTAAATGTTGTCTAAACACTCCAAATTCATCCCGAACTCTTAAAATTAGAAAAATTCATTGCACTGTCACACATTCTTACCCTAGAAACAGTAACAAAGCTGTTTACTACTTAGAATCAATCTTTTCTCGGTTTTATCCTGTTGCGGGACAAAATGGGTATAATTGGTGTCTAAACACTCCAAATTCAACCGGAACTCTTATATTAAGTCAAATGCATTGGATTGTAACATATTATGACCCTAGATAGAGTAACATAGCTGTTTACTACTTCGAATCAGTTTTTTCTCTCGGTTTTAGCCTGTTTTCTCGGTTTAAGCTTGTTTTGGGATAAAATGGGTTTAAATGTTGTCTAAACACTCCAAATTCATCCCGAACTCTTACAATTAGTCAAATACACTGGATTGTCACCTATTCTGACCCTAGAAACAATAACAAAGCTGTTTACTGCTTTGAATCAATGTTTTCTCGGTTTAGCCTGTTTCAAGACAAAATGGGTAAAAGTGGTGTCTAAACACTCAAAATTCAACCCGAACTCTTATAATTAGTCAAATGCATTGGATTGTTACATATTTTGACCCTAGAAATAGTAACATAGCTGTTTACTGCTTCAAATCAATGGTTTCTCTCGGCTTCAGCCTGTTTTCTCGGTTTTAGCCTGTTTCAGGACAAAATGGGTAAATGTAGTGTCTAAACACTCCAAATTCATCATGAACTCTTACAATTAGTCAAATGCATTGGAATGTCACACATTCTGAGCCCAGAAAGAGTAACAACGCTGTTTACTGCTTAGAATCAATGTTTTCTCGGTTTTACTCTGTTTCAGGACAAAATGGGTAAAAGTGGTGTTTACTGCTTCGAATCAATGTTTTCTCTCGGTTTTAGTCTGTTTCGGGACAAAATGGGTTAAAATGGTGTCTAAACGCTCCAAATTCGACCCAAACTATTTTACTTAGTCAAATGCATTGAATTGTTACATATTTTGACCCTAGAAAGAGTAACATAGCTGTTTACTGCTTCGAATCAATTTTTTACTCTCGGTTTTAGCTTGTTTTCTCGGTTTAAGCGTGTTTTGGATGAAATGGGTTTAAGTGTTGTCTAAACACTCCAAATTCATCCCGAACTCTTAAAATTAGTAAAATGCATTGTGCTGTCACACATTCTTACCCTAGAAACAGTAACAAAGCTGTTTACTACTTCAAATCAATGTTTTCTCGGTTTTAGCTTGTTTCGGGACAAAATGGGTAAAATTGGTGTCTAAACACTCCAAATTCAACAGGAACTCTTATAATAAGTCAAATGCATTGGATTGTAACATATTATGACCCTAGATAGAGTAACATAGCTGTTTACTACTTCGAATCAGTTTTTTCTCTCGGTTTTAGCCTGTTTTCTCGGTTTAAGCTTGTTTTGGGATAAAATGCGTTTAAGTGTTGGCTAAACACTCCAAATTCATCCTGAACTCTTACAATTAGTCAAATGCATTGGATTGTCACACATTCTGACCCTAAAAACAGTAACAAAGCTGTTTACTGCTTAGAGTCAATGTTTTCTCGGTTTTAGCCTGTTTCGGGACACAATGGGTAAAAGTGGTGTCTAAACACTCCAAATTCAACCCGAACTATTATTAGTCAAATGCATTTGATTGTTACATATTTTGACCCTAGAAAGAGTAACATAGTTTTTTAATGCTTCGAATCAATGTTTTCCCTCGGTTTTAGCCTGTTTTCTTGGTTTAAGCCTGTTTTGGGATAAAATAGGTTAAAGTGTTGCCTAAACACTCCAAATTCAACCCGAACTCTTAAAATTAGTAAAATGTATTGTAATGTCACTCATTCTTACCCTAGAAACAGTAACAAAGCTATTTACAACTTTAAATCAATTTTTCTCGGTTTTAGCCTGTTTCGGGACAAAATGGGTATAATTGGTGTCTAAACACTCCAAATTCAACCGGAACTCTTATATTAAGTCAAATGCATTGGATTGTAACATATTATGACCCTATATAGAGTAACATAGCTGTTTACTACTTCGAATCAGTTTTTTCTCTTGGTTTTAGCCTGTTTTCTCGGTTTAAGCTTGTTTTGGGATAAAATGGGTTTAAATGTTGTCTAAACACTCCAAATTCATCCCGAAGTCTTACAATTAGTCAAATGCATTGGGTTATCACACATTGTGACCCTATAAACAGTAACAAAGCTGTTTACTACTTAGAATCAATGTTTTCTCGGTTTTTGCCTGTTTCGGGACAAAATGGGTAAAAGTGGTCTCTAAACACTCCAAATTCAACCCGAACTCTTATAATTAGTCAAATGGATTGGATTGTTACATATTTTGACCCTAGAAAGAGTAACATAGCTGTTTACTGCTTCGAATCAATGTTTTCTCTCGGTTTTAGCCTGTTTTCTCGGTTTAAGCTTGTTTTGGGATAAAATGGGTTTAAATGTTTTCTAAACACTCCAAATTCATCCCTAACTCTTACAATTAGTCAAATGCATTGGGTTATCACACATTGTGACCCTATAAACAGTAACAAAGCTGTGTACTACTTAGAATCAATGTTTTCTCGGTTTTTGCCTGTCTCGGGACAAAATGGGTAAAAGTGGTCTCTAAACACTCCAAATTCAACCCGAACTCTTATAATTAGTCAAATGGATTGGATTGTTACATATTTTGACCCTAGAAAGAGTAACCTATCTGTTTACTGCTTCTAATCAATGTTTTCTCTCAGTTTTAGCCTGTTTTCTCGGTTTAAGCTTGTTTTGGGATAAAATGCGTTTAAGTGTTGTCTTAACACTCCAAATTCATCCCGAACTCTTACAGTTAGTCAAATGCATTGGATTGTCACACATTCTGACCCTAAAAACAGTAACAAAGCTGTTTACTGCTTAGAGTCAATGTTTTCTCGGTTTTAGCCTGTTTCGGGACACAATGGGTAAAAGTGGTGTCTAAACACTCCAAATTAAACCCGAACTATTATAATTAGTCAAATGCATTTGATTGTTACATATTTTGACCCTAGAAAGAGTAACATAGTTTTTTAATGCTTCGAATCAATGTTTTCTCTTGGTTTTAGCCTGTTTTGGGATAAAACAGGTTAAAGTGTTGCCTAAACACTCCAAATTCAACCCGAACTCTTAAAATTAGTACAATGTATTGGAATGTCACACATTCTTACCCTAGAAACAGTAACAAAACTGTTTACAACTTTAAATCAATTTTTTCTCGGTTTTAGCCTGTTTCGGGACAAAATAGGTATAATTGGTGTCTAAACACTCCAAATTCAACCGGAACTCTTATAATAAGTCAAACACATTGGATTGTAACATATTATGACCCTAGATAGAGTAACATAGCTGTTTACTACTTCGAATCAGTTTTTTCTCTCGGGTTTAGCCTGTTTTCTCGGTTTAAGCTTGTTTTGGGATAAAATGGGTTTAAATGTTGTCTAAACACTCCAAATTCATCCCGAAGTCTTACAATTAGTCAAATGCATTGGATTGTCACACATTCTGACCCTAAAAACAGTAACAAGTGTTGGTTTAGGCGGAAGCAAAGAGAATAATTTGAGAGAGATTGAGTGAACTATGTAAAGAAAAGTGAGAAAACATATGATTCCATTAGTATATACATTACAATGTCGGCTAAGGGCTTTAAATAGCAAGGAAAGAAACTAGGTCAAACCCTCTATTACACTCGACAACTTGTTGATAGGGACATAAAGGAAGGAGTGGGTCGATCCCAAGGATGATAGTGACATGACTTGGTTTCCTTGAGGGGGGCGACCCGTGACCTTATCCTCCAACGGCTCTATTGTGTCTTCGAGATCCTTCTAATGGGCTTTGCTAAGTAGTCCAGCCTCCACTCTTCTCCTTTCATTCGATATGGCTCGGCCTTATTGGTAAGTGTACGGACGGCCGTACGGACACCTTCAAGTCTCGAGTGTCTTATGATCAATACTCCCCCTCAAGCTTAGCCAAGTGGAATGGCTAAGCTTGGAACCCGCGAGAGACCACCTCGTTAAAAACCTTAACATGGAAAACCACATGGGACAAAACCATGTTAAGGAAAAGAGTGTGATCTCCACGGGTTAGAGGAGTTCATTCATGGATGTGTAGGGTCTACTAGTCCAAGTTTGCTGGAGATGAATTCGCAAATCTATGGACTAGTAGCCTTTGTGAAGATGTCCGCCAATTGCTCTTGGCTTGGCGTGTAACATGGTAGGGTCACACCCTCTTCTATCTTCTCTCGCACCTTATGGCAATCTACCTCAATGTGCTTAGTTCTTTCATGAAATACCGAGTTGGTTGCTATGTGTATTGCGGCCTTGTTGTCACAATGCATGGTGATCGGTCTTTCAGTCTTTACTCCAAGGTCCTTGAGAAGACCTTTGAGCCATGTAAGCTCGTTGGTGAGCTTCTTCATGGCCCTATATTCTGACTCGGCGCTTGATTGAGACACAACCTTTTGTTTCTTCGACTTCCAAATGACTAGGTTCCCTCCAATGAACGTGTAATACCCTATGGTTGATCTCCGGTCAGTTGTATCACCTGCATAGTCTGCGTCACAATAACCCACGAGTTCAGTGTTGTTGTTCTTCCCCATCCAAATGCCTTGGCCAGGACTTCCCTTGAGATAACAAAGAATTCGTTCGAGCGTTTGCCAATCAAACTTTGTTGGAGCCTTCATGTGTTGGCTGACTTGGTTTACTGCATAGCAAAGATCCGGTCTTGTGATCGTAAGGTAGATGAGGTTTCCCACAAGCCTACGATATCTGCCCACATCCTCATATGGCTCAGCCAACTTGGTTACATTCTTCATCTCCCCCTTTCGCTTGACCTGGTAACCTTCTTCAAGGGGTGTAGGAGCCGGTTTGGCTCCTAGCTTGCCAGTTTCACGGAGAAGATCAAGGGCATACTTCCGTTGAGAGAGAAACAGCCCCTCCGGTGATCGAGAAATTTCAATGCCAAGGAAGTACTTGAGCTCTCCTAGATCCTTAATATCAAAGGTGGAGTGAAACAGGGCCTTAGTGGTAGAGATCCCATCGCGGTCATCGCCGGTGATGATTATGTCATCAACGTAGACAAGAACGACCACTCGACCATTTTTAGTCCGAAGAGTGAAGAGAGTGTGGTCGGCTTCAGAACGCTTGAAGCCATGCGTGCGGAGCGTGGAGCTAAGTTTTTGGTACCACGCCCTAGGGGACTGCTTCAAACCGTAGATGGCCTTGCGGAGGCGAAGAACCTTGCCCGGAGCGACTATAGCCTCTAAGCCCGGAGGAGGGTGCATGTAGACTTCTTCTTCGAGCTCCCCCTGAAGGAACGCATTCTTGACGTCCATCTGCCATAAGTCCCATGATAAATTGGTGGCTAGTGAGAGAACAACATGAACCGTGTGAAGTTTGGCCACCGGTGCGAACGTGTCCGTATAATCGGTGCCATAGGTCTGGGTGAAACCGCGGGCAACAAGACGAGCTTTGTACCGTTCCACAGCACCATTGCTTAGATACTTGATTGTGAAAACCCATTTAGAGCTGACCGCTTTCTTTCCCTTGGGAAGATCTGCCTCGTCCCAAGTATGATTGCGGATCATGGCCCCTATCTCATCATCAACAGCATCTAACCATTTCTTGTGTTCTTTGGCTTCATCATAGGTTTGCGGGATAAACTGAGCATCGATCTTGGTGAGGAAGGCAGCATGTTCTTGAGGGACAAGGTCAAGCAAACACACAGTTTGAATCGGATGGGCCACGGCCTGGTTGTTGTAATAAACCCGTTTTTCTTTCCAAGTGGACGGGTGAAACTTGAGCCGTTCACTTCGACGAGGGAGAACTATGCTTGATTCTTGTTGGAGTGTATCATTGTCAGCACTCGGGTGACCACGAGCGTCCGGGATTGATAAATCAAGAGGTTCATCAGTGGAGAGATCTAGCGGCTCTGAAGCATTTTCTTGATCTTCTTCTTGACTAGGTAGCTCGGAGGAGGTCTGTGTAGAGCCTTCAATCAGTTCATGCTGAGTCTGATCAGGTTGGTCTTGGTCCGTGCGACTAGATGGCGTTGTGACACCAAGATGATTCAGTAGGAACCGTAGGTTGGTAGCTCGATCGGAGTTGGAATGAGATAGGTCCTTGAGGCTTTCCTAGTCCTTTGTCTCGTAGTATCCTTGTTGTTCAAGGAACTTCACGTCTCGGGAGATAAGTAAGCGGCCAGTGGTGGGATCATAGCACTTATACCCTTTTTGACTCATCGAGTAGCCAATGAACATGCATTTGGTGCTTTTGGCGTCGAGCTTAGTCCTTTGTTCACCTGGTACCAAGACAAAACACACACACCCAAATACGCGTAAGTGATCCAATGAGGGTTTAATTTGATTTAATACCTCATATGGTGATTTATCTTGTAAGACTTTGGTGGGAGTCCTATTGATCAGGTAACAAGCTGTCATCACGGCGTCTCCCCAAAAGCGTTTGGTGACATTGGTTTGAAACATCATCGCCCTTGCCACCTCCATGAGATGCCGATTCTTTCTCTCGGCCACACCATTTTGCTGGGGCGTATAAGGGCAACTAGTTTGTTGTAGTATGCCGTGTTTGGACAAGTGAGATCTAGGTTTATGACTTGTGTACTCTCCTCCATTGTCCGATCTTAGTACCTTTATTTAGCATTGAAATGATTAGTGACATAATTCTGAAAGTTAACAAATGCATCATAGACTCTATCTTTAGATGGTAACAAGGTAAGCCAAGTGTACTTTGATTTTTCATCAATAAAAGTCACAAAATACTTGTTATTATCTCTAGATAAGCAAGGTGAAGTCCAAACATCAGAATGCACTAAATCAAAACAATGTTCATAAATAGTAGTTGACTTAGGAAAAATAGACTTGCAATGTTTACCAAGAATACAAGGTTCACAACTTGAATTATCAAAGGAAACATTAGGCAACATTAATTTAAAAGCTTTAGAGTGAGGATGGCCTAGTCTAGCATGCCAAACATCACTCGAAATACTACTAAGGTTCGATATAAGCGAAAACAAATTAGATGGACTTGATGAGGTTTTCTCTAGGACATATAGATCTCCCTTAGCATCTCCTCCTCCAAGAACCTTTCCAGTCTTAATATCCTGAAAATACACACTGTTAGGACCAAAGATAGTGTAGCAGTTTAAATCAGTTGTAGCTCTTTTAACCGATAAGAGGTTAGATGTAAAAGTAGGCATAAAGAAAGCTTTTGAATCCTTATCAAATAGTTTCAAGTCTCCTACACCCTCAACTGGTATTCTATCCCCATTAGCAATAATAACATTACCCACACACGGTTTTATGTTGTGTATAAGACTAGGGTTACTTATCATGTGGTGAGAAGCACCCGAGTCAACAACAAGGGTTTTACTAGGCTGTGAAGCAAAGAAGGTGGTACCAGAATCCTTTAGCGTGGCAATGGATTTGATGAGAGCCTCCAGGTCAGACTTCCTCACAAGATCCCCAAACGAGGCTGCCATAGCCGTAGCCGCCGCACTGCCTTGGTTGGCTGCACCAGAACCTTGACCGCTTGACCCTTCATCTGAGAGGTTTGCTTTGAACTTGGCCGGCTTGAGGTGAGGGTGAAGAATCCAGCACTTGTCCTTCATGTGTCCCTTCTTTTTGCAGTGGTCACACACCATGGCTCTCCGGTCGTCGTGTTTGTAGGCGCCCTTGTTTGCAGTTGCCAAGTCTTCCTTTCCACTAAAGAGACCAAGGGAACCTTGTTCCTTTTGCACTTGGGAACAAACGTCTTCAAGCGTAGGCAGCTTGTCTCCCCGGAGGATATGCTTGATTAAGTCATTAAACGCCGGGTTAAGAGTGAGTAGGAGGCCAAACACCTTGTCTTGCTCCTTTCTTTCGTTGAGGATGGTCGGATCAATTGTACTCGGTCGGAGCATCTCGAGCTCGGCCCATAGTGACCTAAACTTCCCAAAGTGCTTCGTGAACTCCAAATCTTCTTGATGAAGTCCATTGATTGCCTTCTTGACTTCAAACACTTGGGTTAGGTTGGTCACGTTCCCATAGACATTCGCTAGCGTCTCCCACAACTCCTTGGCCGTCTTGCAGTATGAATAGGCTTCAAGGATAGGTGCGTCTAGCGAATTTTGGAGAATGGCAAGCACGGTCTGATCTTCTTGGAACCACTTAACTTCCTTCTCGAGATCAGCCTCCTTGTCTTCTTCCTTCTCTTCTTTACCATCTTCCTTAGTAGCTTTCTTGGGAAGCTGGTCCATTTCAACATGGATCCACAGTCCCCGGCCACTAAGTGCGGTCTTTGTGGTTCTCTTCCACAACAAGTAATTTGCTCCTTTGAGCACTACCGGAGTCACAATGGGTTTGGTGTTGTCCATTGTTACCGATTTGAAAAGACAAAATAGAATAAACTAGGTAGAATATTGAAATGGAAGTAGTATAAGGTGAATAATGAGAATAGAAAGAATAGCGAGTAGTATTTGGAGAGTTTAGGAGTATAAGGAAGAACAGAACTAGATTTAGAGAGTCAAGGATCAAAGGACTTGCTCTGATACCATGTTGGTTTAGGCGGAAGCAAAGAGAATAATTTGAGAGAGATTGAGTGAACTATGTAAAGAAAAGTGAGAAAACATATGATTCCATTAGTATATACATTACAATGTCGGCTAAGGGCTTTAAATAGCAAGGAAAGAAACCAGGGCAACCCCTCTATTACACTCGACAACTTGTTGATAGGGACATAAAGGAAGGAGTGGGTCGATCCCAAGGATGATAGTGACATGACTTGGTTTCCTTGAGGGGGGCGACCCGTGACCTTATCCTCCAATGGCTCTATTGTGTCTTCGAGATCCTTCTAATGGGCTTTGCTAAGTATACTAGCCTCCACTCTTCTCATTTCATTCGATATGGCTCGGCCTTATTGGTAAGTGTACGGACGTCCGTACGGACACCTTCAAGTCTCGAGTGTCTTATGATCAATACAAAGCTGTTTACTACTTAGAATCAATGTTTTCTCGGTTTTTGCCTGTTTCGGGACACAATGGGTAAAAGTGGTGTCTAAACACTCCAAATTCAACCCGAACTATTATAATTAGTCAAATGCATTTGATTGTTACATATTTTGACCCTAGAAAGAGTAACATAGTTTTTTAATGCTTCGAATCAATGTTTTCTCTCGGTTTTAGCCTGTTTTCTTGGTTTAAGCCTGTTTTGGGATAAAATAGGTTAAAGTGTTGCCTAAACACTCCAAATTCAACCCGAACTCTTAAAATTAGTAAAATGTATTGTAATGTCACACATTATTACCCTAGAAACAGTAACAAAGCTGTTTACAACTTTAAATCAATTTTTTCTCGGTTTTAGCCTGTTTCGGGACAAAATGGGTAAAAGTGGTCTCTAAACACTCCAAATTCAACCCGAACTCTTATAATTAGTCAAATGGATTGGATTGTTACATATTTTGACCCTAGAAAGAGTAACCTATCTGTTTACTGCTTCTAATCAATGTTTTCTCTCAGTTTTAACCTGTTTTCTCGGTTTAAGCTTGTTTTGGGATAAAATGCGTTTAAGTGTTGTCTAAACACTCCAAATTCATCCGGAACTCTTACAATTAGTCAAATGCATTGGATTGTCACACATTCTGACCCTAAAAACAGTAACAAAGCTGTTTACTGCTTAGAGTCAATGATTTCTCGGTTTTAGCCTGTTTCGGGACACAATGAGTAAAAGTGGTGTCTAAACACTCCAAATTCAACCCGAACTATTATAATTAGTCAAATGCATTTGATTGTTACATATTTTGACCCTAGAAATAGTAACATAGTTTTTTAATGCTTCGAATCAATGTTTTCTCTCGGTTTTAGCCTGTTTTCTTGGTTTAAGCTTGTTTTGGGATAAAACAGGTTAAAGTGTTGCCTAAACACTCTAAATTTAACCCGAACTCTTAAAATTAGTAAAATGTATTGTAATGTCACACATTCTTATCCTAGAAACAGTAACAAAGCTGTTTACAACTTCAAATCAATTTTTTCTTGGTTTTAGCATGTTTCGGGACAAAATAGGTATAATTGGTGTCTAAACACTCCAAATTCAACCAGAACTCTTATAATAAGTCAAATGCATTGGATTGTAACATATTATGACCCTAGATAGAGTAACATAGCTGTTTACTGTTTCAAATCAGTTTTTTCTCTCGGTTTTAGCCTGTTTCTCGGTTTAAGCTTGTTTTGGGATAAAATGGGTTTAAATGTTGTCTAAACACTCCAAATTCATCCCGAACTCCTACAATTAGTCAAATGCATTGGGTTATCACACATTGTGACCCTATAAACAGCAACAAAGCTGTTTACTACTTAGAATCAAGGTTTTCTCGGTTTAAGCCTGAACTCTCACAATTAGGCAAATGCATTGGATTGTCACACATTCTGACTCTAGAAACAGTAACAAAGCTGTTTACTGCTTCGAATCAATGTTTTCTCGGTTTTAGCCTGTTTCTAGACAAAATGGGTAAAAGTGGTGTCTAAACACTCAAATTCAACCCGAACTCTTATAATTAGTCAATTGCATTGGATTGTTACATATTTTGACCCAAGAAAGAGTAACATAGCTGTTTACTGCTTCGAATCAATGTTTTCTCTCGGTTTTAGCCTGTTTTCTCGGTTTAAGCTTGTTTTGAGATAAAATAGGTTTAAATGTTGTCTAAACACTCCAAATTCATCCTGAACTCTTACAATTAGGCAAATGCATTGGATTGTCACTCATTGTGACCCTAGAAACAGTAAATAAGCTGTTTACTGCTTAGAATCAATCTTTTCTTGGTTTTTGCATGCTTGAGGACAAAATGGGTAAAAGTGGGCTCTAAACACTCCAAATTCATCCTGAAGACTTACAATTAGTCAAATGCATTGGGTTATCACACATTGTGACCCTATAAACAGTAACAAAGCTGTTTACTACTTAGAATCAATGTTTTCTTGGTTTTTGTCTGTTTCGGGACAAAATGGGTAAAAGTGTTCTCTAAACACTCCAAATTCACCCGAACTCTTATAATTAGTCAAATGGATTGGATTGATACATATTCTGACCCTAGAAAGAGTAAAATAGCTGTTTACTGCTTCGAATCAATGTTTTCTCTCGGTTTTAGCCTGTTTTCTCGGTTTAAGCTTGTTTTGGATAAAATGGGTTTAAATGTTGTCTAAACACTCCAAATTCATCCCGAAGTCTTACAATTAGTCAAATGCATTGGGTTATCACACATTGTGACCCTATAAACAGTAACAAAGCTGTTTACTACTTAGAATCAATGTTTTCTCGCTTTTTGCCTGTTTCGGGACAAAATGGGTAAAACTGGTCTCTAAACACTCCAAATTCACCCGAACTCTTATAATTATTCGAATGGATTGGATTGTTACATATTTTGACCCTAGAAAGAGTAACATAGTTGTTTACTGCTTCGAATCAATGTTTTCTCTCGGTTTTAGCCTGTTTTCTCGGTTTAAGCTTGGTTTGGGATAAAATGGGTTTAAATGTTGTCTAAACACTCCAAATTCATCCCGAACTCTTACAATTAGTCAAATGCATTGGGTTATCACACATTGTGACCCTATAAACAGTAACAAAGCTGTTTACTACTTAGAATCAATGTTTTCTCGGTTTTTGCCTGTTTCGGGACAAAATGGGTAAAAGTGGTCTCTAAACACTCCAAATTCAACCCGAACTCTTATAATTAGTCAAATGGATTGGATTGTTACATATTTTGACCCTAGAAAGAGTAACCTATCTGTTTACTGCTTCTAATCAATGTTTTCTCTCAGTTTTAGCCTGTTTTCTCAGTTTAAGCTTGTTTTGGGATAAAATGCGTTTAAGTGTTGTCTAAACACTCCAAATTCATCCCGAACTCTTACAATTAGTCAAATGCATTGGATTGTCACACATTCTGACCCTAAAAACAGTAACAAAGCTGTTTACTGCTTAGAGTCAATGTTTTCTCGGTTTTAGCCTGTTTCGGGGCACAATGGGTAAAAGTGGTGTCTAAACACTCCAAATTCAACCCGAACTATTATAATTAGTCAAATGCATTTGATTGTTACATATTTTGACCCTAGAAAGAGTAACATAGTTTTTTAATGCTTCGAATCAATGTTTTCTCTCAGTTTTAGCCTGTTTTCTTGGTTTAAGCCTGTTTTGGGATAAAACAGGTTAAAGTGTTGCCTAAACACTCTAAATTCAACCCGAACTCTTAAAATTAGTAAAATGTATTGTAATGTCACACATTCTTATCCTAGAAACAGTAACAAAGCTGTTTACAACTTCAAATCAATTTTTTCTCGGTTTTAGCATGTTTCGGGACAAAATAGGTATAATTGGTGTCTAAACACTCCAAATTCAACCAGAACTCTTATAATAAGTCAAATGCATTGGATTGTAACATATTATGACTCTAGATAGAGTAACATAGCTGTTTACTGTTTCAAATCAGTTTTTTCTCTCGGTTTTAGCCTGTTTCTCGGTTTAAGCTTGTTTTGGGATAAAATGGGTTTAAATGTTGTCTAAACACCCCAAATTCATCCCAAACTCCTACAATTAGTCAAATGCATTGGGTTATCACACATTGTGACCCTATAAACAGCAACAAAGCTGTTTACTACTTAGAATCAAGGTTTTCTCGGTTTAAGCCTGAACTCTCACAATTAGGCAAATGCATTGGATTGTCACACATTCTGACCCTAGAAACAGTAACAAAGCTGTTTACTGCTTCGAATCAATGTTTTCTCGGTTTTAGCCTGTTTCTAGACAAAATGGGTAAAAGTGGTGTCTAAACACTCAAATTCAACACGAACTCTTATAACTAGTCAATTGCATTGGATTGTTACATATTTTGACCCAAGAAAGAGTAACATAGCTGTTTACTGCTTCGAATCAATGTTTTCTGTCGGTTTTAGCCTGTTTTCTCGGTTTAAGCTTGTTTTGAGATAAAATGGGTTTAAATGTTGTCTAAACACTCCAAATTCATCATGAACTCTTACAATTAGGCAAATGCATTGGATTGTCACTCATTGTGACCCTAGAAACAGTAAATAAGCTGTTTACTGCTTAGAATCAATCTTTTCTTGGTTTTTGCATGCTTCAGGACAAAATGGGTAAAAGTGGGCTCTAAACACTCCAAATTCATCCTGAAGTCTTACAATTAGTCAAATGCATTGGGTTATCACACATTGTGACCCTATAAACAGTAACAAAGCTGTTTACTACTTAGAATCAATGTTTTCTTGGTTTTTGTCTGTTTCGGGACAAAATGGGTAAAAGTGTTCTCTAAACACTCCAAATTCACCCGAACTCTTATAATTAGTCAAATGGATTGGATTGATACATATTTTGACCCTAGAAAGAGTAAAATAGCTGTTTACTGCTTCGAATCAATGTTTTTCTCTCGGTTTTAGCCTGTTTTCTCGGTTTAAGCTTGTTTTGGGATAAAATGGGTTTAAATGTTGTCTAAACACTCCAAATTCATCCCGAACTCTTACAATTAGTCAAATGCATTGGGTTATCACACATTGTGACCCTATAAACAGTAACAAAGCTGTTTACTACTTAGAATCAATGTTTTCTTGGTTTTTGCCTGTTTCGGGACAAAATGGGTAAAAGTGGTCTCTAAACATTCCAAATTCAACCCGAACTCTTATAATTAGTCAAATGGATTGGATTGTTACATATTTTGACCCTAGAAAGAGTAACCTATCTGTTTACTGCTTCTAATCAATGTTTTCTCTCAGTTTTAGCCTGTTTTCTCGGTTTAAGCTTGTTTTGGGATAAAATGCGTTTAAGTGTTGTCTAAACACTCCAAATTCATCCCGAACTCTTACAATTAGTCAAATGCATTGGATTGTCACACATTCTGACCCTAAAAACAGTAACAAAGCTGTTTACTGCTTAGAGTCAATGTTTTCTCGGTTTTAGCCTGTTTCGGGACACAATGGGTAAAAGTGGTGTCTAAACACTCCAAATTCAACCCGAACTATTATAATTAGTCAAATGCATTTGATTGTTACATCTTTTGACCCTAGAAAGAGTAACATAGTTTTTTAATGCTTCGAATCAATGTTTTCTCTCAGTTTTAGCCTGTTTTCTTGGTTTAAGCCTGTTTTGGGATAAAACAGGTTAAAGTGTTGCCTAAACACTCTAAATTCAACCCGAACTCTTAAAATTAGTAAAATGTATTGTAATGTCACACATTCTTATCCTAGAAACAGTAACAAAGCTGTTTACAACTTCAAATCAATTTTTTCTCGGTTTTAGCATGTTTCGGGACAAAATAGGTATAATTGGTGTCTAAACACTCCAAATTCAACCAGAACTCTTATAATAAGTCAAATGCATTGGATTGTAACATATTATGACCCTAGATAGAGTAACATAGCTGTTTACTGTTTCAAATCAGTTTTTTCTCTCGGTTTTAGCCTGTTTCTCGGTTTAAGCTTGTTTTGGGATAAAATGGGTTTAAATGTTGTCTAAACACCCCAAATTCATCCCAAACTCCTACAATTAGTCAAATGCATTGGGTTATCACACATTGTGACCCTATAAACAGCAACAAAGCTGTTTACTACTTAGAATCAAGGTTTTCTCGGTTTAAGCCTGAACTCTCACAATTAGGCAAATGCATTGGATTGTCACACATTCTGACCCTAGAAACAGTAACAAAGCTGTTTACTGCTTCGAATCAATGTTTTCTCGGTTTTAGCCTGTTTCTAGACAAAATGGGTAAAAGTGGTGTCTAAACACTCAAATTCAACCCGAACTCTTATAATTAGTCAATTGCATTGGATTGTTACATATTTTGACCCAAGAAAGAGTAACATAGCTGTTTACTGCTTCGAATCAATGTTTTCTGTCGGTTTTAGCCTGTTTTCTCGGTTTAAGCTTGTTTTGAGATAAAATGGGTTTAAATGTTGTCTAAACACTCCAAATTCATCCTGAACTCTTACAATTAGGCAAATGCATTGGATTGTCACTCATTGTGACCCTAGAAACAGTAAATAAGCTGTTTACTGCTTAGAATCAATCTTTTCTTGGTTTTTGCATGCTTCAGGACAAAATGGGTAAAAGTGGGCTCTAAACACTCCAAATTCATCCTGAAGTCTTACAATTAGTCAAATGCATTGGGTTATCACACATTGTGACCCTATAAACAGTAACAAAGCTGTTTACTACTTAGAATCAATGTTTTCTTGGTTTTTGTCTGTTTCGGGACAAAATGGGTAAAAGTGTTCTCTAAACACTCCAAATTCACCCGAACTCTTATAATTAGTCAAATGGATTGGATTGATACATATTTTGACCCTAGAAAGAGTAAAATAGCTGTTTACTGCTTCGAATCAATGTTTTTCTCTCGGTTTTAGCCTGTTTTCTCGGTTTAAGCTTGTTTTGGGATAAAATGGGTTTAAATGTTGTCTAAACACTCCAAATTCATCCCGAACTCTTACAATTAGTCAAATGCATTGGGTTATCACACATTGTGACCCTATAAACAGTAACAAAGCTGTTTACTACTTAGAATCAATGTTTTCTTGGTTTTTGCCTGTTTCGGGACAAAATGGGTAAAAGTGGTCTCTAAACATTCCAAATTCAACCCGAACTCTTATAATTAGTCAAATGGATTGGATTGTTACATATTTTGACCCTAGAAAGAGTAACCTATCTGTTTACTGCTTCTAATCAATGTTTTCTCTCAGTTTTAGCCTGTTTTCTCGGTTTAAGCTTGTTTTGGGATAAAATGCGTTTAAGTGTTGTCTAAACACTCCAAATTCATCCCGAACTCTTACAATTAGTCAAATGCATTGGATTGTCACACATTCTGACCCTAAAAACAGTAACAAAGCTGTTTACTGCTTAGAGTCAATGTTTTCTCGGTTTTAGCCTGTTTCGGGACACAATGGGTAAAAGTGGTGTCTAAACACTCCAAATTCAACCCGAACTATTATAATTAGTCAAATGCATTTGATTGTTACATCTTTTGACCCTAGAAAGAGTAACATAGTTTTTTAATGCTTCGAATCAATGTTTTCTCTCAGTTTTAGCCTGTTTTCTTGGTTTAAGCCTGTTTTGGGATAAAACAGGTTAAAGTGTTGCCTAAACACTCTAAATTCAACCCGAACTCTTAAAATTAGTAAAATGTATTGTAATGTCACACATTCTTATCCTAGAAACAGTAACAAAGCTGTTTACAACTTCAAATCAATTTTTTCTCGGTTTTAGCATGTTTCGGGACAAAATAGGTATAATTGGTGTCTAAACACTCCAAATTCAACCAGAACTCTTATAATAAGTCAAATGCATTGGATTGTAATATATTATGACCCTAGATAGAGTAACATAGCTGTTTACTGTTTCAAATCAGTTTTTTCTCTCGGTTTTAGCCTGTTTCTCGGTTTAAGCTTGTTTTGGGATAAAATGGGTTTAAATGTTGTCTAAACACCCCAAATTCATCCCAAACTCCTACAATTAGTCAAATGCATTGGGTTATCACACATTGTGACCCTATAAATAGCAACAAAGCTGTTTACTACTTAGAATCAAGGTTTTCTCGGTTTAAGCCTGAACTCTCACAATTAGGCAAATGCATTGGATTGTCACACATTCTGACCCTAGAAACAGTAACAAAGCTGTTTACTGCTTCGAATCAATGTTTTCTCGGTTTTAGCCTCTTTCTAGACAAAATGGGTAAAAGTGGTGTCTAAACACTCAAATTCAACCCGAACTCTTATAATTAGTCAATTGCATTGGATTGTTACATATTTTGACCCAAGAAAGAGTAACATAGCTGTTTACTGCTTCGAATCAATGTTTTCTGTCGGTTTTAGCCTGTTTTCTCGGTTTAAGCTTGTTTTGAGATAAAATGGGTTTAAATGTTGTCTAAACACTCCAAATTCATCCTGAACTCTTACAATTAGGCAAATGCATTGGATTGTCACTCATTGTGACCCTAGAAACAGTAAATAAGCTGTTTACTGCTTAGAATCAATCTTTTCTTGGTTTTTGCATGCTTCAGGACAAAATGGGTAAAAGTGGGCTCTAAACACTCCAAATTCATCCTGAAGTCTTACAATTAGTCAAATGCATTGGGTTATCACACATTGTGACCCTATAAACAGTAACAAAGCTGTTTACTACTTAGAATCAATGTTTTCTTGGTTTTTGTCTGTTTCGGGACAAAATGGGTAAAAGTGTTCTCTAAACACTCCAAATTCACCCGAACTCTTATAATTAGTCAAATGGATTGGATTGATACATATTTTGACCCTAGAAAGAGTAAAATAGCTGTTTACTGCTTCGAATCAATGTTTTTCTCTCGGTTTTAGCCTGTTTTCTCGGTTTAAGCTTGTTTTGGGATAAAATGGGTTTAAATGTTGTCTAAACACTCCAAATTCATCCCGAACTCTTACAAATAGTCAAATGCATTGGGTTATCACACATTGTGACCCTATAAACAGTAACAAAGCTGTTTACTACTTAGAATCAATGTTTTCTCGGTTTTTGCCTGTTTCGGGATAAAATGGGTAAAAGTGGTCTCTAAACACTCGAAATTCAACCCGAACTCTTATAATTAGTCAAATGGATTGGATTGTTACATATTTTGACCCTAGAAAGAGTAACCTATCTGTTTACTGCTTCTAATCAATATTTTCTCTCAGTTTTAGCCTATTTTCTCGGTTTAAGCTTGTTTTGGGATAAAATGCGTTGAAGTGTTGTCTAAACACTCCAAATTCATCCCGAACTCTTACAATTAGTCAAATGCATTGGATTGTCACACATTCTGACCCTAAAAACAGTAACAAAGCTGTTTACTGCTTAAAGTCAATGTTTTCTCGGTTTTAGCCTGTTTCGGGACACAATGGGTAAAAGTGGTGTCTAAACACTCCAAATTCAACCCGAACTATTATAATTAGTCAAATGCATTTGATTGTTACATATTTTGACCCTAGAAAGAGTAACATAGTTTTTTAATGCTTTGAATCAATGTTTTCTCTCGGTTTTAGCCTGTTTTCTTGGTTTAAGCCTGTTTTGGGATAAAACAGGTTAAAGTGTTGCCTAAACACTCTAAATTCAACCCGAACTCTTAAAATTAGTAAAATGTATTGTAATGTCACACATTCTTACCCTAGAAACAGTAACAAAGCTGTTTACAACTTCAAATCAATTTTTTCACGGTTTTAGCATGTTTCGGGACAAAATAGGTATAATTGGTGTCTAAACACTCTAAATTCAACCAGAACTCTTATAATAAGTCAAATGGATTGGATTGTAACATATTATGACCCTAGATAGAGTAACATAGCTGTTTACTGTTTCAAATCAGTTTTTTCTCTCGGTTTTAGCCTGTTTCTCGGTTTAAGCTTGTTTTGGGATAAAATGGGTTTAAATGTTGTCTAAACACTCCAAATTCATCCCGAACTCCTACAATTAGTCAAATGCATTGGGTTATCACACATTGTGACCCTATAAACAGCAACAAAGCTGTTTAATACTTAGAATCAAGGTTTTCTCGGTTTAAGCCTGAACTCTCACAATTAGGCAAGTGCATTGGATTGTCACACATTCTGACCCTAGAAACAGTAACAAAGCTGTTTACTGCTTCGAATCAATGTTTTCTCGGTTTTAGTCTGTTTCTAGACAAAATAGGTAAAAGTGGTGTCTAAACACTCAAATTCAACCCGAACTCTTATAATTAGTCAATTGCATTGGATTGTTACATATTTTGACCCAAGAAAGAGTAACATAGCTGTTTACTGCTTCGAATCAATGTTTTCTCTCGGTTTAGCCTGTTTTCTCGGTTTATGCTTGTTTTGAGATAAAATGGGTTTAAATGTTGTCTAAACACTCCAAATTCATCCTGAACTCTTACAATTAGGCAAATGCATTGGATTTTCACTCATTGTGACCCTAGAAACAGTAAATAAGCTGTTTACTGCTTAGAATCAATCTTTTCTTGGTTTTTGCCTGCTTCAGGACAAAATGGGTAAAAGTGGGCTCTAAACACTCCAAATTCATCCTGAAGTCTTACAATTAGTCAAATGCATTGGTTTCTCACACATTGTGACCCTATAAACAGTAACAAAGCTGTTTACTACTTAGAATCAATGTTTTCTTGATTTTTGTCTGTTTCGGGACAAAATGGGTAAAAGTGTTCTCTAAACACTCCAAATTCACCCGAACTCTTATAATTAGTCAAATGGATTGGATTGATACATATTTTGACCCTAGAAAGAGTAAAATAGCTGTTTACTGCTTCAAATCAATGTTTTCTCTCGGTTTTAGCCTGTTTTCTCGGTTTAAGCTTGTTTTGGGATAAAATGGGTTTAAATGTTCTCTAAACACTCCAAATTCATCCCGAACTCTTACAATTAGTCAAATGCATTGGGTTATCACACATTGTGACCCTAAAAACAGTAACAAAGCTGTTTACTGCTTAGAGTCAATGTTTTCTCGGTTTTAGCCTGTTTCAAGACACAATGGGTAAAAGTGGTGTCTAAACACTCCAAATTCAACTGGAACTCTTATAATAAGTCAAAATGCATTGGATTGTAACATATTATAACCCTAGATAGAGTAACATAGCTGTTTACTGCTTAAAATCAGTTTTTTTCTCTCGATTTTAGCCTGTTTTCTTGGTTTAAGCATGTTTTGGGATAAAAACAGGTTAAAGTGTTGCCTAAACACTCTAAATTCAACCCGAACTCTTAAAATTAGTAAAATGTATTGTAATGTCACACATTCTTATCCTAGAAACAGTAACAAAGCTGTTTACAACTTCAAATCAATTTTTTCTCGGTTTTAGCATGATTCGGGACAAAATAGGTATAATTGGTGTCTAAACACTCCAAATTCAACCAGAACTCTTATAATAAGTCAAATGCATTGGATTGTAATATATTATGACCCTAGATAGAGTAACATAGCTGTTTACTGTTTCAAATCAGTTTTTTCTCTCGGTTTTAGCCTATTTTCTCGGTTTAAGCCTGTTGTGGGATAAAATGGGTTTAAATGTTGTCTAAACACTCCAAATTCATCCTGAACTCTTACAATTAGTCAAATGAATTGGTTTGTTACACATTGTGATCCTAGAAACAGTAACAAACCTTTTTACTACTTAGAATCATTGTTTTCTTGGTTTTTGCCTACTTCGGGACAAAATGGGTAAAAGTGGTCTCAAAACACTCCAAATTCAACCCCGACCTCTTATAATTAATCAAATGGATTGGATTTACATATTTTGACCCTAGAAAGAGTAACATAGCTGTTTACTGCTTCGAATCAATGTTTTCTATCGGTTTAAGCCTGTTTTCTCGGTTTAAGCTTGTTTTGAGATAAAATGGGTTTAAATGTTGTCTAAACACTCCAAATTCATCCTGAACTCTTACAATTAGGCAAACGCATTGGATTGTCACTCATTGTGACCCTAGAAACAGTAAAAAAGCTGTTTACTGCTTAGAATCAATCTTTTCTCGGTTTTCGCCAGTTTCGGGACAAAATAGGTATAATTGGTGTCTAAACACTCCAAAATCAACTGGAACTCTTATAATAAGTCAAAATGAATTGGATTGTAACATATTATGACCCTAGATAGAGTAACATAGCTGTTTACTGCTTCCAATCAGTTTTTTCTCTCGATTTTAGCCTGTTTTCTTGGTTTAAGCATGTTTTGGGATAAAACAGGTTAAAGTGTTGCCTAAACACTCCAAATACAACCCGAACTCTTAAAATTAGTAAAATGTATTGTAATGTCACACATTCTTACCCTAGAAACAGTAACAAAGCTGTTTACAACTTCAAATCAATGTTTTCTTGGTTTTAGCCTGTTTCGGGACAAAATGGGTATAATTGGTGTCTAAACACTCCAAATTCAATCGGAACTCTTATAATAAGTCACATGCATTGGATTGTAACATATTATGACCCTAGATAGAGTAACATAGCTGTTTACTGCTTCGAATCAATTTTTCTCACGGTTTTACCCCGTTTTCTCGGTTTAGGCCTGTTTTGGGATAAAACGGGTTTAAGTGTTGTCTAAACACTCCAAATTCATCCCGAACTCTTACAACTAGTCAAATGCATTAGGTTATCACACATTGTGACCCTATAAACAGTAACAAAGTTGTTTACTACTTAGAATCAAGGTTTTCTCGGTTTAAGCCTGAACTCTCACAATTAGGCAAATGCATTGAATTGTCACACATTCTGACCCTAGAAACAGTAAAAAAGCTGTTTACTGCTTCGAATCAATGTTTTCTCGGTTTTAGCCTGTTTCTAGACAAAATGGGTAAAAGTGGTGTCTAAACACTCAAATTCAACCCGAACTCTTATAATTAGTCAATTGCATTGGATTATTACATATTTTGACCCTAGAAATACTAACATAGCTGTTTATTGCTTCAAATCAATTTTGTCTCTCGGTTTTAGCCTATTTTCTCGGTTTTAGCCTATTTTCTCGGTTTAAGCCTGTTGTGGGATAAAATGGGTTTAAATGTTGTCTAAACACTCCAAATTCATCTTGAACTTTTACAATTAGTCAAATGCATTGGGTTGCTACACATTGTGACCCTAGCAACAGTAACAAACCTTTTTACTACTTAGAATCATTGTTTTCTCGGTTTTTGCCTGCTTCGGGACAAAATGGGTAAAAGTGGTCTCAAAACACTCCAAATTCAACCCGACCTCTTATAATTAATCAAATGGATTGGATTTATATATTTTGACCCTAGAAAGAGTAACATAGCTGTTTACTGCTTCGAATCAATGTTTTCTCTCGGTTTTAGCCTGTTTTCTCGGTTTAAGCTTGTTTTGAGATAAAATGGGTTTAAATGTTGTCTAAACACTCCAAATTCATCATGAACTCTTACAATTAGGCAAATGCATTGGATTGACACTCATTGTGACCCTAGAAACAGTAAAAAAGCTGTTTACTGCTTAGAATCAATCTTTTCTCGGTTTTCGCCAGTTTCGGGACAAAATAGGTATAATTGGTGTCTAAACACTCCAAAATCAACTGGAACTCTTATAATAAGTCAAAATGCATTGGACTGTAACATATTATGACCCTAGATAGAGTAACATAGCTGTTTACTGCTTCAAATCAGTTTTTTCTCTCGATTTTAGCCTGTTTTCTTGGTTTAAGCATGTTTTGGGATAAAACAGGTTAAAGTGTTGCCTAAACACTCCAAATTCAACCCGAACTCTTAAAATTAGTAAAATGTATTGTAATGTCACACATTCTTACCCTAGAAACAGTAACAAAGCTGTTTACAACTTCAAATCAATTTTTTCTCCGTTTTAGCATGTTTCGGGACAAAATAGGTATAATTGGTGTCTAAACACTCCAAATTCAACCAGAACTCTTATAATCAGTCAAATGCATTGGATTGTAACATATTATGACCCTAGATAGAGTAACATAGCTGTTTACTACTTCGAATCAGTTTTTTCTCTCGGTTTTAGCCTGTTTTCTCGGTTTAAGCCTTTTTGGGATAAAATGGGTTTAAATGTTGTCTAAACACTCCAAATTCATCCCGAACTCCTACAATTAGTCAAATGCATTGGGTTATCACACATTGTGACCCTATAAACAGCAACAAAGCTGTTTACTACTTAGAATCAAGGTTTTCTCGGTTTAAGCCTGAACTCTCACAATTAGGCAAATGCATTGGATTGTCACACATTCTGACCCTAGAAACAGTAAAAAAGTTGTTTACTGCTTCGAATCAATTACATTGGATTGTTACATATTTTGACCCTAGAAATAGTAACATAGCTGTTTATTGCTTCAAATCAATTTTGTCTCTCGGTTTAAGCCTGTTGTGGGATAAAATGGGTTTAAATGTTGTCTAAACACTCCAAATTCATCCTGAACTCTTACAATTAGTCAAATGCATTGGGTTGTTACACATTGTGACACTAGAAACAGTAACAAACCTTTTTACTACTTAGAATCATTGTTTTCTCGGTTTTTGCCTGCTTCGGGACAAAATGGGTAAAAGTGGTCTCAAAACACTCCAAATTCAACCCGACCTCTTATAATTAATCAAATGGATTGGATTTACATATTTTGACCCTAGAAAGAGTAACATAGCTGTTTACTGCTTCGAATCAATGTTTTCTCTCGGTTTTAGCCTGTTTTCTCGGTTTAAGCTTGTTTTGAGATAAAATAGGTTTAAATGTTGTCTAAACACTCCAAATTCATCCTGAACTCTTACAATTAGTCAAATGCATTGGGTTGTTACACATTGTGACCCTAGAAACAGTAACAAACCTTTTTACTACTTAGAATCATTGTTTTCTCGGTTTTTGCCTGCTTCGGGACAAAATGGGTAAAAGTGGCCTCAAAACACTCCAAATTGAACACGACCTTTTATAATTAATCAAATGGATTGGATTTACATATTTTGACCCTAGAAAGAGTAACATAGCTGTTTACTGCTTCGAGTCAATGTTTTCTCTCGGTTTTAGCCTGTTTTCTCGGTTTAAGCTTGTTTTGAGATAAAATGGGTTTAAATGTTGTCTAAACACTCCAAATTCATCCTGAACTCGTACAATTAGGCAAATGCATTGGGTTGTCACTCATTGTGACCCTAGAAACAGTAAAAAAACTGTTTACTGCTTAGAATCAATCTTTTCTTGGTTTTTGCCTGCTTCAGGACAAAATGGATAAAAGTGGGTATTGACCATGGCTGTTTATGTGATAGGCCGACCATGGTCGTTTATGTGATAGGTCGTCCGTACGGTCAGGATAGCCTAGTCCATAAGGCCATCAGGCCATGAAGTGAGAAATAAGGAAGAGGTGGCCCTAGAAGCCCACTAGAAAGAAGGATCTCGAATGGAGGAAGAATCACGTGTGCATTTGGTGGCTTGGTGGTTGATTCCACAATTCAAAACAACAAGGACATGTCGCTTTCACCTCATTAATGTTGGACCATGGACCACACAAGTGGCTCTCTCTCTCTCTCTTGTGCCTAACGGCTAATTCTTCTTGTTCTCACTATATCTAGTCTTGTAAACAACATAAGAAACATTCTATTCTAGTCTATTCGATTATTCTCTTTGTTATACACTTATCTCTCTCTTTTATTTAACCTTACAACATCAAAACCTCTCTTATTCTCTTAAGTCTTCCGCTTATTCTAACATGGTATCAGAGCTAGGTTGTTTTTCTTGACAATCTACTCTCCTATTCTTCCATTCTTCATCTCTGTTCACTTGTTTCTTAGTCTTTTCTTCTTTTATTCTCCGGGTAAACGGTTTATCCAACGGTCCATATCATTTAAACCATGGAAAACACCAAACCCATTGTTACTCCCATTGTTCTTAAGGGAACAAACTACCTGCTGTGGACAAGAACCACAAGAACTGCCCTTGGAGGTCGTGGTCTTTGGAATCATGTCGAAACTGACTATGTTCCAAAGCAAAACCTCAAAGGAGAAGATGAAGGCGCTTCCGAGGTGGAAGTAGAGGAAGAGAGTGAGAGGAAGGCCAAGTGGTTTCAAGAAGACCAAGTTGTTCTATCTGTCCTCCAAAACTCTCTTGACACATCAATCCTTGAAGCCTACTCCTATTGTGAAACGGCCAAGGAGCTTTGGGAAACACTTAAAAGTGTTTATGGTAATGTATCTAACTTGACTAGAGTCTTTGAAGTCAAGAAGGCTATAAATGAGCTCAATCAAGATGATGTGGAGTTCACTAAACATCTTGGGAAGTTTAGAGCACTATGGTTCGAACTTGACATGTTACGGCCAAGTACACTCGATCCAATGGTGTTGACCGAAAGGAAGGAGCAAGACAAGGTCTTTGGACTTATCCTTACCTTAAACCCATCTTTCAATGACCTCTTGAAGCACATCCTCAGGGCTGAGAAGCTACCCTCCTTTGAAGACATCTGCTCTCAAATCCAAAGAGAACAAGGATCGTTTGACCTGTTTAGCGGCAAGGGGGAGCTTGTTACAGCTAACAAAGGAGTGTACAAACAAGAGGATAGGAAGGTGTGGATATGTGACCATTGCAAGAAGCGAGGTCATATGAAAGACAAGTGCTAGATTCTCCATCCCCATCTCAAACCGGCCAAGTTTAAGGCTAACCTATCAAAGGAAGCATCAAATGACAAGGGAGCCGGTTCATCCAAGCAAGGAGATGAGGCGGCCATGACCGCAGCCTATGGAGAAGTGGTGAGGAAATCAGACCTAGAAGCACTCATTCGCTCCATTGCTTCACTCAAAGAGTCTGGTATCTCTCTCTTTACCTCTAAACCGAGTAAATCTCTTGTTGTTGACTCAGGGGCTTCTCATCACATGATTAGTAACCCTAGTTTAATTAACAACATAAAACCGGCTTTAGGGAATGTTATTATTGCTAATGGAGAACAAATACCTGTGAAAGGGATAGGGGAATTGAAACTATTTGATAAGACCTCAAAAGCTTTCTTTATGCCTACCTTCACTTCTAATCTTCTATCAGTTAAGAGGGCTACTAATGATTTGAATTGTTATGCAATCTTTGGTCCTAATAGTGTTCATTTTCAGGATATTGAGACTGGGAAAGTTCTTGGAGAAGGACAAGGAAATGGAGATCTTTATGTCCTAGAGAAACCCTCACCTAGCTTATCTACTTCTATTAAGTCTTGTTTTGTTGTTAATTCGGACAGTGTGTGGCATGCTAGACTAGGCCATCCTCACTCTAGGGCTCTTGCTTTAATGTTACCAAATGTTTCTTTTGATAACTCAATGTGTGAGTCTTGTATTCTTGGTAAACATTGCAAATCTATTTTCCCTAAGTCCAATACTATTTATGAGCATTGCTTTGATCTAGTGCATTCTGATGTGTGGACCTCACCATGTCTTTCTAGAGATAATAACAAATACATGGATTACTTTGTTACCTTCAAAGGATAGAGTATTTGATGCATTCATAAATTTCCAAAATTATGTTACTAATCATTTCAATGCTAAAATTAAGATACTTAGGTCAGACAATGGTGGAGAATATACAAGTCACAAGTTCAAAGAACACTTGGCTAAGCATGGCATTTTACACCAAACCAGCTGTCCATATACACCCCAACAAAATGGTGTGGCCGAGAGGAAGAACAGACACCTCATGGAGATCGCACAGTCCATGATGTTCCACTCACATGTGACAAGACGATATTGGGGCGATGCCGTGCTGATGGCGTGTTACTTGATTAATCGAACACCAACCAAAGTCCTTAGTGACTTGTCACCGTTTGAGGTATTGAACAAATTTAAACCATCCCTAGATCACTTACGCGTATTCGGTTGTGTTTGTTTCGTGTTTGTACCAGGGGAACAGCGGAGTAAGCTTGATCCTAAAAGTGTGAGGTGCATGTTCATTGGCTATTCCACGACTCAAAAGGGATACAAGTCGTTTGTATGTTTCTCGAGATGTTCGCTTCATGGAAAATGTGGGCTATTTTGACAACAAGGACTGGAACAGCCTCAAAGACCTCTCCTCCTCACCTAATGACCGGGCCTCTAGCCTAAAATTCCTCCTCGACCACCTTGGGAATTCATCTCCACCGATGGCCCCTACACGGCTTGAGTCAAGTCCAACCAGTACAGAGAATGGACCGGACCTCGCGGCCGTCCCCGAGGATGAATTACTTTCAGATCATGCTCCTCCTGTGCCAACTTCGCCGGCCGGACCCCATGCTGTCTCCTTAACACCTACTACGGACCACCGGGAAGAGGCTTCCACGGTTGACGTACAACCAATAGAACTGCCTTCTCAACCGGGTCTACGCTGAAGTGAACGTGTTCGATCTCACCCGTCCACATGGAAGGACAAACGAGCCTACTACAACAGCCAGGCCGTTGCACATCCTATTCAGGCCGTTTGTTCGCTTGAGCTGCTTCCGGTCGAGCACCAAGCTTTCTTTGGCCAAGTCGATGCTCATTGGGTTCCTCAAACTTATGATGAGGCTAAGGCACACCAAGAGTGGTTAGCTGCTGTCCAAGACGAAACTGGTGCCATGATCAGGAACCACACGTGGGATGAGGCTGACCTTCCCAAGGGTAAAAAGGCTGTGAGCTCCAAATGGGTCTTCACCATCAAGTTCTTGAGTACAGGCGCCATTGAACGCCACAAGGCTCGACTGGTCGCCCGAGGTTTTACCCAAACATATGGTGATGACTACACGGAGACATTTGCCCTGGTGGCCAAGCTCCATACGGTTCGTGTCGTTCTCTCTCTCGCGGTCAACCTCTCGTGTGATCTGTGGCAAATGGATGTCAAAAATGCCTTTCTCCAAGGCGAATTGGACGAAGAGGTTTATATGACGCCTCCTCTGGGCCTTGAAGACTTGGTTGCTCCCGGGAAAGTCTTAAGGCTGCGCAAGGCCATCTATGGCCTCAAGCAGTCTCCGCGGGCCTGGTACCATAAGCTGAGCTCCACCCTCAAAACTCACGGTTTTAGGCGATCAGAGGCCGATCACACCCTTTTTACGCTTCAAACATCCCTTGGCCTGGTCGTGGTCCTTATCTATGTCGACGACATTATTGTGACTGGCGATGATAAAGCTGGCAATGCAGACACCAAGCAATCTCTCAAGTCTGCATTTGAGATCAAGGACCTCGGCGAGATCAAATACTTCCTTGGGATTGAAATCTGTCGCTCTCCGGAGGGACTCTTTCTTTCCCAACGCAAGTATACTCTTGACTTGCTAGCTGAAACCGGTAAGCTTGGTGTGTCTCCGGCGGCTACGCCACTAGCTGAGGACTACCAGCTCAAGCAAAAGGGGGAAAGCATTAGGGCAAAAGAGGGCAAGCCGCGAGAGCCCATGGACGAACCATTCCCGGATGTCACACGCTATCGCCGGCTTGTAGGTAAGTTAATATATCTTACCATCACGCGACCTGACATATGTTATGCTGTGAACCAGGTTAGTCAGCACATGAAGGCTCCAAGCAAGTATCAATGGAGCATGGTCGAAAGAATTCTAAGCTATCTCAAAGGCAGTCCGGGTCAAGGCATTTGGATGGGCAAGAATGATAATACTGAACTAGTAGGCTATTGTGATGCGGACTACAATGGGGATACTTTGGATAGGAGGTCAACCACTGGATATTGTACCTTCATCGGTGGGAACCTAGTTACATGGAAGTCAAAGAAGCAGAAGGTGGTATCTTGCTCAAGCGCCGAAGCCGAGTATCGAGCAATGAGGAAGCTAACCAACGAGTTGACTTGGTTGAAGGGGCTTCTCAAGGATCTTGGTATTGACTCAAAACAACCGATTACGATGCATTGTGACAATGAGGCTGCAATCCACATAGCCACCAACTCTGTCTTCCATGAGAGAACCAAGCACATTGAAAGTGATTGCCACAAAGTTAGGGAGAAGATTGAGGAAGGAGTTATACTACCGTGTCACACTCGGAGTCAAGATCAGTTGGTCGATATCTTCACCAAATCTGCAAGTCCTAAGGTTTGTGACTACATTCATACCAAACTTGGGCTTGTAGACATTACAAGACCTTGATCGACTCCTCTAATCCGTGGACAGCACACTCTTTTTCCCTTGACCTAGTTTTGTCCCATGAGGTTTTCTAAACCAAGGTTTTTAATGAGGTGCTGCTTCACGGGTGCCAAGCTTAGCCAATTCATTCGACTAAGCTTGAGGGGGAGTATTGACCATGGCCGTTTATGTGATAGGCCGACCATGGTCGTTTATGTGATAGGTCGTCCGTACGGTCAGGATAGCCTAGGCCATAAGGCCATCAGGCCATGAAGTGAGAAATAAGGAAGAGGTGGCCCTAGAAGCCCACTAGAAAGAAGGATCTCGAATGGAGGAAGAATCACGTGTGCATTTGGTGGCTTGGTGGTTGATTCCACAATTCAAACCAACAAGGACATGTCGCTTTCACCTCATTAATGGTGGACCATGGACCACACAAGTGGCTCTCTCTCTCTCTCTCTTGTGCCTAACGGCTAATTCTTCTTGTTCTCACTATATCTAGTCTTGTAAACAACATAAGAAACATTCTATTCTAGTCTATTCGATTATTCTCTTTGTTATACACTTATCTCTCTCTTTTATTTAACCTTACAACATCAAAACCTCTCTTATTCTCTTAAGTCTTCCGTTATTCTAACAGTGGGCTCTAAACACTCCAAATTCAACCCGAACTCTTATAATTAGTCAAATGGATTGGATTGTTACATATTTTGACCCTAGAAAGAGTAACATAGTTTTTTAATGCTTCGAATCAATGTTTTCTCTCGGTTTTAGCCTGTTTTCTTGGTTTAAGCATGTTTTGGGATAAAACAGGTTAAAGTGTTGCCTAAACACTCCAAATTCAACCCGAACTCTTAAAATTAGTAAAATGTATTATAATGTCACACATTCTTACCCTAGAAACAGTAACAAAGCTGTTTACAACTTCGAATCAATGTTTTCTCGGTTTTAGCCTGTTTCTAGACAAAATGGGTAAAAGTGGTGTCTAAACACTCAAATTCAACCCGAACTCTTATAATTAGTCAATTGCATTGGATTGTTACATATTTTGACCCTAGAAATAGTAACATAGCTGTTTATTGCTTCAAATCAATTTTGTCTTTCGGTTTTAGCCTATTTTCTCGGTTTAAGCCTGTTGTGGGATAAAATGGGTTTAAATGTTGTCTAAACACTCCAAATTCATCCTGAACTCTTACAATTAGTCAAATTCATTGGGTTGTTACACATTGTGACCCTAGAAACAGTAATAAACCTTTTTACTACTTAGAATCATTGTTTTCTCGGTTTTTGCCTGCTTCGGGACAAAATGGGTAAAAGTGGTCTCAAAACACTCCAAATTCAACCCGACCTCTTATAATTAATCAAATGGATTGGATTTACATATTTTGACCCTAGAAAGAGTAACATAGCTGTTTACTGCTTCGAATCAATGTTTTCTATCGGTTTAAGCCTGTTTTCTCGGTTTAAGCTTGTTTTGAGATAAAATGGGTTTAAATGTTGTCTAAACACTCCAAATTCATCCTGAACTCTTACAATTAGGCAAACGCATTGGATTGTCACTCATTGTGACCCTAGAAACTGTAAAAAAGCTGTTTACTGCTTAGAATCAATCTTTTCTCGGTTTTAGCCTGTTTCGGGACAAAATAGAATTGGTGTCTAAACACTCCAAATTCAACTGGAACTCTTATAATAAGTCAAAATGCATTGGATTGTAACATATTATGACCCTAGATAGAGTAGCATAGCTGTTTACTGCTTCAAATCAGTTTTTTCTCTCGATTTTAGCCTGTTTTCTCGGTTTAAGCTTCTTTTGGGATAAAATTAGTTTAAATGTTGTCTAAACACTCCAAATTCATCCCGAACTCTTACAATTAGTCAAATGCATTGGGTTATCACACATTGTAATCCTATAAACAGTAACAAAGCTGTTTACTACTTAGAATCAATGTTTTCTTGGTTTTTGCCTGTTTCAGGACAAAATGGGTAAAAGTGGTCTCTAAACACTCCAAATTCAACCCGAACTCTTATAATTAGTCAAATGAATTGGATTGTTACATATTTTGACCCTAGAAAGAGTAACATAGCTGTTTACTGCTTCGAATCAATGTTTTCTCTCGGCTTTAGCCTGTTTTCTCCGTTTAAGTTTGTTTTGGGATAAAACGGGTTTAAGTGTTGTCTAAACACTCCAAATTCATCCTGAACTCTTACAATTAGGAAAATGCATTGGATTGTCACACATTCTGACCCTAGAAACAGTAACAACGCTGTTTACTGCTTTGAATCAATGTTTTCTCAGTTTTAGCCTGTTTCTAGACAAAATGGGTAAAAATGGTGTCTAAACACTCAAATTCAACCCGAACTCTTATAATTAGTCAAATGCAGCGGATTGTTACATATTTTGACCCTAGAAAGAGTAACATAGATGTTTACTGCTTCGAATAAATGTTTTCTCTTGGTTTTAGCCTATTTTCTCCGTTTAAGTTTGTTTTGGGATAAAACGGGTTTATGTGTTGTCTAAACACTCCAATTTCATCCTGAACTCTTACAATTAGGTAAATGGATTGGATTGTCACACATTCTGACCCTAGAAACAGTAACAAAGCTGTTTACTGCTTCGAATCAATGTTTTCTCGGTTTTAGCCTGTTTCTAGACAAAATGGGTAGAAGTGGTCTCTAAAAACTCCAATTTCAACCCGAACTCATATAATTAGTCAAATGCAGAGGATTGTTACATATTTTGACCCTAGAAATAGTAACATAGCTGTTTACTGCTTCGAATCAATGGTTTCTCATGGTTTTAGTCTGTTTTCTAGATTTAAGTCTGTTTTGGGATAAAACGGGTTTAAGTGTTGTCTAAACACTCAAAATTCATCCCGAACTCTTAAAATTAGTAAAATGCATTGCACAGTCACACATTCTTACTCTAGAAACAGTAACAAAGCTGTTTACTACTTAGAATCAATCTTTTCTCGGCTTTAGCCTGTTTTCTCCGTTTAAGTTTGTTTTGGGATAAATCGGGTTTAAGTGTTGTCTAAAAACTCCAAATTGATCCTGAACTCTCACAATTAGGCAAATGCATTGGATTGTCACATATTCTGACCCTAGAAACAGTAACAAAGCTGCTTACTGCTTCGAATCAATGTTTTCTCGGTTTTAGCCTGTTTCTAGACAAAATGGGTAAAAGTGGTGTCTAAACACTCAAATTCAACCCGAACTCTTATAATTAGTCAAATGGATTGGATTGTTACATATTTTGACCCTAGAAAGAGTAACATAGCTGTTTACTGTTTCGAATCAATGTTTTCTCTCGGCTTTAGTCTGTTTTCTCCGTTTAAGTTTGTTTTGGGATAAACCGGGTTTAAGTGTTGTCTAAACACTCCAAATTCATCCTGAACTCTCACAATTAGGCAAATGCATTGGATTGTCACACATTCTGACCCTAGAAACAGTAACAAAGCTGCTTACTGCTTCGAATCAATGTTTTCTCGGTTTTAGCCTGTTTCTAGACAAAATGGGTAAAAGTGGTGTCTAAACACTCAAATTCAGCCCGAACTCTTATAATTAGTCAAATGCATTGGATTGTTACATATTTTGACCCTAGAAAGAGTAACATAGCTGTTTACTGCTTCAAATCAATGTTTTCTCAGTATTAGCCTGTTTCGGGACAAAAAGGGTATAATTGGTGTCTAAACACTCCAAATTCAACCGAAACTCTAATAATAAGTCAAATGCATTGGATAGTTACGTATTTTGACCCTAGAAAGAGTAACATAGCTGTTTACTGCTTCGAATCAAGGTTTTCTCTCGGTTTTAGCCTGTTTTCTCCGTTTAAGTTTGTTTTGGGATAAAACGGGTTTAAGTGTTGTCTAAACAGTCCAAATTCATCCTGAACTCTTACAATTAGGCAAATGCATTGGATTGTCACACATTCTGACCCTAGAAACAGTAACAAAGCTGTTTACTGCTTCGAATCAATGTTTTCTCAGTTTTAGCCTGTTTCTAGACAAAATGGGTAAAAGTGGTGTCTAAACACTCAAATTCAACCCGAACTCTTATAATTAGTCAAATGCAGTGGATTGTTACATATTTTGTCCCTAGAAAGAGTAACATAGCTGTTTACTGCTTCGAATCAATGTTTTCTCTCAATTTTAGCCTGTTTTCTCCGTTTAAGTTTGTTTTGGGATAAAACGGGTTTAAGTGTTGTCTAAACACTCCAAATTCATCCTGAACTCTTACAATTAGGTAAATGCATTGTAATGTCACACATTCTTATCCTAGAAACAGTAACAAAGCTGTTTACTACTTCAAATCAATGTTTTCTCGGTTTTAGCCTGTTACGGGACAAAATGGGTATAATTGGTGTCTAAACACTCCAAATTTAACCGGAACTCTTCTAATAAGTCAAATGCATTGGATTGTAACATATTATGACCCTAGATATATTAATGTAGTTGTTTACTGCTTTGAATCAATTTTAACTCTTTGTTTTAGCCTATTTTCTCGGTTTAAGCTTGTTTTGGAATAAAACGGGTTTAAGTGTTGTCTATACACTCCAAATTCATCCTGAACTCTCACAATTAGGCAAATGCATTGGATTGTCACACATTCTGACCCTAAAAACAGTAACAAAGCTTTTTACTGCTTCGAATCAATGTTTCCTCGGTTTTAGCTTGTTTCTGGACAAAATGGGTAAAAGTGGTGTCTAAACACTCAAATTCAACCCGAACTCTTATAATTAGTCAATTGCATTGGATTGTTACATATTTTGACCCTAGAAATAGTAACATAGCTGTTTACTGCTTCAAATCAATTTTGTCTCTCTGTTTTAGCATGTTTTCTCGGTTTAAGCTTGTTTTGGAATAAATTGGGTTTAAGTGTTGTCTATACACTCCAAATTCATCCTGAACTCTTACAATTAGGCAAATGCATTGGATTGTCACACATTCTGACCCTAAAAACAGTAACAAAGCTTTTTACTGCTTCGAATCAATGTTTCCTCGGTTTTAGCTTGTTTCTGGACAAAATGGGTAAAAGTGGTGTCTAAACACTCCAAATTCAACCGAAACTCTTATAATAAGTCAAATGCATTGGATTGTTACGTATTTTGACCCTAGAAAGAGTAACATAGCTGTTTACTGCTTCGAATCAAGGTTTTCTCTCGGTTTTAGCCTGTTTTCTCCGTTTAAGTTTGTTTTGGGATAAAACGGGTTTAAGTGTTGTCTAAACAGTCCAAATTCATCCTGAACTCTTACAATTAGGCAAATGCATTGGATTGTCACACATTCTGACCCTAGAAACAGTAACAAAGCTGTTTACTGCTTCGAATCAATGTTTTCTCAGTTTTAGCCTGTTTCTAGACAAAATGGGTAAAAGTGGTGTCTAAACACTCAAATTCAACCCGAACTCTTATAATTAGTCAAATGCAGTGGATTGTTACATATTTTGTCCCTAGAAAGAGTAACATAGCTGTTTACTGCTTCGAATCAATGTTTTCTCTCAATTTTAGCCTGTTTTCTCCGTTTAAGTTTGTTTTGGGATAAAACGGGTTTAAGTGTTGTCTAAACACTCCAACTTCATCCTGAACTCTTACAATTAGGTAAATGCATTGGACTATCACACATTCTTACCCTAGAAACAGTAACAAATCTGTTTACTACTCAGAATCAATCTTTTCTTGGTTTTAGCCTGTTGCGGGACAAAATGCGTATAATTGGTGTCTAAACACTCCAAATTCAACCGAAAATCTTATAATAAGTCAGATGCATTGGATTGTACCATTTTATGACCCTAGATAGAGTAGCATAGCTGTTTACTGCTTCGAATCAGTTTTTTTCTCTCGGTTTTAGCCTGTTTTCTCGGTTTAAGCTTGTTTTGGAATAAAACGGGTTAAAGTGTTGTCTAAACAGTCCAAATTCATCCCGAACTCTTAAAATTAGTAAAATGCATTGTAATGTCACACATTCTTATCCTTGAAACAGTAACAAAGCTGTTTACTACTTCAAATCAATGTTTTCTTGGTTTTAGCCTGTTACGGGACAAAATGGGTATAATTGGTGTCTAAACACTCCAAATTTAACCGGAACTCTTCTAATAAGTCAAATGCATTGGATTGTAACATATTATGACCCTAGATAGAGTAATGTAGTTGTTTACTGCTTTGAATCAATTTTAACTCTTGGTTTTAGCCTATTTTCTCGGTTTAAGGTTGTTGTGGGATAAAATGGGTTTAAATGTTATCTAAACACTCCAAATTCATCCTGAACTCTTACAATTAGTCAAATGCATTGGGTTATTACACATTGTGACCCTAGAAACAGTAACAAACCTTTTTATTACTTAGAATCAATGTTTTCTCGGTTTTTGCCTGCTTCGGGACAAAATTGGTAAAAGTGGTCTCTAAACACTCCAAATTCAACCCGACCTCTTATAATTAATCAAATGGATTGGATTGTTACATATTTTGACCCTAGAAAGAGTAAAATAGCTGTTTACTGCTTCGACTCAATGTTTTCTCTCGGTTTTATCCTGTTTTCTCGGTTTAAGCTTGTTTTGAGATAAAATGGGTTTAAATGCTGTCTAAACACTCCAAATTCATCCTGAACTCTTACAATTAGGAAAATTCATTGGATTGTCACTCATTGTGACCCTAGAAACAGTAACAAAGCTGTTTACTACTTTGAATTAATGTTTTCTCGGTTTTTGCCTGCTTCGGGACAAAATGGGTAAAAGTGGTCTCTAAACACTCCAAATTCAACCCGAACTCTTATAATTAGTCAAATGCAGTGGATTGTTACATATTTTGACCCTAGAAATAGTAACATAGCTTTTTAATGCTTCGAATCAATGTTTTCTCTCGGTTTTAGCCTGTTTTCTCGGTTTAAGTCTGTTTTAGGATAAAACGGGTTTAAGTGTTGTCTAAACACTCCAAATTCATCCCGAACTCTTACAATTATTCAAATACATTGGATTGTCACACATTTTGATCCTAGAAACAGTAACAAAGCTGCAGTAAACAGCCACATGTTGTATTTGAACTATTCTAATCGAATACACTTTGTTAGATATTCTCTTTGTTCTTCACCAAACTCTCTCTAATACTACCATTCTCTTCCGCTAATTCTAACATGGTATCAGAGCTTGGTTGTCGTTCTTGACCAACCAACTCTTCTCTTCTATTCTCTACTAATATTCTTCCCTTCGCTATCACTCTATCTCGTCTACTTCGTGTTTACCCACCGGACAAAGAGTTTACCCGGCGGTCCATAGCACTCGGCGATGGAGAAGTCGAAGCCAATCACTACACCAGTTGTTCTCAAGGGAACAAACTATTTTCTGTGGACAAGAACCACAAGAACCGCTCTTGGAGGTCGAGGACTGTGGAGCCATGTTGAAAAAGACTATGCGCCAAAGGAGATCTTCAAGGAAGACGGCAAGACTACTTCCGAGGTGGAAGAAGAGGAGGCTGAAAGGAAAGAGAAATGGTTTCAAGAAGACCAAGTGGTGCTTTCAGTCCTCCAAAACTCACTTGATGCTCCAATCCTTGAGGCGTACTCATATTGTGAGACGGCGAGGGAGTTGTGGGAGACACTCAAGAATGTGTATGGTAATGTCTCTAACTTGACTCGAGTGTTTGAGGTCAAGAAGGCCAATAATGAACTCAATCAAGAAGATTTGGAGTTCACTAAACATCTTGGTAAGTTTCGAGCACTATGGTCCGAACTTGACATGTTGCGGCCAAGTACACTCGATCCGGCGGTGCTGAGTGAAAGGAAGGAACAAGACAAGGTCTTTGGCCTTCTCCACACCTTGAACCCATCTTTCAATGACCTCTTGAAGCACATCCTAAGGGCTGACAAACTACCCTCCTTTGAAGACATTTGTTCTCAAATTCAGAAAGAACAAGGATCGCTTGACTTGTTTAGCGGTATGGGGGAGCTTGCTACGACTAACAAAGGAGTGTATAGGCATGAGGATAGGAAGGTGTGGATATGTGACCATTGCAAGAAGCGGGGTTATATGAAAGACAAGTGCTGGGTCCTTCATCCCCATCTCAAACCGGCCAAGTTCAAGGCTAACCTCTCAAAGGAAGCAACGATTGACAAGGGAGCCGGCTCATCAAGACAGGGAGATGAGGTGGCCATGACAGCAGCCTATGGAGATGTGGTGAGGAAATCAGACCTTGAGGCGCTCCATTGCCTCACTCAAGGATTCTGGTATCTCATTCTTTACTTCTAAGCCGAGTAACTCACTTGTTATTGACCCGGGGGCTTCTCACCATATGATTAGTAACCCGAGTTTACCAGATAACATAAAACCGGCCTTAGGTAGTGTTATGATTGCAAATGGAGACTGAATACCAGTAAAAGGAGTAGGGGACTTGAAAATATTTGATAAAACCTCAAAAGCTTTCTTTATGCCTACATTTACCTCAAATCTTGTATCGGTTAAGAGAACTACTAATGATTTGAACTGCTATACCATCGTTGGTCCTAATAGTGTTCATTTTCAGGATATTAAGACTGGAAAAGTTCTTGGAGAAGGAGATGGGAAAGGAGACCTCTATGTCCTAGAGAAAAACTCAAAAATTTTACCTACTTCGCTTAAGTCTTGTTTTGTTGTCAATTTGGATAGTATGTGGCATGCTAGATTAGGCCATCCTCACCATCATGCCCTTGCTTTAATGTTACCAAATGTTTCTTTTGATAACTCAAGTTGTGAGTCTTGTATTCTTGGTAAATACTGCAAGTCTATTTTCCCTAAGTCCACCACCATTTATGAGCATTGCTTTGATTTAGTACATTCAGATGTGTGGACTTCACCATGTCTTTCTAGAGATAATAACAAGTACTTTGTGACTTTCATTGATGAAAAATCTAAGTATACATGGATTACCTTGTTACCATCAAAGGATAGGGTGTTTGATGCTTTCATTAATTTTCAAAATTATGTTACTAATCATTTCAATACTAAAATCAAGGTACTTAGATCAGACAATGGTGGAGAATATACAAGTTACAAGTTCAAGGAACACCTAGCCAAGCCTGGCATCCTACAACAAACTAGCTGCCCATATACGCCCCAACAAAATGAGGTGGCCGAGAGGAAGAACCGACATCTTATGGAGGTGGCAAGATCAATGATGTTCCACTCCAATGTCACTAAAAGGTTTTGGGGTGATGCCGTGATGACCGCTTGTTACTTAATCAATCGGACTCCAACCAAAGTTCTTCACGACATGTCCCCATTTGAGGTACTCAACAAATTTAAACCTTCATTGGACCACTTACGTGTCTTTGGCTGTGTATGTTTTGTGCTAGTCCCTGGAGAGCAAAGGAGTAAACTCGACGCTAAGAGCACACAGTGCATGTTCATCGGTTACTCTACAACTCAAAAGGGGTACAAGTGCTATGATCCGACCACTAGTCGCCTATATGTTTCTAGGGATGTGCCGTTCATAGAAAGTGCTGGCTACTTCGACAAAAAGGACTAGCACAGCCTTAAAGACCTCTCTTATTCACCAAGTGATCGAGCCTCTAGCTTGAAGTTCCTTCTAGACCACTTAGGCAACCCGACCCTTACACCAGACCGTACATGACCTGAGTCAGACTCACCGATGGACGCCAGCCAGTCCGGGGGTGGGCCGGCTACGACTGATGACCAAGGATCTCCAGAGATCGAAAACACTCCTCCTGAACCTAGCCCACTGACGGCGCCACCTACAACGCCGATCGTACCCGGCACTCACGACACCACTAGGCGCCACCTACAATGTCTACCGAGGTTCACTTTGACGAGGTCGGGGACAGTGATGAATTGACTATGTCGAGTAATGAAGCGAGACCTACTCAACCTGTCTTACGCAGAAGTGAACGGGTTAAATCTCACCCCTCTACCTGGAAAGACAAGAGGGTCTACTACAACAACCAAGCCGTCGCTCATCCTATCCAGGCCACTTGTTCGCTTACGCTGTTACCACCGGATCACCAAGCCTTCATCAGTCACCTTGAAGCCAATTGGGTCCCTCAAACCTATGATGAGGCCAAGGACCACAAGGTCTGGTTAGATGCGGTCAAAGACGAAACCGGCGCTATGATCCGCAACCACACATGGGATGAAGCCGACCTACCTAAAGGAAAGAAGGTGGTCAGTTCAAAATGGGTATTTACCATCAAATATCTGAGTACGGGCGAGATTGAACGGCACAAAGCACACTTAGTCGCTCGTGGATTCACTCAGACATATGGCACCGATTACACGGACACATTCGCACCGGTGGCCAAACTCCACACAGTTCGGGTCGTGCTCTCCTTGGCGGTCAATCTATCATGGGATTTGTGGCAAATGGACGTCAAGAACGCCTTTCTTCAAGGCGAACTTGAAGAAGAAGTCTACATGACTCCCCCACCGGGTCTTGAGGACATGGTCACTCTGGGCCGCGTCTTACGTCTCCACAAAGCCATCTATGGCCTCAAGCAGTCTCCACGGGCTTGGTACCACAAACTCACCTCTGTTCTCAAAGCTAGTAGCTTCAAGCGTTCGGAGGCTGACCACACCCTTTTCACACTCAAAACTGTGCGGGGCATTGTCGTGGTCCTTATATATGTTGATGATATTATTGTGACTGGTGACGACAAGGATGGTATTCATGACATCAAACGCTCTCTTCAATCTAGTTTTGATATTACAGACCTTGGTGCACTACAATACTTCTTAGGCATTGAAATTTGCCGCTCTCTGGAGGGGCTCTTTCTCTCGCAAAGTAAGTATACCCTTGATCTCTTGACTGAAACAGGGAAGCTCGGTGCCAAACCGGCGCGCACTCCACTTGATGAGGACTACCAGCTCAAGCGAAAGGGGGAGAGTCTTCGGGCCAAAGAGGGCAAACCGCGTGAACCCATGGATGAGCCATATGAAGATGTCACTCGATATCGACGACTTGTAGGTAAGCTAATATACCTCACTATCACACGACCTGACATATGTTATGCTGTGAACCAGGTGAGCCAACATATGAAGGCCCCAACCAAGTACCAATGGAGCATGGTGGAGAGGATCCTAAGCTATCTCAAGGGCAGCCCGGGCCAAGGCATGTGGATGGGCAAGAATGAAAACACTGAGATTGTGGGCTATTGTGATGCTGACTATGCTGGAGATACCTTGGATAGGAGGTCAACCACGGGGTACTGCACATTCGTAGGAGGGAACCTAGTTACATGGAAATCAAAGAAGCAAAAAGTTGTCTCTTGTTCGAGTGCCGAAGCTGAGTATCGAGCGATGAGGAAGCTAACCAACGAGCTGATTTGGTTGAAGGGACTTCTCAAGGATCTTGGCATTGAATCAGAGAAACCAATCACCATGCATTGTGACAATGAAGATGCAATTCATATAGCTACCAACTCAGTATTTCACGAGAGAACCAAACACATTGAAACCGATTGCCACAAGGTTCGAGAAAAGATAGAAGAAGGGGTAACGTTACCGTGTCACACTCCGAGCAAGGATCAGTTGGCAGATATCCTCACCAAGACTGCGAGTCCTCAAGTCTGTGAATACATCCACAGGAAACTAGGACTCATAGACCTAACACATCCATGATCGACTCACCTAACTCGTGGATATCACACTCTTTTTCCCTTGGATTAGTTTTGTCCCATGAGGTTTTCTAAACCAAGGTTTTTAACGAGGTGATACTTCACGGGTTCCAAGCTTAGCCTTTCCATTCGGCTAAGCTTGAGGGGGAGTATTGACCATGGCCGATCATGTTAAGGCTAAGGGCATGTCCGTACCGTACGGACGTCCGTACAGCTTCACAATAAGGCCAGGCCAAATGTAATGTGATACATAAGAGGAGAAAAGGAGTTCGGTCCATCAACAACCCATAAGAAGGATCGAGAACACCTCTTGTAGCCGTTGGAGGTGTAGAGGGAAGAAGGAGTCACGTGTGAGTGTATGCAAGTTGACCTTCCTAATGTCACTATCAACACTTGGGCGCGCACCCTTACCTCTCTATATATGTCCCTATCTTATGTTTATATTTGTGTAAAGGGAAGGGATTTACCCTAGTCTTGGCCGCCTATTTAAGGTTGTAGCCACATGTTGTATTTGAACTATTCTAATCGAATACACTTTGTTAGATATTCTATTTGTTCTTCACTAAACTCTCTATAATACTACCATTATCTTCCGCTAATTCTAACAGAAAGAGAAACATAGCTGTTTACTGCTTCAAATCAATGTTTTCTCGGTTTTAACCTGTTTCGGGACAAAAAGGGTATAATTGGTGTCTAAACACTCCAAATTCAAATGGAACTCTTATAATAAGTCAAATGCATTGGATTGATACATATTTTGACCCTATAAAGAGTAACATAGCTGTTTACTGCTTCGAATCAATGTTTTCTCTCGGTTTTAGCCTGTTTTCTCCGTTTAAGTTTGTTTTGGGATAAAACGGGTTTAAGTGTTGTCTAAACACTCCAAATTCATCCTGAACTCTTACAATTAGGAAAATGCATTGGATTGTCACACATTCTGACCCTAGAAACAGTAACAAAGCTGTTTACTGCTTCGAATCAATGTTTTCTCGGTTTTAGCCTGTTTCTAGACAAAATGGGTAAAAGTGGTGTCTAACCACTCAAATTCAACCCAAACTCTTATAATTAGTCAAATGCAGTGGATTGTTACATATTTTGACCCTAGAAATAGTAACATAGCTGTTTACTGCTTCGAATCAATGGTTTCTCTTGGTTTTAGTCTGTTTTCTAGATTTAAGTCTGTTTTGGAATAAAACGGGTTTAAGTGTTGTCTAAACACTCCAAATTCATCCCGACCTCTTAAAATTAGTAAAATGCATTGCACTGTCACACATTCTTACCCTAGAAACAGTAACAAAGCTGTTTGATACTTCAAATCAATATTTTCTCGGTTTTAGCCTGTTGCGGGACAAAATGGGTATAATTGGTGTCTAAACACTCCAAATTCAACCGGAACTCTTCTAATAAGTCAAATGCATTGGATTGTAACATATTATGACCCTAGATAGAGTAACATAGCTGTTTACTGCTTCGAATCAATTTTGTCTCTCGGTTTTAGCCTATTTTCTCGGTTTAAGCCTGTTGTGGGATAAAATGGGTTTAAATGTTGTCTAAACACTCCAAATTCATCCCGAACTCTTACAATTAGTCAAATGCATTGGGTTGTCACACATTGTGACCCTAGAAACAGTAACAAAGCTGTTTACTACTTAGAATCAATGTTTTCTTGGTTTTTGCCTGCTTCGGGACAAAATGGGTAAAAGTGGTCTCTAAACACTCCAAATTCAACCTGAACTCTTATAATTAGTCAAATGGATTGGATTGTTATATATTTTGACCCTAGAAAGAGTAACATAGCTGTTTACTGCTTCGAATCAATGTTTTCTCTCGATTTAGCCTGTTTTCTCGGTTTAAGCTTGTTTTGATATAAAATGGGTTTAAATGTTGTCTAAACACTCCAAATTCATCCTGAACTCTTACAATTAGGCAAATGCATTGGATTGTCACTCATTGTGACCCTAGAAACAGTAACAAAGCTTTTTACTGCTTAGAATCATTGTTTTCTCGGTTTTTGCCTGTTTATGGACAAAATGGGTAAAAGTGGTCTCTAAACACTCCAAATTCAACCCGAACTCCTATAATTAGTCAAATGGATTGGATTGTTACATATATTGACCCTAGAAAGAATAACATAGCTTTTTACTGCTTCGAATCAATGTTTTCTCTCGGTTTTAGCCTGTTTTCTTGGTTTAAGCCTGTTTTGCGATAAAACGGGTTTTAGTGTTGTCTAAACACTCCAAATTCATCCCGAACTTTTACAACTAGTCAAATGCATTGGATTGTCACACATTCTGACCCTAGAAGCAGTAACAAAGCTGTTTACTGCTTAGAATCAACGTTTTCTCGGTATTAGCCTGTTTCGGGACAAAATGGGTAAAAGTGGTGTCTCAACACTCCAAATTCAACCCGAACTCTTATAATTAGTCAAATGCAGTGGATTGTTACATATTTTGACCCTAGAAAGAGTAACATAGCTGTTTACTGCTTCGAATCAATGTTTTCTCTCGGTTTTAGCCTGTTTTCTCGGTTTAAGCTTGTTTTGATATAAAATGGGTTTAAATGTTGTCCAAACACTCCAAATTCATCCTGAACTCATACAATTAGTGATGTTCATATATTTTACCTTGTTTTCCCTTAGTTTATTCACAACTTTTGCATCTTTTGCTATCCATTTAGGCCATTATTGTGTAGCTTAAGGACTAATCATGCATTAGAGTATAGTTGCATTGCATTTGCATCTTTTCATGCATAAACAGGTGATTTTGGAGCTTAAGGAGCATGGAAGCAATGTTGAGGAGAAGTGAAGCAATCCTGAGGAGAAAACAAGAGAGTTAAGGCTGTAGAATCAAGGTCCGGAGTCCAACTCGACCGCACCACTCAACCACCACTCGACCGTGTGCTGAGGAGGACTCGACCGAGTGGAGAATGCACAAGAGAAGCCAGCTCGACCAGCCACTCGACCGAGCACTGGTCGAGTTGACCGAGCCGTTGACTGCTTTGACTTTTTGTATTTTTAGGGCTTCCACCTCATCTCCTATATAAAGCCCTTGTACCTGCAGCCACCAAATAGTCCAGCTTTTTAGAGAGTCTAAAACCTAGTTTTTACCTTTTTTAGATTTTATTCCTTTTGCACTTTCTTTTATTTTTAGATTTTGTACTTGTTTGAAAGAGAAAGACTAGATTCTTATATTTTATTTGTTTCATAACTTTCAAAGTATTAAGATTTCGAGTTTTATTCCTTCATCAATATTGTAGATCTCTGTTTCATCTTTCTAATGATGCAAGTTTCATTATTTTCTGGGTTTTTGACATATTTCACCATGTGTTCTTGTGAGTAGTTTGTTTAGGACCTTGAGGATGGGTTAGGCTGGGTTGATCTTGTGGTTTGTTTGATTTGGTCAAGCTTGATTGTTGTAGATCTCTTCTAGGCTAGATGATCTTAATGCTGATCCTATATATGAGAAGGTAGGATTTGATTTCAAGCATCTTAGCATCACACCAATGTCTAAGGAGCATAGATAAGGCTAGATCTAGAGCTTACCATTAGGCTTGCTAAAAGATTAGAAGTCTTGTTTGGTTTGAGATGTATTGCTTAATGAATGCTTCTGTAGATTATTTTCTTTGTGAGAACAAGTCTAGAAATGCATAGGTTTGATTGTTTCTTGCCATGAGAGTGGATTAAACATGTCTTAGAATAGTATGTCTAGAGATCAGCTCAAAGTTTGCTTGAGATTTGATGACCAAGTTAGATAACCACAATGATTAGCTCAGCCCATGAATCCCTCCTCAAGGCCTTCTTTGTTTATTGAAATCTTAGTCTAAATATCATTGCTTGCTTGTTGTTTGATTAGTCTTAGCATTGCTCTGTTTTTCTTGTGTTGCTCTGTTTTCACGTTTAAGTCTAGCTCGACCACGTACTCGACCTACACTCGGTCGAGTGCTGCTCAAGTTCATCCCCAGAACTTGTGTTTTTGATTTGTGATTGTCTTGTTTCATTCCTGTTTCATTTCCATTGCATTCACGTAGTTTCCTGTTCATTACTTGTCTTGCATTAGTTCATTAGCATAGTGTCTATCTCTGTTCTAGTTTCATTATAGCTTTAATTTGTCTGTTCTGTTAGCGTTTAGTATCTTGTTCTAATTGTTTTTACTTTCTGCATTTCATATCTTATTTTAGGATTGTTAGTGACAAACAATCTTTACAATTGGCTTGACTTAGACTCTTATGCACATCTTAATTGTTCACAATCACTCAGATAGGATTGACACCTCTTATACTGCAACTGCATAAGGGGAATTGAAACACCCTGACTTCTATTCATTCCATACATCATCATTCCATACATCTTTCTTTCACCACACCACAAAGAAACCCAGTTTCAATTTGGCGCCGTTGCCCATTTGAGTGTGTTTTGTGACATTTAGGATCATTATTAGTCTAAGATTAAGTTCGTTTAAACACTTGTGAAGTTACTGAACTCGAATCTTCCTTTGCTTGGCTGTTTTGTGTTTCAGGTACCCACTCGACCACCTACTCGACCACCACTTGACCGAGCTGTGATCGAGCACTTGATCGAGCCAGAAGCCGGATCCAAATAGCCATTACTTCCCAGTCGACTCGACCACCCACTCGAGCCTGCGCTGGACCGTGTACCTGTTTGAGTCTGTAGTAGAGTTTGTTGATGCACACAAGGTCAAAAGGCAAAGACAGTCTTCAACAGCCTATTGATAACATCCACAGGCTACAAAAAGGTTTGAGACATAAGCAAGGAAGAGTAGTTCAACAACAACAAGGTCAAGCCATCATGGAGCAACAAGCTATCCATGAGCAGAGACCAAGGCACATTGGTGCAGGAGATGCACCCAATACCCACAACCAAAGGGCTGGAATTGTGCCACCTTCAGTAGCAAACAATAACTTTGAGATCAAGAGTGGATTGATCTCAATGATACAAGCCAACAAGTTTCATGGGTTGCCAATGGAGGATCCACTAGATCACCTTGATGAGTTTGACAGAATATGTGGGCTCACTAAGATCAATGGAGTGAGTGAAGATGGATTCAAATTAAGGCTCTTCCCATTTTCTCTTGGAGACAAAGCTCACCTTTGGGAGAAGACTCTTCCCACATGGGATGCATGCAAGAAAGCTTTTCTGGCCAAGTTCTTCTCCAATGCAAGGACTGCTAGGTTGAGGAATGAAATTTCTGGGTTTGCTCAAAGGAATAATGAAAGCTTTTGTGAAGCTTGGGAGAGGTTTAAAGGATTCCAGACTCAGTGTCCTCACCATGGCTTCAGCAATGAGTCACTTCTAAGTACCTTGTATAGAGGAGTGCTTCCCAAGATAAGAATGCTTCTTGATACAGCCTCTAATGGCAACTTCCTCAACAAGAATGTGGAAGAAGGATGGGAATTAGTTGAGAACCTTGCTCAATCTGATGGCAACTATAATGAGGATTATGATAGGACCATAAGGAGCTCCTCAACTGATCAAGTGGACAAGTATAAGAAGGATTTGAAGATGGTCAATGAGAAGCTTGACAAGATACTCTTCAGCCAGTCCAAGTCTATTCACTTCATTGGTGAAGAAGAAGCTACAGTTCAAGAGGGGGAGCCTGAATTTGCTGAGTTGTGCTACATGCAAAACCAGGGAGGATTCAAAGGCTACAACCAAGGAGGTTTCAAAAACAACAATCTCTCTTATAGGAGCACCAATGTGGCCAATCCTCAAGACCAATTCTATCCACCTCCTCAGCCTCAACAACAGCAACAAAACTACATCCCCAAGCAACAACAAAAAAGTGTTCCAGCCCCAATTGTGCCCCCCACCAGGGTTTCAGACTAACCAGGGCCATGAACAAGACTTAAGAGCAATGATGCAACAGTTGTTGATTGGGCAAACACAAGGCAAGATTGAGGAAGCCAAGCAGTTTGCTGAGTTGAATCAAAGGCTCACATCACAATACAATGATCCGAACATGAAGTTTGAAGATCTCAACTCCAGAATGAAGTATATGGAGAGCAACATTGCCTCTACTTCAGCTCCTAAACCCAACCAACTCCCTGGAAAAGCTGTTCAAAATCCAAGGGAGTTCACTGCAAAAGCCATTCATATCTCTGATGAGGAAGTCACTGAGGACAGTGAAGTCCAAGTTTGGGGGAATTCATTAGTTACTGAAGCCCCAAGTGACGTTTGTGCAAAGAAACTAGAGTCCGTTATTGCACTCGACCAAGAACTCGAACAGCCACTCGACCGAGTGCATGCTCGAGTGGTCGATCGAGTTGCAGAATCAGAAGCTGTCAAGAATGCTAAGTACATTCCTCCTGCTTACAAGCCACCTCTTCCATTCCCAGGACGTTTCAAAGCACAAAAGATTAAGGAGCTTAGGGAAATCATTGAGAGAAAGGAGATGATGGCTAAGCAACAAGAGGAAGAGAAGGTTTTGAAGGAAGTGGTTATGATTGAAGAAGCTGTGGTTGAGGAAGTGTTGGCCATACAAGAGATCACCATTGCTTACCAAGAAGAGGAGAGAGGACCTGCCTTGGAACAGTATGATCCATATCCTCTCTACAAAGATTTTTTGCTTGATTTGTCAAAGAAGAAGGCTGAAGCTCAAGATGAGAAGGATCTTGAGGACCTTGAAGGAGTTATCATTCCAATCAAGCTTAAGGATCCAGCTGATGGGTCAAACAAGGAGATAGTTGGAAGGTTGGAGAATGTTCCAGTCAAGATAGGGAAGGCAAGGGTTCACACTAATTTTGTGGTGTTGGAGATGGACAAGGAACCTGAAGATCCAATCATTCTTGGAAGGCCATTCCTAGCCACTGTTGGAGCAGTTATTGATGTCAAAGAGGGTCTTGTGACCTTGAACATTGCTGAAGATATAGCCATGAAGTTTGACATCTATAACCCAACCAACTTTCCTACCATTGATGATCAACCTTTTACTATCAAGGACAAAGGAGGTCAAGAAGGTTCAAGTGGTGAAGCAACTCCAAAGGCTAAGCTCTCCTTTCAAGATGATTCTGTGGAAAAGCTTAAGAGGTCAGTTCAAGAGTTGACTAGTATGGTTGAGGATCTTCAAGTTAAGCTGAACAAGAGGTCCTTAAGGAAGGCAAGACCAAGGCTCAAAATCAAGAAGAAACATGGTTTGTGTGTTAAGGGTGAGGTGATCAAGGATCAACTTCACAGTGATCAAGAGGTTCCAAGGAGGATTTCATCACCTCCTTGGTATCTAAACCAAGTCTAAAAAGGACACCAAAGTCAAGCTTAGTGACTTTAAACAAGCTCACTAGGGAGGAAGTCCCTAAGGTATCCTTTGTAAATATGGTTTATTTTCCTTGTAGTTTTGATATGTTTTCTTTTATGTTTGTGTTGGACAGGCCTTTAGGTGAAAATGTAGTTGGGTAAGGAGAGATTTAGACTTGGAGAAGGAGACTCGCAAGCCCACTCGACCTACCCACGAGAGGTACTCGACCGAGCTGGAAAGGAATTGAGGCCCATTTGATCTTCAAATCGCTAGAACGATCGAGTGGAGGGAAGAACAAGAAGAAAAATTTTGAAATTTCAAAATTTAGTCAAGGTGCTCGACCGTGTACAGTCGAGTGTGGGGTCGAGTGGCAGCAAAAAGCAGGTCAAAGATTCCCATTTCAAATTTGAATGGTATGGACGCTCCACCCTTGTCTCTTTGTCCCCTAGCTTCTTTATATAGACCTTGCACGAAATTATACCTCTCACATTCTCTCATTTGCTCAATACCATTGAATTCAAGTTTTAAAGTCTCTCTCATAGCTTATCTTTTGCTCAAGCTTAGTTCTTTCAAGTTTTTGGGTCACTAACCTATTAACTTTGAGCTTTGAGTCTATTCCCTTCAGTTCTATTTGAAAAATGTCTTCAAGAATCACTAGGAAGTCTCAACAAACCGCTGCAACCTCCATGGAACGTCATGATGCTAGCCTTGAATCAAGAGGAGAAGCTGGAAGAGCCACTCGACGCCCCACTCGATCATGCACTCGACCGAGTGGTGGTTCGAGCAGCCGGTCGAGCCAGATGCCGCGTCCAAGGAGAGAGAGAGTTGAGGAAGATCCTAAGAGGACTGAAAGTGAGGAGGAAAGGGAGTCAACTCTCAATGAGTTCATGAGGAGACACAAGGCCAAAGGGAAGAGGCCAGCAGTTGAGGTTGAACAAGAGGAGAGTGAGAATGAGAGTGAGGAAGAAAGTGAAAAAGAAGAGATAGAGGATGATGGAGAAGCTGAGTCTTGTGGGTTGTCAAATAGGCAACTTTATGATGCTTTCATGAGAATGGAGTTCTTAGGGACCAGATATCCACACAAGGAAACCATGGAGAAGCTAGCCATTGGTGAAAATGTGGAGTATCTCTTTGAGAAGAGCAACCTAACTAAGTTTATGGGGCTTTGCATGGAGGGCTACAAAGAAGAGAGTTGTGAGTTTCTAGCCACAGTCAAGCTGCATACATATGCAAGGAAGGATGCTGAGTTTGGAGCTGGTCACATTGCTTTCACAATCAAGGGGAAAAGGTATGAACTTTCAATGAAGAAGATAGCCAATGTGTTTGGTTTTGAGGTTGGGAGCAATAGGAGTTTGATGATTCCAAGAGAAGAGCTCTATGCTGTGTGGGAAACCATTGGGGACAACAAATACTACTCTTCCTCCAATTTCAAGAGTTCAAGGATAAGGAGCCCAGTCCTAAGGTACTTCCACAAAGCTCTTGCCAACACCTTCTTTGCTAGGAAGGAAACTGGGAACATTAATGAGGGGGAGCTAAAGATGATTGATTTGACTCTCAATGGAGTCATCTTCCAAGCAAGAAATGGTACCATCATTCTTGGGAGCACTGTGGAGACTGACCTAGCAATGGTGCTCATTGACCACATGATTTACTTGAGAAGTTGGGTAGGCAAGTTGGAGAACAAAGGATCAAGAGGAGCACTAACCATTGGAGGCATCATTACTCTAATTCTACAAGCTGCTAAGGTTCCACTTAGAGGAGAAAGGGTTTCACCAAGATGGATTGACTCTAGCTACCTCACCTCTACTCTCATCCTAGCCAAGGAGATGCATCAAGGAAATCACATTTTCAACTTTGAACTTCCAACACTTGGGAAAAAGCAACTGATTTTGCCTAACCAAGAGCTCACCACCATTCAAGAAGGAGCCAACATTGACTTTTGGCCAGCTGAGGAGCATTTGTTTGATGGGATAGTTCAACCTAGAGTTGATGAAGCTGGAGATGTGCAAATGGCTGATGGGGAGGAGCAATTTTACTTTGAGGATTATGAGCTCAACCCAAGAGATAGTAGAGGAGTGAGGGAGGCTACCAAGAGACTAACCCTTTTGCAAAAATGGAACAAATGGCATGGGAAGAGGTTTGATAAGCTGAAGAAGAAGGTGACCAACATGGCTAAGTCTATCAAGGGCTTAAAGAAGAAGATTGCTGAGTTGAAGAGTGGGAATTCTTCACCTACACCATCAAGCCCTTTGAGGAGGAGTAGCTCAACTAGAGCACTTTCTAGAGTTGCAAACCCTGTGGAACCAGCTAGGGCTTCAATGTATGAGCCAAATCAGAGAAAGAGAAGCTCAAGTACCCGAGAACAACCATTTTCAAGGTACTCGACCCCCCCACTCGAGCACCCACTCGACCGAGCACCTCCAATGCACTCGGCCGAGTTCCAGCCCAGATCACCCTATGGTTTCCCACCTCCAGCTGCTTATCCAGGATATCAAGGTTACCCTACCATCCCACCCCAGTACTTCATGGATCCAGCACTCTACCAGCAGCAAGGTCAGAATTTTGACACTCGTGGTCCAGCTCGACCCCCCCATCGTCGAGCTGCCCCAATCTCCACCTCCAAGTCACCAGCAAGACCCCAACTACTCCTATGACAGCATGCAGATGGATGTGGACAACTACTTCCACAATCCCTAAGGTACCACTATCACCTTCACTTGTAGATATCATTGTATTTGACATTGTGTTTTGTTTTTTGTTTTTAATCTTGAATCCTCAATCAAATTTCTTTCACACAGGGACTGTGTGATTTAAGTTTGGGGGAGGGTTTGAGATAGCATTTGACATTGTGTTTTGTGATTCTTATTTCAAATTTTTAGCATCATCATGTTAATACTTGCATAGCATCTAAGGCATAGAAAAACCCTAAAAATTTGAAATTTTTTGCAAAAATCTTTATAAAAAAAAAGAGTGTTCATGTAGTTTGCACTGCACATTAGGATCTTGTTTAGCATGTTTCATGTAGGATTGTATAATATTTGCATTAGGGATCTATGATGAGTATTCCCTTATTAGCTTGTTTATTCACTAGACTAGGATCAATGCCCAAGTTAATAGTACTTTGATGCTAGTTGAGTGGTTAGAAGCATAAGATTAAACCAAGCCTTGAATTCCTACATTGCATTTGGTCTAAATTGAAGCATGTTGAGATTTGAAACCATTTCCTATTTATAAGAACCTAATATTGACTTTCAATTATCAATGTGTGCATTGCTTTAAACTCATGGATACCATATACATATTTGGATCATCTTCTTCCTTTTTACCACTCTTGTTGATCCAAGTAGCTGATTGAATCATTAGAATCAGTTCCCCTACCCCTCAACCAAACCTTCTTTCAAGCCATGTTTATTCTTGTGTGTGTGAGGCCTATTTTTGGGATTGAGCTTGGTAGAAAGTGTTAGGTTTGAACTGACAAGAGTAAAGCCTTGTGTAGTTCTAGTTTGCATTTTTCAAACTAGATAGGACTAGGTGGTTCACTTGTTGGGTTTGGGACTTGGCTATTATGAAAAGAAAAGAGGAAAAAGAGAAAGAAAAGGTTAGAGTCTTTAGGAGGGGAATGTGTTTAAGAAAATTTAAAGTCTAGTGAAAGAATGGGAAGAATAAGGTTGTTTAAAGATGGTTCTAGTTAAAGAAAAGAAAGAAAGAAAAGAGAAGTCTAGCAAAATGCTTATATGTCTTAAGAATAAGAAGAAAAGAGAACCATAGCAAATAAGTAAGAATCCCCCATTCCACTAGAAAGATCAAATAAGAAACCTCTCCTAAGACTTTAAAACCAAAAGAGAAAAGGGTGAAAAAGAAGAAAAGAAGTTAAAGGGTAGCACTAGGATCAATTGGGTTTAGATTGATAGGATAAACACTTTGGGTGCCTTTGGGTAGACAAGGTTTTGTTCTTGTATGTGTCTAAGTGTTCTTACCTTTAGCATTCTTCTAAAGCTCAATCCATTTTTTATGAGAGAACCTTGATATTGATAAGCCCTACTCTAAAAAGAGACCATCATTGTCTCTAAACCTTTTACTGCCAAGCCAAATGAGTTTAAGCATTGCACATAATTGATTCATGTTCTTGATTAATGAATGTTAAAGGAAATGGTTGATTTGAATGCATGTGGACATCTAAGGCTCAAATCAGTGAAGGTTCTGATATGCTTGTCTAAAGTCTTTAAGTATAGCTCATTCAACTTGCATCATAGTACTAGTAACTTGGACATTGATTCTAGATAGTCTATTTGCAAGCTTTAGGAGCTGAGATCCCACTTTCAAACCTCACCTACCTTCTTTTGTCTTGATTATTTGCTTGAGGGCAAGCAAAGAATAAGTTTGGGGGTGTTGATGTTCATATATTTTACCTTGTTTTCCCTTAGTTTATTCACAACTTTTGCATCTTTTGCTATCCATTTAGGCCATTATTGTGTAGCTTTAGGACTAATCATGCATTAGAGTATAGTTGCATTGCATTTGCATCTTTTCATGCATAAACAGGTGATTTTGGAGCTTAAGGAGCATGGAAGCAATGCTGATGAGAAGTGAAGCAATCTTGAGGAGAAAACAAGAGAGTTAAGGCTGTAGAATCAAGGTCCGGAGTCCAACTCGACCGCACCACTCGACCACCACTCGACCGTGTGCTGAGGAGGACTCGACCGAGTGGAGAATGCACGAGAGAAGCCAGCTCGACCAGCCACTCGACCGAGCACTGGTCGAGTTGACCGAGCCGTTGACTGCTTTGACTTTTTGTATTGTTAGGGCTTCCACCTCATCTCCTATATAAAGCCCTTGTACCTGCAGCCACCAAAGAGTCCAGCTTTTTAGAGAGTCTAAAACCTAGTTTTTACCTTTTTTAGATTTTATTCCTTTTGCACTTTCTTGTATTTTTAGATTTTGTACTTGTTTGAGAGAGAAAGACTAGATTCTTATATTTTGTTTGTTTCATAACTTTCAAAGTATTAAGATTTCGAGTTTTATTCCTTCATCAATATTGTAGATCTCTGTTTCATCTTTCTAATGATGCAAGTTTCATTATTTTTTGGGGTTTTGACATATTTCACCATGTGTTCTTGTGAGTAGTTTGTTTAGGACCTTGAGGATGGGTTAGGCTGGGTTGATCTTGTGGTTTGTTTGATTTGGTCAAGCTTGATTGTTGTAGATCTCTTCTAGGCTAGATGATCTTAATGCTGATCCTATATCTGAGAAGGTAGGGTTTGATTTCAAGCATCTTAGCATCACACCAACGTCTAAGGAGCATAGATAAGGCTAGATCTAGAGCTTACCATTAGGCTTGCTAAGAGATTAGAAGTCTTGTTTGGTTTGAGATGTATTGCTTAATGCCTGCTTGTGTAGATTCTTTTCTTTGTGAGAACAAGTCTAGAAATGCATAGGTTTGATTGTTTCTTGCCATGAGAGTGGATTAAACATGTCTTAGAATAGTATGTCTAGAGATCAGCTCAAAGTTTGCTTGAGATTTGTTGACCAAGTTAGATAACCACAATGATTAGCTCAGCCCATGAATCCCTCCTCAAGGCCTTCTTTGTTTATTGAAATCTTAGTCTAAATATCATTGCTTGCTTGTTGTTTGACTAGTTTTAGCATTGCTCTGTTTTTCTTGTGTTGCTCTGTTTTCACGTTTAAGTCTAGCTCGACCACGTACTCGACCTACACTCGGTCGAGTGCTGCTCGAGTTCATCCCCAGAACTTGTGTTTTTGATTTGTGATTGTCTTGTTTCATTCCTGTTTCATTTCCATTGCATTCACGTAGTTTCCTGTTCATTACTTGTCTTGCATTAGTTCATTAGCATAGTGTCTATCTCTGTTCTAGTTTCATTATAGCTTTAATTTGTCTGTTCTGTTAGCATTTAGTATCTTGTTCTAGTTGTTTTTACTTTCTGAATTTCATATCTCATTTTAGGATTGTTAGTGACAAACAATCTTTACAATTGGACTTAGACTCTTATGCACATCTTAATTGTTCACAATCACTCAGATAGGATTGACACCTCTTATACTGCAACTGCATAAGGGGAATTGAAACACCCTGACTTCTATTCATTCCATACATCATCATTCCATACATCTTTCTTTCACCACACCACAAAGAAACTCAGTGTCAATTAGGCAAATGCATTGGATTGTCACACATTTTGACCCTAGAAATAGTAACATAGCTGTTTAATGCTTAGAATCAATGTTTTCTCTTGGTTTTAGCCTGTTTTCTCAGTTTAAGCTTGTTTTGATATAAAATGGGTTTAAATGTTGTCTAAACACTCCAAATTCATCCTGAACTCTTACAATTAGGCAAATGCATTGGATTGTCACACATTGTGACCCTAGAAACAGTAACAAAGCGGTTTACTGCTTAGAATCAATGTTTTCTCGGTTTTTGCCTGTTTCGGGATAAAATGGGTAAAAGTGGTCTCTAAACACTCAAATTCAACCCGAACTCTTATAATTAGTAAAATGCAGTGGACTGTTACATATTTTGACCCTAGAAAGAGTAACATAGCTGTTTACTGCTTCGAATCAATGTTTTCTCTCGGTTTTAGCCTGTTTTCTCGGTTTAAGCTTGTTTTGAAATAAAATGGGTTTAAATGTTGTCCAAACACTCCAAATTCATCCTGAACTCATACAATTAGGCAAATGCATTGGATTGTCACATATTCTGACCCTAGAAACAGTAACAAAGCTGTTTACTGCTTCGAATCAATGTTTTCTTGGTTTTAGCCTGTTTCTAGACAAAATGGGTAAAAGTGGTGTCTAAACACTCAAATTCAACCCGAACTCTTATAATTAGTCAAATGCAGTGGATTGTTACATATTTTGACCCTAGAAATAGTAACATAGCTGTTTACTGCTTCGAATCAATGGTTTCTCTTGGTTTTAGTCTGTTTTCTAGATTTAAGTCTGTTTTGAGATAAAACGGGTTTAAGTGTTGTCTAAACACTCCAAATTCATCCTGAACTCTTACAATTAGGCAAATGCATTGGATTGTCACACATTGTGACCCGAGAAATAGTAACAAAGCTGTTTACTGCCTAGAATCAATGTTTTCTCGGTTTTTGCCTGTTTCGGGACAAAATGGGTAAAAGTGGTCTCTAAACACTCCAAATTCAACCTGAACTATGATAATTAGTAAAATGCATTTGATTGTTACATATTTTGACCCTAGAAAGAGTAACATAGCTGTTTACTGCTTCGAATCAATGTTTTCTCTCGGTTTTAGCCTGTTTTCTCGGTTTAAGCTTGTTTTGATATAAAATGGGTTTAAATGTTGTCCAAACACTCCAAATTCATCCTGAACTCATACAATTAGGCAAATGCATTGGATTGTCACACATTCTGACCCTAGAAACAGTAACAAAGCTGTTTACTGCTTCGAATCAATGTTTTCTTGGTTTTAGCCTGTTTCTAGACAAAATGGGTAAAAGTGGTGTCTAAACACTCAAATTCAACCCGAACTCTTATAATTAGTCAAATGCAGTGGATTGTTACATATTTTGACCCTAGAAATAGTAACATAGCTGTTTACTGCTTCGAATCAATGGTTTCTCTTGGTTTTAGTCTGTTTTCTCGGTTTAAGTCTGTTTTGGGATAAAACGGGTTTAAGTGTTGTCTAAACACTCCAAATCCATCCCGAACTCTTACAATTAGTCAAATGCATTGGATTGTCATACATTGTGACCCTAGAAACAGTAACAAAGCTGTTTACTACTTAGAATCAATGTTTTCTCGGTTTTTGCTTGCTTCGGGACAAAATGGGTAAAAGTGGTCTCTAAACACTCCAATTTCAATCCGAACTCTTATAATTAGTCAAATAGATTGTATTGTTACATATTTTGACCCTAGAAAGAGTAACATAGCTGTTTACTGCTTCGAATCAATGTTTTCTCTCGATTTTAGCCTGTTTTCTCAGTTTAAGCTTGTTTTGATATAAAATGGGTTTAAATGTTGTCTAAACACTCCAAATTCTTCCTGAACTCTTACAATTAGGCAAATGCATTGGATTGTCACACTTTGTGACCCTAGAAACAGTAACAAAGCGGTTTACTGCTTAGAATCAATGTTTTCTCGGTTTTTGCCTGTTTCGGGACAAAATGGGTAAAAGTGGTCTCTAAAAACTCCAAATTCAACCCGAACTCTTATAATTAGTCAAATGGATTGGATTGTTACATATCTTGACCCTAGAAAGAATAACATAGCTGTATACTGCTTCGAATCAATGTTTTCTCTCGGTTTTAGCCTGGTTTCTCTGTTTAAGTTTGTTTTGGGATAAAACGTGTTTAAGTGTTGTCTAAATAGTCCAAATTCATCCTGAACACTTACAATTAGGCAAATGCATTGGATTGTCACACATTCTGACCCTAGAAAAAGTAACAAAGCTGTTTACTGCTTAGAATCAATGTTTTCTAAGTTTTTGCCTGTTTCGGGACAAAATGGGTAAAAGTGGTCTCTAAACACTCCAAATTCAACCTGAACTATTATAATTAGTAAAATGCATTTGATTGTTACATATTTTGACCCTAGAAATAGTAACATAGCTGTTTACTGCTTCGAATCAATGTTTTCTCTCGGTTTTAGCCTGTTTTCTCGGTTTAACCTTGTTTTGATATAAAATGGGTTTAAATGTTGTCCAAACACTCCAAATTCATCCTGAACTCATACAATTAGGCAAATGCATTGGATTGTCACACATTTTGACCCTAGAAATAGTAATATAGCTGTTTAATGCTTAGAATCAATGTTTTCTCTTGGTTTTAGCCTGTTTTCTCTGTTTAAGTTTGTTTTGGGATAAAACGTGTTTAAGTGTTGTCTAAACACTCCAAATTCATCCTGAACACTTACAATTAGGCAAATGCATTGGATTGTCACACATTCTGACCCTAGAAACAGTAACAAAGCTGTTTACTGCTTCGAATCAATGTTTTCTTGGTTTTAGCCTGTTTCTAGACAAAATGGGTAAAAGTGGTGTCTAAACACTCAAATTCAACCCGAACTCTTATAATTAGTCAAATGCAGTGGATTGTTACATATTTTGACCCTAGAAATAGTAACATAGCTGTTTACTGCTTCGAATCAATGGTTTCTCTTGGTTTTAGTCTGTTTTCTAGATTTAAGTCTGTTTTGAGATAAAACGGGTTTAAGTGTTGTCTAAACACTCCAAATTCATCCTGAACTCTTACAATTAGGCAAATGCATTGGATTGTCACACATTGTGACCCGAGAAATAGTAACAAAGCTGTTTACTGCCTAGAATCAATGTTTTCTCGGTTTTTGCCTGTTTCGGGACAAAATGGGTAAAAGTGGTCTCTAAACACTCCAAATTCAACCTGAACTATGATAATTAGTAAAATGCATTTGATTGTTACATATTTTGACCCTAGAAAGAGTAACATAGCTGTTTACTGCTTCGAATCAATGTTTTCTCTCGATTTTAGCCTGTTTTCTCGGTTTAAGCTTGTTTTGGAATAAAACGGGTTTAAGTGTTGTCTAAACACTCCAAATTCATCCCGAACTCTTACAATTAGTCAAATGCATTGGGTTGTCATACATTGTGACCCTAGAAACAGTAACAAAGCTGTTTACTACTTAGAATCAATGTTTTCTCGGTTTTTGCTTGCTTCGGGACAAAATGGGTAAAAGTGGTCTCTAAACACTCCAAATTCAACCTGAACTATGATAATTAGTAAAATGCATTTGATTGTTACATATTTTGACCCTAGAAAGAGTAACATAGCTGTTTACTGCTTCGAATCAATGTTTTCTCTCGGTTTTAGCCTGTTTTCTCGGTTTAAGCTTGTTTTGAAATAAAATGGGTTTAAATGTTGTCCAAACACTCCAAATTCATCCTGAACTCATACAATTAGGCAAATGCATTGGATTGTCACATATTCTGACCCTAGAAACAGTAACAAAGCTGTTTACTGCTTCGAATCAATGTTTTCTTGGTTTTAGCCTGTTTCTAGACAAAATGGGTAAAAGTGGTGTCTAAACACTCAAATTCAACCCGAACTCTTATAATTAGTCAAATGCAGTGGATTGTTACATATTTTGACCCTAGAAATAGTAACATAGTATGAACCGGCACACACACTTGTCCGTACGACCGTACGGACGTCCGTACGACCAACCAACGGGCCATCCTCAAATAGAAGTCTTCATGAGCCCAATCCACCAAAGAGATCCTCCAACGGTCGCCATTCATCTCGATCCTTCCTTTGTAGCCGTTGGAGCAAGTTGCAAGAGAGAAGAGGAGATCACATGTTAGAATAAGGAGATGTCGCTTTCTCCTCATATTAGTGTGCATAGGATCCTAAGAGAATATCCTATTTGTATATGTCTTTAAATAGTTTGTAAGTATCATACTAATAGAGGCAAGAAAAGAGTTTATTCTCTTTCTCCAACACTCTCTCTCTCAATCGTTCACTCTCCTCACTCCTTACACGATTTCACTCTCTTTCATACTCTCTTCCATAATCTCTTGATTACTCTACTCTCAAACTTACATGGTATCAGAGCAGATTTGATTCTGTTCTTGCCTCAAATCTCCATCACTCCCTTCCGCATTCTCTTTCTTGTTCTTGAAATTTCTTGTTCTTGAATCTTCTTTCTTTAACCGTTGGACAATAGCTTTAACCAACGGTCTCTTCATCCTTTTCCATGGAAACTACCAAAACTCTCATTGTTCCAGTTACTCTCAAGGGAGAGAATTACTTACTGTGGGCTAGAACCACAAAGACAGCCCTATGCGGCCGAGGACTTTGGTCCCATGTTGAGACAAGCGAAGCTCCTAGTGGCGAGACCACCAAAGACGGCAAGGATCTTGTCGATGAGAAGAACAAGTGGTTTCAAGAAGATCAGGGAGTCCTAGCTATCATTCAAAACTCCCTAGATGCACCTATACTTGAAGCTTACTCTTATTGCGAGACAGCAAAAGACTTGTGGGACACTCTCAAGAATGTTTTTGGGAATGTTACAAATGTAAACCGAATTTTTGAGATTAAGAGGGCCATCAACAACCTCAACCAAGAAGACATGGAGTTCACCAAGCACTTTGGGAAGTTTAGGTCCCTTTGGGCTGAACTAGAGATGCTCCGGCCGGCGACTATAGATCCGGCCATTCTGAATGAGAGGCGTGAACAAGATAAGGTGTTCGGCCTTCTCTTGACCTTGAACCCCTCCTACAATGACCTTATCAAGCATATTCTACGGTCGGACAAGCTCCCTAGCCTTGATGATGTCTGTAACCAAATTCAAAAGGAGCATGGCTCCATGGGATTGTTTGGCGGCAAGGGAGAACTTGTGACCGCTAACAAAGCTGAGACGGCATCAGCAAACAAGGGCTACTACAAGCCGGAGGACAAGAACAACCCGCCATTTTGTGAGCATTGTAAGAAGCTTGGTCACTTCAAGAGCCGCTGCTGGATTCTACACCCTCATCTAGCACCACCGCCGGGTACCATCCGAGGTGGACGACCAAACCGCGGAGGACCACCGAGAGCTCATCAAGCAGTAGCCATGGGGGAGTCAATCTCTGAGCAGCCTCAACAAGTGACCAGTGGAACTGCTCTTGCTGCAGCATCGTCCGAGCTGGTAAGGCGGTCCGACCTTGATGCGCTCATCAAAGCCATCAAAGAGGCCACCGGTAAGGCGTTTCTTGCCTCAAACAAAATTAAACCCCTCATAGTTGATTCTGGTGCATCCCATCACATGATTAGTGATTCTAGGCTAATTAGTGATATTAAACCTGCTAATGGTAATGTAATAATAGCAAATGGTGAGAAAGTACCAGTTAAAGGCATAGGAAACTTGAAACTATTTGATAAGGAGACTAAGGCATTTTATATGCCAAACTTTACTTCTAACTTGCTATCAGTTAAGAGAGCCACTACTGATTTAAATTGTTATGCTATATTTGGTCCTAACAATGTTCATTTTCAGGATATTGAGACAAGTAAGGTTCTTGGTCAAGGAGGATCCAAGGATGACCTCTATGTGCTTGAGGACTTGAACTTATCTTCTAATGCATCTTGTTTTAATTCGGTTATTATGAAACCTAGTGATTCTATTTTACATGCTAGGCTAGGACACCCTCACACAAGAGCTTTATCCTTAATATTTCCTAATGTTTCTTTTCAAAATGATGAGTGTGAGGCTTGTATTCTTGGTAAACATTGCAAGGCTGTTTTCCCTAAATCTATTACTATTTATGAAAAATGTTTTGATTTAATTCATTCTGATGTTTGGACATCTCCTTGCTTATCTAGAGATAATCAAAAGTATTTTGTGACTTTTATTGATGAAAAATCAAAATATACTTGGATAACTTTGCTTCCCTCTAAGGATAGAGTCCTTGAGGCCTTTACTAATTTTCAAAATTATGTCACTAACCACTTTCATGCCAAGATTAAAATTTTGAGATCAGATAATGGTGGAGAGTACACAAGCCATGCCTTTAAACAATATCTAGCCAAACATGGAATTCTTCATCAAACTAGCTGTCCTTACACACCACAACAAAATGGAGTGGCTGAGAGAAAGAATAGGCATCTCATGGAAGTAGCAAGGTCTATGATGTTTCACACAAGGGTTCCAAAGAGGTTGTGGGGAGATGCTGTGCTAGCCGCTTGTTATCTTATTAACCGCACACCAACAAAGATCCTAAAGGATGTGTCTCCATTTGAGGTATTAACGAATGACAAACCTACATTTGATCACTTACGAGTGTTTGGTTGTGTGTGCTATGTGTTGCGACCAGGTGAGCTAAGAGACAAGCTTGATGCAAAGAGTACAAAGGCTATGTTTCTTGGCTACTCTACCACACAAAAGGGGTATAAGTGCTATGACCCTACAACAAGGAGGGTTCTAGTATCTCGTGATGTCAAGTTCATGGAGACACAAGGCTTTTACGATGAGAAGAATTGGGATGAGCTCCGTAACCTATCTGATTCACCATCTGATCGGACGCGCAACCTCCGAGTAATCCTTGAGCGACTAGGTCTTGAAAACGATCGGATCACTACTGAGTCAGCCAGACCAGCATCACCAGAACAACCTGAGCCATCTACTGAGCCTGAGCCTGCTACACATGCCGATGACCATACTGAGCAGCATGAGGAAGCACCCGAGTCACTCGCGGACAACACGGCCGAAACAACCGAGGGGACGGCTGAACAGCTTGAGGAGATCATTACTCCAGGACGAGCCAACTCCGAAGCTGGGGCTATAGTTCCTCTTCGGCGCAGCCAACGTATCAAGTATCCTCCTAGTCATTGGAAGAACACCCGTGTGTACTACAACAACATGGCCGTTGCTCATCCGATTCAGGCCGTGTGCACCTTGGCTCATTTTCCGATAGAGCATCAAGTGTTTCTTGGCCATATTGATGAGGATTGGATCCCCAAGACCTATGATGAGGCTAAGCAGCACAAAGTATGGAGAGATGCAGTGGATGCCGAGAATACGGCCATGGTGCAAAATCATACATGGGACGAGGCTGACTTACCCAAGGGCAAGAAGGCTGTCACCTCTCGGTATATCTTCACAATCAAATATAAGAGCAATGGGGAGATTGAACGCCACAAAGCCCGCCTAGTCGCACGAGGTTTCACGCAAACGTATGGGGAGGACTATCTTGATACGTTTGCTCCGGTGGCTAAGCTTCACACGGTTCGAGTTGTACTCTCTCTCGCCACCAACCTCGACTGGGAACTTTGGCAAATGGACGTGAAGAACGCCTTCTTGCAAGGAGAACTGGAGGATGAAGTGTATATGCGACCACCACCGGGTTTGGAGGATACTATTGGTCCGGGAAAGGTCTTGAAACTCAACAAAGCTATCTATGGCTTGAAGCAGTCACCAAGGGCTTGGTATCACAAGCTTAGCACCACACTTCTTGACAAAGGCTTTCGCAAATCCGAAGCTGACCACACCTTGTTCACCTTACCAAGCGCCAAAGGTATAGTAGTCATTCTAGTGTATGTTGATGATATCATCATCACTGGAAGTGACTCGGTAGGTATTCAAGACTCTAAAACATTCTTGAAATCAGTTTTTGATATTAAAGATCTTGGAGAGTTGAAATACTTTCTTGGGATAGAAGTTTATAGATCAAATGAAGGGTTATTGTTATCTCAAAGAAAGTATGCACTAGACTTATTGAGTGAAACAGGAAAACTAGGAGCTAAGGCAGTAACAACGCCCCTAGAAGAGAATTACAAGGATGGAGGACAGGGGGAGCTTGACACCGCTCCATTCGAGGACGGTAGCCTCTACCGGCGGCTAGTCGGTAAGCTCATTTATTTAACTATCACACGGCCTGACATTTGCTTTGCCGTGAACCAGGTAAGCCAGCATACGAAGAACCCCACCGTGCACCATTGGAACATGCTGACACGGATCCTCAAGTACATCAAGGGCTCACCCGGCCAAGGCATATGGATGGGACGCAACAAGAGCACCGAGTTGGTAGGCTACTGCGACGCTGACTATGCCGGAGATCGTGGGGACCGACGCTCAACCACAGGCTATTGCACGTTCCTTGGAGGGAACCTGGTCACATGGAAGAGCAAGAAGCAAAAGGTCGTCTCACTCTCAAGTGCCGAATCCGAGTATAGAGCTATGAGGAAGCTAACGACGGAGCTAATGTGGCTGAAGATGTTACTCAAGGATCTTGGAATAGAATCAACAAAGCCGATCACCATGCACTGTGATAACGAAGCAGCCATTCATATAGCAACCAATTCAGTGTTCCATGAGCGGACCAAGCACATTGAAGTGGATTGCCATAAGGTCCGAGAACAAATCAAGCTTGGAGTTGTCTTACCTTGCCATACCGAAAGCAAAGAACAACTTGCAGACGTCCTGACTAAAGCTGCGAGCCCCCAAGTGTGTGAATACATCCATCCTAAGCTTGGCCTCCTAAACCTCACTCGGCCATGACTTGCTTTGTTTTGGCGCCTACACTCTTTTTCCCTTAAGTATAGTTTTCCCAAGAGGTTTTTCTATACTAAGGTTTTTAATGAGGTGGGTGCCTATGTTGTCAAGCTTGACTAGTTCCCCAAGTCAAGCTTGAGGGGGAGTATGAACCGGCACACACACTTGTCCGTACGACCGTACGGACGTCCGTACGACCAACCAACGGGCCATCCTCAAATAGAAGTCTTCATGAGCCCAATCCACCAAAGAGATCCTCCAACGGTCGCCATTCATCTCGATCCTTCCTTTGTAGCCGTTGGAGCAAGTTGCAAGAGAGAAGAGGAGATCACATGTTAGAATAAGGAGATGTCGCTTTCTCCTCATATTAGTGTGCATAGGATCCTAAGAGAATATCCTATTTGTATATGTCTTTAAATAGTTTGTAAGTATCATACTAATAGAGGCAAGAAAAGAGTTTATTCTCTTTCTCCAACACTCTCTCTCTCAATCGTTCACTCTCCTCACTCCTTACACGATTTCACTCTCTTTCATACTCTCTTCCATAATCTCTTGATTACTCTACTCTCAAACTTACACATAGCTGTTTACTGCTTCGAATCAATGGTTTCTCTTGGTTTTAGTCTGTTTTCTAGATTTAAGTCTGTTTTGAGATAAAACGGGTTTAAGTGTTGTCTAAACACTCCAAATTCATCCTGAACTCTTACAATTAGGCAAATGCATTGGATTGTCACACATTGTGACCCGAGAAATAGTAACAAAGCTGTTTACTGCCTAGAATCAATGTTTTCTCGGTTTTTGCCTGTTTCGGGACAAAATGGGTAAAAGTGGTCTCTAAACACTCCAAATTCAACCTGAACTATGATAATTAGTAAAATGCATTTGATTGTTACATATTTTGACCCTAGAAAGAGTAACATAGCTGTTTACTGCTTCGAATCAATGTTTTCTCTCGGTTTTAGCCTGTTTTCTCGGTTTAAGCTTGTTTTGATATAAAATGGGTTTAAATGTTGTCCAAACACTCCAAATTCATCCTGAACTCATACAATTAGGCAAATGCATTGGATTGTCACACATTCTGACCCTAGAAACAGTAACAAAGCTGTTTACTGCTTCGAATCAATGTTTTCTTGGTTTTAGCCTGTTTCTAGACAAAATAGGTAAAAGTGGTGTCTAAACACTCAAATTCAACCCGAACTCTTATAATTAGTCAAATAGATTGGATTGTTACATATTTTGACCCTAGAAAGAGTAACATAGCTGTTTACTGCTTCGAATCAATGGTTTCTCTTGGTTTTAGTCTGTTTTCTCGGTTTAAGTCTGTTTTGGGATAAAACGGGTTTAAGTGTTGTCTAAACACTCCAAATTCATCCCGAACTCTTACAATTAGTCAAATGCATTGGATTGTCATACATTGTGACCCTAGAAACAGTAACAAAGCTGTTTACTACTTAGAATCAATGTTTTCTCGGTTTTTGCTTGCTTCGGGACAAAATGGGTAAAAGTGGTCTCTAAACACTCCAATTTCAATCCGAACTCTTATAATTAGTCAAATAGATTGTATTGTTACATATTTTGACCCTAGAAAGAGTAACATAGCTGTTTACTGCTTCGAATCAATGTTTTCTCTCGATTTTAGCCTGTTTTCTCAGTTTAAGCTTGTTTTGATATAAAATGGGTTTAAATGTTGTCTAAACACTACAAATTCATCCTGAACTCTTACAATTAGGCAAATGCATTGGATTGTCACACTTTGTGACCCTAGAAACAGTAACAAAGCGGTTTACTGCTTAGAATCAATGTTTTCTCGGTTTTTGCCTGTTTCGGGACAAAATGGGTAAAAGTGGTCTCTAAAAACTCCAAATTCAACCCGAACTCTTATAATTAGTCAAATGGATTGGATTGTTACATATCTTGACCCTAGAAAGAATAACATAGCTGTATACTGCTTCGAATCAATGTTTTCTCTCGGTTTTAGCCTGGTTTCTCTGTTTAAGTTTGTTTTGGGATAAAACATGTTTAAGTGTTGTCTAAACAGTCCAAATTCATCCTGAACACTTACAATTAGGCAAATGCATTGGATTGTCACACATTCTGACCCTAGAAAAAGTAACAAAGCTGTTTACTGCTTAGAATCAATGTTTTCTAAGTTTTTGCCTGTTTCGGGACAAAATGGGTAAAAGTGGTCTCTAAACACTCCAAATTCAACCTGAACTATTATAATTAGTAAAATGCATTTGATTGTTACATATTTTGACCCTAGAAATAGTAACATAGCTGTTTACTGCTTCGAATCAATGTTTTCTCTCGGTTTTAGCCTGTTTTCTCGGTTTAACCTTGTTTTGATATAAAATGGGTTTAAATGTTGTCCAAACACTCCAAATTCATCCTGAACTCATACAATTAGGCAAATGCATTGGATTGTCACACATTCTGACCCTAGAAACAGTAACAAAGCGGTTTACAGCTTCGAATCAATGTTTTCTTGGTTTTAGCCTGTTTCTAGACAAAATGGGTAAAAGTGGTGTCTAAACACTCAAATTCAACCCGAACTCTTATAATTAGTAAAATGCAGTGGATTGTTACATATTTTGACCCTAGAAATAGTAACATAGCTGTTTACTGCTTCGAATCAATGGTTTCTCTTGGTTTTAGTCTGTTTTCTAGATTTAAGTCTGTTTTGGGAGAAAACAAGTTTAAGTGTTGTCTAAACACTCCAAATTCATCCCGAACTCTTACAATTAGTCAAATGCATTGGGTTGTCATACATTGTGACCCTAGAAACAGTAACAAAGCTGTTTACTACAGAGAATCAATGTTTTCTCGGTTTTTGCTTGCTTCGGGACAAAATGGGTAAAAGTGGTCTCTAAACACTCCAAATTCAACCCGAACTCTTATAATTAGTCAAATAGATTAGATTGTTACATATTTTGACCCTAGAAAGAGTAACATAGCTGTTTACTGCTTCGAATCAATGTTTTCTCTCGATTTTAGCCTGTTTTCTCGGTTTAAGCTTGTTTTGGGATAAAACGGGTTTAAGTGTTGTCTAAACACTCCAAATTCATCCCGAACTCTTACAATTAGTCAAATGCATTGGGTTGTCATACATTGTGACCCTAGAAACAGTAACAAAGCTGTTTACTACTTAGAATCAATGTTTTCTCGGTTTTTGCTTGCTTCGGGACAAAATGGGTAAAAGTGGTCTCTAAACACTCCAAATTCAATCCGAACTCTTATAATTAGTCAAATAGATTGGATTGTTACATATTTTGACCCTAGAAAGAGTAACATAGCTGTTTACTGCTTCGAATCAATGTTTTCTCTCGATTTTAGCCTGTTTTCTCAGTTTAAGCTTGTTTTGAAATAAAATGGGTTTAAATGTTGTCCAAACACTCCAAATTCATCCTGAACTCATACAATTAGGCAAATGCATTGGATTGTCACACATTCTGACCCTAGAAACAGTAACAAAGCTGTTTACTGCTTCGAATCAATGTTTTCTTGGTTTTAGCCTGTTTCTAGACAAAATGGGTAAAAGTGGTGTCTAAACACTCAAATTCAACCCGAACTCTTATAATTAGTCAAATGCAGTGGATTGTTACATATTTTGACCCTAGAAATAGTAACATAGCTGTTTACTGCTTCGAATCAATGGTTTCTCTTGGTTTTAGTCTGTTTTCTAGATTTAAGTCTGTTTTGGGATAAAACGGGTTTAAGTGTTGTCTAAACACTCCAAATTCATCCTGAACTCTTACAATTAGGCAAATGCATTGGATTGTCACACATTGTGACCCTAGAAACAGTAACAAAGCTGTTTACTGCTTAGAATCAATGTTTTCTCGGTTTTTGCCTGTTTCGGGACAAAATGGGTAAAAGTGGTCTCTAAACACTCCAAATTCAACCTGAACTATTATAATTAGTAAAATGCATTTGATTGTTACTATTTTGACCCTAGAAATAGTAACATAGCTGTTTACTGCTTCGAATCAATGTTTTCTCTCGGTTTTAGCCTGTTTTCTCGGTTTAACCTTGTTTTGATATAAAATGGGTTTAAATGTTGTCCAAACACTCCAAATTCATCCTGAACTCATACAATTAGGCAAATGCATTGGATTGTCACACATTTTGACCCTAGAAATAGTAACATAGCTGTTTAATGCTTAGAATCAATGTTTTCTCTTGGTTTTAGCCTGTTTTCTCTGTTTAAGTTTGTTTTGGGATAAAACGTGTTTAAGTGTTGTCTAAACACTCCAAATTCATCCTGAACACTTACAATTAGGCAAATGCATTGGATTGTCACACATTCTGAACCTAGAAACAGTAACAAAGCTGTTTACTGCTTCGAATCAATGTTTTCTTGGTTTTAGCCTGTTTCTAGACAAAATGGGTAAAAGTGGTGTCTAAACACTCAAATTCAACCCGAACTCTTATAATTAGTCAAATGCAGTGGATTGTTACATATTTTGACCCTAGAAATAGTAACATAGCTGTTTACTGCTTCGAATCAATGGTTTCTCTTGGTTTTAGTCTGTTTTCTAGATTTAAGTCTGTTTTGGGATAAAACGGGTTTAAGTGTTGTCTAAACACTCCAAATTCATCCTGAACTCTTACAATTAGGCAAATGCATTGGATTGTCACACATTGTGACCCTAGAAACAGTAACAAAGCTGTTTACTGCTTAGAATCAATGTTTTCTCGGTTTTTGCCTGTTTCGGGACAAAATGGGTAAAAGTGGTCTCTAAACACTCCAAATTCAACCTGAACTATTATAATTAGTAAAATGCATTTGATTGTTACATATTTTGACCCTAGAAATAGTAACATAGCTGTTTACTGCTTCGAATCAATGTTTTCTCTCGGTTTTAGCCTGTTTTCTCGGTTTAACCTTGTTTTGATATAAAATGGGTTTAAATGTTGTCCAAACACTCCAAATTCATCCTGAACTCATACAATTAGGCAAATGCATTGGATTGTCACACATTTTGACCCTAGAAATAGTAACATAGCTGTTTAATGCTTAAAATCAATGTTTTCTCTTGGTTTTAGCCTGTTTGCTTGCTTCGAATCAATGGTTTCTCTTGGTTTTAGTCTGTTTTCTAGATTTAAGTCTGTTTTGAGATAAAACGGGTTTAAGTGTTGTCTAAACACTCCAAATTCATCCTGAACTCTTACAATTAGGCAAATGCATTGGATTGTCACACATTCTGACCCGAGAAATAGTAACAAAGCTGTTTACTGCCTAGAATCAATGTTTTCTCGGTTTTTGCCTGTTTCGGGACAAAATGGGTAAAAGTGGTCTCTAAACACTCCAAATTCAACCTGAACTATGATAATTAGTAAAATGCATTTGATTGTTACATATTTTGACCCTAGAAAGAGTAACATAGCTGTTTACTGCTTCGAATCAATGTTTTCTCTCGGTTTTAGCCTGTTTTCTCGGTTTAAGCTTGTTTTGATATAAAATGGGTTTAAATGTTGTCCAAACACTCCAAATTCATCCTGAACTCATACAATTAGGCAAATGCATTGGATTGTCACACATTCTGACCCTAGAAACAGTAACAAAGCTGTTTACTGCTTCGAATCAATGTTTACTCTCGATTTTAGCCTGTTTTCTCGGTTTAAGCTTGTTTTGGGATAAAACGGGTTTAAGTGTTGTCTAAACACTCCAAATTCATCCCGAACTCTTACAATTAGTCAAATGCATTGGGTTGTCATACATTGTGACCCTAGAAACAGTAACAAAGCTGTTTACTACTTAGAATCAATGTTTTCTCTCGGTTTTAGCCTGTTTTCTCTGTTTAAGTTTGTTTTGGGATAAAACGTGTTTAAGTGTTGTCCAAACACTCCAAATTCATCCTGAACTCATACAATTAGGCAAATGCATTGGATTGTCACACATTTTGACCCTAGAAATAGTAACATAGCTGTTTAATGCTTAGAATCAATGTTTTCTCTCGGTTTTAGCCTGTTTTCTCTGTTTAAGTTTGTTTTGGATAAAACGTGTTTAAGTGTTGTCTAAACACTCCAAATTCATCCTGAACACTTACAATTAGGCAAATGCATTGGATTATCACACATTCAGACCCTAGAAACAGTAACAAATCTGTTTACTGCTTCGAATCAATGTTTTCTTGGTTTTAGCCTGTTTCTAGACAAAATGGGTAAAAGTGGTGTCTAAACACTCAAATTCAACCCGAACTCTTATAATTAGTCAAATGCAGTGGATTGTTACATATTTTGACCCTAGAAATAGTAACATAGCTGTTTACTGCTTCGAATCAATGTTTTCTCTCGATTTTAGCCTGTTTTCTCGGTTTAAGCTTGTTTTGGGATAAAACGGGTTTAAGTGTTGTCTAAACACTCCAAATTCATCCCGAACTCTTACAATTAGTCAAATGCATTGGGTTGTCATACATTGTGACCCTAGAAACAGTAACAAAGCTGTTTACTACTTAGAATCAATGTTTTCTCTCGGTTTTAGCCTGTTTTCTCTGTTTAAGTTTGTTTTGGGATAAAACGTGTTTAAGTGTTGTCCAAACACTCCAAATTCATCCTGAACTCATACAATTAGGCAAATGCATTGGATTGTCACACATTTTGACCCTAGAAATAGTAACATAGCTGTTTAATGCTTAGAATCAATGTTTTCTCTCGGTTTTAGCCTGTTTTCTCTGTTTAAGTTTGTTTTGGATAAAACGTGTTTAAGTGTTGTCTAAACACTCCAAATTCATCCTGAACACTTACAATTAGGCAAATGCATTGGATTATCACACATTCAGACCCTAGAAACAGTAACAAATCTGTTTACTGCTTCGAATCAATGTTTTCTTGGTTTTAGCCTGTTTCTAGACAAAATGGGTAAAAGTGGTGTCTAAACACTCAAATTCAACCCGAACTCTTATAATTAGTCAAATGCAGTGGATTGTTACATATTTTGACCCTAGAAATAGTAACATAGCTGTTTACTGCTTCGAATCAATGGTTTCTCTTGGTTTTAGTCTGTTTTCTAGATTTAAGTCTGTTTTGGGATAAAACGGGTTTAAGTGTTGTCTAAACACTCCAATTTCATCCCGAACTCTTACAATTATTCAAATGCATTGGGTTGTCATACATTGTGACCCTAGAAACAGTAACAAAGCTGTTTACTACTTAGAATCAATGTTTTCTCGGTTTTTGCTTTCTTCGGGACAAAATGGGTAAAAGTGGTCTCTAAACACTCCAATTTCAATCCGAACTCTTATAATTAGTCAAATAGATTGGATTGTTACATATTTTGACCCTAGAAAGAGTAACATAGCTGTTTACTGCTTCGAATCAATGTTTTCTCTCGATTTTAGCCTGTTTTCTCAGTTTAAGCTTGTTTTGATATAAAATGGGTTTAAGTGTTGTCTAAACACTCCAAATTCATCCCGAACTCTTTTAATTAGGCAAATGCATTGGATTGTCACACATTGTGACCCTAGAAACAGTAACAAAGCTGTTTACTACTTAGAATCAATGTTTTCTCGGTTTTAGCCTGTTTCTAGACAAAATGGGTAAAAGTGGTGTCTAAACACTCCAAATTCAACCCGAACTCTTATAATTAGTCAAATAGATTGGATTGTTACATATTTTGACCCTAGAAAGAGTAACATAGCTGTTTACTGCTTCGAATCAATGTTTTCTCTCGGTTTTAGCCTGTTTTCTCGGTTTAAGCTTGTTTTGGGATAAAATGGGTTTAAATGTTGTCTAAACACTCCAAATTCATCCCGAACTCTTACAATTAGTCAAATGCATTGGATTGTCATAAATTGTGACCCTAGAAACAGTAACAAAGCTGTTTACTACTTAGAATCAATGTTTTCTCGGTTTTTGCTTTCTTCGGGACAAAATGGGTAAAAGTGGTCTCTAAACACTCCAATTTCAATCCGAACTCTTATAATTAGTCAAATAGATTGGATTGTTACATATTTTGACCCTAGAAAGAGTAACATAGCTGTTTACTGCTTCGAATCAATGTTTTCTCTCGGTTTTAGCCTGTTTTCTCGGTTTAAGCTTGTTTTGATATAAAATGGGTTTAAATGTTGTCTAAACACTCCAAATTCATCCTGAACACTTCCAATTAGGCAAATGCATTGGATTGTCACATATTCTGACCCTAGAAACAGTAACAAAGCTGTTTACTGCTTCGAATCAATGTTTTCTTGGTTTTAGCCTGTTTCTAGACAAAATGGGTAAAAGTGGTGTCTAAACACTCAAATTCAACCCGAACTCTTATAATTAGTCAAATGCAGTGAATTGTTACACATTTTGACCCTAGAAATAGTAACATAGCTGTTTACTGCTTCGAATCAATGGTTTCTCTTGGTTTTAGTCTGTTTTCTAGATTTAAGTCTGTTTTGGGATAAAACGGGTTTAAGTGTTGTCTAAACACTACAAATTCATCCCGAACTCTTACAATTAGTCAAATGCATTGGGTTGTCATACATTGTGACCCTAGAAACAGTAACAAAGCTGTTTACTACTTAGAATCAATGTTTTCTCGGTTTTTGCTTGCTTCGGGACAAAATGGGTTAAAGTGGTCTCTAAACACTCCAAATTCAATCCAAACTCTTATAATTAGTCAAATAGATTGGATTGTTACATATTTTGACCCTAGAAAGAGTAACATAGCTGTTTACTGCTTCGAATCAATGTTTTCTCTCGATTTTAGCCTGTTTTCTCAGTTTAAGCTTGTTTTGAAATAAAATGGGTTTAAATGTTGTCCAAACACTCCAAATTCATCCTGAACTCATACAATTAGGCAAATGCATTGGATTGTCACACATTTTGACCCTAGAAATAGTAACATAGCTGTTTAATGCTTAGAATCAATGTTTTCTCTCGGTTTTAGCCTGTTTTCTCTGTTTAAGTTTGTTTTGGGATAAAACGTGTTTAAGTGTTGTCTAAACACTCCAAATTCATCCTGAACACTTACAATTAGGCAAATGCATTGGATTATCACACATTCAGACCCTAGAAACAGTAACAAATCTGTTTACTGCTTCGAATCAATGTTTTCTTGGTTTTAGCCTGTTTCTAGACAAAATGGGTAAAAGTGGTGTCTAAACACTCAAATTCAACCCGAACTCTTATAATTAGTCAAATGCAGTGGATTGTTACATATTTTGACCCTAGAAATAGTAACATAGCTGTTTACTGCTTCGAATCAATGGTTTCTCTTGGTTTTAGTCTGTTTTCTAGATTTAAGTCTGTTTTGGGATAAAACGGGTTTAAGTGTTGTCTAAACACTCCAAATTCATCCCGAACTCTTACAATTAGTCAAATGCATTGGGTTGTCATACATTGTGACCCTAGAAACAGTAACAAAGCTGTTTACTACTTAGAATCAATGTTTTCTCGGTTTTTGCTTGCTTCGGGACAAAATGGGTTAAAGTGGTCTCTAAACACTCCAAATTCAATCCAAACTCTTATAATTAGTCAAATAGATTGGATTGTTACATATTTTGACCCTAGAAAGAGTAACATAGCTGTTTACTGCTTCGAATCAATGTTTTCTCTCGATTTTAGCCTGTTTTCTCAGTTTAAGCTTGTTTTGAAATAAAATGGGTTTAAATGTTGTCCAAACACTCCAAATTCATCCTGAACTCATACAATTAGGCAAATGCATTGGATTGTCACACATTTTGACCCTAGAAATAGTAACATAGCTGTTTAATGCTTAGAATCAATGTTTTCTCTCGGTTTTAGCCTGTTTTCTCTGTTTAAGTTTGTTTTGGGATAAAACGTGTTTAAGTGTTGTCTAAACACTCCAAATTCATCCTGAACACTTACAATTAGGCAAATGCATTGGATTATCACACATTCAGACCCTAGAAACAGTAACAAATCTGTTTACTGCTTCGAATCAATGTTTTCTTGGTTTTAGCCTGTTTCTAGACAAAATGGGTAAAAGTGGTGTCTAAACACTCAAATTCAACCCGAACTCTTATAATTAGTCAAATGCAGTGGATTGTTACATATTTTGACCCTAGAAATAGTAACATAGCTGTTTACTGCTTCGAATCAATGGTTTCTCTTGGTTTTAGTCTGTTTTCTAGATTTAAGTCTGTTTTGGGATAAAACGGGTTTAAGTGTTGTCTAAACACTCCAAATTCATCCCGAACTCTTACAATTAGTCAAATGCATTGGGTTGTCATACATTGTGACCCTAGAAACAGTAACAAAGCTGTTTACTACTTAGAATCAATGTTTTCTCGGTTTTTGCTTTCTTCGGGACAAAATGGGTAAAAGTGGTCTCTAAACACTCCAATTTCAATCCGAACTCTTATAATTAGTCAAATAGATTGGATTGTTACATATTTTGACCCTAGAAAGAGTAACATAGCTGTTTACTGCTTCGAATCAATGTTTTCTCTCGATTTTAGCCTGTTTTCTCAGTTTAAGCTTGTTTTGATATAAAATGGGTTTAAATGTTGTCTAAACACTCCAAATTCATCCTAAACTCTTACAATTAGGCAAATGCATTGGATTGTCACACATTGTGACCCTAGAAACAGTAACAAAGCGGTTTACTGCTTAGAATCAATGTTTTCTTGGTTTTTGCCTGTTTCGGGACAAAATGGGTAAAAGTGGTCTCTAAAAACTCCAAATTCAACCCGAACTCTTATAATTAGTCAAATGGATTGGATTGTTACATATCTTGACACCTAGAAAGAATAACATAGCTGTTTACTGCTTCGAATCAGTTTTTTCTCTCGGTTTTAGCCTGGTTTCTCTGTTTAAGTTTGTTTTGGGATAAAACGTGTTTAAGTGTTGTCTAAACACTCCAAATTCATCCTGAACACTTACAATTAGGCAAATGCATTGGATTGTCACACATTCTGACCCTAGAAAAAGTAACAAAGCTGTTTACTGCTTAGAATCAATGTTTTCTCAGTTTTTGCCTGTTTCGGGACAAAATGGGTAAAAGTGGTCTCTAAACACTCCAAATTCAACCTGAACTATTATAATTAGTAAAATGCATTTGATTGTTACATATTTTGACCCTAGAAAGAGTAACATAGCTGTTTACTGCTTCGAATCAATGTTTTCTCTCGGTTTTAGCCTGTTTTCTCGGTTTAAGCTTGTTTTGATATAAAATGGGTTTAAATGTTGTCCAAACACTCCAAATTTATCCTGAACTCATACAATTAGGCAAATGCATTGGATTGTCACACATTTTGACCCTAAAAATAGTAACATAGCTGTTTAATGCTTAGAATCAATGTTTTCTCTCGGTTTTAGCCTGTTTTCTCTGTTTAAGTCTGTTTTGGGATAAAACGGGTTTAAGTGTTGTCTAAACACTCCAAATTCATCCCGAACTCTTTTAATTAGTCAAATACATTGGGTTGTCATACATTGTGACCCTAGAAACAGTAACAAAGCTGTTTACTACTTAGAATCAATGTTTTCTCGGTTTTTGCTTGCTTCGGGACAAAATGGGTAAAAGTGGTCTCTAAACACTCCAAATTCAACCCGAACTCTTATAATTAGTCAAATAGATTGGATTGTTACATATTTTGACCCTAGAAAGAGTAACATAGCTGTTTACTGCTTCGAATCAATGGTTTCTCTTGGTTTTAGTCTGTTTTCTAGATTTAAGTCTGTTTTGGGATAAAACGGGTTTAAGTGTTGTCTAAACACTCCAAATTCATCCCGAACTCTTTTAATTAGTCAAATGCATTGGGTTGTCATACATTGTGACCCTAGAAACAGTAACAAAGCTGTTTACTACTTAGAATCAATGTTTTCTCGGTTTTTGCTTGCTTCGGGACAAAATGGGTAAAAGTGGTCTCTAAACACTCCAAATTCAACCCGAACTCTTATAATTAGTCAAATAGATTGGATTGTTACATATTTTGACCCTAGAAAGAGTAACATAGCTGTTTACTGCTACGAATCAATGTTTTCTCTCGATTTTAGCATGTTTTCTCGGTTTAAGCTTGTTTTGATATAAAATGGGTTTAAATGTTGTCTAAACACTCCAAATTCATTCTGAACTCTTACAATTAGGCAAATGCATTGGATTGTCACACATTGTGACCCTAGAATCAGTAACAAAGCTGTTTACTGGTTAGAATCAATGTTTTCTCGGTTTTTGCCTGTTTCGGGACAAAATGGGTAAAAGTGGTCTCTAAACACTCCAAATTCAACCCGAACTCTTATAATTAGTCAAATGGATTGGATTGTTACATATCTTGACCCTAGAAAGAATAACATAGCTGTTTACTGCTTCGAATCAATGTTTTCTCTCGGTTTTAGCCTGGTTTCTCTGTTTAAGTTTGTTTTGGGATAAAACGTGTTTAAGTGTTGTCTAAACACTCCAAATTCATCCTGAACACTTACAATTAGGCAAATGCATATGATTGTCACACATTATGACCCTAGAAAAAGTAACAAAGCTGTTTACTGCTTAGAATCAATGTTTTCTCAGTTTTTGCCTGTTTAGGGACAAAATGGGTAAAAGTGGTCTCTAAACACTCCAAATTCAACCTGAACTATTATAATTAGTAAAATGCATTTGATTGTTACATATTTTGACCCTAGAAAGAGTACATTGCTGTTTACTGCTTCGAATCAATGTTTTCTCTCGGTTTTAGCATTTTTTCTCGGTTTAAGCTTGTTTTGATATAAAATGGGTTTAAATGTTGTCCAAACACTCCAAATTCATCCTGAACTCATACAATTAGGCAAATGCATTGGATTGTCACACATTTTGACCCTAGAAATAGTAACATAGCTGTTTAATGCTTAGAACCAATGTTTTCTCTCGGTTTTAGCCTGTTTTCTCTGTTTAAGTTTGTTTTGGGATAAAACGTGTTTAAGTGTTGTCTAAACACTCCAAATTCATCCTGAACACTTACAATTAGGCAAATGCATTGGATTATCACACATTCTGACCCTAGAAACAGTAACAAAGCTGTTTACTGCTTCGAATCAATGTTTTCTTGGTTTTACCCTGTGTCTAGACAAAATGGGTAAAAGTGGTGTCTAAACACTCAAATTCAACCCGAACTCTTATAATTAGTCAAATGCAGTGGATTGTTACATATTTTGACCCTAGAAATAGTAACATAGCTGTTTACTGCTTCGAATCAATGGTTTCTCTTGGTTTTAGTCTGTTTTTAGATTTAAGTCTGTTTTGGGATAAAACGGGTTTAAGTGTTGTCTAAACACTCCAAATTCATCCCGAACTCTTTTAATTAGTCAAATGCATTGGGTTGTCATACATTGTGACCCTAGAAACAGTAACAAAGCTGTTTACTACTTAGAATCAATGTTTTCTCGGTTTTTGCTTGCTTCGGGACAAAATGGGTAAAAGTGGTCTCTAAACACTCCAAATTCAACCCGAACTCTTATAATTAGTCAAATAGATTGGATTGTTACATATTTTGACCCTAGAAAGAGTAACATAGCTGTTTACTGCTTCGAATCAATGTTTTCTCTCGATTTTAGCATGTTTTCTCGGTTTAAGCTTGTTTTGATATAAAATGGGTTTAAATGTTGTCTAAACACTCCAAATTCATTCTGAACTCTTACAATTAGGCAAATGCATTGGATTGTCACACATTGTGACCCTAGAAACAGTAACAAAGCTGTTTACTGCTTAGAATCAATGTTTTCTCGGTTTTTGCCTGTTTCGGAACAAAATGGGTAAAAGTGGTCTCTAAACACTCCAAATTCAACCCGAACTCTTATAATTAGTCAAATGGATTGGATTGTTACATATCTTGACCCTAGAAAGAATAACATAGCTGTTTACTGCTTCGAATCAATGTTTTCTCTCGGTTTTAGCCTGGTTTCTCTGTTTAAGTTTGTTTTGGGATAAAACGTGTTTAAGTGTTGTCTAAACACTCCAAATTCATCCTGAACACTTACAATTAGGCAAATGCATATGATTGTCACACATTCTGACCCTAGAAAAAGTAACAAAGCTGTTTACTGCTTAGAATTAATGTTTTCTCAGTTTTTGCCTGTTTAGGGACAAAATGGGTAAAAGTGGTCTCTAAACACTCCAAATTCAACCTGAACTATTATAATTAGTAAAATGCATTTGATTGTTACATATTTTGACCCTAGAAAGAGTACATTGCTGTTTACTGCTTCGAATCAATGTTTTCTCTCGGTTTTAGCCTGTTTTCTCGGTTTAAGCTTGTTTTGATATAAAATGGGTTTAAATGTTGTCCAAACACTCCAAATTCATCCTGAACTCATACAATTAGGCAAATGCATTGGATTATCACACATTTTGACCCTAGAAATAGTAACATAGCTGTTTAATGCTTAGAACCAATGTTTTCTCTCGGTTTTAGCCTGTTTTCTCTGTTTAAGTTTGTTTTGGGATAAAACGTGTTTAAGTGTTGTCTAAACACTCCAAATTCATCCTGAACACTTACAATTAGGCAAATGCATTGGATTATCACACATTCTGACCCTAGAAACAGTAACAAAGCTGTTTACTGCTTCGAATCAATGTTTTCTTGGTTTTACCCTGTGTCTAGACAAAATGGGTAAAAGTGGTGTCTAAACACTCAAATTCAACCCGAACTCTTATAATTTGTCAAATGCAGTGGATTGTTACATATTTTGACCCTAGAAATAGTAACATAGCTGTTTACTGCTTCGAATCAATGGTTTCTCTTGGTTTTAGTCTGTTTTCTAGATTTAAGTCTGTTTTGGGATAAAACGGGTTTAAGTGTTGTCTAAACACTCCAAATTCATCCCGAACTCTTTTAATTAGTCAAATGCATTGGGTTGTCATACATTGTGACCCTAGAAACAGTAACAAAGCTGTTTACTACTTAGAATCAATGTTTTCTCGGTTTTTGCTTGCTTCGGGACAAAATGGGTAAAAGTGGTCTCTAAACACTCCAAATTCAACCCGAACTCTTATAATTAGTCAAATAGATTGGATTGTTACATATTTTGACCCTAGAAAGAGTAACATAGCTGTTTACTGCTTCGAATCAATGTTTTCTCTCGGTTTTAGCCTGTTTTCTCGGTTTAAGCTTGTTTTGGGATAAAATGGGTTTAAATGTTGTCTAAACACTCCAAATTCATCCCGAACTCTTAAAATTAGTCAAATGTGTTGGGTTGTCACACATTGTGACCCTAGAAACAGTAACTAAGCTGTTTACTACTTAAAATCAATGTTTTCTCGGTTTTTGCCTGCTTCAGGACAAAATGGGTAAAAGTGGTCTCTAAACACTCCAAATTCAACCTGAACTCTTATAATTAGTCAAATGGATTAGATTGTTACATATTTTGACCCTAGAAAGAGTAACATAGCTGGTTACTGCTTCGAATCAATGTTTTCTCTCGGTTTTAGCCTGTTTTCTCGGTTTAAGCTTGTTTTGGGATAAAATGGGTTTAAATGTTGTCTAAACACTCCAAATTCATCCTGAACACTTACAATTAGGCAAATGCATTGGATTATCACACATTCTGACCCTAGAAACAGTAACAAAGCTGTTTACTGCTTCGAATCAATGTTTTCTTGGTTTTACCCTGTGTCTAGACAAAATGGGTAAAAGTGGTGTCTAAACACTCAAATTCAACCCGAACTCTTATAATTAGTCAAATGCAGTGGATTGTTACATATTTTGACCCTAGAAATAGTAACATAGCTGTTTACTGCTTCGAATCAATGGTTTCTCTTGGTTTTAGTCTGTTTTCTAGATTTAAGTCTGTTTTGGGATAAAACGGGTTTAAGTGTTGTCTAAACACTCCAAATTCATCCCGAACTCTTTTAATTAGTCAAATGCATTGGGTTGTCATACATTGTGACCCTAGAAACAGTAACAAAGCTGTTTACTACTTAGAATCAATGTTTTCTCGGTTTTTGCTTGCTTCGGGACAAAATGGGTAAAAGTGGTCTCTAAACACTCCAAATTCAACCCGAACTCTTATAATTAGTCAAATAGATTGGATTGTTACATATTTTGACCCTAGAAAGAGTAACATAGCTGTTTACTGCTTCGAATCAATGTTTTCTCTCGGTTTTAGCCTGTTTTCTCGGTTTAAGCTTGTTTTGGGATAAAATGGGTTTAAATGTTGTCTAAACACTCCAAATTCATCCCGAACTCTTAAAATTAGTCAAATGTGTTGGGTTGTCACACATTGTGACCCTAGAAACAGTAACAAAGCTGTTTACTACTTAAAATCAATGTTTTCTCGGTTTTTGTCTGCTTCAGGACAAAATGGGTAAAAGTGGTCTCTAAACACTCCAAATTCAACCCGAACTCTTATAATTAGTCAAATGGATTAGATTGTTACATATTTTGACCCTAGAAAGAGTAACATAGCTGGATACTGCTTCGAATCAATGTTTTCTCTCGGTTTTATCCTGTTTTCTCGGTTTAAGCTTGTTTTGGGATAAAATGGGTTTAAATGTTGTCTAAACACTCCAAATTCATCCTGAACTCTTACAAATAGGCAAATGCATTGGATTGTCACACATTGTGACCCTAGACACAGTAACAAAGCTCTTTACTACTAAGAATTAATGTTTTCTCGGTTTTTGCCTGTTTCGGGACAAAATGGGTAAAAGTGGTCTCTAGACACTCCAAATTCAACCCGAACTCTTATAATTAGTCAAATGGATTAGATTGCTACATATTTTGACCCTAGAAAGAGTAACATAGCTGTTTACTGCTTCGAATCAATGTTTTCTCTCGGTTTTAGCCTCTTTTCTCGGTTTAAGCATGTTTTGGGATAAAACACTCCAAATTCATCCCGAACTCTAAAAATTAGTAAAATGCATTGTAATGTCACACACTCTTACCCTAGAAACAGTAACAAAGCTGTTTACTACTTCAAATCAATGTTTTCTCGGTTTTAGCCTGTTTCGGGACAAAATAGGTATAATTGGTGTCTAAACACTCCAAATTCAACCGGAACACTTATAATAAGTCAAATGCATTGGATTGTTACACATTTTGACCCTAGAAATAGTAACATAGCTGTTTACTGCTTCGAATCAATGGTTTATCTCGGTTTTAGTCTGTTTTTTAGATTTAAGTCTGTTTTGGGATAAAACGGGTTTAAGTGTTGTCTAAACACTCCAAATTCATCCTGAACTCTTACAATTAGGCAAATGCATTGGATTGTTACACATTGTGACCCTAGAAACAGTAACAAAGCTCTTTACTACTAAGAATTAATGTTTTCTCGGTTTTAGCCTGTTGCGGGACAAAATGGGTATAATTGGTGTCTAAACACTCCTAATTCAACCGGAACTCTTCTAATAAGTCAAATGCATTGGATTGTAACATATTATGACCCTAGATAGAGTAACATAGCTGTTTACTGCTTCGAATCAATTTTGCCTCTCGGTTTTAGCCTAATTTCTCGGTTTAAGCCTCTTGTGGGATAAAATGGGTTTAAATGTTGGCTAAACACTCCAAATTCATCCCGAACTCTTTTAATTAGTCAAATGCATTGGGTTGTCATACATTGTGACCCTAGAAACAGTAACAAAGCTGTTTACTACTTAGAATCAATGTTTTCTCGGTTTTTGCTTGCTTCGGGACAAAATGGGTAAAAGTGGTCTCTAAACACTCCAAATTCAACCCGAACTCTTATAATTAGTCAAATAGATTGGATTGTTACATATTTTGACCCTAGAAAGAGTAACATAGCTGTTTACTGCTTCGAATCAATGGTTTCTCTTGGTTTTAGTCTGTTTTCTAGATTTAAGTCTGTTTTGGGATAAAACGGGTTTAAGTGTTGTCTAAACACTCCAAATTCATCCCGAACTCTTTTAATTAGTCAAATGCATTGGGTTGTCATACATTGTGACCCTAGAAACAGTAACAAAGCTGTTTACTACTTAGAATCAATGTTTTCTCGGTTTTTGCTTGCTTCGTGACAAAATGGGTAAAAGTGGTCTCTAAACACTCCAAATTCAACCCGAACTCTTATAATTAGTCAAATAGATTGGATTGTTACATATTTTGACCCTAGAAAGAGTAACATAGCTGTTTACTGCTTCGAATCAATGTTTTCTCTCGGTTTTAGCCTGTTTTCTCGGTTTAAGCTTGTTTTGGGATAAAATGGGTTTAAATGTTGTCTAAACACTCCAAATTCATCCCGAACTCTTAAAATTAGTCAAATGTGTTGGCTTGTCACACATTGTGACCCTAGAAACAGTAACAAAGCTGTTTACTACTTAAAATCAATGTTTTCTCGGTTTTTGCCTGCTTCAGGACAAAATGGGTAAAAGTGGTCTCTAAACACTCCAAATTCAACCCGAACTCTTATAATTAGTCAAATGGATTAGATTGTTACATATTTTGACCCTAGAAAGAGTAACATAGCTGGTTACTGCTTCGAATCAATGTTTTCTCTCGGTTTTAGCCTGTTTTCTCGGTTTAAGCTTGTTTTGGGATAAAATGGGTTTAAATGTTGTCTAAACACTCCAAATTCATCCTGAACTCTTACAAATAGGCAAATGCATTGGATTGTCACACATTGTGACCCTAGACACAGTAACAAAGCTCTTTACTACTAAGAATTAATGTTTTCTCGGTTTTTGCCTGTTTCGGGACAAAATGGGTAAAAGTGGTCTCTAGACACTCCAAATTCAACCCGAACTCTTATAATTAGTCAAATGGATTAGATTGCTACATATTTTGACCCTAGAAAGAGTAACATAGCTGTTTACTGCTTCGAATCAATGTTTTCTCTCGGTTTTAGCCTCTTTTCTCGGTTTAAGCATGTTTTGGGATAAAACACTCCAAATTCATCCCGAACTCTAAAAATTAGTAAAATGCATTGTAATGTCACACACTCTTACCCTAGAAACAGTAACAAAGCTGTTTACTACTTCAAATCAATGTTTTCTCGGTTTTAGCCTGTTTCGGGACAAAATAGGTATAATTGGTGTCTAAACACTCCAAATTCAACCGGAACACTTATAATAAGTCAAATGCATTGGATTGTTACACATTTTGACCCTAGAAATAGTAACATAGCTGTTTACTGCTTCAAATCAATGGTTTATCTCGGTTTTAGTCTGTTTTTTAGATTTAAGTCTGTTTTGGGATAAAACGGGTTTAAGTGTTGTCTAAACACTCCAAATTCATCCTGAACTCTTACAATTAGGCAAATGCATTGGATTGTTACACATTGTGACCCTAGAAACAGTAACAAAGCTCTTTACTACTAAGAATTAATGTTTTCTCGGTTTTAGCCTGTTGCGGGACAAAATGGGTATAATTGGTGTCTAAACACTCCTAATCCAACCGGAACTCTTCTAATAAGTCAAATGCATTGGATTGTAACATATTATGACCCTAGATAGAGTAACATAGCTGTTTACTGCTTCGAATCAATTTTGCCTCTCGGTTTTAGCCTAATTTCTCGGTTTAAGCCTCTTGTGGGATAAAATGGGTTTAAATGTTGGCTAAACACTCCAAATTCATCCCGAACTCTTAAAATTAGTCAAATGTGTTGGCTTGTCACACATTGTGACCCTAGAAACAGTAACAAATCTGTTTACTACTTAGAATCAATGTTTCCTCGGTTTTTGCCTGCTTCGGGACAAAATGGGTACAAGTGTTCTCTAAACACTCTAAATTCAACCCGAACTCTTATAATTAGTCAAATGGATTAGATTGTTACATATTTTGACCCTAGAAAGAGTAACATAGCTGTTTACTGCTTCGAATCAATGGTTTCTCTTGGTTTTAGTCTGTTTTCTAGATTTAAGTCTGTTTTGGGATAAAACGGGTTTAAGTGTTGTCTAAACACTCCAAATTCATCCCGAACTCTTTTAATTAGTCAAATGCATTGGGTTGTCATACATTGTGACCCTAGAAACAGTAACAAAGCTGTTTACTACTTAGAATCAATGTTTTCTCGGTTTTTGCTTGCTTCGGGACAAAATGGGTAAAAGTGGTCTCTAAACACTCCAAATTCAACCCGAACTCTTATAATTAGTCAAATAGATTGGATTGTTACATATTTTGACCCTAGAAAGAGTAACATAGCTGTTTACTGCTTCGAATCAATGTTTTCTCTCGGTTTTAGCCTGTTTTCTCGGTTTAAGCTTGTTTTGGGATAAAATGGGTTTAAATGTTGTCTAAACACTCCAAATTCATCCCGAACTCTTAAAATTAGTCAAATGTGTTGGGTTGTCACACATTGTGACCCTAGAAACAGTAACAAAGCTGTTTACTACTTAAAATCAATGTTTTCTCGGTTTTTGCCTGCTTCAGGACAAAATGGGTAAAAGTGGTCTCTAAACACTCCAAATTCAACCCGAACTCTTATAATTAGTCAAATGGATTAGATTGCTACATATTTTGACCCTAGAAAGAGTAACATAGCTGTTTACTGCTTCGAATCAATGTTTTCTCTCGGTTTTAGCCTCTTTTCTCGGTTTAAGCATGTTTTGGGATAAAACACTCCAAATTCATCCCGAACTCTAAAAATTAGTAAAATGCATTGTAATGTCACACACTCTTACCCTAGAAACAGTAACAAAGCTGTTTACTACTTCAAATCAATGTTTTCTCGGTTTTAGCCTGTTTCGGGACAAAATAGGTATAATTGGTGTCTAAACACTCCAAATTCAACCGGAACACTTATAATAAGTCAAATGCATTGGATTGTTACACATTTTGACCCTAGAAATAGTAACATAGCTGTTTACTGCTTCGAATCAATGGTTTATCTCGGTTTTAGTCTGTTTTTTAGATTTAAGTCTGTTTTGGGATAAAACGGGTTTAAGTGTTGTCTAAACACTCCAAATTCATCCTGAACTCTTACAATTAGGCAAATGCATTGGATTGTTACACATTGTGACCCTAGAAACAGTAACAAAGCTCTTTACTACTAAGAATTAATGTTTTCTCGGTTTTAGCCTGTTGCGGGACAAAATGGGTATAATTGGTGTCTAAACACTCCTAATTCAACCGGAACTCTTCTAATAAGTCAAATGCATTGGATTGTAACATATTATGACCCTAGATAGAGTAACATAGCTGTTTACTGCTTCGAATCAATTTTGCCTCTCGGTTTTAGCCTAATTTCTCGGTTTAAGCCTCTTGTGGGATAAAATGGGTTTAAATGTTGGCTAAACACTCCAAATTCATCCCGAACTCTTTTAATTAGTCAAATGCATTGGGTTGTCATACATTGTGACCCTAGAAACAGTAACAAAGCTGTTTACTACTTAGAATCAATGTTTTCTCGGTTTTTGCTTGCTTCGGGACAAAATGGGTAAAAGTGGTCTCTAAACACTCCAAATTCAACCCGAACTCTTATAATTAGTCAAATAGATTGGATTGTTACATATTTTGACCCTAGAAAGAGTAACATAGCTGTTTACTGCTTCGAATCAATGGTTTCTCTTGGTTTTAGTCTGTTTTCTAGATTTAAGTCTGTTTTGGGATAAAACGGGTTTAAGTGTTGTCTAAACACTCCAAATTCATCCCGAACTCTTTTAATTAGTCAAATGCATTGGGTTGTCATACATTGTGACCCTAGAAACAGTAACAAAGCTGTTTACTACTTAGAATCAATGTTTTCTCGGTTTTTGCTTGCTTCGGGACAAAATGGGTAAAAGTGGTCTCTAAACACTCCAAATTCAACCCGAACTCTTATAATTAGTCAAATAGATTGGATTGTTACATATTTTGACCCTAGAAAGAGTAACATAGCTGTTTACTGCTTCGAATCAATGGTTTCTCTTGGTTTTAGTCTGTTTTCTAGATTTAAGTCTGTTTTGGGATAAAACGGGTTTAAGTGTTGTCTAAACACTCCAAATTCATCCCGAACTCTTTTAATTAGTCAAATGCATTGGGTTGTCATACATTGTGACCCTAGAAACAGTACCAAAGCTGTTTACTACTTAGAATCAATGTTTTCTCGGTTTTTGCTTGCTTCGGGACAAAATGGGTAAAAGTGGTCTCTAAACACTCCAAATTCAACCCGAACTCTTATAATTAGTCAAATAGATTGGATTGTTACATATTTTGACCCTAGAAAGAGTAACATAGCTGTTTACTGCTTCGAATCAATGTTTTCTCTCGGTTTTAGCCTGTTTTCTCGGTTTAAGCTTGTTTTGGGATAAAATGGGTTTAAATGTTGTCTAAACACTCCAAATTCATCCCGAACTCTTAAAATTAGTCAAATGTGTTGGCTTGTCACACATTGTGACCCTAGAAACAGTAACAAAGCTGTTTACTACTTAAAATCAATGTTTTCTCGGTTTTTGCCTGCTTCAGGACAAAATGGGTAAAAGTGGTCTCTAAACACTCCAAATTCAACCCGAACTCTTATAATTAGTCAAATGGATTAGATTGTTACATATTTTGACCCTAGAAAGAGTAACATAGCTGGTTACTGCTTCGAATCAATGTTTTCTCTCGGTTTTAGCCTGTTTTCTCGGTTTAAGCTTGTTTTGGGATAAAATGGGTTTAAATGTTGTCTAAACACTCCAAATTCATCCTGAACTCTTACAAATAGGCAAATGCATTGGATTGTCACACATTGTGACCCTAGACACAGTAACAAAGCTCTTTACTACTAAGAATTAATGTTTTCTCGGTTTTTGCCTGTTTCGGGACAAAATGGGTAAAAGTGGTCTCTAGACACTCCAAATTCAACCCGAACTCTTATAATTAGTCAAATGGATTAGATTGCTCCATATTTTGACCCTAGAAAGAGTAACATAGCTGTTTACTGCTTCGAATCAATGTTTTCTCTCGGTTTTAGCCTCTTTTCTCGGTTTAAGCATGTTTTGGGATAAAACACTCCAAATTCATCCCGAACTCTAAAAATTAGTAAAATGCATTGTAATGTCACACACTCTTACCCTAGAAACAGTAACAAAGCTGTTTACTACTTCAAATCAATGTTTTCTCGGTTTTAGCCTGTTTCGGGACAAAATAGGTATAATTGGTGTCTAAACACTCCAAATTCAACCGGAACACTTATAATAAGTCAAATGCATTGGATTGTTACACATTTTGACCCTAGAAATAGTAACATAGCTGTTTACTGCTTCAAATCAATGGTTTATCTCGGTTTTAGTCTGTTTTTTAGATTTAAGTCTGTTTTGGGATAAAACGGGTTTAAGTGTTGTCTAAACACTCCAAATTCATCCTGAACTCTTACAATTAGGCAAATGCATTGGATTGTTACACATTGTGACCCTAGAAACAGTAACAAAGCTCTTTACTACTAAGAATTAATGTTTTCTCGGTTTTAGCCTGTTGCGGGACAAAATGGGTATAATTGGTGTCTAAACACTCCTAATCCAACCGGAACTCTTCTAATAAGTCAAATGCATTGGATTGTAACATATTATGACCCTAGATAGAGTAACATAGCTGTTTACTGCTTCGAATCAATTTTGCCTCTCGGTTTTAGCCTAATTTCTCGGTTTAAGCCTCTTGTGGGATAAAATGGGTTTAAATGTTGGCTAAACACTCCAAATTCATCCCGAACTCTTAAAATTAGTCAAATGTGTTGGCTTGTCACACATTGTGACCCTAGAAACAGTAACAAAGCTGTTTACTACTTAGAATCAATGTTTCCTCGGTTTTTGCCTGCTTCGGGACAAAATGGGTACAAGTGTTCTCTAAACACTCTAAATTCAACCCGAACTCTTATAATTAGTCAAATGGATTAGATTGTTACATATTTTGACCCTAGAAAGAGTAACATAGCTGTTTACTGCTTCGAATCAATGGTTTCTCTTGGTTTTAGTCTGTTTTCTAGATTTAAGTCTGTTTTGGGATAAAACGGGTTTAAGTGTTGTCTAAACACTCCAAATTCATCCCGAACTCTTTTAATTAGTCAAATGCATTGGGTTGTCATACATTGTGACCCTAGAAACAGTAACAAAGCTGTTTACTACTTAGAATCAATGTTTTCTCGGTTTTTGCTTGCTTCGGGACAAAATGGGTAAAAGTGGTCTCTAAACACTCCAAATTCAACCCGAACTCTTATAATTAGTCAAATAGATTGGATTGTTACATATTTTGACCCTAGAAAGAGTAACATAGCTGTTTACTGCTTCGAATCAATGTTTTCTCTCGGTTTAAGCTTGTTTTGGGATAAAATGGGTTTAAATGTTGTCTAAACACTCCAAATTCATCCCGAACTCTTAAAATTAGTCAAATGTGTTGGGTTGTCACACATTGTGACCCTAGAAACAGTAACAAAGCTGTTTACTACTTAAAATCAATGTTTTCTCGGTTTTTGCCTGCTTCAGGACAAAATGGGTAAAAGTGGTCTCTAAACACTCCAAATTCAACCCGAACTCTTATAATTAGTCAAATGGATTAGATTGCTACATATTTTGACCCTAGAAAGAGTAACATAGCTGTTTACTGCTTCGAATCAATGTTTTCTCTCGGTTTTAGCCTCTTTTCTCGGTTTAAGCATGTTTTGGGATAAAACACTCCAAATTCATCCCGAACTCTAAAAATTAGTAAAATGCATTGTAATGTCACACACTCTTACCCTAGAAACAGTAACAAAGCTGTTTACTACTTCAAATCAATGTTTTCTCGGTTTTAGCCTGTTTCGGGACAAAATAGGTATAATTGGTGTCTAAACACTCCAAATTCAACCGGAACACTTATAATAAGTCAAATGCATTGGATTGTTACACATTTTGACCCTAGAAATAGTAACATAGCTGTTTACTGCTTCGAATCAATGGTTTATCTCGGTTTTAGTCTGTTTTTTAGATTTAAGTCTGTTTTGGGATAAAACGGGTTTAAGTGTTGTCTAAACACTCCAAATTCATCCTGAACTCTTACAATTAGGCAAATGCATTGGATTGTTACACATTGTGACCCTAGAAACAGTAACAAAGCTCTTTACTACTAAGAATTAATGTTTTCTCGGTTTTAGCCTGTTGCGGGACAAAATGGGTATAATTGGTGTCTAAACACTCCTAATTCAACCGGAACTCTTCTAATAAGTCAAATGCATTGGATTGTAACATATTATGACCCTAGATAGAGTAACATAGCTGTTTACTGCTTCGAATCAATTTTGCCTCTCGGTTTTAGCCTAATTTCTCGGTTTAAGCCTCTTGTGGGATAAAATGGGTTTAAATGTTGGCTAAACACTCCAAATTCATCCCGAACTCTTTTAATTAGTCAAATGCATTGGGTTGTCATACATTGTGACCCTAGAAACAGTAACAAAGCTGTTTACTACTTAGAATCAATGTTTTCTCGGTTTTTGCTTGCTTCGGGACAAAATGGGTAAAAGTGGTTTCTAAACACTCCAAATTCAACCCGAACTCTTATAATTAGTCAAATAGATTGGATTGTTACATATTTTGACCCTAGAAAGAGTAACATAGCTGTTTACTGCTTCGAATCAATGGTTTCTCTTGGTTTTAGTCTGTTTTCTAGATTTAAGTCTGTTTTGGGATAAAACGGGTTTAAGTGTTGTCTAAACACTCCAAATTCATCCCGAACTCTTTTAATGAGTCAAATGCATTGGGTTGTCATACATTGTGACCCTAGAAACAGTAACAAAGCTGTTTACTACTTAGAATCAATGTTTTCTCGGTTTTTGCTTGCTTCGGGACAAAATGGGTAAAAGTGGTCTCTAAACACTCCAAATTCAACCCGAACTCTTATAATTAGTCAAATAGATTGGATTGTTACATATTTTGACCCTAGAAAGAGTAACATAGCTGTTTACTGCTTCGAATCAATGTTTTCTCTCGGTTTTAGCCTGTTTTCTCGGTTTAAGCTTGTTTTGGGATAAAATGGGTTTAAATGTTGTCTAAACACTCCAAATTCATCCCGAACTCTTAAAATTACTCAAATGTGTTGGGTTGTCACACATTGTGACCCTAGAAACAGTAACAAAGCTGTTTACTACTTAAAATCAATGTTTTCTCGGTTTTTGCCTGCTTCAGGACAAAATGGGTAAAAGTGGTCTCTAAACACTCCAAATTCAACCCGAACTCTTATAATTAGTCAAATGGATTAGATTGTTACATATTTTGACCCTAGAAAGAGTAACATAGCTGGTTACTGCTTCGAATCAATGTTTTCTCTCGGTTTTAGCCTGTTTTCTCGGTTTAAGCTTGTTTTGGGATAAAATGGGTTTAAATGTTGTCTAAACACTCCAAATTCATCCTGAACTCTTACAAATAGGCAAATGCATTGGATTGTCACAAATTGTGACCCTAGACACAGTAACAAAGCTCTTTACTACTAAGAATTAATGTTTTCTCGGTTTTTGCCTGTTTCGGGACAAAATGGGTAAAAGTGGTCTCTAGACACTCCAAATTCAACCCGAACTCTTATAATTAGTCAAATGGATTAGATTGCTACATATTTTGACCCTGGAAAGAGTAACATAGCTGTTTACTGCTTCGAATCAATGTTTTCTCTCGGTTTTAGCCTCTTTTCTCGGTTTAAGCATGTTTTGGGATAAAACACTCCAAATTCATCCCGAACTCTAAAAATTAGTAAAATGCATTGTAATGTCACACACTCTTACCCTAGAAACAGTAACAAAGCTGTTTACTACTTCAAATCAATGTTTTCTCGGTTTTAGCCTGTTTCGGGACAAAATAGGTATAATTGGTGTCTAAACACTCCAAATTCAACCGGAACACTTATAATAAGTCAAATGCATTGGATTGTTACACATTTTGACCCTAGAAATAGTAACATAGCTGTTTACTGCTTCGAATCAATGGTTTATCTCGGTTTTAGTCTGTTTTTTAGATTTAAGTCTGTTTTGGGATAAAACGGGTTTAAGTGTTGTCTAAACACTCCAAATTCATCCTGAACTCTTACAATTAGGCAAATGCATTGGATTGTTACACATTGTGACCCTAGAAACAGTAACAAAGCTCTTTACTACTAAGAATTAATGTTTTCTCGGTTTTAGCCTATTGCGGGACAAAATGGGTATAATTGGTGTCTAAACACTCCTAATTCAACCGGAACTCTTCTAATAAGTCAAATGCATTGGATTGTAACATATTATGACCCTAGATAGAGTAACATAGCTGTTTACTGCTTCGAATCAATTTTGCCTCTCGGTTTTAGCCTAATTTCTCGGTTTAAGCCTCTTGTGGGATAAAATGGGTGTAAATGTTGACTAAACACTCCAAATTCATCCCGAACTCTTAAAATTAGTCAAATGTATTGGGTTGTCACACATTGTGACCCTAGAAACAGTAACAAAGCTGTTTACTACCTAGAATCAATGTTTTCTCGGTTTTTGTCTGCTTAGGGACAAAATGGGTAAAAGTGGTATCTAAGCACTCCAAATTCAACTCCAACTCTTATAATTAGTCAAATGCATTAGATTGTTACATACTTTGACCCTAGAAAGAGTAACATAGCTGTTTACTGCTTCGAATCAATGTTTTCTCTCGGTTTTAGCCTGTTTTCTCGGTTTTAGCTTGTTTTGGGATAAAATGGGTTTAAATGTTGTCTAAACACTCCAAATTGATCCTGAACTCTTACAATTAGGCAAATGCATTGGATTGTCACACATTGTGACCCTAGAAACAGTAACAAAGCTGTTTACTACTTCAAATCAATGTTTTCTCGGTTTTAGCCTGTTGCGGGACAAAATGGGTAAAAGTGGTGTCTAAACACTCCTAATTCAAACCGAACTCTTCTAATAAGTCAAATGTATTGGATTGTAACATATTATGACCCTAGATAGAGTAACATAGCTGTTTACTGCTTCGAATCAATTTTGTCTCTCGGTTTTAGCCTATTTTCTCGGTTTAAGCCTGTTGTGGGATAAAATGGGTTTAAATGTTGGCTAAACACTCCAAATTCATCCCGAACTCTTAAAATTAGTCAAATGTGTTGGCTTGTCACACATTGTGACCCTATAAACAGTAACAAAGCTGTTTACTACTTAGAATCAATGTTTCCTCGGTTTTTGCCTGCTTCGGGACAAAATGGGTACAAGTGTTCTCTAAACACTCTAAATTCAACCCGAACTCTTATAATTAGTCAAATGGATTATATTGTTACATATTTTGACCCTAGAAAGAGTAACATAGCTGTTTACTGCTTTGAATCAATGTTTTCTCTCGGTTTTAGCCTGTTTTCTCGGTTTAAGCTTGTTTTGGGATAAAATGGGTTTAAATGTTGTCTAAACACTCCAAATTCATCCTGAACTCTTACAATTAGGCAAATGCATTGGATTGTTACACATTGTGACCCTAGAAACAGTAAGAAAGCTCTTTACTACTAAGAATTAATGTTTTCTCGGTTTTTGCCTGTTTCAGGACAAAATGGGTAAAAGTGGTCTCTAGACACTCCAAATTCAACCTGAAATCTTATAATTAGTCAAATGGATTAGATTGTTACATATTTTGACCCTAGAAAGAGTAACATAGCTGTTTACTGCTTCGAATCAATGTTTTCTCTCGGTCTTAGCCTGTTTTCTCGATTTAAGTCTGTTTTGGGATAAAACGGGTTTAAGTGTTGTCTAAACACTCCAAATTCATCCCGACCTCTTAAAACTAGTAAAATGCATTGTACTGTCACAAATTCTTACCCTAGAAACCGTAACAAAGCTGTTTACTACTTCAAATCAATGTTTTCTCGGTTTTAGCCTGTTGCGGGACAAAATGGGTAAAATTGGTGTCTAAACACTCCTAATTCAACCGGAACTCTTCTAATAAGTCAAATGCATTGGATTGTAACATATTATGACCCTAGATAGAGTAACATAGCTGGTTACTGCTTCAAATCAATTTTGTCTCTCGGTTTTAGCCTGTTTTCTCGGTTTAAGCTTGTTTTGGGATAAAATGGGTTTAAATGTTGTCTAAACACTCCAAATTCATCCTGAACTCTTACAATTAGGCAAATGCATTGGATTGTCACACATTGTGACCCTAGAAACAGTAACAAAGCTCTTTACTACTTAAAATCAATGTTTTCTCGGTTTTTGCCTGCTTCAGGACAAAATGGGTAAAAGTGGTCTCTAAACACTCCAAATTCAACCCGAACTCTTATAATTAGTCAAATGGATTAGATTGTTACATATTTTGACCCTAGAAAGAGTAACATAGCTGGTTACTGCTTCGAATCAATGGTTTATCTCGGTTTTAGTCTGTTTTTTAGATTTAAGTCTGTTTTGGGATAAAACGGGTTTAAGTGTTGTCTAAACACTCCAAATTCATCCTGAACTCTTACAATTAGGCAAATGCATTGGATTGTTACACATTGTGACCCTAGAAACAGTAACAAAGCTCTTTACTACTAAGAATTAATGTTTTCTCGGTTTTAGCCTGTTGCGGGACAAAATGGGTATAATTGGTGTCTAAACACTCCTAATTCAACCGGAACTCTTCTAATAAGTCAAATGCATTGGATTGTAACATATTATGACCCTAGATAGAGTAACATAGCTGTTTACTGCTTCGAATCAATTTTGCCTCTCGGTTTTAGCCTAATTTCTCGGTTTAAGCCTCTTGTGGGATAAAATGGGTGTAAATGTTGACTAAACACTCCAAATTCATCCCGAACTCTTAAAATTAGTCAAATGTATTGGGTTGTCACACATTGTGACCCTAGAAACAGTAACAAAGCTGTTTACTACCTAGAATCAATGTTTTCTCGGTTTTTGTCTGCTTAGGGACAAAATGGGTAAAAGTGGTATCTAAGCACTCCAAATTCAACTCCAACTCTTATAATTAGTCAAATGCATTAGATTGTTACATACTTTGACCCTAGAAAGAGTAACATAGCTGTTTACTGCTTCGAATCAATGTTTTCTATCGGTTTTAGCCTGTTTTCTCGGTTTTAGCCTGTTTTCTCGGTTTTAGCTTGTTTTGGGATAAAATGGGTTTAAATGTTGTCTAAACACTCCAAATTGATCCTGAACTCTTACAATTAGGCAAATGCATTGGATTCTCACACATTGTGACCCTAGAAACAGTAACAAAGCTGTTTACTACTTCAAATCAATGTTTTCTCGGTTTTAGCCTGTTGCGGGACAAAATGGGTAAAAGTGGTGTCTAAACACTCCTAATTCAAACCGAACTCTTCTAATAAGTCAAATGTATTGGATTGTAACATATTATGACCCTAGATAGAGTAACATAGCTGTTTACTGCTTCGAATCAATTTTGTCTCTCGGTTTTAGCCTATTTTCTCGGTTTAAGCCTGTTGTGGGATAAAATGGGTTTAAATGTTGGCTAAACACTCCAAATTCATCCCGAACTCTTAAAATTAGTCAAATGTGTTGGCTTGTCACACATTGTGACCCTAGAAACAGTAACAAAGCTGTTTACTACTTAGAATCAATGTTTCCTCGGTTTTTGCCTGCTTCGGGACAAAATGGGTACAAGTGTTCTCTAAACACTCTAAATTCAACCCGAACTCTTATAATTAGTCAAATGGATTAGATTGTTACATATTTTGACCCTAGAAAGAGTAACATAGCTGTTTACTGCTTTGAATAAATGTTTTCTCTCGGTTTTAGCCTGTTTTCTCGGTTTAAGCTTGTTTTGGGATAAAATGGGTTTAAATGTTGTCTAAACACTCCAAATTCATCCTGAACTCTTACAATTAGGCAAATGCATTGGATTGTTACACATTGTGACCCTAGAAACAGTAACAAAGCTCTTTACTACTAAGAATTAATGTTTTCTCGGTTTTTGCCTGTTTCGGGACAAAATGGGTAAAAGTGGTCTCTAGACACTCCAAATTCAACCTGAAATCTTATAATTAGTCAAATGGATTAGATTGTTACATATTTTGACCCTAGAAAGAGCAACATAGATGTTTACTGCTTCGAATCAATGTTTTCTCTCGGTCTTAGCCTGTTTTCTCGATTTAAGTCTGTTTTGGGATAAAACGGGTTTAAGTGTTGTCTAAACACTCCAAACTCATCCCGACCACTTAAAAGTAGTAAAATGCATTGTACTGTCACACATTCTTACCCTAGAAACTGTAACAAAGCTGTTTACTACTTCAAATCAATGTTTTCTCGGTTTTAGCCTGTTGCGGGACAAAATGGGTATAATTGGTGTCTAAACACTCCTAATTCAACCGGAACTCTTCTAATAAGTCAAATGCATTGGATTGTAACATATTATGACCCTAGATAGAGTAACATAGCTGGTTACTGCTTCAAATCAATTTTGTGTCTCGGTTTTAGGCTATTTTCTCTGTTTAAGCCTGTTGTGGGATAAAATGGGTTTAAATGTTGGCTAAACACTCCAAATTCATCCCGAACTCTTACAATTAGCCAAATGCATTGGATTGTCACACATTGAGACCCTAGAAACAGTAATAAAGCTGTTTACTACTTAAAATCAATGTTTTCTCGGTTTTTGCCTGCTTCAGGACAAAATGGGTAAAAGTGGTCTCTAAACACTCCAAATTCAACCCGAACTCTTATAATTAGTCAAATGGATTAGATTGTTACATATTTTGACCCTAGAAAGAGTAACATAGCTGTTTACTGCTTCGAATCAATGTTTTCTCTCGGTTTTAGCCTGTTTTCTCGGTTTAAGCTTGTTTTGGGATAAAATGGGTTTAAATGTTGTCTAAACACTCCAAATTCATCCCGAACTCTTAAAATTAGTCAAATGTGTTGGGTTGTCACACATTGTGACCCTAGAAACAGTAACAAAGCTGTTTACTACTTAAAATCAATGTTTTCTCGGTTTTTGCCTGCTTCAGGACAAAATGGGTAAAAGTGGTCTCTAAACACTCCAAATTCAACCCGAACTCTTATAATTAGTCAAATGGATTAGATTGTTACATATTTTGACCCTAGAAAGAGTAACATAGCTGTTTACTGCTTCGAATCAATGTTTTCTCTCGGTTTTAGCCTGTTTTCTCGGTTTAAGCTTGTTTTGGGATAAAATGGGTTTAAATGTTGTCTAAACACTCCAAATTCATCCTGAACTCTTACAATTAGGCAAATGCATTGGATTGTCACACATTGTGACCCTAGACACAGTAACAAAGCTCTTTACTACTAAGAATTAATGTTTTCTCGGTTTTTGCCTGTTTCGGGACAAAATGGGTAAAAGTGGTCTCTAGACACTCCAAATTCAACCCGAACTCTTATAATTAGTCAAATGGATTAGATTGCTACATATTTTGACCCTAGAAAGAGTAACATAGCTGTTTACTGCTTCGAATCAATGTTTTCTCTCGGTTTTAGCCTGTTTTCTCGGTTTAAGCATGTTTTGGGATAAAACACTCCAAATTCATCCCGAACTCTAAAAATTAGTAAAATGCATTGTAATGTCACACACTCTTACCCTAGAAACAGTAACAAAGCTGTTTACTACTTCAAATCAATGTTTTCTCGGTTTTAGCCTGTTTCGGGACAAAATAGGTATAATTGGTGTCTAAACACTCCAAATTCAACCGGAACACTTATAATAAGTCAAATGCATTGGATTGTTACACATTTTGACCCTAGAAATAGTAACATAGCTGTTTACTGCTTCGAATCAATGGTTTATCTCGGTTTTAGTCTGTTTTTTAGATTTAAGTCTGTTTTGGGATAAAACGGGTTTAAGTGTTGTCTAAACACTCCAAATTCATCCTGAACTCTTACAATTAGGCAAATGCATTGGATTGTTACACATTGTGACCCTAGAAACAGTAAGAAAGCTCTTTACTACTAAGAATTAATGTTTTCTCGGTTTTAGCCTGTTGCGGGACAAAATGGGTATAATTGGTGTCTAAACACTCCTAATTCAACCGCAACTCTTCTAATAAGTCAAATGCATTGGATTGTAACATATTATGACCCTAGATAGAGTAACATAGCTGTTTACTGCTTCGAATCAATTTTGCCTCTCGGTTTTAGCCTAATTTCTCGGTTTAAGCCTCTTGTGGGATTAAATGGGTGTAAATGTTGACTAAACACTCCAAATTCATCCCGAACTCTTAAAATTAGTCAAATGTATTGGGTTGTCACACATTGTGACCCTAGAAACAGTAACAAAGCTGTTTACTACCTAGAATCAATGTTTTCTCGGTTTTTGTCTGCTTAGGGACAAAATGGGTAAAAGTGGTATCTAAACACTCCAAATTGAACTCCAACTCTTATAATTAGTCAAATGCATTAGATTGTTACATACTTTGACCCTAGAAAGAGTAACATAGCTGTTTACTGCTTCGAATCAATGTTTTCTCTCGGTTTTAGCCTGTTTTCTCGGTTTTAGCTTGTTTTGGGATAAAATGGGTTTAAATGTTGTCTAAACACTCCAAATTCATCCTGAACTCTTACAATTAGGCAAATGCATTGGATTGTCACACATTGTGACCCTAGAAACAGTAACAAAGCTGTTTACTACTTCAAATCAATGTTTTCTCGGTTTTAGCCTGTTGCGGGACAAAATGGGTAAAAGTGGTGTCTAAACACTCCTAATTCAAACCGAACTCTTCTAATAAGTCAAATGTATTGGATTGTAACATATTATGACCCTAGATAGAGTAACATAGCTGTTTACTGCTTCGAATCAATTTTGTCTCTCGGTTTTAGCCTATTTTCTCGGTTTAAGCCTGTTGTGGGATAAAATGGGTTTAAATGTTGGCTAAACACTCCAAATTCATCCCGAACTCTTAAAATTAGTCAAATGTGTTGGGTTGTCACACATTGTGACCCTAGAAACAGTAACAAAGCTGTTTACTACTTAGAATCAATGTTTCCTCGGTTTTTGCCTGCTTCGGGACAAAATGGGTACAAGTGTTCTCTAAACACTCTAAATTCAACCCGAACTCTTATAATTAGTCAAATGGATTAGATTGTTACATATTTTGACCCTAGAAAGAGTAACATAGCTTTTTACTGCTTTGAATCAATGTTTTCTCTCGGTTTTAGCCTGTTTTCTCGGTTTAAGCTTGTTTTGGGATAAAATGGGTTTAAATGTTGTCTAAACACTCCAAATTCATCCTGAACTCTTACAATTAGGCAAATGCATTGGATTGTTACACATTGTGACCCTAGAAACAGTAACAAAGCTCTTTACTACTAAGAATTAATGTTTTCTCGGTTTTTGCCTTTTTCGGGAGAAAATGGGTAAAAGTGGTCTCTAGACACTCCAAATTCAACCTGAAATCTTATAATTAGTCAAATGGATTAGATTGTTACATATTTTGACCCTAGAAAGAGTAACATAGCTGTTTACTGCTTCGAATCAATGTTTTCTCTCGGTCTTAGCCTGTTTTCTCGATTTAAGTCTGTTTTGGGATAAAACGGGTTTAAGTGTTGTCTAAACACTCCAAATTCATCCCGACCTCTTAAAACTAGTAAAATGCATTGTACTGTCACACATTCTTACCCTAGAAACTGTAACAAAGCTGTTTACTACTTCAAATCAATGTTTTCTCGGTTTTAGCCTGTTGCGGGACAAAATGGGTAAAATTGGTGTCTAAACACTCCTAATTCAACCGGAACTCTTCTAATAAGTCAAATGCATTGGATTGTAACATATTATGACCCTAGATAGAGTAACATAGCTGTTTACTACTTCAAATCAAAGTTTTCTCGGTTTTAGCCTGTTTCGGGACAAAATAGGTATAATTGGTGTCTAAACACTCCAAATTTAACCGGAACTCTTATAATAAGTCAAATGCATTGGATTGTTACATATTTTGACCCTAGAAATAGTAACATAGCTGTTTACTGCTTCGAATCAATGTTTTCTCTCGGTTTTAGCCTGTTTTCTCGATTTAAGCATGTTTTGGGATAAAACACCCCAAATTCATCCCAAACTCTAAAAATTAGTAAAATGCATTGTAATGTCACACACTCTTACACTAGAAACAGTAACAAAGCTGTTTACTACTTCAAATCAATGTTTTCTCAGTTTTAGCCTGTTTCGGGACAAAATAGGTATAATTGGTGTCTAAACACTCCAAATTCAACCGGAACTCTTATAATAAGTCAAATGCATTGGATTGTTACATATTTTGACCCTAGAAATAGTAACATAGCTGTTTACTGCTTCGAATCAATGGTTTATCTCGGTTTTAGTCTGTTTTTTAGATTTAAGTCTGTTTTGGGATAAAACGGGTTCAAGTGTTGTCTAAACACTCCAAATTCATCCCGACCTCTTAAAACTAGTAAAATGCATTGTACTGTCACACATTCTTCCCCTAGAAACAGTAACAAAGCTGTTTACTACTTCAAATCAATGTTTTCTCGGTTTTAGCCTGTTGCGGGACAAAATGGGTAAAAGTGGTGTCTAAACACTCCTAATTCAACCGAAACTCTTCTAATAAGTCAAATGCATTGGATTGTAACATGGTTTGACCCTAGAAATAGTAACATAGCTTTTTACTGCTTCGAATCAATGGTTTATCTCGGTTTTAGTCTGTTTTTTAGATTTAAGTCTGTTTTGGGATAAAACGGGTTTAAGTGTTGTCTAAACACTCCAAATTCATCCCGACCTCTTAAAACTAGTAAAATGCATTGCACTGTCACACATTCTTACCCTAGAAACAGTAACAAAGCTGTTTACTACTTCAAATCAATGTTTTCTCGGTTTTAGCCTGTTGCGGGACAAAATGGGTAAAAGTGGTGTCTAAACACTCCAAATTCAACTCGAACACTTATAATTAGTCAAATGCATTAGATTGTTACATATTTTGACCCTATAAAGAGTAACATAGCTGTTTACTGCTTCGAATCAATGTTTTCTATCGGTTTTAGCCTGTTTTCTCGGTTTAAGCTTGTTTTGGGATAAAATGGGTTTAAATGTTGTCTAAACACTCCAAATTCATCCTGAACTCTTAAAACTAGGCAAATGTATTGGATTGTCACACATTGTGACCCTAGAAACAGTAACAAATCTGTTTACTACTTAGAATCAATGTTTTCTCGGTTTTTGCCTGCTTCGGGACAAAATGGGTAAAAGTGGTCTCTAAACACTACAAATTCAACCTGAACTCTTATAATTAGTCAAATGGATTGGATTGTTACATATTTTGACCCTAGAAAGAGTAACATAGCTGTTTACTGCTTTGAATCAATGTTTTCTCTCGGTTTTAGCCTGTTTTCTCGGTTTAACCTTGTTTTAGGATAAAATGGGTTTAAGTGTTGTCTAAACACTCCAAATTCATCCTGAACTCTTAGAATTAGGCAAATGCATTGGATTGTCACACATTGTGACCCTAGAAACAGTAACAAAGCTGTTTACTACTAAGAATTAATGTTTTCTCGGTTTTTGCCTGTTTCGGGACAAAATGGGTAAAAGTGGTCTCTAGACACTCCAAATTCAACCTGAAATCTTATAATTAGTCAAATGGATTAGATTGTTACATATTTTGACCCTAGAAAGAGTAACATAGCTGTTTACTGCTTCGAATCAATGTTTTCTCTCGGTTTTAGCCTGTTTTCTCGGTTTAAGCATGTTTTGGGATAAAACACTCCAAATTCATCCCGAACTCTAAAAATTAGTAAAATGCATTGTAATGTCACACACTCTTACCCTAGAAACAGTAACAAAGCTGTTTACTACTTCAAATCAATGTTTTCTCGGTTTTAGCCTGTTTCGGGACAAAATAGGTATAATTGGTGTCTAAACACTCCAAATTCAACCGGAACACTTATAATAAGTCAAATGCATTGGATTGTTACACATTTTGACCCTAGAAATAGTAACATAGCTGTTTACTGCTTCGAATCAATGGTTTATCTCGGTTTTAGTCTGTTTTTTAGATTTAAGTCTGTTTTGGGATAAAACGGGTTTAAGTGTTGTCTAAACACTCCAAATTGATCCTGAACTCTTACAATTAGGCAAATGCATTGGATTGTCACACATTGTGACCCTAGAAACAGTAACAAAGCTGTTTACTACTTCAAATCAATGTTTTCTCGGTTTTAGCCTGTTGCGGGACAAAATGGGTATAATTGGTGTCTAAACACTCCTAATTCAACCGGAACTCTTCTAATAAGTCAAATGCATTGGATTGTAACATATTATGACCCTAGATAGAGTAACATAGCTGTTTACTGCTTCGAATCAATTTTGCCTCTCGGTTTTAGCCTAATTTCTCGGTTTAAGCCTCTTGTGGGATAAAATGGGTTTAAATGTTGGCTAAACACTCCAAATTCATCCCGAACTCTTAAAATTAGTCAAATGTGTTGGCTTGTCACACATTGTGACCCTAGAAACAGTAACAAAGCTGTTTACTACTTAGAATCAATGTTTCCTCGGTTTTTGCCTGCTTCGGGACAAAATGGGTACAAGTGTTCTCTAAACACTCTAAATTCAACCCGAACTCTTATAATTAGTCAAATGGATTAGATTGTTACATATTTTGACCCTAGAAAGAGTAACATAGCTGTTTACTGCTTTGAATCAATGATTTCTCTCGGTTTTAGCCTGTTTTCTCGGTTTAAGCTTGTTTTGGGATAAAATGGGTTTAAATGTTGTCTAAACACTCCAAATTCATCCTGAACTCTTACAATTAGGCAAATGCATTGGATTGTTACACATTGTGACCCTAGAAACAGTAACAAAGCTCTTTACTACTAAGAATTAATGTTTTCTCGGTTTTTGCCTGTTTCGGGAGAAAATGGGTAAAAGTGGTCTCTAGACACTCCAAATTCAACCTGAAATCTTATAATTAGTCAAATGGATTAGATTGTTACATATTTTGACCCTAGAAAGAGTAACATAGCTGTTTACTGCTTCGAATCAATGTTTTCTCTCGGTCTTAGCCTGTTTTCTCGATTTAAGTCTGTTTTGGGATAAAACGGGTTTAAGTGTTGTCTAAACACTCCAAATTCATCCCGACCTCTTAAAACTAGTAAAATGCATTGTACTCGTCACACATTCTTACCCTAGAAACTGTAACAAAGCTGTTTACTACTTCAAATCAATGTTTTCTCGGTTTTAGCCTGTTGCGGGACAAAATGGGTAAAATTGGTGTCTAAACACTCCTAATTCAACCGGAACTCTTCTAATAAGTCAAATGCATTGGATTGTAACATATTATGACCCTAGATAGAGTAACATAGCTGTTTACTACTTCAAATCAAAGTTTTCTCGGTTTTAGCCTGTTTCGGGACAAAATAGGTATAATTGGTGTCTAAACACTCCAAATTTAACCGGAACTCTTATAATAAGTCAAATGCATTGGATTGTTACATATTTTGACCCTAGAAATAGTAACATAGCTGTTTACTGCTTCGAATCAATGTTTTCTCTCGGTTTTAGCCTGTTTTCTCGATTTAAGCATGTTTTGGGATAAAACACCCCAAATTCATCCCAAACTCTAAAAATTAGTAAAATGCATTGTAATGTCACACACTCTTACACTAGAAACAGTAACAAAGCTGTTTACTACTTCAAATCAATGTTTTCTCGGTTTTAGCCTGTTTCGGGACAAAATAGGTATAATTGGTGTCTAAACACTCCAAATTCAACCGGAACTCTTATAATAAGTCAAATGCATTGGATTGTTACATATTTTGACCCTAGAAATAGTAACATAGCTGTTTACTGCTTCGAATCAATGGTTTATCTCGGTTTTAGTCTGTTTTTTAGATTTAAGTCTGTTTTGGGATAAAACGGGTTCAAGTGTTGTCTAAACACTCCAAATTCATCCCGACCTCTTAAAACTAGTAAAATGCATTGTACTGTCACACATTCTTCCCCTAGAAACAGTAACAAAGCTGTTTACTACTTCAAATCAATGTTTTCTCGGTTTTAGCCTGTTGCGGGACAAAATGGGTAAAAGTGGTGTCTAAACACTCCTAATTCAACCGAAACTCTTCTAATAAGTCAAATGCATTGGATTGTAACATGGTTTGACCCTAGAAATAGTAACATAGCTTTTTACTGCTTCGAATCAATGGTTTATCTCGGTTTTAGTCTGTTTTTTAGATTTAAGTCTGTTTTGGGATAAAACGGGTTTAAGTGTTGTCTAAACACTCCAAATTCATCCCGACCTCTTAAAACTAGTAAAATGCATTGCACTGTCACACATTCTTACCCTAGAAACAGTAACAAAGCTGTTTACTACTTCAAATCAATGTTTTCTCGGTTTTAGCCTGTTGCGGGACAAAATGGGTAAAAGTGGTGTCTAAACACTCCAAATTCAACTCGAACACTTATAATTAGTCAAATGCATTAGATTGTTACATATTTTGACCCTATAAAGAGTAACATAGCTGTTTACTGCTTCGAATCAATGTTTTCTATCGGTTTTAGCCTGTTTTCTCGGTTTAAGCTTGTTTTGGGATAAAATGGGTTTAAATGTTGTCTAAACACTCCAAATTCATCCTGAACTCTTAAAACTAGGCAAATGTATTGGATTGTCACACATTGTGACCCTAGAAACAGTAACAAATCTGTTTACTACTTAGAATCAATGTTTTCTCGGTTTTTGCCTGCTTCGGGACAAAATGGGTAAAAGTGGTCTCTAAACACTACAAATTCAACCTGAACTCTTATAATTAGTCAAATGGATTGGATTGTTACATATTTTGACCCTAGAAAGAGTAACATAGCTGTTTACTGCTTTGAATCAATGTTTTCTCTCGGTTTTAGCCTGTTTTCTCGGTTTAACCTTGTTTTAGGATAAAATGGGTTTAAGTGTTGTCTAAACACTCCAAATTCATCCTGAACTCTTAGAATTAGGCAAATGCATTGGATTTTCACACATTGTGACCCTAGAAACAGTAACAAAGCTGTTTACTACTAAGAATTAATGTTTTCTCGGTTTTTGCCTGTTTCGGGACAAAATGGGTAAAAGTGGTCTCTAGACACTCCAAATTCAACCTGAAATCTTATAATTAGTCAAATGGATTAGATTGTTACATATTTTGACCCTAGAAAGAGTAACATAGCTGTTTACTGCTTCGAATCAATGTTTTCTCTCGGTTTTAGCCTGTTTTCTCGGTTTAAGCATGTTTTGGGATAAAACACTCCAAATTCATCCCGAACTCTAAAAATTAGTAAAATGCATTGTAATGTCACACACTCTTACCCTAGAAACAGTAACAAAGCTGTTTACTACTTCAAATCAATGTTTTCTCGGTTTTAGCCTGTTTCGGGACAAAATAGGTATAATTGGTGTCTAAACACTCCAAATTCAACCGGAACACTTATAATAAGTCAAATGCATTGGATTGTTACACATTTTGACCCTAGAAATAGTAACATAGCTGTTTACTGCTTCGAATCAATGGTTTATCTCGGTTTTAGTCTGTTTTTTAGATTTAAGTCTATTTTGGGATAAAACGGGTTTAAGTGTTGTCTAAACACTCCAAATTGATCCTGAACTCTTACAATTAGGCAAATGCATTGGATTGTCACACATTGTGACCCTAGAAACAGTAACAAAGCTGTTTACTACTTCAAATCAATGTTTTCTCGGTTTTAGCCTGTTGCGGGACAAAATGGGTATAATTGGTGTCTAAACACTCCTAATTCAACCGGAACTCTTCTAATAAGTCAAATGCATTGGATTGTAACATATTATGACCCTAGATAGAGTAACATAGCTGTTTACTGCTTCGAATCAATTTTGCCTCTCGGTTTTAGCCTAATTTCTCGGTTTAAGCCTCTTGTGGGATAAAATGGGTTTAAATGTTGGCTAAACACTCCAAATTCATCCCGAACTCTTAAAATTAGTCAAATGTGTTGGCTTGTCACACATTGTGACCCTAGAAACAGTAACAAAGCTGTTTACTACTTAGAATCAATGTTTCCTCGGTTTTTGCCTGCTTCGGGACAAAATGGGTACAAGTGTTCTCTAAACACTCTAAATTCAACCCGAACTCTTATAATTAGTCAAATGGATTAGATTGTTACATATTTTGACCCTAGAAAGAGTAACATAGCTGTTTACTGCTTTGAATCAATGATTTCTCTCGGTTTTAGCCTGTTTTCTCGGTTTAAGCTTGTTTTGGGATAAAATGGGTTTAAATGTTGTCTAAACACTCCAAATTCATCCTGAACTCTTACAATTAGGCAAATGCATTGGATTGTTACACATTGTGACCCTAGAAACAGTAACAAAGCTCTTTACTACTAAGAATTAATGTTTTCTCGGTTTTTGCCTGTTTCGGGAGAAAATGGGTAAAAGTGGTCTCTAGACACTCCAAATTCAACCTGAAATCTTATAATTAGTCAAATGGATTAGATTGTTACATATTTTGACCCTAGAAAGAGTAACATAGCTGTTTACTGCTTCGAATCAATGTTTTCTCTCGGTCTTAGCCTGTTTTCTCGATTTAAGTCTGTTTTGGGATAAAACGGGTTTAAGTGTTGTCTAAACACTCCAAATTCATCCCGACCTCTTAAAACTAGTAAAATGCATTGTACTCGTCACACATTCTTACCCTAGAAACTGTAACAAAGCTGTTTACTACTTCAAATCAATGTTTTCTCGGTTTTAGCCTGTTGCGGGACAAAATGGGTAAAATTGGTGTCTAAACACTCCTAATTCAACCGGAACTCTTCTAATAAGTCAAATGCATTGGATTGTAACATATTATGACCCTAGATAGAGTAACATAGCTGTTTACTACTTCAAATCAAAGTTTTCTCGGTTTTAGCCTGTTTCGGGACAAAATAGGTATAATTGGTGTCTAAACACTCCAAATTTAACCGGAACTCTTATAATAAGTCAAATGCATTGGATTGTTACATATTTTGACCCTAGAAATAGTAACATAGCTGTTTACTGCTTCGAATCAATGTTTTCTCTCGGTTTTAGCCTGTTTTCTCGATTTAAGCATGTTTTGGGATAAAACACCCCAAATTCATCCCGAACTCTAAAAATTAGTAAAATGCATTGTAATGTCACACACTCTTACACTAGAAACAGTAACAAAGCTGTTTACTACTTCAAATCAATGTTTTCTCGGTTTTAGCCTGTTTCGGGACAAAATAGGTATAATTGGTGTCTAAACACTCCAAATTCAACCGGAACTCTTATAATAAGTCAAATGCATTGGATTGTTACATATTTTGACCCTAGAAATAGTAACATAGCTGTTTACTGCTTCGAATCAATGGTTTATCTCGGTTTTAGTCTGTTTTTTAGATTTAAGTCTGTTTTGGGATAAAACGGGTTCAAGTGTTGTCTAAACACTCCAAATTCATCCCGACCTCTTAAAACTAGTAAAATGCATTGTACTGTCACACATTCTTCCCCTAGAAACAGTAACAAAGCTGTTTACTACTTCAAATCAATGTTTTCTCGGTTTTAGCCTGTTGCGGGACAAAATGGGTAAAAGTGGTGTCTAAACACTCCTAATTCAACCGAAACTCTTCTAATAAGTCAAATGCATTGGATTGTAACATGGTTTGACCCTAGAAATAGTAACATAGCTTTTTACTGCTTCGAATCAATGGTTTATCTCGGTTTTAGTCTGTTTTTTAGATTTAAGTCTGTTTTGGGATAAAACGGGTTTAAGTGTTGTCTAAACACTCCAAATTCATCCCGACCTCTTAAAACTAGTAAAATGCATTGCACTGTCACACATTCTTACCCTAGAAACAGTAACAAAGCTGTTTACTACTTCAAATCAATGTTTTCTCGGTTTTAGCCTGTTGCGGGACAAAATGGGTAAAAGTGGTGTCTAAACACTCCAAATTCAACTCGAACACTTATAATTAGTCAAATGCATTAGATTGTTACATATTTTGACCCTATAAAGAGTAACATAGCTGTTTACTGCTTCGAATCAATGTTTTCTATCGGTTTTAGCCTGTTTTCTCGGTTTAAGCTTGTTTTGGGATAAAATGGGTTTAAATGTTGTCTAAACACTCCAAATTCATCCTGAACTCTTAAAACTAGGCAAATGTATTGGATTGTCACACATTGTGACCCTAGAAACAGTAACAAATCTGTTTACTACTTAGAATCAATGTTTTCTCGGTTTTTGCCTGCTTCGGGACAAAATGGGTAAAAGTGGTCTCTAAACACTACAAATTCAACCTGAACTCTTATAATTAGTCAAATGGATTGGATTGTTACATATTTTGACCCTAGAAAGAGTAACATAGCTGTTTACTGCTTTGAATCAATGTTTTCTCTCGGTTTTAGCCTGTTTTCTCGGTTTAACCTTGTTTTAGGATAAAATGGGTTTAAGTGTTGTCTAAACACTCCAAATTCATCCTGAACTCTTAGAATTAGGCAAATGCATTGGATTGTCACACATTGTGACCCTAGAAACAGTAACAAAGCTGTTTACTACTAAGAATTAATGTTTTCTCGGTTTTTGCCTGTTTCGGGACAAAATGGGTAAAAGTGGTCTCTAGACACTCCAAATTCAACCTGAAATCTTATAATTAGTCAAATGGATTAGATTGTTACATATTTTGACCCTAGAAAGAGTAACATAGCTGTTTACTGCTTCGAATCAATGTTTTCTCTCGGTTTTAGCCTGTTTTCTCGGTTTAAGCATGTTTTGGGATAAAACACTCCAAATTCATCCCGAACTCTAAAAATTAGTAAAATGCATTGTAATGTCACACACTCTTACCCTAGAAACAGTAACAAAGCTGTTTACTACTTCAAATCAATGTTTTCTCGGTTTTAGCCTGTTTCGGGACAAAATAGGTATAATTGGTGTCTAAACACTCCAAATTCAACCGGAACACTTATAATAAGTCAAATGCATTGGATTGTTACACATTTTGACCCTAGAAATAGTAACATAGCTGTTTACTGCTTCGAATCAATGGTTTATCTCGGTTTTAGTCTGTTTTTTAGATTTAAGTCTGTTTTGGGATAAAACGGGTTTAAGTGTTGTCTAAACACTCCAAATTCATCCTGAACTCTTACAATTAGGCAAATGCATTGGATTGTTACACATTGTGACCCTAGAAACAGTAACAAAGCTCTTTACTACTAAGAATTAATGTTTTCTCGGTTTTAGCCTGTTGCGGGACAAAATGGGTATAATTGGTGTCTAAACACTCCTAATTCAACCAGAACTCTTCTAATAAGTCAAATGCATTGGATTGTAACATATTATGACCCTAGATAGAGTAACATAGCTGTTTACTGCTTCGAATCAATTTTGCCTCTCGGTTTTAGCCTAATTTCTCGGTTTAAGCCTCTTGTGGGATAAAATGGGTGTAAATGTTGACTAAACACTCCAAATTCATCCCGAACTCTTAAAATTAGTCAAATGTATTGGGTTGTCACACATTGTGACCCTAGAAACAGTAACAAAGCTGTTTACTACCTAGAATCAATGTTTTCTCGGTTTTTGTCTGCTTTGGGACAAAATGGGTAAAAGTGGTATCTAAACACTCCAAATTCAACTCCAACTCTTATAATTAGTCAAATGCATTAGATTGTTACATACTTTGACCCTAGAAAGAGTAACATAGCTGTTTACTGCTTCGAATCAATGTTTTCTCTCGGTTTTAGCCTGTTTTCTCGGTTTTAGCTTGTTTTGGGATAAAATGGGTTTAAATGTTGTCTAAACACTCCAAATTCATCCTGAACTCTTACAATTAGGCAAATGCATTGGATTGTCACACATTGTGACCCTAGAAACAGTAACAAAGCTGTTTACTACTTCAAATCAATGTTTTCTCGGTTTTAGCCTGTTGCGCGACAAAATGGGTAAAAGTGGTGTCTAAACACTCCTAATTCAAACCGAACTCTTCTAATAAGTCAAATGTATTGGATTGTAACATATTATGACCCTAGATAGAGTAACATAGCTGTTTACTGCTTCGAATCAATTTTGTCTCTCGGTTTTAGCCTATTTTCTCGGTTTAAGCCTGTTGTGGGATAAAATGGGTTTAAATGTTGGCTAAACACTCCAAATTCATCCCGAACTCTTAAAATTAGTCAAATGTATTGGCTTGTCACACATTGTGACCCTAGAAACAGTAACAAAGCTGTTTACTACTTAGAATCAATGTTTCCTCGGTTTTTGCCTGCTTCGGGACAAAATGGGTACAAGTGTTCTCTAAACACTCTAAATTCAACCCGAACTCTTATAATTAGTCAAATGGATTAGATTGTTACATATTTTGACCCTAGAAAGAGTAACATAGCTGTTTACTGCTTTGAATCAATGTTTTCTCTCGGTTTTAGCCTGTTTTCTCGGTTTAAGCTGGTTTTGGGATAAAATGGGTTTAAATGTTGTCTAAACACTCCAAATTCATCCTGAACTCTTACAATTAGGCAAATGCATTGGATTGTTACACATTGTGACCCTAGAAACAGTAACAAAGCTCTTTACTACTAAGAATTAATGTTTTCTCGGTTTTTGCCTGTTTCGGGACAAAATGGGTAAAAGTGGTCTCTAGACACTCCAAATTCAACCTGAAATCTTATAATTAGTCAAATGGATTAGATTGTTACATATTTTGACCCTAGAAAGAGTAACATAGCTGTTTACTGCTTCGAATCAATGTTTTCTCTCGGTCTTAGCCTGTTTTCTCGATTTAAGTCTGTTTTGGGATAAAACGGGTTTAAGTGTTGTCTAAACACTCCAAATTCATCCCGACCTCTTAAAACTAGTAAAATGCATTGTACTGTCACACATTCTTACCCTAGAAACTGTAACAAAGCTGTTTACTACTTCAAATCAATGTTTTCTCGGTTTTAGCCTGTTGCGGGACAAAATGGGTAAAATTGGTGTCTAAACACTCCTAATTCAACCGGAACTCTTCTAATAAGTCAAATGCATTGGATTGTAACATATTATGACCCTAGATAGAGTAACATAGCTGTTTACTACTTCAAATCAAAGTTTTCTCGGTTTTAGCCTGTTTCGGGACAAAATAGGTATAATTGGTGTCTAAACACTCCAAATTTAACCGGAACTCTTATAATAAGTCAAATGCATTGGATTGTTACATATTTTGACCCTAGAAATAGTAACATAGCTGTTTACTGCTTCGAATCAATGTTTTCTCTCAGTTTTAGCCTGTTTTCTCGATTTAAGCATGTTTTGGGATAAAACACCCCAGATTCATCCCGAACTCTAAAGATTAGTAAAATGCATTGTAATGTCACACACTCTTACACTAGAAACAGTAACAAAGCTGTTTACTACTTCAAATCAATGTTTTCTCGGTTTTAGCCTGTTTCGGGACAAAATAGGTATAATTGGTGTCTAAACACTCCAAATTCAACCGGAACTCTTATAATAAGTCAAATGCATTGGATTGTTACATATTTTGACCCTAGAAATAGTAACATAGCTGTTTACTGCTTCGAATCAATGGTTTATCTCGGTTTTAGTCTGTTTTTTAGATTTAAGTCTGTTTTGGGATAAAACGGGTTTAAGTGTTGTCTAAACACTCCAAATTCATCCCGACCTCTTAAAACTAGTAAAATGCATTGTACTGTCACACATTCTTCCCCTAGAAACAGTAACAAAGCTGTTTACTACTTCAAATCAATGTTTTCTCGGTTTTAGCCTGTTGCGGGACAAAATGGGTAAAAGTGGTGTCTAAACACTCCTAATTCAACCGAAACTCTTCTAATAAGTCAAATGCATTGGATTGTAACATGTTTTGACCCTAGAAATAGTAACATAGCTTTTTACTGCTTCGAATCAATGGTTTATCTCGGTTTTAGTCTGTTTTTTAGATTTAAGTCTGTTTTGGGATAAAACGGGTTTAAGTGTTGTCTAAACACTCCAAATTCATCCCGACCTCTTAAAACTAGTAAAATGCATTGCACTGTCACACATTCTTACCCTAGAAACAGTAACAAAGCTGTTTACTACTTCAAATCAATGTTTTCTCGGTTTTAGCCTGTTGCGGGACAAAATGGGTAAAAGTGGTGTCTAAACACTCCAAATTCAACTCGAACACTTATAATTAGTCAAATGCATTAGATTGTTACATATTTTGACCCTATAAAGAGTAACATAGCTGTTTACTGCTTCGAATCAATGTTTTCTATCGGTTTTAGCCTGTTTTCTCGGTTTAAGCTTGTTTTGGGATAAAATGGGTTTAAATGTTGTCTAAACACTCCAAATTCATCCTGAACTCTTAAAACTAGGCAAATGTATTGGATTGTCACACATTGTGACCCTAGAAACAGTAACAAATCTGTTTACTACTTAGAATCAATGTTTTCTCGGTTTTTGCCTGCTTCGGGACAAAATGGGTAAAAGTGGTCTCTAAACACTCCAAATTCAACCTTAACTCTTATAATTAGTCAAATGGATTGGATTGTTACATATTTTGACCCTAGAAAGAGTAACATAGCTGTTTACTGCTTTGAATCAATGTTTTCTCTCGGTTTTAGCCTGTTTTCTCGGTTTAACCTTGTTTTAGGATAAAATGGGTTTAAGTGTTGTCTAAACACTCCAAATTCATCCTGAACTCTTAGAATTAGGCAAATGCAATGATTGTCACACATTGTGACCCTAGAAACAGTAACAAAGCTGTTTACTACTAAGAATTAATGTTTTCTCGGTTTTTGCCTGTTTCGGGACAAAATGGGTAAAAGTGGTCTCTAGACACTCCAAATTCAACCTGAAATCTTATAATTAGTCAAATGGATTAGATTGCTACATATTTTGACCCTAGAAAGAGTAACATAGGTGTTTACTGCTTCGAATCAATGTTTTCTCTCGGTTTTAGCCTGTTTTCTCGGTTTAAGCTTGTTTTGGGATAAAACACTCCAAATTCATCCCGAACTCTAAAAATTAGTAAAATGCATTGTAATGTCACACACTTTTACCCTATAAACAGTAACAAAGCTGTTTACTACTTCAAATCAATGTTTTCTCGGTTTTAGCCTGTTTCGGGACAAAATAGGTATAATTGGTGTCTAAACACTCCAAATTCAACCGGAACTCTTATAATAAGTAAAATGCTTGGATTGTTACACATTTTGACCCTATAAATAATAACATAGCTGTTTACTGCTTCGAATCAATGGTTTATCTTGGTTTTAGTCTGTTTTTTAGATTAAAGTCTGTTTTGGGATAAAACGGGTTTAAGTGTTGTCTAAACACTCCAAATTCATCCCGACCTCTTAAAACTAGTAAAATGCATTGCACTGTCACACATTCTTACACTAGAAACAGTAACAAAGCTGTTTACTACTTCAAATCAATGTTTTCTTGGTTTTAGCCTGTTGCGGGACAAAATAGGTATAATTGGTGTCTAAACACTCCTAATTCAACCGGAACTCTTCTAATAAGTCAAATGCATTGGATTGTAACATATTATGACCCTAGATAGAGTAACATAGCTGGTTACTGCTTCAAATCAATTTTGTCTCTCGGTTTTAGCCTATTTTCTCTGTTTAAGCCTGTTGTGGGATAAAATGGGTTTAAATGTTGTCTAAACACTCCAAATTCATCCTGAACTCTTACAATTAGGCAAATGCATTGGATTGTCACACATTGTGACCCTAGAAACAGTAACAAAGCTGTTTACTACTAAGAATTAATGTTTTCTCGGTTTTTGCCTGTTTCGGGACAAAATGGGTAAAAGTGGTCTCTAGACACTCCAAATTCAACCTGAAATCTTATAATTAGTCAAATGGATTAGATTGTTACATATTTTGACCCTAGAAAGAGTAACATAGCTGTTTACTGCTTCGAATCAATGTTTTCTCTCGGTTTTAGCCTGTTTTCTTGGTTTAAGCATGTTTTGGGATAAAACACTCCAAATTCATCCCGAACTCTAAAAATTAGTAAAATGCATTGTAATGTCACACACTCTTACCCTAGAAACAGTAACAAAGCTGTTTACTACTTCTAATCAATGTTTTCTCGGTTTTAGCCTGTTTCAGGACAAAATAGGTATAATTGGTGTCTAAACACTCCAAATTCAACCGGAACTCTTATAATAAGTCAAATGCATTAGATTGTTACATATTTTGACCCTAGAAATAGTAACATAGCTGTTTACTGCTTCGAATCAATGGTTTATCTCAGTTTTAGTCTGTTTTTTAGATTTAAGTCTGTTTTGGGATAAAACGGGTTTAAGTGTTGTCTAAACACTCCAAATTCATCCCGACCTCTTAAAACTAGTAAAATGCATTGCACTGTCACACATTCTTACCCTAGAAACAGTAACAAAGCTGTTTACTACTTCAAATCAATGTTTTCTCGGTTTTAGCCTGTTGCGGGACAAAATGGGTAAAAGTGGTGTCTAAACACTCCAAATTCAACTCGAATACTTATAATTAGTCAAATGCATTAGATTGTTACATATTTTGACCCTATAAAGAGTAACATAGCTGTTTACTGCTTCGAATCAATGGTTTATCTCGGTTTTAGTCTGTTTTTTAGATTTAAGCCTGTTGTGGGATAAAACGGGTTTAAGTGTTGTCTAAACACTCCAAATTCATCCTGAACTCTTACAATTAGGCAAATGCATTGGATTGTCACACATTGTGACCCTAGAAACAGTAACAAAGCTGTTTACTACTAAGAATTAATGTTTTCTCGGTTTTTGCCTGTTTCGGGACAAAATGGGTAAAAGTGGTCTCTAGACACTCCAAATTCAACCTGAAATCTTATAATTAGTCAAATGGATTAGATTGTTACATATTTTGACCCTAGAAAGAGTAACATAGCTGTTTACTGCTTCGAATCAATGTTTTCTCTCGGTTTTAGCCTGTTTTCTCGGTTTAAGCTTGTTTTGGGATAAAATGGGTTTAAGTGTTGTCTAAAAACTCCAAATTCATCCCGACCTCTTAAAACTAGTAAAATGCATTGCACTGTCACACATTCTTACCCTAGAAACAGTAACAAAGCTGTTTACTACTTCAAATCAATGTTTTCTCGGTTTTAGCCTGTTGCGGGACAAAATGGGTAAAAGTGGTGTCTAAACACTCCTAATTCAACTCGAACACTTATAATTAGTCAAATGCATTAGATTGTTACATATTTTGACCCTAGAAATAGTAACATAGCTGTTTACTGCTTCGAATCAATGGTTTATCTCGGTTTTAGTCTGTTTTTTAGATTTAAGCCTGTTGTGGGATAAAACGGGTTTAAGTGTTGTCTAAACACTCCAAATTCATCCCGACCTCTTAAAACTAGTAAAATGCATTGCACTGTCACACATTCTTACCCTAGAAACAGTAACAAAGCTGTTTACTACTTCAAATCAATGTTTTCTCGGTTTTAGCCTGTTGCGGGACAAAATGGGTAAAAGTGGTGTCTAAACACTCCAAATTCAACTCGAACACTTATAATTAGTCAAATGCATTAGATTGTTACATATTTTGACCCTATAAAGAGTAACATAGCTGTTTACTGCTTCGAATCAATGTTTTCTATCGGTTTTAGCCTGTTTTCTCGGTTTAAGCTTGTTTTGGGATAAAATGGGTTTAAATGTTGTCTAAACACTCCAAATTCATCCTGAACTCTTAAAACTAGGCAAATGTATTGGATTGTCACACATTGTGACCCTAGAAACAGTAACAAATCTGTTTACTACTTAGAATCAATGTTTTCTCGGTTTTTGCCTGCTTCGGGACAAAATGGGTAAAAGTGGTCTCTAAACACTCCAAATTTAACCTGAACTCTTATAATTAGTCAAATGGATTGGATTGTAACATATTTTGACCCTAAAAAGAGTAACATAGCTGTTTACTGCTTTGAATCAATGTTTTCTCTCGGTTTTAGCCTGTTTTCTCGGTTTAACCTTGTTTTAGGATAAAATGGGTTTAAGTGTTGTCTAAACACTCCAAATTCATCCTGAACTCTTAGAATTAGGCAAATGCATTGGATTGTCACACATTGTGACCCTAGAAACAGTAACAAAGCTGTTTACTACTAAGAATTAATGTTTTCTCGGTTTTTGCCTGTTTCGGGACAAAATGGGTAAAAGTGGTCTCTAGACACTCCAAATTCAACCTGAAATCTTATAATTAGTCAAATGGATTAGATTGCTACATATTTTGACCCTAGAAAGAGTAACATAGCTGTTTACTGCTTCGAATCAATGTTTTCTCTCGGTTTTAGCCTGTTTTCTCGGTTTAAGCTTGTTTTGGGATAAAACACTCCAAATTCATCCCGAACTCTAAAAATTAGTAAAATGCATTGTAATGTCACACACTTTTACCCTAGAAACAGTAACAAAGCTGTTTACTACTTCAAATCAATGTTTTCTCGGTTTTAGCCTGTTTCGGGACAAAATAGGTATAATTGGTGTCTAAACACTCCAAATACAACCGGAACTCTTATAATAAGTAAAATGCTTGGATTGTTACACATTTTGACCCTATAAATAATAACATAGCTGTTTACTGCTTCGAATCAATGGTTTATCTTGGTTTTAGTCTGTTTTTTAGATTTAAGTCTGTTTTGGGATAAAACGGGTTTAAGTGTTGTCTAAACACTCCAAATTCATCCCGACCTCTTAAAACTAGTAAAATGCATTGCACTGTCACACATTCTTACACTAGAAACAGTAACAAAGCTGTTTACTACTTCAAATCAATGTTTTCTTGGTTTTAGCCTGTTGCGGGACAAAATAGGTATAATTGGTGTCTAAACACTCCTAATTCAACCGGAACTCTTCTAATAAGTCAAATGGATTGGATTGTAACATATTATGACCCTAGATAGAGTAACATAGCTGGTTACTGCTTCAAATCAATTTTGTCTCTCGGTTTTAGCCTATTTTCTCTGTTTAAGCCTGTTGTGGGATAAAATGGGTTTAAATGTTCTCTCCAAATTCATCCTGAACTCTTAGAATTAGGCAAATGCATTGGATTGTCACACATTGTGACCCTAGAAACAGTAACAAAGCTGTTTACTACTAAGAATTAATGTTTTCTCGGTTTTTGCCTGTTTCGGGACAAAATGGGTAAAAGTGGTCTCTAGACACTCCAAATTCAACCTGAAATCTTATAATTAGTCAAATGGATTAGATTGTTACATATTTTGACCCTAGAAAGAGTAACATAGCTGTTTACTGCTTCGAATCAATGTTTTCTCTCGGTTTTAGCCTGTTTTCTTGGTTTAAGCATGTTTTGGGATAAAACACTCCAAATTCATCCCGAACTCTAAAAATTAGTAAAATGCATTGTAATGTCACACACTCTTACCCTAGAAACAGTAACAAAGCTGTTTACTACTTCTAATCAATGTTTTCTCGGTTTTAGCCTGTTTCAGGACAAAATAGGTATAATTGGTGTCTAAACACTCCAAATTCAACCGGAACTCTTATAATAAGTCAAATGCATTAGATTGTTACATATTTTGACCCTAGAAATAGTAACATAGCTGTTTACTGCTTCGAATCAATGGTTTATCTCAGTTTTAGTCTGTTTTTTAGATTTAAGTCTGTTTTGGGATAAAACGGGTTGAAGTGTTGTCTAAACACTCCAAATTCATCCCGACCTCTTAAAACTAGTAAAATGCATTGCACTGTCACACATTCTTACCCTAGAAACAGTAACAAAGCTGTTTACTACTTCAAATCAATGTTTTCTCGGTTTTAGCCTGTTGCGGGACAAAATGGGTAAAAGTGGTGTCTAAACACTCCTAATTCAACCGAAACTCTTCTAATAAGTCAAATGCATTGGATTGTAACATATTTTGACCCTAGAAATAGTAACATAGCTGTTTACTGCTTCGAATCAATGGTTTATCTTGGTTTTAGTCTGTTTTTTAGATTTAAGCCTGTTGTGGGATAAAACGGGTTTAAGTGTTGTCTAAACACTCCAAATTCATCCCGACCTCTTAAAACTAGTAAAATGCATTGCACTGTCTCACATTCTTACCCTAGAAACAGTAACAAAGCTGTTTACTACTTCAAATCAATGTTTTCTCGGTTTTAGCCTGTTGCGGGACAAAATGGGTAAAAGTGGTGTCTAAACACTCCTAATTCAACCGAAACTCTTCTAATAAGTCAAATGCATTGGATTGTAACATATTTTGACCCTAGAAATAGTAACATAGCTGTTTACTGCTTCGAATCAATGGTTTATCTCGGTTTTAGTCTGTTTTTTAGATTTAAGCCTGTTGTGGGATAAAACGGGTTGAAGTGTTGTCTAAACACTCCAAATTCATCCCGACCTCTTAAAACTAGTAAAATGCATTGCACTGTCACACATTCTTACCCTAGAAACAGTAACAAAGCTGTTTACTACTTCAAATCAATGTTTTCTCGGTTTTAGCCTGTTGCGGGACAAAATGGGTAAAAGTGGTGTCTAAACACTCCAAATTCAACTCGAACACTTATAATTAGTCAAATGCATTAGATTGTTACATATTTTGACCCTATAAAGAGTAACATAGCTGTTTACTGCTTCGAATCAATGTTTTCTATCGGTTTTAGCCTGTTTTCTCGGTTTAAGCTTGTTTTGGGATAAAATGGGTTTAAATGTTGTCTAAACACTCCAAATTCATCCTGAACCCTTAAAACTAGGCAAATGTATTGGATTGTCACACATTGTGACCCTAGAAACAGTAACAAATCTGTTTACTACTTAGAATCAATGTTTTCTCGGTTTTTGCCTGCTTCGGGACAAAATGGGTAAAAGTGGTGTCTAAACACTCCAAATTCAACCTGAACTCTTGTAATTAGTCACATGGATTGGATTGTTACATATTTTGACCCTAGAAAGAGTAACATAGCTGTTTACTGCTTTGAATCAATGTTTTCTCTCGGTTTTAGCCTGTTTTCTCGGTTTAACCTTGTTTTAGGATAAAATGGGTTTAAGTGTTGTCTAAACACTCCAAATTCATCCTGAACTCTTAGAATTAGGCAAATGCATTGGATTGTCACACATTGTGACCCTAGAAACAGTAACAAAGCTGTTTACTACTAAGAATTAATGTTTTCTCGGTTTTTGCCTGTTTCGGGACAAAATGGGTAAAAGTGGTCTCTAGACACTCCAAATTCAACCTGAAATCTTATAATTAGTCAAATCGATTAGATTGCTACATATTTTGACCCTAGAAAGAGTAACATAGCTGTTTACTGCTTCGAATCAATGTTTTCTCTCGGTTTTAGCCTGTTTTCTCGGTTTAAGCTTGTTTTGGGATAAAACACTCCAAATTCATCCCGAACTCTAAAAATTAGTAAAATGCATTGTAATGTCACACACTTTTACCCTAGAAACAGTAACAAAGCTGTTTACTACTTCAAATCAATGTTTTCTCGGTTTTAGCCTGTTTCGGGACAAAATAGGTATAATTGGTGTCTAAACACTCCAAATTCAACCGGAACTCTTATAATAAGTAAAATGCTTGGATTGTTACACATTTTGACCCTATAAATAATAACATAGCTGTTTACTGCTTCGAATCAATGGTTTATTATTGATCAAGAATAAGCCTACGGCGTCCGTACAGTCCGTACCGTCCGTACGTGCAAGCAATAAGGCCGAGTGAAGCACTAAGGCCGAGTCATCTATGTGTGAGGATAGTGAGGAGGCCTGCTTACCTTCGGCCCATGAGAAGGATCGAGAATCCCTTGTGTAGCCGTTAGGGAGAAAGCGCAAGTGGACAAGAGTGGAAGACTAGGACAAGTCGCTATCACCGATCACCTACCCCCTCTCTCTCCTAATTGTCGATTTCTTTTGTTTCTATTTTAGGTCATGTGGTCGCCCTAGCTGCCTCCCTATTTAAAACCTTTGTCATGTGTTGTATTTGGGATATTCTACCTAATTCTAATCTATTATCACTCTCTTTCATACTATTCGCCACCAACTCTTCTTCTTCATTCTAAACCTCTCAAATCTCTCTAAGTCTTCCGCTTATTTCAACATGGTATCAGAGCTAGGTTGTCGTTCTTGATAACCTATCTCTTCTATTCTTCCATTCTTCATTCTTGTTCACTCGATTCTCAGTCCTATTTCTCTTTATTCTCCGGGTAAAAGCTTTGTCCATCGGTCCATAGCGGTTAAACCATGGAAAACGCCAAACCCATTGTCATGCCGGTTGTTCTCAAAGGAACAAACTACTTGCTGTGGACTAGAACCACAAGAACTGCCCTTGGAGGTCGTGGTCTTTGGAGTCATGTCGAGAGTGACTATGCTCCAAAACAAAACCTCAAAGGAGAAGATGAAGGCGCTTCCGAGGAGGAAGTAGAAGAAGAGAGCGAGAGGAAGGCCAAGTGGTTCCAAGAAGACCAAGTGGTCCTATCTGTTCTCCAAAACTCTCTTGACACACCAATCCTTGAGGCCTACTCATATTGCGAGACGGCCAAGGAGTTGTGGGAGACACTTAAAGGTGTCTATGGCAATATCTCCAACTTGACTCGGGTCTTTGAGGTCAAGAAGGCCATAAATGAGCTTAACCAAGATGATGTGGAGTTCACTAAACATCTTGGCAAGTTTCGAGCTTTATGGTCCGAGCTTGACATGTTGCGGCCGAGTACACTCGATCCGAGTGTGTTGACTGAAAGAAAGGAGCAAGACAAGATCTTTGGTCTCCTTCTTACTTTAAACCCATCCTTCAACGATCTCTTGAAGCACATCCTCAGGGCAGAGAAACTTCCCTCTTTTGAAAACATTTGTTCACAAATCCAAAGAGAGCAAGGTTCTCTTGACTTGTTTAGCGGTAAGGGGGAGCTTGCTACGGCTAATAAAGGAGTGTACAAGCAAGAGGAGAGGAAGGTGTGGATATGCGACCACTGCAAGAGGCGGGGTCACCTGAAAGACAAGTGCTGGGTCCTCCACCCTCATCTCAAACCGGCCAAGTTCAAAGCAAACCTCTCAAAGGAAGCGGTTAGCGACAAGGGAGCCGGGCCGTCAAAGCAAGGAGATGAGGCAGCCATGACCGCAGCCTATGGAGAAGTGGTTAGGAAATCAGACCTTGAGGCGCTCATCCGTTCCATTGCCTCACTCAAGGAGTCTGGTATCTCTTTCTTTACCTCTAAGCCTAGTAAATCTCTTGTCATAGACTCGGGTGCTTCTCACCACATGATTAGTAATCCTAGTCTAATTGACAATATAAAACCGGCTTTAGGAAATGTTATAATTGCAAATGGAGAACAAATACCAGTGAAAGGAATAGGGGACTTGAAACTATTTGATAAAACCACAAAAGCTTTCTTTATGCCTACCTTCACATCTAATCTTCTATCGGTTAAGAGAACCACTAATGATTTGAATTGTTATGCAATCTTTGGTCCTAATAGTGTTCATTTTCAGGATATTGAGACTGGAAAAGTTCTTGGAGAGGGACAAGGGAGTGGAGATCTCTATGTCCTAGAGAAAACCTCGCCAAGTTTATCTACTAAATCTTGTTTTGTTGTTAATTTGGATAGTGTGTGGCATGCTAGATTAGGCCATCCTCATTCTCGTGCCCTTGCTTTAATGTTACCAAGTGTTTCTTTTGATAGTTCAATGTGTGAGTCTTGTATTCTTGGTAAACATTGCAAATCTATTTTTCCCAAGTCTAAAACTATTTATGAGCATTGTTTTGATTTAGTGCACTCGGATGTGTGGACTTCACCATGCCTTTCTAGAGATAATAACAAATATTTTGTGACTTTTATTGATGAAAAATCTAAGTACACATGGATTACTTTGTTGCCTTCAAAGGATAGAGTGTTTGATGCTTTTATAAACTTTCAAAATTATGTTACTAATCATTTCAATGCTAAAATTAAGGTACTTAGATCAGACAATGGTGGAGAGTATACAAGTCACAAATTCAGAGAACACCTAGCAAAACACGGCATACTACACCAAACGAGTTGTCCCTATACGCCCCAACAAAATGGTGTGGCCGAGAGGAAGAACCGACATCTAATGGAGGTGGCACGGTCGATGATGTTCCATTCACACGTTACAAGGCGATATTGGGGTGATGCTGTGATGACAGCATGCTACTTGATCAATCGGACACCAACCAAAGTCCTTAATGACCTATCGCCATTTGAGGTATTGAATGGATTTAAACCATCTCTAGAGCACTTACGGGTCTTTGGGTGTGTTTCTTTTGTACTTGTGCCAGGAGAACAGCGGAGTAAGCTCGATCCCAAAAGCATAAGGTGTATGTTCATCGGCTACTCCACTACTCAAAAGGGATACAAGTGTTTTGACCCAAAGACAAGCCGGCTGTATGTATCAAGAGATGTTCGGTTCTTGGAAAATGTGGGTTATTTTGATAACAAAGACTGGAACAGCTTGAAGGATCTTTCATCATCACCAAATGATAGAGCCTCCAGCCTTAAGTTTCTCCTTGACCATCTCGGAAATCCGCCTACGGCCACAGCCCTTCCTCAGCCAGAACCCAACCCGAGCTCCATTGACCATACGCTCGAGCCGGAAGGTGCTATGCCCGAGATAATATCCCCGGACCATGAGATGCCCAAGCCAAACCAGAGCATGACCGAGGCACATGAGATGCCCGAGCCAAACTCAAGCCTGACCGAGACACGACCTGATGCTGAACCGGTCATCGAAGATGTCACTCAGTCCAGCCAATCAGTGCCGCCAGCTCAACCAGCTCCACGACGAAGCACGCGTGTCCGGTCTCACCCCTCTACATGGAAAGATAAGAGGGTCTACTACAACAGTCAAGCCGTCGCACATCCTATCCACGCCGTATGTTCGCTCGAGCTGCTTCCGACCGAGCACCAAGCCTTCTTCGGCCAAGTTGATGAACACTGGGTTCCCCAAACGTACGAGGAGGCCAAAGAACATAAGGTATGGGTAGATGCTGTGGAGGATGAAGCTGGTGCAATGATCAGAAATCACACATGGGATGAGGCTGACCTCCCCAAAGGGAAGAAGGCCGTAAGTTCAAAGTGGGTATTCACCATCAAGTTCTTGAGCACGGGAGAGATTGAAAGGCATAAGGCACGACTGGTGGCCCGAGGGTTCACTCAAACCTATGGAGATGACTACACGGCAACGTTTGCTCCCGTGGCCAAATTGCATACCGTGCGAGTAGTGCTATCGGTGGCCGTGAACCTTTCTTGGGACTTATGGCAAATGGATGTGAAGAACGCGTTCCTCCAAGGCGAGCTAGATGAAGAAGTGTACATGACTCCTCCGCCTGGCCTTGAGGACATTGTTGCTCCCGGGAAGGTCTTACGGTTACGCAAGGCCATCTATGGCCTCAAACAGTCACCACGCGCCTGGTACCATAAGCTCAGCTCCACTCTTAAGGCGAATGGCTTTAGACGATCGGAGGCTGACCACACTCTTTTCACTCTCAAGACATCACTTGGCCTGGTTGTGGTGCTGGTTTATGTCGATGACATCATCGTGACTGGCGATGACAAGGCTGGCATTGTTGCCATTAAAGACTCTCTCAAGTCTGCCTTTGACATTAAGGACCTCGGAGAGCTCAAATACTTCCTCGGCATCGAAATCTGCCGTTCCCCGGAGGGTATCTTCCTCTCACAACGCAAGTATGCTCTTGACTTGCTTGCTGAGACAGGCAAACTTGGTACGGTTCCAGCTACTACACCACTGGATGAAGATTACCAGCTCAAGCGAAAGGGGGAGAGCATTCGGGCGAAGGAAGGCAAACCACGCGAACCATTGGACGAGCCGTTCCCGGACGTCACACGCTACCGACGGCTTGTAGGTAAGTTGATCTATTTAACTATCACACGACCTGATATCTCTTATGCTGTGAATCAGGTGAGTCAGCACATGCAAGCTCCAAGCAAGTATCAATGGAGTCAAGTGGAGAGGATTTTGAGCTATCTCAAGGGCAGCCCTGGTCAAGGCATTTGGATGGGTAAAAACGGCAACACTGAGATCGTGGGTTATTGTGATGCGGACTATAATGGAGACACATTGGATAGGCGGTCAACTACTGGATATTGCACCTTTGTTGGAGGAAACCTAGTTACATGGAGGTCTAAGAAGCAAAAGGTGGTGTCATGTTCAAGTGCCGAGGCTGAGTACCGAGCTATGAGGAAGCTAACTAATGAGATGACATGGTTGAAAGGTCTACTTAAGGATCTCGGCATTGAAACAAGACAGCCGATGACAATGCATTGTGACAATGAGGCAGCGATCCACATAGCCACTAACTCAGTCTTCCATGAACGGACCAAGCACATTGAGAGCGACTGCCACAAGGTTAGGGAGAGGATCGAAGAGGGAGCGGTTCTACCATGCCACACAAGGAGTCAAGACCAGCTAGCCGACATCTTCACCAAATCTGCAAGTCCCAAGGTTTGTGATTATATTCATAGCAAACTTGGACTTGTAGACATCACACGGCCGTGATCAACTTTCCTAATCCGTGGACAGCACACTCCTTTTCCCTTGGCTTAGTTTTGTCCCATGAGGTTTTCTAAGTCAAGGTTTTTAATGAGGTGCTGCTTCACGGGTTCCAAGCTTAGCCATTTCATCAGGCTAAGCTTGAGGGGGAGTATTGATCAAGAATAAGCCTACGGCGTCCGTACAGTCCGTACCGTCCGTACGTGCAAGCAATAAGGCCGAGTGAAGCACTAAGGCCGAGTCATCTATGTGTGAGGATAGTGAGGAGGCCTGCTTACCTTCGGCCCATGAGAAGGATCGAGAATCCCTTGTGTAGCCGTTAGGGAGAAAGCGCAAGTGGACAAGAGTGGAAGACTAGGACAAGTCGCTATCACCGATCACCTACCCCCTCTCTCTCCTAATTGTCGATTTCTTTTGTTTCTATTTTAGGTCATGTGGTCGCCCTAGCTGCCTCCCTATTTAAAACCTTTGTCATGTGTTGTATTTGGGATATTCTACCTAATTCTAATCTATTATCACTCTCTTTCATACTATTCGCCACCAACTCTTCTTCTTCATTCTAAACCTCTCAAATCTCTCTAAGTCTTCCGCTTATTTCAACATTTATCTTGGTTTTAGTCTGTTTTTTAGATTTAAGTCTGTTTTGGGATAAAACGGGTTTAAGTGTTGTCTAAACACTCCAAATTCATCCCGACCTCTTAAAACTAGTAAAATGCATTGCACTGTCACACATTCTTACCCTATAAACAGTAACAAAGCTGTTTACTACTTCAAATCAATGTTTTCTCGGTTTTAGCCTGTTGCGGGACAAAATGGGTAAAAGTGGTGTCTAAACACTCCAAATTCAACTCGAACACTTATAATTAGTCAAATGCATTAGATTGTTACATATTTTGACCCTATAAAGAGTAACATAGCTGTTTACTGCTTCGAATCAATGTTTTCTATCGGTTTTAGCCTGTTTTCTCGGTTTAAGCTTGTTTTGGGATAAAATGGGTTTAAATGTTGTCTAAACACTCCAAATTCATCCTGAACTCTTAAAACTAGGCAAATGTATTGGATTGTCACACATTGTGACCCTAGAAACAGTAACAAAATCTGTTTACTACTTAGAATCAATGTTTTCTCGGTTTTTGCCTCCTTCGGGACAAAATGGGTAAAAGTGGTCTCTAAACACTCCAAATTCAACCTGAACTCTTGTAATTAGTCAAATGGATTGGATTGTTACATATTTTGACCCTAGAAAGAGTAACATAGCTGTTTACTGCTTTGAATCAATGTTTTCTCTCGGTTTTAGCCTGTTTTCTCGGTTTAACCTTGTTTTAGGATAAAATGGGTTTAAGTGTTGTCTAAACACTCCAAATTCATCCTGAACTCTTAGAATTAGGCAAATGCATTGGATTGTCACACATTGTGACCCTAGAAACAGTAACAAAGCTGTTTACTACTAAGAATTAATGTTTTCTCGGTTTTTGCCTGTTTCGGGACAAAATGGGTAAAAGTGGTCTCTAGACACTCCAAATTCAACCTGAAATCTTATAATTAGTCAAATGGATTAGATTGCTACATATTTTGACCCTAGAAAGAGTAACATAGCTGTTTACTGCTTCGAATCAATGTTTTCTCTCGGTTTTAGCCTGTTTTCTCGGTTTAAGCTTGTTTTGGGATAAAACACTCCAAATTCATCCCGAACTCTAAAAATTAGTAAAATGCATTGTAATGTCACACACTTTTACCCTAGAAACAGTAACAAAGCTGTTTACTACTTCAAATCAATGTTTTCTCGGTTTTAGCCTGTTTCGGGACAAAATAGGTATAATTGGTGTCTAAACACTCCAAATTCAACCGGAACTCTTCTAATAAGTAAAATGCTTGGATTGTTACACATTTTGACCCTATAAATAATAACATAGCTGTTTACTGCTTCGAATCAATGGTTTATCTTGGTGTTAGTCTGTTTTTTAGATTTAAGTCTGTTTTGGGATAAAACGGGTTTAAGTGTTGTCTAAACACTCCAAATTCATCCCGACCTCTTAAAACTAGTAAAATGCATTGCACTGTCACACATTCTTACACTAGAAACAGTAACAAAGCTGTTTACTACTTCAAATCAATGTTTTCTTGGTTTTAGCCTGTTGCGGGACAAAATAGGTATAATTGGTGTCTAAACACTCCTAATTCAACCGGAACTCTTCTAATAAGTCAAATGCATTGGATTGTAACATATTATGACCCTAGATAGAGTAACATAGCTGGTTACTGCTTCAAATCAATTTTGTCTCTCGGTTTTAGCCTATTTTCTCTGTTTAAGCCTGTTGTGGGATAAAATGGGTTTAAATGTTGGCTAAATACTCCAAATTCATCCCGAACTCTTACAATTAGGCAAATGCATTGGATTGTCACACATTGTGACCCTAGAAACAGTAACAAAGCTGTTTACTACTTAGAATCAATGTTTTCTCGGTTTTTGCCGGCTTCAGGACAAAATGGGAAAAAGTGGTCTCTAAACACTCCAAATTCAACCCGAACTCTTATAGTTAGTCAAATGGATTAGATTGTTACATATTTTGACCCTAGAAAGAGTAACATAGCTGTTTACTGGTTCGAATAAATGTTTTCTCTCGGTTTTAGCCTGTTTTCTCGGTTTAAGCATGTTTTGGGATAAAACACTCCAAATTCATCCCGAACTCTAAAAATTAGTAAAATGCATTGTAATGTCACACACTCTTACCCTAGAAACAGTATCAAAGCTGTTTACTACTTCAAATCAATGTTTTCTCGGTTTTAGCCTGTTTCGGGACAAAATAGGTATAATTGGTGTCTAAACACTCCAAATTCAACCGGAACTCTTATAATAAGTCAAATGCATTAGATTGTTACATATTTTGACCCTAGAAATAGTAACATAGCTGTTTACTGCTTCGAATCAATGGTTTATCTCGGTTTTAGTCTGTTTTTTAGATTTAAGTCTGTTTTGGGATAAAACGGGTTTAAGTGTTGTCTAAACACTCCAAATTCATCCCGACCTCTTAAAACTAGTAAAATGCATTGCACTGTCACACATTATTACCCTAGAAACATTAACAAAGCTGTTTACTACTTCAAATCAATGTTTTCTCGGTTTTAGCCTGTTGCGGGACAAAATGGGTAAAAGTGGAGTCTAAACACTCCTAATTCAACCGGAACTCTTCTAATAAGTCAAATGCATTGGATTGTGACATATTATGACCCTAGATAGAGTAACATAGCTGGTTACTGCTTCAAATCAATTTTGTCTCTCGGTTTTAGCCTATTTTCTCTGTTTAAACCTGTTGTGGGATAAAATGGGTGTAAATGTTGTCTAAACACTTCAAATTCATCCCGAGCTCTTACAATTAGTCAAATGTATTGGGTTGTCACGCATTGTGACCCTATAAACAGTAACAAAGCTGTTTACTACTTCAAATCAATGTTTTCTCGGTTTTAGCCTGTTGCGGGACAAAATGGGTATAATTGGTGTCTAAACACTCCAAATTCAACTCGAACACTTATAATTAGTCAAATGCATTAGATTGTTACATATTTTGACCCTATAAAGAGTAACATAGCTGTTTACTGCTTCGAATCAATGTTTTCTATCGGTTTTAGCCTGTTTTCTCGGTTTAAGCTTGTTTTGGGATAAAATGGGTTTAAATGTTGTCTAAACACTCCAAATTCATGCTGAACTCTTAAAATTAGGCAAATGCATTGGATTGTCACACATTGTGACCCTAGAAACAGTAACAATTCTGTTTACTACTTAGAATCAATATTTTCTCGGTTTTTGCCTGCTTCGGGACAAAATGGGTAAAAGTGGTCTCTAAACACTCCAAATTCAACCTGAACTCTTATAATTAGTCAAATGGATTGGATTGTTACATATTTTGACCCTAGAAAGAGTAACATAGCTGTTTACTGCTTTGAATCAATGTTTTCTCTCGGTTTTAGCCTGTTTTCTCGGTTTAACCTTGTTTTAGGATAAAATGGGTTTAAGTGTTGTCTAAACACTCCAAATTCATCCTGAACTCTTACAATTAGGCAAATGCATTGGATTGTCACACATTGTGACCCTAGAAACAGTAACAAAGCTGTTTACTACTAAGAATTAATGTTTTCTCGGTTTTTGCCTGTTTCGGGACAAAATGGGTAAAAGTGGTCTCTAGACACTCCAAATTCAACCTGAAATCTTATAATTAGTCAAATGGATTAGATTGCTACATATTTTGACCCTAGAAAGAGTAACATAGCTGTTTACTGCTTCGAATCAATGTTTTCTCTCGGTTTTAGCCTGTTTTCTCGGTTTAAGCTTGTTTTGGGATAAAACACTCCAAATTCATCCCGAACTCTAAAAATTAGTAAAATGCATTGTAATGTCACACACTTTTACCCTAGAAACAGTAACAAAGCTGTTTACTACTTCAAATCAATGTTTTCTCGGTTTTAGCCTGTTTCGGGACAAAATAGGTATAATTGGTGTCTAAACACTCCAAATTCAACCGAAACTCTTATAATAAGTAAAATGCTTGGATTGTTACACATTTTGACCCTATAAATAATAACATAGCTGTTTACTGCTTCGAATCAATGGTTTATCTTGGTTTTAGTCTGTTTTTTAGATTTAAGTCTGTTTTGGGATAAAACGGGTTTAAGTGTTGTCTAAACACTCCAAATTCATCCCGACCTCTTCAAACTAGTAAAATGCATTGCACTGTCACACATTCTTACACTAGAAACAGTAACAAAGTTGTTTACTACTTCAAATCAATGTTTTCTTGGTTTTAGCCTGTTGCGGGACAAAATAGGTATAATTGGTGTCTAAACACTCCTAATTCAACCGGAACTCTTCTAATAAGTCAAATGCATTGGATTGTAACATATTATGACCCTAGATAGAGTAACATAGCTGGTTACTGCTTCAAATCAATTTTGTCTCTCGGTTTTAGCCTATTTTCTCTGTTTAAGCCTGTTGTGGGATAAAATGGGTTTAAATGTTGGCTAAACACTCCAAATTCATCCCAAACTCTTACAATTAGGCAAATGCATTGGATTGTCACACATTGTGACCCTAGAAACAGTAACAAATCTGTTTACTACTTAGAATCAATGTTTTCTCGGTTTTTGCCTACTTCAAGACAAAATCGGTAAAAGTGGTCTCTAAACACTCCAAATTCAACCCGAACTCTTATAATTAGTCAAATGGATTAGATTGTTACATATTTTGACCCTAGAAAGAGTAACATAGCTGTTTACTGCTTCGAATCAATGTTTTCTCTCGTTTTTAGCCTGTTTTCTCGGTTTAAGCATGTTTTGAGATAAAACACTCCAAATTCATCCCAAACTCTAAAAATTAGTAAAATGCATTGTAATGTCACACACTCTTACCCTAGAAACAGTAACAAAGCTGTTTACTACTTCAAATCAATGTTTTCTCGGTTTTAGCCTGTTTCGGGACAAAATAGGTATAATTCGTGTCTAAACACTCCAAATTCAACCGGAACACTTATAATAAGTCAAATGCATTGGATTGTTACGCATTTTGACCCTAGAAATAGTAACATAGCTGTTTACTGCTTTGAATCAATGGTTTATCTCGGTTTTAGTCTGTTTTTTAGATTTAAGTTTGTTTTGGGATAAAACGGGTTTAAGTGTTGTCTAAACACTCCAAATTCATCCCGACCTCTTAAAACTAGTAAAATGCATTGTACTGTCACACATTCTTACCCTAGAAACAGTAACAAAGCTGTTTACTACTTCAAATCAATGTTTTCTCGGTTTTAGCCTGTTGCGGGACAAAATGGGTATAATTGGTGTCTAAACACTCCTAATTCAACCGGAACTCTTCTAATAAGTCAAATGCATTGGATTGTAACATATTATGACCCTAGATATAGTAACATAGCTGGTTACTGCTTCAAATCAATTTTGTCTCTCGGTTTTAGCCTATTTTCTCTGTTTAAGCCTGTTGTGGGATAAAATGGGTTTAAATGTTGGCTAAACACTCCAAATGTTAGAATTAGTGGAAGTAAAGATAGGCTTAAGGAAGTTTAGAGAGTGAAGAGAGATTCGGTAGACAAAGAGAATAAGAAGGAGATAAGATTAGTTTTTCATTCCATAAGTATGTGTCTTACAATGTAGGTTAAAGCCTATATATAACAAGGAAACTTAGGGCTACACCCTTTACAAACCGATCGTCTAAGTGATAGGGATAGGGAGAGAGAGAAGACTAATCCCAAGGCTGATAGCGACCTGTCCTAGCCTCCTTAAACCCAACATTACCCGTGACTCCACTTGCTCTTCCTCTCTAACGGCTACAAAGGAGATTCTAGAGCCTTCTCATGGGCCTAAGACATGTAGGCCTCCTCACTATCCACACACACGTAGATAACTCGGCCTTATTGCCTAGGCGTACGGACGGTCCCGGTTGCCTTAGGCTGTACGGACGGTCACGGTTGCCTTAGGCTTATTCTTGGTCAATACTCCCCCTCAAGCTTAGCCGAATGCAATGGCTAAGCTTGGAACCCGTGAAGCAGCACCTCATTAAAAACCTTGACTTAGAAAACCTCATGGGACAAAACTAAGCCAAGGGAAAAAGAGTGTGCTGTCCACGGATTAGAGAAGTATGATCAAGGTCTTGTAAGGTCTACAAGTCCAAGTTTGTTATGAATGTAATCACAAACCTTGGAACTTGCAGACTTGGTGAATATGTCAGCCAACTGATCTTGACTTCGAGTGTGACAAGGTAGTATCACTCCCTCTTCAATCTTTTCCCTAACTTTATGGCAATCACTTTCAGTGTGCTTGGTTCGCTCATGGAAGACAGAGTTGGTGGCTATGTGAATTGCAGCCTCATTGTCACAATGCATAGTGATAGGTTGTTGTGAGTCGATACCAAGATCCTTGAGCAGCCCCTTTAACCAAGTTAATTCGTTTGTCAATTTCCTCATTGCTCGATACTCGGCCTCCGCACTTGAACACGATACCACTTTTTGCTTCTTTGACTTCCAAGTCACTAGGTTTCCTCCTACGAAGGTGCAATATCCAGTGGTTGACCTCCTATCTAAGGTGTCTCCATTGTAGTCCGCATCACAATAGCCCACAATCTCGGTGTTATCGTTCTTGCCCATCCAAATGCCTTGGCCCGGGCTGCCTTTGAGGTAGCTTAGAATCCGCTCGACCTGACTCCATTGATATTTGCTTGGGGCCTTCATGTGTTGACTAACCTGATTCACAGCATAACATATGTCAGGTCTGGTAATGGTAAGGTAGATTAACTTACCTACAAGCCGGCGGTATCGCGTGACGTCCGGGAACGGCTCATCCATCGGTTCGTTCGGTCGGCCCTCTTGTGCCCGAATGCTCTCCCCCTTTCGCTTGAGCTGGTAGTCCTCATCAAGCGGCGTAGAGGCCGGAGACACTCCAAGCTTGCCGGTCTCCTCTAACAAGTCAAGAGTGTACTTTCGTTGGGAGAGAAAGAGACCTTCCGGTGAGCGACAAATCTCAATACCAAGGAAGTATTTGAGTTCACCAAGGTCCTTGATGTCAAACACAGACTTAAGAGATGCTTTGGTGTCATGAATGCCAGCCGAATCATCACCGGTCACGATGATGTCGTCAACGTAGATAAGGACCACCACCCGGCCAAGGTAGGTTTGACGCGTGAAAAGAGTGTGATCAGCCTCCGACCGCCGAAAACCATGAGTCTTGAGGGTGGAGCTCAGTTTATGATACCAGGCGCGCGGAGACTGCTTGAGACCATAGATAGCTTAACGCAGCCGCAAGACTTTGCCGGGAGCAACTAAGTCTTCAAGGCCAGGAGGAGGCGTCATATATACTTCGTCATCGAGTTCACCTTGAAGGAAGGCATTTTTAACGTCCATCTGCCATAAGTCCCATGAGAGGTTGACGGCAAGGGACAGCACAACCCGAACCGTATGGAGTTTGGCTACCGGTGCAAAAGTGTCCGTGTAGTCCGCGCCATATGTTTGGGTGAAGCCACGAGCCACTAACCGGGCTTTATGACGTTCAATGGCACCAGTGCTCAAATACTTGATGGTGAACACCCATTTAGAGCTTACTGCCTTCTTGCCTTTAGGAAGGTCCGATTCATCCCATGTATGGTTCCGGATCATGGCACCTGTTTCGTCTTTGATCGCGTCTAACCATACTTGATGATCCTTGGCATCTTCATAGGTTTGTGGGACCCAACTGGCGTCAACTTGGCCGAAGAACGCTTGGTGGTCGGCCGGTAACAGCTCAAGGGAACAAACAGACTAAATGGGATGAGCGACGGCGTGACTGTTGTAGTAGACACGCTTGTTTGTCCAAGTGGAGGGATCAGATCGAGGTCGGGTACTCCGGCGTAAGACTGGTGGAGGAGGTGGCTCCACGGTGGGCAACTCGATGGAAGTACCGGCCGTAGTGACCGCCTCCTCTTGTTGCTTGGTAGGAGCCGCAGCCGGGGCAGACGCGGCTGTTGTAGGGCCAGGGATAGGGACATTGGCCACGGGCAGGCCAGCCTCGGTGAAAACATTCTCTTGGGTTAAGACATTGTCTTGTGTGTCCCCTTGGTCAGGCCCACCCTCGGTAGGTGTTGGACTGAGCGTTGGCCGTACAGTACCCGTCGGTGGAGGCGGGTTACCAAGATGATCAAGAAGGAACCTTAGACTGGAGGCTCGGTCGCTAGGTGAGGTGGGGAGGTCTTTGAGACTGTTCCAATCCTTTTTGTCGTAGTAGCCAACATTTTCCAGGAACCGAACATCTCTAGAGACATATAGCCGACTTGTGGCCGGGTCGTAACACTTGTACCCCTTTTGCGTTGTAGAGTAGCCAATGAACATGCATTTCGTACTCTTTGCGTCCAGCTTACTCCGTTGTTCTCCAGGTACTAACACAAAACAAACACACCCAAAGACACGTAAGTGATCAAGAGATGGTTTAAATTTGTTTAATACCTCAAATGGGGATAAGTCATGAAGGACTTTGGTTGGTGTCCGGTTGATCAAATAACATGCTGTCATCACAGCATCACCCCAAAATCTCTTGGTAACATTCGAATGGAACATCATTGACCGCGCAACCTCCATGAGGTGCCGGTTCTTTCTCTCGGCCACACCATTTTGTTGGGGCGTGTAGGGACAACTAGTTTGATGGAGAATGCCATGCTTAGAGAGATGTTCTTTGAACTTGCAACTCGTGTATTCTCCACCATTATCCGACCTTAGTACCTTAAGTTTAGCATTGAAATGATTAGTCACATAATTCTGAAAATTGACAAAGGCATCAAATACTCTATCTTTAGAAGGTAACAAAGTGACCCAAGTATATTTTGATTTTTCATCAATAAAGGTCACAAAATACTTGTTATTGTCCCTAGATAGACATGGTGATGTCCAAACATCTGAATGAACTAGATCAAAGCAATTTTCATAAATAGTAGTTGATTTAGGAAAGATAGACTTGCAATGTTTTCCAAGGATACAAGGCTCACAAGTAGAGTTATCAAAAGAAATATTAGGAAACATTAGCCCAAGAGCACGAGAATGTGGGTGGCCTAGTCTAGCATGCCACACCATATCCGAATTAACAACAAAACAAGAGTTAATAGAAGAAGATAAGTTGGGATCGGTTTTCTCTAGGACATAGAGATCTCCACTCCCTTGCCCTTCACCAAGAACTTTTCCAGTTTCAATATCCTGAAAATGAACACTGCTAGGACCAAAGATTGCATAACAGTTCAAATCATTTGTGGCCCTTTTAACCGATAGAAGATTAGAGGTGAAGGTAGGCATAAAGAAAGGTTTTGAGGTTTTATCAAATAGTTTCAAGTCTCCTATTCCTTTTACTGGTATTTGTTCTCCATTAGCAATAATAACATTTCCTAAAGCCGGTTTTATATTGTTAATTAGACTAGGGTTACTAATCATGTGGTGAGAGGCACCCGAGTCAATAACAAGTGATTTACTAGGCTTAGAGGTAAAGAAGGAGATACCAGACTCCTTGAGTGAAGCAATGGAGCGAATGAGGGCCTCTATGTCAGACTTCCTTACCACCTCTCCATAGGATGCAGTCATGGCCACCTCCTCTCCTTGTCTCGCCGAACCGGCCCCTTTTTCACCTACCGCTTCCTTAGAGAGATTCGCTTTGAACTTTGCTGGCTTAAGATGAGGGTGGAGGATCCAGCATTTGTCCTTCATATGGCCTCTCTTCTTGCAATGATCACACACCCAGACCTTCCTATCTTCCTGCTTGTACACACCTTTGTTGGCCGTGACTAGCTCCCCCTTACCGCTAAAGAGATCGAGTGAGCCTTGTTCCTTTTGAACTTGAGAACACACTTATTCAAAGCTGGGTAGCTTGTCTCCTCTTAGGATGTGTTTCATTAGGTCGTTAAAGGCTGGGTTGAGCGTGAGTAGGAGGCCAAAGACCTTGTCCTGCTCTTTTCTCTCATTAAGGACCGTCGGATCTAGTGAGCTTGGTCGTAAGGCCTCGAGCTCCGACCAAAGGGCTCTATACTTACCAAGATGCTTAGTAAACTCTAAGTCATCTTGGCTCAGGCTATTGATGGCTCTCTTGACTTCAAAGACTCGGGTCAAGTTAGAGACATTCCCATAGACGCTCTTAAGCGTTCCCCAAAGTTCCTTGGCCGTTTCACAATATGAGTAGGCCTCAAGGATTGGCGTGTCAAGAGAGTTTTGGAGAACAGATAGGACAACCTGGTCTTCTTGGAACCACTTGGCCTTCCTCTCGCTCTCTTCCTCTTCTTCCACCTCGGAAGCTTCTTCTCCTTTGAGGTTTTGCTTTGGTACATAGTCGGTTTCGACATGACTCCAAAGGCCGCGACCTCCAAGGGCGGTTCTTGTGGTTCTTTTCCACAGCAAGTAGTTGGTTCCCTTTAGAACAATTGGTGTAACAATGGGCTTGGTGTTTTCCATGGTTTGATTTCTATGGACCGATGGATAAAGTGTTTACCCGGAGAATAAAAGAGAGATGCTAGTGGGAGGGATGGAAGAGAAGGAGGCTAGAGTATAGAAACAAGTAAAATGATGAGATTAAACTGCAAAGAATCGAAGAACATGCTCTGATACCATGTTAGAATTAGTAGAAGTAAAGATAGGCTTAAGGAAGTTTAGAGAGTGAAGAGAGATTCGGTAGACAAAGAGAATAAGAAGGAGATAAGATTAGTTTTTCATTCCATAAGTATGTGTCTTACAATGTAGGTTAAAGCCTATATATAACAAGGAAACTTAGGGCTACACCCTTTACAAACTGATCGTCTAAGTGATAGGGACAGGGAGAGAGAGAAGACTAATCCCAAGGCTGATAGCGACCTGTCCTAGCCTCCTTAAACCCAACATTACCCGTGACTCCACTTGCTCTTCCTCTCTAACGGCTACAAAGGAGATTCTAGAGCCTTCTCATGGGCCTAAGACATGTAGGCCTCCTCACTATCCACACACACATAGATAACTCGGCCTTATTGCCTAGGCGTACGGACGGTCCCGGTTGCCTTAGGCTGTACGGACGGTCACGGTTGCCTTACGCTTATTCTTGGTCAATACCAAATTCATCCCGAACTCTTACAATTAGGCAAATGCATTGGATTGTCACACATTGTGACCCTAGAAACAGTAACAAATCTGTTTACTACTTAAAATCAATGTTTTCTCGGTTTTTGCCTGCTTCAGGACAAAATGGGTAAAAGTGGTCTCTAAATACTCCAAATTCAACCCGAACTCTTATTATTAGTCAAATGGATTAGATTGTTACATATTTTGACCCTAGAGAGAGTAACATAGCTGTTTACTGCTTCGAATCAATGTTTTCTCTCGGTTTTAGCTTGTTTTCTCGGTTTAAGCTTGTTTTGGGATAAAATGGGTTTAAATGTTGTCTAAACACTCCAAATTCATCCTGAACTCTTACAATTAGGCAAATGCATTGGATTGTTACACATTGTGACCCTAGACACAGTAACAAAGCTCTTTACTACTAAGAATTAATGTTTTCTCGGTTTTTGCCTGTTTCGGGACAAAATGGGTAAAAGTGGTCTCTAGACACTCCAAATTCAACCCGAACTCTTATACTTAGTCAAATGGATTAGATTGTTACATATTTTGACCCTAGAAAGAGTAACATAGCTGTTTACTGCTTCGAATCAATGTTTTCTCTCGGTTTTAGCCTGTTTTCTCGGTTTAAGCATGTTTTGGGATAAAACACTCCAAATTCATCCCAAACTCTAAAAATTAGTAAAATGCATTGTAATGTCTCACACTCTTATCCTAGAAACAGTAACAAAGATGTTTACTACTTCAAATCAATGTTTTCTCGGTTTTAGCCTGTTTCGGGACAAAATAGGTATAATTGGTGTCTAAACACTCCAAATTCAACCGGAACACTTATAATAAGTCAAATGCATTAGATTGTTACATATTTTGACCCTAGAAATAGTAACATAGCTGTTTACTGCTTCGAATCAATGGTTTATCTCAGTTTTAGTCTGTTTTTTAGATTTAAGTCTGTTTTGGGATAAAACGGGTTTAAGTGTTGTCTAAACACTCCAAATTCATCCCGACCTCTTAAAACTAGTAAAATGCATTGTACTGTCACACATTCTTACCCTAGAAACAGTAACAAAGCTGTTTACTACTTCAAATCAATGTTTTCTCGGTTTTAGCCTGTTGCGGGACAAAATGGGTAAAAGTGGTGTCTAAACACTCCTAATTCAACTGGAACTCTTCTAATAAGTCAAATCCATTGGATTGTAACATATTATGACCCTAGATAGAGTAACATAGCTGGTTACTGCTTCAAATCAATTTTGTCTCTCGATTTTAGCCTATTTTCTCTGTTTAAACCTGTTGTGGGATAAAATGGGTGTAAATGTTATCTAAACACTTCAAATTCATCCCGAGCTCTTACAATTAGTCAAATGTATTAGGTTGTCACGCATTGTGACCCTAGAAACAGTAACAAAGCTATTTACTACTTAGAATCAATGTTTTCTCGGTTTTTGTCTGCTTCGGGACAAAATGGGTAAAAGTGGTATCTAAACACTCCAAATTCAACTCGAACACTTATAATTAATCAAATGCATTAGATTGCTACATATTTTGACCCTATAAAGAGTAACATAGCAGTTTACTGCTTCGAATCAATGTTTTCTCTCGGTTTTAGCCTGTTTTCTCGGTTTAAGCTTGTTTTGGGATAAAATGGGTTTAAATATTGTCTAAACACTCCAAATTCATCCTGAACTCTTACAATTAGGCAAATGCATTGGATTGTCACACATTGTGACCCTAGAAACAGTAACAAATCTGTTTACTAACTAGAATCAATGTTTTCTCGGTTTTTGCCTGCTTCGGGACAAAATGGGTAAAAGTGGTCTCTAAACACTCCAAATTCAACCCGAACTCTTATAATTAGTCAAATGGATTAGATTGTTACATATTTTGACCCTAGAAAGAGTAACATAGCTGTTTACTGCTTTGAATCAATGTTTTCTCTCGGTTTTAGCCTATTTTCTCGGTTTAAGCATGTTTTGGGATAAAACACTCCAAATTCATCCCGAACTCTAAAAATTAGTAAAATGCATTGTAATGTCACACACTCTAACCCTAGAAACAGTAACAAAGCTGTTTACTACTTCAAATCAATGTTTTCTCGGTTTTAGCCTGTTTATAATAAGTCAAATGCATTGGATTGTTACGCATTTTGACCCTAGAAATAGTAACATAGCTGTTTACTGCTTCGAATCAATGGTTTATCTCGGTTTTAGTCTGTTTTTTAGATTTAAGTCTGTTTTTGGGATAAAACGGGTTTAAGTGTTGTCTAAACACTCCAAATTCATCCCGACCTCTTAAAACTAGTAAAATGCATTGCACTGTCACACATTCTTACCCTAGAAACAGTAACAAAGCTGTTTACTACTTAGAATCAATGTTTTCTCGGTTTTTGTCTACTTCGGGACAAAATGGGTAAAAGTGGTATCTAAACACTCCAAATTCAACTCGAACACTTATAATTAGTCAAATGCATTAGATTGTTACATATTTTGACCCTATAAAGAGTAACGTAGCAGTTTACTGCTTCGAATCAATGTTTTCTATCGGTTTTAGCCTGTTTTCTCGGTTTAAGCTTGTTTTGGGATAAAATGGGTTTAAATGTTGTCTAAACACTCCAAATTCATCCTGAACTCTTACAATTAGGCAAATGCATTGGATTGTCACACATTGTGACCCTAGAAACAGTAACAAAGCTATTTACTACTAAGAATTAATGTTTTCTCGGTTTTTGCCTGTTTCGGGACAAAATGGGTAAAAGTGGTCTCTAGACACTCCAAATTCAACTTGAAATCTTATAATTAGTCAAATGGATTAGATTGTTACATATTTTGACCCTAGAATGAGTAACATAGCTGTTTACTGCTTCGAATTAATGTTTTCTCTCGGTTTTAGCCTGTTTTCTCGGTTTAAGCTTGTTTTGGGATAAAACACTCCAAATTCATCCCGAACTCTAAAAATTAGTAAAATGCATTGTAATGTCACACACTTTTACCCTAGAAACAGTAACAAAGCTGCTTACTACTTCAAATCAATGTTTTCTCGGTTTTAGCCTGTTTCGGGACAAAATAGGTATAATTGGTGTCTAAACACTCCAAATTCAACCGGAACTCTTATAATAAGTCAAATGCATTGGATTGTTACACATTTTGACCCTAAAAATAATAACGTAGCTGTTTACTGCTTCGAATCAATGGTTTATCTCGGTTTTAGTCTGTTTTTTAGATTTAAGTCTGTTTTGGGATAAAACGGTTTAAGTGTTGTCTAAAACTCCAAATTCATCCCGACCTCTTAAAACTAGTAAAATGCATTGCACTGTCACACATTCTTACCCTAGAAACAGTAACAAAGCTGTTTACTACTTCAAATCAATGTTTTCTTGGTTTTAGCCTGTTGCGGGACAAAATAGGTATAATTGGTGTCTAAAGACTCCTAATTCAACCGGAACTCTTCTAATAAGTCAAATGCATTGGATTGTAACATATTATGACCCTAGATAGAGTAACATAGCTGGTTACTGCTTCAAATCAATTTTGTCTCTCGGTTTTAGCCTATTTTCTCTGTTTAAGCCTGTTGTGGGATAAAATGGGTTTAAATGTTGGCTAAACACTCCAAATTCATCCCGAACTCTTACAATTAGGCAAATGCATTGGACTGTCACACATTGTGACCCTAGAAACAGTAACAAAGCTGTTTACTACTAAGAATTAATGTTTTCTCGGTTTTTGCCTGTTTCGGGACAAAATGGGTAAAAGTGGTCTCTAGACACTCCAAATTCAACCTGAAATCTTATAATTAGTCAAATGGATTAGATTGCTACATATTTTGACCCTAGAAAGAGTAACATAGCTGTTTACTGCTTCGAATCAATGTTTTCTCTTGGTTTTAGCCTGTTTTCTCGGTTTAAGCTTGTTTTGGGATAAAACACTCCAAATTCATCCCGAACTCTAAAAATTAGTAAAATGCATTGTAATGTCAAACACTTTTACCCTAGAAACAGTAACAAAGCTGTTTACTACTTCAAATCAATATTTTCTCGGTTTTAGCCTGTTTCGGGACATAATAGGTATAATTGGTGTCTAAACACTCCAAATTCAACCGGAACTCTTATAATAAGTAAAATGCATTGGATTGTTACACATTTTGACCCTATAAATAATAACATAGCTGTTTACTGCTTCGAATCAATGGTTTATCTTGGTTTTAGTCTGTTTTTTAGATTTAAGTCTGTTTTGGGATAAAACGGGTTTAAGTGTTGTCTAAACACTCTAAATTCATCCCGACCTCTTAAAACTAGTAAAATGCATTGCACTGTCACACATTCTTACCCTAGAAACAGTAACAAAGCTGTTTACTACTTCAAATCAATGTTTTCTCAGTTTTAGCCTGTTGCGGGACAAAATGGGTATAATTGGTGTCTCAACACTCCTAATTCAACCGGAACTCTTCTAATAAGTCAAATGCATTGGATTGTAACATATTATGACCCTAGATAGAGTAACATAGCTGTTTAGTGGTTCGAATCAATTTTGTTTCTCGGTTTTAGCCTATTTTCTCGGTTTAAGCCTTTTGTGGGATAAAATAGGTTTAAATGTTGGCTAAACACTCCAAATTCATCCTGAACTCTTACAATTAGTCAAATGCGTTGGGTTGTAACATATTGTGACCCTAGAAACAGTAACAAAGCTGTTTACTACTTAGAATCAATGTTTTCTCGGTTTTTGCCTGCTTTAGGACAAAATGGGTAAAAGTGGTCTCTAAACACTCCAAATTCAACCCGAACTCTTATAATTAGTCAAATGGATTAGATTGTTACATATTTTGACCCTAGAAAGAGTAACATAGCTGTTTACTGCTTTGAATCAATGTTTTCTCTCGGTTTTAGCCTATTTTCTCGGTTTAAGCATGTTTTGGGATAAAACACTCCAAATTCATCCCGAACTCTAAAAATTAGTAAAATGCATTGTAATGTCACACACTCTAACCCTAGAAACAGTAACAAAGCTGTTTACTACTTCAAATCAATGTTTTCTCGGTTTTAGCCTGTTTATAATAAGTCAAATGCATTGGATTGTTACGCATTTTGACCCTAGAAATAGTAACATAGCTGTTTACTGCTTCGAATCAATGGTTTATCTCGGTTTTAGTCTGTTTTTTAGATTTAAGTCTGTTTTTGGGATAAAACGGGTTTAAGTGTTGTCTAAACACTCCAAATTCATCCCGACCTCTTAAAACTAGTAAAATGCATTGCACTGTCACACATTCTTACCCTAGAAACAGTAACAAAGCTGTTTACTACTTAGAATCAATGTTTTCTCGGTTTTTGTCTACTTCGGGACAAAATGGGTAAAAGTGGTATCTAAACACTCCAAATTCAACTCGAACACTTATAATTAGTCAAATGCATTAGATTGTTACATATTTTGACCCTATAAAGAGTAACGTAGCAGTTTACTGCTTCGAATCAATGTTTTCTATCGGTTTTAGCCTGTTTTCTCGGTTTAAGCTTGTTTTGGGATAAAATGGGTTTAAATGTTGTCTAAACACTCCAAATTCATCCTGAACTCTTACAATTAGGCAAATGCATTGGACTGTCACACATTGTGACCCTAGAAACAGTAACAAAGCTGTTTACTACTAAGAATTAATGTTTTCTCGGTTTTTGCCTGTTTCGGGACAAAATGGGTAAAAGTGGTCTCTAGACACTCCAAATTCAACCTGAAATCTTATAATTAGTCAAATGGATTAGATTGCTACATATTTTGACCCTAGAAAGAGTAACATAGCTGTTTACTGCTTCGAATCAATGTTTTCTCTTGGTTTTAGCCTGTTTTCTCGGTTTAAGCTTGTTTTGGGATAAAACACTCCAAATTCATCCCGAACTCTAAAAATTAGTAAAATGCATTGTAATGTCAAACACTTTTACCCTAGAAACAGTAACAAAGCTGTTTACTACTTCAAATCAATATTATCTTGGTTTTAGTCTGTTTTTTAGATTTAAGTCTGTTTTGGGATAAAACGGGTTTAAGTGTTGTCTAAACACTCCAAATTCATCCCGACCTCTTAAAACTAGTAAAATGCATTGCACTGTCACACATTCTTACCCTAGAAACAGTAACAAAGCTGTTTACTACTTCAAATCAATGTTTTCTCGGTTTTAGCCTGTTGCGGGACAAAATGGGTAAAAGTGGTGTCTAAACACTCCTAATTCAACTGGAACTCTTCTAATAAGTCAAATGCATTGGATTGTAACATATTATGACCCTAGATAGAGTAACATAGCTGGTTACTGCTTCAAATCAATGTTGTGGGATAAAATGGGTGTAAATGTTATCTAAACACTTCAAATTCATCCCGAGCTCTTACAATTAGTCAAATGTATTAGGTTGTCACACATTGTGACCCTAGAAACAGTAACAAAGCTATTTACTACTTAGAATCAATGTTTTCTCGGTTTTTGTCTGCTTCGGGACAAAATGGGTAAAAGTGGTATCTAAACACTCCAAATTCAACTCGAACACTTATAATTAGTCAAATGCATTAGATTGCTACATATTTTGACCCTATAAAGAGTAACATAGCAGTTTACTGCTTCGAATCAATGTTTTCTCTCGGTTTTAGCCTGTTTTCTCGGTTTAAGCTTGTTTTGGGATAAAATGGGTTTAAATATTGTCTAAACACTCCAAATTCATCCTGAACTCTTACAATTAGGCAAATGCATTGGATTGTCACACATTGTGACCCTAGAAACAGTAACAAATCTGTTTACTAACTAGAATCAATGTTTTCTCGGTTTTTGCCTGCTTCGGGACAAAATGGGTAAAAGTGGTCTCTAAACACTCCAAATTCAACCCGAACTCTTATAATTAGTCAAATGGATTAGATTGTTACATATTTTGACCCTAGAAAGAGTAACATAGCTGTTTACTGCTTCGAATCAATGTTTTCTCTCGGTTTTAGCCTGTTTTCTCGGTTTAAGCATGTTTTGGGATAAAACACTCCAAATTCATCCCAAACTCTAAAAATTAGTAAAATGCATTGTAATGTCTCACACTCTTATCCTAGAAACAGTAACAAAGATGTTTACTACTTCAAATCAATGTTTTCTCGGTTTTAGCCTGTTTATAATAAGTCAAATGCATTGGATTGTTACGCATTTTGACCCTAGAAATAGTAACATAGCTGTTTACTGCTTCGAATCAATGGTTTATCTCGGTTTTAGTCTGTTTTTTAGATTTAAGTCTGTTTTTGGGATAAAACGGGTTTAAGTGTTGTCTAAACACTCCAAATTCATCCCGACCTCTTAAAACTAGTAAAATGCATTGCACTGTCACACATTCTTACCCTAGAAACAGTAACAAAGCTGTTTACTACTTAGAATCAATGTTTTCTCGGTTTTTGTCTACTTCGGGACAAAATGGGTAAAAGTGGTATCTAAACACTCCAAATTCAACTCGAACACTTATAATTAGTCAAATGCATTAGATTGTTACATATTTTGACCCTATAAAGAGTAACGTAGCAGTTTACTGCTTCGAATCAATGTTTTCTATCGGTTTTAGCCTGTTTTCTCGGTTTAAGCTTGTTTTGGGATAAAATGGGTTTAAATGTTGTCTAAACACTCCAAATTCATCCTGAACTCTTACAATTAGGCAAATGCATTGGACTGTCACACATTGTGACCCTAGAAACAGTAACAAAGCTGTTTACTACTAAGAATTAATGTTTTCTCGGTTTTTGCCTGTTTCGGGACAAAATGGGTAAAAGTGGTCTCTAGACACTCCAAATTCAACCTGAAATCTTATAATTAGTCAAATGGATTAGATTGCTACATATTTTGACCCTAGAAAGAGTAACATAGCTGTTTACTGCTTCGAATCAATGTTTTCTCTTGGTTTTAGCCTGTTTTCTCGGTTTAAGCTTGTTTTGGGATAAAACACTCCAAATTCATCCCGAACTCTAAAAATTAGTAAAATGCATTGTAATGTCAAACACTTTTACCCTAGAAACAGTAACAAAGCTGTTTACTACTTCAAATCAATATTTTCTCGGTTTTAGCCGGTTTCGGGACATAATAGGTATAATTGGTGTCTAAACACTCCAAATTCAACCGGAACTCTTATAATAAGTAAAATGCATTGGATTGTTACACATTTTGACCCTATAAATAATAACATAGCTGTTTACTGCTTCGAATCAATGGTTTATCTTGGTTTTAGTCTGTTTTTTAGATTTAAGTCTGTTTTGGGATAAAACGGGTTTAAGTGTTGTCTAAACACTCCAAATTCATCCCGACCTCTTAAAACTAGTAAAATGCATTGCACTGTCACACATTCTTACACTAGAAATAGTAACAAAGCTGTTTACTACTTCAAATCAATGTTTTCTTGGTTTTAGCCTGTTTCGGGACAAAATAGGTATAATTGGTGTCTAAACACTCCAAATTCAACCGGAACTCTTATAATAAGTCAAATGCATTGGATTGTTACACATTTTGACCCTAGAAATAATAACATAGCTGTTTACTGCTTCGAATCAATGGTGTATCTCGGTTTTAGTCTGTTTTTTAGATTTAAGTCTGTTTTGGGATAAAACGGGTTTAAGTGTTGTCTAAACACTCTAAATTCATCCCGACCTCTTAAAACTAGTAAAATGCATTGCACTGTCACACATTCTTACCCTAGAAACAGTAACAAAGCTGTTTACTACTTCAAATCAATGTTTTCTCAGTTTTAGCCTGTTGCGGGACAAAATGGGTATAATTGGTGTCTCAACACTCCTAATTCAACCGGAACTCTTCTAATAAGTCAAATGCATTGGATTGTAACATATTATGACCCTAGATAGAGTAACATAGCTGTTTAGTGGTTCGAATCAATTTTGTTTCTCGGTTTTAGCCTATTTTCTCGGTTTAAGCCTTTTGTGGGATAAAATAGGTTTAAATGTTGGCTAAACACTCCAAATTCATCCTGAACTCTTACAATTAGTCAAATGCGTTGGGTTGTAACATATTGTGACCCTAGAAACAGTAACAAAGCTGTTTACTACTTAGAATCAATGTTTTCTCGGTTTTTGCCTGCTTTAGGACAAAATGGGTAAAAGTGGTCTCTAAACACTCCAAATTCAACCCGAACTCTTATAGTTAGTCAAATGGATTAGATTGTTACATATTTTGACCCTAGAAAGAGTAACATAGCTGTTTACTGCTTCGAATCAATGTTTTCTCTCGGTTTTAGCCTGTTTTCTCGGTTTAAGCATGTTTTGGGATAAAACACTCCAAATTCATCCTGAACTCTAAAAATTAGTAAAATGCATTGCAATGTCACACACTCTTACCATAGAAACAGTAACAAAGCTGTTTACTACTTCAAATCAATGTTTTCTCGGTTTTAGCCTGTTTCGGGACAATATAGGTATAATTGGTGTCTAAACACTCCAAATTCAACCGGAACTCTTATAATAAGTCAAATGCATTAGATTGTTACATATTTTGACCCTAGAAATAGTAACATAGCTGCTTACTGCTTCGAATCAATGGTTTATCTCGTTTTTAGTCTGTTTTTTAGATTTAAGTCTGTTTTGGGATAAAACGGGTTTTAGTGTTGTCTAAACACTCCAAATTCATCCCGACCTCTTAAAACTAGTAAAATGCATTGCACTGTCACACATTCTTACCCTAGAAACAGTAACAAAGCTGTTTACTACTTCAAATCAATGTTTTCTCAGTTTTAGCCTGTTGCGGGACAAAATGGGTATAATTGGTGTCTAAACACTCCTAATTCAACCGGAACTCTTCTAATAAGTCAAATGCATTGGATTGTAACATATTATGACCCTAGATAGAGTAACATAGCTGTTTAGTGGTTCGAATCAATTTTGTTTCTCAGTTTTAGTCTATTTTCTCTGTTTAACCTTGTTTTAGGATAAAATGGGTTTAAGTGTTGTCTAAACACTCCAAATTCATCCTGAACTCTTACAATTAGGCAAATGCATTGGATTGTCACACATTGTGACCCTAGAAACAGTAACAAAGCTATTTACTACTAAGAATTAATGTTTTCTCGGTTTTTGCCTGTTTCGGGACAAAATGGGTAAAAGTGGTCTCTAGACACTCCAAATTCAACTTGAAATCTTATAATTAGTCAAATGGATTAGATTGTTACATATTTTGACCCTAGAATGAGTAACATAGCTGTTTACTGCTTCGAATTAATGTTTTCTCTCGGTTTTAGCCTGTTTTCTCGGTTTAAGCTTGTTTTGGGATAAAACACTCCAAATTCATCCCGAACTCTAAAAATTAGTAAAATGCATTGTAATGTCACACACTTTTACCCTAGAAACAGTAACAAAGCTGCTTACTACTTCAAATCAATGTTTTCTCGGTTTTAGCCTGTTTCGGGACAAAATAGGTATAATTGGTGTCTAAACACTCCAAATTCAACCGGAACTCTTATAATAAGTCAAATGCATTGGATTGTTACACATTTTGACCCTAAAAATAATAACGTAGCTGTTTACTGCTTCGAATCAATGGTTTATCTCGGTTTTAGTCTGTTTTTTAGATTTAAGTCTGTTTTGGGATAAAACGGTTTAAGTGTTGTCTAAAACTCCAAATTCATCCCGACCTCTTAAAACTAGTAAAATGCATTGCACTGTCACACATTCTTACCCTAGAAACAGTAACAAAGCTGTTTACTACTTCAAATCAATGTTTTCTTGGTTTTAGCCTGTTGCGGGACAAAATAGGTATAATTGGTGTCTAAAGACTCCTAATTCAACCGGAACTCTTCTAATAAGTCAAATGCATTGGATTGTAACATATTATGACCCTAGATAGAGTAACATAGCTGGTTACTGCTTCAAATCAATTTTGTCTCTCGGTTTTAGCCTATTTTCTCTGTTTAAGCCTGTTGTGGGATAAAATGGGTTTAAATGTTGGCTAAACACTCCAAATTCATCCCGAACTCTTACAATTAGGCAAATGCATTGGATTGTCACATATTGTGACCCTAGAAACAGTAACAAAACTGTTTACTACTTAGAATCAATGTTTTCTCGGTTTTTGCCTGCTTCGGGACAAAATGGGTAAAAGTGGTCTCTAAACACTCCAAATTCAATCCGAACTCTTATAATTAGTCAAATGGATTAGATTGTTACATATTTTGACCCTAGAAAGAGTAACATAGCTGTTTACTGCTTCGAATCAATGTTTTCTCTCGGTTTTAGCCTGTTTTCTCGGTTTAAGCATGTTTTGGGATAAAACACTCCAAATTCATCCCGAACTCTAAAAATTAGTAAAATGCATTGTAATGTCACACACTGTTACCCTAGAAACAGTAACAAAGCTGTTTACTACTTCAAATCAATGTTTTCTCGGTTTTAGCCTGTTTCGGGACAAAATAGGTATAATTGGTGTCTAAACACTCCAAATTCAACCGGAACTCTTATAATAAGTCAAATGCATTAGATTGTTACATATTTTGAACCTAGAAATAGTAACATAGCTGTTTACTGCTTCGAATCAATGGTTTATCTCGGTTTTAGTCTGTTTTTTAGATTTAAGTCTGTTTTGGGATAAAACGTGTTTAAGTGTTGTCTAAACACTCCAAATTCATCCCGAACTCTTAAAATTAGTAAAATGCATTGCACTGTCACACATTCTTGCCCTAGAAATAGTAACAAAGCTGTTTACTACTTCAAATCAATGTTTTCTTGGTTTTAGCCTGTTGCGGGACAAAATGGGTAAAAGTGGTGTCTAAACACTCCTAATTCAACCGGAACTCTTCTAATAAGTCAAATGCATTGGATTGTAACATATTTTGACCCTAGATAGAGTAACATAGCTGATTACTGCTTCAAATCAATTTTGTCTCTCGATTTTAGCCTATTTTCTCTGTTTAAAACTGTTGTGGGATAAAATGGGTGTAAATGTTGTCTAAACACTTCAAATTCATCCCGAGCTCTTACAATTAGTCAAATGTATTAGGTTGTCATGCATTGTGACCCTAGAAACAGTAACAAAGCTGTTTACTACTTAGAATCAATGTTTTCTCGGTTTTTGTCTGCATCGGGACAAAATGGGTAAAAGTGGTATCTAAACACTCCAAATTCAACTTGAACACTTATAATTAGTCAAATGCATTAGATTGTTACATATTTTGACCCTATAAAGAGTAACATAGCTGTTTACTGCTTCGAATCAATGTTTTCTATCGGTTTTAGCCTGTTTTCTCGGTTTAAGCTTGTTTTGGGATAAAATGGGTTTAAATGTTGTCTAAACACTCCAAATTCATCCGGAACTCTTAAAATTAGGCAAATGCATTGGATTGTCACACATTGTGACCCTAGAAACAGTAACAAATCTGTTTACTACTTAGAATCAATGTTTTCTCGGTTTTTGCCTGCTTCGGGACAAAATGGGTAAAAGTGGTGTCTAAACACTCCAAATTCAACCTGAACACTTATAATTAGTCAAATGGATTGGATTGTTACATATTTTGACCCTAAAAAGAGTAACATAGCTGTTTACTGCTTTGAATCAATGTTTTCTCTCGGTTTTAGCCTGTTTTCTCGGTTTAACCTTGTTTTAGGATAAAATGGGTTTAAGTGTTGTCTAAACACTCCAAATTCATCCTGAACTCTTACAATTAGGCAAATGCATTGGATTGTCACACATTGTGATCCTAGAAACAGTAACAAAGCTATTTACTACTAAGAATTAATGTTTTCTCGGTTTTTGCCTGTTTCGGGACAAAATGGGTAAAAGTGGTCTCTAGACACTCCAAATTCAACCTGAAATCTTATAATTAGTCAAATGGATTAGATTGTTACATATTTTGACTCTAGAAAGAGTAACATAGCTGTTTACTGCTTCGAATTAATGTTTTCTCACGGTTTTAGCCTGTTTTCTCGGTTTAAGCTTGTTTTGGGATAAAACACTCCAAATTCATCCCGAACTCTAAAAATTATTAAAATGCATTGTAATGTCACACACTTTTACCCTAGAAACAGTAACAAAGCTGTTTACTACTTCAAATCAATGTTTTCTCGGTTTTAGCCTGTTTCGGGACAAAATAGGTATAATTGGTGTCTAAACACTCCAAATTCAACCGGAACTCTTATAATAAGTCAAATGCATTGGATTGTTACACATTTTGACCCTAAAAATAATAACGTAGCTGTTTACTGCTTCGAATCAATGGTTTATCTCGGTTTTAGTCTGTTTTTTAGATTTAAGTCTGTTTTGGGATAAAACGGGTTTAAGTGTTGTCTAAAACTCCAAATTCATCCCGACCTCTTAAATATGAACCGGCACACACACTTGTCCGTACGACCGTACGGACGTCCGTACGACCAACCAACGAGCCATCCTCAAATAGAAGTCTTCATGAGCCCAATCCACCAAAGAGATCCTCCAACGGTCGCCATTCATCTCGATCCTTCCTTTGTAGCCGTTGGAGCAAGTTGCAAGAGAGAAGAGGAGATCACATGTTAGAATAAGGAGATGTCGCTTTCTCCTCATATTAGTGTGCATAGGATCCTAAGAGAATATCCTATTTGTATATGTCTTTAAATAGTTTGTAAGTATCATACTAATAGAGGCAAGAAAAGAGTTTATTCTCTTTCTCCAACACTCTCTCTCTCAATCGTTCACTCTCCTCACTCCTTACACGATTTCACTCTCTTTCATACTCTCTTCCATAATCTCTTGATTACTCTACTCTCAAACTTACATGGTATCAGAGCAGATTTGATTCTGTTCTTGCCTCAAATCTCCATCACTCCCTTCCGCATTCTCTTTCTTGTTCTTGAAATTTCTTGTTCTTGAATCTTCTTTCTTTAACCGTTGGACAATAGCTTTAACCAACGGTCTCTTCATCCTTTTCCATGGAAACTACCAAAACTCTCATTGTTCCAGTTACTCTCAAGGGAGAGAATTACTTACTGTGGGCTAGAACCACAAAGACAGCCCTATGCGGCCGAGGACTTTGGTCCCATGTTGAGACAAGCGAAGCTCCTAGTGGCGAGACCACCAAAGACGGCAAGGATCTTGTCGATGAGAAGAACAAGTGGTTTCAAGAAGATCAGGGAGTCCTAGCTATCATTCAAAACTCCCTAGATGCACCTATACTTGAAGCTTACTCTTATTGCGAGACAGCAAAAGACTTGTGGGACACTCTCAAGAATGTTTTTGGGAATGTTACAAATGTAAACCGAATTTTTGAGATTAAGAGGGCCATCAACAACCTCAACCAAGAAGACATGGAGTTCACCAAGCACTTTGGGAAGTTTAGGTCCCTTTGGGCTGAACTAGAGATGCTCCGGCCGGCGACTATAGATCCGGCCATTCTGAATGAGAGGCGTGAACAAGATAAGGTGTTCGGCCTTCTCTTGACCTTGAACCCCTCCTACAATGACCTTATCAAGCATATTCTACGGTCGGACAAGCTCCCTAGCCTTGATGATGTCTGTAACCAAATTCAAAAGGAGCATGGCTCCATGGGATTGTTTGGCGGCAAGGGAGAACTTGTGACCGCTAACAAAGCTGAGACGGCATCAGCAAACAAGGGCTACTACAAGCCGGAGGACAAGAACAACCCGCCATTTTGTGAGCATTGTAAGAAGCTTGGTCACTTCAAGAGCCGCTGCTGGATTCTACACCCTCATCTAGCACCACCGCCGGGTACCATCCGAGGTGGACGACCAAACCGCGGAGGACCACCGAGAGCTCATCAAGCAGTAGCCATGGGGGAGTCAATCTCTGAGCAGCCTCAACAAGTGACCAGTGGAACTGCTCTTGCTGCAGCATCGTCCGAGCTGGTAAGGCGGTCCGACCTTGATGCGCTCATCAAAGCCATCAAAGAGGCCACCGGATATTGAGACAAGTAAGGTTCTTGGTCAAGGAGGATCCAAGGATGACCTCTATGTGCTTGAGGACTTGAACTTATCTTCTAATGCATCTTGTTTTAATTCGGTTATTATGAAACCTAGTGATTCTATTTTACATGCTAGGCTAGGACACCCTCACACAAGAGCTTTATCCTTAATATTTCCTAATGTTTCTTTTCAAAATGATGAGTGTGAGGCTTGTATTCTTGGTAAACATTGCAAGGCTGTTTTCCCTAAATCTATTACTATTTATGAAAAATGTTTTGATTTAATTCATTCTGATGTTTGGACATCTCCTTGCTTATCTAGAGATAATCAAAAGTATTTTGTGACTTTTATTGATGAAAAATCAAAATATACTTGGATAACTTTGCTTCCCTCTAAGGATAGAGTCCTTGAGGCCTTTACTAATTTTCAAAATTATGTCACTAACCACTTTCATGCCAAGATTAAAATTTTGAGATCAGATAATGGTGGAGAGTACACAAGCCATGCCTTTAAACAATATCTAGCCAAACATGGAATTCTTCATCAAACTAGCTGTCCTTACACACCACAACAAAATGGAGTGGCTGAGAGAAAGAATAGGCATCTCATGGAAGTAGCAAGGTCTATGATGTTTCACACAAGGGTTCCAAAGAGGTTTTGGGGAGATGCTGTGCTAGCCGCTTGTTATCTTATTAACCGCACACCAACAAAGATCCTAAAGGATGTGTCTCCATTTGAGGTATTAACGAATGACAAACCTACATTTGATCACTTACGAGTGTTTGGTTGTGTGTGCTATGTGTTGCGACCAGGTGAGCTAAGAGACAAGCTTGATGCAAAGAGTACAAAGGCTATGTTTCTTGGCTACTCTACCACACAAAAGGGGTATAAGTGCTATGACCCTACAACAAGGAGGGTTCTAGTATCTCGTGATGTCAAGTTCATGGAGACACAAGGCTTTTACGATGAGAAGAATTGGGATGAGCTCCGTAACCTATCTGATTCACCATCTGATCGGACGCGCAACCTCCGAGTAATCCTTGAGCGACTAGGTCTTGAAAACGATCGGATCACTACTGAGTCAGCCAGACCAGCATCACCAGAACAACCTGAGCCATCTACTGAGCCTGAGCCTGCTACACATGCCGATGACCATACTGAGCAGCATGAGGAAGCACCCGAGTCACTCGCGGACAACACGGCCGAAACAACCGAGGGGACGGCTGAACAGCTTGAGGAGATCATTACTCCAGGACGAGCCAACTCCGAAGCTGGGGCTATAGTTCCTCTTCGGCGCAGCCAACGTATCAAGTATCCTCCTAGTCATTGGAAGAACACCCGTGTGTACTACAACAACATGGCCGTTGCTCATCCGATTCAGGCCGTGTGCACCTTGGCTCATTTTCCGATAGAGCATCAAGTGTTTCTTGGCCATATTGATGAGGATTGGATCCCCAAGACCTATGATGAGGCTAAGCAGCACAAAGTATGGAGAGATGCAGTGGATGCCGAGAATACGGCCATGGTGCAAAATCATACATGGGACGAGGCTGACTTACCCAAGGGCAAGAAGGCTGTCACCTCTCGGTATATCTTCACAATCAAATATAAGAGCAATGGGGAGATTGAACGCCACAAAGCCCGCCTAGTCGCACGAGGTTTCACGCAAACGTATGGGGAGGACTATCTTGATACGTTTGCTCCGGTGGCTAAGCTTCACACGGTTCGAGTTGTACTCTCTCTCGCCACCAACCTCGACTGGGAACTTTGGCAAATGGACGTGAAGAACGCCTTCTTGCAAGGAGAACTGGAGGATGAAGTGTATATGCGACCACCACCGGGTTTGGAGGATACTATTGGTCCGGGAAAGGTCTTGAAACTCAACAAAGCTATCTATGGCTTGAAGCAGTCACCAAGGGCTTGGTATCACAAGCTTAGCACCACACTTCTTGACAAAGGCTTTCGCAAATCCGAAGCTGACCACACCTTGTTCACCTTACCAAGCGCCAAAGGTATAGTAGTCATTCTAGTGTATGTTGATGATATCATCATCACTGGAAGTGACTCGGTAGGTATTCAAGACTCTAAAACATTCTTGAAATCAGTTTTTGATATTAAAGATCTTGGAGAGTTGAAATACTTTCTTGGGATAGAAGTTTATAGATCAAATGAAGGGTTATTGTTATCTCAAAGAAAGTATGCACTAGACTTATTGAGTGAAACAGGAAAACTAGGAGCTAAGGCAGTAACAACGCCCCTAGAAGAGAATTACAAGGATGGAGGACAGGGGGAGCTTGACACCGCTCCATTCGAGGACGGTAGCCTCTACCGGCGGCTAGTCGGTAAGCTCATTTATTTAACTATCACACGGCCTGACATTTGCTTTGCCGTGAACCAGGTAAGCCAGCATATGAAGAACCCCACCGTGCACCATTGGAACATGCTGACACGGATCCTCAAGTACATCAAGGGCTCACCCGGCCAAGGCATATGGATGGGACGCAACAAGAGCACCGAGTTGGTAGGCTACTGCGACGCTGACTATGCCGGAGATCGTGGGGACCGACGCTCAACCACAGGCTATTGCACGTTCCTTGGAGGGAACCTGGTCACATGGAAGAGCAAGAAGCAAAAGGTCGTCTCACTCTCAAGTGCCGAATCCGAGTATAGAGCTATGAGGAAGCTAACGACGGAGCTAATGTGGCTGAAGATGTTACTCAAGGATCTTGGAATAGAATCAACAAAGCCGATCACCATGCACTGTGATAACGAAGCAGCCATTCATATAGCAACCAATTCAGTGTTCCATGAGCGGACCAAGCACATTGAAGTGGATTGCCATAAGGTCCGAGAACAAATCAAGCTTGGAGTTGTCTTACCTTGCCATACCGAAAGCAAAGAACAACTTGCAGACGTCCTGACTAAAGCTGCGAGCCCCCAAGTGTGTGAATACATCCATCCTAAGCTTGGCCTCCTAAACCTCACTCGGCCATGACTTGCTTTGTTTTGGCGCCTACACTCTTTTTCCCTTAAGTATAGTTTTCCCAAGAGGTTTTTCTATACTAAGGTTTTTAATGAGGTGGGTGCCTATGTTGTCAAGCTTGACTAGTTCCCCAAGTCAAGCTTGAGGGGGAGTATGAACCGGCACACACACTTGTCCGTACGACCGTACGGACGTCCGTACGACCAACCAACGAGCCATCCTCAAATAGAAGTCTTCATGAGCCCAATCCACCAAAGAGATCCTCCAACGGTCGCCATTCATCTCGATCCTTCCTTTGTAGCCGTTGGAGCAAGTTGCAAGAGAGAAGAGGAGATCACATGTTAGAATAAGGAGATGTCGCTTTCTCCTCATATTAGTGTGCATAGGATCCTAAGAGAATATCCTATTTGTATATGTCTTTAAATAGTTTGTAAGTATCATACTAATAGAGGCAAGAAAAGAGTTTATTCTCTTTCTCCAACACTCTCTCTCTCAATCGTTCACTCTCCTCACTCCTTACACGATTTCACTCTCTTTCATACTCTCTTCCATAATCTCTTGATTACTCTACTCTCAAACTTACATTAAAACTAGTAAAATGCATTGCACTGTCACACATTCTTACCCTAGAAACAGTAACAAAGCTGTTTACTACTTCAAATCAATGTTTTCTTGGTTTTAGCCTGTTGCGGGACAAAATGGGTATAATTGGTGTCTAAACACTCCTAATTCAACCGGAACTCTTCTAATAAGTCAAATGCGTTGGATTGTAACATATTATGACCCTAGATAGAGTAACATAGCTGTTTAGTGGTTCGAATCAATTTTGTTTCTCAGTTTTAGTCTATTTTCTCTGTTTAACCTTGTTTTAGGATAAAATGGGTTTAAGTGTTGTCTAAACACTCCAAATTCATCCTGAACTCTTACAATTAGGCAAATGCATTGGATTGTCACACATTGTGACCCTAGAAACAGTAACAAAGCTATTTACTACTAAGAATTAATGTTTTCTCGGTTTTTGCCTATTTCGGGACAAAATGGGTAAAAGTGGTCTCTAGACACTCCAAATTCAACCTGAAATCTTATAATTAGTCAAATGGATTAGATTGTTACATATTTTGACCCTAGAATGAGTAACATAGCTGTTTACTGCTTCGAATTAATGTTTTCTCTCGGTTTTAGCCTGTTTTCTCGGTTTAAGCTTGTTTTGGGATAAAACACTCCAAATTCATCCCGAACTCTAAAAATTAGTAAAATGCATTGTAATGTCACACACTTTTACCCTAGAAACAGTAACAAAGCTGCTTACTACTTCAAATCAATGTTTTCTCGGTTTTAGCCTGTTTCGGGACAAAATAGGTATAATTGGTGTCTAAACACTCCAAATTCAACCGGAACTCTTATAATAAGTCAAATGCATTGGATTGTTACACATTTTGACCCTAAAAATAATAATGTAGCTGTTTACTGCTTCGAATCAATGGTTTATCTCGTTTTTAGTCTGTTTTTTAGATTTAAGTCTGTTTTGGGATAAAACGGGTTTAAGTGTTGTCTAAACACTCCAAATTTATCCCGACCTCTTAAACTAGTAAAATGCATTTCACTGTCACACATTCTTACCCTAGAAACATTAACAAAGCTGTTTACTACTTCAAATCAATGTTTTCTCGGTTTTAGCCTGTTGCGGGACAAAATGGGTAAAAGTGGTGTCTAAACACTCCTAATTCAACCGGAACTCTTCTAATAAGTCAAATTCATTGGATTGTATCATATTATAACCCTAGATAGAGTAACATAGCTGATTACTGCTTCAAATCAATTTTGTCTTTCGGTTTTAGCCTATTTTCTCTGTTTAAACCTGTTGTGGGATAAAATGGGTGTAAATGTTGTCTAAACACTTCAAATTCATCCCGAGCTCTTACAATTAGTCAAATGTATTGGGTTGTCATGCATTGTGACCCTATAAACAGTAACAAAGCTGTTTACTACTTAGAATCAATGTTTTCTCGGTTTTTGTCTGCTTCGGGACAAAATGGGTAAAAGTGGTATCTAAACACTCCAAATTCAACTCGAACACTTATAATTAGTCAAAAGCATTAGATTGTTACATATTTTGACCCTATAAAGAGTAACATAGCTGTTTACTGCTTCGAATCAATGTTTTCTATCGGTTTTAGCCTGTTTTCTCGGTTTAAGCTTGTTTTGGGATAAAATGGGTTTAAATGTTGTCTAAACACTCCAAATTCATCCTGAACTCTTAAAATTAGGCAAATGCATTGGATTGTCACACATTGTGACCCTAGAAACAGTAACAAATCTGTTTACTACTTAGAATCAATGTTTTCTCGGTTTTTGCCTGCTTCGGGACAAAATGGGTAAAAGTGGTCTCTAGACACTCCAAATTCAACCTGAAACCTTATTATTATTCAAATGGATTAGATTGTTACATATTTTGACCCTAGAAAGAGTAACATAGCTGTGTACTGCTTCGAATCAATGTTTTCTCTCGGTTTTAGCCTGTTTTCTCGGTTTAAGCTTGTTTTGGGATAAAACACTCCAAATTCATCCCGAACTCTAAAAATTAGTAAAATGCATTCTAATGTCACACACTTTTACCCTAGAAACAATAACAAAGCTGTTTACTACTTCAAATTGTAAGAATTCAAGAAGAGAGATGAGTGTAACCTAGAGTTTAAGAGCGAGTAGTGTGGGAGGAGAGTGAGGAGAGTGAGCGATTGAAAGAGAGTATTGGAGAAAGAGAGATAAACCCTTTTTCTTACTTTATTTAGATCATACTTACAATACATTTATAGAGAGATACAAAGAGGATATTCTCCCTAAGATACTATGCACAAATATACATAGAGATAGTGACATCTCATTAAACACACATGTGACCTCTTCATTTGAATACCCACTTGCGCTGCACCTCTAACGGTCAAAGGGGAAGGTTCTCGAAGGTATTTGACTGTTTTAGGGGCTTAGTTAGCCGTTGGAGGAATTGGTTGATGGGCTGAGCTTGGTAACCTCACCATTGTACGGACGGCCCACTAGGCTGGTCGGTCGTACGGACGGCCGTACGGTCGTACGGACGGCCGTACGGTCGTACGGACAGTGGTGTGCTGTTCCATACTCCCCCTCAAGCTTGACCTACAGAGTTGATCAAGCTTGACAACATGGGCACCCACCTCATTAAAAAAAAAACTCAGTATAGAAAACCACTTGGGAAAAACTATACATATGGGAAAAAGAGTGTAGGTGCCAAGCTATGAACTCATGGCCGAGTGAGGTCCAGAAGTCCAAGTTTTGAATGAATGTACTCGCACACTTGTGGGCTTGCTGCTTTGGTGAGTATGTCGGCTAGCTGTTCCTTGCTTTCGGTATGGCACGGTAGGACAACTCCAAGCTTGATCTGCTCTCGGACCTTATGACAATCTACTTCAATATGTTTGGTTCTCTCGTGAAACACCGAATTAGTTGCTATATGAATGGCGGCTTCATTATCACAATGCATTGTGATTGGCTTTGTTGATTCAATTCCCAGGTCCTTGAGGAGTGCCTTGAGCCACATTAGTTCAGTTGTAAGCTTCCTCATGGCTCTATATTCGGATTCAGCACTTGAAAGTGATACGACCTTTTGTTTCTTGCTCTTCCAAGTGACTAAGTTACCACCAAGGAATGTGCAGTACCCAGTAGTAGAGCGACGGTCTTCACGATCTCCGGCATAGTCAGCGTCGCAATAGCCCACTAGTTCGGTGTTCTTGTTGCGTCCCATCCAAATACCTTGTCCAGGCGAGCCTTTGATGTATCTGAGGATTCGGTTCACCATGTTCCAGTGGTGGACAGTTGGATTCTTCATGTGCTGGCTCGCCTGATTCACAGCAAAACAAATGTCAGGCCGTGTGATGGTTAGGTAGATAAGCTTACCTACGAGACGCCGGTAGAGGCTGACGTCCGTGAACGGAGCTGTATTGAGCACCCCCTGTCCTCCAGCCTTGTAGTTCTCTTCAAGAGGTGTTGACACTGCTTTTGCTCCTAATTTCCCTGCCTCACTCAACAAGTCAAGAGCATATTTCCTTTGTGACAAAAATAATCCTTCATCTGATCTATATACTTCTATCCCAAGGAAATATTTCAATTCCCCAAGGTCTTTAATGTCAAAGACTGATTTCAGAAAGTTTTTAGTGTCTTGAATACCTACCTTGTCACTTCCGGATATGATGATATCATCAACATACACTAGAATGACAACTATACCTTCAGTACTTGGTAATGTGAAGAGAGTGTGGTCAGCCTCAGATTTGTGAAAGCCTTTGTCAAGAAGTGTGGTGCTCAGCTTGTGGTACCATGCTCTTGGGGACTGTTTTAAACCGTAGATTGCTTTGTTGAGTTTTAAAACCTTTCCTGGACCAATGGTGTCCTCTAAGCCAGGTGGTGGCCGCATATACACTTCATCTTCGAGTTCTCCTTGCAAGAATGCATTCTTGACATCCATTTGCCACAGTTCCCAATCGAGGTTGGTGGCGAGAGAGAGGACCACGCGAACAGTATGAAGCTTGGCCACCGGAGCAAACGTATCAAGATAATCCTCCCCATACGTTTGTGTGAATCCTCGTGCGACAAGACGTGCTTTGTAGCGTTCGATATCCCCATTGCTCTTATACTTAATAGTGAAGACATAGCGCGACGTGACAGCCTTCTTGCCCTTGGGTAAATCGGCTTCATCCCATGTATGGTTTTGAACCATGGCCGTGTTCTCGGCCCTGATCGCATCTCGCCACTCCTTGTGGTCCTTGGCCTCATCGTAGGTCTGTGGGATCCAGTTTTTGTCAATGTGGCCAAGGAAGACTTGATGATCCAGAGGGAAATGAGCAAGCGAGCATACTGCCTGAATCGGGTGTGCAACGGCCATGTTGTTGTAGTATACCCGAGTGTTCTTCCAATTGTTGGGATGAAACTTGAGGCGCTGACTCCGTCTAAGGGGAACTATAGGCCCAGCATCAGAGTCACCACTACCTTGTATGTCGTGTTCCTCGAGTGGCGCCGCGTCCGCTAGAGGCGGGTCAGCATTGGCGTCCGGAGGAGGAGAGACATCGGTTGGTACGTCTGGTGCCTCGGGGTCAGGTTCAGGAGGTGGAACATGGTCCTCTGGTAAGTTTGGCCCGGCCGGTTCGTTGGTGACTCGATCGTTTTCAATGCCTAGCCGCTCAAGTATAATGCGTAGGTTTTGTGTCCGGTCGGATGAGGAGGTTGAGAGGCTGCGAAGTTCGGCCCAGTTGTTCTCATCATAGAACCCTTGTGATTTTACAAACTTGACATCACGAGACACTAGGACCCGGTTCATATCTGGCTCATAACACTTGTAGCCTTTTTGTGTAGTGGAGTAGCCAAGAAACATACTTTTAACGCTCTTGGCATCAAGCTTGTCTCGTTGTTCACCTGGTCGCAATACATAGCAAACACAACCAAACACCCTTAAGTGATCAAATGTGGGTTTTACCTTGTTTAATACCTCAAATGGGGATATGTCATGAAGGATCTTTGTTGGTGTGTGGTTGATGAGATAACAGGCGGCAAGTACAGCATCTCCCCAAAAACGCTTTGGAACCCTTGTGTGAAACATCATAGACCGTGATACCTCCATGAGGTGCCTGTTCTTCCTCTCAGCCACTCCATTTTGTTGTGGTGTGTAGGGACAGCTAGTTTGGTGAATAATTCCATGATTAGCTAGGTATTGTTTAAAAGCATGACTTGTGTACTCCCCACCATTAGCTGATCTCAAAATTTTAATCTTTGCATTATAGTGGTTAGTAACATATTTTTGAAAGTTAGTGAAAGCCTCAAGAACTCTATCTTTGGAAGGAAGTAAAGTCAACCAAGTGTATTTTGATTTTTCATCAATAAAGGTAACAAAATATTTTTGATTCTCTCTAGATTGGCAAGGTGATGTCCAAACATCAGAATGAACCAAATCAAAACAATTTTCGTAAATAGTACTAGACTTAGGAAAAACAGATTTGCAATGTTTACCAAAAATACAAGCTTCACACTCATCATTTTTAAAAGAAATATTAGGAAACATCAGATTTAAAGCTCTAGTGTGAGGATGTCCTAGCCTAGCATGTAAAATAGAATCACTAGGTTTAACAATAACCGAATTAAAACAAGATGCAGAAGAAGAAGATAGATTCAAGTCCTCAAGCACATAGAGATCATCCTTGGAGCCTCCTTGGCCAAGAACTTTACTAGTCTCAATATCCTGAAAATGAACCTTGTTAGGACCAAATATTGCATGACAATTTAAATCAGTGGTGGCTCTCTTAACTAATAGTAAGTTAGATGTAAAATTTGGCATATACAAGGCTTTAGTTTCCTTATCAAATAATTTCAAATTCCCTATGCCTTTAACTGGTACCTTCTCACCATTAGCTATCACCACATTACCATTAGCAGGTTTAATATCACTAATCAACCTACAATCACTAATCATATGATGTGATGCACCAGAATCAACAATAAGAGGCTTATTTTTGTTTAAAGCAAGAAAGGTTTTACCGGTGGCCTCCTTGAGGGCTTTGATGAGTGCATCAAGGTCAGATCGCCTCACCAGCTCGGAGGAGGCAGCGAGTGCAGTTTCATTTCCTCCGATAGCTTGTTGGTTTGGTTCGGGAGTTGGTGTCTCTCCCACCACAGCTGCTTGATGGGCTCTCGGCGGTCCTCCGCGGCTTTGTCCTCCACGGTTAATGCGAAGGTGTGGATGAAGAATCCAGCAGCGGCTCTTGAAGTGGCCAACCTTCTTGCAGTGCTCACATACCGGTGGGTTCTTGTCGTCCGGTTTGTAGTAGCCTCGGTTTGCGGATGCCATCTCAACTTTGTTGGCGGTCACTAGCTCTCCTTTGCTGCCAAACAGTCCCATGGAGCCATGCTCCTTTTGGATTTGGTTGCAAACGTCGTCAAGGCTTGGAAGCTTATCTGACCGCAAGATGTGCTTGATGAGGTCGTTGTAGGAGGGGTTTAGGGTCAAGAGCAGACCAAACACCTTATCTTGTTCACGCCTCTCATTCAGTATGGCCGGATCTATTGTCGCCGGCCTAAGCATCTCTAGTTCAGCCCACAAGGACCTAAACTTCCCAAAATGCTTGGTGAACTCCATATCTTCTTGATTGAGATTGTTAATAGCCCTCTTAATCTCAAAGATACGGTTGACATTGGTAACATTCCCAAACACGTTCTTGAGAGTGTCCCATAAGTCCTTTGCAGTTTCGCAATAGGAGTAAGCCTCAAGGATAGGGGCATCAAGTGAGGTTTGAATGATGGCTAGGACTCCTTGGTCTTCTTGAAACCATTTGTTCCTTTCATCACCGGCAAGATCCTTGCCTTCCTTGGTGTTCTCACCACTTGGAGCTTCGCTCGTCTCTATATGAGACCAAAGGCCTCGGCCACATAGGGCTGTCTTTGTGGTCCTTGCCCACAAAAAATAGTTTTCTCCCTTGAGAGTAACTGGAACAATCAAGGTCTTAGAACCTTCCATGTCGAAGTAACCGTTGGGTAAAGGTATTATCCAATGGATAAAGAGACTTGACTTTCAAAGTCGTAACAGAAGAGAAACAAGGAGAGAGGTGGAGCGGAAGTAGTTTGGTGGGTGTGAGATTGAGAATCAGGAGCGTATATGCTCTGATACCATGTAAGAATTCAAGAAGAGAGATGAGTGTAACCTAGAGTTTAAGAGCGAGTAGTGTGGGAGGAGAGTGAGGAGAGTGAGCGATTGAAAGAGAGTATTGGAGAAAGAGAGATAAACCCTTTTTCTTACTTTATTTAGATCATACTTACAATACATTTATAGAGAGATACAAAGAGGATATTCTCCCTAAGATACTATGCACAAATATACATAGAGATAGTGACATCTCATTAAACACACATGTGACCTCTTCATTTGAATGCCCACTTGCGCTGCACCTCTAACGGCCAAAGGGGAAGGTTCTCGAAGGTATTTGACTATTTTAGGGGCTTAGTTAGCCGTTGGAGGAATTGGTTGATGGGCTGAGCTTGGTAACCTCACCATTGTACGGACGGCCCACTAGGCTGGTCGGTCGTACGGACGGCTGTACGGTCGTACGGACAGTGGTGTGCTGGTCCATACAAATCAATGTTTTCTCGGTTTTAGCCTGTTTCGGGACAAAATAGGTATAATTGGTGTCTAAACGCTCCAAATTCAACCGGAACTCTTATAATAAGTAAAATGCATTGGATTGTTGCACATTTTGACCCTAGAAATAATAACATAGCTGTTTACTGCTTCGAATCAATGGTTTATCTTGGTTTTAGTCTGTTTTTTAGATTTAAGTCTGTTTTGGGATAAAACGGGTTTAAGTGTTGTCTAAACACTCCAAATTCATCCCGACCTCTTAAAACTAGTAAAATGCATTGCACTGTCACACATTCTTACACTAGAAACAGTAACAAAGCTGTTTACTACTTCAAATCAATGTTTTCTCGGTTTTAGCCTGTTTCGGGACAAAATAGGTATAATTGGTGTCTAAACACTCCAAATTCAACCGGAACACTTATAATAAGTCAAATGCATTAGATTGTTACACATTTTGACCCTAGAAAAAGTAACATAGCTGTTTACTGCTTCGAATCAATGGTTTATCTTGGTTTTAGTCTGTTTTTTAGATTTAAGTCTGTTTTGGGATAAAACGGGTTTAAGTGTTGTCTAAACACTCCAAATTCATCCCGACCTCTTAAAACTAGTAAAATGCATTGCACTGTCACACATTCTTACACTAGAAACAGTAACAAAGCTGTTTACTACTTCAAATCAATGTTTTCTCGGTTTTAGCCTGTTGCGGGACAAAATGGGTATAATTGGTGTCTAAACACTCCTAATTCAACCGGAACTCTTCTAATAAGTCAAATGCATTGGATTGTAACATATTATGACCCTAGATAGAGTAACATAGCTGGTTACTGCTTCAAATCAATTTTGTCTCTCGGTTTTAGCCTATTTTCTCTGTTTAAGCCTGTTGTGGGATAAAATGGGTTTAAATGTTGGCTAAACAGTCCAAATTCATCCCAAACTCTTACAATTAGGCAAATGCATTGGATTGTCACACATTGTGACCCTAGAAACAGTAACAAAGCTGTTTACTACTTAAAATCAATGTTTTCTCGGTTTTTGCCTGCTTCAGGACAAAATGGGTAAAAGTGGTCTCTAAACACTCCAAATTCAACCCGAACTCCTATCATTAGTCATATGGATTAGATTGTTACATATTTTGACCCTAGAAAGAGTAACATAGCTGTTTACTGCTTCGAATCAATGTTTTTTCTCGGTTTTAGCCTGTTTTCTCGGTTTAAGCTTGTTTTGGGATAAAATGGGTTTAAATGTTGTCTAAACACTCCAAATTCATCCTGAACTCTTACAATTAGGCAAATGCATTGGATTGTCACACATTGTGACCCTAGAAACAGTAACAAAGCTGTTTACTACTAAGAATTAATGTTTTCTCGGGTTTTGCCTGTTTCGGGACAAAATGGGTAAAAGTGTTCTCTAAACACTCCAAATTCATTCTGAAATCTTATAATTAGTCAAATGGATTAGATTGTTACATATTTTGACCCTAGAAAGAGTAACATAGCTGTTTACTGCTTCGAATCAATGTTTTCTCTCGGTTTTAGCCTGTTTTCTCGGTTTAAGAATGTTTTGGGATAAAACACCCCAAATTCATCCCGAACTCTAAAAATTAGTAAAATGCATTGTAATGTCACACACTCTTACCCTAGAAACAGTAACAAAGCTGTTTACTACTTCAAATCAATGTTTTCTCGGTTTTAGCCTGTTTCGGGACAAAATAGGTATAACTGGTGTCTAAACACTCCAAATTCAACCGGAACTCTTATAATAAGTCAAATGCATTGGATTGTTACATATTGTGACCCTAGAAATAGTAAAATAGCTGTTTACTGCTTCGAATCAATGGTTTATCTCTGCTTTAGTCTGTTTTTTACATTGAAGTCTGTTTTGGGATAAAACGGGTTTAAGTGTTGTCTAAACACTCCAAATTCATCCCGAACTCTTAAAATTAGTAAAATGCATTGCACTGTCACACATTCTTACCCTAGAAACAGTAACAAAGCTGTTTACTACTTCAAATCAATGTTTTCTCGGTTTTAGCCTGTTGCGGGACAAAATGGGTATAATTGGTGTCTAAACACTCCTAATTCAACCGGAACTCTTCTAATAAGTCAAATGCATTGGATTGTAACATATTATGACCCTAGATAGAGTAACATAGCTGGTTACTGCTTCAAATCAATTTTGTCTCTCGGTTTTAGCCTATTTTCTCTGTTTAAACCTGTTGTGGGATAAAATGGGTGTAAATGTTGTCTAAACACTTCAAATTCATCCTGAGCTCTTACAATTAGTCAAATATATTGGGTTGTAATGCATTGTGACCCTAGAAACAGTAACAAAGCTGTTTACTACTTAGAATCAATGTTTTCTCGGTTTTTGTCTGCTTCGGGACAAAATGGGTAAAAGTGGTATCTAAACACTCCAAATTCAACTCGAACACTTATAATTAGTCAAATGCATTAGATTGTTACATATTTTAACCCTATAAAGAGTAACATAGCTGTTTACTGCTTCGAATCAATGTTTTCTATCGGTTTTAGCCTGTTTTCTCGGTTTAAGCTTGTTTTGGGATAAAATGGGTTTAAATGTTGTCTAAACACTCCAAATTCATCATGAACTCTTAAAATTAGGCAAATGCATTGGATTGTCACACATTGTGACCCTAGAAACAGTAACAAACCTGTTTACTACTTAGAATCAATGTTTTCTCGGTTTTTGCCTGCTTCGGGACAAAATGGGTAAAAGTGATCTCTAAACACTCCAAATTCAACCCGAACTCTTATAATTAGTCAAATGGATTAGATTGTTACATATTTTGACCCTAGAAAGAGTAACATAGCTGTTTACTGCTTCGAATCAATGTTTTTTCTCGGTTTTAGCCTGTTTTCTCGGTTTAAGCTTGTTTTGGGATAAAATGGGTTTAAATGTTGTCTGAACACTCCAAATTCATCCTGAACTCTTACAATTAGGCAAATGCATTGTATTGTCACACATTGTGACCCTAGACACAGTAACAAAGCTCTTTACTACTAAGAAATAATGTTTTCTCGGTTTTTGCCTGTTTCGGGACAAAATGGGTAAAAGTGGTCTCTAGACACTCCAAATTCAACCTGAAATCTTATAATTAGTCAAATGGATTAGATTGTTACATATTTTGACCCTAGAAAGAGTAACATAGCTGTTTACTGCTTCGAATCAATGTTTTCTCTCGGTTTTAGCCTGTTTTCTCGGTTTAAGAATGTTTTGGGATAAAACACCCCAAATTCATCCCGAACTCTAAAAATTAGTAAAATGCATTGTAATGTCACACACTCTTACCCTAGAAACAGTAACAAAGCTGTTTACTACTTCAAATCAATGTTTTCTCGGTTTTAGCCTGTTTCGGGACAAAATAGGTATAATTGGTGTCTAAACACTCCAAATTCAACCGGAACTCTTATAATAAGTCAAATGCATTGGATTGTTACATATTTTGACCCTAGAAATAGTAACATAGCTGTTTACTGCTTCGAATCAATGGTTTATCTCCGCTTTAGTCTGTTTTTTACATTTAAGTCTGTTTTGGGATAAAACGGGTTTAAGTGTTGTCTAAACACTCCAAATTCATCCTGAACTCTTAAAATTAGTAAAATGCATTGCACTGTCACACATTCTTACCCTAGAAACAGTAACAAAGCTGTTTACTACTTCAAATCAATGTTTTCTCGGTTTTAGCATGTTGCGGGACAAAATGGGTATAATTGGTGTCTAAACACTCCTAATTCAACCGGAACTCTTCTAATAAGTCAAATGCATTGGATTGTAACATATTATGACCCTAGATAGAGTAACATAGCTGGTTACTGCTTCAAATCAATTTTGTCTCTCGGTTTTAGCCTATTTTCTCTGTTTAAACCTGTTGTGGGATAAAATGGGTGTAAATGTTGTCTAAACACTTCAAATTCATCCTGAGCTCTTACAATTAGTCAAATATATTGAGTTGTCACGCATTGTGACCCTAGTAACAGTAACAAAGCTGTTTATTACTTAGAATCAATGTTTTCTCGGTTTTTGTCTGCTTCGGGACAAAATGGGTAAAAGTGGTATCTAAACACTCCAAATTCAACTCGAACACTTATAATTAGTCAAATGCATTAGATTGTTACATATTTTAACCCTATAAAGATTAACATAGCTGTTTACTGCTTCGAATCAATGTTTTCTATCGGTTTTAGCCTGTTTGCTCGGTTTAAGCTTGTTTTAGGATAAAATGGGTTTAAATGTTGTCTAAACACTCCAAATTCATCCTGAACTCTTACAATTAGGCAAATGCATTGGATTGTCACACATTGTGACCCTAGAAACAGTAACAAAGCTGTTTACTACTAAGAATTAATGTTTTCTCGGGTTTTGCCTGTTTCGGGACAAAATGGGTAAAAGTGGTCTCTAAACACTCCAAATTCATCCTGAAATCTTATAATTAGTCAAATGGATTAGAGTGTTACATATTTTGACCCTAAAAAGAGTAACATAGCTGTTTACTGCTTCGAATCAATGTTTTCTCTCGGTTTTAGCCTGTTTTCTCGGTTTAAGCTTGTTTTGGGATAAAACACTCCAAATTCATCCCGAACTCTAAAAATTAGTAAAATGCATTGTAATGTCACACACATTTACCCTAGAAACAGTAACAAAGCTGTTTACTACTTCAAATCAATGTTTTCTCAGTTTTAGCCTGTTTCGGGACAAAATAGGTATAATTGGTGTCTAAACACTCCAAATTCAACCGAAACTCTTATAATAAGTCAAATGCATTGGATTGTTACATATTTTGACCCTAGAAATAATAACATAGCTGTTTACTGCTTCGAATCAATGGTTTATCTCGGTTTTAGTCTGTTTTTTAGATTTAAGTCTGTTTTGGGATCAAACGGGTTTAAGTGTTGTCTAAGCACTCCAAATTCATCCCGACCTCTTAAAACTAGTAAAATGCATTGCACTGTCACACATTCTTACCCTAGAAACAGTAACAAAGCTGTTTACTACTTCAAATCAATGTTTTCTCGGTTTTAGCCTGTTGCGGGACAAAATGGGTATAATTGGTGTCTAAACACTCCTAATTCAACCGGAACTCTTCTAATAAGTCAAATGCATTGGATTGTAACATATTATGACCTTAGATAGAGTAACATAGCTGGTTACTGCTTCAAATCAATTTTGTCTCTTGGTTTTAGCCTATTTTCTGTGTTTAAGCCTGTTTTGGGATAAAACGGGTTTAAGTGTTGTCTAAACACTCTAAATTCATCCTGAACTCTTAAAATTAGGCAAATGCATTCGATTGTCACACATTGTGACCCTAGAAACAGTAACAAAATCTGTTTACTACTTAGAATCTTTGTTTTCTCGGTTTTTGCCTGCTTCGGGACAAAATGGGTAAAAGTGGTCTCTAAACACTCCAAATTCAACCCGAACTCTTATAATTAGTCAAATGGATTAGATTGTTACATATTTTGACCCTAGAAAGAGTAACATAGCTGTTTACTGCTTCGAATCAATGTTTTCTCTCGGTTTTAGTCTGTTTTCTCGGTTTAAGCTTGTTTTGGGATAAAATGGGTTTAAATGTTGTCTAAACACTCCAAATTCATCTTGAACTCTTACAATTAGGCAAATGCATTGGATTGTCACACATTGTGACCCTAGAAACAGTAACAAATCTGTTTACTAAGTAGAATCAATGTTTTCTCGGTTTTTGCCTGCTTCGGGACAAAATGGGTAAAAGTGGTCTCTAAACACTCCAAATTCAACCCGAACTCTTATAATTAGTCAAATGGATTAGATTGTTACATATTTTGACCCTAAAAAGAGTAACATAGCTGTTTACTGCTTTGAATCAATGTTTTATCTCGGTTTTAGCCTATTTTCTCAGTTTAAGCATGTTTTGGGATAAAACACTCCAAATTCATCCCGAACTCTAAAAATTAGTAAAATGCATTGTAATGTCACACACTCTTACCCTAGAAATAGTAACAAAGCTGTTTACTACTTCAAATCAATGTTTTCTCGGTTTTAGCCTGTTTATAATAAGTCAAATGCATTGGATTGTTACACATTTTGACCCTAGAAATAGTAACATAGCTGTTTACTGCTTCGAATCAATGGTTTATCTCGGTTTTAGTCTGTTTTTTAGATTTACGTCTGTTTTTGGGATAAAACGGGTTTAAGTGTTGTCAAAACACTCCAAATTCATCCCGACCTCTTAAAACTAGTAAAATGCATTGCACTATCACACATTCTTACCCTAGAAACAGTAACAAAGCTGTTTACTACTTCAAATCAATGTTTTCTCGGTTTTAGCCTGTTGCGGGACAAAATGGGTATAATTGGTGTCTAAACACTCCTAATTCAACCAGAACTCTTCTAATAAGTCAAATGCATTGGATTGTAACATATTATGACCCTAGATAGAGTAACATAGCTGGTTACTGCTTCAAATCAATTTTGTCTCTCGGTTTTAGCCTATTTTCTCTGTTTAAGCCTCTTGTGAGATAAAATGGGTTTAAATGTTGGCTAAACACTCCAAATTCATCCCGAACTCTTACAATTAGGCAAATGCATTGGATTGTCACACATTGTGACCCTAGAAACAGTAACAAAGCTGTTTACTACTTAGAATCAATGTTTTCTCGGTTTTAGCCTGTTGCGGGACAAAATAGGTATAATTGGTGTCTAAACACTCCAAATTCTCAACCGGAACTCTTATAATAAGTCAAATGCATTGGATTGTTACATATTTTGACCCTAGAAATAGTAACATAGCTGTTTACTGCTTCGAATCAATGGTTTATCTCGGTTTTAGTCTGTTTTTTAGATTTAAGTCTGTTTTGGGATAAAACGGGTTTAAGTGTTGTCTAAACACTCCAAATTCATCCTGAACTCTTAAAATTAGGCAAATGCATTGGATTGTCACACATTGTGACCCTAGAAACAGTAACAAAATCTGTTTACTACTTAGAATCTATGTTTTCTCGGTTTTGCCTGTTTCGGGACAAAATGGGTAAAAGTGTTCTCTAAACACTCCAAATTCATCCTGAAATCTTATAATTAGTCAAATGGATAAGATTGTTACATATTTTAACCCTAGAAAGAGTAACATAGCTGTTTACTGCTTCGATTCAATGTTTTTTCTCGGTTTTAGCCTGTTTTCTCGGTTTAAGCATGTTTTGGGATAAAACACTCCAAATTCATCCCGAACTCTAAAAATTAGTAAAATGCATTGTACTGTCACACACTCTTACCCTAGAAACAGTAACAAAGCTGTTTACTACTTCAAATCAATGTTTTCTTGGTTTTAGCCTGTTTATAATAAGTCAAATGCATTGGATTGTTACACATTTTGACCCTAGAAATAGTAACATAGCTGTTTACTGCTTCGAATCAATGGTTTATCTCGGTTTTAGTCTGGTTTTTAGATTTAAGTCTGTTTTGGGATAAAACGGGTTTAAGTGTTGTCTAAACACTCCAAATTCATCCTGAACTCTTAAAATTAGGCAAATGCATTGGATTGTCACACATTGTGACCCTAGAAACAGTAACAAAATCTGTTTACTACTTAGAATCTATGTTTTCTCGGTTTTTGCCTGCTTCGGGACAAAATGGGTAAAAGTGGTCTCTAAACACTCCAAATTCAACCCGAACTCTTATAATTAGTCAAATGGATTAGATTGTTACATATTTTGACCCTAGAAAGAGTAACATAGCTGTTTTAGCCTGTTTTCTCGGTTTAAGCTTGTTTTGGGATAAAATGGGTTTAAATGTTGTCTAAACACTCCAAATTCATCCTGAACTCTTACAATTAGGCAAATGCATTGGATTGTCACACATTGTGACCCTAGAAACAGTAACAAAGCTGTTTACTACTAAGAATTAATGTTTTCTCGGGTTTTGCCTGTTTCGGGACAAAATGGGTAAAAGTGTTCTCTAAACACTCCAAATTCATCCTAAAATCTTATAATTAGTCAAATGGATTAGATTGTTACATATTTTGACCCTAGAAAGAGTAACATAGCTGTTTACTGCTTCGATTCAATGTTTTTTCTCGGTTTTAGCCTGTTTTCTCGGTTTAAGCTTGTTTTGGGATAAAACACTCCAAATTCATCCCGAACTCTAAAAATTAGTAAAATGCATTGTACTGTCACACACTCTTACCCTAGAAACAGTAACAAAGCTGTTTACTACTTCAAATCAATGTTTTCTCGGTTTTAGCCTGTTTATAATAAGTCAAATGCATTGGATTGTTACACATTTTGACCCTAGAAATAGTAACATAGCTGTTTACTGCTTCGAATCAATGGTTTATCTCGGTTTTAGTCTGTTTTTTAGATTTAAGTCTGTTATTGGGATAAAACGGGTTTAAGTGTTGTCTAAACACTCCAAATTCATCCCGACCTCTTAATACTAGTAAAATGCATTGCACTGTCACACATTCTTACCCTAGAAACAGTAACAAAGCTGTTTACTACTTCAAATCAATGTTTTCTCGGTTTTAGCCTGTTGCAGGACAAAATAGGTATAATTGGTGTCTAAACACTCCTAATTCAACCGGAACTCTTCTAATAAGTCAAATGCATTGGATTGTAACATATTATGACCCTAGATAGTATCGACCATGGAACTTTAGTGACCATGAACCCTTGGGGCTAGGCCATACGGTACCGACGTCCGTACAGTCCGTACACTCTTGCAATAAGGCCGAGCCTCTTAAGGTCATAAGGAGAGTGGAAGCAATGAGGTCCACGAAGGCCCATCATTTGATCAAGAAGCTTCTAATCGAGCCGTTAGGAGGAAGGAGGGAGAACCGATCACATGTGGGCAAGTTGACTTAGGACATGTCGCTATCAAGCTTGGGAACGCTTCCCTCTCTCTCTTAATGTCTCTTTCCCTTGTTTCTATTTTCGTAAAGGAGGTTGCCCTAGTTGGCCTCCCTATTTAAGTTGTTGTCATATGTTGTAAAACAATCTAATGAATATATCTTTTTCTCTCATTATGCTCTTTGTTCTTCACCCATCAAACTCTCTTCACTCTTACAATTCTAAACCTAATTCCGCTTAAACCAACATGGTATCAGAGCATGTTCTTTGATCTTTAAACATCTAGACCTACTCTGATTCTCTCTTATACTTTTATTTCCTTCAATCTCTTTCTCTCGTCTCTTTAGACTCTCTTTCTCTCTCGCTAATACTTAGCTCTATCTTGCAAATCTTACTAATGGATACTAATAAACCTATTGTTACTCCAGTGGTCATAAAAGGGGCCAACTATTTGCTGTGGAAAAGAACCACAAAGACCGCGTTGAGTGGCCGGGGGCTATGGATCCACGTTGAGACGGACCAACTCCCCAAGAAAGCCACCAAGAACGACGGTAAAGAAGAAGAAGAAGACAAGGAGGCTGAACTCGAGAAGGAAGTCAAATGGTTCCAAGAAGATCAGACCGTGCTTGCCATTCTTCAAAATTCGCTCGATGCTCCGATCCTTGAGGCATACTCGTACTGTGAGACGGCCAAGGAGTTGTGGGAGACACTTGCGAACGTGTACGGAAATGTGACCAACTTGACCCGAGTGTTTGAAGTAAAGAAGGCGATCAACAGCCTCCACCAAGAAGACTTGGAGTTCACAAAGCACTTTGGCAAGTTTAGGTCCCTTTGGGCCAAACTAGAAATGCTCCGGCCAAGCACAATAGATCCGGCCATCCTCAATGAAAGAAAGGAACAAGACAAAGTCTTTGGTCTCCTCCTCACTCTGAATCCGGCATTCAACGACCTTATCAAACACATCCTCCGCGGTGACAAGCTCCCAACACTTGAAGATGTATGTTCTCAAGTCCAAAAAGAGCAAGGGTCGCTAGGCCTGTTTAGCGGTAAGGAGGACTTGGCTATGGCCAACAAGGGAGTGTACAGGCATGTAGACCGGAAAACGATGGTATGCGACCATTGCAAGAAGAGGGGCCACCTGAAAGACAAATGTTGGGTTCTCTACCCACACATCAAGCCGGCTAAGTTCAAGGCTAACCTATCGCAAGGAGGATCAAGCGGTCAAGGCACCGGAACAGCGAACCAAGGAGATGCAGCAGCCACGGCCATGGCAGCCTCTCTTGGAGACTTGGTGAGAAAGTCGGATCTAGAGCCCCTCATCAAGTCCATTGCCGCACTAAAGGACTCCGGTACCAATTTCTTTGTTTCAAAACCTAGTACCTCTCTTGTTGTTGACTCGGGTGCTTCTCACCATATGATTAGTAATCCTAGTCTTATTCACAACATAAAACCGGCTCTAGGTAATGTTATTATTGCTAATGGGGACCGAGTACAGGTTAAAGGAATAGGTGAACTAAAACTGTTTGATTAAAGTTCTAAAGCCTTCTTTATGCCCTCATTCACCTCTAACCTCTTATCGGTGAAGAAAGCTACTACAGATTTGAACTGTTATGCTATTTTTGGACCTAACAGTGTACATTTTCAGGATATTGAAAGTGGAAAAGTCTTGGGAGAAGGAGATGCTAGAGGAGATCTCTATGTCCTAGAGAAAGCTGCAAGCCCTCCTAAATCGTTTTCGTTTATTTCAAACCTTAATAATAGTCTAAGTGATGTTTGGCATGCTAGATTAGGCCACCCTCACTCTCGTGCATTTGAACTAATGTTGCCTAATGTCTCTTTTGATAACTCTACTTGTGAGTCTTGTATTCTTGGTAAACATTGCAAGGCCATCTTTCCCAAATCAAGTACTATTTATGAAAATTGCTTTGATTTAGTACATTCGGATGTGTGGACATCTCCTTGCCTATCTAGGGATAATAACAAGTATTTTGTGACATTTATTGATGAAAAATCTAAATATACTTGGCTCACCTTGTTACCATCCAAAGATAGAGTTTATGATGCCTTTGTAAATTTTCAGAATTATGTTACTAATCAATTCAATGCTAAAATAAAGGTACTAAGATCTGATAATGGAGGTGAATATACAAGCCACAAACTTAAAGAGCATCTAGCCAAGCATGGAATCCTCCAACAAACCAGTTGCCCCTACACGCCTCAACAAAATGGAGTGGCCGAGAGGAAAAATCGACATTTGATGGAGGTAGCCCGGTCGATGATGTTTCATTCGAATGTCACCAAGAGGTTTTGGGGAGATGCGGTCATGACAGCGTGTTACTTGATCAATAGGACACCAACAAAAGTCTTAAATGACATATCACCTTATGAGGTACTGAACAAAATTAAACCATCTCTTGATCACTTACGTGTGTTTGGGTGTGTCTGTTTTGTCCTAGTACCTGGAGAACAAAGGAATAAACTTGAGGCTAAGAGCACTAGAAGCATGTTCATCGACTATTCAACGAGTCAAAAAGGATACAAGTGTTATGATCCAATCACCGGCCGCACTCTCGTCTCAAGAGATGTAAAGTTCCTTGAACAACAAGATTATTACGACAAGAAGGACTGGGAAGGTTTAAAAGACCTATCTCAGTCCAATTCTGACCGAGCCGCCAACTTGCGGTTTCTCCTTGACCATTTGGGCATCACCAAACCAACATCACTTGACAACCAAGAGACCACAAGTGCTGATCCATTACCCGTGTCATCGAGTCAACCGGATGACGCACATGCTGGAAGTCCACCGTCTGTCCAGGAACCTGAGCTCACAGTACCGCCAACAACGGTGGCTCCTACCGGACCAACAACCTTGACAGAAGACTACCTTACAAGTGGTGAGGATAGGATTGATCCTCCTGATCAGTCAGACCAGCCTACCACCCAGTTCCTACCCAGATGGAGCAACCGTATTAAGTCTCACCCGTCTACATGGGAGGATAAGAGGGTATACTACAACAATCAGGCTGTCGCCCACCCCATTCAGGCCGTGTGTTCGCTTGACCTTCTTTCCTCGGACCACGCCGCTTTCCTTGGTAAGCTTGATGCGCACTTTGTTCCTCAAACCTACGAGGAAGCTAAGCAATATAAAGAATGGCTTGATGCGGTGGAAGATGAAACAAAGGCGATGGTCAGGAACCGGACGTGGACCGAGGCCGATCTTCCTCAAGGTAAGAAGGCCGTCAGCTCCAAGTGGGTTTTCACTATTAAATATCTTAGCACTGGAGAAGTAGAGCGCTACAAAGCCCGCTTGGTGGCACGCGGCTTTACCCAAACCTATGGGCTTGACTATACGGACACATTTGCTCCGGTTGCCAAACTCCACACCGTCCGGGTCGTCCTGTCCTTGGCCACTAATCTCTCTTGGGAACTATGTCAAATGGACGTCAAGAACGCCTTTCTTCAGGGGGAGCTGACCGAGGAAGTGTACATGCACCCTCCACCAGGTTTAGAACACATTGTTGCCCCGGGTAAAGTTCTCCGGCTCCATAAGGCGATCTATGGCCTCAAACAATCTCCCAGGGCATGGTACCACAAGCTAAGTTCTATGCTGCGCACTAATGGCTTCCACCAGTCTGAGGCTGACCACACGCTGTTCACCCTCCGCACCAACCGTGGTCGGGTCGTCGTTCTCATATATATCGACGACATCATTATTACCGGTGATGATAAGGATGGTATTTCGGCTACTAAGGCCCTTCTTAACTCTACTTTTGATATTAAAGATTTGGGGGAACTTCGATACTTCCTTGGGATAGAAATCTCTCGCTCTCCGGAGGGATTGTTTCTTTCTCAAAGGAAGTATACACTTGACCTTTTACATGAGACAGGTAAGATGGGAGCCAAACCTGTGTCCACGCCACTTGAGGAAGGTTACCAGGTCAAGCGAAAGGGGGAGAAGCCAACACCCGGTGCTCCGGTTAACAAGTTACACGAACCATACGAAGATGTGGGACGCTACCGTAGGCTGGTGGGAAAACTTATCTATCTTACGATCACGAGGCCGGACATATGTTATGCGGTGAATCAAGTCAGCCAACACATGACAGCTCCAACAAACTTTGACTGGCAAACGCTCGAGCGGATCCTATGCTATCTCAAGGGGAGCCCGGGGCGAGGCATTTGGATGGGAAAGAACAACAATACGGAACTGGTCGGCTACTGTGATGCGGACTACGCGGGTGATACAATTGATAGGAGGTCCACGACAGGGTATTGTACATTTGTTGGAGACAACGTAGTAACCTGGAAGTCGAAGAAACAGAAAGTTGTGTCTCAATCAAGTGCTGAGTCGGAATATAGGGCTATGAAGAAGCTGACCAACGAGCTCACATGGCTCAAAGGCCTCCTTAAGGATCTTGGAGTGGAGTTGGATCAACCAATCACTATGCACTTTGACAATAAGGCAGCAATACATATAGCAACCAACCTGGTCTTTCATGAGAGGACTAAGCACATTGAGGTAGATTGTCATAAAGTGCGAGAAAAGATTGAAGAAGGCGTAGTCGTGCCATGCCACACTCCGAGTAAAGATCAGTTGGCTGACATTTTCACCAAGGCTACTAGTTTTCAAGTTTGCGAATACATCTACAACAAACTTGGACTAGTAGATCCCACCCATCCATGAGAAACTCCTCTAATCCATGGGGATCACACTCTTTTCCTTAGCAAGGTTTTGTCCCATGTGGTTTTCTATGTTGAGGTTTTTAATGAGGTGATCCTTCATGGGTTCCAAGCTAAGCCGTTTCACTTGGCTAAGCTTGAGGGGGAGTATCGACCATGGAACTTTAGTGACCATGAACCCTTGGGGCTAGGCCATACGGTACGGACGTCCGTACAGTCCGTACACTCTTGCAATAAGGCCGAGCCTCTTAAGGTCATAAGGAGAGTGGAAGCAATGAGGTCCACGAAGGCCCATCATTTGATCAAGAAGCTTCTAATCGAGCCGTTAGGAGGAAGGAGGGAGAACCGATCACATGTAGGCAAGTTGACTTAGGACATGTCGCTATCAAGCTTGGGAACGCTTCCCTCTCTCTCTTAATGTCTCTTTCCCTTGTTTCTATTTTCGTAAAGGAGGTTGCCCTAGTTGGCCTCCCTATTTAAGTTGTTGTCATATGTTGTAAAACAATCTAATGAATATATCATTTTCTCTCATTATGCTCTTTGTTCTTCACCCATCAAACTCTCTTCACTCTTACAATTCTAAACCTAATTCCGCTTAAACCAACAGATAGAGTAACATAGCTGGTTACAGCTTCAAATCAATTTTGTCTCTCGGTTTTAGCCTATTTTTTCTGTTTAAGCCTGTTGTGGGATAAAATGGGTTTAAATGTTGGCTAAACACTCCAAATTCATCCCGAACTCTTACAATTAGGCAAATGCATTGGATTGTCACACATTGTGACCCTAGAAACAGTAACAAAGCTGTTTACTACTTAGAATCAATGTTTTCTCGGTTTTAGCCTGTTTCGGGACAAAATAGGTATAATTGGTGTCTAAACACTCCAAATTCAACCGGAACTCTTATAATAAGTCAAATGCATTGGATTGTTACATATTTTGACCCTAGAAATAGTAACATAGCTGTTTACTGCTTCGAATCAATGGTTTATCTCGGTTTTAGTCTGTTTTTTAGATTTAAGTCTGTTTTGGGATAAAACGGGTTTAAGTGTTGTCTAAACACTCCAAATTCATCCTGAACTCTTAAAATTAGGCAAATGCATTGGATTGTCACACATTGTGACCCTAGAAACAGTAACAAAATCTGTTTACTACTTAGAATCAATGTTTTCTCGGTTTTTGCCTGCTTCGGGACAAAATGGGTAAAAGTGGTGTCTAAACACTCCAAATTCAACCCGAACTCTTAGAATTAGTCAAATGGATTAGATTGTTACATATTTTGACCCTAGAAAGAGTAACATAGCTGTTTACTGCTTCGAATCAATGTTTTCTCTCGGTTTTAGCCTGTTTTCTCGGTTTAAGCTTGTTTTGGGATAAAATGGGTTTAAATGTTGTCTAAACACTCCAAATTCATCCTGAACTCTTACAATTAGGCAAATGCATTGGATTATCACACATTGTGACCCTAGAAACAGTAACAAAGCTGTTTACTACTAAGAATTAATGTTTTCTCGGGTTTTGCCTGTTTCGGGACAAAATGGGTAAAAGTGGTCTCTAAACACTCCAAATTCATCCTGAAATCTTATAATTAGTCAAATGGATTAGATTGTTACATATTTTGACCCTACAAAGAGTAACATAGCTGTTTACTGCTTCGAATCAATGTTTTCTCTCGGTTTTAGCCTGTTTTCTCGGTTTAAGCATGTTTTGGGATAAAACACTCTAAATTCATCCCGAACTCTTAAAATTAGTAAAATGCATTTTAATGTCACACAGTCTTACCCTAGAAACAGTAACAAATCTGTTTACTACTTCAAATCAATGTTTCCTCGGTTTTAGCCTGTTTCGGGACAAAATGGGTATAATTGGTGTCTAAACACTCCAAATTCAACCGGAACTCTTATAATAAGTCAAATGCATTGGATTGTTAGATATTTTGACCCTAGAAATAGTAACATAGCTATTTACTGCTTCGAATCAATGCTTTCTCTTGGTTTTAGTCTGTTTTTTAGATTTAAGTCTGTTTTGGGATAAAATGGGTTTAAGTGTTGTCTAAACACTCCAAATTCATCCCGACCTCTTAAAACTAGTAAAATGCATTGCACTGTCACACATTCTTACCCTAGAAACAGTAACAAAGCTGTTTACTACTTCAAATCAATGTTTTCTCAGTTTTAGCCTGTTGCGGGACAAAATGGGTATAATTGGTGTCTAAACACTCCTAATTCAACCGGAACTCTTCTAATAAGTCAAATGCATTGGATTGTAACATATTATGACCCTAGATAGAGTAACATAGCTGTTTAGTGGTTCAAATCAATTTTGTTTCTCGGTTTTAGCCTATTTTCTCGGTTTAAGCCTGTTGTGGGATAAAATGGGTTTAAATGTTGGCTAAACACTCCAAATTCATCCCGAACTCTTACAATTAGTCAAATGCGTTGGGTTGTCACATATTGTGACCCTAGAAACAGTAACAAAGCTGTTTACTACTTAGAATCAATGTTTTCTCGGTTTTTGCCTGCTTTGGGACAAAATGGGTAAAAGTGGTCTCTGAACACTCCAAATTCAACCCGAACTCTTAGAATTAGTCAAATGGATTAGATTGTTACATATTTTGACCCTAGAAAGAGTAACATAGCTGTTTACTGCTTCGAATCAATGTTTTCTCTCGGTTTTAGCCTGTTTTCTCGGTTTAAGCTTGTTTTGGGATAAAATGGGTTTAAATGTTGTCTAAACACTCCAAATTCATCCTGAACTCTTACAATTAGGCAAATGCATTGGATTGTCACAAATTGTGACCCTAGAAACAGTAACAAAGCTGTTTACTACTAAGAATTAATGTTTTCTCGGGTTTTGGCTGTTTCGGGACAAAATGGGTAAAAGTGGTCTCTAAACACTCCATATTCAACCGGAACTCTTATAATTAGTCAAATGCATTGGATTGTAACATATTTTGACCCTAAATAGAGTAACATAGCTGTTTACTTCTTCGAATCAATTTTGTCTCTCGGTTTTAGCCTATTTTCTCGGTTTAAGCCTGTTGTGGGATAAAATGGGTTTAAATGTTGTCTAAACACTCCAAATTCATCCCGAACTCTTACAATTAGTCAAATGCGTTGGGTTGTCACAAATTGTGACCCTAGAAACAGTAACAAAGCTGTTTACTACTTAGAATCAATGTTTTCTCGGTTTTTGCCTGCTTCGGGACAAAATGGGTAAAAGTGGTCTCTAAACACTCCAAATTCAACCCGAACTCTTATAATTAGTCAAATAGATTAGATTGTTACATATTTTGACCCTAGAAAGAGTAACATAGCTGTTTACTGCTTCGAATCAATGTTTTCTGTCGGTTTTAGCCTGTTTTCTCGGTTTAAGCTTGTTTTGGGATAACATGGGTTTAAATGTTGTCTAAACACTCCAAATTCATCCTGAACTCTTACAATTAGGCAAATGCATTGGATTGTCACACATTGTGACCCTAGAAACAGTAACAAAGCTGTTTACTACTAAGAATTAATGTTTTCTCGGGTTTTGCCTGTTTCGGGATAAAATGGGTAAAAGTGGTCTCTAAACACTCCAAATTCATCCTGAAATCTTATAATTAGTCAAATGGATTAGATTGTTGCATATTTTCACCCTAGAATGAGTAACATAGCTGTTTACTGCTTCGAATCAATGTTTTCTCTCTGTTTTAGCCTGTTTTCTCGGTTTAAGCATGTTTTGGGATAAAACACTCTAAATTCATCCCGAACTATTAAAATTAGTAAAATGCATTTTAATGTCACACACTCTTACCCTAGAAACAGTAACAAACCTGTTTACTACTTCAAATCAATGTTTTCTCGGTTTTAGCCTGTTGCGGGGCAAAATGGGTATAATTGGTGTCTAAACACTCCAAATTTAACCGGAACTCTTATAATAAGTCAAATGCATTGGATTGTAACATATTAGGACCCTAGATAGAGTAACATAGCTTTTTACTGCTTCGAATCAATTTTGTCTCTCGGTTTTAGCCTATTTTCTCGGTTTAAGCCTGTTATGGGATAAAATGGGTTTAGATGTTGTCTAAACACTTCAAATTTATCCCGAACTCTTACAATTAGTCAAATGTATTGGGTTGTCACACATTGTGACCCTAGAAACAGTAACAAAGCTGTTTACTACGTAGAATCAATGTTTTCTCGGTTTTGTCTGCTTCGGGACAAAATGGGTAAAAGTGGTTTCTAAACACTCCAAATTCAACCCGAACTCTTATAATTAGTCAAATGCAGTGGATAGTTACATATTTTTGACCCTAGAAATAGTAATATAGCTGTTTACTACTTCGAATCAATATTTTCTCTCGGTTTTAGCCTGTTTTCTCGGTTTAAGCTTGTTTTGGGATAAAATGGGTTTAAGTGTTGTCTAAACACTCCAAATTCATCCCGAACTCTTACAATTAGGCAAATGCATTGGATTGTCACACATTGTGACCCTAGAAACAGTAACAAATCTGTTTACTACTTAGAATCAATGTTTTCTCGGTTTTTGCATGTTTCGGGACAAAATGGGTAAAAGTGGTCTCTAAACACTCCAAATTCAACCCGAACGCTTACAATTAGGCAAATACATTGGATTGTTACATATTACGACCCTAGAAAGAGTGACATAGTTGTTTACTGCTTCGAATCAATGTTTTCTCGGTTTTAGCTTGTTTGTAGACAAAATGGGTAAAAGTGGTGTCTAAACACTCCAAATTCAACCCGAACTCTTATAATTAGTCAAATGCAGTGGCTTGTTACATATTTTGACCCCAGAAATAGTAACATAGCTGTTTACTGCTTCGAATCAATGGTTTCTCTTGGTTTTAGTCTGCTTTCTAGATTTATGTCTGTTTTGGGATAAAACGGGTTTAAGTGTTGTCTAAACACTCCAAATTCATCCCGAACTCTTAAAATTAGTAAAATGCATTGCACTGTCACACATTCTTACCCTAGATACAGTAACAAAGCTGTTTACTACTTCAAATCAATGTTTTCTCGGTTTTAGCCTGTTGCGGGACAAAATGGGTATAATTGGAGTCTAAACACTCCAAATTCAACCGAACTCGTATAATAAGTCAAATGCATTGGATTGTAACATATTAGGATCCTAGATAGAGTAACATAGCTGTTTACTGCTTCGAATCAATTTTAACTCTTGGTTTTAGCCTATTTTCTCGGTTTAAGGCTGTTGTGGGATAAAATGGGTTTAAATGTTCTCTAAACACTCCAAATTCATCCCGAACTCTTACATTTAGTAAAATGCATTGGGTTGTCACACATTGTGACCCTAGAAACAGTAACAAAGCTGTTTACTACTTAGAATCAATGTTTTCTCGGTTTTTGCCTGCTTCGGGACAAAATGGGTAAAAGTGGTCTCTAAACACTCCAAATTCAACCCGAACTCTTATTAGTCAAAATGGTTGGAATGTTACATATTTTGACCCTAGAAAGAGTAACATAGCTGTTTACTGCTTCTTTCACTGTTTTCTCTCGGTTTTAGTCTGTTTTCTCGGTTTAAGCTTGTTTGGGGATAAAATGGGTTTAAATGTTCTCTAACACTCCAAATTCATCCCGAACTCTTACAATTAGTCAAATGCATTGGGTTGTCACACATTGTGACCCTAGAAACAGTAACAAAGCTGTTTACTACTTAAAATCAATGTTTTCTTGGTTTTTGCCTGCTTTGGGACAAAATGGGTATAATTAGTGTCTAAACATTCCAAATTCAACCGGAACTCTTCTAATAAGTCAAATGCATTGGATTGTAACATATTATGACCCTAGATAGAATAACATAGCTGTTTACTGCTTCGAATCAATTTTCTCTCTCGGTTTTAGCCTATTTTCTCGGTTTAAGCATGTTGTGGGATAAAATGGGTTTAGATGTTGTCTAAACACTCCAAATTCATCCCGAACTCTTACAATTAGTCAAATGTATTGGGTTGTCACACATTGTGACCCTAGAAACAGTAACAAAGCTGTTTACTACGTAAAATCAATGTTTTCCCGGTTTTTGTCTCCTTCAGGACAAAATGGGTAAAAGTGGTATCTAAACACTCCAAATTCAACCCGAACTCTTATAATTAGTGAAATGCAGTGGATTGTTACATATTTTGACCCTAGAAATATTAACATAGCTGTTTACTGCTTCGAATCAATGTTTTCTTTCGGTTTTAGCCTGTTTTCTCGGTTTAAGCTTGTTTTGGGATAAATGGGTTAAAGTGGTTTCTAAACACTCCAAATTCATCCCGAACTCTTACAATTAGTCAAATGCATTGAATTGTCACACATTTTGACCCTAAAAACAGTAACAAAGCTGTTTACTGCTTAGAGTCAATGTTTTCTCGGTTTTAGCCTGTTTTGGGATACCATGGGTAAAAGTGGTGTCTAAACACTCCAAATTCATCCCGACCTCTTAAAATTAGTAAAATGCATTGCACTGTCACACATTTTTACCCTAGAAACAGTAACAAAGCTGTTTACTACTTCAAATCAATGTTTTCTCGGTTTTAGCCTGTTGCGGGGTAAAATGGGTATAATTGGTGTCTAAACACTCCAAATTCAACCGGAACTCTTATAATAAGTCAAATGCATTCGATTGTAACATATTAGGACCCTAGATAGAGTAACATAGCTTTTTACTGCTTCGAATCAATTTTGTCTCTCGGTTTTAGCCTATTTCCTCGGTTTAAGCCTGTTATGGGATAAAATGGGTTTAGATGTTGTCTAAACACTCCAAATTCATCCCGAACTCTTACAATTAGTCAAATGTATTGGGTTGTCACACATTGTGACCCTAAAAACAGTAACAAAGCTGTTTACTGCTTCGAATCAATGTTTTCTCGGTTTTAGCTTGTTTGTAGACAAAATGGGTAAAAGTGGTGTCTAAACACTCAAATTCAACCCGAACTCTTATAATTAGTCAAATGCAGTGGCTTGTTACATATTTTGACCCCAGAAATAGTAACATAGCTGTTTACTGCTTCGAATCAATGGTTTCTCTTGGTTTTAGTCTGCTTTCTAGTTTTATGTCTGTTTTGGGATAAAACGGGTTTAAGTGTTGTCTAAACACTCCAAATTCATCCCGAACTCTTAAAATTAGTAAAATGCATTGCACTGTCACACATTCTTACCCTAGATACAGTAACAAAGCTGTTTACTACTTCAAATCAATGTTTTCTCGGTTTTAGCCTGTTGTGGGACAAAATGGGTATAATTGGAGTCTAAACACTCCAAATTCAACCTAACTCGTATAATAAGTCAAATGCATTGGATTGTAACATATTAGGATCCTAGATAGAGTAACATAGCTGTTTACTGCTCCGAATCAATTTTAACTCTTGGTTTTAGCCTATTTTCTAGGTTTAAGGTTGTTGTGGGATAAAATGGGTTTAAATGTTCTCTAAACACTCCAAATTCATCCCGAACTCTTACATTTAGTAAAATGCATTGGGTTGTCACTCATTGTGACCCTAGAAACAGTAACAAAGCTGTTTACTACGTAGAATCAATGTTTTCTCGGTTTTGTCTGCTTCGGGACAAAATGGGTAAAAGTGGTATCTAAACACTCCAAATTCAACCCGAACTCTTATAATTAGTCAAATGCAGTGGATAGTTACATATTTTTGACCCTAGAAATAGTAATATAGCTGTTTACTGCTTCAAATCAATGTTTTCTCTCGGTTTTAGCCTGTTTTCTCGGTTTAAGCTTGTTTTGGGATAAAATGGGTTTAAGTGTTGTCTAAACACTCCAAATTCATCCCGAACTCTTACAATTAGGCAAATGCATTGGATTTTCACACATTATGACCCTAGAAACAATAACAAATCTGTTTACTACTTAGAATCAATGTTTTCTCGGTTTTTGCATGTTTCGGGACAAAATGGGTAAAAGTGGTCTCTAAACACTCCAAATTCAACCCGAATGCTTATAATTAGTCAAATGGATTGGATTGTTACATACTATGACCCTAGAAAGAGTGACATAGTTGTTTACTGCTTCGAATCAATGTTTTCTCTCGGTTTTAGCCTGTTTTCTCTATTTAAGTTTGTTTTGGGATAATACGGGTTTAAGTGTTGTCTAAACACTCCAAATTCATCCTGAACTCTTACAATTAGGCAAATACATTGGATTGTCACACATTCTGATCCTAGAAACAGTAGCAAAGCTGTTTACTGCTTTGAATCAATGTTTTCTCGGTTTTAGCTTGTTTCTAGACAAAATGGGTAAAAGTGGTGTCTAAACACTCAAATTCAACCCGAACTCTTATAATTAGTCAAATGCAGTGGCTTGTTACATATTTTGACCACAGAAATAGTAACATAGCTGTTTACTGCTTCGAATAAATGGTTTATCTTGGTTTTAGTCTACTTTCTAGATTTATGTCTGTTTTGGAATAAAACGGGTTTAAGTGTTGTCTAAACACTCCAAATTCATCCCGAACTCTTAAAATTAGTAAAATGCATTGCACTGTCACACATTCTTACCCTAGATACAGTAACAAAGCTGTTTACTACTTCAAATCAATGTTTTCTCGGTTTTAGCCTGTTGCGGGACAAAATGGGTATAATTGGTGTCTAAACACTCCAAATTCAACCGAACTCGTATAATAAGTCAAATGCATTGGATTGTAACATATTAGGATCCTAGATAGAGTAACATAGCTGTTTACTGCTTCGAATCAATTTTAACTCTTGGTTTTAGCCTATTTTCTCGGTTTAAGGCTGTTGTGGGATAAAATGGGTTTAAATGTTCTCTAAACACTCCAAATTCATCCCGAACTCTTACATTTAGTAAAATACATTGGGTTGTCACACATTGTGACCCTAGAAACAGTAACAAAGCTGTTTACTACATAGAATCAAAGTTTTCTCGGTTTTTGCCTGCTTCGGGACAAAATGGGTAAACGTGGTCTCTAAACACTCCAAATTCAACCCGAACTCTTATTAGTCAAAATGATTGGAATGTTACATATTTTGACCCTAGAAAGAGTAACATAGCTGTTTACTGCTTCGATCACTGTTTTCTCTCGGTTTTAGCCTGTTTTCTCGGTTTAAGCTTGTTTAGGGATAAAATGGGTTTAAATGTTCTCTAACACTCCAAATTCATCCCGAACTCTTACAATTAGTCAAATGCATTGGGTTGTCACACATTGTGACCCTAGAAACAGTAACAAAGCTGTTTACTACTTAAAATCAATGTTTTCTTGGTTTTTGCCTGCTTTGGGACAAAATGGGTATAATTAGTGTCTAAACATTCCAAATTCAACCCGAACTCTTCTAATAAGTCAAATGCATTGGATTGTAACATATTATGACCCTAGATAGAATAACATAGCTGTTTACTCCTTCGAATCAATATTCTCTCTCGGTTTAAGCCTATTTTCTCGGTTTAAGCATGTTGTGGGATAAAATGGGTTTAGATGTTGTCTAAACACTCCAAATTCATCCCGAACTCTTACAATTAGTCAAATGTATTGGGTTGTCACACATTGTGACCCTAGAAACAGTAACAAAGCTGTTTACTATTGAGAGGTATGACCGTACAACCGTCCGTACGAGTGAAGAACTCGGGCCGTCCGTACAAGTTAGGTGAAGGGGCCGAGTATTCATGTTACATGGAGTAGAGGGGAAGCCTAAAGCCCATTAGAAGGATCGAGAAGCATAAGTTAGCCGTTAGAGAGGAGAGAAGAAGATAGTCACATGTTTGGGGAACCAAACATGTCGCTTTCACCATAGGGATTTGTGGGACTCTCACTTTATGTCACTATCCAACTTGTATGTCTCGGCCAAGGGAGTAGCCCTACTTGTGTTTCCTTTAAATAGGCCTCCAGCCACCTTGTAATGATACACTTAAGGAATATACTCCTTCTAATACTCTTCTCACCAACGATTCTCTGGTTTCTCTACTCTACACACTTAATCGCTTACTAACTACTAAATTCAACATGGTATCAGAGCAATCTTTCGATCTGTGACCCTATAAACCAACTCTTATTCTTTCCTACACTCCATTCTCTTCAATCTTGTCTCGCCATTCTCTGGTTCTATACTCGCTTTTTCTCAATTCTCTGGTTCATTTCTTAGCTCTTTCTCACTTACCTCTCGCAAAACTTGCTCATGGAGACTACCAAGCCTATTGTCACTCCGGTGGTCTTAAAGGGGGCCAACTATTTGTTGTGGAAGAGAACCACAAAGACTGCGCTTAGTGGCCGGGGACTTTGGATCCATGTCGAAACGGACCAACTCCCCAAGAAAGCTACCAAGGAAGACGGCAAAGAAGAAAAAGAAGAAGACAAGGAGGCTGATCTCGAGAAGGAAGTCAAGTGGTTCCAAGAAGATCAGACCGTGCTTGCCATTCTCCAAAACTCGCTAGACGCTCCAATTCTCGAAGCCTACTCGTACTGCGAGACGGCTAAAGAGTTATGGGAAACGCTAGCGAATGTATATGGAAACGTGACCAACTTGACTCGAGTGTTTGAAGTCAAGAAGGCGATCAACGGTCTCCATCAAGAAGACCTGGAGTTCACGAAGCATTTTGGGAAGTTTAGGTCTCTATGGGCCGAACTTGAGATGCTTCGACCAAGTACAATCGATCCAGCCATCCTCAATGAAAGAAAGGAGCAAGACAAGGTCTTTGGCCTCTTACTCACCCTTAACCCGGCGTTTAATGATCTAATCAAACATATCCTCCGTGGAGACAAGCTGCCTACTCTTGAGGATGTTTGTTCTCAAGTACAAAAGGAACAAGGATCTCTTGGTCTCTTTTGTGGAAAGGAAGAACTAGCTACCGCGAACAAGGGGATTTACAAACATGACGACCGTAGGGTGATGGTATGTGATCACTGTAAAAAGAGAGGTCATGTGAAGGACAAGTGCTGGATTCTTCACCCTCATCTCAAGCCGGCCAAGTTCAAAGCCAATATCTCGCAAGAAGGGTCAAGCGGCCAAGGATCAGGTGCAGCTAACCAAGGCGGTATGACGGAAACGGCCATGGCCGCCTCATTTGGAGACCTTGTGAGGAAATCAGACCTTGAGGCCCTCATTAAGTCCATTGCTGCGCTTAAGGACTCCGGTATCACCTTCTTTGCCTCAAAACCTAGTAAATCTCTTGTTGTTGACTCGGGTGCTTCTCACCATATGATAAGTAACCCTAGCCTTATCCACAACATAAAACCAGCAATAGGCAATGTTATTATAGCTAATGGAGATAGTATACCAGTTAAAGGAGTAGGAGACTTGAAACTATTTGATAAAAATTCAAAAGCTTTCTTTATGCCTACATTTACCTCTAATCTTCTATCGGTTAAGAAAGCTACTGCTGATCTAAATTGTTACACCATTTTTGGGCCTAATAGTGTACATTTTCAGGATATTGAGACTGGAAAGATCCTTGGAGAAGGGGATGCTAGAGGAGATCTCTATGTCCTAGAGAATACTTCACCAAGTTCTTCTAAGTGTTTCTCTTTTGTATCGAATCTAAATACTATCTCGAGTGAGGTGTGGCATGCTAGATTGGGCCACCCTCACTCTCGTGCTTTTGAACTAATAATGCCTAATGTTTACTTTGATAACTCTAGTTGTGAGTCTTGTATTCTTGGAAAACATTGCAAATCTATTTTCCCTAAATCCATTACTATTTATGATCATTGCTTTGATTTAGTGCATTCAGATGTTTGGACCTCTCCATGTCTATCTAGGGACAATAACAAGTATTTTGTGACCTTTATTGATGAAAAATCTAAATACACTTGGCTTACCTTGCTTCCTTCCAAAAATAGAGTGTATGATGCATTTGTCAACTTTCAGAATTATGTCACTAATCATTTCAATGCTAAAATAAAGGTACTAAGATCAGATAATGGAGGAGAGTATACAAGTCACAAGTTAAGGGAACATCTCTCTAAACATGGCATATTACAACAAACAAGTTGCCCCTATACGCCTCAACAAAACGGTGTGGCTGAAAGGAAGAACCTACATCTCATGGAGGTCGCTCGGTCCATGATGTTTCACACCAATGTGCCCAAGAGGTTTTGGGGAGATGCGGTTATGATGGCTTGTTACTTGATCAACCGGACGCCAACAAAAGTCCTACAAGATGTCTCGCCATATGAGGTACTCAATAAAGCAAAACCTCCGTTAAGTCACTTACGTGTGTTTGGGTGTATGTGCTTTGTATTGGTACCAGGTGAACAACGAAGCAAACTCGACCCCAAAAGCACCAAGTGCATGTTCATTGGCTACTCAACTGGACAAAAAGGATACAAGTGTTATGATACAACAACAGGCCGGACCCTAGTCTCCCGCGATGTGAAGTTCGTTGAACACCAAGGTTACTACGATAAGAAGGACTGGGAGAGCCTAAAAGACTTGTCTCACTCCGCTTCCGACCAGTCGGCCAACTTACGGTTTCTTCTCGATCATTTAGGCAGCAGGCACCAAAACGCCCTAATGATGATGTTCGGACCAATACAATGCCCACTACCGCACAACATCAAACTGCTGGAGATGAGGCCCCTATACAGCCAACGGCTTACTCTGATGAACCAGAAGTCTCACCACAATCGGACACGGCCACTGAACCGGTCTTACACACTGACAACCCTACTGGCCAAAACGAAGGAGATACATCCCAAGATTTGAGTCCATCTCCACACCTACCTCGACGTAGTGGACGTATCAGATCTCATCCGTCAACATGGAAAGACAAACGGGTCTACTACAACAATCAAGCTGTGGTGCATCCTATCCAGGCTGTATGTTCGCTTGCCCTTGTGCCACCTGACCATGCGGCCTTCCTTGGAAAACTTGATGCTCACGTCATCCCTCAGACATATGAGGAAGCAAAGGAACATAAGGAGTGGTTAGATGCCATTACTGACGAGACGGGTGCCATGGTTCGTAACCATACGTGGGACGAGGCTGATCTTCCACAAGGGAAGAGGGCCGTGAGCTCCAAATGGGTCTTTACCATCAAGTATTTGAGTACTGGCGATGTAGAACGGTACAAGGCTCGACTCGTTGCTCGTGGCTTCACACAAACCTACGGTTTGGACTATACGGACACCTTTGCCCCGGTCGCTAAACTTCACACTGTCCGTGTTGTTCTCTCGCTCGCCACCAATCTCTCCTGGGATCTCTGGCAAATGGACGTCAAGAATGCCTTCCTTTAGGGGGAGCTCGATGAAGAGGTCTACATGCATCCTCCTCCCGGTCTAGAAGATCTTGTGGCTCCGGGTAAGGTCCTACGCCTGCGTAAGGCAATTTATGGTTTGAAGCAATCGCCACGGGCGTGGTATCATAAGCTTAGCTCCACACTTCGCACCAATGGCTTCGAGAGGTCTGAACAGGATCATACACTCTTCACCCTTCGCACCACCAGTGGTCAAGTTGTCGTTCTTGTGTATGTTGATGACATCATTCTCACCGGCGACGATAAGGACGGTATTCTCGCCACCAAAGCTCTTCTTAACTCTACTTTTGACATTAAGGATCTTGGTGAGCTGAAATACTTCCTTGGGATCGAGATTTCTCGTTCTCCGGAGGGTTTGTTCCTATCCCAACGGAAGTATGCACTTGACCTCTTACATGAGACAGGTAAACTTGGGGCCAAACCGGTGCCCACTCCGCTTGAAGAAAGCTACCAGGTCAAGCGAAAGGGGGTGATGAAGCAGGCGCCCAATACTCCGGTGAATAAGCTTGCTGAACCGTATCAAGATGTGGGGCGATATCGTCGGTTGGTAGGAAAACTAATCTATCTTACAATCACACGACCGGATTTGTGCTATGCGGTGAACCAAGTCAGCCAACATATGCAAGCACCGACGAACTTCGACTGGAACACGGTGGAACGGATTCTTTGCTATATCAAAGGGAGTCCTGGCCAAGGTATTTGGATGGGGAAGAACAACAACACGGAGATAGTAGGATATTGCGATGCGGACTATGCGGGTGATACAATGGACCGGAGATCGACAACCGGGTATTGTACGTTCATTGGAGGCAATCTAGTGACTTGGAAGTCTAAAAAGCAAAAAGTGGTCTCATGTTCAAGCGCGGAGTCGGAATATAGAGCCATGAAAAAACTCACTAATGAACTCACTTGGCTCAAAGCTCTTCTCAAGGACCTCGGCTTCGAATCTGACCAGCCTATCATGATGCATTGTGACAACGAAGCCGCGATTCACATAGCCACAAACTCTGTTTTTCATGAACGCACTAAGCACATTGAGGTGGACTGCCATAAGGTTCGAGAAAAGATTGAAGAGGGCGTGATTCTTCCGTGCCACACATCAAGTAAAGATCAGTTAGCGGACATCTTCACTAAGGCTGCGAGTCCCCAAGTTTATGAGTACATTCATCAGAAGTTGGGTCTCAAAGACCCTACACGACCGTAGGCCACTCACCTAACTCGTGGAGATCACACTCTTTTCCTTGGCATAGTTTTGTCCCACGTGGTTTTCTATGCTAAGGTTTTTAACGAGGTGATCCTTCACGGGTTCCAAGCTTAGCCACTTCATCCGGCTAAGCTTGAGGGGGAGTATTGAGAGGTATGACCGTACAACCGTCCGTACGAGTGAAGAACTCGGGCCGTCCGTACAAGTTAGGTGAAGGGGCCGAGTATTCATGTTACATGGAGTAGAGGGGAAGCCTAAATCCCATTAGAAGGATCGAGAAGCATAAGTTAGCCGTTAGAGAGGAGAGAAGAAGATAGTCACATGTTTGGGGAACCAAACATGTCGCTTTCACCATAGGGATTTGTGGGACTCTCACTTTATGTCACTATCCAACTTGTATGTCTCGGCCAAGGGAGTAGCCCTACTTGTGTTTCCTTTAAATAGGCCTCCAGCCACCTTGTAATGATACACTTAAGGAATATACTCCTTCTAATACTCTTCTCACCAACGATTCTCTGGTTTCTCTACTCTACACACTTAATCGCTTACTAACTACTAAATTCAACATGGTATCAGAGCAATCTTTCGATCTGTGACCCTATAAACCAACTCTTATTCTTTCCTACACTCCATTCTCTTCAATCTTGTCTCGCCATTCTCTGGTTCTATACTCGCTTTTTCTCAATTCTCTGGTTCATTTCTTAGCTCTTTCTCACTTACCTCTCGCAAAACTTGCTCATGGAGACTACCAAGCCTATTGTCACTCCGGTGGTCTTAAAGGGGGCCAACTATTTGTTGTGGAAGAGAACCACAAAGACCGCGCTTAGTGGCCGGGGACTTTGGATCCATGTCGAAACGGACCAACTCCCCAAGAAAGCTACCAAGGAAGACGGCAAAGAAGAAAAAGAAGAAGACAAGGAGGCTGATCTCGAGAAGGAAGTCAAGTGGTTCCAAGAAGATCAGACCGTGCTTGCCATTCTCCAAAACTCGCTAGACGCTCCAATTCTCGAAGCCTACTCGTACTGCGAGACGGCTAAAGAGTTATGGGAAACGCTAGCGAATGTATATGGAAACGTGACCAACTTGACTCGAGTGTTTGAAGTCAAGAAGGCGATCAACGGTCTCCATCAAGAAGACCTGGAGTTCACGAAGCATTTTGGGAAGTTTAGGTCTCTATGGGCCGAACTTGAGATGCTTCGACCAAGTACAATCGATCCAGCCATCCTCAATGAAAGAAAGGAGCAAGACAAGGTCTTTGGCCTCTTACTCACCCTTAACCCGGCGTTTAATGATCTAATCAAACATATCCTCCGTGGAGACAAGCTGCCTACTCTTGAGGATGTTTGTTCTCAAGTACAAAAGGAACAAGGATCTCTTGGTCTCTTTTGTGGAAAGGAAGAACTAGCTACCGCGAACAAGGGGATTTACAAACATGACGACCGTAGGGTGATGGTATGTGATCACTGTAAAAAGAGAGGTCATGTGAAGGACAAGTGCTGGATTCTTCACCCTCATCTCAAGCCGGCCAAGTTCAAAGCCAATATCTCGCAAGAAGGGTCAAGCGGCCAAGGATCAGGTGCAGCTAACCAAGGCGGTATGACGGAAACGGCCATGGCCGCCTCATTTGGAGACCTTGTGAGGAAATCAGACCTTGAGGCCCTCATTAAGTCCATTGCTGCGCTTAAGGACTCCGGTATCACCTTCTTTGCCTCAAAACCTAGTAAATCTCTTGTTGTTGACTCGGGTGCTTCTCACCATATGATAAGTAACCCTAGCCTTATCCACAACATAAAACCAGCAATAGGCAATGTTATTATAGCTAATGGAGATAGTATACCAGTTAAAGGAGTAGGAGACTTGAAACTATTTGATAAAAATTCAAAAGCTTTCTTTATGCCTACATTTACCTCTAATCTTCTATCGGTTAAGAAAGCTACTGCTGATCTAAATTGTTACACCATTTTTGGGCCTAATAGTGTACATTTTCAGGATATTGAGACTGGAAAGATCCTTGGAGAAGGGGATGCTAGAGGAGATCTCTATGTCCTAGAGAATACTTCACCAAGTTCTTCTAAGTGTTTCTCTTTTGTATCGAATCTAAATACTATCTCGAGTGAGGTGTGGCATGCTAGATTGGGCCACCCTCACTCTCGTGCTTTTGAACTAATAATGCCTAATGTTTACTTTGATAACTCTAGTTGTGAGTCTTGTATTCTTGGAAAACATTGCAAATCTATTTTCCCTAAATCCATTACTATTTATGATCATTGCTTTGATTTAGTGCATTCAGATGTTTGGACCTCTCCATGTCTATCTAGGGACAATAACAAGTATTTTGTGACCTTTATTGATGAAAAATCTAAATACACTTGGCTTACCTTGCTTCCTTCCAAAAATAGAGTGTATGATGCATTTGTCAACTTTCAGAATTATGTCACTAATCATTTCAATGCTAAAATAAAGGTACTAAGATCAGATAATGGAGGAGAGTATACAAGTCACAAGTTAAGGGAACATCTTTCTAAACATGGCATATTACAACAAACAAGTTGCCCCTATACGCCTCAACAAAACGGTGTGGCTGAAAGGAAGAACCTACATCTCATGGAGGTCGCTCGGTCCATGATGTTTCACACCAATGTGCCCAAGAGGTTTTGGGGAGATGCGGTTATGATGGCTTGTTACTTGATCAACCGGACGCCAACAAAAGTCCTACAAGATGTCTCGCCATATGAGGTACTCAATAAAGCAAAACCTCCGTTAAGTCACTTACGTGTGTTTGGGTGTATGTGCTTTGTATTGGTACCAGGTGAACAACGAAGCAAACTCGACCCCAAAAGCACCAAGTGCATGTTCATTGGCTACTCAACTGGACAAAAAGGATACAAGTGTTATGATACAACAACAGGCCGGACCCTAGTCTCCCGCGATGTGAAGTTCGTTGAACACCAAGGTTACTACGATAAGAAGGACTGGGAGAGCCTAAAAGACTTGTCTCACTCCGCTTCCGACCGGTCGGCCAACTTACGGTTTCTTCTCGATCATTTAGGCAGCAGGCACCAAAACGCCCTAATGATGATGTTCGGACCAATACAATGCCCACTACCGCACAACATCAAACTGCTGGAGATGAGGCCCCTATACAGCCAACGGCTTACTCTGATGAACCAGAAGTCTCACCACAATCGGACACGGCCACTGAACCGGTCTTACACACTGACAACCCTACTGGCCAAAACGAAGGAGATACATCCCAAGATTTGAGTCCATCTCCACACCTACCTCGACGTAGTGGACGTATCAGATCTCATCCGTCAACATGGAAAGACAAACGGGTCTACTACAACAATCAAGCTGTGGTGCATCCTATCCAGGCTGTATGTTCGCTTGCCCTTGTGCCACCTGACCATGCGGCCTTCCTTGGAAAACTTGATGCTCACGTCATCCCTCAGACATATGAGGAAGCAAAGGAACATAAGGAGTGGTTAGATGCCATTACTGACGAGACGGGTGCCATGGTTCGTAACCATACGTGGGACGAGGCTGATCTTCCACAAGGGAAGAGGGCCGTGAGCTCCAAATGGGTCTTTACCATCAAGTATTTGAGTACTGGCGATGTAGAACGGTACAAGGCTCGACTCGTTGCTCGTGGCTTCACACAAACCTACGGTTTGGACTATACGGACACCTTTGCCCCGGTCGCTAAACTTCACACTGTCCGTGTTGTTCTCTCGCTCGCCACCAATCTCTCCTGGGATCTCTGGCAAATGGACGTCAAGAATGCCTTCCTTTAGGGGGAGCTCGATGAAGAGGTCTACATGCATCCTCCTCCCGGTCTAGAAGATCTTGTGGCTCCGGGTAAGGTCCTACGCCTGCGTAAGGCAATTTATGGTTTGAAGCAATCGCCACGGGCGTGGTATCATAAGCTTAGCTCCACACTTCGCACCAATGGCTTCGAGAGGTCTGAACAGGATCATACACTCTTCACCCTTCGCACCACCAGTGGTCAAGTTGTCGTTCTTGTGTATGTTGATGACATCATTCTCACCGGCGACGATAAGGACGGTATTCTCGCCACCAAAGCTCTTCTTAACTCTACTTTTGACATTAAGGATCTTGGTGAGCTGAAATACTTCCATGAAAAAACTCACTAATGAACTCACTTGGCTCAAAGCTCTTCTCAAGGACCTCGGCTTCGAATCTGACCAGCCTATCATGATGCATTGTGACAACGAAGCCGCGATTCACATAGCCACAAACTCTGTTTTTCATGAACGCACTAAGCACATTGAGGTGGACTGCCATAAGGTTCGAGAAAAGATTGAAGAGGGCGTGATTCTTCCGTGCCACACATCAAGTAAAGATCAGTTAGCGGACATCTTCACTAAGGCTGCGAGTCCCCAAGTTTATGAGTACATTCATCAGAAGTTGGGTCTCAAAGACCCTACACGACCGTAGGCCACTCACCTAACTTGTGGAGATCACACTCTTTTCCTTGGTATAGTTTTGTCCCACGTGGTTTTCTATGCTAAGGTTTTTAACGAGGTGATCCTTCACGGGTTCCAAGCTTAGCCACTTCATCCGGCTAAGCTTGAGGGGGAGTATTGAGAGGTATGACCGTACAACCGTCCGTACGAGTGAAGAACTCGGGCCGTCCGTACAAGTTAGGTGAAGGGGCCGAGTATTCATGTTACATGGAGTAGAGGGGAAGCCTAAAGCCCATTAGAAGGATCGAGAAGCATAAGTTAGCCGTTAGAGAGGAGAGAAGAAGATAGTCACATGTTTGGGGAACCAAACATGTCGCTTTCACCATAGGGATTTGTGGGACTCTCACTTTATGTCACTATCCAACTTGTATGTCTCGGCCAAGGGAGTAGCCCTACTTGTGTTTCCTTTAAATAGACCTCCAGCCACCTTGTAATGATACACTTAAGGAATATACTCCTTCTAATACTCTTCTCACCAACGATTCTCTGGTTTCTCTACTCTACACACTTAATCGCTTACTAACTACTAAATTCATCATTTACTACGTAGAATCAATGTTTTCCCGGTTTTTGTCTGCTTCGGGATAAATTGGGTAAAAGTGGTATCTAAACACTCCAAATTCAACCCGAACTCTTATAATTAGTGAAATGCAGTGGATTGTTACATATTTTGACCCTAGAAATATTAACATAGCTGTTTACTGCTTCGAATCAATGTTTTCTCTCGGTTTTAGCCTGTTTTCTCGGTTTAAGCTTGTTTTGGGATAAATGGGTTTAAGTGTTTTCTAAACACTCCAAATTCATCCCGAACTCTGGAAATTAGTCAAATGCATTGTATTGTCACACATTTTGACCCTAAAAACAGTAACAAAGCTGTTTACTGCTTAGAGTCAATGTTTTCTCGGTTTTAGCCTGTTTCGGGATACAATGGGTAAAAGTGGTGTCTAAACACTCCAAATTCAACCCGAACTATTATAATTAGTCAAATGCATTTGATTGTTACATATTTTGACTCTAGAAAGAGTAACATAGCTGTTTAATGCTTCAAATCAATGTTTTCTCTCGGTTTAAGACTGTTTTGGGATAAAACAGGTTAAAGTGTTGCCTAAACACTCCAAATTCATCCCGAACTCTTAAAATTAGTAAAATGCATTGTAATGTCCCATATTCTTATCCTAGAAACAGTAACAAAGCTGTTTACTACTTCAAATCAATGTTTTCTCGGTTTTAGCCTGTTGCGGGACAAAATGGGTATAATTGGTGTCTAAACACTCCAAATTTAACCGGAACTCTTCTAATAAGTCAAATGCATTGGATTGTAACATATTATGACCCTAGATAGAGTAACGTAGCTGTTTACTGCTTCGAATCAATTTTGTCTCTCGGTTTTAGCCTATTTTCTCGGTTTCACCCTGTTGTGGGATAAAATGGGTTTAAATGTTGTCTAAACACTCCAAATTCATCCCGAACTCTTACAATTAGTCAAATGCATTGGGTTGTCACACATTGTGACCCTAGAAACAGTAACAAAGCTGTTTACTACTTAGAATCAATGTTTTCTTGGTTTTTGCCTGCTTCGGGACAAAATGGGTAAAAGTGGTCTCTAAACACTGCAAATTCAACCCGAACTCTTATAATTAGTCAAAAGGATTGGAATGTTACATATTTTTACCCTTGAAAGAGTAACATGGTTGTTTACTGCTTCGAATCAATGTTTTCTCTCGGTTTTAGCCTGTTTTCTCGGTTTAAGCTTGTTTTGGGATAAAATGGGTTTAAATGTTGTCTAAACACTCCAGATTCATCCTGAACTCTTACAATTAGGCAAATGCATTGGATTGTCACACATTGTAACCCTAGAAACAGTAACAAAGCTGTTTACTACTTAGAATCAATGTTTTCTCGGTTTTTGCCTGCTTCGGGACAAAATGGGTAAAAGTGGTATCTAAACACTCCAAATTCAACCCGAACTCTTATAATAAGTCAAATGCAGTGGATTGTTACATATTTTGACCCTAGAAATATTAACATAGCTGTTTACTGCTTCGAATCAATGTTTTCTCTCGGTTTTAGCCTGTTTTCTCGGTTTAAGCTTGTTTTGGGATAAATGGGTTTAAGTGTTTTCTAAACACTCCAAATTCATCCCGAACTCTGGAAATTAGTCAAATGCATTGTATTGTCACAAATTTTGACCCTAAAAACAGTAACAAAGCTGTTTACTGCTTAGAGTCAATGTTTTCTCGGTTTTAGCCTGTTTCGGGATACAATGGGTAAAAGTGGTGTCTAAACACTCCAAATTCAACCCGAACTATTACAATTAGTCAAATGCATTTGATTGTTACATATTTTGACTCTAGAAAGAGTAGCATAGCTGTTTAATGCTTCAAATCAATGTTTTCTCTCGGTTTAAGACTGTTTTGGGATAAAACAGGTTAAAGTGTTGCCTAAACACTCCAAATTCATCCTGAACTCTTAAAATTAGTAAAATGCATTGTAATGTCCCACATTCTTATCCTAGAAACAGTAACACAGCTGTTTACTACTTCAAATCAATGTTTTCTCGGTTTTAGCCTGTTGCGGGACAAAATGGGTATAATTGATGTCTAAACACTCCAAATTTAACCGGAACTCTTCTAATAAGTCAAATGCATTGGATTGTAACATATTATGACCCTAGATAGAGTAACGTAGCTGTTTACTGCTTCGAATCAATTTTGTCTCTCGGTTTTAGCCTATTTTCTCGGTTTAACCCTGTTGTGGGATAAAATGGGTTTAAATGTTGTCTAAACACTACAAATTCATCCCGAACTCTTACAATTAGCCAAATGCATTGGGTTGTCACACTTTGTGACCCTAGAAACAGTAACAAAGCTGTTTACTACTTAGAATCAATGTTTTCTTGGTTTTTGCCTGGTTCCGGAAAAATGGGTAAAAGTGTTCTCTAAACACTGCAAATTCAACCCGAACTCTTATAATTAGTCAAAAAGGATTGGAATGTTACATATTTTTACCCTTGAAAGAGTAACATAGTTGTTTACTGCTTCGAATCAATGCTTTCTCTCGGTTTTAACCTGTTTTCTCGGTTTAAGCTTGTTTTGGGATAAAATGGGTTTAAATGTTGTCTAAACACTCCAAATTCATCCTGAACTCTTACAATTAGGCAAATGCATTGGATTGTCACACATTGTAACCCTAGAAACAGTAACAAAGCTGTTTACTACTTAGAATCAATGTTTTCTCGGTTTTTGGCTGCTTCGGGACAAAATGGGTAAAAGTGGTCTCTAAACACTCCAAATTCAACGCGAACTCTTATAATTAGTCAAATGGATTGGCTTGTTACATATTTTGACCCTAGAAATATTAACATAGCTGTTTACTGCTTTGAATCAATGTTTTCTCTCGGTTTTAGCCTGTTTTCTCGGTTTAAGCTTGTTTTGGGATAAATGGGTTTAAGTGTTTTCTAAACACTCCAAATTTATCCCGAACTCTTACAATTAGTCAAATGCATTGTATTGTCACACATTTTGACCCTAAAAACAGTAACAAAGCTGTTTACTGCTTAGAATCAATGTTTTCTTGGTTTTTGCCTGGTTCGGGACAAAATGGGTAAAAGTGGTCTCTAAACACTGCAAATTCAACCCGAACTCTTATAATTAGTCAAAAGGATTGGAATGTTACATACTTTTACCCTTGAAAGAGTAACATGGTTGTTTACTGCTTCGAATCAATGCTTTCTCTCGGTTTTAGCCTGTTTTCTCGGTTTAAGCTTGTTTTGGGATAAAATGGGTTTAAATGTTGTCTAAACACTCCAAATTCATCCTGAACTCTTACAATTAGGCAAATGCATTGGACTGTCACACATTGTAACCCTAGAAACAGTAACAAAGCTGTTTACTACTTAGAATCAATGTTTTCTCGGTTTTTGGCTGCTTCGGGACAAAATGGGTAAAAGTGGTCTCTAAACACTCCAAATTCAACCCGAACTCTTATAATTAGTCAAATGCAGTGGATTGTTACATATTTTGACCCTAGAAATATTAACATAGCTGTTTACTGCTTCGAATCAATGTTTTCTCTCGGTTTTAGCCTGTTTTCTCGGTTTAAGCTTGTTTTGGGATAAATGGGTTTAAGTGTTTTCTAAACACTCCAAATTCATCCCGAACTCTGGAAATTAGTCAAATGCATTGTATTGTCACACATTTTGACCCTAAAAACAGTAACAAAGCTGTTTACTGCTTAGAGTCAATGTTTTCTCGGTTTTAGCCTGTTTCGGGATACAATGGGTAAAAGTGGTGTCTAAACACTCCAAATTCAACCCGAACTATTATAATTAGTCAAATGCATTTGATTGTTACATATTTTGACTCTAGAAAGAGTAGCATAGCTGTTTAATGCTTCAAATCAATGTTTTCTCTCGGTTTAAGACTGTTTTGGGATAAAACAGGTTAAAGTGTTGCCTAAACACTCGAAATTCATCCTGAACTCTTAAAATTAGTAAAATGCATTGTAATGTCGCACATTCTTATCCTAGAAACAGTAACAAAGCTGTTTACTACTTCAAATCAATGTTTTCTCGGTTTTAGCCTGTTGCGGGACAAAATGGGTATAATTGGTGTCTAAACAATCCAAATTTAACCGGAATTCTTCTAATAAGTCAAATGCATTGGATTGTAACATATTATGACCCTAGATAGAGTAACATAGCTGTTTACTGCTTCGAATCAATTTTGTCTCTCGGTTTTAGCCTATTTTCTCGGTTTAAGCTTGTTGTGGGATAAAATGGGTTTAAATGTTGTTTAAACACTCCAAATTCATCCCGAACTCTTACAATTAGTCATATTCATTGGGTTGTCACACATTGTGACCCTAGAAACAGTAACAAAGCTGTTTACTACTTAGAATCAATGTTTTCTTGGTTTTAGCCTGCTTCGGGACAAAATGGGTAAAAGTGGTCTCTAAACACTGCAAATTCAACCCGAACTCTTATAATTAGTCAAAAGGATTGGAATGTTACATATTTTTACCCTTGAAAGAGTAACATGGTTGTTTACTGCTTCGAATCAATTTTTTCTCTCGGTTTTAGCCTGTTTTCTCGGTTTAAGCTTGTTTTGGGATAAAATGGGTTTAAATGTTGTCTAAACACTCCAAATTCATCCTGAACTCTTACAATTAGGCAAATGCATTGGATTGTCACACATTGTAACCCTAGAAACAGTAACAAAGCTGTTTACTACTTAGAATCAATGTTTTCTCGGTTTTTGGCTGCTTCGGGACAAAATGGGTAAAAGTGGTCTCTAAACACTCCAAATTCAACGCGAACTCTTATAATTAGTCAAATGGATTGGCTTGTTACATATTTTGACCCTAAAAAGAGTAACATAGCTGTTTACTGCTTCGAATCAATGTTTTCTCTCGGTTTTAGCCTGTTTTCTCGGTTTAAGCTTGTTTTGGGATAAATGGGTTTAAGTATTTTCTAAACACTCCAAATTCATCCCGAACTCTTACAATTAGTCAAATGCATTGTATTGTCACACATTTTGACCCTAAAAACAGTAACAAAGCTGTTTACTGCTTAGAATCAATGTTTTCTTGGTTTTAGCCTGGTTCGGGATAAAATGGGTAAAAGTGGTCTCTAAACACTGCAAATTCAACCCGAACTCTTATAATTAGTCAAAAGGATTGGAATGTTACATACTTTTACCCTTGAAAGAGTAACATGGTTGTTTACTGCTTCGAATCAATGCTTTCTCTCGGTTTTAGCCTGTTTTCTCGGTTTAAGCTTGTTTTGGGATAAAATGGGTTTAAATGTTGTCTAAACACTCCAAATTCATCCTGAACTCTTACAATTAGGCAAATGCATTGGATTGTCACACATTGTAACCCTAGAAACAGTAACAAAGCTGTTTACTACTTAGAATCAATGTTTTCTCGGTTTTTGGCTGCTTCGGGACAAAATGGGTAAAAGTGGTCTCTAAACACTCCAAATTCAACGCGAACTCTTATAATTAGTCAAATGGATTGGCTTGTTACATATTTTGACCCTAAAAAGAGTAACATAGCTGTTTACTGCTTCGAATCAATGTTTTCTCTCGGTTTTAGCCTGTTTTCTCGGTTTAAGCTTGTTTTGGGATAAAATGGGTTTAAATGTTGTCTAAACACTCCAAATTCATCCTGAACTCTTACAATTAGGCAAATGCATTGGATTGTCACACATTGTAACCCTAGAAACAGTAACAAAGCGGTTTACTACTTAGAATCAATGTTTTCTCAGTTTTTGGCTGCTTCGGGACAAAATGGGTAAAAGTGGTCTCTAAACACTCCTAATTCAACGCGAACTCTTATCATTAGTCAAATGGATTGGCTTGTTACATATTTTGACCCTAGAAATATTAACATAGCTGTTTACTGCTTTGAATCAATGTTTTCTCTCGGTTTTAGCCTGTTTTCTCGGTTTAAGCTTGTTTTGGGATAAATGGGTTTAAGTGTTTTCTAAACACTCCAAATTCATCCCGAACTCTTACAATTAGTCAAATGCATTGTATTGTCACACATTTTGACCCTAAAAACAGTAACAAAGCTGTTTACTGCTTAGAATCAATGTTTTCTTGGTTTTTGCCTGGTTCGGGACAAAATGGGTAAAAGTGGTCTCTAAACACTGCAAATTCAACCCGAACTCTTATAATTAGTCAAAAGGATTGGAATGTTACATACTTTTACCCTTGAAAGAGTAACATGGTTGTTTACTGCTTCGAATCAATGCTTTCTCTCGGTTTTAGCCTGTTTTCTCGGTTTAAGCTTGTTTTGGGATAAAATGGGTTTAAATGTTGTCTAAACACTCCAAATTCATCCTGAACTCTTACAATTAGGCAAATGCATTAGACTGTCACACATTGTAACCCTAGAAACAGTAACAAAGCTGTTTACTACTTAGAATCAATGTTTTCTCGGTTTTTGGCTGCTTCGGGACAAAATGGGTAAAAGTGGTCTCTAAACACTCCAAATTCAACCCGAACTCTTATAATTAGTCAAATGCAGTGGATTGTTACATATTTTGACCCTAGAAATATTAACATAGCTGTTTACTGCTTCGAATCAATGTTTTCTCTCGGTTTTAGCCTGTTTTCTCGGTTTAAGCTTGTTTTGGGATAAATGGGTTTAAGTGTTTTCTAAACACTCCAAATTCATCCCGAACTCTGGAAATTAGTCAAATGCATTGTATTGTCACACATTTTGACCCTAAAAACAGTAACAAAGCTGTTTACTGCTTAGAGTCAATGTTTTCTCGGTTTTAGCCTGTTTCGGGATACAATGGGTAAAAGTTGTGTCTAAACACTCCAAATTCAACCCGAACTATTATAATTAGTCAAATGCATTTGATTGTTACATATTTTGACTCTAGAAAGAGTAGCATAGCTGTTTAATGCTTCAAATCAATGTTTTCTCTCGGTTTAAGACTGTTTTGGGATAAAACAGGTTAAAGTGTTGCCTAAACACTCCAAATTCATCCTGAACTCTTAAAATTAGTAAAATGCATTGTAATGTCCCACATTCTTATCCTAGAAACAGTAACACAGCTGTTTACTACTTCAAATCAATGTTTTCTCGGTTTTAGCCTGTTGCGGGACAAAATGGGTATAACTGGTGTCTAAACACTCCAAATTTAACCGGAACTCTTCTAATAAGTCAAATGCATTGGATTGTAACATATTATGACCCTAGATAGAGTAACGTAGCTGTTTACTGCTTCGAATCAATTTTGTCTCTCGGTTTTAGCCTATTTTCTCGGTTTAACCCTGTTGTGGGATAAAATGGGTTTAAATGTTGTCTAAACACTACAAATTCATCCCGAACTCTTACAATTAGTCAAATGCATTGGGTTGTCACACTTTGTGACCCTAGAAACAGTAACAAAGCTGTTTACTACTTAGAATCAATGTTTTCTTGGTTTTTGCCTGGTTCGGGACAAAATGGGTAAAAGTGGTCTCTAAACACTGCAAATTCAACCCGAACTCTTATAATTAGTCAAAAAGGATTAGAATGTTACATATTTTTACCCTTGAAAGAGTAACATAGTTGTTTACTGCTTCGAATCAATGCTTTCTCTCGGTTTTAACCTGTTTTCTCGGTTTAAGCTTGTTTTGGGATAAAATGGGTTTAAATGTTGTCTAAACACTCCAAATTCATCCTGAACTCTTACAATTAGGCAAATGCATTGGATTGTCACACATTGTAACCCTAGAAACAGTAACAAAGCTGTTTACTACTTAGAATCAATGTTTTCTCGGTTTTTGGCTGCTTCGGGACAAAATGGGTAAAAGTGGTCTCTAAACACTCCAAATTCAACGCGAACTCTTATAATTAGTCAAATGGATTGGCTTGTTACATATTTTGACCCTAAAAAGAGTAACATAGCTGTTTACTGCTTCGAATCAATGTTTTCTCTCGGTTTTAGCCTGTTTTCTCGGTTTAAGCTTGTTTTGGGATAAATGGGTTTAAGTATTTTCTAAACACTCCAAATTCATCCCGAACTCTTACAATTAGTCAAATGCATTGTATTGTCACACATTTTGACCCTAAAAACAGTAACAAAGCTGTTTACTGCTTAGAATCAATGTTTTCTTGGTTTTAGCCTGGTTCGGGATAAAATGGGTAAAAGTGGTCTCTAAACACTGCAAATTCAACCCGAACTCTTATAATTAGTCAAAAGGATTGGAATGTTACATACTTTTACCCTTGAAAGAGTAACATGGTTGTTTACTGCTTCGAATCAATGCTTTCTCTCGGTTTTAGCCTGTTTTCTCGGTTTAAGCTTGTTTTGGGATAAAATGGGTTTAAATGTTGTCTAAACACTCCAAATTCATCCTGAACTCTTACAATTAGGCAAATGCATTGGATTGTCACACATTGTAACCCTAGAAACAGTAACAAAGCTGTTTACTACTTAGAATCAATGTTTTCTCGGTTTTTGGCTGCTTCGGGACAAAATGGGTAAAAGTGGTCTCTAAACACTCCAAATTCAACGCGAACTCTTATAATTAGTCAAATGGATTGGCTTGTTACATATTTTGACCCTAAAAAGAGTAACATAGCTGTTTACTGCTTCGAATCAATGTTTTCTCTCGGTTTTAGCCTGTTTTCTCGGTTTAAGCTTGTTTTGGGATAAAATGGGTTTAAATGTTGTCTAAACACTCCAAATTCATCCTGAACTCTTACAATTAGGCAAATGCATTGGATTGTCACACATTGTAACCCTAGAAACAGTAACAAAGCGGTTTACTACTTAGAATCAATGTTTTCTCGGTTTTTGGCTGCTTCGGGACAAAATGGGTAAAAGTGGTCTCTAAACACTCCTAATTCAACGCGAACTCTTATCATTAGTCAAATGGATTGGCTTGTTACATATTTTGACCCTAAAAAGAGTAACATAGCTGTTTACTGCTTCGAATCAATGCTTTCTCTCGGTTTTAGCCTGTTTTCTCGGTTTAAGCTTGTTTTGGGATAAATGGGTTTAAGTATTTTCTAAACACTCTAAATTCATCCCGAACTCTTACAATTAGTCAAATGCATTGTATTGTCACACATTTTGACCCTAAAAACAGTAACAAAGCTGTTTACTGCTTAGAGTCAATGTTTTCTCGGTTTTAGCCTTTTTCGGGATACAATGGGTAAAAGTGGTGTCTAAACACTCCAAATTCAACCCGAACTATTATAATTAGTCAAATGCATTTGATTGTTACATATTTTGACTCCAGAAAGAGTAACATAGCTGTTTAATGCTTCAAATCAATGTTTTCTCTCGGTTTAAGACTGTTTTGGGATAAAACAGGTTAAAGTGTTGCCTAAACACTCCAAATTCATCCTGAACTCTTAAAATTAGTAAAATGCATTGTAATGTCGCACATTCTTATCCTAGAAACAGTAACAAAGCTGTTTACTACTTCAAATCAATGTTTTCTCGGTTTTAGCCTGTTGCGGGACAAAATGGGTATAATTGGTGTCTAAACACTCCAAATTTAACCGGAACTCTTCTAATAAGTCAAATGCATTGGATTGTAACATATTATGACCCTAGATAGAGTAACATAGCTGTTTACTGCTTCGAATCAATTTTGTCTCTCGGTTTTAGCCTATTTTCTCGGTTTAAGCCTGTTGTGGGATAAAATGGGTTTAAATGTTGTTTAAACACTCCAAATTCATCCCGAACTCTTACAATTAGTCATATTCATTGGGTTGTCACACATTGTGACCCTAGAAACAGTAACAAAGCTGTTTACTACTTAGAATCAATGTTTTCTTGGTTTTTTCCTGGCTCGGGACAAAATGGGTAAAAGTGGTCTCTAAACACTGCAAATTCAACCCGAACTCTTATAATTAGTCAAAAGGATTGGAATGTTACATATTTTTACCCTTGAAAGAGTAACATGGTTGTTTACTGCTTCGAATCAATTTTTTCTCTCGGTTTTAGCCTGTTTTCTCGGTTTAAGCTTGTTTTGGGATAAAATAGGTTTAAATGTTGTCTAAACACTCCAAATTCATCCTGAACTCTTACAATTAGGCAAATGCATTGGATTGTCACACATTGTAACCCTAGAAACAGTAACAAAGCTGTTTACTACTTAGAATCAATGTTTTCTCGGTTTTTGGCTGCTTCGGGACAAAATGGGTAAAAGTGGTCTCTAAACACTCCAAATTCAACGCGAACTCTTATAATTAGTCAAATGGATTGGCTTGTTACATATTTTGACTCTAAAAAGAGTAACATAGCTGTTTACTGCTTCGAATCAATGTTTTCTCTCGGTTTTAGCCTGTTTTCTCGGTTTAAGCTTGTTTTGGGATAAATGGGTTTAAGTATTTTCTAAACACTCCAAATTCATCCCAAACTCTTACAATTAGTCAAATGCATTGTATTGTCACACATTTTGACCCTAAAAACAGTAACAAAGCTGTTTACTGCTTAGAGTCAATGTTTTCTCGGTTTTAGCCTGTTTCGGGATACAATGGGTAAAAGTGGTGTCTAAACACTCCAAATTCAACCCGAACTATTATAATTAGTCAAATGCATTTGATTGTTACATATTTTGACTCTAGAAAGAGTAGCATAGCTGTTTAATGCTTCAAATCAATGTTTTCTCTCGGTTTAAGCCTGTTTTGGGATAAAACAGGTTAAAGTGTTGCCTAAACACTCCAAATTCATCCCGAACTCTTAAAATTAGTAAAATGCATTGTAATGTCCCACATTCTTATCCTAGAAACAGTAACAAAGCTGTTTACTACTTCAAATCAATGTTTTCTCGGTTTTAGCCTGTTGCGGGACAAAATGGGTATAATTGGTGTCTAAACACTCCAAATTTAACCGGAACTCTTCTAATAAGTCAAATGCATTGGATTGTAACATATTATGACCCTAGATAGAGTAACGTAGCTGTTTACTGCTTCGAATCAATTTTGTCTCTCGGTTTTAGCCTATTTTCTCGGTTTAAGCCTGTTGTGGGATAAAATGGGTTTAAATGTTGTCTAAACACTCCAAATTCATCCCGAACTCTTACAATTAGTCAAATGCATTGGGTTGTCACACTTTGTGACCCTAGAAACAGTAACAAAGCTGTTTACTACTTAGAATCAATGTTTTCTTGGTTTTTGCCTGGTTCGGGACAAAATGGGTAAAAGTGGTCTCTAAACACTGCAAATTCAACCCGAACTCTTATTAGTCAAAATGATTGGAATGTTACATATTTTGACCCTAGAAAGAGTAACATAGCTGTTTACTGCTTCGATCACTGTTTTCTCTCGGTTTTAGCCTGTTTTCTCGGTTTAAGCTTGTTTTGGGATAAATGGGTTTAAGTGTTTTCTAAACACTCCAAATTCATCCCGAACTCTTACAATTAGTCAAATGCATTGTATTGTCACACATTTTGACCCTAAAAACAGTAACAAAGCTGTTTACTGCTTAGAGTCAATGTTTTCTCGGTTTTAGCCTGTTTCGGGATACAATGGGTAAAAGTGGTGTCTAAACACTACAAATTCAACCCGAACTATTAAAATTAGTCAAATGCATTTGATTGTTACATATTTTGACTCCAGAAAGAGTAACATAGCTGTTTAATGCTTCAAATCAATGTTTTCTCTCGGTTTAAGACTGTTTTGGGATAAAACAGGTTAAAGTGTTGCCTAAACACTCCAAATTCATCCTGAACTCTTAAAATTAGTAAAATGCATTGTAATGTCGCACATTCTTATCCTAGAAACAGTAACAAAGCTGTTTACTACTTCAAATCAATGTTTTCTCGGTTTTAGCCTGTTGCGGGACAAAATGGGTATAATTGGTGTCTAAACAATCCAAATTTAACCGGAATTCTTCTAATAAGTCAAATGCATTGGATTGTAACATATTATGACCCTAGATAGAGTAACATAGTTGTTTACTGCTTCGAATCAATTTTGTCTCTCGGTTTTAGCCTATTTTCTCGGTTTAAGCTTGTTTTGGGATAAAATGGGTTTAAATGTTGTCTAAACACTCCAAATTCATCCTGAACTCTTACAATTAGGCAAATGCATTGGATTGTCACACATTGTAACCCTAGAAACAGTAACAAAGCTGTTTACTACTTAGAATCAATGTTTTCTCGGTTTTTGGCTGCTTCGGGACAAAATGGGTAAAAGTGGTCTCTAAACACTCCAAATTCGACGCGAACTCTTATAATTAGTCAAATGGATTGGCTTGTTACATATTTTGACCCTAAAAAGAGTAACATAGCTGTTTACTGCTTCGAATCAATTTTGTCTCTCGGTTTTAGCCTATTTTCTTGGTTTAAGCTTGTTTTGGGATAAATGGGTTTAAGTGTTTTCTAAACACTCCAAATTCATCCCGAACTCTTACAATTAGTCATATTCATTGGGTTGTCACACATTGTGACCCTAGAAACAGTAACAAAGCTGTTTACTACTTAGAATCAATGTTTTCTTGGTTTTTGCCTGGTTCGGGACAAAATGGGTAAAAGCGGTCTCTAAACACTGCAAATTCAACCCGAACTCTTATAATTAGTCAAAAGGATTGGAATGTTACATATTTTTACCCTTGAAAGAGTAACATGGTTGTTTACTACTTCGAATCAATTTTTTCTCTCGGTTTTAGCCTGTTTTCTCGGTTTAAGCTTGTTTTGGGATAAAATGGGTTTAAATGTTGTCTAAACACTCCAAATTCATCCTGAACTCTTACAATTAGGCAAATGCATTGGACTGTCACACATTGTAACCCTAGAAACAGTAACAAAGCTGTTTACTACTTAGAATCAATGTTTTCTCGGTTTTTGGCTGCTTCGGGACAAAATGGGTAAAAGTGGTCTCTAAACACTCCAAATTCAACGTGAACTCTTATAATTAGTCAAATGGATTGGCTTGTTACATATTTTGACCCTAAAAAGAGTAACATAGCTGTTTACTGCTTCGAATCAATGTTTTCTCTCGGTTTTAGCCTGTTTTCTCGGTTTAAGCTTGTTTTGGGATAAATGGGTTTAAGTATTTTCTAAACACTCTAAATTCATCCCGAACTCTTACAATTAGTCAAATGCATTGTATTGTCACACATTTTGACCCTAAAAACAGTAACAAAGCTGTTTACTGCTTAGAGTCAATGTTTTCTCGGTTTTAGCCTGTTTCGGGATACAATGGGTAAAAGTGGTGTCTAAACACTCCAAATTCAACCCGAACTATTATAATTAGTCAAATGCATTTGATTGTTACATATTTTGACTCCAGAAAGAGTAACATAGCTGTTTAATGCTTCAAATCAATGTTTTCTCTCGGTTTAAGACTTTTGGGATAAAACAGGTTAAAGTGTTGCCTAAACACTCCAAATTCATCCTGAACTCTTAAAATTAGTAAAATGCATTGTAATGTCGCACATTCTTATCCTAGAAACAGTAACAAAGCTGTTTACTACTTCAAATCAATGTTTTCTCGGTTTTAGCCTGTTGCGGGACAAAATGGGTATAATTGGTGTCTAAACACTCCAAATTTAACCGGAACTCTTCTAATAAGTCAAATGCATTGGATTGTAACATATTATGACCCTAGATAGAGTAACATAGCTGTTTACTGCTTCGAATCAATTTTGTCTCTCGGTTTTAGCCTATTTTCTCGGTTTAAGCCTGTTGTGGGATAAAATGGGTTTAAATGTTGTTTAAACACTCCAAATTCATCCCGAACTCTTACAATTAGTCATATTCATTGGGTTGTCACACATTGTGACCCTAGAAACAGTAACAAAGCTGTTTACTACTTAGAATCAATGGTTTCTTGGTTTTTGCCTGGTTCGGGACAAAATGGGTAAAAGCGGTCTCTAAACACTGCAAATTCAACCCGAACTCTTATAATTAGTCAAAAGGATTGGAATGTTACATATTTTTACCCTTGAAAGAGTAACATGGTTGTTTACTGCTTCGAATCAATTTTTTCTCTCGGTTTTAGCCTGTTTTCTCGGTTTAAGCTTGTTTTGGGATAAAATGGGTTTAAATGTTGTCTAAACACTCCAAATTCATCCTGAACTCTTACAATTAGGCAAATGCATTGGATTGTCACACATTGTAACCCTAGAAACTATGAACCGGCACACACACTTGTCCGTACGACCGTACGGACGTCCGTACGACCAACCAACGGGCCATCCTCAAATAGAAGTCTTCATGAGCCCAATCCACCAAAGAGATCCTCCAACGGTCGCCATTCATCTCGATCCTTCCTTTGTAGCCGTTGGAGCAAGTTGCAAGAGAGAAGAGGAGATCACATGTTAGAATAAGGAGATGTCGCTTTCTCCTCATATTAGTGTGCATAGGATCCTAAGAGAATATCCTATTTGTATATGTCTTTAAATAGTTTGTAAGTATCATACTAATAGAGGCAAGAAAAGAGTTTATTCTCTTTCTCCAACACTCTCTCTCTCAATCGTTCACTCTCCTCACTCCTTACACGATTTCACTCTCTTTCATACTCTCTTCCATAATCTCTTGATTACTCTACTCTCAAACTTACATGGTATCAGAGCAGATTTGATTCTGTTCTTGCCTCAAATCTCCATCACTCCCTTCCGCATTCTCTTTCTTGTTCTTGAAATTTCTTGTTCTTGAATCTTCTTTCTTTAACCGTTGGACAATAGCTTTAACCAACGGTCTCTTCATCCTTTTCCATGGAAACTACCAAAACTCTCATTGTTCCAGTTACTCTCAAGGGAGAGAATTACTTACTGTGGGCTAGAACCACAAAGACAGCCCTATGCGGCCGAGGACTTTGGTCCCATGTTGAGACAAGCGAAGCTCCTAGTGGCGAGACCACCAAAGACGGCAAGGATCTTGTCGATGAGAAGAACAAGTGGTTTCAAGAAGATCAGGGAGTCCTAGCTATCATTCAAAACTCCCTAGATGCACCTATACTTGAAGCTTACTCTTATTGCGAGACAGCAAAAGACTTGTGGGACACTCTCAAGAATGTTTTTGGGAATGTTACAAATGTAAACCGAATTTTTGAGATTAAGAGGGCCATCAACAACCTCAACCAAGAAGACATGGAGTTCACCAAGCACTTTGGGAAGTTTAGGTCCCTTTGGGCTGAACTAGAGATGCTCCGGCCGGCGACTATAGATCCGGCCATTCTGAATGAGAGGCGTGAACAAGATAAGGTGTTCGGCCTTCTCTTGACCTTGAACCCCTCCTACAATGACCTTATCAAGCATATTCTACGGTCGGACAAGCTCCCTAGCCTTGATGATGTCTGTAACCAAATTCAAAAGGAGCATGGCTCCATGGGATTGTTTGGCGGCAAGGGAGAACTTGTGACCGCTAACAAAGCTGAGACGGCATCAGCAAACAAGGGCTACTACAAGCCGGAGGACAAGAACAACCCGCCATTTTGTGAGCATTGTAAGAAGCTTGGTCACTTCAAGAGCCGCTGCTGGATTCTACACCCTCATCTAGCACCACCGCCGGGTACCATCCGAGGTGGACGACCAAACCGCGGAGGACCACCGAGAGCTCATCAAGCAGTAGCCATGGGGGAGTCAATCTCTGAGCAGCCTCAACAAGTGACCAGTGGAACTGCTCTTGCTGCAGCATCGTCCGAGCTGGTAAGGCGGTCCGACCTTGATGCGCTCATCAAAGCCATCAAAGAGGCCACCGGTAAGGCGTTTCTTGCCTCAAACAAAATTAAACCCCTCATAGTTGATTCTGGTGCATCCCATCACATGATTAGTGATTCTAGGCTAATTAGTGATATTAAACCTGCTAATGGTAATGTAATAATAGCAAATGGTGAGAAAGTACCAGTTAAAGGCATAGGAAACTTGAAACTATTTGATAAGGAGACTAAGGCATTTTATATGCCAAACTTTACTTCTAACTTGCTATCAGTTAAGAGAGCCACTACTGATTTAAATTGTTATGCTATATTTGGTCCTAACAATGTTCATTTTCAGGATATTGAGACAAGTAAGGTTCTTGGTCAAGGAGGATCCAAGGATGACCTCTATGTGCTTGAGGACTTGAACTTATCTTCTAATGCATCTTGTTTTAATTCGGTTATTATGAAACCTAGTGATTCTATTTTACATGCTAGGCTAGGACACCCTCACACAAGAGCTTTATCCTTAATATTTCCTAATGTTTCTTTTCAAAATGATGAGTGTGAGGCTTGTATTCTTGGTAAACATTGCAAGGCTGTTTTCCCTAAATCTATTACTATTTATGAAAAATGTTTTGATTTAATTCATTCTGATGTTTGGACATCTCCTTGCTTATCTAGAGATAATCAAAAGTATTTTGTGACTTTTATTGATGAAAAATCAAAATATACTTGGATAACTTTGCTTCCCTCTAAGGATAGAGTCCTTGAGGCCTTTACTAATTTTCAAAATTATGTCACTAACCACTTTCATGCCAAGATTAAAATTTTGAGATCAGATAATGGTGGAGAGTACACAAGCCATGCCTTTAAACAATATCTAGCCAAACATGGAATTCTTCATCAAACTAGCTGTCCTTACACACCACAACAAAATGGAGTGGCTGAGAGAAAGAATAGGCATCTCATGGAAGTAGCAAGGTCTATGATGTTTCACACAAGGGTTCCAAAGAGGTTTTGGGGAGATGCTGTGCTAGCCGCTTGTTATCTTATTAACCGCACACCAACAAAGATCCTAAAGGATGTGTCTCCATTTGAGGTATTAACGAATGACAAACCTACATTTGATCACTTACGAGTGTTTGGTTGTGTGTGCTATGTGTTGCGACCAGGTGAGCTAAGAGACAAGCTTGATGCAAAGAGTACAAAGGCTATGTTTCTTGGCTACTCTACCACACAAAAGGGGTATAAGTGCTATGACCCTACAACAAGGAGGGTTCTAGTATCTCGTGATGTCAAGTTCATGGAGACACAAGGCTTTTACGATGAGAAGAATTGGGATGAGCTCCGTAACCTATCTGATTCACCATCTGATCGGACGCGCAACCTCCGAGTAATCCTTGAGCGACTAGGTCTTGAAAACGATCGGATCACTACTGAGTCAGCCAGACCAGCATCACCAGAACAACCTGAGCCATCTACTGAGCCTGAGCCTGCTACACATGCCGATGACCATACTGAGCAGCATGAGGAAGCACCCGAGTCACTCGCGGACAACACGGCCGAAACAACCGAGGGGACGGCTGAACAGCTTGAGGAGATCATTACTCCAGGACGAGCCAACTCCGAAGCTGGGGCTATAGTTCCTCTTCGGCGCAGCCAACGTATCAAGTATCCTCCTAGTCATTGGAAGAACACCCGTGTGTACTACAACAACATGGCCGTTGCTCATCCGATTCAGGCCGTGTGCACCTTGGCTCATTTTCCGATAGAGCATCAAGTGTTTCTTGGCCATATTGATGAGGATTGGATCCCCAAGACCTATGATGAGGCTAAGCAGCACAAAGTATGGAGAGATGCAGTGGATGCCGAGAATACGGCCATGGTGCAAAATCATACATGGGACGAGGCTGACTTACCCAAGGGCAAGAAGGCTGTCACCTCTCGGTATATCTTCACAATCAAATATAAGAGCAATGGGGAGATTGAACGCCACAAAGCCCGCCTAGTCGCACGAGGTTTCACGCAAACGTATGGGGAGGACTATCTTGATACGTTTGCTCCGGTGGCTAAGCTTCACACGGTTCGAGTTGTACTCTCTCTCGCCACCAACCTCGACTGGGAACTTTGGCAAATGGACGTGAAGAACGCCTTCTTGCAAGGAGAACTGGAGGATGAAGTGTATATGCGACCACCACCGGGTTTGGAGGATACTATTGGTCCGGGAAAGGTCTTGAAACTCAACAAAGCTATCTATGGCTTGAAGCAGTCACCAAGGGCTTGGTATCACAAGCTTAGCACCACACTTCTTGACAAAGGCTTTCGCAAATCCGAAGCTGACCACACCTTGTTCACCTTACCAAGCGCCAAAGGTATAGTAGTCATTCTAGTGTATGTTGATGATATCATCATCACTGGAAGTGACTCGGTAGGTATTCAAGACTCTAAAACATTCTTGAAATCAGTTTTTGATATTAAAGATCTTGGAGAGTTGAAATACTTTCTTGGGATAGAAGTTTATAGATCAAATGAAGGGTTATTGTTATCTCAAAGAAAGTATGCACTAGACTTATTGAGTGAAACAGGAAAACTAGGAGCTAAGGCAGTAACAACGCCCCTAGAAGAGAATTACAAGGATGGAGGACAGGGGGAGCTTGACACCGCTCCATTCGAGGACGGTAGCCTCTACCGGCGGCTAGTCGGTAAGCTCATTTATTTAACTATCACACGGCCTGACATTTGCTTTGCCGTGAACCAGGTAAGCCAGCATATGAAGAACCCCACCGTGCACCATTGGAACATGCTGACACGGATCCTCAAGTACATCAAGGGCTCACCCGGCCAAGGCATATGGATGGGACGCAACAAGAGCACCGAGTTGGTAGGCTACTGCGACGCTGACTATGCCGGAGATCGTGGGGACCGACGCTCAACCACAGGCTATTGCACGTTCCTTGGAGGGAACCTGGTCACATGGAAGAGCAAGAAGCAAAAGGTCGTCTCACTCTCAAGTGCCGAATCCGAGTATAGAGCTATGAGGAAGCTAACGACGGAGCTAATGTGGCTGAAGATGTTACTCAAGGATCTTGGAATAGAATCAACAAAGCCGATCACCATGCACTGTGATAACGAAGCAGCCATTCATATAGCAACCAATTCAGTGTTCCATGAGCGGACCAAGCACATTGAAGTGGATTGCCATAAGGTCCGAGAACAAATCAAGCTTGGAGTTGTCTTACCTTGCCATACCGAAAGCAAAGAACAACTTGCAGACGTCCTGACTAAAGCTGCGAGCCCCCAAGTGTGTGAATACATCCATCCTAAGCTTGGCCTCCTAAACCTCACTCGGCCATGACTTGCTTTGTTTTGGCGCCTACACTCTTTTTCCCTTAAGTATAGTTTTCCCAAGAGGTTTTTCTATACTAAGGTTTTTAATGAGGTGGGTGCCTATGTTGTCAAGCTTGACTAGTTCCCCAAGTCAAGCTTGAGGGGGAGTATGAACCGGCACACACACTTGTCCGTACGACCGTACGGACGTCCGTACGACCAACCAACGGGCCATCCTCAAATAGAAGTCTTCATGAGCCCAATCCACCAAAGAGATCCTCCAACGGTCGCCATTCATCTCGATCCTTCCTTTGTAGCCGTTGGAGCAAGTTGCAAGAGAGAAGAGGAGATCACATGTTAGAATAAGGAGATGTCGCTTTCTCCTCATATTAGTGTGCATAGGATCCTAAGAGAATATCCTATTTGTATATGTCTTTAAATAGTTTGTAAGTATCATACTAATAGAGGCAAGAAAAGAGTTTATTCTCTTTCTCCAACACTCTCTCTCTCAATCGTTCACTCTCCTCACTCCTTACACGATTTCACTCTCTTTCATACTCTCTTCCATAATCTCTTGATTACTCTACTCTCAAACTTACAGAAACAGTAACAAAGCTGTTTACTACTTAGAATCAATGTTTTCTCGGTTTTTGGCTGCTTCGGGACAAAATGGGTAAAAGTGGTCTCTAAACACTCCAAATTCGACGCGAACTCTTATAATTAGTCAAATGGATTGGCTTGTTACATATTTTGACCCTAAAAAGAGTAACATAGCTGTTTACTGCTTCGAATCAATGTTTTCTCTCGGTTTTAGCCTGTTTTCTCGGTTTAAGCTTGTTTTGGGATAAATGGGTTTAAGTGTTTTCTAAACACTCCAAATTCATCCCGAACTCTTACAATTAGTCAAATGCATTGTATTGTCACACATTTTGACCCTAAAAACAGTAACAAAGCTGTTTACTGCTTAGAATCAATGTTTTCTTGGTTTTTGCCTGGTTCGGGACAAAATGGGTAAAAGTGGTCTCTAAACACTGCAAATTCAACCCGAACTCTTATAATTAGTCAAAAGGATTGGAATGTTACATACTTTTACCCTTGAAAGAGTAACATGGTTGTTTACTGCTTCGAATCAATGCTTTCTCTCGGTTTTAGCCTGTTTTCTCGGTTTAAGCTTGTTTTGGGATAAAATGGGTTTAAATGTTGTCTAAACACTCCAAATTCATCCTGAACTCTTACAATTAGGCAAATGCATTGGATTGTCACACATTGTAACCCTAGAAACAGTAACAAAGCTGTTTACTACTTAGAATCAATGTTTTCTCGGTTTTTGGCTGCTTCGTGACAAAATGGGTAAAAGTGGTCTCTAAACACTCCAAATTCAACCCGAACTCTTATAATTAGTCAAATGCAGTGGATTGTTACATATTTTGACCCTAGAAATATTAACATAGCTGTTTACTGCTTCGAATCAATGTTTTCTCTCGGTTTTAGCCTGTTTTCTCGGTTTAAGCTTGTTTTGCGATAAATGGGTTTAAGTGTTTTCTAAACACTCCAAATTCATCCCGAACTCTTACAATTAGTCAAATGCATTGTATTGTCACACATTTTGACCCTAAAAACAGTAACAAAGCTGTTTACTGCTTAGAGTCAATGTTTTCTTGGTTTTAGCCTGTTTCGGGATACAATGGGTAAAAGTGGTGTCTAAACACTCCAAATTCAACCCGAACTATTATAATTAGTCAAATGCATTTGATTGTTACATATTTTGACTCCAGAAAGAGTAACATAGCTGTTTAATGCTTCAAATCAATGTTTTCTCTCGGTTTAAGACTGTTTTGGGATAAAACAGGTTAAAGTGTTGCCTAAACACTCCAAATTCATCCTGAACTCTTAAAATTAGTAAAATGCATTGTAATGTCGCACATTCTTATCCTAGAAACAGTAACAAAGCTGTTTACTACTTCAAATCAATGTTTTCTCGGTTTTAGCCTGTTGCGGGACAAAATGGGTATAATTGGTGTCTAAACACTCCAAATTTAACCGGAACTCTTCTAATAAGTCAAATGCATTGGATTGTAACATATTATGACCCTAGATAGAGTAACATAGCTGTTTACTGCTTCGAATCAATTTTGTCTCTCGGTTTTAGCCTATTTTCTCGGTTTAAGCCTGTTGTGGGATAAAATGGGTTTAAATGTTGTTTAAACACTCCAAATTCATCCCGAACTCTTACAATTAGTCATATTCATTGGGTTATCACACATTGTGACCCTAGAAACAGTAACAAAGCTGTTTACTACTTAGAATCAATGTTTTCTTGGTTTTTGCCTGCTTCGGGACAAAATGGGTAAAAGTGGTCTCTAAACACTGCAAATTCAACCCGAACTCTTATAATTAGTCAAAAGGATTGGAATGTTACATATTTTTACCCTTGAAAGAGTAACATGGTTTTTTACTGCTTCGAATCAATTTTTTCTCTCGGTTTTAGCCTGTTTTCTCGGTTTAAGCTTGTTTTGGGATAAAATGGGTTTAAATGTTGTCTAAACACTCCAAATTCATCCTGAACTCTTAGAATTAGGCAAATGCATTGGATTGTCACACATTGTAACCCTAGAAACAGTAACAAAGCTGTTTACTACTTAGAATCAATGTTTTCTCGGTTTTTGGCTGCTTCGGGACAAAATGGGTAAAAGTGGTCTCTAAACACTCCAAATTCAACGCGAACTCTTATAATTAGTCAAATGGATTGGCTTGTTACATATTTTGACCCTAAAAAGAGTAACATAGCTGTTTACTGCTTCGAATCAATGTTTTCTCTCGGTTTTAGCCTGTTTTCTCGGTTTAAGCTTGTTTTGGGATAAATGGGTTTAAGTATTTTCTAAACACTCCAAATTCATCCCGAACTCTTACAATTAGTCAAATGCATTGTATTGTCACACATTTTGACCCTAAAAACAGTAACAAAGCTGTTTACTGCTTAGAATCAATGTTTTCTTGGTTTTAGCCTGGTTCGGGATAAAATGGGTAAAAGTGGTCTCTAAACACTGCAAATTCAACCCGAACTCTTATAATTAGTCAAAAGGATTGGAATGTTACATACTTTTACCCTTGAAAGAGTAACATGGTTGTTTACTGCTTCGAATCAATGCTTTCTCTCGGTTTTAGCCTGTTTTCTCGGTTTAAGCTTGTTTTGGGATAAAATGGGTTTAAATGTTGTCTAAACACTCCAAATTCATCCTGAACTCTTACAATTAGGCAAATGCATTGGACTGTCACACATTGTAACCCTAGAAACAGTAACAAAGCTGTTTACTACTTAGAATCAATGTTTTCTCGGTTTTTGGCTGCTTCGGGACAAAATGGGTAAAAGTGGTCTCTAAACACTCCAAATTCAACCCGAACTCTTATAATTAGTCAAATGCAGTGGATTGTTACATATTTTGACCCTAGAAATATTAACATAGCTGTTTACTGCTTCGAATCAATGTTTTCTCTCGGTTTTAGCCTGTTTTCTCGGTTTAAGCTTGTTTTGGGATAAATGGGTTTAAGTGTTTTCTAAACACTCCAAATTCATCCCGAACTCTTACAATTAGTCAAATGCATTGTATTGTCACACATTTTGACCCTAAAAACAGTAACAAAGCTGTTTACTGCTTAGAGTCAATGTTTTCTCGGTTTTAGCCTGTTTCGGGATACAATGGGTAAAAGTGGTGTCTAAACACTCCAAATTCAACCCGAACTATTATAATTAGTCAAATGCATTTGATTGTTACATATTTTGACTCCAGAAAGAGTAACATAGCTGTTTAATGCTTCAAATCAATGTTTTCTCTCGGTTTAAGACTGTTTTCGGATAAAACAGGTTAAAGTGTTGCCTAAACACTCCAAATTCATCCTGAACTCTTAAAATTAGTAAAATGCATTGTAATGTCGCACATTCTTATCCTAGAAACAGTAACAAAGCTGTTTACTACTTCAAATCAATGTTTTCTCGGTTTTAGCCTGTTGCGGGACAAAATGGGTATAATTGGTGTCTAAACACTCCAAATTTAACCGGAACTCTTCTAATAAGTCAAATGCATTGGATTGTAACATATTATGACCCTAGATAGAGTAACATAGCTGTTTACTGCTTCGAATCAATTTTGTCTCTCGGTTTTAGCCTATTTTCTCGGTTTAAGCCTGTTGTGGGATAAAATGGGTTTAAATGTTGTTTAAACACTCCAAATTCATCCCGAACTCTTACAATTAGTCATATTCATTGGGTTGTCACACATTGTGACCCTAGAAACAGTAACAAAGCTGTTTACTACTTAGAATCAATGTTTTCTCGGTTTTTGGCTGCTTCGGGACAAAATGGGTAAAAGTGGTCTCTAAACACTCCAAATTCAACGCGAACTCTTATAATTAGTCAAATGGATTGGCTTGTTACATATTTTGACCCTAAAAAGAGTAACATAGCTGTTTACTGCTTCGAATCAATGTTTTCTCTCGGTTTTAGCCTGTTTTCTCGGTTTAAGCTTGTTTTGGGATAAAATGGGTTTAAATGTTGTCTAAACACTCCAAATTCATCCTGAACTCTTACAATTAGGCAAATGCATTGGATTGTCACACATTGTAACCCTAGAAACAGTAACAAAGCTGTTTACTACTTAGAATCAATGTTTTCTCGGTTTTTGGCTGCTTCGGGACAAAATGGGTAAAAGTGGTCTCTAAACACTCCAAATTCAACGCGAACTCTTATCATTAGTCAAATGGATTGGCTTGTTACATATTTTGACCCTAAAAAGAGTAACATAGCTGTTTACTGCTTCGAATCAATGTTTTCTCTCGGTTTTAGCCTGTTTTCTCGGTTTAAGCTTGTTTTGGGATAAATGGGTTTAAGTATTTTCTAAACACTCTAAATTCATCCCGAACTCTTACAATTAGTCAAATGCATTGTATTGTCACACATTTTGACCCTAAAAACAGTAACAAAGCTGTTTACTGCTTAGAGTCAATGTTTTCTCGGTTTTAGCCTGTTTCGGGATACAATGGGTAAAAGTGGTGTCTAAACACTCCAAATTCAACCCGAACTATTATAATTAGTCAAATGCATTTGATTGTTACATATTTTGACTCCAGAAAGAGTAACATAGCTGTTTAATGCTTCAAATCAATGTTTTCTCTCGGTTTAAGACTGTTTTGGGATAAAACAGGTTAAAGTGTTGCCTAAACACTCCAAATTCATCCTGAACTCTTAAAATTAGTAAAATGCATTGTAATGTCGCACATTCTTATCCTAGAAACAGTAACAAAGCTGTTTACTACTTCAAATCAATGTTTTCTCGGTTTTAGCCTGTTGCGGGACAAAATGGGTATAATTGGTGTCTAAACACTCCAAATTTAACCGGAACTCTTCTAATAAGTCAAATGCATTGGATTGTAACATATTTTGACCCTAGATAGAGTAACATAGCTGTTTACTGCTTCGAATCAATTTTGTCTCTCGGTTTTAGCCTATTTTCTCGGTTTAAGCCTGTTGAGGGATAAAATGGGTTTAAATGTTGTATAAACACTCCAAATTCATCCCGAACTCTTACAATTAGTCATATTCATTGGGTTGTCACACATTGTGACCCTAGAAACAGTAACAAAGCTGTTTACTACTTAGAATCAATGTTTTCTTGGTTTTTGCCTGGTTCGGGACAAAATGGGTAAAAGTGATCTCTAAACACTGCAAATTCAACCCGAACTCTTATAATTAGTCAAAAGGATTGGAATGTTACATATTTTTACCCTTGAAAGAGTAACATGGTTGTTTACTACTTCGAATCAATTTTTTCTCTCGGTTTTAGCCTGTTTTCTCGGTTTAAGCTTGTTTTGGGATAAAATGGGTTTAAATGTTGTCTAAACACTCCAAATTCATCCTGAACTCTTACAATTAGGCAAATGCATTGGATTGTCACACATTGTAACCCTAGAAACAGTAACAAAGCTGTTTACTACCTAGAATCAATGTTTTCTCGGTTTTTGGCTGCTTCGGGACAAAATGGGTAAAAGTGGTCTCTAAACACTCCAAATTCAACGCGAACTCTTATAATTAGTCAAATGGATTGGCTTGTTACATATTTTGACCCTAAAAAGAGTAACATAGCTGTTTACTGCTTCAAATCAATTTTTTCTCTCGGTTTTAGCCTATTTTCTCGGTTTAAGCCTGTTGTGGGATAAAATGGGTTTAAATGTTGTCTAAACACTCCAAATTCATCCCGAACTCTTACAATTAGTCAAATGCATTGGGTTGTCACACTTTGTGACCCTAGAAACAGTAACAAAGCGGTTTACTACTTAGAATCAATGTTTTCTTGGTTTTTGCCTGGTTCGGGACAAAATGGGTAAAAGTGGTCTCTAAACACTGCAAATTCAACCCGAACTCTTATTAGTCAAAATGATTGGAATGTTACATATTTTGACCCTAGAAAGAGTAACATAGCTGTTTACTGCTTCGATCACTGTTTTCTCTCGGTTTTAGCCTGTTTTCTCGGTTTAAGCTTGTTTAGGGATAAAATGGGTTTAAATGTTCTCTAACACTCCAAATTCATCCCAAACTCTTACAATTAGTCAAATGCATTGGGTTGTCACACATTGTGACCCTAGAAACAGTAACAAAGCTGTTTACTACTTAAAATCAATGTTTTCTTGGTTTTTGCCTGCTTTGGGACAAAATGGGTATAATTAGTGTCTAAACATTCCAAATTCAACCGGAACTCTTCTAATAAGTCAAATGCATTGGATTGTAACATATTATGACCCGCTTCGAATCAATTTTCTCTCTCGGTTTTAGCCTATTTTCTCGGTTTAAGCATGTTGTGGGATAAAATGGGTTTAGATGTTGTCTAAACACTCCAAATTCATCCCGAACTCTTACAATTAGTCAAATGTATTGTGTTGTCACACATTGTGACCCTAGAAACAGTAACAAAGCTGTTTACTACGTAGAATCAATGTTTTCCCGGTTTTTGTCTGCTTCGGGACAAAATGGGTAAAAGTGGTATCTAAACACTCCAAATTCAATCCGAACTCTTATAATTAGTGAAATGCAGTGGATTGTTACATATTTTGACCCTAGAAATATTAACATAGCTGTTTACTGCTTCGAATCAATGTTTTCTCTCGGTTTTAGCCTGTTTTCTCGGTTTAAGCTTGTTTTGGGATAAATGGGTTTAAGTGTTTTCTACACACTCCAAATTCATCCCGAACTCTTGCAATTAGTCAAATGCATTGTATTGTCACACATTTTAACCCTAAAAACAGTAACAAAGCTGTTTACTGCTTCGAGTCAATGTTTTCTCGGTTTTAGCCTGTTTCGGGATACAATGGGTAAAAGTGGTGTCTAAACACTCCAAATTCAACCCGAACTATTATAATTAGTCAAATGCATTTGATTGATACATATTTTGACTCCAGAAAGAGTAACATAGCTGTTTAATGCTTCAAATCAATGTTTTCTCTCGGTTTAAGACTGTTTTGGGATAAAACAGGTTAAAGTGTTGCCTAAACACTCCAAATTCATCCTGAACTCTTAAAATTAGTAAAATGCATTGTAATGTCGCACATTCTTATCCTAGAAACAGTAACAAAGCTGTTTACTACTTCAAATCAATGTTTTCTCGGTTTTAGCCTGTTGCGGGACAAAATGGGTATAATTGGTGTCTAAACACTCCAAATTTAACCGGAACTCTTCTAATAAGTCAAATGCATTGGATTGTAACATATTATGACCCTAGATAGAGTAACATAGCTGTTTACTGCTTCGAATCAATTTTGTCTCTCGGTTTTAGCCTATTTTCTCGGTTTAAGCCTGTTGTGGGATAAAATGGGTTTAAATGTTGTTTAAACACTCCAAATTCATCCCGAACTCTTACAATTAGTCATATTCATTGGGTTGTCACACATTGTGACCCTAGAAACAGTAACAAAGCTGTTTACTACTTAGAATCAATGTTTTCTCGGTTTTTGGCTGCTTCGGGACAAAATGGGTAAAAGTGGTCTCTAAACACTCCAAATTCAACGCGAACTCTTATAATTAGTCAAATGGATTGGCTTGTTACATATTTTGACCCTAAAAAGAGTAACATAGCTGTTTACTGCTTCGAATCAATGTTTTCTCTCGGTTTTAGCCTGTTTTCTCGGTTTAAGCTTGTTTTGGGATAAAATGGGTTTAAATGTTGTCTAAACACTCCAAATTCATCCTGAACTCTTACAATTAGGCAAATGCATTGGATTGTCACACATTGTAACCCTAGAAACAGTAACAAAGCTGTTTACTACTTAGAATCAATGTTTTCTCGGTTTTTGGCTGCTTCGGGACAAAATGGGTAAAAGTGGTCTCTAAACACTCCAAATTCAACGCGAACTCTTATCATTAGTCAAATGGATTGGCTTGTTACATATTTTGACCCTAAAAAGAGTAACATAGCTGTTTACTGCTTCGAATCAATGTTTTCTCTCGGTTTTAGCCTGTTTTCTCGGTTTAAGCTTGTTTTGGGATAAATGGGTTTAAGTATTTTCTAAACACTCTAAATTCATCCCGAACTCTTACAATTAGTCAAATGCATTGTATTGTCACACATTTTGACCCTAAAAACAGTAACAAAGCTGTTTACTGCTTAGAGTCAATGTTTTCTCGGTTTTAGCCTGTTTCGGGATACAATGGGTAAAAGTGGTGTCTAAACACTCCAAATTCAACCCGAACTATTATAATTAGTCAAATGCATTTGATTGTTACATATTTTGACTCCAGAAAGAGTAACATAGCTGTTTAATGCTTCAAATCAATGTTTTCTCTCGGTTTAAGACTGTTTTGGGATAAAACAGGTTAAAGTGTTGCCTAAACACTCCAAATTCATCCTGAACTCTTAAAATTAGTAAAATGCATTGTAATGTCGCACATTCTTATCCTAGAAACAGTAACAAAGCTGTTTACTACTTCAAATCAATGTTTTCTCGGTTTTAGCCTGTTGCGGGACAAAATGGGTATAATTGGTGTCTAAACACTCCAAATTTAACCGGAACTCTTCTAATAAGTCAAATGCATTGGATTGTAACATATTTTGACCCTAGATAGAGTAACATAGCTGTTTACTGCTTCGAATCAATTTTGTCTCTCGGTTTTAGCCTATTTTCTCGGTTTAAGCCTGTTGAGGGATAAAATGGGTTTAAATGTTGTATAAACACTCCAAATTCATCCCGAACTCTTACAATTAGTCATATTCATTGGGTTGTCACACATTGTGACCCTAGAAACAGTAACAAAGCTGTTTACTACTTAGAATCAATGTTTTCTTGGTTTTTGCCTGGTTCGGGACAAAATGGGTAAAAGTGGTCTCTAAACACTGCAAATTCAACCCGAACTCTTATAATTAGTCAAAAGGATTGGAATGTTACATATTTTTACCCTTGAAAGAGTAACATGGTTGTTTACTACTTCGAATCAATTTTTTCTCTCGGTTTTAGCCTGTTTTCTCGGTTTAAGCTTGTTTTGGGATAAAATGGGTTTAAATGTTGTCTAAACACTCCAAATTCATCCTGAACTCTTACAATTAGGCAAATGCATTGGATTGTCACACATTGTAACCCTAGAAACAGTAACAAAGCTGTTTACTACTTAGAATCAATGTTTTCTCGGTTTTTGGCTGCTTCGGGACAAAATGGGTAAAAGTGGTCTCTAAACACTCCAAATTCAACGCGAACTCTTATAATTAGTCAAATGGATTGGCTTGTTACATATTTTGACCCTAAAAAGAGTAACATAGCTGTTTACTGCTTCAAATCAATTTTTTCTCTCGGTTTTAGCCTATTTTCTCGGTTTAAGCCTGTTGTGGGATAAAATGGGTTTAAATGTTGTCTAAACACTCCAAATTCATCCCGAACTCTTACAATTAGTCAAATGCATTGGGTTGTCACACTTTGTGACCCTAGAAACAGTAACAAAGCGGTTTACTACTTAGAATCAATGTTTTCTTGGTTTTTGCCTGGTTCGGGACAAAATGGGTAAAAGTGGTCTCTAAACACTGCAAATTCAACCCGAACTCTTATTAGTCAAAATGATTGGAATGTTACATATTTTGACCCTAGAAAGAGTAACATAGCTGTTTACTGCTTCGATCACTGTTTTCTCTCGGTTTTAGCCTGTTTTCTCGGTTTAAGCTTGTTTAGGGATAAAATGGGTTTAAATGTTCTCTAACACTCCAAATGTTGGGATTTATGAGACAAAGCTCACAAGAGAGGGTAGACAAACACTTGGTGAATGAATCCCCCTTTACCCACAACAAACTAACTCATTCTCAAGGGGGAGGAGAGAACATCAACTTGTGATGAACTCCCCATAAACAAGCTAGATAGAACCCAAATACTAGAGAGTAAGCGGATCCTAACTAGGAGAAGCACTAGTTTGAGACTTATCCTCTTCTAGTATCACAACACTTAGAGTTTGTGTACTTAGGAGAAGGAGGATTAAGAATCAGTAATCTAGGCTAAGTAAAGCAGTAAATAAGAAGAGTTTAGGTGGATTTGAGAAGAGAATAGGCTGCCTTAAGGGCAGCCCCTAACCGCTAATCCTAAACTCTCTACATTGTTAATATGAAACAAGAACACAAGTATAGAGAGGAAATCGGTTTCTCCTCTATTGAATAATAATGTGATGTATTACATATGAGAGAATTACAGCTTAATATAGAGAAAACAAAGGCATAGAGCCGTTAGGCACACAAGGGATTCAAAGGAGAGATGAAAGGGACAGCTCCTTGTCTTTGGTTGACTCGCTATGCTTCCCAACCAAAGCCACACGTGATTTCCTTCCCTTCCATGCCTTGTGACCGTTAGATCTCCTTCCCTTATGGCCATTGGATCCTTCTTCCCTTCCTTGTGAGATATTTCCTTCTTCTTGGGCTTCTTCTTCTTATAAGGCCTTTGTTCTTCTTATATTGCACTTATGGCCTTGCTGACCACTCTCCTTGCTCTCACGGCCCACATGGCCTTATTGGCCACTCTTATTGTGCTCACGGCCTTACTGGCCGCTCCCACACCACTCATGGCCTTACCGGCCACACTTCTTGTACTAGCAGCCTTACCGGCCACTCTCTTCTTCCTTGTGCAGCTCGGCCTCACCGGCCTCACTCTCTCTTCTCCTTCATATATACTAATAGTACGGACGGGCCTGTACGGACGGGCCTGTACGGACGGGCCTGTACGGACGGGCCTGTACGGACGGGCCTGCTCTTCAATGTGTTCACGGCCTAACTGGCCGCTCTCCGGACATGGGTCCGTTCACGGACACGGTACATGGTACCGGACACGGTACATGGCCTTACCGGCCTTTACATGGCCTTTCCGGCCTTTCTTCTCTTCTTCCAAGGTTCGGCCTTACCGGCCTCTCCTCTCTCCTCCTTGGTACATTCTAATACTCCCCCGCACGCTTGATCGGTGGGACACCATGGGGACCAAAGATCAAGGGTGGACTAGTGTCATCTACCTCATTAAAAAAAACCTCAACAAAGAAAACCTCTTGGGATAAAACTTTGTTAAGGGAAAAAGAGTATAGACTCCACTATCCATGATGTCCCTTGACCTTGGTTTGCAAAGAACTAGCTCCCTTCTCTTCATGATTTGAACCGCTCCTACTCCTTAGCCCACCTTGCCTTTAGCACATTCCTTATGATCTCCATCCTTGCGCCTTTAGAATTTCTTTGAGGCTCTCATAGTCTCCTTTACCCCTTAAACAAGTGATAAAGAAGAAAAGAATAAGTGTTTGCTATGAGGAATATCAAAGAAGATTTCTAAAAGTGTGACAATTTAAGAGAACATATTAAAGACTAAAGACTAGTAATGAAACTAAGGTAATGAATTTATGAATTAAAATAGAGAAGAGTTTAGAGCACAGCCTTTATGGTGTTTTGATGGATAGGAGGGAGAGAGTTGATCACTGTTGCGGTTTGGAATTCCTCCTTGAGACCGCTCCTACTCTAACCATGGTTTTTAAACCTGGTCAGTTTTATCGTCAGACTGACATATGCCCACTGAATCGGACATAACTTTCGAACGGCTGCTCGGATTGGTATGATTCCACTTCCACTGGCAAGATGACTCCATGGTCTAGAACTTTTGTGAAGAACGCGGAAGCTGAGTCGCAGTGGAAGGGTTTCGTCCGAGTCGATCTTTGAGACGCTTCGGCTGAGCTTTAAGTAAAAAACTTTTGCTTGTGGCCGAGCAGAATCTGTGAGGTACGGTCTGAAGTCACTTGATAGTTGATCTCCCCCGTAACCTTTACTTGATGATGGGCTGAAACCTCATCACCTCAGTTGAAGCCTTGTGCATCACCGTTCTTGTGCACATCCAATCAACAGTTGAAACCTTGTGCATCACCTTTCCTAAAGACCATTGTGCACATCCGATCAACAACTTGGCACTAACACACATGCTCTTGGACTGATTCATCACCTTCCACCAGCTTAACAAAGACTTGGTGGCCCTTGGTTCTAACTCCAGGCATTGTGCTGCGCTCTTACATGGCTATCTTGTAGCCTTCAACCTCGCCACTTCTTCTCCTTGAGATAGTGAGCGAGCTCCACACAATCTTCAATGCTGAAACTGAAACCAAAAATCAATGGAACAGATTCTAAACAAGAGATTGTTAGAGATTAGAGTATAGAGAATAATACTGAAAAATAAAATAGAATTTAGAGAATAAGTAAGAGTATAAATAGAGAACAGAGAATCAGTAACCAAGAGTATAGAAAGTGAGAGTATAAGGGAGAGTATTGGCGGTAGTATAAGATGAATGGAGAGTAGAATAGAGAATCTGCTCAAGAGTTCTTATGGACAGAGTTTCACTCTGTTTTCTTGAGTTGAACGAAGCTTTGACAGCCAAGAACATCCAAGAAGACAATCTCTTTTGGTGCTTTAATGGCTGAAACACAATGGACCTTATGGAAAATTAGTTTCTCCAAAGGTTTAACAACAAAACTCCTTGTAGAATCACTTAAACAAGTGTTCTTCAAGAGATTAAGGCTTTAGATCCACGAAGATAACATATAGAAGATGTTTTTCGTGGTCCCAAGCAAAGAAGAAACAACAAAAGCCTTTGGAACAGCCTATTGTCCAACGGTTAAAAGAATGCATCTTTGAACAGCTTTAGTCTAGTTGACCAAGCGGACATGAGATGCGAAAATTAAGATCTCTCTCTTCTTCAAGCTTGAATCTGGACACACCATAGGGCCAGAAACAAAGCTTTCTCAACATTGAGAAGAAGAAGTAGCGATTTAGTAATTAAGCCTTTAAAGGAAATTTAACAAAAGCAAAATCAAACCTTTAGAGGAAAATTAACTAAATCCTAAGAGAGCTAAATCCTAAGAATTTCGTGGCTCATACAAGCACACACGAACCGTGAATCCTCACCATGAACAACACAATTTGCTCAATGGTTCATCACTTCCCACACATCCCAAAATAAACAAAGCTATTACCAAATCGGTAAAGCTTAAGGATGGGGCTTGTAAAATCGATTTCTTTCCACACACTTGGTCTACAAATTCTAACAAGACAAGAGACCAAGCTTACTCAACAATGAGCTGCTAGAGAATCGATTTAATCAACAAAAGCAAAATTAAAGCTTTAAAGAAACTAAGCTAAGCGATTTAACACCTAAGCAAAGTCTAAAACTTTAACTAAGCTAACTCCTAAGAAAACGACTTTGAGAATGAGTTTAAATCACCAAGAACAGAACCTGCTCTGATACCATGTTGGGATTTATGAGACAAAGCTCACAAGAGAGGGTAGACAAACACTTGGTGAATGAATCCCCCTTTACCCACAACAAACTAACTCATTCTCAAGGGGGAGGAGAGAACATCAACTTGTGATGAACTCCCCATAAACAAGCTAGATAGAACCCAAATACTAGAGAGTAAGCGGATCCTAACTAGGAGAAGCACTAGTTTGAGACTTATCCTCTTCTAGTATCACAACACTTAGAGTTTGTGTACTTAGGAGAAGGAGGATTAAGAATCAGTAATCTAGGCTAAGTAAAGCAGTAAATAAGAAGAGTTTAGGTGGATTTGAGAAGAGAATAGGCTGCCTTAAGGGCAGCCCCTAACCGCTAATCCTAAACTCTCTACATTGTTAATATGAAACAAGAACACAAGTATAGAGAGGAAATCGGTTTCTCCTCTATTGAATAATAATGTGATGTATTACATATGAGAGAATTACAGCTTAATATAGAGAAAACAAAGGCATAGAGCCGTTAGGCACACAAGGGATTCAAAGGAGAGATGAAAGGGACAGCTCCTTGTCTTTGGTTGACTCGCTATGCTTCCCAACCAAAGCCACACGTGATTTCCTTCCCTTCCATGCCTTGTGACCGTTAGATCTCCTTCCCTTATGGCCATTGGATCCTTCTTCCCTTCCTTGTGAGATATTTCCTTCTTCTTGGGCTTCTTCTTCTTATAAGGCCTTTGTTCTTCTTATATTGCACTTATGGCCTTGCTGACCACTCTCCTTGCTCTCACGGCCCACATGGCCTTATTGGCCACTCTTATTGTGCTCACGGCCTTACTGGCCGCTCCCACACCACTCATGGCCTTACCGGCCACACTTCTTGTACTAGCAGCCTTACCGGCCACTCTCTTCTTCCTTGTGCAGCTCGGCCTCACCGGCCTCACTCTCTCTTCTCCTTCATATATACTAATAGTACGGACGGGCCTGTACGGACGGGCCTGTACGGACGGGCCTGTACGGACGGGCCTGTACGGACGGGCCTGCTCTTCAATGTGTTCACGGCCTAACTGGCCGCTCTCCGGACATGGGTCCGTTCACGGACACGGTACATGGTACCGGACACGGTACATGGCCTTACCGGCCTTTACATGGCCTTTCCGGCCTTTCTTCTCTTCTTCCAAGGTTCGGCCTTACCGGCCTCTCCTCTCTCCTCCTTGGTACATTCTAATACCAAATTCATCCCAAACTCTTACAATTAGTCAAATGCATTGGGTTGTCACACATTGTGACCCTAGAAACAGTAACAAAGCTGTTTACTACTTAAAATCAATGTTTTCTTGGTTTTTGCCTGCTTTGGGACAAAATGGGTATAATTAGTGTCTAAACATTCCAAATTCAACCGGAACTCTTCTAATAAGTCAAATGCATTGGATTGTAACATATTATGACCCGCTTCGAATCAATTTTCTCTCTCGGTTTTAGCCTATTTTCTCGGTTTAAGCATGTTGTGGGATAAAATGGGTTTAGATGTTGTCTAAACACTCCAAATTCATCCCGAACTCTTACAATTAGTCAAATGTATTGTGTTGTCACACATTGTGACCCTAGAAACAGTAACAAAGCTGTTTACTACGTAGAATCAATGTTTTCCCGGTTTTTGTCTGCTTCGGGACAAAATGGGTAAAAGTGGTATCTAAACACTCCAAATTCAATCCGAACTCTTATAATTAGTGAAATGCAGTGGATTGTTACATATTTTGACCCTAGAAATATTAACATAGCTGTTTACTGCTTCGAATCAATGTTTTCTCTCGGTTTTAGCCTGTTTTCTCGGTTTAAGCTTGTTTTGGGATAAATGGGTTTAAGTGTTTTCTACACACTCCAAATTCATCCCGAACTCTTGCAATTAGTCAAATGCATTGTATTGTCACACATTTTAACCCTAAAAACAGTAACAAAGCTGTTTACTGCTTCGAGTCAATGTTTTCTCGGTTTTAGCCTGTTTCGGGATACAATGGGTAAAAGTGGTGTCTAAACACTCCAAATTCAACCCGAACTATTATAATTAGTCAAATGCATTTGATTGATACATATTTTGACTCCAGAAAGAGTAACATAGCTGTTTAATGCTTCAAATCAATGTTTTCTCTCGGTTTAAGACTGTTTTGGGATAAAACAGGTTAAAGTGTTGCCTAAACACTCCAAATTCATCCTGAACTCTTAAAATTAGTAAAATGCATTGTAATGTCGCACATTCTTATCCTAGAAACAGTAACAAAGCTGTTTACTACTTCAAATCAATGTTTTCTCGGTTTTAGCCTGTTGCGGGACAAAATGGGTATAATTGGTGTCTAAACACTCCAAATTTAACCGGAACTCTTCTAATAAGTCAAATGCATTGGATTGTAACATATTATGACCCTAGATAGAGTAACATAGCTGTTTACTGCTTCGAATCAATTTTGTCTCTCGGTTTTAGCCTATTTTCTCGGTTTAAGCCTGTTGTGGGATAAAATGGGTTTAAATGTTGTTTAAACACTCCAAATTCATCCCGAACTCTTACAATTAGTCATATTCATTGGGTTGTCACACATTGTGACCCTAGAAACAGTAACAAAGCTGTTTACTACTTAGAATCAATGTTTTCTCGGTTTTTGGCTGCTTCGGGACAAAATGGGTAAAAGTGGTCTCTAAACACTCCAAATTCAACGCGAACTCTTATAATTAGTCAAATGGATTGGCTTGTTACATATTTTGACCCTAAAAAGAGTAACATAGCTGTTTACTGCTTCGAATCAATGTTTTCTCTCGGTTTTAGCCTGTTTTCTCGGTTTAAGCTTGTTTTGGGATAAAATGGGTTTAAATGTTGTCTAAACACTCCAAATTCATCCTGAACTCTTACAATTAGGCAAATGCATTGGATTGTCACACATTGTAACCCTAGAAACAGTAACAAAGCTGTTTACTACTTAGAATCAATGTTTTCTCGGTTTTTGGCTGCTTCGGGACAAAATGGGTAAAAGTGGTCTCTAAACACTCCAAATTCAACGCGAACTCTTATCATTAGTCAAATGGATTGGCTTGTTACATATTTTGACCCTAAAAAGAGTAACATAGCTGTTTACTGCTTCGAATCAATGTTTTCTCTCGGTTTTAGCCTGTTTTCTCGGTTTAAGCTTGTTTTGGGATAAATGGGTTTAAGTATTTTCTAAACACTCTAAATTCATCCCGAACTCTTACAATTAGTCAAATGCATTGTATTGTCACACATTTTGACCCTAAAAACAGTAACAAAGCTGTTTACTGCTTAGAGTCAATGTTTTCTCGGTTTTAGCCTGTTTCGGGATACAATGGGTAAAAGTGGTGTCTAAACACTCCAAATTCAACCCGAACTATTATAATTAGTCAAATGCATTTGATTGTTACATATTTTGACTCCAGAAAGAGTAACATAGCTGTTTAATGCTTCAAATCAATGTTTTCTCTCGGTTTAAGACTGTTTTGGGATAAAACAGGTTAAAGTGTTGCCTAAACACTCCAAATTCATCCTGAACTCTTAAAATTAGTAAAATGCATTGTAATGTCGCACATTCTTATCCTAGAAACAGTAACAAAGCTGTTTACTACTTCAAATCAATGTTTTCTCGGTTTTAGCCTGTTGCGGGACAAAATGGGTATAATTGGTGTCTAAACACTCCAAATTTAACCGGAACTCTTCTAATAAGTCAAATGCATTGGATTGTAACATATTTTGACCCTAGATAGAGTAACATAGCTGTTTACTGCTTCGAATCAATTTTGTCTCTCGGTTTTAGCCTATTTTCTCGGTTTAAGCCTGTTGAGGGATAAAATGGGTTTAAATGTTGTATAAACACTCCAAATTCATCCCGAACTCTTACAATTAGTCATATTCATTGGGTTGTCACACATTGTGACCCTAGAAACAGTAACAAAGCTGTTTACTACTTAGAATCAATGTTTTCTTGGTTTTTGCCTGGTTCGGGACAAAATGGGTAAAAGTGGTCTCTAAACACTGCAAATTCAACCCGAACTCTTATAATTAGTTAAAAGGATTGGAATGTTACATATTTTTACCCTTGAAAGAGTAACATGGTTGTTTACTACTTCGAATCAATTTTTTCTCTCGGTTTTAGCCTGTTTTCTCGGTTTAAGCTTGTTTTGGGATAAAATGGGTTTAAATGTTGTCTAAACACTCCAAATTCATCCTGAACTCTTACAATTAGGCAAATGCATTGGATTGTCACACATTGTAACCCTAGAAACAGTAACAAAGCTGTTTACTACTTAGAATCAATGTTTTCTCGGTTTTTGGCTGCTTCGGGACAAAATGGGTAAAAGTGGTCTCTAAACACTCCAAATTCAACGCGAACTCTTATAATTAGTCAAATGGATTGGCTTGTTACATATTTTGACCCTAAAAAGAGTAACATAGCTGTTTACTGCTTCAAATCAATTTTTTCTCTCGGTTTTAGCCTATTTTCTCGGTTTAAGCCTGTTGTGGGATAAAATGGGTTTAAATGTTGTCTAAACACTCCAAATTCATCCCGAACTCTTACAATTAGTCAAATGCATTGGGTTGTCACACTTTGTGACCCTAGAAACAGTAACAAAGCGGTTTACTACTTAGAATCAATGTTTTCTTGGTTTTTGCCTGGTTCGGGACAAAATGGGTAAAAGTGGTCTCTAAACACTGCAAATTCAACCCGAACTCTTATTAGTCAAAATGATTGGAATGTTACATATTTTGACCCTAGAAAGAGTAACATAGCTGTTTACTGCTTCGATCACTGTTTTCTCTCGGTTTTAGCCTGTTTTCTCGGTTTAAGCTTGTTTAGGGATAAAATGGGTTTAAATGTTCTCTAACACTCCAAATTCATCCCAAACTCTTACAATTAGTCAAATGCATTGGGTTGTCACACATTGTGACCCTAGAAACAGTAACAAAGCTGTTTACTACTTAAAATCAATGTTTTCTTGGTTTTTGCCTGCTTTGGGACAAAATGGGTATAATTAGTGTCTAAACATTCCAAATTCAACCGGAACTCTTCTAATAAGTCAAATGCATTGGATTGTAACATATTATGACCCGCTTCGAATCAATTTTCTCTCTCGGTTTTAGCCTATTTTCTCGGTTTAAGCATGTTGTGGGATAAAATGGGTTTAGATGTTGTCTAAACACTCCAAATTCATCCCGAACTCTTACAATTAGTCAAATGTATTGTGTTGTCACACATTGTGACCCTAGAAACAGTAACAAAGCTGTTTACTACGTAGAATCAATGTTTTCCCGGTTTTTGTCTGCTTCGGGACAAAATGGGTAAAAGTGGTATCTAAACACTCCAAATTCAATCCGAACTCTTATAATTAGTGAAATGCAGTGGATTGTTACATATTTTGACCCTAGAAATATTAACATAGCTGTTTACTGCTTCGAATCAATGTTTTCTCTCGGTTTTAGCCTGTTTTCTCGGTTTAAGCTTGTTTTGGGATAAATGGGTTTAAGTGTTTTCTAAACACTCCAAATTCATCCCGAACTCTTGCAATTAGTCAAATGCATTGTATTGTCACACATTTTAACCCTAAAAACAGTAACAAAGCTGTTTACTGCTTCGAGTCAATGTTTTCTCGGTTTTAGCCTGTTTCGGGATACAATGGGTAAAAGTGGTGTCTAAACACTCCAAATTCAACCCGAACTATTATAATTAGTCAAATGCATTTGATTGATACATATTTTGACTCCAGAAAGAGTAACATAGCTGTTTAATGCTTCAAATCAATGTTTTCTCTCGGTTTAAGACTGTTTTGGGATAAAACAGGTTAAAGTGTTGCCTAAACACTCCAAATTCATCCTGAACTCTTAAAATTAGTAAAATGCATTGTAATGTCCCACATTCTTATCCTAGAAACAGTAACAACGCTGTTTACTACTTCAAATCAATGTTTTCTCGGTTTTAGCCTGTTGCGGGACAAAATGGGTATAATTGGTGTCTAAACACTCCAAATTTAACCGGAACTCTTCTAATAAGTCAAATGCATTGGATTTTAACATATTATGACCCTAGATAGAGTAACGTAGCTGTTTACTGCTTCGAATCAATTTTGTCTCTCGGTTTTAGCCTATTTTCTCGGTTTAAGCCTGTTGTGGGATAAAATGGGTTTAAATGTTGTCTAAACACTCCAAATTCATCCCGAACTCTTACAATTAGTCAAATGCATTGGGTTGTCACACTTTGTGACCCTAGAAACAGTAACTAAGCTGTTTACTACTTAGAATCAATGTTTTCTTGGTTTTTGCCTGGTTCGGGACAAAATGGGTAAAAGTGGTCTCTAAACACTGCAAATTCAACCCGAACTCTTATTAGTCAAAATGATTGGAATGTTACATATTTTGACCCTAGAAAGAGTAACATAGCTGTTTACTGCTTTGATCACTGTTTTCTCTCGGTTTTAGCCTGTTTTCTCGGTTTAAGCTTGTTTAGGGATAAAATTGGTTTAAATGTTCTCTAACACTCCAAATTCATCCCAAACTCTTACAATTAGTCAAATGCATTGGGTTGTCACACATTGTGACCCTAGAAACAGTAACAAAGCTGTTTACTACTTAAAATCAATGTTTTCTTGGTTTTTGCCTCCTTTGGGACAAAATGGGTATAATTAGTGTCTAAACATTCCAAATTCAACCGGAACTCTTCTAATAAGTCAAATGCATTGGATTGTAACATATTATGACCCTAGATAGAACAACATAGCTGTTTACTGCTTCGAATCAATTTTCTCTCTCGGTTTTAGCCTATTTTCTCGGTTTAAGCATGTTGTGGGATAAAATGGGTTTAGATGTTGTCTAAACACTCCAAATTCATTCCGAACTCTTACAATTAGTCAAATGTATTGGGTTGTCACACATTGTGACCCTAGAAACAGTAACAAAGCTGTTTACTACGTAGAATCAATGTTTTCCCGATTTTTGTCTACTTCGGGACAAAATGGGTAAAAGTGGTATCTAAACACTCCAAATTCAACCCGAACTCTTATAATTAGTGAAATGCAGTGGATTATTACATATTTTGACCCTAGAAATATTAACATAGTTGTTTACTGCTTCGAATCAATGTTTTCTCTCGGTTTTAGCCTGTTTTCTCGGTTTAAGCTTGTTTTGGGATAAATGGGTTTAAGTGTTTTCTAAACACTCCAAATTCATCCCGAACTCTTACAATTAGTCAAATGCATTGTATTGTCACACATTTTGACCCTAAAAACAGTAACAAAGCTGTTTACTGCTTAGAGTCAATGTTTTCTCGGTTTTAGCCTGTTTCGGGATACAATGGGTAAAAGTGGTGTCTAAACACTCCAAATTCAACCCGAACTATTATAATTAGTCAAATGCATTTGATTGTTACATATTTTGACTCTAGAAAGAGTAACATAGCTGTTTAATGCTTCAAATCAATGTTTTCTCTCGGTTTAAGCCTGTTTTGGGATAAAACAGGTTAAAGTGTTGCCTAAACACTCCAAATTCATCCCGAAATCTTAAAATTAGTAAAATGCATTGTAATGTCCCACATTCTTATCCTAGAAACAGTAACAAAGCTGTTTACTACTTCAAATCAATGTTTTCTCGGTTTTAGCCTGTTGCGGGACAAAATGGGTATAATTGGTGTCTAAACACTCCAAATTTAACCGGAACTCTTCTAATAAGTCAAATGCATTGGATTGTAACATATTACGACCCTAGATAGAGTAACGTAGCTGTTTACTGCTTCGAATCAATTTTGTCTCTCGGTTTTAGCCTATTTTCTCGGTTTAAGCCTGTTGTGGGATAGAATGGGTTTAAATGTTGTCTAAACACTCCAAATTCATCCCGAACTCTTACAATTAGTCAAATGCATTGGGTTGTCACACTTTGTGACCCTAGAAACAGTAAAAAAGCTGTTTACTACTTAGAATCAATGTTTTCTTGGTTTTTGCCTGGTTCGGGACAAAATGGGTAAAAGTGGTGTCTAAACACTCCAAATTCAACCCGAACTCTTATAATTAGTCAAATGCATTGGATTGTTACAGATTTTGACCCTAGAAAGAGTAACATAGCGGTTTACTGCTTCAAATCAATGTTTTCTCTCGGTTTTAGCCTGTTTTCTCGGTCTAAGCCTGTTTTGGGATAAAACGGGTTTAAGTGTTGTCTAAACACTCCAAATTCATCCCGAACTCTTACAATTAGGCAAATGCATTGGGTTGTCACACATTGTAACCCTAGAAACAGTAACAAAGCTGTTTACTACTTAGAATCAATGTTTTCTCGGTTTTTGCCTGCTTCGGGACAAAATGGGTAAAAGTGGTATCTAAACACTCCAAATTCAACCCGAACTCTTATAATTAGTCAAATGCAGTGGATTGTTACATATTTTGACCCTAGAAATATTAACATAGCTGTTTACTGCTTCGAATCAATGTTTTCTCTCGGTTTTAGCCTGTTTTCGCGGTTTAAGCTTGTTTTGGGATAAATGAGTTTAAGTATTTTCTAAACACTCCAAATTCATCCTGAACTCTTACAATTAGGCAAATGCATTGGATTGTCACACATTGTAACCCTAGAAACAGTAACAAAGCTGTTTACTACTTAGAATCAATGTTTTCTCGGTTTTTGGCTGCTTCGGGACAAAATGGGTAAAAGTGGTCTCTAAACACTCCAAATTCAACGCGAACTCTTATAATTAGTCAAAAGGATTGGAATGTTACATACTTTTACCCTTGAAAGAGTAACATGGTTGTTTACTGCTTCGAATCAATGCTTTCTCTCGGTTTTAGCCTGTTTTCTCGGTTTAAGCTTGTTTTGGGATAAAATGGGTTTAAATGTTGTCTAAACACTCGAAATTCATCCTGAACTCTTACAATTAGGCAAATGCATTGGACTGTCACACATTGTAACCCTAGAAACAGTAACAAAGCTGTTTACTACTTAGAATCAATGTTTTCTCGGTTTTTGGCTGCTTCGGGACAAAATGGGTAAAAGTGGTCTCTAAACACTCCAAATTCAACCCGAACTCTTATAATTAGTCAAATGCAGTGGATTGTTACATATTTTGACCCTAGAAATATTAACATAGCTGTTTACTGCTTCGAATCAATGTTTTCTCTCGGTTTTAGCCTGTTTTCTCGGTTTAAGCTTGTTTTGGGATAAATGGGTTTAAGTGTTTTCTAAACACTCCAAATTCATCCCGAACTCTTACAATTAGTCAAATGCATTGTATTGTCACACATTTTGACCCTAAAAACAGTAACAAAGCTGTTTACTGCTTAGAGTCATTGTTTTCTCGGTTTTAGCCTGTTTCGGGATACAATGGGTAAAAGTGGTGTCTAAACACTCCAAATTCAACCCGAACTATTATAATTAGTCAAATGCATTTGATTGTTACATATTTTGACTCTAGAAAGAGTAACATAGCTGTTTAATGCTTCAAATCAATGTTTTCTCTCGGTTTAAGCCTGTTTTGGGATAAAACAGGTTAAAGTGTTGCCTAAACACTCCTAATTCATCCCGAACTCTTAAAATTTGTAAAATGCATTGTAATGTCCCACATTCTTATCCTAGAAACAGTAACAAAGCTGTTTACTACTTCAAATCAATGTTTTCTCGGTTTTAGCCTGTTGCGGGACAAAGTGGGTATAATTGGTGTCTAAACACTCCAAATTTAACCGGAACTCTTCTAATAAGTCAAATGCATTGGATTGTAACATATTACGACCCTAGATAGAGTAACGTAGCTGTTTACTACTTCGAATCAATTTTGTCTCTCGGTTTTATCCTATTTTCTCGGTTTAAGCCTGTTGTGGGATAAAATGGGTTTAAATGTTGTCTAAACACTCCAAATTCATCCCGAACTCTTACAATTAGTCAAATGCATTGGGCTGTCACACTTTGTGACCCTAGAAACAGTAACAAAGCTGTTTACTACTTAGAATCAATGTTTTCTTGGTTTTTGCCTGGTTCGGGACAAAATGGGTAAAAGTGTTCTCTAAACACTGCAAATTCAACCCGAACTCTTATAATTAGTCAAAAGGATTGGAATGTTACATATTTTTACCCTTGAAAGAGTAACATGGTTGTTTACTGCTTCGAATCAATTTTTTCTCTCGGTTTTAGCCTGTTTTCTCGGTTTAAGCTTGTTTTGGGATAAAATGGGTTTAAATGTTGTCTAAACACTCCAAATTCATCCTGAACTCTTACAATTAGGCAAATGTATTGGACTGTCACACATTGTAACCCTAGAAACAGTAACAAAGCTGTTTACTACTTAGAATCAATGTTTTCTCGGTTTTTGGCTGCTTCGGGACAAAATGGGTAAAAGTGGTCTCTAAACACTCCAAATTCAACCCGAACTCTTATAATTAGTCAAATGCAGTGGATTGTTACATATTTTGACCCTAGAAATATTAACATAGCTGTTTACTGCTTCGAATCAATGTTTTCTCTCGGTTTTAGCCTGTTTTCTCGGTTTAAGCTTGTTTTGGGATAAATGGGTTTAAGTGTTTTCTAAACACTCCAAATTCATTCCGAACTCTTACAATTAGTCAAATGCATTGTATTGTCACAAATTTTGACCCTAAAAACAGTAACAAAGCTGTTTACTGCTTAGAGTCAATGTTTTCTCGGTTTTAGCCTGTTTCGGGATACAATGGGTAAAAGTGGTGTCTAAACACTCCAAATTCAACCCGAACTATTATAATTAGTCAAATGCATTTGATTGTTACATATTTTGACTCCAGAAAGAGTAACATAGCTGTTTAATGCTTCAAATCAATGTTTTCTCTCGGTTTAAGACTGTTTTGGGATAAAACAGGTTAAAGTGTTGCCTAAACACTCCAAATTCATCCTGAACTTTTAAAATTAGTAAAATGCATTGTAATGTCGCACATTCTTATCCTAGAAACAGTAACAAAGCTGTTTACTACTTCAAATCAATGTTTTCTCGGTTTTAGCCTGTTGCAGGACAAAATGGGTATAATTGGTGTCTAAACACTCCAAATTTAACCGGAACTCTTCTAATAAGTCAAATGCATTGGATTGTAACATATTATGACCCTAGATAGAGTAACATAGCTGTTTACTGCTTCGAATCAATTTTGTCTCTCGGTTTTAGCCTATTTTCTCGGTTTAAGCCTGTCGTGGGATAAAATGGGTTTAGATGTTGTCTAAACACTCCAAATTCATTCCGAACTCTTACAATTAGGCAAATGCATTGGACTGTCACACATTGTAACCCTAGAAACAGTAACAAAGCTGTTTACTACTTAGAATCAATGTTTTCTCGGTTTTTGGCTGCTTCGGGACAAAATGGGTAAAAGTGGTCTCTAAACACTCCAAATTCAACGCGAACTCTTATAATTAGTCAAATGGATTGGCTTGTTACGTATTTTGACCCTAAAAAGAGTAACATAGCTGTTTACTGCTTCGAATCAATGTTTTCTCTCGGTTTTAGCCTGTTTTCTCGGTTTAAGCTTGTTTTAAGATAAATGTGTTTAAGTATTTTCTAAACACTCCAAATTCATCCCGAACTCTTACAATTAGTCATATTCATTGGGTTGTCACACATTGTGACCCTAGAAACAGTAACAAAGCTGTTTACTACTTAGAATCAATGTTTTCTTGGTTTTTGCCTGGTTCGGGACAAAATGGGTAAAAGTGTTCTCTAAACACTGCAAATTCAACCCGAACTCTTATAATTAGTCAAAAGGATTGGAATGTTACATATTTTTACCCTTGAAAGAGTAACATGGTTGTTTACTGCTTCGAATCAATTTTTTCTCTCGGTTTTAGCCTGTTTTCTCGGTTTAAGCTTGTTTTGGGATAAAATGGGTTTAAATGTTGTCTAAACACTCCAAATTCATCCTGAACTCTTACAATTAGGCAAATGCATTGGATTGTCACACATTGTGACCCTAGAAACAGTAACAAAGCTGTTTACTACTTAGAATCAATGTTTTCTCGGTTTTTGGCTGCTTCGGGACAAAATGGGTAAAAGTGGTCTCTAAACACTCCAAATTCAACGCGAACTCTTATAATTAGTCAAATGGATTGGCTTGTTACATATTTTGACCCTAAAAAGAGTAACATAGCTGTTTACTGCTTCGAATCAATGTTTTCTCTCGGTTTTAGCCTGTTTTCTCGGTTTAAGCTTGTTTTGGGATAAATGGGTTTAAATGTTTTCTAAACACTCCAAATTCATCCCGAACTCTTACAATTAGTCAAATGCATTGTATTGTCACACATTTTGACCCTAAAAACAGTAACAAAGCTGTTTACTGCTTAGAATCAATGTTTTCTTGGTTTTTGCCTGGTTCGGGACAAAATGGGTAAAAGTGGTCTCTAAACACTGCAAATTCAACCCGAACTCTTATAATTAGTCAAAAGGATTGGAATGTTACATACTTTTACCCTTGAAAGAGTAACATGGTTGTTTACTGCTTCGAATCAATGCTTTCTCTCGGTTTTAGCCTGTTTTCTCGGTTTAAGCTTGTTTTGGGATAAAATGGGTTTAAATGTTGTCTAAACACTCCAAATTCATCCTGAACTCTTACAATTAGGCAAATGCATTGGACTGGCACACATTGTGACCCTAGAAACAGTAACAAAGCTGTTTACTACTTAGAATCAATGTTTTCTCGGTTTTTGGCTGCTTCGGGACAAAATGGGTAAAAGTGGTCTCTAAACACTCCAAATTCAACCCGAACTCTTATAATTAGTCAAATGCAGTGGATTGTTACATATTTTGACCCTAGAAATATTAACATAGCTGTTTACTGCTTCGAATCAATGTTTTCTCTCGGTTTTAGCCTGTTTTCTCGGTTTAAGCTTGTTTTGGGATAAATGGGTTTAAGTGTTTTCTAAACACTCCAAATTCATCCCGAACTCTTACAATTAGTCAAATGCATTGTATTGTCACACATTTTGACCCTAAAAACAGTAACAAAGCTGTTTACTGCTTAGAGTCAATGTTTTCTCGGTTTTAGCCTGTTTCGGGATACAATGGGTAAAAGTGGTGTCTAAACACTCCAAATTCAACCCGAACTATTATAATTAGTCAAATGCATTTGATTGTTACATATTTTGACTCCAGAAAGAGTAACATAGCTGTTTAATGCTTCAAATCAATGTTTTCTCTCGGTTTAAGACTGTTTTGGGATAAAACAGGTTAAAGTGTTGCCTAAACACTCCAAATTCATCCTGAACACTTAAAATTAGTAAAATGCATTGTAATGTCGCACATTCTTATCCTAGAAACAGTAACAAAGCTGTTTACTACTTCAAATCAATGTTTTCTCGGTTTTAGCCTGTTGCGGGACAAAATGGGTATAATTGGTGTCTAAACACTCCAAATTTAACCGGAACTCTTCTAATAAGTCAAATGCATTGGATTGTAACATATTATGACCCTAGATAGAGTAACATAGCTGTTTACTGCTTCGAATCAATTTTGTCTCTCGGTTTTAGCCTATTTTCTCGGTTTAAGCCTGTCGTGGGATAAAATGGGTTTAGATGTTGTCTAAACACTCCAAATTCATCCCGAACTCTTACAATTAGGCAAATGCATTGGACTGTCACACATTGTAACCCTAGAAACAGTAACAAAGCTGTTTACTACTTAGAATCAATGTTTTCTCGGTTTTTGGCTGCTTCGGGACAAAATGGGTAAAAGTGGTCTCTAAACACTCCAAATTCAACGCGAACTCTTATAATTAGTCAAATGGATTGGCTTGTTACATATTTTGACCCTAAAAAGAGTAACATAGCTGTTTACTGCTTCGAATCAATGTTTTCTCTCGGTTTTAGCCTGTTTTCTCGGTTTAAGCTTGTTTTGGGATAAATGGGTTTAAGTATTTTCTAAACACTCCAAATTCATCCCGAACTCTTACAATTAGTCAAATGCATTGTATTGTCACACATTTTGACCCTAAAAACAGTAACAAAGCTGTTTACTGCTTAGAGTCAATGTTTTCTCGGTTTTAGCCTGTTTCGGGATACAATGGGTAAAAGTGGTGTCTAAACACTCCAAATTCAACCCGAACTATTATAATTAGTCAAATGCATTTGATTGTTACATATTTTGACTCTAGAAAGAGTAACATAGCTGTTTAATGCTTCAAATCAATGTTTTCTCTCGGTTTAAGCCTGTTTTGGGATAAAACAGGTTAAAGTGTTGCCTAAACACTCCAAATTCATCCCGAACTCTTAAAATTAGTAAAATGCATTGTAATGTCCCACATTCTTATCCTAGAAACAGTAACAATGCTGTTTACTACTTCAAATCAATGTTTTCTCGGTTTTAGCCTGTTGCGGGACAAAATGGGTATAATTAGTGTCTAAACACTCCAATTTAACCGGAACTCTTCTAATAAGTCAAATGCATTGGATTGTAACATATTATGACCCTAGATAGAGTAACGTAGCTGTTTACTGCTTCGAATCAATTTTGTCTCTCGGTTTAGGCTATTTTCTCGGTTTAAGCCTGTTGTGGGATAAAATGGGTTTAAATGTTGTCTAAACACTCCAAATTCATTCCGAACTCTTACAATTAGTCAAATGCATTGGGTTGCCACACATTGTGACCCTAGAAACAGTAACAAAGCTGTTTACTACTTAGAATCAATGTTTTCTTGGTTTTTGCCTGCTTCGGGACAAAATGGGTAAAAGTGGTATCTAAACACTCCAAATTCAACCTGAACTCTTATAATTAGTCAAATGCAGTGGATTGTTACATATTTTGACCCTAGAAATATTAACATACCTGTTTACTGCTTCGAATCAATGTTTTCTCTCGGTTTTAGCCTGTTTTCTCGGTTTAAGCTTGTTTTGGGATAAATGGGTTTAAGTGTTTTCTAAACACTCCAAATTCATCCCGAACTCTTACAATTAGTCAAATGCATTGTATTGTCACACATTTTGACCCTAAAAACAGTAACAAAGCTGTTTACTGTTTAGAGTCAATGTTTTCTCGGTTTTAGCCTGTTTCGGGATACAATGGGTAAAAGTGGTGTCTAAACACTCCAAATTCAACCCGAACTATTATAATTAGTCAAATGCATTTGATTGTTACATATTTTGACTCTAGAAAGAGTAACATAGCTGTTTAATGCTTCAAATCAATGTTTTCTCTCGGTTTAAGCCTGTTTTGGGATAAAACAGGTTAAAGTGTTGCCTAAACACTCCAAATTCATCCCGAACTCTTAAAATTAGTAAAATGCATTGTAATGTCCCTCATTCTTATCCTAGAAACAGTAATAAAGCTGTTTACTACTTCAAATCAATGTTTTCTCGGTTTTAGCCTGTTGCGGGACAAAATGGGTATAATTGGTGTCTAAACACTCCAAATTTAACCGGAACTCTTCTAATAAGTCAAATGCATTGGATTGTAACATATTACGACCCTAGATAGAGTAACGTAGCAGTTTACTGCTTCGAATCAATTTTGTCTCTCGGTTTTAGCCTATTTTCTCGGTTTAAGCCTGTTGTGGGATAGAATGGGTTTAAATGTTGTCTAAACACTCCAAATTCATCCCGAACTCTTACAATTAGTCAAATGCATTGTATTGTCACACATTTTGACCCTAAAAACAGTAACAAAGCTGTTTACTGCTTAGAGTCAATGTTTTCTCGGTTTTAGCCTGTTTCGGGATACAATGGGTAAAAGTGGTGTCTAAACACTCCAAATTCAACCCGAACTATTATAATTAGTCAAATGCATTTGATTGTTACATATTTTGACTCTAGAAAGAGTAACATAGCTGTTTAATGCTTCAAATCAATGTTTTCTCTCGGTTTAAGCCTGTTTTGGGATAAAACAGGTTAAAGTGTTGCCTAAACACTCCAAATTCATCCCGAACTCTTAAAATTAGTAAAATGCATTGTAATGTCCCACATTCTTATCCTAGAAACAGTAACAAAGCTGTTTACTACTTCAAATCAATGTTTTCTCGGTTTTAGCCTGTTGCGGGACAAAATGGGTATAATTAGTGTCTAAACACTCCAATTTAACCGGAACTCTTCTAATAAGTCAAATGCATTGGATTGTAACATATTATGACCCTAGATAGAGTAACGTAGCTGTTTACTGCTTCGAATCAATTTTGTCTCTCGGTTTAGGCTATTTTCTCGGTTTAAGCCTGTTGTGGGATAAAATGGGTTTAAATGTTGTCTAAACACTCCAAATTCATTCCGAACTCTTACAATTAGTCAAATGCATTGGGTTGTCACACATTGTGACCCTAGAAACAGTAACAAAGCTGTTTACTACTTAGAATCAATGTTTTCTTGGTTTTTGCCTGCTTCGGGACAAAATGGGTAAAAGTGGTATCTAAACACTCCAAATTCAACCCGAACTCTTATAATTAGTCAAATGCAGTGGATTGTTACATATTTTGACCCTAGAAATATTAACATACCTGTTTACTGCTTCGAATCAATGTTTTCTCTCGGTTTTAGCCTGTTTTCTCGGTTTAAGCTTGTTTTGGGATAAATGGGTTTAAGTGTTTTCTAAACACTCCAAATTCATCCCGAACTCTTACAATTAGTCAAATGCATTGTATTGTCACACATTTTGACCCTAAAAACAGTAACAAAGCTGTTTACTGTTTAGAGTCAATGTTTTCTCGGTTTTAGCCTGTTTCGGGATACAATGGGTAAAAGTGGTGTCTAAACACTCCAAATTCAACCCGAACTATTATAATTAGTCAAATGCATTTGATTGTTACATATTTTGACTCTAGAAAGAGTAACATAGCTGTTTAATGCTTCAAATCAATGTTTTCTCTCGGTTTAAGTCTGTTTTGGGATAAAACAGGTTAAAGTGTTGCCTAAACACTCCAAATTCATCCCGAACTCTTAAAATTAGTAAAATGCATTGTAATGTCCCACATTCTTATCCTAGAAACAGTAATAAAGCTGTTTACTACTTCAAATCAATGTTTTCTCGGTTTTAGCCTGTTGCGGGACAAAATGGGTATAATTGGTGTCTAAACACTCCAAATTTAACCGGAACTCTTCTAATAAGTCAAATGCATTGGATTGTAACATATTACGACCCTAGATAGAGTAACGTAGCTGTTTACTGCTTCGAATCAATTTTGTCTCTCGGTTTTAGCCTATTTTCTCGGTTTAAGCCTGTTGTGGGATAGAATGGGTTTAAATGTTGTCTAAACACTCCAAATTCATCCCGAACTCTTACAATTAGTCAAATGCATTGGGTTGTCACACTTTGTGACCCTAGAAACAGTAAAAAAGCTGTTTACTACTTAGAATCAATGTTTTCTTGGTTTTTGCCTGGTTCGGGACAAAATGGGTAAAAGTGGTGTCTAAACACTCCAAATTCAACCCGAACTCTTATAATTAGTCAAATGCATTGGATTGTTACAGATTTTGACCCTAGAAAGAGTAACATAGCGGTTTACTGCTTCAAATCAATGTTTTCTCTCGGTTTTAGCCTGTTTTCTCGGTCTAAGCCTGTTTTGGGATAAAACGGGTTTAAGTGTTGTCTAAACACTCCAAATTCATCCCGAACTCTTACAATTAGGCAAATGCATTGGGTTGTCACACATTGTAACCCTAGAAACAGTAACAAAGCTGTTTACTACTTAGAATCAATGTTTTCTCGGTTTTTGCCTGCTTCGGGACAAATGGGTAAAAGAGGTATCTAAACACTCCAAATTCAACCCGAACTCTTATAATTAGTCAAATGCAGTGGATTGTTACATATTTTGACCCTAGAAATATTAACATAGCTGTTTACTGCTTCGAATCAATGTTTTCTCTCGGTTTTAGCCTGTTTTCGCGGTTTAAGCTTGTTTTGGGATAAATGAGTTTAAGTATTTTCTAAACACTCCAAATTCATCCCGAACTCTTACAATTAGTCAAATGCATTGTATTGTCACACATTTTGACCCTAAAAACAGTAACAAAGCTGTTTACTGCTTAGAGTCAATGTTTTCTCGGTTTTAGCCTGTTTCGGGATACAATGGGTAAAAGTGGTGTCTAAACACTCCAAATTCAACCCGAACTATTATAATTAGTCAAATGCATTTGATTGTTACATATTTTGACTCTAGAAAGAGTAACATAGCTGTTTAATGCTTCAAATCAATGTTTTCTCTCGGTTTAAGCCTGTTTTGGGATAAAACAGGTTAAAGTGTTGCCTAAACACTCCAAATTCATCCCGAAATCTTAAAATTAGTAAAATGCATTGTAATGTCCCACATTCTTATCCTAGAAACAGTAACAAAGCTGTTTACTACTTCAAATCAATGTTTTCTCGGTTTTAGCCTGTTGCGGGACAAAATGGGTATAATTGGTGTCTAAACACTCCAAATTTAACCGGAACTCTTCTAATAAGTCAAATGCATTGGATTGTAACATATTACGACCCTAGATAGAGTAACGTAGCTGTTTACTGCTTCGAATCAATTTTGTCTCTCGGTTTTAGCCTATTTTCTCGGTTTAAGCCTGTTGTGGGATAGAATGGGTTTAAATGTTGTCTAAACACTCCAAATTCATCCCGAACTCTTACAATTAGTCAAATGCATTGGGTTGTCACACTTTGTGACCCTAGAAACAGTAAAAAAGCTGTTTACTACTTAGAATCAATGTTTTCTTGGTTTTTGCCTGGTTCGGGACAAAATGGGTAAAAGTGGTGTCTAAACACTCCAAATTCAACCCGAACTCTTATAATTAGTCAAATGCATTGGATTGTTACAGATTTTGACCCTAGAAAGAGTAACATAGCGGTTTACTGCTTCAAATCAATGTTTTCTCTCGGTTTTAGCCTGTTTTCTCGGTCTAAGCCTGTTTTGGGATAAAACGGGTTTAAGTGTTGTCTAAACACTCCAAATTCATCCCGAAATCTTACAATTAGGCAAATGCATTGGGTTGTCACACATTGTAACCCTAGAAACAGTAACAAAGCTGTTTACTACTTAGAATCAATGTTTTCTCGGTTTTTGCCTGCTTCGGGACAAAATGGGTAAAAGTGGTATCTAAACACTCCAAATTCAACCCGAACTCTTATAATTAGTCAAATGCAGTGGATTGTTACATATTTTGACCCTAGAAATATTAACATAGCTGTTTACTGCTTCGAATCAATGTTTTCTCTCGGTTTTAGCCTGTTTTCGCGGTTTAAGCTTGTTTTGGGATAAATGAGTTTAAGTATTTTCTAAACACTCCAAATTCATCCCGAACTCTTACAATTAGTCAAATGCATTGTATTGTCACACATTTTGACCCTAAAAACAGTAACAAAGCTGTTTACTGCTTAGAGTCAATGTTTTCTCGGTTTTAGCCTGTTTCGGGATACAATGGGTAAAAGTGGTGTCTAAACACTCCAAATTCAACCCGAACTATTATAATTAGTCAAATGCATTTGATTGTTACATATTTTGACTCTAGAAAGAGTAACATAGCTGTTTAATGCTTCAAATCAATGTTTTCTCTCGGTTTAAGCATGTTTTGGGATAAAACAGGTTAAAGTGTTGCCTAAACACTCCAAATTCATCCCGAACTCTTAGAATTAGTAAAATGCATTGTAATGTCACACATTCTTATTCTAGAAACAGTAACAAAGCTTTTTACTACTTCAAATCAATGTTTTCTCGGTTTTAGCCTGTTGCGGGACAAAATGGGTATAATTGGTGTCTAAACACTCCAAATTTAACCGGAACTCTTCTAATAAGTCAAATGCATTGGATTGTAACATATTATGACCCTAGATAGAGTAACGTAGCTGTTTACTGCTTCGAATCAATTTTGTCTCTCGGTTTTAGCCTATTTTCTCGGTTTAAGCCTGTTTTGGGATAAAACAGGTTAAAGTGTTGCCTAAACACTCCAAATTCATCCCGAACTCTTAAAATTAGTAAAATGCATTGTAATGTCACACATTCTTATCCTAGAAACAGTAACAAATCTGTTTAGTACTTCAAATCAATGTTTTCTCGGTTTTAGCCTGTTGCGGGACAAAATGGGTATAATTAGTGTCTAAACACTCCAATTTAACCGGAACTCTTCTAATAAGTCAAATGCATTGGATTGTAACATATTATGACCCTAGATAGAGTAACGTAGCTGTTTACTGCTTCAAATCAATTTTGTCTCTCGGTTTTAGCCTATTTTCTCGGTTTAAGCCTGTTGTGGGATAAAATGGGTTTAAATGTTGTCTAAACACTCCAAATTCATCCCGAACTCTTACAATTAGTCAAATGCATTGGGTTGTCACACATTGTGACCCTAGAAACAGTAACAAAGCTGTTTACTACTTAGAATCAATGTTTTCTTGGTTTTTGCCTGCTTCGGGACAAAATGGGTAAAAGTGGTATCTAAACACTCCAAATTCAACCCGAACTCTTATAATTAGTCAAATGCAGTGGATTGTTACATATTTTGACCCTAGAAATATTAACATACCTGTTTACTGTTTCGAATCAATGTTTTCTCTCGGTTTTAGCCTGTTTTCTCGGTTTAAGATTGTTTTGGGATAAATGGGTTTAAGTGTTTTCTAAACACTCCAAATTCATCCCGAACTCTTATAATTAGTCAAATGCATTGTATTGTCACACATTTTGACCCTAAAAACAGTAACAAAGCTGTTTACTGCTTAGAGTCAATGTTTTCTCGGTTTTAGCCTGTTTCGGGATACAATGGGTAAAAGTGGTGTCTAAACACTCCAAATTCAACCCGAACTATTATAATTAATCAAATGCATTTGATTGCTACATATTTTGACTCTAGAAAGAGTAACATAGCTGTTTAATGCTTCAAATCAATGTTTTCTCTCGGTTTAAGCCTGTTTTGGGATAAAACAGGTTAAAGTGTTGCCTAAACACTCCAAATTCATCCCGAACTCTTAAAATTAGTAAAATGCATTGTAATGTCCCACATTCTTATCCTAGAAACAGTAACAAAGCTGTTTACTACTTCAAATCAATGTTTTCTCGGTTTTAGCCTGTTGCGGGACAAAATGGGTATAATTGGTGTCTAAACACTCCAAATTTAACCGGAACTCTTCTAATAAGTCAAATGCATTGGATTGTAACATATTACGACCCTAGATAGAGTAACGTAGCTGTTTACTGCTTCGAATCAATTTTGTCTCTCGGTTTTAGCCTATTTTCTCGGTTTAAGCCTGTTGTGGGATAGAATGGGTTTAAATGTTGTCTAAACACTCCAAATTCATCCCGAACTCTTACAATTAGTCAAATGCATTGGGTTGTCACACTTTGTGACCCTAGAAACAGTAACAAAGCTGTTTACTACTTAGAATCAATGTTTTCTTGGTTTTTGCCTGGTTCGGGACAAAATGGGTAAAAGTGGTGTCTAAACACTCCAAATTCAACCCGAACTCTTATAATTAGTCAAATGCATTGGATTGTTACAGATTTTGACCCTAGAAAGAGTAACATAGCGGTTTCCTGCTTCAAATCAATGTTTTCTCTCGGTTTTAGCCTGTTTTCTCGGTCTAAGCCTGTTTTGGGATAAAACGGGTTTAAGTGTTGTCTAAACACTCCAAATTCATCCTGAACTCTTACAATTAGGCAAATGCATTGGATTGTCACACATTGTAACCCTAGAAACAGTAACAAAGCTGTTTACTACTTAGAATCAATGTTTTCTCGGTTTTTGGCTGCTTCGGGACAAAATGGGTAAAAGTGGTCTCTAAACACTCCAAATTCAACCCGAACTCTTATAATTAGTCAAATGGATTGGCTTGTTACATATTTTGACCCTAAAAAGAGTAACATAGCTGTTTACTGCTTCAAATCAATGTTTTGTCTCGGTTTAAGCCTGTTTTCTCGGTTTAACCTTGTTTTGGGATAAAATGGGTTTAAGTGTTTTCTAAACACTCCAAATTCATCCCGAACTCTTACAATTAGTCAAATGCATTGGGTTGTCACACATTGTGACCCTAGAAACAGTAACAAAGCTGTTTACTACTTAGAATCAATGTTTTCTTGGTTTTTGCCTGCTTCGGGACAAAATGGGTAAAAGTGGTCTCTAAACACTGCAAATTCAACCCGAACTCTTATAATTAGTCATAAGGATTGGAATGTTACATATTTTTACCCTTGAAAGAGTAACATAGTTGTTTACTGCTTCGAATCAATGTTTTCTCTAGGTTTTAGCCTATTTTCTCGGTTTAAGCTTGTTTTGGGATAAAATGGGTTTAAATGTTGTCTAAACACTCCAAATTCATCCTGAACTCTTATAATTAGGCAAATGCATTGGATTGTCACACATTGTAACCCTAGAAACAGTAACAAAGCTGTTTACTACTTAGAATCAATGTTTTCTCGGTTTTTGCCTGCTTCGGGACAAAATGGGTAAAAGTGGTATCTAAACACTCCAAATTCAACCCGAACTCTTATAATTAGTCAAATGCAGTGGATTGTTACATATTTTGACCCTAGAAATATTAACATAGCTGTTTACTGCTTCGAATCAATGTTTTCTCTCGGTTTTAGCCTGTTTTCTCGGTTTAAGCTTATTTTGGGATAAAATGGGTTTAAATGTTGTCTAAACACTCCAAATTCATCCTGAACTCTTACAATTAGGCAAATGCATTGGATTGTCACACATTGTAACCCTAGAAACAGTAACAAAGCTGTTTACTACTTAGAATCAATGTTTTCTCGGTTTTTGCTTGCTTCGGGACAAAATGGGTAAAAGTGGAATCTAAACACTCCAAATTCAACCCGAACTCTTATAATTAGTCAAATGCAGTAGATTGTTACATATTTTGACCCTAGAAATATTAACATAGCTGTTTACTGCTTCGAATCAATGTTTTCTCTCGGTTTTAGCCTGTTTTCTCGGTTTAAGCTTGTTTTGGGATAAATGGGTTTAAGTGTTTTCTAAACACTCCAAATTCATCCCGAACTCTTACAATTAGTCAAATGCATTGTATTGTCACACATTTTGACCCTAAAAACAGTAACAAAGCTGTTTACTGCTTAGAGTCAATGTTTTCTCGGTTTTAGCCTGTTTCGGGATACAATGGGTAAAAGTGGTGTCTAAACACTCCAAATTCAACCTGGACTATTATAATTAGTCAAATGCATTTGATTGTTACATATTTTGACTCTAGAAAGAGTAACATAGCTTTTTAATGCTTCAAATCAATGTTTTCTCTCGGTTTAAGCCTGTTTTGGGATAAAACAGGTTAAAGTGTTGCCTAAACACTCCAAATTCATCCCGAACTCTTAAAATTAGTAAAATGCATTGTAATGTCCCACATTCTTATCCTAGAAACAGTAACAAAGCTGTTTACTACTTCAAATCAATGTTTTCTCGGTTTTAGCCTGTTGCGGGACAAAATGGGTATAATTGGTGTCTAAACACTCCAAATTTAACCGGAACTCTTCTAATAAGTCAAATGCATTGGATTGTAACATATTATGACCCTAGATAGAGTAACGTAGCTGTTTACTGCTTCGAATCAATTTTGTCTCTCGGTTTTAGCCTATTTTCTCGGTTTAAGCCTGTTGTGGGATAGAATGGGTTTAAATGTTGTCTAAACACTCCAAATTCATCCCGAACTCTTACAATTAGTCAAATGCATTGGGTTGTCACACTTTGTGACCCTAGAAACAGTAAAAAAGCTGTTTACTACTTAGAATCAATGTTTTCTTGGTTTTTGCCTGGTTCGGGACAAAATGGGTAAAAGTGGTGTCTAAACACTCCAAATTCAACCCGAACTCTTATAATTAGTCAAATGCATTGGATTGTTACAGATTTTGACCCTAGAAAGAGTAACATAGCGGTTTACTGCTTCAAATCAATGTTTTCTCTCGGTTTTAGCCTGTTTTCTCGGTCTAAGCCTGTTTTGGGATAAAACGGGTTTAAGTGTTGTCTAAACACTCCAAATTCATCCCGAACTCTTACAATTAGGCAAATGCATTGGGTTGTCACACATTGTAACCCTAGAAACAGTAACAAAGCTGTTTACTACTTAGAATCAATGTTTTCTCGGTTTTTGCCTGCTTCGGGACAAAATGGGTAAAAGTGGTATCTAAACACTCCAAATTCAACCCGAACTCTTATAATTAGTCAAATGCAGTGGATTGTTACATATTTTGACCCTAGAAATATTAACATAGCTGTTTACTGCTTCGAATCAATGTTTTCTCTCGGTTTTAGCCTGTTTTCGCGGTTTAAGCTTGTTTTGGGATAAATGAGTTTAAGTATTTTCTAAACACTCCAAGTTCATCCCGAACTCTTACAATTAGTCAAATGCATTGTATTGTCACACATTTTGACCCTAAAAACAGTAACAAAGCTGTTTACTGCTTAGAGTCAATGTTTTCTCGGTTTTAGCCTGTTTCGGGATACAATGGGTAAAAGTGGTGTCTAAACACTCCAAATTCAACCCGAACTATTATAATTAGTCAAATGCATTTGATTGTTACATATTTTGACTCTAGAAAGAGTAACATAGCTGTTTAATGCTTCAAATCAATGTTTTCTCTCGGTTTAAGCCTGTTTTGGGAAAAAACAGGTTAAAGTGTTGCCTAAACACTCCAAATTCATCCCGAAATCTTAAAATTAGTAAAATGCATTGTAATGTCCCACATTCTTATCCTAGAAACAGTAACAAAGCTGTTTACTACTTCAAATCAATGTTTTCTCGGTTTTAGCCTGTTGCGGGACAAAATGGGCATAATTGGTGTCTAAACACTCCAAATTTAACCGGAACTCTTCTAATAAGTCAAATGCATTGGATTGTAACATATTACGACCCTAGATAGAGTAACGTAGCTGTTTACTGCTTCGAATCAATTTTGTCTCTCGGTTTTAGCCTATTTTCTCGGTGTAAGCCTGTTGTGGGATAGAATGGGTTTAAATGTTGTCTAAACACTCCAAATTCATCCCGAACTCTTACAATTAGTCAAATGCATTGGGTTGTCACACTTTGTGACCCTAGAAACAGTAAAAAAGCTGTTTACTACTTAGAATCAATGTTTTCTTGGTTTTTGCCTGGTTCGGGACAAAATGGGTAAAAGTGGTGTCTAAACACTCCAAATTCAACCCGAACTCTTATAATTAGTCAAATGCATTGGATTGTTACAGATTTTGACCCTAGAAAGAGTAACATAGCGGTTTACTGCTTCAAATCAATGTTTTCTCTCGGTTTTAGCCTGTTTTCTCGGTCTAAGCCTGTTTTGGGATAAAACGGGTTTAAGTGTTGTCTAAACACTCCAAATTCATCCCGAACTCTTACAATTAGGCAAATGCATTGGGTTGTCACACATTGTAACCCTAGAAACAGTAAAAAAGCTGTTTACTACTTAGAATCAATGTTTTCTCGGTTTTTGCCTGCTTCGGGACAAAATGGGTAAAAGTGGTATCTAAACACGCCAAATTCAACCCGAACTCTTATAATTAGTCAAATGCAGTGGATTGTTACATATTTTGACCCTAGAAATATTAACATAGCTGTTTACTGCTTCGAATCAATGTTTTCTCTCGGTTTTAGCCTGTTTTCGCGGTTTAAGCTTGTTTTGGGATAAATGAGTTTAAGTATTTTCTAAACACTCCAAATTCATCCCGAACTCTTACAATTAGTCAAATGCATTGTATTGTCACACATTTTGACCCTAAAAACAGTAACAAAGCTGTTTACTGCTTAGAGTCAATGTTTTCTCGGTTTTAGCCTGTTTCGGGATACAATGGGTAAAAGTGGTGTCTAAACACTCCAAATTCAACCCGAACTATTATAATTAATCAAATGCATTTGATTGTTACATATTTTGACTCTAGAAAGAGTAACATAGCTGTTTAATGCTTCAAATCAATGTTTTCTCTCGGTTTAAGCCTGTTTTGGGATAAAACAGGTTAAAGTGTTGCCTAAACACTCCAAATTCATCCCGAACTCTTAAAATTAGTAAAATGCATTGTAATGTCCCACATTCTTATCCTAGAAACAGTAACAAAGCTGTTTACTACTTCAAATCAATGTTTTCTCGGTTTTAGCCTGTTGCGGGACAAAATGGGTATAATTGGTGTCTAAACACTCCATAATTTAACCGGAACTCTTCTAATAAGTCAAATGCATTGGATTGTAACATATTACGACCCTAGATAGAGTAACGTAGCTGTTTACTGCTTCGAATCAATTTTGTCTCTCGGTTTTAGCCTATTTTCTCGGTTTAAGCCTGTTGTGGGATAGAATGGGTTTAAATGTTGTCTAAACACTCCAAATTCATCCCGAACTCTTACAATTAGTCAAATGCATTGGGTTGTCACACTTTGTGACCCTAGAAACAGTAAAAAAGCTGTTTACTACTTAGAATCAATGTTTTCTTGGTTTTTGCCTGGTTCGGGACAAAATGGGTAAAAGTGGTGTCTAAACACTCCAAATTCAACCCGAACTCTTATAATTAGTCAAATGCATTGGATTGTTACAGATTTTGACCCTAGAAAGAGTAACATAGCGGTTTACTGCTTCAAATCAATGCTTTCTCTCGGTTTTAGCCTGTTTTCTCGGTCTAAGCCTGTTTTGGGATAAAACGGGTTTAAGTGTTGTCTAAACACTCCAAATTCATCCCGAACTCTTACAATTAGGCAAATGCATTGGGTTGTCACACATTGTAACCCTAGAAACAGTAACAAAGCTGTTTACTACTTAGAATCAATGTTTTCTCGGTTTGTGCCTGCTTCGGGACAAAATGGGTAAAAGTGGTATCTAAACACTCCAAATTCAACCCGAACTCTTATAATTAGTCAAATGCAGTGGATTGTTACATATTTTGACCCTAGAAATATTAACATAGCTGTTTACTGCTTCGAATCAATGTTTTCTCTCGGTTTTAGCCTGTTTTCGCGGTTTAAGCTTGTTTTGGGATAAATGAGTTTAAGTATTTTCTAAACACTCCAAATTCATCCCGAACTCTTACAATTAGTCAAATGCATTGTATTGTCACACATTTTGACCCTAAAAACAGTAACAAAGCTGTTTACTGCTTAGAGTCAATGTTTTCTCGGTTTTAGCCTGTTTCGGGATACAATGGGTAAAAGTGGTGTCTAAACACTCCAAATTCAACCCGAACTATTATAATTAGTCAAATGCATTTGATTGTTACATATTTTGACTCTAGAAAGAGTAACATAGCTGTTTAATGCTTCAAATCAATGTTTTCTCTCGGTTTAAGCCTGTTTTGGGATAAAAGAGGTTAAAGTGTTGCCTAAACACTCCAAATTCATCCCGAACTCTTAGAATTAGTAAAATGCATTGTAATGTCACACATTCTTATTCTAGAAACAGTAACAAAGCTTTTTACTACTTCAAATCAATGTTTTCTCGGTTTTAGCCTGTTGCGGGACAAAATGGGTATAATTGGTGTCTAAACACTCCAAATTTAACCGGAACTCTTCTAATAAGTCAAATGCATTGGATTGTAACATATTATGACCCTAGATAGAGTAACGTAGCTGTTTACTGCTTCGAATCAATTTTGTCTCTCGGTTTTAGCCTATTTTCTCGGTTTAAGCCTGTTTTGGGATAAAACAGGTTAAAGTGTTGCCTAAACACTCCAAATTCATCCCGAACTCTTAAAATTAGTAAAATGCATTGTAATGTCACACATTCTTATCCTAGAAACAGTAACAAATCTGTTTAGTACTTCAAATCAATGTTTTCTCGGTTTTAGCTTGTTGCGGGACAAAATGGGTATAATTAGTGTCTAAACACTCCAATTTAACCGGAACTCTTCTAATAAGTCAAATGCATTGGATTGTAACATATTATGACCCTAGATAGAGTAACGTAGCTGTTTACTGCTTCGAATCAATTTTGTCTCTCGGTTTTAGCCTATTTTCTCGGTTTAAGCCTGTTGTGGGATAAAATGGGTTTAAATGTTGTCTAAACACTCCAAATTCATCCCGAACTCTTACAATTAGTCAAATGCATTGGGTTGTCACACATTGTGACCTTAGAAACAGTAACAAAGCTGTTTACTACTTAGAATCAATGTTTTCTTGGTTTTTGCCTGCTTCGGGACAAAATGGGTAAAAGTGGTATCTAAACACTCCAAATTCAACCCGAACTCTTATAATTAGTCAAATGCAGTGGATTGTTACATATTTTGACCCTAGAAATATTAACATACCTGTTTACTGTTTCGAATCAATGTTTTCTCTCGGTTTTAGCCTGTTTTCTCGGTTTAAGATTGTTTTGGGATAAATGGGTTTAAGTGTTTTCTAAACACTCCAAATTCATCCCGAACTCTTACAATTAGTCAAATGCATTGTATTGTCACACATTTTGACCCTAAAAACAGTAACAAAGCTGTTTACTGCTTAGAGTCAATGTTTTCTCGGTTTTAGCCTGCTTCGGGATACAATGGGTAAAAGTGGTGTCTAAACACTCCAAATTCAACCCGAACTATTATAATTAATCAAATGCATTTGATTGTTACATATTTTGACTCTAGAAAGAGTAACATAGCTGTTTAATGCTTCAAATCAATGTTTTCTCTCGGTTTAAGCCTGTTTTGGGATAAAACAGGTTAAAGTGTTGCCTAAACACTCCAAATTCATCCCGAACTCTTAAAATTAGTAAAATGCATTGTAATGTCCCACATTCTTATCCTAGAAACAGTAACAAAGCTGTTTACTACTTCAAATCAATGTTTTCTCGGTTTTAGCCTGTTGCGGGACAAAATGGGTATAATTGGTGTCTAAACACTCCAAATTTAACCGGAACTCTTCTAATAAGTCAAATGCATTGGATTGTAACATTTTACGACCCTAGATAGAGTAACGTAGCTGTTTACTGCTTCGAATCAATTTTGTCTCTCGGTTTTAGCCTATTTTCTCGGTTTAAGCCTGTTGTGGGATAGAATGGGTTTAAATGTTGTCTAAACACTCCAAATTCATCCCGAACTCTTACAATTAGTCAAATGCATTGGGTTGTCACACTTTGTGACCCTAGAAACAGTAACAAAGCTGTTTACTACTTAGAATCAATGTTTTCTTGGTTTTTGCCTGGTTCGGGACAAAATGGGTAAAAGTGGTGTCTAAACACTCCAAATTCAACCCGAACTCTTATAATTAGTCAAATGCATTGGATTGTTACAGATTTTGACCCTAGAAAGAGTAACATAGCGGTTTCCTGCTTCAAATCAATGTTTTCTCTCGGTTTTAGCCTGTTTTCTCGGTCTAAGCCTGTTTTGGGATAAAACGGGTTTAAGTGTTGTCTAAACACTCCAAATTCATCCTGAACTCTTACAATTAGGCAAATGCATTGGATTGTCACACATTGTAACCCTAGAAACAGTAACAAAGCTGTTTACTACTTAGAATCAATGTTTTCTCGGTTTTTGGCTGCTTCGGGACAAAATGGGTAAAAGTGGTCTCTAAACACTCCAAATTCAACCCGAACTCTTATAATTAGTCAAATGGATTGGCTTGTTACATATTTTGACCCTAAAAAGAGTAACATAGCTGTTTACTGCTTCAAATCAATGTTTTGTCTCGGTTTAAGCCTGTTTTCTCGGTTTAACCTTGTTTTGGGATAAAATGGGTTTAAGTGTTTTCTAAACACTCCAAATTCATCCCGAACTCTTACAATTAGTCAAATGCATTGGGTTGTCACACATTGTGACCCTAGAAACAGTAACAAAGCTGTTTACTACTTAGAATCAATGTTTTCTTGGTTTTTGCCTGCTTCGGGACAAAATGGGTAAAAGTGGTCTCTAAACACTGCAAATTCAACCCGAACTCTTATAATTAGTCATAAGGATTGGAATGTTACATATTTTTACCCTTGAAAGAGTAACATAGTTGTTTACTGCTTCGAATCAATGTTTTCTCTCGGTTTTAGCCTGTTTTCTCGGTTTAAGCTTGTTTTGGGATAAAATGGGTTTAAATGTTGTCTAAACACTCCAAATTCATCCTGAACTCTTATAATTAGGCAAATGCATTGGATTGTCACACATTGTAACCCTAGAAACAGTAACAAAGCTGTTTACTACTTAGAATCAATGTTTTCTCGGTTTTTGCCTGCTTCGGGACAAAATGGGTAAAAGTGGTATCTAAACACTCCAAATTCAACCCGAACTCTTATAATTAGTCAAATGCAGTGGATTGTTACATATTTTGACCCTAGAAATATTAACATAGCTGTTTACTGCTTCGAATCAATGTTTTCTCTCGGTTTTAGCCTGTTTTCTCGGTTTAAGCTTATTTTGGGATAAAATGGGTTTAAATGTTGTCTAAACACTCCAAATTCATCCTGAACTCTTACAATTAGGCAAATGCATTGGATTGTCACACATTGTAACCCTAGAAACAGTAACAAAGCTGTTTACTACTTAGAATCAATGTTTTCTCGGTTTTTGCTTGCTTCGGGACAAAATGGGTAAAAGTGGAATCTAAACACTCCAAATTCAACCCGAACTCTTATAATTAGTCAAATGCAGTAGATTGTTACATATTTTGACCCTAGAAATATTAACATAGCTGTTTACTGCTTCGAATCAATGTTTTCTCTCGGTTTTAGCCTGTTTTCTTGGTTTAAGCTTGTTTTGGGATAAATGGGTTTAAGTGTTTTCTAAACACTCCAAATTCATCCCGAACTCTTACAATTAGTCAAATGCATTGTATTGTCACACATTTTGACCCTAAAAACAGTAACAAAGCTGTTTACTGCTTAGAGTCAATGTTTTCTCGGTTTTAGCCTGTTTCGGGATACAATGGGTAAAAGTGGTGTCTAAACACTCCAAATTCAACCTGGACTGTTATAATTAGTCAAATGCATTTGATTGTTACATATTTTGACTCTAGAAAGAGTAGCATAGCTGTTTACTGCTTAGAGTCAATGTTTTCTCTCGGTTTAAGCTTGTTTTGGGATAAAACAGGTTAAAGTGTTGCCTAAACACTCCAAATTCATCCCGAACTCTTAAAATTAGTAAAATGCATTGTAATGTCACACATTCTTATCGTAGAAACAGTAACAAAGCTGTTTACTACTTCAAATCAATGTTTTCTCGGTTTTAGCCTGTTGTGGGACAAAATGGGTATAATTGGTGTCTAAACACTCCAAATTTAACCGGAACTCTTCTAATAAGTCAAATGCATTGGATTGTAACATATTATGACCCTAGATAGAGTAACGTAGCTGTTTACTGCTTCGAATCAATTTTGTCTCTCGGTTTTAGCCTATTTTCTCGGTTTAAGCCTGTTGTGGGATAAAATGGGTTTAAATGTTGTCTAAACACTCCAAATTCATCCCGAACTCTTACAATTAGTCAAATGCATTGGGTTGTCACACATTGTGACCCTAGAAACAGTAACAAAGCTTTTTACTACTTAGAATCAATGTTTTCTTGGTTTTTGCCTACTTAGGGACAAAATGGGTAAAAGTGGTCTCTAAACACTCCAAATTTAACCGGAACTCTTCTAATAAGTCAAATGCATTGGATTGTAACATATTATGTGTTGGGATTTCAAGAGAGAAGGCTCTTGACAAAGGAGAGACAACTCCCAATGATTGAATCTCCTTATACCCACAACAAACTAACTCGATCTCAAGGGGAAGAAGAGGTAATCAACTTGTGATGAACTCCCCATAAATTAGCTTGATAGAAGCCTAAGAAAGAGAGTAAATAAGAAGAGTTTAGGTGATATTTGAGAAGAGAATCGGCTGCCTTAAGGGCAGCCTCTAACCTTTATCCCTTAAACACTCTACATTGGAAATAAGAACAAGAACAAGTGTAGAGAGGGAAATTGATTCTCTTAATATTGAATAGAATGGTGTTAATTTACATATGAGCTCAATTACAGCTTAATATAGGCATTCAAAGTGCCTTATGACCGTTAGAGAGGAGATGAGAGTTGAGAGGGACATTAAGAGAGAGAATGATGCTTTCCCCCAAGCTGATAGTGACATCTTGGTGCTTTCCTCACACATGTGACTTGATTTCTCTCCTTCTCTTCCTTTCCTTTGTGAGACATTTAACTTCTTCTTGGGCCTCTTCTTCTTATAAGGCTTTTGCTTCAAAACTCTTCTCACATTGCACTTATGGCCTTGCTGACCTCTTTCATTCTTCACACGGCCCACACGACCTTACCGGCCGTTCTCCTTGTGTTCGCGGCCTTACTGGCCGCTCTCATACCACTTATGGCCTTACCGGCCACTCTTCCTGTGCTCACGGCCTTACCGGCCGCTTCTCTTCTTCTTTCACAGCTCGGCCTCACCGGCCTCTCTCTCACTTCTCCTTCTTACATTCTAATACTCCCCCGCACGCTTGATCGTCGGGACACCATGAGGACCAAAGATCAAGAGTGGACTAGTGTCGACTACCTCATTAAAAACCTGAACAAAGAAAACCACTTGGGATAAAACTTTGTTGAGGGAAAAAGAGTATAGCCTTCACTGTCCTTGATGTCTCTTGATCTTGGTTTGTAAAGAACCAGCTCTCTTCTCTTCAGTTCTTTGAACCGCTACACTTCCTTAGCCCTTCTTGTCTTTAACACACTTCTTATGATCTCCATCCTTGCACTTTACGAATTTCTTTGAGGCTCTCATAATCTCCTTTACCCTTTAAACAAGTGATAAAGAAGAAAGAATAAGTGTAAGTTATGAGGAATATCAAAGAAAATTTTAAAGAAAATATGACAATTTAAGAAGAGAACATATGAAAGAGTAAAGACTAGCAATGGAGCTAAGATAATGAATTTAAGAAATTTAAATAGAGTAGAGTTTAGAGCACAGCCTTTTTGGTGTTCTTGATGGATAGGAAGGAGAGATTTGATCATTGATGCGGTTTGAACTCTCTTCTTGAGACCGCTTCTCTAACCATGGTTTTAACCCGGCCAGTTTTCACGTCAAAACCCGCCTGTCTGAGCAATAACGTCTAACCCGGCCAGTTTTCACGTCAGAATGATATATGTCCACTGAACCGGACATAACTTTCGAACGGCTGCTCGGATTGGTATGATTTCACTTCCACTGGCAAGAAGACTCTATGGTCCAGAACCATTGTGAAGAACGCGGAAGCTGAATCGCAGTGGAAGGCTTTCGTCCGAGTCGATCTTTGAGACGCTTCTTTGAAAACATGGTTTTGAAACCTTGGCACACCAACGACCTTAAAGTCTTGTGCACCTCCAATCTTTGACACTCATCAAACGTGGGATTGATTCATCATTTCACACCAGTTTTCTTCTCCCCTTGCTCATCTACCATAGACCATTCCTCTTGAACAACTTCTTGAGTTCGCCGGCCGGACTCCCTCTTGGTGTTGCCTTGAGCTTTGACTTGGTTAGACTCGCCTAAGAGGACATCACTTCTGGTTGCGAATGGTTCTAGCTCCCCCGTAAGCTTCTAGTGCCTCCATTTGTATCCAGCTCCTAATTGTTGACACTACCACACATGCTTTGGAGTTGATTCATCACCTTCCACCAACTTGATGGCCATCGGTTCTAACATCCAAGCATTGTGATGCGCCAACCACTTCACCATCTTTAAATAATGAACCTGTTTGAGATCAAGACAGATTCTAAACAAGAGATGGTGAGAGATTAGAGAATAGAGAATATTACTGAAAATAAAAGAGAATTTAGAGAATAAGTAACCAAGAGAATATAGAGTATAAGTGAGGGTATAAGGGAGAATAGAGAATTTTCTCAAGAGTTCAAATGGACAGAGTTTTGCTCTGTTTTCTTGAGTTTTGCGGAAGCTTTAACAGCCAAGAGCATCCAATTCAACAAGCTTTTGGTGCTTTAATGGCTGAAACACAATGGACCATTGGACAATTAATTTATCCAACGGTTAAGACACAACTCATGGTAGATTCACTTAAACCAAGTGTTCTCCAAGAGCTTAAGGCCTTCAAGAACCACAAAATAGCATATAGAAGATGCTTTCCATGTTCAAATTCAAATAAAAGTTAAAAGCACCTTTGGAACAACCTTTTGTCCATCGGTTAAAACAATGCATCCTTGGACCAGCTTTAATCTATTTGACCAAGCGGACCATATATGCTAAAAACAAGATCTCTCTCTTCCTCAAGCTCGAATTTGGTCATGCCAACAAGGCCATAAACAAGCTTTCTCAATATTGAGATGAAAGAGAATCGATTTAACAACTAAGCGGATTTAAAGCTTTAACTAAGCTAACTCCTAAAAGAAATTAAAAGACTGACTTGAGAACGAGTTTGAATCACCAAGAACAGAACCTGCTCTGATACCATGTTGGGATTTCAAGAGAGAAGGCTCTTGACAAAGGAGAGACAACTCCCAATGATTGAATCTCCTTATACCCACAACAAACTAACTCGATCTCAAGGGGAAGAAGAGGTAATCAACTTGTGATGAACTCCCCATAAATTAGCTTGATAGAAGCCTAAGAAAGAGAGTAAATAAGAAGAGTTTAGGTGATATTTGAGAAGAGAATCGGCTGCCTTAAGGGCAGCCTCTAACCTTTATCCCTTAAACACTCTACATTGGAAATAAGAACAAGAACAAGTGTAGAGAGGGAAATTGATTCTCTTAATATTGAATAGAATTGTGTTAATTTACATATGAGCTCAATTACAGCTTAATATAGGCATTCAAAGTGCCTTATGACCGTTAGAGAGGAGATGAGAGTTGAGAGGGACATTAAGAGAGAGAATGATGCTTTCCCCCAAGCTGATAGTGACATCTTGGTGCTTTCCTCACACATGTGACTTGATTTCTCTCCTTCTCTTCCTTTCCTTTGTGAGACATTTAACTTCTTCTTGGGCCTCTTCTTCTTATAAGGCTTTTGCTTCACAACTCTTCTCACATTGCACTTATGGCCTTGCTGACCTCTTTCATTCTTCACACGGCCCACACGACCTTACCGGCCGTTCTCCTTGTGTTCGCGGCCTTACTGGCCGCTCTCATACCACTTATGGCCTTACCGGCCACTCTTCCTGTGCTCACGGCCTTACCGGCCGCTTCTCTTCTTCTTTCACAGCTCGGCCTCACCGGCCTCTCTCTCACTTCTCCTTCTTATATTCTAATATTTTGACCCTAGAAATATTAACATAGCTGTTTACTGCTTCGAATCAATGTTTTCTCTCGGTTTTAGCCTGTTTTCTCGGTTTAAGCTTATTTTGGGATAAAATGGGTTTAAATGTTGTCTAAACACTCCAAATTCATCCTGAACTCTTACAATTAGGCAAATGCATTGGATTGTCACACATTGTAACCCTATAAACAGTAACAAAGCTGTTTACTACTTAGAATCAATGTTTTCTCGGTTTTTGCTTGTTTCGGGACAAAATGGGTAAAAGTGGAATCTAAACACTCCAAATTCAACCCGAACTCTTATAATTAGTCAAATGCAGTGGATTGTTACATATTTTGACCCTAGAAATATTAACATAGCTGTTTACTGCTTCGAATCAATGTTTTCTCTCGGTTTTAGCCTGTTTTCTCGGTTTAAGCTTGTTTTGGGATAAATGGGTTTAAGTGTTTTCTAAACACTCCAAATTCATCCCGAACTCTTACAATTAGTCAAATGCATTGTATTGTCACACATTTTGACCCTAAAAACAGTAACAAAGCTGTTTACTGCTTAGAGTCAATGTTTTCTCGGTTTTAGCCTGTTTCGGGATACAATGGGTAAAGGTGGTGTCTAAACACTCCAAATTCAACCTGGACTATTATAATTAGTCAAATGCATTTGATTGTTACATAGTTTGAATCTAGAAAGAGTAACATAGCTGTTTAATGCTTCGAATCAATGTTTTCTCTCGGTTTAAGCCTGTTTTGGGATAAAACATGTTAAAGTGTTGCCTAAACACTCCAAATTCATCCCGAACTCTTAAAATTAGTAAAATGCATTGTAATGTCACACATTCTTATCCTAGAAACAGTAACAAAGCTGTTTACTACTTCAAATCAATGTTTTCTCGGTTTTAGCCTGTTGCGGGACAAAATGGGTATAATTGGTGTCTAAACACTCCAAATTTATCCGGAACTCTTCTAATAAGTCAAATGCATTGGATTGTAACATATTATGACCCTAGATAGAGTAACGTAGCTGTTTACTGCTTCGAATCAATTTTGTCTCTCGGTTTTAGCCTATTTTCTCGGCTTAACCTTGTTTTGGGATAAAATGGGTTTAAGTGTTTTCTAAACACTCCAAATTCATCCCAAACTCTTACAATTAGTCAAATGCATTGGGTTGTCACACATTGTGACCCTAGAAACAGTAACAAAGCTGTTCACTACTTAGAATCAATGTTTTCTTGGTTTTTGCCTGCTTCGGGACAAAATGGGTAAAAGTGGTCTCTAAACACTGCAAATTCAACCCGAACTCTTATAATTAATCAAAAGGATTGGAATGTTACATATTTTTACCCTCGAAAGAGTAACATAGTTGTTTACTGCTTCGAATCAATGTTTTCTCTCGGTTTTAGCCTGTTTTCTCGGTTTAAGCTTGTTTTGGGATAAAATGGGTTTAAATGTTGTCTAAACACTCCAAATTCATCCTGAACTCTTACAATTAGGCAAATGCATTGGATTGTCACACATTGTAACCCTAGAAACAGTAACAAAGCTGTTTACTACTTAGAATCAATGTTTTCTCGGTTTTTGCCTGCTTCGGGACAAAATGGGTAAAAGTGGTCTCTAAACACTCCAAATTCAAGCCGAACTCTTATAATTAGTCAAATGGATTGGCTTGTTACATATTTTGACCCTAAAAAGAGTAACATAGCTGTTTACTGCTTCAAATCAATGTTTTGTCTCGGTTTTAGCCTATTTTCTCGGTTTAAGGTTGTTGTGGGATAAAATGGGTTTAAATGTTCTCTAAACAATCCAAATTCATCCCGAACTCTTACAATTAGTCAAATGCATTGGGTTGTCACACATTGTGACCCTAGAAACAGTAACAAAGCTGTTCACTACTTAGAATCAATGTTTTCTTGGTTTTTGCCTGCTTCGGGACAAAATGGGTAAAAGTGGTCTCTAAACACTGCAAATTCAACCCGAACTCTTATAATTAATCAAAAGGATTGGAATGTTACATATTTTTACCCTTGAAAGAGTAACATAGTTGTTTACTGCTTCGAATCAATGTTTTCTCTCGGTTTTAGCCTGTTTTCTCGGTCTAAGCCTGTTTTGGGATAAAACGGGTTTAAGTGTTGTCTAAACACTCCAAATTCATCCCGAACTCTTACAATTAGGCAAATGCATTGGGTTGTCACACATTGTAACCCTAGAAACAGTAACAAAGCTGTTTACTACTTAGAATCAATGTTTTCTCGGTTTTTGCCTGCTTCGGGACAAAATGGGTAAAAGTGGTATCTAAACACTCCAAATTCAACCCGAACTCTTATAATTAGTCAAATGGATTGGCTTGTTACATATTTTGACCCTAAAAAGAGTAACATAGCTGTTTACTGCTTCGAATCAATGTTTTGTCTCGGTTTTAGCCTGTTTTCTTGGTTTAACCTTGTTTTGGGATAAAATGGGTTTAAGTGTTTTCTAAACACTCCAAATTCATCCCGAACTCTTACAATTAGTCAAATGCATTGGGTTGTCACACATTGTGACCCTAGAAACAGTAACAAAGCTGTTTACTACTTAGAATCAATGTTTTCTTGGTTTTTGCCTGCTTCGGGACAAAATGGGTAAAAGTGGTCTCTAAACACTGCAAATTCAACCCGAACTCTTATAATTAGTCAAAAGGATTGGAATGTTACATATTTTTACCCTTGAAAGAGTAACATAGTTGTTTACTGCTTCGAATCAATGTTTTCTCTCGGTTTTAGCCTGTTTTCTCGGTTTAAGCTTGTTTTGGGATAAAATGGGTTTAAATGTTGTCTAAACACTCCAAATTCATCCTGAACTCTTACAATTAGGCAAATGCATTGGATTGTCACACATTGTAACCCTAGAAACAGTAACAAAGCTGTTTACTACTTAGAATCAATGTTTTCTCGGTTTTTGGCTGCTTCGGGACAAAATGGGTAAAAGTGGTATCTAAACACTCCAAATTCAACCCGAACTCTTATAATTAGTCAAATGGATTGGCTTGTTACATATTTTGACCCTAAAAAGAGTAACATAGCTGTTTACTGCTTCGAATCAATGTTTTGTCTCGGTTTTAGCCTGTTTTCTTGGTTTAACCTTGTTTTGGGATAAAATGGGTTTAAGTGTTTTCTAAACACTCCAAATTCATCCCGAACTCTTACAATTAGTCAAATGCATTGGGTTGTCACACATTGTGACCCTAGAAACAGTAACAAAGCTGTTTACTACTTAGAATCAATGTTTTCTTGGTTTTTGCCTGCTTCGGGACAAAATGGGTAAAAGTGGTCTCTAAACACTGCAAATTCAACCCGAACTCTTATAATTAGTCAAAAGGATTGGAATGTTACATATTTTTATCCTTGAAAGAGTAACATAGTTGTTTACTGCTTCGAATCAATGTTTTCTCTCGGTTTTAGCCTGTTTTCTCGGTTTAAGCTTGTTTTGGGATAAAATGGGTTTAAATGTTGTCTAAACACTCCAAATTCATCCTGAACTCTTACAATTAGGAAAATGCATTGGATTGTCACACATTGTAACCCTAGAAACAGTAACAAAGCTGTTTACTGCTTAGAATCAATGTTTTCTCGGTTTTTGCCTGCTTCGGGACAAAATGGGTAAAAGTGGTATCTAAACACTCCAAATTCAACCCGAACTCTTATAATTAGTCAAATGCAGTGGATTGTTACATATTTTGACCCTAGAAATATTAACATAGCTGTTTACTGCTTCGAATCAATGTTTTCTCTCGGTTTTAGCCTGTTTTCTCGGTTTAAGCTTGTTTTGGGATAAATGGGTTTAAGTGTTTTCTAAACACTCCAAATTCTTCCCGAACTCTTACAATTAGTCAAATGCATTGTATTGTCACACATTTTGACCCTAAAAACAGTAACAAAGCTGTTTACTGCTTAGAGTCAATGTTTTCTCGGTTTTAGCCTGTTTCGGGACACAATGGGTAAAAACGGTGTCTAAACACTCCAAATTCAACCCGCACTATTATAATTAGTTAAATGCATTTGATTGTTATATATTTTGACTCTAGAAAGAGTAACATAGCTGTTTAATGCTTCGAATCAATGTTTTCTCTCGGTTTAAGTCTGTTTTGGGATAAAACAGGTTAAAATGTTGCCTAAACACTCCAAATTCATCCCGAACTCTAAAAATTAGTAAAATGCATTGTAATGTCACACATTCTTACCCTAGAAACAGTAACAAAGCTGTTGACTACTTCAAATCAATGTTTTCTCGGTTTTAGCCTGTTTCGGGACAAAATGGGTATAATTGGTGTCTAAACACTCCAAATTCAACCGGAACTCTTCTAATAAGTCAAATGCATTGGATTGTAACATATTATGACCCTGATAGAGTAACGTAGCTGTTTACTGCTTCGAATCAAATTTGTCTCTCGGTTTTAGCCTATTTTCTCGGTTTAAGCCTGTTGTGGGATAAAATGGGTTTAAATGTTGTCTAAACACTCCAAATTCATCCCGAACTCTTAAAATTAGTAAAATGCATTGGGTTGTCACACATTCTTACCCTAGAAACTGTAACAAAGCTGTTTACTACTTCATATCAATGTTTTCTTGGTTTTAGCCTGTTGCGGGACAAAATGGGTATAATTGGTGTCTAAACACTCCAAATTCAACCGGAACTCTTCTAATAAGTCAAATACATTGGATTGTAACAAACTATGACCCTAGATAGAGTAACATAGCTGTTTACTGCTTCGAATGAATTTTGTCTCTCGGTTTTAGCCTATTTTCTCGGTTGAAGCTTGTTGTGGATAAAATGGGTTTAGATGTTGTCTAAACACTCCAAATTCATCCCGAACTCTTACAATTAGTCAAATGTATTGGGTTGTCACATATTGTGACCCTAGACACAGTAACAAAGCTGTTTACTACGTAGAATCAATGTTTTCTCCGTTTTTGTCTGCTTCGGGACAAAATGGGTAAAAGTGGTATCTAAACACTCCAAATTCAACCCGAAATCTTATAATTAGTCAAATGCAGTGTATTGTTACATATTTTGACCCTAGAAATAGTAACATAGCTGTTTACTGCTTCGAATCAATGTTTTCTCTCGGTTTTAGCCTGTTTTCTCGGTTTATGCTTGTTTTGTTATAAAATGGGTTTAACTGTTGTCTAAACACTCCAAATTCATCCTGAGCTCTTACAATTAGTCAAATGCAGTTTATTGTCACACATTCTGACCCTAAAAACAGTAACAAAGCTGTTTACTGCTTAGAGTCAATGTTTTCTCGGTTTTAGCCTGTTTCGGGATATAATGGGTAAAAGTGGTGTCTAAACACTCCATATTCAACCCGAACAATTATAATTAGTCAAATGCATTTGATTGTTACATATTTTGACTCTAGAAAGAGTAACATAGCTGTTTAATGCTTCGCATCAATGTTTTATCTCGGTTTAAGCCTGTTTTGGAATAAAACAGGTTAAAGTGTTGTCTAAACAGTCCAAATTCATCCCGAACTCTTAAAATTAGTAAAATGCATTGTAATGTCACAGATTCTTATCCTAGAAACAGTAACAAAGCTGTTTACTACTTCAAATCAATGGTTTCTCGGTTTTAGCCTGTTACGGGACAAAATGGGTATAATTGGTGTCTAAACACTCCAAATTTAACCGGAACTCTTCTAATAAGTCAAATGCATTGGATTGTAACATATTATGACCCTAGATAGAGTAATGTAGTTGTTTACTGCTTTGAATCAATTTTAACTCTTGGTTTTAGCCTATTTTCTCGGTTTAAGGTTGTTGTGGGATAAAATGGGTTTAAATGTTCTCTAAACAATCCAAATTCATCCCGAACTCTTACAATTAGTCAAATGCATTGGGTTGTCACACATTGTGACCCTAGAAACAGTAACAAAGCTGGTTACTACTTAGAATCAATGTTTTCTTGGTTTTTGCCTGCTTTGGGACAAAATGGGTAAAAGTGGTATCTAAACACTCCAAATTCAACCCGAACTCTTATAATTAGTCAAATGCAGTGGATTGTTACATATTTTGACCCTTGAAAGAGTAACATAGCTGTTTACTGCTTCGAATCAATGTTTTCTCTCGGTTTTTGCCTGTTTTTTCGGTTTAAGCTTGTTTTGGGATAAAATGGGTTTAAATGTTGTCTAAACACTCCAAATTCATCCTGAACTCTTACAATTAGGCAAATGCATTGGATTGTCACACATTGTAACCCTAGAAACAGTAACAAAGCTGTTTACTACTTAGAATCAATGTTTTCTCGGTTTTTGGCTGCTTCGGGACAAAATGGGTAAAAGTGGTCTCTAAACACTCCAAATTCAACCCGAACTCTTATAATTAGTCAAATGGATTGGCTTGTTACATATTTTGACCCTAAAAAGAGTAACATAGCTGTTTACTGCTTCAAATCAATGTTTTGTCTCGGTTTTAGCCTGTTTTGGGATAAAACAGGTTAAAATGTTGCCTAAACACTCCAAATTCATCCCGAACTCTAAAAATTAGTAAAATGCATTGTAATGTCACACATTCTTACCCTAGAAACAGTAACAAAGCTGTTTACTACTTCAAATCAATTTTTTCTCGGTTTTAGCCTATTTCAGGACAAAATGGGTATAATTGGTGTCTAAACACTCCAAATTCCATCGGAACTCTTCTAATAAGTCAAATGCATTGGATTGTAACATATTATGACCCTAGATAGAGTAATGTAGCTGTTTACTGCTTCGAATCAATTTTTTCTCTCGGTTTTAGCCTATTTTCTCGGTTTAAGCCTGTTGTGGGATAAAATGGGTTTAAATGTTGTCTAAACACTCCAAATTCATCCCGAACTCTTAAAATTAGTAAAATGCATTGGGTTGTCACACATTCTTACCCTAGAAACAGTAACAAAGCTGTTTACTACTTCATATCAATGTTTTCTCGGTTTTAGCCTGTTGCGGGACAAAATGGGTATAATTGGTGTCTAAACACTCCAAATTCAACCGGAACTCTTCTAATAAGTCAAATGCATTGGATTGTAACATATTATGACCCTAGATAGAGTAATGTAGCTGTTTACTGCTTCGAATCAATTTTGTCTCTCGGTTTTAGCCTATTTTCTCGGTTTAAGCCTGTTGTGGGATAAAATGGGTTTAAATGTTGTCTAAACACTCCAAATTCATCCCGATCTCTTAAAATAAGTAAAATGCATTGGGTTGTCACACATTCTTACCCTAGAAACAGTAACAAAGCTGTTTAATACTTCATATCAATGTTTTCTCGGTTTTAGCCTGTTGCGGGACAAAATGGGTATAATTGGTGTCTAAACACTCCAAATTCAACCGGCACTCTTCTAATAAGTCAAATGCATTGGATTATAACATACTATGACCCTAGATAGAGTAACATAGCTGTTTACTGCTTCGAATCAATTTTGTCTCTCGGTTTTAGCCTATTTTCTCGGTTGAAGCTTGTTGTGGGATAAAATGGGTTTAGATGTTGTCTAAACACTCCAAATTCATCCCGAACTCTTAAAATTAGTCAAATGTATTGGGTTGTCACACATTGTGACCGTAGAAACAGTAACAAAGCTGTTTACTACGTAGAATCAATGTTTTCTCGGTTTTTGTCTGCTTCAGGACAAAATGGGTAAAAGTGGTATCTAAACACTCCAAATTCAACCCGAACTCTTATAATTAGTCAAATGCAGTGTATTGTTACATATTTTGACCCTAGAAATAGTAACATAGCTGTTTACTGCTTCGAATCAATGTTTTCTCTCGGTTTTAGCCTGTTTTCTCGGTTTAAGCTTGTTTTGGGATAAAATGGGTTTAAGTGTTGTCTAAACACTCCAAATTCATCCTGAACTCTTACAATTAGTCAAATGCATTTTATTGTCACACATTCTGACCCTAAAAACAGTAACAAAGCTGTTTACTGCTTAGAGTCAATGTTTTCTCGGTTTTAGCCTGTTTCGGGATATAATGGGTAAAAGTGGTGTCTAAACACTCCATATTCAACCCGAACTATTATAATTAGTCAAATGCATTTGATTGTTACATATTTTGACTCTAGAAAGAGTAACATAGCTGTTTAATGCTTCGTATCAATGTTTTATCTCGGTTTAAGCCTGTTTTGGAATAAAACATGTTAAAGTGTTGTCTAAACAGTCCAAATTCATCCCGAACTCTTAAAATTAGTAAAATGCATTGTAATGTCTCACATTCTTATCCTAGAAACAGTAACAAAGCTGTTTACTACTTCAAATCAATGTTTTCTCGGTTTTAGCCTGTTGCAGGACAAAATGGGTATAATTGGTGTCTAAACACTCCAAATTTAACCGGAACTCTTCTAATAAGTCAAATGCATTGGATTGTAACATATTATGACCCTAGATAGAGTAATGTAGTTGTTTACTGCTTTGAATCAATTTGAACTCTTGGTTTTAGCCTATTTTCTCGGTTTAAGGTTGTTGTGGGATAAAATGGGTTTAAATGTTCTCTAAACAATCCAAATTCATCCCGAACTCTTACAATTAGTCAAATGCATTGGATTGTCACACATTGTAACCCTAGAAACAGTAACAAAGCTGTTTACTACTTAGAATCAATGTTTTCTCGGTTTTTGCCTGCTTCGGGACAAAATGGGTAAAAGTGGTCTCTAAACACTCCAAATTCAACCCGAACTCTTATAATTAGTCAAATGGATTGGCTTGTTACATATTTTGACCCTAGAAATATTAACATAGCTGTTTACTGCTTCGAATCTATGTTTTCTCTCGGTTTTAGCCTGTTTTCTCGGTTTAAGCTTGTTTTGGGATAAATGGGTTTAAGTGTTTTCTAAACACTCCAAATTCAACCGGAACTCTTCTAATAAGTCAAATGCATTGGATTGTAACATATTATGACCCTAGATAGAGTAATGTAGCTGTTTACTGCTTCGAATCAATTTTGTCTCTCGGTTTTAGCCTATTTTCTCGGTTTAAGCCTGTTGTGGGATAAAATGGGTTTAAATGTTGTCTAAACACTCCAAATTCATCCCGAACTCTTAAAATTAGTAAAATGCATTGGGTTGTCACACATTCTTACCCTAGAAACAGTAACAAAGCTGTTTACTACTTCATATCAATGTTTTCTCGGTTTTAGCCTGTTGCGGGACAAAATGGGTATAATTGGTGTCTAAACACTCCAAATTTAACCGGAACTCTTCTAATAAGTCAAATGCATTGGATTATAACATACTATGACCCTAGATAGAGTAACATAGCTGTTTACTGCTTCGAATCAATTTTGTCTCTCGGTTTTAGCCTATTTTCTCGGTTGAAGCTTGTTGTGGGATAAAATGGGTTTAGATGTTGTCTAAACACTCCAAATTCATCCCGAACTCTTACAATTAGTCAAATGTATTGGGTTGTCACACATCGTAACCCTAGAAACAGTAACAAAGCTGTTTACTACTTAGAATCAATGTTTTCTTGGTTTTTGGCTGCTTCGGGACAAAATGGGTAAAAGTGGTATCTAAACACTCCAAATTCAACCCGAACTCTTATAATTAGTCTAATGCAGTGTATTGTTACATATTATGACCCTAGAAATAGTAACATAGCTGTTTACTGCTTCAAATCAATGTTTTCTCTCGGTTTTAGCCTGTTTTCTCGGTTTAAGCTTGTTTTGGGATAAAATGGGTTTAAGTGTTGTCTAAACACTCCAAATTCATCCTGAACTCTTACAATTAGTCAAATGCATTTTATTGTCACACATTCTGACCCTAAAAACAGTAACAAAGCTGTTTACTGCTTAAAGTCAATGTTTTCTTGGTTTTAGCCTGTTTCGGGATAGAATGGGTAAAAGTGGTGTCTAAACACTCCATATTCAACCCGAACTATTATAGTTAGTCAAATGCATTTGATTATTACATATTTTGACTCTAGAAAGAGTAACATAGCTGTTTAATGCTTCATATCAATGTTTTATCTCGGTTTAAGCCTGTTTTGGAATAAAACATGTTAAAGTGTTGTCTAAACAGTCCAAATTCATCCCGAACTCTTAAAATTTGTAAAATGCATTGTAATGTCACACATTCTTATCCTAGAAACAGTAACAAAGCTGTTTACTACTTCAAATCAATGTTTTCTCGGTTTTAGCCTGTTGCGGGACAAAATGGGTATAATTGGTGTCTAAACACTCCAAATTTAACCGGAACTCTTCTAATAAGTCAAATGCATTGGATTGTAACATATTATGACCCTAGATAGAGTAATGTAGTTGTTTACTGCTTTGAATCAATTTTTTAACTCTTGGTTTTAGCCTATTTTCTCGGTTTAAGATTGTTGTGGGATAAAATGGGTTTAAATGTTCTCTAAACACTCCAAATTCATCCCGAACTCTTACAATTAGTCAAATGCATTGGGTTGTCGCACATTGTGACGCTAGAAACAGTAACAAAGCTGTTTACTACTTAGAATCAATGTTTTCTTGGTTTTTGCCTGCTTCGGGACAAAATGGGTAAAAGTGGTCTCTAAACACTCCAAATTCAACCCGAACTCTTATAATGAGTCAAAAGGATTGGAATGTTACATATTTTGACCCTAGAAAGAGTAACATAGCTGTTTACTGCTTCGAATCAATGTTTTCTCTCGGTTTTAGCCTGTTTTCTCGGTTTAAGCTTGTTTTGGGATAAAATGGGTTTAAATGTTGTCTAAACACTCCAAATTCATCCTGAACTCTTACAATTAGGCAAATGCATTGGATTGTCACACATTGTAACCCTAGAAACAGTAACAAAGCTGTTTACTACTTAGAATCAATGTTTTCTCGGTTTTTGGCTGCTTCGGGACAAAATGGGTAAAAGTGGTCTCTAAACACTCCAAATTCAACCCGAACTCTTATAATTAGTCAAATGGATTGGCTTGTTACATATTTTGACCCTAGAAATATTAACATAGCTGTTTACTGCTTCGAATCTATGTTTTCTCTCGGTTTTAGCCTGTTTTCTCGGTTTAAGCTTGTTTTGGGATAAATGGGTTTAAGTGTTTTCTAAACACTCCAAATTCATCCCAAACTCTTACAATTAGTCAAATGCATTGTATTTTCACACATTTTGACCCTAAAAACAGTAAGAAAGCTGTTTACTGCTTAGAGTCAATGTTTTCTCGGTTTTAGCCTGTTTCGGGATACAATGGGTAAAAGTGGTGTCTAAACACTCCAAATTCAACCCGGACTATTATAATTAGTCAAATGCATTTGATTGTTACATATTTTGACTCTAGAAAGAGTAACATAGCTGTTTAATGCTTCGAATCAATGTTTTCTCTCGGTTTAAGCCTGTTTTGGGATAAAACAGGTTAAAGTGTTGCCTAAACACTCCAAATTCATCCCGGACTCTTAAAATTAGTAATTTTCATTGTAATGTCACACATTCTTATCCTAGAAACAGTAACAAAGCTGTTTACTACTTCAAATCAATGTTTTCTCGGTTTTAGCCTGTTGCGGGACAAAATGGATATAATTGGTGTCTAAACACTCCAAATTTAACCGGAACTCTTCGAATAAGTCAAATGCATTGGATTGTAACATATTATGACCCTAGATAGAGTAACGTAGCTGTTTACTGCTTCGAATCAATTTTGTCTCTCGGTGCCTATTTTCTCGGTTTAAGCCTGTTGTGGGATAAAATGGGTTTAAATGTTGTCTAAACACTCCAAATTCATCCCGAACTCTTACAATTAGTCAAATGCATTGGGTTGTCACACATTGTGACGCTAGAAACAGTAACAAAGCTGTTTACTACTTAGAATCAATGTTTTCTTGGTTTTTGCCTGCTTCGGGACAAAATGGGTAAAAGTGGTCTCTAAACACTCCAAATTCAACCCGAACTCTTATAATGAGTCAAAAGGATTGGAATGTTACATATTTTGACTCTAGAAAGAGTAACATAGCTGTTTACTGCTTCGAATCAATGTTTTCTCTCGGTTTTAGCATGTTTTCTCTCGGTTTTAGCATGTTTTCTCGGTTTAAGCTTGTTTTGGGATAAAATGGGTTTAAATGTTGTCTAAACACTCCAAATTCATCCTGAACTCTTACAATTAGGCAAATGCATTGGATTGTCACACATTGTAACCCTAGAAACAGTAACAAAGCTGTTTACTACTTAGAATCAATGTTTTCTCGGTTTTTGGCTGCTTCGGGACAAAATGGGTAAAAGTGGTATCTAAACACACCAAATTCAACCCGAACTCTTATAATTAGTCAAATGCAGTGGATTGTTAGATATTTTGACCCTAGAAATTTTAACATAGCTGTTTACTGCTTCGAATCAATGTTTTCTCTCGGTTTTAGCCTGTTTTCTCGGTTTAACCTTGTTTTGGGATAAAATGGGTTTAAGTGTTTTCTAAACACTCCAAATTCATCCCGAACTCTTACAATTAGTCAAATGCATTGGGTTGTCACACATTGTGACCCTAGAAACAGTAACAAAGCGGTTTACTACTTAGAATCAATGTTTTCTTGGTTTTTGCCTGCTTCGGGACAAAATGGGTAAAAGTGGTCTCTAAACACTGCAAATTCAACCCGAACTCTTATAATTAGTCAAAAGGATTGGAATGTTACATATTTTTACCCTTGAAAGAGTAACATAGTTGTTTACCGCTTCGAATCAATGTTTTCTCTCGGTTTTAGCCTGTTTTCTCGGTTTAAGCTTGTTTTGGGATAAAATGGGTTTAAATGTTGTCTAAACACTCCAAATTCATCCTGAACTCTTACAATTAGGCAAATGCATTGGATTGTCACACATCGTAACCCTAGAAACAGTAACAAAGCTGTTTACTACTTAGAATCAATGTTTTCTTGGTTTTTGGCTGCTTCGGGACAAAATGGGTAAAAGTGGTATCTAAACACTCCAAATTCAACCCGAACTCTTATAATTAGTCAAATGCAGTGTATTGTTACATATTATGACCCTAGAAATAGTAACATAGCTGTTTACTGCTTCAAATCAATGTTTTCTCTCGGTTTTAGCCTGTTTTCTCGGTTTAAGCTTGTTTTGGGATAAAATGGGTTTAAGTGTTGTCTAAACACTCCAAATTCATCCTGAACCCTTACAATTAGTCAAATGCATTTTATTGTCACACATTCTGACCCTAAAAACAGTAACAAAGCTGTTTACTGCTTAGAGTCAATGTTTTCTCGGTTTTAGCCTGTTTCGGGATAGAATGGGTAAAAGTGGTGTCTAAACACTCCATATTCAACCCGAACTATTATAATTAGTCAAATGCATTTGATTGTTACATATTTTGACTCTAGAAAGAGTAACATAGCTGTTTAATGCTTCGTATCAATGTTTTATCTCTTTTTAAGCCTGTTTTGGAATAAAACATGTTAAAGTGTTGTCTAAACAGTCCAAATTCATCCCGAACTCTTAAAATTAGTAAAATGCATTGTAATGTTACACATTCTTATCCTAGAAACAGTAACAAAGCTGTTTACTACTTCAAATCAATGTTTTCTCGGTTTTAGTCTGTTGCGGGACAAAATGGGTATAATTGGTGTCTAAACACTTCAAATTTAACCGGAACTCTTCTAATAAGTCAAATGCATTGGATTGTAACATATTATGACCCTAGATAGAGTAATGTAGTTGTTTACTGCTTTGAATCAATTTTAACTCTTGGTTTTAGCCTATTTTCTCGGTTTAAGGTTGTTGTGGGATAAAATGGGTTTAAATGTTCTCTAAACACTCCAAATTCATCCCGAACTCTTACAATTAGTCAAATGCATTGGGTTGTCACACATTGTGACGCTAGAAACAGTAACAAAGCTGTTTATTGACCATGGCCGTTTATGTGATAGGCCGTCCGTACGGTCAGGATAGCCTAGGCCATAAGGCCATCAGGCCATGAAGTGAGAAATAAGGAAGAGGAAGAATCACGTGTGCATTTGGTGTCTTGGTGGTTGATTCCACAATTCAAACCAACAAGGACATGTCGCTTTCACCTCATTAATGTTGGACCATGGACCACACAAGTGGCTCTCTCTCTCTCTCTTGTGCCTAACGGCTAATTCTTCTTGTTCTAACTATATCTAGTCTTTTAAACAACATAAGAAACATTCTATTCTAGTCTATTCGATTATTCTCTTTGTTATACACTTATCTCTCTCTTTTATTTAACCTTACAACATCAAAACCTCTCTTATTCTCTTAAGTCTTCCGCTTATTCTAATATGGTATCAGAGCTAGGTTGTTGTTCTTGACAATCTACTCTCCTATTCTTCCATTCTTCATCTCTGTTCACTTGTTTCTTAGTCTTTTCTTCTTTTATTCTCCGGGTAAACGGTTTATCCAACGGTCCATAGCATTTAAACCATGGAAAACACCAAACCCATTGTTACTCCCATTGTTCTTAAGGGAACAAACTACCTGCTGTGGACAAGAACCACAAGAACTGCCCTTGGAGGTCGTGGTCTTTGGAATCATGTCGAAACTGACTATGTTCCAAAGCAAAACCTCAAAGGAGAAGATGAAGGCGCTTCCGAGGTGGAAGTAGAGGAAGAGAGTGAGAGGAAGGCCAAGTGGTTTCAAGAAGACCAAGTTGTTCTATCTGTCCTCCAAAACTCTCTTGACACATCAATCCTTGAAGCCTACTCCTATTGTGAAACGGCCAAGGAGCTTTGGGAAACACTTAAAAGTGTTTATGGTAATGTATCTAACTTGACTAGAGTCTTTGAAGTCAAGAAGGATATAAATGAGCTCAATCAAGATGATGTGGAGTTCACTAAACATCTTGAGAAGTTTAGAGCACTATGGTCCGAACTTGACATGTTACGGCCAAGTACACTCGATCCAATGGTGCTGACCGAAAGGAAGGAGCAAGACAAGGTCTTTGGACTTCTCCTTATCTTAAACCCATCTTTCAATGACCCCTTGAAGCACATCCTCAGGGCTGAGAAGCTACCCTCCTTTGAAGACATCTGCTCTCAAATCCAAAGAGAACAAGGATCGTTTGACCTGTTTAGCGGCAAGGGGGAGCTTGTTACAGCTAACAAAGGAGTGTACAAACAAGAGGATAGGAAGGTGTGGATATGTGACCATTGCAAGAAGCGAGGTCATATGAAAGACAAGTGCTGGATTCTCCATCCCCATCTCAAACCGGCCAAGTTTAAGGCTAACCTATCAAAGGAAGCATCAGATGACAAGGGAGCCGGTTCATCCAAGCAAGGAGATGAGGCGGCCATGACCGCAGCCTATGGAGAAGTGGTGAGGAAATCAGACCTAGAAGCACTCATTCGCTCCATTGCTTCACTCAAAGAGTCTGGTATCTCTCTCTTTACCTCCAAACCGAGTAAATCTCTTGTTGTTGACTCAGGGGCTTCTCATCACATGATTAGTAACCCTAGTTTAATTAACAACATAAAACCGACTTTAGGGAATGTTATTATTGCTAATGGAGAACAAATACCTGTGAAAGGGATAGGGGAATTGAAACTATTTGATAAGACCTCAAAAGCTTTCTTTATGCCTACCTTCACTTCTAATCTTCTATCAGTTAAGAGGGATACTAATGATTTGAATTGTTATGCAATCTTTGGTCCTAATAGTGTTCATTTTCAGGATATTGAGACTGGGAAAGTTCTTGGAGAAGGACAAGGAAATGGAGATCTTTATGTCCTAGAGAAACCCTCACCTAGCTTATCTACTTCTATTAAGTCTTGTTTTGTTGTTAATTCGGACAGTGTGTGGCATGCTAGACTAGGCCATCCTCACTCTAGGGCTCTTGCTTTAATGTTACCAAATGTTTCTTTTGATAACTCAATGTGTGAGTCTTGTATTCTTGGTAAACATTGCAAATCTATTTTCCCTAAGTCCAATACTATTTATGAGCATTGCTTTGATCTAGTGCATTCTGATGTGTGGACCTCACCATGTCTTTCTAGAGATAATAACAAATACTTTGTGACTTTTATTGATGAAAAATCTAAGTATACATGGATTACTTTGTTACCTTCAAAGGATAGAGTATTTGATGCATTCATAAATTTCCAAAATTATGTTACTAATCATTTCAATGCTAAAATTAAGATACTTAGGTCAGACAATGGTGGAGAATATACAAGTCACAAGTTCAAAGAACACTTGGCTAAGCATGGCATTTTACACCAAACCAGCTGTCCATATACACCCCAACAAAATGGTGTGGCCGAGAGGAAGAACAGACACCTCATGGAGGTCGCACGGTCCATGATGTTCCACTCACATGTGACAAGACGATATTGGGGCGATGCCGTGCTGATGGCGTGTTACTTGATTAATCGAACACCAACCAAAGTCCTTAGTGACTTGTCACCGTTTGAGGTATTGAACAAATTTAAACCATCCCTAGATCACTTACGCGTATTCGGTTGTGTTTGTACCAGGGGAACAGCGGAGTAGGCTTGATCCTAAAAACGTGAGGTGCATGTTCATTGGCTATTCCACGACTCAAAAGGGATACAAGTGCTATGATCCAATGACAAGTCGTTTGTATGTTTCTCGAGATGTTCGCTTCATGGAAAATGTGGGCTATTTTGACAACAAGGACTGGAACAGCCTCAAAGACCTCTCCTCCTCACCTAATGACCGGGCCTCTAGCCTAAAATTCCTCCTCGACCACCTTGGGAATTCATCTCCACCGATGGCCCCTACACGGCTTGAGTCAAGTCCAACCAGTACAGAGAATGGACCGGACCTCGCGGCCGTCCCCGAGGATGAATTACCTTCAGATCATGCTCCTCCTGTGCCAACTTCGCCGGCCGGACCCCATGCTGTTTCCTTAAAACCTACTACGGACCACCGGGAAGAGGCTTCCACGGCCAGTGACACGGTTGACGTACAACCAATAGAACTGCCTTCTCAACCGGGTCTACGCCGAAGTGAACGTGTTCGATCTCACCCGTCCACATGGAAGGACAAACGAGTCTACTACAACAGCCAGGCCGTTGCACATCCTATTCAGGCCGTTTGTTCGCTTGAGCTGCTTCCGGTCGAGCACCAAGCTTTCTTTGGCCAAGTCGATGCTCATTGGGTTCCTCAAACTTATGATGAGGCTAAGGCACACCAAGAGTGGTTAGCTTCTGTCCAAGACGAAACTGGTGCCATGATCAGGAACCACACGTGGGATGAGGCTGACCTTCCCAAGGGTAAAAAGGCTGTGAGCTCCAAATGGGTCTTCACCATCAAGTTCTTGAGTACAGGCGCCATTGAACACCACAAGGCTCGACTGGTCGCCCGAGGTTTTACCCAAACATATGGTGATGACTACATGGAGACATTTGCCCCGGTGGCCAAGCTCCATACGGTTCGGGTCATTCTCTCTCTCGCGGTCAACCTCTCGTGGGATCTGTGGCAAATGGATGTCAAAAATGCCTTTCTCCAAGGCGAATTGGACGAAGAGGTTTATATGACGCCTCCTCCGGGCCTTGAAGACTTGGTTGCTCCCGGGAAAGTCTTAAGGCTGCGCAAGGCCATCTATGGCCTCAAGCAGTCTCCGCGGGCCTGGTACCATAAGCTGAGCTCCACCCTCAAAACTCACGGTTTTAGGCGATCAGAGGCCGATCACACCTTTTTTACGCTTCAAACATCCCTTGGCCTGGTCGTGGTCCTTATCTATGTCGACGACATTATTGTGACTGGTGATGATAAAGCTGGCATTGCAGACACCAAGCAATCTCTCAAGTCTGCATTTGAGATCAAGGACCTCGACGAGATCAAATACTTCCTTGGGATTGAAATCTGTCGCTCTCCGGAGGGACTCTTTCTTTCCCAATGCAAGTATACTCTTGACTTGCTAGCTGAAACCGGTAAGCTTGGTGTGTCTCCGGCGGCTACGCCACTAGCTGAGGACTACCAGCTCAAGCGAAAGGGGGAGAGCATTAGGGCAAAAGAAGGCAAGCCGCGAGAGCCCATGGACGAACCATTCCCGGATGTCACACGCTATCGCCGGCTTGTAGGTTAGTTAATATATCTTACCATCACGCGACCTGACATATGTTATGCTGTGAACCAGGTTAGTAAGCACATGAAGGCTCCAAGCAAGTATCAATGGAGCATGGTCGAAAGAATTCTAAGCTATCTCAAAGGCAGTCCGGGTCAAGGCATTTGGATGGGCAAGAATGATAATACTGAACTAGTAGTCTATTGTGATGCGGACTACAATGGGGATACTTTGGATAGGAGGTCAACCACTGGATATTGTACCTTTATCGGTGGGAACCTAGTTACATGGAAGTCAAAGAAGCAGAAGGTGGTATCTTGCTCAAGCGCCGAAGCCGAGTATCGAGCAATGAGGAAGCTAACCAACGAGTTGACTTGGTTGAAGGGGCTTCTCAAGGATCTTGGTATTGACTCAAAACAACCGATTACGATGCATTGTGACAATGAGGCTGCAATCCACATAGCCACCAACTCTGTCTTCCATGAGAGAACCAAGCACATTGAAAGTGATTGCCACAAAGTTAGGGAGAAGATTGAGGAAGGAGTTATACTACCGTGTCACACTCGGAGTCAAGATCAGTTGGCCGATATCTTCACCAAATCTGCAAGTCCTAAGGTTTGTGACTACATTCATACCAAACTTGGGCTTGTAGACATTACAAGACCTTGATCGACTCCTCTAATCCGTGGACAGCACACTCTTTTTCCCTTGACTTAGTTTTGTCCCATGAGGTTTTCTAAACCAAGGTTTTTAATGAGGTGCTGCTTCACGGGTTCCAAGCATAGCCAATTCATTTGGCTAAGCTTGAGGGGGAGTATTGACCATGGCCGTTTATGTGATAGGCCGACCATGGCCGTTTATGTGATAGGCCGTTCGTACGGTCAGGATAGCCTAGGCCATAAGGCCATCAGGCCATGAAGTGAGAAATAAGGAAGAGGTGGCCCTAGAAGCCCACTAGAAAGAAGGATCTCGAATGGAGGAAGAATTACGTGTGCATTTGGTGGCTTGGTGGTTGATTCCACAATTCAAAGCAACAAGGACATGTCGCTTTCACCTCATTAATGTTGGACCATGGACCACACAAGTGGCTCTCTCTCTCTCTCTTGTGCCTAACGGCTAATTCTTCTTGTTCTCACTATATCTAGTCTTGTAAACAACATAAGAAACATTCTATTCTAGTCTATTCGATTATTCTCTTTGTTATACACTTATCTCTCTCTTTTATTTAACCTTACAACATCAAAACCTCTCTTATTCTCTTAAGACTTCCGCTTATTCTAACACTGTTTACTACTTAGAATCAATGTTTTCTTGGTTTCTGCCTGCTTCGGGATAAAATGGGTAAAAGTGGTCTCTAAACACTCCAAATTCAACCCGAACTCTTATAATGAGTCAAAAGGATTGGAATGTTACATATTTTGACCCTAGAAAGAGTAACATAGCTGTTTACTGCTTCGAATCAATGTTTTCTCTCGGTTTTAGCCTGTTTTCTCGGTTTAAGCTTGTTTTGGGATAAAATGGGTTTAAATGTTGTCTAAACACTCCAAATTCATCCTGAACTCTTACAATTAGGCAAATGCATTGGATTGTCACACATTGTAACCCTAGAAACAGTAACAAAGCTGTTTACTACTTAGAATCAATGTTTTCTCGGTTTTTGGCTGCTTCGGGACAAAATGGGTAAAAGTGGTCTCTAAACACTCCAAATTCAACCCGAACTCTTATAATTAGTCAAATGCAGTGGATTGTTACATATTTTGACTCTAGAAAGAGTAACATAGCTGTTTAATGCTTCGAATCAATGTTTTCTCTCGGTTTAAGTTTGTTTTGGGATAAAACGTGTTTAAGTGTTGTCTAAACACTCCAAATTCATCCTGAACTCTTACAATTAGTAAAATGCATTGGATTGTCATACATTCTGACCCTAGAAACAGTGACAAAGCTGTTTACTGCTTCAAATCAATGTTTTCTTGGTTTTAGCCTTTTTCTAGACAAAATGGGTAAAAGTGGTGTCTAAATACTCAAATTCAACCCGAACTCTTATAATTAGTCAAATGCATTGGATTGTTACATATTTTGACGATAGAAATAGTAACATAGCTGTTCACTGCTTCGAATCAATGGTTTCTCTTGGTTTTAGTCTGTTTTTCAAATTTAAGTCTCTTTTGGGATAAAATGGGTTTAAGTGTTGTCTAAACACTCCAAATTCATCCCGACCTCTTAAAATTAGTAAAATGCATTGCACTGTCACACATTCTTACCCTAGAAATAGTAACAAAGCTGTTTACTACTTCATATCAATGTTTTCTCGGTATTAGCTTGTTGCGGGACAAAATGGGTATAATTGGTGTCTAAACACTCCAAATTCAACCGGAACTCTTCTAATAAGTCAAATGCATTGGATTGTAACATACTATGACCCTAGATAGAGTAACATAGCTGTTTACTGCTTCGAATCAATTTTGTCTCTCGGTTTTAGCCTATTTCCTCGGTTTAAGCCTGTTGTGGGATAAAATGGTTGTAAATGTTGTCTAAACACTCCAAATTCATCCTGAACTCTTACAATTAGTCAAATGTATTGGATTGTCACACAATGTGACCCTAGAAACAGTAACAAAGCTGTTTACTACTTAGAATCAATGTTTTCTCGGTTTTTGTCTGCTTCGGGACAAAATGAGTAAAAGTGGTATCTAAACACTCCAAATTCAACCCGAACTCTTATAATTAGTCAAATTCATTAGTTTGTTACATATTTTGACCCTAGAAAGAGTAACATAGCTGTTTACTGCTTCGAATCAATATTTTCTCTCGGTTTTAGCCTGTTTTCTCGGTTTAAGCTTGTTTTGGGATAAAATGGGTTTAAATGATGTCTAAACACTCCAAAATCATCCTGAACTCTTACAATTAGGCAAATGCATTGGATTGCCACACATTGTGACCCTAGAAACAGTAACAAAGCTGTTTACTACTTAGAATCAATGTTTTCTTGGTTTTTGCCTGCTTCGGGACAAAATGGGTAAAAGTGGTCTCCAAACACTCCAAATTCAACCCGAACTCTTATAATTAGTCAAATGGATTGGATTGTTACATATTTTGACCCTAAAAAGAGTAACATAGCTGTTTACTGCTTCAAATCAATGTTTTGTCTCGGTTTTAGCCTGTTTTCTCGGTTTAACCTTGTTTTGGGATAAAATGGGTTTAAGTGTTGTCTAAACCCTCCAAATTCATCACGAACTATTACAATTAGTCAAATGCATTGTATTGTCACACATTTGTCCCTAAAAACAGTAACAAAGCTGTTTACTGCTTAGAGTCAATGTTTTCTCGGTTTTAGCATGTTTCGGGACACAATGGGTAAAAGTGGTGTCTAAACACTCCAAATTCAACCCAAACTATTATAATTAGTCAAATGCATTTGATTGTTACATATTTTGACTCTAGAAAGAGTAACATAGCTGTTTAATGCTTCCAATCAATGTTTTCTCTTGGTTTAAGCCTGTTTTTATTGATCATAAGACACTCGAGACTTGAAGGTGTCCGTACGGCCGTACGTACACTTACCAATAAGGCCGAGCCATATCGAATGAAATGAGAAGAGTGGAGGCTGGACTACTTAGCAAAGCCCATTAGAAGGATCTCGAAGACACAATAGAGCCGTTGGAGGATAAGGTCATGGGTCGCCCCCCTCAAGGAAACCAAGTCATGTCACTATCATCCTTGGGATCGACCCACTCCTTCCTTTATGTCCCTATCAACAAGTTGTCGAGTGTAATAGAGGGGTTGCCCTAGTTTCTTTCCTTGCCATTTAAAGCCCTTAGCCGACATTGTAATGTATATACTAATGGAATCATATGTTTTCTCACTTTTCTTTACATAGTTCACTCAATCTCTCTCAAATTATTCTCTTTGCTTCCGCCTAAACCAACATGGTATCAGAGCAAGTCCTTTGATCCTTGACTCTCTAAATCTAGTTCTGTTCTTCCTTATACTCCTAAACTCTCCAAATACTACTCGTTATTCTTTCTATTCTCATTATTCACCTTATACTACTTCCATTTCAATATTCTACCTAGTTTATTCTATTTTGTCTTTTCAAATCGGTAACAATGGACAACACCAAACCCATTGTGACTCCGGTAGTGCTTAAAAGAGCAAATTACTTGTTGTGGAAGAGAACCACAAAGACCGCACTTAGTGGCCGGAGGCTGTGGATCCATGTTGAAACGGACCAGCTTCCCAAGAAAGCTACTAAGGAAGATGGTAAAGAAGAGAAGGAAGAAGACAAGGAGGCTGATCTCGAGAAGGAAGTTAAGTGGTTCCAAGAAGATCAGACCGTGCTTGCCATTCTCCAAAACTTGCTAGACGCACCTATCCTTGAAGCCTATTCATACTGCGAGACGGCCAAGGAGTTGTGGGAGACGCTAGCGAATGTCTATGGGAACGTGACCAACCTAATCCGAGTGTTTGAAGTCAAGAAGGCAATCAATGGACTTCATCAAGAAGATTTGGAGTACACGAAGCACTTTGGGAAGTTTAGGTCACTATGGGCCGAGCTCGAGATGCTCCGACCGAGTACAATTGATCCGGCCATCCTCAACGAAAGAAAGGAGCAAGACAAGGTGTTTGGCCTCCTACTCACTCTTAACCCGGCGTTTAATGACTTAATCAAGCATATCCTCCGGGGAGACAAGCTGCCTACGCTTGAAGACGTTTGTTCCCAAGTGCAAAAGGAACAAGGTTCCCTTGGTCTCTTTAGTGGAAAGGAAGAATTGACAACTGCAAACAAGGGCGCCTACAAACACGACGACCGGAGAGCCATGGTGTGTGACCACTGCAAAAAGAAGGGACACATGAAGGACAAGTGTTGGATTCTTCACCCTCACCTTAAGCCGGCCAAGTTCAAAGCAAACCTCTCACATGAAGGGTCAAGCGGTCAAGGTTCCGGTGCAGCCAACCAAGGCAGTGCGGCGGCTACGGCTATGGCAGCCTCGTTTGGGGATCTTGTGAGGAAGTCTAACCTGGAGGCTCTCATCAAATCCATTGCCACGCTAAAGGATTCTGGTACCACCTTCTTTGCTTCACAGCCTAGTAAAACCCTTGTTGTTGACTCGGGTGCTTCTCACCACATGATAAGTAACCCTAGTCTTATACACAACATAAAACCGGTTGTGGGTAATGTTATTATTGCTAATGGGGATAGAATACCAGTTGAGGGTGTAGGAGACTTGAAACTATTTGATAAGGTTTCAAAAGCTTTCTTTATGCCTACCTTTACATCTAACCTCTTATCGGTTAAAAGAGCTACAACTGATTTAAACTGCTACACTATCTTTGGTCCTAACAGTGTGTATTTTCAGGATATTAAGACTGGAAAGGTTCTTGGAGGAGGAGATGCTAAGGGAGATCTATATGTCCTAGAGAAAACCTCATCAAGTCCATCTAATTTGTTTTCGCTTATATCGAACCTTAGTAGTATTTCGAGTGATGTTTGGCATGCTAGACTAGGCCATCCTCACTCTAAAGCTTTTAAATTAATGTTGCCTAATGTTTCCTTTGATAATTCAAGTTGTGAACCTTGTATTCTTGGTAAACATTGCAAGTCTATTTTTCCTAAGTCAACTATTATTTATGAACATTGTTTTGATTTAGTGCATTCTGATGTTTGGACTTCACCTTGCTTATCTAGAGATAATAACAAGTATTTTGTGACTTTTATTGATGAAAAATCAAAGTACACTTGGCTTACCTTGTTACCATCAGAATTATGTCACTAATCATTTCAATGCTAAAATAAAGGTACTAAGATCGGACAATGGAGGAGAGTACACAAGTCATAAACTTAGAGCTCACTTGTCCAAACACGGCATACTACAACAAACTAGTTGCCCTTATACGCCCCAGCAAAATGGTGTGGCCGAGAGAAAGAACCGGCATCTCATGGAGGTGGCAAGGGCGAAGATGTTTCAAACCTATGTCACCAAACGCTTTTGGGGAGACGCCGTGATGACAGCTTGTTACCTGATCAATAGGACTCCCACCAAAGTCTTACAAGATAAATCACCATATGAGGTATTGAATCAAATTAAACCCTCATTGGATCACTTACGCGTATTTGGGTGTGTGTGTTTTGTCTTGGTACCAGGTGAACAAAGGACTAAGCTCGACGCCAAAAGCACCAAATGCATGTTCATTGGCTACTCGACGAGTCAAAAAGGGTATAAGTGCTATGATCCCACCACTGGCCGCTTACTTATCTCCCGAGACGTGAAGTTCCTTGAACAACAAGGATACTACGAGACAAAGGACTGGGAAAGCCTCAAGGACCTATCTCATTCCAACTCCGATCGAGCTACCAACCTACGGTTCCTACTGAATCATCTTGGTGTCACAACGCCATCTAGTCGCACGGACCAAGACCAACCTGATCAGACTCAGCATGAACTGATTGAAGGCTCTACACCAACCTCCTCTGAGCTACCTAGTCAAGAAGAAGATCAAGAAAATGCTTCGGAGCCGCTAGATCTCTCCACTGATGAACCTCTTGATTTATCAATCCCGGAGGCTCGTGGTCACCCGAGTGCTGACAATGATACACTCCAACAAGAATCAAGCATAGTTCTCCCTCGTCGAAGTGAACGGTATTGATCATAAGACACTCGAGACTTGAAGGTGTCCGTACGGCCGTCCGTACACTTACCAATAAGGCCGAGCCATATCGAATGAAATGAGAAGAGTGGAGGCTGGATTACTTAGCAAAGCCCATTAGAAGGATCTCGAAGACACAATAGAGCCGTTGGAGGATAAGGTCACGGGTCGCCCCCCTCAAGGAAACCAAGTCATGTCACTATCATCCTTGGGATCGACCCACTCCTTCCTTTATGTCCCTATCAACAAGTTGTCGAGTGTAATAGAGGGGTTGCCCTAGTTTCTTTCCTTGCTATTTAAAGCCCTTAGCCGACATTGTAATGTATATACTAATGGAATCATATGTTTTCTCACTTTTCTTTACATAGTTCACTCAATCTCTCTCAAATTATTCTCTTTGCTTCCGCCTAAACCAACATGGTATCAGAGCAAGTCCTTTGATCCTTGACTCTCTAAATCTAGTTCTGTTCTTCCTTATACTCCTAAACTCTCCAAATACTACTCGCTATTCTTTCTATTCTCATTATTCACCTTATACTACTTCCATTTCAATATTCTACCTAGTTTTTCTATTTTGTCTTTTCAAATCGGTAACAATGGACAACACCAAACCCATTGTGACTCCGGTAGTGCTCAAAGGAGCAAATTACTTGTTGTGGAAGAGAACCACAAAGACCGCACTTAGTGGCCGGGGGCTGTGGATCCATGTTGAAACGGACCAGCTTCCCAAGAAAGCTACTAAGGAAGATGGTAAAGAAGAGAAGGAAGAAGACAAGGAGGCTGATCTCGAGAAGGAAGTTAAGTGGTTCCAAGAAGATCAGACCGTGCTTGCCATTCTCCAAAACTCGCTAGACGCACCTATCCTTGAAGCCTATTCATACTGCGAGACGGCCAAGGAGTTGTGGGAGACGCTAGCGAATGTCTATGGGAACGTGACCAACCTAACCCGAGTGTTTGAAGTCAAGAAGGCAATCAATGGTCTTCATCAAGAAGATTTGGAGTTCACGAAGCACTTTGGGAAGTTTAGGTCACTATGGGCCGAGCTCGAGATGCTCCGACCGAGTACAATTGATCCGGCCATCCTCAACGAAAGAAAGGAGCAAGACAAGGTGTTTGGCCTCCTACTCACTCTTAACCCGGCGTTTAATGACTTAATCAAGCATATCCTCCAGGGAGACAAGCTGCCTACGCTTGAAGACGTTTGTTCCCAAGTGCAAAAGGAACAAGGTTCCCTTGGTCTCTTTAGTGGAAAGGAAGACTTGGCAACTGCAAACAAGGGCGCCTACAAACACGACGACCGGAGAGCCATGGTGTGTGACCACTGCAAAAAGAAGGGACACATGAAGGACAAGTGCTGGATTCTTCACCCTCACCTCAAGCCGGCCAAGTTCAAAGCAAACCTCTCACATGAAGGGTCAAGCGGTCAAGGTTCCGGTGCAGCCAACCAAGGCAGTGCGGCGGCTACGGCTATGGCAGCCTCGTTTGGGGATCTTGTGAGGAAGTCTAACCTGGAGGCTCTCATCAAATCCATTGCCACGCTAAAGGATTCTGGTACCACCTTCTTTGCTTCACAGCCTAGTAAAACCCTTGTTGTTGACTCGGGTTCTTCTCACCACATGATAAGTAACCCTAGTCTTATACACAACATAAAACCGGCTGTGGGTAATGTTATTATTGCTAATGAGGATAGAATACCAGTTGAGGGTGTAGGAGACTTGAAACTATTTGATAAGGATTCAAAAGCTTTCTTTATGCCTACTTTTACATCTAACCTCTTATCGGTTAAAAGAGCTACAACTGATTTAAACTGCTACACTATCTTTGGTCCTAACAGTGTGTATTTTCAGGATATTAAGACTGGAAAGGTTCTTGGAGGAGGAGATGCTAAGGGAGATCTATATGTCCTAGAGAAAACCTCATCAAGTCCATCTAATTTGTTTTCGCTTATATCGAACCTTAGTAGTATTTCGAGTGATGTTTGGCATGCTAGACTAGACCATCCTCACTCTAAAGCTTTTAAATTAATGTTGCCTAATGTTTCCTTTGATAATTCAAGTTGTGAACCTTGTATTCTTGGTAAACATTGCAAGTCTATTTTTCCTAAGTCAACTACTATTTATGAACATTGTTTTGATTTAGTGCATTCTGATGTTTGGACTTTACTTTGCTTATCTAGAGATAATAACAAGTATTTTGTGACTTTTATTGATGAAAAATCAAAGTACACTTGGCTTACTTTATTATCATCTAAAGATAGAGTCTATGATGCATTTGTTAACTTTCAGAATTATGTCACTAATCATTTCAATGCTAAAATAAAGGTACTAAGATCGGACAATGGAGGAGAGTACACAAGTCATAAACTTAGAGCTCACTTGTCCAAACACGGCATACTACAACAAACTAGTTGCCCTTATACGCCCCAGCAAAATGGTGTGGCCGAGAGAACGAACCGGCATCTCATGGAGGTGGCAAGGGCGATTGATATGATCATGAGACCATCCAAGACGACCCTTGAGTCTTGCTCAACAGGAACGAAGTCAAAGATCAAATCTTCCTACCAAAATGCTATTTGGGATGCATTCTTACCGCATCTAGAGCATATCTCGAAGTTGAATCAGTCCAATCAGAGTTTAGGTGAAGGAGTTATTCATTTTACAAATCAGGTGAACTCATGGCTACGCGACTTAGACCTACGAGCATTCAAAGGAGGATTCCGACCAAGCCAGAAGTACTCAAGCTATGAACAAAACTGTTCTGAAATATTGATCCATCCTAGAACCACTGAGAATTGGAAGCACGTTAAAATCAGTTCATACTTGAAAGATATGGATATTTCAAGTCAGTGGATCTGTCCTAGTTCCATTTTCGCGTCTGAGCCAAAGATCGTGTTACGCAGACCAACCCAGAATCAATTTGGACACGAAATCAACTGGAGGATGTCAATGGATCTCTTATGTTTCCAACAAGCTCAAGAACACAAGATTAGGCCAACAAACCACAGCATTACGTCCCATTTGCCAAAGGAGGTGGATCTATTTCTTAACTTGATGAGTTTTAGGTCCAGTTGGTTTAAGAGCTTCCAGAATTATGTTTGGCAACCAGGAGTTGTTTTCTACTAAGTCCAAGATGAAGAAATGATACAGCCCATGCTGTTTCTCATCAGCAAATTGGATCAAGGAGTCAAAGAGAGTTAAAAAGATCAAGGAGGTACTTAATGGGCTAATACAAGAACTTATGGCAAAAGAGAGCATGGGAAATTATTTTGGGGATGATACCTATCAAGTCCAGCCCAGTTTGAGCCTAATTCAAGTCCAAGAAAGCCCAAAATAATCACTTTATTTTGTGGTCAAAGAGAAGTGACGAAAATTGGAGTTCAACTCACCTTGGGAAGGAAACCTTGGGAAGACAAAATTCAAGAGTTGAATCTTCATTCAACTATCTATCTTTATTGTTTTTAGTTTCAAGAATAATACTTGGCTTTGTTACCAAGTTTTCTTATCTTATATAAACTCATGTAAGAGTAAAGAAATAATCAACAATCCAACTTTTTATCAAAACCTTTTCTTTTTGAGAGTGATTCTCTTCTGTTCTTTGTGAACAAAACCGATTGCTTGGTGTGATTCCAACAATCAAAACCGACTACTTGGTGTGATTCCGATAGTCAAAACCCCGATCTCCTTGGTGCGAGGCTGAGAGATCCGATCTTTTTGGTGTGAGGCTGAAAGATCAAACCGGTATATCAAGAGTCTTTCCGCAACTCTTGTGCGACCATTCATTCCACCATCCTTATTCTTGAGGCTTCGTCGTCTTTAGAATGAAGGTGTCTCTATCAACCAACTCGAAGGTGCCGAATCCTTGGGAGGATCATATCAGCGATGATGTTTCAAACCAATGTCACCAAACGCTTTTGGGGAGACGCCGTGATGACAGCTTGTTACCTGATCAATAGGACTCCCACCAAAGTCTTACAAGATAAATCACCATATGAGGTATTGAATCAAATTAAACCCTCATTGGATCACTTACGCGTATTTGGGTGTGTGTGTTTTGTCTTGGTACCAGGTGAACAAAGGACTAAGCTCGACGCCAAAAGCACCAAATGCATGTTCATTGGCTACTCGACGAGTCAAAAAGGGTATAAGTGCTATGATCCCACCACTGGCCGCTTACTTATCTCCCGAGACGTGAAGTTCCTTGAACAACAAGGATACTACGAGACAAAGGACTGGGAAAGCCTCAAGGACCTATCTCATTCCAACTCCGATCGAGCTACCAACCTACGGTTCCTACTGAATCATCTTGGTGTCACAACGCCATCTAGTCGCACGGACCAAGACCAACCTGATCAGACTCAGCATGAACTGATTGAAGGCTCTACACCAACCTCCTCCGAGCTACCTAGTCAAGAAGAAGATCAAGAAAATGCTTCGGAGCCGCTAGATCTCTCCACTGATGAACCTCTTGATTTATCAATCCCGGAGGCTCGTGGTCACCCGAGTGCTAACAATGATACACTCCAACAAGAATCAAGCATAGTTCTCCCTCGTCGAAGTGAACGGCTCAAGTTTCACCCGTCCACTTGGAAAGAAAAACGGGTTTATTACAACAACCAGGCCGTGGCCCATCCGATTCAAGCTGTGTGTTCGCTTGACCTTGTCCCTCAAGAACATGCTGCCTTCCTCACCAAGATCGATGCTCAGTTTATCCCGCAAACCTATGATGAAGCCAAAGAACACAAGGAATGGTTAGATGCTGTTGATGATGAGACAGGGGCCATGATCCGCAATCATACTTGGGACGAGGCAGATCTTCCCAAGGGAAAGAAAGTGGTCAGCTCTAAATGGGTTTTCACAATCAAGTATCTAAGCAATGGTGCTGTGGAACGGTACAAAGCTCGTCTTGTTGCCCGCGGCTTCACCCAGACCTATGGCACCGATTATACGGACACGTTCGCACCGGTGGCCAAACTTCACACGGTTCGTGTTGTTCTCTCACTAGCCACCAATTTATCATGGGACTTATGGCAGATGGACGTCAAGAATGCGTTCCTTCAGGGGGAGCTCGAAGAAGAAGTCTACATGCACCCTCCTCCGGGCTTAGAGGCTATAGTCGCTCCGGGCAAGGTTCTTCGCCTCCGCAAGGCCATCTACGGCTTGAAGCAGTCCTCTAGGGCGTGGTACCACAAACTTAGCTCCACGCTCCGCACGCATGGCTTCAAGCGTTCTGAAGCCGACCACACTCTCTTCACTCTTCGGACTAAAAATGGTCGAGTGGTCGTTCTTGTCTACGTTGATGACATAATCATCACCAGCGATGACCGCGATGGGATCTCTACCACTAAGGCCCTGTTTCACTCCACCTTTGATATTAAGGATCTAGGAGAGCTCAAGTACTTCCTTGGCATTGAAATTTCTCGATCACCAGAGGGGCTGTTTCTCTCTCAACGGAAGTATGCCCTTGATCTTCTCCGTGAAACTGGCAAGCTAGGAGCCAAACCGGCTCCTACACCCCTTGAAGAAGGTTACCAGGTCAAGCGAAAGGGGGAGATGAAGAATGTAACCAAGTTGGCTGAGCCATATGAGGATGTGGGCAGATATCGTAGGCTTGTGGGAAAGCTCATCTACCTTACGATCACAAGACCGGATCTTTGCTATGCAGTAAACCAAGTCAGCCAACACATGAAGGCTCCAACAAAGTTTGATTGGCAAACGCTCGAACGAATTCTTTGTTATCTCAAGGGAAGTCCTGGCCAAGGAATTTGGATGGGGAAGAACAACAACACTGAACTCGTGAGCTATTGTGACGCGGACTATGCAGGTGATACAACTGACCGGAGATCAACCACAGGGTATTGCACGTTCATTGGAGGGAACCTAGTCACTTGGAAGTCGAAGAAACAAAAGGTTGTGTCTCAATCAAGCGCCGAGTCAGAATATAGGGCCATGAAGAAGCTCACCAACGAGCTTACATGGCTCAAAGGTCTTCTCAAGGACCTTGGAGTAAAGACTGAAATACCGATCACCATGCATTGTGACAACAAGGCCGCAATACACATAGCAACCAACTCGGTATTTCATGAAAGAACTAAGCACATTGAGGTAGATTGCCATAAGGTGCGAGAGAAGATAGAAGAGGGTGTGATCCTACCATGTTACACGCCAAGCCAAGAGCAATTGGCGGACATCTTCACAAAGGCTACTAGTCCACAGATTTGCGAATACATCTCCAGCAAACTTGGACTAGTAGACCCTACACATCCATGAATGAACTCCTTTAACCCGTGGAGATCACACTCTTTTCCTTAACATGGTTTTGTCCCATGTGGTTTTCCATGTTAAGGTTTTTAACGAGGTGGTCTCTCGCGGGTTCCAAGCTTAGCCATTCCACTTGGCTAAGCTTGAGGGGGAGTATTGATCATAAGACACTCGAGACTTGAAGGTGTCCGTACGGCCGTCCGTACACTTACCAATAAGGCTGAGCCATATCGAATGAAATGAGAAGAGTGGAGGCTGGACTACTTAGCAAAGCCCATTATAAGGATCTCGAAGACACAATAGAGCCGTTGGAGGATAAGGTCACGGGTCGCCCCCCTCAAGGAAACCAAGTCATGTCACTATCATCCTTGGGATCGACCCACTCCTTCCTTTATGTCCCTATCAACAAGTTGTCGAGTGTAATAGAGGGGTTGCCCTAGTTTCTTTCCTTGCTATTTAAAGCCCTTAGCCGACATTGTAATGTATATACTAATGGAATCATATGTTTTCTCACTTTTCTTTACATAGTTCACTCAATCTCTCTCAAATTATTCTCTTTGCTTCCGCCTAAACCAACAGTCTAAACACTCCAAATTCATCCTGAACTCTTACAATTAGACAAATGCAGTGGCTTGTTACATATTTTGACCCTAGAAATAGTAATATAACTGTTTACTGCTTCGAATCAATGGTTTCTCTTTGTTTTAGTCTGCTTTTTAGATTTATGTCTGTTTTGGGATAAAACGGGTTTAAGTGTTGTCTAATAACTCCAAATTCATCCCGAACTCTTAAAATTAGTAAAATGCATTGCACTGTCACACATTCTTACCCTAGATAAAGAAACAAAGCTGTTTACTACTTCAAATCAATGTTTTCTCGGTTTTAGCCTGTTGCGGGACAAAATGGGTATAATTGGTGTCTAAACACTCCAAATACAACCGGAACTCTTATAATAAGCAAATGCATTGGATTGTAACATATTATGACCCTAGATAGAGTAACATAGCTGTTTACTGTTTCGAATCAATTTGAACTTTTGGTTTCAGCCTATTTTCTCGGTTTAAGCTGTTGTGGGATAAAATGGGTTTAAATGTTCTCTAAACACTCCAAATTCATCCCGAACTCTTACAATTAGTCAAATGCATTGGGTTGTCACACAAAGCTGTTTACTGCTTAGAGTCAATGTTTTCTCGGTTTTAGCCTGTTTCGGGACACAATAGGTAAAAGTAGTGTCTAAACACTCAAATTCAACCCGAACTCTTATAAATAGTCAAATGCAGTGGATTGTTACATATTTTGACCCTAGAAAGAGTAACATAGCTGTTTACTTCTTCGAATCAATGTTTTCTCTCGGTTTACCTGTTTTCTCCGTTTAAGTTTGTTTTGGGATAAAACAGGTTTAAGTGTTGTCTAAACACTCTAAATTTATCCTGAACTCTTACAATTAGGCAAATGCATTGGATTGTCACACATTCTGACCCTAGAAACAGTAAAAAAGCTGTTTACTGCTTCGACTCAATGTTTTCTCGGTTTTAGCCTGTTTCCAGACAAAATGGGTAAAAGTGGTGTCCAAACACTCAAATTCAACCCGAACTCTTATAATTAGTCAAATGCAGTGGATTGTTACCTATTTTGACCCTAGAAAGAGTAACATAGCTGTTTACTTCTTCGAATCAATGTTTTCTCTCGGTTTTAGCCTGTTTTCTCCGTTTAAGTTTGTTTTGGGATAAAACAGGTTTAAGTGTTGTCTAAACACTCTAAATTTATCCTGAACTCTTACAATTAGGCAAATGCATTGGATTGTCACACATTCTGACCCTAGAAACAGTAAAAAATCTGTTTACTGCTTCGACTCAATGTTTTCTCGGTTTTAGCCTGTTTCCAGACAAAATGGGTAAAAGTGGTGTCTAAACACTCAAATTCAACCCGAACTCTTATAATTAGTCAAATGCAGTGGATTGTTACCTATTTTGACCCTAGAAATAGAAACATAGCTGTTTACTGCTTCAAATCAATGGTTTCTCTTGGTTTTAGTCTCTTTTCTAGATTTAAGTCTGTTTTTGGAGAAAACGGGTTTAAGTGTTGTCTAAACAGTCCAAATTCATCCCGAACTCTTAACATTAGTAAAATGCATTGCACTATCACACATTCTTACCCTAGAAACAGTAAAAAAGCTGTTTACTACTTCAAATCAATGTTTTCTCGGTTTTAGCCTGTTGTAGGACAAAATGGGTATAATTGGTGTCTAAACACTCCAAATTCAACCGGAACTCTTCTAATAAGTCAAATGCATTGGATTGTAACATATTTTGACCCTAAAAAGAGTAACATAGCTGTTTACTGCTTCGAATCAATGTTTTCTCTCGGTTTTAGCCTGTTTTCTCGGTTTAAGCTTGTTTTGGGATAAAATGGGTTTAAATGTTGTCAAACACTCCAAATTCATCCTGAACTCTTACAATTAGGCAAATGCATTGGATTGTCACACATTCTGACCCTAGAAACAGTAACAAAGCTGTTTACTGTTTCGAATCAATGTTTTCTCGGTTTTAGCTTGTTTCTAGACAAAATGGGTAAAAGTGGTCTCTGTAATTTGGGATCATGATCACCATGACCGTACAGTCGCCGTCCGTACAACCATGACCGGGCCGTCCGTACAATCCTCACCGGGCCACTCATACCATCTCAAGTGAAAGCCCATGAAAAGCCTTCCATGACTTGTGTGAGACTCAATTCAAGCCTCTAAATCCTTCCCAAGGTGACCGTTGGCGACTTGATGCAAGTGGGAAGGGAGAAGTCAACTAAGTAGTCACATGTGTAGTTAAGGGTTGTATAGGTCGCTTTCACTATGTAAAACCGTGTAGCATCTTGTAGAATATTCCTCTAGCTTATGTCTATATTAGGTATGTACCCATGAACTAAATCAAGTAAGAAAGTTTCTTTCTTCTTCTACACTTTGTCACTTACACTCTCTCCTTCTCTCGTAGACTCACTCAACCGAACACAAACTCTCTTGTTATACACACTCGATCTTTTTACTCTCTTTTGTGTCTAAACTTACATGGTATCAGAGCCATTTCGCTCCTAAGTCTGAACTTCTCACCCACCTTATACTTCCGCTTCATATCCCTTTTTCATTCTCGTTCCGACTTGAAAGTCATTCCTCTTTAACCGTTGGATAATAGCATTGACCAGCGGACAAAACTCCATGGAAGGCACCAAGACCTTGATTGTTCCAGTTACTCTCAAAGGAGAGAACTATTTGTTGTGGGCAAGGACCACAAAGACGGCTCTATGCGGCTGAGGGCTTTGGACCCATATTACATCAAGTGAAGCTCCAAAAGGAGAGCCAACCGAAGACGGCAAAGCTGTAGCCGCAAGTGGTGAAGAAAAATGGTTTCAAGAAGACCAAAGTGTTCTAGCCATTATACAAAACTCTCTCGATGCTCCAATACTCGAGACCTACTCATATTGTGAAACGGCCAAGGATCTATGGGATACCTTGCAAAATGTTTTTGGTAACACTACCAACCTAAATCGAGTATTTGAGATCAAGAGAGCCATCAACAACCTAAGCCAAGAAGACATGGAGTTCACCAAACACTTTGGGAAGTTTCGGTCCCTTTGGGCAGAGCTTGAGATGCTTAGGCCAGCTACACTTGATCCGGCCATCTTGAACGAGAGGCGCGAGCAAGACAAGGTGTTCGGCCTCCTCCTCACGCTAAACCCATCCTACAACGACCTCATCAAGCACATATTGAGGTCAGACAAGCTCCCTAGCCTAGAGGACGTGTGCAGCCAGATTCAAAAGGAACATGGTTCCATGGGGCTGTTTGGAAGCAAGGGGGAGCTTATAACCGCTAACAAGTCTGATGGAGCAACCGCAAACAAGGGCTACTACCGAGGTGACGACAAGAACCCTCCAGTATGCAACCATTGTAAGAAGCCGGACCACTTCAAGAATCAGTGTTGGATTCTCCACCCACATCTCCGAACCAGCCGATCTATGAACAACCGTGGGGCACCAAGAGCTCATCAAGCGACTGTGGAGCCACCAAGCGCCGAGGCAAACCCACGAGTGTCTGACCTGAACGGAACTGCCCTAGCAGCCAACACTGACCTTGTGAGGAAGTCTGACCTCGACGCCCTCATTAAGGCCCTTAAAGAAAACTCCGGTAACTCCTATCTTGCTCTAAATCAAGCTAAACCGCTTATAGTTGATTCTGGTGCATCACATCATATGATTAGTGATTCTAGGTTGATTAGTGATATTAAACCTGCTAATGGTAATGTTGTGATAGCTAATGGTGAAAAGGTACCAGTTAAGGGCATAGGGAATTTGAAATTGTTTGATAAGGAAACTAAAGCCTTGTATATGCCAAATTTCACACCTAACTTACTCTCAGTTAAGAGGGCCACCACTGATTTAAATTGTTATGCAATATTTGGTCCTAACAAGGTTCATTTTCAGGATATTGAGACAAGTAAAGTTCTTGGCCAAGGAGGTTCCAAGGATGACCTTTATGTGCTTGAGGACTTGAACCTATCTTCTTCTTCTGCATCATGTTTTAAGTCGGCTATTATTAAACCTAGGCTAGGAGATCCTCACACTAGAGCTTTAAATCTGATGTTTCCTAATATTTCTTTTAAAAATGATGAGTGTGAGGCTTGTATTCTTGGTAAACATTGCAAATCTGTTTTTCCTAAGTCTATTACTATTTATGAAAATTGTTTTGATTTGGTTCATTCTGATGTTTGGACATCACCTTGTCTATCTAGAGAAAATCAAAAGTATTTTGTCACTTTTATTGATGAGAAGTCTAAATATACCTGGTTAACCCTTTTACCTACTAAGGATCGGGTCCTTGAAGCTTTTATTAGTTTTCAAAAGTATGTCACCAACCATTACAATGCTAAGATCAAAATCTTAAGGTCAGACAATGGTGGTGAGTATACTAGTCATGCCTTCAAACAACACTTGACCAACCATGGAATTATTCATCAAACCAGCTGTCCTTATACTCCACAACAAAATGGTGTGGCTGAACGAAAGAACAGACATCTAATGGAAGTCACCTGGTCCATGATGTTTCACACCAACGTTCCTCGGAGGTTTTGGGGAGACGCAGCCCTTGCAGCCTGCTACCTCATTAACCGGATCCCTACAAAGATCCTACATGATCTCTCGCCATTTGAGGTATTGAACAATGATAAACCTACATTTGATCACTTACGAGTATTTGCGTGTACTTGCTTTGTGTTGAGACCAGGTGAGTTACGCGATAAACTTGAGGCCAAAAGCACCAAAGCAATGTTCATCGGTTATTCGACTACACAAAAGGGGTATAAATGCTATGATCATGAAGCCAAAAGGGTTGTAGTCTCTCGGGATGTGAAGTTCTTGGAGTCTCAAGGGTACTATAGTAAGAAAAATTGGGAAGACCTACGAGACTTATCAAACTCTGCATTCGATCGAGCAATGAACCTCCGGATCATCCTCGAACGGCTAGGTGTCTCAAACGATCGGGACGCCCCCATTTCACCCGAGCCAAATCCACCAGGAGAGCCTGAGCCACCTATAGAAAGCAGCCCCAGCGAGTCTACCAACCAATCCACACCACTGGCTCCATCCGATCATGAAACGGCTCACCCGGAGAATCTTGAGGATGAGGTTCATCTGGAAGAAACCATTGTGCAACATGACAGTGGCGATGAAGATGATGGCCGTGAGGAAGCTATCCCCTTGAGACGTAGCCAAAGACTCAAGTTCCCACCATCTCACTGGCAAAACACGCGAGTGTACTACAACAATGCTATCGTAGCTCACCCGATTCAAGCCATGTGCACGTTAGCCCATTTACCGGAAGAACACCAAGTCTTTCTCACTCAAGTTGAGAGCCACTGGATCCCACAAATGTATGAGGAAGCTAAAGACCACAAGGTATGGCGTGATGCCGTTCAAGACGAACGAATAGCCATGGAGAAAAACCACACGTGGGACGAGATTGACCTACCCAAAGGAAAGAAGGCAGTGACGTCCAAATGGATCTTCACGATCAAATATCGAAGTAACGGGGAGATCGAACGGTACAAAGCTCGTCTTGTGGCAAGAGGCTTCACGCAAACATACGGGGAGGACTATCAGGATACGTTTGCCCCGGTAGCCAAACTACACAGGGTCCGTGTAGTTCTCTCTTTGGCCGTCAACCTGAAATGGGAGCTGTGGCAGATGGACGTGAAGAATGCGTTCCTACAAGGCGAACTGGAAGAAGAAGTATACATGAGACCACCACCGGGCCTAGAGGACGCGGTTAGTCCTGGCAAGGTATTCAAACTCAACAAAGCGATCTATGGCCTGAAGCAATCGCCAAGGGCGTGGTACCACAAACAAAGCTCAACCTTGACCAAGCGTGGATTCAGGAGATCAGAATCTGACCACACTCTTTTCACATACCCAAGTGACCAAGGTATCATTGTCATTCTTGTATATGTTGATGACATAATCATATCCGGGAATGACACGGTAGGGATTCAAGAAACTAAGGCATATTTAAAGTCAGTTTTTGATAGTAAGGACCTTGGTGAGTTGAAATATTTCCTAGGGATAGAAGTTTGTCGCTCGGAAGAGGGATTATACCTATCTCAAAGAAAATATGCTATTGACCTCTTAAATGAAGTAGGAAAGCTCGGATCAAGACCGGTCACTACACCATTGGATGAGAACTACAAGGTTTGCCGTGAGGGGGAGCCCGAGGACCAACCGTTCAAGAATGTGACACAATATAGGCGATTGGTTGGTAAGCTTATTTACTTGACCATCACTAGACCCGATATTTGTTTTGCTGTGAACCAGGCTAGTCAACATATGCAAGCTCCGAAGGTGCACCACTGGAACATAGTCAACCGTATCCTCAAGTACATTAAAGGAACGTCGGGCCAAGGAATATGGATGGGGTGCAATAACAACACGGAGCTCGTGGGATATTGTGACGCGGACTATGCTGGAGACAAAGAAGACCGTAGATCAACCAGCGGCTACTGCACCTTCCTTGGAGGCAACCTAGTAACATGGAAAAGCAAGAAACAGAAGGTAGTGTCTCTATCAAGCGCCGAGTCCGAGTATAGAGCGATGCGCAAGCTGACTACAGAATTGATGTGGCTCAAGAACCTACTCAAAGATCTTGGAGTCGACATTATGAAGCCGATCACAATGCACTGTGATAATGAAGCAGCTATTCACATTTCAACCAACTTAGTGTTTCACGAGAGAACCAAGCACATTGAAGTTGATTGCCACAAAGTCCGAGAGCAAATCCAACTAGGCGTAACCCTTCCATGCCATACCGAGAGCTCCAAGCAACTAGCCGATGTTTTCACCAAGGCGGCCAGCCCTCAAGTGTGTGAGTACATACACTGAAAGCTTGGACTCATTGACCTCACCAAACCTTGAGATCCTACACTCTTTTTCCCTTAAGTATAGTTTTTCCCAAGAGGTTTTCTATACTAAGGTTTTTAATGAGGTAGGTGATCAATGGTTCAAGCTTGTGTCATAGGGTCCAATGACTAAGCTTGAGGGGGAGTGTAATTTGGGATCATGATCACCATGACCGTACAGTCGCCGTCCGTACAACCATGACCGGGCCGTCCGTACAATCCTCACCGGGCCACTCATACCATCTCAAGTGAAAGCCCATGAAAAGCCTTCCATGACTTGTGTGAGACTCAATTCAAGCCTCTAGATCTTTCCCAAGGTGACCGTTGGCGACTTGATGCAAGTGGGAAGGGAGAAGTCAACTAAGTAGTCACATGTGTAGTTAGGGGTTGTATAGGTCGCTTTCACTATGTAAAACCGTGTAGCATCTTGTAGAATATTCCTCTAGCTTATGTCTATATTAGGTATGTACCCATGAACTAAATCAAGTAAGAAAGTTTCTTTCTTCTTCTACACTTTGTCACTTACACTCTCTCCTTCTCTCGTAGACTCACTCAACCGAATACAAACTCTCTTGTTATACACACTCGATCTTCTTACTCTCTTTTGTGTCTAAACTTACAGTCTCTAAACACTCCAAATTCAACCCGAACGCTTATAATTAGTCAAATGGATTGGATTGTTACATATTTTGACCCTAGAAAGAGTAACATAGTTGTTTACTGCTTCGAATCAATTTTTTCTCTCGGTTTTAGCCTGTTTTCTCCGTTTAAGTTTGTTTTGGGATAAAACGGGTTTAAGTGTTGTCTAAACCCTCCAAATTCATCATGAACTCTTACAATTAGGCAAATGCATTGGATTGTCACACATTCTGACCCTAGAAACAGTAACAAAGCTGTTTACTGCTTCAAATCAATGTTTTCTCGGTTTTAGCTTGTTTCTAGACAAAATGGGTAAAAGTGTTGTCTAAACACTCCAAATTCATCCTCAACTCTTACAATTAGACAAATGCAGTGGCTTGTTACATATTTTGACCCTAGAAATAGTAACATAGCTGTTTACTGCTTCGAATCAATGGTTTCTCTTTGTTTTAGTCTGCTTTTTAGATTTATGTCTGTTTTGGGATAAAACGGGTTTAAGTGTTGTCTAAACACTCCAAATTCATCCCGAACTCTTAAAATTAGTCAAATGCATTGCACTGTCACACATTCTTACCCTAGATACAGAAAAAAGCTGTTTACTACTTTAAATCAATGTTTTCTCGGTTTTAGCCTGTTGCGGGACAAAATGGGTATAATTGGTGTCTAAACACTCCAAATTCAACCGGAACTCTTATAATAAGAAAATGCATTGGATTGTAACATATTATGACCCTAGATAGAGTAACATAGCTGTTTACTGCTTCGAATCAATTTGAACTTTTGGTTTCAGCCTATTTTCTCGGTTTAAGGCTGTTGTGGGATAAAATGGGTTTAAATGTTCTCTAAGCACTCCAAATTCCTCCCGAACTCTTACAATTAGTCAAATGCATTGGGTTGTCACACATTGTGACCTTAGAAACAGTAACAAAGCTGTTTACTACTTAGAATCAATGTTTTCTCGGTTTTTGCCTGTTTCGGGACAAAATGGGTAAAAGTGGTCTCTAAATATTCCAAATTCAACCCGAACTCTTATAATTAGTCAAATGGATTGGAATGTTACATATTTTGACCCTAGAAAGAGTAACATAGCTGTTTACTGCTTCGACTCAATGTTTTCTCTCGGTTTTAGCCTGTTTTCTCGGTTTAAGCTTGTTTAGGGATAAAATGGGTTTAAATGTTGTCTAAACACTCCAAATTCATCCTGAACTCTTACAATTAGTCAAATGCATTGGATTGTCACACATTCTGACCCTAAAAACAGTAACAAAGCTGTTTACTGCTTAGAGTCAATGTTTTCTCGGTTTTAGCCTGTTTCGGGACACAATAGGTAAAAGTAGTGTCTAAACACTCAAATTCAACCTGAACTCTTATAAATAGTCAAATGCAGTGGATTGTTACATATTTTGACCCTAGAAAGAGTAACATAGCTGTTTACGGCTTCAAATCAATGTTTTCTCACGGTTTTACCCCGTTTTCTCCGTTTAAGTTTGTTTTGGGATAAAACAGGTTTAAGTGTTGTCTAAACACTCTAAATTTATCCTGAACTCTTACAATTAGGCAAATGCATTGGATTGTCACACATTCTGACCCTAGAAACAGTAAAAAAGCTGTTTACTGCTTCGACTCAATGTTTTCTCGGTTTTAGCCTGTTTCCAGACAAAATGGGTAAAAGTGGTGTCTAAACACTCAAATTCAACCCGAACTCTTATAATTAGTCAAATGCAGTGGATTGTTACCTATTCTGACCCTAGAAATAGTCACATAGCTGTTTACTGCTTCGAATCAATGGTTTCTCTTGGTTTTAGTCTCTTTTCTAGATTTAAGTCTGTTTTTGGAGAAAACGGGTTTAAGTGTTGTCTAAACACTCCAAATTCATCCCGAACTCTTAACATTAGTAAAATGCATTGCACTATCACACATTCTTACCCTAGAAACAGTAAAAAAGCTGTTTACTACTTCAAATCAATGTTTTCTCGGTTTTAGCCTGTTGCGGGACAAAATGGGTATAATTGGTGTCTAAACACTCCAAATTCAACCGGAACTCTTCTAATACGTCAAATGCATTGGATTGTAACATATTTTGACCCTAAAAAGAGTAACATAGCTGTTTACTGCTTCGAATCAATGTTTTCTCTCGGTTTTAGCCTGTTTTCTCGGTTTAAGCTTGTTTTGGGATAAAATGGGTTTAAACGTTGTCAAACACTCCAAATTCATCCTGAACTCTTACAATTAGGCAAATGCATTGGATTGTCACACATTCTGACCCTAGAAACAGTAACAAAGCTGTTTACTGTTTTGAATCAATGTTTTCTCGGTTTTAGCTTGTTTCTAGAAAAAATGGGTAAAAGTGGTCTCTAAACACTCCAAATTCAACCCGAACGCTTATAATTAGTCAAATGGATTGGATTGTTACATATTTTGACCCTAGAAAGAGTAACATAGTTGTTTACTGCTTCGAATCAATTTTTTCTCTCGGTTTTAGCCTGTTTTCTCCATTTAAGTTTGTTTTGGGATAAAACGGGTTTAAGTGTTGTCTAAACCCTCCAAATTCATCATGAACTCTTACAATTAGGCAAATGCATTGGATTGTCACACATTCTGACCCTAGAAACAGTAACAAAGCTGTTTACTGCTTCAAATCAATGTTTTCTCGGTTTTAGCATGTTTTGGGACACAATGGGTAAAAGTGGTGTCTAAACACTCCAAATTCAACCCGAACTATTAAAATTATTCAAATGCATTTGATTGTTACATATTTTGACCCTAGAAAGAGTAACATAGCTGTTTAATGCTTCGAATCAATGTTTTCTCTCGGTTTTAGCCTGTTTTCTTGGTTTAAGCCTGTTTTGGGATAAAACAGGTTTAAGTGTTGTCTAAACACTCCAAATTCATTCTGAACTCTTAAAATTAGTAAAATGCATTGTAATGTCACACATTCTTAGCCTAGAGATAGTAACAAAGCCGTTTACTACTTCAAATCAATGTTTTCTCGTTTTAGCCTGTTTCGGGACAAAATGGGTATAATTGGTGTCTAAACACTCCATATTCAACCGGAACTCTTATAATAAGTCAAATGCATTGTATTGTTACATATTTTGTCCCTAGAATTAGCAACACAGCTGTTTACTGCTTCGAATCAATGGTTTCTCTTGGTTTTAGTCTGTTTTTTAGATTTAAGTCTCTTTGGGGATAAAACGGTTTAAGTGTCGTCTAAACACTCCCAATTCATCCCGACCTCTTAAAATTTGTAAAATGCATTGCACTGTCAAACATTCTTACCCTAGAAACAGTAACAAAGTTGTTTACTACTTCAAATCAATGTTTTCTCGGTTTTAGCCTGTTACGGGACAAAATGGGTATAATTGGTGTCTAAACACTCCAAATTCAACCGGAACTCTTATAATTAGTCAAATGCATTGGATTGTAACATATTATGACCCTAGATAGAGTAACATAGCTGTTTACTGCTTCGAATCAATGTTTTCTCTCGGCTTTTGCCTGTTTTCTCCGTTTAAGTTTGTTTTGGGATAAAACGGGTTTAAGTATTGTCTAAACACTCCAAATTCATTCTGAACTCTTAAAATTAGTAAAATGCATTGTAATGTCACACATTCTTAGCCTAGAGATAGTAACAAAGCCGTTTACTACTTCAAATCAATGTTTTCTCGTTTTAGCCTGTTTCGGGACAAAATGGGTATAATTGGTGTCTAAACACTCCATATTCAACCGGAACTCTTATAATAAGTCAAATGCATTGTATTGTTACATATTTTGTCCCTAGAATTAGCAACACAGCTGTTTACTGCTTCGAATCAATGGTTTCTCTTGGTTTTAGTCTGTTTTTTAGATTTAAGTCTCTTTGGGGATAAAACGGTTTAAGTGTCGTCTAAACACTCCCAATTCATCCCGACCTCTTAAAATTTGTAAAATGCATTGCACTGTCAAACATTCTTACCCTAGAAACAGTAACAAAGTTGTTTACTACTTCAAATCAATGTTTTCTCGGTTTTAGCCTGTTACGGGACAAAATGGGTATAATTGGTGTCTAAACACTCCAAATTCAACCGGAACTATTATAATTAGTCAAATGCATTGGATTGTAACATATTATGACCCTAGATAGAGTAACATAGCTGTTTACTGCTTCGAATCAATGTTTTCTCTCGGCTTTTGCCTGTTTTCTCCGTTTAAGTTTGTTTTGGGATAAAACAGGTTTAAGTATTGTCTAAACACTCCAAATTCATTCTGAACTCTTACAATTAGGCAAATGCATTGGATTGTCACACATTCTGACCCTAGAAACAGTGACAAAGCTTTTTAGTGCTTCGATCAATTTTTTCTTGGTTTTAGCCTGTTTCTGGACAAAATGGGTAAAAGTGGTCTCTAAACACTCCAAATTCAACCGGAACTCTTATAATTAGTCAAATGGATTGGATTGTTACATATTTTGACCCTAGAAAGAGTAACATAGCTGTTTAATGCTTCGAATCAATGTTTTCTCTCGGTTTTAGCCTGTTTTCTCGGTTTAAGCCTGTTTTGGGATAAAACAGGTTTAAGTGTTGCCTAAACACTCCAAATTCATCCCGAACTCTTAAAATTAGTAAAATGCATTGTAATGTCACACATTCTTACCCTAGAAATAGTAACAAAGCCGTTTACTACTTCAAATCAATGTTTTCTCGGTTTTAGCCTGTTTCGGGACAAAATTGGTATAATTGGTGTCTAAACACTCCATATTCAACCGGAACTCTTATAATAAGTCAAATGCATTGTATTGTTACATATTTTGTCCCTAGAAATAGCAACATAGCTGTTTACTGCTTAGAATCAATGGTTTCTCTTGGTTTTAGTCTGTTTTTTAGATTTAAGTCTCTTTGGGGATAAAACGGGTTTAAGTGTCGTCTAAACACTCCCAATTCATCCCGACCTCTTAAAATTTGTAAAATGCATTGCACTGTCACACATTCTTACCCTAGAAACAGTAACAAAGTTGTTTACTACTTCAAATCAATGTTTTCTCGGTTTTAGCCTGTTGCGGGACAAAATGGGTAAAAGTGGTGTCTCAACACTCCAAATTCAACCGGAACTCTTATAATAAGTCAAATGCATTTGATTGTAACATATTATGACCCTAGATATAGTAACATAGCTGTTTACTGCTTCGAATCAATTTTGTCTCTCGGTTTTAGCCTATTTTCTCGGTTTAAGCCTGTTGTGGGATAAAATGGGTTTAACTGTTGTCTAAGCACTCCAAATTCATCCCGAACTCTTACAATTAGTCAAATGCATTGGGTTATCACACATTGTGACACTAGAAACAGTAACGAAGCAGTTTACTACTTAGAATCAATGTTTTCTTGGTTTTTGCCTGTTTCAGGACAAAATGGGTAAAAGTAGTGTCTAAACACTCAAATTCAACCTGAACTCTTATAAATAGTCAAATGCAGTGGATTGTTACATATTTTGACCCTAGAAAGAGTAACATAGCTGTTTACTTCTTCGAATCAATGTTTTCTCTCGGTTTAGCCTGTTTTCTCCGTTTAAGTTTGTTTTGGGATAAAACAGGTTTAAGTGTTGTCTAAACACTCTAAATTTATCCTGAACTCTTACAATTAGGCAAATGCATTGGATTGTCACACATTCTGACCCTAGAAACAGTAAAAAAGCTGTTTACTGCTTCGACTCAATGTTTTTTCGGTTTTAGCCTGTTTCCAGACAAAATGGGTAAAAGTGGTGTCTAAACACTCAAATTCAACCCGAACTCTTATAATTAGTCAAATGCAGTGGATTGTTACCTATTCTGACCCTAGAAATAGTCACATAGCTGTTTACTGCTTCGAATCAATGGTTTCTCTTGGTTTTAGTCTCTTTTCTAGATTTAAGTCTGTTTTTGGAGAAAACGGGTTTAAGTGTTGTCTAAACACTCCAAATTCATCCCGAACTCTTAACATTAGTAAAATGCATTGCACTATCACACATTCTTACCCTAGAAACAGTAAAAAAGCTGTTTACTACTTCAAATCAATGTTTTCTCGGTTTTAGCCTGTTGCGGGACAAAATGGGTATAATTGGTGTCTAAACACTCCAAATTCAACCGGAACTCTTCTAATACGTCAAATGCATTGGATTGTAACATATTTTGACCCTAAAAAGCGTAACATAGCTGTTTACTGCTTCGAATCAATGTTTTCTCTCGGTTTTAGCCTGTTTTCTCGGTTTAAGCTTATTTTGGGATAAAATGGGTTTAAACGTTGTCAAGCACTCCAAATTCATCCTGAACTCTTACAATTAGGCAAATGCATTGGATTGTCACACATTCTGACCCTAGAAACAGTAACAAAGCTGTTTACTGTTTCGAATCAATGTTTTCTCGGTTTTAGCTTGTTTCTAGAAAAAATGGGTAAAAGTGGTCTCTAAACACTCCAAATTCAACCCGAACGCTTATAATTAGTCAAATGGATTGGATTGTTACATATTTTGACCCTAGAAAGAGTAACATAGTTGTTTACTGCTTCGAATCAATTTTTTCTCTCGGTTTTAGCCTGTTTTCTCCGTTTAAGTTTGTTTTGGGATAAAACGGGTTTAAGTGTTGTCTAAACCCTCCAAATTCATCATGAACTCTTACAATTAGGCAAATGCATTGGATTGTCACACATTCTGACCCTAGAAACAGTAACAAAGCTGTTTACTGCTTCAAATCAATGTTTTCTCGGTTTTAGCATGTTTTGGGACACAATGGGTAAAAGTGGTGTCTAAACACTCCAAATTCAACCCGAACTATTAAAATTATTCAAATGCATTTGATTGTTACATATTTTGACCCTAGAAAGAGTAACATAGCTGTTTAATGCTTCGAATCAATGTTTTCTCTCGGTTTTAGCCTGTTTTCTTGGTTTAAGCCTGTTTTGGGATAAAACAGGTTTAAGTGTTGTCTAAACACTCCAAATTCATTCTGAACTCTTAAAATTAGTAAAATGCATTGTAATGTCACACATTCTTACCCTAGAGATAGTAACAAAGCCGTTTACTACTTCAAATCAATGTTTTCTCGTTTTAGCCTGTTTCGGGACAAAATGGGTATAATTGGTGTCTAAACACTCCATATTCAACCGGAACTCTTATAATAAGTCAAATGCATTGTATTGTTACATATTTTGTCCCTAGAATTAGCAATATAGCTGTTTACTGCTTCGAATCAATGGTTTCTCTTGGTTTTAGTATGTTTTTTTGATTTAAGTCTCTTTGGGGATAAAACGGTTTAAGTGTCGTCTAAACACTCCCAATTCATCCCGACCTCTTAAAATTTGTAAAATGCATTGCACTGTCAAACATTCTTACCCTAGAAACAGTAACAAAGTTGTTTACTACTTCAAATCAATGTTTTCTCGGTTTTAGCCTCTTGCGGGACAAAATGGGTATAATTGGTGTCTAAACACTCCAAATTCAACCGGAACTCTTATAATTAGTCAAATGCATTGGATTGTAACATATTATGACCCTAGATAAAGTAACATAGCTGTTTACTGCTTCGAATCAATGTTTTCTCTCGGCTTTTGCCTGTTTTCTCCGTTTAAGTTTGTTTTGGGATAAAACAGGTTTAAGTATTGTCTAAACACTCCAAATTCATTCTGAACTCTTAGAGTTAGGCAAATGCATTGGATTGTCACACATTCTGACCCTAGAAACAGTGACAAAGCTTTTGACTGCTTCGATCAATTTTTTCTTGGTTTTAGCCTGTTTATGGACAAAATGGGTAAAAGTGGTCTCTAAACACTCCAAATTCAACCGGAACTCTTATAATTAGTCAAATGGATTGGATTGTTACATATTTTGACCCTAGAAAGAGTAACATAGCTGTTTAATGCTTCGAATCAATGTTTTCTCTCGGTTTAAGCCTGTTTTGGGATAAAACAGGTTTAAGTGTTGCCTAAACACTCCAAATTCATCCCGAACTCTTAAAATTAGTAAAATGCATTGTAATGTCACACATTCTTACCCTAGAAATAGTAACAAAGCCGTTTACTACTTCAAATCAGTGTTTTCTCGGTTTTAGCCTGTTTCGGGACAAAATTGGTACAATTGGTGTCTAAACACTCCATATTCAACCGGAACTCTTATAATAAGTCAAATGCATTGTATTGTTACATATTTTGTCCCTAGAAATAGCAACATAGCTGTTTACTGCTTAGAATCAATGATTTCTCTTGGTTTTAGTCTGTTTTTTAGATTTAAGTCTCTTTGGGGATAAAACGGGTTTAAGTGTCGTCTAAACACTCTTAATTCATCCCGACCTCTTAAAATTTGTAAAATGCATTGCACTGTCACACATTCTTACCCTAGAAACAGTAACAAAGTTGTTTAGTACTTCAAATCAATGTTTTCTCGGTTTTAGCCTGTTGCGGGACAAGATGGGTAAAAGTGGTGTCTCAACACTCAAAATTCAACCGGAACTCTTATAATAAGTCAAATGCATTTGATTGTAACATATTATGACCCTAGATAGAGTAACATAGCTGTTTACTGCTTCGAATCAATTTTGTATCTCGGTTTTAGCCAATTTTCTCGGTTTAAGCCTCTTGTGGGATAAAATGGGTTTAACTGTTGTCTAAGCACTCCAAATTCATCCCGAACTCTTACAATTAGTCAAATGCATTGGGTTATCACACATTGTTACACTAGAAACAGTAACGAAGCAGTTTACTACTTAGAATCAATGTTTTCTTGGTTTTTGCCTGTTTCAGGACAAAATGGGTAAAAGTAGTGTCTAAACACTCAAATTCAACCTGAACTCTTATAAATAGTCAAATGCAGTGGATTGTTACATATTTTGACCCTAGAAAGAGTAACATAGCTGTTTACTTCTTCGAATCAATGTTTTCTCTCGGTTTAGCCTGTTTTCTCCGTTTAAGTTTGTTTTGGGATAAAACAGGTTTAAATGTTGTCAAACACTCTAAATTTATCCTGAACTCTTACAATTAGGCAAATGCATTGGATTGTCACACATTCTGACCCTAGAAACAGTAAAAAAGCTGTTTACTGCTTCGACTCAATGTTTTCTCGGTTTTAGCCTGTTTCCAGACAAAATGGGTAAAAGTGGTGTCTAAAGACTCAAATTCAACCCGAACTCTTATAATTAGTCAAATGCAGTGGATTGTTACCTATTCTGACCCTAGAAATAGTCACATAGCTGTTTACTGCTTCAAATCAATGGTTTCTCTTGGTTTTAGTCTCTTTTCTAGATTTAAGTCTGTTTTTGGAGAAAACGGGTTTAAGTGTTGTCTAAACACTCCAAATTCATCCCGAACTCTTAACATTAGTAAAATGCATTGCACTATCACACATTCTTACCCTAGAAACAGTAAAAAAGCTGTTTACTACTTCAAATCAATGTTTTCTCGGTTTTAGCCTGTTGCGGGACAAAATGGGTATAATTGGTGTCTAAACACTCCAAATTCAACCGGAACTCTTCTAATAAGTCAAATGAATTGGATTGTAACATATTTTGACCCTAAAAAGAGTAACATAGCTGTTTACTGCTTCGAATCAATGTTTGCTCTCGGTTTTAGCCTGTTTTCTCGGTTTAAGCTTGTTTTGGGATAAAATGGGTTTAAATGTTGTCAAACACTCCAAATTCATCCTCAACTCTTACAATTAGGCAAATGCATTGGATTGTCACACATTCTGACCCTAGAAACAGTAACAAATCTGTTTACTGTTTCGAATCAATGTTTTCTCGGTTTTAGCTTGTTTCTAGAAAAAATGGGTAAAAGTGGGCTCTAAACACTCCAAATTCAACCCGAACGCTTATAATTAGTCAAATGGATTGGATTGTTACATATTTTGACCCTAGAAAGTGTAACATAGTTGTTTACTGCTTCGAATCAATTTTTTCTCTCGGTTTTAGCCTGTTTTCTCCGTTTAAGTTTGTTTTGGGATAAAACGGGTTTAAATGTTGTCTAAACCCTCCAAATTCATCATGAACTCTTACAATTAGGCAAATGCATTGGATTGTCACACATTCTGACCCTAGAAACAGTGACAAAGCTTTTTACTGCTTCGATCAATTTTTTCTTGGTTTTAGCCTGTTTCTGGACAAAATGGGTAAAAGTGGTCTCTAAACACTCCAAATTCAACCGGAACTCTTATAATTAGTCAAATGGATTGGATTGTTACATATTTTGACCCTAGAAAGAGTAACATAGCTGTTTAATGCTTCGAATCAATGTTTTCTCTCGGTTTTAGCCTGTTTTCTCGGTTTAAGCCTGTTTTGGGATAAAACAGGTTTAAGTGTTGCCTAAACACTCCAAATTCATCCCGAACTCTTAAAATTAGTAAAATGCATTGTAACGTCACACATTCTTACCCTAGAAATAGTAACAAAGCCGTTTACTACTTCAAATCAGTGTTTTCTCGGTTTTAGCCCGTTTCGGGACAAAATTGGTATAATTGGTGTCTAAACACTCCATATTCAACCGGAACTCTTATAATAAGTCAAATGCATTGTATTGTTACATATTTTATCCTAGAAATAGCAACATAGCTGTTTACTGCTTAGAATCAATGGTTTCTCTTGGTTTTAGTCTGTTTTTTTAGATTTAAGTCTCTTTGGGGATAAAACGGGTTTAAGTGTCGTCTAAACACTCCCAATTCATCCCGACCTCTTAAAATTTGTAAAATGCACTGCACTGTCACACATTCTTACCCTAGAAACAGTAACAAAGTTGTTTACTACTTCAAATCAATGTTTTCTCGGTTTTAGCCTGTTGCGGGACAAAATGGGTAAAAGTGGTGTCTCAACACTCCAAATTCAACCGGAACTCTTATAATAAGTCAAATGCATTTGATTGTAACATATTATGACCCTAGATAGAGTAACATAGCTGTTTACTGCTTCGAATCAATTTTGTCTCTCGGTTTTAGCCAATTTTCTCGGTTTAAGCCTCTTGTGGGATAAAATGGGTTTAACTGTTGTCTAAACACTCCAAATTCATCCCGAACTCTTACAGTTAGTCAAATGCATTGGTTTATCACACATTGGGACACTAGAAACAGTAACGAAGCAGTTTACTACTTAGAATCAATGTTTTCTTGGTTTTTGCCTGTTTCAGGACAAAATGGGTAAAAGTAGTGTATAAACACTCAAATTCAACCTGAACTCTTAGAAATAGTCAAATGCAGTGGATTGTTACATATTTTGACCCTAGAAAGAGTAACATAGCTGTTTACTTCTTCGAATCAATGTTTTCTCTCGGTTTAGCCTGTTTTCTCCGTTTAAGTTTGTTTTGGGATAAAACAGGTTTAAGTGTTGTCTAAACACTCTAAATTTATCCTGAACTCTTACAATTAGGCAAATGCATTGGATTGTCATACATTCTGACCCTAGAAACAGTAAAAAAGCTGTTTACTGCTTCGACTCAATGTTTTCTCGGTTTTAGCCTGTTTCCAGACAAAATGGGTAAAAGTGGTGTCTAAACACTCAAATTCAACCCGAACTCTTATAATTAGTCAAATGCAGTGGATTGTTACCTATTCTGACCCTAGAAATAGTCACATAGCTGTTTACTGCTTCAAATCAATGGTTTCTCTTGGTTTTAGTCTCTTTTCTAGATTTAAGTCTGTTTTTGGAGAAAACGGGTTTAAGTGTTGTCTAAACACTCCAAATTCATCCCGAACTCTTAACATTAGTAAAATGCATGGCACTATCACACATTCTTACCCTAGAAACAGTAAAAAAGCTGTTTACTACTTCAAATCAATGTTTTCTCGGTTTTAGCCTGTTGCGGGACAAAATGGGTATAATTGGTGTCTAAACACTCCAAATTCAACCGGAACTCTTCTAATAAGTCAAATGCATTGGATTGTAACATATTTTGACCCTAAAAAGAGTAACATAGCTGTTTACTGCTTCGAATCAATGTTTTCTCTCGGTTTTAGCCTGTTTTCTCGGTTTAAGCTTGTTTTGGGATAAAATGGGTTTAAATGTTGTCAAACACTCCAAATTCATCCTGAACTCTTACAATTAGGCAAATGCATTGGATTGTCACACATTCTGACCCTAGAAACAGTAACAAAGCTGTTTACTGTTTCGAATCAATGTTTTCTCGGTTTTAGCTTGTTACTAGAAAAAATGGGTAAAAGTGGTCTCTAAACACTCCAATTTCAACCCGAACGCTTATAATTAGTCAAATGGATTGGAGTGTTACATATTTTGACCCTAGAAAGAGTAACATAGTTGTTTACTGCTTCGAATCAATTTTTTCTCTCGGTTTTAGCCTGTTTTCTCCGTTTAAGTTTGTTTTGGGATAAAACGGGTTTAAGTGTTGTCTAAACCCTCCAAATTCATCATGAACTCTTACAATTAGGCAAATGCATTGGACTGTCACACATTCTGACCCTAGAAACAGTAACAAAGCTGTTTACTGCTTCAAATCAATGTTTTCTCGGTTTTAGCTTGTTTCTAGACAAAATGGGTAAAAGTGTTGTCTAAACACTCCAAATTCATCCTCAACTCTTACAATTAGACAAATGCAGTGGCTTGTTACATATTTTGACCCTAGAAATAGTAACATAGCTGTTTACTGCTTCGAATCAATAGTTTCTCTTTGTTTTAGTCTGCTTTTTAGATTTATGTCTGTTTTGGGATAAAACGGGTTTAAGTGTTGTCTAAACACTCCAAATTCATCCCGAACTCTTAAAATTAGTAAAATGCATTGCACTGTCACACATTCTTACCCTAGATACAGAAAAAGCTGTTTACTACTTTAAATCAATGTTTTCTCGGTTTTAGTCTTTTGCGGGACAAAATGGGTATAATTGGTGTCTAAACACTCCAAATTCAACCGGAACTCTTATAATAAGCAAATGCATTGGATTGTAACATATTATGACCCTAGATAGAGTAACATAGCTGTTTACTGCTTCGAATCAATTTGAACTTTTGGTTTCAGCCTATTTTCTCGGATTAAGGCTGTTGTGGGATAAAATGGGTTTAAATGTTTTCTAAACACTCCAAATTCATCCCGAACTCTTACAATTAGTCAAATGCATTGGGTTGTCACACATTGTGACCCTAGAAACAGTAACAAAGCTGTTTACTACTTAGAATCAATGTTTTCTCGGTTTTTGCCTGCTTCGGGACAAAATGGGTAAAAGTGGTCTCTAAATACTCCAAATTCAACCCGAACTCTTATAATTAGTCAAATGGATTGGAATGTTACATATTTTGACCCTAGAAAGAGAAACATAGCTGTTTACTGCTTCGAATCAATGTTTTCTCTCGGTTTTAGCCTGCTTTCTCGGTTTAAGCTTGTTTAGGGATAAAATGGGTTTAAATGTTGTCTAAACACTCCAAATTCATCACGAACTCTTACAATTAGTTAAATGCATTGGATTGTCACACATTCTGACCCTAAAAACAGTAACAAAGCTGTTTACTGCTTAGAGTCAATGTTTTCTCGGTTTTAGCCTGTTTCGGGACACAATAGGTAAAAGTAGTGTCTAAACACTCAAATTCAACCCGAACTCTTATAAATAGTCAAATGCAGTGGATTGTTACATATTTTGACCCTAGAAAGAGTAACATAGCTGTTTACTTCTTCGAATCAATGTTTTCTCTCGGTTTACCTGTTTTCTCCGTTTAAGTTTGTTTTGGGATAAAACAGGTTTAAGTGTTGTCTAAACACTCTAAATTTATCCTGAACTCTTACAATTAGGCAAATGCATTGGATTGTCACACATTCTGACCCTAGAAACAGTAAAAAAGCTGTTTACTGCTTCGACTCAATGTTTTCTCGGTTTTAGCCTGTTTCCAGACAAAATGGGTAAAAGTGGTGTCCAAACACTCAAATTCAACCCGAACTCTTATAATTAGTCAAATGCAGTGGATTGTTACCTATTTTGACCCTAGAAATAGTAACATAGGTCTTTACTGCTTCGAATCAATGGTTTCTCTTGGTTTTAGTCTCTTTTCTAGATTTAAGTCTGTTTTTGGAGAAAACGGGTTTAAGTGTTGTCTAAACACTCCAAATTCATCCCGAACTCTTAACATTAGTAAAATGCCTTGCACTATCACACATTCTTACCCTAGAAACAGTAAAAAAGCTGTTTACTACTTCAAATCAATGTTTTCTCGGTTTTAGCCTGTTGCGGGACAAAATGGGTATAATTGGTGTCTAAACACTCCAAATTCAATCGGAACTCTTCTAATAAGTCAAATGCATTGGATTGTAACATATTTTGACCCTAAAAAGAGTAACATAGCTGTTTACTGCTTCGAATCAATGTTTTCTCTCGGTTTTAGCCTGTTTTCTCGGTTTAAGCTTGTTTTGGGATAAAATGGGTTTAAACGTTGTCAAACACTCCAAATTCATCCTGAACTCTTATAATTAGGCAAATGCATTGGATTGTCACACATTCTGACCCTAGAAACAGTAACAAAGCTGTTTACTGTTTCGAATCAATGTTTTCTCGGTTTTAGCTTGTTTCTAGAAAAAATGGGTAAAAGTGGTCTCTAAACACTCCAAATTCAACCCGAACGCTTATAATTAGTCAAATGGATTGGATTGTTACATATTTTGACCCTAGAAAGAGTAACATAGTTGTTTACTGCTTCGAATCAATTTTTTCTCTCGGTTTTAGCCTGTTTTCTCCGTTTAAGTTTGTTTTGGGATAAAACGGGTTTAAGTGTTGTCTAAACCCTCCAAATTCATCATGAACTCTTACAATTAGGCAAATGCATTGGATTGTCACACATTCTGACCCTAGAAACAGTAACAAAGCTGTTTACTGCTTCAAATCAATGTTTTCTCGGTTTTAGCATGTTTTGGGACACAATGGGTAAAAGTGGTGTCTAAACACTCCAAATTCAACCCGAACTATTAAAATTATTCAAATGCATTTGATTGTTACATATTTTGACCCTAGAAAGAGTAACATAGCTGTTTAATGCTTCGAATCAATGTTTTCTCTCGGTTTTAGCCTGTTTTCTTGGTTTAAGCCTGTTTTGGGATAAAACAGGTTTAAGTGTTGTCTAAACACTCCAAATTCATTCTGAACTCTTAAAATTAGTAAAATGCATTGTAATGTCACACATTCTTACCCTAGAGATAGTAACAAAGCCGTTTACTACTTCAAATCAATGTTTTCTCGTTTTAGCCTGTTTCGGGACAAAATGGGTATAATTGGTGTCTAAACACTCCATATTCAACCGGAACTCTTATAATAAGTCAAATGCATTGTATTGTTACATATTTTGTCCCTAGAATTAGCAATATAGCTGTTTACTGCTTCGAATCAATGGTTTCTCTTGGTTTTAGTATGTTTTTTTGATTTAAGTCTCTTTGGGGATAAAACGGTTTAAGTGTCGTCTAAACACTCCCAATTCATCCCGACCTCTTAAAATTTGTAAAATGCATTGCACTGTCAAACATTCTTACCCTAGAAACAGTAACAAAGTTGTTTACTACTTCAAATCAATGTTTTCTCGGTTTTAGCCTCTTGCGGGACAAAATGGGTATAATTGGTGTCTAAACACTCCAAATTCAACCGGAACTCTTATAATTAGTCAAATGCATTGGATTGTAACATATTATGACCCTAGATAAAGTAACATAGCTGTTTACTGCTTCGAATCAATGTTTTCTCTCGGCTTTTGCCTGTTTTCTCCGTTTAAGTTTGTTTTGGGATAAAACAGGTTTAAGTATTGTCTAAACACTCCAAATTCATTCTGAACTCTTAGAGTTAGGCAAATGCATTGGATTGTCACACATTCTGACCCTAGAAACAGTGACAAAGCTTTTGACTGCTTCGATCAATTTTTTCTTGGTTTTAGCCTGTTTATGGACAAAATGGGTAAAAGTGGTCTCTAAACACTCCAAATTCAACCGGAACTCTTATAATTAGTCAAATGGATTGGATTGTTACATATTTTGACCCTAGAAAGAGTAACATAGCTGTTTAATGCTTCGAATCAATGTTTTCTCTCGGTTTAAGCCTGTTTTGGGATAAAACAGGTTTAAGTGTTGCCTAAACACTCCAAATTCATCCCGAACTCTTAAAATTAGTAAAATGCATTGTAATGTCACACATTCTTACCCTAGAAATAGTAACAAAGCCGTTTACTACTTCAAATCAGTGTTTTCTCGGTTTTAGCCTGTTTCGGGACAAAATTGGTACAATTGGTGTCTAAACACTCCATATTCAACCGGAACTCTTATAATAAGTCAAATGCATTGTATTGTTACATATTTTGTCCCTAGAAATAGCAACATAGCTGTTTACTGCTTAGAATCAATGATTTCTCTTGGTTTTAGTCTGTTTTTTAGATTTAAGTCTCTTTGGGGATAAAACGGGTTTAAGTGTCGTCTAAACACTCTTAATTCATCCCGACCTCTTAAAATTTGTAAAATGCATTGCACTGTCACACATTCTTACCCTAGAAACAGTAACAAAGTTGTTTAGTACTTCAAATCAATGTTTTCTCGGTTTTAGCCTGTTGCGGGACAAGATGGGTAAAAGTGGTGTCTCAACACTCAAAATTCAACCGGAACTCTTATTATTAGAATGTACCAAGGAGGAGAGAGGAGAGGCCGGTAAGGCCGAGCCTTGGAAGAAGAGAAGAAAGGCCGGAAAGGCCATGAAAAGGCCGGTAAGGCCATGTCCGTGTCCGTGAGCGACCATGTACCGTGTCCGGTACCATGTACCGTGTCCGTGAACGGACCCATGTCCGGTGAGCGGCCAGTTAGGCCGTGAACACATTGAAGAGAAGGCCCGTCCGTACAGGCCCGTCCGTACAGGCCCGTCCGTACAATGAAGAGAAGGCCCGTCCGTACGGTCGTGCTCTTAGGGCTGCTCTCGGTCCATGTGATGGAAAGGCCGAAGTTTGAGTGGCTTAGGAGAAGGAAAACGAGGCCTTACAAAAGAGAGTGGCCAATAAGGCCATGTGGGCCGTGAGCACAATAAGAGTGGCCAATAAGGCCATGTGGGCCGTAGCACAATGAGAGTGGTTAGCAAGGCCATAGGTGCAATGTGAGAAGAATTGTGAAGTAAAGGCCTTATAAGAAGAAGAGGCCCAAGGAGAAGTTAAATGTCTCACAAAGGGAAAAGAAGGGAAGGAGCTGTCCCTTTCACCATACACCCACTTGTGCACCAACGGCTATATGTCACTCTCACCTCTCATCTATCTCAAACGGCCATATACATTTGTTCTCCTATATTAAGCATTGTAATCTCTCATTTTGTAATATATCACAATATTATCTAATAGAAGAGAAACCGTTTTCCCTCTCTACTTGTGTTCTTGTTCATATTAACAATGTAGAGAGTTTAGGATTAGCGGTTAGGGGCTGCCCTTAAGGCAGCCTATTCTCTTCTCAAATCCACCTAAACTCTTCTTATTTACTGCTTTACTTAGCCTAGATTACTGATTCTTAATCCTCCTTCTCCTAAGTACACAAACTCTAAGTGTTGTGATACTAGAAGAGGATAAGTCTCAAACTAGTGCTTCTCCTAGTTAGGATCCGCTTACTCTCTAGTATTTGGGTTCTATCTAGCTTGTTTATGGGGAGTTCATCACAAGTTGATGTTCTCTCCTCCCCCTTGAGAATGGGTTAGTTTGTTGTGGGTAAAGGGGGATTCATTCACCAAGTGTTTGTCTACCCTCTCTTGTGAGCTTTGTCTCATAAATCCCAACATGGTATCAGAGCAGGTTCTGTTCTTGGTGATTCAAACTCATTCTCAATGTCGTTTTCTTAGGAGTTAGCTTAGTTAAAGTTTTAATCCTAGCTTAGGTGTTAATTCGCTTAGCTTAGTTCTTTAAAGCTTTAATTTTGCTTTTGTTGTTAATCGATTCTCTAGCAGCTCATTGTTGAGTAAGCTTGGTCTCTTGTCTTGTTAGAATTTGTAGACCAAGTGTGTGAAAGAAATCGATTTTAAAACCTCATCTTTAGGCTTACCGATTTGGTGAAAGCTTGGGTTTAAATGAGGTGGTGATGAACCAAGGAGCAAATCGGTTTTGTTCTTGGTAAGGATTCACGGTTCTTGTGTGCTTGTATGAGCCACGAAATTCTTAGGATTTAGTTCTCTTAGGATTTAGTTAATTTTCCTCTAAAGGTTTAATTTAGCTTTTGTTAAATTTCCTTTAAAGGCTTAATTACTAAATCGATTCTTCTTCTTCTCAAGGTTGAGAAAGCTTTGTTTCTGGCCATATGGTGTGTCCAGATTCGAGTTTGGGGAAGAGAGAGTTCTTGTCTTTAGCATGTATGGCCCGCTTGGTCAAATAGATTCAAGTTGGTCCAAGATGCATTCTTTTAACCAATGGACAAAAGGTTGTTCCAAAGGTGTTTCTTCTTTTATTTGAATTTTGAACATGGAAAGCATCTTCTATATGCTCTTTCGTGATCTTTGAAGGCATTAGACTCTTGGAGAACACCTGTTTAAGTGATTCTACCATGAGAAGTGTCCCAAACCATTGGAGAAATTAATTTTCCAAACGGCCCATGTGTTTCAGCCATTAAAGCACCAAAGTCTTGTTGAATGTTGGATGCTCTTGGCTGTCAAAGCTTCTGCAAACTCAAGAAAACAGAGTATAACTCTGTCCATAAGAACTCTTGAGCAAATTCTCTATTCTACTCTCCACTCACCTTATACTTCCGCCTATATACTCTACTATACTCTATACTCTTGGTTACTAATTCTCTGGTTACTTATTCTCTAAATTCTATTTTATTTTCAGTAATATTCTATATTCTCTATTCTCTAATCTCTAACAATCTCTTGTTTAGAATCTGTTCCATTGAATTTGGTTTCAGCTTCAGCCTTGAAGATTGTGTGGAGCTCGCCTACTATCTCAAGAAGAAGAAGTGGCGAGGTTGAAGGCTACAAGATAGCCATGAGGAGAGCGCAGCACAATGCCTGGAGTTAGAACCAAGGGCCACCAAGTCTTTGTTAAGCTGGTGGAAGGTGATGAATCAGTCCAAGAGCATGTGTGTTAGTGCCAAGTTGTTGATCGGATGTGCACAATGGTCTTTAGGAAAGGTGATGCACAAGGTTTCAACTGTTGATTGGATGTGCACAAGAACGGTGATGCACAAGGCTTCAACTGAGGTGATGAGGTTTCAGCCCATCATCAAGTAAAGGTTACGGGGGAGATCAAGTGACTTCAGACCGTACCTCACAGATTCTGCTCGGCCACAAGCAAAAGTCTTTACTTAAAGCTCAGCCGAAGCGTCTCAAAGATCGACTCGGACGAAACCCTTCCACTGCGATTCGGCTTCCGCGTTCTTCATTAAAGTTCGAGACCACAGAGTCATCTTGCCAGTGGAAGTGGAATCATACCAATCCGAGCAGCCGTTCGAAAGTTATGTCCGATTCAGTGGGCATGTGTCAGTCTGACAAATAAAACTGACCGGGTTTAAAACCATGGTTAGAGGAGCGGTCTCAAGGAGGAATTCCAAACCGCAACTGTGATCAACTCTCTCCTTCCTATCCATCAAAACACCATAAAGGCTGTGCTCTAAACCCTTCTCTATTTTAATTCATAAATTCATTACCTTAGCTTCATTACTAGTCTTTAGTCTTTAATATGATTCTTCTTAAATTGTCACATTTTTTAGAATTTTTCTTTGATATTCCTCATAGCAAACACTTATTCTTTTCTTCTTTATCACTTGTTTAAGGGGTAAAGGAGACTATGAGAGCCTCAAAGAAATTCTAAAGGCGCAAGGATGGAGATCATAAGGAATGTGCTAAAGGCAAGGTGGGCTAAGGAGTAGGAGCGGTTCAAATCATGAAGAGAAGGGAGCTAGTTCTTTGCAAACCAAGGTCAAGGGACATCATGGATAGTGGAGTCTATACTCTTTTTCCCTTAACAAAGTTTTATCCCAAGAGGTTTTCTTTGTTGAGGTTTTTTAATGAGGTAGATGACACTAGTCCACCCTTGATCTTTGGTCCCCATGGTGTCCCACCGATCAAGCGTGCGGGGGAGTATTAGAATGTACCAAGGAGGAGAGAGGAGAGGCCGGTAAGGCCGAGCCTTGGAAGAAGAGAAGAAAGGCCGGAAAGGCCATGAAAAGGCCGGTAAGGCCATGTCCGTGTCCGTGAGCGACCATGTACCGTGTCCGGTACCATGTACCGTGTCCGTGAACGGACCCATGTCCGGTGAGCGGCCAGTTAGGCCGTGAACACATTGAAGAGAAGGCCCGTCCGTACAGGCCCGTCCGTACAGGCCCGTCCGTACAATGAAGAGAAGGCCCGTCCGTACGGTCGTGCTCTTAGGGCTGCTCTCGGTCCATGTGATGGAAAGGCCGAAGTTTGAGTGGCTTAGGAGAAGGAAAACGAGGCCTTACAAAAGAGAGTGGCCAATAAGGCCATGTGGGCCGTGAGCACAATAAGAGTGGCCAATAAGGCCATGTGGGCCGTAGCACAATGAGAGTGGTTAGCAAGGCCATAGGTGCAATGTGAGAAGAATTGTGAAGTAAAGGCCTTATAAGAAGAAGAGGCCCAAGGAGAAGTTAAATGTCTCACAAAGGGAAAAGAAGGGAAGGAGCTGTCCCTTTCACCATACACCCACTTGTGCACCAACGGCTATATGTCACTCTCACCTCTCATCTATCTCAAACGGCCATATACATTTGTTCTCCTATATTAAGCATTGTAATCTCTCATTTTGTAATATATCACAATATTATCTAATAGAAGAGAAACCGTTTTCCCTCTCTACTTGTGTTCTTGTTCATATTAACAATGTAGAGAGTTTAGGATTAGCGGTTAGGGGCTGCCCTTAAGGCAGCCTATTCTCTTCTCAAATCCACCTAAACTCTTCTTATTTACTGCTTTACTTAGCCTAGATTACTGATTCTTAATCCTCCTTCTCCTAAGTACACAAACTCTAAGTGTTGTGATACTAGAAGAGGATAAGTCTCAAACTAGTGCTTCTCCTAGTTAGGATCCGCTTACTCTCTAGTATTTGGGTTCTATCTAGCTTGTTTATGGGGAGTTCATCACAAGTTGATGTTCTCTCCTCCCCCTTGAGAATGGGTTAGTTTGTTGTGGGTAAAGGGGGATTCATTCACCAAGTGTTTGTCTACCCTCTCTTGTGAGCTTTGTCTCATAAATCCCAACACTTATAATAAGTCAAATGCATTTGATTGTAACATATTATGACCCTAGATAGAGTAACATAGCTGTTTACTGCTTCGAATCAATTTTGTATCTCGGTTTTAGCCAATTTTCTCGGTTTAAGCCTCTTGTGGGATAAAATGGGTTTAACTGTTGTCTAAGCACTCCAAATTCATCCCGAACTCTTACAATTAGTCAAATGCATTGGGTTATCACACATTGTTACACTAGAAACAGTAACGAAGCAGTTTACTACTTAGAATCAATGTTTTCTTGGTTTTTGCCTGTTTCAGGACAAAATGGGTAAAAGTAGTGTCTAAACACTCAAATTCAACCTGAACTCTTATAAATAGTCAAATGCAGTGGATTGTTACATATTTTGACCCTAGAAAGAGTAACATAGCTGTTTACTTCTTCGAATCAATGTTTTCTCTCGGTTTAGCCTGTTTTCTCCGTTTAAGTTTGTTTTGGGATAAAACAGGTTTAAATGTTGTCTAAACACTCTAAATTTATCCTGAACTCTTACAATTAGGCAAATGCATTGGATTGTCACACATTCTGACCCTAGAAACAGTAAAAAAGCTGTTTACTGCTTCGACTCAATGTTTTCTCGGTTTTAGCCTGTTTCCAGACAAAATGGGTAAAAGTGGTGTCTAAAGACTCAAATTCAACCCGAACTCTTATAATTAGTCAAATGCAGTGGATTGTTACCTATTCTGACCCTAGAAATAGTCACATAGCTGTTTACTGCTTCAAATCAATGGTTTCTCTTGGTTTTAGTCTCTTTTCTAGATTTAAGTCTGTTTTTGGAGAAAACGGGTTTAAGTGTTGTCTAAACACTCCAAATTCATCCCGAACTCTTAACATTAGTAAAATGCATTGCACTATCACACATTCTTACCCTAGAAACAGTAAAAAAGCTGTTTACTACTTCAAATCAATGTTTTCTCGGTTTTAGCCTGTTGCGGGACAAAATGGGTATAATTGGTGTCTAAACACTCCAAATTCAACCGGAACTCTTCTAATAAGTCAAATGAATTGGATTGTAACATATTTTGTATTAGAATGTACCTTGGAAGAAGAGAAGAAAGGCCGGAAAGGCCATGTAAAGGCCGGTAAGGCCATGTCCGTGTCCGTGAGCGACCATGTACCGTGTCCGGTACCATGTACCGTGTCCGTGAACGGACCCATGTCCGGTGAGCGGCCAGTTAGGCCGTGAACACATTGAAGAGAAGGCCCGTCCGTACAGGCCCGTCCGTACAGGCCCGTCCGTACAGGCCCGTCCGTACAGGCCCGTCCGTACTATTAGTATATATGAAGGAGAAGAGAGAGTGAGGCCGGTGAGGCCGAGCTGCACAAGGAAGAAGAGAGTGGCCGGTAAGGCTGCTAGTACAAGAAGTGTGGCCGGTAAGGCCATGAGTGGTGTGGGAGCGGCCAGTAAGGCCGTGAGCACAATAAGAGTGGCCAATAAGGCCATGTGGGCCGTGAGAACAATGAGAGTGGTCAGCAAGGCCATAAGAGCAATGTGAGAAGAATTGTGAAGTAAAGGCCTTATAAGAAGAAGAGGCCCAAGAAGAAGTTAAATGTCTCACAAAGGGAAAAGAAGGGAAGGAAGGAAGCATGTGAGACCTTGGTTGGTGAAGAATGAGACAACCAAGGGAAGGAGCTGTCCCTTTCACCATACACCCACTTGTGCACCAACGGCTATATGTCACTCTCACCTCTCATTTATCTCAAACGGCCATATACATTTGTTCTCCTATATTAAGCATTGTAATCTCTCATTTTGTAAGACATCACAACATATTATTCAATAGAAGAGAAACCGTTTTCCCTCTCTACTTGTGTTCTTGTTCATATCAACAATGTAGAGTTCTTAGGAGATTAGCGGTTAGAGGCTGCCCTTAAGGCAGCCTATTCTCTTCTCAAATCCACCTAAACTCTTCTTATTTACTGCTTTACTTAGCCTAGATTACTGATTCTTAATCCTCCTTCTCCTAAGTACACAAACTCTAAGTGTTGTGATACTAGAAGAGGATAAGTCTCAAACTAGTGCTTCTCCTAGTTAGGATCCGCTTACTCTCTAGTATTTGGGTTCTATCTAGCTTGTTTATGGGGAGTTCATCACAAGTTGATGTTCTCTCCTCCCCCTTTAGAATGAGTTAGTTTGTTGTGGGTAAAGGGGGATTCATTCACCAAGTGTTTGTCTACCCTCTCTTGTGAGCTTTGTCTCATAAATCCCAACATGGTATCAGAGCAGGTTCTGTTCTTGGTGTTTTAAACTCATTCTCAAAGTCGTTTTCTTAGGAGTTAGCTTAGTTAAAGTTTAGACTTTGCTTAGGTGTTAAATCGCTTAGCTTAGTTTCTTTAAAGCTTTAATTTTGCTTTTGTTGATTAAATCGATTCTCTAGCAGCTCATTGTTGAGTAAGCTTGGTCTCTTATCTTGTTAGAATTTGTAGACCAAGTGTGTGGAAAGAAATCGATTTTACAAGCCCCATCCTTAAGCTTTACCGATTTGGTAATAGCTTTGTTTATTTTGGGATGTGTGGGAAGTGATGAACCATTGAGCAAATTGTGTTGTTCATGGTGAGGATTCACGGTTCTTGTGTGCTTGTATGAGCCACGAAATTCTTAGGATTTAGTTCTCTTAGGATTTAGTTAATTTTCCTCTAAAGGTTTAATTTTGCTTTTGTTAAATTTCCTTTAAAGGCTTAATTACTAAATCGCTTCTTCTTCTTCTTCTCAAGGTTGAGAAAGCTTTGTTTCTGGTCATATGGTGTGTCCAGGTTCGAGTTTGAGGAAGAGAGAGACTTTATTTTAGCATGTAGAGCCCGCTTGGTCAAATAGATTCAAGTTGGTCCAAGATGCATTCTTTTAACCGTTGGACAATAGGTTGTTCCAAAGGCTTTTGTTGTTTCTTCTTTGCTTGGGACCACGAAAAACATCTTCTATATGTTATCTTCGTGGATCTTCAAGCCTTAATCTCTTGAAGAACACTTGTTTAAGTGATTCTACAAGGAGTTTTGTTGTTAAACCTTTGGAGAAACTAATTTTCCATAAGGTCCATTGTGTTTCAGCCATTAAAGCACCAAAAGAGATTGTCTTCTTGGATGTTCTTGGCTGTCAAAGCTTCTTTCAACTCAAGAAAACAGAGTATAACTCTGTCCATAAGAACTCTTGAGCAAATTCTCTATTCTACTCTCCACTCACCTTATACTTCCGCCCATATACTCTACTATACTCTATACTCTTGGTTACTTATACTTGGTTACTTATTCTCTAAATTCTATTTTATTTTCAGTAATATTCTATATTCTCTATTCTCTAATCTCTAACAATCTCTTGTTTAGAATCTGTTCCATTGATTTTTGGTTTCAGTTTCAGCATTGAAGATTGTGTGGAGCTCGCTCACTATCTCAAGGAGAAGAAGTGGCGAGGTTGAAGGCTACAAGATAGCCATGTAAGAGCGCAGCACAATGCCTGGAGTTAGAACCAAGGGCCACCAAGTCTTTGTTAAGCTGGTGGAAGGTGATGAATCAGTCCAAGAGCATGTGTGTTAGTGCCAAGTTGTTGATCGGATGTGCACAATGGTCTTTAGGAAAGGTGATGCACAAGGTTTCAACTGTTGATTGGATGTGCACAAGAACGGTGATGCACAAGGCTTCAACTGAGGTGATGAGGTTTCAGCCCATCATCAAGTAAAGGTTACGGGGGAGATCAAGTGACTTCAGACCGTACCTCACAGATTCTGCTCGGCCACAAGCAAAAGTCTTTACTTAAAGCTCAGCCGAAGCGTCTCAAAGATCGACTCGGACGAAACCCTTCCACTGCGATTCGGCTTCCGCGTTCTTCATTAAAGTTCGAGACCACAGAGTCATCTTGCCAGTGGAAGTGGAATCATACCAATCCGAGCAGCCGTTCGAAAGTTATGTCCGATTCAGTGGGCATGTATCAGTCTGACAGATAAAACTGGCCGGGTTTAAAAACCATGGTTAGAGAAGCGGTCTCAAGGAGGAATTCCAAACCGCATCAGTGATCAACTCTCTCCTTCCTATCCATCAAAACACCATAAAGGCTGTGCTCTAAACTCTACTCTATTTAAATTTCTTAAATTCATTACCTTAGCTTCATTACTAGTCTTTACTCTTTAATATGTTCTCTTAAATTGTCACACTTTTAGAAATTTTCTTTGATATTCCTCATAGCAAACACTTATTCTTTTCTTCTTTATCACTTGTTTAAGGGGTAAAGGAGACTATGAGAGCCTCAAAGAAACTCTAAAGGCGCAAGGATGGAGATCATAAGGAATGTGCTAAAGGCAAGGTGGGCTAAGAAGTAGGAGCGGTTCAAATCATGAAGAGAAGGGAGCTAGTTCTTTGCAAACCAAGGTCAAGGGACATCATGGATAGTGGAGTCTATACTCTTTTTCCCTTAACAAAGTTTTATCCCAAGAGGTTTTCTTTGTTGAGGTTTTTAATGAGGTAGATGACACTAGTCCACCCTTGATCTTTGGTCCCCATGGTGTCCCACCGATCAAGCGTGCGGGGGAGTATTAGAATGTACCTTGGAAGAAGAGAAGAAAGGCCGGAAAGGCCATGTAAAGGCCGGTAAGGCCATGTCCGTGTCCGTGAGCGACCATGTACCGTGTCCGGTACCATGTACCGTGTCCGTGAACGGACCCATGTCCGGTGAGCGGCCAGTTAGGCCGTGAACACATTGAAGAGAAGGCCCGTCCGTACAGGCCCGTCCGTACAGGCCCGTCCGTACAGGCCCGTCCGTACAGGCCCGTCCGTACTATTAGTATATATGAAGGAGAAGAGAGAGTGAGGCCGGTGAGGCCGAGCTGCACAAGGAAGAAGAGAGTGGCCGGTAAGGCTGCTAGTACAAGAAGTGTGGCCGGTAAGGCCATGAGTGGTGTGGGAGCGGCCAGTAAGGCCGTGAGCACAATAAGAGTGGCCAATAAGGCCATGTGGGCCGTGAGAACAATGAGAGTGGTCAGCAAGGCCATAAGAGCAATGTGAGAAGAATTGTGAAGTAAAGGCCTTATAAGAAGAAGAGGCCCAAGAAGAAGTTAAATGTCTCACAAAGGGAAAAGAAGGGAAGGAAGGAAGCATGTGAGACCTTGGTTGGTGAAGAATGAGACAACCAAGGGAAGGAGCTGTCCCTTTCACCATACACCCACTTGTGCACCAACGGCTATATGTCACTCTCACCTCTCATTTATCTCAAACGGCCATATACATTTGTTCTCCTATATTAAGCATTGTAATCTCTCATTTTGTAAGACATCACAACATATTATTCAATAGAAGAGAAACCGTTTTCCCTCTCTACTTGTGTTCTTGTTCATATCAACAATGTAGAGTTCTTAGGAGATTAGCGGTTAGAGGCTGCCCTTAAGGCAGCCTATTCTCTTCTCAAATCCACCTAAACTCTTCTTATTTACTGCTTTACTTAGCCTAGATTACTGATTCTTAATCCTCCTTCTCCTAAGTACACAAACTCTAAGTGTTGTGATACTAGAAGAGGATAAGTCTCAAACTAGTGCTTCTCCTAGTTAGGATCCGCTTACTCTCTAGTATTTGGGTTCTATCTAGCTTGTTTATGGGGAGTTCATCACAAGTTGATGTTCTCTCCTCCCCCTTTAGAATGAGTTAGTTTGTTGTGGGTAAAGGGGGATTCATTCACCAAGTGTTTGTCTACCCTCTCTTGTGAGCTTTGTCTCATAAATCCCAACATTTTGACCCTAAAAAGAGTAACATAGCTGTTTACTGCTTCGAATCAATGTTTGCTCTCGGTTTTAGCCTGTTTTCTCGGTTTAAGCTTGTTTTGGGATAAAATGGGTTTAAATGTTGTCAAACACTCCAAATTCATCCTCAACTCTTACAATTAGGCAAATGCATTGGATTGTCACACATTCTGACCCTAGAAACAGTAACAAATCTGTTTACTGTTTCGAATCAATGTTTTCTCGGTTTTAGCTTGTTTCTAGAAAAAATGGGTAAAAGTGGGCTCTAAACACTCCAAATTCAACCCGAACGCTTATAATTAGTCAAATGGATTGGATTGTTACATATTTTGACCCTAGAAAGTGTAACATAGTTGTTTACTGCTTCGAATCAATTTTTTCTCTCGGTTTTAGCCTGTTTTCTCCGTTTAAGTTTGTTTTGGGATAAAACGGGTTTAAATGTTGTCTAAACCCTCCAAATTCATCATGAACTCTTACAATTAGGCAAATGCATTGGATTGTCACACATTCTGACCCTAGAAACAGTGACAAAGCTTTTTACTGCTTCGATCAATTTTTTCTTGGTTTTAGCCTGTTTCTGGACAAAATGGGTAAAAGTGGTCTCTAAACACTCCAAATTCAACCGGAACTCTTATAATTAGTCAAATGGATTGGATTGTTACATATTTTGACCCTAGAAAGAGTAACATAGCTGTTTAATGCTTCGAATCAATGTTTTCTCTCGGTTTTAGCCTGTTTTCTCGGTTTAAGCCTGTTTTGGGATAAAACAGGTTTAAGTGTTGCCTAAACACTCCAAATTCATCCCGAACTCTTAAAATTAGTAAAATGCATTGTAACGTCACACATTCTTACCCTAGAAATAGTAACAAAGCCGTTTACTACTTCAAATCAGTGTTTTCTCGGTTTTAGCCCGTTTCGGGACAAAATTGGTATAATTGGTGTCTAAACACTCCATATTCAACCGGAACTCTTATAATAAGTCAAATGCATTGTATTGTTACATATTTTATCCTAGAAATAGCAACATAGCTGTTTACTGCTTAGAATCAATGGTTTCTCTTGGTTTTAGTCTGTTTTTTAGATTTAAGTCTCTTTGGGGATAAAACGGGTTTAAGTGTCGTCTAAACACTCCCAATTCATCCCGACCTCTTAAAATTTGTAAAATGCACTGCACTGTCACACATTCTTACCCTAGAAACAGTAACAAAGTTGTTTACTACTTCAAATCAATGTTTTCTCGGTTTTAGCCTGTTGCGGGACAAAATGGGTAAAAGTGGTGTCTCAACACTCCAAATTCAACCGGAACTCTTATAATAAGTCAAATGCATTTGATTGTAACATATTATGACCCTAGATAGAGTAACATAGCTGTTTACTGCTTCGAATCAATTTTGTCTCTCGGTTTTAGCCAATTTTCTCGGTTTAAGCCTCTTGTGGGATAAAATGGGTTTAACTGTTGTCTAAACACTCCAAATTCATCCCGAACTCTTACAGTTAGTCAAATGCATTGGTTTATCACACATTGGGACACTAGAAACAGTAACGAAGCAGTTTACTACTTAGAATCAATGTTTTCTTGGTTTTTGCCTGTTTCAGGACAAAATGGGTAAAAGTAGTGTATAAACACTCAAATTCAACCTGAACTCTTAGAAATAGTCAAATGCAGTGGATTGTTACATATTTTGACCCTAGAAAGAGTAACATAGCTGTTTACTTCTTCGAATCAATGTTTTCTCTCGGTTTAGCCTGTTTTCTCCGTTTAAGTTTGTTTTGGGATAAAACAGGTTTAAGTGTTGTCTAAACACTCTAAATTTATCCTGAACTCTTACAATTAGGCAAATGCATTGGATTGTCATACATTCTGACCCTAGAAACAGTAAAAAAGCTGTTTACTGCTTCGACTCAATGTTTTCTCGGTTTTAGCCTGTTTCCAGACAAAATGGGTAAAAGTGGTGTCTAAACACTCAAATTCAACCCGAACTCTTATAATTAGTCAAATGCAGTGGATTGTTACCTATTCTGACCCTAGAAATAGTCACATAGCTGTTTACTGCTTCAAATCAATGGTTTCTCTTGGTTTTAGTCTCTTTTCTAGATTTAAGTCTGTTTTTGGAGAAAACGGGTTTAAGTGTTGTCTAAACACTCCAAATTCATCCCGAACTCTTAACATTAGTAAAATGCATTGCACTATCACACATTCTTACCCTAGAAACAGTAAAAAAGCTGTTTACTACTTCAAATCAATGTTTTCTCGGTTTTAGCCTGTTGCGGGACAAAATGGGTATAATTGGTGTCTAAACACTCCAAATTCAACCGGAACTCTTCTAATAAGTCAAATGCATTGGATTGTAACATATTTTGACCCTAAAAAGAGTAACATAGCTGTTTACTGCTTCGAATCAATGTTTTCTCTCGGTTTTAGCCTGTTTTCTCGGTTTAAGCTTGTTTTGGGATAAAATGGGTTTAAATGTTGTCAAACACTCCAAATTCATCCTGAACTCTTACAATTAGGCAAATGCATTGGATTGTCACACATTCTGACCCTAGAAACAGTAACAAAGCTGTTTACTGTTTCGAATCAATGTTTTCTCGGTTTTAGCTTGTTACTAGAAAAAATGGGTAAAAGTGGTCTCTAAACACTCCAATTTCAACCCGAACGCTTATAATTAGTCAAATGGATTGGAGTGTTACATATTTTGACCCTAGAAAGAGTAACATAGTTGTTTACTGCTTCGAATCAATTTTTTCTCTCGGTTTTAGCCTGTTTTCTCCGTTTAAGTTTGTTTTGGGATAAAACGGGTTTAAGTGTTGTCTAAACCCTCCAAATTCATCATGAACTCTTACAATTAGGCAAATGCATTGGACTGTCACACATTCTGACCCTAGAAACAGTAACAAAGCTGTTTACTGCTTCAAATCAATGTTTTCTCGGTTTTAGCTTGTTTCTAGACAAAATGGGTAAAAGTGTTGTCTAAACACTCCAAATTCATCCTCAACTCTTACAATTAGACAAATGCAGTGGCTTGTTACATATTTTGACCCTAGAAATAGTAACATAGCTGTTTACTGCTTCGAATCAATAGTTTCTCTTTGTTTTAGTCTGCTTTTTAGATTTATGTCTGTTTTGGGATAAAACGGGTTTAAGTGTTGTCTAAACACTCCAAATTCATCCCGAACTCTTAAAATTAGTAAAATGCATTGCACTGTCACACATTCTTACCCTAGATACAGAAAAAGCTGTTTACTACTTTAAATCAATGTTTTCTCGGTTTTAGTCTTTTGCGGGACAAAATGGGTATAATTGGTGTCTAAACACTCCAAATTCAACCGGAACTCTTATAATAAGCAAATGCATTGGATTGTAACATATTATGACCCTAGATAGAGTAACATAGCTGTTTACTGCTTCGAATCAATTTGAACTTTTGGTTTCAGCCTATTTTCTCGGATTAAGGCTGTTGTGGGATAAAATGGGTTTAAATGTTTTCTAAACACTCCAAATTCATCCCGAACTCTTACAATTAGTCAAATGCATTGGGTTGTCACACATTGTGACCCTAGAAACAGTAACAAAGCTGTTTACTACTTAGAATCAATGTTTTCTCGGTTTTTGCCTGCTTCGGGACAAAATGGGTAAAAGTGGTCTCTAAATACTCCAAATTCAACCCGAACTCTTATAATTAGTCAAATGGATTGGAATGTTACATATTTTGACCCTAGAAAGAGAAACATAGCTGTTTACTGCTTCGAATCAATGTTTTCTCTCGGTTTTAGCCTGCTTTCTCGGTTTAAGCTTGTTTAGGGATAAAATGGGTTTAAATGTTGTCTAAACACTCCAAATTCATCACGAACTCTTACAATTAGTTAAATGCATTGGATTGTCACACATTCTGACCCTAAAAACAGTAACAAAGCTGTTTACTGCTTAGAGTCAATGTTTTCTCGGTTTTAGCCTGTTTCGGGACACAATAGGTAAAAGTAGTGTCTAAACACTCAAATTCAACCCGAACTCTTATAAATAGTCAAATGCAGTGGATTGTTACATATTTTGACCCTAGAAAGAGTAACATAGCTGTTTACTTCTTCGAATCAATGTTTTCTCTCGGTTTACCTGTTTTCTCCGTTTAAGTTTGTTTTGGGATAAAACAGGTTTAAGTGTTGTCTAAACACTCTAAATTTATCCTGAACTCTTACAATTAGGCAAATGCATTGGATTGTCACACATTCTGACCCTAGAAACAGTAAAAAAGCTGTTTACTGCTTCGACTCAATGTTTTCTCGGTTTTAGCCTGTTTCCAGACAAAATGGGTAAAAGTGGTGTCCAAACACTCAAATTCAACCCGAACTCTTATAATTAGTCAAATGCAGTGGATTGTTACCTATTTTGACCCTAGAAATAGTAACATAGGTCTTTACTGCTTCGAATCAATGGTTTCTCTTGGTTTTAGTCTCTTTTCTAGATTTAAGTCTGTTTTTGGAGAAAACGGGTTTAAGTGTTGTCTAAACACTCCAAATTCATCCCGAACTCTTAACATTAGTAAAATGCCTTGCACTATCACACATTCTTACCCTAGAAACAGTAAAAAAGCTGTTTACTACTTCAAATCAATGTTTTCTCGGTTTTAGCCTGTTGCGGGACAAAATGGGTATAATTGGTGTCTAAACACTCCAAATTCAATCGGAACTCTTCTAATAAGTCAAATGCATTGGATTGTAACATATTTTGACCCTAAAAAGAGTAACATAGCTGTTTACTGCTTCGAATCAATTTTTTCTCTCGGTTTTAGCCTGTTTTCTCGGTTTAAGCTTGTTTTGGGATAAAATGGGTTTAAACGTTGTCAAACACTCCAAATTCATCCTGAACTCTTATAATTAGGCAAATGCATTGGATTGTCACACATTCTGACCCTAGAAACAGTAACAAAGCTGTTTACTGTTTCGAATCAATGTTTTCTCGGTTTTAGCTTGTTTCTAGAAAAAATGGGTAAAAGTGGTCTCTAAACACTCCAAATTCAACCCGAACGCTTATAATTAGTCAAATGGATTGGATTGTTACATATTTTGACCCTAGAAAGAGTAACATAGTTGTTTACTGCTTCGAATCAATTTTTTCTCTCGGTTTTAGCCTGTTTTCTCCGTTTAAGTTTGTTTTGGGATAAAACGGGTTTAAGTGTTGTCTAAACCCTCCAAATTCATCATGAACTCTTAACATTAGTAAAATGCATTGCACTATCACACATTCTTACCCTAGAAACAGTAAAAAGCTGTTTACTACTTCAAATCAATGTATTCTCGGTGTTAGCCTGTTGCGGGACAAAATGGGTATAATTGGTGTCTAAACACTCCAAATTCAATCGGAACTCTTCTAATAAGTCAAATGCAGTCGATTGTTACATATTTTGACCCTAGAAAGAGTAACATAGCTGTTTACTGCTTCAGATCAATGTTTTCTCTCGCTTTTGCCTGTTTTCTAGGTTTAAGCTTGTTTTGGGATAAAATGGGTTTAAATGTTGTCAAACACTCCAAATTCATCCTGAACTCTTACAATTAGGCAAATGCATTGGATTGTCACACATTCTGACCCTAGAAACAGTAACAAAGCTGTTTACTGTTTCGAATCAATGTTTTCTCGGTTTTAGCTTGTTTCTAGACAAAATGGGTAAAAGTGGTCTCTAAACACTCCAAATTCAACCCGAACGCTTATAATTAGTCAAATGGATTGGATTGTTACATATTTTGACCCTAGAAAGAGTAACATAGTAGTTTACTGCTTCGAATCAATTTTTTCTCTCGGTTTTAGCCTGTTTTCTCCGTTTAAGTTTGTTTTGGGATAAAACGGGTTTAAATGTTGTCTAAACCCTCCAAATTCATCATGAACTCTTACAATTAGGCAAATGCATTGGATTGTCACACATTCTGACCCTAGAAACAGTAACAAAGCTGTTTACTGCTTAGAGTCAATGTTTTCTCGGTTTTAGCCTGTTTCGGGACATAATAGGTAAAAGTGGTGTCTAAACACTCAAATTCAACCGGAACTCTTATAATTAGTCAAATGCAGTCGATTGTTACATATTTTGACCCTAGAAAGAGTAACATAGCTGTTTACTGCTTCAGATCAATGTTTTCTCTCGGTTTTAGCCTGTTTTCTCGGTTTAAGCTTGTTTTGGGATAAAATGGGTTTAAATGTTGTCAAACACTCCAAATTCATCCTGAACTCTTACAATTAGGCAAATGCATTGGATTGTCACACATTCTGACCCTAGAAACAGTAACAAAGCTGTTTACTGTTTCGAATCAATGTTTTCTCGGTTTTAGCTTGTTTCTAGACAAAATGGGTAAAAGTGGTCTCTAAACACTCCAAATTCAACCCGAACGCTTATAATTAGTCAAATGGATTGGATTGTTACATATTTTGACCCTAGAAAGAGTAACATAGTTGTTTACTGCTTCGAATCAATTTTTTCTCTCGGTTTTAGCCTGTTTTCTCCGTTTAAGTTTGTTTTGGGATAAAACGGGTTTAAGTGTTGTCTAAACCCTCCAAATTCATCATGAACTCTTAACATTAGTAAAATGCATTGCACTATCACACATTCTTACCCTAGAAACAGTAAAAAAGCTGTTTACTACTTCAAATCAATGTATTCTCGGTGTTAGCCTGTTGCGGGACAAAATGGGTATAATTGGTGTCTAAACACTCCAAATTCAATCGGAACTCTTCTAATAAGTCAAATGCAGTCGATTGTTACATATTTTGACCCTAGAAAGAGTAACATAGCTGTTTACTGCTTCAGATCAATGTTTTCTCTCGGTTTTAGCCTGTTTTCTTGGTTTAAGCTTGTTTTGGGATAAAATGGGTTTAAATGTTGTCAAACACTCCAAATTCATCCTGAACTCTTACAATTAGGCAAATGCATTGGATTGTCACACATTCTGACCCTAGAAACAGTAACAAAGCTGTTTACTATTTCGAATCAATGTTTTCTCGGTTTTAGCTTGTTTCTAGACAAAATGGGTAAAAGTGGTCTCTAAACACTCCAAATTCAACCCGAACGCTTATAATTAGTCAAATGGATTGGATTGTTACATATTTTGACCCTAGAAAGAGTAACATAGTTGTTTACTGCTTCGAATCAATTTTTTCTCTCGGTTTTAGCCTGTTTTCTCCGTTTAAGTTTGTTTTGGGATAAAACGGGTTTAAATGTTGTCTAAACCCTCCAAATTCATCATGAACTCTTACAATTAGGCAAATGCATTGGATTGTCACACATTCTGACCCTAGAAACAGTAACAAAGCTGTTTACTGCTTAGAGTCAATGTTTTCTCGGTTTTAGCCTGTTTCGGGACATAATAGGTAAAAGTGGTGTCTAAACACTCAAATTCAACCGGAACTCTTATAATTAGTCAAATGCAGTCGATTGTTACATATTTTGACCCTAGAAAGAGTAACATAGCTGTTTACTGCTTCAGATCAATGTTTTCTCTCGGTTTTAGCCTGTTTTCTCGGTTTAAGCTTGTTTTGGGATAAAATGGGTTTAAATGTTGTCAAACACTCCAAATTCATCCTGAACTCTTACAATTAGGCAAATGCATTGGATTGTCACACATTCTGACCCTAGAAACAGTAACAAAGCTGTTTACTGTTTCGAATCAATGTTTTCTCGGTTTTAGCTTGTTTCTAGACAAAATGGGTAAAAGTGGTCTCTAAACACTCCAAATTCAACCCGAACGCTTATAATTAGTCAAATGGATTGGATTGTTACATATTTTGACCCTAGAAAGAGTAACATAGTTGTTTACTGCTTCGAATCAATTTTTTCTCTCGGTTTTAGCCTGTTTTCTCCGTTTAAGTTTGTTTTGGGATAAAACGGGTTTAAATGTTGTCTAAACCCTCCAAATTCATCATGAACTCTTACAATTAGGCAAATGCATTGGATTGTCACACATTCTGACCCTAGAAACAGTAACAAAGCTGTTTACTGCTTAGAGTCAATGTTTTCTCGGTTTTAGCCTGTTTCGGGACATAATAGGTAAAAGTGGTGTCTAAACACTCAAATTCAACCGGAACTCTTATAATTAGTCAAATGCAGTCGATTGTTACATCTTTTGACCCTAGAAAGAGTAACATAGCTGTTTACTGCTTCAGATCAATGTTTTCTCTCGGTTTTAGCCTGTTTTCTCGGTTTAAGCTTGTTTTGGGATAAAATGGGTTTAAATGTTGTCAAACACTCCAAATTCATCCTGAACTCTTACAATTAGGCAAATGCATTGGATTGTCACACATTCTGACCCTAGAAACAGTAACAAAGCTGTTTACTGTTTCGAATCAATGTTTTCTCGGTTTTAGCTTGTTTCTAGACAAAATGGGTAAAAGTGGTCTCTAAACACTCCAAATTCAACCCGAACGCTTATAATTAGTCAAATGGATTGGATTGTTACATATTTTGACCCTAGAAAGAGTAACATAGTTGTTTACTGCTTCGAATCAATTTTTTCTCTCGGTTTTAGCCTGTTTTCTCCGTTTAAGTTTGTTTTGGGATAAAACGGGTTTAAATGTTGTCTAAACCCTCCAAATTCATCATGAACTCTTACAATTAGGCAAATGCATTGGATTGTCACACATTCTGACCCTAGAAACAGTAACAAAGCTGTTTACTGCTTAGAGTCAATGTTTTCTCGGTTTTAGCCTGTTTCGGGACATAATAGGTAAAAGTGGTGTCTAAACACTCAAATTCAACCGGAACTCTTATAATTAGTCAAATGCAGTCGATTGTTACATATTTTGACCCTAGAAAGAGTAACATAGCTGTTTACTGCTTCAGATCAATGTTTTCTCTCGGTTTAAGCTTTTTTGTGATAAAATGGGTTTAAATGTTGTCTAAACACTCTAAATTCATCCCGAACTCTTAAAATTAGTAAAATGCATTGCACCGTCACACATTCTTACCCTAGATACAGTAACAAAGCTTTTTACTACTTAGAATCAATGTTTTCTCGGTTTTTGCCTGCTTCGGGACAAAATGGGTAAAAGTGGTGTCTAAACACTCAAATTCAACCCGAACTATTATAATTAGTCAAATGGATTGGATTGTTACATATTTTGACCCTAGAAATGGTAACATAGCTGTTTACTACTTCAAATCAATGGTTTCTCCCGGTTTTAGCCTGTTTTCTCGGTTTAAGCTTGTTTTGGGATAAAACGGGTTTAAGTGTTGTCTAAACACTCCAAATTCATCCTGAACTCTTACAATTAGGCAAATGCATTGGATTGTCACACATTCTGACCCTAGAAACAGTAACAAAGCTGTTTACTGTTTCGAATCAATGTTTTCTCGGTTTTAGCTTGTTTCTAGACAAAATGGGTAAAAGTGGTCTCTAAACACTCCAAATTCAACCCGAACGCTTATAATTAGTCAAATGGATTGGATTGTTACATATTTTAGAAAGAGTAACATAGTTGTTTACTGCTTCGAATCAATTTTTTCTCTCGGTTTTAGCCTGTTTTCTCCGTTTAAGTTTGTTTTGGGATAAAACGGGTTTAAGTGTTGTCTAAACCCTCCAAATTCATCATAAACTCTTACAATTAGGCAAATGCATTGGATTGTCACACATTCTGACCCTAGAAACAGTAACAAAGCTGTTTACTGCTTCAAATCAATGTTTTCTCGGTTTTAGCTTGTTTCTAGACAAAATGGGTAAAAGTGTTGTCTAAACACTCCAAATTCATCCTCAACTCTTACAATTAGACAAATGCAGTGGCTTGTTACATATTTTGACCCTAGGAATAGTAACATAGCTGTTTACTGCTTCGAATCAATGGTTTCTCTTTGTTTTAGTCTGCTTTTTAGATTTATGTCTGTTTTTGGAGAAAACGGGTTTAAGTGTTGTCTAAACACTCCAAATTCATCCCGAACTCTTAACATTAGTATAATGCATTGCACTATCACACATTCTTACCCTAGAAACAGTAAAAAAGCTGTTTACTACTTCAAATCAATGTATTCTCGGTTTTAGCCTGTTGCGGGACAAAATGGGTATAATTGGTGTCTAAACACTCCAAATTCAATCGGAACTTTTCTAATAAGTCAAATGCATTGTATTATAACATATTTTGACCCTAAAAAGAGTAACATATTTGTTTACTGCTTCGAATCAATGTTTTCTCTCGGTTTTAGCCTGTTTTCTCGGTTTAAGCTTGTTTTGGGATAAAATGGGTATAAATGTTGTCAAACACTCCAAATTCATCCTGAACTCTTACAATTAGGCAAATGCATTGGATTGTCACACATTCTGACCCTAGAAACAGTAACAAAGCTGTTTACTGTTTCGAATCAATGTTTTCTCGGTTTTAGCTTGTTTCTAGACAAAATGGGTAAAAGTGGTCTCTAAACACTCCAAATTCAACCCGAACGCTTATAATTAGTCAAATGGATTGGATTGTTACATATTTTGACCCTAGAAAGAGTAACATAGTTGTTTACTGCTTCAAATCAATTTTTTCTCTCGGTTTTAGCCTGTTTTCTCCGTTTAAGTTTGTTTTGGGATAAAACGGGTTTAAATGTTGTCTAAACCCTCCAAATTCATCATGAACTCTTACAATTAGGCAAATGCATTGGATTGTCACACATTCTGACCCTAGAAACAGTAACAAAGCTGTTTACTGCTTAGAGTCAATGTTTTCTCGGTTTTAGCCTGTTTCGGGACATAATAGGTAAAAGTGGTGTCTAAACACTCAAATTCAACCGGAACTCTTATAATTAGTCAAATGCAGTTGATTGTTACATATTTTGACCCTAGAAAGAGTAACATAGCTGTTTACTGCTTCAGATCAATGTTTTCTCTCGGTTTTAGCCTGTTTTCTCGGTTTAAGCTTTTTTGTGATAAAACGAGTTTAAATGTTGTCTAAACACTCCAAATTCATCCGAACTCTTAAAATTAGTAAAATGTATTGCACCGTCACACATTCTTACCCTAGAAACAGTAACAAAGCTTTTTACTACTTAGAATCAATGTTTTCTCGGTTTTTGCCTGCTTCGGGACAAAATGGGTATAAGTGGTGTCTAAACACTCAAATTCAACCCGAACTATTATAATTAGTCAAATGGATTGGATTGTTACATATTTTGACCCTAGAAATGGTAACATAGCTGTTTACTACTTCAAATCAATGGTTTCTCCCGGTTTTAGCCTGTTTTCTCGGTTTAAGCTTGTTTTGGGATAAAACGGGTTTAAGTGTTGTCTAAACACTCCAAATTCATCCCGAACTCTTACAATTAGGCAAATGCATTGGATTGTCACACATTCTGACCCTAAAAACAGTAACAAAGCAGTTTACTGCTTAGAGTCAATGTTTTCTCGGTTTTAGCATGTTTTGGGACACAATGGGTAAAAGTGGTGTCTAAACACTCCAAATTCAACCCGAACTATTAAAATTATTCAAATGCATTTGATAGTTACATATTTTGACCCTAGAAAGAGTAACATAGCTGTTTAATGCTTCGAATCAATGGTTTCTCTTGGTTTTAGTCTGTTTTTTAGATTTAAGTCTCTTTGGGGATAAAACGGTTTAAGTGTCGTCTAAACACTCCCAATTCATCCCGACCTCTTAAAATTTGTAAAATGCATTGCACTGTCAAACATTCTTACCCTAGAAACAGTAACAAAGTTGTTTACTACTTCAAATCAATGTTTTCTCGGTTTTAGCCTGTTGCGGGACAAAATGGGTATAATTGGTGTCTAAACACTCCAAATTCAACCGGAACTCTTATAATTAGTCAAATGCATTGGATTGTAACATATTATGACCCTAGATAGAGTAACATAGCTGTTTACTGCTTCGAATCAATGTTTTCTCTTGGCTTTTGCCTGTTTTCTCGGTTTAAGCTTGTTTTGGGATAAAATGGGTTTAAATGTTGTCTAAACACTCCAAATTCATTCTGAACTCTTACAATTAGGAAAATGCATTGGATTGTCACACATTCTGACCCTAGAAACAGTGACAAAGCTTTTTAGTGCTTCGAATCAATTTTTTCTTGGTTTTAGCCTGTTTCTGGACAAAATGGGTAAAAGTGGTCTCTAAACACTCCAAATTCAACCGGAACTCTTATAATTAGTCAAATGGATTGGATTGTTACATATTTTGACCCTAGAAAGAGTAACATAGCTGTTTAATGCTTCGAATCAATGTTTTCTCTCGGTTTTAGCCTGTTTTCTCGGTTTAAGCCTGTTTTGGGATAAAACAGGTTTAAGTGTTGCCTTAACACTCCAAATTCATCCCGAACTCTTAAAATTAGTAAAATGCATTGTAATGTCACACATTCTTACCCTAGAAATAGTAACAAAGCCGTTTACTACTTCAAATCACTGTTTTCTCGGTTTTAGCTTGTTTCGGGACAAAATTGGTATAATTGGTATCTAAACACTCCATATTTAACCGGAACTCTTATAATAAGTCAAATGCATTGTATTGTTACATATTTTTTCCCTAGAAATAGCCACATAGCTGTTTACTGCTTAGAATCAATGGTTTCTCTTGGTTTTAGTCTGTTTTTTAGATTTAAGTCTCTTTGGGGATAAAACGGGTTTAAGTGTCGTCTAAACACTCCCAATTCATCCCGACCTCTTAAAATTTGTAAAATGCATTGCACTGTCACACATTCTTACCCTAGAAACAGTAACAAAGTTGTTTACTACTTCAAATCAATGTTTTCTCGGTTTTAGCCTGTTGCGGGACAAAATGGGTAAAAGTGGTGTCTCAACACTCAAATTCAACCCGAACTATTATAATTAGTCAAATGGATTGGATTGTAACATATTTTGACCCTAAAAAGAGTAACATAGCTGTTTACTGCTTCGAATCAATGTTTTCTCTCGGTTTTAGCTTGTTTTCTCGGTTTAAGCTTGTTTTGGGATAAAATGGGTTTAAACGTTGTCAAACACTCCAAATTCATCCTGAACTCTTACAATTAGGCAAATGCATTGGATTGTCACACATTCTGACCCTAGAAACAGTAACAAAGCTGTTTACTGTTTTGAATCAATGTTTTCTCGGTTTTAGCTTGTTTCTAGAAAAAATGGGTAAAAGTGGTCTCTAAACACTCCAAATTCAACCCGAAAGCTTATAATTAGTCAAATGGATTGGATTGTTACATATTTTTACCCTAGAAAGAGTAACATAGTTGTTTACTGCTTCGAATCAATTTTTTCTCTCGGTTTTAGCCTGTTTTCTCCGTTTAAGTTTGTTTTGGGATAAAACGGGTTTAAGTGTTGTCTAAACCCTCCAAATTCATCATGAACTCTTACAATTAGGCAAATGCATTGGATTGTCACACATTCTGACCCTAGAAACAGTAACAAAGCTGTTTACTGCTTAGAGTCAATGTTTTCTCGGTTTTAGCCTGTTTCGGGACACAATAGGTAAAAGTGGTGTCTAAACACTCAAATTCAACCGGAACTCTTATAATTAGTCAAATGCAGTCGATTGTTACATATTTTGACCCTAGAAAGAGTAACATAGCTGTTTACTGCTTCAGATCAATGTTTTCTCTCGGTTTTAGTCTGTTTTCTAGATTTAAGTCTGTTTTGGGATAAAACGGGTTTAAGTGTTGTCTAAACACTCCCAATTCATCCCGACCTCTTAAAATTTGTAAAATGCATTGCACTGTCACACATTCTTACCCTAGAAACAGTAACAAAGTTGTTTACTACTTCAAATCAATGTTTTCTCGGTTTTAGCCTGTTGCGGGACAAAATGGGTATAATTGGTGTCTAAACACTCCAAATTCAACCGGAACTCTTATAATTAGTCAAATGGATTGGATTGTTACATATTTTGACCCTAGAAAGAGTAACATAGCTGTTTAATGCTTCGAATCAATGTTTTCTCTCGGTTTTAGCCTGTTTTCTCGGTTTAAGCCTGTTTTGGGATAAAACAGGTTTAAGTGTTGCCTAATAACTCCAAATTCATCCCGAACTCTTAAAATTAGTAAAATGCATTGTAATGTCACACATTCTTACCCTAGAAATAGTAACAAAGCCGTTTACTACTTCAAATCAATGTTTTCTCGGTTTTAGCCTGTTTCGGGACAAAATTGGTATAATTGGTGTCTAAACACTCCATATTCAACCGTAACTCTTATAATAAGTCAAATGCATTGTATTGTTACATATTTTTTCCCTAGAAATAGCCACATAGCTGTTTACTGCTTAGAATCAATGGTTTCTCTTGGTTTTAGTCTGTTTTTTAGATTTAAGTCTCTTTGGGGATAAAACGGGTTTAAGTGTCGTCTAAACACTCCCAATTCATCCCGACCTCTTAAAATTTGTAAAATGCATTGCACTGTCACACATTCTTACCCTAGAAACAGTAACAAAGTTGTTTATATGAACCGGCACACACACTTGTCCGTACGACCGTACGGACGTCCGTACGACCAACCAACGGGCCATCCTCAAATAGAAGTCTTCATGAGCCCAATCCACCAAAGAGATCCTCCAACGGTCGCCATTCATCTCGATCCTTCCTTTGTAGCCGTTGGAGCAAGTTGCAAGAGAGAAGAGGAGATCACATGTTAGAATAAGGAGATGTCGCTTTCTCCTCATATTAGTGTGCATAGGATCCTAAGAGAATATCCTATTTGTATATGTCTTTAAATAGTTTGTAAGTATCATACTAATAGAGGCAAGAAAAGAGTTTATTCTCTTTCTCCAACACTCTCTCTCTCAATCGTTCACTCTCCTCACTCCTTACACGATTTCACTCTCTTTCATACTCTCTTCCATAATCTCTTGATTACTCTACTCTCAAACTTACATGGTATCAGAGCAGATTTGATTCTGTTCTTGCCTCAAATCTCCATCACTCCCTTCCGCATTCTCTTTCTGGTTCTTGAAATTTCTTGTTCTTGAATCTTCTTTCTTTAACCGTTGGACAATAGCTTTAACCAACGGTCTCTTCATCCTTTTCCATGGAAACTACCAAAACTCTCATTGTTCCAGTTACTCTTAAGGGAGAGAATTACTTACTGTGGGCTAGAACCACAAAGACAGCCCTATGCGGCCGAGGACTTTGGTCCCATGTTGAGACAAGCGAAGCTCCTAGTGGCGAGACCACCAAAGACGGCAAGGATCTTGTCGATGAGAAGAACAAGTGGTTTCAAGAAGATCAGGGAGTCCTAGCTATCATTCAAAACTCCCTAGATGCACCTATACTTGAAGCTTACTCTTATTGCGAGACAGCAAAAGACTTGTGGGACACTCTCAAGAATGTTTTTGGGAATGTTACAAATGTAAACCGAATTTTTGAGATTAAGAGGGCCATCAACAACCTCAACCAAGAAGACATGGAGTTCACCAAGCACTTTGGGAAGTTTAGGTCCCTTTGGGCTGAACTAGAGATGCTCCGGCCGGCGACTATAGATCCGGCCATTCTGAATGAGAGGCGTGAACAAGATAAGGTGTTCGGCCTTCTCTTGACCTTGAACCCCTCCTACAATGACCTTATCAAGCATATTCTACGGTCGGACAAGCTCCCTAGCCTTGATGATGTCTGTAACCAAATTCAAAAGGAGCATGGCTCCATGGGATTGTTTGGCGGCAAGGGAGAACTTGTGACCGCTAACAAAGCTGAGACGGCATCAGCAAACAAGGGCTACTACAAGCCGGAGGACAAGAACAACCCGCCATTTTGTGAGCATTGTAAGAAGCTTGGTCACTTCAAGAGCCGCTGCTGGATTCTACACCCTCATCTAGCACCACCGCCGGGTACCATCCGAGGTGGACGACCAAACCGCGGAGGACCACCGAGAGCTCATCAAGCAGTAGCCATGGGGGAGTCAATCTCTGAGCAGCCTCAACAAGTGACCAGTGGAACTGCTCTTGCTGCAGCATCGTCCGAGCTGGTAAGGCGGTCCGACCTTGATGCGCTCATCAAAGCCATCAAAGAGGCCACCGGTAAGGCGTTTCTTGCCTCAAACAAAATTAAACCCCTCATAGTTGATTCTGGTGCATCCCATCACATGATTAGTGATTCTAGGCTAATTAGTGATATTAAACCTGCTAATGGTAATGTAATAATAGCAAATGGTGAGAAAGTACCAGTTAAAGGCATAGGAAACTTGAAACTATTTGATAAGGAGACTAAGGCATTTTATATGCCAAACTTTACTTCTAACTTGCTATCAGTTAAGAGAGCCACTACTGATTTAAATTGTTATGCTATATTTGGTCCTAACAATGTTCATTTTCAGGATATTGAGACAAGTAAGGTTCTTGGTCAAGGAGGATCCAAGGATGACCTCTATGTGCTTGAGGACTTGAACTTATCTTCTAATGCATCTTGTTTTAATTCGGTTATTATGAAACCTAGTGATTCTATTTTACATGCTAGGCTAGGACACCCTCACACAAGAGCTTTATCCTTAATATTTCCTAATGTTTCTTTTCAAAATGATGAGTGTGAGGCTTGTATTCTTGGTAAACATTGCAAGGCTGTTTTCCCTAAATCTATTACTATTTATGAAAAATGTTTTGATTTAATTCATTCTGATGTTTGGACATCTCCTTGCTTATCTAGAGATAATCAAAAGTATTTTGTGACTTTTATTGATGAAAAATCAAAATATACTTGGATAACTTTGCTTCCCTCTAAGGATAGAGTCCTTGAGGCCTTTACTAATTTTCAAAATTATGTCACTAACCACTTTCATGCCAAGATTAAAATTTTGAGATCAGATAATGGTGGAGAGTACACAAGCCATGCCTTTAAACAATATCTAGCCAAACATGGAATTCTTCATCAAACTAGCTGTCCTTACACACCACAACAAAATGGAGTGGCTGAGAGAAAGAATAGGCATCTCATGGAAGTAGCAAGGTCTATGATGTTTCACACAAGGGTTCCAAAGAGGTTTTGGGGAGATGCTGTGCTAGCCGCTTGTTATCTTATTAACCGCACACCAACAAAGATCCTAAAGGATGTGTCTCCATTTGAGGTATTAACGAATGACAAACCTACATTTGATCACTTACGAGTGTTTGGTTGTGTGTGCTATGTGTTGCGACCAGGTGAGCTAAGAGACAAGCTTGATGCAAAGAGTACAAAGGCTATGTTTCTTGGCTACTCTACCACACAAAAGGGGTATAAGTGCTATGACCCTACAACAAGGAGGGTTCTAGTATCTCGTGATGTCAAGTTCATGGAGACACAAGGCTTTTACGATGAGAAGAATTGGGATGAGCTCCGTAACCTATCTGATTCACCATCTGATCGGACGCGCAACCTCCGAGTAATCCTTGAGCGACTAGGTCTTGAAAACGATCGGATCACTACTGAGTCAGCCAGACCAGCATCACCAGAACAACCTGAGCCATCTACTGAGCCTGAGCCTGCTACACATGCCGATGACCATACTGAGCAGCATGAGGAAGCACCCGAGTCACTCGCGGACAACACGGCCGAAACAACCGAGGGGACGGCTGAACAGCTTGAGGAGATCATTACTCCAGGACGAGCCAACTCCGAAGCTGGGGCTATAGTTCCTCTTCGGCGCAGCCAACGTATCAAGTATCCTCCTAGTCATTGGAAGAACACCCGTGTGTACTACAACAACATGGCCGTTGCTCATCCGATTCAGGCCGTGTGCACCTTGGCTCATTTTCCGATAGAGCATCAAGTGTTTCTTGGCCATATTGATGAGGATTGGATCCCCAAGACCTATGATGAGGCTAAGCAGCACAAAGTATGGAGAGATGCAGTGGATGCCGAGAATACGGCCATGGTGCAAAATCATACATGGGACGAGGCTGACTTACCCAAGGGCAAGAAGGCTGTCACCTCTCGGTATATCTTCACAATCAAATATAAGAGCAATGGGGAGATTGAACGCCACAAAGCCCGCCTAGTCGCACGAGGTTTCACGCAAACGTATGGGGAGGACTATCTTGATACGTTTGCTCCGGTGGCTAAGCTTCACACGGTTCGAGTTGTACTCTCTCTCGCCACCAACCTCGACTGGGAACTTTGGCAAATGGACGTGAAGAACGCCTTCTTGCAAGGAGAACTGGAGGATGAAGTGTATATGCGACCACCACCGGGTTTGGAGGATACTATTGGTCCGGGAAAGGTCTTGAAACTCAACAAAGCTATCTATGGCTTGAAGCAGTCACCAAGGGCTTGGTATCACAAGCTTAGCACCACACTTCTTGACAAAGGCTTTCGCAAATCCGAAGCTGACCACACCTTGTTCACCTTACCAAGCGCCAAAGGTATAGTAGTCATTCTAGTGTATGTTGATGATATCATCATCACTGGAAGTGACTCGGTAGGTATTCAAGACTCTAAAACATTCTTGAAATCAGTTTTTGATATTAAAGATCTTGGAGAGTTGAAATACTTTCTTGGGATAGAAGTTTATAGATCAAATGAAGGGTTATTGTTATCTCAAAGAAAGTATGCACTAGACTTATTGAGTGAAACAGGAAAACTAGGAGCTAAGGCAGTAACAACGCCCCTAGAAGAGAATTACAAGGATGGAGGACAGGGGGAGCTTGACACCGCTCCATTCGAGGACGGTAGCCTCTACCGGCGGCTAGTCGGTAAGCTCATTTATTTAACTATCACACGGCCTGACATTTGCTTTGCCGTGAACCAGGTAAGCCAGCATATGAAGAACCCCACCGTGCACCATTGGAACATGCTGACACGGATCCTCAAGTACATCAAGGGCTCACCCGGCCAAGGCATATGGATGGGACGCAACAAGAGCACCGAGTTGGTAGGCTACTGCGACGCTGACTATGCCGGAGATCGTGGGGACCGACGCTCAACCACAGGCTATTGCACGTTCCTTGGAGGGAACCTGGTCACATGGAAGAGCAAGAAGCAAAAGGTCGTCTCACTCTCAAGTGCCGAATCCGAGTATAGAGCTATGAGGAAGCTAACGACGGAGCTAATGTGGCTGAAGATGTTACTCAAGGATCTTGGAATAGAATCAACAAAGCCGATCACCATGCACTGTGATAACGAAGCAGCCATTCATATAGCAACCAATTCAGTGTTCCATGAGCGGACCAAGCACATTGAAGTGGATTGCCATAAGGTCCGAGAACAAATCAAGCTTGGAGTTGTCTTACCTTGCCATACCGAAAGCAAAGAACAACTTGCAGACGTCCTGACTAAAGCTGCGAGCCCCCAAGTGTGTGAATACATCCATCCTAAGCTTGGCCTCCTAAACCTCACTCGGCCATGACTTGCTTTGTTTTGGCGCCTACACTCTTTTTCCCTTAAGTATAGTTTTCCCAAGAGGTTTTTCTATACTAAGGTTTTTAATGAGGTGGGTGCCTATGTTGTCAAGCTTGACTAGTTCCCCAAGTCAAGCTTGAGGGGGAGTATGAACCGGCACACACACTTGTCCGTACGACCGTACGGACGTCCGTACGACCAACCAACGGGCCATCCTCAAATAGAAGTCTTCATGAGCCCAATCCACCAAAGAGATCCTCCAACGGTCGCCATTCATCTCGATCCTTCCTTTGTAGCCGTTGGAGCAAGTTGCAAGAGAGAAGAGGAGATCACATGTTAGAATAAGGAGATGTCGCTTTCTCCTCATATTAGTGTGCATAGGATCCTAAGAGAATATCCTATTTGTATATGTCTTTAAATAGTTTGTAAGTATCATACTAATAGAGGCAAGAAAAGAGTTTATTCTCTTTCTCCAACACTCTCTCTCTCAATCGTTCACTCTCCTCACTCCTTACACGATTTCACTCTCTTTCATACTCTCTTCCATAATCTCTTGATTACTCTACTCTCAAACTTACAGTTTACTACTTCAAATCAATGTTTTCTCGGTTTTAGCCTGTTGCGGGACAAAATGGGTAAAAGTGGTGTCTCAACACTCCAAATTCAACTGGAACTCTTATAATAAGTCAAATGCATTTGATTGTAACATATTATGACCCTAGATAGAGTAACATAGCTGTTTACTGCTTCGAATCAATTTTGTCTCTCGGTTTTAGCCTATTTTCTCGGTTTAAGCCTGTTGTGGGATAAAATGGGTTTAACTGTTGTCTAAACACTCCAAATTCATCCCGAACTCTTACAATTAGTCAAATGCATTGGATTGTTACATATTTTGACCCTAGAAATAGTAACATATCTGTTTACTGCTTCGAATCAATGGTTTCTCTTGGTTTTAGTCTGTTTTCTAGATTTAAGTCTGTTTTGGGATAAAACGGGTTTAAGTGTTGTCTAAACACTCCCAATTCATTCCGACCTCTTAAAATTTGTAAAATGCATTGCACTGTCACACATTCTTACCCTAGAAACAGTAACAAAGTTGTTTACTACTTCAAATCAATGTTTTCTCGGTTTTAGCCTGTTGCGGGACAAAATGGGTATAATTGGTGTCTAAACACTCCAAATTCAACCGGAACTCTTATAATTAGTCAAATGGATTGGATTGTTACATATTTTGACCCTAGAAAGAGTAACGTAGCTTTTTAATGCTTCGAATCAATGTTTTCTCTCGGTTTTAGCCTGTTTTCTCGGTTTAAGCCTGTTTTGGGATAAAACAGGTTTAAGTGTTGCCTAATAACTCCAAATTCATCCCGAACTCTTAAAATTAGTAAAATGCATTGTAATGTCACACATTCTTACCCTAGAAATAGTAACAAAGCCGTTTACTACTTCAAATCAATGTTTTCTCGGTTTTAGCCTGTTTCGGGACAAAATTGGTATAATTGGTGTCTAAACACTCCATATTCAACCGTAACTCTTATAATAAGTCAAATGCATTGTATTGTTACATATTTTGTCCCTAGAAATAGCCACATAGCTGTTTACTGCTTAGAATCAATGGTTTCTCTTGGTTTTAGTCTGTTTTTTAGATTTAAGTCTCTTTGGGGATAAAACGGGTTTAAGTGTCGTCTAAACACTCCCAATTCATCCCGACCTCTTAAAATTTGTAAAATGCATTGCACTGTCACACATTCTTACCCTAGAAACAGTAACAAAGTTGTTTACTATTTCAAATCAATGTTTTCTCGGTTTTAGCCTGTTGCGGGACAAAATGGGTAAAAGTGGTGTCTCAACACTCCAAATTCAACTGGAACTCTTATAATAAGTCAAATGCATTTGATTGTAACATATTATGACCCTAGATAGAGTAACATAGCTGTTTACTGCTTCGAATCAATTTTGTCTCTCGGTTTTAGCCTATTTTCTCGGTTTAAGCCTGTTGTGGGATAAAATGGGTTTAACTGTTGTCTAAACACTCCAAATTCATCCCGAACTCTTACAATTAGTCAAATGCATTGGGTTATCACACATTGTGACACTAGAAACAGTAACGAAGCAGTTTACTACTTAGAATCAATGTTTTCTTGGTTTTTGCCTGTTTCGGGACAAAATGGGTAAACGTGGTCTCTGAACACTCCAAATTCAACCCGAACTCTTATAATTAGTCAAATGGATTGGATTGTTACATATTTTTACCCTAGAAAGAGTAACATAGCTGTTTACTGCTTCGAATCAATGTTCTCTCGGGTTTAGCCTGTTTTCTCCGTTTAAGTTTGTTTTGGGATAAAACGGGTTTAAGTGTTGTCTAAACACTCCAAATTCATTCTGAACTCTTACAATTAGGCAAATGCATTGGATTGTCACACATCCTGACCCTAGAAACAGTAACAAAGCTTTTAACTGCTTCGAATCAATTTTTTCTCGGTTTTAGCCTGTTTCTAGACAAAATGGGTAAAAGTGGTGTCTAAACTGTAAGACTTTGTAGAATAAAGAAGAGAATCAAGAGATTGATGAGAGATATCGGTAGACAAAGAGAATGAGGAAGAAGAAAAGATTAGGTTATTGTTCCATAAGAATACATATTACAATGTAGGCTAAAGTCTATATATATCAAGGGAAAATTAGGGCTACACCCTCTACCAACCGATCGTATAAGTGATAGGGACAAGGAGAGAGATAGAACTAATCCCAACGGTGATAGTGACCCGTCCTAGTCTCCTTAAACACAACATAACCCGTGACTCCACTTGTTCCTCCTCTCTAACGGCTACAAGCGACATTCTAGATCCTTCTCATGGGCCTAAGGAGAGCAGGCCTCCTCATTGTCTTTACACACTTACATGACTCGGCCTTATTGCTTGGTTGTACGGACGGCCCCATAATTGTACGGACGGCCATGGCTGCCTTAGGCTTATTCTCTTGATCAATACTCCCCCTCAAGCTTAGCCGAGTGAAATGGCTAAGCTTGGAACCCGTGAAGCAGCACCTCATTAAAAACCTTGACTTAGAAAACCTCATGGGACAAAACCAAGTCAAGGGAAAAAGAGTGTGCTGTCCACGGATTAGGGAAGCTTGATCATGGCCGTGTAATGTCTACAAGTCCAAGTTTGCTGTAGATGTGATCACAAACCTTGGAGCTTGCAGACTTGGTGAAGATGTCAGCTAGCTGATCTTGACTCCTTGTGTGGCATGGTAACACCACTCCTTCTTCAATCTTCTCTCTCACCTTGTGGCAATCGCTTTCTATGTGCTTGGTCCTCTCATGAAAGACTGAGTTTGTGGCAATGTGGATAGCCGCTTCATTGTCGCAGTGCATGGTCATGGGCTGCTTTGTCTCGATGCCTAAGTCCTTGAGTAGGCCCTTCAGCCATGTCATCTCGTTAGTGAGCTTCCTCATAGCTCTATACTCGGCCTCGGCGCTAGAGCATGAAACCACCTTTTGTTTCTTAGACCTCCATGTAACCAAGTTGCCTCCAACAAACGTGCAGTACCCAGTGGTGGATCTCCTATCCAGCGTGTCGCCATTGTAATCCGCATCACAATAGCCAACGATTTCGGTGTTGTCATTCTTGCCCATCCAAATACCTTGACCCGGACTGCCCTTGAGATAGCTTAGGATCCTTTCGACTTGACTCCATTGGTACTTGCTTGGTGCCTTCATATGTTGGCTAACCTGATTCACAGCATAGGATATGTCAGGTCGTGTGATAGTAAGGTATATCAGCTTACCTACAAGCCGGCGGTAGCGTGTGACGTCTAAGAATGGCTCGTCCATCGGTTCCTTAGGTCGGCCTTCTTTTGCCCGTAAGCTCTCCCCCTTTCGCTTGAGCTGGTAATCTTCATCAAGGGGCGTAGCAACCGGAGACACACCAAGCTTGCCAGTCTCCTCTAACAAGTCAAGAGTAAACTTGCGTTGTGAGAGGAAGAGTCCTTCCGGTGAGCGACAAATCTCAATACCAAGAAAGTATTTGAGTTCCCCAAGGTCCTTGATGTCAAATACCGACTTGAGAGAGTCCTTGGTGTCCTGAATGGCCGCCTTATCATCACCAGTCACGATGATGTCGTCGACGTATATGAGCACCACCACCCAACCAATAGAGGTGCGACGCGTGAAGAGAGTATGATCAGCCTCCGATCGCGTAAAACCATCAGTCTTGAGAGTGGAGCTTAGTTTGTGGTACCACGCTCGTGGGGACTGCTTAAGGCCATAGATGGCCTTACGTAGCCTCAAGACTTTTCCGGGTGTAACCATGTCTTCAAGGCCGGGAGGAGGCGTCATGTACACTTCTTCATCAAGTTCACCTTGAAGGAAGGCGTTCTTCACATCCATCTGCCATAAGTCCCATGAGAGGTTGACAGCAAGAGACAGCACAACCCGAACCGTATGGAGCTTGGCCACGGGTGCAAAGGTGTCCGTGTAGTCCGCGCCATAGGTTTGGGTGAAGCCACGGGCCACTAACCTGGCTTTATGCCGTTCAATGTCACCATTGCTCAAATACTTTATGGTAAACACCCATTTGGAGCTAACTGCCCGCTTGCCTTGAGGAAGATCCGATTCGTCCCACGTATGATTCCGGATCATGGCGCCAGTTTCATTCTTGACCGCATCTAACCAAACTTGATGTTCCTTAGCTTCATCATATGTCTGCGGGATCCAATTGGCGTCCACTTGGCCGAAGAAAGCTTGGTGATCAGCAGGTAACAGCTCAAGGGAACAAACGGACTGAATGGGATGAGCGACAGCTTGGCTGTTGTAATAGACACGCTTGTTCTTCCAAGTGGAGGGATCTGATCGAGGTCTGGTGCTCCGACGCAGGACTGGTGCCGGAAGTGGATCCACGCTAGGCAACACGGTGGACGTACCGTCCGTAGGAGCCGTCTCCGTGTTTTCCTCGGTAGAGGCCGCCGCCGGAGCATGCGTGTCCGTTGTAGGGCCAGGGACGGGAACACCGGTTATGGGTAGGCCAGACCCGAGAGATTCACCATCTTGGGCTGAACCATTGTCATTTGCATCTCCTTGGTCAGACCCACCATCGGTAGAATTTTGACTTAGTGTTGGCCGCACGGCACCCGTTGGTGGAGATGGGTTGCCAAGGTGATCAAGAAGGAACCGTAGACTCGAAGCTCGGTCATTAGGTGAGTGAGAGAGATCTTTAAGGCTGTTCCAATCCCTCTTGTCATGGTAGCCCACATGTTCTAGAAACCGGACGTCTCGAGAGACATATAGTCGACTTGTGGCCGGATCATAACATTTGTACCCCTTTTGTGTGGTGGAGTAGCCAATGAACATACACTTTGTACTTTTGGCATCCAGCTTACTCCTTTGTTCTCCTGGTACTAACACAAAACAAACACAGCCGAAAACTCGTAAGTGATCAAGAGATGGTTTAAATTTGTTTAGTACTTCAAATGGAGATAAGTCATGAAGAACTCTAGTTGGTGTTCGGTTGATTAGGTAGCATGCAGTCATCACGGCATCACCCCAATATCGTTTAGGAACACTCGAATGGAACATGATTGCCCGCGCCACTTCCATGAGGTGCCGGTTCTTCCTCTCGGCCACACCATTTTGTTGTGGCGTGTAGGGACAACTAGTTTGATGGAGAATGCCATGCTTGGAGAGATGTTCTTTGAACTTGCAACTTGTGTATTCCCCCCCATTATCAGACCTAAGTACCTTAAGTTTAGCATTGAAGTGATTAGTCACATAATTTTGAAAATTGATAAAGGCATCAAATACTCTATCTTTAGATGGCAACAAGGTAATCCAAGTGTATTTTGATTTTTCATCAATAAAAGTCACAAAATACTTGTTATTATCTCTAGATAGGCATGGTGATGTCCAAACATCTGAGTGAACCAAATCAAAACAATTCTCATAAATAGTAGTTGACTTAGGAAAGATAGACTTGCAATGTTTTCCAAGAATACAAGGTTCACAAGTAGAGTTATCAAAAGAAATATTAGGAAACATCAACCCTAAAGCACGTGAATGTGGGTGGCCTAGCCTAGCATGCCACACCATATTCGAATCAACAACAAAACAAGACTTAGTAGAGGATAAATTTGGATCGGTTTTCTCTAGGACATAGAGATCTCCACTCCCTTGCCCTTCTCCAAGAACCTTTCCAGTCTCAATATCCTGAAAATAAACATTGTTAGGACCAAAGATTGCATAACAATTCAAATCATTTGTGGCCCTCTTAACCGATAGTAAATTGGAGGTAAAGGTAGGCATAAAGAAAGCTTTTGAGGTTTTATCAAATAGTTTCAAGTCCCCTATTCCCTTTACTGGTATTTGTTCTCCATTTGCAATAACAACATTTCCTAAGGCCGGTTTTATGTTGTCAATTAAACTAGGGTTACTAATCATATGATGTGAGGCTCCCGAGTCAATAACAAGCGATTTGCTAGGCCTAGAAGTAAAGAAAGAGATACCAGACTCCTTGAGTGAAGCAATGGAGCGGATGAGAGCCTCAAGGTCTGACTTCCTCACCACATCTCCGTAGGCTGCGGTCATGGCCACCTCATCTCCCTGCTTTGATGATCCGGCTCCTTTATCGCTAACCGCTTCCTTTGAGAGGTTGGCTTTGAACTTGGCCGGCTTGAGATGAGGATGGAGAACCCAGCACTTGTCTTTCAGATGACCCCGCTTCTTGCAGTGGTCGCACACCAACAACTTCCTCTCCTCTTGCTTGTACATTCCTTTGTTGGCCGAAGCAAGCTCCCCCTTACCGCTAAACAAATCAAGGGATCCTTGCTCTTTCTGAATTTGGGAGCAAATATCCTCAAAGGAGGGGAGCTTCTCTGCCCTTAGGATGTGCTTCAAGAGGTCGTTGAAGGACGGGTTCAAGGTAAGTAGGAGTCCGAAGACTTTGTCTTGCTCCTTTCTTTCGTTTAGCACACTTGCCTCAAGTGTACTTGGCCGCAACATGTCAAGCTCGGACCATAGTGCACGGAACTTACCAAGATGCTTAGTGAACTCCACATCATCTTGGTTAAGATCATTTATGGCCTTCTTGACCTCAAAGACTCTAGTCATGTTAGAGACATTACCATACACGCCTTTAAGTGTTTCCCACAGTTCCTTGGCCGTCTCGCAATATGAGTAGGCCTCAAGGATAGGCGTGTCCAGAGAGTTTTGGAGAACAGATAGGACAACTTGGTCTTCTTGGAACCATTTGGCCTTCCTCTCGCTCTCTTCCTCCGCTTCCGCCTCGGAAGCGTCCTCTCCTTTGGGGTTTTTCTTTGGGACATAGTCGGACTCGACATGACTCCAAAGGCCACGACCTCCAAGGGCGGTTCTTGTGGTTCTTGTCCACAGCAAGTAGTTTGTCCCCTTTAGGACAACCGGTGAAACAATGGGCTTGGCGTTTTCCATGGTCGGATTTCTATGGACCGATGGGTAAAGCTTTTACCCGGAGAATAAAGGAGATGCGAGTAAGAAGAAACGAAGATAAGGAGACTAGAGTGTAGAAATGAGTAGGAGAATGAGATTAGACTGTAGAGAATCGAAGAACTTGCTCTGATACCATGTAAGACTTTGTAGAATAAAGAAGAGAATCAAGAGATTGATGAGAGATATCGGTAGACAAAGAGAATGAGGAAGAAGAAAAGATTAGGTTATTGTTCCATAAGAATACATATTACAATGTAGGCTAAAGTCTATATATATCAAGGGAAAATTAGGGCTACACCCTCTACCAACCGATCGTATAAGTGATAGGGACAAGGAGAGAGATAGAACTAATCCCAACGGTGATAGTGACCCGTCCTAGTCTCCTTAAACACAACATAACCCGTGACTCCACTTGTTCCTCCTCTCTAACGGCTACAAGCGACATTCTAGATCCTTCTCATGGGCCTAAGGAGAGCAGGCCTCCTCATTGTCTTTACACACTTACATGACTCGGCCTTATTGCTTGGTTGTACGGACGGCCCCATAATTGTACGGACGGCCATGGCTGCCTTAGGCTTATTCTCTTGATCAATATAAACACTCAAATGTAACCCGAACTCTTATAATTAGTCAAATGCATTGGATTGTTACATATTTTGACCCTAGAAATAGTAACATATCTGTTTACTGCTTCGAATCAATGGTTTCTCTTGGTTTTAGTCTGTTTTCTAGATTTAAGTCTGTTTTGGGATAAAACGGGTTTAAGTGTTGTCTAAACACTCCCAATTCATCCCGACCTCTTAAAATTTGTAAAATGCATTTCACTGTCACACATTCTTACCCTAGAAACAGTAGCAAAGTTGTTTACTACTTCAAATCAATGTTTTCTCGGTTTTAGCCTGTTGCGGGACAAAATGGGTATAATTGGTGTCTAAACACTCCAAATTCAATCGGAACTCTTGTAATAAGTCAAATGCATTGGATTATAACATATAATGCATTGGATTGTCAGACATTCTGACCATAGGAACAGTAACAAAGCTGTTTACTGCTTAGAATCAACGTTTTCTCGGTTCTAGCCTGTTTCGGGACAAAATGGGTAAAAGTGGTGTCTCAACACTCCAAATTCAACCCGAACTCTTATAATTAGTCAAATGCATTGGATTGTTACATATTTTGACCCTAGAAAGAGTAACATAGCTGTTTACTGCTTTGAATCAATGTTTTCTCTCGGCTTTAGCCTGTTTTCTCGGTTTAAGCCTGTTTTGGGATGAAACGGGTTTAAGTGTTGTCTAAACACTCCAATTTCATACCGAACTCTCAGAATTAGTCAATGCATTGGATTGTCACACATTCTGACCCTAGAAACAGTAACAAAGCTGTTTACAGCTTAGAATCAACGTTTTCTCGGTTTTAGCCTGTTTCGGGACAAAATGGGTAAAAATAGTGTCTAAACACTCCAAATTCAACCCCGAACTCTTTTAATTAGTCAAATGCAATGAATTGTGACATATTTTGACCCTAGAAAGACTAACATAGCGGTTTACTGCTTTGAATCAATGTTTTCTCTCGGTTTTTGCCTGTTTTCTCGGTTTAAGCCTGTTTTGGGATAAAACGAGTTTAAGTGTTGTCTAAACACTCCATATTCATCCCTAACTCTTACAACTACTCAAATGCATTGGATTGTCACACATTCTGACCCTAGAAGCAGTAACAATGCTGTTTACTGCTTAGAATCAACGTTTTCTTGGTTTTAGCCTGTTTCGGGACAAAATGGGTAAAAGTGGTGTCTCAACACTCCAAATTCAACCCGAACTCTTATAATTAGTTAAATGCATTGGATTGTTACATATCTTGACCCTAGAAAGAGTAATATAGCGGTTTACTGCTTTGAATCAATGTTTTCTCTCGGTTTTAGCCTGTTTTCTCAGTTTGAGCCTGTTTTGGGATAAAACGGGTTTTAGTGTTATTGACCAAGAATAAGCCTAAGCCAACCGTGACCGTCCGTACAGCCCAAGGCAACCGTGACCGTCCATACGCCTAAGCAATAAGGCCGAGTCATCTATGTGTGCGTGTGGATAGTGAGGAGGCCTGCATGTCTTAGGCCCATGAGAAAACTCTAGAATCTCCTTTGTAGCCGTTAGAGAGGAAGAGCAAGTGGAGTCACGGGTAATGTTGGGTTTAAGGAGACTAGGACAGGTCGCTATCAGCCTTGGGATTAGTCTTCTCTCTCCCCCTGTCCCTATCACTTAGACGATCGGTTTGTAAAGGGTGTAGCCCTAAGTTTCCTTGTTATATATAGGCTTTAGCCTACATTGTAAGACACACACTTATGGAATGAAAAACTAATCTTAGGCTTTCTACTCTCTAAACTCTCTTAAGTCTATCTCTACTTCCACTAATTCTAACATGGTATCAGAGCATGTTCTTCGATTCTTTGCAATTTAATCTCATCATTCTACTTGTTTCTATACTCTAGCCTCCTTCTCTTCCATTCTTGCTACTAGCATCTCTCTTTTATTCTCCGGGTAAACACTTTATCCATTGGTCCATAGAAATCAAACCATGGAAAACGCCAAGCCCATTGTTACACCGATTGTTCTAAAGGGAACCAACTACTTGCTGTGGACAAGAACCACAAGAACCGCCCTTGGAGGTCGCGGCCTTTGGAGTCATGTCGAAACCGACTATGTACCAAAGCAAAACCTCAAAGGAGAAGAAGCTTCCGAGGTGGAAGAAGAGGAAGAGAGCGAGAGGAAGGCCAAGTGGTTCCAAGAAGACCAAGTTGTCCTATCTGTTCTCCAAAACTCTCTAGACACGCCAATCCTTGAGGCTTACTCATATTGTGAAACGACCAAGGAACTTTGGGAAACGCTTAAGAGCGTTTATGGGAATGTCTCTAACTTGACCCGAGTCTTTGAAGTCAAGAGAGCCATCAACAGCCTGAGCCAAGATAACTTAGAGTTTACTAAGCATCTTGGTAAGTATAGAGCCCTTTGGTCGGAGCTTGAGGCCTTACGACCAAGCTCTCTAGATCCGACGGTCCTTAATGAGAGAAAAGAGCAGGACAAGGTCTTTGGCCTCCTACTCACGCTCAACCCAGCCTTTAACGACCTCATGAAGCACATCCTAAGAGGAGACAAGCTACCCAGCTTTGAAGAAGTGTGTTCTCAAGTTCAAAAGGAACAAGGCTCACTCGATCTCTTTAGCGGTAAGGGGGAGCTAGTCACGGCCAACAAAGGTGTGTACAAGCAGAAAGATAGGTAGGTCTGGGTGTGTGATCATTGCAAGAAGAGAGGCCATATGAAGGACAAATGGTGGATTCTTCACCCTCATCTCAAGCCAGCAAAGTTCAAAGCGAATCTCTCTAAGGAAGCGGTAGGTGAAAAAGGGGCCGGTTCGTCGAGACAAGGAGAGGAGGTGGCCATGACTGCATCCTATGGAGAGGTGGTAAGGAAGTCTGACATAGAGGCCCTTATTCGCTCCATTGCTTCACTCAAGGAGTCTGGTATCTCTTTCTTTACCTCTAAGCCTAGTAAATCACTTGTTATTGACTCGGGTGCCTCTCACCACATGATTAGTAACCCTAGTCTAAACACTCGAAAATTCATCCCGAACTCTTAGAACTAGTCAATGCATTGGATTTTCACACATTCTGACCCTTAGAAATAGTAACAAAGCTGGTTACTTCTTCGAATCAATGATTTCTTGGTTTTAGCCTATTTTCTCGGTTTAAGCCTGTTGTGGGATAAAATGGGTTTAACTGTTGTCTAAACACTCCAAATTCATCCCGAACTCTTACAATTAGTCAAATGCATTGGGTTATCACACATTGTGACCCTAAAAACAGTAACGAAGCAGTTTACTACTTAGAATCAATGTTTTCTTGGTTTTTGCCTGTTTCGGGACAAAATGGGTAAAAGTGGTCTCTAAACACTCCAAATTCAACCCGAACTCTTATAATTAGTCAAATGGATTGGATTGTTACATATTTTGACCCTAGAAAGAGTAACATAGCTATTACTGCTTCGAATCAATGTTTTCTCTCGGCTTTAGCCTGTTTTCTCCGTTTAAGTTTGTTTTGGGATAAAACGGGTTTAAGTATTGTCTAAACACTTCAAATTCATTCTGAACTCTTACAATTAGGCAAATGCATTGGATTGTCACACATTCTTACCCTAGAAACAGTAACAAAGCTTTTTACTGTGTCAAATCATTTTTTTCTCGGTTTTAGCCTGTTTCTAGACAAAATGGGTAAAAGTGGTGTCTAAACACTCAAATTCAACCCGAACTCTTATAATTAGTCAAATACATTGGATTGTTACATATTTTGACCCTAGAAATAGTAACATATCTGTTTACTGCTTCGAATCAATGGTTTCTCTTGGTTTTAGTCTGTTTTCTAGATTTAAGTCTGTTTTGGGATAAAACGGGTTTAAGTGTTGTCTAAACACTCCCAATTCATCCCGACCTCTTAAAATTTGTAAAATACATTGCACTGTCACACATTCTTACCCTAGAAACAGTAACAAAGTTGTTTACTACTTCAAATTAATGTTTTCTCGGTTTTAGCCTGTTGCAGGACAAAATGGGTATAATTGGTGTCTAAACACTCCAAATTCAACCGGAACTCTTATAATAAGTCAAATGCATTGGATTATAACATATAATGCATTGGATTGTCAGACATTCTGACCATAGTAACAGTTACAAAGCTGTTTACTGCTTAGAATCAACGTTTTCTCGGTTCTAGCCTGTTTCGGGACAAAATGGCTAAAAGTGGTGTCTCAACACTCCAAATTCAACCCGAACTCTTATAATTAGTCAAATGCATTGGATTGTTACATATTTTGACCCTAGAAAGAGTAACATAGCTGTTTACTGCTTTGAATCAATGTTTTCTCTCGGCTTTAGCCTGTTTTCTCGGTTTAAGCCTGTTTTGGGATAAAACGGGTTTAAGTGTTGTCTAAACACTCCAATTTCATACCGAACTCTCAGAATTAGTCAATGCATTGGATTGTCACACATTCTGACCCTAGAAACAGTAACAAAGCTGTTTACAGCTTAGAATCAACGTTTTCTCAGTTTTAGCCTGTTTCGGGACAAAATGGGTAAAAATAGTGTCTAAACACTCCAAATTCAACCCCGAACTCTTTTAATTAGTCAAATGCAATGAATTGTGACATATTTTGACCCTAGAAAGAGTAACATAGCGGTTTACTGCTTTGAATCAATGTTTTCTCTCGGTTTTTGCCTGTTTTCTCGGTTTAAGCCTGTTTTGGGATAAAACGAGTTTAAGTGTTGTCTAAACACTCTATATTCATCCCTAACTCTTACAACTAATCAAATGCATTGGATTGTCACACATTCTGACCCTAGAAGCAGTAACAATGCTGTTTACTGCTTAGAATCAACGTTTTCTCGGTTTTAGCCTGTTTCGGGACAAAATGGGTAAAAGTGGTGTCTCAACACTCTAAATTCAATCCGAACTCTTATAATTAGTTAAATGCAATGGATTGTTACATATTTTAACCCTAGAAAGAGTAATATAGCGGTTTACTGCTTTGAATCAATGTTTTCTCTCGGTTTTAGCCTGTTTTCTCAGTTTGAGCCTGTTTTGGGATAAAACGGGTTTTAGTGTTGTCTAAACACTCGAAATTCATCCCGAACTCTTAGAACTAGTCAATGCATTGGATTTTCACACATTCTGACCCTTAGAAATAGTAACAAAGCTGGTTACTTCTTCGAATCAATGATTTCTTGGTTTTAGCCTATTTTCTCGGTTTAAGCCTGTTGTGGGATAAAATGGGTTTAACTGTTGTCTAAACACTCCAAATTCATCCCGAACTCTTACAATTAGTCAAAGGCATTGGGTTATCACACATTGTGACCCTAGAAACAGTAACGAAGCAGTTTACTACTTAGAATCAATGTTTTCTTGGTTTTTGCCTGTTTCGGGACAAAATGGGTAAAAGTGGTCTCTAAACACTCCAAATTCAACCCGAACTCTTATAATTAGTCAAATGGATTGGATTGTTACATATTTTGACCCTAGAAAGAGTAACATAGCTATTACTGCTTCGAATCAATGTTTTCTCTCGGCTTTAGCCTGTTTTCTCCGTTTAAGTTTGTTTTGGGATAAAACGGGTTTAAGTATTGTCTAAACACTCCAAATTCATTCTGAACTCTTACAATTAGGCAAATGCATTGGATTGTCACACATTCTGACCCTAGAAACAGTAACAAAGCTTTTTACTGTGTCAAATCAATTTTTTCTCGGTTTTAGCCTGTTTCTAGACAAAATGGGTAAAAGTGGTGTCTAAACACTCAAATTCAACCCGAACTCTTATAATTAGTCAAATGCCTTGGATTGTTACATATTTTGACCCTAGAAATAGTAACATATCTGTTTACTGCTTCGAATCAATGGTTTCTCTTGGTTTTAGTCTGTTTTCTAGATTTAAGTCTGTTTTGGTATAAAATGGGTTTAAGTGTTGTCTAAACACTCCCAATTCATCCCGACCTCTTAAAATTTTTAAAATGCATTGCACTGTTACACATTCTTACCCTAGAAACAGTAACAAAGTTGTTTACTACTTCACATCAATGTTTTCTCGGTTTTAGCCTGTTGCAGGACAAAATGGGTATAATTGGTGTCTAAACACTCCAAATTCAACCGGAACTCTTATAATAAGTCAAATGCATTGGATTATAACATATAATGCATTGGATTGTCAGACATTCTGACCATAGGAACAGTAACAAAGCTGTTTACTGCTTAGAATCAACGTTTTCTCGGTTCTAGCCTGTTTCGGGACAAAATGGGTAAAAGTGGTGTCTCAACACTCCAAATTCAACCCGAACTCTTATAATTAGTCAAATGCATTGGATTGTTACATATTTTGACCCTAGAAAGAGTAACATAGCTGTTTACTGCTTTGAATCAATGTTCTCTCTCGGCTTTAGCCTGTTTTCTCGGTTTAAGCCTGTTTTGGGATAAAACGGGTTTAAGTGTTGTCTAAACACTCCAATTTCATACCGAACTCTCAGAATTAGTCAATGCATTGGATTGTCACACATTCTGACCCTAGAAACAGTAACAAAGCTGTTTACAGCTTAGAATCAACGTTTTCTCGGTTTTAGCCTGTTTCGGGACAAAATGGGTAAAAATAGTGTCTAAACACTCCAAATTCAACCCCGAACTCTTTTAATTAGTCAAATGCAATGAATTGTGACATATTTTGACCCTAGAAAGAGTAACATAGCGGTTTACTGCTTTGAATCAATGTTTTCTCTCGGTTTTTGCCTGTTTTCTCGGTTTAAGCCTGTTTTGGGATAAAACGAGTTTAAGTGTTGTCTAAACACTCCATATTCATCCCTAACTCTTACAACTACTCAAATGCATTGGATTGTCACACATTCTGACCCTAGAAGCAGTAACAATGCTGTTTACTGCTTAGAATCAACGTTTTCTCGGTTTTAGCCTGTTTCGGGACAAAATGGGTAAAAGTGGTGTCTCAACACTCCAAATTCAACCCGAACTCTTATAATTAGTTAAATGCATTGGAATGTTACATATCTTGACCCTAGAAAGAGTAATATAGCGGTTTACTGCTTTGAATCAATATTTTCTCTCGGTTTTTGCCTGTTTTCTCGGTTTAAGCCTGTTTTGGGATAAAACGGGTTTAAGTGTTGTCTAAACACTCGAAATTCATCCCGAACTCTTAGAACTAGTCAATGCATTGGATTTTCACATATTCTGACCCTTAGAAATAGTAACAAAGCTGGTTACTTCTTCGAATCAATGATTTCTTGGTTTTAGCCTGTTTCGGGACAAAATGGGTAAAAATGGTGTCTAAACACTCCAAATTCAACCCGAACTCTTTTAATTAGTCAAATGCAATGAATTGTTACATATTTTGACCCTAGAAAGAGTAACATAGCGGTTTACTGCTTCAAATAAATGTTTTCTCTCGGTTTTTGCCTGTTTTCTCGGTTTAAGCCTGTTTTGGGATAAAACGAGTTTAAGTGTTGTCTAAACACTCCAAATTCATCCCGAACTCTTACAACTAGTCAAATGCATTGGATTGTCACACATTCTGACCCTAGAAGCAGTAACAAACCTGTTTACTGCTTAGAATCAACGTTTTCTCGGTTTTAGCCTGTTTCGGGACAAAATGGGTAAAAGTGGTGTCTCAACACTCCAAATTCAACCCGAACTCTTATAATTAGTTAAATGCATTGGATTGTTACATATTTTGACCCTAGAAAGAGTAATATAGCGGTTTACTGCTTTGAATCAATGTTTTCTCTCGGTTTTAGCCTGTTTTCTCAGTTTGAGCCTGTTTTGGGATAAAACGGGTTTTAGTGTTGTCTAAACACTCGAAATTCATCCCGAACTTTTAGAACTAGTCAATGCTTTGGATTTTCACACATTCTGACCCTTAGAAATAGTAACAAAGCTGGTTACTTCTTCGAATCAATCATTTCTTGGTTTTAGCCTCTTTCAGGACAAAATGGGTAAAAATGGTGTCTAAACACTCCAAATTCAACCCGAACTCTTTTAATTAGTCAAATGCAATGAATTGTTACATATTTTGACCCTAGAAAGAGTAACATAGTGGTTTACTGCTTCAAATAAATGTTTTCTCTCGGTTTTTGCCTGTTTTCTCGGTTTAAGCCTGTTTTGGGATAAAACGAGTTTAAGTGTTGTCTAAACACTCCAAATTCATCCCAAACTCTTACAAATAGTCAAATGCATTGGATTGTCACACATTCTTTCCCTAGAAGCAGTAACAAAGCTGTTTACTGCTTAGAATCAACGTTTTCTCGGTTTTAGCCTGTTTCGGGACAAAATGGGTAAAAGTGGTGTCTCAACACTCCAAATTCAACCCGAACTCTTATAATTAGTTAAATGCATTGGATTGTTACATATTTTGACCCTAGAAAGAGTAATATAGCGGTTTACTGCTTTGAATCAATGTTTTCTCTCGGTTTTTGCCTGTTTTCTCAGTTTGAGCCTGTTTTGGGATAAAACGGGTTTTAGTGTTGTCTAAACACTCGAAATTCATCCCGAACTCTTAGAACTAGTCAATGCATTGGATTTTCACACATTCTGACCCTTAGAAATAGTAACAAAGCTGGTTACTTCTTCGAATCAATAATTTCTTGGTTTTAGCCTGTTTCGGGACAAAATGGGTAAAAATGGTGTCCAAACACTCCAAATTCAACCCGAACTCTTTTAATTAGTCAAATGCAATGAATTGTTACATATTTTGACCCTAGAAAGAGTAAAATAGTGGTTTACTGCTTCAAATAAATGTTTTCTCTCGGCTTTAGCCTGTTTTCTCGGTTTAAGCCTGTTTTGGGTTAAAACGGGTTTAAGTGTTGTCTAAACACTCCAATTTCATCCCGAACTCTTAGAATTAGTTAATGCATTGGATTGTCACACATTCTGACCCTAGAAACAGTAACAAAGCTGTTTACAGCTTAGAATCAATGTTTTCTCGGTTTTAGCCAGTTTCGGGACAAATTGGGTAAAACTAGTGTCTAAACACTCCAAATTCTACCCGAACTCTTTTAATTAGTCAAATGCAATGAATTGTTACATATTTTGACCCTAGAAATAGTAACATATCTGTTTACTGCTTCGAATCAATGGTTTCTCTTGGTTTTAGTCTGTTTTCTAGATTTAAGTCTGTTTTGGGATAAAACGGGTTTAAGTGTTGTCTAAACACTCCAAATTCATCCTGACCTCTTAAAATTTGTTAAATGCATTGCACTGTCACACATTCTTACCCTAGAAACAGTAACAAAGTTGTTTACTACTTCAAATCAATGTTTTCTCGGTTTTAGCCTGTTGCGGGACAAAATGGGTATAATTGGTGTCTAAACACTCCAAATTCAACCGGAACTCGTATAATAAGTCAAATGCATTGGATTATAACATATAATGCATTGGATTGTCAGACATTCTGACCATAGGAACAGTAACAAAGCTGTTTACTGCTTAGAATCAACGTTTTCTCGGTTCTAGCCTGTTTCGGGACAAAATGGGTAAAAGTGGTGTCTCAACACTCCAAATTCAACCCGAACTCTTATAATTACTCAAATGCATTGGATTGTTACATATTTTGACCCTAGAAAGAGTAACATAGCTGTTTACTGCTTTGAATCAATGTTTTCTCTCGGCTTTAGCCTGTTTTCTCGGTTTAAGCCTGTTTTGGGATAAAACGAGTTTAAGTGTTGTCTAAACACTCAAAATTCATCCCAAACTCTTACTGTTGGGATTTATGAGACAAAGCTCACAAGAGAGGGTAGACAAACACTTGGTGAATGAATCCCCCTTTACCCACAACAAACTAACTCATTCTCAAGGGGGAGGAGAGAACATCAACTTGTGATGAACTCCCCATAAACAAGCTAGATAGAACCCAAATACTAGAGAGTAAGCGGATCCTAACTAGGAGAAGCACTAGTTTGAGACTTATCCTCTTCTAGTATCACAACACTTAGAGTTTGTGTACTTAGGAGAAGGAGGATTAAGAATCAGTAATCTAGGCTAAGTAAAGCAGTAAATAATAAGAGTTTAGGTGGATTTGAGAAGAGAATAGGCTGCCTTAAGGGCAGCCTCTAACCGCTAATCTCCTAAACACTCTACATTGTTGATATGAACAAGAACACAAGTAGAGAGGGAAAACGGTTTCTCTTCTATTAGATAATATTGTGATGTATTACATATGAGAGAATTACAGCTTAATATAGAGAAAACAAAGGCATAGAGCCGTTAGGCACACAAGGGATTCAAAGGAGAGATGAAAGGGACAGCTCCTTGTCTTTGGTTGACTCGCTATGCTTCCCAACCAAAGCCACACGTGATTTCCTTCCCTTCCATGCCTTGTGACCGTTAGATCTCCTTCCCTTATGGCCATTGGATCCTTCTTCCCTTCCTTGTGAGATATTTCCTTCTTCTTGGGCTTCTTCTTCTTATAAGGCCTTTGTTCTTCTTATATTGCACTTATGGCCTTGCTGACCACTCTCCTTGCTCTCACGGCCCACATGGCCTTATTGGCCACTCTTATTGTGCTCACGGCCTTACTGGCCGCTCCCACACCACTCATGGCCTTACCGGCCACACTTCTTGTACTAGCAGCCTTACCGGCCACTCTCTTCTTCCTTGTGCAGCTCGGCCTCACCGGCCTCACTCTCTCTTCTCCTTCATATATACTAATAGTACGGACGGGCCTGTACGGACGGGCCTGTACGGACGGGCCTGCTCTTCAATGTGTTCACGGCCTAACTGGCCGCTCTCCGGACATGGGTCCGTTCACGGACACGGTACATGGTACCGGCCTTTACATGGCCTTTCCGGCCTTTCTTCTCTTCTTCCAAGGTTCGGCCTTACCGGCCTCTCCTCTCTCCTCCTTGGTACATTCTAATACTCCCCCGCACGCTTGATCGGTGGGACACCATGGGGACCAAAGATCAAGGGTGGACTAGTGTCATCTACCTCATTAAAAAAACCTCAACAAAGAAAACCTCTTGGGATAAAACTTTGTTAAGGGAAAAAGAGTATAGACTCCACTATCCATGATGTCCCTTGACCTTGGTTTGCAAAGAACTAGCTCCCTTCTCTTCATGATTTGAACCGCTCCTACTCCTTAGCCCACCTTGCCTTTAGCACATTCCTTATGATCTCCATCCTTGCGCCTTTAGAATTTCTTTGAGGCTCTCATAGTCTCCTTTACCCCTTAAACAAGTGATAAAGAAGAAAAGAATAAGTGTTTGCTATGAGGAATATCAAAGAAAATTTCTAAAAGTGTGACAATTTAAGAGAACATATTAAAGACTAAAGACTAGTAATGAAACTAAGGTAATGAATTTATGAATTAAAATAGAGAAGAGTTTAGAGCACAGCCTTTATGGTGTTTTGATGGATAGGAGGGAGAGAGTTGATCACTGTTGCGGTTTGGAATTCCTCCTTGAGACCGCTCCTACTCTAACCATGGTTTTTAAACCTGGTCAGTTTTATTTGTCAGACTGACACATGCCCACTGAATCGGACATAACTTTCGAACGGCTGCTCGGATTGGTATGATTCCACTTCCACTGGCAAGATGACTCTGTGGTCTCGAACTTTAATGAAGAACGCGGAAGCCGAATCGCAGTGGAAGGGTTTCGTCCGAGTCGATCTTTGAGACGCTTCGGCTGAGCTTTAAGTAAAGACTTTTGCTTGTGGCCGAGCAGAATCTGTGAGGTACGGTCTGAAGTCACTTGATCTCCCCCGTAACCTTTACTTGATGATGGGCTGAAACCTCATCACCTCAGTTGAAGCCTTGTGCATCACCGTTCTTGTGCACATCCAATCAACAGTTGAAACCTTGTGCATCACCTTTCCTAAAGACCATTGTGCACATCCGATCAACAACTTGGCACTAACACACATGCTCTTGGACTGATTCATCACCTTCCACCAGCTTAACAAAGACTTGGTGGCCCTTGGTTCTAACTCCAGGCATTGTGCTGCGCTCTTACATGGCTATCTTGTAGCCTTCAACCTCGCCACTTCTTCTCCTTGAGATAGTGAGCGAGCTCCACACAATCTTCAATGCTGAAACTGAAACCAAAAATCAATGGAACAGATTCTAAACAAGAGATTGTTAGAGATTAGAGTATAGAGAATAATACTGAAAAATAAAATAGAATTTAGAGAATAAGTAAGAGTATAAATAGAGAACAGAGAATCAGTAACCAAGAGTATAGAAAGTGAGAGTATAAGGGAGAGTATTGGCGGTAGTATAAGATGAATGGAGAGTAGAATAGAGAATCTGCTCAAGAGTTCTTATGGACAGAGTTTCACTCTGTTTTCTTGAGTTGAACGAAGCTTTGACAGCCAAGAACATCCAAGAAGACAATCTCTTTTGGTGCTTTAATGGCTGAAACACAATGGACCTTATGGAAAATTAGTTTCTCCAAAGGTTTAACAACAAAACTCCTTGTAGAATCACTTAAACAAGTGTTCTTCAAGAGATTAAGGCTTTAGATCCACGAAGATAACATATAGAAGATGTTTTTCGTGGTCCCAAGCAAAGAAGAAACAACAAAAGCCTTTGGAACAGCCTATTGTCCAACGGTTAAAAGAATGCATCTTTGAACAGCTTTAGTCTAGTTGACCAAGCGGACATGAGATGCGAAAATTAAGATCTCTCTCTTCTTCAAGCTTGAATCTGGACACACCATAGGGCCAGAAACAAAGCTTTCTCAACATTGAGAAGAAGAAGTAGCGATTTAGTAATTAAGCCTTTAAAGGAAATTTAACAAAAGCAAAATTAAACCTTTAGAGGAAAATTAACTAAATCCTAAGAGAGCTAAATCCTAAGAATTTCGTGGCTCATACAAGCACACAAGAACCGTGAATCCTCACCATGAACAACACAATTTGCTCAATGGTTCATCACTTCCCACACATCCCAAAATAAACAAAGCTATTACCAAATCGGTAAAGCTTAAGGATGGGGCTTGTAAAATCGATTTCTTTCCACACACTTGGTCTACAAATTCTAACAAGACAAGAGACCAAGCTTACTCAACAATGAGCTGCTAGAGAATCGATTTAATCAACAAAAGCAAAATTAAAGCTTTAAAGAAACTAAGCTAAGCGATTTAACACCTAAGCAAAGTCTAAAACTTTAACTAAGCTAACTCCTAAGAAAACGACTTTGAGAATGAGTTTAAATCACCAAGAACAGAGCCTGCTCTGATACCATGTTGGGATTTATGAGACAAAGCTCACAAGAGAGGGTAGACAAACACTTGGTGAATGAATCCCCCTTTACCCACAACAAACTAACTCATTCTCAAGGGGGAGGAGAGAACATCAACTTGTGATGAACTCCCCATAAACAAGCTAGATAGAACCCAAATACTAGAGAGTAAGCGGATCCTAACTAGGAGAAGCACTAGTTTGAGACTTATCCTCTTCTAGTATCACAACACTTAGAGTTTGTGTACTTAGGAGAAGGAGGATTAAGAATCAGTAATCTAGGCTAAGTAAAGCAGTAAATAATAAGAGTTTAGGTGGATTTGAGAAGAGAATAGGCTGCCTTAAGGGCAGCCTCTAACCGCTAATCTCCTAAACACTCTACATTGTTGATATGAACAAGAACACAAGTAGAGAGGGAAAACGGTTTCTCTTCTATTAGATAATATTGTGATGTATTACATATGAGAGAATTACAGCTTAATATAGAGAAAACAAAGGCATAGAGCCGTTAGGCACACAAGGGATTCAAAGGAGAGATGAAAGGGACAGCTCCTTGTCTTTGGTTGACTCGCTATGCTTCCCAACCAAAGCCACACGTGATTTCCTTCCCTTCCATGCCTTGTGACCGTTAGATCTCCTTCCCTTATGGCCATTGGATCCTTCTTCCCTTCCTTGTGAGATATTTCCTTCTTCTTGGGCTTCTTCTTCTTATAAGGCCTTTGTTCTTCTTATATTGCACTTATGGCCTTGCTGACCACTCTCCTTGCTCTCACGGCCCACATGGCCTTATTGGCCACTCTTATTGTGCTCACGGCCTTACTGGCCGCTCCCACACCACTCATGGCCTTACCGGCCACACTTCTTGTACTAGCAGCCTTACCGGCCACTCTCTTCTTCCTTGTGCAGCTCGGCCTCACCGGCCTCACTCTCTCTTCTCCTTCATATATACTAATAGTACGGACGGGCCTGTACGGACGGGCCTGTACGGACGGGCCTGTACGGACGGGCCTGTACGGACGGGCCTGCTCTTCAATGTGTTCACGGCCTAACTGGCCGCTCTCCGGACATGGGTCCGTTCACGGACACGGTACATGGTACCGGCCTTTACATGGCCTTTCCGGCCTTTCTTCTCTTCTTCCAAGGTTCGGCCTTACCGGCCTCTCCTCTCTCCTCCTTGGTACATTCTAATACTTACAACTAGTCAAATGCATTGGATTGTCACACATTCTGACCCTAGAAGCAGTAACAAAGCTGTTTACTGCTTAGAATCAACGTTTTCTCGGTTTTAGCCTGTTTCGGGACAAAATGGGTAAAAGTGGTGTCTCAACACTCCAAATTCATCCCGAACTCTTATAATTAGTTAAATGCATTGGATTGTTACATATTTTGACCCTAGAAAGAGTAATATAGCGGTTTACTGCTTTGAATCAATGTTTTCTCTCGGTTTTTGCCTGTTTTCTCAGTTTGAGCCTGTTTTGGGATAAAACGGGTTTTAGTGTTGTCTAAACACTCGAAATTCATCCCGAACTCTTAGAACTAGTCAATGCATTGGATTTTCACACATTCTGACCCTTAGAAATAGTAACAAAGCTGGTTACTTCTTCGAATCAATAATTTCTTGGTTTTAGCCTGTTTCGGGACAAAATGGGTAAAAATGGTGTCCAAACACTCCAAATTCAACCCGAACTCTTTTAATTAGTCAAATGCAATGAATTGTTACATATTTTGACCCTAGAAAGAGTAAAATAGTGGTTTACTGCTTCAAATAAATGTTTTCTCTCGGCTTTAGCCTGTTTTCTCGGTTTAAGCCTGTTTTGGGTTAAAACGGGTTTAAGTGTTGTCTAAACACTCCAATTTCATCCCGAACTCTTAGAATTAGTTAATGCATTGGATTGTCACACATTCTGACCCTAGAAACAGTAACAAAGCTGTTTACAGCTTAGAATCAATGTTTTCTCGGTTTTAGCCAGTTTCGGGACAAATTGGGTAAAACTAGTGTCTAAACACTCCAAATTCTACCCGAACTCTTTTAATTAGTCAAATGCAATGAATTGTTACATATTTTGACCCTAGAAATAGTAACATATCTGTTTACTGCTTCGAATCAATGGTTTCTCTTGGTTTTAGTCTGTTTTCTAGATTTAAGTCTGTTTTGGGATAAAACGGGTTTAAGTGTTGTCTAAACACTCCAAATTCATCCTGACCTCTTAAAATTTGTTAAATGCATTGCACTGTCACACATTCTTACCCTAGAAACAGTAACAAAGTTGTTTACTACTTCAAATCAATGTTTTCTCGGTTTTAGCCTGTTGCGGGACAAAATGGGTATAATTGGTGTCTAAACACTCCAAATTCAACCGGAACTCGTATAATAAGTCAAATGCATTGGATTATAACATATAATGCATTGGATTGTCAGACATTCTGACCATAGGAACAGTAACAAAGCTGTTTACTGCTTAGAATCAACGTTTTCTCGGTTCTAGCCTGTTTCGGGACAAAATGGGTAAAAGTGGTGTCTCAACACTCCAAATTCAACCCGAACTCTTATAATTACTCAAATGCATTGGATTGTTACATATTTTGACCCTAGAAAGAGTAACATAGCTGTTTACTGCTTTGAATCAATGTTTTCTCTCGGCTTTAGCCTGTTTTCTCGGTTTAAGCCTGTTTTGGGATAAAACGAGTTTAAGTGTTGTCTAAACACTCAAAATTCATCCCAAACTCTTACAACTAGTCAAATGCATTGGATTGTCACACATTCTGACCCTAGAAGCAGTAACAAAGCTGTTTACTGCTTAGAATCAACGTTTTCTCGGTTTTAGCCTGTTTCGGGACAAAATGGGTAAAAGTGGTGTCTCAACACTCCAAATTCATCCCGAACTCTTATAATTAGTTAAATGCATTGGATTGTTACATATTTTGACCCTAGAAAGAGTAATATAGCGGTTTACTGCTTTGAATCAATGTTTTCTCTCGGTTTTTGCCTGTTTTCTCAGTTTGAGCCTGTTTTGGGATAAAACGGGTTTTAGTGTTGTCTAAACACTCGAAATTCATCCCGAACTCTTAGACCTAGTCAATGCATTGTATTTTCACACATTCTGACCCTTAGAAATAGTAACAAAGCTGGTTACTTCTTCGAATCAATGATTTCTTGGTTTTAGCCTGTTTCGGGACAAAATGGGTAAAAATGGTGTCTAAACACTCCAAATTCAACCCGAACTCTTTTAATTAGTCAAATGCAATGAATTGTTACATATTTTGACCCTGGAAAGAGTAACATAGCGGTTTATTGCTTCAAATAAATGTTTCTCTCGGTTTTTGCCTGTTTTCTCAGTTTGAGCCTGTTTTGGGATAAAACGGGTTTTAGTGTTGTCTAAACACTCGAAATTCATCCCGAACTCTTAGACCTAGTCAATGCATTGTATTTTCACACATTCTGACCCTTAGAAATAGTAACAAAGCTGGTTACTTCTTCGAATCAATGATTTCTTGGTTTTAGCCTGTTTCGGGACAAAATGGGTAAAAATGGTGTCTAAACACTCCAAATTCAACCCGAACTCTTTTAATTAGTCAAATGCAATGAATTGTTACATATTTTGACCCTGGAAAGAGTAACATAGCGGTTTATTGCTTCAAATAAATGTTTCTCTCGGTTTTTGCCTGTTTTCTCGGTTTAAGCCTGTTTTGGGATAAAACGAGTTTAAGTGTGTCTAAACACTCCAAATTCATCCCGAACTCTTACAACTAGTCAAATGCATTGGATTGTCACACATTCTGACCCTAGAAGCAGTAAAAAAGCTTTTTACTGCTTAGAATCAACGTTTTCTCAGTTTTAGCCTGTTTCAGGACAAAATGGGTAAAAGTGGTGTCTCAACACCCCAAATTCAACCCGAACTCTTATAATTAGTCAGATGCATTGGATTGTTACATATTTTGACCCTAGAAAGAGTAATATAGCGGTTTACTGCTTTGAATCAATGTTTTCTCTCGGTTTTAGCCTGTTTTCTCGGTTTTAGCCTGTTTTGGTATAAAACGGGTTTTAGTGTTGTCTAAACACTCGAAATTCATCCCGAACTCTTAGAACTAGTCAATGCATTGGATTTTCACACATTCTGACCCTTAGAAATAGTAACAAAGCTGGTTACTTCTTCGAATCAATGATTTCTTGCTTTTAGCCTGTTGCGGGACAAAATGGGTAAAAATGGTGTCTCAACACTCCAAATTCATCCCAAACTCTTACAAATAGTCAAATGCATTGGATTGTCACACATTCTTTCCCTAGAAGCAGTAACAAAGCTGTTTACTGCTTAGAATCAACGTTTTCTCGGTTTTAGCCTGTTTCGGGAGAAAATGGGTAAAAGTGGTGTCTCAACACTCCAAATTCAACCCGAACTCTTATAATTAGTCAAATGCATTAGATTGTTACATATTTTGACCCTAGAAAGAGTAATCTAGCTGTTTACTGCTTTGAATCAATGTTTTCTCTCGGTTTTAGCCTGTTTTCTCGGTTTAAGCCTGTTTTGGGATAAAACTGGTTTACGTGTTGTCTAAACACTCCAAATTCATCCCGAACACTTACAATTAGTCAAATACATTGGATTTTCAGACATTCTGACCATAGGAACAGGAACAAAGCTGTTTACTGCTTAGAATCAACGTTTTCTCGGTTTTAGCCTGTTTTAGGACAAAATGGGTAAAGTGGTGTCTCAACACTCCAAATTCAACCCGAACTCTTATAATTACTCAAATGCATTGGATTGTTACATATTTTGACCCTAGAAAGAGTAACATAGCTGTTTACTGCTTTGAATCAATGTTTTCTCTCGGCTTTAGCCTGTTTTCTCGGTTTAAGCCTGTTTTGGGATAAAACGGGTTTAAGTGTTGTCTAAACACTCCAATTTCATCCTGAACTCTCAGAATTAGTCAATGCATTGGATTGTCACACATTCTGACCCTTGAAACAGTAACAAAGCTGTTTACAGCTTAGAATCAACGTTTTCTCGGTTTTAGCCTGTTTCGGGACAAAATGGGTAAAAATAGTGTCTAAACACTCCAAATTCAACCCCGAACTCTTTTAATTAGTCAAATGCAATGAATTGTGACATATTTTGACCCTAGAAAGAGTAACATAGCGGTTTACTGCTTTGAATCAATATTTTCTCTCGGTTTTTGCCTGTTTTCTCGGTTTAAGCCTGTTTTGGGATAAAACAAGTTTAAGTGTTGTCTAAACAGTCCATATTCATCCCGAACTCTTACAACTACTCAAATGCATTGGATTGTCACACATTCTGACCCTAGAAGCAGTAACAATGCTGTTTACTGCTTAGAATCAACGTTTTCTCGGTTTTAGCCTCTGTCGGGACAAAATGGGTAAAAGTGGTGTCTCAACACTCCAAATTCAACCCGAACTCTTATAATTAGTTAAATGCATTGGATTGTTACATATTTTGACCCTAGGAAGAGTAATATAGCGGTTTACTGCTTTGAATCAATATTTTCTCTCGGTTTTTGCCTGTTTTCTCGGTTTAAGCCTGTTTTGGGATAAAACGAGTTTAAGTGTGTCTAAACACTCCAAATTCATCCCGAACTCTTACAACTAGTCAAATGCATTGGATTGTCACACATTCTGACCTTAGAAGCAGTAACAAAGCTGTTTACTGCTTAGAATCAACGTTTCCTCGGTTTTAGCCTGTTTCGGGACAAAATGGGTAAAAGTGGTGTCTCAACACTCCAAATTCAACCCGAACTCTTATAATTAGTTAAATGCATTGGATTGTTACATATTTTGACCCTAGAAAGAGTAATATAGAGGTTTACTGCTTTGAATCAATGTTTTCTCTCGGTTTTAGGCTGTTTTCTCAGTTTGAGCCTGTTTTGGGTTAAAACGGGTTTTAGTGTTGTCTAAACACTCGAAATTCATCCCGAACTCTTAGAACTAGTCAATGCATTGGATTTTCATACATTCTGACCCTTAGAAATAGTAACAAAGCTGGTTACTTCTTCGAATCAATGATTTCTTGGTTTTAGCCTGTTTCGGGACAAAATGGGTAAAAATGGAGTCCAAACACTCCAAATTCAACCCGAACTCTTTTAATTAGTCAAATGCATTGGATTGTTACATATTTTGACCCTAGGAAGAGTAATATAGCGGTTTACTGCTTTGAATCAATATTTTCTCTCGGTTTTTGCCTGTTTTCTCGGTTTAAGCCTGTTTTGGGATAAAACGAGTTTAAGTGTGTCTAAACACTCCAAATTCATCCCGAACTCTTACAACTAGTCAAATGCATTGGATTGTCACACATTCTGACCTTAGAAGCAGTAACAAAGCTGTTTACTGCTTAGAATCAACGTTTCCTCGGTTTTAGCCTGTTTCGGGACAAAATGGGTAAAAGTGGTTTCTCAACACTCCAAATTCAACCCGAACTCTTATAATTAGTTAAATGCATTGGATTGTTACATATTTTGACCCTAGAAAGAGTAATATAGCGGTTTACTGCTTTGAATCAATGTTTTCTCTCGGTTTTAGGCTGTTTTCTCAGTTTGAGCCTGTTTTGGGTTAAAACGGGTTTTAGTGTTGTCTAAACACTCAAAATTCATCCCAAACTCTTACAACTAGTCAAATGCATTGGATTGTCACACATTCTGACCCTAGAAGCAGTAACAAAGCTGTTTACTGCTTAGAATCAACGTTTTCTCGGTTTTAGCCTGTTTCGGGACAAAATGGGTAAAAGTGGTGTCTAAACACTCCAAATTCAACCCGAACTCTTTTAATTAGTCAAATGCAATGAATTGTTACATATTTTGATCCTAAAAAGAGTAATATAGCGGTTTACTGCTTTGAATCAATGTTTTCTCTCGGTTTTAGGCTGTTTTCTCAGTTTGAGCCTGTTTTGGGTTAAAACTGGTTTTAGTGTTGTCTAAACACTCGAAATTCATCCCAAACTCTTACAACTAGTCAAATGCATTTGATTGTCACACATTCTGACCCTAGAAGCAGTAACAAAGCTGTTTACTGCTTAGAATCAACGTTTTCTCGGTTTTAGCCTGTTTCGGGACAAAATGGGTAAAAGTGGTGTCTAAACACTCCAAATTCAACCCGAACTCTTTTAATTAGTCAAATGCAATGAATTGTTACATATTTTGACCCTAAAAAGAGTAACATAGTGGTTTACTGCTTCTAATAAATGTTTTCTCTCGGTTTTTGCCTGTTTTCTCGGTTTAAGCCTGTTTTGGGATAAAACGAGTTTAAGTGTTGTCTAAACACTCCAAATTCATCCCAAACTCTTACAAATAGTCAAATGCATTGGATTGTCACACATTATTACCCTAGAAGCAGTAACAAAGCTGTTTACTGCTTAGAATCAACGTTTTCTCGGTTTTAGCCTGTGTCGGGACAAAATGGGTAAAAGTGGTGTCTCAACACTCCAAATTCAACCCGAACTCTTATAATTAGTTAAATGCATTGGATTGTTACATATTTTGACCCTAGAAAGAGTAACATAGTGGTTTACTGCTTCAAATAAATGTTCTCTCTCGGTTTTTGCCTGTTTCCTCGGTTTAAGCCTGTTTTGGGATAAAACGAGTTTAAGTGTTGTCTAAACACTCAAAATTCATCCCAAACTCTTACAACTAGTCAAATGCATTGGATTGTCATACATTCTGACCCTCGAAGCAGTAACAAATCTGTTTACTGCTTAGAATCAACGTTTTCTCGGTTTTAGCCTGTTTCGGGACAAAATGGGTAAAAGTGGTGTCTCAACACTCCAAATTCAACCCGAACTCTTATAATTAGTTAAATGCATTGGATTGTTACATATTTTGACCTTAGAAAGAGTAATATAGCGGTTTACTGCTTTGAATCAATGTTTTCTCTCGGTTTTAGGCTGTTTTCTCAGTTTGAGCCTGTTTTGGGTTAAAACAGGTTTTAGTGTTGTCTAAACACTCAAAATTCATCCCAAACTCTTACAACTAGTCAAATGCATTGGATTGTCACACATTCTGACCCTAGAAGCAGTAACAAAGCTGTTTACTGCTTAGAATCAACGTTTTCTCGGTTTTAGCCTGTTTCGGGACAAAATGGGTAAAAGTGGTGTCTAAACACTCCAAATTCAACCCGAACTCTTTTAATTAGTCAAATGCAATGAATTGTTACATATTTTGACCCTAAAAAGAGTAACATAGTGGTTTACTGCTTCTAATAAATGTTTTCTCTCGGTTTTTGCCTGTTTTCTCGGTTTAAGCCTGTTTTGGGATAAAACGAGTTTAAGTGTTGTCTAAACACTCCAAATTCATCCCAAACCCTTACAAATAGTCAAATGCATTGGATTGTCACACATTATTACCCTAGAAGCAGTAACAAAGCTGTTTACTGCTTAGAATCAACGTTTTCTCGGTTTTAGCCTGTGTCGGGACAAAATGGGTAAAAGTGGTGTCTCAACACCCCAAATTCAACCCGAACTCTTATAATTAGTCAGATGCATTGGATTGTTACATATTTTGACCCTAGAAAGAGTAATATAGCGGTTTACTGCTTTGAATCAATGTTTTCTCTCGGTTTTAGCCTGTTTTCTCAGTTTGAGCCTGTTTTGGGATAAAACGGGTTTTAGTGTTGTCTAAACACTCGAAATTCATCCCGAACTCTTAGAACTAGTCAATGCATTGGATTTTCACATATTCTGACCCTTAGAAACAGTAACAAAGCTGTTTACAGCTTAGAATCAATGTTTTCTCGGTTTTAGCCAGTTTCGGGACAAATTGGGTAAAAATAGTGTCTAAACACTCCAAATTCTACCCGAACTCTTAGTTAGTCAAATGCAATGAATTGTTACATATTTTGACCCTAGAAATAGTAACATATCTGTTTACTGCTTCGAATCAAGGGTTTCTCTTGGTTTTAGTCTGTTTTCTAGATTTAAGTCTGTTTTGGGATAAAACGGGTTTAAGTGTTGTCTAAACACTCCAAATTCATCCCGACCTCTTAAAATTTGTAAAATGCATTGCACTGTCACACATTCTTACCCTAGAAACAGTAACAAAGTTGTTTACTACTTCAAATCAATGTTTTCTCGGTTTTAGCCAGTTGCGGGACAAAATGGGTAAAAGTGGTGTCTCAACACTCCAAATTCAACCCGAACTCTTATAATTAGTTAAATGCATTGGATTGTTACATATTTTGACCCTAGAAAGAGTAATATAGCGGTTTACTGCTTTGAATCAATATTTTCTCTCGGTTTTTGCCTGTTTTCTCGGTTTAAGCCTGTTTTGGGATAAAACGAGTTTAAGTGTGTCTAAACTCTCCAAATTCATCCCGAACTCTTACAACTAGTCAAATGCATTGGATTGTCACACATTCTGACCTTAGAAGCAGTAACAAAGCTGTTTACTGCTTAGAATCAACGTTTCCTCGGTTTTAGCCTGTTTCGGGACAAAATGGGTAAAAGTGGTGTCTCAACACTCCAAATTCAACCCGAACTCTTATAATTAGTTAAATGCATTGGATTGTTACATATTTTGACCCTAGAAAGAGTAATATAGCGGTTTACTGCTTTGAATCAATGTTTTCTCTCGGTTTTAGGCTGTTTTCTCAGTTTGAGCCTGTTTTGGGTTAAAACGGGTTTTAGTGTTGTCTAAACACTCGAAATTCATCCCAAACTCTTAAAACTAGTCAAATGCATTGGATTGTCACACATTCTGACCCTAGAAGCAGTAACAAAGCTGTTTACTGCTTAGAATCAACGTTTTCTCGGTTTTAGCCTGTTTCGGGACAAAATGGGTAAAAGTGGTGTCTAAACACTCCAAATTCAACCCGAACTCTTTTAATTAGTCAAATGCAATGAATTGTTACATATTTTGACCCTAAAAAGAGTAACATAGTGGTTTACTGCTTCTAATAAATGTTTTCTCTCGGTTTTTGCCTGTTTTCTCGGTTTAAGCCTGTTTTGGGATAAAACGAGTTTAAGTGTTGTCTAAACACTCCAAATTCATCCCAAACTCTTACAAATAGTCAAATGCATTGGATTGTCACACATTATTACCCTAGAAGCAGTAACAAAGCTGTTTACTGCTTAGAATCAACGTTTTCTCGGTTTTAGCCTGTGTCGGGACAAAATGGGTAAAAGTGGTGTCTCAACACTCCAAATTCAACCCGAACTCTTATAATTAGTTAAATGCATTGGATTGTTACATATTTTGACCCTAGAAAGAGTAACATAGTGGTTTACTGCTTCAAATAAATGTTCTCTCTCGGTTTTTGCCTGTTTCCTCGGTTTAAGCCTGTTTTGGGATAAAACGAGTTTAAGTGTTGTCTAAACACTCAAAATTCATCGCAAACTCTTACAACTAGTCAAATGCATTGGATTGTCATACATTCTGACCCTAGAAGCAGTAACAAAGCTGTTTACTGCTTAGAATCAACGTTTTCTCGGTTTTAGCCTGTTTCGGGACAAAATGGGTAAAAGTGGTGTCTCAACACTCCAAATTCAACCCGAACTCTTATAATTAGTTAAATGCATTGGATTGTTACATATTTTGACCCTAGAAAGAGTAATATAGCGGTTTACTGCTTTGAATCAATGTTTTCTCTCGGTTTTAGCCTGTTTTCTCAGTTTGAGCCTGTTTTGGGATAAAACGGGTTTTAGTGTTGTCTAAACACTCGAAATTCATCCCGAACTCTTAGAACTAGTCAATGCATTGGATTTTCACACATTCTGACCCTTAGAAACAGTAACAAAGCTGTTTACAGCTTAGAATCAATGTTTTCTCGGTTTTAGCCAGTTTCGGGACAAATTGGGTAAAAATAGTGTCTAAACACTCCAAATTCTACCCGAACTCTTAGTTAGTCAAATGCAATGAATTGTTACATATTTTGACCCTAGAAATAGTAACATATCTGTTTACTGCTTCGAATCAATGGTTTCTCTTGGTTTTAGTCTGTTTTCTAGATTTAAGTCTGTTTTGGGATAAAACGGGTTTAAGTGTTGTCTAAACACTCGAAATTCATCCCGACCTCTTACAACTAGTCAAATGCATTGGATTGTCACACATTCTGACCCTAGAAGCAGTAACAAAGCTGTTTACTGCTTAGAATCAACGTTTTCTCGGTTTTAGCCTGTTTCGGGACAAAATGGGTAAAAGTGGTGTCTAAACACTCCAAATTCAACCCGAACTCTTTTAATTAGTCAAATGCAATGAATTGTTACATATTTTGACCCTAAAAAGAGTAACATAGCTGTTTACTGCTTTGAATCAATGTTTTCTCTGGGTTTTTGCCTGTTTTCTCGGTTTAAGCCTGTTTTGGGATAAAACGAGTTTAAGTGTTGTCTAAACACTCCAAATTCATCCCAAACTCTTACAAATAGTCAAATGCATTGGATTGTCACACATTATTACCCTAGAAGCAGTAACAAAGCTGTTTACTGCTTAGAATCAACGTTTCCTCGGTTTTAGCCTGTTTCGGGACAAAATGGGTAAAAGTGGTGTCTCAACACTCCAAATTCAACCCGAACTCTTATAATTAGTTAAATGCATTGGATTGTTACATATTTTGACCCTAGAAAGAGTAATATAGCGGTTTACTGCTTTGAATCAATGTTTTCTCTCGGTTTTAGGCTGTTTTCTCAGTTTGAGCCTGTTTTGGGTTAAAACGGGTTTTAGTGTTGTCTAAACACTCGAAATTCATCCCAAACTCTTACAACTAGTCAAATGCATTGGATTGTCACACATTCTGACCCTAGAAGCAGTAACAAAGCTGTTTACTGCTTAGAATCAACGTTTTCTCGGTTTTAGCCTGTTTCGGGACAAAATGGGTAAAAGTGGTGTCTAAACACTCCAAATTCAACCCGAACTCTTTTAATTAGTCAAATGCAATGAATTGTTACATATTTTGACCCTAAAAAGAGTAACATAGTGGTTTACTGCTTCTAATAAATGTTTTCTCTCGGTTTTTGCCTGTTTTCTCGGTTTAAGCCTGTTTTGGGATAAAACGAGTTTAAGTGTTGTCTAAACACTCCAAATTCATCCCAAACTCTTACAAATAGTCAAATGCATTGGATTGTCACACATTATTACCCTAGAAGCAGTAACAAAGCTGTTTACTGCTTAGAATCAACGTTTCCTCGGTTTTAGCCTGTTTCAGGACAAAATGGGTAAAAGTGGTGTCTCAACACCCCAAATTCAACCCGAACTCTTATAATTAGTCAGATGCATTGGATTGTTACATATTTTGACCCTAGAAAGAGTAATATAGCGGTTTACTGCTTTGAATCAATGTTTTCTCTCGGTTTTAGCCTGTTTTCTCGGTTTTAGCCTGTTTTGGTATAAAACGGGTTTTAGTGTTGTCTAAACACTCGAAATTCATCCCGAACTCTTAGAACTAGTCAATGCATTGGATTTTCACACATTCTGACCCTTAGAAATAGTAACAAAGCTGGTTACTTCTTCGAATCAATGATTTCTTGGTTTTAGCCTGTTGCGGGACAAAATGGGTAAAAATGGTGTCTCAACACTCCAAATTCAACCCGAACTCTTATAATTAGTTAAATGCATTGGATTGTTACATATTTTGACCCTAGATAGAGTAATATAGCGGTTTACTGCTTTGAATCAATATTTTCTCTCGGTTTTTGCCTGTTTTCTCGGTTTAAGCCTGTTTTGGGATAAAACGAGTTTAAGTGTGTCTAAACACTCCAAATTCATCCCGAACTCTTACAACTAGTCAAATGCATTGGATTGTCACACATTCTGACCTTAGAAGCAGTAACAAAGCTGTTTACTGCTTAGAATCAACGTTTCCTCGGTTTTAGCCTGTTTCGGGACAAAATGGGTAAAAGTGGTGTCTCAACACTCCAAATTCAACCCGAACTCTTATAATTAGTTAAATGCATTGGATTGTTACATATTTTGACCCTAGAAAGAGTAACATAGCGGTTTACTGCTTCAAATAAATGTTTCTCTCGGTTTTTGCCTGTTTTCTCGGTTTAAGCCTGTTTTGGGATAAAACGAGTTTAAGTGTGTCTAAACACTCCAAATTCATCCCGAACTCTTACAACTAGTCAAATGCATTGGATTGTCACACATTCTGACCCTAGAAGCAGTAAAAAAGCTTTTTACTGCTTAGAGTCAACGTTTTCTCAGTTTTAGCCTGTTTCAGGACAAAATGGGTAAAAGTGGTTTCTCAACACCCCAAATTCAACCCGAACTCTTATAATTAGTCAGATGCATTGGATTGTTACATATTTTGACCCTAGAAAGAGTAATATAGCGGTTTACTGCTTTGAATCAATGTTTTCTCTCGGTTTTAGGCTGTTTTCTCAGTTTGAGCCTGTTTTGGGTTAAAACGGGTTTTAGTGTTGTCTAAACACTCGAAATTCATCCCGAACTCTTAGAACTAGTCAATGCATTGGATTTTCACACATTCTGACCCATAGAAATAGTAACAAAGCTGGTTACTTCTTCGAATCAATGATTTCTTGGTTTTAGCCTGTTTCGGGACAAAATGGGTAAAAATGGTATCTAAACACTCCAAATTCAACCCGAACTCTTTTAATTAGTCAAATGCAATGAATTGTTACATATTTTGACCCTGGAAAGAGTAACATAGCGGTTTACTGCTTCAAATAAATGTTTCTCTCGGTTTTTGCCTGTTTTCTCGGTTTAAGCCTGTTTTGGGATAAAACGAGTTTAAGTGTGTCTAAACACTCCAAATTCATCCCGAACTCTTACAACTAGTCAAATGCATTGGATTGTCACACATTCTGACCCTAGAAGCAGTAAAAAAGCTTTTTACTGCTTAGAATCAACGTTTTCTCAGTTTTAGCCTGTTTCAGGACAAAATGGGTAAAAGTGGTGTCTCAACACCCCAAATTCAACCCGAACTCTTATAATTAGTCAGATGCATTGGATTGTTACATATTTTGACCCTAGAAAGAGTAATATAGCGGTTTACTGCTTTGAATCAATGTTTTCTCTCGGTTTTAGCCTGTTTTCTCGGTTTAAGCCTGTTTTGGTATAAAACGGGTTTTAGTGTTGTCTAAGCACTCGAAATTCATCCCGAACTCTTAGAACTAGTCAATGCATTGGATTTTCACACATTCTGACCCTTAGAAATAGTAACAAAGCTGGTTACTTCTTCGAATCAATGATTTCTTGGTTTTAGCCTGTTTCGGGACAAAATGGGTAAAAATGGTGTCTAAACACTCCAAATTCAACCCGAACTCTTTTAATTAGTCAAATGCAATGAATTGTTACATATTTTGACCCTAGAAAGAGTAACATAGCGGTTTACTGCTTCAAATAAATGTTTTCTCTCGGTTTTTGCCTGTTTTCTCGGTTTAAGCCTGTTTTGGGATAAAACGAGTTTAAGTGTTGTCTAAACACTCCAAATTCATCCCAAACTCTTACAAATAGTCAAATGCATTGGATTGTCACACATTCTTTCTCTAGAAGCAGTAACAAAGCTGTTTACTGCTTAGAATCAACGTTTTCTCGGTTTTAGCCTGTTTCGGGAGAAAATGGGTAAAAGTGGTGTCTCAACACTCCAAATTCAACCCGAACTCTTATAATTAGTCAAATGCATTGGATTGTTACATATTTTGACCCTAGAAAGAGTAACATAGCTGTTTACTGCTTTGAATCAATGTTTTCTCTCGGTTTTAGCCTGTTTTCTCGGTTTAAGCCTGTTTTGGGATAAAACTGGTTTATGTGTTGTCTAAACACTCGAAATTCATCCCGAACTCTTACAATTAGTCAAATACATTGGATTGTCAGACATTCTGACCATAGGAACAGTAACAAAGCTGTTTACTGCTTAGAATCAACGTTTTCTCGGTTTTAGCCTGTTTCGGGAGAAAATGGGTAAAAATAGTGTCTAAACACTCCAAATTCAACCCCGAACTCTTTTAATTAGTCAAATGCAATGAATTGTGACATATTTTGACCCTAGAAAGAGTAACATAGCGGTTTACTGCTTTGAATCAATGTTTTCTCTCGGTTTTTGCCTGTTTTCTCGGTTTAAGCCTGTTTTGGGATAAAACGAGTTTAAGTGTTGTCTAAACACTCCATATTCATCCCGAACTCTTACAACTACTCAAATGCATTGGATTGTCACACATTCTGACCCTAGAAGCAGTAACAATGCTGTTTACTGCTTAGAATCAACGTTTTCTCGGTTTTAGCCTGTTTTGGGACAAAATGGGTAAAAGTGGTGTCTCAACACTCCAAATTCAACCCGAACTCTTATAATTAGTTAAATGCATTGGATTGTTACATATTTTGACCCTAGAAAGAGAAATATAGCGGTTTACTGCTTTGAATCAATGTTTTCTCTCGGTTTTACCATGTTTTCTCGGTTTAAGCCGATTTTGGGATAAAACGGGTTTTAGTGTTGTCTAAACACTCGAAATTCATCCCGAACTCTTAGAACTAGTCAATGCATTGGATTTTCACACATTCTGATCCTTAGAAATAGTAACAAAGCTGGTTACTTCTTCGAATCAATGATTTCTTGGTTTTAGCCTGTTTGGGACAAAATGGGTAAAAATGGTATCTAAACACTCCAAATTCAACCCGAACTCTTTTAATTAGTCAAATGCAATGAATTATTACATATTTTGACCCTAGAAAGAGTAACATAGCGGTTTACTGCTTCAAATAAATGTTTTCTCTCAGTTTTTGCCTGTTTTCTCGGTTTAAGCCTCTTTTGGGATAAAACGAGTTTAAGTGTGTCTAAACACTCCAAATTCATCCCGAACTCTTACAACTAGTCAAATGCATTGGATTGTCACACATTCTGACCCTAGAAGCAGTAACAAAGCTGTTTACTGCTTAGAATCAACGTTTTCTCGGTTTTAGCCTGTTTCGGGACAAAATGGGTAAAAGTGGTGTCTCAACACCCCAAATTCAACCCGAACTCTTATAATTAGTCAAATGCATTGGATTGTTACATATTTTGACCCTAGAAAGAGTAACATAGCTGTTTACTGCTTTGAATCAATGTTTTCTCTCGGTTTTAGCCTGTTTTCTCGGTTTAAGCCTGTTTTGGGATAAAACTGGTTTATGTGTTGTCTAAACACTCGAAATTCATCCCGAACTCTTACAATTAGTCAAATACATTGGATTGTCAGACATTCTGACCATAGGAACAGTAACAAAGCTGTTTACTGCTTAGAATCAACGTTTTCTCGGTTTTAGCCTGTTTCGGGAGAAAATGGGTAAAAATAGTGTCTAAACACTCCAAATTCAACCCCGAACTCTTTTAATTAGTCAAATGCAATGAATTGTGACATATTTTGACCCTAGAAAGAGTAACATAGCGGTTTACTGCTTTGAATCAATGTTTTCTCTCGGTTTTTGCCTGTTTTCTCGGTTTAAGCCTGTTTTGGGATAAAACGAGTTTAAGTGTTGTCTAAACACTCCATATTCATCCCGAACTCTTACAACTACTCAAATGCATTGGATTGTCACACATTCTGACCCTAGAAGCAGTAACAATGCTGTTTACTGCTTAGAATCAACGTTTTCTCGGTTTTAGCCTGTTTTGGGACAAAATGGGTAAAAGTGGTGTCTCAACACTCCAAATTCAACCCGAACTCTTATAATTAGTTAAATGCATTGGATTGTTACATATTTTGACCCTAGAAAGAGAAATATAGCGGTTTACTGCTTTGAATCAATGTTTTCTCTCGGTTTTACCATGTTTTCTCGGTTTCAGCCGATTTTGGGATAAAACGGGTTTTAGTGTTGTCTAAACACTCGAAATTCATCCCGAACTCTTAGAACTAGTCAATGCATTGGATTTTCACACATTCTGATCCTTAGAAATAGTAACAAAGCTGGTTACTTCTTCGAATCAATGATTTCTTGGTTTTAGCCTGTTTGGGACAAAATGGGTAAAAATGGTATCTAAACACTCCAAATTCAACCCGAACTCTTTTAATTAGTCAAATGCAATGAATTATTACATATTTTGACCCTAGAAAGAGTAACATAGCGGTTTACTGCTTCAAATAAATGTTTTCTCTCAGTTTTTGCCTGTTTTCTCGGTTTAAGCCTCTTTTGGGATAAAACGAGTTTAAGTGTGTCTAAACACTCCAAATTCATCCCGAACTCTTACAACTAGTCAAATGCATTGGATTGTCACACATTCTGACCCTAGAAGCAGTAACAAAGCTGTTTACTGCTTAGAATCAACGTTTTCTCGGTTTTAGCCTGTTTCGGGACAAAATGGGTAAAAGTGGTGTCTCAACACCCCAAATTCAACCCGAACTCTTATAATTAGTCAGATGCATTGGATTGTTACATATTTTGACCCTAGAAAGAGTAATATAGCGGTTTACTGCTTTGAATCAATGTTTTCTCTCGGTTTTAGCCTGTTTTCTCGGTTTAAGCCTGTTTTGGTATAAAACGGGTTTTAGTGTTGTCTAAACACTCGAAATTCATCCCGAACTCTTAGAACTAGTCAATGCATTGGATTTTCACACATTCTGACCCTTAGAAATAGTAACAAAGCTGGTTACTTCTTCGAATCAATGATTTCTTGGTTTTAGCCTGTTTCGGGACAAAATGGGTAAAAATGGTGTCTAAACACTCCAAATTCAACCCGAACTCTTTTAATTAGTCAAATGCAATGAATTATTACATATTTTGACCCTAGAAAGAGTAACATAGCGGTTTACTGCTTCAAATAAATGTTTTCTCTCGGTTTTTGCCTGTTTTCTCGGTTTAAGCCTCTTTTGGGATAAAACGAGTTTAAGTGTGTCTAAACACTCCAAATTCATCCCGAACTCTTACAACTAGTCAAATGCATTGGATTGTCACACATTCTGACCCTAGAAGCAGTAAAAAAGCTTTTTACTGCTTAGAATCAACGTTTTCTCAGTTTTAGCCTGTTTCAGGACAAAATGGGTAAAAGTGGTGTCTCAACACCCCAAATTCAACCCGAACTCTTATAATTAGTCAGATGCATTGGATTGTTACATATTTTGACCCTAGAAAGAGTAATATAGCGGTTTACTGCTTTGAATCAATGTTTTCTCTCGGTTTTAGCCTGTTTTCTCGGTTTAAGCCTGTTTTGGTATAAAACGGGTTTTAGTGTTGTCTAAACACTCGAAATTCATCCCGAACTCTTAGAACTAGTCAATGCATTGGATTTTCACACATTCTGACCCTTAGAAATAGTAACAAAGCTGGTTACTTCTTCGAATCAATGATTTCTTGGTTTTAGCCTGTTTCGGGACAAAATGGGTAAAAATGGTGTCTAAACACTCCAAATTCAACCCGAACTCTTTTAATTAGTCAAATGCAATGAATTGTTACATATTTTGACCCTGGAAAGAGTAACATAGCGGTTTACTGCTTCAAATAAATGTTTCTCTCGGTTTTTGCCTGTTTTCTCGGTTTAAGCCTGTTTTGGGATAAAACGAGTTTAAGTGTGTCTAAACACTCCAAATTCATCCCGAACTCTTACAACTAGTCAAATGCATTGGATTGTCACACATTCTGACCCTAGAAGCAGTAAAAAAGCTTTTTACTGCTTAGAATCAACGTTTTCTCAGTTTTAGCCTGTTTCAGGACAAAATGGGTAAAAGTGGTGTCTCAACACCCCAAATTCAACCCGAACTCTTATAATTAGTCAGATGCATTGGATTGTTACATATTTTGACCCTAGAAAGAGTAATATAGCGGTTTACTGCTTTGAATCAATGTTTTCTCTCGGTTTTTGCCTGTTTTCTCGGTTTAAGCATGTTTTGGGATAAAACGAGTTTAAGTGTTGTTTAAACACTCCAAATTCATCCCGAACTCTTACAACTAGTCAAATGCATTGGATTGTCACACATTCTGACCCTAGAAGCAGTAACAAAGCTGTTTACTGCTTAGAATCAACGTTTTCTCGGTTTTAGCCTGTTTCGGAACAAAATGGGTAAAAGTGGTGTCTCAACACCCCAAATTCAACCCGAACTCTTATAATTAGTCAGATGCATTGGATTGTTACATATTTTGACCCTAGAAAGAGTAATATAGCGGTTTACTGCTTTGAATCAATGTTTTCTCTCGGTTTTAGCCTGTTTTCTCGGTTTAAGCCTGTTTTGGTATAAAACGGGTTTTAGTGTTGTCTAAACACTCGAAATTCATCCCGAACTCTTAGAACTAGTCAATGCATTGGATTTTCACACATTCTGACCCTTAGAAATAGTAACAAAGCTGGTTACTTCTTCGAATCAATGATTTCTTGGTTTTAGCCTGTTTCGGGACAAAATGGGTAAAAATGGTGTCTAAACACTCCAAATTCAACCCGAACTCTTTTAATTAGTCAAATGCAATGAATTATTACATATTTTGACCCTAGAAAGAGTAACATAGCGGTTTACTGCTTCAAATAAATGTTTTCTCTCGGTTTTTGCCTGTTTTCTCGGTTTAAGCCTCTTTTGGGATAAAACGAGTTTAAGTGTGTCTAAACACTCCAAATTCATCCCGAACTCTTACAACTAGTCAAATGCATTGGATTGTCACACATTCTGACCCTAGAAGCAGTAAAAAAGCTTTTTACTGCTTAGAATCAACGTTTTCTCAGTTTTAGCCTGTTTCAGGACAAAATGGGTAAAAGTGGTGTCTCAACACCCCAAATTCAACCCGAACTCTTATAATTAGTCAGATGCATTGGATTGTTACATATTTTGACCCTAGAAAGAGTAATATAGCGGTTTACTGCTTTGAATCAATGTTTTCTCTCGGTTTTAGCCTGTTTTCTCGGTTTAAGCCTGTTTTGGTATAAAACGGGTTTTAGTGTTGTCTAAACACTCGAAATTCATCCCGAACTCTTAGAACTAGTCAATGCATTGGATTTTCACACATTCTGACCCTTAGAAATAGTAACAAAGCTGGTTACTTCTTCGAATCAATGATTTCTTGGTTTTAGCCTGTTTCGGGACAAAATGGGTAAAAATGGTGTCTAAACACTCCAAATTCAACCCGAACTCTTTTAATTAGTCAAATGCAATGAATTGTTACATATTTTGACCCTGGAAAGAGTAACATAGCGGTTTACTGCTTCAAATAAATGTTTCTCTCGGTTTTTGCCTGTTTTCTCGGTTTAAGCCTGTTTTGGGATAAAACGAGTTTAAGTGTGTCTAAACACTCCAAATTCATCCCGAACTCTTACAACTAGTCAAATGCATTGGATTGTCACACATTCTGACCCTAGAAGCAGTAAAAAAGCTTTTTACTGCTTAGAATCAACGTTTTCTCAGTTTTAGCCTGTTTCAGGACAAAATGGGTAAAAGTGGTGTCTCAACACCCCAAATTCAACCCGAACTCTTATAATTAGTCAGATGCATTGGATTGTTACATATTTTGACCCTAGAAAGAGTAATATAGTGGTTTACTGCTTTGAATCAATGTTTTCTCTCGGTTTTAGTCTGTTTTCTCGGTTTAAGCCTGTTTTGGTATAAAACGGGTTTTAGTGTTGTCTAAACACTCGAAATTCATCCCGAACTCTTAGAACTAGTCAATGCATTGGATTTTCACACATTCTGACCCTTAGAAATAGTAACAAAGCTGGTTACTTCTTCGAATCAATGATTTCTTAGTTTTAGTCTGTTTCGGGACAAAATGGGTAAAAATGGTGTCTAAACACTCCAAATTCAACCCGAACTCTTTTAATTAGTCAAATGCAATGAATTATTACATATTTTGACCCTAGAAAGAGTAACATAGCGGTTTACTGCTTCAAATAAATGTTTTCTCTCGGTTTTTGCCTGTTTTCTCGGTTTAAGCCTCTTTTGGGATAAAACGAGTTTAAGTGTGTCTAAACACTCCAAATTCATCCCGAACTCTTACAACTAGTCAAATGCATTGGATTGTCACACATTCTGACCCTAGAAGCAGTAAAAAAGCTTTTTACTGCTTAGAATCAACGTTTTCTCAGTTTTAGCCTGTTTCAGGACAAAATGGGTAAAAGTGGTGTCTCAACACCCCAAATTCAACCCGAACTCTTATAATTAGTCAGATGCATTGGATTGTTACATATTTTGACCCTAGAAAGAGTAATATAGCGGTTTACTGCTTTGAATCAATGTTTTCTCTCGGTTTTTGCCTGTTTTCTCGGTTTAAGCATGTTTTGAGATAAAACGAGTTTAAGTGTTGTTTAAACACTCCAAATTCATCCCGAACTCTTACAACTAGTCAAATGCATTGGATTGTCACACATTCTGACCCTAGAAGCAGTAACAAAGCTGTTTACTGCTTAGAATCAACGTTTTCTCGGTTTTAGCCTGTTTCAGGACAAAATGGGTAAAAGTGGTGTCTCAACACCCCAAATTCAACCCGAACTCTTATAATTAGTCAGATGCATTGGATTGTTACATATTTTGACCCTAGAAAGAGTAATATAGTGGTTTACTGCTTTGAATCAATGTTTTCTCTCGGTTTTAGCCTGTTTTCTCGGTTTAAGCCTGTTTTGGTATAAAACGGGTTTTAGTGTTGTCTAAACACTCGAAATTCATCCCGAACTCGTAGAACTAATCAATGCATTGGATTTTCACACATTCTGACCCTTAGAAATAGTAACAAAGCTGGTTACTTCTTCGAATCAATGATTTCTTGGTTTTAGCCTGTTTCGGGACAAAATGGGTAAAAATGGTGTCTAAACACTCCAAATTCAACCCGAACTCTTTTAATTAGTCAAATGCAATGAATTATTACATATTTTGACCCTAGAAAGAGTAACATAGCGGTTTACTGCTTCAATAAATGTTTTCTCTCGGTTTTTGCCTGTTTTCTCGGTTTAAGCCTCTTTTGGGATAAAACGAGTTTAAGTGTGTCTAAACACTCCAAATTCATCCCGAACTCTTACAACTAGTCAAATGCATTGGATTGTCACACATTCTGACCCTAGAAGCAGTAAAAAAGCTTTTTACTGCTTAGAATCAACGTTTTCTCAGTTTTAGCCTGTTTCAGGACAAAATGGGTAAAAGTGGTGTCTCAACACCCCAAATTCAACCCGAACTCTTATAATTAGTCAGATGCATTGGATTGTTACATATTTTGACCCTAGAAAGAGTAATATAGCGGTTTACTGCTTTGAATCAATGTTTTCTCTCGGTTTTAGCCTGTTTTCTCGGTTTAAGCCTGTTTTGGTATAAAACGGGTTTTAGTGTTGTCTAAACACTCGAAATTCATCCCGAACTCTTAGAACTAGTCAATGCATTGGATTTTCACACATTCTGACCCTTAGAAATAGTAACAAAGCTGGTTACTTCTTCGAATCAATGATTTCTTGGTTTTAGCCTGTTTCGGGACAAAATGGGTAAAAATGGTGTCTAAACACTCCAAATTCAACCCGAACTCTTTTAATTAGTCAAATGCAATGAATTGTTACATATTTTGACCCTAGAAAGAGTAACATAGCGGTTTACTGCTTCAAATAAATGTTTTCTCTCGGTTTTTGCCTGTTTTCTCGGTTTAAGCATGTTTTGGGATAAAACGAGTTTAAGTGTTGTTTAAACACTCCAAATTCATCCCGAACTCTTACAACTAGTCAAATGCATTGGATTGTCACACATTCTGACCCTAGAAGCAGTAACAAAGCTGTTTACTGCTTAGAATCAACGTTTTCTCGGTTTTAGCCTGTTTCGGGACAAAATGGGTAAAAGTGGTGTCTCAACACTCCAAATTCAACCCGAACTCTTATAATTAGTTAAATGCATTGGATTGTTACATATTTTGACCCTAGAAAGAGTAATATAGCGGTTTACTGCTTTGAATCAATGTTTTCTCTCGGTTTTAGCCTGTTTTCTCAGTTTGAGCCTGTTTTGGGATAAAACGGGTTTTAGTGTTGTCTAAACACACGAAATTCATCCCGAACTCTTAGAACTAGTCAATGCATTGGATTTTCACACACTCTGACCCTTAGAAATAGTAACAAAGATGGTTACTTCTTCGAATCAATGATTTCTTGGTTTTAGCCTGTTTCGGGACAAAATGGGTAAAAATGGTGTCTAAACACTCCAAATTCAACCCGAACTCTTTTAATTAGTCAAATGCAATGAATTGTTACATATTTTGACCCTAGAAAGAGTAACATAGTGTTTTACTGCTTCAAATAAATGTTTTCTCTCGGTTTTTGCCTGTTTTCTCGGTTTAAGCCTCTTTTGGGATAAAACGAGTTTAAGTGTGTCTAAACACTCCAAATTCATCCCGAACTCTTACAACTAGTCAAATGCATTGGATTGTCACACATTCTGACCCTAGAAACAGTAAAAAAGCTTTTTACTGCTTAGAATCAATGTTTTCTCAGTTTTAGCCTGTTTCAGGACAAAATGGGTAAAAGTGGTGTCTCAACACTCCAAATTCAACCCGAACTCTTATAATTAGTCAGATGCATTGGATTGTTACATATTTTGACCCTAGAAAGAGTAATATAGTGGTTTACTGCTTTGAATCAATGTTTTCTCTCGGTTTTAGCCTGTTTTCTAGGTTTAAGCCTGTTTTGGTATAAAACGGGTTTTAGTGTTGTCTAAACACTCGAAATTCATCCCGAACTCTTAGAACTAGTCAATGCATTGGATTTTCACACATTCTGACCCTTAGAAATAGTAACAAAGCTGGTTACTTCTTCGAATCAATGATTTCTTGGTTTTAGCCTGTTTCGGGACAAAATGGGTAAAAATGGTGTCTAAACACTCCAAATTCAACCCGAACTCTTTTAATTAGTCATATGCAATGAATTGTTACATATTTTGACCCTAGAAAGAGTAACATAGCGGTTTACTGCTTCAAATAAATGTTTTCTCTCGGTTTTTGCCTGTTTTCTCGGTTTAAGCATGTTTTGGGATAAAACGAGTTTAAGTGTTGTCTAAACACTCCAAATTCATCCCGAACTCTTACAACTAGTCAAATGCATTGGATTGTCACACATTCTGACCCTAGAAGCAGTAACAAAGCTGTTTACTGCTTAGAATCAACGTTTTCTCGGTTTTAGCCTGTTTCAGGACAAAATGGGTAAAAGTGGTGTCTCAACACCCCAAATTCAACCCGAACTCTTATAATTAGTCAGATGCATTGGATTGTTACATATTTTGACCCTAGAAAGAGTAATATAGTGGTTTACTGCTTTGAATCAATGTTTTCTCTCGGTTTTAGCCTGTTTTCTCGGTTTAAGCCTGTTTTGGTATAAAACGGGTTTTAGTGTTGTCTAAACACTCGAAATTCATCCCGAACTCTTAGAACTAGTCAATGCATTGGATTTTCACACATTCTGACCCTTAGAAATAGTAACAAAGCTGGTTACTTCTTCGAATCAATGATTTCTTGGTTTTAGCCTGTTTCGGGACAAAATGGGTAAAAATGGTGTCTAAACACTCCAAATTCAACCCGAACTCTTTTAATTAGTCAAATGCAATGAATTATTACATATTTTGACCCTAGAAAGAGTAACATAGCGGTTTACTGCTTCAAATAAATGTTTTCTCTCGGTTTTTGCCTGTTTTCTCGGTTTAAGCCTCTTTTGGGATAAAACGAGTTTAAGTGTGTCTAAACACTCCAAATTCATCCCGAACTCTTACAACTAGTCAAATGCATTGGATTGTCACACATTCTGACCCTAGAAGCAGTAAAAAAGCTTTTTACTGCTTAGAATCAACGTTTTCTCAGTTTTAGCCTGTTTCAGGACAAAATGGGTAAAAGTGGTGTCTCAACACCCCAAATTCAACCCGAACTCTTATAATTAGTCAGATGCATTGGATTGTTACATATTTTGACCCTAGAAAGAGTAATATAGCGGTTTACTGCTTTGAATCAATGTTTTCTCTCGGTTTTAGCCTGTTTTCTCGGTTTAAGCCTGTTTTGGTATAAAACGGGTTTTAGTGTTGTCTAAACACTCGAAATTCATCCCGAACTCTTAGAACTAGTCAATGCATTGGATTTTCACACATTCTGACCCTTAGAAATAGTAACAAAGCTGGTTACTTCTTCGAATCAATGATTTCTTGGTTTTAGCCTGTTTCGGGACAAAATGGGTAAAAATGGTGTCTAAACACTCCAAATTCAACCCGAACTCTTTTAATTAGTCAAATGCAATGAATTGTTACATATTTTGACCCTAGAAAGAGTAACATAGCGGTTTACTGCTTCAAATAAATGTTTTCTCTCGGTTTTTGCCTGTTTTCTCGGTTTAAGCATGTTTTGGGATAAAACGAGTTTAAGTGTTGTTTAAACACTCCAAATTCATCCCGAACTCTTACAACTAGTCAAATGCATTGGATTGTCACACATTCTGACCCTAGAAGCAGTAACAAAGCTGTTTACTGCTTAGAATCAACGTTTTCTCGGTTTTAGCCTGTTTCGGGACAAAATGGGTAAAAGTGGTGTCTCAACACTCCAAATTCAACCCGAACTCTTATAATTAGTTAAATGCATTGGATTGTTACATATTATGACCCTAGAAAGAGTAATATAGCGGTTTACTGCTTTGAATCAATGTTTTCTCTCGGTTTTAGCCTGTTTTCTCAGTTTGAGCCTGTTTTGGGATAAAACGGGTTTTAGTGTTGTCTAAACACACGAAATTCATCCCGAACTCTTAGAACTAGTCAATGCATTGGATTTTCACACACTCTGACCCTTAGAAATAGTAACAAAGATGGTTACTTCTTCGAATCAATGATTTCTTGGTTTTAGCCTGTTTCGGGACAAAATGGGTAAAAATGGTGTCTAAACACTCCAAATTCAACCCGAACTCTTTTAATTAGTCAAATGCAATGAATTGTTACATATTTTGACCCTAGAAAGAGTAACATAGTGGTTTACTGCTTCAAATAAATGTAAGTTTGAGAGTAGAGTAATCAAGAGATTATGGAAGAGAGTATGAAAGAGAGTGAAATCGTGTAAGGAGTGAGGAGAGTGAACGATTGAGAGAGAGAGTGTTGGAGAAAGAGAATAAACTCTTTTCTTGCCTCTATTAGTATGATACTTACAAACTATTTAAAGACATATACAAATAGGATATTCTCTTAGGATCCTATGCACACTAATATGAGGAGAAAGCGACATCTCCTTATTCTAACATGTGATCTCCTCTTCTCTCTTGCAACTTGCTCCAACGGCTACAAAGGAAGGATCGAGATGAATGGCGACCGTTGGAGGATCTCTTTGGTGGATTGGGCTCATGAAGACTTCTATTTGAGGATGGCCCGTTGGTTGGTCGTACGGACGTCCGTACGGTCGTACGGACAAGTGTGTGTGCCGGTTCATACTCCCCCTCAAGCTTGACTTGGGGAACTAGTCAAGCTTGACAACATAGGCACCCACCTCATTAAAAACCTTAGTATAGAAAAACCTCTTGGGAAAACTATACTTAAGGGAAAAAGAGTGTAGGCGCCAAAACAAAGCAAGTCATGGCCGAGTGAGGTTTAGGAGGCCAAGCTTAGGATGGATGTATTCACACACTTGGGGGCTCGCAGCTTTAGTCAGGACGTCTGCAAGTTGTTCTTTGCTTTCGGTATGGCAAGGTAAGACAACTCCAAGCTTGATTTGTTCTCGGACCTTATGGCAATCCACTTCAATGTGCTTGGTCCGCTCATGGAACACTGAATTGGTTGCTATATGAATGGCTGCTTCGTTATCACAGTGCATGGTGATCGGCTTTGTTGATTCTATTCCAAGATCCTTGAGTAACATCTTCAGCCACATTAGCTCCGTCGTTAGCTTCCTCATAGCTCTATACTCGGATTCGGCACTTGAGAGTGAGACGACCTTTTGCTTCTTGCTCTTCCATGTGACCAGGTTCCCTCCAAGGAACGTGCAATAGCCTGTGGTTGAGCGTCGGTCCCCACGATCTCCGGCATAGTCAGCGTCGCAGTAGCCTACCAACTCGGTGCTCTTGTTGCGTCCCATCCATATGCCTTGGCCGGGTGAGCCCTTGATGTACTTGAGGATCCGTGTCAGCATGTTCCAATGGTGCACGGTGGGGTTCTTCATATGCTGGCTTACCTGGTTCACGGCAAAGCAAATGTCAGGCCGTGTGATAGTTAAATAAATGAGCTTACCGACTAGCCGCCGGTAGAGGCTACCGTCCTCGAATGGAGCGGTGTCAAGCTCCCCCTGTCCTCCATCCTTGTAATTCTCTTCTAGGGGCGTTGTTACTGCCTTAGCTCCTAGTTTTCCTGTTTCACTCAATAAGTCTAGTGCATACTTTCTTTGAGATAACAATAACCCTTCATTTGATCTATAAACTTCTATCCCAAGAAAGTATTTCAACTCTCCAAGATCTTTAATATCAAAAACTGATTTCAAGAATGTTTTAGAGTCTTGAATACCTACCGAGTCACTTCCAGTGATGATGATATCATCAACATACACTAGAATGACTACTATACCTTTGGCGCTTGGTAAGGTGAACAAGGTGTGGTCAGCTTCGGATTTGCGAAAGCCTTTGTCAAGAAGTGTGGTGCTAAGCTTGTGATACCAAGCCCTTGGTGACTGCTTCAAGCCATAGATAGCTTTGTTGAGTTTCAAGACCTTTCCCGGACCAATAGTATCCTCCAAACCCGGTGGTGGTCGCATATACACTTCATCCTCCAGTTCTCCTTGCAAGAAGGCGTTCTTCACGTCCATTTGCCAAAGTTCCCAGTCGAGGTTGGTGGCGAGAGAGAGTACAACTCGAACCGTGTGAAGCTTAGCCACCGGAGCAAACGTATCAAGATAGTCCTCCCCATACGTTTGCGTGAAACCTCGTGCGACTAGGCGGGCTTTGTGGCGTTCAATCTCCCCATTGCTCTTATATTTGATTGTGAAGATATACCGAGAGGTGACAGCCTTCTTGCCCTTGGGTAAGTCAGCCTCGTCCCATGTATGATTTTGCACCATGGCCGTATTCTCGGCATCCACTGCATCTCTCCATACTTTGTGCTGCTTAGCCTCATCATAGGTCTTGGGGATCCAATCCTCATCAATATGGCCAAGAAACACTTGATGCTCTATCGGAAAATGAGCCAAGGTGCACACGGCCTGAATCGGATGAGCAACGGCCATGTTGTTGTAGTACACACGGGTGTTCTTCCAATGACTAGGAGGATACTTGATACGTTGGCTGCGCCGAAGAGGAACTATAGCCCCAGCTTCGGAGTTGGCTCGTCCTGGAGTAATGATCTCCTCAAGCTGTTCAGCCGTCCCCTCGGTTGTTTCGGCCGTGTTGTCCGCGAGTGACTCGGGTGCTTCCTCATGCTGCTCAGTATGGTCATCGGCATGTGTAGCAGGCTCAGGCTCAGTAGATGGCTCAGGTTGTTCTGGTGATGCTGGTCTGGCTGACTCAGTAGTGATCCGATCGTTTTCAAGACCTAGTCGCTCAAGGATTACTCGGAGGTTGCGCGTCCGATCAGATGGTGAATCAGATAGGTTACGGAGCTCATCCCAATTCTTCTCATCGTAAAAGCCTTGTGTCTCCATGAACTTGACATCACGAGATACTAGAACCCTCCTTGTTGTAGGGTCATAGCACTTATACCCCTTTTGTGTGGTAGAGTAGCCAAGAAACATAGCCTTTGTACTCTTTGCATCAAGCTTGTCTCTTAGCTCACCTGGTCGCAACACATAGCACACACAACCAAACACTCGTAAGTGATCAAATGTAGGTTTGTCATTCGTTAATACCTCAAATGGAGACACATCCTTTAGGATCTTTGTTGGTGTGCGGTTAATAAGATAACAAGCGGCTAGCACAGCATCTCCCCAAAACCTCTTTGGAACCCTTGTGTGAAACATCATAGACCTTGCTACTTCCATGAGATGCCTATTCTTTCTCTCAGCCACTCCATTTTGTTGTGGTGTGTAAGGACAGCTAGTTTGATGAAGAATTCCATGTTTGGCTAGATATTGTTTAAAGGCATGGCTTGTGTACTCTCCACCATTATCTGATCTCAAAATTTTAATCTTGGCATGAAAGTGGTTAGTGACATAATTTTGAAAATTAGTAAAGGCCTCAAGGACTCTATCCTTAGAGGGAAGCAAAGTTATCCAAGTATATTTTGATTTTTCATCAATAAAAGTCACAAAATACTTTTGATTATCTCTAGATAAGCAAGGAGATGTCCAAACATCAGAATGAATTAAATCAAAACATTTTTCATAAATAGTAATAGATTTAGGGAAAACAGCCTTGCAATGTTTACCAAGAATACAAGCCTCACACTCATCATTTTGAAAAGAAACATTAGGAAATATTAAGGATAAAGCTCTTGTGTGAGGGTGTCCTAGCCTAGCATGTAAAATAGAATCACTAGGTTTCATAATAACCGAATTAAAACAAGATGCATTAGAAGATAAGTTCAAGTCCTCAAGCACATAGAGGTCATCCTTGGATCCTCCTTGACCAAGAACCTTACTTGTCTCAATATCCTGAAAATGAACATTGTTAGGACCAAATATAGCATAACAATTTAAATCAGTAGTGGCTCTCTTAACTGATAGCAAGTTAGAAGTAAAGTTTGGCATATAAAATGCCTTAGTCTCCTTATCAAATAGTTTCAAGTTTCCTATGCCTTTAACTGGTACTTTCTCACCATTTGCTATTATTACATTACCATTAGCAGGTTTAATATCACTAATTAGCCTAGAATCACTAATCATGTGATGGGATGCACCAGAATCAACTATGAGGGGTTTAATTTTGTTTGAGGCAAGAAACGCCTTACCGGTGGCCTCTTTGATGGCTTTGATGAGCGCATCAAGGTCGGACCGCCTTACCAGCTCGGACGATGCTGCAGCAAGAGCAGTTCCACTGGTCACTTGTTGAGGCTGCTCAGAGATTGACTCCCCCATGGCTACTGCTTGATGAGCTCTCGGTGGTCCTCCGCGGTTTGGTCGTCCACCTCGGATGGTACCCGGCGGTGGTGCTAGATGAGGGTGTAGAATCCAGCAGCGGCTCTTGAAGTGACCAAGCTTCTTACAATGCTCACAAAATGGCGGGTTGTTCTTGTCCTCCGGCTTGTAGTAGCCCTTGTTTGCTGATGCCGTCTCAGCTTTGTTAGCGGTCACAAGTTCTCCCTTGCCGCCAAACAATCCCATGGAGCCATGCTCCTTTTGAATTTGGTTACAGACATCATCAAGGCTAGGGAGCTTGTCCGACCGTAGAATATGCTTGATAAGGTCATTGTAGGAGGGGTTCAAGGTCAAGAGAAGGCCGAACACCTTATCTTGTTCACGCCTCTCATTCAGAATGGCCGGATCTATAGTCGCCGGCCGGAGCATCTCTAGTTCAGCCCAAAGGGACCTAAACTTCCCAAAGTGCTTGGTGAACTCCATGTCTTCTTGGTTGAGGTTGTTGATGGCCCTCTTAATCTCAAAAATTCGGTTTACATTTGTAACATTCCCAAAAACATTCTTGAGAGTGTCCCACAAGTCTTTTGCTGTCTCGCAATAAGAGTAAGCTTCAAGTATAGGTGCATCTAGGGAGTTTTGAATGATAGCTAGGACTCCCTGATCTTCTTGAAACCACTTGTTCTTCTCATCGACAAGATCCTTGCCGTCTTTGGTGGTCTCGCCACTAGGAGCTTCGCTTGTCTCAACATGGGACCAAAGTCCTCGGCCGCATAGGGCTGTCTTTGTGGTTCTAGCCCACAGTAAGTAATTCTCTCCCTTGAGAGTAACTGGAACAATGAGAGTTTTGGTAGTTTCCATGGAAAAGGATGAAGAGACCGTTGGTTAAAGCTATTGTCCAACGGTTAAAGAAAGAAGATTCAAGAACAAGAAATTTCAAGAACAAGAAAGAGAATGCGGAAGGGAGTGATGGAGATTTGAGGCAAGAACAGAATCAAATCTGCTCTGATACCATGTAAGTTTGAGAGTAGAGTAATCAAGAGATTATGGAAGAGAGTATGAAAGAGAGTGAAATCGTGTAAGGAGTGAGGAGAGTGAACGATTGAGAGAGAGAGTGTTGGAGAAAGAGAATAAACTCTTTTCTTGCCTCTATTAGTATGATACTTACAAACTATTTAAAGACATATACAAATAGGATATTCTCTTAGGATCCTATGCACACTAATATGAGGAGAAAGCGACATCTCCTTATTCTAACATGTGATCTCCTCTTCTCTCTTGCAACTTGCTCCAACGGCTACAAAGGAAGGATCGAGATGAATGGCGACCGTTGGAGGATCTCTTTGGTGGATTGGGCTCATGAAGACTTCTATTTGAGGATGGCCCGTTGGTTGGTCGTACGGACGTCCGTACGGTCGTACGGACAAGTGTGTGTGCCGGTTCATAATAAATGTTTTCTCTCGGTTTTTGCCTGTTTTCTCGGTTTAAGCCTCTTTTGGGATAAAACGAGTTTAAGTGTGTCTAAACACTCCAAATTCATCCCGAACTCTTACAACTAGTCAAATGCATTGGATTGTCACACATTCTGACCCTAGAAGCAGTAACAAAGCTGGTTACTTCTTCGAATCAATGATTTCTTGGTTTTAGCCTGTTTCGGGACAAAATGGGTAAAAATGGTGTCTAAACACTCCAAATTCAACCCGAACTCTTTTAATTAGTCAAATGCAATGAATTGTTACATATTTTGACCCTAGAAAGAGTAACATAGCGGTTTACTGCTTCAAATAAATGTTTTCTCTCGGTTTTTGCCTGTTTTCTCGGTTTAAGCATGTTTTGGGATAAAACGAGTTTAAGTGTTGTTTAAACACTCCAAATTCATCCCGAACTCTTACAACTAGTCAAATGCATTGGATTGTCACACATTCTGACCCTAGAAACAGTAAAAAAGCTTTTTACTGCTTAGAATCAACGTTTTCTCAGTTTTAGCCTGTTTCAGGACAAAATGGGTAAAAGTGGTGTCTCAACACTCCAAATTCAACCCGAACTCTTATAATTAGTCAGATGCATTGGATTGTTACATATTTTGACCCTAGAAAGAGTAATATAGTGGTTTACTGCTTTGAATCAATGTTTTCTCTCGGTTTTAGCCTGTTTTCTAGGTTTAAGCCTGTTTTGGTATAAAACGGGTTTTAGTGTTGTCTAAACACTCGAAATTCATCCCGAACTCTTAGAACTAGTCAATGCATTGGATTTTCACACATTCTGACCCTTAGAAATAGTAACAAAGCTGGTTACTTCTTCGAATCAATGATTTCTTGGTTTTAGCCTGTTTCGGGACAAAATGGGTAAAAATGGTGTCTAAACACTCCAAATTCAACCCGAACTCTTTTAATTAGTCAAATGCAATGAATTGTTACATATTTTGACCCTAGAAAGAGTAACATAGCGGTTTACTGCTTCAAATAAATGTTTTCTCTCGGTTTTTGCCTGTTTTCTCGGTTTAAGCATGTTTTGGGATAAAACGAGTTTAAGTGTTGTCTAAACACTCCAAATTCATCCCGAACTCTTACAACTAGTCAAATGCATTGGATTGTCACACATTCTGACCCTAGAAGCAGTAACAAAGCTGGTTACTTCTTCGAATCAATGATTTCTTGGTTTTAGCCTGTTTCGGGACAAAATGGGTAAAAGTGGTGTCTCAACACTCCAAATTCAACCCGAACTCTTTTAATTAGTCAGATGCATTGGATTGTTACATATTTTGACCCTAGAAAGAGTAATATAGCGGTTTACTGCTTTGAATCAATGTTTTCTCTCGGTTTTTGCCTGTTTTCTCGGTTTAAGCATGTTTTGGGATAAAACGAGTTTAAGTGTTGTTTAAACACTCCAAATTCATCCCGAACTCTTACAACTAGTCAAATGCATTGGATTGTCACACATTCTGACCCTAGAAGCAGTAACAAAGCTGTTTACTGCTTAGAATCAACGTTTTCTCGGTTTTAGCCTGTTTCAGGACAAAATGGGTAAAAGTGGTGTCTCAACACCCCAAATTCAACCCGAACTCTTATAATTAGTCAGATGCATTGGATTGTTACATATTTTGACCCTAGAAAGAGTAATATAGTGGTTTACTGCTTTGAATCAATGTTTTCTCTCGGTTTTAGCCTGTTTTCTCAGTTTGAGCCTGTTTTGGTATAAAACGGGTTTTAGTGTTGTCTAAACACTCGAAATTCATCCCGAACTCTTAGAACTAGTCAATGCATTGGATTTTCACACATTCTGACCCTTAGAAATAGTAACAAAGCTGGTTACTTCTTCGAATCAATGATTTCTTGGTTTTAGCCTGTTTCGGGACAAAATGGGTAAAAATGGTGTCTAACCACTCCAAATTCCACCCGAACTCTTTTAATTAGTCAAATGCAATGAATTATTACATATTTTGACCCTAGAAAGAGTAACATAGCGGTTTACTGCTTCAAATAAATGTTTTCTCTCGGTTTTTGCCTGTTTTCTCGGTTTAAGCCTCTTTTGGGATAAAACGAGTTTAAGTGTGTCTAAACACTCCAAATTCATCCCGAACTCTTACAACTAGTCAAATGCATTGGATTGTCACACATTCTGACCCTAGAAACAGTAAAAAAGCTTTTTACTGCTTAGAATCAACGTTTTCTCAGTTTTAGCCTGTTTCAGGACAAAATGGGTAAAAGTGGTGTCTCAACACCCCAAATTCAACCCGAACTCTTATAATTAGTCAGATGCATTGGATTGTTACATATTTTGACCCTAGAAAGAGTAATATAGCGGTTTACTGCTTTGAATCAATGTTTTCTCTCGGTTTTAGCCTGTTTTCTCGGTTTAAGCCTGTTTTGGTATAAAACGGGTTTTAGTGTTGTCTATGTTGGGATTTATGAGACAAAGCTCACAAGAGAGGGTAGACAAACACTTGGTGAATGAATCCCCCTTTACCCACAACAAACTAACCCATTCTCAAGGGGGAGGAGAGAACATCAACTTGTGATGAACTCCCCATAAACAAGCTAGATAGAACCCAAATACTAGAGAGTAAGCGGATCCTAACTAGGAGAAGCACTAGTTTGAGACTTATCCTCTTCTAGTATCACAACACTTAGAGTTTGTGTACTTAGGAGAAGGAGGATTAAGAATCAGTAATCTAGGCTAAGTAAAGCAGTAAATAAGAAGAGTTTAGGTGGATTTGAGAAGAGAATAGGCTGCCTTAAGGGCAGCCCCTAACCGCTAATCCTAAACTCTCTACATTGTTAATATGAAACAAGAACACAAGTATAGAGAGGAAATCGGATTCTCTTCTATTAGATAATATTGTAGTGTGTTACAAAATGAGAGATTACAATGCTTAATATAGGAGAACAAATGTATATGGCCGTTTGAGATAAATGAGAGGTGAGAGTGACATATAGCCGTTGGTGCACAAGTGGGTGTATGGTGAAAGGGACAGCTCCTTCCCTTGGTTGTCTCATTCTTCACCAACCAAGGTCTCACATGCTTCCTTCCTTCCCTTCTTTTCCCTTTGTGAGACATTTAACTTCTTCTTGGGCCTCTTCTTCTTATAAGGCCTTTACTTCACAATTCTTCTCACATTGCTCTTATGGCCTTGCTGACCACTCTCATTGTTCTCACGGCCCACATGGCCTTATTGGCCACTCTTATTGTGCTCACGGCCTTACTGGCCGCTCCCACACCACTCATGGCCTTACCGGCCACACTTCTTGTACTAGCAGCCTTACCGGCCACTCTCTTCTTCCTTGTGCAGCTCGGCCTCACCGGCCTCACTCTCTCTTCTCCTTCATATATACTAATAGTACGGACGGGCCTGTACGGACGGGCCTGTACGGACGGGCCTGTACGGACGGGCCTGTACGGACGGGCCTGCTCTTCAATGTGTTCACGGCCTAACTGGCCGCTCTCCGGACATGGGTCCGTTCACGGACACGGTACATGGTACCGGACACGGTACATGGTCGCTCACGGACACGGACATGGCCTTACCGGCCTTTACATGGCCTTTCCGGCCTTTCTTCTCTTCTTCCAAGGTTCGGCCTTACCGGCCTCTCCTCTCTCCTCCTTGGTACATTCTAATACTCCCCCGCACGCTTGATCGGTGGGACACCATGGGGACCAAAGATCAAGGGTGGACTAGTGTCATCTACCTCATTAAAAACCTCAACAAAGAAAACCTCTTGGGATAAAACTTTGTTAAGGGAAAAAGAGTATAGACTCCACTATCCATGATGTCCCTTGACCTTGGTTTGCAAAGAACTAGCTCCCTTCTCTTCATGATTTGAACCGCTCCTACTCCTTAGCCCACCTTGCCTTTAGCACATTCCTTATGATCTCCATCCTTGCGCCTTTAGAATTTCTTTGAGGCTCTCATAGTCTCCTTTACCCCTTAAACAAGTGATAAAGAAGAAAAGAATAAGTGTTTGCTATGAGGAATATCAAAGAAAATTTCTAAAAGTGTGACAATTTAAGAGAACATATTAAAGACTAAAGACTAGTAATGAAGCTAAGGTAATGAATTTATGAATTAAAATAGAGAAGAGTTTAGAGCACAGCCTTTATGGTGTTTTGATGGATAGGAGGGAGAGAGTTGATCACTATTGCGGTTTGGAATTCCTCCTTGAGACCGCTCCTCTAACCATGGTTTTAAACCCGGTCAGTTTTATTTGTCAGACTGACACATGCCCACTGAATCGGACATAACTTTCGAACGGCTGCTCGGATTGGTATGATTCCACTTCCACTGGCAAGATGACTCTGTGGTCTCGAACTTTAATGAAGAACGCGGAAGCCGAATCGCAGTGGAAGGGTTTCGTCCGAGTCGATCTTTGAGACGCTTCGGCTGAGCTTTAAGTAAAGACTTTTGCTTGTGGCCGAGCAGAATCTGTGAGGTACGGTCTGAAGTCACTTGATCTCCCCCGTAACCTTTACTTGATGATGGGCTGAAACCTCATCACCTCAGTTGAAGCCTTGTGCATCACCGTTCTTGTGCACATCCAATCAACAGTTGAAACCTTGTGCATCACCTTTCCTAAAGACCATTGTGCACATCCGATCAACAACTTGGCACTAACACACATGCTCTTGGACTGATTCATCACCTTCCACCAGCTTAACAAAGACTTGGTGGCCCTTGGTTCTAACTCCAGGCATTGTGCTGCGCTCTTACATGGCTATCTTGTAGCCTTCAACCTCGCCACTTCTTCTCCTTGAGATAGTGAGCGAGCTCCACACAATCTTCAATGCTGAAACTGAAACCAAAAAATCAATGGAACAGATTCTAAACAAGGGATTGTTAGAGATTAGAGTATAGAGAATAATACTGAAATTAAATAGAGAATTTAGAGAATTAATAAGAGTATATATGGAGAATAGAAAGTGAGAGTATAAGGGAGAGTATTGGCGGTAGTATAAGATGAATGGAGAGTAGAATAGAGAATCTGCTCAAGAATTCTTATGGACAGAGTTTAACTCTGTTTTCTTGAGTTGAAAGAAGCTTTGACAGCCAAGAACATCCAAGAAGACAATCTCTTTTGGTGCTTTAATGGCTGAAACACAATGGACCTTATGGAAAATTAGTTTCTCCAAAGGTTTAACAACAAAACTCCTTGTAGAATCACTTAAACAAGTGTTCTTCAAGAGATTAAGGCTTTAGATCCACGAAGATAACATATAGAAGATGTTTTTCGTGGTCCCAAGCAAAGAAGAAACAACAAAAGCCTTTGGAACAGCCTATTGTCCAACGGTTAAAAGAATGCATCTTGGACCAACTTGAATCTATTTGACCAAGCGGGCTCTACATGCTAAAATAAAGTCTCTCTCTTCCTCAAACTCGAACCTGGACACACCATATGACCAGAAACAAAGCTTTCTCAACCTTGAGAAGAAGAAGAAGTGATTTAGTAATTAAACTTTAAAGGAAATTTAACAAAAGCAAAATTAAACCTTTAGAGGAAAATTAACTAAATCCTAAGAGAACTAAATCCTAAGAATTTCGTGGCTCATACAAGCACACAAGAACCGTGAATCCTCACCCTGAACAACACAATTTGCTCAATGGTTCATCACTTCCCACACATCCCAAAATAAACAAAGCTATTACCAAATCGGTGAAGCTTAAGGATGGGGCTTGTAAAATCGATTTCTTTCCACACACTTGGTCTACAAATTCTAACAAGACAAGAGACCAAGCTTACTCAACAGTGAGCTGCTAGAGAATCGATTTAATCAACAAAAGCAAAATTAAAGCTTTAAAGAAACTAAGCTAAGCGATTTAACACCTAAGCAAAGTCTAAAACTTTAACTAAGCTAACTCCTAAGAAAACGACTTTGAGAATGAGTTTAAAACACCAAGAACAGAACCTGCTCTGATACCATGTTGGGATTTATGAGACAAAGCTCACAAGAGAGGGTAGACAAACACTTGGTGAATGAATCCCCCTTTACCCACAACAAACTAACCCATTCTCAAGGGGGAGGAGAGAACATCAACTTGTGATGAACTCCCCATAAACAAGCTAGATAGAACCCAAATACTAGAGAGTAAGCGGATCCTAACTAGGAGAAGCACTAGTTTGAGACTTATCCTCTTCTAGTATCACAACACTTAGAGTTTGTGTACTTAGGAGAAGGAGGATTAAGAATCAGTAATCTAGGCTAAGTAAAGCAGTAAATAAGAAGAGTTTAGGTGGATTTGAGAAGAGAATAGGCTGCCTTAAGGGCAGCCCCTAACCGCTAATCCTAAACTCTCTACATTGTTAATATGAAACAAGAACACAAGTATAGAGAGGAAATCGGATTCTCTTCTATTAGATAATATTGTAGTGTGTTACAAAATGAGAGATTACAATGCTTAATATAGGAGAACAAATGTATATGGCCGTTTGAGATAAATGAGAGGTGAGAGTGACATATAGCCGTTGGTGCACAAGTGGGTGTATGGTGAAAGGGACAGCTCCTTCCCTTGGTTGTCTCATTCTTCACCAACCAAGGTCTCACATGCTTCCTTCCTTCCCTTCTTTTCCCTTTGTGAGACATTTAACTTCTTCTTGGGCCTCTTCTTCTTATAAGGCCTTTACTTCACAATTCTTCTCACATTGCTCTTATGGCCTTGCTGACCACTCTCATTGTTCTCACGGCCCACATGGCCTTATTGGCCACTCTTATTGTGCTCACGGCCTTACTGGCCGCTCCCACACCACTCATGGCCTTACCGGCCACACTTCTTGTACTAGCAGCCTTACCGGCCACTCTCTTCTTCCTTGTGCAGCTCGGCCTCACCGGCCTCACTCTCTCTTCTCCTTCATATATACTAATAGTACGGACGGGCCTGTACGGACGGGCCTGTACGGACGGGCCTGTACGGACGGGCCTGTACGGACGGGCCTGCTCTTCAATGTGTTCACGGCCTAACTGGCCGCTCTCCGGACATGGGTCCGTTCACGGACACGGTACATGGTACCGGACACGGTACATGGTCGCTCACGGACACGGACATGGCCTTACCGGCCTTTACATGGCCTTTCCGGCCTTTCTTCTCTTCTTCCAAGGTTCGGCCTTACCGGCCTCTCCTCTCTCCTCCTTGGTACATTCTAATAGTCTAAACACTCGAAATTCATCCCGAACTCTTAGAACTAGTCAATGCATTGGATTTTCACACATTCTGACCCTTAGAAATAGTAACAAAGCTGGTTACTTCTTCGAATCAATGATTTCTTGGTTTTAGCCTGTTTCGGGACAAAATGGGTAAAAATGGTGTCTAAACACTCCAAATTCAACCCGAACTCTTTTAATTAGTCAAATGCAATGAATTGTTACATATTTTGACCCTAGATAGAGTAACATAGCGGTTTACTGCTTCAAATAAATGTTTTCTCTCGGTTTTTGCCTGTTTTCTCGGTTTAAGCATGTTTTGGGATAAAACGAGTTTAAGTGTTGTCTAAACACTCCAAATTCATCCCGAACTCTTACAACTAGTCAAATGCATTGGATTGTCACACATTCTGACCCTAGAAGCAGTAACAAAGCTGTTTACTGCTTAGAATCAACGTTTTCTCGGTTTTAGCCTGTTTCGGGACAAAATGGGTAAAAGTGGTGTCTCAACACTCCAAATTCAACCCGAACTCTTATAATTAGTTAAATGCATTGGATTGTTACATATTTTGACCCTAGAAAGAGTAATATAGCGGTTTACTGCTTTGAATCAATGTTTTCTCTCGGTTTTAGCCTGTTTTCTCAGTTTGAGCCTGTTTTGGGATAAAACGGGTTTTAGTGTTGTCTAAACACACGAAATTCATCCCGAACTCTTAGAACTAGTCAATGCATTGGATTTTCACACACTCTGACCCTTAGAAATAGTAACAAAGATGGTTACTTCTTCGAATCAATGATTTCTTGGTTTTAGCCTGTTTCGGGACAAAATGGGTAAAAATGGTGTCTAAACACTCCAAATTCAACCCGAACTCTTTTAATTAGTCAAATGCAATGAATTGTTACATATTTTGACCCTAGAAAGAGTAACATAGTGGTTTACTGCTTCAAATAAATGTTTTCTCTCGGTTTTTGCCTGTTTTCTCGGTTTAAGCCTCTTTTGGGATAAAACGAGTTTAAGTGTGTCTAAACACTCCAAATTCATCCCGAACTCTTACAACTAGTCAAATGCATTGGATTGTCACATATTCTGACCCTAGAAACAGTAAAAAAGCTTTTTACTGCTTAGAATCAACGTTTTCTCAGTTTTAGCCTGTTTCAGGACAAAATGGGTAAAAGTGGTGTCTCAACACCCCAAATTCAACCCGAACTCTTATAATTAGTCAGATGCATTGGATTGTTACATATTTTGACCCTAGAAAGAGTAATATAGCGGTTTACTGCTTTGAATCAATGTTTTCTCTCGGTTTTAGCCTGTTTTCTCGGTTTAAGCCTGTTGTGGTATAAAACGGGTTTTAGTGTTGTCTAAACACTCGAAATTCATCCCGAACTCTTAGAACTAGTCAATGCATTGGATTTTCACACATTCTGACCCTTAGAAATAGTAACAAAGCTGGTTACTTCTTCGAATCAATGATTTCTTGGTTTTAGCCTGTTTCGGGACAAAATGGGTAAAAATGGTGTCTAAACACTCCAAATTCAACCCGAACTCTTTTAATTAGTCAAATGCAATGAATTGTTACATATTTTGACCCTAGAAAGAGTAACATAGCGGTTTACTGCTTCAAATAAATGTTTTCTCTCGGTTTTTGCCTGTTTTCTCGGTTTAAGCATGTTTTGGGATAAAACGAGTTTAAGTGTTGTCTAAACACTCCAAATTCATCCCGAACTCTTACAACTAGTCAAATGCATTGGATTGTCACACATTCTGACCCTAGAAGCAGTAACAAAGCTGTTTACTGCTTAGAATCAACGTTTTCTCGGTTTTAGCCTGTTTCGGGACTAAATGGGTAAAAGTGGTGTCTCAACACTCCAAATTCAACCCGAACTCTTATAATTAGTTAAATGCATTGGATTGTTACATATTTTGACCCTAGAAAGAGTAATATAGCGGTTTACTGCTTTGAATCAATGTTTTCTCTCGGTTTTAGCCTGTTTTCTCAGTTTGAGCCTGTTTTGGGATAAAACGGGTTTTAGTGTTGTCTAAACACGCGAAATTCATCCCGAACTCTTAGAACTAGTCAATGCATTGGATTTTCACACACTCTGACCCTTAGAAATAGTAACAAAGATGGTTACTTCTTCGAATTAATGATTTCTTGGTTTTAGCCTGTTTCGGGACAAAATGGGTAAAAATGGTGTCTAAACACTCCAAATTCAACCCGAACTCTTTTAATTAGTCAAATGCAATGAATTGTTACATATTTTGACCCTAGAAAGAGTAACATAGTGGTTTACTGCTTCAAATAAATGTTTTCTCTCGGTTTTTGCCTGTTTTCTCGGTTTAAGCCTGTTTTGGGATAAAATGGGTTTAATTGCTGTCTAGACACTCCAAATTCATCCTGAAGTCTTACAATTAGTCAAATGCATTGGATTGTTACATATTTTGACCCAAGAAAGAGTAACATAGCTGTTTACTGCTTCATATCAATGTATTTTCTCTGTTTTAGCCTGTTTCGGGACTAGATGGGTAAAAGTGGTGTCTACACACTCCAAATTCAACCTGAACTCTTATAACTAGTCAAATGTATTGGCTTGTTACATATTTTGACCGTAGAAAGAGTAACATAGCTGTTTACTGCTTTGAATCAATGTTTTCTCTCGGTTTTAGCCTGTTTTGTCGGTTTAAGCCTGTTTTGGGATAAAACGAGTTTAAGTGTTGTCTAAACACTCTAAATTCATCCCAAACTCTTACAAATAGTCAAATGCATTGGATTGTCACACATTCTTACCCTAGAAGCAGTAACAAAGCTGTTTACTGCTTAGAATCAACGTTTTCTCGGTTTTAGCCTGTTTCGGGAGAAAATGGGTAAAAGTGGTGTCTCAACACTCCAAATTCAACCCGAACTCTTATAATTAGTTAAATGCATTGGATTGTTACATATTTTGACCCTAGAAAGAGTAATATAGCGGTTTACTGCTTTGAATCAATGTTTTCTCTCGGTTTTAGCCTGTTTTCTCAGTTTTAGCCTGTTTTGGGATAAAACGGGTTTTAGTGTTGTCTAAACACACGAAATTCATCCCGAACTCTTAGAACTAGTCAATGCATTGGATTTTCACACACTCTGACCCTTAGAAATAGTAACAAAGATGGTTACTTCTTCGAATCAATGATTTCTTGGTTTTAGCCTGTTTCGGGACAAAATGGGTAAAAATGGTGTCTAAACACTCCAAATTCAACCCGAACTCTTTTAATTAGTCAAATGCAATGAATTGTTACATATTTTGACCCTAGAAAGAGTAACATAGTGGTTTACTGCTTCAAATAAATGTTTTCTCTCGGTTTTTGCCTGTTTTCTCGGTTTAAGCCTCTTTTGGGATAAAACGAGTTTAAGTGTGTCTAAACACTCCAAATTCATCCCGAACTCTTACAACTAGTCAAATGCATTGGATTGTCACACATTCTGACCCTAGAAACAGTAAAAAAGTTTTTTACTGCTTAGAATCAACGTTTTCTCAGTTTTAGCCTGTTTCAGGACAAAATGGGTAAAAGTGGTGTCTCAACACTCCAAATTCAACCCGAACTCTTATAATTAGTCAGATGCATTGGATTGTTACATATTTTGACCCTAGAAAGAGTAATATAGCGGTTTACTGCTTTGAATCAATGTTTTCTCTCGGTTTTAGCCTGTTTTCTCGGTTTAAGCCTGTTTTGGTATAAAACGGGTTTTAGTGTTGTCTAAACACTCGAAATTCATCCCGAACTCTTAGAACTAGTCAATGCATTGGATTTTCACACATTCTGACCCTTAGAAATAGTAACAAAGCTGGTTACTTCTTCGAATCAATGATTTCTTGGTTTTAGCCTGTTTCGGGACAAAATGGGTAAAAATGGTGTCTAAACACTCCAAATTCAACCCGAACTCTTTTAATTAGTCAAATGCAATGAATTGTTACATATTTTGACCCTAGAAAGAGTAACATAGCGGTTTACTGCTTCAAATAAATGTTTTCTCTCGGTTTTTGCCTGTTTTCTCGGTTTAAGCATGTTTTGGGATAAAACGAGTTTAAGTGTTGTCTAAACACTCCAAATTCATCCCGAACTCTTACAACTAGTCAAATGCATTGGATTGTCACACATTCTGACCCTAGAAGCAGTAACAAAGCTGTTTACTGCTTAGAATCAACGTTTTCTCGGTTTTAGCCTGTTTCGGGACAAAATGGGTAAAAGTGGTGTCTCAACACTCCAAATTCAACCCGAACTCTTATAATTAGTTAAATGCATTGGATTGTTACATATTTTGACCCTAGAAAGAGTAATATAGCGGTTTACTGCTTTGAATCAATGTTTTCTCTCGGTTTTAGCCTGTTTTCTCGGTTTAAGCCTGTTTTGGTATAAAACGGGTTTTAGTGTTGTCTAAACACACGAAATTCATCCCGAACTCTTAGAACTAGTCAATGCATTGGATTTTCACACACTCTGACCCTTAGAAATAGTAACAAAGATGGTTACTTCTTCGAATCAATGATTTCTTGGTTTTAGCCTGTTTCGGGACAAAATGGGTAAAAATGGTGTCTAAACACTCCAAATTCAACCCGAACTCTTTTAATTAGTCAAATGCAATGAATTGTTACATATTTTGACCCTAGAAAGAGTAACATAGTGGTTTACTGCTTCAAATAAATGTTTTCTCTCGGTTTTTGCCTGTTTTCTCGGTTTAAGCCTCTTTTGGGATAAAACGAGTTTAAGTGTGTCTAAACACTCCAAATTCATCCCGAACTCTTACAACTAGTCAAATGCATTGGATTGTCACACATTCTGACCCTAGAAACAGTAAAAAAGTTTTTTACTGCTTAGAATCAACGTTTTCTCAGTTTTAGCCTGTTTCAGGACAAAATGGGTAAAAGTGGTGTCTCAACACTCCAAATTCAACCCGAACTCTTATAATTAGTCAGATGCATTGGATTGTTACATATTTTGACCCTAGAAAGAGTAATATAGCGGTTTACTGCTTTGAATCAATGTTTTCTCTCGGTTTTAGCCTGTTTTCTCGGTTTAAGCCTGTTTTGGTATAAAACGGGTTTTAGTGTTGTCTAAACACTCGAAATTCATCCCGAACTCTTAGAACTAGTCAATGCATTGGATTTTCACACATTCTGACCCTTAGAAATAGTAACAAAGCTGGTTACTTCTTCGAATCAATGATTTCTTGGTTTTAGCCTGTTTCGGGACAAAATGGGTAAAAATGGTGTCTAAACACTCCAAATTCAACCCGAACTCTTTTAATTAGTCAAATGCAATGAATTGTTACATATTTTGACCCTAGAAAGAGTAACATAGCGGTTTACTGCTTCAAATAAATGTTTTCTCTCGGTTTTTGCCTGTTTTCTCGGTTTAAGCATGTTTTGGGATAAAACGAGTTTAAGTGTTGTCTAAACACTCCAAATTCATCCCGAACTCTTACAACTAGTCAAATGCATTGGATTGTCACACATTCTGACCCTAGAAGCAGTAACAAAGCTGTTTACTGCTTAGAATCAACGTTTTCTCGGTTTTAGCCTGTTTCGGGACAAAATGGGTAAAAGTGGTGTCTCAACACTCCAAATTCAACCCGAACTCTTATAATTAGTTAAATGCATTGGATTGATACATATTTTGACCCTAGAAAGAGTAATATAGCGGTTTACTGCTTTGAATCAATGTTTTCTCTCGGTTTTAGCCTGTTTTCTCAGTTTGAGCCTGTTTTGGGATAAAACGGGTTTTAGTGTTGTCTAAACACACGAAATTCATCCCGAACTCTTAGAACTAGTCAATGCATTGGATTTTCACACACTCTGACCCTTAGAAATAGTAACAAAGATGGTTACTTCTTCGAATCAATGATTTCTTGGTTTTAGCCTGTTTCGGGACAAAATGGGTAAAAATGGTGTCTAAACACTCCAAATTCAACCCGAACTCTTTTAATTAGTCAAATGCAATGAATTGTTACATATTTTGACCCTAGAAAGAGTAACATAGTGGTTTACTGCTTCAAATAAATGTTTTCTCTCGGTTTTTGCCTGTTTTCTCGGTTTAAGCCTCTTTTGGGATAAAACGAGTTTAAGTGTGTCTAAACACTCCAAATTCATCCCGAACTCTTACAACTAGTCAAATGCATTGGATTGTCACACATTCTGACCCTAGAAACAGTAAAAAAGTTTTTTACTGCTTAGAATCAACGTTTTCTCAGTTTTAGCCTGTTTCAGGACAAAATGGGTAAAAGTGGTGTCTCAACACTCCAAATTCAACCCGAACTCTTATAATTAGTCAGATGCATTGGATTGTTACATATTTTGACCCTAGAAAGAGTAATATAGCGGTTTACTGCTTTGAATCAATGTTTTCTCTCGGTTTTAGCCTGTTTTCTCGGTTTAAGCCTGTTTTGGTATAAAACGGGTTTTAGTGTTGTCTAAACACTCGAAATTCATCCCGAACTCTTAGAACTAGTCAATGCATTGGATTTTCACACATTCTGACCCTTAGAAATAGTAACAAAGCTGGTTACTTCTTCGAATCAATGATTTCTTGGTTTTAGCCTGTTTCGGGACAAAATGGGTAAAAATGGTGTCTAAACACTCCAAATTCAACCCGAACTCTTTTAATTAGTCAAATGCAATGAATTGTTACATATTTTGACCCTAGAAAGAGTAACATAGCGGTTTACTGCTTCAAATAAATGTTTTCTCTCGGTTTTTGCCTGTTTTCTCGGTTTAAGCATGTTTTGGGATAAAACGAGTTTAAGTGTTGTCTAAACACTCCAAATTCATCCCGAACTCTTACAACTAGTCAAATGCATTGGATTGTCACACATTCTGACCCTAGAAGCAGTAACAAAGCTGTTTACTGCTTAGAATCAACGTTTTCTCGGTTTTAGCCTGTTTCGGGACAAAATGGGTAAAAGTGGTGTCTCAACACTCCAAATTCAACCCGAACTCTTATAATTAGTTAAATGCATTGGATTGTTACATATTTTGACCCTAGAAAGAGTAATATAGCGGTTTACTGCTTTGAATCAATGTTTTCTCTCGGTTTTAGCCTGTTTTCTCGGTTTAAGCCTGTTTTGGTATAAAACGGGTTTTAGTGTTGTCTAAACACACGAAATTCATCCCGAACTCTTAGAACTAGTCAATGCATTGGATTTTCACACACTCTGACCCTTAGAAATAGTAACAAAGATGGTTACTTCTTCGAATCAATGATTTCTTGGTTTTAGCCTGTTTCGGGACAAAATGGGTAAAAATGGTGTCTAAACACTCCAAATTCAACCCGAACTCTTTTAATTAGTCAAATGCAATGAATTGTTACATATTTTGACCCTAGAAAGAGTAACATAGTGGTTTACTGCTTCAAATAAATGTTTTCTCTCGGTTTTTGCCTGTTTTCTCGGTTTAAGCCTCTTTTGGGATAAAACGAGTTTAAGTGTGTCTAAACACTCCAAATTCATCCCGAACTCTTACAACTAGTCAAATGCATTGGATTGTCACACATTCTGACCCTAGAAACAGTAAAAAAGCTTTTTACTGCTTAGAATCAACGTTTTCTCAGTTTTAGCCTGTTTCAGGACAAAATGGGTAAAAGTGGTGTCTCAACACTCCAAATTCAACCCGAACTCTTATAATTAGTCAGATGCATTGGATTGTTACATATTTTGACCCTAGAAAGAGTAATATAGCGGTTTACTGCTTTGAATCAATGTTTTCTCTCGGTTTTAGCCTGTTTTCTCGGTTTAAGCCTGTTTTGGTATAAAACGGGTTTTAGTGTTGTCTAAACACTCGAAATTCATCCCGAACTCTTAGAACTAGTCAATGCATTGGATTTTCACACATTCTGACCCTTAGAAATAGTAACAAAGCTGGTTACTTCTTCGAATCAATGATTTCTTGGTTTTAGCCTGTTTCGGGACAAAATGGGTAAAAATGGTGTCTAAACACTCCAAATTCAACCCGAACTCTTTTAATTAGTCAAATGCAATGAATTGTTACATATTTTGACCCTAGAAAGAGTAACATAGCGGTTTACTGCTTCAAATAAATGTTTTCTCTCGGTTTTTGCCTGTTTTCTCGGTTTAAGCATGTTTTGGGATAAAACGAGTTTAAGTGTTGTCTAAACACTCCAAATTCATCCCGAACTCTTACAACTAGTCAAATGCATTGGATTGTCACACATTCTGACCCTAGAAGCAGTAACAAAGCTGTTTACTGCTTAGAATCAACGTTTTCTCGGTTTTTGTAAGTTTGAGAGTAGAGTAATCAAGAGATTATGGAAGAGAGTATGAAAGAGAGTGAAATCGTGTAAGGAGTGAGGAGAGTGAACGATTGAGAGAGAGAGTGTTGGAGAAAGAGAATAAACTCTTTTCTTGCCTCTATTAGTATGATACTTACAAACTATTTAAAGACATATACAAATAGGATATTCTCTTAGGATCCTATGCACACTAATATGAGGAGAAAGCGACATCTCCTTATTCTAACATGTGATCTCCTCTTCTCTCTTGCAACTTGCTCCAACGGCTACAAAGGAAGGATCGAGATGAATGGCGACCGTTGGAGGATCTCTTTGGTGGATTGGGCTCATGAAGACTTCTATTTGAGGATGGCCCGTTGGTTGGTCGTACGGACGTCCGTACGGTCGTACGGACAAGTGTGTGTGCCGGTTCATACTCCCCCTCAAGCTTGACTTGGGGAACTAGTCAAGCTTGACAACATAGGCACCCACCTCATTAAAAACCTTAGTATAGAAAAACCTCTTGGGAAAACTATACTTAAGGGAAAAAGAGTGTAGGCGCCAAAACAAAGCAAGTCATGGCCGAGTGAGGTTTAGGAGGCCAAGCTTAGGATGGATGTATTCACACACTTGGGGGCTCGCAGCTTTAGTCAGGACGTCTGCAAGTTGTTCTTTGCTTTCGGTATGGCAAGGTAAGACAACTCCAAGCTTGATTTGTTCTCGGACCTTATGGCAATCCACTTCAATGTGCTTGGTCCGCTCATGGAACACTGAATTGGTTGCTATATGAATGGCTGCTTCGTTATCACAGTGCATGGTGATCGGCTTTGTTGATTCTATTCCAAGATCCTTGAGTAACATCTTCAGCCACATTAGCTCCGTCGTTAGCTTCCTCATAGCTCTATACTCGGATTCGGCACTTGAGAGTGAGACGACCTTTTGCTTCTTGCTCTTCCATGTGACCAGGTTCCCTCCAAGGAACGTGCAATAGCCTGTGGTTGAGCGTCGGTCCCCACGATCTCCGGCATAGTCAGCGTCGCAGTAGCCTACCAACTCGGTGCTCTTGTTGCGTCCCATCCATATGCCTTGGCCGGGTGAGCCCTTGATGTACTTGAGGATCCGTGTCAGCATGTTCCAATGGTGCACGGTGGGGTTCTTCATATGCTGGCTTACCTGGTTCACGGCAAAGCAAATGTCAGGCCGTGTGATAGTTAAATAAATGAGCTTACCGACTAGCCGCCGGTAGAGGCTACCGTCCTCGAATGGAGCGGTGTCAAGCTCCCCCTGTCCTCCATCCTTGTAATTCTCTTCTAGGGGCGTTGTTACTGCCTTAGCTCCTAGTTTTCCTGTTTCACTCAATAAGTCTAGTGCATACTTTCTTTGAGATAACAATAACCCTTCATTTGATCTATAAACTTCTATCCCAAGAAAGTATTTCAACTCTCCAAGATCTTTAATATCAAAAACTGATTTCAAGAATGTTTTAGAGTCTTGAATACCTACCGAGTCACTTCCAGTGATGATGATATCATCAACATACACTAGAATGACTACTATACCTTTGGCGCTTGGTAAGGTGAACAAGGTGTGGTCAGCTTCGGATTTGCGAAAGCCTTTGTCAAGAAGTGTGGTGCTAAGCTTGTGATACCAAGCCCTTGGTGACTGCTTCAAGCCATAGATAGCTTTGTTGAGTTTCAAGACCTTTCCCGGACCAATAGTATCCTCCAAACCCGGTGGTGGTCGCATATACACTTCATCCTCCAGTTCTCCTTGCAAGAAGGCGTTCTTCACGTCCATTTGCCAAAGTTCCCAGTCGAGGTTGGTGGCGAGAGAGAGTACAACTCGAACCGTGTGAAGCTTAGCCACCGGAGCAAACGTATCAAGATAGTCCTCCCCATACGTTTGCGTGAAACCTCGTGCGACTAGGCGGGCTTTGTGGCGTTCAATCTCCCCATTGCTCTTATATTTGATTGTGAAGATATACCGAGAGGTGACAGCCTTCTTGCCCTTGGGTAAGTCAGCCTCGTCCCATGTATGATTTTGCACCATGGCCGTATTCTCGGCATCCACTGCATCTCTCCATACTTTGTGCTGCTTAGCCTCATCATAGGTCTTGGGGATCCAATCCTCATCAATATGGCCAAGAAACACTTGATGCTCTATCGGAAAATGAGCCAAGGTGCACACGGCCTGAATCGGATGAGCAACGGCCATGTTGTTGTAGTACACACGGGTGTTCTTCCAATGACTAGGAGGATACTTGATACGTTGGCTGCGCCGAAGAGGAACTATAGCCCCAGCTTCGGAGTTGGCTCGTCCTGGAGTAATGATCTCCTCAAGCTGTTCAGCCGTCCCCTCGGTTGTTTCGGCCGTGTTGTCCGCGAGTGACTCGGGTGCTTCCTCATGCTGCTCAGTATGGTCATCGGCATGTGTAGCAGGCTCAGGCTCAGTAGATGGCTCAGGTTGTTCTGGTGATGCTGGTCTGGCTGACTCAGTAGTGATCCGATCGTTTTCAAGACCTAGTCGCTCAAGGATTACTCGGAGGTTGCGCGTCCGATCAGATGGTGAATCAGATAGGTTACGGAGCTCATCCCAATTCTTCTCATCGTAAAAGCCTTGTGTCTCCATGAACTTGACATCACGAGATACTAGAACCCTCCTTGTTGTAGGGTCATAGCACTTATACCCCTTTTGTGTGGTAGAGTAGCCAAGAAACATAGCCTTTGTACTCTTTGCATCAAGCTTGTCTCTTAGCTCACCTGGTCGCAACACATAGCACACACAACCAAACACTCGTAAGTGATCAAATGTAGGTTTGTCATTCGTTAATACCTCAAATGGAGACACATCCTTTAGGATCTTTGTTGGTGTGCGGTTAATAAGATAACAAGCGGCTAGCACAGCATCTCCCCAAAACCTCTTTGGAACCCTTGTGTGAAACATCATAGACCTTGCTACTTCCATGAGATGCCTATTCTTTCTCTCAGCCACTCCATTTTGTTGTGGTGTGTAAGGACAGCTAGTTTGATGAAGAATTCCATGTTTGGCTAGATATTGTTTAAAGGCATGGCTTGTGTACTCTCCACCATTATCTGATCTCAAAATTTTAATCTTGGCATGAAAGTGGTTAGTGACATAATTTTGAAAATTAGTAAAGGCCTCAAGGACTCTATCCTTAGAGGGAAGCAAAGTTATCCAAGTATATTTTGATTTTTCATCAATAAAAGTCACAAAATACTTTTGATTATCTCTAGATAAGCAAGGAGATGTCCAAACATCAGAATGAATTAAATCAAAACATTTTTCATAAATAGTAATAGATTTAGGGAAAACAGCCTTGCAATGTTTACCAAGAATACAAGCCTCACACTCATCATTTTGAAAAGAAACATTAGGAAATATTAAGGATAAAGCTCTTGTGTGAGGGTGTCCTAGCCTAGCATGTAAAATAGAATCACTAGGTTTCATAATAACCGAATTAAAACAAGATGCATTAGAAGATAAGTTCAAGTCCTCAAGCACATAGAGGTCATCCTTGGATCCTCCTTGACCAAGAACCTTACTTGTCTCAATATCCTGAAAATGAACATTGTTAGGACCAAATATAGCATAACAATTTAAATCAGTAGTGGCTCTCTTAACTGATAGCAAGTTAGAAGTAAAGTTTGGCATATAAAATGCCTTAGTCTCCTTATCAAATAGTTTCAAGTTTCCTATGCCTTTAACTGGTACTTTCTCACCATTTGCTATTATTACATTACCATTAGCAGGTTTAATATCACTAATTAGCCTAGAATCACTAATCATGTGATGGGATGCACCAGAATCAACTATGAGGGGTTTAATTTTGTTTGAGGCAAGAAACGCCTTACCGGTGGCCTCTTTGATGGCTTTGATGAGCGCATCAAGGTCGGACCGCCTTACCAGCTCGGACGATGCTGCAGCAAGAGCAGTTCCACTGGTCACTTGTTGAGGCTGCTCAGAGATTGACTCCCCCATGGCTACTGCTTGATGAGCTCTCGGTGGTCCTCCGCGGTTTGGTCGTCCACCTCGGATGGTACCCGGCGGTGGTGCTAGATGAGGGTGTAGAATCCAGCAGCGGCTCTTGAAGTGACCAAGCTTCTTACAATGCTCACAAAATGGCGGGTTGTTCTTGTCCTCCGGCTTGTAGTAGCCCTTGTTTGCTGATGCCGTCTCAGCTTTGTTAGCGGTCACAAGTTCTCCCTTGCCGCCAAACAATCCCATGGAGCCATGCTCCTTTTGAATTTGGTTACAGACATCATCAAGGCTAGGGAGCTTGTCCGACCGTAGAATATGCTTGATAAGGTCATTGTAGGAGGGGTTCAAGGTCAAGAGAAGGCCGAACACCTTATCTTGTTCACGCCTCTCATTCAGAATGGCCGGATCTATAGTCGCCGGCCGGAGCATCTCTAGTTCAGCCCAAAGGGACCTAAACTTCCCAAAGTGCTTGGTGAACTCCATGTCTTCTTGGTTGAGGTTGTTGATGGCCCTCTTAATCTCAAAAATTCGGTTTACATTTGTAACATTCCCAAAAACATTCTTGAGAGTGTCCCACAAGTCTTTTGCTGTCTCGCAATAAGAGTAAGCTTCAAGTATAGGTGCATCTAGGGAGTTTTGAATGATAGCTAGGACTCCCTGATCTTCTTGAAACCACTTGTTCTTCTCATCGACAAGATCCTTGCCGTCTTTGGTGGTCTCGCCACTAGGAGCTTCGCTTGTCTCAACATGGGACCAAAGTCCTCGGCCGCATAGGGCTGTCTTTGTGGTTCTAGCCCACAGTAAGTAATTCTCTCCCTTGAGAGTAACTGGAACAATGAGAGTTTTGGTAGTTTCCATGGAAAAGGATGAAGAGACCGTTGGTTAAAGCTATTGTCCAACGGTTAAAGAAAGAAGATTCAAGAACAAGAAATTTCAAGAACAAGAAAGAGAATGCGGAAGGGAGTGATGGAGATTTGAGGCAAGAACAGAATCAAATCTGCTCTGATACCATGTAAGTTTGAGAGTAGAGTAATCAAGAGATTATGGAAGAGAGTATGAAAGAGAGTGAAATCGTGTAAGGAGTGAGGAGAGTGAACGATTGAGAGAGAGAGTGTTGGAGAAAGAGAATAAACTCTTTTCTTGCCTCTATTAGTATGATACTTACAAACTATTTAAAGACATATACAAATAGGATATTCTCTTAGGATCCTATGCACACTAATATGAGGAGAAAGCGACATCTCCTTATTCTAACATGTGATCTCCTCTTCTCTCTTGCAACTTGCTCCAACGGCTACAAAGGAAGGATCGAGATGAATGGCGACCGTTGGAGGATCTCTTTGGTGGATTGGGCTCATGAAGACTTCTATTTGAGGATGGCCCGTTGGTTGGTCGTACGGACGTCCGTACGGTCGTACGGACAAGTGTGTGTGCCGGTTCATACTCCCCCTCAAGCTTGACTTGGGGAACTAGTCAAGCTTGACAACATAGGCACCCACCTCATTAAGGTAAAAGTGGTGTCTCAACACTCCAAATTCAACCCGAACTCTTATAATTAGTTAAATGCATTGGATTGTTACATATTTTGACCCTAGAAAGAGTAATATAGCGGTTTACTGCTTTGAATCAATGTTTTCTCTCGGTTTTAGCCTGTTTTCTCGGTTTAAGCCTGTTTTGGTATAAAACGGGTTTTAGTGTTGTCTAAACACTCGAAATTCATCCCGAACTCTTAGAACTAGTCAATGCATTGGATTTTCACACATTCTAACCCTTAGAAATAGTAACAAAGCTGGTTACTTCTTCGAATCAATGATTTCTTGGTTTTAGCCTGTTTCGGGACAAAATGGGTAAAAATGGTGTCTAAACACTCCAAATTCAACCCGAACTCTTTTAATTAGTCAAATGCAATGAATTGTTATATATTTTGACCCTAGAAAGAGTAACATAGCGGTTTACTGCTTCAAATAAATGTTTTCTCTCGGTTTTTGCCTGTTTTCTCGGTTTAAGCATGTTTTGGGATAAAACGAGTTTAAGTGTTGTCTAAACACTCCAAATTCATCCCGAACTCTTACAACTAGTCAAATGCATTGGATTGTCACACATTCTGACCCTAGAAGCAGTAACAAAGCTGTTTACTGCTTAGAATCAACGTTTTCTCGGTTTTAGCCTGTTTCGGGACAAAATGGGTAAAAGTGGTGTCTCAACACTCCAAATTCAACCCGAACTCTTATAATTAGTTAAATGCATTGGATTGTTACATATTTTGACCCTAGAAAGAGTAATATAGCGGTTTACTGCTTTGAATCAATGTTTTCTCTCGGTTTTAGCCTGTTTTCTCAGTTTGAGCCTGTTTTGGGATAAAACGGGTTTTAGTGTTGTCTAAACACACGAAATTCATCCCGAACTCTTAGAACTAGTCAATGCATTGGATTTTCACACACTCTGACCCTTAGAAATAGTAACAAAGATGGTTACTTCTTCGAATCAATGATTTCTTGGTTTTAGCCTGTTTCGGGACAAAATGGGTAAAAATGGTGTCTAAACACTCCAAATTCAACCCGAACTCTTTTAATTAGTCAAATGCAATGAATTATTACATATTTTGACCCTAGAAAGAGTAACATAGTGGTTTACTGCTTCAAATAAATGTTTTCTCTCGGTTTTTGCCTGTTTTCTCGGTTTAAGCCTCTTTTGGGATAAAACGAGTTTAAGTGTGTCTAAACACTCCAAATTCATCCCGAACTCTTACAACTAGTCAAATGCATTGGATTGTCACACATTCTGACCCTAGAAACAGTAAAAAAGCTTTTTACTGCTTAGAATCAACGTTTTCTCAGTTTTAGCCTGTTTCAGGACAAAATGGGTAAAAGTGGTGTCTCAACACCCCAAATTCAACCCGAACTCTTATAATTAGTCAGATGCATTGGATTGTTACATATTTTGACCCTAGAAAGAGTAATATAGCGGTTTACTGCTTTGAATCAATGTTTTCTCTCGGTTTTAGCCTGTTTTCTCGGTTTAAGCCTGTTTTGGTATAAAACGGGTTTTAGTGTTGTCTAAACACTCGAAATTCATCCCGAACTCTTAGAACTAGTCAATGCATTGGATTTTCACACATTCTGACCCTTAGAAATAGTAACAAAGCTGGTTACTTCTTCGAATCAATGATTTCTTGGTTTTAGCCTGTTTCGGGACAAAATGGGTAAAAATGGTGTCTAAACACTCCAAATTCAACCCGAACTCTTTTAATTAGTCAAATGCAATGAATTGTTACATATTTTGACCCTAGAAAGAGTAACATAGCGGTTTACTGCTTCAAATAAATGTTTTCTCTCGGTTTTTGCCTGTTTTCTCGGTTTAAGCATGTTTTGGGATAAAACGAGTTTAAGTGTTGTCTAAACACTCCAAATTCATCCCGAACTCTTACAACTAGTCAAATGCATTGGATTGTCACACATTCTGACCCTAGAAGCAGTAACAAAGCTGTTTACTGCTTAGAATCAACGTTTTCTCGGTTTTAGCCTGTTTCGGGACTAAATGGGTAAAAGTGGTGTCTCAACACCCCAAATTCAACCCGAACTCTTATAATTAGTCAGATGCATTGGATTGTTACATATTTTGACCCTAGAAAGAGTAATATAGCGGTTTACTGCTTTGAATCAATGTTTTCTCTCGGTTTTAGCCTGTTTTCTCGGTTTAAGCCTGTTTTGGTATAAAACGGGTTTTAGTGTTGTCTAAACACTCGAAATTCATCCCGAACTCTTAGAACTAGTCAATGCATTGGATTTTCACACATTCTAACCCTTAGAAATAGTAACAAAGCTGGTTACTTCTTCGAATCAATGATTTCTTGGTTTTAGCCTGTTTCGGGACAAAATGGGTAAAAATGGTGTCTAAACACTCCAAATTCAACCCGAACTCTTTTAATTAGTCAAATGCAATGAATTGTTATATATTTTGACCCTAGAAAGAGTAACATAGCGGTTTACTGCTTCAAATAAATGTTTTCTCTCGGTTTTTGCCTGTTTTCTCGGTTTAAGCATGTTTTGGGATAAAACGAGTTTAAGTGTTGTCTAAACACTCCAAATTCATCCCGAACTCTTACAACTAGTCAAATGCATTGGATTGTCACACATTCTGACCCTAGAAGCAGTAACAAAGCTGTTTACTGCTTAGAATCAACGTTTTCTCGGTTTTAGCCTGTTTCGGGACAAAATGGGTAAAAGTGGTGTCTCAACACTCCAAATTCAACCCGAACTCTTATAATTAGTTAAATGCATTGGATTGTTACATATTTTGACCCTAGAAAGAGTAATATAGCGGTTTACTGCTTTGAATCAATGTTTTCTCTCGGTTTTAGCCTGTTTTCTCGGTTTAAGCCTGTTTTGGTATAAAACGGGTTTTAGTGTTGTCTAAACACTCGAAATTCATCCCGAACTCTTAGAACTAGTCAATGCATTGGATTTTCACACATTCTAACCCTTAGAAATAGTAACAAAGCTGGTTACTTCTTCGAATCAATGATTTCTTGGTTTTAGCCTGTTTCGGGACAAAATGGGTAAAAATGGTGTCTAAACACTCCAAATTCAACCCGAACTCTTTTAATTAGTCAAATGCAATGAATTGTTATATATTTTGACCCTAGAAAGAGTAACATAGCGGTTTACTGCTTCAAATAAATGTTTTCTCTCGGTTTTTGCCTGTTTTCTCGGTTTAAGCATGTTTTGGGATAAAACGAGTTTAAGTGTTGTCTAAACACTCCAAATTCATCCCGAACTCTTACAACTAGTCAAATGCATTGGATTGTCACACATTCTGACCCTAGAAGCAGTAACAAAGCTGTTTACTGCTTAGAATCAACGTTTTCTCGGTTTTAGCCTGTTTCGGGACAAAATGGGTAAAAGTGGTGTCTCAACACTCCAAATTCAACCCGAACTCTTATAATTAGTTAAATGCATTGGATTGATACATATTTTGACCCTAGAAAGAGTAATATAGCGGTTTACTGCTTTGAATCAATGTTTTCTCTCGGTTTTAGCCTGTTTTCTCAGTTTGAGCCTGTTTTGGGATAAAACGGGTTTTAGTGTTGTCTAAACACACGAAATTCATCCCGAACTCTTAGAACTAGTCAATGCATTGGATTTTCACACACTCTGACCCTTAGAAATAGTAACAAAGATGGTTACTTCTTCGAATCAATGATTTCTTGGTTTTAGCCTGTTTCGGGACAAAATGGGTAAAAATGGTGTCTAAACACTCCAAATTCAACCCGAACTCTTTTAATTAGTCAAATGCAATGAATTGTTACATATTTTGACCCTAGAAAGAGTAACATAGTGGTTTACTGCTTCAAATAAATGTTTTCTCTCGGTTTTTGCCTGTTTTCTCGGTTTAAGCCTCTTTTGGGATAAAACGAGTTTAAGTGTGTCTAAACACTCCAAATTCATCCCGAACTCTTACAACTAGTCAAATGCATTGGATTGTCACACATTCTGACCCTAGAAACAGTAAAAAAGCTTTTTACTGCTTAGAATCAACGTTTTCTCAGTTTTAGCCTGTTTCAGGACAAAATGGGTAAAAGTGGTGTCTCAACACCCCAAATTCAACCCGAACTCTTATAATTAGTCAGATGCATTGGATTGTTACATATTTTGACCCTAGAAAGAGTAATATAGCGGTTTACTGCTTTGAATCAATGTTTTCTCTCGGTTTTAGCCTGTTTTCTCGGTTTAAGCCTGTTTTGGTATAAAACGGGTTTTAGTGTTGTCTAAACACTCGAAATTCATCCCGAACTCTTAGAACTAGTCAATGCATTGGATTTTCACACATTCTGACCCTTAGAAATAGTAACAAAGCTGGTTACTTCTTCGAATCAATGATTTCTTGGTTTTAGCCTGTTTCGGGACAAAATGGGTAAAAATGGTGTCTAAACACTCCAAATTCAACCCGAACTCTTTTAATTAGTCAAATGCAATGAATTGTTACATATTTTGACCCTAGAAAGAGTAACATAGCGGTTTACTGCTTCAAATAAATGTTTTCTCTCGGTTTTTGCCTGTTTTCTCGGTTTAAGCATGTTTTGGGATAAAACGAGTTTAAGTGTTGTCTAAACACTCCAAATTCATCCCGAACTCTTACAACTAGTCAAATGCATTGGATTGTCACACATTCTGACCCTAGAAGCAGTAACAAAGCTGTTTACTGCTTAGAATCAACGTTTTCTCGGTTTTAGCCTGTTTCGGGACTAAATGGGTAAAAGTGGTGTCTCAACACTCCAAATTCAACCCGAACTCTTATAATTAGTTAAATGCATTGGATTGTTACATATTTTGACCCTAGAAAGAGTAATATAGCGGTTTACTGCTTTGAATCAATGTTTTCTCTCGGTTTTAGCCTGTTTTGTCGGTTTAAGCCTGTTTTGGGATAAAACTGGTTTACGTGTTGTCTAAACACTCCAAATTCATCCCGAACTCTTACAATTAGTCAAATACATTGGATTGTCAGACATTCTGACCCTAGGAACAGTAACAAAGCTGTTTACTGCTTAGAATCAACGTTTTCTCGGTTTTAGCCTGTTTCAGGACAAAATGGGTAAATTGGTGTCTCAACACTCCAAATTCAACCCGAACTCTTATAATTAGTCAAATGCATTGGATTTTTACATATTTTGACCCTAGAAAGAGTAACATAGCTGTTTACTTCTTTGAATCAATGTTTTCTCTCGGCTTTAGCCTGTTTTCTCAGTTTAAGCCTGTTTTGGGATAAAACGGGTTTAAGTGTTGTCTAAACACTCCAATTTCATCCCGAACTCTTAGAATTAGTCAATGCATTGGATTGTCACACATTCTGACCCTAGAAACAGTAACAAAGCTGTTTCAGCTTAGAATCAACGTTTTTTCGGTTTTAGCCTGTTTCGGGACAAAATGGGTAAAAACAGTGTCTAAACACTCCAAATTCTACCCGAACTCTTTTAATTAGTCAAATGCAATGAATTGTTACATATTTTGACCCTAGGAAGAGTAACATAGCCTTTTACTGCTTCAAATAAATGTTTTCTCTCGGTTTTGCCTGTTTTCTCGGTTTAAGCCTGTTTTGGGATAAAACGAGTTTAAGTGTTGTCTAAACACTCCAAATTCATGCCGAACTCTTACAACTAGTCAAATGCATTGGATTGTCACACATTCTGACCCTAGAAGCAGTAACAAAGCTGTTTACTGCTTAGAATCAACGTTTTCTCAGTTTTAGCCTGTTTCAGGACAAAATGGGTAAAAGTGGTGTCTCAACACCCCAAATTCAACCCGAACTCTTATAATTAGTCAGATGCATTGGATTGTTACATATTTTGACCCTAGAAAGAGTAACATAGCGGTTTACTGTAAGTTTGAGAGTAGAGTAATCAAGAGATTATGGAAGAGAGTATGAAAGAGAGTGAAATCGTGTAAGGAGTGAGGAGAGTGAACGATTGAGAGAGAGAGTGTTGGAGAAAGAGAATAAACTCTTTTCTTGCCTCTATTAGTATGATACTTACAAACTATTTAAAGACATATACAAATAGGATATTCTCTTAGGATCCTATGCACACTAATATGAGGAGAAAGCGACATCTCCTTATTCTAACATGTGATCTCCTCTTCTCTCTTGCAACTTGCTCCAACGGCTACAAAGGAAGGATCGAGATGAATGGCGACCGTTGGAGGATCTCTTTGGTGGATTGGGCTCATGAAGACTTCTATTTGAGGATGGCCCGTTGGTTGGTCGTACGGACGTCCGTACGGTCGTACGGACAAGTGTGTGTGCCGGTTCATACTCCCCCTCAAGCTTGACTTGGGGAACTAGTCAAGCTTGACAACATAGGCACCCACCTCATTAAAAACCTTAGTATAGAAAAACCTCTTGGGAAAACTATACTTAAGGGAAAAAGAGTGTAGGCGCCAAAACAAAGCAAGTCATGGCCGAGTGAGGTTTAGGAGGCCAAGCTTAGGATGGATGTATTCACACACTTGGGGGCTCGCAGCTTTAGTCAGGACGTCTGCAAGTTGTTCTTTGCTTTCGGTATGGCAAGGTAAGACAACTCCAAGCTTGATTTGTTCTCGGACCTTATGGCAATCCACTTCAATGTGCTTGGTCCGCTCATGGAACACTGAATTGGTTGCTATATGAATGGCTGCTTCGTTATCACAGTGCATGGTGATCGGCTTTGTTGATTCTATTCCAAGATCCTTGAGTAACATCTTCAGCCACATTAGCTCCGTCGTTAGCTTCCTCATAGCTCTATACTCGGATTCGGCACTTGAGAGTGAGACGACCTTTTGCTTCTTGCTCTTCCATGTGACCAGGTTCCCTCCAAGGAACGTGCAATAGCCTGTGGTTGAGCGTCGGTCCCCACGATCTCCGGCATAGTCAGCGTCGCAGTAGCCTACCAACTCGGTGCTCTTGTTGCGTCCCATCCATATGCCTTGGCCGGGTGAGCCCTTGATGTACTTGAGGATCCGTGTCAGCATGTTCCAATGGTGCACGGTGGGGTTCTTCATATGCTGGCTTACCTGGTTCACGGCAAAGCAAATGTCAGGCCGTGTGATAGTTAAATAAATGAGCTTACCGACTAGCCGCCGGTAGAGGCTACCGTCCTCGAATGGAGCGGTGTCAAGCTCCCCCTGTCCTCCATCCTTGTAATTCTCTTCTAGGGGCGTTGTTACTGCCTTAGCTCCTAGTTTTCCTGTTTCACTCAATAAGTCTAGTGCATACTTTCTTTGAGATAACAATAACCCTTCATTTGATCTATAAACTTCTATCCCAAGAAAGTATTTCAACTCTCCAAGATCTTTAATATCAAAAACTGATTTCAAGAATGTTTTAGAGTCTTGAATACCTACCGAGTCACTTCCAGTGATGATGATATCATCAACATACACTAGAATGACTACTATACCTTTGGCGCTTGGTAAGGTGAACAAGGTGTGGTCAGCTTCGGATTTGCGAAAGCCTTTGTCAAGAAGTGTGGTGCTAAGCTTGTGATACCAAGCCCTTGGTGACTGCTTCAAGCCATAGATAGCTTTGTTGAGTTTCAAGACCTTTCCCGGACCAATAGTATCCTCCAAACCCGGTGGTGGTCGCATATACACTTCATCCTCCAGTTCTCCTTGCAAGAAGGCGTTCTTCACGTCCATTTGCCAAAGTTCCCAGTCGAGGTTGGTGGCGAGAGAGAGTACAACTCGAACCGTGTGAAGCTTAGCCACCGGAGCAAACGTATCAAGATAGTCCTCCCCATACGTTTGCGTGAAACCTCGTGCGACTAGGCGGGCTTTGTGGCGTTCAATCTCCCCATTGCTCTTATATTTGATTGTGAAGATATACCGAGAGGTGACAGCCTTCTTGCCCTTGGGTAAGTCAGCCTCGTCCCATGTATGATTTTGCACCATGGCCGTATTCTCGGCATCCACTGCATCTCTCCATACTTTGTGCTGCTTAGCCTCATCATAGGTCTTGGGGATCCAATCCTCATCAATATGGCCAAGAAACACTTGATGCTCTATCGGAAAATGAGCCAAGGTGCACACGGCCTGAATCGGATGAGCAACGGCCATGTTGTTGTAGTACACACGGGTGTTCTTCCAATGACTAGGAGGATACTTGATACGTTGGCTGCGCCGAAGAGGAACTATAGCCCCAGCTTCGGAGTTGGCTCGTCCTGGAGTAATGATCTCCTCAAGCTGTTCAGCCGTCCCCTCGGTTGTTTCGGCCGTGTTGTCCGCGAGTGACTCGGGTGCTTCCTCATGCTGCTCAGTATGGTCATCGGCATGTGTAGCAGGCTCAGGCTCAGTAGATGGCTCAGGTTGTTCTGGTGATGCTGGTCTGGCTGACTCAGTAGTGATCCGATCGTTTTCAAGACCTAGTCGCTCAAGGATTACTCGGAGGTTGCGCGTCCGATCAGATGGTGAATCAGATAGGTTACGGAGCTCATCCCAATTCTTCTCATCGTAAAAGCCTTGTGTCTCCATGAACTTGACATCACGAGATACTAGAACCCTCCTTGTTGTAGGGTCATAGCACTTATACCCCTTTTGTGTGGTAGAGTAGCCAAGAAACATAGCCTTTGTACTCTTTGCATCAAGCTTGTCTCTTAGCTCACCTGGTCGCAACACATAGCACACACAACCAAACACTCGTAAGTGATCAAATGTAGGTTTGTCATTCGTTAATACCTCAAATGGAGACACATCCTTTAGGATCTTTGTTGGTGTGCGGTTAATAAGATAACAAGCGGCTAGCACAGCATCTCCCCAAAACCTCTTTGGAACCCTTGTGTGAAACATCATAGACCTTGCTACTTCCATGAGATGCCTATTCTTTCTCTCAGCCACTCCATTTTGTTGTGGTGTGTAAGGACAGCTAGTTTGATGAAGAATTCCATGTTTGGCTAGATATTGTTTAAAGGCATGGCTTGTGTACTCTCCACCATTATCTGATCTCAAAATTTTAATCTTGGCATGAAAGTGGTTAGTGACATAATTTTGAAAATTAGTAAAGGCCTCAAGGACTCTATCCTTAGAGGGAAGCAAAGTTATCCAAGTATATTTTGATTTTTCATCAATAAAAGTCACAAAATACTTTTGATTATCTCTAGATAAGCAAGGAGATGTCCAAACATCAGAATGAATTAAATCAAAACATTTTTCATAAATAGTAATAGATTTAGGGAAAACAGCCTTGCAATGTTTACCAAGAATACAAGCCTCACACTCATCATTTTGAAAAGAAACATTAGGAAATATTAAGGATAAAGCTCTTGTGTGAGGGTGTCCTAGCCTAGCATGTAAAATAGAATCACTAGGTTTCATAATAACCGAATTAAAACAAGATGCATTAGAAGATAAGTTCAAGTCCTCAAGCACATAGAGGTCATCCTTGGATCCTCCTTGACCAAGAACCTTACTTGTCTCAATATCCTGAAAATGAACATTGTTAGGACCAAATATAGCATAACAATTTAAATCAGTAGTGGCTCTCTTAACTGATAGCAAGTTAGAAGTAAAGTTTGGCATATAAAATGCCTTAGTCTCCTTATCAAATAGTTTCAAGTTTCCTATGCCTTTAACTGGTACTTTCTCACCATTTGCTATTATTACATTACCATTAGCAGGTTTAATATCACTAATTAGCCTAGAATCACTAATCATGTGATGGGATGCACCAGAATCAACTATGAGGGGTTTAATTTTGTTTGAGGCAAGAAACGCCTTACCGGTGGCCTCTTTGATGGCTTTGATGAGCGCATCAAGGTCGGACCGCCTTACCAGCTCGGACGATGCTGCAGCAAGAGCAGTTCCACTGGTCACTTGTTGAGGCTGCTCAGAGATTGACTCCCCCATGGCTACTGCTTGATGAGCTCTCGGTGGTCCTCCGCGGTTTGGTCGTCCACCTCGGATGGTACCCGGCGGTGGTGCTAGATGAGGGTGTAGAATCCAGCAGCGGCTCTTGAAGTGACCAAGCTTCTTACAATGCTCACAAAATGGCGGGTTGTTCTTGTCCTCCGGCTTGTAGTAGCCCTTGTTTGCTGATGCCGTCTCAGCTTTGTTAGCGGTCACAAGTTCTCCCTTGCCGCCAAACAATCCCATGGAGCCATGCTCCTTTTGAATTTGGTTACAGACATCATCAAGGCTAGGGAGCTTGTCCGACCGTAGAATATGCTTGATAAGGTCATTGTAGGAGGGGTTCAAGGTCAAGAGAAGGCCGAACACCTTATCTTGTTCACGCCTCTCATTCAGAATGGCCGGATCTATAGTCGCCGGCCGGAGCATCTCTAGTTCAGCCCAAAGGGACCTAAACTTCCCAAAGTGCTTGGTGAACTCCATGTCTTCTTGGTTGAGGTTGTTGATGGCCCTCTTAATCTCAAAAATTCGGTTTACATTTGTAACATTCCCAAAAACATTCTTGAGAGTGTCCCACAAGTCTTTTGCTGTCTCGCAATAAGAGTAAGCTTCAAGTATAGGTGCATCTAGGGAGTTTTGAATGATAGCTAGGACTCCCTGATCTTCTTGAAACCACTTGTTCTTCTCATCGACAAGATCCTTGCCGTCTTTGGTGGTCTCGCCACTAGGAGCTTCGCTTGTCTCAACATGGGACCAAAGTCCTCGGCCGCATAGGGCTGTCTTTGTGGTTCTAGCCCACAGTAAGTAATTCTCTCCCTTGAGAGTAACTGGAACAATGAGAGTTTTGGTAGTTTCCATGGAAAAGGATGAAGAGACCGTTGGTTAAAGCTATTGTCCAACGGTTAAAGAAAGAAGATTCAAGAACAAGAAATTTCAAGAACAAGAAAGAGAATGCGGAAGGGAGTGATGGAGATTTGAGGCAAGAACAGAATCAAATCTGCTCTGATACCATGTAAGTTTGAGAGTAGAGTAATCAAGAGATTATGGAAGAGAGTATGAAAGAGAGTGAAATCGTGTAAGGAGTGAGGAGAGTGAACGATTGAGAGAGAGAGTGTTGGAGAAAGAGAATAAACTCTTTTCTTGCCTCTATTAGTATGATACTTACAAACTATTTAAAGACATATACAAATAGGATATTCTCTTAGGATCCTATGCACACTAATATGAGGAGAAAGCGACATCTCCTTATTCTAACATGTGATCTCCTCTTCTCTCTTGCAACTTGCTCCAACGGCTACAAAGGAAGGATCGAGATGAATGGCGACCGTTGGAGGATCTCTTTGGTGGATTGGGCTCATGAAGACTTCTATTTGAGGATGGCCCGTTGGTTGGTCGTACGGACGTCCGTACGGTCGTACGGACAAGTGTGTGTGCCGGTTCATATTTACTGCTTCAAATAAATGTTTTATCTCGGTTTTTGCCTGTTTTCTCGGTTTAAGCCTCTTTTGGGATAAAACGGGTTTTAGTGTTGTCTAAACACACGAAATTCATCCCGAACTCTTAGAACTAGTCAATGCATTGGATTTTCACACACTCTGACCCTTAGAAATAGTAACAAAGATGGTTACTTCTTCGAATCAATGATTTCTTGGTTTTAGCCTGTTTCGGGACAAAATGGGTAAAAATGGTGTCTAAACACTCCAAATTCAACCCGAACTCTTTTAATTAGTCAAATGCAATGAATTGTTACATATTTTGACCCTAGAAAGAGTAACATAGTGGTTTACTGCTTCAAATAAATGTTTTCTCTCGGTTTTTGCCTGTTTTCTCGGTTTAAGCCTGTTTTGGGATAAAATGGGTTTAATTGCTGTCTAGACACTCCAAATTCATCCTGAAGTCTTACAATTAGTCAAATGCATTGGATTGTTACATATTTTGACCCAAGAAAGAGTAACATAGCTGTTTACTGCTTCATATCAATGTATTTTCTCTGTTTTAGCCTGTTTCGGGACTAGATGGGTAAAAGTGGTGTCTACACACTCCAAATTCAACCCGAACTCTTATAACTAGTCAAATGCATTTGATTGTTACATATTTTGACCCTAGGAAGAGTAACATAGCTATTTACTGGTTCGAATCAATGTTTTCTCTCGGTTTTAGCCTGTTTTCTCGGTTTAAGCCTGTTTTGGGATAAAACGAGTTTAAGTGTTGTCTAAACACTCCAAATTCATCCCAAACTCTTACAAATAGTCAAATGCATTGGATTGTCACACATTCTTACCCTAGAAGCAGTAACAAAGCTGTTTACTGCTTAGAATCAACGTTTTCTCGGTTTTAGCCTGTTTCGGGAGAAAATGGGTAAAAGTGGTGTCTCAACACTCCAAATTCAACCCGAACTCTTATAATTAGTCAAATGCATTGGATTGTTACATATTTTGACCCTAGAAAGAGTAACACAGCTGTTTACTGCTTTGAATCAATGTTTTCTCTCGGTTTTAGCCTGTTTTCTCGGTTTAAGCCTGTTTTGGGATAAAACTGGTTTACGTGTTGTCTAAACACTCCAAATTCATCCCGAACTCTTACAATTAGTCAAATACATTGGATTGTCAGACATTCTGACCCTAGGAACAGTAACAAAGCTGTTTACTGCTTAGAATCAACGTTTTCTCGGTTTTAGCCTGTTTCAGGACAAAATGGGTAAATTGGTGTCTCAACACTCCAAATTCAACCCGAACTCTTATAATTAGTCAAATGCATTGGATTTTTACATATTTTGACCCTAGAAAGAGTAACATAGCTGTTTACTTCTTTGAATCAATGTTTTCTCTCGGCTTTAGCCTGTTTTCTCGGTTTAAGCCTGTTTTGGGATAAAACGGGTTTAAGTGTTGTCTAAACACTCCAATTTCATCCCGAACTCTTAGAATTAGTCAATGCACTGGATTGTCACACATTCTGACCCTAGAAACAGTAACAAAGCTGTTTCAGCTTAGAATCAACGTTTTTTCGGTTTTAGCATGTTTCGGGACAAAATGGGTAAAAACAGTGTCTAAACACTCCAAATTCTACCCGAACTCTTTTAATTAGTCAAATGCAATGAATTGTTACATATTTTGACCCTAGGAAGAGTAACATAGCCTTTTACTGCTTCAAATCAATGTTTTCTCTTGGTATTGCCTGTTTTCTCGGTTTAAGCCTGTTTTGGGATAAAACGAGTTTAAGTGTTGTCTAAACACTCCAAATTCATCCCGAACTCTTACAACTAGTCAAATGCATTGGATTGTCACACATTCTGACCCTAGAAGCAGTAACAAAGCTGTTTCCTGCTTAGAATCAACGTTTTCTCGGTTTTAGCCTGTTTCGGGACAAAATGGGTAAAAGTGGTGTCTCAACACTCCAAATTCAACCCGAACTCTTATAATTAGTTAAATGCACTGGATTGTTACATATTTTGACCCTATAAAGAGTAATATAACGGTTTACTGCTTTGAATCAATGTTTTCTCTCGGTTTTAGCCTGTTTTCTCAGTTTGAGCCTGTTTTAGGATAAAACGGGTTTTAGTGTTGTCTAAACACTCGAAATTCATCCCGAACTCTTAGAACTAGTCAATGCATTGGATTTTCACACATTCTGACCCTTAGAAATAGTAACAAAGCTGGTTACTTCTTCGAATCAATGATTTCTTGGTTTTAGCCTGTTTCGGGACAAAATGGGTAAAAATGGTGTCTAAACACTCCAAATTCAACCCGAACTCTTTTAGTTAGTCAAATGCAATGAATTGTTACATATTTTGACCCTAGAAAGAGTAACATAGCGGTTTACTGCTTCAAATAAATGTTTTCTCTCGGTTTTTGCCTGTTTTCTCGGTTTAAGCCTGTTTTGGGATAAAACGAGTTTAAGTGTTGTCTAAACACTCCAAATTCATCCCAAACTCTTACAAATAGTCAAATGCATTGGATTGTCACACATTCTTACCCTAGAAGCAGTAACAAAGCTGTTTACTGCTTAGAATCAACGTTTTCTCGGTTTTAGCCTGTTTCGGGAGAAAATGGGTAAAAGTGGTGTCTCAACACTCCAAATTCAACCCGAACTCTTATAATTAGTCAAATGCATTGGATTGTTACATATTTTGACCCTAGAAAGAGTAACATAGCTGTTTACTGCTTTGAATCAATGTTTTCTCTCGGTTTTAGCCTGTTTTCTCGGTTTAAGCCTGTTTTGGGATAAAACTGGTTTACGTGTTGTCTAAACACTCCAAATTCATCCCGAACTCTTACAATAAGTCAAATACATTGGATTGTCAGAAATTCTGACCCTAGGAACAGTAACAAAGCTGTTTACTGCTTAGAATCAACGTTTTCTCGGTTTTAGCCTGTTTCAGGACAAAATGGGTAAATTGGTGTCTCAACACTCCAAATTCAACCCGAACTCTTATAATTAGTCAAATGCATTGGATTGTTACATATTTTGACCCTAGAAAGAGTAACATAGCTGTTTACTTCTTTGAATCAATGTTTTCACTCGGCTTTAGCCTGTTTTCTCGGTTTAAGCCTGTTTTGGGATAAAACGGGTTTAAGTGTTGTCTAAACACTCCAATTTCATCCCGAACTCTTAGAATTAGTCAATGCATTGGATTGTCACACATTCTGACCCTAGAAACAGTAACAAAGCTGTTTACAGCTTAGAATCAACGTTTTTTCGGTTTTAGCCTGTTTCGGGACAAAATGGGTAAAAATAGTGTCTAAACACTCCAAATTCTACCCGAACTCTTTTAATTAGTCAAATGCAATGAATTGTTACATATTTTGACCCTAGGAAGAGTAACATAGCCTTTTACTGCTTCAAATCAATGTTTTGTCTTGGTTTTGCCTGTTTTCTCGGTTTAAGCCTGTTTTGGGATAAAACGAGTTTAAGTTTGTCTAAACACTCCAAATTCATCCCGAACTCTTACAACTAGTCAAATGCATTGGATTGTCACACATTCTGACCCTAGAAGCAGTAACAAAGCTGTTTACTGCTTAGAATCAACGTTTTCTCGGTTTTAGCCTGTTTCAGGACAAAATGGGTAAAAGTGGTGTCTCAACACTCCAAATTCAACCCGAACTCTTATAATTAGTTAAATGCATTGGATTGTTACATATTTTGACCCTAGAAAGAGTAATATAGCGGTTTACTGCTTTGAATCAATGTTTTCTCTCGGTTTTAACCTGTTTTCTCGGTTTAAGCCTGTTTTGGGATAAAACGAGTTTAAGTGTTGTCTAAACACTCCAAATTCATCCCAAACTCTTACAAATAGTCAAATGCATTGGATTGTCACACATTCTTACCCTAGAAGCAGTAACAAAGCTGTTTACTACTTAGAATCAACGTTTTCTCGGTTTTAGCCTGTTTCGGGAGAAAATGGGTAAAAGTGGTGTCTCAACACTCCAAATTCAACCCGAACTCTTATAATTAGTCAAATGCATTGGATTGTTACATATTTTGACCCTAGAAAGAGTAACATAGCTGTTTACTGCTTTGAATCAATGTTTTCTCTCGGTTTTAGCCTGTTTTCTCGGTTTAAGCCTGTTTTAGGATAAAACTGGTTTACGTGTTGTCTAAACACTCCAAATTCATCCCGAACTCTTACAATTAGTCAAATACATTGGATTGTCAGACATTCTGACCCTAGGAACAGTAACAAAGCTGTTTACTGCTTAGAATCAACGTTTTCTCGGTTTTAGCCTGTTTCAGGACAAAATGGGTAAAGTGGTGTCTCAACACTCCAAATTCAACCCGAACTCTTATAATTAGTCAAATGCATTGGAATGTTACATATTTTGACCCTAGAAAGAGTAACATAGCTGTTTACTTCTTTGAATCAATGTTTTCTCTCGGCTTTAGCCTGTTTTCTCGGTTTAAGCCTGTTTTGGGATAAAACGGGTTTAAGTGTTGTCTAAACACTCCAATTTCATCCCGAACTCTTAGAATTAGTCAATGCATTGGATTGTCACACATTCTGACCATAGAAACAGTAACAAAGCTGTTTACAGCTTAGAATCAACGTTTTTTCGGTTTTAGCCTGTTTCGGGACAAAATGGGTAAAAATAGTGTCTAAACACTCCAAATTCTACCCGAACTCTTTTAATTAGTCAAATGCAATGAATTGTTACATATTTTGACCCTAGGAAGAGTAACATAGCCTTTTACTGCTTCAAATCAATGTTTTCTCTTGGTTTTGCCTGTTTTCTCGGTTTAAGCCTGTTTTGGGATAAAACGAGTTTAAGTTTGTCTAAACACTCCAAATTCATCCCGAACTCTTACAACTAGTCAAATGCATTGGATTGTCACACATTCTGACCCTAGAAGCAGTAACAAAGCTGTTTACTGCTTAGAATCAACGTTTTCTCAGTTTTAGCCTGTTTCAGGACAAAATGGGTAAAAGTGGTGTCTCAACACCCCAAATTCAACCCGAACTCTTATAATTAGTCAGATGCATTGGATTGTTACATATTTTGACCCTAGAAAGAGTAATATAGCGGTTTACTGCTTTGAATCAATGTTTTCTCTCGGTTTTAACCTGTTTTCTCGGTTTAAGCCTGTTTTGGGATAAAACGAGTTTAAGTGTTGTCTAAACACTCCAAATTCATCCCAAACTCTTACAAATAGTCAAATGCATTGGATTGTCACACATTCTTACCCTAGAAGCAGTAACAAAGCTGTTTACTACTTAGAATCAACGTTTTCTCGGTTTTAGCCTGTTTCGGGAGAAAATGGGTAAAAGTGGTGTCTCAACACTCCAAATTCAACCCGAACTCTTATAATTAGTCAAATGCATTGGATTGTTACATATTTTGACCCTAGAAAGAGTAACATAGCTGTTTACTGCTTTGAATCAATGTTTTCTCTCGGTTTTAGCCTGTTTTCTCGGTTTAAGCCTGTTTTGGGATAAAACTGGTTTACGTGTTGTCTAAACACTCCAAATTCATCCCGAACTCTTACAATTAGTCAAATACATTGGATTGTCAGACATTCTGACCCTAGGAACAGTAACAAAGCTGTTTACTGCTTAGAATCAACGTTTTCTCGGTTTTAGCCTGTTTCAGGACAAAATGGGTAAATTGGTGTCTCAACACTCCAAATTCAACCCGAACTCTTATAATTAGTCAAATGCATTGGATTTTTACATATTTTGACCCTAGAAAGAGTAACATAGCTGTTTACTTCTTTGAATCAATGTTTTCTCTCGGCTTTAGCCTGTTTTCTCGGTTTAAGCCTGTTTTGGGATAAAACGGGTTTAAGTGTTGTCTAAACACTCCAATTTCATCCCGAACTCTTAGAATTAGTCAATGCATTGGATTGTCACACATTCTGACCCTAGAAACAGTAACAAAGCTGTTTCAGCTTAGAATCAACGTTTTTTCGGTTTTAGCCTGTTTCGGGACAAAATGGGTAAAAACAGTGTCTAAACACTCCAAATTCTACCCGAACTCTTTTAATTAGTCAAATGCAATGAATTGTTACATATTTTGACCCTAGGAAGAGTAACATAGCCTTTTACTGCTTCAAATCAATGTTTTCTCTTGGTTTTGCCTGTTTTCTCGGTTTAAGCCTGTTTTGGGATAAAACGAGTTTAAGTGTTGTCTAAACACTCCAAATTCATCCCGAACTCTTTCAACTAGTCAAATGCATTGGATTGTCACACATTCTGACCCTAGAAGCAGTAACAAAGCTGTTTACTGCTTAGAATCAACGTTTTCTCGGTTTTAGCCTGTTTCGGGACAAAATGGGTAAAAGTGGTGTCTCAACACTCCAAATTCAACCCGAACTCTTATAATTAGTTAAATGCACTGGATTGTTACATATTTTGACCCTATAAAGAGTAATATAGCGGTTTACTGCTTTGAATCAATGTTTTCTCTCGGTTTTAGCCTGTTTTCTCAGTTTGAGCCTGTTTTAGGATAAAACGGGTTTTAGTGTTGTCTAAACACTCGAAATTCATCCCGAACTCTTAGAACTAGTCAATGCATTGGATTTTCACACATTCTGACCCTTAGAAATAGTAACAAAGCTGGTTACTTCTTCGAATCAATGATTTCTTGGTTTTAGCCTGTTTCGGGACAAAATGGGTAAAAATGGTGTCTAAACACTCCAAATTCAACCCGAACTCTTTTAGTTAGTCAAATGCAATGAATTGTTACATATTTTGACCCTAGAAAGAGTAACATAGCGGTTTACTGCTTCAAATAAATGTTTTCTGTCGGTTTTTGCCTGTTTTCTCGGTTTAAGCCTGTTTTGGGATAAAACGAGTTTAAGTGTTGTCTAAACACTCCAAATTCATCCCAAACTCTTACAAATAGTCAAATGCATTGGATTGTCACACATTCTTACCCTAGAAGCAGTAACAAAGCTGTTTACTGTGTTGAAATAAGCGGAAGACTTAGAGAGATTTGAGAGGTTTAGAATGAAGAAGAAGAGTTGGTGGCGAATAGTATGAAAGAGAGTGATAATAGATTAGAATTAGGTAGAATATCCCAAATACAACACATGACAAAGGTTTTAAATAGGGAGGCAGCTAGGGCGACCACATGACCTAAAATAGAAACAAAAGAAATCGACAATTAGGAGAGAGAGGGGGTAGGTGATCGGTGATAGCGACTTGTCCTAGTCTTCCACTCTTGTCCACTTGCGCTTTCTCCCTAACGGCTACACAAGGGATTCTCGATCCTTCTCATGGGCCGAAGGTAAGCAGGCCTCCTCACTATCCTCACACATAGATGACTCGGCCTTAGTGCTTCACTCGGCCTTATTGCTTGCACGTACGGACGGTACGGACTGTACGGACGCCGTAGGCTTATTCTTGATCAATACTCCCCCTCAAGCTTAGCCTGATGAAATGGCTAAGCTTGGAACCCGTGAAGCAGCACCTCATTAAAAACCTTGACTTAGAAAACCTCATGGGACAAAACTAAGCCAAGGGAAAAAGAGTGTGCTGTCCACGGATTAGGAAAGTTGATCACGGCCGTGTGATGTCTACAAGTCCAAGTTTGCTATGAATATAATCACAAACCTTGGGACTTGCAGATTTGGTGAAGATGTCGGCTAGCTGGTCTTGACTCCTTGTGTGGCATGGTAGAACCGCTCCCTCTTCGATCCTCTCCCTAACCTTGTGGCAGTCGCTCTCAATGTGCTTGGTCCGTTCATGGAAGACTGAGTTAGTGGCTATGTGGATCGCTGCCTCATTGTCACAATGCATTGTCATCGGCTGTCTTGTTTCAATGCCGAGATCCTTAAGTAGACCTTTCAACCATGTCATCTCATTAGTTAGCTTCCTCATAGCTCGGTACTCAGCCTCGGCACTTGAACATGACACCACCTTTTGCTTCTTAGACCTCCATGTAACTAGGTTTCCTCCAACAAAGGTGCAATATCCAGTAGTTGACCGCCTATCCAATGTGTCTCCATTATAGTCCGCATCACAATAACCCACGATCTCAGTGTTGCCGTTTTTACCCATCCAAATGCCTTGACCAGGGCTGCCCTTGAGATAGCTCAAAATCCTCTCCACTTGACTCCATTGATACTTGCTTGGAGCTTGCATGTGCTGACTCACCTGATTCACAGCATAAGAGATATCAGGTCGTGTGATAGTTAAATAGATCAACTTACCTACAAGCCGTCGGTAGCGTGTGACGTCCGGGAACGGCTCGTCCAATGGTTCGCGTGGTTTGCCTTCCTTCGCCCGAATGCTCTCCCCCTTTCGCTTGAGCTGGTAATCTTCATCCAGTGGTGTAGTAGCTGGAACCGTACCAAGTTTGCCTGTCTCAGCAAGCAAGTCAAGAGCATACTTGCGTTGTGAGAGGAAGATACCCTCCGGGGAACGGCAGATTTCGATGCCGAGGAAGTATTTGAGCTCTCCGAGGTCCTTAATGTCAAAGGCAGACTTGAGAGAGTCTTTAATGGCAACAATGCCAGCCTTGTCATCGCCAGTCACGATGATGTCATCGACATAAACCAGCACCACAACCAGGCCAAGTGATGTCTTGAGAGTGAAAAGAGTGTGGTCAGCCTCCGATCGTCTAAAGCCATTCGCCTTAAGAGTGGAGCTGAGCTTATGGTACCAGGCGCGTGGTGACTGTTTGAGGCCATAGATGGCCTTGCGTAACCGTAAGACCTTCCCGGGAGCAACAATGTCCTCAAGGCCAGGCGGAGGAGTCATGTACACTTCTTCATCTAGCTCGCCTTGGAGGAACGCGTTCTTCACATCCATTTGCCATAAGTCCCAAGAAAGGTTCACGGCCACCGATAGCACTACTCGCACGGTATGCAATTTGGCCACGGGAGCAAACGTTGCCGTGTAGTCATCTCCATAGGTTTGAGTGAACCCTCGGGCCACCAGTCGTGCCTTATGCCTTTCAATCTCTCCCGTGCTCAAGAACTTGATGGTGAATACCCACTTTGAACTTACGGCCTTCTTCCCTTTGGGGAGGTCAGCCTCATCCCATGTGTGATTTCTGATCATTGCACCAGCTTCATCCTCCACAGCATCTACCCATACCTTATGTTCTTTGGCCTCCTCGTACGTTTGGGGAACCCAGTGTTCATCAACTTGGCCGAAGAAGGCTTGGTGCTCGGTCGGAAGCAGCTCGAGCGAACATACGGCGTGGATAGGATGTGCGACGGCTTGACTGTTGTAGTAGACCCTCTTATCTTTCCATGTAGAGGGGTGAGACCGGACACGCGTGCTTCGTCGTGGAGCTGGTTGAGCTGGCGGCACTGATTGGCTGGACTGAGTGACATCTTCGATGACCGGTTCAGCATCAGGTCGTGTCTCGGTCAGGCTTGAGTTTGGCTCGGGCATCTCATGTGCCTCGGTCATGCTCTGGTTTGGCTTGGGCATCTCATGGTCCGGGGATATTATCTCGGGCATAGCACCTTCCGGCTCGAGCGTATGGTCAATGGAGCTCGGGTTGGGTTCTGGCTGAGGAAGGGCTGTGGCCGTAGGCGGATTTCCGAGATGGTCAAGGAGAAACTTAAGGCTGGAGGCTCTATCATTTGGTGATGATGAAAGATCCTTCAAGCTGTTCCAGTCTTTGTTATCAAAATAACCCACATTTTCCAAGAACCGAACATCTCTTGATACATACAGCCGGCTTGTCTTTGGGTCAAAACACTTGTATCCCTTTTGAGTAGTGGAGTAGCCGATGAACATACACCTTATGCTTTTGGGATCGAGCTTACTCCGCTGTTCTCCTGGCACAAGTACAAAAGAAACACACCCAAAGACCCGTAAGTGCTCTAGAGATGGTTTAAATCCATTCAATACCTCAAATGGCGATAGGTCATTAAGGACTTTGGTTGGTGTCCGATTGATCAAGTAGCATGCTGTCATCACAGCATCACCCCAATATCGCCTTGTAACGTGTGAATGGAACATCATCGACCGTGCCACCTCCATTAGATGTCGGTTCTTCCTCTCGGCCACACCATTTTGTTGGGGCGTATAGGGACAACTCGTTTGGTGTAGTATGCCGTGTTTTGCTAGGTGTTCTCTGAATTTGTGACTTGTATACTCTCCACCATTGTCTGATCTAAGTACCTTAATTTTAGCATTGAAATGATTAGTAACATAATTTTGAAAGTTTATAAAAGCATCAAACACTCTATCCTTTGAAGGCAACAAAGTAATCCATGTGTACTTAGATTTTTCATCAATAAAAGTCACAAAATATTTGTTATTATCTCTAGAAAGGCATGGTGAAGTCCACACATCCGAGTGCACTAAATCAAAACAATGCTCATAAATAGTTTTAGACTTGGGAAAAATAGATTTGCAATGTTTACCAAGAATACAAGACTCACACATTGAACTATCAAAAGAAACACTTGGTAACATTAAAGCAAGGGCACGAGAATGAGGATGGCCTAATCTAGCATGCCACACACTATCCAAATTAACAACAAAACAAGATTTAGTAGATAAACTTGGCGAGGTTTTCTCTAGGACATAGAGATCTCCACTCCCTTGTCCCTCTCCAAGAACTTTTCCAGTCTCAATATCCTGAAAATGAACACTATTAGGACCAAAGATTGCATAACAATTCAAATCATTAGTGGTTCTCTTAACCGATAGAAGATTAGATGTGAAGGTAGGCATAAAGAAAGCTTTTGTGGTTTTATCAAATAGTTTCAAGTCCCCTATTCCTTTCACTGGTATTTGTTCTCCATTTGCAATTATAACATTTCCTAAAGCCGGTTTTATATTGTCAATTAGACTAGGATTACTAATCATGTGGTGAGAAGCACCCGAGTCTATGACAAGAGATTTACTAGGCTTAGAGGTAAAGAAAGAGATACCAGACTCCTTGAGTGAGGCAATGGAACGGATGAGCGCCTCAAGGTCTGATTTCCTAACCACTTCTCCATAGGCTGCGGTCATGGCTGCCTCATCTCCTTGCTTTGACGGCCCGGCTCCCTTGTCGCTAACCGCTTCCTTTGAGAGGTTTGCTTTGAACTTGGCCGGTTTGAGATGAGGGTGGAGGACCCAGCACTTGTCTTTCAGGTGACCCCGCCTCTTGCAGTGGTCGCATATCCACACCTTCCTCTCCTCTTGCTTGTACACTCCTTTATTAGCCGTAGCAAGCTCCCCCTTACCGCTAAACAAGTCAAGAGAACCTTGCTCTCTTTGGATTTGTGAACAAATGTTTTCAAAAGAGGGAAGTTTCTCTGCCCTGAGGATGTGCTTCAAGAGATCGTTGAAGGATGGGTTTAAAGTAAGAAGGAGACCAAAGATCTTGTCTTGCTCCTTTCTTTCAGTCAACACACTCGGATCGAGTGTACTCGGCCGCAACATGTCAAGCTCGGACCATAAAGCTCGAAACTTGCCAAGATGTTTAGTGAACTCCACATCATCTTGGTTAAGCTCATTTATGGCCTTCTTGACCTCAAAGACCCGAGTCAAGTTGGAGATATTGCCATAGACACCTTTAAGTGTCTCCCACAACTCCTTGGCCGTCTCGCAATATGAGTAGGCCTCAAGGATTGGTGTGTCAAGAGAGTTTTGGAGAACAGATAGGACCACTTGGTCTTCTTGGAACCACTTGGCCTTCCTCTCGCTCTCTTCTTCTACTTCCTCCTCGGAAGCGCCTTCATCTTCTCCTTTGAGGTTTTGTTTTGGAGCATAGTCACTCTCGACATGACTCCAAAGACCACGACCTCCAAGGGCAGTTCTTGTGGTTCTAGTCCACAGCAAGTAGTTTGTTCCTTTGAGAACAACCGGCATGACAATGGGTTTGGCGTTTTCCATGGTTTAACCGCTATGGACCGATGGACAAAGCTTTTACCCGGAGAATAAAGAGAAATAGGACTGAGAATCGAGTGAACAAGAATGAAGAATGGAAGAATAGAAGAGATAGGTTATCAAGAACGACAACCTAGCTCTGATACCATGTTGAAATAAGCGGAAGACTTAGAGAGATTTGAGAGGTTTAGAATGAAGAAGAAGAGTTGGTGGCGAATAGTATGAAAGAGAGTGATAATAGATTAGAATTAGGTAGAATATCCCAAATACAACACATGACAAAGGTTTTAAATAGGGAGGCAGCTAGGGCGACCACATGACCTAAAATAGAAACAAAAGAAATCGACAATTAGGAGAGAGAGGGGGTAGGTGATCGGTGATAGCGACTTGTCCTAGTCTTCCACTCTTGTCCACTTGCGCTTTCTCCCTAACGGCTACACAAGGGATTCTCGATCCTTCTCATGGGCCGAAGGTAAGCAGGCCTCCTCACTATCCTCACACATAGATGACTCGGCCTTAGTGCTTCACTCGGCCTTATTGCTTGCACGTACGGACGGTACGGACTGTACGGACGCCGTAGGCTTATTCTTGATCAATATACTGCTTAGAATCAACGTTTTCTCGGTTTTAGCCTGTTTCGGGAGAAAATGGGTAAAAGTGGTGTCTCAACACTCCAAATTCAACCCGAACTCTTATAATTAGTCAAATGCATTGGATTGTTACATATTTTGACCCTAGAAAGAGTAACATAGCTGTTTACTGCTTTGAATCAATGTTTTCTCTCGGTTTTAGCCTGTTTTCTCGGTTTAAGCCTGTTTTAGGATAAAACTGGTTTACGTGTTGTCTAAACACTCCAAATTCATCCCGAACTCTTACAATTAGTCAAATACATTGGATTGTCAGACATTCTGACCCTAGGAACAGTAACAAAGCTGTTTACTGCTTAGAATCAACGTTTTCTCGGTTTTAGCCTGTTTCAGGACAAAATGGGTAAAGTGGTGTCTCAACACTCCAAATTCAACCCGAACTCTTATAATTAGTCAAATGCATTGGAATGTTACATATTTTGACCCTAGAAAGAGTAACATAGCTGTTTACTTCTTTGAATCAATGTTTTCTCTCGGCTTTAGCCTGTTTTCTCGGTTTAAGCCTGTTTTGGGATAAAACGGGTTTAAGTGTTGTCTAAACACTCCAATTTCATCCCGAACTCTTAGAATTAGTCAATGCATTGGATTGTCACACATTCTGACCCTAGAAACAGTAACAAAGCTGTTTACAGCTTAGAATCAACGTTTTTTCGGTTTTAGCCTGTTTCGGGACAAAATGGGTAAAAATAGTGTCTAAACACTCCAAATTCTACCCGAACTCTTTTAATTAGTCAAATGCAATGAATTGTTACATATTTTGACCCTAGGAAGAGTAACATAGCCTTTTACTGCTTCAAATCAATGTTTTCTCTTGGTTTTGCCTGTTTTCTCGGTTTAAGCCTGTTTTGGGATAAAACGAGTTTAAGTTTGTCTAAACACTCCAAATTCATCCCGAACTCTTACAACTAGTCAAATGCATTGGATTGTCACACATTCTGACCCTAGAAGCAGTAACAAAGCTGTTTACTGCTTAGAATCAACGTTTTCTCAGTTTTAGCCTGTTTCAGGACAAAATGGGTAAAAGTGGTGTCTCAACACCCCAAATTCAACCCGAACTCTTATAATTAGTCAGATGCATTGGATTGTTACATATTTTGACCCTAGAAAGAGTAATATAGCGGTTTACAGCTTTGAATCAATGTTTTCTCTCGGTTTTAGCCTGTTTTCTCAGTTTGAGCCTGTTTTAGGATAAAACGGGTTTTAGTGTTGTCTAAACACTCGAAATTCATCCCGAACTCTTAGAACTAGTCAATGCATTGGATTTTCACACATTCTGACCCTTAGAAATAGTAACAAAGCTGGTTACTTCTTCGAATCAATGATTTCTTGGTTTTAGCCTGTTTCGGGACAAAATGGGTAAAAATGGTGTCTAAACACTCCAAATTCAACCCGAACTCTTTTAGTTAGTCAAATGCAATGAATTGTTACATATTTTGACCCTAGAAAGAGTAACATAGCGGTTTACTGCTTCAAATAAATGTTTTCTGTCGGTTTTTGCCTGTTTTCTCGGTTTAAGCCTGTTTTGGGATAAAACGAGTTTAAGTGTTGTCTAAACACTCCAAATTCATCCCAAACTCTTACAAATAGTCAAATGCATTGGATTGTCACACATTCTTACCCTAGAAGCAGTAACAAAGCTGTTTACTGCTTAGAATCAACGTTTTCTCGGTTTTAGCCTGTTTCGGGAGAAAATGGGTAAAAGTGGTGTCTCAACACTCCAAATTCAACCCGAACTCTTATAATTAGTCAAATGCATTGGATTGTTACATATTTTGACCCTAGAAAGAGTAACATAGCTGTTTACTGCTTTGAATCAATGTTTTCTCTCGGTTTTAGCCTGTTTTCTCGGTTTAAGCCTGTTTTGGGATAAAACTGGTTTACGTGTTGTCTAAACACTCCAAATTCATCCCGAACTCTTACAATAAGTCAAATACATTGGATTGTCAGAAATTCTGACCCTAGGAACAGTAACAAAGCTGTTTACTGCTTAGAATCAACGTTTTCTCGGTTTTAGCCTGTTTCAGGACAAAATGGGTAAATTGGTGTCTCAACACTCCAAATTCAACCCGAACTCTTATAATTAGTCAAATGCATTGGATTGTTACATATTTTGACCCTAGAAAGAGTAACATAGCTGTTTACTTCTTTGAATCAATGTTTTCACTCGGCTTTAGCCTGTTTTCTCGGTTTAAGCCTGTTTTGGGATAAAACGGGTTTAAGTGTTGTCTAAACACTCCAATTTCATCCCGAACTCTTAGAATTAGTCAATGCATTGGATTGTCACACATTCTGACCCTAGAAACAGTAACAAAGCTGTTTACAGCTTAGAATCAACGTTTTTTCGGTTTTAGCCTGTTTCGGGACAAAATGGGTAAAAATAGTGTCTAAACACTCCAAATTCTACCCGAACTCTTTTAATTAGTCAAATGCAATGAATTGTTACATATTTTGACCCTAGGAAGAGTAACATAGCCTTTTACTGCTTCAAATCAATGTTTTCTCTTGGTTTTGCCTGTTTTCTCGGTTTAAGCCTGTTTTGGGATAAAACGAGTTTAAGTTTGTCTAAACACTCCAAATTCATCCCGAACTCTTACAACTAGTCAAATGCATTGGATTGTCACACATTCTGACCCTAGAAGCAGTAACAAAGCTGTTTACTGCTTAGAATCAACGTTTTCTCAGTTTTAGCCTGTTTCAGGACAAAATGGGTAAAAGTGGTGTCTCAACACCCCAAATTCAACCCGAACTCTTATAATTAGTCAGATGCATTGGATTGTTACATATTTTGACCCTAGAAAGAGTAATATAGCGGTTTACTGCTTTGAATCAATGTTTTCTCTCGGTTTTAACCTGTTTTCTCGGTTTAAGCCTGTTTTGGGATAAAACGAGTTTAAGTGTTGTCTAAACACTCCAAATTCATCCCAAACTCTTACAAATAGTCAAATGCATTGGATTGTCACACATTCTTACCCTAGAAGCAGTAACAAAGCTGTTTACTACTTAGAATCAACGTTTTCTCGGTTTTAGCCTGTTTCGGGAGAAAATGGGTAAAAGTGGTGTCTCAACACTCCAAATTCAACCCGAACTCTTATAATTAGTCAAATGCATTGGATTGTTACATATTTTGACCCTAGAAAGAGTAACATAGCTGTTTACTGCTTTGAATCAATGTTTTCTCTCGGTTTTAGCCTGTTTTCTCGGTTTAAGCCTGTTTTGGGATAAAACTGGTTTACGTGTTGTCTAAACACTCCAAATTCATCCCGAACTCTTACAATTAGTCAAATACATTGGATTGTCAGACATTCTGACCCTAGGAACAGTAACAAAGCTGTTTACTGCTTAGAATCAACGTTTTCTCGGTTTTAGCCTGTTTCAGGACAAAATGGGTAAATTGGTGTCTCAACACTCCAAATTCAACCCGAACTCTTATAATTAGTCAAATGCATTGGATTTTTACATATTTTGACCCTAGAAAGAGTAACATAGCTGTTTACTTCTTTGAATCAATGTTTTCTCTCGGCTTTAGCCTGTTTTCTCGGTTTAAGCCTGTTTTGGGATAAAACGGGTTTAAGTGTTGTCTAAACACTCCAATTTCATCCCGAACTCTTAGAATTAGTCAATGCATTGGATTGTCACACATTCTGACCCTAGAAACAGTAACAAAGCTGTTTACAGCTTAGAATCAACGTTTTTTCGGTTTTAGCCTGTTTCGGGACAAAATGGGTAAAAATAGTGTCTAAACACTCCAAATTCTACCCGAACTCTTTTAATTAGTCAAATGCAATGAATTGTTACATATTTTGACCCTAGGAAGAGTAACATAGCCTTTTACTGCTTCAAATCAATGTTTTCTCTTGGTTTTGCCTGTTTTCTCGGTTTAAGCCTGTTTTGGGATAAAACGAGTTTAAGTTTGTCTAAACACTCCAAATTCATCCCGAACTCTTACAACTAGTCAAATGCATTGGATTGTCACACATTCTGACCCTAGAAGCAGTAACAAAGCTGTTTACTGCTTAGAATCAACGTTTTCTCAGTTTTAGCCTGTTTCAGGACAAAATGGGTAAAAGTGGTGTCTCAACACCCCAAATTCAACCCGAACTCTTATAATTAGTCAGATGCATTGGATTGTTACATATTTTGACCCTAGAAAGAGTAATATAGCGGTTTACTGCTTTGAATCAATGTTTTCTCTCGGTTTTAACCTGTTTTCTCGGTTTAAGCCTGTTTTGGGATAAAACGAGTTTAAGTGTTGTCTAAACACTCCAAATTCATCCCAAACTCTTACAAATAGTCAAATGCATTGGATTGTCACACATTCTTACCCTAGAAGCAGTAACAAAGCTGTTTACTACTTAGAATCAACGTTTTCTCGGTTTTAGCCTGTTTCGGGAGAAAATGGGTAAAAGTGGTGTCTCAACACTCCAAATTCAACCCGAACTCTTATAATTAGTCAAATGCATTGGATTGTTACATATTTTGACCCTAGAAAGAGTAACATAGCTGTTTACTGCTTTGAATCAATGTTTTCTCTCGGTTTTAGCCTGTTTTCTCGGTTTAAGCCTGTTTTGGGATAAAACTGGTTTACGTGTTGTCTAAACACTCCAAATTCATCCCGAACTCTTACAATTAGTCAAATACATTGGATTGTCAGACATTCTGACCCTAGGAACAGTAACAAAGCTGTTTACTGCTTAGAATCAACGTTTTCTCGGTTTTAGCCTGTTTCAGGACAAAATGGGTAAATTGGTGTCTCAACACTCCAAATTCAACCCGAACTCTTATAATTAGTCAAATGCATTGGATTTTTACATATTTTGACCCTAGAAAGAGTAACATAGCTGTTTACTTCTTTGAATCAATGTTTTCTCTCGGCTTTAGCCTGTTTTCTCGGTTTAAGCCTGTTTTGGGATAAAACGGGTTTAAGTGTTGTCTAAACACTCCAATTTCATCCCGAACTCTTAGAATTAGTCAATGCATTGGATTGTCACACATTCTGACCCTAGAAACAGTAACAAAGCTGTTTCAGCTTAGAATCAACGTTTTTTCGGTTTTAGCCTGTTTCGGGACAAAATGGGTAAAAACAGTGTCTAAACACTCCAAATTCTACCCGAACTCTTTTAATTAGTCAAATGCAATGAATTGTTACATATTTTGACCCTAGGAAGAGTAACATAGCCTTTTACTGCTTCAAATCAATGTTTTCTCTTGGTTTTGCCTGTTTTCTCGGTTTAAGCCTGTTTTGGGATAAAACGAGTTTAAGTGTTGTCTAAACACTCCAAATTCATCCCGAACTCTTTCAACTAGTCAAATGCATTGGATTGTCACACATTCTGACCCTAGAAGCAGTAACAAAGCTGTTTACTGCTTAGAATCAACGTTTTCTCGGTTTTAGCCTGTTTCGGGACAAAATGGGTAAAAGTGGTGTCTCAACACTCCAAATTCAACCCGAACTCTTATAATTAGTTAAATGCACTGGATTGTTACATATTTTGACCCTATAAAGAGTAATATAGCGGTTTACTGCTTTGAATCAATGTTTTCTCTCGGTTTTAGCCTGTTTTCTCAGTTTGAGCCTGTTTTAGGATAAAACGGGTTTTAGTGTTGTCTAAACACTCGAAATTCATCCCGAACTCTTAGAACTAGTCAATGCATTGGATTTTCACACATTCTGACCCTTAGAAATAGTAACAAAGCTGGTTACTTCTTCGAATCAATGATTTCTTGGTTTTAGCCTGTTTCGGGACAAAATGGGTAAAAATGGTGTCTAAACACTCCAAATTCAACCCGAATTCTTTTAGTTAGTCAAATGCAATGAATTGTTACATATTTTGACCCTAGAAAGAGTAACATAGCGGTTTACTGCTTCAAATAAATGTTTTCTGTCGGTTTTTGCCTGTTTTCTCGGTTTAAGCCTGTTTTGGGATAAAACGAGTTTAAGTGTTGTCTAAACACTCCAAATTCATCCCAAACTCTTACAAATAGTCAAATGCATTGGATTGTCACACATTCTTACCCTAGAAGCAGTAACAAAGCTGTTTACTGCTTAGAATCAACGTTTTCTCGGTTTTAGCCTGTTTCGGGAGAAAATGGGTAAAAGTGGTGTCTCAACACTCCAAATTCAACCCGAACTCTTATAATTAGTCAAATGCATTGGATTGTTACATATTTTGACCCTAGAAAGAGTAACATAGCTGTTTACTGCTTTGAATCAATGTTTTCTCTCGGTTTTAGCCTGTTTTCTCGGTTTAAGCCTGTTTTGGGATAAAACTGGTTTACGTGTTGTCTAAACACTCCAAATTCATCCCGAACTCTTACAATTAGTCAAATACATTGGATTGTCAGACATTCTGACCCTGGGAACAGTAACAAAGCTGTTTACTGCTTAGAATCAACGTTTTCTCGGTTTTAGCCTGTTTCAGGACAAAATGGGTAAAGTGGTGTCTCAACACTCCAAATTCAACCCGAACTCTTATAATTAGTCAAATGCATTGGAATGTTACATATTTTGACCCTAGAAAGAGTAACATAGCTGTTTACTTCTTTGAATCAATGTTTTCTCTCGGCTTTAGCCTGTTTTCTCGGTTTAAGCCTGTTTTGGGATAAAACGGGTTTAAGTGTTGTCTAAACACTCCAATTATGAACCGGCACACACACTTGTCCGTACGACCGTACGGACGTCCGTACGACCAACCAACGGGCCATCCTCAAATAGAAGTCTTCATGAGCCCAATCCACCAAAGAGATCCTCCAACGGTCGCCATTCATCTCGATCCTTCCTTTGTAGCCGTTGGAGCAAGTTGCAAGAGAGAAGAGGAGATCACATGTTAGAATAAGGAGATGTCGCTTTCTCCTCATATTAGTGTGCATAGGATCCTAAGAGAATATCCTATTTGTATATGTCTTTAAATAGTTTGTAAGTATCATACTAATAGAGGCAAGAAAAGAGTTTATTCTCTTTCTCCAACACTCTCTCTCTCAATCGTTCACTCTCCTCACTCCTTACACGATTTCACTCTCTTTCATACTCTCTTCCATAATCTCTTGATTACTCTACTCTCAAACTTACATGGTATCAGAGCAGATTTGATTCTGTTCTTGCCTCAAATCTCCATCACTCCCTTCCGCATTCTCTTTCTTGTTCTTGAAATTTCTTGTTCTTGAATCTTCTTTCTTTAACCGTTGGACAATAGCTTTAACCAACGGTCTCTTCATCCTTTTCCATGGAAACTACCAAAACTCTCATTGTTCCAGTTACTCTCAAGGGAGAGAATTACTTACTGTGGGCTAGAACCACAAAGACAGCCCTATGCGGCCGAGGACTTTGGTCCCATGTTGAGACAAGCGAAGCTCCTAGTGGCGAGACCACCAAAGACGGCAAGGATCTTGTCGATGAGAAGAACAAGTGGTTTCAAGAAGATCAGGGAGTCCTAGCTATCATTCAAAACTCCCTAGATGCACCTATACTTGAAGCTTACTCTTATTGCGAGACAGCAAAAGACTTGTGGGACACTCTCAAAAATGTTTTTGGGAATGTTACAAATGTAAACCGAATTTTTGAGATTAAGAGGGCCATCAACAACCTCAACCAAGAAGACATGGAGTTCACCAAGCACTTTGGGAAGTTTAGGTCCCTTTGGGCTGAACTAGAGATGCTCCGGCCGGCGACTATAGATCCGGCCATTCTGAATGAGAGGCGTGAACAAGATAAGGTGTTCGGCCTTCTCTTGACCTTGAACCCCTCCTACAATGACCTTATCAAGCATATTCTACGGTCGGACAAGCTCCCTAGCCTTGATGATGTCTGTAACCAAATTCAAAAGGAGCATGGCTCCATGGGATTGTTTGGCGGCAAGGGAGAACTTGTGACCGCTAACAAAGCTGAGACGGCATCAGCAAACAAGGGCTACTACAAGCCGGAGGACAAGAACAACCCGCCATTTTGTGAGCATTGTAAGAAGCTTGGTCACTTCAAGAGCCGCTGCTGGATTCTACACCCTCATCTAGTACCACCGCCGGGTACCATCCGAGGTGGACGACCAAACCGCGGAGGACCACCGAGAGCTCATCAAGCAGTAGCCATGGGGGAGTCAATCTCTGAGCAGCCTCAACAAGTGACCAGTGGAACTGCTCTTGCTGCAGCATCGTCCGAGCTGGTAAGGCGGTCCGACCTTGATGCGCTCATCAAAGCCATCAAAGAGGCCACCGGTAAGGCGTTTCTTGCCTCAAACAAAATTAAACCCCTCATAGTTGATTCTGGTGCATCCCATCACATGATTAGTGATTCTAGGCTAATTAGTGATATTAAACCTGCTAATGGTAATGTAATAATAGCAAATGGTGAGAAAGTACCAGTTAAAGGCATAGGAAACTTGAAACTATTTGATAAGGAGACTAAGGCATTTTATATGCCAAACTTTACTTCTAACTTGCTATCAGTTAAGAGAGCCACTACTGATTTAAATTGTTATGCTATATTTGGTCCTAACAATGTTCATTTTCAGGATATTGAGACAAGTAAGGTTCTTGGTCAAGGAGGATCCAAGGATGACCTCTATGTGCTTGAGGACTTGAACTTATCTTCTAATGCATCTTGTTTTAATTCGGTTATTATGAAACCTAGTGATTCTATTTTACATGCTAGGCTAGGACACCCTCACACAAGAGCTTTATCCTTAATATTTCCTAATGTTTCTTTTCAAAATGATGAGTGTGAGGCTTGTATTCTTGGTAAACATTGCAAGGCTGTTTTCCCTAAATCTATTACTATTTATGAAAAATGTTTTGATTTAATTCATTCTGATGTTTGGACATCTCCTTGCTTATCTAGAGATAATCAAAAGTATTTTGTGACTTTTATTGATGAAAAATCAAAATATACTTGGATAACTTTGCTTCCCTCTAAGGATAGAGTCCTTGAGGCCTTTACTAATTTTCAAAATTATGTCACTAACCACTTTCATGCCAAGATTAAAATTTTGAGATCAGATAATGGTGGAGAGTACACAAGCCATGCCTTTAAACAATATCTAGCCAAACATGGAATTCTTCATCAAACTAGCTGTCCTTACACACCACAACAAAATGGAGTGGCTGAGAGAAAGAATAGGCATCTCATGGAAGTAGCAAGGTCTATGATGTTTCACACAAGGGTTCCAAAGAGGTTTTGGGGAGATGCTGTGCTAGCCGCTTGTTATCTTATTAACCGCACACCAACAAAGATCCTAAAGGATGTGTCTCCATTTGAGGTATTAACGAATGACAAACCTACATTTGATCACTTACGAGTGTTTGGTTGTGTGTGCTATGTGTTGCGACCAGGTGAGCTAAGAGACAAGCTTGATGCAAAGAGTACAAAGGCTATGTTTCTTGGCTACTCTACCACACAAAAGGGGTATAAGTGCTATGACCCTACAACAAGGAGGGTTCTAGTATCTCGTGATGTCAAGTTCATGGAGACACAAGGCTTTTACGATGAGAAGAATTGGGATGAGCTCCGTAACCTATCTGATTCACCATCTGATCGGACGCGCAACCTCCGAGTAATCCTTGAGCGACTAGGTCTTGAAAACGATCGGATCACTACTGAGTCAGCCAGACCAGCATCACCAGAACAACCTGAGCCATCTACTGAGCCTGAGCCTGCTACACATGCCGATGACCATACTGAGCAGCATGAGGAAGCACCCGAGTCACTCGCGGACAACACGGCCGAAACAACCGAGGGGACGGCTGAACAGCTTGAGGAGATCATTACTCCAGGACGAGCCAACTCCGAAGCTGGGGCTATAGTTCCTCTTCGGCGCAGCCAACGTATCAAGTATCCTCCTAGTCATTGGAAGAACACCCGTGTGTACTACAACAACATGGCCGTTGCTCATCCGATTCAGGCCGTGTGCACCTTGGCTCATTTTCCGATAGAGCATCAAGTGTTTCTTGGCCATATTGATGAGGATTGGATCCCCAAGACCTATGATGAGGCTAAGCAGCACAAAGTATGGAGAGATGCAGTGGATGCCGAGAATACGGCCATGGTGCAAAATCATACATAGGACGAGGCTGACTTACCCAAGGGCAAGAAGGCTGTCACCTCTCGGTATATCTTCACAATCAAATATAAGAGCAATGGGGAGATTGAACGCCACAAAGCCCGCCTAGTCGCACGAGGTTTCACGCAAACGTATGGGGAGGACTATCTTGATACGTTTGCTCCGGTGGCTAAGCTTCACACGGTTCGAGTTGTACTCTCTCTCGCCACCAACCTCGACTGGGAACTTTGGCAAATGGACGTGAAGAACGCCTTCTTGCAAGGAGAACTGGAGGATGAAGTGTATATGCGACCACCACCGGGTTTGGAGGATACTATTGGTCCGGGAAAGGTCTTGAAACTCAACAAAGCTATCTATGGCTTGAAGCAGTCACCAAGGGCTTGGTATCACAAGCTTAGCACCACACTTCTTGACAAAGGCTTTCGCAAATCCGAAGCTGACCACACCTTGTTCACCTTACCAAGCGCCAAAGGTATAGTAGTCATTCTAGTGTATGTTGATGATATCATCATCACTGGAAGTGACTCGGTAGGTATTCAAGACTCTAAAACATTCTTGAAATCAGTTTTTGATATTAAAGATCTTGGAGAGTTGAAATACTTTCTTGGGATAGAAGTTTATAGATCAAATGAAGGGTTATTGTTATCTCAAAGAAAGTATGCACTAGACTTATTGAGTGAAACAGGAAAACTAGGAGCTAAGGCAGTAACAACGCCCCTAGAAGAGAATTACAAGGATGGAGGACAGGGGGAGCTTGACACCGCTCCATTCGAGGACGGTAGCCTCTACCGGCGGCTAGTCGGTAAGCTCATTTATTTAACTATCACACGGCCTGACATTTGCTTTGCCGTGAACCAGGTAAGCCAGCATATGAAGAACCCCACCGTGCACCATTGGAACATGCTGACACGGATCCTCAAGTACATCAAGGGCTCACCCGGCCAAGGCATATGGATGGGACGCAACAAGAGCACCGAGTTGGTAGGCTACTGCGACGCTGACTATGCCGGAGATCGTGGGGACCGACGCTCAACCACAGGCTATTGCACGTTCCTTGGAGGGAACCTGGTCACATGGAAGAGCAAGAAGCAAAAGGTCGTCTCACTCTCAAGTGCCGAATCCGAGTATAGAGCTATGAGGAAGCTAACGACGGAGCTAATGTGGCTGAAGATGTTACTCAAGGATCTTGGAATAGAATCAACAAAGCCGATCACCATGCACTGTGATAACGAAGCAGCCATTCATATAGCAACCAATTCAGTGTTCCATGAGCGGACCAAGCACATTGAAGTGGATTGCCATAAGGTCCGAGAACAAATCAAGCTTGGAGTTGTCTTACCTTGCCATACCGAAAGCAAAGAACAACTTGCAGACGTCCTGACTAAAGCTGCGAGCCCCCAAGTGTGTGAATACATCCATCCTAAGCTTGGCCTCCTAAACCTCACTCGGCCATGACTTGCTTTGTTTTGGCGCCTACACTCTTTTTCCCTTAAGTATAGTTTTCCCAAGAGGTTTTTCTATACTAAGGTTTTTAATGAGGTGGGTGCCTATGTTGTCAAGCTTGACTAGTTCCCCAAGTCAAGCTTGAGGGGGAGTATGAACCGGCACACACACTTGTCCGTACGACCGTACGGACGTCCGTACGACCAACCAACGGGCCATCCTCAAATAGAAGTCTTCATGAGCCCAATCCACCAAAGAGATCCTCCAACGGTCGCCATTCATCTCGATCCTTCCTTTGTAGCCGTTGGAGCAAGTTGCAAGAGAGAAGAGGAGATCACATGTTAGAATAAGGAGATGTCGCTTTCTCCTCATATTAGTGTGCATAGGATCCTAAGAGAATATCCTATTTGTATATGTCTTTAAATAGTTTGTAAGTATCATACTAATAGAGGCAAGAAAAGAGTTTATTCTCTTTCTCCAACACTCTCTCTCTCAATCGTTCACTCTCCTCACTCCTTACACGATTTCACTCTCTTTCATACTCTCTTCCATAATCTCTTGATTACTCTACTCTCAAACTTACACCAATTTCATCCCGAACTCTTAGAACTAGTCAATGCATTGGATTTTCACACATTCTGACCCTTAGAAATAGTAACAAAGCTTGTTAGAAATAGTAACAAAGCTGGTTCGAATCAACGTTTTCTCGGTTTTAGCCTGTTTCGGGACAAAATGGGTAAAAATGGTGTCTAAACACCCCAAATTCAACCCGAACTCTTTTAATTAGTCAGATGCAATGAATTGTTACATATTTTGACCCTAGGAAAAGTAACATAGTGGTTTACTGCTTCAAATCAAGTTTTTCTCTCGGTTTTTGCCTGTTTTCTCGGTTTAAGCCTGTTTTGGGATAAAACGAGTTTAAGTGTTGTCTAAACACTCCAAATTCATCCCGAACTCTTATAACTAGTCAAATGCATTGGATTGTCACACATTCTGACCCTAGAAGCAGTAACAAAGCTGTTTACTGCTTAGAATCAACGTTTTCTCGGTTTTAGCCTGTTTTAGGACAAAATGGGTAAAAGTGGTGTCTCAACACTCCAAATTCAACCCGAACTCTTATAATTAGTTAAATGCATTGGATTGTTACATATTTTGACCCTAGAAAGAGTAATATAGCGGTTTACTGCTTTGAATCAATGTTTTCTCTCGGTTTTAGCCTGTTTTCTCAGTTTGAGCCTGTTTTGGGATAAAACGGGTTTTAGTGTTGTCTAAACACACGAAATTCATCCCGAACTCTTAGAACTAGTCAATGCATTGGATTTTCACACACTCTGACCCTTAGAAATAGTAACAAAGATGGTTACTTCTTCGAATCAATGATTTCTTGGTTTTAGCCTGTTTCGGGACAAAATGGGTAAAAATGGTGTCTAAACACTCCAAATTCAACCCGAACTCTTTTAATTAGTCAAATGCAATGAATTGTTACATATTTTGACCCTAGAAAGAGTAACATAGTGGTTTACTGCTTCAAATAAATGTTTTCTCTCGGTTTTTGCCTGTTTTCTCGGTTTAAGCCTCTTTTGGGATAAAACGAGTTTAAGTGTGTCTAAACACTCCAAATTCATCCCGAACTCTTACAACTAGTCAAATGCATTGGATTGTCACACATTCTGACCCTAGAAACAGTAAAAAAGCTTTTTACTGCTTCGAATCAACGTTTTCTCGGTTTTAGCCTGTTTCGGGAGAAAATGGGTAAAAGTGGTGTCTCAACACTCCAAATTCAACCCGAACTCTTATATTTAGTCAAATGCATTGGATTGTTACATATTTTGACCCTAGAAATAGTAACATAGCTGTTTACTGCTTTGAATCAATGTTTTCTCTCGGTTTTAGCCTGTTTTCTCGGTTTAAGCCTGTTTTGGGATAAAACTGGTTTACGTGTTGTCTAAACACTCCAAATTCATCCCGAACTCTTACAATTAGTCAAATACATTGGATTGTCAGACATTCTGACCCTAGGAGCAGTAACAAAGCTGTTTACTGCTTAGAATCAATGTTTTCTCGGGTTTAGCCTGTTCCGGGAAAAAATGGGTAAATTGGTGTCTCAACACTCCAAATTCAACCCGAACTCTTATAATTAGTCAAATGCATTGGATTTTTACATATTTTGACCCTAGAAAGAGTAACATAGCTGTTTACTTCTTTGAATCAATGTTTTCTCTCGGCTTTAGCCTGTTTTCTCAGTTTAAGCCTGTTTTGGGATAAAACGGGTTTCAGTGTTGTCTAAACACTCCAAATTTATCCCGAACTCTTAGAATTAGTCAATGCATTGGATTGTCACACATTCTGACCCTAGAAGCAGTAACAAAGCTGTTTCAGCTTAGAATCAACGTTTTTTCGGTTTTAGCCTGTTTCGGGACAAAATGGGTAAAAACAGTGTCTAAACACTCCAAATTCTACCCGAACTCTTTTAATTAGTCAAATGCAATGAATTGTTACATATTTTGACCCTAGGAAGAGTAACATAGCCTTTTACTGCTTCAAATAAATGTTTTCTCTCGGTTTTGCCTGTTTTCTCGGTTTAAGCCTGTTTTGGGATAAAACGAGTTTAAGTGTTGTCTAAACACTCCAAATTCATCCCGAACTCTTACAACTAGTCAAATGCATTGGATTGTCACACATTCTGACCCTAGAAGCAGTAACAAAGCTGTTTACTGCTTAGAATCAACGTTTTCTCAGTTTTAGCCTGTTTCAGGACAAAATGGGTAAAAGTGGTGTCTCAACACCCCAAATTCAACCCGAACTCTTATAATTAGTCAGATGCATTGGATTGTTACATATTTTGACCCTAGAAAGAGTAACATAGCGGTTTACTGCTTCAAATAAATGTTTTATCTCGGTTTTTGCCTGTTTTCTCGGTTTAAGCCTGTTTTGGGATAAAACGGGTTTTAGTGTTGTCTAAACACTCGAAATTCATCCCGAACTCTTAGAACTAGTCAATGCATTGGATTTTCACACATTCTGACCCTTAGAAATAATAACAAAGCTGGTTACTTCTTCGAATCAATGATTTCTTGGTTTTAGCCTGTTTCGGAACAAAATGGGTAAAAGTGGTGTCGAAAAACTCCAAATTCAACCTGAACTCTTTTAATTAGTCAAATGCAATGAATTGTTACATATTTTGACCCTAGGAAGAATAACATAGCGGTTTACTGCTTTGAATCAATGTTTTCTCTCGGTTTTTGCCTGTTTTCTCGGTTTAAGCCTGTTTTGGGATAAAACGAGTTTAAGTGTTGTCTAAACACTCCAAATTCATCTCGAAATCTTAGAACTAGTCAATGCATTGTATTGTCACACATTCTAACCCTAGAAACAGTAACAAAGCAGTTTACTGCTTCGAATCAATGATTTCTCGGTTTTAGCCTGTTTCGGGACAAAATGGGTAAAAATAGTGTCTAAACACTCCAAATTCTACCCGAACTCTTTTAATTAGTCAAATGCAATGAATTGTTACATATTTTGACCCTAGGAAGAGTAACATAGCGTTTTACTGCTTCAAATCAAGTTTTCTCTCGGTTTTAGCCTGTTTTCTCAGTTTGAGCCTGTTTTGGGATAAAACGGGTTTTAGTGTTGTCTAAACACACGAAATTCATCCCGAACTCTTAGAACTAGTCAATGCATTGGATTTTCACACACTCTGACCCTTAGAAATAGTAACAAAGATGGTTACTTCTTCGAATCAATGATTTCTTGGTTTTAGCCTGTTTCGGGACAAAATGGGTAAAAATGGTGTCTAAACACTCCAAATTCAACCCGAACTCTTTTAATTAGTCAAATGCAATGAATTGTTACATATTTTGACCCTAGAAAGAGTAACATAGTGGTTTACTGCTTCAAATAAATGTTTTCTCTCGGTTTTTGCCTGTTTTCTCGGTTTAAGCCTCTTTTGGGATAAAACGAGTTTAAGTGTGTCTAAACACTCCAAATTCATCCCGAAATCTTACAACTAGTCAAATGCATTGGATTGTCACACATTCTGACCCTAGAAACAGTAAAAAAGCTTTTTACTGCTTAGAATCAACGTTTTCTCGGTTTTAGCCTGTTTCGGGAGAAAATGGGTAAAAGTGGTGTCTCAACACTCCAAATTCAACCCGAACTCTTATAATTAGTCAAATGCATTGGATTGTTACATATTTTGACCCTAGAAAGAGTAACATAGCTGTTTACTGCTTTGAATCAATGTTTTCTCTCGGTTTTAGCCTGTTTTCTCGGTTTAAGCCTGTTTTAGGATAAAACTGGTTTACGTGTTGTCTAAACACTCCAAATTCATCCCGAACTCTTACAACTAGTCAAATGCATTGGATTGTCACACATTCTGACCCTAGAAGCAGTAACAAAGCTGTTTACTGCTTAGAATCAACGTTTTCTCGGTTTTAGCCTGTTTCAGGACAAAATGGGTAAAAGTGGTGTCTCAACACCTCCAAATTCAACCCGAACTCTTATAATTAGTCAGATGCATTGGATTGTTACATATTTTGTCCCTAGAAAGAGTAATATAGCGGTTTACTGCTTTGAATCAATGTTTTCTCTCGGTTTTAGCCTGTTTTCTCGGTTTAAGCATGTTTTGGGATAAAACGGGTTTTAGTGTTGTCTAAACACTCGAAATTCATCCCGAACTCTTAGAACTAGTCAATGCATTGGATTTTCACACATTCTGACCCTTGAAACAGTAACAAAGCTGTTTACGGCTTCGAATCAATGATTTCTCGGTTTTAGCTTGTTTCGGGACAAAATGGCTAAAAGTGGTGTCTCAACACTCCAAATTCAACCCGAACTCTTATATTTAGTCAAATGCATTGGATTGTTACATATTTTGACCCTAGAAATAGTAACATAGCTGTTTACTGCTTTGAATCAATGTTTTCTCTCGGCTTTAGCCAGTTTTCTCGGTTTAAGCCTGTTTTGGGATAAAACGGGTTTAAGTGTTGTCTAAACACTCCAAATTCATCCCGAACTCTTACAACTAGTTAAATGCATTGGATTGTCACACATTCTGACCCTAGAAGCAGTAACAAAGCTGTTTACTGCTTAGAATCAATGTTTCCTCGGGTTTAGCCTGTTCCGGGAAAAAATGGGTAAAAGTGGTGTCTCAACACTCCAAATTCAACCCCAACTCTTATAGTTAGTCAAATGCATTGGATTGTTACATATTTTGACCTTAGAAAGAGTAATATAGCGGTTTATTGTTTTGAATCAATGTTTTCTCTAGGTTTTAACCTGTTTTCTCGGTTTAAGCCTGTTTTGGGATAAAACGAGTTTCAGTGTTGTCTAAACACTCCAAATTTATCCCGAACTCTTACAAATAGTCAAATGCATTGGATTGTCACACATTCTGACCCTAGAAGCAGTAACAAAGCTGGTTACTGCTTAGAATCAACGTTTTCTCGGTTTTAGCCTGTTTCAGGACAAAATGGGTAAAAGTGGTGTCTCAACACTCCAAATTCAACCCGAACTCTTATAATTAGTCAAATGCATTGGATTGTTACATATTTTGACCCTAGAAAGAGTAACATAGCTGTTTACTGCTTTGAATCAATGTTTTCTCTCGGTTTTAGCCTGTTTTCTCGGTTTAAGCCTGTTTTGGGATAAAACGGGTTTACGTGTTGTCTAAACACTCCAAATTCATCCCGAACTCTTACAATTAGTCAAATGCATTGGATTGTCAGACATTCTGACCCTAGGAACAGTAACAAAGCTGTTTACTGCTTAGAATCAACGTTTTCTCGGTTTTAGCCTGTTTCGGGACAAAATGGCTATAAGTGGTATCTAAACACTCCAAATTCAACCCGAACTCTTATAATTAGTCAAATACATTTGAATGTGTTAGAATTAGTGGAAGTAGAGATAGACTTAAGAGAGTTTAGAGAGTAGAAAGCGATTCGGTAGAGAATAAGGAAGGAGATAAGATTAGTTTTTCATTCCATAAGTGTGTGTCTTACAATGTAGGCTAAAGCCTATATATAACAAGGAAACTTAGGGCTACACCCTTTACAAACCGATCGTCTAAGTGATAGGGACTGGGGGAGAGAGAAGACTAATCCAAAGGCTGATAGCGACCTGTCCTAGTCTCCTTAAACCCAACATTACCCGTGACTCCACTTGCTCTTCCTCTCTAACGGCTACAAAGGAGATTCTAGAGCCTTCTCATGGGCCTAAGACATGCAGGCCTCCTCACTATCCACACGCACACATAGATGACTCGGCCTTATTGCTTAGGCGTACGAACGGTCACGGTTGCCTTGGGCTGTACGGCGGTCACGGTTGCCTTAGGCTTATTCTTGGTCAATAGAATGATACATATTATGACCCTAGAAAGGGTATCATAGCTGTTTGCGGCTTTGAATCAATGTTTTCTCACGGTTTTACCCCGCTTTCTCGGTTTAAGCCTATTTTGGGATAAAACGGGTTTAAGTGTTGTCTAAACACTCCAAATTCATCCCGAACTCTTACAACTAGTCAAATGCATTGGATTGTCACACATTCTGACCCTAGAAACAGTAACAAAGCTGTTTACTGCTTAGAATCAACGTTTTCTCGGGTTTAGCCTGTTCCGGGAAAAAATGGGTAAAAGTGGTGTCTCAACACTCCAAATTCTACCCGAACTCTTATAATTAGTCAAATGCATTGGATTGTTACATATTTTGACCCTAGAAAGAGTAATATAGCGGTTTACTGCTTTGAATCAATGTTTTCTCTCGGTTTTAACCTGTTTTCTCGGTTTAAGCCTGTTTTGGGATAAAACGAGTTTAAGTGTTGTCTAAACACTCCAAATTCATCCCGAACTCTTACAAATAGTCAAATGCATTGGATTGTCACACATTCTGACCCTAGAAGCAGTAACAAAGCTGGTTACTGCTTAGAATCAACGTTTTCTCGGTTTTAGCCTGTTTCAGGACAAAATGGGTAAAAGTGGTGTCTCAACACTCCAAATTCAACCCGAACTCTTATAATTAGTCAAATGCATTGGATTGTTACATATTTTGACCCTAGAAAGAGTAACATAGCTGTTTACTGCTTTGAATCAATGTTTTCTCTCGGTTTTAGCCTGTTTTCTCGGTTTAAGCCTGTTTTGGGATAAAACGGGTTTACGTGTTGTCTAAACACTCCAAATTCATCCCGAACTCTTACAATTAGTCAAATGCATTGGATTGTCAGACATTCTGACCCTAGGAACAGTAACAAAGCTGTTTACTGCTTAGAATCAACGTTTTCTCGGTTTTAGCCTGTTTCGGGACAAAATGGCTATAAGTGGTATCTAAACACTCCAAATTCAACCCGAACTCTTATAATTAGTCAAATACATTTGAATGTGTTAGAATTAGTGGAAGTAGAGATAGACTTAAGAGAGTTTAGAGAGTAGAAAGCGATTCGGTAGAGAATAAGGAAGGAGATAAGATTAGTTTTTCATTCCATAAGTGTGTGTCTTACAATGTAGGCTAAAGCCTATATATAACAAGGAAACTTAGGGCTACACCCTTTACAAACCGATCGTCTAAGTGATAGGGACTGGGGGAGAGAGAAGACTAATCCAAAGGCTGATAGCGACCTGTCCTAGTCTCCTTAAACCCAACATTACCCGTGACTCCACTTGCTCTTCCTCTCTAACGGCTACAAAGGAGATTCTAGAGCCTTCTCATGGGCCTAAGACATGCAGGCCTCCTCACTATCCACACGCACACATAGATGACTCGGCCTTATTACTTAGGCGTACGGACGGTCACGGTTGCCTTGGGCTGTACGGCGGTCACGGTTGCCTTAGGCTTATTCTTGGTCAATAGAATGATACATATTATGACCCTAGAAAGGGTATCATAGCTGTTTGCGGCTTTGAATCAATGTTTTCTCACGGTTTTACCCCGCTTTCTCGGTTTAAGCCTATTTTGGGATAAAACGGGTTTAAGTGTTGTCTAAACACTCCAAATTCATCCCGAACTCTTACAACTAGTCAAATGCATTGGATTGTCACACATTCTGACCCTAGAAACAGTAACAAAGCTGTTTACTGCTTAGAATCAACGTTTTCTCGGGTTTAGCCTGTTCCGGGAAAAAATGGGTAAAAGTGGTGTCTCAACACTCCAAATTCTACCCGAACTCTTATAATTAGTCAAATGCATTGGATTGTTACATATTTTGACCCTAGAAAGAGTAATATAGCGGTTTACTGCTTTGAATCAATGTTTTCTCTCGGTTTTAACCTGTTTTCTCGGTTTAAGCCTGTTTTGGGATAAAACGAGTTTAAGTGTTGTCTAAACACTCCAAATTCATCCCGAACTCTTACAAATAGTCAAATGCATTGGATTGTCACACATTCTGACCCTAGAAGCAGTAACAAAGCTGTTTACTGCTTAGAATCAACGTTTTCTCGGTTTTAGCCTGTTTCGGGAGAAAATGGGTAAAAGTGGTGTCTCAACACTCCAAATTCAACCCGAACTCTTATAATTAGTCAAATGCATTGGATTGTTACATATTTTGACCCTAGAAAGAGTAATATAGCTGTTTACTGCTTTGAATCAATGTTTTCTCTCGGTTTTAGCCTGTTTTCTCGGTTTAAGCCTTTTTTGGGATAAAACGGGTTTACGTGTTGTCTAAACACTCCAAATTCATCCCGAACTCTTACAATTAGTCAAATGCATTGGATTGTCAGACATTCTGACCCTAGGAACAGTAACAAAGCTGTTTAGTTCTTAGAATCAATGTTTTCTCGGTTTTAGCCTGTTTCGGGACAAAATTGGTAAAGTGGTGTCTCAACACTCCAAATTCAACCCGAACTCTTATATTTAGTCAAATGCATTGGATTGTTACATATTTTGACCCTAGAAATAGTAACATAGCTGTTTACTGCTTTGAATCAATGTTTTCTCTCGGCTTTAGCCAGTTTTCTCGGTTTAAGCCTGTTTTGGGATAAAACGGGTTTAAGTGTTGTCTAAATACTCCAATTTCATCCCTAACTCTTAGAATTAGTCAATGCATTGGATTGTCACACATTCTGACCCTAGAAACAGTAATAAATCTGTTTACAGCTTAGAATCAACGTTTTCTCGGTTTTAGCCTGTTTCGGGACAAAATGGGTAAAAATAGTTTCTAAACACTCCAAATTCTACCCGAACTCTTTTAATTAGTCAAATGCAATGAATTGTTACATATTTTGACCCTAGGAAGAGTAACATAGCGGTTTACTGCTTCAAATCAATGTTTTCTCTCGGTTTTTGCCTGTTTTCTCGGTTTAAGCTTGTTTTGGGATAAAACGAGTTTAAGTGTTCTCTAAACACTCCAAATTCATCCCGAACTCTTACAACTAGTCAATGCATTGGATTGTCATACATTCTAACCCTAGAAACAGTAACAAAGCTGTTTACTGCTTCGAATCAATGATTTCTCGGTTTTAGCCTGTTTCAGGACAAAATTGGTAAAAGTGGTGTCTAAACACTCCAAATTCAACCTGAACTCTTATAATTAGTCAAATGTATTGGCTTGATACATATTTTGACCCTAGAAAGAGTAACATAGCTGTTTACTGCTTTGAATCAATGTTTTCTCTCGGTTTTAGCCTGTTTTCTCCGTTTAAGCCTGTTTTGGGATAAAACGGGTTTTAGTGTTGTCTAAACACTCGAAATTCATCCTGAACTCTTAGAACTAGTCAATGCATTGGATTTTAACACATTCTGACCCTTAGAAATAGTAACAAAGCTGGTTACTTCTTCGAATCAATGATTTCTTGGTTTTAGCCTGTTTCGGGACAAAATGGGTAAAAGTGGTGTCGAAAAACTCCAAATTCAACCTGAACTCTTATAATTAGTCAAATCATTGGATTGTTACATATTTTGACCCTAGAAAGAGTAATATAGCGGTTTACTGCTTTGAATCAATGTTTCTCTCGGTTTTAGCCTGATTTCTTGGTTTAAGCCTGTTTTGGGATAAAACGGGTTTTAGTGTTGTCTAAACACTCGAAATTCATCCCGAACTCTTAGAACTAGTCAATGCATTGGATTTTCACACATTCTGACCCTTAGAAATAGTAACAAAGCTGGTTACTTCTTCGAATCAATGATTTCTTGGTTTTAGCCTGTTTCGGGACAAAATGGGTAAAAGTGGTGTCTCAACACTCCAAATTCAACCCCACCTCTTATAGTTAGTCAAATGCATTGGATTGTTACATATTTTGACCCTAGAAAGAGTAACATAGCTGTTTACTGCTTTGAATCAATGTTTTCTCTCGGTTTTAGCCTGTTTTCTCCGTTTAAGCCTGTTTTGGGATAAAACGGGTTTACGTGTTGTCTAAACACTCCAAATTCATCCCGAACTCTTACAATTAGTCAAATGCATTGGATTGTCAGACATTCTGACCCTAGGAACAGTAACAAAGCTGTTTAGTTCTTAGAATCAATGTTTTCTCGGTTTTAGCCTGTTTCGGGACAAAATTGGTAAAGTGGTGTCTCAACACTCCAAATTCAACCCGAACTCTTATATTTAGTCAAATGCATTGGATTGTTACATATTTTGACCCTAGAAATAGTAACATAGCTGTTTACTGCTTTGAATCAATGTTTTCTCTCGGCTTTAGCCAGTTTTCTCGGTTTAGGCCTGTTTTGGGATAAAACGGGTTTACGTGTTGTCTAAACACTCCAAATTCATCCCGAACTCTTACAATTAGTCAAATGCATTGGATTGTCAGACATTCTGACCCTAGAAACAGTAACAAAGCTGTTTACTGCTTAGAATCAACGTTTTCTCGGGTTTAGCCTGTTCCGGGAAAAAATGGGTAAAAGTGGTGTCTCAACACTCCAAATTCTACCCGAACTCTTATAATTAGTCAAATGCATTGGATTGTTACATATTTTGACCCTAGAAAGAGTAATATAGCGGTTTACTGCTTTGAATCAATGTTTTCTCTCGGTTTTAACCTGTTTTCTCGGTTTAAGCCTGTTTTGGGATAAAACGAGTTTAAGTGTTGTCTAAACACTCCAAATTCATCCCGAACTCTTACAAATAGTCAAATGCATTGGATTGTCACACATTCTGACCCTAGAAGCAGTAACAAAGCTGGTTACTGCTTAGAATCAACGTTTTCTCGGTTTTAGCCTGTTTCAGGACAAAATGGGTAAAAGTGGTGTCTCAACACTCCAAATTCAACCCGAACTCTTATAATTAGTCAAATGCATTGGATTGTTACATATTTTGACCCTAGAAAGAGTAACATAGCTGTTTACTGCTTTGAATCAATGTTTTCTCTCGGTTTTAGCCTGTTTTCTCGGTTTAAGCCTGTTTTGGGATAAAACGGGTTTACGTGTTGTCTAAACACTCCAAATTCATCCCGAACTCTTACAATTAGTCAAATGCATTGGATTGTCAGACATTCTGACCCTAGGAACAGTAACAAAGCTGTTTACTGCTTAGAATCAACGTTTTCTCGGTTTTAGCCTGTTTCGGGACAAAATGGCTATAAGTGGTATCTAAACACTCCAAATTCAACCCGAACTCTTATAATTAGTCAAATACATTTGAATGTGTTAGAATTAGTGGAAGTAGAGATAGACTTAAGAGAGTTTAGAGAGTAGAAAGCGATTCGGTAGAGAATAAGGAAGGAGATAAGATTAGTTTTTCATTCCATAAGTGTGTGTCTTACAATGTAGGCTAAAGCCTATATATAACAAGGAAACTTAGGGCTACACCCTTTACAAACCGATCGTCTAAGTGATAGGGACTGGGGGAGAGAGAAGACTAATCCAAAGGCTGATAGCGACCTGTCCTAGTCTCCTTAAACCCAACATTACCCGTGACTCCACTTGCTCTTCCTCTCTAACGGCTACAAAGGAGATTCTAGAGCCTTCTCATGGGCCTAAGACATGCAGGCCTCCTCACTATCCACACGCACACATAGATGACTCGGCCTTATTACTTAGGCGTACGGACGGTCACGGTTGCCTTGGGCTGTACGGCGGTCACGGTTGCCTTAGGCTTATTCTTGGTCAATAGAATGATACATATTATGACCCTAGAAAGGGTATCATAGCTGTTTGCGGCTTTGAATCAATGTTTTCTCACGGTTTTACCCCGCTTTCTCGGTTTAAGCCTATTTTGGGATAAAACGGGTTTAAGTGTTGTCTAAACACTCCAAATTCATCCCGAACTCTTACAACTAGTCAAATGCATTGGATTGTCACACATTCTGACCCTAGAAACAGTAACAAAGCTGTTTACTGCTTAGAATCAACGTTTTCTCGGGTTTAGCCTGTTCCGGGAAAAAATGGGTAAAAGTGGTGTCTCAACACTCCAAATTCTACCCGAACTCTTATAATTAGTCAAATGCATTGGATTGTTACATATTTTGACCCTAGAAAGAGTAATATAGCGGTTTACTGCTTTGAATCAATGTTTTCTCTCGGTTTTAACCTGTTTTCTCGGTTTAAGCCTGTTTTGGGATAAAACGAGTTTAAGTGTTGTCTAAACACTCCAAATTCATCCCGAACTCTTACAAATAGTCAAATGCATTGGATTGTCACACATTCTGACCCTAGAAGCAGTAACAAAGCTGTTTACTGCTTAGAATCAACGTTTTCTCGGTTTTAGCCTGTTTCGGGAGAAAATGGGTAAAAGTGGTGTCTCAACACTCCAAATTCAACCCGAACTCTTATAATTAGTCAAATGCATTGGATTGTTACATATTTTGACCCTAGAAAGAGTAATATAGCTGTTTACTGCTTTGAATCAATGTTTTCTCTCGGTTTTAGCCTGTTTTCTCGGTTTAAGCCTTTTTTGGGATAAAACGGGTTTACGTGTTGTCTAAACACTCCAAATTCATCCCGAACTCTTACAATTAGTCAAATGCATTGGATTGTCAGACATTCTGACCCTAGGAACAGTAACAAAGCTGTTTAGTTCTTAGAATCAATGTTTTCTCGGTTTTAGCCTGTTTCGGGACAAAATTGGTAAAGTGGTGTCTCAACACTCCAAATTCAACCCGAACTCTTATATTTAGTCAAATGCATTGGATTGTTACATATTTTGACCCTAGAAATAGTAACATAGCTGTTTACTGCTTTGAATCAATGTTTTCTCTCGGCTTTAGCCAGTTTTCTCGGTTTAAGCCTGTTTTGGGATAAAACGGGTTTAAGTGTTGTCTAAATACTCCAATTTCATCCCTAACTCTTAGAATTAGTCAATGCATTGGATTGTCACACATTCTGACCCTAGAAACAGTAATAAATCTGTTTACAGCTTAGAATCAACGTTTTCTCGGTTTTAGCCTGTTTCGGGACAAAATGGGTAAAAATAGTTTCTAAACACTCCAAATTCTACCCGAACTCTTTTAATTAGTCAAATGCAATGAATTGTTACATATTTTGACCCTAGGAAGAGTAACATAGCGGTTTACTGCTTCAAATCAATGTTTTCTCTCGGTTTTTGCCTGTTTTCTCGGTTTAAGCTTGTTTTGGGATAAAACGAGTTTAAGTGTTCTCTAAACACTCCAAATTCATCCCGAACTCTTACAACTAGTCAATGCATTGGATTGTCATACATTCTAACCCTAGAAACAGTAACAAAGCTGTTTACTGCTTCGAATCAATGATTTCTCGGTTTTAGCCTGTTTCAGGACAAAATTGGTAAAAGTGGTGTCTAAACACTCCAAATTCAACCTGAACTCTTATAATTAGTCAAATGTATTGGCTTGATACATATTTTGACCCTAGAAAGAGTAACATAGCTGTTTACTGCTTTGAATCAATGTTTTCTCTCGGTTTTAGCCTGTTTTCTCCGTTTAAGCCTGTTTTGGGATAAAACGGGTTTTAGTGTTGTCTAAACACTCGAAATTCATCCTGAACTCTTAGAACTAGTCAATGCATTGGATTTTAACACATTCTGACCCTTAGAAATAGTAACAAAGCTGGTTACTTCTTCGAATCAATGATTTCTTGGTTTTAGCCTGTTTCGGGACAAAATGGGTAAAAGTGGTGTCGAAAAACTCCAAATTCAACCTGAACTCTTATAATTAGTCAAATCATTGGATTGTTACATATTTTGACCCTAGAAAGAGTAATATAGCGGTTTACTGCTTTGAATCAATGTTTCTCTCGGTTTTAGCCTGATTTCTTGGTTTAAGCCTGTTTTGGGATAAAACGGGTTTTAGTGTTGTCTAAACACTCGAAATTCATCCCGAACTCTTAGAACTAGTCAATGCATTGGATTTTCACACATTCTGACCCTTAGAAATAGTAACAAAGCTGGTTACTTCTTCGAATCAATGATTTCTTGGTTTTAGCCTGTTTCGGGACAAAATGGGTAAAAGTGGTGTCTCAACACTCCAAATTCAACCCCACCTCTTATAGTTAGTCAAATGCATTGGATTGTTACATATTTTGACCCTAGAAAGAGTAACATAGCTGTTTACTGCTTTGAATCAATGTTTTCTCTCGGTTTTAGCCTGTTTTCTCCGTTTAAGCCTGTTTTGGGATAAAACGGGTTTACGTGTTGTCTAAACACTCCAAATTCATCCCGAACTCTTACAATTAGTCAAATGCATTGGATTGTCAGACATTCTGACCCTAGGAACAGTAACAAAGCTGTTTAGTTCTTAGAATCAATGTTTTCTCGGTTTTAGCCTGTTTCGGGACAAAATTGGTAAAGTGGTGTCTCAACACTCCAAATTCAACCCGAACTCTTATATTTAGTCAAATGCATTGGATTGTTACATATTTTGACCCTAGAAATAGTAACATAGCTGTTTACTGCTTTGAATCAATGTTTTCTCTCGGCTTTAGCCAGTTTTCTCGGTTTAAGCCTGTTTTGGGATAAAACGGGTTTAAGTGTTGTCTAAACACTCCAATTTCATCCCTAACTCTTAGAATTAGTCAATGCATTGGATTGTCACACATTCTGACCCTAGAAACAGTAATAAATCTGTTTACAGCTTAGAATCAACGTTTTCTCGGTTTTAGCCTGTTTCGGGACAAAATGGGTAAAAATAGTGTCTAAACACTCCAAATTCTACCCGAACTCTTTTAATTAGTCAAATGCAATGAATTGTTACATATTTTGACCCTAGGAAGAGTAACATAGCGGTTTACTGCTTCAAATCAATGTTTTCTCTCGGTTTTTGCCTGTTTTCTCGGTTTAAGCTTGTTTTGGGATAAAACGAGTTTAAGTGTTCTCTAAACACTCCAAATTCATCCCGAACTCTTACAACTAGTCAATGCATTGGATTGTCACACATTCTAACCCTAGAAACAGTAACAAAGCTGTTTACTGCTTCGAATCAATGATTTCTCGGTTTTAGCCTGTTTCAGGACAAAATTGGTAAAAGTGGTGTCTAAACACTCCAAATTCAACCTGAACTCTTATAATTAGTCAAATGTATTGGCTTGATACATATTTTGACCCTAGAAAGAGTAACATAGCTGTTTACTGCTTTGAATCAATGTTTTCTCTCGGTTTTAGCCTGTTTTCTCCGTTTAAGCCTGTTTTGGGATAAAACGGGTTTTAGTGTTGTCTAAACACTCGAAATTCATCCTGAACTCTTAGAACTAGTCAATGCATTGGATTTTAACACATTCTGACCCTTAGAAATAGTAACAAAGCTGGTTACTTCTTCGAATCAATGATTTCTTGGTTTTAGCCTGTTTCGGGACAAAATGGGTAAAAGTGGTGTCGAAAAACTCCAAATTCAACCTGAACTCTTATAATTAGTCAAATCATTGGATTGTTACATATTTTGACCCTAGAAAGAGTAATATAGCGGTTTACTGCTTTGAATCAATGTTTCTGTCGGTTTTAGCCTGATTTCTTGGTTTAAGCCTGTTTTGGGATAAAACGGGTTTTAGTGTTGTCTAAACACTCGAAATTCATCCCGAACTCTTAGAACTAGTCAATGCATTGGATTTTCACACATTCTGACCCTTAGAAATAGTAACAAAGCTGGTTACTTCTTCGAATCAATGATTTCTTGGTTTTAGCCTGTTTTGGGACAAAATGGGTAAAAGTGGTGTCTCAACACTCCAAATTCAACCCCACCTCTTATAGTTAGTCAAATGCATTGGATTGTTACATATTTTGACCCTAGAAAGAGTAACATAGCTGTTTACTGCTTTGAATCAATGTTTTCTCTCGGTTTTAGCCTGTTTTCTCCGTTTAAGCCTGTTTTGGGATAAAACGGGTTTACGTGTTGTCTAAACACTCGAAATTCATCCCGAACTCTTAGAACTAGTCAATGCAATTGATTTTCAGACATTCTGACCCTTAGAAATAGTAACAAAGCTGGTTACTTCTTCGAATCAACGTTTTCTCGGTTTTAGCCTGTTTCGGGACAAAATGGCTTAAAGTGGTGTCTCAACACTCCAAATTCAACCCGAACTCTTATGATTAGTCAAATACATATGATTGTTACATATTTTGACCCTAGAAAGAGTAATATAGCGGTTTACGGCTCTGAATCAATGTTTTCTCTCGGTTTTAGCCTGTTTTCTCAGTTTAAGCCTGTTTTGGGATAAAACGGGTTTAAGTGTTGTCTAAACACTCCAAATTCATCTCAAACTCTTACAAATAGTCAAATGCATTGGATTGTCACACATTCTGACCCTAGAAGCAGTAACAAAGCTGTTTACTGCTTAGAATCAACGTTTTCTTGGTTTTAGCCTGTTTCGGGAGAAAATGGGTAAAAGTGGTGTCTCAACACTCCAAATTCTACCCGAACTCTTTTAATTTGTCAAATGCAATGAATTGTTACATATTTTGACCCTAGGAAGAGTAACATAGCGGTTTACTGCTTCAAATCAATGTTTTCTCTCGGTTTTTGCCTGTTTTCTCGGTTTAAGCCTGTTTTGGGATAAAACGAGTTTAAGTGTTGTCTAAACACTCCAAATTCATCTCAAACTCTTAGAACTATTCAATGCATTGGATTGTCACACATTCTAACCCTAGAAACAGTAACAAAGCTGTTTACTACTTCAAATCAATGATTTCTCGGTTTTAGCTTGTTTCGGGACAAAATGGCTAAAAGTGGTATCTAAACACTCCAAATTCAACCCGAACTCTTATAATTAGTCAAATACATTTGAATAATACATATTATGACCCTAGAAAGGGTATCATAGCTGTTTGCGGCTTTGAATCAATGTTTTCTCACGGTTTTACCCCGCTTTCTCGGTTTAAGCCTGTTTTGGGATAAAACGGGTTTAAGTGTTGTCTAAACACTCCAAATTCACCTCGAACTCTTACAACTAGTCAAATGCAGTAACAAAGCTGTTTACTGCCTAGGAGCAACGTTTTCTCGGGTTTAGCCTGTTCCGGGAAAAAATGGGTAAAACTCGTGTCTCAACACTCCAAATTCTACCCGAACTCTTATAGTTAGTCAAATGCATTGGATTGTTACATATTTTGGCCCTAGAAAGAGTAATATAGCGGTTTACTGCTTTGAATCAATGTTTTCTCTCGGTTTTCACCTGTTTTCTCGGTTTAAGCCTTTTTTGGGATAAAACGAGTTTAAGTGTTGTCTAAACACTCCAAATTCATCCCAAACTCTTACAAATAGTCAAATGCATTGGATTGTCATACATTCTGACCCTAGAAGCAGTAACAAAGCTGTTTACTGCTTAGAATCAACGTTTTCTCGGTTTTAGCCTGTTTCGGGAGAAAATGGGTAAAAGTGGTGTCTCAACACGCCAAATTCAACCCGAACTCTTATAATTAGTCAAATGCATTGGATTGTTACATATTTTGACCCTAGAAAGAGTAACATAGCTGTTTACTGCTTTGAATCAATGTTTTCTCTCGGTTTTAGCCTGTTTTCTCGGTTTAAGCCTGTTTTGGGATAAAACGGGTTTACGTGTTGTGTAAACACTCCAAATTCATCCCGAACTCTTACAATTAGTCAAATGCATTGGATTGTCAGACATTCTGACCCTAGGAACAGTAAAAATCTGTTTACTGCTTAGAATCAACGTTTTCTCGGTTTTAGCCTGTTTCGGGAGAAAATGGGTAAAAGTGGTGTCTCAACACTCCAAATGCAACCCGAACTCTTATAATTAGTCAAAAGCATTGGATTGTTACATATTTTGACCCTAGAAAGAGTAACATAGTTGTTTACTGCTTTGCATCAATGTTTTCTCTCGATTTTAGCCTGTTTTCTCGGTTTAAGCCTGTTTTGGGATAAAACGGGTTTACGTGTTGTCTAAACACTCCAAATTCATCCCGAACTCTTACAATTAGTCAAATGCATTGGATTGTCAGACATTCTGACCCTAGGAACAGTAACAAAGCTGTTTACTGCTTAGAATCAACGTTTTCTCGGTTTTAGCCTGTCTCGGGACAAAATGGGTAAAGTAGTGTCTCAACACTCCAAATTCAACCCGAACTCTTATGATTAGTCAAATACATTGGATTGTTACATATTTTGACAGTAGAAAGAGTAATATAGCGGTTTATAGCTTTGAATCAATGTTTTCTCTCGGTTTTAGCCTGTTTTCTCAGTTGAAGCCTGTTTTGGGATAAAACGGGTTTAAGTGTTGTCTAAACACTCCAAATTCATCTCAAACTCTTAGAACTAGTCAATGCATTGGATTGTCACACATTCTGACCCTAGAAACAGTAACAAAGCTGTTTACTGCTTCGAATCAATGATTTCTCGGTTTTAGCTTGTTTCGGGACAAAATGGCTAAAAGTGGTATCTAAACACTCCAAATTCAACCCGAACTCTTATAATTAGTCAAATATATTTGAATGATACATATTATGACCCTAGAAAGGGTATCATAGCTGTTTGCGGCTTTGAATCAATGTTTTCTCACGGTTTTACCCCGCTTTCTCAGTTTAAGCCTGTTTTGGGATAAAACGGGTTTAAGTGTTGTCTAAACACTCCAAATTCATCCCGAACTCTTACAACTAGTCAAATGCATTGGATTGTCACACATTCTGACCCTAGAAACAGTAACAAAGCTGTTTACTGCTTAGAATCAACGTTTTCTCGGGTTTAGCCTGTTCCGGGAAAAAATGGGTAAAAGTGGTGTCTCAACACTCCAAATTCAACCCCAACTCTTATAGTTAGTCAAATGCATTGGATTGTTACATATTTTGACCCTAGAAAGAGTAACATAGCTGTTTACTGCTTTGAATCAATGTTTTCTCTCGATTTTAGCCTGTTTTCTCCGTTTAAGCCTGTTTTGGGATAAAACGGGTTTACGTGTTGTCTAAACACTCGAAATTCATCCTGAACTCTTAGAACTAGTCAATGCATTGGATTTTCAGACATTCTGACCCTTAGAAATAGTAACAAAGCTGGTTACTTCTTCGAATCAACGTTTTCTTGGTTTTAGCCTGTTTCGGGACAAAATGGGTAAAGTGGTGTCTCAACACTACAAATTCAACCCGAACTCTTATGATTAGTCAAATACATTTGATTGTTACATATTTTGACCCTAGAAAGATTAATATAGCGGTTTACGGCTTTGAATCAATGTTTTCTCTCGGTTTTAGCCTGTTTTCTCGGTTTAAGCCTGTTTTGGGATAAAACGGGTTTACGTGTTGTCTAAATACTCCAAATTCATCCCGAACTCTTACAATTAGTCAAATGCATTGGATTGTCAGATATTCTGACCCTAGGAACAGTAACAAAGCTGTTTACTGCTTAGAATCAACGTTTTCTCGGTTTTAGCCTGTCTCGGGACAAAATGGGTAAAGTAGTGTCTCAACACTCCAAATTCAACCCGAACTCTTATGATTAGTCAAATACATTGGATTGTTACATATTTTGACCCTAGAAAGAGTAATATAGCGGTTTATAGCTTTGAATCAATGTTTTCTCTCGGTTTTAGCCTGTTTTCTCAGTTGAAGCCTGTTTTGGGATAAAACGGGTTTAAGTGTTGTCTAAACACTCCAAATTCATCTCAAACTCTTAGAACTAGTCAATGCATTGGATTGTCACACATTCTGACCCTAGAAACAGTAACAAAGCTGTTTACTGCTTCGAATCAATGATTTCTCGGTTTTAGCTTGTTTCGGGACAAAATGGCTAAAAGTGGTATCTAAACACTCCAAATTCTACCCGAACTCTTATAATTAGTCAAATATATTTGAATGATACATATTATGACCCTAGAAAGGGTATCATAGCTGTTTGCGGCTTTGAATCAATGTTTTCTCACGGTTTTACCCCGCTTTCTCGGTTTAAGCCTGTTTTGGGATAAAACGAAGTGTTGTCTAAACACTCCAAATTCACCCCGAACTCTTACAACTAGTCAAATGCATTGGATTGTCACACATTCTGACCCTAGAAACAGTAACAAAGCTGTTTACTGCTTAGAATCAACGTTTTCTCGGGTTTAGCTTTTTCCGGGAAAAAATGGGTAAAAGTGGTGTCTCAACACTCCAAATTCTACCCGAACTCTTATAATTAGTCAAATGCATTGGATTGTTACATATTTTGACCCTAGAAAGAGTAATATAGCGGTTTACTGCTTTGAATCAATGTTTTCTCTCGATTTTCACCTGTTTTCTCGGTTTAAGCCTGTTTTGGGATAAAACGAGTTTAAGTGTTGTCTAAACACTCCAAATTCATCTCGAACTCTTCGAACTATTCAATGCATTGGATTGTCACACATTCTAACCGTAGAAACAGTAACAAAGCTGTTTACTGCTTCGAATCAATGATTTCTCGGTTTTAGCTTGTTTCGGGACAAAATGGGTAAAAGTGGTATCTAAACACTCCAAATTCAACCCGAATTCTTATAATTAGTCAAATACATTTGAATGATACATATTATGACCCTAGAAAGGGTATCATAGCTGTTTGCGGCTTTGAATCAATGTTTTCTCACGGTTTTACCCCGCTTTCTCGGTTTAAGCCTGTTTTGGGATAAAACGAAGTGTTGTCTAAACACTCCAAATTCACCCCGAACTCTTACAACTAGTCAAATGCATTGGATTGTCACACATTCTGACCCTAGAAACAGTAACAAAGCTGTTTACTGCTTAGAATCAACGTTTTCTCGGGTTTAGCCTGTTCTGGGAAAAAATGGGTAAAAGTGGTGTCTCAACACTCCAAATTCTACCCGAACTCTTATAATTAGTCAAATGCATTGGATTGTTACATATTTTGACCCTAGAAAGAGTAATATAGCGGTTTACTGCTTTGAATCAATGTTTTCTCTCGGTTTTCACCTGTTTTCTCGGTTTAAGCCTGTTTTGGGATAAAATGAGTTTAAGTGTTGTCTAAACACTCCAAATTCATCCCAAACTCTTACAAATAGTCAAATGCATTGGATTGTCACATATTCTGACCCTAGAAGCAGTAACAAAGCTGTTTACTGCTTAGAATCAACGTTTTCTCGGTTTTAGCCTGTTTCGGGAGAAAATGGGTAAAAGTGGTGTCTCAACACTCCAAATTCAACCCAAACTCTTATAATTAGTCAAATGCATTGGATTGTTACATATTTTGACCCTAGAAAGAGTAACATAGCTGTTTACTGCTTTGAATCAATGTTTTCTCTCGGTTTTAGCCTGTTTTCTCGGTTTAAGCCTGTTTTGGGATAAAACGGGTTTACCTGTTGTCTAAACACTCCAAATTCATCCCGAACTCTTACAATTAGTCAAATGCATTGGATTGTCAGACATTCTGACCCTAGGAACAGTAACAAAGCTGTTTACTGCTTAGAATCAACGTTTTCTCGGTTTTAGCCTGTTTCGGGAGAAAATGGGTAAAAGTGGTGTCTCAACACTCCAAATGCAACCCGAACTCTTATAATTAGTCAAATGCATTGGATTGTTACATATTTTGACCCTAGAAAGAGTAACATAGTTGTTTACTGCTTTGAATCAATGTTTTCTCTCGGTTTTAGCCTGTTTTCTCGGTTTAAGCCTGTTTTGGGATAAAACGGGTTTACGTGTTGTCTAAACAGTCCAAATTCATCCCGAACTCTTACAATTAGTCAAATGCATTGGATTGTCAGACATTCTGACCCTAGGAACAGTAACAAAGCTGTTTACTGCTTAGAATCAACGTTTTCTCGGTTTGAGCCTGTCTCGGGACAAAATGGGTAAAGTGGTGTCTCAACACTCCAAATTCAACCTGAACTCTTATGATTAGTCAAATACATTGGATTGTTACATATTTTGACCCTAGAAAGAGTAATATAGCGGTTTACAGCTTTGAATCAATGTTTTCTCTCGGTTTTAGCCTGTTTTCTCAGTTTAAGCCTGTTTTGGGATAAAACAGGTTTAAGTGTTGTCTAAACACTCCAAATTCATCTCAAACTCTTAGAACTAGTCAATGCATTGGATTGTCACACATTCTGACCCTAGAAACAGTAACAAAGCTGTTTACTGCTTCGAATCAATGATTTCTCGGTTTTAGCTTGTTTCGGGACAAAATGGCTAAAAGTGGTATCTAAACACTCCAAATTCAACCCGAACTCTTATAATTAGTCAAATACAATTGAATGATACATATTATGACCCTAGAAAGGGTATCATAGCTGTTTGCGGCTTTGAATCAATGTTTTCTCACGGTTTTACCCCGCTTTCTCGGTTTAAGCCTGTTTTGGGATAAAACGGGTTTAAGTGTTGTCTAAACACTCCAAATTCATCCCGAACTCTTACAACTAGTCAAATGCATTGGATTGTCACACATTCTGACCCTAGAAACAGTAACAAAGCTGTTTACTTCTTAGAATCAACGTTTTCTCGGGTTTAGCCTGTTCCGGGAAAAAATGGGTAAAAGTGGTGTCTCAACACTCCAAATTCTACCCGAACTCTTATAATTAGTCAAATGCATTGGCTTGTTACATATTTTGACCCTAGAAAGAGTAATATAGCGGTTTACAGCTTTGAATCAATGTTTTCTCTCGGTTTTACCCCGCTTTCACGGTTTAAACCTGTTTTGGGATAAAACGGGTTTAAGTGTTCTCTAAACACTCCAAATTCATCCCGAACTCTTACAACTAGTCAATGCATTGGATTGTCACACATTCTAACCCTAGAAACAGTAACAAAGCTGTTTACTGCTTCGAATCAATGATTTCTCGGTTTTAGCCTGTTTCAGGACAAAATTGGTAAAAGTGGTGTCTAAACACTCCAAATTCAACCTGAACTCTTATAATTAGTCCAATGTATTGGCTTGATACATATTTTGACCCTAGAAAGAGTAACATAGCTGTTTATTGCTTTGAATCAATGTTTTCTCTCGGTTTTAGCCTGTTTTCTCCGTTTAAGCCTGTTTTGGGATAAAACGGGTTTTAGTGTTGTCTAAACACTCGAAATTCATCCCGAACTCATAGAACTAGTCAATGCATTGGATTTTAACACATTCTGACCCTTAGAAATAGTAACAAAGCTGGTTACTTCTTCGAATCAATGATTGCTTGGTTTTAGCCTGTTTCGGGACAAAATGGGTAAAAGTGGTGTCGAAAAACTCCAAATTCAACCTGAACTCTTATAATTAGTCAAATACATTGGATTGTTACATATTTTGACCCTAGAAAGAGTAATATAGCGGTTTACTGCTTTGAATCACTGTTTCTCTCGGTTTTAGCCTGATTTCTCGGTTTAAGCCTGTTTTGGGATAAAACGGGTTTTAGTGTTGTCTAAACACTCGAAATTCATCCCGAACTCTTAGAACTAGTCAATGCATTGGATTTTCACACATTCTGACCCTTAGAAATAGTAACAAAGCTGGTTACTTCTTCGACTCAATGATTTCTTGGTTTTAGCCTGTTTCGGGACAAAATGGGTAAAAGTGGTGTCTAAACACTCCAAATTCAACCCGAACTATTTTAATTAGTCAAATGCAATGAATTGTTACATATTTTGACCCTAAAAAGAGTAACATAGTGGTTTGCTGCTTCAAATAAATGCTTTCTCTCGGTTTTTGCCTGTTTTCTCGGTTTAAGCCTGTTTTGGGATAAAACGGGTTTAAGTGTTGTCTAAACACTCCAATTTCTTCCCGAACTCTTAGAATTAGTCAATGCATTGGATTGTCACACATTTTGATCCTAGAAACAGTAACAAAGCTGTTTACAGCTTAGAATCAACGTTTTCTCGGTTTTAGCCTGTTTCAGGACAAAATGGGTAAAAATAGTGTCTAAACACTCCAAATTCTACCCGAACTCTTTTAATTAGTCAAATGCAATGAATTGTTATATATTTTGACCCTAGGAAGAGTAACATAGCGGTTTACTGCTTCAAATCAAGTTTTTCTCTCGGTTTTTGCCTGTTTTCTCGGTTTAAGCCTGTTTTGGGATAAAACGAGTTTAAGTGTTGTCTAAACACTCCAAATTCATCCCGAACTCTTACAACTAGTCAAATGCATTGGATTGTCACTCATTCTGACCCTAGAGGCAGTAACAAAGCTATTTACTGCTTAGAATCAACGTTTTCTCGGTTTTAGCCTGTTTCAGGACAAAATGGGTAAAAGTGGTGTCTCAACATCCCCAAATTCAACCTGATCTCTTATAATTAGTCAGATGCATTAGATTATTACATATTTTGACCCTAGAAAGAGTAATATAGCGGTTTACTGCTTTGAATCAATGTTTTCTCTCGGTTTTAGCCTGTTTTCTCGGTTTAAGCCTGTTTTGGGATAAAACGGGTTTTAGTGTTGTCTAAACACTCGAAATTCATCCCGAACTCTTAGTACTAGTCAATGCATTGGATTTTCGAACATTCTGACCCTTAGAAATAGTAACAAAGCTGGTTACTTCTTCGAATCAATGATTTCTTGGTTTTAGCCTGTTTCTGGACAAAATGGGTAAAAGTGGTGTCGAAAAACTCCAAATTCAACCTGAACTCTTATAATTAGTCAAATACATTGGATTGTTACATATTTTGACCCTAGAAAGAGTAATCTAGCGGTTTACGGCTTTGAATCAATGTTTTCTCTCGGTTTTAGCCTGTTTTCTCGGTTTAAGCCTGTTTTGGGATAAAACAGGTTTAAGTTTTGTCTAAATACTCCAACTTCATCCCGAACTCTTACAATTAGTCAAATGCATTGGATTGTCAGACATTCTGACCCTAGGAACAGTAACAAAGCTGTTTACTGCTTAGAATCAACGTTTTCTCGGTTTTAGCCTGTTTCGGGACAAAATGGGTAAAGTGGTGTCTCAACACTCCAAATTCAACCCGAACTCTTATGATTAGTCAAATACATTGGATTGTTACATATTTTGACCCTAGAAAGAGTAATATAGCGGTTTACGGCTTTGAATCAATGTTTTCTCTCGGTTTTAGCCTGTTTTCTCAGTTTAAGCCTGTTTTGGGATAAAACGGGTTTAAGTGTTGTCTAAACACTCCAAATTCATCTCAAACTCTTAGAACTAGTCAATGCATTGGATTGTCACACATTCTGACCCTAGAAACAGTAACAAAGCTGTTTACTGTTTCGAATCAATGATTTCTCGGTTTTAGCTTGTTTCGGGACAAAATGGCTAAAAGTGGTATCTAAACACTCCAAATTCAACCCGAACTCTTATAATTAGTCAAATACATTTGAATGATACATATTATGACCCTAGAAAGGGTATCATAGCTGTTTGCGGCTTTGAATCAACGTTTTCTCGGGTTTAGCCTGTTCCGGGAAAAAATGGGTAAAAGTGGTGTCTCAACACTCCAAATTCAACCCCAACTCTTATAGTTAGTCAAATGCATTGGATTGTTACATATTTTGACCCTAGAAAGAGTAACATAGCTGTTTACTGCTTTGAATCAATGTTTTCTCTCGGTTTTAGCCTGTTTTCTCCGTTTAAGCCTGTTTTGGGATAAAACGGGTTTACGTGTTGTCTAAACACTCGAAATTCATCCCGAAGTCTTAGAACTAGTCAATGCATTGGATTTTCAGACATTCTAACCCTTAGAAATAGTAACAAAGCTGGTTACTTCTTCGAATCAACGTTTTCTCGGTTTTAGCCTGTTTCGGGACAAAATGGGTAAAGTGGTGTCTCAACACTCCAAATTCAACCCGAACTCTTATGATTAGTCAAATACATTTGATTGTTACATATTTTGACCCTAGAAAGAGTAATATAGCGGTTTACGGCTTTGAATCAATGTTTTCTCTCGGTTTTAGCCTGTTTTCTCAGTTTAAGCCTGTTTTGGGATAAAACGGGTTTAAGTGTTGTCTAAACACTCCAAATTCATCTCAAACTCTTACAAATAGTCAAATGCATTGGATTGTAACACATTCTGACCCTAGAAGCAGTAACAAAGCTGTTTACTGCTTAGAATCAACGTTTTCTCGGTTTTAGCCTGTTTCGGGAGAAAATGGGTAAAAGTGGTGTCTCAACACTCCAAATTCTACCCGAACTCTTTTAATTAGTCAAATACAATGAATTGTTACATATTTTGACCCTAGGAAGAGTAACATAGCGGTTTACTGCTTCAAATCAATGTTTTCTCTCGGTTTTTGCCTGTATTCTCGGTTTAAGCCTGTTTTGGGATAAAACGAGTTTAAGTGTTGTCTAAACACTCCAAATTCATCTCGAACTCTTAGAACTAGTCAATGCATTGGATTGTCACACATTCTGACCCTAGAAACAGTAACAAAGCTGTTTACTGTTTCGAATCAATGATTTCTCGGTTTTAGCTTGTTTCGGGACAAAATGGCTAAAAGTGGTATCTAAACACTCCAAATTCAACCCGAACTCTTATAATTAGTCAAATACATTTGAATAATACATATTATGACCCTAGAAAGGGTATCATAGCTGTTTGCGGCTTTGAACCAATGTTTTCTCACGGTTTTACCCCGCTTTCTCGGTTTAAGCCTGTTTTGGGATAAAACGGGTTTAAGTGTTGTCTAAACACTCCAAATTCATCCCGAACTCTTACAACTAGTCAAATGCATTGGATTGTCACACATTCTGACCCTAGAAACAGTAACAAAGCTGTTTACTGCTTAGAATCAACGTTTTCTCGGGTTTAGCCTGTTCCGGGAAAAAATGGGTAAAAGTGGTGTCTCAACACTCCAAATTCTACCCGAACTCTTATAATTAGTCAAATGCATTGGATTGTTACATATTTTTGACCCTAGAAAGAGTAATATAGCGGTTTACTGCTTTGAATCAATGTTTTCTCTCGGTTTTCACCTGTTTTCTCGGTTTAAGCCTGTTTTGGGATAAAACGAGTTTAAGTGTTGTCTAAACACTCCAAATTCATCCCAAACTCTTAGAAATAGTCAAATGCATTGGATTGTCACACATTCTGACCCTAGAAGCAGTAACAAAGCTGTTTACTGCTTAGAATCAACGTTTTCTCGGTTTTAGCCTGTTTCAGGAGAAAATGGGTAAAAGTGGTGTCTCAACACTCCAAATTCAACCCGAACTCTTATAATTAGTCAAATGCATTGGATTGTTACATATTTTGACCCTAGAAAGAGTAACATAGCTGTTTACTGCTTTGAATCAATGTTTTCTCTCGGTTTTAGCCTGTTTTCTCGGTTTAAGCCTGTTTGGGGATAAAACGGGTTTACGTGTTGTCTAAACACTCCAAATTCATCCCGAACTCTTACAATTAGTCAAATGCATTGGATTGTCAGACATTCTGACCCTAGGAACAGTAACAAAGCTGTTTACTGCTTAGAATCAACGTTTTCTCGGTTTTAGCCTGTTTCGGGACAAAATGGGTAAAAATAGTGTCTAAACACTCCAAATTCTACCCGAACTCTTTTAATTAGTCAAATGCAATGAATTGTTAGATATTTTGACCCTAGGAAGAGTAACATAGCGGTTTACTGCTTCAAATCAATGTTTTCTCTCGGTTTTTGCCTGTTTTCTCGGTTTAAGCCTGTTTTGGGATAAAACGAGTTTAAGTGTTGTCTAAACACTCCAAATTCATCTCGAACTCTTAGAACTATTCAATGCATTGGATTGTCACACATTCTAACCCTAGAAACAGTAACAAAGCTGTTTACTGCTTCGAATCAATGATTTCTCGGTTTTAGCCTATTTCAGGACAAAATGGGTAAAAGTGGTGTCTAAACACTCCAAATTCAACCTGAACTCTTATAATTAGTCAAATGTATTGGCTTGATACATATTTTGACCCTAGAAAGAGTAACATAGCTGTTTACTGCTTCGAATCAATGATTTCTTGATTTTAGCCTGTTTCAGGACAAAATTGGTAAAAGTGGTGTCTAAACACTCCAAATTCAACCTGAACTCTTATAATTAGTCAAATGTATTGGCTTGATACATATTTTGACCCTAGAAAGAGTAACATAGCTGTTTACTGCTTTGAATCAATGTTTTCTCTCGGTTTTAGCCTGTTTTCTCGGTTTAAGCCTGTTTAGGGATAAAACGGGTTTTAGTGTTGTCTAAACACTCGAAATTCATCCCGAACTCTTAGAACTAGTCAATGCATTGGATTTTCACACATTCTGACCCTTAGAAATAGTAACAAAGCTGGTTACTTCTTCGAATCAATGATTTCTTGGTTTTAGCCTGTTTCGGGACAAAATGGGTAAAAGTGGTGTCGAAAAACTCCAAATTCCACCTGAACTAATATAATTAGTCAAATACATTGGGGTGTTACATATTTTGACCCTAGAAAGAGTAACATAGCTGTTTACTGCTTTGAATCAATGTTTTCTCTCGGTTTTAGCCTGTTTTCTCGGTTTAAGCCTGTTTTGGGATAAAACGGGTTTAAGTGTTCTCTAAACACTCCAAATTCATCCCGAACTCTTACAACTAGTCAATGCATTGGATTGTCACACATTCTAACCCTAGAAACAGTAACAAAGGTGTTTACTGCTTCGAATCAATGATTTCTCGGTTTTAGCCTGTTTCAGGACAAAATGGGTAAAAGTGGGGTCTAAACACTCCAAATTCAACCTGAACTCTTATAATTAGTCAAATGTATTGGCTTGATACATATTTTGACCCTAGAAAGAGTAACATAGCTGTTTACTGCTTTGAATCAATGTTTTCTCTCGGTTTTAGCCTGTTTTCTCGGTTTAAGCCTGTTTTGGGATAAAACGGGTTTTAGTGTTGTCTAAACACTCGAAATTCATCCCGAACTCTTAGAACTAGTCAATGCATTGGATTTTCACACATTCTGACCCTTAGAAATAGTAACAAAGCTGGTTACTTCTTCGAATCAATGATTTCTTGGTTTTAGCCTGTTTCGGGACAAAATGGGTAAAAGTGGTGTCGAAAAACTCCAAATTCAACCTGAACTCTTATAATTAGTCAAATACATTGGATTGTTACATATTTTGACCCTAGAAAGAGTAATATAGCGGTTTACGGCTTTGAATCAATGTTTTCTCTCGGTTTTAGCCTGTTTTCTCGGTTTAAGCCTGTTTTGGGATAAAACGTGTTAAAGTGTTGTCTAAACACTCCAAATTCATCTCGAACTCTTAGAACTAGTCAATGCATTGGATTGTCACATATTCTAACCCTAGAAACAGTAACAAAGCTGTTTACTGCTTCGAATCAATGATTTCTCGGTTTTAGCTTGTGTCGGGACAAAATGGCTAAAAGTGGTATCTAAACACTCCAAATTCAACCCGAACTCTTATAATTAGTCAAATACATTTGAATGATACATATTGTGACTCTAGAAAGGGTAACATAGCTGTTTGCGGCTTTGAATCAATGTTTTCTCTCGGTTTTAACCTGTTTTCTCGGTTTAAGCCTGTTTTGGGATAAAACGGGTTTTAGTGTTGTCTAAACACTCGAAATTCATCCCGAACTCTTACAATTAGTCAAATGCATTGGATTGTCAGACATTCTGACCCTAGGAACAGTAACAAAGCTGTTTACTGCTTAGAATCAACGTTTTCTCGGTTTTAGCCTGTTTCGGGACAAAATGGGTAAAGTGGTGTCTCAACACTCCAAATTCAACCCGAACTTTTATATTTAGTCAAATGCATTGTATTGTTACATATTTTGACCCTAGAAATAGTAACATAGCTGTTTACTGCTTTGAATCAATGTTTTCTCTCGGCTTTAGCCAGTTTTCTCGGTTTAAGCCTGTTTTGGGATAAAACGGGTTTAAGTGTTGTCTAAACACTCCAATTTCATCCCTAACTCTTAGAATTAGTCAATGCATTGGATTGTCACACATTCTGACCCTAGAAACAGTAACAAATCTTTCTACAGCTTAGAATCAACATTTTCTTGGTTTTAGCCTGTTTCGGGACAAAATGGGTAAAAATAGTGTCTAAACACTCCAAATTCTACCCGAACTCTTTTAATTAGTCAAATGCAATGAATTGTTACATATTTTGACCCTAGGAAGAGTAACATAGCGGTTTACTGCTTTGAATCAATGTTTTCTCTCGGTTTTTGTATTGAACCGGATGAAGAAGTCACACACCTAGGAGTTCACTCGCCACTCTCCATCAAGAAACAAATGTGCAAAGTCCGGGTCAAGTTATCAAGACCACAGCGTGTGCATAATCCGGGTCATAAGTTATCAAGATCAAGTTGTGCTAAACTGAGGTTAAACTACCAAAGAAGAATGTGCAAACCTCGGGTCAGTATTGAAGATGAAGTTGTGCAAATGTAGGGTCAACATATGTGATAAAGATGTGCAAACCTAGGGCCAATGAATGGAGTGAAGAAGGCCCTAGGATTCAAATAGAGTTTGGGCGGCAAAAGGTGGTCTCATGTGAGTTTGGAGACAATGCAAGTTGCAAGGAGTCACATGTGACCTAAAGATCCGTTCAGGAGCTGTCTCTATCAATATTAGGCGTCCAACAAAGGTGAAAGATCATATGTGGCTATTAGAGAAAGAAGGAACAAGTAGGAGATTCACATGTGGGCTTAAGAGGTCACTTTGGAGCTGTCACTGTCCACACACTTGGGACCAGCTTCCCTCTCTCTTCATGTCACTTTCTACACACCAAAATGTATATATATGTATGTATATGTGGCCGTTGCAATTAGGTTTTAGAAGGGAGACACATATCCCATTTATTCCTTGTATAAATATGTAACTCTTATCATTAATAAAGACAAGCTCTCCAATGGGGAGTTTTTCCCTTTACTAAACTCGTCTCTTTACACTCAAATGGGTAGAATCTAGTCTTGATAATCTCATGGAGAGACCAAGCTTTGGCAATGCTTGGTCTCCACCTTTCTTTCATTCCATTCTCTACACTATTCTCTAAACTATTCTAAAGGGTTATTGGGTTATCTTTGGTGTGAGAGTGCTGTTGCCTCTCATACTTATTCTTGAGTATGCACAGCTTATATTGGCGTGTATAACTCCTTCTTTACCTTAAGAACACTCTCATTGAGTTGTATCTTAAAGGCTTTACACATGAACACACCAATTCCACTTTAAGTGTTCTTGTGAGTTTATATTGGAGTAGAGTGTATCTTGCCGCTCACTCTCTCTAAATTATAACATGGTATCAGAGCAGGCTCAAGATCTGAGCTGCTAGTTTTGAATTCTGCAAAAGAAGCCACAAAGATGGCGTTTTGAAGCTGTTCTTGGAGCCATTGGAGTAGATACTCTATATGGAGGTTATCAAGGCAGTTTGAAGTTTCAGTTTGGAGAAGCCATGAAATCCACAAAGGAGAACAGTGAATCTACTTGTTGGAGGTTTATGGTCTCTTGAAGTCAGTCCTTAAAGGGGAGCTGCTTCAATTCCTTTGCTCATTCTGTTTACTAAACACTAAACACTCAAACACTCATACACTCTTCTTGGTTACTAAACTCTTATTCTTGGTTACTAAAATCTTTCACTCTTGGTTACTAAAACTCTCATTCTGGTTACTAAACTCTCATTCTGGTTACTAAACTCTCATTCTGGTTACAAATACTTTCGGTTACTAAGTTACAAGTTCTGGTTACTCCATTCTCGGCAACAAGTAAAATCTCTGCCGAAACGTCTCAAAGATCGACTCGTACGAAAGCCTTCCACTGCGATTCAGCTTCCGCTTTCTTCACAAAAGTTCTAGACGATAGAGTCATCGTTACAGTGGAAGTAAAATCTTATCAATCCGAGCAACCGATAAAAAGTTATGCCCGATTCAGTGGGCATATATCATTCCGGCGCATCATCAATGCTTGGAGTTAGAACGAATGACCATCAAGCTTCAGAGACCGCAGACAAGCCCAACCATAGTACTAAGCCGGATGACTTGAACATGGCAGTCCAGAGAGGCTGACCGGAGGAAGCAGACCGGAGTTGACTATGGTGGAAGATCTAGTGGAGAGGAAAGCTGGTGGAAGGTGATGAATCAGCTCCAAAGCATGTGTGGTAGTGTCAAAGTTGTTAAGAGCTGATTGAATGTGCACTAGTTGAGATCTTCTAGGCACAAGGTTTCAAGACTCAAGACTCAAGACATGGCCCAAGCCATGACCAAGTCAAGATAGTGGTCCCAAAGATGATTCAAACCACATCTCTACTTTAAAAGGCTACCCTCTAAACTCTATCTTTTAATTTATTTAAATTCATCTTAATTCAAGTTTTAAAATTTGAATTTCATGTTTGAATTTATTTATTTCTAGATTTATCTAAAAATATTTTAAATTCGTTTTTAAAAATAATTTTAAAAATATTTTAAATTCGTTTTTAAATATTTTTCTAATAAATATAGTATTTTTCATTACCTTAGTTATCTTAATTCTTTATTTGGTTTCTCAAGTTTTGTTAAGTGTTTTCTTAAAACCCCACAACATGTACTTTAAAATTTTTCTTTAAATCTTATGATGAAGGTTTAAAGGAGAGGAGAAATGTGTGAACACTCTAATGAGAAACACAAGATAAAGCAAAGGGATCCATAAGAAAAGAAATCAAGTCATGAAGGACTACAATGAATAGAAACACTTAGAGGAAGGAGCCAATTTTTTTTTATGAAGTGTGTGGAGCTGTGGAGAAGCTCTAAGGATACTACAAAGAAGCTCCAAAACGTTTGGTTCTTATGAGCAGTAAAGAAGTGACAAGAAGGGTGTGGACAAATGTTCAGGATTGGTTCTCGACACATACGGAGGTCTTCCACTCTTTTCCAGCTTCCGCGCTCTTCACAAATATTGTAGACAATTGAGTTGTCTGTTCACCGGAGGTGAGATCATTCCAATCGGAGCAACCGTTCACGAGTTATACTCGATTAAGTGGAGATATATCAGTCTGGCGCGACTGAGAAGAAGCACTCGACCATTGAGATAATTTGAGGGTCGAGTGGCCATTGAATGGACACGAACAAAGCTTCAAAAGAAGCTACATTGAAGTGCTTACTGGACTGGTCGGTCCATTGTTTGAGCTGAAGTAGGATTTACAAAACCCTTCAAGATTGGCTTTCATTCACCATTCAAGTCAATCTTGAGGGGGGGAAAGGTGTAAAATTCCCTCATGGAGCTATAGAAGCAGTTTGAAGATAAAGATAATTGGGATCAAGAGAACCATAAAGAGGAGACCCATGGGGCAGAAACTCAAGTGGTGGTGCAAAGATTGTCTCAACCAACGAAGAAGATCAAAGGCTATCTCTAAACCCTTAAACTTTTTAGAGATAGCTAATTCATTAACCTCATTTGAATCAGATTAGTCATGCATATAGTGAGTTTGTCATTCTTAGAATCTGAATTTAGAGAACAAATATTAGGTTGTGGTTTTAGAGAATTGCCTTGTGTTAAAACAGTTTATTAATGTTTAATTTGTCATTTTAAGAATTGAAATTTGGAATTTATTTCATGTTTAAAATCTGAGTTTTAGATATATATTAAATGAATTTAGACTGAGTAATTGCTAGCTCATTTTCCAATTTATTCTCTCATGTCTCAATCTCAGCTTAATATTATTCTCATGGCAAATATACTTAAGAATCTCTTTACATCTTTTGTTGAAGGTGTAAAAGAAACAAAGCCATTTGTAAGCTAGATGAGAAGAAGAGGTTCACTTCGGTAATGAAGCAATGGTGTGTGAGCAAAATAAGCAAGAAGCCAAAGCCATCCCACTTTCAAACCAAGGCCAAAGCTACACCATTCAACCATAAAGGTTATACTCTTTTTCCCTTGGCAAAGTTTTATCCCAAGTGGTTTTCTTTGCTAAGGTTTTTAATGAGGTAGTTCTTTGTGTGTTGCAAGCTTGGTCTTTGGTCCCCACCGCCCAAGCTTGAGGGGAAGTATTAGAGAGGAAGATGCAATGAGAATGATGGAGTTCAAAGAAGGCTCATTAAGCTTCAAGCTTAACCTCCGATCTCTCTACACTTAAGCTTGAGGGGGAGTATTGAACCGGATGAAGAAGTCACACACCTAGGAGTTCACTCGCTACTCTCCATCAAGAAACAAATGTGCAAAGTCCGGGTCAAGTTATCAAGACCACAACGTGTGCATAATCCGGGTCATAAGTTATCAAGATCAAGTTGTGCTAAACTGAGGTTAAACTACCAAAGAAGAATGTGCAAACCTCGGGTCAGTATTGAAGATGAAGTTGTGCAAATGTAGGGTCAACATATGTGATAAATATGTGCAAACCTAGGGCCAATGAATGGAGTGAAGAAGGCCCTAGGATTCAAATAGAGTTTGGGCGGCAAAAGGTGGTCTCATGTGAGTTTGGAGACAATGCAAGTTGCAAGGAGTCACATGTGACCTAAAGATCCGTTCAGGAGCTGTCTCTATCAATATTGGGCGTCCAACAAAGGTGAAAGATCATATGTGGCTATTAGAGAAAGAAGGAACAAGTGGGAGATTCGCATGTGGGCTTAAGAGGTCACTTTGGAGCTGTCACTGTCCACACACTTGGGACCAGCTTCCCTCTCTCTTCATGTCACTTTCTACACAACAAAATGTGTATATATGTATGTATATGTGGCCGTTGCAATTAGGTTTTAGAAGGGAGACACATATCCCATTCATTCCTTGTATAAATATGTAACTCTTATCATTAATAAAGACAAGCTCTCCAATGGGGAGCTTTCCCTTTATTAAACTCGTCTCTTTACACTCAAATGGGTAGAATCTAGTCTTGATAATCTCATGGAGAGACCAAGCTTTGGCAATGCTTGGTCTCCACCTTTCTTTCATTCCATTCTCTACACTATTCTCTAAACTATTCTAAAGGGTTATTGGGTTATCTTTGGTGTGAGAGTGTTGTTGCCTCTCATACTTATTCTTGAGTATGCACAGCTTATATTGGCGTGTATAACTCCTTCTTTACCTTAAGAACACTCTCATTGAGTTGTATCTTAAAGGCTTTACACATGAACACACAAATTCCACTTTAAGTGTTCTTGTGAGTTTATATTGGAGTAGAGTGTATCTTGCAGCTCACTCTCTCTAAAAATTCTAACATTTTGCCTGTTTTCTCGGTTTAAGCCTGTTTTGGGATAAAACGAGTTTAAGTGTTGTCTAAACACTCCAAATTCATCTCAAACTCTTAGAAATAGTCAATGCATTGGATTGTCACACATTCTAACCCTAGAAACAGTAACAAAGCTGTTTACTGCTTCGAATCAATGATTTCTCGGTTTTAGCCTGTTTCAGGACAAAATGGGTAAAAGTGGTGTCTAAACACTCCAAATTCAACCTGAACTCTTATAATTAGTCAAATGTATTGGCTTGATACATATTTTGACCCTAGAAAGAGTAACATAGCTGTTTACTGCTTTGAATCAATGTTTTCTCTCGGTTTTAGCCTGTTTTCTCGGTTTAAGCCTGTTTTGGGATAAAACGGGTTTTATTGTTGTCTAAACACTCGAAATTCATCCCGAACTCTTAGAACTAGTCAATGCATTGGATTTTCACACATTCTTATTGATCATAAGACACTCGAGACTTGAAGGTGTCTGTACGGCCGTCCGTACACTTACCAATAAGGTTGAGCCATATCGAATGAAATGAGAAGAGTGGAGGCTGGACTACTTAGCAAAGCCCATTAGAAGGATCTAGAAGACACAATAGAGCCGTTGGAGGATAAGGTCATGGGTCGCCCCCCTCAAGGAAACCAAGTCATGTCACTATCATCCTTGGGATCGACCCACTCCTTCCTTTATGTCCCTATCAACAAGTTGTCGAGTGTAATAGAGGGGTTGCCCTAGTTTCTTTCCTTGTTATTTAAAGCCCTTAGCCGACATTGTAATGTATATACTAATGGAATCATATGTTTTCTCACTTTTCTTTACATAGTTCACTCAATCTCTCTCAAATTATTCTCTTTGCTTCCGCCTAAACCAACATGGTATCAGAGCAAGTCCTTTGATCCTTGACTCTCTAAATCTAGTTCTGTTCTTCCTTATACTCCTAAACTCTCCAAATACTACTCGCTATTCTTTCTATTCTCATTATTCACCTTATACTACTTCCATTTCAATATTCTACCTAGTTTATTCTATTTTGTCTTTTCAAATCGGTAACAATGGACAACACCAAACCCATTGTGACTCCAGTAGTGCTCAAAGGAGCAAATTACTTGTTGTGGAAGAGAACCACAAAGACCGCACTTAGTGGCCGGGTGCTGTGGATCCATGTTGAAACGGACCAGCTTCCCAAGAAAGCTACTAAGGAAGATGGTAAAGAAGAGAAGGAAGAAGGCAAGGAGGCTGATCTCGAGAAGGAAGTTAAGTGGTTCCAAGAAGATCAGACCGTGCTTGCCATTCTCCAAAACTCGCTAGACGCACCTATCCTTGAAGCCTATTCATACTGCGAGACGGTCAAGGAGTTGTGGGAGACGCTAGCGAATGTCTATGGGAACGTGACCAACCTAACCCGAGTGTTTGAAGTCAAGAAGGCAATCAATGGACTTCATCAAGAAGATTTGGAGTTCACGAAGCACTTTGGGAAGTTTAGGTCACTATGGGTCGAGCTCGAGATGCTCCGACCGAGTACAATTGATCCGGCCATCCTCAACGAAAGAAAGGAGCAAGACAAGGTGTTTGGCCTCCTACTCACTCTTAACCCGGCGTTTAATGACTTAATTAAGCATATCCTCCGGGGAGACAAGCTGCCTACGCTTGAAGACGTTTGTTTGCAAGTGCAAAAGGAACAAGGTTCCCTTGGTCTCTTTAGTGGAAAGGAAGACTTGGCAACTGCAAACAAGGGCGCCTACAAACACGACGACCGGAGAGCCATGGTGTGTGACTACTGCAAAAAGAAGGGACACATGAAGGACAAGTGCTGGATTCTTCACCCTCACCTCAAGCCGGCCAAGTTCAAAGCAAACCTCTCACATGAAGGGTCAAGCGGTCAAGGTTCCGGTGCAGCCAACCAAGGCAGTGCGGCGGCTACGGCTATGGCAGCCTCGTTTGGGGATCTTGTGAGGAAGTCTGACCTGGAGGCTCTCATCAAATCCATTGCCACGCTAAAGGATTCTGGTACCACCTTCTTTGCTTCACAGCCTAGTAAAACCCTTGTTGTTGACTCGGGTGCTTCTCACCACATGATAAGTAACCCTAGTCTTATACACAACATAAAACCGGCTGTGGGTAATGTTATTATTGCTAATGGGGATAGAATACCAGTTGAGGGTGTAGGAGACTTGAAACTATTTGATAAGGATTCAAAAGCTTTCTTTATGCCTACTTTTACATCTAACCTCTTATCGGTTAAAAGAGCTACAACTGATTTAAACTGCTACACTATCTTTGGTCCTAACAGTGTGTATTTTCAGGATATTAAGACTGGAAAGGTTCTTGGAGGAGGAGATGCTAAGGGAGATCTATATGTCCTAGAGAAAACCTCATCAAGTCCACCTAATTTGTTTTCGCTTATATCGAACCTTAGTAGTATTTCGAGTGATGTTTGGCATGCTAGACTAGGCCATCTTCACTCTAAAGCTTTTAAATTAATGTTGCCTAATGTTTCCTTTGATAATTCAAGTTGTGAACCTTGTATTCTTGGTAAACATTGCAAGTCTATTTTTCCTAAGTCAACTACTATTTATGAACATTGTTTTGATTTAGTGCATTCTGATGTTTGGACTTCACCTTGCTTATCTAGAGATAATAACAAGTATTTTGTGACTTTTATTGATGAAAAATCAAAGTACACTTGGCTTACCTTGTTACCATCTAAAGATAGAGTCTATGATGCATTTGTTAACTTTCAGAATTATGTCACTAATCATTTCAATGCTAAAATAAAGGTACTAAGATCGGACAATGGAGGAGAGTACACAAGTCATAAACTTAGAGCTCACTTGTCCAAACACGGCATACTACAACAAACTAGTTGCCCTTATACGCCCCAGCAAAATGGTGTGGCCGAGAGAAAGAACTGGCATCTCATGGAGGTGGTAAGGGCGATGATGTTTCAAACCAATGTCACCAAACGCTTTTGGGGAGACGCCGTGATGACAGCTTGTTACCTGATCAATAGGACTCCCACCAAAGTCTTACAAGATAAATCACCATATGAGGTATTGAATCAAATTAAACCCTCATTGGATCACTTACGCGTATTTGGGTGTGTGTGTTTTGTCTTGGTACCAGGTGAACAAAGGACTAAGCTCGACGCCAAAAGCACCAAATGCATGTTCATTGGCTACTCGACGAGTCAAAAAGGGTATATGTGCTATGATCCCACCACTGGCCGCTTACTTATCTCCCGAGACGTGAAGTTCCTTGAACAACAAGGATACTACGAGACAAAGGACTGGGAAAGCCTCAAGGACCTATGTCATTCCAACTCCGATCGAGCTACCAACCTACGGTTCCTACTGAATCATCTTGGTGTCACAACGCCATCTAGTCGCACGGACCAAGACCAACCTGATCAGACTCAGCATGAACTGATTGAAGGCTCTACACCAACCTCCTCTGAGCTACCTAGTCAAGAAGAAGATCAAGAAAATGCTTCGGAGCCGCTAGATCTCTCCACTGATGAACCTCTTGATTTATCAATCCCGGAGGCTCGTGGTCACCCGAGTGCTGACAATGATACACTCCAACAAGAATCAAGCATAGTTCTCCCTCGTCGAAGTGAACGGCTCAAGTTTCACCCGTCCACTTGGAAAGAAAAACGGGTTTATTACAACAACCAGGCCGTGGCCCATCCGATTCAAGCTGTGTGTTCGCTTGACCTTGTCCCTCAAGAACATGCTGCCTTCCTCACCAAGATCGATGCTCAGTTTATCCCGCAAACCTATGATGAAGCCAAAGAACACAAGGAATGGTTAGATGCTGTTGATGATGAGACAGGGGCCATGATCCGCAATCATACTTGGGACGAGGCAGATCTTCCCAAGGGAAAGAAAGCGGTCAGCTCTAAATGGGTTTTCACAATCAAGTATCTAAGCAATGGTGCTGTGGAACAGTACAAAGCTCGTCTTGTTGCTCGCGGCTTCACCCAGACCTATGGCACCGATTATACGGACACGTTCGCACCGGTGGCCAAACTTCACACGGTTCGTGTTGTTCTCTCACTAGCCACCAATTTATCATGGGACTTATGGCAGATGGACGTCAAGAATGCGTTCCTTCAGGGGGAGCTCGAAGAAGAAGTCTACATGCACCCTCCTCCGGGCTTAGAGGCTATAGTCGCTCCGGGCAAGGTTCTTCGCCTCTGCAAGGCCATCTACGGCTTGAAGCAGTCCCCTAGGGCGTGGTACCACAAACTTAGCTCCACGCTCCGCACGCATGGCTTCAAGCGTTCTGAAGCCGACCACACTCTCTTCACTCTTCGGACTAAAAATGGTCGAGTGATCGTTCTTGTCTACGTTGATGACATAATCATCACCGGCGATGACCGCGATGGGATCTCTACCACTAAGGCCCTGTTTCACTCCACCTTTGATATTAAGGATCTAGGAGAGCTCAAGTACTTCCTTGGCATTGAAATTTCTCGATCACCGGAGGGGCTGTTTCTCTCTCAACGGAAGTATGCCCTTGATCTTCTCCGTGAAACTGGCAAGCTAGGAGCCAAACCGGCTCCTACACCCCTTGAAGAAGGTTACCAGGTCAAGCGAAAGGGGGAGATGAAGAATGTAACCAAGTTGGCTGAGCCATATGAGGATGTGGGCAGATATCGTAGGCTTGTGGGAAACCTCATCTACCTTACGATCACAAGACCGGATCTTTGCTATGCAGTAAACCAAGTCAGCCAACACATGAAGGCTCCAACAAAGTTTGATTGGCAAACGCTCGAACGAATTCTTTGTTATCTCAAGGGAAGTCCTGGCCAAGGCATTTGGATGGGGAAGAACAACAACACTGAACTCGTGGGTTATTGTGACGCAGACTATGCAGGTGATACAACTGACCGGAGATCAACCACAGGGTATTACACGTTCATTGGAGGGAACCTAGTCACTTGGAAGTCGAAGAAACAAAAGGTTGTGTCTCAATCAAGCGCCGAGTCAGAATATAGGGCCATGAAGAAGCTCACCAACGAGCTTACATGGCTCAAAGGTCTTCTCAAGGACCTTGGAGTAAAGACTGAAAGACCGATCACCATGCATTGTGACAACAAGGCCGCAATACACATAGCAACCAACTCGGTATTTCATGAAAGAACTAAGCACATTGAGGTAGATTGCCATAAGGTGCGAGAGAAGATAGAAGAGGGTGTGATCCTACCATGTTACACGCCAAGCCAAGAGCAATTGGCGGACATCTTCACAAAGGCTACTAGTCCACAGATTTACGAATACATCTCCAGCAAACTTGGACTAGTAGACCCTACACATCCATGAATGAACTCCTCTAACCCGTGGAGATCACACTCTTTTCCTTAACATGGTTTTGTCCCTTGTGGTTTTCCATGTTAAGGTTTTTAACGAGGTGGTCACTCGCGGGTTCCAAGCTTAGCCATTCCACTTGGCTAAGCTTGAGGGGGAGTATTGATCATAAGACACTCGAGACTTGAAGGTGTCCGTACGGCCGTCCGTACACTTACCAATAAGGCCGAGCCATATCGAATGAAATGAGAAGGATCTAGGCTGGAAGGATCTCGAAGACACAATAGAGCTGTTGGAGGATAAGGTCACGGGTCGCCCCCCTCAAGGAAACCAAGTCATGTCACTATCATCCTTGGGATTGACCCACTCCTTCCTTTATGTCCCTATCAACAAGTTGTCGAGTGTAATAGAGGGGTTGCCCTAGTTTCTTTCCTTGCTATTTAAAGCCCTTAGCCGACATTGTAATGTATATACTAATGGAATCATATGTTTTCTCACTTTTCTTTACATAGTTCACTCAATCTCTCTCAAATTATTCTCTTTGCTTCCGCCTAAACCAACAATTCTGACCCTTAGAAATAGTAACAAAGCTGGTTACTTCTTCGAATCAATGATTTCTTGGTTTTAGCCTGTTTCGGGACAAAATGGGTAAAAGTGGTGTCGAAAAACTCCAAATTCAACCTGAACTCTTATAATTAGTCAAATACATTGGGTTTTTACATATTTAGACCCTAGAAAGAGTAACATAGCTGTTTACTGCTTTGAATCAATGTTTTCTCTCGGTTTTAGCCTGTTTTCTCGGTTTAAGCCTGTTTTGGGATAAAACGGGTTTAAGTGTTCTCTAAACACTCCAAATTCATCCCGAACTCTTACAACTAGTCAATGCATTGGATTGTCACACATTCCAACCCTAGAAACAGTAACAAAGCTGTTTACTGCTTCGAATCAATGATTTCTCGGTTTTAGCCTGTTTCAAGACAAAATGGGTAAAAGTGGTGTCTAAACACTCCAAATTCAACCGGAACTCTTATAATTAGTCAAATGTATTGGCTTGATACATATTTTGACCCTAGAAAGAGTAACATAGCTGTTTACTGCTTTGAATCAATGTTTTCTCTCGGTTTTAGCCTGTTTTCTCGGTTTAAGCCTGTTTTGGGATAAAACGGGTTTTAGTGTTGTCTAAACACTCGAAATTTATCCCGAACTCTTAGAACTAGTCAATGCATTGGATTTTCACACATTCTGACCCTTAGAAACAGTAACAAAGCTGGTTACTTCTTCGAATCAATGATTTCTTGGTTTTAGCCTGTTTCGGGACAAAATGGGTAAAAGTGGTGTCAAAAAACTCCAAATTCAACCTGAACTCTTATAATTAGTCAAATACATTGGATTGTTACATATTTTGACCCTAGAAAGAGTAATATAGCGGTTTACGGCTTTGAATCAATGTTTTCTCTCGGTTTTAGCCTGTTTTCTCGGTTTAAGCTTGTTTTGGGATAAAACGTTTTAAAGTGTTGTCTAAACACTCCAAATTCATCTTGAACTCTTAGAACTAGTCAATGCATTGGATTGTCACATATTCTAACCCTAGAAACAGTAACAAAGCTGTTTACTGCTTCGAATCAATGATTTCTCGGTTTTAGCTTGTTTCGGGACAAAATGGCTAAAAGTGGTATCTAAACACTCCAAATTCAACCCGAACTCTTATAATTAGTCAAATACATTTGAATGATACATATTATGACCCTAGAAAGGGTATCATATCTGTTTGCGGCTTTGAATCAATGTTTTCTCTCGGTTTTAACCTGTTTTCTAGGTTTAAGCCTGTTTTGGGATAAAACAGGTTTAAGTGTTGTCTAAACACTCGAAATTCTTCCCGAACTCTTACAACTAGTCAAATGCATTGGATTGTCACACATTCTGACCCTAGAAGCAGTAACAAAGCTGGTTACTGCTTCGAATCAATGATTTCTCGGTTTTAGCCTGTTTCGGGACAAAATGGGTAAAAGTGGTGTCTAAAAACTCCAAATTCAACCTGAACTCTTATAATTAGTCAAATACATTGGATTGTTACCTATTTTGACCCTAGAAAGAGTAATATAGCTGTTTACTGCTTTGAATCAATGTTTTATCTCGGTTTTAGCCTGTTTTCTCGGTTTAAGCTTGTTTTGGGATAAAACGGGTTTTAGTGTTGTCTAAACACTCGAAATTCTTCCCAAACTCTTAGAACTAGTCAATGCATTGGATTTTCACACATTCTGACCCTTAGTAATAGTAACAAAGCTGGTTACTGCTTCGAATCAATGATTTCTCGGTTTTAGCCTGTTTCGGGACAAAATGGGTAAAAGTGGTGTATAAAAACTCCAAATTCAACCTGAACTCTTATAATTAGTAAAATACATTGGATTGTTACATATTTTGACCCTAGAAAGAGTAATATAGCGGTTTACGGCTTTGAATCAATGTTTTCTCTCGGTTTTAGCCTGTTTTCTCGGTTTAAGCCTGTTTTGGGATAAAACGGGTTTAAGTGTTGTCTAAACACTCCAAATTCATCTCGAACTCTTAGAACTAGTAAATGCATTGGATTGTCACACATTCTGACCCTAGAAACAGTAACAAAGCTGGTTACTGCTTAGAATCAACGTTTTCTCGGGTTTAGCCTGTTCCGGGAAAAAATGGGTAAAAGTGGTGTCTCAACACTCCAAATTCAACCCCAACTCTTATAATTAGTCAAATGCATTGGATTGTTACATATTTTAACCCTAGAAAGAGCAATATAGCGGTTTACTGCTTTGAATCAATGTTTTCTCTCGGTTTTAGCCTGTTTTCTCGGTTTAAGCCTGTTTTGGGATAAAACGGGTGTTAGTGTTGTCTAAACACTCGAAGTTCATCCCAAACTCTTAGAACTAGTCAATTCATTGGATTTTCACACATTCTGACCATTAGAAATAGTAACAAAGCTGGTTACTGCTTCGAATCAATGATTTCTCAGTTTTAGCCTGTTTCGGGACAAAATGGGTAAAAGTGGTGTTTAAAAACTCCAAATTCAACCTGAACTCTTATAATTAGTCAAATGTATAGGCTTGATACATATTTTGACCCTAGAAAGAGTAACATAGCTGTTTACTGCTTTGAATCAATGTTTTCTCTCAGTTTTAGCCTGTTTTCTCGGTTTAAGCCTGTTTTGGGATAAAACGGGTTTTAGTGTTGTCTAAACACTCGAAATTCATCTCGAACTCTTAGAACTAGTCAATCCATTGGATTTTTACACATTATGACCCTTAGAAATAGTAACAAAGCTGGTTACTGCTTTGAATAAATGATTTCTCGGTGTTGAATTTAGTAGTTAGTAAGCGATTAAGTGTGTAGAGTAGAGAAACCAGAGAATCGTTGGTGAGAAGAGTATTAGAAGGAGTATATTCCTTAAGTGTATCATTACAAGGTGGCTGGAGGCCTATTTAAAGGAAACACAAGTAGGGCTACTCCCTTGGCCGAGACATACAAGTTGGATAGTGACATAAAGTGAGAGTCCCACAAATCCCTATGGTGAAAGCGACATGTTTGGTTCCCCAAACATGTGACTATTTTCTTCTCTCCTCTCTAACGGCTAACTTATGCTTCTCTATCCTTCTAATGGGCTTTAGGCTTCCCCTCTACTCCATGTAACATGAATACTCGGCCCCTTCACCTAACTTGTACGGACGGCCCGAGTTCTTCACTCGTTCGGACGGTTGTACGGTCATACCTCTCAATACTCCCCCTCAAGCTTAGCCGGATGAAGTGGCTAAGCTTGGAACCCGTGAAGGATCACCTCGTTAAAAACCTTAGCATAGAAAACCACGTGGGACAAAACTATGCCAAGGAAAAGAGTGTGATCTCCACGAGTTAGGTGAGTGGCCTACGGTCGTGTAGGGTCTTTGAGACCCAACTTCTGATGAATGTACTCATAAACTTGGGGACTCGCAGCCTTAGTGAAGATGTCCGCTAACTGATCTTTACTTGATGTGTGGCACGGAAGAATCACGCCCTCTTCAATCTTTTCTCGAACCTTATGGCAGTCCACCTCAATGTGCTTAGTGCGTTCATGAAAAACAGAGTTTGTGGCTATGTGAATCGCGGCTTCGTTGTCACAATGCATCATGATAGGCTGGTCAGATTCGAAGCCGAGGTCCTTGAGAAGAGCTTTGAGCCAAGTGAGTTCATTAGTGAGTTTTTTCATGGCTCTATATTCCGACTCCGCGCTTGAACATGAGACCACTTTTTGCTTTTTAGACTTCCAAGTCACTAGATTGCCTCCAATGAACGTACAATACCCGGTTGTCGATCTCCGGTCCATTGTATCACCCGCGTAGTCCGCATCGCAATATCCTACTATCTCCGTGTTGTTGTTCTTCCCCATCCAAATACCTTGGCCAGGACTCCCTTTGATATAGCAAAGAATCCGTTCCACCGTGTTCCAGTCGAAGTTCGTCGGTGCTTGCATATGTTGGCTGACTTGGTTCACCGCATAGCACAAATCCGGTCGTGTGATTGTAAGATAGATTAGTTTTCCTACCAACCGACGATATCGCCCCACATCTTGATACGGTTCAAGCGGAGTGGGCACCGGTTTGGCCCCAAGTTTACCTGTCTCATGTAAGAGGTCAAGTGCATACTTCCGTTGGGATAGGAACAAACCCTCCGGAGAACGAGAAATCTCGATCCCAAGGAAGTATTTCAGCTCACCAAGATCCTTAATGTCAAAAGTAGAGTTAAGAAGAGCTTTGGTGGCGAGAATACCGTCCTTATCGTCGCCGGTGAGAATGATGTCATCAACATACACAAGAACGACAACTTGACCACTGGTGGTGCGAAGGGTGAAGAGTGTATGATCCTGTTCAGACCTCTCGAAGCCATTGGTGCGAAGTGTGGAGCTAAGCTTATGATACCACGCCCGTGGCGATTGCTTCAAACCATAAATTGCCTTACGCAGGCGTAGGACCTTACCTGGAGCCACAAGATCTTCTAGACCGGGAGGAGGATGCATGTAGACCTCTTCATCGAGCTCCCCCTGAAGGAAGGCATTCTTGACGTCCATTTGCCAGAGATCCCAGGAGAGATTGGTGGCAAGCGAGAGAACAACACGGACAGTGTGAAGTTTAGCGACCGGGGCAAAGGTGTCTGTATAGTCCAACCCGTAGGTTTGTGTGAAGCCACGAGCAACGAGTCGAGCCTTGTACCGTTCTACATCGCCAGTACTCAAATACTTGATGGTAAAGACCCATTTGGAGCTCACGGCCCTCTTCCCTTGTGGAAGATCAGCCTCGTCCCACGTATGGTTACGAACCATGGCACCCGTCTCGTCAGTAATGGCATCTAACCACTCCTTATGTTCCTTTGCTTCCTCATATGTCTGAGGGATGACGTGAGCATCAAGTTTTCCAAGGAAGGCCGCATGGTCAGGTGGCACAAGGGCAAGCGAACATACAGCCTGGATAGGATGCGCCACAGCTTGATTGTTGTAGTAGACCCGTTTGTCTTTCCATGTTGACGGATGAGATCTGATACGTCCACTACGTCGAGGTAGGTGTGGAGATGGACTCAAATCTTGGGATGTATCTCCTTCGTTTTGGCCAGTAGGGTTGTCAGTGTGTAAGACCGGTTCAGTGGCCGTGTCCGATTGTGGTGAGACTTCTGGTTCATCAGAGTAAGCCGTTGGCTGTATAGGGGCCTCATCTCCAGCAGTTTGATGTTGTGCGGTAGTGGGCATTGTATTGGTCCGAACATCATCATTAGGGCGTTTTGGTGCCTGCGTAATGCCTAAATGATCGAGAAGAAACCGTAAGTTGGCCGACCGATCGGAAGCGGAGTGAGACAAGTCTTTTAGGCTCTCCCACTCCTTCTTATCGTACTAACCTTGGTGTTCAACGAACTTCACATTGCGGGAGACTAGGGTCCGGCCTGTTGTTGTATCATAACACTTGTATCCTTTTTGTCCAGTTGAGTAGCCAATGAACATGCACTTGGTGCTTTTGGGGTCGAGTTTGCTTCGTTGTTCACCTGGTACCAATACAAAGCACATACACCCAAACACACGTAAGTGACTTAACGGAGGTTTTGCTTTATTGAGTACCTCATATGGCGAGACATCTTGTAGGACTTTTGTTGGCGTCCGGTTGATCAAGTAACAAGCCATCATAACCGCATCTCCCCAAAACCTCTTGGGCACATTGGTGTGAAACATCATGGACCGAGCGACCTCCATGAGATGTCGGTTCTTCCTTTCAGCCACACCGTTTTGTTGAGGCGTATAGGGGCAACTTGTTTGTTGTAATATGCCATGTTTAGAGAGATGTTCCCTTAACTTGTGACTTGTATACTCTCCTCCATTATCTGATCTTAGTACCTTTATTTTAGCATTGAAATGATTAGTGACATAATTCTGAAAGTTGACAAATGCATCATACACTCTATCTTTGGAAGGAAGCAAGGTAAGCCAAGTGTATTTAGATTTTTCATCAATAAAGGTCACAAAATACTTGTTATTGTCCCTAGATAGACATGGAGAGGTCCAAACATCTGAATGCACTAAATCAAAGCAATGATCATAAATAGTAGTGGATTTAGGGAAAATAGATTTGCAATGTTTTCCAAGAATACAAGACTCACAACTAGAGTTATCAAAGTAAACATTAGGCATTATTAGTTCAAAAGCACGAGAGTGAGGGTGGCCCAATCTAGCATGCCACACCTCACTCGAGATAGTATTTAGATTCGATACAAAAGAGAAACACTTAGAAGAACTTGGTGAAGTATTCTCTAGGACATAGAGATCTCCTCTAGCATCCCCTTCTCCAAGGATCTTTCCAGTCTCAATATCCTGAAAATGTACACTATTAGGCCCAAAAATGGTGTAACAATTTAGATCAGCAGTAGCTTTCTTAACCGATAGAAGATTAGAGGTAAATGTAGGCATAAAGAAAGCTTTTGAATTTTTATCAAATAGTTTCATGTCTCCTACTCCTTTAACCGGTATACTATCTCCATTAGCTATAATAACATTGCCTATTGCTGGTTTTATGTTGTGGATAAGGCTAGGGTTACTTATCATATGGTGAGAAGCACCCGAGTCAACAACAAGAGATTTACTAGGTTTTGAGGCAAAGAAGGTGATACCAGAGTCCTTAAGCGCAGCAATGGACTTAATGAGGGCCTCAAGGTCTGATTTCCTCACAAGGTCTCCAAATGAGGCGGCCATGGCCGTTGCCGTCATACCGCCTTGGTTAGCTGCACCCGATCCTTGGCCGCTTGACCCTTCTTGCGAGATATTGGCTTTGAACTTGGCCGGCTTGAGATGAGGGTGAAGAATCCAGCACTTGTCCTTCACATGACCTCTCTTTTTACAGTGATCACATACCATCACCCTACGGTCGTCATGTTTGTAAATCCCCTTGTTCGCGGTAGCTAGTTCTTCCTTTCCACAAAAGAGACCAAGAGATCCTTGTTCCTTTTGTACTTGAGAACAAACATCCTCAAGAGTAGGCAGCTTGTCTCCACGGAGGATATGTTTGATTAGATCATTAAACGCCGGGTTAAGGGTGAGTAAGAGGCCAAAGACCTTGTCTTGCTCCTTTCTTTCATTGAGGATGGCTGGATCGATTGTACTTGGTCGAAGCATCTCAAGTTCGGCCCATAGAGACCTAAACTTCCCAAAATGCTTCGTGAACTCCAGGTCTTCTTGATGGAGACCGTTGATCGCCTTCTTGACTTCAAACACTCGAGTCAAGTTGGTCACGTTTCCATATACATTCGCTAGCGTTTCCCATAACTCTTTAGCCGTCTCGCAGTACGAGTAGGCTTCGAGAATTGGAGCGTCTAGCGAGTTTTGGAGAATGGCAAGCACGGTCTGATCTTCTTGGAACCACTTGACTTCCTTCTCGAGATCAGCCTCCTTGTCTTCTTCTTTTTCTTCTTTGCCGTCTTCCTTGGTAGCTTTCTTGGGGAGTTGGTCCGTTTCGACATGGATCCAAAGTCCCCGGCCACTAAGCGCGGTCTTTGTGGTTCTCTTCCACAACAAATAGTTGGCCCCCTTTAAGACCACCGGAGTGACAATAGGCTTGGTAGTGTCCATGAGCAAGTTTTGCGAGAGGTAAGTGAGAAAGAGCTAAGAAATGAACCAGAGAATTGAGAAAAAGCGAGTATAGAACCAGAGAATGGCGAGACAAGATTGAAGAAAATGGAGTGTAGGAAAGAATAAGAGTTGGTTTATAGGGTCACAGATCGAAAGATTGCTCTGATACCATGTTGAATTTAGTAGTTAGTAAGCGATTAAGTGTGTAGAGTAGAGAAACCAGAGAATCGTTGGTGAGAAGAGTATTAGAAGGAGTATATTCCTTAAGTGTATCATTACAAGGTGGCTGGAGGCCTATTTAAAGGAAACACAAGTAGGGCTACTCCCTTGGCCGAGACATACAAGTTGGATAGTGACATAAAGTGAGAGTCCCACAAATCCCTATGGTGAAAGCGACATGTTTGGTTCCCCAAACATGTGACTATCTTCTTCTCTCCTCTCTAACGCCTAACTTATGCTTCTCGATCCTTCTAATGGGCTTTAGGCTTCCCCTCTACTCCATGTAACATGAATACTCGGCCCCTTCACCTAACTTGTACGGACGGCCCGAGTTCTTCACTCGTACGGACGGTTGTACGGTCATACCTCTCAATAATGTATAGGATTGATACATATTTTGACCCTAGAAAGTGTAACATAGCTGTTTACTGCTTTGAATTAATGTATTCTCTCGGTTTTAACCTGTTTTCTCGGTTTAAGCCTGTTTTGGGATAAAACGGGTTTTAGTGTTGTCTAAACACTCGAAATTCATCATGAACTTTTCCAACTAGTCAATACATTGGATTTTCACACATTCTGACCCTTAGAATTAGTAACAAAGCTGGTTACTGCTTCGAATCAATGATTTCTTGGTTTTAGCCTGTTTCCGGACAAAATGGGTAAAAGTGGTGTCTAAAAACTCCTAATTCAACCTGAACTCTTATAATTAGTCAGATACATTGGAATAATACATATTATGACCCTAGAAACAGTAACATAGCTGTTTACGGCTTTGAATCAATGTTTTCTCACGGTTTTACCATGTTTTCTCGGTTTAAGCCGGTTTTGGGATAAAACGGGTTTTAGTGTTGTCTAAACACTCCAAATCCATCCTGAACTCTTAGAACTAGTCAATGCATTGGATTGATACATATTTTGACCCTAGAAAGAGTAACATAGCTGTTTACTGCTTTGAATCAATGTTTTCTCTCGGTTTTACCCCGTTTTCTCGGTTCAAGCATGTTTTGGGATAAAACGGGTTTAAGTGTTGTCTAAACACTCCAAATTCATCCCGAACTCTTACAACTAGTCAAATGCATTGGATTATCACACATTCTGACCCTAGAAGCAGTAACAAAGCTGTTTACTGCTTAGAATCAACGTTTTCTCGGTTTTAGCCTGTTTCGGGACAAAATGGGTAAAAGTGTTGTGTCAACACTCTAAATTCAACCCAAACTCTTATAATTAGTCAAATGCATTGGATTGTTACATATTTTGACCCTAGAAAGAGTAATATAGCGGTTTACTGCTTTGAATCAATGTTTTTTCTCGGTTTAAACCTGTTTTGGGATAAAACGGGTTTTAGTGTTGTCTAAACACTCGAAATTCATCCTGAACTCTTAGAACTAGTCAATGCATTGAATTTTCACACATTCTGACCCTTAGAAATAGTAACAAAGCTGGTTACTGCTTCGAATCAATGATTTCTCGGTTTTAGCCTGTTTCGGGACCAAATGGGTAAAAGTGGTGTCTAAAAACTCCAAATTCAACCAGAACTCTTATAGTTAGTTAAATACATTGGATTGATACATATTATGACCCTAGAAACAGTAATATAGCGGTTTACTGCTTTGAATCAATGTTTTCTCTCGGTTTTAGCCTGTTTTCTTGGTTTAAGCCTGTTTTGGGATAAAACGGGTTTAAGTGTTGTCTAAACACTCCAAATTCATCCCGATTATTCCACATTCTGACCCTAGAAATAGTAACAAAGCTTTTTCCTGCTTCGAATCAATGATTTCTCGGTTTTAGCCTCTTTCAGGACAAAATGGGTAAAAGTGGTGTCTAAACACTCCAAATTCAACCTGAACTCTTATAATTAGTCAAATGTATTGGATTGATACATATTTTGACCCTAGAAAGTGTAACATAGCTGTTTACTGCTTTGAATTAATGTATTCTCTCGGTTTTAGCCTGTTTTCTCGGTTTAAGCCTGTTTTGGGATAAAACGGGTTTTAGTGTTGTCTAAACACTCGAAATTCATCATGAACTTTTCCAACTAGTCAATGCATTGGATTTTCACACATTCTTACCCTTAGAAATAGTAACAAAGCTCGTTACTGCTTCGAATCAATAATTTCTTGGTTTTAGCCTGTTTCGGGACAAAATGGGTAAAAGTGGTGTCTCAACACTCCAAATTCAACCCAAACTCTTATAATTAGTCAAATGCATTGGATTGCTACATATTTTGACCCTAGAAAGAGTAATATAGCGGTTTACTGCTTTGAATCAATGTTTTCTCTCGGTTTAAGCCTGTTTTGGGATAAAACGGGTTTTAGTGTTGTCTAAACACTCGAAATTCATCCTGAACTCTTAGAACTAGTCAGTGCATTGGATTTTCACACATTCTGACCTTAGAAATAGTAACAAAGCTGGTTACTGCTTCGAATCAATGATTTCTCGGTTTTAGCCTGTTTCGGGACAAAATGGGTAAAAGTGGTGTCTAAAAACTCCAAATTCAACCTGAACTCTTATAATTAGTTAAATACATTGGATTGATACATATTATGACCCTAGAAACAGTAATATAGCGGTTTACTGCTTTGAATCAATGTTTTCTCTCGGTTTTAGCCTGTTTTCTTGGTTTAAGCCTGTTTTGGGATAAAACGGGTTTAAGTGTTGTTTAAACACTCCAAATTCATCCCGATTGTTCCACATTCTGACTCTAGAAATAGTAACAAAGCTTTTTACTGCTTCGAATCAATGATTTCTCGGTTTTACCCTGTTTTGGGATAAAACGGGTTTTAGTGTTGTCTAAACACTCGAAATTCATCATGAACTTTTCCAACTAGTCAATGCATTGGATTTTCACACATTCTGACCCTTAGAATTAGTAACAAAGCTGGTTACTGCTTCGAATCAATGATTTCTCGGTTTTAGCCTGTTTCCGGACAAAATGGGTAAAAGTGGTGTCTAAACACTACAAATTCAACCTGAACTCTTATAATTAGTCAGATACATTGGAATAATACATATTATGACCCTAAAAACAGTAACATAGCTGTTTACGGCTTTGAATCAATGTTTTCTCACGGTTTTACCATGTTTTCTCGGTTTAAGCCGGTTTTGGGATAAAACGGGTTTTAGTGTTGTCTAAACACTCGAAATTCATCCCGAACTCTTAGAACTAGTCAATGCATTGGATTTTCACACATTCTGACCCTTAGAAATAGTAACAAAGCTGGTTACTGCTTCGAATCAATAATTTCTTGGTTTTACCCTGTTTCTGAACAAAATGGGTAAAAGTGGTGTCTAAAAACTCCAAAATCAACCTGAACTCTTATAATTAGTCAGATACATTGGAATGATACATATTATGACCCTAGAAACAGTAACATAGATGTTTACGGCTTTGAATCAATGTTTTCTCACGGTTTTACCATGTTTTCTCGATTTAAGCCGGTTTTGGGATAAAACGGGTTTTAGTGTTGTCTAAACACTCCAAATCCATCCTGAACTCTTAGAACTAGTCAATGCATTGGATTGATACATATTTTGACCCTAGAAAGAGTAACATAGCTGTTTACTGCTTTGAATCAATGTTTTCTCTCGGTTTTACCCCGTTTTCTCGGTTCAAGCATGTTTTGGGATAAAACGGGTTTAAGTGTTGTCTAAACACTCCAAATTCATCCCGAACTCTTACAACTAGTCAAATGCATTGGATTATCACACATTCTGACCCTAGAAGCAGTAACAAAGCTGTTTACTGCTTAGAATCAACGTTTTCTCGGTTTTAGCCTGTTTCGGGACAAAATGGGTAAAAGTGGTGTCTCAACACTCCAAATTCAACCCAAACTCTTATAATTAGTCAAATGCATTGGATTGTTACATATTTTGACCCTAGAAAGAGTAATATAGCGGTTTACTGCTTTGAATCAATGTTTTCTCTCGGTTTAAGCCTGTTTTGGGATAAAACGGGTTTTAGTGTTGTCTAAACACTCGAAGTTCATCCTGAACTCTTAGAACTAGTCAATGCATTGGATTTTCACACATTCTGACCCTTAGAAATAGTAACAAAGCTGGTTACTGCTTCGAATCAATGATTTCTCGGTTTTAGCCTGTTTCGGGACCAAATGGGTAAAAGTGGTGTCTAAAAACTCCAAATTCAACCTGAATTCTTATAATTAGTTAAATACATTGGATTGATACATATTATGACCCTAGAAACAGTAATATAGCGGTTTACTGCTTTGAATCAATGTTTTCTCTCGGTTTTAGCCTGTTTTCTTGGTTTAAGCCTGTTTTGGGATAAAACGGGTTTAAGTGTTGTCTAAACACTCCAATGTCATCCCGATTGTTCCACATTCTGACCCTAGAAATAGTAGCAAAGCTGTTTACTGCTTCGAATCAATGATTTCTCGGTTTTAGCCTGTTTCGGGATTAAATAGCTAAAAGTGGTGTCTAAACACTCCAAATTCAACCTGAACTCTTATAATTAGTCAAATGTATTGGATTGATACATATTTTGACCCTAGAAAGTGTAACATAGCTGTTTACTGCTTTGAATTAATGTATTCTCTCGGTTTTAGCCTGTTTTCTCGGTTTAAGCCTGTTTTGGGATAAAACGGGTTTTAGTGTTGTCTAAACACTCGAAATTCATCATGAACTTTTCCAACTAGTCAATGCATTGGATTTTCACACATTCTGACCCTTAGAATTAGTAACATAGCTGTTTACTGCTTTGAATCAATGATTTCTCGGTTTTAGCCTGTTTCAGGACAAAATGGGTAAAAGTGGTGTCTAAAAACTCCAAATTCAACCTGAACTCTTATAATTAGTCAAATGTATTGAATTGATACATATTTTGACCCTAGAAAGTGTAACATAGCTGTTTACTGCTTTGAATTAATGTATTCTCTCGGTTTTAGCCTATTTTCTCGGTTTAAGCCTGTTTTGGGATAAAACGGGTTTTAGTGTTGTCTAAACACTCGAAATTCATCATGAACTTTTCCAACTAGTCAATGCATTGGATTTTCACACATTCTGACCCTTAGAAATAGTAACAAAGCTGGTTACTGCTTCGAATCAATGATTTCTCGGTTTTAGCCTGTTTCGGGACCAAATGGGTAAAAGTGGTGTCTAAAAACTCCAAATTCAACCTGAACTCTTATGATTAGTTAAATACATTAAATTGATACATATTTTGACCCTAGAAAGTGTAACATAGCTGTTTACTGCTTTGAATTAATGTATTCTCTCGGTTTTAGCCTGTTTTCTCGGTTTAAGCCTGTTTTGGGATAAAACGGGTTTTAGTGTTGTCTAAACACTCGAAATTCATCATGAACTTTTCCAACTAGTCAATGCATTGGATTTTCACACATTCTTACCCTTAGAAATAGTAACAAAGCTCGTTACTGCTTCGAATCAATAATTTCTTGGTTTTAGCCTGTTTCGGGACAAAATGGGTAAAAGTGGTGTCTCAACACTCCAAATTCAACCCAAACTCTTATAATTAGTCAAATGCATTGGATTGCTACATATTTTGACCCTAGAAAGAGTAATATAGCGGTTTACTGCTTTGAATCAATGTTTTCTCTCGGTTTAAGCCTGTTTTGGGATAAAACGGGTTTTAGTGTTGTCTAAACACTCGAAATTCATCCTGAACTCTTAGAACTAGTCAGTGCATTGGATTTTCACACATTCTGACCTTAGAAATAGTAACAAAGCTGGTTACTGCTTCGAATCAATGATTTCTCGGTTTTAGCCTGTTTCGGGACAAAATGGGTAAAAGTGGTGTCTAAAAACTCCAAATTCAACCTGAACTCTTATAATTAGTTAAATACATTGGATTGATACATATTATGACCCTAGAAACAGTAATATAGCGGTTTACTGCTTTGAATCAATGTTTTCTCTCGGTTTTAGCCTGTTTTCTTGGTTTAAGCCTGTTTTGGGATAAAACGGGTTTAAGTGTTGTTTAAACACTCCAAATTCATCCCGATTGTTCCACATTCTGACTCTAGAAATAGTAACAAAGCTTTTTACTGCTTCGAATCAATGATTTCTCGGTTTTACCCTGTTTTGGGATAAAACGGGTTTTAGTGTTGTCTAAACACTCGAAATTCATCATGAACTTTTCCAACTAGTCAATGCATTGGATTTTCACACATTCTGACCCTTAGAATTAGTAACAAAGCTGGTTACTGCTTCGAATCAATGATTTCTCGGTTTTAGCCTGTTTCCGGACAAAATGGGTAAAAGTGGTGTCTAAACACTCCAAATTCAACCTGAACTCTTATAATTAGTCAGATACATTGGAATAATACATATTATGACCCTAAAAACAGTAACATAGCTGTTTACGGCTTTGAATCAATGTTTTCTCACGGTTTTACCATGTTTTCTCGGTTTAAGCCGGTTTTGGGATAAAACGCGTTTTAGTGTTGTCTAAACACTCGAAATTCATCCCGAACTCTTAGAACTAGTCAATGCATTGGATTTTCACATATTCTGATCCTTAGAAATAGTAACAAAGCTGGTTACTGCTTCGAATCAATAATTTCTTGGTTTTACCCTGTTTCTGAACAAAATGGGTAAAAGTGGTGTCTAAAAACTCCAAAATCAACCTGAACTCTTATAATTAGTCAGATACATTGGAATGATACATATTATGACCCTAGAAACAGTAACATAGCTGTTTACGGCTTTGAATCAATGTTTTCTCACGGTTTTACCATGTTTTCTCGATTTAAGCCGGTTTTGGGATAAAACGGGTTTTAGTGTTGTCTAAACACTCCAAATCCATCCTGAACTCTTAGAACTAGTCAATGCATTGGATTGATACATATTTTGACCCTAGAAAGAGTAACATAGCTGTTTACTGCTTTGAATCAATGTTTTCTCTCGGTTTTACCCCGTTTTCTCGGTTCAAGCATGTTTTGGGATAAAACGGGTTTAAGTGTTGTCTAAACACTCCAAATTCATCCCGAACTCTTACAACTAGTCAAATGCATTGGATTATCACACATTCTGACCCTAGAAGCAGTAACAAAGCTGTTTACTGCTTAGAATCAACGTTTTCTCGGTTTTAGTCTGTTTCGGGACAAAATGGGTAAAAGTGGTGTCTCAACACTCCAAATTCAACCCAAACTCTTATAATTAGTCAAATGCATTGGATTGTTACATATTTTGACCCTAGAAAGAGTAATATAGCGGTTTACTGCTTTGAATCAATGTTTTCTCTCGGTTTAAGCCTGTTTTGGGATAAAACGGGTTTTAGTGTTGTCTAAACACTCGAAGTTCATCCTGAACTCTTAGAACTAGTCAATACATTGGATTTTCACACATTCTGACCCTTAGAAATAGTAACAAAGCTGGTTACTGCTTCGAATCAATGATTTCTCGGTTTTAGCCTGTTTCGGGACCAAATGGGTAAAAGTGGTGTCTAAAAACTCCAAATTCAACCTGAATTCTTATAATTAGTTAAATACATTGGATTGATAAATATTATGACCCTAGAAACAGTAATATAGCGGTTTACTGCTTTGAATCAATGTTTTCTCTCGGTTTTAGCCTGTTTTCTTGGTTTAAGCCTGTTTTGGGATAAAACGGGTTTAAGTGTTGTCTAAACACTCCAATGTCATCCCGATTGTTCCACATTCTGACCCTAGAAATAGTAGCAAAGCTGTTTACTGCTTCGAATCAATGATTTCTCGGTTTTAGCCTGTTTCAGGACAAAATGGGTAAAAGTAGTGTCTAAACACTCCAAATTCAACCTGAACTCTTATAATTAGTCAAATGTATTGGATTGATACATATTTTGACCCTAGAAAGTGTAACATAGCTGTTTACTGCTTTGAATTAATGTATTCTCTCGGTTTTAGCCTGTTTTCTCGGTTTAAGCCTGTTTTGGGATAAAACGGGTTTTAGTGTTGTCTAAACACTCGAAATTCATCATGAACTTTTCCAACTAGTCAATGCATTGGATTTTCACACATTCTGACCCTTAGAATTAGTAACATAGCTGTTTACTGCTTTGAATCAATGATTTCTCGGTTTTAGCCTGTTTCAGGACAAAATGGGTAAAAGTGGTGTCTAAAAACTCCAAATTCAACCTGAACTCTTATAATTAGTCAAATGTATTGAATTGATACATATTTTGACCCTAGAAAGTGTAACATAGCTGTTTACTGCTTTGAATTAATGTATTCTCTCGGTTTTAGCCTATTTTCTCGGTTTAAGCCTGTTTTGGGATAAAACGGGTTTAAGTGTTGTCTAAACACTCCAATGTCATCCCGATTGTTCCACATTCTGACCCTAGAAATAGTAGCAAAGCTGTTTACTGCTTCGAATCAATGATTTCTCGGTTTTAGCCTGTTTCAGGACAAAATGGGTAAAAGTAGTGTCTAAACACTCCAAATTCAACCTGAACTCTTATAATTAGTCAAATGTATTGGATTGATACATATTTTGACCCTAGAAAGTGTAACATAGCTGTTTACTGCTTTGAATTAATGTATTCTCTCGGTTTTAGCCTGTTTTCTCGGTTTAAGCCTGTTTTGGGATAAAACGGGTTTTAGTGTTGTCTAAACACTCGAAATTCATCATGAACTTTTCCAACTAGTCAATGCATTGGATTTTCACACATTCTGACCCTTAGAATTAGTAACATAGCTGTTTACTGCTTTGAATCAATGATTTCTCGGTTTTAGCCTGTTTCAGGACAAAATGGGTAAAAGTGGTGTCTAAAAACTCCAAATTCAACCTGAACTCTTATAATTAGTCAAATGTATTGAATTGATACATATTTTGACCCTAGAAAGTGTAACATAGCTGTTTACTGCTTTGAATTAATGTATTCGCTCGGTTTTAGCCTATTTTCTCGGTTTAAGCCTGTTTTGGGATAAAACGGGTTTTAGTGTTGTCTAAACACTCGAAATTCATCATGAACTTTTCCAACTAGTCAATGCATTGGATTTTCACACATTCTGACCCTTAGAAATAGTAACAAAGCTGGTTACTGCTTCGAATCAATGATTTCTCGGTTTTAGCCTGTTTCCAGACAAAATGGGTAAAAGTGGTGTCTAAAAACTCCAAATTCAACCTGAACTCTTATAATTAGTCAGATACATTGGAATGATACATATTATGACCCTAGAAACAGTAACATAGCTGTTTACGGCTTTGAATCAATGTTTTCTCACGGTTTTACGATGTTTTCTCGGTTTAAGCCGGTTTTGGGAGAAAACGGGTTTTAGTGTTGTCTAAACACTCCAAATCCATCCTGAACTCTTAGAACTAGTCAATGCATTGGATTGATACATATTTTGACCCTAGAAAGAGTAACATAGCTGTTTACTGCTTTGAATCAATGTTTTCTCTCGGTTTTACCCCGTTTTCTCGGTTCAAGCATGTTTTGGGACAAAACGGGTTTAAGTGTTGTCTAAACACTCCAAATTCATCCCGAACTCTTACAACTAGTCAAATGCATTGGATTATCACACATTCTGACCCTAGAAGCAGTAACAAAGCTGTTTACTGCTTAGAATCAACGTTTTCTCGGTTTTAGCCTGTTTCGGGACAAAATGGGTAAAAGTGGTGTCTCAACACTCCAAATTCAACCCAAACTCTTATAATTAGTCAAATGCATTGGATTGTTACATATTTTGACCCTAGAAAGAGTAATATAGCGGTTTACTGCTTTGAATCAATGTTTTCTCTCGGTTTAAGCCTGTTTTGGGATAAAACGGGTTTTAGTGTTGTCTAAACACTCGAAGTTCATCCTGAACTCTTAGAACTAGTCAATGCATTGGATTTTCACACATTCTGACCCTTAGAAATAGTAACAAAGCTGGTTACTGCTTCGAATCAATGATTTCTCGGTTTTAGCCTGTTTCGGGACCAAATGGGTAAAAGTGGTGTCTAAAAACTCCAAATTCAACCTGAATTCTTATAATTAGTTAAATACATTGGATTGATACATATTATGACCCTAGAAACAGTAATATAGCGGTTTACTGCTTTGAATCAATGTTTTCTCTCGGTTTTAGCCTGTTTTCTTGGTTTAAGCCTGTTTTGGGATAAAACGGGTTTAAGTGTTGTCTAAACACTCCAATGTCATCCCGATTGTTCCACATTCTGACCCTAGAAATAGTAGCAAAGCTGTTTACTGCTTCGAATCAATGATTTCTCGGTTTTAGCCTGTTTCAGGACAAAATGGGTAAAAGTAGTGTCTAAACACTCCAAATTCAACCTGAACTCTTATAATTAGTCAAATGTATTGGATTGATACATATTTTGACCCTAGAAAGTGTAACATAGCTGTTTACTGCTTTGAATTAATGTATTCTCTCGGTTTTAGCCTGTTTTCTCGGTTTAAGCCTGTTTTGGGATAAAACGGGTTTTAGTGTTGTCTAAACACTCGAAATTCATCATGAACTTTTCCAACTAGTCAATGCATTGGATTTTCACACATTCTGACCCTTAGAATTAGTAACATAGCTGTTTACTGCTTTGAATCAATGATTTCTCGGTTTTAGCCTGTTTCAGGACAAAATGGGTAAAAGTGGTGTCTAAAAACTCCAAATTCAACCTGAACTCTTATAATTAGTCAAATGTATTGGATTGATACATATTTTGACCCTAGAAAGTGTAACATAGCTGTTTACTGCTTTGAATTAATGTATTCTCTCGGTTTTAGCCTGTTTTCTCGGTTTAAGCCTGTTTTGGGATAAAACGGGTTTTAGTGTTGTCTAAACACTCGAAATTCGTCATGAACTTTTCCAACTAGTCAATGCATTGGATTTTCACACATTCTGACCCTTAGAAATAGTAACAAAGCTGGTTACTGCTTCGAATCAATAATTTCTCGGTTTTAGCCTGTTTCCGGACAAAATGGGTAAAAGTGGTGTCTAAAAACTCCAAATTCAACCTGAACTCTTATAATTAGTCAGATACATTGGAATAATACATATTATGACCCTAGAAACAGTAACATAGCTGTTTACGGCTTTGAATCAATGTTTTCTCACGGTTTTACCATGTTTTCTCGGTTTAAGCCGGTTTTGGGATAAAACGGGTTTTAGTGTTGTCTAAACACTCAAAATGTTGAAATAAGCGGAAGACTTAGAGAGATTTGAGAGGTTTAGAATGAAGAAGAAGAGTTGGTGGCGAATAGTATGAAAGAGAGTGATAATAGGTTAGAATTAGGTAGAATATCTCAAATACAACACATGACAAGGGTTTAAATAGGGAGGCAGCTAGGGCGACCACATGACCTAAAGTAGAAACAAGAGAAATCGACAATTAGGAGAGAGAGGGGGTAGGTGATCGGTGATAGCGACTTGTCCTAGTCTTCCACTCTTGTCCACTTGCGCTTTCTCCCTAACGGCTACACAAGGGATTCTCGATCCTTCTCATGGGCCGGAGGTGAGCAGGCCTCCTCACTATCCTCACACATAGATGACTCGGCCTTAGTGCTTCACTCGGCCTTATTGCTTGCACGTACGGACGGTACGGACTGTACGGACGCCATAGGCTTATTCTTGATCAATACTCCCCCTCAAGCTTAGCCTGATGAAATGGCTAAGCTTGGAACCCGTGAAGCAGCACCTCATTAAAAACCTTGACTTAGAAAACCTCATGGGACAAAACTAAGCCAAGGGAAAAAGAGTGTGCTGTCCACGGATTAGGAAAGTTGATCACGGCCGTGTGATGTCTACAAGTCCAAGTTTGCTATGAATATAATCACAAACCTTGGGACTTGCAGATTTGGTGAAGATGTCGGCTAGCTGGTCTTGACTCCTTGTGTGGCATGGTAGAACCGCTCCCTCTTCGATCCTCTCCCTAACCTTGTGGCAGTCGCTCTCAATGTGCTTGGTCCGTTCATGGAAGACTGAGTTAGTGGCTATGTGGATCGCTGCCTCATTGTCACAATGCATTGTCATCGGCTGTCTTGTTTCAATGCCGAGATCCTTAAGTAGACCTTTCAACCATGTCATCTCATTAGTTAGCTTCCTCATAGCTCGGTACTCAGCCTCGGCACTTGAACATGACACCACCTTTTGCTTCTTAGACCTCCATGTAACTAGGTTTCCTCCAACAAAGGTGCAATATCCAGTAGTTGACCGCCTATCCAATGTGTCTCCATTATAGTCCGCATCACAATAACCCACGATCTCAGTGTTGCCGTTTTTACCCATCCAAATGCCTTGACCAGGGCTGCCCTTGAGATAGCTCAAAATCCTCTCCACTTGACTCCATTGATACTTGCTTGGAGCTTGCATGTGCTGACTCACCTGATTCACAGCATAAGAGATATCAGGTCGTGTGATAGTTAAATAGATCAACTTACCTACAAGCCGTCGGTAGCGTGTGACGTCCGGGAACGGCTCGTCCAATGGTTCGCGTGGTTTGCCTTCCTTCGCCCGAATGCTCTCCCCCTTTCGCTTGAGCTGGTAATCTTCATCCAGTGGTGTAGTAGCTGGAACCGTACCAAGTTTGCCTGTCTCAGCAAGCAAGTCCAGAGCATACTTGCGTTGTGAGAGGAAGATACCCTCCGGGGAACGGCAGATTTCGATGCCGAGGAAGTATTTGAGCTCTCCGAGGTCCTTAATGTCAAAGGCAGACTTGAGAGAGTCTTTAATGGCAACAATACCGGCCTTGTCATCGCCAGTCACGATGATGTCATCGACATAAACCAGCACCACAACCAGGCCAAGTGATGTCTTGAGAGTGAAAAGAGTGTGATCAGCCTCCGATCGTCTAAAGCCATTCGCCTTAAGAGTGGAGCTGAGCTTATGGTACCAGGCGCGTGGTGACTGTTTGAGGCCATAGATGGCCTTGCGTAACCGTAAGACTTTCCCGGGAGCAACAATGTCCTCAAGACCAGGCGGAGGAGTCATGTACACTTCTTCATCTAGCTCGCCTTGGAGGAACGCGTTCTTCACATCCATTTGCCATAAGTCCCAAGAAAGGTTCACGGCCAACGATAGCACTACGCGCACGGTATGCAATTTGGCCACGGGAGCAAACGTTGCCATGTAGTCATCTCCATAGGTTTGAGTGAACCCTCGGGCCACCAGCCGTGCCTTATGCCTTTCAATCTCTCCCGTGCTCAAGAACTTGATGGTGAATACCCACTTTGAACTTACGGCCTTCTTCCCTTTGGGGAGGTCAGCCTCATCCCATGTGTGATTTCTGATCATTGCACCAGCTTCATCCTCCACAGCATCTACCCATACCTTATGTTCTTTGGCCTCCTCGTACGTTTGGGGAACCCAGTGTTCATCAACTTGGCCGAAGAAGGCTTGGTGCTCGGTCGGAAGCAGCTCGAGCGAACATACGGCTTGGATAGGATGTGCGACGGCTTGACTGTTGTAGTAGACCCTCTTATCTTTCCATGTAGAGGGGTGAGACCGGACACGCGTGCTTCGTCGTGGAGCTGGTTGAGCTGGCGGCACTGATTGGCTGGACTGAGTGACATCTTCGATGACCGGTTCAGCATCAGGTCGTGTCTCGGTCAGGCTTGAGTTTGGCTCGGGCATCTCATGTGCCTCGGTCATGCTCTGGTTTGACTCGGGCATCTCATGGTCCGGGGATATCATCTCGGGCATAGCACCTTCCGGCTCGAGCGTATGGTCAATGGAGCTCGGGTTGGGTTCTGGCTGAGGAAGGGCTGTGGCCGTAGGCGGATTTCCGAGATGGTCAAGGAGAAACTTAAGGCTGGAGGCTCTATCATTTGGTGATGATGAAAGATCCTTCAAGCTGTTCCAGTCTTTGTTATCAAAATAACCCACATTTTCCAAGAACCGAACATCTCTTGATACATACAGCCGGCTTGTCTTTGGGTCAAAACACTTGTATCCCTTTTGAGTAGTGGAGTAGCCGATGAACATACACCTTATGCTTTTGGGATCGAGCTTACTCCGCTGTTCTCCTGGCACAAGTACAAAAGAAACACACCCAAAGACCCGTAAGTGCTCTAGAGATGGTTTAAATCCATTCAATACCTCAAATGGCGATAGGTCATTAAGGACTTTGGTTGGTGTCCGATTGATCAGGTAGCATGCTGTCATCACAGCATCACCCCAATATCGCCTTGTAACGTGTGAATGGAACATCATCGACCGTGCCACCTCCATTAGATGTCGGTTCTTCCTCTCGGCCACACCATTTTGTTGGGGCGTATAGGGACAACTTGTTTGGTGTAGTATGCCGTGTTTTGCTAGGTGTTCTCTGAATTTGTGACTTGTATACTCTCCACCATTGTCTGATCTAAGTACCTTAATTTTAGCATTGAAATGATTAGTAACATAATTTTGAAAGTTTATAAAAGCATCAAACACTCTATCCTTTGAAGGCAACAAAGTAATCCATGTGTACTTAGATTTTTCATCAATAAAAGTCACAAAATATTTGTTATTATCTCTAGAAAGGCATGGTGAAGTCCACACATCCGAGTGCACTAAATCAAAACAATGCTCATAAATAGTTTTAGACTTGGGAAAAATAGATTTGCAATGTTTACCAAGAATACAAGACTCACACATTGAACTATCAAAAGAAACACTTGGTAACATTAAAGCAAGGGCACGAGAATGAGGATGGCCTAATCTAGCATGCCACACACTATCCAAATTAACAACAAAACAAGATTTAGTAGATAAACTTGGCGAGGTTTTCTCTAGGACATAGAGATCTGCACTCCCTTGTCCCTCTCCAAGAACTTTTCCAGTCTCAATATCCTGAAAATGAACACTATTAGGACCAAAGATTGCATAACAATTCAAATCATTAGTGGTTCTCTTAACCGATAGAAGATTAGATGTGAAGGTAGGCATAAAGAAAGCTTTTGTGGTTTTATCAAATAGTTTCAAGTCCCCTATTCCTTTCACTGGTATTTGTTCTCCATTTGCAATTATAACATTTCCTAAAGCCGGTTTTATATTGTCAATTAGACTAGGATTACTAATCATGTGGTGAGAAGCACCCGAGTCTATGACAAGAGATTTACTAGGCTTAGAGGTAAAGAAAGAGATACCAGACTCCTTGAGTGAGGCAATGGAACGGATGAGCGCCTCAAGGTCTGATTTCCTAACCACTTCTCCATAGGCTGCGGTCATGGCTGCCTCATCTCCTTGCTTTGACGGCCCGGCTCCCTTGTCGCTAACCGCTTCCTTTGAGAGGTTTGCTTTGAACTTGGCCGGTTTGAGATGAGGGTGGAGGACCCAGCACTTGTCTTTCAGGTGACCCCGCCTCTTGCAGTGGTCGCATATCCACACCTTCCTCTCCTCTTGCTTGTACACTCCTTTATTAGCCGTAGCAAGCTCCCCCTTACCGCTAAACAAGTCAAGAGAACCTTGCTCTCTTTGGATTTGTGAACAAATGTCTTCAAAAGAGGGAAGTTTCTCTGCCCTGAGGATGTGCTTCAAGAGATCGTTGAAGGATGGGTTTAAAGTAAGAAGGAGACCAAAGATCTTGTCTTGCTCCTTTCTTTCAGTCAACACACTCGGATCGAGTGTACTCGGCCGCAACATGTCAAGCTCGGACCATAAAGCTCGAAACTTGCCAAGATGTTTAGTGAACTCCACATCATCTTGGTTAAGCTCATTTATGGCCTTCTTGACTTCAAAGACCCGAGTCAAGTTGGAGATATTGCCATAGACACCTTTAAGTGTCTCCCACAACTCCTTGGCCGTCTCGCAATATGAGTAGGCCTCAAGGATTGGTGTGTCAAGAGAGTTTTGGAGAACAGATAGGACAACTTGGTCTTCTTGGAACCACTTGGCCTTCCTCTCGCTCTCTTCTTCTACTTCCTCCTCGGAAGCGCCTTCATCTTCTCCTTTTAGGTTTTGTTTTGGAGCATAGTCACTCTCGACATGACTCCAAAGACCACGACCTCCAAGGGCAGTTCTTGTGGTTCTAGTCCACAGCAAGTAGTTTGTTCCTTTGAGAACAACCGGCATGACAATGGGTTTGGCGTTTTCCATGGTTTAACCGCTATGGACCGATGGACAAAGCTTTTACCCGGAGAATAAAGAGAAATAGGACTGAGAATCGAGTGAACAAGAATGAAGAATGGAAGAATAGAAGAGATAGGTTATCAAGAACGACAACCTAGCTCTGATACCATGTTGAAATAAGCGGAAGACTTAGAGAGATTTGAGAGGTTTAGAATGAAGAAGAAGAGTTGGTGGCGAATAGTATGAAAGAGAGTGATAATAGGTTAGAATTAGGTAGAATATCTCAAATACAACACATGACAAGGGTTTAAATAGGGAGGCAGCTAGGGCGACCACATGACCTAAAGTAGAAACAAGAGAAATCGACAATTAGGAGAGAGAGGGGGTAGGTGATCGGTGATAGCGACTTGTCCTAGTCTTCCACTCTTGTCCACTTGCGCTTTCTCCCTAACGGCTACACAAGGGATTCTCGATCCTTCTCATGGGCCGGAGGTGAGCAGGCCTCCTCACTATCCTCACACATAGATGACTCGGCCTTAGTGCTTCACTCGGCCTTATTGCTTGCACGTACGGACGGTACGGACTGTACGGACGCCATAGGCTTATTCTTGATCAATACAAAATTCATCCCGAACTCTTAGAACTAGTCAATGCATTGGATTTTCACACATTCTGACCCTTAGAAATAGTAACAAAGCTCGTTACTACTTCGAATCAATAATTTCTTGGTTTTAGCCTGTTTCGGGACAAAATGGGTAAAAGTGGTGTCTCAACACTCCAAATTCAACCCAAACTCTTATAATTAGTCAAATGCATTGGATTGCTACATATTTTGACCCTAGAAAGAGTAATATAGCGGTTTACTGCTTTGAATCAATGTTTTCTCTCGGTTTAAGCCTGTTTTGGGATAAAACGGGTTTTAGTGTTGTCTAAACACTCGAAATTCATCCTGAACTCTTAGAACTAGTCAGTGCATTGGATTTTCACACATTCTGACCTTAGAAATAGTAACAAAGCTGGTTACTGCTTCGAATCAATGATTTCTCGGTTTTAGCCTGTTTCGGGACAAAATGGGTAAAAGTGGTGTCTAAAAACTCCAAATTCAACCTGAACTCTTATAATTAGTTAAATACATTGGATTGATACATATTATGACCCTAGAAACAGTAATATAGCGGTTTACTGCTTTGAATCAATGTTTTCTCTCGGTTTTAGCCTGTTTTCTTGGTTTAAGCCTGTTTTGGGATAAAACGGGTTTAAGTGTTGTTTAAACACTCCAAATTCATCCCGATTGTTCCACATTCTGACCCTAGAAATAGTAGCAAAGCTGTTTACTGCTTCGAATCAATGATTTCTCGGTTTTAGCCTGTTTCAGGACAAAATGGGTAAAAGTAGTGTCTAAACACTCCAAATTCAACCTGAACTCTTATAATTAGTCAAATGTATTGGATTGATACATATTTTGACCCTAGAAAGTGTAACATAGCTGTTTACTGCTTTGAATTAATGTATTCTCTCGGTTTTAGCCTGTTTTCTCGGTTTAAGCCTGTTTTGGGATAAAACGGGTTTTAGTGTTGTCTAAACACTCGAAATTCATCATGAACTTTTCCAACTAGTCAATGCATTGGATTTTCACACATTCTGACCCTTAGAATTAGTAACATAGCTGTTTACTGCTTTGAATCAATGATTTCTCGGTTTTAGCCTGTTTCAGGACAAAATGGGTAAAAGTGGTGTCTAAAAACTCCAAATTCAACCTGAACTCTTATAATTAGTCAAATGTATTGGATTGATACATATTTTGACCCTAGAAAGTGTAACATAGCTGTTTACTGCTTTGAATTAATGTATTCTCTCGGTTTTAGCCTGTTTTCTCGGTTTAAGCCTGTTTTGGGATAAAACGGGTTTTAGTGTTGTCTAAACACTCGAAATTCGTCATGAACTTTTCCAACTAGTCAATGCATTGGATTTTCACACATTCTGACCCTTAGAAATAGTAACAAAGCTGGTTACTGCTTCGAATCAATGATTTCTCGGTTTTAGCCTGTTTCCAGACAAAATGGGTAAAAGTGGTGTCTAAAAACTCCAAATTCAACCTGAACTCTTATAATTAGTCAGATACATTGGAATGATACATATTATGACCCTAGAAACAGTAACATAGCTGTTTACGGCTTTGAATCAATGTATTCTCACGGTTTTACCATGTTTTCTCGGTTTAAGCCGGTTTTGGGATAAAACGGGTTTTAGTGTTGTCTAAACACTCCGAATCCATCCTGAACTCTTAGAACTAGTCAATGCATTGGATTGATACATATTTTGACCCTAGAAAGAGTAACATAGCTGTTTACTGCTTTGAATCAATGTTTTCTCTCGGTTTTACCCCGTTTTCTCGGTTCAAGCATGTTTTGGGACAAAACGGGTTTAAGTGTTGTCTAAACACTCCAAATTCATCCCGAACTCTTACAACTAGTCAAATGCATTGGATTATCACACATTCTGACCCTAGAAGCAGTAACAAAGCTGTTTACTGCTTAGAATCAACGTTTTCTCGGTTTTAGCCTGTTTCGGGACAAAATGGGTAAAAGTGGTGTCTCAACACGCCAAATTCAACCCAAACTCTTATAATTAGTCAAATGCATTGGATTGTTACATATTTTGACCCTAGAAAGAGTAATATAGCGGTTTACTGCTTTGAATCAATGTTTTCTCTCGGTTTAAGCCTGTTTTGGGATAAAACGGGTTTAAGTGTTGTCTAAACACTCGAAGTTCATCCTGAACTCTTAGAACTAGTCAGTGCATTGGATTTTCACACATTCTGACCCTTAGAAATAGTAACAAAGCTGGTTACTGCTTCGAATCAATGATTTCTCGGTTTTAGCCTGTTTCGGGACCAAATGGGTAAAAGTGGTGTCTAAAAACTCCAAATTCAACCTGAATTCTTATAATTAGTTAAATACATTGGATTGATACATATTATGACCCTAGAAACAGTAATATAGCGGTTTACTGCTTTGAATCAATGTTTTCTCTCGGTTTTAGCCTGTTTTGGGATAAAACGGGTTTAAGTGTTGTCTAAACACTCCAATGTCATCCCGATTGTTCCACATTCTGACCCTAGAAATAGTAACAAAGCTGTTTACTGCTTCGAATCAATGATTTCTTGGTTTTAGCTTGTTTCAGGACAAAATGGGTAAAAGTGGTGTCTAAAAACTCCAAATTCAACCTGATCTCTTATAATTAGTCAAATGTATTGGATTGATACATATTTTGACCCTAGAAAGTGTAACATAGCTGTTTACTGCTTTGAATTAATGTATTCTCTCGGTTTTAGCCTGTTTTCTCGGTTTAAGCCTGTTTTGGGATAAAACGGGTTTTAGTGTTGTCTAAACACTCGAAATTCATCATGAACTTTTCCAACTAGTCAATGCATTGGATTTTCACACATTCTGACCCTTAGAATTAGTAACATAGCTGTTTACTGCTTTGAATCAATGATTTCTCGGTTTTAGCCTGTTTCAGGACAAAATGGGTAAAAGTGGTGTCTAAAAACTCCAAATTCAACCTGAACTCTTATAATTAGTCAAATGTATTGGCTTGATACATATTTTGACCCTAGAAAGTGTAACATAGCTGTTTACTGCTTTGAATTAATGTATTCTCTCGGTTTTAGCCTGTTTTCTCGGTTTAAGCCTGTTTTGGGATAAATTGGGTTTTAGTGTTGTCTAAACACTCGAAATTCATCATGAACTTTTCCAACTAATCAATGCATTGGATTTTCACACATTCTGACCCTTAGAAATAGTAACAAAGCTGGTTACTGCTTCGAATCAATGATTTCTCGGTTTTAGCCTGTTTCCAGACAAAATGGGTAAAAGTGGTGTCTAAAAACTCCAAATTCAACCTGAACTCTTATAATTAGTCAGATACATTGGAATGATACATATTATGACCCTAGAAACAGTAACATAGCTGTTTACAGCTTTGAATCAATGTATTCTCACGGTTTTACCATGTTTTCTCGGTTTAAGCCGTTTTTGGGATAAAACGGGTTTTAGTGTTGTCTAAACACTCCAAATCCATCCTTAACTCTTAGAACTAGTCAATGCATTGGATTGATACATATTTTGACCCTAGAAAGAGTAACATAGCTGTTTACTGCTTTGAATCAATGTTTTCTCTCGGTTTTACCCCGTTTTCTCGGTTCAAGCATGTTTTGGGATAAAACGGGTTTAAGTGTTGTCTAAACACTCCAAATTCATCCCGAACTCTTACAACTAGTCAAATGCATTGGATTATCACACATTCTGACCCTAGAAGCAGTAACAAAGCTGTTTACTGCTTAGAATCAACGTTTTCTCGGTTTTAGCCTGTTTCGGGACAAAATGGGTAAAAGTGTTGTGTCAACACGCCAAATTCAACCCAAAGTCTTATAATTAGTCAAATGCATTGGATTGTTACATATTTTAACCCTAGAAAGAGTAATATAGCGGTTTACTGCTTTGAATCAATGTTTTCTCTCGGTTTAAGCCTGTTTTGGGATAAAACGGGTTTTAGTGTTGTCTAAACACTCGAAATTCATCCTGAACTCTTAGAACTAGTCAGTGCATTGGATTTTCACACATTCTGACCCTTAGAAATAGTAACAAAGCTGGTTACTGCTTCGAATCAATGATTTCTCGGTTTTAGCCTGTTTCGGGACAAAATGAGTAAAAGTGGTGTCTAAAAACTCCAAATTCAACCTGAACTCTTATAATTAGTTAAATACATTGGATTGATACATATTATGACCCTAGAAACAGTAATATAGCGGTTTACTGCTTTGAATCAATGTTATCTCTCAGTTTTAGCCTGTTTTCTTGGTTTAAGCCTGTTTTGGGATAAAACGGGTTTAAGTGTTGTCTAAACACTCCAAATTCATCCCGATTGTTCCACATTCTGACCCTAGAAATAGTAACAAAGCTTTTTACTGCTTCGAATCAATGATTTCTCGGTTTTAGCCTGTTTCAGGACAAAATGGGTAAAAGTGGTGTCTAAACACTCCAAATTCAACCTGAACTCTTATAATTAGTCAAATGTATTGGATTGATACATATTTTGACCCTAGAAAGTGTAACATAGCTGTTTACTGCTTTGAATTAATGTATTCTCTCGGTTTTAGCCTGTTTTCTCGGTTTAAGCCTGTTTTGGGATAAAACGGGTTTTAGTGTTGTCTAAACACTCGAAATTCATCATGAACTTTTCCAACTAGTCAATGCATTGGATTTTCACACATTCTTACCCTTAGAAATAGTAACAAAGCTCGTTACTGCTTCGAATCAATAATTTCTTGGTTTTAGCCTGTTTCGGGACAAAATGGGTAAAAGTGGTGTCTCAACACTCCAAATTCAACCCAAACTCTTATAATTAGTCAAATGCATTGGATTGCTACATATTTTGACCCTAGAAAGAGTAATATAGCGGTTTACTGCTTTGAATCAATGTTTTCTCTCGGTTTAAGCCTGTTTTGGGATAAAACGGGTTTTAGTGTTGTCTAAACACTCGAAATTCATCCTGAACTCTTAGAACTAGTCAGTGCATTGGATTTTCACACATTCTGACCTTAGAAATAGTAACAAAGCTGGTTACTGCTTCGAATCAATGATTTCTCGGTTTTAGCCTGTTTCAGGACAAAATGGGTAAAAGTGGTGTCTAAAAACTCCAAATTCAACCTGAACTCTTATAATTAGTTAAATACATTGGATTGATACATATTATGACCCTAGAAACAGTAATATAGCGGTTTACTGCTTTGAATCAATGTTTTCTCTCGGTTTTAGCCTGTTTTCTTGGTTTAAGCCTGTTTTGGGATAAAACGGGTTTAAGTGTTGTTTAAACACTCCAAATTCATCCCGATTGTTCCACATTCTGACTCTAGAAATAGTAACAATGCTTTTTACTGCTTCGAATCAATGATTTCTCGGTTTTAGCCTGTTTCAGGACAAAATGGGTAAAAGTGGTGTCTAAACACTCCAAATTCAACCTGAACTCTTATAATTAGTCAAATGTATTGGATTGATACATATTTTGACCCTAGAAAGTGTAACATAGCTGTTTACTGCTTTGAATTAATGTATTCTCTCGGTTTTAGCCTGTTTTCTCGGTTTAAGCCTGTTTTGGGATAAAACGGGTTTTAGTGTTGTCTAAACACTCGAAATTCATCATGAACTTTTCCAACTAGTCAATGCATTGGATTTTCACACATTCTTACCCTTAGAAATAGTAACAAAGCTCGTTACTGCTTCGAATCAATAATTTCTTGGTTTTAGCCTGTTTCGGGACAAAATGGGTAAAAGTGGTGTCTCAACACTCCAAATTCAACCCAAACTCTTATAATTAGTCAAATGCATTGGATTGCTACATATTTTGACCCTAGAAAGAGTAATATAGCGGTTTACTGCTTTGAATCAATGTTTTCTCTCGGTTTAAGCCTGTTTTGGGATAAAACGGGTTTTAGTGTTGTCTAAACACTCGAAATTCATCCTGAACTCTTAGAACTAGTCAGTGCATTGGATTTTCACACATTCTGACCTTAGAAATAGTAACAAAGCTGGTTACTGCTTCGAATCAATGATTTCTCGGTTTTAGCCTGTTTCAGGACAAAATGGGTAAAAGTGGTGTCTAAAAACTCCAAATTCAACCTGAACTCTTATAATTAGTTAAATACATTGGATTGATACATATTATGACCCTAGAAACAGTAATATAGCGGTTTACTGCTTTGAATCAATGTTTTCTCTCGGTTTTAGCCTGTTTTCTTGGTTTAAGCCTGTTTTGGGATAAAACGGGTTTAAGTGTTGTTTAAACACTCCAAATTCATCCCGATTGTTCCACATTCTGACTCTAGAAATAGTAACAATGCTTTTTACTGCTTCGAATCAATGATTTCTCGGTTTTAGCCTGTTTCAGGACAAAATGGGTAAAAGTGGTGTCTAAACACTCCAAATTCAACCTGAACTCTTATAATTAGTCAAATGTATTGGATTGATACATATTTTGACCCTAGAAAGTGTAACATATGAACCGGCACACACACTTGTCCGTACGACCGTACGGACGTCCGTACGACCAACCAACGGGCCATCCTCAAATAGAAGTCTTCATGAGCCCAATCCACCAAAGAGATCCTCCAACGGTCGCCATTCATCTCGATCCTTCCTTTGTAGCCGTTGGAGCAAGTTGCAAGAGAGAAGAGGAGATCACATGTTAGAATAAGGAGATGTCGCTTTCTCCTCATATTAGTGTGCATAGGATCCTAAGAGAATATCCTATTTGTATATGTCTTTAAATAGTTTGTAAGTATCATACTAATAGAGGCAAGAAAAGAGTTTATTCTCTTTCTCCAACACTCTCTCTCTCAATCGTTCACTCTCCTCACTCCTTACACGATTTCACTCTCTTTCATACTCTCTTCCATAATCTCTTGATTACTCTACTCTCAAACTTACATGGTATCAGAGCAGATTTGATTCTGTTCTTGCCTCAAATCTCCATCACTCCCTTCCGCATTCTCTTTCTTGTTCTTGAAATTTCTTGTTCTTGAATCTTCTTTCTTTAACCGTTGGACAATAGCTTTAACCAACGGTCTCTTCATCCTTTTCCATGGAAACTACCAAAACTCTCATTGTTCCAGTTACTCTCAAGGGAGAGAATTACTTACTGTGGGCTAGAACCACAAAGACAGCCCTATGCGGCCGAGGACTTTGGTCCCATGTTGAGACAAGCGAAGCTCCTAGTGGCGAGACCACCAAAGACGGCAAGGATCTTGTCGATGAGAAGAACAAGTGGTTTCAAGAAGATCAGGGAGTCCTAGCTATCATTCAAAACTCCCTAGATGCACCTATACTTGAAGCTTACTCTTATTGCGAGACAGCAAAAGACTTGTGGGACACTCTCAAGAATGTTTTTGGGAATGTTACAAATGTAAACCGAATTTTTGAGATTAAGAGGGCCATCAACAACCTCAACCAAGAAGACATGGAGTTCACCAAGCACTTTGGGAAGTTTAGGTCCCTTTGGGCTGAACTAGAGATGCTCCGGCCGGCGACTATAGATCCGGCCATTCTGAATGAGAGGCGTGAACAAGATAAGGTGTTCGGCCTTCTCTTGACCTTGAACCCCTCCTACAATGACCTTATCAAGCATATTCTACGGTCGGACAAGCTCCCTAGCCTTGATGATGTCTGTAACCAAATTCAAAAGGAGCATGGCTCCATGGGATTGTTTGGCGGCAAGGGAGAACTTGTGACCGCTAACAAAGCTGAGACGGCATCAGCAAACAAGGGCTACTACAAGCCGGAGGACAAGAACAACCCGCCATTTTGTGAGCATTGTAAGAAGCTTGGTCACTTCAAGAGCCGCTGCTGGATTCTACACCCTCATCTAGCACCACCGCCGGGTACCATCCGAGGTGGACGACCAAACCGCGGAGGACCACCGAGAGCTCATCAAGCAGTAGCCATGGGGGAGTCAATCTCTGAGCAGCCTCAACAAGTGACCAGTGGAACTGCTCTTGCTGCAGCATCGTCCGAGCTGGTAAGGCGGTCCGACCTTGATGCGCTCATCAAAGCCATCAAAGAGGCCACCGGTAAGGCGTTTCTTGCCTCAAACAAAATTAAACCCCTCATAGTTGATTCTGGTGCATCCCATCACATGATTAGTGATTCTAGGCTAATTAGTGATATTAAACCTGCTAATGGTAATGTAATAATAGCAAATGGTGAGAAAGTACCAGTTAAAGGCATAGGAAACTTGAAACTATTTGATAAGGAGACTAAGGCATTTTATATGCCAAACTTTACTTCTAACTTGCTATCAGTTAAGAGAGCCACTACTGATTTAAATTGTTATGCTATATTTGGTCCTAACAATGTTCATTTTCAGGATATTGAGACAAGTAAGGTTCTTGGTCAAGGAGGATCCAAGGATGACCTCTATGTGCTTGAGGACTTGAACTTATCTTCTAATGCATCTTGTTTTAATTCGGTTATTATGAAACCTAGTGATTCTATTTTACATGCTAGGCTAGGACACCCTCACACAAGAGCTTTATCCTTAATATTTCCTAATGTTTCTTTTCAAAATGATGAGTGTGAGGCTTGTATTCTTGGTAAACATTGCAAGGCTGTTTTCCCTAAATCTATTACTATTTATGAAAAATGTTTTGATTTAATTCATTCTGATGTTTGGACATCTCCTTGCTTATCTAGAGATAATCAAAAGTATTTTGTGACTTTTATTGATGAAAAATCAAAATATACTTGGATAACTTTGCTTCCCTCTAAGGATAGAGTCCTTGAGGCCTTTACTAATTTTCAAAATTATGTCACTAACCACTTTCATGCCAAGATTAAAATTTTGAGATCAGATAATGGTGGAGAGTACACAAGCCATGCCTTTAAACAATATCTAGCCAAACATGGAATTCTTCATCAAACTAGCTGTCCTTACACACCACAACAAAATGGAGTGGCTGAGAGAAAGAATAGGCATCTCATGGAAGTAGCAAGGTCTATGATGTTTCACACAAGGGTTCCAAAGAGGTTTTGGGGAGATGCTGTGCTAGCCGCTTGTTATCTTATTAACCGCACACCAACAAAGATCCTAAAGGATGTGTCTCCATTTGAGGTATTAACGAATGACAAACCTACATTTGATCACTTACGAGTGTTTGGTTGTGTGTGCTATGTGTTGCGACCAGGTGAGCTAAGAGACAAGCTTGATGCAAAGAGTACAAAGGCTATGTTTCTTGGCTACTCTACCACACAAAAGGGGTATAAGTGCTATGACCCTACAACAAGGAGGGTTCTAGTATCTCGTGATGTCAAGTTCATGGAGACACAAGGCTTTTACGATGAGAAGAATTGGGATGAGCTCCGTAACCTATCTGATTCACCATCTGATCGGACGCGCAACCTCCGAGTAATCCTTGAGCGACTAGGTCTTGAAAACGATCGGATCACTACTGAGTCAGCCAGACCAGCATCACCAGAACAACCTGAGCCATCTACTGAGCCTGAGCCTGCTACACATGCCGATGACCATACTGAGCAGCATGAGGAAGCACCCGAGTCACTCGCGGACAACACGGCCGAAACAACCGAGGGGACGGCTGAACAGCTTGAGGAGATCATTACTCCAGGACGAGCCAACTCCGAAGCTGGGGCTATAGTTCCTCTTCGGCGCAGCCAACGTATCAAGTATCCTCCTAGTCATTGGAAGAACACCCGTGTGTACTACAACAACATGGCCGTTGCTCATCCGATTCAGGCCGTGTGCACCTTGGCTCATTTTCCGATAGAGCATCAAGTGTTTCTTGGCCATATTGATGAGGATTGGATCCCCAAGACCTATGATGAGGCTAAGCAGCACAAAGTATGGAGAGATGCAGTGGATGCCGAGAATACGGCCATGGTGCAAAATCATACATGGGACGAGGCTGACTTACCCAAGGGCAAGAAGGCTGTCACCTCTCGGTATATCTTCACAATCAAATATAAGAGCAATGGGGAGATTGAACGCCACAAAGCCCGCCTAGTCGCACGAGGTTTCACGCAAACGTATGGGGAGGACTATCTTGATACGTTTGCTCCGGTGGCTAAGCTTCACACGGTTCGAGTTGTACTCTCTCTCGCCACCAACCTCGACTGGGAACTTTGGCAAATGGACGTGAAGAACGCCTTCTTGCAAGGAGAACTGGAGGATGAAGTGTATATGCGACCACCACCGGGTTTGGAGGATACTATTGGTCCGGGAAAGGTCTTGAAACTCAACAAAGCTATCTATGGCTTGAAGCAGTCACCAAGGGCTTGGTATCACAAGCTTAGCACCACACTTCTTGACAAAGGCTTTCGCAAATCCGAAGCTGACCACACCTTGTTCACCTTACCAAGCGCCAAAGGTATAGTAGTCATTCTAGTGTATGTTGATGATATCATCATCACTGGAAGTGACTCGGTAGGTATTCAAGACTCTAAAACATTCTTGAAATCAGTTTTTGATATTAAAGATCTTGGAGAGTTGAAATACTTTCTTGGGATAGAAGTTTATAGATCAAATGAAGGGTTATTGTTATCTCAAAGAAAGTATGCACTAGACTTATTGAGTGAAACAGGAAAACTAGGAGCTAAGGCAGTAACAACGCCCCTAGAAGAGAATTACAAGGATGGAGGACAGGGGGAGCTTGACACCGCTCCATTCGAGGACGGTAGCCTCTACCGGCGGCTAGTCGGTAAGCTCATTTATTTAACTATCACACGGCCTGACATTTGCTTTGCCGTGAACCAGGTAAGCCAGCATATGAAGAACCCCACCGTGCACCATTGGAACATGCTGACACGGATCCTCAAGTACATCAAGGGCTCACCCGGCCAAGGCATATGGATGGGACGCAACAAGAGCACCGAGTTGGTAGGCTACTGCGACGCTGACTATGCCGGAGATCGTGGGGACCGACGCTCAACCACAGGCTATTGCACGTTCCTTGGAGGGAACCTGGTCACATGGAAGAGCAAGAAGCAAAAGGTCGTCTCACTCTCAAGTGCCGAATCCGAGTATAGAGCTATGAGGAAGCTAACGACGGAGCTAATGTGGCTGAAGATGTTACTCAAGGATCTTGGAATAGAATCAACAAAGCCGATCACCATGCACTGTGATAACGAAGCAGCCATTCATATAGCAACCAATTCAGTGTTCCATGAGCGGACCAAGCACATTGAAGTGGATTGCCATAAGGTCCGAGAACAAATCAAGCTTGGAGTTGTCTTACCTTGCCATACCGAAAGCAAAGAACAACTTGCAGACGTCCTGACTAAAGCTGCGAGCCCCCAAGTGTGTGAATACATCCATCCTAAGCTTGGCCTCCTAAACCTCACTCGGCCATGACTTGCTTTGTTTTGGCGCCTACACTCTTTTTCCCTTAAGTATAGTTTTCCCAAGAGGTTTTTCTATACTAAGGTTTTTAATGAGGTGGGTGCCTATGTTGTCAAGCTTGACTAGTTCCCCAAGTCAAGCTTGAGGGGGAGTATGAACCGGCACACACACTTGTCCGTACGACCGTACGGACGTCCGTACGACCAACCAACGGGCCATCCTCAAATAGAAGTCTTCATGAGCCCAATCCACCAAAGAGATCCTCCAACGGTCGCCATTCATCTCGATCCTTCCTTTGTAGCCGTTGGAGCAAGTTGCAAGAGAGAAGAGGAGATCACATGTTAGAATAAGGAGATGTCGCTTTCTCCTCATATTAGTGTGCATAGGATCCTAAGAGAATATCCTATTTGTATATGTCTTTAAATAGTTTGTAAGTATCATACTAATAGAGGCAAGAAAAGAGTTTATTCTCTTTCTCCAACACTCTCTCTCTCAATCGTTCACTCTCCTCACTCCTTACACGATTTCACTCTCTTTCATACTCTCTTCCATAATCTCTTGATTACTCTACTCTCAAACTTACATAACATAGCTGTTTACTGCTTTGAATTAATGTATTCTCTCGGTTTTAGCCTGTTTTCTCGGTTTAAGCATGTTTTGGGATAAAACGGGTTTTAGTGTTGTCTAAACACTCGAAATTCATCATGAACTTTTCCAACTAGTCAATGCATTGGATTTTCACACATTCTGACCCTTAGAATTAGTAACAAAGCTGGTTACTGCTTTGAATCAATGATTTCTCGGTTTTAGCCTGTTTCAGGACAAAATGGGTAAAAGTGGTGTCTAAAAACTCCAAATTCAACCTGAACTCTTATAATTAGTCAAATGTATTGGATTGATACATATTTTGACCCTAGAAAGTGTAACATAGCTGTTTACTGCTTTGAATTAATGTATTCTCTCGGTTTTAGCCTGTTTTCTCGGTTTAAGCCTGTTTTGGGATAAAACGGGTTTTAGTGTTGTCTAAACACTCGAAATTCATCATGAACTTTTCCAACTAGTCAATGCATTGGATTTTCACACATTCTGACCCTTAGAAATAGTAACAAAGCTGGTTACTGCTTCGAATCAATGATTTCTCGGTTTTAGCCTGTTTCGGGACCAAATGGGTAAAAGTGGTGTCTAAAAACTCCAAATTCAACCTGAACTCTTATGATTAGTTAAATACATTAAATTGATACATATTATGACCCTAGAAACAGTAATATAGCGGTTTACTGCTTTGAATCAATGTTTTCTCTCGGTTTTAGCCTGTTTTCTTGGTTTAAGCCTGTTTTGGGATAAAACGGGTTTAAGTGTTGTCTAAACACTCCAAATTCTTCCCGATTGTTCCACATTCTGACCCTAGAAATAGTAACAAAGCTGTTTACTGCTTCGAATCAATGATTTCTCGGTTTTAGCCTGTTTCAGGACAAAATGGGTAAAAGTGGTGTCTAAACACTCCAAATTCAACCTGAACTCTTATAATTAGTCAAATGTATTGGATTGATACATATTTTGACCCTAGAAAGTGTAACATAGCTGTTTACTGCTTTGAATTAATGTATTCTCTCGGTTTTAGCCTGTTTTCTCGGTTTAAGCCTGTTTTGGGATAAAACGGGTTTTAGTGTTGTCTAAACACTCGAAATTCATCATGAACTTTTCGAACTAGTCAATGCATTGGATTTTCACACATTCTGACCCTTAGAATTAGTAACAAAGCTGGTTACTGCTTTGAATCAATGATTTCTCGGTTTTAGCCTGTTTCAGGACAAAATGGGTAAAAGTGGTGTCTAAAAACTCCAAATTCAACCTGAACTCTTATAATTAGTCAAATGTATTGGATTGATACATATTTTGACTCTAGAAAGTGTATAATAGCTGTTTACTGCTTTGAATTAATGTATTCTCTCGGTTTTAGCCTGTTTTCTCGGTTTAAGCCTGTTTTGGGATAAAACGGGTTTTAGTGTTGTCTAAACACTCAAAATTCATCATGAACTTTTCCAACTAGTCAATGCATTGGATTTTCACACATTCTGACCCTTAGAATTAGTAACATAGCTGTTTACTGCTTTGAATCAATGATTTCTCGGTTTTAGCCTGTTTCAGGACAAAATGGGTAAAAGTGGTGTCTAAAAACTCCAAATTCAACCTGAACTCTTATAATTTAGTCAAATGTATTGGATTGATACATATTTTGACCCTAGAAAGTGTAACATAGCTGTTTACTGCTTTGAATTAATGTATTCTCTCGGTTTTAGCCTGTTTTCTCGGTTTAAGCATGTTTTGGGATAAAACGGGTTTTAGTGTTGTCTAAACACTCGAAATTCATCATGAACTTTTCCAACTAGTCAATGCATTGGATTTTCACACATTCTGACCCTTCGAAATAGTAACAAAGCTGGTTACTGCTTCGAATCAATGATTTCTCGGTTTTAGCCTGTTTCCAGACAAAATGGGTAAAAGTGGTGTCTAAAAACTCCAAATTCAACCTGAACTCTTATAATTAGTCAGATACATTGGAATGATACATATTATGACCCTAGAAACAGTAACATAGCTGTTTACGGCTTTGAATCAATGTTTTCTCACGATTTTACCATGTTTTCTCGGTTTAAGCCGGTTTTGGGATAAAACGGGTTTTAGTGTTTTCTAAACACTCCAAATCCATCCTGAACTCTTAGAACTAGTCAATGCATTGGATTGATACATATTTTGACCCTAGAAAGAGTAACATAGCTGTTTACTGCTTTGAATCAATGTTTTCTCTCGGTTTTACCCCGTTTTCTCGGTTCAAGCATGTTTTGGGATAAAACGGGTTTAAGTGTTGTCTAAACACTCCAAATTCATCCCGAACTCTTACAACTAGTCAAATGCATTGGATTTTCACACATTCTGACCCTAGAAGCAGTAACCAAGCTGTTTACTGCTTAGAATCAACGTTTTCTCGGTTTTAGCCTGTTTCGGGACAAAATGGGTAAAAGTGGTGTCTCAACACTCCAAATTCAACCCAAACTCTTATAATTAGTCAAATGCATTGGATTGTTACATATTTTGACCCTAGAAAGAGTAATATAGCGGTTTACTGCTTTGAATCAATGTTTTCTCTCGGTTTAAGCCTGTTTTGGGATAAAACGGGTTTTAGTGTTGTCTAAACACTCGAAATTCATCCTGAACTCTTAGAACTAGTCAGTGCATTGGATTTTCACACATTCTGACCTTAGAAATAGTAACAAAGCTGGTTACTGCTTCGAATCAATGATTTCTCGGTTTTAGCCTGTTTCGGGACAAAATGGGTAAAAGTGGTGTCTAAAAACTCCAAATTCAACCTGAACTCTTATAATTAGTTAAATACATCGGATTGATTCATATTATGACCCTAGAAACAGTAATATAGCGGTTTACTGCTTTGAATCAATGTTTTCTCTCGGTTTTAGCCTGTTTTCTTGCTTTAAGCCTGTTTTGGGATAAAACGGGTTTAACTGTTGTTTAAACACTCCAAATTCATCCCGATTGTTCCACATTCTGACCCTAGAAATAGTAACAAAGCTTTTTACTGCTTCGAATCAATGATTTCTCGGTTTTAGCCTGTTTCAGGACAAAATGGGTAAAAGTGGTGTCTAAACACTCCAAATTCAACATGAACTCTTATAATTAGTCAAATGTATTGGATTGATACATATTTTGACCCTAGAAAGTGTAACATAGCTGTTTACTGCTTTGAATTAATGTATTCTCTCGGTTTTAGCCTGTTTTCTCGGTTTAAGCCTGTTTTGGGATAAAACGGGTTTTAGTGTTGTCTAAACACTCGAAATTCATCATGAACTTTTCCAACTAGTCAATGCATTGGATTTTCACACATTCTTACCCTTAGAATTAGTAACAAAGCTGGTTACTGCTTCGAATCAATAATTTCTCGGTTTTAGCCTGTTTCCGGACAAAATGGGTAAAAGTGGTGTCTAAAAACTCCAAATTCAACCTGAACTCTTATAATTAGTCAGATACATTGGAATAATACATATTATGACCCTAGAAACAGTAACATAGCTGTTTACGGCTTTGAATCAATGTTTTCTCACGGTTTTACCATGTTTTCTCGGTTTAAGCCGGTTTTGGGATAAAACGGGTTTTAGTGTTGTCTAAACACTCAAAATTCATCCCGAACTCTTAGAACTAGTCAATGCATTGGATTTTCACACATTCTGACCCTTAGAAATAGTAACAAAGCTCGTTACTACTTCAAATCAATAATTTCTTGGTTTTAGCCTGTTTCGGGACAAAATGGGTAAAAGTGGTGTCTCAACACTCCAAATTCAACCCAAACTCTTATAATTAGTCAAATGCATTGGATTGCTACATATTTTGACCCTAGAAAGTATGAACCGGCACACACACTTGTCCGTACGACCGTACGGACGTCCGTACGACCAACCAACGGGCCATCCTCAAATAGAAGTCTTCATGAGCCCAATCCACCAAAGAGATCCTCCAACGGTCGCCATTCATCTCGATCCTTCCTTTGTAGCCGTTGGAGCAAGTTGCAAGAGAGAAGAGGAGATCACATGTTAGAATAAGGAGATGTCGCTTTCTCCTCATATTAGTGTGCATAGGATCCTAAGAGAATATCCTATTTGTATATGTCTTTAAATAGTTTGTAAGTATCATACTAATAGAGGCAAGAAAAGAGTTTATTCTCTTTCTCCAACACTCTCTCTCTCAATCGTTCACTCTCCTCACTCCTTACACGATTTCACTCTCTTTCATACTCTCTTCCATAATCTCTTGATTACTCTACTCTCAAACTTACATGGTATCAGAGCAGATTTGATTCTGTTCTTGCCTCAAATCTCCATCACTCCCTTCCGCATTCTCTTTCTTGTTCTTGAAATTTCTTGTTCTTGAATCTTCTTTCTTTAACCGTTGGACAATAGCTTTAACCAACGGTCTCTTCATCCTTTTCCATGGAAACTACCAAAACTCTCATTGTTCCAGTTACTCTCAAGGGAGAGAATTACTTACTGTGGGCTAGAACCACAAAGACAGCCCTATGCGGCCGAGGACTTTGGTCCCATGTTGAGACAAGCGAAGCTCCTAGTGGCGAGACCACCAAAGACGGCAAGGATCTTGTCGATGAGAAGAACAAGTGGTTTCAAGAAGATCAGGGAGTCCTAGCTATCATTCAAAACTCCCTAGATGCACCTATACTTGAAGCTTACTCTTATTGCGAGACAGCAAAAGACTTGTGGGACACTCTCAAGAATGTTTTTGGGAATGTTACAAATGTAAACCGAATTTTTGAGATTAAGAGGGCCATCAACAACCTCAACCAAGAAGACATGGAGTTCACCAAGCACTTTGGGAAGTTTAGGTCCCTTTGGGCTGAACTAGAGATGCTCCGGCCGGCGACTATAGATCCGGCCATTCTGAATGAGAGGCGTGAACAAGATAAGGTGTTCGGCCTTCTCTTGACCTTGAACCCCTCCTACAATGACCTTATCAAGCATATTCTACGGTCGGACAAGCTCCCTAGCCTTGATGATGTCTGTAACCAAATTCAAAAGGAGCATGGCTCCATGGGATTGTTTGGCGGCAAGGGAGAACTTGTGACCGCTAACAAAGCTGAGACGGCATCAGCAAACAAGGGCTACTACAAGCCGGAGGACAAGAACAACCCGCCATTTTGTGAGCATTGTAAGAAGCTTGGTCACTTCAAGAGCCGCTGCTGGATTCTACACCCTCATCTAGCACCACCGCCGGGTACCATCCGAGGTGGACGACCAAACCGCGGAGGACCACCGAGAGCTCATCAAGCAGTAGCCATGGGGGAGTCAATCTCTGAGCAGCCTCAACAAGTGACCAGTGGAACTGCTCTTGCTGCAGCATCGTCCGAGCTGGTAAGGCGGTCCGACCTTGATGCGCTCATCAAAGCCATCAAAGAGGCCACCGGTAAGGCGTTTCTTGCCTCAAACAAAATTAAACCCCTCATAGTTGATTCTGGTGCATCCCATCACATGATTAGTGATTCTAGGCTAATTAGTGATATTAAACCTGCTAATGGTAATGTAATAATAGCAAATGGTGAGAAAGTACCAGTTAAAAGCATAGGAAACTTGAAACTATTTGATAAGGAGACTAAGGCATTTTATATGCCAAACTTTACTTCTAACTTGCTATCAGTTAAGAGAGCCACTACTGATTTAAATTGTTATGCTATATTTGGTCCTAACAATGTTCATTTTCAGGATATTGAGACAAGTAAGGTTCTTGGTCAAGGAGGATCCAAGGATGACCTCTATGTGCTTGAGGACTTGAACTTATCTTCTAATGCATCTTGTTTTAATTCGGTTATTATGAAACCTAGTGATTCTATTTTACATGCTAGGCTAGGACACCCTCACACAAGAGCTTTATCCTTAATATTTCCTAATGTTTCTTTTCAAAATGATGAGTGTGAGGCTTGTATTCTTGGTAAACATTGCAAGGCTGTTTTCCCTAAATCTATTACTATTTATGAAAAATGTTTTGATTTAATTCATTCTGATGTTTGGACATCTCCTTGCTTATCTAGAGATAATCAAAAGTATTTTGTGACTTTTATTGATGAAAAATCAAAATATACTTGGATAACTTTGCTTCCCTCTAAGGATAGAGTCCTTGAGGCCTTTACTAATTTTCAAAATTATGTCACTAACCACTTTCATGCCAAGATTAAAATTTTGAGATCAGATAATGGTGGAGAGTACACAAGCCATGCCTTTAAACAATATCTAGCCAAACATGGAATTCTTCATCAAACTAGCTGTCCTTACACACCACAACAAAATGGAGTGGCTGAGAGAAAGAATAGGCATCTCATGGAAGTAGCAAGGTCTATGATGTTTCACACAAGGGTTCCAAAGAGGTTTTGGGGAGATGCTGTGCTAGCCGCTTGTTATCTTATTAACCGCACACCAACAAAGATCCTAAAGGATGTGTCTCCATTTGAGGTATTAACGAATGACAAACCTACATTTGATCACTTACGAGTGTTTGGTTGTGTGTGCTATGTGTTGCGACCAGGTGAGCTAAGAGACAAGCTTGATGCAAAGAGTACAAAGGCTATGTTTCTTGGCTACTCTACCACACAAAAGGGGTATAAGTGCTATGACCCTACAACAAGGAGGGTTCTAGTATCTCGTGATGTCAAGTTCATGGAGACACAAGGCTTTTACGATGAGAAGAATTGGGATGAGCTCCGTAACCTATCTGATTCACCATCTGATCGGACGCGCAACCTCCGAGTAATCCTTGAGCGACTAGGTCTTGAAAACGATCGGATCACTACTGAGTCAGCCAGACCAGCATCACCAGAACAACCTGAGCCATCTACTGAGCCTGAGCCTGCTACACATGCCGATGACCATACTGAGCAGCATGAGGAAGCACCCGAGTCACTCGCGGACAACACGGCCGAAACAACCGAGGGGACGGCTGAACAGCTTGAGGAGATCATTACTCCAGGACGAGCCAACTCCGAAGCTGGGGCTATAGTTCCTCTTCGGCGCAGCCAACGTATCAAGTATCCTCCTAGTCATTGGAAGAACACCCGTGTGTACTACAACAACATGGCCGTTGCTCATCCGATTCAGGCCGTGTGCACCTTGGCTCATTTTCCGATAGAGCATCAAGTGTTTCTTGGCCATATTGATGAGGATTGGATCCCCAAGACCTATGATGAGGCTAAGCAGCACAAAGTATGGAGAGATGCAGTGGATGCCGAGAATACGGCCATGGTGCAAAATCATACATGGGACGAGGCTGACTTACCCAAGGGCAAGAAGGCTGTCACCTCTCGGTATATCTTCACAATCAAATATAAGAGCAATGGGGAGATTGAACGCCACAAAGCCCGCCTAGTCGCACGAGGTTTCACGCAAACGTATGGGGAGGACTATCTTGATACGTTTGCTCCGGTGGCTAAGCTTCACACGGTTCGAGTTGTACTCTCTCTCGCCACCAACCTCGACTGGGAACTTTGGCAAATGGACGTGAAGAACGCCTTCTTGCAAGGAGAACTGGAGGATGAAGTGTATATGCGACCACCACCGGGTTTGGAGGATACTATTGGTCCGGGAAAGGTCTTGAAACTCAACAAAGCTATCTATGGCTTGAAGCAGTCACCAAGGGCTTGGTATCACAAGCTTAGCACCACACTTCTTGACAAAGGCTTTCGCAAATCCGAAGCTGACCACACCTTGTTCACCTTACCAAGCGCCAAAGGTATAGTAGTCATTCTAGTGTATGTTGATGATATCATCATCACTGGAAGTGACTCGGTAGGTATTCAAGACTCTAAAACATTCTTGAAATCAGTTTTTGATATTAAAGATCTTGGAGAGTTGAAATACTTTCTTGGGATAGAAGTTTATAGATCAAATGAAGGGTTATTGTTATCTCAAAGAAAGTATGCACTAGACTTATTGAGTGAAACAGGAAAACTAGGAGCTAAGGCAGTAACAACGCCCCTAGAAGAGAATTACAAGGATGGAGGACAGGGGGAGCTTGACACCGCTCCATTCGAGGACGGTAGCCTCTACCGGCGGCTAGTCGGTAAGCTCATTTATTTAACTATCACACGGCCTGACATTTGCTTTGCCGTGAACCAGGTAAGCCAGCATATGAAGAACCCCACCGTGCACCATTGGAACATGCTGACACGGATCCTCAAGTACATCAAGGGCTCACCCGGCCAAGGCATATGGATGGGACGCAACAAGAGCACCGAGTTGGTAGGCTACTGCGACGCTGACTATGCCGGAGATCGTGGGGACCGACGCTCAACCACAGGCTATTGCACGTTCCTTGGAGGGAACCTGGTCACATGGAAGAGCAAGAAGCAAAAGGTCGTCTCACTCTCAAGTGCCGAATCCGAGTATAGAGCTATGAGGAAGCTAACGACGGAGCTAATGTGGCTGAAGATGTTACTCAAGGATCTTGGAATAGAATCAACAAAGCCGATCACCATGCACTGTGATAACGAAGCAGCCATTCATATAGCAACCAATTCAGTGTTCCATGAGCGGACCAAGCACATTGAAGTGGATTGCCATAAGGTCCGAGAACAAATCAAGCTTGGAGTTGTCTTACCTTGCCATACCGAAAGCAAAGAACAACTTGCAGACGTCCTGACTAAAGCTGCGAGCCCCCAAGTGTGTGAATACATCCATCCTAAGCTTGGCCTCCTAAACCTCACTCGGCCATGACTTGCTTTGTTTTGGCGCCTACACTCTTTTTCCCTTAAGTATAGTTTTCCCAAGAGGTTTTTCTATACTAAGGTTTTTAATGAGGTGGGTGCCTATGTTGTCAAGCTTGACTAGTTCCCCAAGTCAAGCTTGAGGGGGAGTATGAACCGGCACACACACTTGTCCGTACGACCGTACGGACGTCCGTACGACCAACCAACGGGCCATCCTCAAATAGAAGTCTTCATGAGCCCAATCCACCAAAGAGATCCTCCAACGGTCGCCATTCATCTCGATCCTTCCTTTGTAGCCGTTGGAGCAAGTTGCAAGAGAGAAGAGGAGATCACATGTTAGAATAAGGAGATGTCGCTTTCTCCTCATATTAGTGTGCATAGGATCCTAAGAGAATATCCTATTTGTATATGTCTTTAAATAGTTTGTAAGTATCATACTAATAGAGGCAAGAAAAGAGTTTATTCTCTTTCTCCAACACTCTCTCTCTCAATCGTTCACTCTCCTCACTCCTTACACGATTTCACTCTCTTTCATACTCTCTTCCATAATCTCTTGATTACTCTACTCTCAAACTTACAGAAAGAGTAATATAGCGGTTTACTGCTTTGAATCAATGTTTTCTCTCGGTTTAAGCCTGTTTTGGGATAAAACGGGTTTTAGTGTTGTCTAAACACTCGAAATTCATCCTGAACTCTTAGAACTAGTCAGTGCATTGGATTTTCACACATTCTGACCTTAGAAATAGTAACAAAGCTGGTTACTGCTTCGAATCAATGATTTCTCGGTTTTAGCCTGTTTCGGGACAAAATGGGTAAAAGTGGTGTCTAAAAACTCCAAATTCAACCTGAACTCTTATAATTAGTTAAATACATTGGATTGATACATATTATGACCCTAGAAACAGTAATATAGCGGTTTACTGCTTTGAATCAATGTTTTCTCTCGGTTTTAGCCTGTTTTCTTGGTTTAAGCCTGTTTTGGGATAAAACGGGTTTAAGTGTTGTTTAAACACTCCAAATTCATCCCGATTGTTCCACATTCTGACTCTAGAAATAGTAACAAAGCTTTTTACTGCTTCGAATCAATGATTTCTCGGTCTTAGCCTGTTTCAGGACAAAATGGGTAAAAGTGGTGTCTAAACACTCCAAATTCAACCTGAACTCTTATAATTAGTCAAATGTATTGGATTGATACATATTTTGACCCTAGAAAGTGTAACATAGCTGTTTACTGCTTTGAATTAATGTATTCTCTCGGTTTTAGCCTGTTTTCTCGGTTTAAGCATGTTTTGGGATAAAACGGGTTTTAGTGTTGTCTAAACACTCGAAATTCATCATGAACTTTTCCAACTAGTCAATGCATTGGATTTTCACACATTCTGACCCTTAGAATGAGTAACATAGCTGTTTACTGCTTTGAATCAATGATTTCTCGGTTTTAGCCTGTTTCAGGACAAAATGGGTAAAAGTGGTGTCTAAACACTCCAAATTCAACCTGAACTCTTATAATTAGTCAAATGTATTAGATTGATACATATTTTGACCCTAGAAAGTGTAACATAGCTGTTTACTGCTTTGAATTAATGTATTCTCTCGGTTTTAGCCTGTTTTCTCAGTTTAAGCCTGTTTTGGGATAAAACGGGTTTTAGTGTTGTCTAAACACTCGAAATTCATCATGAACTTTTCCAACTAGTCAATGCATTGGATTTTCACACATTCTTACCCTTAGAATTAGTAACAAAGCTGGTTACTGCTTCGAATCAATAATTTCTCGGTTTTAGCCTGTTTCCGGACAAAATGGGTAAAAGTGGTGTCTAAAAACTCCAAATTCAACCTGAACTCTTATAATTAGTCAGATACATTGGAATAATACATATTATGACCCTAGAAACAGTAACATAGCTGTTTACGGCTTTGAATCAATGTTTTCTCACGGTTTTACCATGTTTTCTCGGTTTAAGCCGGTTTTGGGATAAAACGGGTTTTAGTGTTGTCTAAACACTCGAAATTCATCCCGAACTCTTAGAACTAGTCAATGCATTGGATTTTCACACATTCTGACCCTTAGAAATAGTAACAAAGCTCGTTACTGCTTCGAATCAATAATTTCTTGGTTTTAGCCTGTTTCGGGACAAAATGGGTAAAAGTGGTGTCTCAACACTCCAAATTCAACCCAAACTCTTATAATTAGTCAAATGCATTGGATTGCTACATATTTTGACCCTAGAAAGAGTAATATAGCGGTTTACTGCTTTGAATCAATGTTTTCTCTCGGTTTAAGCTTGTTTTGGGATAAAACGGGTTTTAGTGTTGTCTAAACACTCGAAATTCATCCTGAACTATTAGAACTAGTCAGTGCATTGGATTTTCTCACATTCTGACCTTAGAAATAGTAACAAAGCTGGTTACTGCTTCGAATCAATGATTTCTCGGTTTTCGCCTGTTTCGGGACAAAATGGGTAAAAGTGGTGTCTAAAAACTCCAAATTCAACCTGAACTCTTATATTAGTTAAAAACATTGGATTGATACATATTATGACCCTAGAAACAGTAATATAGCGGTTTACTGCTTTGAATCAATGTTTTCTCTCGGTTTTAGCCTGTTTTCTTGGTTTAAGCCTGTTTTGGGATAAAACGGGTTTAAGTGTTGTTTAAACACTCCAAATTCATCCCGATTGTTCCACATTCTGACTCTAGAAATAGTAACAAAGCTTTTTACTGCTTCGAATCAATGATTTCTCGGTTTTAGCCTGTTTCAGGACAAAATGGGTAAAAGTGGTGTCTAAACACTCCAAATTCAACCTGAACTCTTATAATTAGTCAAATGTATTGGATTGATACATATTTTGACCCTAGAAAGTGTAACATAGCTGTTTACTGCTTTGAATTAATGTATTTTCTCGGTTTTAGCCTGTTTTCTCGGTTTAAGCCAGTTTTGGGATAAAACGGGTTTTAGTGTTGTCTAAACACTCGAAATTCATCATGAACTTTTCGAACTAGTCAATGCATTGGATTTTCACACATTCTGACCCTTAGAATTAGTAACAAAGCTGGTTACTGCTTTGAATCAATGATTTCTCGGTTTTAGCCTGTTTCAGGACAAAATGGGTAAAAGTGGTGTCTAAAAACTCCAAATTCAACCTGAACTCTTATAATTAGTCAAATATATTGGATTGATACATATTTTGACCCTAGAAAGTGTAACATAGCTGTTTACTGCTTTGAATTAATGTATTCTCTCAGTTTTAGCCTGTTTTCTCGGTTTTAGCCTGTTTTGGGATAAAACGGGTTTTAGTGTTGTCTAAACACTCGAAATTCATTATGAACTTTTCCAACTAGTCAATGCATTGGATTTTCACACATTCTGACCCTTAGAAATAGTAACAAAGCTGGTTACTGCTTCGAATCAATGATTTCTCGGTTTTAGCCTGTTTCGGGACCAAATGGGTAAAAGTGGTGTCTAAAAACTCCAAATTCAACCTGAACTCTTATAATTAGTTAAATACATTAAATTGATTCATATTATGACCCTAGAAACAGTAATATAGCGGTTTACTGCTTTGAATCAATGTTTTCTCTCGGTTTTAGCCTGTTTTCTTGGTTTTAGCCTGTTTTGGGATAAAACGGGTTTAAGTGTTGTCTAAACACTCCAAATTCATCCCGATTGTTCCACATTCTGACCCTAGAAATAGTAGCAAAGCTGTTTACTGCTTCGAATCAATGATTTCTCGGTTTTAGCCTGTTTCAGGACAAAATGGGTAAAAGTGGTGTCTAAACACTCCAAATTCAACCTGAACTCTTATAGTTAGTCAAATATATTGGATTGATACATATTTTGACCCTAGAAAGTGTAACATAGCTGTTTACTGCTTTGAATTAATGTATTCTCTCGGTTTTAGCCTGTTTTCTCGGTTTAAGCCTGTTTTGGGATAAAACGGGTTTTAGTGTTGTCTAAACACTCGAAATTCATCATGAACTTTTCGAACTAGTCAATGCATTGGATTTTCACACATTCTGACCCTTAGAATTAGTAACAAAGCTGGTTACTGCTTTGAATCAATGATTTCTCGGTTTTAGCCTGTTTCAGGACAAAACGGGTAAAAGTGGTGTCTAAAAACTCCAAATTCAACCTGAACTCTTATAATTAGTCAAATGTATTGGATTGATACATATTTTGACTCTAGAAAGTGTAACATAGCTGTTTACTGCTTTGAATTAATGTATTCTCTTGGTTTTAGCCTGTTTTCTCGGTTTAAGCCTGTTTTGGGATAAAACGAGTTTTAGTGTTGTCTAAACACTCGAAATTCATCATGAACTTTTCCAACTAGTCAATGCATTGGATTTTCACACATTCTGACCCTTAGAAATAGTAACAAAGCTGGTTACTGCTTCGAATCAATGATTTCTCGGTTTTAGCCTGTTTCCAGACAAGATGGGTAAAAGTGGTGTCTAAAAACTCCAAATTCAACCTGAACTCTTATAATTAGTCAAATACATTGGAATGATACATATTATGACCCTAGAAACAGTAACATAGCTGTTTACGGCTTTGAATCAATGTTTTCTCACGGTTTTACCATGTTTTCTCGGTTTAAGCCGGTTTTGGGATAAAACGGGTTTTAGTGTTGTCTAAACACTCGAAATTCATCCCGAACTCTTAGAACTAGTCAATGCATTGGATTTTCACACATTCTGACCCTTAGAAATAGTAACAAAGCTCGTTACTGCTTCGAATCAATAATTTCTTGGTTTTAGCCTGTTTCGGGACAAAATGGGTAAAAGTGGTGTCTCAACACTCCAAATTCAACCCAAACTCTTATAATTAGTCAAATGCATTGGATTGCTACATATTTTGACCCTAGAAAGAGTAATATAGCGGTTTACTGCTTTGAATCAATGTTTTCTCTCGGTTTAAGCTTGTTTTGGGATAAAACGGGTTTTAGTGTTGTCTAAACACTCGAAATTCATCCTGAACTATTAGAACTAGTCAGTGCATTGGATTTTCTCACATTCTGACCTTAGAAATAGTAACAAAGCTGGTTACTGCTTCGAATCAATGATTTCTCGGTTTTCGCCTGTTTCGGGACAAAATGGGTAAAAGTGGTGTCTAAAAACTCCAAATTCAACCTGAACTCTTATATTAGTTAAAAACATTGGATTGATACATATTATGACCCTAGAAACAGTAATATAGCGGTTTACTGCTTTGAATCAATGTTTTCTCTCGGTTTTAGCCTGTTTTCTTGGTTTAAGCCTGTTTTGGGATAAAACGGGTTTAAGTGTTGTTTAAACACTCCAAATTCATCCCGATTGTTCCACATTCTGACTCTAGAAATATTGATCAAGAGAATAAGCCTAAGGCAGCCATGGCCGTCCGTACAATTATGGGGCCGTCCGTACAACCAAGCAATAAGGCCGAGTCATGTAAGTGTGTAAAGACAATGAGGAGGCCTGCTCTCCTTAGGCCCATGAGAAGGATCTAGAATGTCGCTTGTAGCCGTTAGAGAGGAGGAACAAGTGGAGTCACGGGTTATGTTGTGTTTAAGGAGACTAGGACGGGTCACTATCACCGTTGGGATTAGTTCTATCTCTCTCCTTGTCCCTATCACTTATACGATCGGTTGGTAGAGGGTGTAGCCCTAATTTTCCCTTGATATATATAGACTTTAGCCTACATTGTAATATGTATTCTTATGGAACAATAACCTAATCTTTTCTTCTTCCTCATTCTCTTTGTCTACCGATATCTCTCATCAATCTCTTGATTCTCTTCTTTATTCTACAAAGTCTTACATGGTATCAGAGCAAGTTCTTCGATTCTCTACAGTCTAATCTCATTCTCCTACTCATTTCTACACTCTAGTCTCCTTATCTTCGTTTCTTCTTACTCGCATCTCCTTTATTCTCCGGGTAAAAGCTTTACCCATCGGTCCATAGAAATCCGACCATGGAAAACGCCAAGCCCATTGTTTCACCGGTTGTCCTAAAGGGGACAAACTACTTGCTGTGGACAAGAACCACAAGAACCGCCCTTGGAGGTCGTGGCCTTTGGAGTCATGTCGAGTCCGACTATGTCCCAAAGAAAAACCCCAAAGGAGAGGACGCTTCCGAGGCGGAAGCGGAGGAAGAGAGCGAGAGGAAGGCCAAATGGTTCCAAGAAGACCAAGTTGTCCTATCTGTTCTCCAAAACTCTCTGGACACGCCTATCCTTGAGGCCTACTCATATTGCGAGACGGCCAAGGAACTGTGGGAAACACTTAAAGGCGTGTATGGTAATGTCTCTAACATGACTAGAGTCTTTGAGGTCAAGAAGGCCATAAATGATCTTAACCAAGATGATGTGGAGTTCACTAAGCATCTTGGTAAGTTCCGTGCACTATGGTCCGAGCTTGACATGTTGCGGCCAAGTACACTTGAGGCAAGTGTGCTAAACGAAAGAAAGGAGCAAGACAAAGTCTTCGGACTCCTACTTACCTTGAACCCGTCCTTCAACGACCTCTTGAAGCACATCCTAAGGGCAGAGAAGCTCCCCTCCTTTGAGGATATTTGCTCCCAAATTCAGAAAGAGCAAGGATCCCTTGATTTGTTTAGCGGTAAGGGGGAGCTTGCTTCGGCCAACAAAGGAATGTACAAGCAAGAGGAGAGGAAGTTGTTGGTGTGCGACCACTGCAAGAAGCGGGGTCATCTGAAAGACAAGTGCTGGGTTCTCCATCCTCATCTCAAGCCGGCCAAGTTCAAAGCCAACCTCTCAAAGGAAGCGGTTAGCGATAAAGGAGCCGGATCATCAAAGCAGGGAGATGAGGTGGCCATGACCGCAGCCTACGGAGATGTGGTGAGGAAGTCAGACCTTGAGGCTCTCATCCGCTCCATTGCTTCACTCAAGGAGTCTGGTATCTCTTTCTTTACTTCTAGGCCTAGCAAATCGCTTGTTATTGACTCGGGAGCCTCACATCATATGATTAGTAACCCTAGTTTAATTGACAACATAAAACCGGCCTTAGGAAATGTTGTTATTGCAAATGGAGAACAAATACCAGTAAAGGGAATAGGGGACTTGAAACTATTTGATAAAACCTCAAAAGCTTTCTTTATGCCTACCTTTACCTCCAATTTACTATCGGTTAAGAGGGCCACAAATGATTTGAATTGTTATGCAATCTTTGGTCCTAACAATGTTTATTTTCAGGATATTGAGACTGGAAAGGTTCTTGGAGAAGGGCAAGGGAGTGGAGATCTCTATGTCCTAGAGAAAACCGATCCAAATTTATCCTCTACTAAGTCTTGTTTTGTTGTTGATTCGAATATGGTGTGGCATGCTAGGCTAGGCCACCCACATTCACGTGCTTTAGGGTTGATGTTTCCTAATATTTCTTTTGATAACTCTACTTGTGAACCTTGTATTCTTGGAAAACATTGCAAGTCTATCTTTCCTAAGTCAACTACTATTTATGAGAATTGTTTTGATTTGGTTCACTCAGATGTTTGGACATCACCATGCCTATCTAGAGATAATAACAAGTATTTTGTGACTTTTATTGATGAAAAATCAAAATACACTTGGATTACCTTGTTGCCATCTAAAGATAGAGTATTTGATGCCTTTATCAATTTTCAAAATTATGTGACTAATCACTTCAATGCTAAACTTAAGGTACTTAGGTCTGATAATGGGGGGGAATACACAAGTTGCAAGTTCAAAGAACATCTCTCCAAGCATGGCATTCTCCATCAAACTAGTTGTCCCTACACGCCACAACAAAATGGTGTGGCCGAGAGGAAGAACCGGCACCTCATGGAAGTGGCGCGGGCAATCATGTTCCATTCGAGTGTTCCTAAACGATATTGGGGTGATGCCGTGATGACTGCATGCTACCTAATCAACCGAACACCAACTAGAGTTCTTCATGACTTATCTCCATTTGAAGTACTAAACAAATTTAAACCATCTCTTGATCACTTACGAGTTTTCGGCTGTGTTTGTTTTGTGTTAGTACCAGGAGAACAAAGGAGTAAGCTGGATGCCAAAAGTACAAAGTGTATGTTCATTGGCTACTCCACCACACAAAAGGGGTACAAATGTTATGATCCGGCCACAAGTCGACTATATGTCTCTCGAGACGTCCGGTTTCTAGAACATGTGGGCTACCATGACAAGAGGGATTGGAACAGCCTTAAAGATCTCTCTCACTCACCTAATGACCGAGCTTCGAGTCTACGGTTCCTTCTTGATCACCTTGGCAACCCATCTCCACCAACGGGTGCCGTGCGGCCAACACTAAGTCAAAATTCTACCGATGGTGGGTCTGACCAAGGAGATGCAAATGACAATGGTTCAGCCCAAGATGGTGAATCTCTCGGGTCTGGCCTACCCATAACCGGTGTTCCCGTCCCTGGCCCTACAACGGACACGCATGCTCCGGCGGCGGCCTCTACCGAGGAAAACACGGAGACGGCTCCTACGGACGGTACGTCCACCGTGTTGCCTAGCGTGGATCCACTTCCGGCACCAGTCCTGCGTCGGAGCACCAGACCTCGATCAGATCCCTCCACTTGGAAGAACAAGCGTGTCTATTACAACAGCCAAGCTGTCGCTCATCCCATTCAGTCCGTTTGTTCCCTTGAGCTGTTACCTGCTGATCACCAAGCTTTCTTCGGCCAAGTGGACGCCAATTGGATCCCGCAGACATATGATGAAGCTAAGGAACATCAAGTTTGGTTAGATGCGGTCAAGAATGAAACTGGCGCCATGATCCGGAATCATACGTGGGACGAATCGGATCTTCCTCAAGGCAAGCGGGCAGTTAGCTCCAAATGGGTGTTTACCATAAAGTATTTGAGCAATGGTGACATTGAACGGCATAAAGCCAGGTTAGTGGCCCGTGGCTTCACCCAAACCTATGGCGCGGACTACACGGACACCTTTGCACCCGTGGCCAAGCTCCATACGGTTCGGGTTGTGCTGTCTCTTGCTGTCAACCTCTCATGGGACTTATGGCAGATGGATGTGAAGAACGCCTTCCTTCAAGGTGAACTTGATGAAGAAGTGTACATGACGCCTCCTCCCGGCCTTGAAGACATGGTTACACCCGGAAAAGTCTTGAGGCTACGTAAGGCCATCTATGGCCTTAAGCAGTCCCCACGAGCGTGGTACCACAAACTAAGCTCCACTCTCAAGACTGATGGTTTTACGCGATCGGAGGCTGATCATACTCTCTTCACGCGTCGCACCTCTATTGGTTGGGTGGTGGTGCTCATATACGTCGACGACATCATCGTGACTGGTGATGATAAGGCGGCCATTCAGGACACCAAGGACTCTCTCAAGTCGGTATTTGACATCAAGGACCTTGGGGAACTCAAATACTTTCTTGGTATTGAGATTTGTCGCTCACCGGAAGGACTCTTCCTCTCACAACGCAAGTTTACTCTTGACTTGTTAGAGGAGACTGGCAAGCTTGGTGTGTCTCCGGTTGCTACGCCCCTTGATGAAGATTACCAGCTCAAGCGAAAGGGGGAGAGCTTACGGGCAAAAGAAGGCCGACCTAAGGAACCGATGGACGAGCCATTCTTAGACGTCACACGCTACCGCCGGCTTGTAGGTAAGCTGATATACCTTACTATCACACGACCTGACATATCCTATGCTGTGAATCAGGTTAGCCAACATATGAAGGCACCAAGCAAGTACCAATGGAGTCAAGTCGAAAGGATCCTAAGCTATCTCAAGGGCAGTCCGGGTCAAGGTATTTGGATGGGCAAGAATGACAACACCGAAATCGTTGGCTATTGTGATGCGGATTACAATGGCGACACGCTGGATAGGAGATCCACCACTGGGTACTGCACGTTTGTTGGAGGCAACTTGGTTACATGGAGGTCTAAGAAACAAAAGGTGGTTTCATGCTCTAGCGCCGAGGCCGAGTATAGAGCTATGAGGAAGCTCACTAACGAGATGACATGGCTGAAGGGCCTACTCAAGGACTTAGGCATCGAGACAAAGCAGCCCATGACCATGCACTGCGACAATGAAGCGGCTATCCACATTGCCACAAACTCAGTCTTTCATGAGAGGACCAAGCACATAGAAAGCGATTGCCACAAGGTGAGAGAGAAGATTGAAGAAGGAGTGGTGTTACCATGCCACACAAGGAGTCAAGATCAGCTAGCTGACATCTTCACCAAGTCTGCAAGCTCCAAGGTTTGTGATCACATCTACAGCAAACTTGGACTTGTAGACATTACACGGCCATGATCAAGCTTCCCTAATCCGTGGACAGCACACTCTTTTTCCCTTGACTTGGTTTTGTCCCATGAGGTTTTCTAAGTCAAGGTTTTTAATGAGGTGCTGCTTCACGGGTTCCAAGCTTAGCCATTTCACTCGGCTAAGCTTGAGGGGGAGTATTGATCAAGAGAATAAGCCTAAGGCAGCCATGGCCGTCCGTACAATTATGGGGCCGTCCGTACAACCAAGCAATAAGGCCGAGTCATGTAAGTGTGTAAAGACAATGAGGAGGCCTGCTCTCCTTAGGCCCATGAGAAGGATCTAGAATGTCGCTTGTAGCCGTTAGAGAGGAGGAACAAGTGGAGTCACGGGTTATGTTGTGTTTAAGGAGACTAGGACGGGTCACTATCACCGTTGGGATTAGTTCTATCTCTCTCCTTGTCCCTATCACTTATACGATCGGTTGGTAGAGGGTGTAGCCCTAATTTTCCCTTGATATATATAGACTTTAGCCTACATTGTAATATGTATTCTTATGGAACAATAACCTAATCTTTTCTTCTTCCTCATTCTCTTTGTCTACCGATATCTCTCATCAATCTCTTGATTCTCTTCTTTATTCTACAAAGTCTTACAAGAAATAGTAACAAAGCTTTTTACTGCTTCGAATCAATGATTTCTCGGTTTTAGCCTGTTTCAGGACAAAATGGGTAAAAGTGGTGTCTAAACACTCCAAATTCAACCTGAACTCTTATAATTAGTCAAATGTATTGGATTGATACATATTTTGACCCTAGAAAGTGTAACATAGCTGTTTACTGCTTTGAATTAATGTATTTTCTCGGTTTTAGCCTGTTTTCTCGGTTTAAGCCAGTTTTGGGATAAAACGGGTTTTAGTGTTGTCTAAACACTCGAAATTCATCATGAACTTTTCGAACTAGTCAATGCATTGGATTTTCACACATTCTGACCCTTAGAATTAGTAACAAAGCTGGTTACTGCTTTGAATCAATGATTTCTCGGTTTTAGCCTGTTTCAGGACAAAATGGGTAAAAGTGGTGTCTAAAAACTCCAAATTCAACCTGAACTCTTATAATTAGTCAAATATATTGGATTGATACATATTTTGACCCTAGAAAGTGTAACATAGCTGTTTACTGCTTTGAATTAATGTATTCTCTCAGTTTTAGCCTGTTTTCTCGGTTTTAGCCTGTTTTGGGATAAAACGGGTTTTAGTGTTGTCTAAACACTCGAAATTCATTATGAACTTTTCCAACTAGTCAATGCATTGGATTTTCACACATTCTGACCCTTAGAAATAGTAACAAAGCTGGTTACTGCTTCGAATCAATGATTTCTCGGTTTTAGCCTGTTTCGGGACCAAATGGGTAAAAGTGGTGTCTAAAAACTCCAAATTCAACCTGAACTCTTATAATTAGTTAAATACATTAAATTGATTCATATTATGACCCTAGAAACAGTAATATAGCGGTTTACTGCTTTGAATCAATGTTTTCTCTCGGTTTTAGCCTGTTTTCTTGGTTTTAGCCTGTTTTGGGATAAAACGGGTTTAAGTGTTGTCTAAACACTCCAAATTCATCCCGATTGTTCCACATTCTGACCCTAGAAATAGTAGCAAAGCTGTTTACTGCTTCGAATCAATGATTTCTCGGTTTTAGCCTGTTTCAGGACAAAATGGGTAAAAGTGGTGTCTAAACACTCCAAATTCAACCTGAACTCTTATAGTTAGTCAAATATATTGGATTGATACATATTTTGACCCTAGAAAGTGTAACATAGCTGTTTACTGCTTTGAATTAATGTATTCTCTCGGTTTTAGCCTGTTTTCTCGGTTTAAGCCTGTTTTGGGATAAAACGGGTTTTAGTGTTGTCTAAACACTCGAAATTCATCATGAACTTTTCGAACTAGTCAATGCATTGGATTTTCACACATTCTGACCCTTAGAATTAGTAACAAAGCTGGTTACTGCTTTGAATCAATGATTTCTCGGTTTTAGCCTGTTTCAGGACAAAACGGGTAAAAGTGGTGTCTAAAAACTCCAAATTCAACCTGAACTCTTATAATTAGTCAAATGTATTGGATTGATACATATTTTGACTCTAGAAAGTGTAACATAGCTGTTTACTGCTTTGAATTAATGTATTCTCTTGGTTTTAGCCTGTTTTCTCGGTTTAAGCCTGTTTTGGGATAAAACGAGTTTTAGTGTTGTCTAAACACTCGAAATTCATCATGAACTTTTCCAACTAGTCAATGCATTGGATTTTCACACATTCTGACCCTTAGAAATAGTAACAAAGCTGGTTACTGCTTCGAATCAATGATTTCTCGGTTTTAGCCTGTTTCCAGACAAGATGGGTAAAAGTGGTGTCTAAAAACTCCAAATTCAACCTGAACTCTTATAATTAGTCAAATACATTGGAATGATACATATTATGACCCTAGAAACAGTAACATAGCTGTTTACGGCTTTGAATCAATGTTTTCTCACGGTTTTACCATGTTTTCTAGGTTTAAGCCGGTTTTGGGATAAAACGGGTTTTAGTGTTGTCTAAACACTCCAAATCCATCCTGAACTCTTAGAACTAGTCAATGCATTGGATTGATACATATTTTAACTCTAGAAAGAGTAACATAGCTGTTTACTGCTTTGAATCAATGTTTTCTCTCGGTTTTACCCCGTTTTCTCGATTCAAGCATGTTTTGGGATAAAACGGGTTTAAGTGTTGTCTAAACACTCCAAATTCATCCCGAACTCTTACAACTAGTCAAATGCATTGGATTATCACACATTCTGACCGTAGAAGCAGTAACAAAGCTGTTTACTGCTTAGAATCAACGTTTTCTTGGTTTTAGCCCGTTTCGGGACAAAATGGGTAAAAGTGGTGTCTCAACACTCCAAATTCAACCCGAACTCTTATAATTAGTCAAATGCATTGGATTGTTACATATTTTGACCCTAGAAAGAGTAATATAGCGGTTTACTGCTTTGAATCAATGTTTTCTCTCGGTTTAAGCCTGTTTTGGGATAAAACGGGTTTTAGTGTTGTCTAAACACTCGAAATTCATCATGAACTCTTAGAACTAGTCAATGCATTGGATTTTCACACATTCTGACCCTTAGATATAGTAACAAAGCTGGTTACTGCTTCGAATCAATGATTTCTCGGTTTTAGCCTGTATCGGGACAAAATGGGTAAAAGTGGTGTCTAAAAACTCCAAATTCAACCTGAACTCTTATAATTAGTTAAATACATTGGATTGATACATATTATGACCCTAGAAAGAGTAATATAGCGGTTTACTGCTTTGAATCAATGTTTTCTCTCGGTTTAAGCCTGTTTTGGGATAAAACGGGTTTTAGTGTTGTCTAAACACTCGAAATTCATCATGAACTCTTAGAACTAGTCAATGCATTGGATTTTCACACATTCTGACCCTTAGATATAGTAACAAAGCTGGTTACTGCTTCGAATCAATGATTTCTCGGTTTTAGCCTGTATCGGGACAAAATGGGTAAAAGTGGTGTCTAAAAACTCCAAATTCAACCTGAACTCTTATAATTAGTTAAATACATTGGATTGATACATATTATGACCCTAGAAAGAGTAATATAGCGGTTTACTGCTTTGAATCAATGTTTTCTCTCGGTTTTAGCCTGTTTTCTTGGTTTAAGTCTGTTTTGGGATAAAACGGGTTTAAGTGTTGTCTAAACACTCCAAATTCATCCCGATTGTTCCACATTCTGACCCTAGAAATAGTAACAAAGCTATTTACTGCTTCGAATCAATGATTTCTCGGTTTTAGCCTGTTTCAGGACAAAATGGGTAAAAGTGGTGTCTAAACACTCCAAATTCAACCTGAACTCTTATAATTAGTCAAATGTATTGGATTGATACATATTTTGACCCTAGAAAGTGTAACATAGCTGTTTACTGCTTTGAATTAATGTATTCTCTCGGTTTTAGCCTGTTTTCTCGGTTTAAGCCTGTTTTGGGATAAAACGGGTTTTAGTGTTGTCTAAACACTCGAAATTCATCATGAACTTTTCCAACTAGTCAATGCATTGGATTTTCACATATTCTGACCCTTAGAAATAGTAACAAATCTGGTTACTGCTTCGAATCAATGATTTCTCGGTTTTAGCCTGTTTCCAGACAAAATGGGTAAAAGTGGTATCTAAAAACTCCTAATTCAACCTGAACTCTTATAATTAGTCAAATACATTGGAATGATACATATTATGACCCTAGAAACAGTAACATAGCTGTTTACGGCTTTGAATCAATGTTTTCTCACGGTTTTACCATGTTTTCTAGGTTTAAGCCGGTTTTGGGATAAAACGGGTTTTAGTGTTGTCTAAACACTCCAAATCCATCCTGAACTCTTAGAACTAGTCAATGCATTGGATTGATACATATTTTGACCCTAGAAAGAGTAACATAGCTGTTTACTGCTTTGAATCAATGTTTTCTCTCGGTTTTACCCCGTTTTCTCGGTTCAAGCATGTTTTGGGATAAAACGGGTTTAAGTGTTGTCTAAACACTCCAAATTCATCCCGAACTCTTACAACTAGTCAAATGCATTGGATTATCACACATTCTGACCGTAGAAGCAGTAACAAAGCTGTTTACTGCTTAGAATCAACGTTTTCTCGGTTTTAGCCTGTTTCGGGACAAAATGGGTAAAAGTGGTGTCTCAACACTCCAAATTCAACCCGAACTCTTATAATTAGTCAAATGCATTGGATTGTTACATTTTTTGACCCTGGAAAGAGTAATATAGCGGTTTACTGCTTTGAATCAATGTTTTCTCTCGGTTTAAGCCTGTTTTGGGATAAAACGGGTTTTATATTAGAATGTACCAAGGAGGAGAGAGGAGAGGCCGGTAAGGCCGAGCCTTGGAAGAAGAGAAGAAAGGCCGGAAAGGCCATGTAAAGGCCGGTAAGGCCATGTCCGTGTCCGTGAGCGACCATGTACCGTGTCCGGTACCATGTACCGTGTCCGTGAACGGACCCATGTCCGGTGAGCGGCCAGTTAGGCCGTGAACACATTGAAGAGAAGGCCCGTCCGTACAGGCCCGTCCGTACAGGCCCGTCCGTACAGGCCCGTCCGTACAGGCCCGTCCGTACTATTAGTATATATGAAGGAGAAGAGAGAGTGAGGCCAGTGAGGCCGAGCTGCACAAGGAAGAAGAGAGTGGCCGGTAAGGCTGCTAGTACAAGAAGTGTGGCCGGTAAGGCCATGAGTGGTGTGGGAGCGGCCAGTAAGGCCGTGAGCACAATAAGAGTGGCCAATAAGGCCATGTGGGCCGTGAGAACAATGAGAGTGGTCAGCAAGGCCATAAGAGCAATGTGAGAAGAATTGTGAAGTAAAGGCCTTATAAGAAGAAGAGGCCCAAGAAGAAGTTAAATGTCTCACAAAGGGAAAAGAAGGGAAGGAAGGAAGCATGTGAGACCTTGGTTGGTGAAGAATGAGACAACCAAGGGAAGGAGCTGTCCCTTTCACCATACACCCACTTGTGCACCAACGGCTATATGTCACTCTCACCTCTCATTTATCTCAAACGGCCATATACATTTGTTCTCCTATATTAAGCATTGTAATCTCTCATTTTGTAAGACATCACAACATATTATTCAATAGAAGAGAAACCGTTTTCCCTCTCTACTTGTGTTCTTGTTCATATCAACAATGTAGAGTTCTTAGGAGATTAGCGGTTAGAGGCTGCCCTTAAGGCAGCCTATTCTCTTCTCAAATCCACCTAAACTCTTCTTATTTACTGCTTTACTTAGCCTAGATTACTGATTCTTAATCCTCCTTCTCCTAAGTACACAAACTCTAAGTGTTGTGATACTAGAAGAGGATAAGTCTCAAACTAGTGCTTCTCCTAGTTAGGATCCGCTTACTCTCTAGTATTTGGGTTCTATCTAGCTTGTTTATGGGGAGTTCATCACAAGTTGATGTTCTCTCCTCCCCCTTTAGAATGAGTTAGTTTGTTGTGGGTAAAGGGGGATTCATTCACCAAGTGTTTGTCTACCCTCTCTTGTGAGCTTTGTCTCATAAATCCCAACATGGTATCAGAGCAGGTTCTGTTCTTGGTGTTTTAAACTCATTCTCAAAGTCGTTTTCTTAGGAGTTAGCTTAGTTAAAGTTTAGACTTTGCTTAGGTGTTAAATCGCTTAGCTTAGTTTCTTTAAAGCTTTAATTTTGCTTTTGTTGATTAAATCGATTCTCTAGCAGCTCATTGTTGAGTAAGCTTGGTCTCTTATCTTGTTAGAATTTGTAGACCAAGTGTGTGGAAAGAAATCGATTTTACAAGCCCCATCCTTAAGCTTTACCGATTTGGTAATAGCTTTGTTTATTTTGGGATGTGTGGGAAGTGATGAACCATTGAGCAAATTGTGTTGTTCATGGTGAGGATTCACGGTTCTTGTGTGCTTGTATGAGCCACGAAATTCTTAGGATTTAGTTCTCTTAGGATTTAGTTAATTTTCCTCTAAAGGTTTAATTTTGCTTTTGTTAAATTTCCTTTAAAGGCTTAATTACTAAATCGCTTCTTCTTCTTCTTCTCAAGGTTGAGAAAGCTTTGTTTCTGGTCATATGGTGTGTCCAGGTTCGAGTTTGAGGAAGAGAGAGACTTTATTTTAGCATGTAGAGCCCGCTTGGTCAAATAGATTCAAGTTGGTCCAAGATGCATTCTTTTAACCGTTGGACAATAGGTTGTTCCAAAGGCTTTTGTTGTTTCTTCTTTGCTTGGGACCACGAAAAACATCTTCTATATGTTATCTTCGTGGATCTTCAAGCCTTAATCTCTTGAAGAACACTTGTTTAAGTGATTCTACAAGGAGTTTTGTTGTTAAACCTTTGGAGAAACTAATTTTCCATAAGGTCCATTGTGTTTCAGCCATTAAAGCACCAAAAGAGATTGTCTTCTTGGATGTTCTTGGCTGTCAAAGCTTCTTTCAACTCAAGAAAACAGAGTATAACTCTGTCCATAAGAACTCTTGAGCAAATTCTCTATTCTACTCTCCACTCACCTTATACTTCCGCCCATATACTCTACTATACTCTATACTCTTGGTTACTAATTCTCTGGTTACTTATTCTCTAAATTCTATTTTATTTTCAGTAATATTCTATATTCTCTATTCTCTAATCTCTAACAATCTCTTGTTTAGAATCTGTTCCATTGATTTTTGGTTTCAGTTTCAGCATTGAAGATTGTGTGGAGCTCGCTCACTATCTCAAGAAGAAGAAGTGGCGAGGTTGAAGGCCACAAGATAGCCATGTAAGAGCGCAGCACAATGCCTGGAGTTAGAACCAAGGGCCACCAAGTCTTTGTTAAGCTGGTGGAAGGTGATGAATCAGTCCAAGAGCATGTGTGTTAGTGCCAAGTTGTTGATCGGATGTGCACAATGGTCTTTAGGAAAGGTGATGCACAAGGTTTCAACTGTTGATTGGATGTGCACAAGAACGGTGATGCACAAGGCTTCAACTGAGGTGATGAGGTTTCAGCCCATCATCAAGTAAAGGTTACGGGGGAGATCAAGTGACTTCAGACCGTACCTCACAGATTCTGCTCGGCCACAAGCAAAAGTCTTTACTTAAAGCTCAGCCGAAGCGTCTCAAAGATCGACTCGGACGAAACCCTTCCACTGCGATTTGGCTTCCGCGTTCTTCATTAAAGTTCGAGACCACAGAGTCATCTTGCCAGTGGAAGTTTAATCATACCAATCCGAGCAGCCGTTCGAAAGTTATGTCCGATTCAGTGGGCATGTATCAGTCTGACAGATAAAACTGGCCGGGTTTAAAAACCATGGTTAGAGAAGCGGTCTCAAGGAGGAATTCCAAACCGCATCAGTGATCAACTCTCTCCTTCCTATCCATCAAAACACCATAAAGGCTGTGCTCTAAACTCTACTCTATTTAAATTTCTTAAATTCATTACCTTAGCTTCATTACTAGTCTTTACTCTTTAATATGTTCTCTTAAATTGTCACACTTTTAGAAATTTTCTTTGATATTCCTCATAGCAAACACTTATTCTTTTCTTCTTTATCACTTGTTTAAGGGGTAAAGGAGACTATGAGAGCCTCAAAGAAACTCTAAAGGCGCAAGGATGGAGATCATAAGGAATGTGCTAAAGGCAAGGTGGGCTAAGGAGTAGGAGCGGTTCAAATCATGAAGAGAAGGGAGCTAGTTCTTTGCAAACCAAGGTCAAGGGACATCATGGATAGTGGAGTCTATACTCTTTTTCCCTTAACAAAGTTTTATCCCAAGAGGTTTTCTTTGTTGAGGTTTTTAATGAGGTAGATGACACTAGTCCACCCTTGATCTTTGGTCCCCATGGTGTCCCACCGATCAAGCGTGCGGGGGAGTATTAGAATGTACCAAGGAGGAGAGAGGAGAGGCCGGTAAGGCCGAGCCTTGGAAGAAGAGAAGAAAGGCCGGAAAGGCCATGTAAAGGCCGGTAAGGCCATGTCCGTGTCCGTGAGCGACCATGTACCGTGTCCGGTACCATGTACCGTGTCCGTGAACGGACCCATGTCCGGTGAGCGGCCAGTTAGGCCGTGAACACATTGAAGAGAAGGCCCGTCCGTACAGGCCCGTCCGTACAGGCCCGTCCGTACAGGCCCGTCCGTACAGGCCCGTCCGTACTATTAGTATATATGAAGGAGAAGAGAGAGTGAGGCCGGTGAGGCCGAGCTGCACAAGGAAGAAGAGAGTGGCCGGTAAGGCTGCTAGTACAAGAAGTGTGGCCGGTAAGGCCATGAGTGGTGTGGGAGCGGCCAGTAAGGCCGTGAGCACAATTGTAAGTTTGAGAGTAGAGTAATCAAGAGATTATGGAAGAGAGTATGAAAGAGAGTGAAATCGTGTAAGGAGTGAGGAGAGTGAACGATTGAGAGAGAGAGTGTTGGAGAAAGAGAATAAACTCTTTTCTTGCCTCTATTAGTATGATACTTACAAACTATTTAAAGACATATACAAATAGGATATTCTCTTAGGATCCTATGCACACTAATATGAGGAGAAAGCGACATCTCCTTATTCTAACATGTGATCTCCTCTTCTCTCTTGCAACTTGCTCCAACGGCTACAAAGGAAGGATCGAGATGAATGGCGACCGTTGGAGGATCTCTTTGGTGGATTGGGCTCATGAAGACTTCTATTTGAGGATGGCCCGTTGGTTGGTCGTACGGACGTCCGTACGGTCGTACGGACAAGTGTGTGTGCCGGTTCATACTCCCCCTCAAGCTTGACTTGGGGAACTAGTCAAGCTTGACAACATAGGCACCCACCTCATTAAAAACCTTAGTATAGAAAAACCTCTTGGGAAAACTATACTTAAGGGAAAAAGAGTGTAGGCGCCAAAACAAAGCAAGTCATGGCCGAGTGAGGTTTAGGAGGCCAAGCTTAGGATGGATGTATTCACACACTTGGGGGCTCGCAGCTTTAGTCAGGACGTCTGCAAGTTGTTCTTTGCTTTCGGTATGGCAAGGTAAGACAACTCCAAGCTTGATTTGTTCTCGGACCTTATGGCAATCCACTTCAATGTGCTTGGTCCGCTCATGGAACACTGAATTGGTTGCTATATGAATGGCTGCTTCGTTATCACAGTGCATGGTGATCGGCTTTGTTGATTCTATTCCAAGATCCTTGAGTAACATCTTCAGCCACATTAGCTCCGTCGTTAGCTTCCTCATAGCTCTATACTCGGATTCGGCACTTGAGAGTGAGACGACCTTTTGCTTCTTGCTCTTCCATGTGACCAGGTTCCCTCCAAGGAACGTGCAATAGCCTGTGGTTGAGCGTCGGTCCCCACGATCTCCGGCATAGTCAGCGTCGCAGTAGCCTACCAACTCGGTGCTCTTGTTGCGTCCCATCCATATGCCTTGGCCGGGTGAGCCCTTGATGTACTTGAGGATCCGTGTCAGCATGTTCCAATGGTGCACGGTGGGGTTCTTCATATGCTGGCTTACCTGGTTCACGGCAAAGCAAATGTCAGGCCGTGTGATAGTTAAATAAATGAGCTTACCGACTAGCCGCCGGTAGAGGCTACCGTCCTCGAATGGAGCGGTGTCAAGCTCCCCCTGTCCTCCATCCTTGTAATTCTCTTCTAGGGGCGTTGTTACTGCCTTAGCTCCTAGTTTTCCTGTTTCACTCAATAAGTCTAGTGCATACTTTCTTTGAGATAACAATAACCCTTCATTTGATCTATAAACTTCTATCCCAAGAAAGTATTTCAACTCTCCAAGATCTTTAATATCAAAAACTGATTTCAAGAATGTTTTAGAGTCTTGAATACCTACCGAGTCACTTCCAGTGATGATGATATCATCAACATACACTAGAATGACTACTATACCTTTGGCGCTTGGTAAGGTGAACAAGGTGTGGTCAGCTTCGGATTTGCGAAAGCCTTTGTCAAGAAGTGTGGTGCTAAGCTTGTGATACCAAGCCCTTGGTGACTGCTTCAAGCCATAGATAGCTTTGTTGAGTTTCAAGACCTTTCCCGGACCAATAGTATCCTCCAAACCCGGTGGTGGTCGCATATACACTTCATCCTCCAGTTCTCCTTGCAAGAAGGCGTTCTTCACGTCCATTTGCCAAAGTTCCCAGTCGAGGTTGGTGGCGAGAGAGAGTACAACTCGAACCGTGTGAAGCTTAGCCACCGGAGCAAACGTATCAAGATAGTCCTCCCCATACGTTTGCGTGAAACCTCGTGCGACTAGGCGGGCTTTGTGGCGTTCAATCTCCCCATTGCTCTTATATTTGATTGTGAAGATATACCGAGAGGTGACAGCCTTCTTGCCCTTGGGTAAGTCAGCCTCGTCCCATGTATGATTTTGCACCATGGCCGTATTCTCGGCATCCACTGCATCTCTCCATACTTTGTGCTGCTTAGCCTCATCATAGGTCTTGGGGATCCAATCCTCATCAATATGGCCAAGAAACACTTGATGCTCTATCGGAAAATGAGCCAAGGTGCACACGGCCTGAATCGGATGAGCAACGGCCATGTTGTTGTAGTACACACGGGTGTTCTTCCAATGACTAGGAGGATACTTGATACGTTGGCTGCGCCGAAGAGGAACTATAGCCCCAGCTTCGGAGTTGGCTCGTCCTGGAGTAATGATCTCCTCAAGCTGTTCAGCCGTCCCCTCGGTTGTTTCGGCCGTGTTGTCCGCGAGTGACTCGGGTGCTTCCTCATGCTGCTCAGTATGGTCATCGGCATGTGTAGCAGGCTCAGGCTCAGTAGATGGCTCAGGTTGTTCTGGTGATGCTGGTCTGGCTGACTCAGTAGTGATCCGATCGTTTTCAAGACCTAGTCGCTCAAGGATTACTCGGAGGTTGCGCGTCCGATCAGATGGTGAATCAGATAGGTTACGGAGCTCATCCCAATTCTTCTCATCGTAAAAGCCTTGTGTCTCCATGAACTTGACATCACGAGATACTAGAACCCTCCTTGTTGTAGGGTCATAGCACTTATACCCCTTTTGTGTGGTAGAGTAGCCAAGAAACATAGCCTTTGTACTCTTTGCATCAAGCTTGTCTCTTAGCTCACCTGGTCGCAACACATAGCACACACAACCAAACACTCGTAAGTGATCAAATGTAGGTTTGTCATTCGTTAATACCTCAAATGGAGACACATCCTTTAGGATCTTTGTTGGTGTGCGGTTAATAAGATAACAAGCGGCTAGCACAGCATCTCCCCAAAACCTCTTTGGAACCCTTGTGTGAAACATCATAGACCTTGCTACTTCCATGAGATGCCTATTCTTTCTCTCAGCCACTCCATTTTGTTGTGGTGTGTAAGGACAGCTAGTTTGATGAAGAATTCCATGTTTGGCTAGATATTGTTTAAAGGCATGGCTTGTGTACTCTCCACCATTATCTGATCTCAAAATTTTAATCTTGGCATGAAAGTGGTTAGTGACATAATTTTGAAAATTAGTAAAGGCCTCAAGGACTCTATCCTTAGAGGGAAGCAAAGTTATCCAAGTATATTTTGATTTTTCATCAATAAAAGTCACAAAATACTTTTGATTATCTCTAGATAAGCAAGGAGATGTCCAAACATCAGAATGAATTAAATCAAAACATTTTTCATAAATAGTAATAGATTTAGGGAAAACAGCCTTGCAATGTTTACCAAGAATACAAGCCTCACACTCATCATTTTGAAAAGAAACATTAGGAAATATTAAGGATAAAGCTCTTGTGTGAGGGTGTCCTAGCCTAGCATGTAAAATAGAATCACTAGGTTTCATAATAACCGAATTAAAACAAGATGCATTAGAAGATAAGTTCAAGTCCTCAAGCACATAGAGGTCATCCTTGGATCCTCCTTGACCAAGAACCTTACTTGTCTCAATATCCTGAAAATGAACATTGTTAGGACCAAATATAGCATAACAATTTAAATCAGTAGTGGCTCTCTTAACTGATAGCAAGTTAGAAGTAAAGTTTGGCATATAAAATGCCTTAGTCTCCTTATCAAATAGTTTCAAGTTTCCTATGCCTTTAACTGGTACTTTCTCACCATTTGCTATTATTACATTACCATTAGCAGGTTTAATATCACTAATTAGCCTAGAATCACTAATCATGTGATGGGATGCACCAGAATCAACTATGAGGGGTTTAATTTTGTTTGAGGCAAGAAACGCCTTACCGGTGGCCTCTTTGATGGCTTTGATGAGCGCATCAAGGTCGGACCGCCTTACCAGCTCGGACGATGCTGCAGCAAGAGCAGTTCCACTGGTCACTTGTTGAGGCTGCTCAGAGATTGACTCCCCCATGGCTACTGCTTGATGAGCTCTCGGTGGTCCTCCGCGGTTTGGTCGTCCACCTCGGATGGTACCCGGCGGTGGTGCTAGATGAGGGTGTAGAATCCAGCAGCGGCTCTTGAAGTGACCAAGCTTCTTACAATGCTCACAAAATGGCGGGTTGTTCTTGTCCTCCGGCTTGTAGTAGCCCTTGTTTGCTGATGCCGTCTCAGCTTTGTTAGCGGTCACAAGTTCTCCCTTGCCGCCAAACAATCCCATGGAGCCATGCTCCTTTTGAATTTGGTTACAGACATCATCAAGGCTAGGGAGCTTGTCCGACCGTAGAATATGCTTGATAAGGTCATTGTAGGAGGGGTTCAAGGTCAAGAGAAGGCCGAACACCTTATCTTGTTCACGCCTCTCATTCAGAATGGCCGGATCTATAGTCGCCGGCCGGAGCATCTCTAGTTCAGCCCAAAGGGACCTAAACTTCCCAAAGTGCTTGGTGAACTCCATGTCTTCTTGGTTGAGGTTGTTGATGGCCCTCTTAATCTCAAAAATTCGGTTTACATTTGTAACATTTGTAAGTTTGAGAGTAGAGTAATCAAGAGATTATGGAAGAGAGTATGAAAGAGAGTGAAATCGTGTAAGGAGTGAGGAGAGTGAACGATTGAGAGAGAGAGTGTTGGAGAAAGAGAATAAACTCTTTTCTTGCCTCTATTAGTATGATACTTACAAACTATTTAAAGACATATACAAATAGGATATTCTCTTAGGATCCTATGCACACTAATATGAGGAGAAAGCGACATCTCCTTATTCTAACATGTGATCTCCTCTTCTCTCTTGCAACTTGCTCCAACGGCTACAAAGGAAGGATCGAGATGAATGGCGACCGTTGGAGGATCTCTTTGGTGGATTGGGCTCATGAAGACTTCTATTTGAGGATGGCCCGTTGGTTGGTCGTACGGACGTCCGTACGGTCGTACGGACAAGTGTGTGTGCCGGTTCATACTCCCCCTCAAGCTTGACTTGGGGAACTAGTCAAGCTTGACAACATAGGCACCCACCTCATTAAAAACCTTAGTATAGAAAAACCTCTTGGGAAAACTATACTTAAGGGAAAAAGAGTGTAGGCGCCAAAACAAAGCAAGTCATGGCCGAGTGAGGTTTAGGAGGCCAAGCTTAGGATGGATGTATTCACACACTTGGGGGCTCGCAGCTTTAGTCAGGACGTCTGCAAGTTGTTCTTTGCTTTCGGTATGGCAAGGTAAGACAACTCCAAGCTTGATTTGTTCTCGGACCTTATGGCAATCCACTTCAATGTGCTTGGTCCGCTCATGGAACACTGAATTGGTTGCTATATGAATGGCTGCTTCGTTATCACAGTGCATGGTGATCGGCTTTGTTGATTCTATTCCAAGATCCTTGAGTAACATCTTCAGCCACATTAGCTCCGTCGTTAGCTTCCTCATAGCTCTATACTCGGATTCGGCACTTGAGAGTGAGACGACCTTTTGCTTCTTGCTCTTCCATGTGACCAGGTTCCCTCCAAGGAACGTGCAATAGCCTGTGGTTGAGCGTCGGTCCCCACGATCTCCGGCATAGTCAGCGTCGCAGTAGCCTACCAACTCGGTGCTCTTGTTGCGTCCCATCCATATGCCTTGGCCGGGTGAGCCCTTGATGTACTTGAGGATCCGTGTCAGCATGTTCCAATGGTGCACGGTGGGGTTCTTCATATGCTGGCTTACCTGGTTCACGGCAAAGCAAATGTCAGGCCGTGTGATAGTTAAATAAATGAGCTTACCGACTAGCCGCCGGTAGAGGCTACCGTCCTCGAATGGAGCGGTGTCAAGCTCCCCCTGTCCTCCATCCTTGTAATTCTCTTCTAGGGGCGTTGTTACTGCCTTAGCTCCTAGTTTTCCTGTTTCACTCAATAAGTCTAGTGCATACTTTCTTTGAGATAACAATAACCCTTCATTTGATCTATAAACTTCTATCCCAAGAAAGTATTTCAACTCTCCAAGATCTTTAATATCAAAAACTGATTTCAAGAATGTTTTAGAGTCTTGAATACCTACCGAGTCACTTCCAGTGATGATGATATCATCAACATACACTAGAATGACTACTATACCTTTGGCGCTTGGTAAGGTGAACAAGGTGTGGTCAGCTTCGGATTTGCGAAAGCCTTTGTCAAGAAGTGTGGTGCTAAGCTTGTGATACCAAGCCCTTGGTGACTGCTTCAAGCCATAGATAGCTTTGTTGAGTTTCAAGACCTTTCCCGGACCAATAGTATCCTCCAAACCCGGTGGTGGTCGCATATACACTTCATCCTCCAGTTCTCCTTGCAAGAAGGCGTTCTTCACGTCCATTTGCCAAAGTTCCCAGTCGAGGTTGGTGGCGAGAGAGAGTACAACTCGAACCGTGTGAAGCTTAGCCACCGGAGCAAACGTATCAAGATAGTCCTCCCCATACGTTTGCGTGAAACCTCGTGCGACTAGGCGGGCTTTGTGGCGTTCAATCTCCCCATTGCTCTTATATTTGATTGTGAAGATATACCGAGAGGTGACAGCCTTCTTGCCCTTGGGTAAGTCAGCCTCGTCCCATGTATGATTTTGCACCATGGCCGTATTCTCGGCATCCACTGCATCTCTCCATACTTTGTGCTGCTTAGCCTCATCATAGGTCTTGGGGATCCAATCCTCATCAATATGGCCAAGAAACACTTGATGCTCTATCGGAAAATGAGCCAAGGTGCACACGGCCTGAATCGGATGAGCAACGGCCATGTTGTTGTAGTACACACGGGTGTTCTTCCAATGACTAGGAGGATACTTGATACGTTGGCTGCGCCGAAGAGGAACTATAGCCCCAGCTTCGGAGTTGGCTCGTCCTGGAGTAATGATCTCCTCAAGCTGTTCAGCCGTCCCCTCGGTTGTTTCGGCCGTGTTGTCCGCGAGTGACTCGGGTGCTTCCTCATGCTGCTCAGTATGGTCATCGGCATGTGTAGCAGGCTCAGGCTCAGTAGATGGCTCAGGTTGTTCTGGTGATGCTGGTCTGGCTGACTCAGTAGTGATCCGATCGTTTTCAAGACCTAGTCGCTCAAGGATTACTCGGAGGTTGCGCGTCCGATCAGATGGTGAATCAGATAGGTTACGGAGCTCATCCCAATTCTTCTCATCGTAAAAGCCTTGTGTCTCCATGAACTTGACATCACGAGATACTAGAACCCTCCTTGTTGTAGGGTCATAGCACTTATACCCCTTTTGTGTGGTAGAGTAGCCAAGAAACATAGCCTTTGTACTCTTTGCATCAAGCTTGTCTCTTAGCTCACCTGGTCGCAACACATAGCACACACAACCAAACACTCGTAAGTGATCAAATGTAGGTTTGTCATTCGTTAATACCTCAAATGGAGACACATCCTTTAGGATCTTTGTTGGTGTGCGGTTAATAAGATAACAAGCGGCTAGCACAGCATCTCCCCAAAACCTCTTTGGAACCCTTGTGTGAAACATCATAGACCTTGCTACTTCCATGAGATGCCTATTCTTTCTCTCAGCCACTCCATTTTGTTGTGGTGTGTAAGGACAGCTAGTTTGATGAAGAATTCCATGTTTGGCTAGATATTGTTTAAAGGCATGGCTTGTGTACTCTCCACCATTATCTGATCTCAAAATTTTAATCTTGGCATGAAAGTGGTTAGTGACATAATTTTGAAAATTAGTAAAGGCCTCAAGGACTCTATCCTTAGAGGGAAGCAAAGTTATCCAAGTATATTTTGATTTTTCATCAATAAAAGTCACAAAATACTTTTGATTATCTCTAGATAAGCAAGGAGATGTCCAAACATCAGAATGAATTAAATCAAAACATTTTTCATAAATAGTAATAGATTTAGGGAAAACAGCCTTGCAATGTTTACCAAGAATACAAGCCTCACACTCATCATTTTGAAAAGAAACATTAGGAAATATTAAGGATAAAGCTCTTGTGTGAGGGTGTCCTAGCCTAGCATGTAAAATAGAATCACTAGGTTTCATAATAACCGAATTAAAACAAGATGCATTAGAAGATAAGTTCAAGTCCTCAAGCACATAGAGGTCATCCTTGGATCCTCCTTGACCAAGAACCTTACTTGTCTCAATATCCTGAAAATGAACATTGTTAGGACCAAATATAGCATAACAATTTAAATCAGTAGTGGCTCTCTTAACTGATAGCAAGTTAGAAGTAAAGTTTGGCATATAAAATGCCTTAGTCTCCTTATCAAATAGTTTCAAGTTTCCTATGCCTTTAACTGGTACTTTCTCACCATTTGCTATTATTACATTACCATTAGCAGGTTTAATATCACTAATTAGCCTAGAATCACTAATCATGTGATGGGATGCACCAGAATCAACTATGAGGGGTTTAATTTTGTTTGAGGCAAGAAACGCCTTACCGGTGGCCTCTTTGATGGCTTTGATGAGCGCATCAAGGTCGGACCGCCTTACCAGCTCGGACGATGCTGCAGCAAGAGCAGTTCCACTGGTCACTTGTTGAGGCTGCTCAGAGATTGACTCCCCCATGGCTACTGCTTGATGAGCTCTCGGTGGTCCTCCGCGGTTTGGTCGTCCACCTCGGATGGTACCCGGCGGTGGTGCTAGATGAGGGTGTAGAATCCAGCAGCGGCTCTTGAAGTGACCAAGCTTCTTACAATGCTCACAAAATGGCGGGTTGTTCTTGTCCTCCGGCTTGTAGTAGCCCTTGTTTGCTGATGCCGTCTCAGCTTTGTTAGCGGTCACAAGTTCTCCCTTGCCGCCAAACAATCCCATGGAGCCATGCTCCTTTTGAATTTGGTTACAGACATCATCAAGGCTAGGGAGCTTGTCCGACCGTAGAATATGCTTGATAAGGTCATTGTAGGAGGGGTTCAAGGTCAAGAGAAGGCCGAACACCTTATCTTGTTCACGCCTCTCATTCAGAATGGCCGGATCTATAGTCGCCGGCCGGAGCATCTCTAGTTCAGCCCAAAGGGACCTAAACTTCCCAAAGTGCTTGGTGAACTCCATGTCTTCTTGGTTGAGGTTGTTGATGGCCCTCTTAATCTCAAAAATTCGGTTTACATTTGTAACATTCCCAAAAACATTCTTGAGAGTGTCCCACAAGTCTTTTGCTGTCTCGCAATAAGAGTAAGCTTCAAGTATAGGTGCATCTAGGGAGTTTTGAATGATAGCTAGGACTCCCTGATCTTCTTGAAACCACTTGTTCTTCTCATCGACAAGATCCTTGCCGTCTTTGGTGGTCTCGCCACTAGGAGCTTCGCTTGTCTCAACATGGGACCAAAGTCCTCGGCCGCATAGGGCTGTCTTTGTGGTTCTAGCCCACAGTAAGTAATTCTCTCCCTTGAGAGTAACTGGAACAATGAGAGTTTTGGTAGTTTCCATGGAAAAGGATGAAGAGACCGTTGGTTAAAGCTATTGTCCAACGGTTAAAGAAAGAAGATTCAAGAACAAGAAATTTCAAGAACAAGAAAGAGAATGCGGAAGGGAGTGATGGAGATTTGAGGCAAGAACAGAATCAAATCTGCTCTGATACCATGTAAGTTTGAGAGTAGAGTAATCAAGAGATTATGGAAGAGAGTATGAAAGAGAGTGAAATCGTGTAAGGAGTGAGGAGAGTGAACGATTGAGAGAGAGAGTGTTGGAGAAAGAGAATAAACTCTTTTCTTGCCTCTATTAGTATGATACTTACAAACTATTTAAAGACATATACAAATAGGATATTCTCTTAGGATCCTATGCACACTAATATGAGGAGAAAGCGACATCTCCTTATTCTAACATGTGATCTCCTCTTCTCTCTTGCAACTTGCTCCAACGGCTACAAAGGAAGGATCGAGATGAATGGCGACCGTTGGAGGATCTCTTTGGTGGATTGGGCTCATGAAGACTTCTATTTGAGGATGGCCCGTTGGTTGGTCGTACGGACGTCCGTACGGTCGTACGGACAAGTGTGTGTGCCGGTTCATAACATTCCCAAAAACATTCTTGAGAGTGTCCCACAAGTCTTTTGCTGTCTCGCAATAAGAGTAAGCTTCAAGTATAGGTGCATCTAGGGAGTTTTGAATGATAGCTAGGACTCCCTGATCTTCTTGAAACCACTTGTTCTTCTCATCGACAAGATCCTTGCCGTCTTTGGTGGTCTCGCCACTAGGAGCTTCGCTTGTCTCAACATGGGACCAAAGTCCTCGGCCGCATAGGGCTGTCTTTGTGGTTCTAGCCCACAGTAAGTAATTCTCTCCCTTGAGAGTAACTGGAACAATGAGAGTTTTGGTAGTTTCCATGGAAAAGGATGAAGAGACCGTTGGTTAAAGCTATTGTCCAACGGTTAAAGAAAGAAGATTCAAGAACAAGAAATTTCAAGAACAAGAAAGAGAATGCGGAAGGGAGTGATGGAGATTTGAGGCAAGAACAGAATCAAATCTGCTCTGATACCATGTAAGTTTGAGAGTAGAGTAATCAAGAGATTATGGAAGAGAGTATGAAAGAGAGTGAAATCGTGTAAGGAGTGAGGAGAGTGAACGATTGAGAGAGAGAGTGTTGGAGAAAGAGAATAAACTCTTTTCTTGCCTCTATTAGTATGATACTTACAAACTATTTAAAGACATATACAAATAGGATATTCTCTTAGGATCCTATGCACACTAATATGAGGAGAAAGCGACATCTCCTTATTCTAACATGTGATCTCCTCTTCTCTCTTGCAACTTGCTCCAACGGCTACAAAGGAAGGATCGAGATGAATGGCGACCGTTGGAGGATCTCTTTGGTGGATTGGGCTCATGAAGACTTCTATTTGAGGATGGCCCGTTGGTTGGTCGTACGGACGTCCGTACGGTCGTACGGACAAGTGTGTGTGCCGGTTCATAACAATAAGAGTGGCCAATAAGGCCATGTGGGCCGTGAGAACAATGAGAGTGGTCAGCAAGGCCATAAGAGCAATGTGAGAAGAATTGTGAAGTAAAGGCCTTATAAGAAGAAGAGGCCCAAGAAGAAGTTAAATGTCTCACAAAGGGAAAAGAAGGGAAGGAAGGAAGCATGTGAGACCTTGGTTGGTGAAGAATGAGACAACCAAGGGAAGGAGCTGTCCCTTTCACCATACACCCACTTGTGCACCAACGGCTATATGTCACTCTCACCTCTCATTTATCTCAAACGGCCATATACATTTGTTCTCCTATATTAAGCATTGTAATCTCTCATTTTGTAAGACATCACAACATATTATTCAATAGAAGAGAAACCGTTTTCCCTCTCTACTTGTGTTCTTGTTCATATCAACAATGTAGAGTTCTTAGGAGATTAGCGGTTAGAGGCTGCCCTTAAGGCAGCCTATTCTCTTCTCAAATCCACCTAAACTCTTCTTATTTACTGCTTTACTTAGCCTAGATTACTGATTCTTAATCCTCCTTCTCCTAAGTACACAAACTCTAAGTGTTGTGATACTAGAAGAGGATAAGTCTCAAACTAGTGCTTCTCCTAGTTAGGATCCGCTTACTCTCTAGTATTTGGGTTCTATCTAGCTTGTTTATGGGGAGTTCATCACAAGTTGATGTTCTCTCCTCCCCCTTTAGAATGAGTTAGTTTGTTGTGGGTAAAGGGGGATTCATTCACCAAGTGTTTGTCTACCCTCTCTTGTGAGCTTTGTCTCATAAATCCCAACATTTTAGTGTTGTCTAAACACTCGAAATTCATCCTGAACTCTTAGAACTAGTCAATGCATTGGATTTTCACACATTCTGACCCTTAGAAATAGTAACAAAGCTGGTTACTGCTTCGAATCAATGATTTCTCGGTTTTAGCCTGTATCGGGACAAAATGGGTAAAAGTGGTGTCTAAAAACTCCAAATTCAACCTGAACTCTTATAATTAGTTAAATACATTGGATTGATACATATTATGACCCTAGAAAGAGTAATATAGCGGTTTACTGCTTTGAATCAATGTTTTCTCTCGGTTTTAGCCTGTTTTCTTGGTTTAAGTCTGTTTTGGGATAAAACGGGTTTAAGTGTTGTCTAAACACTCCAAATTCATCCCGATTGTTCCACATTCTGACCCTAGAAATAGTAACAAAGCTATTTACTGCTTCGAATCAATGATTTCTCGGTTTTAGCCTGTTTCAGGACAAAATGGGTAAAAGTGGTGTCTAAACACTCCAAATTCAACCTGAACTCTTATAATTAGTCAAATGTATTGGATTGATACATATTTTGACCCTAGAAAGTGTAACATAGCTGTTTACTGCTTTGAATTAATGTATTCTCTCGGTTTTAGCCTGTTTTCTCGGTTTAAGCCTGTTTTGGGATAAAACGGGTTTTAGTGTTGTCTAAACACTCGAAATTCATCATGAACTTTTCCAACTAGTCAATGCATTGGATTTTCACATATTCTGACCCTTAGAAATAGTAACAAATCTGGTTACTGCTTCGAATCAATGATTTCTCGGTTTTAGCCTGTTTCCAGACAAAATGGGTAAAAGTGGTATCTAAAAACTCCTAATTCAACCTGAACTCTTATAATTAGTCAAATACATTGGAATGATACATATTATGACCCTAGAAACAGTAACATAGCTGTTTACGGCTTTGAATCAATGTTTTCTCACGGTTTTACCATGTTTTCTAGGTTTAAGCCGGTTTTGGGATAAAACGGGTTTTAGTGTTGTCTAAACACTCCAAATCCATCCTGAACTCTTAGAACTAGTCAATGCATTGGATTGATACATATTTTGACCCTAGAAAGAGTAACATAGCTGTTTACTGCTTTGAATCAATGTTTTCTCTCGGTTTTACCCCGTTTTCTCGGTTCAAGCATGTTTTGGGATAAAACGGGTTTAAGTGTTGTCTAAACACTCCAAATTCATCCCGAACTCTTACAACTAGTCAAATGCATTGGATTATCACACATTCTGACCGTAGAAGCAGTAACAAAGCTGTTTACTGCTTAGAATCAACGTTTTCTCGGTTTTAGCCTGTTTCGGGACAAAATGGGTAAAAGTGGTGTCTCAACACTCCAAATTCAACCCGAACTCTTATAATTAGTCAAATGCATTGGATTGCTACATTTTTTGACCCTGGAAAGAGTAATATAGCGGTTTACTGCTTTGAATCAATGTTTTCTCTCGGTTTAAGCCTGTTTTGGGATAAAACGGGTTTTAGTGTTGTCTAAACACTCGAAATTCATCCTGAACTCTTAGAACTAGTCAATGCATTGGATTTTCACACATTCTGACCCTTAGAAATAGTAACAAAGCTGGTTACTGCTTCGAATCAATGATTTCTCGGTTTTAGCCTGTATCGGGACAAAATGGGTAAAAGTGGTGTCTAAAAACTCCAAATTCAACCTGAACTCTTATAATTAGTTAAATACATTGGATTGATACATATTATGACCCTAGAAAGAGTAATATAGCGGTTTACTGCTTTGAATCAATGTTTTCTCTCGGTTTTAGCCTGTTTTCTTGGTTTAAGTCTGTTTTGGGATAAAACGGGTTTAAGTGTTGTCTAAACACTCCAAATTCATCCCGATTGTTCCACATTCTGACCCTAGAAATAGTAACAAAGCTATTTACTGCTTCGAATCAATGATTTCTCGGTTTTAGCCTGTTTCAGGACAAAATGGGTAAAAGTGGTGTCTAAACACTCCAAATTCAACCTGAACTCTTATAATTAGTCAAATGTATTGGATTGATACATATTTTGACCCTAGAAAGTGTAACATAGCTGTTTACTGCTTTGAATTAATGTATTCTCTCGGTTTTAGCCTGTTTTCTCGGTTTAAGCCTGTTTTGGGATAAAACGGGTTTTAGTGTTGTCTAAACACTCGAAATTCATCATGAACTTTTCCAACTAGTCAATGCATTGGATTTTCACATATTCTGACCCTTAGAAATAGTAACAAATCTGGTTACTGCTTCGAATCAATGATTTCTCGGTTTTAGCCTGTTTCCAGACAAAATGGGTAAAAGTGGTATCTAAAAACTCCTAATTCAACCTGAACTCTTATAATTAGTCAAATACATTGGAATGATACATATTATGACCCTAGAAACAGTAACATAGCTGTTTACGGCTTTGAATCAATTTTTTCTCACTGTTTTACCATGTTTTCTAGGTTTAAGCCGGTTTTGGGATAAAACGGGTTTTAGTGTTGTCTAAACACTCCAAATCCATCCTGAACTCTTAGAACTAGTCAATGCATTGGATTGATACATAGTTTGACCCTAGAAAGAGTAACATAGCTGTTTACTGCTTTGAATCAATGTTTTCTCTCGGTTTTACCCCGTTTTCTCGGTTCAAGCATGTTTTGGGATAAAACGGGTTTAAGTGTTGTCTAAACACTCCAAATTCATCCCGAACTCTTACAACTAGTCAAATGCATTGGATTATCACACATTCTGACCGTAGAAGCAGTAACAAAGCTGTTTACTGCTTAGAATCAACGTTTTCTCGGTTTTAGCCTGTTTCGGGACAAAATGGGTAAAAGTGGTGTCTCAACACTCCAAATTCAACCCGAACTCTTATAATTAGTCAAATGCATTGGATTGTTACATTTTTTGACCCTGGAAAGAGTAATATAGCGGTTTACTGCTTTGAATCAATGTTTTCTCTCGGTTTAAGCCTGTTTTGGGATAAAACGGGTTTTAGTGTTGTCTAAACACTCGAAATTCATCCTGAACTCTTAGAACTAGTCAATGCATTGGATTTTCACACATTCTGACCCTTAGAAATAGTAACAAAGCTGGTTACTGCTTCGAATCAATGATTTCTCGGTTTTAGCCTGTATCGGGACAAAATGGGTAAAAGTGGTGTCTAAAAACTCCAAATTCAACCTGAACTCTTATAATTAGTTAAATACATTGGATTGATACATATTATGACCCTAGAAAGAGTAATATAGCGGTTTACTGCTTTGAATCAATGTTTTCTCTCGGTTTTAGCCTGTTTTCTTGGTTTAAGTCTGTTTTGGGATAAAACGGGTTTAAGTGTTGTCTAAACACTCCAAATTCATCCCGATTGTTCCACATTCTGACCCTAGAAATAGTAACAAAGCTATTTACTGCTTCGAATCAATGATTTCTCGGTTTTAGCCTGTTTCAGGACAAAATGGGTAAAAGTGGTGTCTAAACACTCCAAATTCAACCTGAACTCTTATAATTAGTCAAATGTATTGGATTGATACATATTTTGACCCTAGAAAGTGTAACATAGCTGTTTACTGCTTTGAATTAATGTATTCTCTCGGTTTTAGCCTGTTTTCTCGGTTTAAGCCTGTTTTGGGATAAAACGGGTTTTAGTGTTGTCTAAACACTCGAAATTCATCATGAACTTTTCCAACTAGTCAATGCATTGGATTTTCACATATTCTGACCCTTAGAAATAGTAACAAATCTGGTTACTGCTTCGAATCAATGATTTCTCGGTTTTAGCCTGTTTCCAGACAAAATGGGTAAAAGTGGTGTCTAAAAACTCCAAATTCAACCTGAACTCTTATAATTAGTCAAATACATTGGATTGATACATATTTTGACTCTAGAAAGTGTAACATAGCTGTTTACGGCTTTGAATCAATGTATTCTCTTGGTTTTAGCCTGTTTTCTAGGTTTAAGCCGGTTTTGGGATAAAACGGGTTTTAGTGTTGTCTAAACACTCCAAATCCATCCTGAACTCTTAGAACTAGTCAATGCATTGGATTGATACATATTTTGACCCTAGAAAGAGTAACATAGCTGTTTACTGCTTTGAATCAATGTTTTCTCTCGGTTTTACCCCGTTTTCTCGGTTCAAGCATGTTTTGGGATAAAACGGGTTTAAGTGTTGTCTAAACCCTCCAAATTCATCCCGAACTCTTACAACTAGTCAAATGCATTGGATTATCACACATTCTGACCGTAGAAGCAGTAACAAAGCTGTTTACTGCTTAGAATCAACGTTTTCTTGGTTTTAGCCCGTTTCGGGACAAAATGGGTAAAAGTGGTGTCTCAACACTCCAAATTCAACCCGAACTCTTATAATTAGTCAAATGCATTGGATTGTTACATATTTTGACCCTAGAAAGAGTAATATAGCGGTTTACTGCTTTGAATCAATGTGTTCTCTCGGTTTAAGCCTGTTTTGGGATAAAACGGGTTTTAGTGTTGTCTAAACACTCGAAATTCATCCTGAACTCTTAGAACTAGTCAATGCATTGGATTTTCACACATTCTGACCCTTAGAAATAGTAACAAAGCTGGTTACTGCTTCGAATCAATGATTTCTCGGTTTTAGCCTGTATCGGGACAAAATGGGTAAAAGTGGTGTCTAAAAACTCCAAATTCAACCTGAACTCTTATAATTAGTTAAATACATTGGATTGATACATATTATGACCCTAGAAAGAGTAATATAGCGGTTTACTGCTTTGAATCAATGTTTTCTCTCGGTTTTAGCCTGTTTTCTTGGTTTAAGTCTGTTTTGGGATAAAACGGGTTTAAGTGTTGTCTAAACACTCCAAATTCATCCCGATTGTTCCACATTCTGACCCTAGAAATAGTAACAAAGCTATTTACTGCTTCGAATCAATGATTTCTCGGTTTTAGCCTGTTTCAGGACAAAATGGGTAAAAGTGGTGTCTAAACACTCCAAATTCAACCTGAACTCTTATAATTAGTCAAATGTATTGGATTGATACATATTTTGACCCTAGAAAGTGTAACATAGCTGTTTACTGCTTTGAATTAATGTATTCTCTCGGTTTTAGCCTGTTTTCTCGGTTTAAGCCTGTTTTGGGATAAAACGGGTTTTAGTGTTGTCTAAACACTCGAAATTCATCATGAACTTTTCCAACTAGTCAATGCATTGGATTTTCACATATTCTGACCCTTAGAAATAGTAACAAATCTGGTTACTGCTTCGAATCAATGATTTCTCGGTTTTAGCCTGTTTCCAGACAAAATGGGTAAAAGTGGTGTCTAAAAACTCCAAATTCAACCTGAACTCTTATAATTAGTCAAATACATTGGATTGATACATATTTTGACTCTAGAAAGTGTAACATAGCTGTTTACGGCTTTGAATCAATGTATTCTCTTGGTTTTAGCCTGTTTTCTAGGTTTAAGCCGGTTTTGGGATAAAACGGGTTTTAGTGTTGTCTAAACACTCCAAATCCATCCTGAACTCTTAGAACTAGTCAATGCATTGGATTGATACATATTTTGACCCTAGAAAGAGTAACATAGCTGTTTACTGCTTTGAATCAATGTTTTCTCTCGGTTTTACCCCGTTTTCTCGGTTCAAGCATGTTTTGGGATAAAACGGGTTTAAGTGTTGTCTAAACACTCCAAATTCATCCCGAACTCTTACAACTAGTCAAATGCATTGGATTATCACACATTCTGACCGTAGAAGCAGTAACAAAGCTGTTTACTGCTTAGAATCAACGTTTTCTTGGTTTTAGCCCGTTTCGGGACAAAATGGGTAAAAGTGGTGTCTCAACACTCCAAATTCAACCCGAACTCTTATAATTAGTCAAATGCATTGGATTGTTACATATTTTGACCCTAGAAAGAGTAATATAGCGGTTTACTGCTTTGAATCAATGTGTTCTCTCGGTTTAAGCCTGTTTTGGGATAAAACGGGTTTTAGTGTTGTCTAAACACTCGAAATTCATCCTGAACTCTTAGAACTAGTCAATGCATTGGATTTTCACACATTCTGACCCTTAGAAATAGTAACAAAGCTGGTTACTACTTCGAATCAATGATTTCTCGGTTTTAGCCTGTATCGGGACAAAATGGGTAAAAGTGGTGTCTAAAAACTCCAAATTCAACCTGAACTCTTATAATTAGTTAAATAGATTGGATTGATACATATTATGACCCTAGAAAGAGTAATATAGCGGTTTACTGCTTTGAATCAAAGTTTTCTCTCGGTTTTAGCCTGGTTTCTTGGTTTAAGTTTGTTTTGGGATAAAACGGGTTTAAGTGTTGTCTAAACACTCCAAATTCATCCCGATTGTTCCACATTCTGACCCTATTAATAGTACCAAAGCTATTTACTGCTTCGAATCAATGATTTCTCGGTTTTAGCCTGTTTCAGGACAAAATGGGTAAAAGTGGTGTCTAAACACTCCAAATTCAACCTGAACTCTTATAATTAGTCAAATGTATTGGATTGATACATATTTTGACACTAGAAAGTGTAACATAGCTGTTTACTGCTTTGAATTAATGTATTCTCTCGGTTTTAGCCTGTTTTCTCGGTTTAAGCCTGTTTTGGGATAAAACGGGTTTTAGTGTTGTCTAAACACTCGAAATTCATCATGAACTTTTCCAACTAGTCAATGCATTGGATTTTCACACATTCTGACCCTTAGAATTAGTAACAAAGCTGGTTACTGCTTCGAATCAATGATTTCTCGGTTTTCGCCTGTTTCCGGACAAAATGGGTAAAAGTGGTGTCTAAAAACTCCAAATTCAACCTGAACTCTTATAATTAGTCAAATGTATTGGATTGATACAGATTTTGACTCTAGAAAGTGTAACATAGCTGTTTACTGCTTTGAATTAATGTATTCTCTCGGTTTTAGCCTGTTTTCTCGGTTTAAGCCTGTTTTGGGATAAAACGGGTTTTAGTGTTGCTAAACACTCGAAATTCTTCATGAACTTTTCCAACTAGTCAATGCATTGGATTTTCACACATTCTGACCCTTAGAAATAGTAACAAAGCTGGTTACTGCTTCGAATCAATGATTTCTCGGTTTTAGCCTGTTTCCAGACAAAATGGGTAAAAGTGGTGTCTAAAAACTCCAAATTCAACCTGAACTCTTATAATTAGTCAAATACATTGGAATGATACATATTATGACCCTAGAAACAGTAACATAGCTGTTTACGGCTTTGAATCAATGTTTTCTCACGGTTTTACCATGTTTTCTAGGTTTAAGCCGGTTTTGGGATAAAACGGGTTTTAGTGTTGTCTAAACACTCCAAATCCATCCTGAACTCTTAGAAATAGTCAATGCATTGAATTGATACATATTTTGACCCTAGAAAGAGTAACATAGCTGTTTACTGCTTTGAATCAATGTTTTCTCTCGGTTTTACCCCGTTTTCTCGATTCAAGCATGTTTTGGGATAAAATGGGTTTAAGTGTTGTCTAAACACTCCAAATTCATCCCGAACTCTTACAACTAGTCAAATGCATTGGATTATCACACATTCTGACCCTAGAAGCAGTAACAAAGCTGTTTACTGCTTAGAATCAACGTTTTCTTGGTTTTAGCCCGTTTCGGGACAAAATGGGTAAAAGTGGTGTCTCAACACTCCAAATTCAACCCGAACTCTTATAATTAGTCAAATGCATTGGATTGTTACATATTTTGACCCTAGAAAGAGTAATATAGCGGTTTACTGCTTTGAATCAATGTGTTTTCTCGGTTTAAGCCTGTTTTGGGATAAAACGGGTTTTAGTGTTGTCTAAACACTCGAAATTCATCCTGAACTCTTAGAACTAGTCAATGCATTGGATTTTCACACATTCTGACCCTTAGAAATAGTAACAAAGCTGGTTACTGCTTCGAATCAATGATTTCTCGGTTTTAGCCTGTATCGGGACAAAATGGGTAAAAGTGGTGTCTAAAAACTCCAAATTCAACCTGAACTCTTATAATTAGTTAAATACATTGGATTGATACATATTATGACCCTAGAAAGAGTAATATAGCGGTTTACTGCTTTGAATCAAAGTTTTCTCTCGGTTTTAGCCTGTTTTCTTGGTTTAAGTTTGTTTTGGGATAAAACGGGTTTAATTGTTGTCTAAACACTCCAAATTCATCCCGATTGTTCCACATTCTGACCCTAGAAATAGTAACAAAGCTATTTACTGCTTCGAATCAATGATTTCTCGGTTTTAGCCTGTTTGAGGACAAAATGGGTAAAAGTGGTGTCTAAACACTCCAAATTCAACCTGAACTCTTATAATTAGTCAAATGTATTGGATTGATACATATTTTGACCCTAGAAAATGTAACATAGCTGTTTACCGCTTTGAATTAATGTATTCTCTCGTTTTTAGCCTGTTTTCTCGGTTTAAGCCTGTTTTGGGATAAAACGGGTTTTAATGTTGTCTAAACACTCGAAATTCATCATGAACTTTTCCAACTAGTCAATGCATTGGATTTTCACACATTCTGACCCTTAGAAATAGTAACAAAGCTGGTTACTGCTTCGAATCAATGATTTCTCGGTTTTAGCCTGTTTCCAGACAAAATGGGTAAAAGTGGTGTCTAAAAACTCCAAATTCAACCTGAACTCTTATAATTAGTCAGATACATTGGAATGATACATATTATGACCCTAGAAACAGTAACATAGCTGTTTACGGCTTTGAATCAATGTTTTCTCACGGTTTTACCATGTTTTCTCGGTTTAAGCCGGTTTTGGGATAAAACGGGTTTTAGTGTTGTCTAAACACTCGAAATTCATCCTGAACTCTTAGAACTAGTCAATGCATTGGATTTTCACACATTCTGACCCTTAGAAATAGTAACAAAGCTGGTTACTGCTTCGAATCAATGATTTCTCGGTTTTAGCCTGTTTCAGGACAAAATGGGTAAAAGTGGTGTCTAAACACTCCAAATTCAACCTGAACTCTTATAATTAGTCAAATGTATTGGATTGATACATATTTTGACCCTAGAAAATGTAACATAGCTGTTTACTGCTTTGAATTAATGTATTCTCTCGTTTTTAGCCTGTTTTCTCGGTTTAAGCCTGTTTTGGGATAAAACGGGTTTTAGTGTTGTCTAAACACTCCAAATTCATCCCGATTGTTCCACATTCTGACCCTAGAAATAGTAACAAAGCTATTTACTGCTTCGAATCAATGATTTCTCGGTTTTAGCCTGTTTCAGGACAAAATGGGTAAAAGTGGTGTCTAAACACTCCAAATTCAACCTGAACTCTTATAATTAGTCAAATGTATTGGATTGATACATATTTTGACCCTAGAAAGTGTAACATAGCTGTTTACTGCTTTGAATTAATGTATTCTCTCGGTTTTAGCCTGTTTTCTCGGTTTAAGCCTGTTTTGGGATAAAACGGGTTTTAGTGTTGTCTAAACACTCGAAATTCATCATGAACTTTTCCAACTAGTCAATGCATTGGATTTTCACATATTCTGACCCTTAGAAATAGTAACAAATCTGGTTACTGCTTCGAATCAATGATTTCTCGGTTTTAGCCTGTTTCCAGACAAAATGGGTAAAAGTGGTATCTAAAAACTCCAAATTCAACCTGAACTCTTATAATTAGTCAAATGGATAGGATTGTTACAGATTTTGACCCTAGAAAGAGTAACATAGCGGTTTACTGCTTCAAATCAATGTTTTCTCTCGGCTTTAGCCTGTTTTCTCGGTCTAAGCCTGTTTTGGGATAAAACGGGTTTAAGTGTTGTCTAAACACTCCAAAATCATCCCGAACTCTTACAACTAGTCAAATGCATTGGATTGTCACACATTCTGACCCTAGAAACAGTAACAAAGCTGTTTACTGCTTAGAATCAACGTTTTCTTGGTTTTAGCCCGTTTCGGGACAAAATGGGTAAAAGTGGTGTCTCAACACTCCAAATTCAACCCGAACTCTTATAATTAGTCAAATGCATTGGATTGTTACATATTTTGACCCTAGAAAGAGTAATATAGCGGTTTACTGCTTTGAATCAATGTGTTTTCTCGGTTTAAGCCTGTTTTGGGATAAAACGGGTTTTAGTGTTGTCTAAACACTCGAAATTCATCCTGAACTCTTAGAACTAGTCAATGCATTGGATTTTCACACATTCTGACCCTTAGAAATAGTAACAAAGCTGGTTACTGCTTCGAATCAATGATTTCTCGGTTTTAGCCTGTATCGGGACAAAATGGGTAAAAGTGGTGTCTAAAAACTCCAAATTCAACCTGAACTCTTATAATTAGTTAAATACATTGGATTGATACATATTATGACCCTAGAAAGAGTAATATAGCGGTTTACTGCTTTGAATCAAAGTTTTCTCTCGGTTTTAGCCTGTTTTCTTGGTTTAAGTTTGTTTTGGGATAAAACGGGTTTAATTGTTGTCTAAACACTCCAAATTCATCCCGATTGTTCCACATTCTGACCCTAGAAATAGTAACAAAGCTATTTACTGCTTCGAATCAATGATTTCTCGGTTTTAGCCTGTTTGAGGACAAAATGGGTAAAAGTGGTGTCTAAACACTCCAAATTCAACCTGAACTCTTATAATTAGTCAAATGTATTGGATTGATACATATTTTGACCCTAGAAAATGTAACATAGCTGTTTACCGCTTTGAATTAATGTATTCTCTCGTTTTTAGCCTGTTTTCTCGGTTTAAGCCTGTTTTGGGATAAAACGGGTTTTAATGTTGTCTAAACACTCGAAATTCATCATGAACTTTTCCAACTAGTCAATGCATTGGATTTTCACACATTCTGACCCTTAGAAATAGTAACAAAGCTGGTTACTGCTTCGAATCAATGATTTCTCGGTTTTAGCCTGTTTCCAGACAAAATGGGTAAAAGTGGTGTCTAAAAACTCCAAATTCAACCTGAACTCTTATAATTAGTCAGATACATTGGAATGATACATATTATGACCCTAGAAACAGTAACATAGCTGTTTACGGCTTTGAATCAATGTTTTCTCACGGTTTTACCATGTTTTCTCGGTTTAAGCCGGTTTTGGGATAAAACGGGTTTTAGTGTTGTCTAAACACTCGAAATTCATCCTGAACTCTTAGAACTAGTCAATGCATTGGATTTTCACACATTCTGACCCTTAGAAATAGTAACAAAGCTGGTTACTGCTTCGAATCAATGATTTCTCGGTTTTAGCCTGTTTCAGGACAAAATGGGTAAAAGTGGTGTCTAAACACTCCAAATTCAACCTGAACTCTTATAATTAGTCAAATGTATTGGATTGATACATATTTTGACCCTAGAAAATGTAACATAGCTGTTTACTGCTTTGAATTAATGTATTCTCTCGTTTTTAGCCTGTTTTCTCGGTTTAAGCCTGTTTTGGGATAAAACGGGTTTTAGTGTTGTCTAAACACTCCAAATTCATCCCGATTGTTCCACATTCTGACCCTAGAAATAGTAACAAAGCTATTTACTGCTTCGAATCAATGATTTCTCGGTTTTAGCCTGTTTCAGGACAAAATGGGTAAAAGTGGTGTCTAAACACTCCAAATTCAACCTGAACTCTTATAATTAGTCAAATGTATTGGATTGATACATATTTTGACCCTAGAAAGTGTAACATAGCTGTTTACTGCTTTGAATTAATGTATTCTCTCGGTTTTAGCCTGTTTTCTCGGTTTAAGCCTGTTTTGGGATAAAACGGGTTTTAGTGTTGTCTAAACACTCGAAATTCATCATGAACTTTTCCAACTAGTCAATGCATTGGATTTTCACATATTCTGACCCTTAGAAATAGTAACAAATCTGGTTACTGCTTCGAATCAATGATTTCTCGGTTTTAGCCTGTTTCCAGACAAAATGGGTAAAAGTGGTATCTAAAAACTCCTAATTCAACCTGAACTCTTATAATTAGTCAAATACATTGGAATGATACATATTATGACCCTAGAAACAGTAACATAGCTGTTTACGGCTTTGAATCAATGTTTTCTCACGGTTTTACCATGTTTTCTAGGTTTAAGCCGGTTTTGGGATAAAACGGGTTTTAGTGTTGTCTAAACACTCCAAATCCATCCTGAACTCTTAGAACTAGTCAATGCATTGGATTGATACATATTTTGACCCTAGAAAGAGTAACATAGCTGTTTACTGCTTTGAATCAATGTTTTCTCTCGGTTTTACCCCGTTTTCTCGGTTCAAGCATGTTTTGGGATAAAACGGGTTTAAGTGTTGTCTAAACACTCCAAATTCATCCCGAACTCTTACAACTAGTCAAATGCATTGGATTATCACACATTCTGACCGTAGAAGCAGTAACAAAGCTGTTTACTGCTTAGAATCAACGTTTTCTCGGTTTTAGCCTGTTTCGGGACAAAATGGGTAAAAGTGGTGTCTCAACACTCCAAATTCAACCCGAACTCTTATAATTAGTCAAATGCATTGGATTGTTACATTTTTTGACCCTGGAAAGAGTAATATAGCGGTTTACTGCTTTGAATCAATGTTTTCTCTCGGTTTAAGCCTGTTTTGGGATAAAACGGGTTTTAGTGTTGTCTAAACACTCGAAATTCATCCTGAACTCTTAGAACTAGTCAATGCATTGGATTTTCACACATTCTGACCCTTAGAAATAGTAACAAAGCTGGTTACTGCTTCGAATCAATGATTTCTCGGTTTTAGCCTGTATCGGGACAAAATGGGTAAAAGTGGTGTCTAAAAACTCCAAATTCAACCTGAACTCTTATAATTAGTTAAATACATTGGATTGATACATATTATGACCCTAGAAAGAGTAATATAGCGGTTTACTGCTTTGAATCAATGTTTTCTCTCGGTTTTAGCCTGTTTTCTTGGTTTAAGTCTGTTTTGGGATAAAACGGGTTTAAGTGTTGTCTAAACACTCCAAATTCATCCCGATTGTTCCACATTCTGACCCTAGAAATAGTAACAAAGCTATTTACTGCTTCGAATCAATGATTTCTCGGTTTTAGCCTGTTTCAGGACAAAATGGGTAAAAGTGGTGTCTAAACACTCCAAATTCAACCTGAACTCTTATAATTAGTCAAATGTATTGGATTGATACATATTTTGACCCTAGAAAGTGTAACATAGCTGTTTACTGCTTTGAATTAATGTATTCTCTCGGTTTTAGCCTGTTTTCTCGGTTTAAGCCTGTTTTGGGATAAAACGGGTTTTAGTGTTGTCTAAACACTCGAAATTCATCATGAACTTTTCCAACTAGTCAATGCATTGGATTTTCACATATTCTGACCCTTAGAAATAGTAACAAATCTGGTTACTGCTTCGAATCAATGATTTCTCGGTTTTAGCCTGTTTCCAGACAAAATGGGTAAAAGTGGTGTCTAAAAACTCCAAATTCAACCTGAACTCTTATAATTAGTCAAATACATTGGATTGATACATATTTTGACTCTAGAAAGTGTAACATAGCTGTTTACGGCTTTGAATCAATGTATTCTCTTGGTTTTAGCCTGTTTTCTAGGTTTAAGCCGGTTTTGGGATAAAACGGGTTTTAGTGTTGTCTAAACACTCCAAATCCATCCTGAACTCTTAGAACTAGTCAATGCATTGGATTGATACATATTTTGACCCTAGAAAGAGTAACATAGCTGTTTACTGCTTTGAATCAATGTTTTCTCTCGGTTTTACCCCGTTTTCTCGGTTCAAGCATGTTTTGGGATAAAACGGGTTTAAGTGTTGTCTAAACACTCCAAATTCATCCCGAACTCTTACAACTAGTCAAATGCATTGGATTATCACACATTCTGACCGTAGAAGCAGTAACAAAGCTGTTTACTGCTTAGAATCAACGTTTTCTTGGTTTTAGCCCGTTTCGGGACAAAATGGGTAAAAGTGGTGTCTCAACACTCCAAATTCAACCCGAACTCTTATAATTAGTCAAATGCATTGGATTGTTACATATTTTGACCCTAGAAAGAGTAATATAGCGGTTTACTGCTTTGAATCAATGTGTTCTCTCGGTTTAAGCCTGTTTTGGGATAAAACGGGTTTTAGTGTTGTCTAAACACTCGAAATTCATCCTGAACTCTTAGAACTAGTCAATGCATTGGATTTTCACACATTCTGACCCTTAGAAATAGTAACAAAGCTGGTTACTGCTTCGAATCAATGATTTCTCGGTTTTAGCCTGTATCGGGACAAAATGGGTAAAAGTGGTGTCTAAAAACTCCAAATTCAACCTGAACTCTTATAATTAGTTAAATAGATTGGATTGATACATATTATGACCCTAGAAAGAGTAATATAGCGGTTTACTGCTTTGAATCAAAGTTTTCTCTCGGTTTTAGCCTGGTTTCTTGGTTTAAGTTTGTTTTGGGATAAAACGGGTTTAAGTGTTGTCTAAACACTCCAAATTCATCCCGATTGTTCCACATTCTGACCCTATTAATAGTACCAAAGCTATTTACTGCTTCGAATCAATGATTTCTCGGTTTTAGCCTGTTTCAGGACAAAATGGGTAAAAGTGGTGTCTAAACACTCCAAATTCAACCTGAACTCTTATAATTAGTCAAATGTATTGGATTGATACATATTTTGACACTAGAAAGTGTAACATAGCTGTTTACTGCTTTGAATTAATGTATTCTCTCGGTTTTAGCCTGTTTTCTCGGTTTAAGCCTGTTTTGGGATAAAACGGGTTTTAGTGTTGTCTAAACACTCGAAATTCATCATGAACTTTTCCAACTAGTCAATGCATTGGATTTTCACACATTCTGACCCTTAGAATTAGTAACAAAGCTGGTTACTGCTTCGAATCAATGATTTCTCGGTTTTCGCCTGTTTCCGGACAAAATGGGTAAAAGTGGTGTCTAAAAACTCCAAATTCAACCTGAACTCTTATAATTAGTCAAATGTATTGGATTGATACAGATTTTGACTCTAGAAAGTGTAACATAGCTGTTTACTGCTTTGAATCAATGTATTCTCTCGGTTTTAGCCTGTTTTCTCGGTTTAAGCCTGTTTTGGGATAAAACGGGTTTTAGTGTTGTCTAAACACTCGAAATTCATCCTGAACTCTTAGAACTAGTCAATGCATTGGATTTTCACACATTCTGACCCTTAGAAATAGTAACAAAGCTGGTTACTGCTTCGAATCAATGATTTCTCTCGGTTTTACCCCGTTTTCTCGGTTCAAGCATGTTTTGGGATAAAACGGGTTTAAGTGTTGTCTAAACACTCCAAATTCATCCCGAACTCTTACAACTAGTCAAATGCATTGGATTATCACACATTCTGACCGTAGAAGCAGTAACAAAGCTGTTTACTGCTTAGAATCAACGTTTTCTCGGTTTTAGCCTGTTTCGGGACAAAATGGGTAAAAGTGGTGTCTCAACACTCCAAATTCAACCCGAACTCTTATAATTAGTCAAATGCATTGGATTGTTACATTTTTTGACCCTGGAAAGAGTAATATAGCGGTTTACTGCTTTGAATCAATGTTTTCTCTCGGTTTAAGCCTGTTTTGGGATAAAACGGGTTTTAGTGTTGTCTAAACACTCGAAATTCATCCTGAACTCTTAGAACTAGTCAATGCATTGGATTTTCACACATTCTGACCCTTAGAAATAGTAACAAAGCTGGTTACTGCTTCGAATCAATGATTTCTCGGTTTTAGCCTGTATCGGGACAAAATGGGTAAAAGTGGTGTCTAAAAACTCCAAATTCAACCTGAACTCTTATAATTAGTTAAATACATTGGATTGATACATATTATGACCCTAGAAAGAGTAATATAGCGGTTTACTGCTTTGAATCAATGTTTTCTCTCGGTTTTAGCCTGTTTTCTTGGTTTAAGTCTGTTTTGGGATAAAACGGGTTTAAGTGTTGTCTAAACACTCCAAATTCATCCCGATTGTTCCACATTCTGACCCTAGAAATAGTAACAAAGCTATTTACTGCTTCGAATCAATGATTTCTCGGTTTTAGCCTGTTTCAGGACAAAATGGGTAAAAGTGGTGTCTAAACACTCCAAATTCAACCTGAACTCTTATAATTAGTCAAATGTATTGGATTGATACATATTTTGACCCTAGAAAGTGTAACATAGCTGTTTACTGCTTTGAATTAATGTATTCTCTCGGTTTTAGCCTGTTTTCTCGGTTTAAGCCTGTTTTGGGATAAAACGGGTTTTAGTGTTGTCTAAACACTCGAAATTCATCATGAACTTTTCCAACTAGTCAATGCATTGGATTTTCACATATTCTGACCCTTAGAAATAGTAACAAATCTGGTTACTGCTTCGAATCAATGATTTCTCGGTTTTAGCCTGTTTCCAGACAAAATGGGTAAAAGTGGTGTCTAAAAACTCCAAATTCAACCTGAACTCTTATAATTAGTCAAATACATTGGATTGATACATATTTTGACTCTAGAAAGTGTAACATAGCTGTTTACGGCTTTGAATCAATGTATTCTCTTGGTTTTAGCCTGTTTTCTAGGTTTAAGCCGGTTTTGGGATAAAACGGGTTTTAGTGTTGTCTAAACACTCCAAATCCATCCTGAACTCTTAGAACTAGTCAATGCATTGGATTGATACATATTTTGACCCTAGAAAGAGTAACATAGCTGTTTACTGCTTTGAATCAATGTTTTCTCTCGGTTTTACCCCGTTTTCTCGGTTCAAGCATGTTTTGGGATAAAACGGGTTTAAGTGTTGTCTAAACACTCCAAATTCATCCCGAACTCTTACAACTAGTCAAATGCATTGGATTATCACACATTCTGACCGTAGAAGCAGTAACAAAGCTGTTTACTGCTTAGAATCAACGTTTTCTTGGTTTTAGCCCGTTTCGGGACAAAATGGGTAAAAGTGGTGTCTCAACACTCCAAATTCAACCCGAACTCTTATAATTAGTCAAATGCATTGGATTGTTACATATTTTGACCCTAGAAAGAGTAATATAGCGGTTTACTGCTTTGAATCAATGTGTTCTCTCGGTTTAAGCCTGTTTTGGGATAAAACGGGTTTTAGTGTTGTCTAAACACTCGAAATTCATCCTGAACTCTTAGAACTAGTCAATGCATTGGATTTTCACACATTCTGACCCTTAGAAATAGTAACAAAGCTGGTTACTGCTTCGAATCAATGATTTCTCGGTTTTAGCCTGTATCGGGACAAAATGGGTAAAAGTGGTGTCTAAAAACTCCAAATTCAACCTGAACTCTTATAATTAGTTAAATAGATTGGATTGATACATATTATGACCCTAGAAAGAGTAATATAGCGGTTTACTGCTTTGAATCAAAGTTTTCTCTCGGTTTTAGCCTGGTTTCTTGGTTTAAGTTTGTTTTGGGATAAAACGGGTTTAAGTGTTGTCTAAACACTCCAAATTCATCCCGATTGTTCCACATTCTGACCCTATTAATAGTACCAAAGCTATTTACTGCTTCGAATCAATGATTTCTCGGTTTTAGCCTGTTTCAGGACAAAATGGGTAAAAGTGGTGTCTAAACACTCCAAATTCAACCTGAACTCTTATAATTAGTCAAATGTATTGGATTGATACATATTTTGACACTAGAAAGTGTAACATAGCTGTTTACTGCTTTGAATTAATGTATTCTCTCGGTTTTAGCCTGTTTTCTCGGTTTAAGCCTGTTTTGGGATAAAACGGGTTTTAGTGTTGTCTAAACACTCGAAATTCATCATGAACTTTTCCAACTAGTCAATGCATTGGATTTTCACACATTCTGACCCTTAGAATTAGTAACAAAGCTGGTTACTGCTTCGAATCAATGATTTCTCGGTTTTCGCCTGTTTCCGGACAAAATGGGTAAAAGTGGTGTCTAAAAACTCCAAATTCAACCTGAACTCTTATAATTAGTCAAATGTATTGGATTGATACAGATTTTGACTCTAGAAAGTGTAACATAGCTGTTTACTGCTTTGAATTAATGTATTCTCTCGGTTTTAGCCTGTTTTCTCGGTTTAAGCCTGTTTTGGGATAAAACGGGTTTTAGTGTTGTCTAAACACTCGAAATTCATCCTGAACTCTTAGAACTAGTCAATGCATTGGATTTTCACACATTCTGACCCTTAGAAATAGTAACAAAGCTGGTTACTGCTTCGAATCAATGATTTCTCGGTTTTAGCCTGTATCGGGACAAAATGGGTAAAAGTGGTGTCTAAAAACTCCAAATTCAACCTGAACTCTTATAATTAGTTAAATACATTGGATTGATACATATTATGACCCTAGAAAGAGTAATATAGCGGTTTACTGCTTTGAATCAAAGTTTTCTCTCGGTTTTAGCCTGTTTTCTTGGTTTAAGTTTGTTTTGGGATAAAACGGGTTTAATTGTTGTCTAAACACTCCAAATTCATCCCGATTGTTCCACATTCTGACCCTAGAAATAGTAACAAAGCTATTTACTGCTTCGAATCAATGATTTCTCGGTTTTAGCCTGTTTGAGGACAAAATGGGTAAAAGTGGTGTCTAAACACTCCAAATTCAACCTGAACTCTTATAATTAGTCAAATGTATTGGATTGATACATATTTTGACCCTAGAAAATGTAACATAGCTGTTTACCGCTTTGAATTAATGTATTCTCTCGTTTTTAGCCTGTTTTCTCGGTTTAAGCCTGTTTTGGGATAAAACGGGTTTTAATGTTGTCTAAACACTCGAAATTCATCATGAACTTTTCCAACTAGTCAATGCATTGGATTTTCACACATTCTGACCCTTAGAAATAGTAACAAAGCTGGTTACTGCTTCGAATCAATGATTTCTCGGTTTTAGCCTGTTTCCAGACAAAATGGGTAAAAGTGGTGTCTAAAAACTCCAAATTCAACCTGAACTCTTATAATTAGTCAGATACATTGGAATGATACATATTATGACCCTAGAAACAGTAACATAGCTGTTTACGGCTTTGAATCAATGTTTTCTCACGGTTTTACCATGTTTTCTCGGTTTAAGCCGGTTTTGGGATAAAACGGGTTTTAGTGTTGTCTAAACACTCGAAATTCATCCTGAACTCTTAGAACTAGTCAATGCATTGGATTTTCACACATTCTGACCCTTAGAAATAGTAACAAAGCTGGTTACTGCTTCGAATCAATGATTTCTCGGTTTTAGCCTGTTTCAGGACAAAATGGGTAAAAGTGGTGTCTAAACACTCCAAATTCAACCTGAACTCTTATAATTAGTCAAATGTATTGGATTGATACATATTTTGACCCTAGAAAATGTAACATAGCTGTTTACTGCTTTGAATTAATGTATTCTCTCGTTTTTAGCCTGTTTTCTCGGTTTAAGCCTGTTTTGGGATAAAACGGGTTTTAGTGTTGTCTAAACACTCGAAATTCATCATGAACTTTTCCAACTAGTCAATGCATTGGATTTTCACACATTCTGACCCTTAGAAATAGTAACAAAGCTGGTTACTGCTTCGAATCAATGATTTCTCGGTTTTAGCCTGTTTCCAGACAAAATGGGTAAGAGTGGTGTCTAAAAACTCCAAATTCAACCTGAACTCTTATAATTAGTCAGATACATTGGAATGATACATATTATGACCCTAGAAACAGTAACATAGCTGTTTACGGCTTTGAATCAATGTTTTCTCACGGTTTTACCATGTTTTCTCGGTTTAAGCCGGTTTTGGGATAAAACGGGTTTTAGTGTTGTCTAAACACTCCAAATCCATCCTGAACTCTTAAAACTAGTCAATGCATTGGATTGATACATATTTTGACCCTAGAAAGAGTAACATAGCTGTTTACTGCTTTGAATCAATGTTTTCTCTCGGTTTTACCCCGTTTTCTCGGTTCAAGCATGTTTTGGGATAAAACGGGTTTAAGTGTTGTCTAAACACTCCAAATTCATCCCGAACTCTTACAACTAGTCAAATGCATTGGATTATCACACATTCTGACCCTAGAAGCAGTAACAAAGCTGTTTACTGCTTAGAATCAACGTTTTCTTGGTTTTAGCCCGTTTCGGGACAAAATGGGTAAAAGTGGTGTCTCAACACTCCAAATTCAACCCGAACTCTTATAATTAGTCAAATGCATTGGATTGTTACATATTTTGACCCTAGAAAGAGTAATATAGCGGTTTACTGCTTTGAATCAATGTGTTCTCTCGGTTTAAGCCTGTTTTGGGATAAAACGGGTTTTAGTGTTGTCTAAACACTCGAAATTCATCCTGAACTCTTAGAACTAGTCAATGCATTGGATTTTCACACATTCTGACCCTTAGAAATAGTAACAAAGCTGGTTACTGCTTCGAATCAATGATTTCTCGGTTTTAGCCTGTATCGGGACAAAATGGGTAAAAGTGGTGTCTAAAAACTCCAAATTCAACCTGAACTCTTATAATTAGTTAAATACATTGGATTGATACATATTATGACCCTAGAAAGAGTAATATAGCGGTTTACTGCTTTGAATCAAAGTTTTCTCTCGGTTTTAGCCTGTTTTCTTGGTTTAAGTTTGTTTTGGGATAAAACGGGTTTAATTGTTGTCTAAACACTCCAAATTCATCCCGATTGTTCCACATTCTGACCCTAGAAATAGTAACAAAGCTATTTACTGCTTTGAATCAATGATTTCTCGGTTTTAGCCTGTTTCAGGACAAAATGGGTAAAAGTGGTGTCTAAACACTCCAAATTCAACCTGAACTCTTATAATTAGTCAAATGTATTGGATTGATACATATTTTGACCCTAGAAAATGTAACATAGCTGTTTACCGCTTTGAATTAATGTATTCTCTCGTTTTTAGCCTGTTTTCTCGGTTTAAGCCTGTTTTGGGATAAAACGGGTTTTAATGTTGTCTAAACACTCGAAATTCATCATGAACTTTTCCAACTAGTCAATGCATTGGATTTTCACACATTCTGACCCTTAGAAATAGTAACAAAGCTGGTTACTGCTTCGAATCAATGATTTCTCGGTTTTAGCCTGTTTCCAGACAAAATGGGTAAAAGTGGTGTCTAAAAACTCCAAATTCAACCTGAACTCTTATAATTAGTCAGATACATTGGAATGATACATATTATGACCCTAGAAACAGTAACATAGCTGTTTACGGCTTTGAATCAATGTTTTCTCACGGTTTTACCATGTTTTCTCGGTTTAAGCTGGTTTTGGGATAAAACGGGTTTTAGTGTTGTCTAAACACTCGAAATTCATCCTGAACTCTTAGAACTAGTCAATGCATTGGATTTTCACACATTCTGACCCTTAGAAATAGTAACAAAGCTGGTTACTGCTTCGAATCAATGATTTCTCGGTTTTAGCCTGTTTCAGGACAAAATGGGTAAAAGTGGTGTCTAAACACTCCAAATTCAACCTGAACTCTTATAATTAGTCAAATGTATTGGATTGATACATATTTTGACCCTAGAAAATGTAACATAGCTGTTTACTGCTTTGAATTAATGTATTCTCTCGTTTTTAGCCTGTTTTCTCGGTTTAAGCCTGTTTTGGGATAAAACGGGTTTTAGTGTTGTCTAAACACTCGAAATTCATCATGAACTTTTCCAAATAGTCAATGCATTGGATTTTCACACATTCTGACCCTTAGAAATAGTAACAAAGCTGGTTACTCCTTCGAATCAATGATTTCTCGGTTTTAGCCTGTTTCCAGACAAAATGGGTAAGAGTGGTGTCTAAAAACTCCAAATTCAACCTGAACTCTTATAATTAGTCAGATACATTGGAATGATACATATTATGACCCTAGAAACAGTAACATAGCTGTTTACGGCTTTGAATCAATGTTTTCTCACGGTTTTACCATGTTTTCTCGGTTTAAGCCGGTTTTGGGATAAAACGGGCTTTAGTGTTGTCTAAACACTCCAAATCCATCCTGAACTCTTAGAACTAGTCAATGCATTGGATTGTTACATATTTTGACCCTAGAAAGAGTAACATAGCTGTTTACTGCTTTGAATCAATGTTTTCTCTCGGTTTTACCCCGTTTTCTCGGTTCAAGCATGTTTTGGGATAAAACGGGTTTAAGTGTTGTCTAAACACTCCAAATTCATCCCGAACTCTTACAACTAGTCAAATGCATTGGATTATCACACATTCTGACCCTAGAAGCAGTAACAAAGCTGTTTACTGCTTAGAATCAACGTTTTCTTGGTTTTAGCCCGTTTCGGGACAAAATGGGTAAAAGTGGTGTCTCAACACTCCAAATTCAACCCGAACTCTTATAATTAGTCAAATGCATTGGATTGTTACATATTTTGACCCTAGAAAGAGTAATATAGCGGTTTACTGCTTTGAATCAATGTGTTCTCTCGGTTTAAGCCTGTTTTGGGATAAAACGGGTTTTAGTGTTGTCTAAACACTCGAAATTCATCCTGAACTCTTAGAACTAGTCAATGCATTGGATTTTCACACATTCTGACCCTTAGAAATAGTAACAAAGCTGGTTACTGCTTCGAATCAATGATTTCTCGGTTTTAGCCTGTATCGGGACAAAATGGGTAAAAGTGGTGTCTAAAAACTCCAAATTCAACCTGAACTCTTATAATTAGTTAAATACATTGGATTGATACATATTATGACCCTAGAAAGAGTAATATAGCGGTTTACTGCTTTGAATCAATGTTTTCTCTCGGTTTTAGCTTGTTTTCTTGGTTTAAGTCTGTTTTGGGATAAAACGGGTTTAAGTGTTGTCTAAACACTCCAAATTCATCCCGATTGTTCCACATTCTGACCCTAGAAATAGTAACAAAGCTATTTACTGCTTCAAATCAATGATTTCTCGGTTTTAGCCTGTTTCAGGACAAAATGGGTAAAAGTGGTGTCTAAACACTCCAAATTCAACCTGAACTCTTATAATTAGTCAAATGTATTAGATTGATACATATTTTGACCCTAGAAAGTGTAACATAGCTGTTTACTGCTTTGAATTAATGTATTCTCTCGGTTTTAGCCTGTTTTCTCAGTTTAAGCCTGTTTTGGGATAAAACGGGTTTTAGTGTTGTCTAAACACTCGAAATTCATCATGAACTTTTCCAACTAGTCAATGCATTCGATTTTCACACATTCTGACCCTTAGAAATAGTAACAAAGCTGGTTACTGCTTCGAATCAATGATTTCTCGGTTTTAGCCTGTTTCCGGACAAAATGGGTAAAAGTGGTGTCTAAAAACTCCAAATTCAACCTGAACTCTTATAATTAGTTAGATACATTGGAATGATACATATTATTATTGACCATGGCCGTTTATGTGATAGGCCGACCATGGCCGTTTATGTGATAGGCCGTCCGTACGATCAGGATAGCCTAGGCCATAAGGCCATCAGGCCATAAGGCCATCAGGCCATGAAGTGAGAAATAAGGAAGAGGTGGCCCTAGAAGCCCACTAGAAAGAAGGATCTCGAATGGAGGAAGAATCACGTGTGCATTTGGTGGCTTGGTGGTTGATTTCACAATTCAAACCAACAAGGACATGTCGCTTTCACCTCATTAATGTTGGACCATGGACCTCATTAAGTGGCTCTCTCCCTCTCTCTTGTGCCTAACGGCTAATTCTTCTTGTTCTCACTATATCTAGTCTTGTAAACAACATAAGAAACATTCTATTCTAATCTATTCGATTATTCTCTTTGTTACACACTTATCTCTCTCTTTTATTTAACCTTACAACATCAAAACCTCTCTTATTCTCTTAAGTCTTCCGCTTATTCTAACATGGTATCAGAGCTAGGTTTTTGTTCTTGACAATCTACTCTCCTATTCTTCCATTCTTCATCTTTGTTCACTTGTTTCTTAGTCTTTTCTTCTTTTATTCTCCGGGTAAACGGTTTATCCAACGGTCCATAGCATTTAAACCATGGAAAACACCAAACCCATTCTTACTCCCATTGTTCTTAAGGGAACAAACTACCTGCTATGGACAAGAACCACAAGAACTGCCCTTGGAGGTCGTGGTCTTTGGAATCATGTCGAAACTGACTATGTTCCAAAGCAAAACCTCAAAGGAGAAGATGAAGGCGCTTCCGAGGTGGAAGTAGAGGAAGAGAGTGAGAGGAAGTCCAAGTGGTTTCAAGAAGACCAAGTTGTTCTATCTGTCCTCCAAAACTCTCTTGACACATCAATCCTTGACGCCTACTCCTATTGTGAAACGGCCAAGGAGCTTTGGGAAACACTTAAAAGTGTTTATGGTAATGTATCTAACTTGACTAGAGTCTTTGAAGTCAAGAAGGCTATAAATGAGCTCAATCAAGATGATGTGGAGTTCACTAAACATCTTGGGAAGTTTAGAGCACTATGGTCTGAACTTGACATGTTACGGCCAAGTACACTCGATCCAATGGTGCTGACCGAAAAGAAGGAGCAAGACAAGGTCTTTGGACTTCTCCTTACCTTAAACCCATCTTTCAATGACCTCTTGAAGCACATCCTCAGGGCTGAGAAGCTACCCTCCTTTGAAGACATCTGCTCTCAAATCCAAAGAGAACAAGGATCGTTTGACCTGTTTAGCGGCAAGGGGGAGCTTGTTACAGCTAACAAAGGAGTGTACAAACAAGAGGATAGGAAGGTGTGGATATGTGACCATTGCAAGAAGCGAGGTCATATGAAAGACAAGTGCTGGATTCTCCATCCCCATCTCAAACCGGCCAAGGTTAAGGCTAACCTATCAAAGGAAGCATCTAATGACAAGGGAGCCGGTTCATCTAAGCAAGGAGATGAGGCGGCCATGACCGCAGCCTATGGAGAAGTAGTGAGGAAATCAGACCTAGAAGCACTCATTCGCTCCATTGCTTCACTCAAAGAGTCTGGTATCTCTCTCTTTACCTCTAAACCGAGTAAATCTCTTGTTGTTGACTCAGGGGCTTCTCATCACATGATTAGTAACCCTAGTTTAATTAACAACATAAAACCGGCTTTAGGGAATGTTATTATTGCTAATGGAGAACAAATACCTGTGAAAGGGATAGGGGAATTGAAACTATTTGATAAGACCTCAAAAGCTTTCTTTATGCCTACCTTCACTTCTAATCTTCTATCAGTTAAGAGGGCTACTAATGATTTGAATTGTTATGCAATCTTTGGTCCTAATAGTGTTTCTTTTCAGGATATTGAGACTGGGAAAGTTCTTGGAGAAGGACAAGGAAATGGAGATCTTTATGTCCTAGAGAAACCCTCACCTAGCTTATCTACTTCTATTAAGTCTTGTTTTGTTGTTAATTCGGACAGTGTGTGGCATGCTAGACTAGGCCATCCTCACTCAAGGGCTCTTGCTTTAATGTTACCAAATGTTTCTTTTGATAATTCAATGTGTGAGTCTTGTATTCTTGGTAAACATTGCAAATCTATTTTCCCTAAGTCCAATACTATTTATGAGCATTGCTTTGATCTAGTGCATTCTGATGTGTGGACCTCACCATGTCTTTCTAGAGATAATAACAAATACTTTGTGACTTTTATTGATGAAAAATCTAAGTATACATGGATTACTTTGTTACCTTCAAAGGATAGAGTATTTGATGCATTCATAAATTTCCAAAATTATGTTACTAATCATTTCAATGCTAAAATTAAGATACTTAGGTCAGACAATGGTGGAGAATATACAAGTCACAAGTTCAAAGAACACTTGGCTAAGCATGGCATTTTACACCAAACCAGCTGTCCATATACACCCCAACAAAATGGTGTGGCCGAGAGGAAGAACAGACACCTCATGGAGGTCGCACGGTCCATGATGTTCCACTCACATGTGACAGATATTGGGGCGATGCCGTGCTGATGGCGTGTTACTTGATTAATCGAACACCAACCAAAGTCCTTAGTGACTTGTCACCGTTTGAGGTATTGAACAAATTTAAACCATCCCTAGATCACTTACGCGTATTCGGTTGTGTTTGTTTCGTGTTTGTACCAGGGGAACAGCGGAGTAAGCTTGATCCTAAAAGCGTGAGGTGCATGTTCATTGGCTATTCCACGACTCAAAAGGGATACAAGTGCTATGATCCAACGACAAGTCATTTGTATGTTTCTCGAGATGTTCGCTTCATGGAAAATGTGGGCTATTTTGACAACAAGGACTGGAACAGCCTCAAAGACCTCTCCTCCTCACCTAATGACCGGGCCTCTAGCCTAAAATTCCTCCTCGACCACCTTGGGAATTCATCTCCACCGATGGCCCCTACACGGCTTGAGTCAAGTCCAACCAGTACAGAGAATGGACCGGACCTCGCGGCCGTCCCCGAGGATGAATTACCTTCATATGAATTACCGTCCCCGAGGACGAATTACCTTCAAGTCCAACCAGATCATGCTCCTCCTGTGCCAACTTCGCCGGCCGGACCCCATGCTGTCTCCTTAACACCTACTGTGGACCACCGGGAAGAGGCTTCCACGGCCAGTGACACGGTTGACGTACAACCAATAGAACTGCCTTCTCAACCGGGTCTACGCCGAAGTGAACGTGTTCGATCTCACCCGTCCACATGGAAGGACAAACGAGTCTACTACAACAGCCAGGCCGTTGCACATCCTATTCAGGCCGTTTGTTCGCTTGAGCTGCTTCCGGTCGAGAACCAAGCTTTCTTTGGCCAAGTCGATGCTCATTGGGTTCCTCAAACTTATGATGAGGCTAAGGCACACCAAGAGTGGTTAGCTGCTGTCCAAGACGAAACTGGTGCCATGATCAGGAACCACACGTGGGATGAGGCTGACCTTCCCAAGGGTAAAAAGGTTGTGAGCTCCAAATGGGTCTTCACCATCAAGTTCTTGAGTACAGGCGCCATTGAACGCCACAAGGCTCGACTGGTCGCCCGAGGTTTTACCCAAACATATGGTGATGACTACACGGAGACATTTGCCCCGGTGGCCAAGCTCCATACGGTTCGGGTCGTTCTCTCTCTCGCGGTCAACCTCTCGTGGGATCTGTGGCAAATGGATGTCAAAAATGCCTTTCTCCAAGGCGAATTGGACGAAGAGGTTTATATGACGCCTCCTCCGGGCCTTGAAGACTTGGTTGCTCCCGGGAAAGTCTTAAGGCTGCGCAAGGTCATCTATGGCCTCAAGCAGTCTCTGCGGGCCTGGTACCATAAGCTGAGCTCCACCCTCAAAACTCACGGTTTTAGGCGATCAGAGGCCGATCACACCCTTTTTACGCTTCAAACATCCCTTGGCCTGGTCGTGGCCCTTATCTATGTCGACGACATTATTGTGACTGGTGATGATAAAGCTGGCATTGCAGACACCAAGCAATCTCTCAAGTCTGCATTTGAGATCAAGGACCTCGGCGAGCTCAAATACTTCCTTGGGATTGAAATCTGTCGCTCTCCGGAGGGACTCTTTCTTTCCCAACGCAAGTATACTCTTGACTTGCTAGCTGAAACCGGTAAGCTTGGTGTGTCTCCGGCGGCTACACCACTAGCTGAGGACTACCAGCTCAAGCGAAAGGGGGAGAGCATTAGGGCAAAAGAAGGCAAGCCGCGAGAGCCCATGGACGAACCATTCCCGGATGTCACATGCTATCGCCGGCTTGTAGGTTAGTTAATATATCTTACCATCACGCGACCTGACATATGTTATGCTGTGAACCAGGTTAGTCAGCACATGAAGGCTCCAAGCAAGTATCAATGGAGCATGGTCGAAAGAATTCTAAGCTATCTCAAAGGCAGTCCGGGTCAAGGCATTTGGATGGGCAAGAATGATAATACTGAACTAGTAGGCTATTGTGATGCGGACTACAATGGGGATACTTTAGATAGGAGGTCAACCACTGGATATTGTACCTTGATCGGTGGGAACCTAGTTACATGGAAGTCAAAGAAGCAGAAGGTGGTATCTTGCTCAAGCGCCGAAGCCGAGTATCGAGCAATGAGGAAGCTAACCAACGAGTTGACTTGGTTGAAGGGGCTTCTCAAGGATCTTGGTATTGACTCAAAACAACCGATTACGATGCATTGTGACAATGAGGCTGCAATCCACATAGCCACCAACTCTGTCTTCCATGAGAGAACCAAGCACATTGAAAGTGATTGCCACAAAGTTAGGGAGAAGATTGAGGAAGGAGTTATACTACCGTGTCACACTCGGAGTCAAGATCAGTTGGCCGATATCTTCACCAAATCTGCAAGTCCTAAGGTTTGTGACTACATTCATACCAAACTTGGGCTTGTAGACATTACAAGACCTTGATCGACTCCTCTAATCCGTGGACAGCACACTCTTTTTCCCTTGACTTAGTTTTGTCCCATGAGGTTTTCTAAACCAAGGTTTTTAATGAGGTGCTGCTTCACGGGTTCCAAGCTTAGCCAATTCATTCGGCTAAGCTTGAGGGGGAGTATTGACCATGGCCGTTTATGTGATAGGCCGACCATGGCCGTTTATGTGATAGGCCGTCCGTACGGTCAGGATAGCCTAGGCCATAAGGCCATCAGGCCATGAAGTGAGAAATAAGGAAGAGGTGGCCCTAGAAGCCCACTAGAAAGAAGGATCTCGAATGGAGGAAGAATCACATGTGCATTTGGTGGCTTGGTGGTTGATTCCACAATTCAAACCAACAAGGACATGTCGCTTTCACCTCATTAATGTTGGACCATGGACCACACAAGTGGCTCTCTCCCTCTCTCTTGTGCCTAACGGCTAATTCTTCTTGTTCTCACTATATCTAGTCTTGTAAACAACAAAAGAAACATTCTATTCTAATCTATTCAATTATTCTCTTTGTTACACACTTATCTCTCTCTTTTATTTAACCTTACAACATCAAAACCTCTCTTATTCTCTTAAGTCTTCCGCTTATTCTAACAATTATGACCCTAGAAATAGTAACATAGCTGTTTACGGCTTTGAATCAATGTTTTCTCACGGTTTTACCATGTTTTCTCGGTTTAAGCCGATTTTGGGATAAAACGGGTTTTAGTGTTGTCTAAACACTCGAAATTCATCCCAAACTCTTAGCACTAGTCAATGCATTGGATTTTCACACATTCTGCCCCTTAGAAATAGTAACAAATCTGGTTACTGCTTCGAATCAATGATTTCTTGGTTTTAGCCTGTTTCGGGACAAAATGGGTAAAAGTGGTGTCTAAAAACTCCAAATTCAACCTGAACTCTTATAATTAGTCAAATACATTGGATTGATACATATTATGACCCTAGAAAGAGTAATATAGCGGTTTACTGCTTTGAATCAATGTTTTCTCTCGGTTTTAGCCTGTTTTCTCGGTTTAAGCTTGTTTTGGGATAAAACGGGTTTAAGTGTTCTCTAAACACTCCAAATTCATCCCGAACTCTTATAATTAGTCAAATGTATTGGATTGATACATATTTTGACCCTAGAAAGAGTAACATAACTGTTTACTGCTTTGAATCAATGTTTTCTCTCGGTTTTACCCCGTTTTCTCGGTTCAAGCATGTTTTGGGATAAAATGGGTTTAAGTGTTGTCTAAACACTCCAAATTTATCCCGAACTCTTAAAACTAGTCAAATGCATTGGATTGTCACACATTCTGCCCATAGAAACAGTAACAAAGCTGTTTACTGCTTAGAATAAACGTTTTCTCGGTTTTAGGCTGTTTTAGGACAAAATGGGTAAAAGTGGTGTCTAAACACTCCAAATTCAACCTGAACTATTATCATTAGTCAAATGCATTGGATTGTTACAGATTTTGACCCTAGAAAGAGTAACATAGCGGTTTACTGCTTCAAATCAATGTTTTCTCTCGGTTTAGCCTGTTTTCTCGGTCTAAGCCTGTTTTGGGATAAAACGGGTTTAACTGTTGTCTAAACACTCCAAATTCATCCGGAACTCTTACAACTAGTCAAATGCATTGGATTGTCACACATTCTGACCCTAGAAACAGTAACAAAGCTGTTTACTGCTTAGAATCAACGTTTTCTCGGTTTTAGCCGGTCCAGGACAAAATGGGTAAAAGTGGTGTCTAAACACTCCAAATTCAACCCGAACTCTTATAATTAGTCAAATGCATTGGCTTGTTACATATTTTGACCCTAGAAAGAGTAACATAGCTGTTTACTGCTTCAAATCAATGTTTTCTCTCGGTTTTAGCCTGTTTTCTTGGTCTAAGCCTGTTTTGGGATAAAACAGGTTTAAGTGTTGTCTAAACACTCCAAATTCATCCCGAACTCTTACAACTAGTCAAATGCATTGGATTGTCACACATTCTGACCCTTGAAATAGTAACAAAGCTGTTTACTGCTTAGAATCAACGTTTTCTTGGTTTTAGCCTGTTTCAGGACAAAATGGGTAAAAGTGGTGTCTAAACACTCCAAATTCAACCCGAACTCTTATAATTAGTCAAATGCATTGGATTGTTACATATTTTGACCCTAGAAAGAGTAACATAGCGGTTTACTTCTTCAAATCAATGTTTTCTCTCGGTTTTAGCCTGTTTTCTTGGTCTAAGCCTGTTTTGGGATAAAATGGGTTTAAGTGTTGTCTAAACACTCCAAATTCATCCCGAACTCTTACAACTAGTCAAATGCATTGGATTGTCACACATTCTGACCCTAGAAACAGAAACAAAGCTGTTTACTGCTTAGAATCAATGTTTTCTTGGTTTTAGCCTGTTTCGGGACAAAATGGGTAAAAGTGGTGTCTAAACACTCCAAATTCAACCTGAACTCTTATAATTAGTCCAATACATTGAATTGATACATATTTTGACCCTAGAAAGAGTAACATAGCTGTTTACTGCTTTGAATTAATGTATTCTCTCGGTTTTAGCCTGTTTTCTCGGTTTAAACCTGTTTTGGGATAAAACGGGTTTTAATGTTGTCTAAACACTCGAAATTCATCATGAACTTTTACAACTAGTCAATGCATTGGATTTTCACACATTCTGACCCTAGAAACAGAAACAAACCTGTTTTCTGCTTAGAATCAATGTTTTCTCGGTTTTAGCCTGTTTTGGGACAAAATGGGTAAAAGTGGTGTCTAAACACTCCAAATTCAACCTGAACTCTTATAATTAGTCCAATACATTGAATTGATACATATTATGACCCTAGAAAGAGTAACATAGCTGTTTACGGATTTGAATCAATGTTTTCTCACGGTTTTTTACCCCGTTTCCTCGGTTTAAGCCTGTTATGGGATAAAACGGGTTTTAGTGTTGTCTAAACACTCGAAATTCATCCCGAACTCTTAGAACTAGTCAATGCATTGGATTTTCACACATTCTGCCCCTTAGAAATAGTAACAAATCTGGTTACTGCTTCGAATCAATGATTTCTTGGTTTTAGCCTGTTTCCGGACAAAATGGGTAAAAGTGGTGTCTAAAAACTCCAAATTCAACTTGAACTCTTATAATTAGTCAAATACATTGGATTGATACATATTATGACCCTAGAAAGTGTTAGAATTAGTGGAATTAGAGATAGACTTAAGAGAGTTTAGAGAGTAGAAAGCGATTCGGTAGAGAATAAGGAAGGAGATAAGATTAGTTTTTCATTCCATAAGTGTGTGTCTTACAATGTAGGCTAAAGCCTATATATAACAAGGAAACTTAGGGCTACACATTTTACAAACCGATCATCTAAGTGATAGGGACAGGGGGAGAGAGAAGACTAATCCCAAGGCTGATAGCGACCTGTCCTAGTCTCCTTAAACCCAACATTACCCGTGACTCCACTTGCTCTTCCTCTCTAACGGCTACAAAGGAGATTCTAGAGCCTTCTCATGGGCCTAAGACATGCAGGCCTCCTCACTATCCACACGCACACATAGATGACTCGGCCTTATTGCTTAGGCGTACGGACGGTCACGGTTGCCTTGGGCTGTACGGACGGTCACGGTTGCCTTAGGCTTATTCTTGGTCAATACTCCCCCTCAAGGTTAGCCGAATGCAATGGCTAAGCTTGGAACCCGTGAAGCAGCACCTCATTAAAAAAACCTTGACTTAGAAAACGTCATGGGACAAAACTAAGCCAAGGGAAAAAGAGTGTGCTGTCCACGGATTAGAGGAGTGTGATCAAGGTCTTGTAAGGTCTACAAGTCCAAGTTTGTTATGAATGTAATCACAAACCTTAGAACTTGCAGACTTGGTGAATATGTCAGCCAACTGATCTTGACTTCGAGTGTGACAAGGTAGTATCACTCCCTCTTCAATCTTTTCCCGAACTTTATGGCAATCACTTTCAATGTGCTTGGTTCGCTCATGGAAGACAGAGTTGGTGGCTATGTGAATTGCAGCCTCATTGTCACAATGCATAGTGATAGGTTGTTGTGAGTCGATACCAAGATCCTTGAGCAGCCCCTTTAACCAAGTTAATTCGTTTGTTAACTTCCTCATTGCTCGATACTCGGCCTCCGCACTTGAACATGATACCACTTTTTGCTTCTTTGACTTCCAAGTCACGAGGTTTCCTCCTACAAAGGTGCAATATCCAGTGGTTGACCTCCTATCTAAGGTGTCTCCATTGTAGTCTGCATCACAATAGCCCACAATCTCGGTGTTATCGTTCTTGCCCATCCAAATGCCTTGGCCCGGGCTGCCTTTGAGGTAGCTTAGGATCCGCTCGACCTGACTCCATTGATATTTGCTTGGAGCCTTCATGTGTTGACTAACCTGATTCACAGCATAACATATGTCAGGTCGTGTAATGGTAAGGTAGATTAACTTACCTACAAGCCGGTGGTATCGCGTGATGTCCGGGAACGGCTCATCCATCGGTTCGTTCGGTCGGCCCTCTTGAGCCCGAATGCTCTCCCCCTTTCGCTTGAGCTGGTAGTCCTCATCAAGCGGCGTAGAGGCCGGAGACACGCCAAGCTTGCCGGTCTCCTCTAACAAGTCAAGAGTATACTTTCGTTGGGAAAGAAAGAGACCTTCCGGTGAGCGACAAATCTCAATACCAAGGAAGTATTTGAGTTCATCAAGGTCCTTGATGTCAAACACAGACTTGAGAGACTCTTTGGTGTCATGAATGCCAGCCGAATCATCACCAGTCACGATGATGTCGTCAACGTAGATAAGTACCACCACCCGGCCAAGGGAGGTTTGACGCGTGAAAAGAGTGCGGTCAGCCTCCGACCGCCGAAAACCATGAGTCTTGAGGGTGGAGCTCAGTTTATGATACCAGGCACGCGGAGACTGCTTGAGACCATAGATAGCTTTATGCAGCCTCAAGACTTTGCCGGGAGGAACTAAGTCTTCAAGGCCAGGAGGAGGCGTCATATACACTTCTTCATCGTGTTCACCTTGAAGGAAGGCATTTTTAACGTCCATCTGCCATAAGTCCCATGAGAGGTTGACGGCAAGAGACAGCACAACCCGAACCGTATGGATTTTGGCTACCGGTGCAAACGTGTCTGTGTAGTCCGCGCCATATGTTTGGGTGATGCCACGAGCCACTAATCGGGCTTTATGACGTTCAATGGCACCAGTGCTCAAATACTTGATGGTGAACACCCATTTAGAGCTTACTGCCTTCTTGCCTTTAGGGAGGTCCGATTCATCCCATGTATGGTTCCGGATCATGGCACCTGTTTCGTCTTTGATCGCGTCTAACCATACTTGATGATCCTTGGCATCTTCCTAGGTTTGTGGGATCCAATTGGCGTCAACTTGGCCGAAGAACGCTTGGTGGTCGGCCGGTAACAGCTCAAGGGAACAAACGGACTGGATGGGATGAGCGACGGCTTGACTATTGTAGTATACACGCTTGTTTGTCCAAGTGGAGGGATCAGATCGAGGTCGGGTACTCCGGCGTAAGACTGGTGGAGGAGGTGGCTTCACGGTGGGCTCGATGGAAGTACTGGCCGTAGTGACCGCCTCCTCGTGTTGCTTGGTAGGAGCCGCAGCCGGGGCAGACGCGGCTGTTGTAGGGCCAGGGATAGGGACACTGGCCACGGGCCGGCCAGCCTCGGTGAAAACATTCTCTTGGGTTAAGACATTGTCTTGTGTATCCCCTTGGTCAGGCCCACCCTCGGTAGGTGTTGGACCGAGCGCTGGTCGCACAGTACCCGTCGGTGGAGTCGGGTTACCAAGATGATCAAGAAGGAACCTTAGACTGGAGGCTCGGTTGCTAAGTGAGGTGGGGAGGTCTTTGAGGCTGTTCCAATCCTTTTTGTCGTAGTAGCCAACATTTTCCAGGAACCGAACATCTCTAGAGACGTATAGCCGACTTGTGGTCGGGTCGTAACACTTGTACCCCTTTTGAGTCGTGGAGTAGCCAATGAACATGCATTTTGTACTCTTGGCGTCCAGCTTACTCCGTTGTTCTCCAGGTACTAACACAAAACAAACACATCCAAAGACACGTAAGTGATCAAGAGATGGTTTAAATTTGTTTAATACCTCAAATGGGGATAAGTCATGAAGAACTTTGGTTGGTGTCCGGTTGATCAAATAACATGCTGTCATCACAGCATCACCCCAAAATCTCTTGGTAACATTCGAATGGAACATCATTGACCGCGCAACCTCCATGAGGTGCCGGTTCTTTCTCTCGGCCACACCATTTTGTTGGGGCGTGTAGGGACAACTAGTTTGATGGAGAATGCCATGCTTAGAGAGATGTTCTTTGAACTTGCAACTCGTGTATTCTCCACCATTATCCGACCTTAGTACCTTAAGTTTAGCATTGAAATGATTAGTCACATAATTCTGAAAATTGACAAAGGCATCAAATACTCTATCTTTAGAAGGTAACAAAGTGACCCAAGTATATTTTGATTTTTCATCAATAAAGGTCACAAAATACTTGTTATTGTCCCTAGATAGACATGGTGATGTCCAAACATCTGAATGAACTAGATCAAAGCAATTTTCATAAATAGTAGTTGATTTAGGGAAGATAGACTTGCAATGTTTTGCAAGGATACAAGGCTCACAAGTAGAGTTATCAAAATAAATATTAGGAAACATTAGCCCAAGAGCACGAGAATGTGGGTGGCCTAGCCTAGCATGCCACACCATATTCGAATTAACAACAAAACAAGAGTTAATAGAAGAAGATAAGTTGGGATCGGTTTTCTCTAGGACATAGAGATCTCCACTCCCTTGCCCTTCTCCAAGAAATTTTCCAGTTTCAATATCCTGAAAATGAACACTGTTAGGACCAAAGATTGCATAACAATTCAAATCATTTGTGGCCCTTTTAACCGATAGGAGATTAGAGGTGAAGGTAGGCATAAAGAAGGCTTTTGAGGTTTTATCAAATAGTTTCAAGTCTCCTATTCTTTTTACTGGTATTTGTTCTCCATTAGCAATAATAACATTTCCTTTTATATTGTTAATTAGACTAGGGTTACTAATCATGTGGTGAGAGGCACCCGAGTCAATAACAAGTGATTTACTAGGCTTAGAGGTAAAGAAGGAGATACCAGACTCCTTGAGTGAAGCAATGGAGCGAATGAGGGCCTCTATGTCAGACTTCCTTACCACCTCTCCATAGGATGCAGTCATGGCCACCTCCTCTCCTTGTCTCGACGAACCGCCCCTTTTTCACCTACCGCTTCCTTAGAGAGATTCGCTTTGAACTTTGCTGGCTTGAGATGAGGGTGAAGAATCCAGCATTTGTCCTTCATATGGCCTCTCTTCTTGCAATGATCACACACCCAGACCTTCCTATCTTCCTGCTTGTACACACCTTTGTTGGCCGTGACTAGCTCCCCCTTACCGCTAAAGAGATCGAGTGAGCCTTGTTCCTTTTGAACTTGAGAACACACTTCTTCAAAGCTGGGTAGCTTGTCTCCTCTTAGGATGTGCTTCATGAGGTCGTTAAAGGCTGGGTTGAGCGTGAGTAGGAGGCCAAAGACCTTGTCCTGCTCTTTTCTCTCATTAAGGACCGTCGGATCTAGAGAGCTTGGTCGTAAGGCCTCAAGCTCCGACCAAAGGGCTCTATACTTACCAAGATGCTTAGTAAACTCTAAGTCATCTTGGCTCAGGCTGTTGATGGCTCTCTTGACTTCAAAGACTCGGGTCAAGTTAGAGACATTCCCATAAACGCTCTTAAGCGTTTCCCAAAGTTCCTTGGCCGTTTCACAATATGAGTAGGCCTCAAGGATTGGCGTGTCTAGAGAGTTTTGGAGAACAGATAGGACAACTTGGTCTTCTTGGAACCACTTGGCCTTCCTCTCGCTCTCTTCCTCTTCTTCCACCTGGGAAGCTTCTTCTCCTTTGAGGTTTTGCTTTGGTACATAGTCGGTTTCGACATGACTCCAAAGGCCGCGACCTCCAAGGGCGGTTCTTGTCCACAGCAAGTACTTGGTTCCCTTTAGAACAATCGGTGTAACAATGGGCTTGGCGTTTTCCATGGTTTGATTTCTATGGACCAATGGATAAAGTGTTTACCCGGAGAATAAAAGAGAGATGCTAGTAGCAAGAATGGAAGAGAAGGAGGCTAGAGTATAGAAACAAGTAGAATGATGAGATTAAATTGCAAAGAATCGAAGAACATGCTCTGATACCATGTTAGAATTAGTGGAAGTAGAGATAGACTTAAGGGAGTTTAGAGAGTAGAAAGCGATTCGGTAGAGAATAAGGAAGGAGATAAGATTAGTTTTTCATTCCATAAGTGTGTGTCATACAATGTAGGCTAAAGCCTATATATAACAAGGAAACTTAGGGCTACACCCTTTACAAACCGATCGTCTAAGTGATAGGGACAGGGGGAGAGAGAAGACTAATCCCAAGGCTGATAGCGACCTGTCCTAGTCTCCTTAAACCCAACATTACCCGTGACTCCACTTGCTCTTCCTCTCTAACGGCTACAAAGGAGATTCTAGAGCCTTCTCATGGGCCTAAGACATGCAGGCCTCCTCACTATCCACACGCACACATAGATGACTCGGCCTTATTGCTTAGGCGTACGGACGGTAACGGTTGCCTTGGGCTGTACGGACGGTCACGGTTGCCTTAGGCTTATTCTTGGTCAATAGAAAGAGTAATATAGCGGTTTACTGCTTTGAATCAATGTTTTCTCTCGGTTTAAGCCTGTTTTCTCGGTTTAAGCTTGTTTTGGGATAAAACGGGTTTAAGTGTTCTCTAAACACTCCAAATTCATCCTGAACTCTTATAATTAGTCAAATGTATTGGATTAATACATATTTTGACCCTAGAAAGAGTAACATAGCTGTTTACTGCTTTGAATCAATGTTTTCTCTCGGTTTTACCCCGTTTTCTTGGTTCAAGCATGTTTTGGGATAAAATGGGTTTAAGTGTTGTCTAAACACTCCAAATTCATCCCAAACTCTTAAAACTAGTCAAATGCATTGGATTGTCACACATTCTGCCCCTAGAAACAGTAACAAAGCTGTTTACTGCTTAGAATAAACGTTTTCTCAGTTTTAGGCTGTTTTAGGACAAAATGGGTAAAAGTGGTGTCTAAACAGTCCAAATTCAACCCGAACTCTTATAATTAGTCAAATGCATAGGATTGTTACAGATTTTGACCCTAGAAAGAGTAACATAGCGGTTTACTGCTTCAAATCAATGTTTTCTCTCGGCTTTAGCCTGTTTTCTCGGTCTAAGCCTGTTTTGGGATAAAACGGGTTTAAGTGTTGTCTAAACACTCCAAATTCATCCCGAACTCTTACAACTAGTCAAATGCATTGGATTGTCACACATTCTGACCCTTGAAACAGTAACAAAGCTGTTTACTGCTTAGAATCAACGTTTTCTCGGTTTAAGCCTGTTTTAGGATAAAACGGGTTTAAATGTTCTCTAAACACTCCAAATTCAACCTGAACTATTATAATTAGTAAAATGCATTTGATTGTTACATATTTTGACCCTAGAAAGAGTAACATAGCAGTTTACTGCTTCAAATCAATGTTTTCTCTCAGTTTTAGCCAGTTTTCTTGGTCTAAGCCTGTTTTGGGATAAAACAGGTTTAAGTGTTGTCTAAACACTCCAAATTCATCCCGAACTCTTACAACTAGTCAAATGCATTGGATTGTCACACATTCTGACCCTTGAAACAGTAACAAAGCTGTTTACTGCTTAGAATCAACGTTTTCTCGGTTTAAGCCTGTTTTAGGATAAAACGGGTTTAAATGTTCTATAAACACTCCAAATTCAACCTGAACTATTATAATTAGTAAAATGCATTTGATTGTTACATATTTTGACCCTAGAAAGAGTAACATAGCGGTTTACTGCTTCAAATCAATGTTTTCTCTCGGTTTTAGCCTGTTTTCTTGGTCTAACCCTGTTTTGGGATAAAACGGGTTTAAGTATTGTCTAAACACTCCAAATTCATTCCGAACTCTTACAACTAGTCAAATGCATTGGATTGTCACACATTCTGACCCTTGAAACAGTAACAAAGCTGTTTACTGCTTAGAATCAACGTTTTCTCGGTTTAAGCCTGTTTTAGGATAAAACGGGTTTAAATGTTCTCTAAACACTCCAAATTCAACCTGAACTATTATAATTAGTAAAATGCATTTGATTGTTACATATTTTGACCCTAGAAAGAGTAACATAGCGGTTTACTGCTTCAAATCAATGTTTTCTCTCGGTTTTAGCCTGTTTTCTTGGTCTAACCCTGTTTTGGGATAAAACGGGTTTAAGTGTTGTCTAAACACTCCAAATTCATTCCGAACTCTTACAACTAGTCAAAAACATTGGATTTTCATACATTCTGACCCTAGAAACAGAAACAAAGCTGTTTACTGCTTAGAATCAATGTTTTCTCGGTTTTAGCCTGTTTCGGGACAAAATGGGTAAAAGTAGTGTCTAAACACTCCAAATTCAACCTGAACTCTTATAATTAGTCCAATACATTGAACTGATACATATTTTGACCCTAGAAAGAGTAACATAGCTGTTTACTGCTTTGAATTAATGTATTCTCTCGGTTTTAGCCTGTTTTCTCGGTTTAAACCTGTTTTGGGATAAAACGGGTTTTAGTGTTGTCTAAACATTCGAAATTCATCATAAACTTTTAAAACTAGTCAATGCATTGGATTTTCACACATTCTGACCGTTAGAAATAGTAACAAATCTGGTTACTGCTTAGAATCAATGATTTCTTGGTTTTAGCCTGTTTCCGGACAAAATGGGTAAAAGTAGTGTCTAAAAACTCCAAATTCAACCTGAACTCTTATAATTAGTCAAATGGATAGGATTGTTACAGATTTTGACCCTAGAAAGAGTAACATAGCGGTTTACTGCTTCAAATCAATGTTTTCTCTCGGCTTTAGCCTGTTTTCTCGGTCTAAGCCTGTTTTGGGATAAAACGGGTTTAAGTGTTGTCTAAACACTCCAAAATCATCCCGAACTCTTACAACTAGTCAAATGCATTGGATTGTCACACATTCTGACCCTAGAAACAGTAACAAAGCTGTTTACTGCTTAGAATCAACGTTTTCTCGGTTTTAGCCTGTTTCAAGACAAAATGGGTAAAAGTGGTGTCTAAACACTCCAAATTCAACCCGAACTCTTATAATTAGTCAAATGCATTGGATTGTTACATATTTTGACCCTAGAAAGAGTAACATAGCAGTTTACTGCTTCAAATCAATGTTTTCTCTCAGTTTTAGCCAGTTTTCTTGGTCTAAGCCTGTTTTGGGATAAAACAGGTTTAAGTGTTGTCTAAACACTCCAAATTCATCCCGAACTCTTACAACTAGTCAAATGCATTGGATTGTCACACATTCTGACCCTTGAAACAGTAACAAAGCTGTTTACTGCTTAGAATCAACGTTTTCTCGGTTTAAGCCTGTTTTAGGATAAAACGGGTTTAAATGTTCTATAAACACTCCAAATTCAACCTGAACTATTATAATTAGTAAAATGCATTTGATTGTTACATATTTTGACCCTAGAAAGAGTAACATAGCGGTTTACTGCTTCAAATCAATGTTTTCTCTCGGTTTTAGCCTGTTTTCTTGGTCTAACCCTGTTTTGGGATAAAACGGGTTTAAGTGTTGTCTAAACACTCCAAATTCATTCCGAACTCTTACAACTAGTCAAATGCATTGGATTGTCACACATTCTGACCCTTGAAACAGTAACAAAGCTGTTTACTGCTTAGAATCAACGTTTTCTCGGTTTAAGCCTGTTTTAGGATAAAACGGGTTTAAATGTTCTCTAAACACTCCAAATTCAACCTGAACTATTATAATTAGTAAAATGCATTTGATTGTTACATATTTTGACCCTAGAAAGAGTAACATAGCGGTTTACTGCTTCAAATCAATGTTTTCTCTCGGTTTTAGCCTGTTTTCTTGGTCTAACCCTGTTTTGGGATAAAACGGGTTTAAGTGTTGTCTAAACACTCCAAATTCATTCCGAACTCTTACAACTAGTCAAAAACATTGGATTTTCATACATTCTGACCCTAGAAACAGAAACAAAGCTGTTTACTGCTTAGAATCAATGTTTTCTCGGTTTTAGCCTCTTTCGGGACAAAATGGGTAAAAGTAGTGTCTAAACACTCCAAATTCAACCTGAACTCTTATAATTAGTCCAATACATTGAACTGATACATATTTTGACCCTAGAAAGAGTAACATAGCTGTTTACTGCTTTGAATTAATGTATTCTCTCGGTTTTAGCCTGTTTTCTCGGTTTAAACCTGTTTTGGGATAAAACGGGTTTTAGTGTTGTCTAAACACTCGAAATTCATCATAAACTTTTAAAACTAGTCAATGCATTGGATTTTCACACATTCTGACCCTTAGAAATAGTAACAAATCTGGTTACTGCTTAGAATCAATGATTTCTTGGTTTTAGCCTGTTTCCGGACAAAATGGGTAAAAGTAGTGTCTAAAAACTCCAAATTCAACCTGAACTCTTATAATTAGTCAAATGGATAGGATTGTTACAGATTTTGACCCTAGAAAGAGTAACATAGCGGTTTACTGCTTCAAATCAATGTTTTCTCTCGGCTTTAGCCTGTTTTCTCGGTCTAAGCCTGTTTTGGGATAAAACGGGTTTAAGTGTTGTCTAAACACTCCAAAATCATCCCGAACTCTTACAACTAGTCAAATGCATTGGATTGTCACACATTCTGACCCTAGAAACAGTAACAAAGCTGTTTACTGCTTAGAATCAACGTTTTCTCGGTTTTAGCCTGTTTCAAGACAAAATGGGTAAAAGTGGTGTCTAAACACTCCAAATTCAACCCGAACTCTTATAATTAGTCAAATGCATTGGATTGTTACATATTTTGACCCTAGAAAGAGTAACATAGCAGTTTACTGCTTCAAATCAATGTTTTCTCTCAGTTTTAGCCAGTTTTCTTGGTCTAAGCCTGTTTTGGGATAAAACAGGTTTAAGTGTTGTCTAAACACTCCAAATTCATCCCGAACTCTTACAACTAGTCAAATGCATTGGATTGTCACACATTCTGACCCTTGAAACAGTAACAAAGCTGTTTACTGCTTAGAATCAACGTTTTCTCGGTTTAAGCCTGTTTTAGGATAAAACGGGTTTAAATGTTCTATAAACACTCCAAATTCAACCTGAACTATTATAATTAGTAAAATGCATTTGATTGTTACATATTTTGACCCTAGAAAGAGTAACATAGCGGTTTACTGCTTCAAATCAATGTTTTCTCTCGGTTTTAGCCTGTTTTCTTGGTCTAACCCTGTTTTGGGATAAAACGGGTTTAAGTGTTGTCTAAACACTCCAAATTCATTCCGAACTCTTACAACTAGTCAAAAACATTGGATTTTCATACATTCTGACCCTAGAAACAGAAACAAAGCTGTTTACTGCTTAGAATCAATGTTTTCTCGGTTTTAGCCTGTTTCGGGACAAAATGGGTAAAAGTAGTGTCTAAACACTCCAAATTCAACCTGAACTCTTATAATTAGTCCAATACATTGAACTGATACATATTTTGACCCTAGAAAGAGTAACATAGCTGTTTACTGCTTTGAATTAATGTATTCTCTCGGTTTTAGCCTGTTTTCTCGGTTTAAACCTGTTTTGGGATAAAACGGGTTTTAGTGTTGTCTAAACACTCGAAATTCATCATAAACTTTTAAAACTAGTCAATGCATTGGATTTTCACACATTCTGACCCTTAGAAATAGTAACAAAGCTGGTTACTGCTTAGAATCAATGATTTCTTGGTTTTAGCCTGTTTCCGGACAAAATGGGTAAAAGTAGTGTCTAAAAACTCCAAATTCAACCTGAACTCTTATAATTAGTCAAATGGATAGGATTGTTACAGATTTTGACCCTAGAAAGAGTAACATAGCGGTTTACTGCTTCAAATCAATGTTTTCTCTCGGCTTTAGCCTGTTTTCTCGGTCTAAGCCTGTTTTGGGATAAAACGGGTTTAAGTGTTGTCTAAACACTCCAAAATCATCCCGAACTCTTACAACTAGTCAAATGCATTGGATTGTCACACATTCTGACCCTAGAAACAGTAACAAAGCTGTTTACTGCTTAGAATCAACGTTTTCTCGGTTTTAGCCTGTTTCAAGACAAAATGGGTAAAAGTGGTGTCTAAACACTCCAAATTCAACCCGAACTCTTATAATTAGTCAAATGCATTGGATTGTTACATATTTTGACCCTAGAAAGAGTAACATAGCAGTTTACTGCTTCAAATCAATGTTTTCTCTCAGTTTTAGCCAGTTTTCTTGGTCTAAGCCTGTTTTGGGATAAAACAGGTTTAAGTGTTGTCTAAACACTCCAAATTCATCCCGAACTCTTACAACTAGTCAAATGCATTGGATTGTCACACATTCTGACCCTTGAAACAGTAACAAAGCTGTTTACTGCTTAGAATCAACGTTTTCTCGGTTTAAGCCTGTTTTAGGATAAAACGGGTTTAAATGTTCTATAAACACTCCAAATTCAACCTGAACTATTATAATTAGTAAAATGCATTTGATTGTTACATATTTTGACCCTAGAAAGAGTAACATAGCGGTTTACTGCTTCAAATCAATGTTTTCTCTCGGTTTTAGCCTGTTTTCTTGGTCTAACCCTGTTTTGGGATAAAACGGGTTTAAGTGTTGTCTAAACACTCCAAATTCATTCCGAACTCTTACAACTAGTCAAATGCATTGGATTGTCACACATTCTGACCCTTGAAACAGTAACAAAGCTGTTTACTGCTTAGAATCAACGTTTTCTCGGTTTAAGCCTGTTTTAGGATAAAACGGGTTTAAATGTTCTCTAAACACTCCAAATTCAACCTGAACTATTATAATTAGTAAAATGCATTTGATTGTTACATATTTTGACCCTAGAAAGAGTAACATAGCGGTTTACTGCTTCAAATCAATGTTTTCTCTCGGTTTTAGCCTGTTTTCTTGGTCTAACCCTGTTTTGGGATAAAACGGGTTTAAGTGTTGTCTAAACACTCCAAATTCATTCCGAACTCTTACAACTAGTCAAATACATTGGATTTTCATACATTCTGACCCTAGAAACAGAAACAAAGCTGTTTACTGCTTAGAATCAATGTTTTCTCGGTTTTAGCCTGTTTCGGGACAAAATGGGTAAAAGTGGTGTCTAAACACTCCAAATTCAACCTGAACTCTTATAATTAGTCCAATACATTGAACTGATACATATTTTGACCCTAGAAAGAGTAACATAGCTGTTTACTGCTTTGAATTAATGTATTCTCTCGGTTTTAGCCTGTTTTCTCGGTTTAAACCTGTTTTGGGATAAAACGGGTTTTAGTGTTATCTAAACACTCGAAATTCATCATAAACTTTTAAAACTAGTCAATGCATTGGATTTTCACACATTCTGACCCTTAGAAATAGTAACAAAGCTGGTTACTGCTTAGAATCAATGATTTCTTGGTTTTAGCCTGTTTCCGGACAAAATGGGTAAAAGTAGTGTCTAAAAACTCCAAATTCAACCTGAACTCTTATAATTAGTCAAATACATTGGATTGATACATATTATGACCCTAGAAACAGTAACATAGCTGTTTACGGCTTTGAATCAATGTTTTCTCACGGTTTTACCATGTTTTCTCGGTTTAAGCCGATTTTGGGATAAAACGGGTTTTAGTGTTGTCTAAACACTCGAAATTCATCATGAACTCTTAGAACTAGTCAATGCATTGGATTTTCACACATTCTGAACCTTAGAAATAGTAACAAAGCTGGTTACTGCTTCGAATCAATGATTTCTCTGTTTTAGCCTGTTTCCGGACAAAATGGGTAAAAGTGGTGTCTAAAAACTCCAAATTCAACCTGAACTCTTATAATTAGTCAAATACATTGGATTGATACATATTATGACCCTAGAAACAGTAACATAGCTGTTTACGGCTTTGAATCAATGTTTTCTCTTGGTTTAAGCCTGTTTTGGGATAAAACGGGTTTTAGTGTTGTTTAAACACTCCAAATTCATCCCGAACTCTTACAACTAGTCAAATGCATTGGATTGTCACACATTCTGCCCCTAGAAACAGTAACAAAGCTGTTTACTGCTTAGAATAAACGTTTTCTCAGTTTTAGGCTGTTTTAGGACAAAATGGGTAAAAGTGGTGTCTAAACAGTCCAAATTCAACCCGAACTCTTATAATTAGTCAAATGCATAGGATTGTTACAGATTTTGACCCTAGAAAGAGTAACATAGCGGTTTACTGCTTCAAATCAATGTTTTCTCTCGGCTTTAGCCTGTTTTCTCGGTCTAAGCCTGTTTTGGGATAAAACGGGTTTAAGTGTTGTCTAAACACTCCAAATTCATCCCGAACTCTTACAACTAGTCAAATGCATTGGATTGTCACACATTCTGACCCTAGAAACAGTAACAAAGCTGTTTACTGCTTAGAATCAACGTTTTCTCGGTTTTAGCCTGTTTCAAGACAAAATGGGTAAAAGTGGTGTCTAAACACTCCAAATTCAACCCGAACTCTTATAATTAGTCAAATGCATTGGATTGTTACATATTTTGACCCTAGAAAGAGTAACATAGCAGTTTACTGCTTCAAATCAATGTTTTCTCTCGGTTTTAGCCAGTTTTCTTGGTCTAAGCCTGTTTTGGGATAAAACAGGTTTAAGTGTTGTCTAAACACTCCAAATTCATCCCGAACTCTTACAACTAGTCAAATGCATTGGATTGTCACACATTCTGACCCTTGAAACAGTAACAAAGCTGTTTACTGCTTAGAATCAACGTTTTCTCGGTTTAAGCCTGTTTTAGGATAAAACGGGTTTAAATGTTCTATAAACACTCCAAATTCAACCTGAACTATTATAATTAGTAAAATGCATTTGATTTTTACATATTTTGACCCTAGAAAGAGTAACATAGCGGTTTACTGCTTCAAATCAATGTTTTCTCTCGGTTTTAGCCTGTTTTCTTGGTCTAACCCTGTTTTGGGATAAAACGGGTTTAAGTGTTGTCTAAACACTCCAAATTCATTCCGAACTCTTACAACTAGTCAAATACATTGGATTTTCATACATTCTGACCCTAGAAACAGAAACAAAGCTGTTTACTGCTTAGAATCAATGTTTTCTCGGTTTTAGCCTGTTTCGGGACAAAATGGGTAAAAGTATTAGAATGTACCAAGGAGGAGAGAGGAGAGGCCGGTAAGGCCGAGCCTTGGAAGAAGAGAAGAAAGGCCGGAAAGGCCATGTAAAGGCCGGTAAGGCCATGTCCGTGTCCGTGAGCGACCATGTACCGTGTCCGGTACCATGTACCGTGTCCGTGAACGGACCCATGTCCGGTGAGCGGCCAGTTAGGCCGTGAACACATTGAAGAGAAGGCCCGTCCGTACAGGCCCGTCCGTACAGGCCCGTCCGTACAGGCCCGTCCGTACGATGAAGAGAAGGCCCGTCCGTACAATGAAGGTTAGGCCCGTCCGTACGGTCTCGGCCCTTAGGCCTGCGCTCGGTCCAGTAGATAGAGAGGCCGAGTTTGAGAGGAGGAAAGCGAGGCCCTACAAGAGAAAGAGGCTTATGGGAAGATCACATGTGCCCTTGGTTGGTGAAGGAAGGAAAGGTCACTCTCACCAACACCAAATCGAGAATGTCACTTTCATCACTCTCTTCTTCTCTCTAACGGTCATATGACCTTGTATTCTCCTATATTAAGCTTTGTATTTCACCTCATATGTAACACAATACAACAATCTAATAGAAGAGAAACCGATTTCCTCTCTACACTTGTGTTCTTGTTTCATATTAACAATGTAGAGAGTTTAGGATTAGCGGTTAGGGGCTGCCCTTAAGGCAGCCTATTCTCTTCTCAAATCCACCTAAACTCTTCTTATTTACTGCTTTACTTAGCCTAGATTACTGATTCTTAATCCTCCTTCTCCTAAGTACACAAACTCTAAGTGTTGTGATACTAGAAGAGGATAAGTCTCAAACTAGTGCTTCTCCTAGTTAGGATCCGCTTACTCTCTAGTATTTGGGTTCTATCTAGCTTGTTTATGGGGAGTTCATCACAAGTTGATGTTCTCTCCTCCCCCTTGAGAATGAGTTAGTTTGTTGTGGGTAAAGGGGGATTCATTCACCAAGTGTTTGTCTACCCTCTCTTGTGAGCTTTGTCTCATAAATCCCAACATGGTATCAGAGCAGGTTCTGTTCTTGGTGTTTTAAACTCATTCTCAAAGTCGCTTTCTTAGGAGTTAGCTTAGTTAAAGTTTTAGACTTTGCTTAGGTGTTAAATCGCTTAGCTTAGTTTCTTTAAAGCTTTAATTTTGCTTTTGTTGATTAAATCGATTCTCTAGCAGCTCATTGTTGAGTAAGCTTGGTCTCTTGTCTTGTTAGAATTTGTAGACCAAGTGTGTGGAAAGAAATCGATTTTACAAGCCCCATCCTTAAGCTTTACCGATTTGGTAATAGCTTTGTTTATTTTGGGATGTGTGGGAAGTGATGAACCATTGAGCAAATTGTGTTGTTCATGGTGAGGATTCACGGTTCTTGTGTGCTTGTATGAGCCACGAAATTCTTAGGATTTAGTTCTCTTAGGATTTAGTTAATTTTCCTCTAAAGGTTTAATTTTGCTTTTGTTAAATTTCCTTTAAAGGCTTAATTACTAAATCGCTACTTCTTCTTCTCAATGTTGAGAAAGCTTTGTTTCTGGCCCTATGGTGTGTCCAGATTCAAGCTTGAAGAAGAGAGAGATCTTAATTTTCGCATCTCATGTCCGCTTGGTCAACTAGACTAAAGCTGTTCAAAGATGCATTCTTTTAACCGTTGGACAATAGGTTGTTCCAAAGGCTTTTGTTGTTTCTTCTTTGCTTGGGACCACGAAAAACATCTTCTATATGTTATTTTCGTGGATCTAAAGCCTTAAGATCTTGGAGAACACTTTGTTTAAGTGATTCTACCATGAGTTAGGTCCAAACCGTTGGAGAAATTAATTTTCCAAACGGTCCATGTGTTTCAGCCATTAAAGCACCAAAGTCTTGTTGAATGTTGGATGCTCTTGGCTGTCAAAGCTTCTGCAAACTCAAGAAAACAGAGTATAACTCTGTCCATAAGAACTCTTGAGCAAATTCTCTATTCTACTCTCCACTCACCTTATACTTCCGCCCATATACTCTACTATACTCTATACTCTTGGTTACTAATTCTCTGGTTACTTATTCTCTAAATTCTATTTTATTTTCAGTAATATTCTATATTCTCTATTCTCTAATCTCTAACAATCTCTTGTTTAGAATCTGTTCCATTGAATTTGGTTTCAGCTTCAGCCTTGAAGATTGTGTGGAGCTCGCCTACTATCTCAAGAAGAAGAAGTGGCGAGGTTGAAGGCTACAAGATAGCCATGAGGAGAGCGCAGCACAATGCCTGGAGTTAGAACCAAGGGCCACCAAGTCTTTGTTAAGCTGGTGGAAGGTGATGAATCAGTCCAAGAGCATGTGTGTTAGTGCCAAGTTGTTGATCGGATGTGCACAATGGTCTTTAGGAAAGGTGATGCACAAGGTTTCAACTGTTGATTGGATGTGCACAAGAACGGTGATGCACAAGGCTTCAACTGAGGTGATGAGGTTTCAGCCCATCATCAAGTAAAGGTTACGGGGGAGATCAAGTGACTTCAGACCGTACCTCACAGATTCTGCTCGGCCACAAGCAAAAGTCTTTACTTAAAGCTCAGCCGAAGCGTCTCAAAGATCGACTCGGACGAAACCCTTCCACTGCGATTCGGCTTCCGCGTTATTCATTAAAGTTCGAGACCACAGAGTCATCTTGCCAGTGGAAGTGGAATCATACCAATCCGAGCAGCCGTTCGAAAGTTATGTCCGATTCAGTGGGCATGTGTCAGTCTGACAAATAAAACTGACCGGGTTTAAAACCATGGTTAGAGGAGCGGTCTCAAGGAGGAATTCCAAACCGCAACAGTGATCAACTCTCTCCCTCCTATCCATCAAAACACCATAAAGGCTGTGCTCTAAACTCTTCTCTATTTTAATTCATAAATTCATTACCTTAGCTTCATTACTAGTCTTTAGTCTTTAATATGATTCTTCTTAAATTGTCACACTTTTAGAAATTTTCTTTGATATTCCTCATAGCAAACACTTATTCTTTTCTTCTTTATCACTTGTTTAAGGGTAAAGGAGACTATGAGAGCCTCAAAGGAATTCTAAAGGAACAAGGATGGAGATCATAAGGAATGTGCTAAAGGCAAGGAGGGCTAAGGAAGTGTAGCGGTTCAAAGGCTTAAAGAGAAAGAGAGCTGGTTCTTGACAAACCAAGATCAATGCGACATCAAGGACCGTGGAGACTACACTCTTTTTACTTAACAAAGTTTTCTCCCAAGTGGTTTTCTTTGTTAAGGTTTTTAATGAGGTAGTCCTCACGTGTCCACGCTTGATCTTTGGTCCCCATGGTGCCCTGCAGATCAAACGTGCGGGGGAGTATTAGAATGTACCAAGGAGGAGAGAGGAGAGGCCGGTAAGGCCGAGCCTTGGAAGAAGAGAAGAAAGGCCGGAAAGGCCATGTAAAGGCCGGTAAGGCCATGTCCGTGTCCGTGAGCGACCATGTACCGTGTCCGGTACCATGTACCGTGTCCGTGAACGGACCCATGTCCGGTGAGCGGCCAGTTAGGCCGTGAACACATTGAAGAGAAGGCCCGTCCGTACAGGCCCGTCCGTACAGGCCCGTCCGTACAGGCCCGTCCGTACGATGAAGAGAAGGCCCGTCCGTACAATGAAGGTTAGGCCCGTCCGTACGGTCTCGGCCCTTAGGCCTGCGCTCGGTCCAGTAGATAGAGAGGCCGAGTTTGAGAGGAGGAAAGCGAGGCCCTACAAGAGAAAGAGGCTTATGGGAAGATCACATGTGCCCTTGGTTGGTGAAGGAAGGAAAGGTCACTCTCACCAACACCAAATCGAGAATGTCACTTTCATCACTCTCTTCTTCTCTCTAACGGTCATATGACCTTGTATTCTCCTATATTAAGCTTTGTATTTCACCTCATATGTAACACAATACAACAATCTAATAGAAGAGAAACCGATTTCCTCTCTACACTTGTGTTCTTGTTTCATATTAACAATGTAGAGAGTTTAGGATTAGCGGTTAGGGGCTGCCCTTAAGGCAGCCTATTCTCTTCTCAAATCCACCTAAACTCTTCTTATTTACTGCTTTACTTAGCCTAGATTACTGATTCTTAATCCTCCTTCTCCTAAGTACACAAACTCTAAGTGTTGTGATACTAGAAGAGGATAAGTCTCAAACTAGTGCTTCTCCTAGTTAGGATCCGCTTACTCTCTAGTATTTGGGTTCTATCTAGCTTGTTTATGGGGAGTTCATCACAAGTTGATGTTCTCTCCTCCCCCTTGAGAATGAGTTAGTTTGTTGTGGGTAAAGGGGGATTCATTCACCAAGTGTTTGTCTACCCTCTCTTGTGAGCTTTGTCTCATAAATCCCAACAAAAAGTGGTGTCTAAACACTCCAAATTCAACCTGAACTCTTATAATTAGTCCAATACATTGAACTGATACATATTTTGACCCTAGAAAGAGTAACATAGCTGTTTACTGCTTTGAATTAATGTATTCTCTCGGTTTTAGCCTGTTTTCTCGGTTTAAACCTGTTTTGGGATAAAACGGGTTTTAGTGTTGTCTAAACACTCGAAATTCATCATAAACTTTTAAAACTAGTCAATGCATTGGATTTTCACACATTCTGACCCTTAGAAATAGTAACAAAGCTGGTTACTGCTTAGAATCAATGATTTCTTGGTTTTAGCCTGTTTCCGGACAAAATGGGTAAAAGTAGTGTCTAAAAACTCCAAATTCAACCTGAACTCTTATAATTAGTCAAATACATTGGATTGATACATATTATGACCCTAGAAACAGTAACATAGCTGTTTACGGCTTTGAATCAATGTTTTCTCACGGTTTTACCATGTTTTCTCGGTTTAAGCCGATTTTGGGATAAAACGGGTTTTAGTGTTGTCTAAACACTCGAAATTCATCATGAACTCTTAGAACTAGTCAATGCATTGGATTTTCACACATTCTGAACCTTAGAAATAGTAACAAAGCTGGTTACTGCTTCGAATCAATGATTTCTCTGTTTTAGCCTGTTTCCGGACAAAATGGGTAAAAGTGGTGTCTAAAAACTCCAAATTCAACCTGAACTCTTATAATTAGTCAAATACATTGGATTGATACATATTATGACCCTAGAAACAGTAACATAGCTGTTTACGGATTTGAATCAATGTTTTCTCTTGGTTTTAGCCTGTTTTGGGATAAAACGGGTTTTAGTGTTGTTTAAACACTCCAAATTCATCCCGAACTCTTACAACTAGTCAAATGCATTGGATTGTCACACATTCTGACCCTAGAAACAGTAACAAAGCTGTTTACTGCTTAGAATCAACGTTTTCTTGGTTTTAGCCTGTTTTAGGACAAAATGGGTAAAAGTGGTGTCTAAACACTCCAAATTCAACCCGAACTCTTATAATTAGTCAAATGCATTGGATTGTTACAGATTTTGACCCTAGAAAGAGTAACATAGCGGATTACTGCTTCAAATCAATGTTTTCTCTCGGTTTTAGCCTGTTTTTTTGGTATAAGCCTGTTTTGGGATAAAACGGGTTTTAGTGTTGTTTAAACACTCCAAATTCATCCCGAACTCTTACAACTAGTCAAATGCATTGGATTGTCACACATTCTGACCCTTGAAACAGTAACAAAGCTGTTTACTGCTTAGAATCAACGTTTTCTTGGTTTTAGCTTGTTTTAGGACAAAATGGGTAAAAGTGGTGTCTAAACACTCCAAATTCAACCCGAAATCTTATAATTAGTCAAATGCATTGGATTGTTACAGATTTTGACCCTAGAAAGAGTAACATAGCGGTTTACTGCTTCAAATCAATGTTTTCTCTCGGTTTTAGTCTGTTTTCTTGGTCTAACCCTGTTTTGCGATAAAACGGGTTTAAGTGTTGTCTAAACACTCCAAATTCATTCCGAACTCTTACAACTAGTCAAATGCATTGGATTGTCATACATTCTGACCCTAAAAACAGAAACAAAGCTGTTTACTGCTTAGAATCAACGTTTTCTTGGTTTTAGCCTGTTTCAGGACAAAATGGGTAAAAGTGGTGTCTAAACACTCCAAATTCAACCTGAACTCTTATAATTAGTCCAATGCATTGAATTGATACATATTTTGACCCTAGAAAGAGTTACATAGCTGTTTACTGCTTTGAATTAATGTATTCTCTCGGTTTTAGCCTGTTTTCTCGGTTTAAACCTGTTTTAGGATAAAACGGGTTTTAGTGTTGTCTAAACACTCGAAATTCATCATGAACTTTTAAAACTAGTCAATGCATTAGATTTTCACACATTCTGACCCTTAGAAATAGTAACAAAGCTGGTTACTGCTTAGAATCAATGATTTCTTTGTTTTAGCCTGTTTTCGGACAAAATGGGTAAAAGTGGTGTCTAAAAACTCCAAATTCAACCTGAACTCTTATAATTAGTCAAATACATTGGATTGATACATATTATGACCCTAGAAACAGTAACATAGCTGTTTACGGCTTTGAATCAATGTTTTCTCACGGTTTTACCATGTTTTCTCGGTTTAAGCCGATTTTGGGATAAAACAGGTTTTAGTGTTGTCTAAACACTCGAAATTCATCATGAACTTTTAATACTAGTCAATGCATTGGATTTTCACACATTCTGACCCTTAGAAATAGTAACAAAGCTGGTTACTGCTTAGAATCAATGATTTCTTGGTTTTAGCCTGTTTCCGGACAAAATGGGTAAAAGTGGTGTCTAAAAACTCCAAATTCAACCTGAAATCTTATAATTAGTCAAATACATTGGATTGATACATATTATGACCCTAGAAACAGTAACATAGCTGTTTACGGCTTTGAATCAATGTTTTCTCTCGGTTTAAGCCTGTTTTGGGATAAAACGGGGTTTAGTGTTGTCTAAACACTCCAAATTCATCCCGAACTCTTACAACTAGTCAAATGCATTGGATTGTCACACATTCTGACCCTAGAAACAGTAACAAAGCTGTTTACTGCTTAGAATCAACGTTTTCTTGGTTTTAGCCTGTTTTAGGATAAAATGGGTAAAAGTGGTGTCTAAACACTCCAAATTCAACCTGAACTCTTATAATTAGTCAAATGCATTGGATTGTTACAGATTTTGACCCTAGAAAGAGTAACATAGCGGTTTACTGCTTCAAATCAATGTTTTCTCTCGGTTTTAGCCTGTTTTCTTGGTCTAAGCCTGTTTTGGGATAAAACGGGTTTAAGTGTTGTCTAAACACTCCAAATTCATCCCGAACTCTTACAACTAGTCAATGCATTGGATTGTCACACATTCTGACCCTAGAAACAGTAACAAAGCTGTTTACTGCTTAGAATCAACGTTTTCTCGGTTTTAGCCTGTTTCAGGACAAAATGGGTAAAAGTGGTGTCTAAACACTCCAAATTCAACCTGAACTCTTATAATTAGTCCAATACATTGAATTGATCCATATTTTGACCCTAGAAAGAGTAACATAGCTGTTTACTGCTTTGAATTAATGTATTCTCTCGGTTTTAGCCTGTTTTCTCGGTTTAAACCTGTTTTGGGATAAAACGGGTTTTAGTGTTGTCTAAACACTCGAAATTCATCCTGAACTTTTAAAACTAGTCAATGCATTGGATTTTCACACATTCTGACCCTTAGAAATAGTAACAAAGCTGGTTACTGCTTAGAATCAATGATTTCTTGGTTTTAGCCTGTTTCAGGACAAAATGGGTAAAAGTGGTGTCTAAAAACTCCAAATTCATCCTGAACTCTTATAATTAGTCAAATACATTGGATTGATACATATTATGACCCTAGAAACAGTAACATAGCTGTTTACGGCTTTGAATCAATACACATTCTGACCCTTAGAAAGAGTAACAAAGCTGGTTACTGCTTAGAATCAATGTTTTCTTGGTTTTAGCCTGTTTCGGGACAAAATGGGTAAAAGTGGTGTCTAAACACTCCAAATTCAACCTGAACTCTTATAATTAGTCCAATACATTGAATTGATACATATTTTGACCCTAGAAAGAGTAATATAGCAGTTCACTGCTTTGAATCAATGTTTTCTCTCGGTTTTAGCCTGTTTTCTCGGTCTAAGCCTGTTTTGGGATAAAATGGGTTTTAGTGTTGTCTAAACACTCCAAATTCATTCTGAACTCTTAGAACTAGTCAATGCATTGGATTTTCACACATTCTGACCCTTAGAAATAGTAACAAATCTGGTTACTGCTTCGAATCAATGATTTCTCGGTTTTAGCCTGTTTCCGGACAAAATGTGTAAAAGTGGTGTCTAAAAACTCCAAATTCAACCTGAACTCTTATAATTAGTCAAATACATTGGATTGATACATATTATGACCCTAGAAAGAGTAATATAGCGGTTCACTGCTTTGAATCAATGTTTTCTCTCGGTTTTAGCCTGTTTTCTCGGTCTAAGCCTGTTTTGGGATAAAACGGGTTTTAGTGTTGTCTAAACACTCCAAATTCATTCTGAACTCTTAGAACTAGTCAATGCATTGGATTTTCACACATTCTGACCCTTAGAAATAGTAACAAAGCTGGTTACTGCTTCGAATCAATGATTTCTCGGTTTTAGCCTGTTTCCGGACAAAATGGGTAAAAGTGGTGTCTAAACACTCCAAATTCAACCCGAACTCTTATAATTAGTCAAATGCATTAGATTGTTACATATTTTGACCCTAGAAAGAGTAACATAGCAGTTTACTGCTTCAAATCTATGTTTTCTCTCGGTTTTAGCCTGTTCTCTTGGTCTAAGCCTGTTTTGGGATAAAACGGGTTTAAGTGTTGTCTAAACACTCCAAATTCATCCCGAACTCTTACAACTAGTCAAATGCATTGGATTGTCACACATTCTAACCCTAGAAACAGTAACACAGCTTTTTACTGCTTAGAATCAACGTTTGCTCGGTTTTAGCCTGTTTCAGGACAAAATGGGTAAAAGTGGTGTCTAAACACTCCAAATTCAACCTGAACTCTTATAATTAGTCCAATACATTGAATTGATACATATTATGACCCTAGAAACAGTAACATAGCTGTTTACTGCTTTGAATCAATGTTTTCTCACGTTTTTTTACCCCGTTTCCTTGGTTTAAGCCTGTTTTGGGATAAAACGGGTTTTAGTGTTGTCTAAACACTCGAAATTCATCCCGAACTCTTAGAACTGGTCAATGCATTGGATTTTCACACATTCTGACCCTTAGAAAGAGTAACAAAGCTGGTTACTGCTTAGAATCAATGATTTATTGGTTTTAGCCTGTTTTGGGACAAAATGGGTAAAAGAGGTGTCTTAAAACTCCAAATTCAACCTGAACTCTTATAATTTGTCAAATACATTGGATTGATACATATTATGACCCTAGAAAGAGTAATATAGCAGTTCACTGCTTTGAATCAATGTTTTCTCTCGGTTTTAGCCTGTTTTCTCGGTCTAAGCCTGTTTTGGGATAAAATGGGTTTTAGTGTTGTCTAAACACTCCAAATTCATTCTGAACTCTTATAACTAGTCAATGCATTGGATTTTCACACATTCTGACCCTTAGAAATAGTAACAAAGCTGGTTACTGCTTCGAATCAATGATTTCTCGGTTTTAGCCTGTTTCCGGACAAAATGTGTAAAAGTGGTGTCTAAAAACTCCAAATTCAACCTGAACTCTTATAATTAGTCAAATACATTGGATTGATACATATTATGACCCTAGAAAGAGTAACATTGCTGTTTACTGCTTTGAATCAATGTTTTCTCTCGGTTTTAGCCTGTTTTTTCGGTTTAAGCCTGTTTTGGGGTAAAACGGGTTTAAGTGTTGTCTAAACACTCCAAATTCATCCCGAACTCTTACAACTAATCAAATGCATTGGATTGTCACACATTCTGACCCTAGAAGCAGTAACAAAGCTTTTTACTGCTTCGAATCAACGTTTTCTCGGTTTTAGCCTGTTTCGGGACAAAATGGGTAAAAGTGGTGTCTAAACACTCCAAATTCAACCCGAACTCTTATAATTAGTCAAATGCATTAGATTGTTACATATTTTGACCCTAGAAAGAGTAACATAGCAGTTTACTGCTTCAAATCTATGTTTTCTCTCGGTTTTAGCCTGTTCTCTTGGTCTAAGCCTGTTTTGGGATAAAACGGGTTTAAGTGTTGTCTAAACACTCCAAATTCATCCCGAACTCTTACAACTAGTCAAATGCATTGGATTGTCACACATTCTAACCCTAGAAACAGTAACACAGCTTTTTACTGCTTAGAATCAACGTTTGCTCGGTTTTAGCCTGTTTCAGGACAAAATGGGTAAAAGTGGTGTCTAAACACTCCAAATTCAACCTGAACTCTTATAATTAGTCAAATACATTGGACTGATACATATTATGACCCTAGATAGAGTAACACAGCTGTTTACTGCTTTGAATCAATGTTTTCTCTCGGTTTTAGCCTGTTTTCTTGGTTTAAGCCTGTTTTGGGATAAAACGGGTTTAAGTGTTGTCTAAACACTCCAAATTCATCCCGAACTCTTAAAACTAGTCAAATGCATTGGATTGTCACACATTCTGTCCATAGAAACAGTAACAACGCTGTTTACTGCGTAGAATCAACATTTTCGCGGTTTTAGCCAGTTTTAGGACAAAATGGGTAAAAGTGGTGTCTAAACACTCCAAATTCAACCTGAACTCTTATAATTAGTCAAATGCATTGGATTGTTACAGATTTTGACCCTAGAAAGAGTAACATAGCGGTTTACTGCTTCAAATCAATGTTTTCTCTCGGTTTTAGCCTGTTTTCTCGGTCTAAGCCTGTTTTGGGATAAAACGGGTTTAAATGTTGTCTAAACACTCCAAATTTATCCCGAACTCTTACAACTAGTCAAATGCATTGGATTGTCACACATTCTGACCCTAGAAACAGTAACAAAGCAGTTTACTGCTTCGAATCAATAATTTCTCGGTTTTAGCCTGTTTCAGGACAAAATGGGTAAAAGTGGTGTCTAAACACTCCAAATTCAACCTGAACTCTTATAATTAGTCAAATGTATTGGATTGATACATATTTTGACCCTAGAAAGAGTAACATTGCTGTTTACTGCTTTGAATCAATGTTTTCTCTCGGTTTTAGCCTGTTTTTTCGGTTTAAGCCTATTTTGGGATAAAACGGGTTTAAGTGTTGTCTAAACACTCCAAATTCATCCCGAACTCTTACAACTAGTCAAATGAATTGGATTGTCACACATTCTGACCCTAGAAACAGTAACACAGCTTTTTACTGCTTAGAATCAACGTTTGCTCGGTTTTAGCCTGTTTCAGGACAAAATGGGTAAAAGTGGTGTCTAAACACTCCAAATTCAACCCAAACTCTTATAATTAGTCAAATGCATTGGATTGTTACATATTTTGACCCTAGAAAAAGTAACATAGCGGTTTACTGCTTCAAATCAATGTTTTCTCTCCGTTTTAGCCTGTTTTCTCGGTCTAAGCCTGTTTTGGGATAAAACGGGTTTAAGTGTTGTCTAAACACTCCAAATTCATCCCAAACTCTTACAACTAGTCAAATGCATTGGATTGTCACACATTCTGACCCTAGAAACAGTAACAAAGCTGTTTACTGCTTAGAATCAATGTTTTCTTGGTTTTAGCCTGTTTCGGGACAAAATGGGTAAAAGTGGTGTCTAAACACTCCAAATTCAACCTGAACTCTTATAATTAGTCCAATACATTGAATTGATACATATTTTGACCCTAGAAAGAGTAACATAGCTGTTTACTGCTTTGAATTAATGTATTCTCTCGGTTTTAGCCTGTTTTCTCGGTTTAAACCTGTTTTGGGATAAAACGGGTTTTAGTGTTGTCTAAACACTCGAAATTCATCATAAACTTTTAAAACTAGTCAATGCATTGGATTTTCACACATTCTGACCCTTAGAAATAGTAACAAAGCTGGTTACTGCTTAGAATCAATGATTTCTTGGTTTTAGCCTGTTTCCGGACAAAATGGGTAAAAGTGGTGTCTAAAAACTCCAAATTCAACCTGAACTCTTATAATTAGTCAAATACATTGGATTGATACATATTATGACCCTAGAAACAGTAACATAGCTGTTTACGGCTTTGAATCAATGTTTTCTCACGGTTTTACCATGTTTTCTCGGTTTAAGCCGATTTTGGGATAAAACGGGTTTTAGTGTTGTCTAAACACTCGAAATTCATCATGAACTCTTAGAACTAGTCAATGCATTGGATTTTCACACATTCTGAACCTTAGAAATAGTAACAAAGCTGGTTACTGCTTCGAATCAATGATTTCTCTGTTTTAGCCTGTTTCCGGACAAAATGGGTAAAAGTGGTGTCTAAAAAATCCAAATTCAACCCGAACTCTTATAATTAGTCAAATGCATTGGATTGTGACATATTTTGACCCTAGAAAGAGTAACATGGCGGTTTACTGCTTCAAATCAATGTTTTCTCTCGGTTTTAGCCTGTTTTCTTGGTCTAAGCCTGTGTTGGGATAAAACGGGTTTAAGTATTATCTAAACACTCCAAATTCATCCCGAACACTTACAACTAGTCAAATGCATTGGATTGTCACACATTCTGACCCTAGTGAAACACATATATTTGGTATGGTGGTGATGAATGGTAAATGGAATGATGTCTTATGAATGAATGGATGGCAGGGTGTTTCAATTCCCCTTATGTTGTTGTAATATAAGAGGTGTCAATCCAATCTGAGTGTTTGTGAAAAATCAAGATGTGCATATGAGTATAAGTCAAGCCAGATGTAAAGGATGTTTGTCACTAACAATCCTATTATGAAATGTAAAGTGCAGAAAGTAAAACTACAAGAGCTAGGAGCTAAATGCAAATGGAACAGAATGATTATGAAAATTATGAAGCTAAAACAGAAATAGAAACTATGGTAATGCAAGTATTGAACTAATGCAAGGTAAGTAATGAACAGGATACTAAATGAATGCAACAGAAATGCAACTAGAATGAAACTGGACAAACACAAATCATAAACACAAGTTCTGGGTTGGAACTCGAGCAAGCACTCGATCGAGTGCACGGTCTAGCTGGACAAATACGCAAAACAGAGCAACACAAGAAAAACAGAACAATACCAAAACGAATCAAACAACGATCAAACAATAGGATTTAAGCTAAGAAATCAATAAACAAGGAAGGTCTTGAGGAGGGATTCATGGGCTGGACTAATGATTGAGGTCATCTAACTTGGTCAACAAATCTCAAACAACTTGAGCTAATCTCTAGACATATATTTCTAAGACATGTTTAATCCACTCTCATGGCAAGAAACAATCAAACTCATGCATCTCTAGACTTGTTCTGACAAAGTAAAGAATCTACACAAGCAAGCATTAAGCAATATGTCAAAAATCAAAAAAGACTTCTAATCTCTTAGCAAGCCTAATGATAGTCTCTAGATCTAGCCTTATCTATGCTCCTTAGACATTGGCGTGATGCTAAGATGCTTGAAATCAGATCCTACCCTCTCAGTTATAGGACCAGCATTAAGAACATCTAGCCTAGAAGAGATCTACAACAATCAAGCTTGACCAAATCAAACAAACCTCAAACACAACCCAGCCTAACCCATCCTCAAGATCCTAAGCAACTACTCACAAGAACACATGATGAACATCAAAGTCGTAAACCCAGAAAATGATGAAACTTGCATGATTAGATAGATAAAGCAAAGATCTACAATATTGAAGAAGGAATCAAACACGAATTCTTAATATCTTGAAAGTTATGAAACCAACAAAATCCAAGAATTCTTTGTTTTTCTCCTTCAAGGAGGTACAAGATCTAAAATATAAAAGTGAAAAAGGAATAATTCCCAAAAAGGTAAAAACTAGGTTATTGACTCTCTAAAAAGCTGGACTCTTTGGTGGCTGCAGGTACAAGCCCTTATATAGAAAAAGTAGTGGAAGCCCTAAAAACGCTAAAAGACAAAATAGCCAGGCGGCTCGACCAACTCGACCTAGTGCTCGGTCGAGTGACCGGTCGAGTTGGCTCCTCTTGTGCTCCTCCCACTCGGTCGAGTCTCTCTCAGCACACGGTCGAGTGTCTGGTCGAGTGGGCTGTCGAGTTGGACTCCGGACCTTGGTTCTTCAGCCTTAGCTCCTTTGCTTTCTCCTCATGATTGCTTCACTTCTCCTCAGCATTGCTTCCATGCTCCTTAGGCTCCAAAATCACCTTTTTATGCAAGAAAAGATGCAAATGCAATGCAACTATACTCTAATGCAAGAACAATCCTAAAACTATGCAATAATGGTCAAAAAGGATAGCAAAGGATGCAAAAGATGTGAATATATTAAGGGAAAACAGGGTGAAATATATGAACATCAACACCCCCAAACTTAGTCTTTTCTTGCCCTCAAGCAAATAATCAAGACATAAGAAGGTAGGTGAGGTTTGAAAGTGGGATCTCAGCTCCTAAAGCTTGCAAATAGACCATCTAGAATCAATGTCCAAGATACTAGTACTATGATGCAAGTGGAATGAGTTGTACTTAAAGATTTTAGACAAGCATATCACAACCTTTACTGATTTGAGCCTTAGATGTCCACATGCATTCAAATCAACTATTTCCTTTAACATTCATTAATCAAGAACATGAATCAATTCTATGCAATGCTTAAACTCATTTGGCTTGGTAGTAAAAGGTTTAGAGACAATGATGGTCTCTCTTTAGAGTGGGGCTTATCAATATCAAGGTTCTCTCATAAAAATGGATTGAGCTTTAGAAGAATGCTAAAGGTAAGAACACTTAGACACATACAAGAACAAAACTTTGTTTACCCAAAGGCACCCAAAGTGTTTATCCTATCAATCTAAACCCAATTTATCCTAGTGCTACCCTTTAACTTCTTCTCTTCTCTTTCACCCTTTTCTCTTTTGATTTTAAAGTCTTAGGAGAGGTTTCTTATAAGATCTTTCTAGTGCGATGGGGGATTCTTACTTATTTGCTATGATTCTCTTTTCTTCTTATTCTTAAGACATATAAGCATTTTGCTAGACTTTTCTTTTCTTTCTTTTCTTTTCTTTAACTAGAACCATCTTCAACAACAATTTTTTTACTTCCCATCCTTTCACTAGATTTTGATTTTACTTAAACACATTCCCCTCCTAAAGACTCTAACCTTTTCTTTCTCTTTTCCTCTTTTCTTTTCTTTCTTTTTTCAAACAACCAAATCCCAAACCCAACAATGAAATCACCTAGTCCTATCTAGTTTGGAAAATGCAAACTAGAACTACACAAGGCATTATTCTTGTCAGTTCAAACCTAACACTTTCTACCAAGCTCAATCCCAAAATAGGCCTTACACACTCAAGAATAAACATGGCTTGAAAGAAGGGTTGGTTAAGGGTATTGGAAACTGATTTAATGATTCAATCAGCTACTTGGATCAACAAGAGTGGTAAAAAGGAGAAAGATGATCCAAATATGTATATGATATCTATGAGTTTAAAGCAATGCACACATTGATATTTAACAGTCAATATTAAGTTCTTATAAATTGGAAATGGCATCAAATCACAACATGCTTCAATTTAGACCAAATGCAATGCAGGAATTCAAGGCTTGGTTCAATCTTATGCTTCTAACTACTCAACTAGCATCAAAGTACTATTAACTTGGGCATTGATCCTAGTTTAGTGAATTAAACAAGCTAACAAGGCAAAACTCATCATAGATCCCTAATGCAAATAATTAACAGTCCTACATGAAACATGCTAAACAAGATGCTATTATGCAATGCAAACTACATGAACACTCTTTTTTTATAAAGATTTTTGCAAATTTTTTAAATTTTTAGGGGTTTTCTATGCCTTAGATGCTATGCAAATACTAACATGATTATGCTAAAAATTTGAAATAAGAAAACAAAACACAACATCAAATGCTATCTCAAACCCTCCCCCAAACTTAAATCACACAGTCCTCTGTGTGAAAGAAATTTGTAAGAGGATTCAAGATCAAAAACAAAACACAATATCAAATGCAGTGGTATTTACAAGGGAAGGTGATTGTGGTACCTTAAGGATTGGAGAAGAAACTGTCCACTTCCTCTTGCATGCTGTCAAAAGTGTAGTTGGGGTCTTGTTGATGACTTGGAGGTGGAGATTGGGGCAGTTCGACGATGGGAATCGACCGGGACTCGGTCGAGTACGTGCTCGAGTGGGGGGGGGTCGAGTTGGACTGCGGATGTCAAAATTCTGACCTTGCTGCTGGTAGAACTGCTGGTAGAGTGCTGGATCCATGAAGTATTGGAGTGGGATGGGAGGGTAACCTGGATATCCTGGATAAACAGCTGGAGGTGGGAAGCTGTAAGGTGATCTGGGCTGGAACTCGGCCGAGTGCATCTGGGGTGCTCGGTCGAGTGGGTGCTCGAGTGACCCGGTCGAGTGCCTCGAAAATTGTTGTTCTCGACTACTTGAACTCCTCTTCCTCTAATTTGGCTCGTACATTGAAGCTCTAGCTGGTACCACAGGGTTTGCAACTCTTGAGAGTGCTCTAGTTGAGCTACTCCTCTTCAAAGGGCTTGAATGGCTTGGAGATGAGTTTGCACTCTTCAGCTCAGCAATCTCCTTTTTTAGGCCCTTGATGGACTTAGCCATATTGGTCACCTTCTTCTTAAGCTTATCAAACCTCTTCCCATGCCACTTGCTCCACTTTTGTAGGAGAGTCAACCTCTTGCTAGTCTCTCTCACTCCTCTACTATCCCTTGGGGTGGGCTCATAATCTTCAAAGTAAAATTGCTCCTCCCCATCAACCATTTGTACATCTCCAGCTTCATCAACTCTAGGTTGAACTATCCCATCAAACAAGAACTCATCAGCTGGCCAAAGGTCAATGTTTGCTCCTTCTTGAATGGTGGTGGCTCTTGGTTAGGTAAGATCAACTGTTTTTTTCCAACTGTTGGAAGCTCAAAGTTGAAGATGTGATTTCCTTGATGCATTTCCTTGGCTAATATGAGAGTAGAGGTGAGGTAACTTGAGTCAATACATCTTGGCAAAACCTTCTCTCCTCTAAGTGGGACCTTGGCAGCTTGTAGTATTGGAGTGATGATGCCTCCAATGGCTAAGGCTCCTCTTGACCCTTTGTTTTGCAACTTGCCTACCCAACTTCTCAAATATATCATGTGGTCAATGAGACCATTGCAAGGTCAGTCTCCACAGTGGTCCCAAGAATGATGGTTCCATTTCTTGCCTCAAGGATGATTCCATTGAGAGCCATGTCAATTATCTTGAGCTCACCCTCATTGAGATTTCCAGTCTCCTTCATAGCAAAGAATGTATTTGCTAAGGCCTTGTGAAAGTACCTTAGGAATGGGCTTCTTATCTTTGAACTCTTGGTCTTGGAGGATGAATAGGTGATGTTGTCTCCAATGGTTTCCCAAATGGCATAGAGCTCCTCTCTTGGTATCATCAAGCTCCTATTACTACCAACTTCAAAACCAAACACATTTGCTATCTTCTTCAATGAAAGCTCATAGTTCTTCCCCTTGATTGTGAAAGCAATATGACCAGCTCCAAACTCATCATCCTTCCTTGCATATGTGTGCAGCTTGACTGTGGCTAGAAACTCACAACTTTCTTCTTTATACCCCTCCATGCAAAGCCCCATGAATTTGGTTAGGTTGCTCTTCTCAAAAAGATACTCCACATCTTCATCAATGGCTAGCTTCTCCATGGTTTCCTTGTGTGGATACCTAGTTCCCAGGAACTCCATTCTCATGAAGGCTTCATAAAGTTGCCTCTTTGTCAATCCACAAGATTCTACTTCTCCATCATCCTCTAACTCTTCTTCTTCACTTTCTTCCTCACTTTCACTTTCAATCTCCTCTTGTTCAACTCCAACTGCTGGCCTCTTCCCCTTGGCCTTGTTTCTCCTCATGAATTCACTAAGAGTTGGCTCCCTTTCTTCTTCACTTTCAGTTCTCTCAGGATCTTCCTCAACTGACTGATTTCTTGAACACAGCATCTGACTCGATCGACCACTCGGACCACCACTCGGTCGAGTGCATGCTCGAGTGGGGCGTCGAGTGGTTCTTCCAGCTTCTCCTCTTGATTGTAGGCGATCATCACAACGTTCCATGGATCTTGCAGCCGCTTGTTGAGACTTCCTAGTAATCCTTGAAGGGAATAGACTCAAAGCTTAAGGTTAATAGGTTAGTGACCCAAAAACTTAAAAGAGATAAGCTTGAGCAAAAAATGAACTTTGAGAGAGATTTTAAAACTTGATTTTAGTTGTTTTGAGCAAATGAGAGAGTGTGAGAGATATAGGATCGTGTAAGGCTCTATTTAAAGAAGCTAAGGGGACAAGGAGACAAGGGTGGAGCGTCCATACCATTCAAATTTGAAATGGGAATCTTTGACCTGCTTTTTGCTGCCACTCGACCCCACACTCGACCAGCACGTGGTCGAGCTCCTTGACCAAAGTTTGAAATTTCAAAATTTTTCTTCTTTTTCTTCCCTCCACTCGATCATTCTAGAGAAATGAGAATCGAGTGGGCCTTACTTCTTTGCCAACTCGGTCGAGTACCTCTCGTGGTCTGGTCGAGTGGGCTTGCGAATCTCCTTCCCCAAGTCCATATCTCTTCATACCCATCTATACTTTCATTAAAAGGCCTGCCCAACACAAACATAAAAGAAAACACATCAAAACTACTAAGAAAATAAAGCATATTTACAAAGGATACCTTAGGGACTTCCTCCCTAGTGAGCTTGTTTAGAGTCACTAAGCTTGACTTTGGTTGCCTTCTTAGGCTTTGTTTAGATACCAAGGAGGTGATGAAATCCTCCCTGGCACTTCTTGATCACTGTGAGTCTGATCCTTGATCACCTCACCCTTAACACACAAACCATATTTCTTTTTGATTTTGAGCCTTGGTCTTGCATTCCTCAAAAAACCTCTTGTTTAGCTTGACTTGGAGATCCTTAACCATACCAGTCAACTCTTGAACTGACCTCTTAAGTTTTTCCACAGAATCTTCTTGAAGAGAGAGATTGTCCTTTGGAGTTGCCACTTCACTTAAACCTTCATGACCACCTTTGTCCTTGATAGTAAAAGGTTGATCATCAATGGTAGGAATGTTGGTTGGGTTATAGATGTTAAACTTCATAGCTATACCCTCAGAAATGTTCAAGGTCACAAGACCTTCCTTAACATCAATAACAGCTCCAACTGTAGCTAAGAATGGCTTCCCAAGGATGATAGGATCTTCAGGTTCCTTGTCCATCTCCAATACCACAAAATCTGTATGAACCCTTGCTCTTCCTATCTTGACTGGAATATTCTCCAACTTGCTAACCACATCTTTGTTTGAACCATCAGCTAGGCATATATGAAGGTTGGTGGACTTGAAGTCAGTGTGCCCAAGCTTTTGTGCTATAGAATAGGGCATCACACTGATAGATGCTCCCAAGTCACATAAGCAATGGTTGTAGTGAAGATAGCTAAGTGTGCAAGGCAGGTAGAATGGACCTGGATCTTTAAGCTTAATTGGGATGATAACTCCTCCAAGGTCTTCAAGATCCTTCTCATCTTGAGCTTGAGCCTTCTTCTTTGATAAATCAAGCAAAAAATCCTTATAGAGAGGATATGGATCATACTGTTCCAAGGCAGGTCCTCTCTCTTCTTCTTGGTAAGCAATGATGATCTCTTGTATGGCCATCACTTCTTCTTGTTTCTCAATCACAACCTCTTCCTTCAAAGCTTTCTCTTCCTCTTGTTGCAAAGCCAACATTTCTTTTTTCTCAATGATTTCCCTTAATTCCTTAAGCTTCTGTGCCTTGAAACGTCCTGGGAATAGTAGAGGCGGTTTGTAAGCAGAAGGGATGTACTTAGCAGGCTTGACAGCTTCTGACTCTTCAGCTCGATCGACCACTCGAACACTCACTCGGTCGAGTGCTTGCTTGAGCACCTGGTCGAGTGCAATACCGGATTCAGTCTGCTTTGCACAAACTTCACTCTGAGCTTCAAGAAATGACCAATCCTCCCCAACTTGAACTTCACTATCCTTAGTGACTTCTTCTTCAAAGATATGAATGGCTTTGGCAGTAAACTCCCTTGGGTTTTGAACTGCTTTTCCTGGGAGTTGGGTGGGTTTTGGAGCTGAAGTAGATGCTATATTGCTCTCCATATACTTCACTCTTGAGTTCAGACCTTCAAACTTCATATTGAGATCATTATACTGTGATGTTAACCTTTGATTCAACTCAGCAAATTGTTTAGCTTCCTCAATCTTTCCATTGGTTTGCCCAATCAACAGCTGTTGAATCATTGCTCTTAGGTCTTGTTCCTGGTCTTGGTTAGTCTGAAACCCTGGTGGGGGACACAATTGGGGCTGGAACACTTGTTGCTGCTGCTTGGGTGCATAGTTGTTCTGTTGTTGAGGCTGAGGAGGTGAATAGACTTGGTCTTGAGGTTTGGCTACATTGGTGCTCCTATAAGAGAGGTTGTTCTGCTTGAATCCTCCACCTTGGTTGTAGCCTTTGTATCCTCCTCTTTGGTTATGCATATAACACAACTCAGCAAACTCCCTATCTCCTTCTTGGACTGGAGCTTCTTCTTCACCAATGAAGTGAATGGTTTTTTATTGGCTTAGTGAAACTGACTATTTTTGTGGTGTGGTGAATGATGATTTATGAATGAATGGATGTCACGGTGTTTCAATTCCTCTTATGCAATTGTAGTATAAGAGGTGTCAATCCAATCTGAGTGTTTGTGAACAATTAAGATGTGCATATGAGACTAAGTCAAGCCAGATGTAAAGGATGTTTGTCACTAACAATCCTATAATGAAAATGCAAAGTGCAGAAAGCAAACTACAAGAACTAAGAACTAAATGCAAATGAAACAGAATGATTATAATAGCAAGAACAGAAATAGAAACTATGTTGATGAAGAACTAATGCAAGATAAGTAATGAACAAAAAGCTAAATGAATGCAACAGGAATAAAACAGGAATTAAACAGGACAATCACAAATCATAAACACAAGTTCTGGGGACGAACTCGAGCGGCACTCGACCGAGTGTAGGTCGAGTACAGGGTCGAGCTAGACTAAACGTGAAAACAGAGCAACACAATAAAAACAGAGCAATGCAAAAACGAATCAAACAACAAGCAAACAATGATATTTAGACTAAGATATTAATAAACAAAGAAGGCCTTGAGGAGGGATTCATGGGCTGAACTAATCATTAAGGTTATCTAACTTGGTCAACAAATCTCAAGCAAACTTTGAGCTAATCTCTAGACATACTATTCTAAGGCATGTTTAATCCACTTTCATGGCAAAAAACAATCAAATCTATGCATTTCTAGACTTGTTCTCACAAAGTAAAGAATCTACACAAGCAGGCATTAAGCAATACATCTCAAACCAAACAAGACTTCTGATCTCTTAGCAAGCCTAATGGTAAGCTCTAGATCTAGCCTTATCTATGCTCCTTAAACATTGGTGTGATGCTAAGATGCTTGAAATCAAACCCTACCTTCTCAGATATAGGATCAGCATTAAGAACATCTAGCCTAGAAGAGATCTACAACAATCAAGCTTGACCAAATCAAATAAACCACAAGATCAACCCAGCCTAACCCATCCTCAAGGTCCTAAGCAAACTACTCACAAGAACACATGGTGAAATAAGTCAAAAACCCAGAAAATATTGAAACTTGCATCATTAGAAAGATGAAACAGAGATCTACAATATTGATGAAGAAATGAAACTCGAAATCTTAATATCTTGAAAGTTATGAAACCAACAAAATATAAGAATCTAGTCTTTCTTTCTTAAACAAGTACAAAATCTAAAAATAAAAGAAAGTGCAAAAGAAATAAATCTAAAAAAGGTAAAAACTAGGTTTTAGACTCTCTAAAAAGCTGCCCTCTTTGGTGGCTGCAGGTACAAGGGCCTTATATAGGAGATGAGGTGGAAGCCCTAAAAATACAAAAAGTCAAAGCAGTCAACGGCTCGGTCAACTCGACCAGTGCTCGGTCGAGTGGCTGGTCGAGCTGGCTTCTCTCGTCTATTCTCCACTCGGTCGAGTCCTTCTCAGCACACGGTCGAGTGTCTGGTCGAGTGTGCGGTCGAGTTGGACTCTGGACCTTGATTCTTCAGCCTTAACTCTCTTGTTTTCTCCTCATGATTGCTTCACTTCACTTCAGCATTGCTTCTGAAACTGACTTTCTTTGTGGTGTGGTGAAAGAAAGATGTATGGAATGATGATGTATGGAATGAATAGAAGTCAGAGTGTTTCAATTCCCCTTATGCAGTTGCAGTATAAGAGGTGTCAATCCTATCTGAGTGATTGTGAACAATTAAGATGTGCATATGAGTCTAAGTCAAGCCAATTGTAAAGATTGTTTGTCACTAACAATCCTAAAATGAGATATGAAATGCAGAAAGTAAAAACAACTAGAACAAGATACTAAATGCAAACAGGACAGACAAATTAAAGCTATAATGAAACTAGAACAGAGATAGACACTATGCTAATGAACTAATGCAAGACAAGTAATGAACAGGAAACTACGTGAATGCAATGGAAATGAAACAGGAATGAAACAAGACAATCACAAATCAAAAACACAAGTTCTGGGGATGAACTCGAGCAGTACTCGACCGAGTGTAGGTCGAGTACGTGGTCGAGCTAGACTTAAACGTGAAAACAGAGCAACACAAGAAAAACAGAGCAATGCTAAAACTAATCAAACAACAAGCAAGCAATGATATTTAGACTAAGATTTCAATAAACAAAGAAGGCCTTGAGGAGGGATTCATGGGCTGAGCTAATCATTGTGGTTATCTAACTTGGTCAACAAATCTCAAGCAAACATTAAGCTGATCTCTAGACATACTATTCTAATACATGTTTAATCCACTCTCATGGCAAGAAACAATCAAACCTATGCATTTCTAGACTTGTTCTCACAAAGTAAAGAATCTACACAAGCAGGCATTAAGCAATACATCTCAAACCAAACAAGACTTCTTATCTCTTAGCAAGCCTAATGGTAAGCTCTAGATCTAGCCTTATCTATGCTCCTTAGATATTGGTGTGATGCTAAGATGCTTGAAATCAAACCCTACCTTCTCAGATATAGGATCAGCATTAAGATCATCTAGCCTAGAAGAGATCTACAACAATCAAGCTTGACCAAATCAAACAAACCACAAGATCAACCCAGCCTAACCCATCCTCAAGGTCCTAAGCAAACTACTCACAAGAACACATGGTGAAATATGTCAAAAACCCAGAAAATAATGAAACTTGCATCATTAGAAAGATGAAACAGAGATCTACAATATTGATGAAGGAATAAAACTCGAAATCTTAATACTTTGAAAGTTATGAAACAAACAAAATATAAGAATCTAGTCTTTCTCTCTCAAACAAGTACAAAATCTAAAAAATAAAAGAAAGTGCAAAAGGAATAATCTAAAAAAGGTAAAAACTAGGTTTTAGACTCTCTAAAAAGCTGGACTCTTTGGTGGCTGCAGGTACAAGGGCCTTATATAGGAGGTGAGGTGGAAGCCCTAAAAATACAAAAAGTCAAAGCAGTCAACGGCTCGGTCAACTCGACCAGTGCTCGGTCGAGTGGCTGGTCAAGCTTGCTTCTCTCGTGCATTCTCCACTCGGTCGAGTCCTTCTCAGTACACGGTCGAGTGGTGGTCGAGTGGTGCGGTCGAGTTGGACTCCGGACCTTGATTCTACAGCCTTAACTCTCTTGTTTTCTCCTCAGGATTGCTTCACATCTCCCCAACATTGCTTCCATGCTCCTTAAGCTCCAAAATCACCTGTTTATGCATGAAAAGATGCAAATGCAATGCAACTATACTCTAATGCATGATTAGTCCTAAAGCTACACAATAATGGCCTAAATAGATAGCAAAAGATGCAAAAGTTGTGAATAAACTAAGGGAAAACAAAGTAAAATATATGAACATCAACACCCCCAAACTTAGTTTTTGCTTGCCTTCAAGCAAATAATCAAGACAAAAGAAGGTAGGTGAGGTTTGAAAGTGGGATCTCAGCTCCTAAAGCTTGCAAATAGACTATCTAGAATCAATGTCCAAGTTACTAGTACTATGATGCAAGTTGAATGAGCTATACTTAAAGACTTTAGACAAGCATATCACAACATTTATTGATTTGAGCCTTAGACATCCACATGCATTCAAATCAACCATTTCCTTTAACATTCATTAATCAAGAACATGAATCAATTCTATGCAATGCTTAAACTCATTTGGCTTGGAAATAAAGGCTTTGAGACAATGATGGTCTCTTTTTAGAGTAGGGCTTATCAATACCAAGGTTCTCTCATGAAAATGGATTGAGCTTTAGAAGAATGCTAAAGGTAAGAACACCTAGACACTTACAAGAATAAAACCTTGTCTACCCAAAGGCTCCCAAAGTGTTTTATCCTAGCAATCTAAACCCAAATGATCCTAGTTCTACCCTTTAACTTCTTCTTTTCTTTTTCACCCTTTTCTCTTTTGGTTTTCAAGTCTTAGGAGATGTTTTTTATTTGATCTTTCTAGAGGGATGGGAGATTCTTACTTATTTGCTATGGTTCTCTTTTCTTCTTATTCTTAAGACATATAAGCACTTTGCTAGACTTTCCTTTTCTTTCTTTTCTTTTCTTTAATTAGAACCATTCTCAACATTTTTTTTTACTTCCCATCCTTTCACTAGACTTTTACTTAAACACATTCTCCTCTTAAAGACTCTACCCTCTTTTCTTTCTCTTTTTCCTCTTTTATTTTCATAACAGCCAAGTCCCAAACCCAACAAGTGAACCACCTAGTCCTATCTAGTTTGAAAAATGCAAACTAGAACTACACAAGGCTTTACTCTTGTCAGTTCAAACCTAACACTTTCTACCAAGCTCAATCCCAAAAATAGGCCTCACACACACAAGAATAAACATGGCTTGAAAGACGGTTTGGTTTAGGGGTAGGGGAACTGATTCCTAATGAGGAAATCAGCTACTTGGATCAACAAGAGTGGTAAAAAGGAAGAAGAAGATCCAAATATGTATATGGTATCCATGAGTTTAAAGCAATGCACACATTGATAATTGAAGGTCAATATTAGGTTCTTATAAATAGGAAATGGTTTCAAATCTCAACATGCTTCAATTTAGACCAAATGCAATGTAGGAATTCAAGACTTGGTTCAATCTTATGCTTCTAACCACTCAACTAGCATCAAAGTACTATTAACTTGGGCATTGATCCTAGTCTAGTGAATAAACAAGCTAACAAGGGAATACTCATCATAGATCCCTAATGCAAATACTATACAATCCTATATGAAACATGCTAAACAAGATCCTAATATGCAATGCAAACTACATGAACACTCTTTTTTTTTTTAATAAAGATTTTTTTCAAAATTTTTCAAATTTTTAGGGTTTTTCTATGCCTTAGATGATATGCAAATACTAATATGATGATGCTAAAAATTTGAAATAAGAATCACAAAACACAATGTCAAATGCTATCTCAAACCCTCCCCCAAACTTAAATCACACAGTCCCTGTGTGAAAGAAATTTGATTGAGGATTCAAGATGAAAAACAAAAAAAAACAAAACACAATGTCAAATGCAATGATATTTACAAGTGAAGGTGATAGTGGTACCTTAGGGATTGTGGAAGTAGTTGTCCACATCCATCTGCATGCTGTCATAGGAGTAGTTGGGGTCTTGTTGATGACTTGGAGGTGGAGATTGGGGCAGCTCGACGATGGGAATCGACCGGGACTCGGTCGAGTACATGCTCGAGTGGGGGGGTCGAGCTGGACCACGAGTCTTCTTTTCCTCTTTTATCTGGTCTCCCTTGCTTCCCTGATCATGAAAATACCAAAACAAAAATCAAATTACCAAAAACCTTAAACAATATGTACATGGATACCTTAGGGACTTCCTCCCTAGTGAGCTTGTTTAAAGTCACTAAGCTTGACTTTTGATGTCCTTTTTAGACTTGGTTTAGATACCAAGGAGGTGATGAAATCCTCCCTGGAACCTCTTGATCACTGTGAAGTTGATCCTTGATCTCCTCACCCTTAACACACAAACCATATTTCTTCTTGATTTTGAGCCTTGGTCTTGCTTTCCTTAAAGACCTCTTGTTCAGCTTAACTTGGAGATCCTCAACCATACTAGTCAACTCTTGAACTGACCTCTTAAGCTTTTCCACAGAATCATCTTGAAAGGAGAGCTTAGCCTTTGGAGTTGCTTCACCACTTAAGCCTTCTTGACCTCCTTTGTCCTTGATAGTAAAAGGTTGATCATTGATGGAGGGCAGATTGGTTGGGTTATAGATGTCAAATTTCATGGTTATATCTTCAGCAATGTTCAAGGTCACAAGACCCTCTTTGACATCAATAACTGCTCCAACAGTGGCTAAGAATGGCCTTCCAATAATGATTGGATCTTCAGGTTCCTTGTTCATCTCCAACACCACAAAATCAGTGTGAACCCTTGCCTTCCCTATCTTGACTGGGACATTCTCCAACCTTCCAACTATCTCCTTGTTTGACCCATCAGCTAGGCATATATGAAGGTTGGTGGATTTGAAATCAGTTCTCCCAAGCTTTTGTGCTATGGAGTATGGCATCACACTTGTTGAAGCTCCCAAATCACAAAGGCATTGGTTGTAGTGGAGGTAACTGATTGTGCAAGGCAGATAAATGGTCCTGGATCCTTAAGCTTGATTGGAATGATAACTCCTCCAAGGTCCTCAAGATCCTTCTCATCTTGAGCTTCAGCCTTCTTCTTTGACAAGTCAAGCAAAAAATCTTTGTAGAGAGGATATGGATCATACTGTTCCAAGGCAGGTCCTCTCTCTTCTTCTTGGTAAGCAATGGTGATCTCTTGTATGGCCATCACTTCTTCTTCTTTCTCAATCACAACCACTTCCTTCAAAACCTTCTCTTCCTCTTGTTGCTTAGCCATCATCTCCTTTCTCTCAATGATTTCCCTAAGCTCCTTAATCTTTTGTGCTTTGAAACGTCCTGGGAATGGAAGAGGTGGCTTATAGGCAGGAGGAATGTACTTAGCAGGCTTGGCAGCTTCTGAGTCTGCAACTCGATCGACCACTCGAGCATGCACTCGGTCGAGTGGCTGTTCGAGTATCTGGTCGAGTGCAATAGTGGACTCCAGTTGCTTTGCACAAACGTCACTTGGGGCTTCAGTAACTAATGAATTCCCCCAAACTTGGACTTCACTGTCCTCAGTGACTTCCTCATCAGAGATATGAATGGCTTTTGCAGTGAACTCCCTTGGATTTTGAACAGCTTTTCCAGGGAGTTGGTTGGGTTTAGGAGCTGAAGTAGAGACAATGTTACTCTCCATATACTTCACTCTGGAGTTGAGACCTTCAAACTTCATGTTCAGATCATTGTACTGTGATGTGAGCCTTTGATTCAATTCAGCAAACTGTTTGGCTTCCTCAATCTTGCCTTGTGTTTGCCCAATTAACAATTGTTGCATCATTGCTCTTAAGTCTTGTTCCTGGCCTTGGTTAGTCTGAAACCCTGGTGGGGGACACAATTGGGGCTGGAACACTTGTTGCTGCTGCTTGGGTGCATAGTTGTGCTGTTGTTGAGGCTGAGGAGGTGGATAGATTTGGTCTTGAGGGTTGGCCACATTGGTGCTCCTATAAGAGAGATTGTTGTTTTTGAAAACTCCTTGGTTGTAGCCTTTGAATCCTCCATGGTTTTGCATGTAGCATAGCTCAGCAAATTCAGGCTCCTTCTCTTGAACTGTAGCTTCTTCTTCACCAATGAAATGAATGGACTTTTGTTGGCTAAGAAGGATCTTGTCAAGCTTCTCATTGATCATCTTCAAGTCCTTCTTGTATTTGTCTTCCTGATCAGTGGAGGGGATCCTCATGGTTCTATCATAATCTTCATTATAATTACCATCTGACTGAGCAAGGTTCTCAACCAATTCCCATCCTTCTTCCACATTCTTGTTGAGGAAGTTGCCATTTGAAGCTGTATCAAGAAGCATTCTTATCTTGGGAAGCAATCCTCTATACAAAGTGATTAGAAGGGACTCATTGCTGAAGCCATGGTGAGGACACTGAGTTTGGAATCCTTTAAACCTCTCCCAAGCTTCACAAAAGCTCTCATTATTCCTTTGAGTAAACCCAGAAATTTCATTCCTCAATCTAGCAGTCCTTGCATTGGAGAAGAACTTGGCCAGAAAAGCTTTCTTGCATGCATCCCATGTGGTAATAGCTCCAGTAGGAAGAGTCTTCTCCCATAGATGAGCTTTGTCTCCAAGGGAAAATGGGAATAGCCTTAACTTGAAGCCATCTTCACTTACTCCATTGATTTTTGTGAGTCCACATATTCTGTCAAACTCATCAAGGTGATCTAGAGGATCCTCCATTGGCAACCCATGAAATTTGTTGGCTTGTATCATGGAGATTAATCCACTCTTGATCTCAAAGTTATTGTTTGCTACTGAAAGGGGGCACAATTCCAGCCCTTTGGTTGTGGATATTGGGTGCATCTCCTGCACCAATGTGCCTTGGTCTCTGCTCATGGATAGCTGGTTGCTCCATGATGTCTTGATCCTGTTGTTGTTGAACTACTCTTCTTTGCTTTTGTCTCAAACCCTTTTGTAGCCTGTGGATGTTGTCAATAGGCTGTTGAAGACTGTCCTTGCCTTTTGACCTTGTGTGCATCAACAAACTCGACTACAGACTCGAACAGGTACACGGTCGAGCGCAGGCTCGAGTGGGTGGTCGAGTCGACTAGGTAGTAGTGGCTATTTGGATCCGGCTTCTGACTCGATCAAGTGCTCGGTCGAGTGGTGGTCGAGTGGGTGGTCGAGTGGGTACCTGAAACTCAAGACAGCCAAGCAAAGGAAGATTCGAGTTCAGTAACTTCACAAGTGTTTAAACGAACTTAATCTTAGACTAATAATGATCCTAAATGTCACAAAACAACATAAAATGGGCAACATCGCCAAATTGAAACTGACTATTTTTGTGGTGTGGTGAATGATGAATGGAATGATGATTTATGAATGAATGGATGTCACGGTGTTTCAATTCCCCTTATGCAATTGTAGTATAAGAGGTGTCAATCCAATCTGAGTGTTTGTGAACAATTAAGATGTGCATATGAGACTAAGTCAAGCCAGATGTAAAGGATGTTTGTCACTAACAATCCTATAATGAAACTGCCAAGTGCAGAAAGCAAACTACAAGAACTAAGAACTAAATGCAAATGAAACAGAATGATTATAATAGCAAGAACAGAAATAGAAACTATGTTGATGAAGAACTAATGCAAGATAAGTAATGAACAGAAAGCTAAATGAATGCAACAGGAATAAAACAGGAATTAAACAGGACAATCACAAATCATAAACACAAGTTCTGGGGACAAACTCGAGCGGCACTCGACCGAGTGTAGGTCGAGTACAGGATCGAGCTAGACTAAACGTGAAAACAGAGCAACACAATAAAAACAGAGCAATGCAAAAACGAATCAAACAACAAGCAAACAATGATATTTAGACTAAGATATTAATAAACAAAGAAGGCCTTGAGGAGGGATTCATGGGCTGAACTAATCATTAAGGTTATCTAACTTGGTCAACAAATCTCAAGCAAACTTTGAGCTAATCTCTAGACATACTATTCTAAGGCATGTTTAATCCACTTTCATGGCAAAAAACAATCAAATCTATGCATTTCTAGACTTGTTCTCACAAAGTAAAGAATCTACACAAGCAGGCATTAAGCAATACATCTCAAACCAAACAAGACTTCTGATCTCTTAGCAAGCCTAATGGTAAGCTCTAGATCTAGCCTTATCTATGCTCCTTAAACATTGGTGTGATGCTAAGATGCTTGAAATCAAACCCTACCTTCTCAGATATAGGATCAGCATTAAGAACATCTAGCCTAGAAGAGATCTACAACAATCAAGCTTGACCAAATCAAATAAACCACAAGATCAACCCAGCCTAACCTATCCTCAAGGTCCTAAGCAAACTACTCACAAGAACACATGGTGAAATAAGTCAAAAACCCAGAAAATATTGAAACTTGCATCATTAGAAAGATGAAACAGAGATCTACAATATTGATGAAGAAATGAAACTCGAAATCTTAATATCTTGAAAGTTATGAAACCAACAAAATATAAGAATCTAGTCTTTCTTTCTTAAACAAGTACAAAATCTAAAAATAAAAGAAAGTGCAAAAGAAATAAATCTAAAAAAGGTAAAAACTAGGTTTTAGACTCTCTAAAAAGCTGCCCTCTTTGGTGGCTGCAGGTACAAGGGCCTTATATAGGAGATGAGGTGGAAGCCCTAAAAATACAAAAAGTCAAAGCAGTCAACGGCTCGGTCAACTCGCCCAGTGCTCGGTCGAGTGGCTGGTCGAGCTGGCTTCTCTCGTCCATTCTCCACTCGGTCGAGTCCTTCTCAGCACACGGTCGAGTGTCTGGTCGAGTGTGCGGTCGAGTTGGACTCTGGACCTTGATTCTTCAGCCTTAACTCTCTTGTTTTCTCCTCATGATTGCTTCACTTCACTTCAGCATTGCTTCTGAAACTGACTTTCTTTGTGGTGTGGTGAAAGAAAGATGTATGGAATGATGATGTATGGAATGAATAGAAGTCAGAGTGTTTCAATTCCCCTTATGCAGTTGCAGTATAAGAGGTGTCAATCCTATCTGAGTGATTGTGAACAATTAAGATGTGCATATGAGTCTAAGTCAAGCCAATTGTAAAGATTGTTTGTCACTAACAATCCTAAAATGAGATATGAAATGCAGAAAGTAAAAACAACTAGAACAAGATACTAAATGCAAACAGGACAGACAAATTAAAGCTATAATGAAACTAGAACAGAGATAGACACTATGCTAATGAACTAATGCAAGACAAGTAATGAACAGGAAACTACGTGAATGCAATGGAAATGAAACAGGAATGAAACAAGACAATCACAAATCAAAAACACAAGTTCTGGGGATGAACTCGAGCAGTACTCGACCGAGTGTAGGTCGAGTACGTGGTCGAGCTAGACTTAAACGTGAAAACAGAGCAACACAAGAAAAACAGAGCAATGCTAAAACTAATCAAACAACAAGCAAGCAATGATATTTAGACTAAGATTTCAATAAACAAAGAAGGCCTTGAGGAGGGATTCATGGGCTGAGCTAATCATTGTGGTTATCTAACTTGGTCAACAAATCTCAAGCAAACATTGAGCTGATCTCTAGACATACTATTCTAATACATGTTTAATCCACTCTCATGGCAAGAAACAATCAAACCTATGCATTTCTAGACTTGTTCTCACAAAGTAAAGAATCTACACAAGCAGGCATTAAGCAATACATCTCAAACCAAACAAGACTTCTTATCTCTTAGCAAGCCTAATGGTAAGCTCTAGATCTAGCCTTATCTATGCTCCTTAGATATTGGTGTGATGCTAAGATGCTTGAAATCAAACCCTACCTTCTCAGATATAGGATCAGCATTAAGATCATCTAGCCTAGAAGAGATCTACAACAATCAAGCTTGACCAAATCAAACAAACCACAAGATCAACCCAGCCTAACCCATCCTCAAGGTCCTAAGCAAACTACTCACAAGAACACATGGTGAAATATGTCAAAAACCCAGAAAATAATGAAACTTGCATCATTAGAAAGATGAAACAGAGATCTACAATATTGATGAAGGAATAAAACTCGAAATCTTAATACTTTGAAAGTTATGAAACAAACAAAATATAAGAATCTAGTCTTTCTCTCTCAAACAAGTACAAAATCTAAAAAATAAAAGAAAGTGCAAAAGGAATAATCTAAAAAAGGTAAAAACTAGGTTTTAGACTCTCTAAAAAGCTGGACTCTTTGGTGGCTGCAGGTACAAGGGCCTTATATAGGAGGTGAGGTGGAAGCCCTAAAAATACAAAAAGTCAAAGCAGTCAACGGCTCGGTCAACTCGACCAGTGCTCGGTCGAGTGGCTGGTCAAGCTTGCTTCTCTCGTGCATTCTCCACTCGGTCGAGTCCTTCTCAGTACACGGTCGAGTGGTGGTCGAGTGGTGCGGTCGAGTTGGACTCCGGACCTTGATTCTACAGCCTTAACTCTCTTGTTTTCTCCTCAGGATTGCTTCACATCTCCCCAACATTGCTTCCATGCTCCTTAAGCTCCAAAATCACCTGTTTATGCATGAAAAGATGCAAATGCAATGCAACTATACTCTAATGCATGATTAGTCCTAAAGCTACACAATAATGGCCTAAATAGATAGCAAAAGATGCAAAAGTTGTGAATAAACTAAGGGAAAACAAAGTAAAATATATGAACATCAACACCCCCAAACTTAGTTTTTGCTTGCCTTCAAGCAAATAATCAAGACAAAAGAAGGTAGGTGAGGTTTGAAAGTGGGATCTCAGCTCCTAAAGCTTGCAAATAGACTATCTAGAATCAATGTCCAAGTTACTAGTACTATGATGCAAGTTGAATGAGCTATACTTAAAGACTTTAGACAAGCATATCACAACATTTATTGATTTGAGCCTTAGACATCCACATGCATTCAAATCAACCATTTCCTTTAACATTCATTAATCAAGAACATGAATCAATTCTATGCAATGCTTAAACTCATTTGGCTTGGAAATAAAGGCTTTGAGACAATGATGGTCTCTTTTTAGAGTAGGGCTTATCAATACCAAGGTTCTCTCATGAAAATGGATTGAGCTTTAGAAGAATGCTAAAGGTAAGAACACCTAGACACTTACAAGAATAAAACCTTGTCTACCCAAAGGCTCCCAAAGTGTTTTATCCTAGCAATCTAAACCCAAATGATCCTAGTTCTACCCTTTAACTTCTTCTTTTCTTTTTCACCCTTTTCTCTTTTGGTTTTCAAGTCTTAGGAGATGTTTTTTATTTGATCTTTCTAGAGGGATGGGAGATTCTTACTTATTTGCTATGGTTCTCTTTTCTTCTTATTCTTAAGACATATAAGCACTTTGCTAGACTTTCCTTTTCTTTCTTTTCTTTTCTTTAATTAGAACCATTCTCAACATTTTTTTTTACTTCCCATCCTTTCACTAGACTTTTACTTAAACACATTCTCCTCTTAAAGACTCTACCCTCTTTTCTTTCTCTTTTTCCTCTTTTCTTTTCATAACAGCCAAGTCCCAAACCCAACAAGTGAACCACCTAGTCCTATCTAGTTTGTATGAACCGGCACACACACTTGTCCGTGTTGGGATTTATGAGACAAAGCTCACAAGAGAGGGTAGACAAACACTTGGTGAATGAATCCCCCTTTACCCACAACAAACTAACTCATTCTCAAGGGGGAGGAGAGAACATCAACTTGTGATGAACTCCCCATAAACAAGCTAGATAGAACCCAAATACTAGAGAGTAAGCGGATCCTAACTAGGAGAAGCACTAGTTTGAGACTTATCCTCTTCTAGTATCACAACACTTAGAGTTTGTGTACTTAGGAGAAGGAGGATTAAGAATCAGTAATCTAGGCTAAGTAAAGCAGTAAATAAGAAGAGTTTAGGTGGATTTGAGAAGAGAATAGGCTGCCTTAAGGGCAGCCCCTAACCGCTAATCCTAAACTCTCTACATTGTTAATATGAAACAAGAACACAAGTATAGAGAGGAAATCGGTTTCTCTTCTATTGAATAATATTGTGATGTTACATATGAGAGAATTACAGCTTAATATAGAGAAAACAAAGGCATAGAGCCGTTAGGCACACAAGGGATTCAAAGGAGAGATGAAAGGGACAGCTCCTTGTCTTTGGTTGACTCGCTATGCTTCCCAACCAAAGCCACACGTGATTTCCTTCCCTTCCATGCCTTGTGACCGTTAGATCTCCTTCCCTTATGGCCATTGGATCCTTCTTCCCTTCCTTGTGAGATATTTCCTTCTTCTTGGGCTTCTTCTTCTTATAAGGCCTTTGTTCTTCTTATATTGCACTTATGGCCTTGCTGACCACTCTCCTTGCTCTCACGGCCCACATGGCCTTATTGGCCACTCTTATTGTGCTCACGGCCTTACTGGCCGCTCCCACACCACTCATGGCCTTACCGGCCACACTTCTTGTACCAGCAGCCTTACCGGCCACTCTCTTCTTCCTTGTGCAGCTCGGCCTCACCGGCCTCACTCTCTCTTCTCCTTCATATATACTAATAGTACGGACGGGCCTGTACGGACGGGCCTGTACGGACGGGCCTGTACGGACGGGCCTGTACGGACGGGCCTGCTCTTCAATGTGTTCACGGCCTAACTGGCCGCTCTCCGGACATGGGTCCGTTCACGGACACGGTACATGGTACCGGACACGGACATGGCCTTACCGGCCTTTACATGGCCTTTCCGGCCTTTCTTCTCTTCTTCCAAGGTTCGGCCTTACCGGCCTCTCCTCTCTCCTCCTTGGTACATTCTAATACTCCCCCGCACGCTTGATCGGTGGGACACCATGGGGACCAAAGATCAAGGGTGGACTAGTGTCATCTACCTCATTAAAAACCTCAACAAAGAAAACCTCTTGGGATAAAACTTTGTTAAGGGAAAAAGAGTATAGACTCCACTATCCATGATGTCCCTTGACCTTGGTTTGCAAAGAACTAGCTCCCTTCTCTTCATGATTTGAACCGCTCCTACTCCTTAGCCCACCTTGCCTTTAGCACATTCCTTATGATCTCCATCCTTGCGCCTTTAGAATTTCTTTGAGGCTCTCATAGTCTCCTTTACCCCTTAAACAAGTGATAAAGAAGAAAAGAATAAGTGTTTGCTATGAGGAATATCAAAGAAAATTTCTAAAAGTGTGACAATTTAAGAGAACATATTAAAGACTAAAGACTAGTAATGAAACTAAGGTAATGAATTTATGAATTAAAATAGAGAAGAGTTTAGAGCACAGCCTTTATGGTGTTTTGATGGATAGGAGGGAGAGAGTTGATCACTGTTGCGGTTTGGAATTCCTCCTTGAGACCGCTCCTACTCTAACCATGGTTTTTAAACCTGGTCAGTTTTATTTGTCAGACTGACACATGCCCACTGAATCGGACATAACTTTCGAACGGCTGCTCGGATTGGTATGATTCCACTTCCACTGGCAAGATGACTCTGTGGTCTCGAACTTTAATGAAGAACGCGGAAGCCGAATCGCAGTGGAAGGGTTTCGTCCGAGTCGATCTTTGAGACGCTTCGGCTGAGCTTTAAGTAAAGACTTTTGCTTGTGGCCGAGCAGAATCTGTGAGGTACGGTCTGAAGTCACTTGATCTCCCCCGTAACCTTTACTTGATGATGGGCTGAAACCTCATCACCTCAGTTGAAGCCTTGTGCATCACCGTTCTTGTGCACATCCAATCAACAGTTGAAACCTTGTGCATCACCTTTCCTAAAGACCATTGTGCACATCCGATCAACAACTTGGCACTAACACACATGCTCTTGGACTGATTCATCACCTTCCACCAGCTTAACAAAGACTTGGTGGCCCTTGGTTCTAACTCCAGGCATTGTGCTGCGCTCTTACATGGCTATCTTGTAGCCTTCAACCTCGCCACTTCTTCTCCTTGAGATAGTGAGCGAGCTCCACACAATCTTCAATGCTGAAACTGAAACCAAAAATCAATGGAACAGATTCTAAACAAGAGATTGTTAGAGATTAGAGTATAGAGAATATTACTGAAATTAAATAGAGAATTTAGAGAATTAATAAGAGTATATATGGAGAATAGAAAGTGAGAGTATAAGGGAGAGTATTGGCGGTAGTATAAGATGAATGGAGAGTAGAATAGAGAATCTGCTCAAGAGTTCTTATGGACAGAGTTTAACTCTGTTTTCTTGAGTTGAACGAAGCTTTGACAGCCAAGAACATCCAAGAAGACAATCTCTTTTGGTGCTTTAATGGCTGAAACACAATGGACCTTATGGAAAATTAGTTTCTCCAAAGGTTTAACAACAAAACTCCTTGTAGAATCACTTAAACAAGTGTTCTTCAAGAGATTAAGGCTTTAGATCCACGAAGATAACATATAGAAGATGTTTTTCGTGGTCCCAAGCAAAGAAGAAACAACAAAAGCCTTTGGAACAGCCTATTGTCCAACGGTTAAAAGAATGCATCTTGGACCAACTTGAATCTATTTGACCAAGCGGGCTCTACATGCTAAAATAAAGTCTCTCTCTTCCTCAAACTCGAACCTGGACACACCATATGACCAGAAACAAAGCTTTCTCAACCTTGAGAAGAAGAAGAAGCGATTTAGTAATTAAGCCTTTAAAGGAAATTTAACAAAAGCAAAATTAAACCTTTAGAGGAAAATTAACTAAATCCTAAGAGAACTAAATCCTAAGAATTTCGTGGCTCATACAAGCACACAAGAACCGTGAATCCTCACCATGAACAACACAATTTGCTCAATGGTTCATCACTTCCCACACATCCCAAAATAAACAAAGCTATTACCAAATCGGTAAAGCTTAAGGATGGGGCTTGTAAAATCGATTTCTTTCCACACACTTGGTCTACAAATTCTAACAAGACAAGAGACCAAGCTTACTCAACAATGAGCTGCTAGAGAATCGATTTAATCAACAAAAGCAAAATTAAAGCTTTAAAGAAACTAAGCTAAGCGATTTAACACCTAAGCAAAGTCTAAAACTTTAACTAAGCTAACTCCTAAGAAAACGACTTTGAGAATGAGTTTAAATCACCAAGAACAGAACCTGCTCTGATACCATGTTGGGATTTATGAGACAAAGCTCACAAGAGAGGGTAGACAAACACTTGGTGAATGAATCCCCCTTTACCCACAACAAACTAACTCATTCTCAAGGGGGAGGAGAGAACATCAACTTGTGATGAACTCCCCATAAACAAGCTAGATAGAACCCAAATACTAGAGAGTAAGCGGATCCTAACTAGGAGAAGCACTAGTTTGAGACTTATCCTCTTCTAGTATCACAACACTTAGAGTTTGTGTACTTAGGAGAAGGAGGATTAAGAATCAGTAATCTAGGCTAAGTAAAGCAGTAAATAAGAAGAGTTTAGGTGGATTTGAGAAGAGAATAGGCTGCCTTAAGGGCAGCCCCTAACCGCTAATCCTAAACTCTCTACATTGTTAATATGAAACAAGAACACAAGTATAGAGAGGAAATCGGTTTCTCTTCTATTGAATAATATTGTGATGTTACATATGAGAGAATTACAGCTTAATATAGAGAAAACAAAGGCATAGAGCCGTTAGGCACACAAGGGATTCAAAGGAGAGATGAAAGGGACAGCTCCTTGTCTTTGGTTGACTCGCTATGCTTCCCAACCAAAGCCACACGTGATTTCCTTCCCTTCCATGCCTTGTGACCGTTAGATCTCCTTCCCTTATGGCCATTGGATCCTTCTTCCCTTCCTTGTGAGATATTTCCTTCTTCTTGGGCTTCTTCTTCTTATAAGGCCTTTGTTCTTCTTATATTGCACTTATGGCCTTGCTGACCACTCTCCTTGCTCTCACGGCCCACATGGCCTTATTGGCCACTCTTATTGTGCTCACGGCCTTACTGGCCGCTCCCACACCACTCATGGCCTTACCGGCCACACTTCTTGTACCAGCAGCCTTACCGGCCACTCTCTTCTTCCTTGTGCAGCTCGGCCTCACCGGCCTCACTCTCTCTTCTCCTTCATATATACTAATAGTACGGACGGGCCTGTACGGACGGGCCTGTACGGACGGGCCTGTACGGACGGGCCTGTACGGACGGGCCTGCTCTTCAATGTGTTCACGGCCTAACTGGCCGCTCTCCGGACATGGGTCCGTTCACGGACACGGTACATGGTACCGGACACGGACATGGCCTTACCGGCCTTTACATGGCCTTTCCGGCCTTTCTTCTCTTCTTCCAAGGTTCGGCCTTACCGGCCTCTCCTCTCTCCTCCTTGGTACATTCTAATAGTCCGTACGACCGTACGGACGTCCGTACGACCAACCAACGGGCCATCCTCAAATAGAAGTCTTCATGAGCCCAATCCACCAAAGAGATCCTCCAACGGTCGCCATTCATCTCGATCCTTCCTTTGTAGCCGTTGGAGCAAGTTGCAAGAGAGAAGAGGAGATCACATGTTAGAATAAGGAGATGTCGCTTTCTCCTCATATTAGTGTGCATAGGATCCTAAGAGAATATCCTATTTGTATATGTCTTTAAATAGTTTGTAAGTATCATACTAATAGAGGTAAGAAAAGAGTTTATTCTCTTTCTCCAACACTCTCTCTCTCAATCGTTCACTCTCCTCACTCCTTACACGATTTCACTCTCTTTCATACTCTCTTCCATAATCTCTTGATTACTCTACTCTCAAACTTACATGGTATCAGAGCAGATTTGATTCTGTTCTTGCCTCAAATCTCCATCACTCCCTTCCGCATTCTCTTTCTTGTTCTTGAAATTTCTTGTTCTTGAATCTTCTTTCTTTAACCGTTGGACAATAGCTTTAACCAACGGTCTCTTCATCCTTTTCCATGGAAACTACCAAAACTCTCATTGTTCCAGTTACTCTCAAGGGAGAGAATTACTTACTGTGGGCTAGAACCACAAAGACAGCCCTATGCGGCCGAGGACTTTGGTCCCATGTTGAGACAAGCGAAGCTCCTAGTGGCGAGACCACCAAAGACGGCAAGGATCTTGTCGATGAGAAGAACAAGTGGTTTCAAGAAGATCAGGGAGTCCTAGCTATCATTCAAAACTCCCTAGATGCACCTATACTTGAAGCTTACTCTTATTGCGAGACAGCAAAAGACTTGTGGGACACTCTCAAGAATGTTTTTGGGAATGTTACAAATGTAAACCGAATTTTTGAGATTAAGAGGGCCATCAACAACCTCAACCAAGAAGACATGGAGTTCACCAAGCACTTTGGGAAGTTTAGGTCCCTTTGGGCTGAACTAGAGATGCTCCGGCCGGCGACTATAGATCCGGCCATTCTGAATGAGAGGCGTGAACAAGATAAGGTGTTCGGCCTTCTCTTGACCTTGAACCCCTCCTACAATGACCTTATCAAGCATATTCTACGGTCGGACAAGCTCCCTAGCCTTGATGATGTCTGTAACCAAATTCAAAAGGAGCATGGCTCCATGGGATTGTTTGGCGGCAAGGGAGAACTTGTGACCGCTAACAAAGCTGAGACGGCATCAGCAAACAAGGGCTACTACAAGCCGGAGGACAAGAACAACCCGCCATTTTGTGAGCATTGTAAGAAGCTTGGTCACTTCAAGAGCCGCTGCTGGATTCTACACCCTCATCTAGCACCACCGCCGGGTACCATCCGAGGTGGACGACCAAACCGCGGAGGACCACCGAGAGCTCATCAAGCAGTAGCCATGGGGGAGTCAATCTCTGAGCAGCCTCAACAAGTGACCAGTGGAACTGCTCTTGCTGCAGCATCGTCCGAGCTGGTAAGGCGGTCCGACCTTGATGCGCTCATCAAAGCCATCAAAGAGGCCACCGGTAAGGCGTTTCTTGCCTCAAACAAAATTAAACCCCTCATAGTTGATTCTGGTGCATCCCATCACATGATTAGTGATTCTAGGCTAATTAGTGATATTAAACCTGCTAATGGTAATGTAATAATAGCAAATGGTGAGAAAGTACCAGTTAAAGGCATAGGAAACTTGAAACTATTTGATAAGGAGACTAAGGCATTTTATATGCCAAACTTTACTTCTAACTTGCTATCAGTTAAGAGAGCCACTACTGATTTAAATTGTTATGCTATATTTGGTCCTAACAATGTTCATTTTCAGGATATTGAGACAAGTAAGGTTCTTGGTCAAGGAGGATCCAAGGATGACCTCTATGTGCTTGAGGACTTGAACTTATCTTCTAATGCATCTTGTTTTAATTCGGTTATTATGAAACCTAGTGATTCTATTTTACATGCTAGGCTAGGACACCCTCACACAAGAGCTTTATCCTTAATATTTCCTAATGTTTCTTTTCAAAATGATGAGTGTGAGGCTTGTATTCTTGGTAAACATTGCAAGGCTGTTTTCCCTAAATCTATTACTATTTATGAAAAATGTTTTGATTTAATTCATTCTGATGTTTGGACATCTCCTTGCTTATCTAGAGATAATCAAAAGTATTTTGTGACTTTTATTGATGAAAAATCAAAATATACTTGGATAACTTTGCTTCCCTCTAAGGATAGAGTCCTTGAGGCCTTTACTAATTTTCAAAATTATGTCACTAACCACTTTCATGCCAAGATTAAAATTTTGAGATCAGATAATGGTGGAGAGTACACAAGCCATGCCTTTAAACAATATCTAGCCAAACATGGAATTCTTCATCAAACTAGCTGTCCTTACACACCACAACAAAATGGAGTGGCTGAGAGAAAGAATAGGCATCTCATGGAAGTAGCAAGGTCTATGATGTTTCACACAAGGGTTCCAAAGAGGTTTTGGGGAGATGCTGTGCTAGCCGCTTGTTATCTTATTAACCGCACACCAACAAAGATCCTAAAGGATGTGTCTCCATTTGAGGTATTAACGAATGACAAACCTACATTTGATCACTTACGAGTGTTTGGTTGTGTGTGCTATGTGTTGCGACCAGGTGAGCTAAGAGACAAGCTTGATGCAAAGAGTACAAAGGCTATGTTTCTTGGCTACTCTACCACACAAAAGGGGTATAAGTGCTATGACCCTACAACAAGGAGGGTTCTAGTATCTCGTGATGTCAAGTTCATGGAGACACAAGGCTTTTACGATGAGAAGAATTGGGATGAGCTCCGTAACCTATCTGATTCACCATCTGATCGGACGCGCAACCTCCGAGTAATCCTTGAGCGACTAGGTCTTGAAAACGATCGGATCACTACTGAGTCAGCCAGACCAGCATCACCAGAACAACCTGAGCCATCTACTGAGCCTGAGCCTGCTACACATGCCGATGACCATACTGAGCAGCATGAGGAAGCACCCGAGTCACTCGCGGACAACACGGCCGAAACAACCGAGGGGACGGCTGAACAGCTTGAGGAGATCATTACTCCAGGACGAGCCAACTCCGAAGCTGGGGCTATAGTTCCTCTTCGGCGCAGCCAACGTATCAAGTATCCTCCTAGTCATTGGAAGAACACCCGTGTGTACTACAACAACATGGCCGTTGCTCATCCGATTCAGGCCGTGTGCACCTTGGCTCATTTTCCGATAGAGCATCAAGTGTTTCTTGGCCATATTGATGAGGATTGGATCCCCAAGACCTATGATGAGGCTAAGCAGCACAAAGTATGGAGAGATGCAGTGGATGCCGAGAATACGGCCATGGTGCAAAATCATACATGGGACGAGGCTGACTTACCCAAGGGCAAGAAGGCTGTCACCTCTCGGTATATCTTCACAATCAAATATAAGAGCAATGGGGAGATTGAACGCCACAAAGCCCGCCTAGTCGCACGAGGTTTCACGCAAACGTATGGGGAGGACTATCTTGATACGTTTGCTCCGGTGGCTAAGCTTCACACGGTTCGAGTTGTACTCTCTCTCGCCACCAACCTCGACTGGGAACTTTGGCAAATGGACGTGAAGAACGCCTTCTTGCAAGGAGAACTGGAGGATGAAGTGTATATGCGACCACCACCGGGTTTGGAGGATACTATTGGTCCGGGAAAGGTCTTGAAACTCAACAAAGCTATCTATGGCTTGAAGCAGTCACCAAGGGCTTGGTATCACAAGCTTAGCACCACACTTCTTGACAAAGGCTTTCGCAAATCCGAAGCTGACCACACCTTGTTCACCTTACCAAGCGCCAAAGGTATAGTAGTCATTCTAGTGTATGTTGATGATATCATCATCACTGGAAGTGACTCGGTAGGTATTCAAGACTCTAAAACATTCTTGAAATCAGTTTTTGATATTAAAGATCTTGGAGAGTTGAAATACTTTCTTGGGATAGAAGTTTATAGATCAAATGAAGGGTTATTGTTATCTCAAAGAAAGTATGCACTAGACTTATTGAGTGAAACAGGAAAACTAGGAGCTAAGGCAGTAACAACGCCCCTAGAAGAGAATTACAAGGATGGAGGACAGGGGGAGCTTGACACCGCTCCATTCGAGGACGGTAGCCTCTACCGGCGGCTAGTCGGTAAGCTCATTTATTTAACTATCACACGGCCTGACATTTGCTTTGCCGTGAACCAGGTAAGCCAGCATATGAAGAACCCCACCGTGCACCATTGGAACATGCTGACACGGATCCTCAAGTACATCAAGGGCTCACCCGGCCAAGGCATATGGATGGGACGCAACAAGAGCACCGAGTTGGTAGGCTACTGCGACGCTGACTATGCCGGAGATCGTGGGGACCGACGCTCAACCACAGGCTATTGCACGTTCCTTGGAGGGAACCTGGTCACATGGAAGAGCAAGAAGCAAAAGGTCGTCTCACTCTCAAGTGCCGAATCCGAGTATAGAGCTATGAGGAAGCTAACGACGGAGCTAATGTGGCTGAAGATGTTACTCAAGGATCTTGGAATAGAATCAACAAAGCCGATCACCATGCACTGTGATAACGAAGCAGCCATTCATATAGCAACCAATTCAGTGTTCCATGAGCGGACCAAGCACATTGAAGTGGATTGCCATAAGGTCCGAGAACAAATCAAGCTTGGAGTTGTCTTACCTTGCCATACCGAAAGCAAAGAACAACTTGCAGACGTCCTGACTAAAGCTGCGAGCCCCCAAGTGTGTGAATACATCCATCCTAAGCTTGGCCTCCTAAACCTCACTCGGCCATGACTTGCTTTGTTTTGGCGCCTACACTCTTTTTCCCTTAAGTATAGTTTTCCCAAGAGGTTTTTCTATACTAAGGTTTTTAATGAGGTGGGTGCCTATGTTGTCAAGCTTGACTAGTTCCCCAAGTCAAGCTTGAGGGGGAGTATGAACCGGCACACACACTTGTCCGTACGACCGTACGGACGTCCGTACGACCAACCAACGGGCCATCCTCAAATAGAAGTCTTCATGAGCCCAATCCACCAAAGAGATCCTCCAACGGTCGCCATTCATCTCGATCCTTCCTTTGTAGCCGTTGGAGCAAGTTGCAAGAGAGAAGAGGAGATCACATGTTAGAATAAGGAGATGTCGCTTTCTCCTCATATTAGTGTGCATAGGATCCTAAGAGAATATCCTATTTGTATATGTCTTTAAATAGTTTGTAAGTATCATACTAATAGAGGTAAGAAAAGAGTTTATTCTCTTTCTCCAACACTCTCTCTCTCAATCGTTCACTCTCCTCACTCCTTACACGATTTCACTCTCTTTCATACTCTCTTCCATAATCTCTTGATTACTCTACTCTCAAACTTACAGTTTGAAAAATGCAAACTAGAACTACACAAGGCTTTACTCTTGTCAGTTCAAACCTAACACTTTCTACCAAGCTCAATCCCAAAAATAGGCCTCACACACACAAGAATAAACATGGCTTGAAAGACGGTTTGGTTTAGGGGTAGGGGAACTGATTCCTAATGAGGAAATCAGCTACTTGGATCAACAAGAGTGGTAAAAAGGAAGAAGAAGATCCAAATATGTATATGGTATCCATGAGTTTAAAGCAATGCACACATTGATAATTGAAGGTCAATATTAGGTTCTTATAAATAGGAAATGGTTTCAAATCTCAACATGCTTCAATTTAGACCAAATGCAATGTAGGAATTCAAGACTTGGTTCAATCTTATGCTTCTAACCACTCAACTAGCATCAAAGTACTATTAACTTGGGCATTGATCCTAGTCTAGTGAATAAACAAGCTAACAAGGGAATACTCATCATAGATCCCTAATGCAAATACTATACAATCCTATATGAAACATGCTAAACAAGATCCTAATATGCAATGCAAACTACATGAACACTCTTTTTTTTTTTAATAAAGATTTTTTTCAAAATTTTTCAAATTTTTAGGGTTTTTCTATGCCTTAGATGATATGCAAATACTAATATGATGATGCTAAAAATTTGAAATAAGAATCACAAAACACAATGTCAAATGCTATCTCAAACCCTCCCCCAAACTTAAATCACACAGTCCCTGTGTGAAAGAAATTTGATTGAGGATTCAAGATGAAAAACAAAAAAAAACAAAACACAATGTCAAATGCAATGATATTTACAAGTGAAGGTGATAGTGGTACCTTAGGGATTGTGGAAGTAGTTGTCCACATCCATCTGCATGCTGTCATAGGAGTAGTTGGGGTCTTGTTGATGACTTGGAGGTGGAGATTGGGGCAGCTCGACGATGGGAATCGACCGGGACTCGGTCGAGTACATGCTCGAGTGGGGGGGTCGAGCTGGACCACGAGTCTTCTTTTCCTCTTTTATCTGGTCTCCCTTCCTTCCCTGATCATGAAAATACCAAAACAAAAATCAAATTACCAAAAACCTTAAACAATATGTACATGGATACCTTAGGGACTTCCTCCCTAGTGAGCTTGTTTAAAGTCACTAAGCTTGACTTTTGATGTCCTTTTTAGACTTGGTTTAGATACCAAGGAGGTGATGAAATCCTCCCTGGAACCTCTTGATCACTGTGAAGTTGATCCTTGATCTCCTCACCCTTAACACACAAACCATATTTCTTCTTGATTTTGAGCCTTGGTCTTGCTTTCCTTAAAGACCTCTTGTTCAGCTTAACTTGGAGATCCTCAACCATACTAGTCAACTCTTGAACTGACCTCTTAAGCTTTTCCACAGAATCATCTTGAAAGGAGAGCTTAGCCTTTGGAGTTGCTTCACCACTTAAGCCTTCTTGACCTCCTTTGTCCTTGATAGTAAAAGGTTGATCATTGATGGAGGGCAGATTGGTTGGGTTATAGATGTCAAATTTCATGGTTATATCTTCAGCAATGTTCAAGGTCACAAGACCCTCTTTGACATCAATAACTGCTCCAACAGTGGCTAAGAATGGCCTTCCAATAATGATTGGATCTTCAGGTTCCTTGTTCATCTCCAACACCACAAAATCAGTGTGAACCCTTGCCTTCCCTATCTTGACTGGGACATTCTCCAACCTTCCAACTATCTCCTTGTTTGACCCATCAGCTAGGCATATATGAAGGTTGGTGGATTTGAAATCAGTTCTCCCAAGCTTTTGTGCTATGGAGTATGGCATCACACTTGTTGAAGCTCCCAAATCACAAAGGCATTGGTTGTAGTGGAGGTAACTGATTGTGCAAGGCAGATAAATGGTCCTGGATCCTTAAGCTTGATTGGAATGATAACTCCTCCAAGGTCCTCAAGATCCTTCTCATCTTGAGCTTCAGCCTTCTTCTTTGACAAGTCAAGCAAAAAATCTTTGTAGAGAGGATATGGATCATACTGTTCCAAGGCAGGTCCTCTCTCTTCTTCTTGGTAAGCAATGGTGATCTCTTGTATGGCCATCACTTCTTCTTCTTTCTCAATCACAACCACTTCCTTCAAAACCTTCTCTTCCTCTTGTTGCTTAGCCATCATCTCCTTTCTCTCAATGATTTCCCTAAGCTCCTTAATCTTTTGTGCTTTGAAACGTCCTGGGAATGGAAGAGGTGGCTTATAGGCAGGAGGAATGTACTTAGCAGGCTTGGCAGCTTCTGAGTCTGCAACTCGATCGACCACTCGAGCATGCACTCGGTCGAGTGGCTGTTCGAGTATCTGGTCGAGTGCAATAGTGGACTCCAGTTGCTTTGCACAAACGTCACTTGGGGCTTCAGTAACTAATGAATTCCCCCAAACTTGGACTTCACTGTCCTCAGTGACTTCCTCATCAGAGATATGAATGGCTTTTGCAGTGAACTCCCTTGGATTTTGAACAGCTTTTCCAGGGAGTTGGTTGGGTTTAGGAGCTGAAGTAGAGACAATGTTACTCTCCATATACTTCACTCTGGAGTTGAGACCTTCAAACTTCATGTTCAGATCATTGTACTGTGATGTGAGCCTTTGATTCAATTCAGCAAACTGTTTGGCTTCCTCAATCTTGCCTTGTGTTTGCCCAATTAACAATTGTTGCATCATTGCTCTTAAGTCTTGTTCCTGGCCTTGGTTAGTCTGAAACCCTGGTGGGGGACACAATTGGGGCTGGAACACTTGTTGCTGCTGCTTGGGTGCATAGTTGTGCTGTTGTTGAGGCTGAGGAGGTGGATAGATTTGGTCTTGAGGGTTGGCCACATTGGTGCTCCTATAAGAGAGATTGTTGTTTTTGAAAACTCCTTGGTTGTAGCCTTTGAATCCTCCATGGTTTTGCATGTAGCATAGCTCAGCAAATTCAGGCTCCTTCTCTTGAACTGTAGCTTCTTCTTCACCAATGAAGTGAATGGACTTTTGTTGGCTAAGAAGGATCTTGTCAAGCTTCTCATTGATCATCTTCAAGTCCTTCTTGTATTTGTCTTCCTGATCAGTGGAGGGGATCCTCATGGTTCTATCATAATCTTCATTATAATTACCATCTGACTGAGCAAGGTTCTCAACCAATTCCCATCCTTCTTCCACATTCTTGTTGAGGAAGTTGCCATTTGAAGCTGTATCAAGAAGCATTCTTATCTTGGGAAGCAATCCTCTATACAAAGTGATTAGAAGGGACTCATTGCTGAAGCCATGGTGAGGACACTGAGTTTGGAATCCTTTAAACCTCTCCCAAGCTTCACAAAAGCTCTCATTATTCCTTTGAGTAAACCCAGAAATTTCATTCCTCAATCTAGCAGTCCTTGCATTGGAGAAGAACTTGGCCAGAAAAGCTTTCTTGCATGCATCCCATGTGGTAATAGCTCCAGTAGGAAGAGTCTTCTCCCATAGATGAGGTTTGTCTCCAAGGGAAAATGGGAATAGCCTTAACTTGAAGCCATCTTCACTTACTCCATTGATTTTTGTGAGTCCACATATTCTGTCAAACTCATCAAGGTGATCTAGAGGATCCTCCATTGGCAACCCATGAAATTTGTTGGCTTGTATCATGGAGATTAATCCACTCTTGATCTCAAAGTTATTGTTTGCTACTGAAAGGGGGCACAATTCCAGCCCTTTGGTTGTGGATATTGGGTGCATCTCCTGCACCAATGTGCCTTGGTCTCTGCTCATGGATAGCTGGTTGCTCCATGATGTCTTGATCCTGTTGTTGTTGAACTACTCTTCTTTGCTTTTGTCTCAAACCCTTTTGTAGCCTGTGGATGTTGTCAATAGGCTGTTGAAGACTGTCCTTGCCTTTTGACCTTGTGTGCATCAACAAACTCGACTACAGACTCGAACAGGTACACGGTCGAGCGCAGGCTCGAGTGGGTGGTCGAGTCGACTAGGTAGTAGTGGCTATTTGGATCCGGCTTCTGACTCGATCAAGTGCTCGGTCGAGTGGTGGTCGAGTGGGTGGTCGAGTGGGTACCTGAAACTCAAGACAGCCAAGCAAAGGAAGATTCGAGTTCAGTAACTTCACAAGTGTTTAAACGAACTTAATCTTAGACTAATAATGATCCTAAATGTCACAAAACAACATAAAATGGGCAACATCGCCAAATTGAAACTGACTATTTTTGTGGTGTGGTGAATGATGAATGGAATGATGATTTATGAATGAATGGATGTCACGGTGTTTCAATTCCCCTTATGCAATTGTAGTATAAGAGGTGTCAATCCAATCTGAGTGTTTGTGAACAATTAAGATGTGCATATGAGACTAAGTCAAGCCAGATGTAAAGGATGTTTGTCACTAACAATCCTATAATGAAACTGCCAAGTGCAGAAAGCAAACTACAAGAACTAAGAACTAAATGCAAATGAAACAGAATGATTATAATAGCAAGAACAGAAATAGAAACTATGTTGATGAAGAACTAATGCAAGATAAGTAATGAACAGAAAGCTAAATGAATGCAACAGGAATAAAACAGGAATTAAACAGGACAATCACAAATCATAAACACAAGTTCTGGGGACGAACTCGAGCGGCACTCGACCGAGTGTAGGTCGAGTACAGGGTCGAGCTAGACTAAACGTGAAAACAGAGCAATGCAAAAACGAATCAAACAACAAGCAAACAATGATATTTAGACTAACATATTAATAAACAAAGAAGGCCTTGAGAAGGGATTCATGGGTTGAACTAATCATTGTGGTTATCTAACTTGCTCAACAAATCTCAAGCAAACTTTGAGCTAATCTCTAGACATACTATTCTAAGACATGTTTAATCCACTCTCATGGCAAGAAACAATCAAACCTATGCATTTCTAGACTTGTTCTCACAAAGTAAAGAATCTACACAAGCAGACATTAAGCAATAAATCTCAAACCAAACAAGACTTCTAATCTCTTAGCAAGCCTAATGGTAAGCTCTAGATCTAGCCTTATCTATGCTCCTTAAACATTGGTGTGATGCTAAGATGCTTGAAATCAAACCCTACCTTCTCAGATATAGGATCAGCATTAAGAACATCTAGCCTAGAAGAGATCTACAACAATCAAGCTTGACCAAATCAAATAAACCACAAGATCAACCCAGCCTAACCCATCCTCAAGGTCCTAAGCAAACTACTCACAAGAACACATGGTGAAATAAGTCAAAAACCCAGAAAATATTGAAACTTGCATCATTAGAAAGATGAAACAGAGATCTACAATATTGATGAAGAAATGAAACTCGAAATCTTAATATCTTGAAAGTTATGAAACCAACAAAATACAAGAATCTAGTCTTTCTTTCTTAAACAAGTACAAAATCTAAAAATAAAAGAAAATGCAAAAGGAATAAATCTAAAAAAGGTAAAAACTAGGTTTTAGACTCTCTAAAAAGCTACCCTCTTTGGTGGCTGCAGGTACAAGGGCCTTATATAGGAGATGAGGTGGAAGCCCTAAAAATACAAAAAGTCAAAGCAGTCAACGGCTCGGTCAACTCGACCAGTGCTCGGTTGAGTGGCTGGTCGAGCTGGCTTCTCTCGTGCATTCTCCACTTGGTCGAGTCCTTCTCAGCACACGGTCGAGTGTCTGGTCGAGTGTGCGGTCGAGTTGGACTCTGGACCTTGATTCTTCAGCCTTAACTCTCTTGTTTTCTCCTCATGATTGCTTCACTTCTCTTCAGCATTGCTTCCATGCTCCTTAAGCTCCAAAATCACCTGTTTATGCATGAAAAGATGCAAATGCAATGCAACTATACTCTAATGCATGATTAGTCCTAAAGCTACACAATAATGGCCTAAATGGATAGCAAAAGATGCAAAAGTTGTGAATAAACTAAGGGAAAACAAGGTAAAATATATGAACATCACTTAGGAGAATCTTGTCAAGCTTCTCATTGACCATCTTTAAATCCTGCTTGTATTTGTCGTCTTGATCAGTGGAGGGGATCCTTATGGTTCTATCATAATCTTCATTATAATTACCATCTGACTGAGCAAAGTTCTCAACCAATTCCCATCCTTCTTCCACATTCTTGTTGAGGAAGTTGCCATTTGAAGCTGTATCAAGAAGCATTCTAATCTTGGGTAGAACTCCTCTGTACAAAGTGCTGAGCAAAGACTCATTGTTGAATCCATGGTGGGGACACTGAGTTTGGAATCCTTTAAACCTCTCCTAAGCTTCACAAAAACTCTCATTATTACTTTGAGCAAACCCAGAAATTTCATTCCTCAACCTAGCAGTCCTTGCATTGGAGAAGAACTTGGCCAGAAAAGCTTTCTTGCATGCATCCCATGTGGTTATTGCTCCACTAGGAAGAGTCTTCTCCCAGAGATGAGCTTTGTCTCCAAGGGAAATGGGAATAGCCTTAACTTAAAGCCATCTTCACTTACTCTATTGATCTTTGTGAGTCCACATATCCTGTCAAACTCATCAAGGTGATCTAGAAGATCCTCCATTGGCAACCCATGAAATTTGTTGGCTTGTATCATGGAGATCAATCCACTCTTGATTTCATTATTATTATTGGCAACTGCAGGAGGCACAATACCAGCTCTTTGGTTGTGTGTGTTAGGTGCATCCCCAGCACCAATGTTTCTAGGTCTATGATCATGGTTATCTTGCTGCTCCATGACTACTTGTTCTTCTTGTTCTTGAACTACTCTTCTTTGCTTATGTCTCAAATCCTTTTGTAGCCTGTGGTTGTTGTCAATAGGCCTTTGAAGATTGTCTTTGCCTTTTGACCTTGTGTGCATCAACAAACTCGAGTATAGACTCGAACATGTACACGGTCGAGCGCAGGCTCGAGTGGGTGGTCGAGTCGACATGGAAGCTATGTCTATTTGTATCCGGCTTCTGACTCGATCAAGTGCTCGATCACTACTCGGTCGAGTGGTGGTCGAGTGGGTACCTGAAACTCAAGACAGCCAAGCAAAAGAAGATTCGAGTTCAGTAACTTCACAAGTGTATAAACGAACTTAATCTTTGATTAATAATGATCCTAAATGTCACAAAATAAACTCAAATGGGCAACGACGCCAAATTGAAACACATATATTTGGTATGGTGGTGATGAATGATGTATGGAATGATGACTTATGAATGAATGGATGGCAGGGTGTTTCAATTCCCCTTATGTTGTTGTAATATAAGAAGTGTCAATCCAATCTGAGTGTTTGTGAATAATCAAGATGTGCATATGAGTCTAAGTCAAGCCAGATGTAAAGGATGTTTGTCACTAACAATCCTATTATGAAATGTTAATTGCAGAAAGTAAAACTACAAGAGCTAGGAGCTAAATGCAAATGGAACAGAATGATTATGACAATTATGAAGCTAAAACAGAAATAGAAACTATGGTAATGCAAGTATTGAACTAATGCAGGTAAGTAATGAACAAGATACTAAATGAATGCAACAGAAATACAACTAGAATGAAACAGGACAAACACAAATCATAAACACAAGTTCTGGGTTGGAACTCGAGCAAGCACTCGATCGAGTGTAGATCGAGTGCAGGGTCGAGCTGGACAAATACGCAAAATAGAGCAACACAAGAAAAACAGAGCAATACCAAAACGAATCAAACAACGATCAAACAACAGGATTTAAGCTAAGAAATCAATAAACAAGGAAGGTCTTGAGGAGGGATTCATGGGCTGGACTAATGATTGAGGTCAACTAACTTGGTCAACAAATCTCAAACAACTTGAGGTAATCTCTAGACATATATTTTTAAGACTTTTTTAATCCACTCTCATGGCAAGAAACAATCAAACTCATGCATCTGTAGACTTTTTCTCACAAAGTAAAGAATCTACACAAGTAGGCATTAACCAATATGTCAAAAATAAAACAAGACTTCTAATCTCTTAGCAAGCCTAATGATAGTCTCTAGATCTAGCCTTATCTATGCTCCTTAGACATTGGTGTGATGCTAAGATGCTTGAAATCAGATTCTACCCTCTCAGTTATAGGCTCCAAAATCACCTTTTTATGCAAGAAAAAATGCAAATGCAATGCAACTATACTCTAATGCAAGAACAATCCTAAAACTATGCAATAATGGTCAAAAAGGATATCAAAGGATGTAAAAGATGTGAATATATTAAGGGAAAACAGGGTGAAATATATGAACATCACCTAGAAACAGTAACAAAGCTGTTTACTGCTTAGAACAACGTTTTCTCGGTTTTAGCCTGTTTTAGGACAAAATAGGTAAAAGTGGTGTCTAAACACTCCAAATTCAACCCGAACTCTTATAATTAGTCAAATGCATTGGATTGTTACATATTTTGACCCTAGAAAGAGTAAAATAGCGGTTTACTGCTTCAAATCAATGTTTTCTCTCGGTTTTAGCCTGTTTTCTCGGTCTAAGCCTGTTTTGGGATAAAACGGGTTTAAGTGTTGTCTAAACACTCCAAATTCATCCTGAACTCTTACAACTAGTCAAATGCATTGGATTGTCACACATTCTGACCCTAGAAACAGAAACAAAGCTGTTTACTGCTTAGAATCAATGTTTTCTCGGTTTTAGCCTGTTTTGGGACAAAATGGCTAAAAGTGGTGTCTAAACACTCCAAATTCAACCTTAACTCTTATAATTAGTCCAATACATTGGATTGATGCATATTATGACCCTAGAAAGAGTAACATAGCTGTTTACGGCTTTGAATCAATGTTTTCTCACAGTTTTACCCTGTTTCCTTGGTTTAAGCCTGTTTTGGGATAAAACGGGTTTTAGTGTTGTCTAAACACTCGAAATTCATCCCGAAATCTTAGAACTAGTCAATGCATTGGATTTTTACACATTCTGACCCTTAGAAATAGTAACAAATCTGGTTACTGCTTAGAATCAATGATTTCTTGGTTTTAGCCTGTTTCGGGACAAAATGGGTAAAAGTGGTGTCTAAAAACTCCAAATTCAACCTGAACTCTTATAATTAGTCAGATACATTGGATTGATACATATTATGACCCTAGAAAGAGTAATATAGCGGTTCAGTGCTTTGAATCAATGTTTCCTCTCGGTTTTAGCTTGTTTTCTCGGTTTATGCCAGTTTTGGGATAAAACGGGTTTAAGTGTTCTCTAAACACTCCAAATTCATCCCGATGATGTGATCATGGACGGAGTTAAGGAGGATGAGCTTGTAGCTGTGCTTGAACATGAGGAAAGTGTAGCTGAGCTTAAACCAGAGGAGCTTGTAGCTGAGGAACCATTGCTTGTACCTGAAAGACCAATGACTAGAGCAAAAGCTAAGAAGCTAGAGGATGCACTAAATGGGCTTATTCAAGATCTTATGGTCAAAGAGAGCTTTGGAAAAGCTATTGGGGATGATACCTATCAAGTCCAGCCCATTTTGAACCTAATTCAAGTCCAAGAAAGCCCAAAATAATCACTTTATTTTGTGGTCAAAGAAGAGTGACGAAAATTGAGATACATGCACCTAAAGTCACTTTGGAGGAAGGGATACATGCACAAGAATTGGGTCTTCGTTCAACCATCTATCTTAATTGTTTTTTTTTTATTTTTAAGACTAGTTAATACTTGGCTTTGTTACCAAGTTTTTTTATCCTATATAAACTCATGTAAGATCATTGAAATAACAATCCAACTTTTTATCAAAACCTTTTCTTTTTGAGAGTGATTCTCTTCTGTTCTTTGTGAACAAAACCGATTGCTTGGTGTGATTCCAACAATCAAAACCGACTACTTGGTGTGATTCCGATAGTCAAAACCCCGATTTCCTTGGTGCGAGGCTGAGAGATCCGATCTTTTTGGTGCGATCCTGAAAGATCAAACCGGTATATCAAGAGTCTTTCCGCAACTCTTGTGCGACCATTCATTCCACCATCCTTATTCTTGAGGCTTCGTCGTCTTTAGAATCAAGGTGTCTCTATCAGCCAACTCGAAGGTACCGAATCCTTGGGAGGATCATATCACCCGAACTCTTATAATTAGTCAAATGTATTGGATTGATACATATTTTAACCCTAGAAAGAGTAACATAGCTGTTTAATACTTTGAATAAATGTTTTCTCTCGGTTTTACCCCGTTTTCTAGAACTAGTCAATGCATTGGATTTTCACACATTCTGACCCTTAGAAATAGTAACAAAACTGGTTATTGCTTCGAATCAATGATTTCTCAGTTTTAGCCTGTTTCGGGACAAAATGGGTAAAAGTGGTGTCTAAAAACTCCAAATTCAACCTGAACTCTTATAATTAGTTAAACATTGGATTGATACATATTATGACCCTAGAAAGAGTAATATAGCGGTTTACTGCTTTGAATCAATGTTTTTTTTCTCGGTTTTAGCCTGTTTTCTCGGTTTAAGCCGGTTTTGGGATAAAACGGGTTTAAGTGTTGTCTAAACACTCCAAAATCATCCCGAACTCTTAGAACTAGTCAATGCATTGGATTGTCACACATTCTGACGCTAGAAATAGTAACAAACCTGTTTACTGCTTCGAATCAATGATTTCTCGGTCTTAGCCTGTTTCAGGACAAAATGGGTAAACGTGGTGTCTAAACACTCCAAATTCAACCTGAACTCTTATAATTAGTCAAATGTATTGGATTGATACATATTTTGACCCTACAAAGAGTAACATAGCTGTTTACTGCTTTGAATCAATGTATTCTCTCGGTTTTAGCCTGTTTTCTCGGTTTAAGCCTGTTTTGGGATAAAACGGGTTTTAGTGTTGTCTAAACACTTGAAATTCATCATGAACTCTTAGAACTAGTAAATGCATTGGATTTTCACACATTCTAACCTTTAGAAATAGTAAAGAAGCTGGTTACTGCTTCGAATCAATGATTTCTCGGTTTTAGCCTATTTCAGGACAAAATGGGTAAAAGTGGTGTCTAAAAACTCCAAATTCAACCTGAACACTTATAATTAATCAAATACATTGGATTAATACATATTATGACCCTAGAAAGAGTAACATAGCTGTTTACGGCTTTGAATCAATGTTTTCTCACGGTTTTACCCCGTTTTCTCGGTTTAAGCCTGTTTTGGGATAAAACGAGTTTTAGTGTTGTCTAAACACTCCAAATTCATCCCGAACTCTTACAACTAGTCAAATGCATTGGTTTGTCACACATTCTGACCCTAGAAACAGTAATAAATCTGTTTACTGCTTAGAATCAACGTTTTCTCGGTTTTAGCCTGTTTCAGGACAAAATGGGTAAAAGTGGTGTCTAAACACTCCAAATTCAACCCGAACTCTTATAATTAGTCAAATGCATTGGATTGTTACATATTTTGACCCTAGAAAAAGTAATATAGCGGTTTACTGCTTCAAATCAATGTTTTCTCTCGGTTTTAGCCTGTTTTCTCGGTCTAAGCCTGTTTTGGGATAAAACGGGTTTAAGTGTTGTCTAAACACTCCAAATTCATCCCGAACTCTTAGAACTAGTAAAATGCATTGGATTGTCACACATTCTGACCCTAGAAACAGAAACAAAGCTGTTTACTGCTTAGAATCAATGTTTTCTCGGTTTTAGCCTGTTTCGGGACAAAATGGCTAAAATGGTGTCTAAAAACTCCAAATTCAACCTGAACTCTTATAATTAGTCAAATACATTGGATTGATACATATTATGACCCTAGAAAGAATAATATAGCGGTTTACTGTTTTGATTCAATGTTTTCTCTCGGTTTTAGCCTGTTTTCTCGGTTTAAGCCTGTTTTAGGATAAAACGGGTTTAAGTGTTCTCTAAACACTCCAAATTCATCCCGAACTCTTATAATTAGTCAAATGTATTGGATTGATACATATTTTGACCCAAGAAAGAGTAACATAGCTGTTTACTGCTTTGAATCAATGTTTTCTCTCGATTTTACCCCGTTTTCTCGGTTCAAGCATGTTTTGGGATAAAACGGGTTTAAGTGCTGTCTAAACACTCCAAATTCATTCCGAACTCTTACAACTAGTCAAATGCATTGGATTGTCACACATTCTGACCCTAGAAGCAGTAACAAAGCTGTTACTGCTTAGAATCAACGTTTTCTCGGTTTTAGCCTGTTTCGGGACAAAATGGGTAAAAGTGGTGTCTCAACACTCCGAATTCAACCCGAGCTCTTATAACTAGTCAAACGCATTGGGTTTTTACATATTTTGACCCTAGAAAGAGTAATATAGCGGTTTACTGCTTTGAATAAATGTTTTCTCTCGGTTTTAGCCTGTTTTCTCAGTTTAAGCCTGTTTTGCAATAAAACGGGTTTTAGTGTTGTCTAAACACTCAAAATTCATCCCGAACTCTTAGAACTAGTCAATGCATTGTATTTTCACACATTCTGACACTTAGAAATAGTAACAAAGCTGGATACTGCTTCGAATCAATGATTTCTCGGTTTTAGCCTGTTTCGGGACAAAATTTGTAAAAATGGTGTCTAAACACTCCAAATTCAACCCGAACTCTTTTAATTAGTCAAATGCAATGAATTATTACATATTTTGACCCTAGAAAGAGTAACATAGCGGTTTACTGCTTAGAATCAATGTTTTCTCGGTTTTAGCCTCTTTCGGGACAAAATGGCTAAAATGGTGTCTAAAAACTCCAAATTCAACCTGAACTCTTATAATTAGTCAAATACATTGGATTGATACATATTATGACCCTAGAAAGAATAATATAGCGGTTTACTGTTTTGATTCAATGTTTTCTCTCGGTTTTAGCCTGTTTTCTCGGTTTAAGCCTGTTTTAGGATAAAACGGGTTTAAGTGTTCTCTAAACACTCCAAATTCATCCCGAACTCTTATAATTAGTCAAATGTATTGGATTGATACATATTTTGACCCAAGAAAGAGTAACATAGCTGTTTACTGCTTTGAATCAATGTTTTCTCTCGGTTTTACCCCGTTTTCTCGGTTCAAGCATGTTTTGGGATAAAACGGGTTTAAGTGCTGTCTAAACACTCCAAATTCATTCCAAACTCTTACAACTAGTCAAATGCATTGGATTGTCACACATTCTGACCCTAGAAGCAGTAACAAAGCTGTTACTGCTTAGAATCAACGTTTTCTCGGTTTTAGCCTGTTTCGGGACAAAATGGGTAAAAGTGGTGTCTCAACACTCCGAATTCAACCCGAACTCTTATAACTAGTCAAACGCATTGGGTTTTTACATATTTTGACCCTAGAAAGAGTAATATAGCGGTTTACTGCTTTGAATAAATGTTTTCTCTCGGTTTTAGCCTGTTTTCTCAGTTTAAGCCTGTTTTGCAATAAAACGGGTTTTAGTGTTGTCTAAACACTCAAAATTCATCCCAAACTCTTAGAACTAGTCAATGCATTGTATTTTCACACATTCTGACACTTAGAAATAGTAACAAAGCTGGATACTGCTTCGAATCAATGATTTCTCGGTTTTAGCCTGTTTCGGGACAAAATTTGTAAAAGTGGTGTCTAAAAACTCCAAATTCAACCTGAACTCTTATAATTAGTTAAATACATTGGATTGATACATATTATGACCCTAGAAAGAGTAATATAGCGGTTTACTACTTTGAATCAATGTTGTCTCTCGGTTTTAGCATGTTTTCTCGGTTTAAGCCTGTTTTGGGATAAAACGGGTTTAAGTGTTGTCTAAACACTCCAAATTCATCTCGAACTCTTAGAACTAGTCAATGCATTAGATTGTCACAAATTCTGACCCTAGAAATAGTAAAAAAGCTGTTTACTGCTTCGAATCAACGATTTCTCGGTTTTAGCCTGTTTCAGGATAAAACGGGTAAAAGTGGTGTCTAAACACTCCAAATTCAACCTGAGCTCTTATAATTAGTTAAATGTATTGGATTGATACATATTTTGACCCTAGAAAGAGTAACATAGCTGTTTACTGCTTTGAATCAATGTTTTCTCTCGGTTTTACCCCGTTTTCTCGGTTCAAGCATGTTTTGGGATAAAACGGGTTTAAGTGCTGTCTAAACACTCCAAATTCATTCCGAACTCTTACAACTAGTCAAATGCATTGGATTGTCACACATTCTGACCCTAGAAGCAGTAACAAAGCTGTTACTGCTTAGAATCAACGTTTTCTCGGTTTTAGCCTGTTTCGGGACAAAATGGGTAAAAGTGGTGTCTCAACACTCCGAATTCAACCCGAGCTCTTATAACTAGTTAAACGCATTGGGTTTTTACATATTTTGACCCTAGAAAGAGTAATATAGCGGTTTACTGCTTTGAATAAATGTTTTCTCTCGGTTTTAGCCTGTTTTCTCAGTTTAAGCCTGTTTTGCAATAAAACGGGTTTTAGTGTTGTCTAAACACTCAAAATTCATCCCGAACTCTTAGAACTAATCAATGCATTGTATTTTCACACATTCTGACACTTAGAAATAGTAACAAAGCTGGATACTGCTTCGAATCAATGATTTCTCGGTTTTAGCCTGTTTCGGGACAAAATTTGTAAAAATGGTGTCTAAACACTCCAAATTCAACCCGAACTCTTTTAATTAGTCAAATGCAATGAATTATTACATATTTTGACCCTAGAAAGAGTAACATAGCGGTTTACTGCTTAGAATCAATGTTTTCTCGGTTTTAGCCTGTTTCGGGACAAAATGGCTAAAATGGTGTCTAAAAACTCCAAATTCAACCTGAACTCTTATAATTAGTCAAATACATTGGATTGATACATATTATGACCCTAGAAAGAATAATATAGCGGTTTACTGTTTTGATTCAATGTTTTCTCTCGGTTTTAGCCTGTTTTCTCGGTTTAAGCCTGTTTTAGGATAAAACGGGTTTAAGTGTTCTCTAAACACTCCAAATTCATCCCGAACTCTTATAATTAGTCAAATGTATTGGATTGATACATATTTTGACCCAAGAAAGAGTAACATAGCTGTTTACTGCTTTGAATCAATGTTTTCTCTCGGTTTTACCCCGTTTTCTCGGTTCAAGCATGTTTTGGGATAAAACGGGTTTAAGTGCTGTCTAAACACTCCAAATTCATTCCGAACTCTTACAACTAGTCAAATGCATTGGATTGTCACACATTCTGACCCTAGAAGCAGTAACAAAGCTGTTACTGCTTAGAATCAACGTTTTCTCGGTTTTAGCCTGTTTCGGGACAAAATGGGTAAAAGTGGTGTCTCAACACTCCGAATTCAACCCGAACTCTTATAACTAGTCAAACGCATTGGGTTTTTATATATTTTGACCCTAGAAAGAGTAATATAGCGGTTTACTGCTTTGAATAAATGTTTTCTCTCGGTTTTAGCCTGTTTTCTCAGTTTAAGCCTGTTTTGCAATAAAACGGGTTTTAGTGTTGTCTAAACACTCAAAATTCATCCCAAACTCTTAGAACTAGTCAATGCATTGTATTTTCACACATTCTGACACTTAGAAATAGTAACAAAACTGGATACTGCTTCGAATCAATGATTTCTCGGTTTTAGCCTGTTTCGGGACAAAATTTGTAAAAGTGGTGTCTAAAAACTCCAAATTCAACCTGAACTCTTATAATTAGTTAAATACATTGGATTGATACATATTATGACCCTAGAAAGAGTAATATAGCGGTTTACTACTTTGAATCAATGTTGTCTCTCGGTTTTAGCATGTTTTCTCGGTTTAAGCCTGTTTTGGGATAAAACGGGTTTAAGTGTTGTCTAAACACTCCAAATTCATCCCGAACTCTTAGAACTAGTCAATGCATTAGATTGTCACAAATTCTGACCCTAGAAATAGTAAAAAAGCTGTTTACTGCTTCGAATCAACGATTTCTCGGTTTTAGCCTGTTTCAGGATAAAATGGGTAAAAGTGGTGTCTAAACACTCCAAATTCAACCTGAGCTCTTATAATTAGTTAAATGTATTGGATTGATACATATTTTGACCCTAGAAAGAGTAACATAGCTGTTTACTGCTTTGAATCAATGTATTCTCTCTGTTTTAGCCTGTTTTCTCGGTTTAAGCCTGTTTTGGGATAAAACGGGTTAAATGTTGCCTAAACACTCCAAATTCATCCCGAACTCTTAAAACTAGTCAATGCATTGGATTGTTACACATTCTGACCCTAGAAATAGTAACAAAGCTGTTTACTGCTTCGAATCAACGTTTTCTCGGTTTTAGCCTGTTTCAAAACAAAATGGGTAAAAGTGGTGTCTAAACACTCCAAATTCAACCAGAACTCTTATAATTAGTCAAATGCATTGGATTGTTACATATTTTGACCCTAGAAAAAGTAATATAGCGGTTTACTGCTTCAAATCAATGTTTTCTCTCGGGTTTAGCCTGTTTTCTCGGTCTAAGCCTGTTTTGGGATAAAACGGGTTTAAGTGTTGTCTAAACACTCCAAATGTTAGAATTAGTGGAAGTAAAGATAGGCTTAAGGAAGTTTAGAGAGTGAAGAGAGATTCGGTAGACAAAGAGAATAAGAAGGAGATAAGATTAGTTTTTCATTCCATAAGTATGTGTCTTACAATGTAGGTTAAAGCCTATATATAACAAGGAAACTTAGGGCTACACCCTTTACAAACCGATCGTCTAAGTGATAGGGACAGGGAGAGAGAGAAGACTAATCCCAAGGCTGATAGCGACCTGTCCTAGCCTCCTTAAACCCAACATTACCCGTGACTCGACTTGCTCTTCCTCTCTAACGGCTACAAAGGAGATTCTAGAGCCTTCTCATGGGCCTAAGACATGTAGGCCTCCTCACTATCCACACACACATAGATAACTCGGCCTTATTGCCTAGGCGTACGGACGGTCCCGGTTGCCTTAGGCTGTACGGACGGTCACGGTTGCCTTAGGCTTATTCTTGGTCAATACTCCCCCTCAAGCTTAGCCGAATGCAATGGTTAAGCTTGGAACCCGTGAAGCAGCACCTCATTAAAAACCTTGACTTAGAAAACCTCATGGGACAAAACTAAGCCAAGGGAAAAAGAATGTGCTGTCCACGGATTAGAGAAGTATGATCAAGGTCTTGTAAGGTCTACAAGTCCAAGTTTGTTATGAATGTAATCACAAACCTTGGAACTTGCAGACTTTGTGAATATGTCGGCCAACTGATCTTGACTTCGAGTGTGACAAGGTAGTATCACTCCCTCTTCAATCTTTTCCCTAACTTTATGGCAATCACTTTCAATGTGCTTGGTTCGCTCATGGAAGACAGAGTTGGTGGCTATGTGAATTGCAGCCTCATTGTCACAATGCATAGTGATATGTTGTTGTGAGTCGATACCAAGATCCTTGAGCAGCCCCTTTAACCAAGTTAATTCGTTTGTCAATTTCCTCATTGCTCGATACTCGGCCTCCGCACTTGAACACGATACCACTTTTTGCTTCTTTGACTTCCAAGTCACTAGGTTTCCTCCTACGAAGGTGTAATATCCAGTGGTTGACCTCCTATCTAAGGTGTCTCCATTGTAGTCCGCATCACAATAGCCCACAATCTCAGTGTTATCGTTCTTGCCCATCCAAATGCCTTGGCCCGGGCTGCCTTTGAGGTAGCTTAGAATCCGCTCGACCTGACTCCATTGATATTTGCTTGGGGCCTTCATGTGTTGACTAACCTGATTCACAGCATAACATATGTCAGGTCTGGTAATGGTAAGGTAGATTAACTTACCTACAAGCTGGCGGTATCGCGTGACGTCCGGGAACGGCTCATCCATCGGTTCGTTCGGTCGGCCCTCTTGTGCCCGAATGCTCTCCCCCTTTCGCTTGAGCTGGTAGTCCTCATCAAGCGGCGTAGAGGCTGGAGACACTCCAAGCTTGCCGGTCTCCTCTAACAAGTCAAGAGTGTACTTTCGTTGGGAGAGAAAGAGACCTTCCGGTGAGCGACAAATCTCAATACCAAGGAAGTATTTGAGTTAAGAGATGCTTTGGTGTCATGAATTCCAGCCAAATCATCACCGGTCACGATGATGTCGTCAATGTAGATAAGGACCACCACCCGGCCAAGGTAGGTTTGACGCGTGAAAAGAGTGTGATCAGCCTCCGACCACCGAAAACCATGAGTCTTGAGGGTGGAGCTCAGTTTATGATACCAGGCGCGCGGAGACTGCTTGAGACCATAGATAGCTTTACGCAGCCGCAAGACTTTGCCGGGAGGAACTAAGTCTTCAAGGCCAGGAGGAGGCGTCATATATACTTCGTCATCGAGTTCACCTTGAAGGAAGGCATTTTTAACGTCCATCTGCCATAAGTCCCATGAGAGGTTGACGGCAAGGGACAGCACAACCCGAACCGTATGGAGTTTGGCTACTGGTGCAAAAGTGTCCGTGTAGTCCGCGCCATATGTTTGGGTGAAGCCACGAGCCACTAACCGGGCTTTATGACGTTCAATGGCACCAGTGCTCAAATACTTGATGGTGAACACCCATTTAGAGCTTACTGCCTTCTTGCCTTTAGGAAGGTCCGATTCATCCCATGTATGGTTCCGGATCATGGCACCTGTTTCGTCTTTGATCGCGTCTAACCATACTTGATGATCCTTGGCATCTTCATAGGTTTGTGGGACCCAACTGGCGTCAACTTGGCCGAAGAACGCTTGGTGGTCGGCCGGTAACAGCTCAAGGGAACAAACGGACTGAATGGGATGAGCGACGGCTTGACTGTTGTAGTAGACACGCTTGTTTGTCCAAGTGGAGGGATCAGATCGAGGTCGGGTACTCCGGCGTAAGACTGGTGGAGGAGGTGGCTCCACGGTGGGCAACTCGATGGAAGTACCGGCCGTAGTGACCGCCTCCTCTTATTGCTTGGTAGGAGCCGCAGCCGGGGCAGACGCGGCTGTTGTAGGGCCAGGGATAGGGACATTGGCCACGGGCAGGGCAGCCTCGGTGAAAACATTCTCTTGGGTTAAGACATTGTCTTGTGTGTCCCCTTGGTCAGGCCCACCCTCGGTAGGTGTTGGACTGAGCGCTGGCCGTACAGTACCCGTCGGTGGAGGCAGGTTACCAAGATGATCAAGAAGGAACCTTAGACTGGAGGCTCGGTCGCTAGGTGAGGTGGGGAGGTCTTTGAGACTGTTCCAATCCTTTTTGTCGTAGTAGCCAACATTTTCCAGGAACCGAACATCTCTAGAGACATATAGCCGACTTGTGGCCGGATCGTAACACTTGTACCCCTTTTGCGTTGTAGAGTAGCCAATGAACATGCATTTCGTACTCTTGGCGTCCAGCTTACTCCGTTGTTCTCCAGGTACTAACACAAAACAAACACACCCAAAGACACGTAAGTGATCAAGAGATGGTTTAAATTTGTTTAATACCTCAAATGGGGATAAGTCATGAAGGACTTTGGTTGGTGTCCGGTTGATCAAATAACATGCTGTCATCACAGCATCACCCCAAAATCTCTTGGTAACATTCGAATGGAACATCATTGACCGCGCAACCTCCATGAGGTGCCGGTTCTTTCTCTCGGCCACACCATTTTGTTGGGGCGTGTAGGGACAACTAGTTTGATGGAGAATGCCATGCTTAGAGAGATGTTCTTTGAACTTGCAACTCGTGTATTCTCCACCATTATCCGACCTTAGTACCTTAAGTTTAGCATTGAAATGATTAGTCACATAATTCTGAAAATTGACAAAGGCATCAAATACTCTATCTTTAGAAGGTAACAAAGTGACCCAAGTATATTTTGATTTTTCATCAATAAAGGTCACAAAATACTTGTTATTGTCCCTAGATAGACATGGTGATGTCCAAACATCTGAATGAACTAGATCAAAGCAATTTTCATAAATAGTAGTTGATTTAGGAAAGATAGACTTGCAATGTTTTCCAAGGATACAAGGCTCACAAGTAGAGTTATCAAAAGAAATATTAGGAAACATTAGCCCAAGAGCACGAGAATGTGGGTGGCCTAGTCTAGCATGCCACACCATATCCGAATTAACAACAAAACAAGAGTTAATAGAAGAAGATAAGTTGGGATCGGTTTTCTCTAGGACATAGAGATCTCCACTCCCTTGCCCTTCACCAAGAACTTTTCCAGTTTCAATATCCTGAAAATGAACACTGTTAGGACCAAAGATTGCATAACAGTTCAAATCATTTGTGGCCCTTTTAACCGATAGAAGATTAGAGGTGAAGGTAGGCATAAAGAAAGCTTTTGAGGTTTTATCAAATAGTTTCAAGTCTCCTATTCTTTTTACTGGTATTTGTTCTCCATTAGCAATAATAACATTTCCTAAAGCCGGTTTTATATTGTTAATTAGACTAGGGTTACTAATCATGTGGTGAGAGGCACCCGAGTCAATAACAAGTGATTTACTAGGCTTAGAGGTAAAGAAGGAGATACCAGACTCCTTGAGTGAAGCAATGGAGCGAATGAGGGCCTCTATGTCAGACTTCCTTACCACCTCTCCATAGGATGCAGTCATGGCCACCTCCTCTCCTTGTCTCGCCGAACCTGCCCCTTTTTCACCTACCGCTTCCTTAGAGAGATTCGCTTTGAACTTTGCTGGCTTAAGATGAGGGTGGAGGATCCAGCATTTGTCCTTCATATGGCCTCTCTTCTTGCAATGATCACACACCCAGACCTTCCTATCTTCCTGCTTGTACACACCTTTGTTGGCCGTGACTAGCTCCCCCTTACCGCTAAAGAGATCGAGTGAGCCTTGTTCCTTTTGAACTTGAGAACACACTTCTTCAAAGCTGGGTAGCTTGTCTCCTCTTAGGATGTGTTTCATTAGGTCCTTAAAGGCTGGGTTGAGCGTGAGTAGGAGGCCAAAGACCTTGTCCTGCTCTTTTCTCTCATTAAGGACCGTTGGATCTAGTGAGCTTGGTCGTAAGGCCTCGAGCTCCGACCAAAGGGCTCTATACTTACCAAGATGCTTAGTAAACTCTAAGTCATCTTGGCTCAGGCTATTGATGGCTCTCTTGACTTCAAAGACTCGGGTCAAGTTAGAGACATTCCCATAGACGCTCTTAAGCGTTCCCCAAAGTTCCTTGGCCGTTTCACAATATGAGTAGGCCTCAAGGATTGGCGTGTCAAGAGAGTTTTGGAGAACAGATAGGACAACCTGGTCTTCTTGGAACCACTTGGCCTTCCTCTCGCTCTCTTCCTCTTCTTCCACCTCGGAAGCTTCTTCTCCTTTAAGGTTTTGCTTTGGTACATAGTCGGTTTCGACATGACTCCAAAGGCCGCGACCTCCAAGGGCGGTTCTTGTGGTTCTTGTCCACAGCAAGTAGTTGGTTCCCTTTAGAACAATTGGTGTAACAATGGGCTTGGTGTTTTCCATGGTTTGATTTCTATGGACCGATGGATAAAGTGTTTACCCGGAGAATAAAAGAGAGATGCTAGTGGGAGGGATGGAAGAGAAGGAGGCTAGAGTATAGAAACAAGTAGAATGATGAGATTAAACTGCAAAGAATCGAAGAACATGCTCTGATACCATGTTAGAATTAGTGGAAGTAAAGATAGGCTTAAGGAAGTTTAGAGAGTGAAGAGAGATTCGGTAGACAAAGAGAATAAGAAGGAGATAAGATTAGTTTTTCATTCCATAAGTATGTGTCTTACAATGTAGGTTAAAGCCTATATATAACAAGGAAACTTAGGGCTACACCCTTTACAAACCGATCGTCTAAGTGATAGGGACAGGGAGAGAGAGAAGACTAATCCCAAGGCTGATAGCGACCTGTCCTAGCCTCCTTAAACCCAACATTACCCGTGACTCCACTTGCTCTTCCTCTCTAACGGCTACAAAGGAGATTCTAGAGCCTTCTCATGGGCCTAAGACATGTAGGCCTCCTCACTATCCACACACACATAGATAACTCGGCCTTATTGCCTAGGCGTACGGACGGTCCCGGTTGCCTTAGGCTGTACGGACGGTCACGGTTGCCTTAGGCTTATTCTTGGTCAATACCAAATTCATCCCGAACTCTTAGAACTAGTCAATGCATTGAATTGTCCACATTCTGACCCTAAAAATAGTAACAAAGCTGTTTACTGCTTCGAATCAATGATTTCTCGTTTTTAGCCTGTTTAAGGACAAAATGTGTAAAAGTGGTGTCTAAACACTCCAAATTCAACCTGAGCTCTTATAATTAGTCAAATGTATTGGATTGATACATATTTTGACCCTACAAAGAGTAACATAGCTGTTTACTGCTTTGAATCAATGTATTCTCTCGGTTTTAGCATGTTTTCTCGGTTTAAGCCTGTTTTGGGATAAAACGGGTTTTAGTGTTGTCTAAACACTTGAAATTCATCATGAACTCTTAGAACTAGTAAATGCATTGGATTTTCACACATTCTAACCTTTAGAAATAGTAAAGAAGCTGGTTACTGCTTCGAATCAATGATTTCTCGGTTTTAGCCTGTTTCAGGACAAAATGGGTAAAAATGGTGTCTAAACACTCCAAATTCAACCCGAACTCTTATAATTAGTCAAATGCATTGGATTGTTACATATTTTGACCCTAGAAAAAGTAATATAGCGGTTTACTGCTTCAAATCAATGTTTTCTCTCGGTTTTAGCCTGTTTTCTCGGTCTAAGCCTGTTTTGGGATAAAACGGGTTTAAGTGTTGTCTAAACACTCCAAATTCATCCCGAACTCTTACAACTAGTAAAATGTATTGATCAAGAGAATAAGCCTAAGGCAGCCATGGCCGTCCGTACAATTATGGGGCCGTCCGTACAACCAAGCAATAAGGCCGAGTCATGTAAGTGTGTAAAGACAATGAGGAGGCCTGCTCTCCTTAGGCCCATGAGAAGGATCTAGAATGTCGCTTGTAGCCGTTAGAGAGGAGGAACAAGTGGAGTCACGGGTTATGTTGTGTTTAAGGAGACTAGGACGGGTCACTATCACCGTTGGGATTAGTTCTATCTCTCTCCTTGTCCCTATCACTTATACGATCGGTTGGTAGAGGGTGTAGCCCTAATTTTCCCTTGATATATATAGGCTTTAGCCTACATTGTAATATGTATTCTTATGGAACAATAACCTAATCTTTTCTTCTTCCTCATTCTCTTTGTCTACCGATATCTCTCATCAATCTCTTGATTCTCTTCTTTATTCTACAAAGTCTAACATGGTATCAGAGCGAGTTCTTCGATTCTCTACAGTCTAATCTCATTCTCCTACTCATTTCTACACTCTAGTCTCCTTATCTTCGTTTCTTCTCACTCGCATCTCTTTTATTCTCCGGGTAAAAGCTTTACCCATCGGTCCATAGAAATCCGACCATGGAAAACGCCAAGCCCATTGTTTCACCGGTTGTCCTAAAGGGGACAAACTACTTGCTGTGGACAAGAACCACAAGAACCGCCCTTGGAGGTCGTGGCCTTTGGAGTCATGTCGAGTCCGACTATGTCCCAAAGAAAAACCCCAAAGGAGAGGACGCTTCCGAGGCGGAAGCGGAGGAAGAGAGCGAGAGGAAGGCCAAATGGTTCCAAGAAGACCAAGTTGTCCTATCTGTTCTCCAAAACTCTCTGGACACGCCTATCCTTGAGGCCTACTCATATTGCGAGACGGCCAAGGAACTGTGGGAAACACTTAAAGGCGTGTATGGTAATGTCTCTAACATGACTAGAGTCTTTGAGGTCAAGAAGGCCATAAATGATCTTAACCAAGATGATGTGGAGTTCACTAAGCATCTTGGTAAGTTCCGTGCACTATGGTCCGAGCTTGACATGTTGCGGCCAAGTACACTTGAGGCAAGTGTGCTAAACGAAAGAAAGGAGCAAGACAAAGTCTTCGGACTCCTACTTACCTTGAACCCGTCCTTCAACGACCTCTTGAAGCACATCCTAAGGGCAGAGAAGCTCCCCTCCTTTGAAGATATTTGCTCCCAAATTCAGAAAGAGCAAGGATCCCTTGATTTGTTTAGCGGTAAGGGGGAGCTTGCTTCGGCCAACAAAGGAACGTACAAGCAAGAGGAGAGGAAGTGGTTGGTGTGCGACCACTGCAAGAAGCGGGGTCATCTGAAAGACAAGTGCTGGGTTCTCCATCCTCATCTCAAGCCGGCCAAGTTCAAAGCCAACCTCTCAAAGGAAGCGGTTAGCGATAAAGGAGCCGGATCATCAAAGCAGGGAGATGAGGTGGCCATGACCGCAGCCTACGGAGATGTGGTGAGGAAGTCAGACCTTGAGGCTCTCATCCGCTCCATTGCTTCACTCAAGGAGTCTGGTATCTCTTTCTTTACTTCTAGGCCTAGCAAATCGCTTGTTATTGACTCGGGAGCCTCACATCATATGATTAGTAATCCTAGTTTAATTGACAACATAAAACCGGCCTTAGGAAGTGTTGTTATTGCAAATGGAGAACAAATACCAGTAAAGGGAATAGGGGACTTGAAACTATTTGATAAAACCTCAAAAGCTTTCTTTATGCCTACCTTTACCTCCAATTTACTATCGGTTAAGAGGGCCACAAATGATTTGAATTGTTATGCAATCTTTGGTCCTAACAATGTTTATTTTCAGGATATTGAGACTGGAAAGGTTCTTGGAGAAGGGCAAGGGAGTGGAGATCTCTATGTCCTAGAGAAAACCGATCCAAATTTATCCTCTACTAAGTCTTGTTTTGTTGTTGATTCGAATATGGTGTGGCATTCTAGGCTAGGCCACCCACATTCACGTGCTTTAGGGTTGATGTTTCCTAATATTTCTTTTGATAATTCTACTTGTGAACCTTGTATTCTTGGAAAACATTGCAAGTCTATCTTTCCTAAGTCAACTACTATTTATGAGAATTGTTTTGATTTAGTTCACTCAGATGTTTGGACATCACCATGCCTATCTAGAGATAATAACAAGTATTTTGTGACCTTTATTGATGAAAAATCAAAATACACTTGGATTACCTTGTTGCCATCTAAAGATAGAGTATTTGATGCCTTTATCAATTTTCAAAATTATGTGACTAATCACTTCAATGCTAAACTTAAGGTACTTAGGTCTGATAATGGGGGGGAATACACAAATTGCAAGTTCAAAGAACATCTCTCCAAGCATGGCATTCTCCATCAAACGAGTTGTCCCTACACGCCACAACAAAATGGTGTGGCCGAGAGGAAGAACCGGCACCTCATGGAAGTGGCGCGGGCAATCATGTTCCATTCGAGTGTTCCTAAACGATATTGGGGTGATGCCGTGATGACTGCATGCTACCTAATCAACCGAACACCAACTAGAGTTCTTCATGACTTATCTCCATTTGAAGTACTAAACAAATTTAAACCATCTCTTGATCACTTACGAGTTTTCGGCTGTGTTTGTTTTGTGTTAGTACCAGGAGAACAAAGGAGTAAGCTGGATGCCAAAAGTACAAAGTGTATGTTCATTGGCTACTCTACCACACAAAAGGGGTACAAATGTTATGATCCGGCCACAAGTCGACTATATGTCTCTCGAGATGTCCGGTTTCTAGAACATGTGGGCTACCATGACAAGAGGGATTGGAACAGCCTTAAAGATCTCTCTCACTCACCTAATGACCGAGCTTCGAGTCTACGGTTCCTTCTTGATCACCTTGGCAACCCATCTCCACCAACGGGTGCCGTGCGGCCAACACTAAGTCAAATTTCTACCGATGGTGGGTCTGACCAAGGAGATGCAAATGACAATGGTTCAGCCCAAGATGGTGAATCTCTCGAGTCTGGCCTACCCATAACCGGTGTTCCCGTCCCTGGCCCTACAACGGACACGCATGCTCCGGCGGCGGCCTCTACCGAGGAAAACACGGAGACGGCTCCTACGGACGGTACGTCCACCGTGTTGCCTAGCGTGGATCCACTTCCAGCACCAGTCCTGCGTCGGAGCACCAGACCTCGGTCGGATCCCTCCACTTGGAAGAACAAGCGTGTCTATTACAACAGCCAAGCTGTCGCTCATCCCATTCAGTCCGTTTGTTCCCTTGAGCTGTTACCTGCTGATCACCAAGCTTTCTTCGGCCAAGTGGACGCCAATTGGATCCCGCAGACATATGATGAAGCCAAGGAACATCAAGTTTGGTTAGATGCGGTCAAGGATGAAACTGGCGCCATGATCCGGAATCATACGTGGGACGAATCGGATCTTCCTCAAGGCAAGCGGGCAGTTAGCTCCAAATGGGTGTTTACCATAAAGTATTTGAGCAATGGTGACATTGAACGGCATAAAGCCAGGTTAGTGGCCCGTGGCTTCACCCAAACCTATGGCGCGGACTACACGGACACCTTTGCACCCGTGGCCAAGCTCCATACGGTTCGGGTTGTGCTGTCTCTTGCTGTCAACCTCTCATGGGACTTATGGCAGATGGATGTGAAGAACGCCTTCCTTCAAGGTGAACTTGATGAAGAAGTGTACATGACGCCTCCTCCCGGCCTTGAAGACATGGTTACACCCGGAAAAGTCTTGAGGCTACGTAAGGCCATCTATGGCCTTAAGCAGTCCCCACGAGCGTGGTACCACAAACTAAGCTCCACTCTCAAGACTGATGGTTTTACGCGATCGGAGGCTGATCATACTCTCTTCACGCGTCGCACCTCTATTGGTTGGGTGGTGGTGCTCATATACGTCGACGACATCATCGTGACTGGTGATGATAAGGCGGCCATTCAGGACACCAAGGACTCTCTCAAGTCGGTATTTGACATCAAGGACCTTGGGGAACTCAAATACTTTCTTGGTATTGAGATTTGTCGCTCACCGGAAGGACTCTTCCTCTCACAACGCAAGTATACTCTTGACTTGTTAGAGGAGACTGGCAAGCTTGGTGTGTCTCCGGTTGCTACGCCCCTTGATGAAGATTACCAGCTCAAGCGAAAGGGGGAGAGCTTACGGGCAAAAGAAGGCCGACCTAAGGAACCAATGGACGAGCCATTCTTAGACGTCACACGCTACCGCCGGCTTGTAGGTAAGCTGATATACCTTACTATCACACGACCTGACATATCTTACGCTGTGAATCAGGTTAGCCAACATATGAAGGCACCAAGCAAGTACCAATGGAGTCAAGTCGAAAGGATCCTAAGCTATCTCAAGGGCAGTCCGGGTCAAGGTATTTGGATGGGCAAGAATGACAACACCGAAATCGTTGGCTATTGTGATGCGGATTACAATGGCGATACGCTGGATAGGAGATCCACCACTGGGTACTGCACGTTTGTTGGAGGCAACTTGGTTACATGGAGGTCTAAGAAACAAAAGGTGGTTTCATGCTCTAGCGCCGAGGCCGAGTATAGAGCTATGAGGAAGCTCACTAACGAGATGACATGGCTGAAGGGCCTACTCAAGGACTTAGGCATCGAGACAGAGCAGCCCATGACCATGCACTGCGACAATGAAGCGGCCATCCACATTGCCACAAACTCAGTCTTTCATGAGAGGACCAAGCACATAGAAAGCGATTGCCACAAGGTGAGAGAGAAGATTGAAGAAGGAGTGGTGTTACCATGCCACACAAGGAGTCAAGATCAGCTAGCTGACATCTTCACCAAGTCTGCAAGCTCCAAGGTTTGTGATCACATCTACAGCAAACTTGGACTTGTAGACATTACACGGCCATGATCAAGCTTCCCTAATCCGTGGACGGCACACTCTTTTTCCCTTGACTTGGTTTTGTCCCATGAGGTTTTCTAAGTCAAGGTTTTTAATGAGGTGCTGCTTCACGGGTTCCAAGCTTAGCCATTTCACTTGGCTAAGCTTGAGGGGGAGTATTGATCAAGAGAATAAGCCTAAGGCAGCCATGGCCGTCCGTACAATTATGGGGCCGTCCGTACAACCAAGCAATAAGGCCGAGTCATGTAAGTGTGTAAAGACAATGAGGAGGCCTGCTCTCCTTAGGCCCATGAGAAGGATCTAGAATGTCGCTTGTAGCCGTTAGAGAGGAGGAACAAGTGGAGTCACGGGTTATGTTGTGTTTAAGGAGACTAGGACGGGTCACTATCACCGTTGGGATTAGTTCTATCTCTCTCCTTGTCCCTATCACTTATACGATCGGTTGGTAGAGGGTGTAGCCCTAATTTTCCCTTGATATATATAGGCTTTAGCCTACATTGTAATATGTATTCTTATGGAACAATAACCTAATCTTTTCTTCTTCCTCATTCTCTTTGTCTACCGATATCTCTCATCAATCTCTTGATTCTCTTCTTTATTCTACAAAGTCTAACAAAATGTATTGGATTGTCACACATTCTGACCCTAGAAACAGAAACAAAGCTGTTTACTGCTTAGAATCAATGTTTTCTCGGTTTTAGCCTGTTTCGGGACAAAATGGCTAAAATGGTGTCTAAACACTCCAAATTCAACCTGAACTCTTATAATTAGTCCAATACATTGGATTGATACATATTATGACCCTAGAAAGAGTAACATAGCTTTTTATGACTTTGAATCAATGTTTTCTCACGGTTTTACTCCGTTTTCTTGGTTTAAGCCTGTTTTGGGATATAACGGGTTTTAGTGTTGTCTAAACACTCGAAATTCATCCCGAACTCTTAGAACTAGTCAATGCATTGGATTTTCACACATTCTGACCCTTAGAAATAGTAACAAAACTGGTTACTGCTTCGAATCAATGATTTATTGGTTTTAGCCTGTTTCGGGACAAAATGTGTAAAAGTGGTGTCTAAAAACTCCAAATTCAACCTGAACTCTTATAATTAGTCAAATACATTGGATTGATACATATTATGACCCTAGAAAGAATAACATAGCGGTTTACTGTTTTGATTCAATGTTTTCTCTCGGTTTTAGCCTGTTTTCTTGGTTTTAGCCTGTTTCAGGACAAAATGGGTAAAAATGGTGTCTAAACACTCCAAATTCAACCCGAACTCTTATAATTAGTCAAATGCATTGGATTGTTACATATTTTGATCCTAGAAAAAGTAATATAGCGGTTTACTGCTTCAAATCAATGTTTTCTCTCGGTTTTAGCCTGTTTTCTCGGTCTAAGCCTGTTTTGGGATAAAACGGGTTTAAGTGTTGTCTAAACACTCCAAATTCATCCCGAACTCTTACAACTAGTAAAATTCATTGGATTGTCACACATTCTGACCCTAGAAACAGAAACAAAGCTGCTTACTGCTTAGAATAAATGTTTTCTCGGTTTTAGCCTGTTTCGGGACAAAATGGCTTAAATGGTGTCTAAACACTCCAAATTCAACCTGAACTCTTATAATTAGTCCAATACATTGGATTGATACATATTATGACCCTAGAAAGAGTAACATAGCTTTTTATGACTTTGAATCAATGTTTTCTAACGGTTTTACTCCGTTTTCTTGGTTTAAGCCTGTTTTGGGATAAAACGGGTTTTAGTGTTGTCTAAACACTCGAAATTCATCCCGAACTCTTAGAACTAGTCAATGCATTGGATTTTCACACATTCTGACCCTTAGAAATAGTAACAAAGCTGGTTACTGCTTCGAATCAATGATTTATTGGTTTTAGCCTGTTTCGGGACAATATGTGTAAAAGTGGTGTCTAAAAACTCCAAATTCAACCTGAACTCTTATAATTAGTCAAATACATTGGATTGATACATATTATGACCCTAGAAAGAATAATATAGCGGTTTACTGTTTTGATTCAATGTTTTCTCTCGGTTTTAGCCTGTTTTCTCGGTTTAAGCCTGTTTTAGGATAAAACGGGTTTAAGTGTTCTCTAAACACTCCAAATTCATCCCGAACTCTTATAATTAGTCAAGTGTATTGGATTGATACATATTTTGACCCAAGAAAGAGTAACATAGCTGTTTACTGCTTTGAATCAATGTTTTCTCTCGGTTTTACCCCGTTTTCTCGGTTCAAGCATGTTTTAGGATAAAACGGGTTTAAGTGTTGTCTAAACACTCCAAATTCATCCCGAACTCTTACAACTAGTCAAATGCATTGGATTGTCACACATTCTGACCCTAGAAGCAGTAACAAAGCTGTTTACTGCTTAGAATCAACGTTTTCTCGGTTTTAGCCTGTTTCGGGACAAAATGGGTAAAAGTGGTGTCTCAACACTCCGAATTCAACCCGAACTCTTATAACTAGTCAAATGCATTGGATATTTTCATATTTTGACCCTAGAAAGAGTAATATAGCGGTTTACTGCTTTGAATCAATGTTTTCTCTCGGTTTTAGCCTGTTTTCTCAGTTTAAGCCTATTTTGGCATAAAACGGGTTTTAGTGTTGTCTAAACACTCGGTTTAAGCCTGTTTTAGGATAAAACGGGTTTAAGTGTTCTCTAAACACTCCAAATTCATCCCGAACTCTTATAATTAGTCAAATGTATTGGATTGGTACATATTTTGACCCAAGAAAGAGTAACATAGCTGTTTACTGCTTTGAATCAATGTTTTCTCTCGGTTTTACCCCGTTTTCTCGGTTCAAGCATGTTTTGGGATAAAACGGGTTTAAGTGTTGTCTAAACACTCCAAATTCATCCCGAACTCTTACAACTAGTCAAATGCATTGGATTGTCACACATTCTGACCCTAGAAGCAGTAACAAAGCTGTTTACTGCTTAGAATCAACGTTTTCTCGGTTTTAGCCTGTTTCGGGACAAAATGGGTAAAAGTGGTGTCTCAACACTCCGAATTCAACCCGAACTCTTATAACTAGTCAAATGCATTGGGTTTTTACATATTTTGACCCTAGAAAGAGTAATATAGCGGTTTACTGGTTTGAATCAATATTTTCTCTCGGTTTTAGCCTGTTTTCTCAGTTTAAGCCTGTTTTGGCATAAAACGGGTTTTAGTGTTGTCTAAACACTCGAAACTCATCCCGAACTCTTAGAACTAGTCAATGCATTGGATTGTCACACATTCTGACCCTAGAAATAGTAACAAAGCTGTTTACTGCTTCGAATCAACGTTTTCTCGGTTTTAGCCTGTTTCAGGACAAAATGGGTAAAAGTGGTGTCTAAACACTCCAAATTCAACCCGAACTCTTATAATTAGTCAAATGCATTGGATTGTTACATATTTTGACCCTAGAAAAAGTAATATAGCGGTTTACTGCTTCAAATCAATGTTTTCTCTCGGTTTTAGCCTGTTTTCTCGGTTTAAGCCTGTTTTGGGATAAAACGGGTTTTAGTGTTGTCTAAACACTTGAAATTCATCATGAACTCTTAGAACTAGTAAATGCATTGGATTTTCACACATTCTAACCTTTAGAAATAGTAAAGAAGCTGGTTACTGCTTCGAATCAATGATTTCTCGGTTTTAGCCTATTTCAGGACAAAATGGGTAAAAGTGGTGTCTAAAAACTCCAAATTCAACCTGAACACTTATAATTAATCAAATACATTTGATTGATACATATTATGACCCTAGAAAGAGTAACATAGCTGTTTACGGCTTTGAATCAATGTTTTCTCACGGTTTTACCCCGTTTTCTCGGTTTAAGCCTGTTTTGGGATAAAACAGGTTTAAGTCTTGTCTAAACACTCCAAATTCATCCCGAACTCTTACAACTAGTCAAATGCATTGGTTTGTCACACATTCTGACCCTAGAAACAGTAATAAATCTGTTTACTTCTTAGAATCAACGTTTTCTCGGTTTTAGCCTGTTTCAGGACAAAATGGGTAAAAGTGGTGTCTAAACACTCCAAATTCAACCCGAACTCTTATAATTAGTCAAATGCATTGGATTGTTACATATTTTTACCCTAGAAAAAGTAATATAGCGGTTTACTGCTTCAAATCAATGTTTTCTCTCGGTTTTAGCCTGTTTTCTCGGTCTAAGCCTGTTTTGGGATAAAACGGGTTTAAGTGTTGTCTAAACACTCCAAATTCATCCCGAACTCTTACAACTAGTAAAATGCATTGGATTGTCACACATTCTGATCCTAGAAACAGAAACAAAGCTGTTTACTGCTTAGAATCAATGTTTTCTCGGTTTTAGCCTGTTTCGGGACAAAATGGCTAAAATGGTGTCTAAACAATCCAAATTCAACCTGAACTCTTATAATTAGTCCAATACATTGGACTGATACATATTATGACCCTAGAAAGAGTAACATAGCTGTTTACGGCTTTGAATCAATGTTTTCTCACGGTTTTACCCCGTTTTCTCGGTTTAAGCCTGTTTTAGGATAAAACGGGTTTAAGTCTTGTCTAAACACTCCAAATTCATCCCGAACTCTTACAACTAGTCAAATGCATTGGTTTGTCACACATTCTGACCCTAGAAACAGTAATAAATCTGTTTACTGCTTAGAATCAACGTTCTCTCGGTTTTAGCCTGTTTCAAGACAATATGGGTAAAAGTGGTGTCTAAACACTCCAAATTCAACCCGAACTCTTATAATTAGTCAAATGCATTGGATTGTTACATATTTTGACCCTAGAAAAAGTAATATAGCGGTTTACTGTTTTAATTCAATGTTTTCTCTCGGTTTTAGCCTGTTTTCTCGGTCTAAGCTTGTTTTGGGATAAAACGGGTTTTAGTGTTGTCTAAACACTCGAAATTCATCCCGAACTCTTAGAACTAGTCAATGCATTGGATTTTCACACATTCTGACCCTTAGAAATAGTAACAAAGCTGGTTACTGCTTCGAATCAATGATTTATTGGTTTTAGCCTGTTTCGGGACAAAATGTGTAAAAGTGGTGTCTAAAAACTCCAAATTCAACCTGAACTCTTATAATTAGTCAAATACATTGGATTGATACATATTATGACCCTAGAAAGAATAATATAGCGGTTTACTGTTTTGATTCAATGTTTTCTCTCGGTTTTAGCCTGTTTTCTCGGTTTAAGCCTGTTTTAGGATAAAACGGGTTTAAGTGTTCTCTAAACACTCCAAATTCATCCCGAACTCTTATAATTAGTCAAATGTATTGGATTGATACATATTTTGACCCAAGAAAGAGTAACATAGCTGTTTACTGCTTTGAATCAATGTTTTCTCTCGGTTTTACCCCGTTTTCTCGGTTCAAGCATGTTTTGGGATAAAACGGGTTTAAGTGTTGTCTAAACACTCCAAATTCATCCCGAACTCTTACAACTAGTCAAATGCATTGGATTGTCACACATTCTGACCCTAGAAGCAGTAACAAAGCTGTTTACTGCTTAGAATCAACGTTTTCTCGGTTTTAGCCTGTTTCGGGACAAAATGGGTAAAAGTGGTGTCTCAACACACCGAATTCAACCCGAACTCTTATAACTAGTCAAATGCATTGGGTTTTTACATATTTTGACCCTAGAAAGAGTAATATAGCGGTTTACTGCTTTGAATCAATGTTTTCTCTCGGTTTTACCCCGTTTTCTCGGTTCAAGCATGTTTTGGGATAAAACGGATTTAAGTGTTGTCTAAACACTCCAAATTCATCCCGAACTCTTACAACTAGTCAAATGCATTGGATTGTCACACATTCTGACCCTAGAAGCAGTAACAAAGCTGTTTACTGCTTAGAATCAACGTTTTCTCGGTTTTAGCCTGTTTCGGGACAAAATGGGTAAAAGTGGTGTCTCAACACTCCAAATTCATCCTGAACTCTTACAACTAGTAAAATGCATTGGATTGTCACACATTCTGACCCTAGAAACAGAAACAAAGCTGTTTACTGCTTAGAATCAATGTTTTCTCGGTTTTAGCCTATTTCGGGACAAAATGGCTAAAATGGTGTCTAAACACTCCAAATTCAACCTGAACTCTTACAATTAGTCCAATACATTGGATTGATACATATTATGACCCTAGAAAGAGTAACATAGCTTTTTATGACTTTGAATCAATGTTTTCTCTCGGTTTTAGCCTGTTTTCTCGGTTTAAGCCTGTTTTGGGATAAAACGGGTTTTAGTGTTGTCTAAACACTCGAAATTCATCCCGAACTCTTAGAACTAGTCAATGCATTGTATTTTCACACATTCTGACACTTAGAAATAGTAACAAAGCTGGATACTGCTTCGAATCAATGATTTCTCGGTTTTAGCCTGTTTCGGGACAAAATGTGTAAAAGTGGTGCCTAAAAACTCCAAATTCAACCTGAACTCTTATAATTAGTCAAATACATTGGATTGATACATATTATGACCCTAGAAAGAATAATATAGCGGTTTACTGTTTTGATTCAATGTTTTCTCTCGGTTTTAGCCTGTTTTCTCGGTTTAAGCCTGTTTTAGGATAAAACGGGTTTAAGTGTTCTCTAAACACTCCAAATTCATCCCGAACTCTTATAATTAGTCAAATGTATTGGATTGATACATATTTTGACCCAAGAAAGAGTAACATAGCTGTTTACTGCTTTGAATCAATGTTTTCTCTCGGTTTTACCCCGTTTTCTCGGTTCAAGCATGTTTTGGGATAAAACGGGTTTAAGTGTTGTCTAAACACTCCAAATTCATCCCGAACTCTTACAACTAGTCAAATGCATTGGATTGTCACACATTCTGACCCTAGAAGCAGTAACAAAGCTGTTTACTGCTTAGAATCAACGTTTTCTCGGTTTTAGCCTGTTTCGGGACAAAATGGGTAAAAGTGGTGTCTGAACACTCCGAATTCAACCCGAACTCTTATAACTAGTCAAATGCATTGGGTTTTTACATATTTTGACCCTAGAAAGAGTAATATAGCGGTTTACTGCTTTGAATCAATGTTTTCTCTCGGTTTTAGCCTGTTTTCTCAGTTTAAGCCTGTTTTGGCATAAAACGGGTTTTAGTGTTGTCTAAACACTCGAAATTCATCCCGAATTCTTAGAACTAGTCAATGCATTGTATTTTCACACATTCTGACACTTAGAAATAGTAACAAAGCTGGATACTGCTTCGAATCAATGATTTCTCGGTTTTAGCCTGTTTCGGGACAAAATTTGTAAAAGTGGTGTCTAAAAACTCCAAATTCAACCTGAACTCTTATAATTAGTTAAATACATTGGATTGATACATATTATGACCCTAGAAAGAGTAATATAACGGTTTACTACTTTGAATCAATGTTGTCTCTCGGTTTTAGCATGTTTTCTCAGTGTAAGCCTGTTTTGGGATAAAACGGGTTTAAGTGTTGTTTAAACACTCCAAATTCATCCTGAAATCTTACAACTAGTCAAATGCATTGGATTGTCACACATTCTGACCCTAGAAGCAGTAACAAAGCTGTTTACTGCTTAGAATCAACGTTTTCTCGGTTTTAGCCTGTTTCGGGACAAAATGGGTAAAAGTGGTGTCTCAACACTCCGAATTCAACCCGAACTCTTATAACTAGTCAAATGCATTGGGTTTTTACATATTTTGACCCTAGAAAGAGTAATATAGCGGTTTACTGCTTTGAATCAATGTTTTCTCTCGGTTTTAGCCTGTTTTCTCAGTTTAAGCCTGTTTTGGCATAAAACGGGTTTTAGTGTTGTCTAAACACTCGAAATTCATCCCGAACTCTTAGAACTAGTCAATGCATTGTATTTTCACACATTCTGACACTTAGAAATAGTAACAAAGCTGGATACTGCTTCGAATCAATGATTTCTCGGTTTTAGCCTGTTTCGGGACAAAATGTGTAAAAGTGGTGTCTAAAAACTCCAAATTCATACTGAACTCTTATAATTAGTCAAATACATTGGATTGATACATATTACGACCCTAGAAAGAATAATATAGCGGTTTACTGTTTTGATTCAATGTTTTCTCTCGGTTTTAGCCTGTTTTCTCGGTTTAAGCCTGTTTTAGGATAAAACGGGTTTAAGTGTTCTCTAAACACTCCAAATTCATCCCGAACTCTTATAATTAGTCAAATGTATTGGATTGATACATATTTTGACCCAAGAAAGAGTAACATAGCTGTTTACTGCTTTGAATCAATGTTTTCTCTCGGTTTTACCCCGTTTTCTCGGTTCAAGCATGTTTTGGGATAAAACGGGTTTTAGTGTTGTCTAAACACTCCAAATTCATCCCGAACTCTTACAACTAGTCAAATGCATTGGATTGTCACACATTCTGACCCTAGAAGCAGTAACAAAGCTGTTTACTGCTTAGAATCAACGTTTTCTCGGTTTTAGCCTGTTTCGGGACAAAATGGGTAAAAGTGGTGTCTGAACACTCCGAATTCAACCCGAACTCTTATAACTAGTCAAATGCATTGGGTTTTTACATATTTTGACCCTAGAAAGAGTAATATAGCGGTTTACTGCTTTGAATCAATGTTTTCTCTCGGTTTGAGCCTGTTTTCTCAGTTTAAGCCTGTTTTGGCATAAAACGGGTTTTAGTGTTGTCTAAACACTCGAAATTCATCCCGAATTCTTAGAACTAGTCAATGCATTGTATTTTCACACATTCTGACACTTAGAAATAGTAACAAAGCTGGATACTGCTTCGAATCAATGATTTCTCGGTTTTAGCCTGTTTCGGGACAAAATTTGTAAAAGTGGTGTCTAAAAACTCCAAATTCAACCTGAACTCTTATAATTAGTTAAATACATTGGATTGATACATATTATGACCCTAGAAAGAGTAATATAACGGTTTACTACTTTGAATCAATGTTGTCTCTCGGTTTTAGCATGTTTTCTCAGTGTAAGCCTGTTTTGGGATAAAACGGGTTTAAGTGTTGTTTAAACACTCCAAATTCATCCTGAAATCTTACAACTAGTCAAATGCATTGGATTGTCACACATTCTGACCCTAGAAGCAGTAACAAAGCTGTTTACTGCTTAGAATCAACGTTTTCTCGGTTTTAGCCTGTTTCGGGACAAAATGGGTAAAAGTGGTGTCTCAACACTCCGAATTCAACCCGAACTCTTATAACTAGTCAAATGCATTGGGTTTTTACATATTTTGACCCTAGAAAGAGTAATATAGCGGTTTACTGCTTTGAATCAATGTTTTCTCTCGGTTTTAGCCTGTTTTCTCAGTTTAAGCCTGTTTTGGCATAAAACGGGTTTTAGTGTTGTCTAAACACTCGAAATTCATCCCGAACTCTTAGAACTAGTCAATGCATTGTATTTTCACACATTCTGACACTTAGAAATAGTAACAAAGCTGGATACTGCTTCGAATCAATGATTTCTCGGTTTTAGCCTGTTTCGGGACAAAATGTGTAAAAGTGGTGTCTAAAAACTCCAAATTCATACTGAACTCTTATAATTAGTCAAATACATTGGATTGATACATATTATGACCCTAGAAAGAATAATATAGCGGTTTACTGTTTTGATTCAATGTTTTCTCTCGGTTTTAGCCTGTTTTCTCGGTTTAAGCTTGTTTTAGGATAAAACGGGTTTAAGTGTTCTCTAAACACTCCAAATTCATCCCGAACTCTTATAATTAGTCAAATGTATTGGATTGATACATATTTTGACCCAAGAAAGAGTAACATAGCTGTTTACTGCTTTGAATCAATGTTTTCTCTCGGTTTTACCCCGTTTTCTCGGTTCAAGCATGTTTTGGGATAAAACGGGTTTAAGTGTTGTCTAAACACTCCAAATTCATCCCGAACTCTTACAACTAGTCAAATGCATTGGATTGTCACACATTCTGACCCTAGAAGCAGTAACAAAGCTGTTTACTGCTTAGAATCAACGTTTTCTCGGTTTTAGCCTGTTTCGGGACAAAATGGGTAAAAGTGGTGTCTCAACACTCCGAATTCAACCCGAACTCTTATAACTAGTCAAATGCATTGGGTTTTTACATATTTTGACCCTAGAAAGAGTAATATAGCGGTTTACTGCTTTGAATCAATGTTTTCTCTCGGTTTTAGCCTGTTTTCTCAGTTTAAGCCTGATTTGGCATAAAACGGGTTTTAGTGTTGTCTAAACACTCGAAATTCATCCCGAACTCTTAGAACTAGTCAATGCATTGTATTTTCACACATTCTGACACTTAGAAATAGTAACAAAGCTGGATACTGCTTCGAATCAATGATTTCTCGGTTTTAGCCTGTTTCGGGACAAAATTTGTAAAAGTGGTGTCTAAAAACTCCAAATTCAACCTGAACTCTTATAATTAGTTAAATACATTGGATTGATACATATTATGACCCTAGAAAGAGTAATATAACGGTTTACTACTTTGAATCAATGTTGTCTCTCGGTTTTGTTGAAATAAGCGGAAGACTTAGAGAGATTTGAGAGGTTTAGAATGAAGAAGAAGAGTTGGTGGCGAATAGTATGAAAGAGAGTGATAATAGATTAGAATTAGGTAGAATATCCCAAATACAACACATGACAAAGGTTTAAATAGGGAGGCAGCTAGGGCGACCACATGACCTAAAATAGAAACAAAAGAAATCGACAATTAGGAGAGAGAGGGGGTAGGTGATCGGTGATAGCGACTTGTCCTAGTCTTCCACTCTTGTCCACTTGCGCTTTCTCCCTAACGGCTACACAAGGGATTCTCGATCCTTCTCATGGGCCGAAGGTAAGCAGGCCTCCTCACTATCCTCACACATAGATGACTCGGCCTTAGTGCTTCACTCGGCCTTATTGCTTGCACGTACGGACGGTACGGACTGTACGGACGCCATAGGCTTATTCTTGATCAATACTCCCCCTCAAGCTTAGCCTGATGAAATGGCTAAGCTTGGAACCCGTGAAGCAGCACCTCATTAAAAACCTTGACTTAGAAAACCTCATGGGACAAAACTAAGCCAAGGGAAAAAGAGTGTGCTGTCCACGGATTAGGAAAGTTGATCACGGCCGTGTGATGTCTACAAGTCCAAGTTTGCTATGAATATAATCACAAACCTTGGGACTTGCAGATTTGGTGAAGATGTCGGCTAGCTGGTCTTGACTCCTTGTGTGGCATGGTAGAACCGCTCCCTCTTCGATCCTCTCCCTAACCTTGTGGCAGTCGCTCTCAATGTGCTTGGTCCGTTCATGGAAGACTGAGTTAGTGGCTATGTGGATCGCTGCCTCATTGTCACAATGCATTGTCATCGGCTGTCTTGTTTCAATGCCGAGATCCTTAAGTAGACCTTTCAACCATGTCATCTCATTAGTTAGCTTCCTCATAGCTCGGTACTCAGCCTCGGCACTTGAACATGACACCACCTTTTGCTTCTTAGACCTCCATGTAACTAGGTTTCCTCCAACAAAGGTGCAATATCCAGTAGTTGACCGCCTATCCAATGTGTCTCCATTATAGTCCGCATCACAATAACCCACGATCTCAGTGTTGCCGTTTTTACCCATCCAAATGCCTTGACCAGGGCTGCCCTTGAGATAGCTCAAAATCCTCTCCACTTGACTCCATTGATACTTGCTTGGAGCTTGCATGTGCTGACTCACCTGATTCACAGCATAAGAGATATCAGGTCGTGTGATAGTTAAATAGATCAACTTACCTACAAGCCGTCGGTAGCGTGTGACGTCCGGGAACGGCTCGTCCAATGGTTCGCGTGGTTTGCCTTCCTTCGCCCGAATGCTCTCCCCCTTTCGCTTGAGCTGGTAATCTTCATCCAGTGGTGTAGTAGCTGGAACCGTACCAAGTTTGCCTGTCTCAGCAAGCAAGTCAAGAGCATACTTGCGTTGTGAGAGGAAGATACCCTCCGGGGAACGGCAGATTTCGATGCCGAGGAAGTATTTGAGCTCTCCGAGGTCCTTAATGTCAAAGGCAGACTTGAGAGAGTCTTTAATGGCAACAATACCGGCCTTGTCATCGCCAGTCACGATGATGTCATCGACATAAACCAGCACCACAACCAGGCCAAGTGATGTCGTGAGAGTGAAAAGAGTGTGGTCAGCCTCCGATCGTCTAAAGCCATTCGCCTTAAGAGTGGAGCTGAGCTTATGGTACCAGGCGCGTGGTGACTGTTTGAGGCCATAGATGGCCTTGCGTAACCGTAAGACCTTCCCGGGAGCAACAATGTCCTCAAGGCCAGGCGGAGGAGTCATGTACACTTCTTCATCTAGCTCGCCTTGGAGGAACGCGTTCTTCACATCCATTTGCCATAAGTCCCAAGAAAGGTTCACGGCCAACGATAGCACTACTCGCACGGTATGCAATTTGGCCACGGGAGCAAACGTTGCCGTGTAGTCATCTCCATGGGTTTGAGTGAACCCTCGGGCCACCAGCCGTGCCTTATGCCTTTCAATCTCTCCCGTGCTCAAGAACTTGATGGTGAATACCCACTTTGAACTTACGGCCTTCTTCCCTTTGGGGAGGTCAGCCTCATCCCATGTGTGATTTCTGATCATTGCACCAGCTTCATCCTCCACAGCATCTACCCATACCTTATGTTCTTTGGCCTCCTCGTACGTTTGGGGAACCCAGTGTTCATCAACTTGGCCGAAGAAGGCTTGGTGCTCGGTCGGAAGCAGCTCGAGCGAACATACGGCTTGGATAGGATGTGCGACGGCTTGACTGTTGTAGTAGACCCTCTTATCTTTCCATGTAGAGGGGTGAGACCGGACACGCGTGCTTCGTCGTGGAGCTGGTTGAGCTGGCGGCACTGATTGGCTGGACTGAGTGACATCTTCGATGACCGGTTCAGCATCAGGTCGTGTCTCGGTCAGGCTTGAGTTTGGCTCGGGCATCTCATGTGCCTCGGTCATGCTCTGGTTTGGCTCGGGCATCGCATGGTCCGGGGATATCATCTCGGGCATAGCACCTTCCGGCTCGAGCGTATGGTCAATGGAGCTCGGGTTGGGTTCTGGCTGAGGAAGGGCTGTGGCCGTAGGCGGATTTCCGAGATGGTCAAGGAGAAACTTAAGGCTGGAGGCTCTATCATTTGGTGATGATGAAAGATCCTTCAAGCTGTTCCAGTCTTTGTTATCAAAATAACCCACATTTTCCAAGAACCGAACATCTCTTGATACATACAGCCGGCTTGTCTTTGGGTCAAAACACTTGTATCCCTTTTGAGTAGTGGAGTAGCCGATGAACATACACCTTATGCTTTTGGGATCGAGCTTACTCCGCTGTTCTCCTGGCACAAGTACAAAAGAAACACACCCAAAGACCCGTAGGTGCTCTAGAGATGGTTTAAATCCATTCAATACCTCAAATGGCGATAGGTCATTAAGGACTTTGGTTGGTGTCCGATTGATCAAGTAGCATGCTGTCATCACAGCATCACCCCAATATCGCCTTGTAACGTGTGAATGGAACATCATCGACCGTGCCACCTCCATTAGATGTCGGTTCTTCCTCTCGGCCACACCATTTTGTTGGGGCGTATAGGGACAACTCGTTTGGTGTAGTATGCCGTGTTTTGCTAGGTGTTCTCTGAATTTGTGACTTGTATACTCTCCACCATTGTCTGATCTAAGTACCTTAATTTTAGCATTGAAATGATTAGTAACATAATTTTGAAAGTTTATAAAAGCATCAAACACTCTATCCTTTGAAGGCAACAAAGTAATCCATGTGTACTTAGACTTTTCATCAATAAAAGTCACAAAATATTTGTTATTATCTCTAGAAAGGCATGGTGAAGTCCACACATCCGAGTGCACTAAATCAAAACAATGCTCATAAATAGTTTTAGACTTGGGAAAAATAGATTTGCAATGTTTACCAAGAATACAAGACTCACACATTGAACTATCAAAAGAAACACTTGGTAACATTAAAGCAAGGGCACGAGAATGAGGATGGCCTAATCTAGCATGCCACACACTATCCAAATTAACAACAAAACAAGATTTAGTAGATAAACTTGGCGAGGTTTTCTCTAGGACATAGAGATCTCCACTCCCTTGTCCCTCTCCAAGAACTTTTCCAGTCTCAATATCCTGAAAATGAACACTATTAGGACCAAAGATTGTATAACAATTCAAATCATTAGTGGTTCTCTTAACCGATAGAAGATTAGATGTGAAGGTAGGCATAAAGAAAGCTTTTGTGGTTTTATCAAATAGTTTCAAGTCCCCTATTCCTTTCACTGGTATTTGTTCTCCATTTGCAATTATAACATTTCCTAAAGCCGGTTTTATATTGTCAATTAGACTAGGATTACTAATCATGTGGTGAGAAGCACCCGAGTCTATGACAAGAGATTTACTAGGCTTAGAGGTAAAGAAAGAGATACCAGACTCCTTGAGTGAGGCAATGGAACGGATGAGCGCCTCAAGGTCTGATTTCCTAACCACTTCTCCATAGGCTGCGGTCATGGCTGCCTCATCTCCTTGCTTTGACGGCCCGGCTCCCTTGTCGCTAACCGCTTCCTTTGAGAGGTTTGCTTTGAACTTGGCCGGTTTGAGATGAGGGTGGAGGACCCAGCACTTGTCTTTCAGGTGACCCCGCCTCTTGCAGTGGTCGCATATCCACACCTTCCTCTCCTCTTGCTTGTACACTCCTTTATTAGCCGTAGCAAGTTCCCCCTTACCGCTAAACAAGTCAAGAGAACCTTGCTCTCTTTGGATTTGTGAACAAATGTCTTCAAAAGAGGGAAGTTTCTCTGCCCTGAGGATGTGCTTCAAGAGATCGTTGAAGGATGGGTTTAAAGTAAGAAGGAGACCAAAGATCTTGTCTTGCTCCTTTCTTTCAGTCAACACACTCGGATCGAGTGTACTCGGCCGCAACATGTCAAGCTCGGACCATAAAGCTCGAAACTTGCCAAGATGTTTAGTGAACTCCACATCATCTTGGTTAAGCTCATTTATGGCCTTCTTGACCTCAAAGACCCGAGTCAAGTTGGAGATATTGCCATAGACACCTTTAAGTGTCTCCCACAACTCCTTGGCCGTCTCGCAATATGAGTAGGCCTCAAGGATTGGTGTGTCAAGAGAGTTTTGGAGAACAGATAGGACAACTTGGTCTTCTTGGAACCACTTGGCCTTCCTCTCGCTCTCTTCTTCTACTTCCTCCTCGGAAGCGCCTTCATCTTCTCCTTTGAGGTTTTGTTTTGGAGCATAGTCACTCTCGACATGACTCCAAAGACCACGGCCTCCCAGGGCAGTTCTTGTGGTTCTAGTCCACAGCAAGTAGTTTGTTCCTTTGAGAACAACCGGCATGACAATGGGTTTGGCGTTTTCCATGGTTTAACCGCTATGGACCGATGGACAAAGCTTTTACCCGGAGAATAAAGAGAAATAGGACTGAGAATCGAGTGAACAAGAATGAAGAATGGAAGAATAGAAGAGATAGGTTATCAAGAACGACAACCTAGCTCTGATACCATGTTGAAATAAGCGGAAGACTTAGAGAGATTTGAGAGGTTTAGAATGAAGAAGAAGAGTTGGTGGCGAATAGTATGAAAGAGAGTGATAATAGATTAGAATTAGGTAGAATATCCCAAATACAACACATGACAAAGGTTTAAATAGGGAGGCAGCTAGGGCGACCACATGACCTAAAATAGAAACAAAAGAAATCGACAATTAGGAGAGAGAGGGGGTAGGTGATCGGTGATAGCGACTTGTCCTAGTCTTCCACTCTTGTCCACTTGCGCTTTCTCCCTAACGGCTACACAAGGGATTCTCGATCCTTCTCATGGGCCGAAGGTAAGCAGGCCTCCTCACTATCCTCACACATAGATGACTCGGCCTTAGTGCTTCACTCGGCCTTATTGCTTGCACGTACGGACGGTACGGACTGTACGGACGCCATAGGCTTATTCTTGATCAATAGGTTTTAGCATGTTTTCTCAGTGTAAGCCTGTTTTGGGATAAAACGGGTTTAAGTGTTGTTTAAACACTCCAAATTCATCCTGAAATCTTACAACTAGTCAAATGCATTGGATTGTCACACATTCTGACCCTAGAAGCAGTAACAAAGCTGTTTACTGCTTAGAATCAACGTTTTCTCGGTTTTAGCCTGTTTCGGGACAAAATGGGTAAAAGTGGTGTCTCAACACTCCGAATTCAACCCGAACTCTTATAACTAGTCAAATGCATTGGGTTTTTACATATTTTGACCCTAGAAAGAGTAATATAGCGGTTTACTGCTTTGAATCAATGTTTTCTCTCGGTTTTAGCCTGTTTTCTCAGTTTAAGCCTGTTTTGGCATAAAACGGGTTTTAGTGTTGTCTAAACACTCGAAATTCATCCCGAACTCTTAGAACTAGTCAATGCATTGTATTTTCACACATTCTGACACTTAGAAATAGTAACAAAGCTGGATACTGCTTCGAATCAATGATTTCTCGGTTTTAGCCTGTTTCGGGACAAAATGTGTAAAAGTGGTGTCTAAAAACTCCAAATTCATACTGAACTCTTATAATTAGTCAAATACATTGGATTGATACATATTATGACCCTAGAAAGAATAATATAGCGGTTTACTGTTTTGATTCAATGTTTTCTCTCGGTTTTAGCCTGTTTTCTCGGTTTAAGCTTGTTTTAGGATCAAACGGGTTTAAGTGTTCTCTAAACACTCCAAATTCATCCCGAACTCTTATAATTAGTCAAATGTATTGGATTGATACATATTTTGACCCAAGAAAGAGTAACATAGCTGTTTACTGCTTTGAATCAATGTTTTCTCTCGGTTTTACCCCGTTTTCTCGGTTCAAGCATGTTTTGGGATAAAACGGGTTTAAGTGTTGTCTAAACACTCCAAATTCATCCCGAACTCTTACAACTAGTCAAATGCATTGGATTGTCACACATTCTGACCCTAGAAGCAGTAACAAAGCTGTTTACTGCTTAGAATCAACGTTTTCTCGGTTTTAGCCTGTTTCGGGACAAAATGGGTAAAAGTGGTGTCTCAACACTCCGAATTCAACCCGAACTCTTATAACTAGTCAAATGCATTGGGTTTTTACATATTTTGACCCTAGAAAGAGTAATATAGCGGTTTACTGCTTTGAATCAATGTTTTCTCTCGGTTTTAGCCTGTTTTCTCAGTTTAAGCCTGTTTTGGCATAAAACGGGTTTTAGTGTTGTCTAAACACTCGAAATTCATCCCGAACTCTTAGAACTAGTCAATGCATTGTATTTTCACACATTCTGACACTTAGAAATAGTAACAAAGCTGGATACTGCTTCGAATCAATGATTTCTCGGTTTTAGCCTGTTTCGGGACAAAATTTGTAAAAGTGGTGTCTAAAAACTCCAAAATCAACCTGAACTCTTATAATTAGTTAAATACATTGGATTGATACATATTATGACCCTAGAAAGAGTAATATAACGGTTTACTACTTTGAATCAATGTTGTCTCTCGGTTTTAGCATGTTTTCTCAGTGTAAGCCTGTTTTGGGATAAAACGGGTTTAAGTGTTGTTTAAACACTCCAAATTCATCCTGAAATCTTACAACTAGTCAAATGCATTGGATTGTCACACATTCTGACCCTAGAAGCAGTAACAACGCTGTTTACTGCTTAGAATCAACGTTTTCTCGGTTTTAGCCTGTTTCGGGACAAAATGGGTAAAAGTGGTGTCTCAACACTCCGAATTCAACCCGAACTCTTATAACTAGTCAAATGCATTGGGTTTTTACATATTTTGACCCTAGAAAGAGTAATATAGCGGTTTACTGCTTTGAATCAATGTTTTCTCTCGGTTTTAGCCTGTTTTCTCAGTTTAAGCCTGTTTTGGCATAAAACGGGTTTTAGTGTTGTCTAAACACTCGAAATTCATCCCGAACTCTTAGAACTAGTCAATGCATTGTATTTTCACACATTCTGACACTTAGAAATAGTAACAAAGCTGGATACTGCTTCGAATCAATGATTTCTCGGTTTTAGCCTGTTTCGGGACAAAATGTGTAAAAGTGGTGTCTAAAAACTCCAAATTCATACTGAACTCTTATAATTAGTCAAATACATTGGATTGATACATATTATGACCCTAGAAAGAATAATATAGCGGTTTACTGTTTTGATTCAATGTTTTCTCTCGGTTTTAGCCTGTTTTCTCGGTTTAAGCTTGTTTTAGGATAAAACGGGTTTAAGTGTTCTCTAAACACTCCAAATTCATCCCGAACTCTTATAATTAGTCAAATGTATTGGATTGATACATATTTTGACCCAAGAAAGAGTAACATAGCTGTTTACTGCTTTGAATCAATGTTTTCTCTCGGTTTTACCCCGTTTTCTCGGTTCAAGCATGTTTTGGGATAAAACGGGTTTAAGTGTTGTCTAAACACTCCAAATTCATCCCGAACTCTTACAACTAGTCAAATGCATTGGATTGTCACACATTCTGACCCTAGAAGCAGTAACAAAGCTGTTTACTGCTTAGAATCAACGTTTTCTCGGTTTTAGCCTGTTTCGGGACAAAATGGGTAAAAGTGGTGTCTCAACACTCCGAATTCAACCCGAACTCTTATAACTAGTCAAATGCATTGGGTTTTTACATATTTTGACCCTAGAAAGAGTAATATAGCGGTTTACTGCTTTGAATCAATGTTTTCTCTCGGTTTTAGCCTGTTTTCTCAGTTTAAGCCTGTTTTGGCATAAAACGGGTTTTAGTGTTGTCTAAACACTCGAAATTCATCCCGAACTCTTAGAACTAGTCAATGCATTGTATTTTCACACATTCTGACACTTAGAAATAGTAACAAAGCTGGATACTGCTTCGAATCAATGATTTCTCGGTTTTAGCCTGTTTCGGGACAAAATTTGTAAAAGTGGTGTCTAAAAACTCCAAATTCAACCTGAACTCTTATAATTAGTTAAATACATTGGATTGATACATATTATGACCCTAGAAAGAGTAATATAACGGTTTACTACTTTGAATCAATGTTGTCTCTCGGTTTTAGCATGTTTTCTCAGTGTAAGCCTGTTTTGGGATAAAACGGGTTTAAGTGTTGTTTAAACACTCCAAATTCATCCTGAAATCTTACAACTAGTCAAATGCATTGGATTGTCACACATTCTGACCCTAGAAGCAGTAACAACGCTGTTTACTGCTTAGAATCAACGTTTTCTCGGTTTTAGCCTGTTTCGGGACAAAATGGGTAAAAGTGGTGTCTCAACACTCCGAATTCAACCCGAACTCTTATAACTAGTCAAATGCATTGGGTTTTTACATATTTTGACCCTAGAAAGAGTAATATAGCGGTTTACTGCTTTGAATCAATGTTTTCTCTCGGTTTTAGCCTGTTTTCTCAGTTTAAGCCTGTTTTGGCATAAAACGGGTTTTAGTGTTGTCTAAACACTCGAAATTCATCCCGAACTCTTAGAACTAGTCAATGCATTGTATTTTCACACATTCTGACACTTAGAAATAGTAACAAAGCTGGATACTGCTTCGAATCAATGATTTCTCGGTTTTAGCCTGTTTCGGGACAAAATGTGTAAAAGTGGTGTCTAAAAACTCCAAATTCATACTGAACTCTTATAATTAGTCAAATACATTGGATTGATACATATTATGACCCTAGAAAGAATAATATAGCGGTTTACTGTTTTGATTCAATGTTTTCTCTCGGTTTTAGCCTGTTTTCTCGGTTTAAGCTTGTTTTAGGATAAAACGGGTTTAAGTGTTCTCTAAACACTCCAAATTCATCCCGAACTCTTATAATTAGTCAAATGTATTGGATTGATACATATTTTGACCCAAGAAAGAGTAACATAGCTGTTTACTGCTTTGAATCAATGTTTTCTCTCGGTTTTACCCCGTTTTCTCGGTTCAAGCATGTTTTGGGATAAAACGGGTTTAAGTGTTGTCTAAACACTCCAAATTCATCCCGAACTCTTACAACTAGTCAAATGCATTGGATTGTCACACATTCTGACCCTAGAAGCAGTAACAAAGCTGTTTACTGCTTAGAATCAACGTTTTCTCGGTTTTAGCCTGTTTCGGGACAAAATGGGTAAAAGTGGTGTCTCAACACTCCGAATTCAACCCGAACTCTTATAACTAGTCAAATGCATTGGGTTTTTACATATTTTGACCCTAGAAAGAGTAATATAGCGGTTTACTGCTTTGAATCAATGTTTTCTCTCGGTTTTAGCCTGTTTTCTCAGTTTAAGCCTGTTTTGGCATAAAACGGGTTTTAGTGTTGTCTAAACACTCGAAATTCATCCCGAACTCTTAGAACTAGTCAATGCATTGTATTTTCACACATTCTGACACTTAGAAATAGTAACAAAGCTGGATACTGCTTCGAATCAATGATTTCTCGGTTTTAGCCTGTTTCGGGACAAAATTTGTAAAAGTGGTGTCTAAAAACTCCAAATTCAACCTGAACTCTTATAATTAGTTAAATACATTGGATTGATACATATTATGACCCTAGAAAGAGTAATATAACGGTTTACTACTTTGAATCAATGTTGTCTCTCGGTTTTAGCATGTTTTCTCAGTGTAAGCCTGTTTTGGGATAAAACGGGTTTAAGTGTTGTTTAAACACTCCAAATTCATCCTGAAATCTTACAACTAGTCAAATGCATTGGATTGTCACACATTCTGACCCTAGAAGCAGTAACAAAGCTGTTTACTGCTTAGAATCAACGTTTTCTCGGTTTTAGCCTGTTTCGGGACAAAATGGGTAAAAGTGGTGTCTCAACACTCCGAATTCAACCCGAACTCTTATAACTAGTCAAATGCATTGGGTTTTTACATATTTTGACCCTAGAAAGAGTAATATAGCGGTTTACTGCTTTGAATCAATGTTTTCTCTCGGTTTTAGCCTGTTTTCTCAGTTTAAGCCTGTTTTGGCATAAAACGGGTTTTAGTGTTGTCTAAACACTCGAAATTCATCCCGAACTCTTAGAACTAGTCAATGCATTGTATTTTCACACATTCTGACACTTAGAAATAGTAACAAAGCTGGATACTGCTTCGAATCAATGATTTCTCGGTTTTAGCCTGTTTCGGGACAAAATGTGTAAAAGTGGTGTCTAAAAACTCCAAATTCATACTGAACTCTTATAATTAGTCAACTACATTGGATTGATACATATTATGACCCTAGAAAGAATAATATAGCGGTTTACTGTTTTGATTCAATGTTTTCTCTCGGTTTTAGCCTGTTTTCTCGGTTTAAGCCTGTTTTGGGATAAAACGGGTTTTAGTGTTGTCTAAACACTCCAAATACATCCCGAACTCTTATAATTAGTCAAATGTATTGGATTGATACATATTTTGACCCAAGAAAGAGTAACATAGCTGTTTACTGCTCTGAATCAATGTTTTCTCTCGGTTTTACCCCGTTTTCTCGGTTCAAGCATGTTTTGGGATAAAACGGGTTTAAGTGTTGTCTAAACACTCCAAATTCATCCCGAACTCTTACAACTAGTCAAATGCATTGGATTGTCACACATTCTGACCCTAGAAGCAGTAACAAAGCTGTTTACTGCTTAGAATCAACGTTTTCTCGGTTTTAGCCTGTTTCGGGACAAAATGGGTAAAAGTGGTGTCTCAACACTCCGAATTCAACCCGAACTCTTATAACTAGTCAAATGCATTGGGTTTTTACATATTTTGACCCTAGAAAGAGTAATATAGCGGTTTACTGCTTTGAATCAATGTTTTCTCTCGGTTTTAGCCTGTTTTCTCAGTTTAAGCCTGTTTTGGCATAAAACGGGTTTTAGTGTTGTCTAAACACTCGAAATTCATCCCGAACTCTTAGAACTAGTCAATGCATTGTATTTTCACACATTCTGACACTTAGAAATAGTAACAAAGCTGGATACTGCTTCGAATCAATGATTTCTCGGTTTTAGCCTGTTTCGGGACAAAATGTGTAAAAGTGGTGTCTAAAAACTCCAAATTCATACTGAACTCTTATAATTAGTCAAATACATTGGATTGATACATATTATGACCCTAGAAAGAATAATATAGCGGTTTACTGTTTTGATTCAATGTTTTCTCTCGGTTTTAGCCTGTTTTCTCGGTTTAAGCCTGTTTTAGGATAAAACGGGTTTAAGTGTTCTCTAAACACTCCAAATTCATCCCGAACTCTTATAATTAGTCAAATGTATTGGATTGATACATATTTTGACCCAAGAAAGAGTAACATAGCTGTTTACTGCTTTGAATCAATGTTTTCTCTCGGTTTTACCCCGTTTTCTCAGTTCAAGCATGTTTTGGGATAAAACGGGTTTAAGTGTTGTCTAAACACTCCAAATTCATCCCGAACTCTTACAACTAGTCAAATGCATTGGATTGTCACACATTCTGACCCTAGAAGCAGTAACAAAGCTGTTTACTGCTTAGAATCAACGTTTTCTCGGTTTTAGCCTGTTTCGGGACAAAATGTGTAAAAGTGGTGTCTCAACACTCCGAATTCAACCCGAACTCTTATAACTAGTCAAATGCATTGGGTTTTTACATATTTTGACCCTAGAAAGAGTAATATAGCGGTTTACTGCTTTGAATCAATGTTTTCTCTCGGTTTTAGCCTGTTTTCTCAGTTTAAGCCTGTTTTGGCATAAAACGGGTTTTAGTGTTGTCTAAACACTCGAAATTCATCCCGAACTCTTAGAACTAGTCAATGCATTGTATTTTCACACATTCTGACACTTAGAAATAGTAACAAAGCTGGATACTGCTTTGAATCAATGATTTCTCGGTTTTAGCCTGTTTCGGGACAAAATGTGTAAAAGTGGTGCCTAAAAACTCCAAATTCAACCTGAACTCTTATAATTAGTCAAATACATTGGATTGATACATATTATGACCCTAGAAAGAATAATATAGCGGTTTACTGTTTTGATTCAATGTTTTCTCTCGGTTTTAGCCTGTTTTCTCGGTTTAAGCCTGTTTTAGGATAAAACGGGTTTAAGTGTTCTCTAAACACTCCAAATTCATCCCGAACTCTTATAATTAGTCAAATGTATTGGATTGATACATATTTTGACCCAAGAAAGAGTAACATAGCTGTTTACTGCTTTGAATCAATGTTTTCTCTCGGTTTTACCCCGTTTTCTCGGTTCAAGCATGTTTTGGGATAAAACGGGTTTAAGTGTTGTCTAAACACTCCAAATTCATCCCGAACTCTTACAACTAGTCAAATGCATTGGATTGTCACACATTCTGACCCTAGAAGCAGTAACAAAGCTGTTTACTGCTTAGAATCAACGTTTTCTCGGTTTTAGCCTGTTTCGGGACAAAATGGGTAAAAGTGGTGTCTCAACACTCAGAATTCAACCCGAACTCTTATAACTAGTCAAATGCATTGGGTTTTTACATATTTTGACCCTAGAAAGAGTAATATAGCGGTTTACTGCTTTGAATCAATGTTTTCTCTCGGTTTTAGCCTGTTTTCTCAGTTTAAGCCTGTTTTGGCATAAAACGGGTTTTAGTGTTGTCTAAACACTCGAAACTCATCCCGAACTCTTAGAACTAGTCAATGCATTGTATTTTCTCACATTCTGACACTTAGAAATAGTAACAAAGCTGGATACTGCTTCGAATCAATGATTTCTCGGTTTTAGCCTGTTTCGGGACAAAATTTGTAAAAGTGGTGTCTAAAAACTCCAAATTCAACCTGAACTCTTATAATTAGTTAAATACATTGGATTGATACATATTATGACCCTAGAAAGAGTAATATAGCGGTTTACTACTTTGAATCAATGTTGTCTCTCGGTTTTAGCATGTTTTCTCGGTTTAAGCCTGTTTTGGGATAAAACGGGTTTAAGTGTTGTCTAAACACTCCAAATTCATCCCGAACTCTTAGAACTAGTCAATGCATTAGATTGTCACAAATTCTGACCCTAGAAATAGTAAAAAAGCTGTTTACTGCTTCGAATCAACGATTTCTCGGTTTTAGCCTGTTTCAGGATAAAATGGGTAAAAGTGGTGTCTAAACACTCCAAATTCAACCTGAGCTCTTATAATTAGTTAAATGTATTGGATTGATACATATTTTGACCCTAGAAAGAGTAACATAGCTGTTTACTGCTTTGAATCAATGTATTCTCTCTGTTTTAGCCGGTTTTCTCGGTTTAAGCCTGTTTTGGGATAAAACGGGTTTAAGTGTTGCCTAAACACTCCAAATTCATCCCGAACTCTTAGAACTAGTCAATGCATTGGATTGTCACACATTCTGACCCTAGAAATAGTAACAAAGCTGTTTACTGCTTCGAATCAACGTTTTCTCGGTTTTAGCCTGTTTCAGGACAAAATGGGTAAAGTGATGTCTAAACACTCCAAATTCAACCCGAACTCTTATAATTAGTCAAATGCATTGGATTGTTACATATTTTGACCCTAGAAAAAGTAATATAGCGGTTTACTGCTTCAAATCAATGTTTTCTCTTGGTTTTAGCCTGTTTTCTCGGTTTAAGCCTGTTTTGGGATAAAACGGGTTTTAGTGTTGTCTAAACACTCCAAATTCATCCCGAACTCTTATAATTAGTCAAATGTATTGGATTGATACATATTTTGACCCAAGAAAGAGTAACATAGCTGTTTACTGCTTTGAATCAATGTTTTCTCTCGGTTTTACCCCGTTTTCTCGGTTCAAGCATGTTTTGGGATAAAACGAGTTTAAGTGTTGTCTAAACACTCCAAATTCATCCCGAACTCTTACAACTAGTCAAATGCATTGGATTGTCACACATTCTGACCCTAGAAGCAGTAACAAAGCTGTTTACTGCTTAGAATCAACGTTTTCTCGGTTTTAGCCTGTTTCGGGACAAAATGGGTAAAAGTGGTGTCTCAACACTCCGAATTCAACCCGAACTCTTATAACTAGTCAAATGCATTGGGTTTTTACATATTTTGACCCTAGAAAGAGTAATATATAGCGGTTTACTGCTTTGAATCAATGTTTTCTCTCGGTTTTAGCCTGTTTTCTCAGTTTAAGCCTGTTTTGGCATAAAACGGGTTTTAGTGTTGTCTAAACACTCGAAATTCATCCCGAACTCTTAGAACTAGTCAATGCATTGTATTTTCTCACATTCTGACACTTAGAAATAGTAGCAAAGCTGGATACTGCTTCGAATCAATGATTTCTCGGTTTTAGCCTGTTTCGGGACAAAATTTGTAAAAGTGGTGTCTAAAAACTCCAAATTCAACCTGAACTCTTATAATTAGTTAAATACATTGGATTGATACATATTATGACCCTAGAAAGAGTAATATAGCGGTTTACTACTTTGAATCAATGTTGTCTCTCGGTTTTAGCATGTTTTCTCGGTTTAAGCCTGTTTTGGGATAAAACGGGTTTAAGTGTTGTCTAAACACTCCAAATTCATCCCGAACTCTTAGAACTAGTCAATGCATTAGATTGTCACAAATTCTGACCCCAGAAATAGTAAAAAAGCTGTTTACTGCTTCGAATCAACGATTTCTCGGTTTTAGCCTGTTTCAGGATAAAATGGGTAAAAGTGGTGTCTAAACACTCCAAATTCAACCTGAGCTCTTATAATTAGTTAAATGTATTGGATTGATACATATTTTGACCCTAGAAAGAGTAACATAGCTGTTTACTGCTTTGAATCAATGTATTCTCTCTGTTTTAGCCTGTTTTCTCGGTTTAAGCCTGTTTTGGGATAAAACGGGTTTAAGCGTTGCCTAAACACTCCAAATTCATCCCGAACTCTTAGAACTAGTCAATGCATTGGATTGTCACACATTCTGACCCTAGAAACAGTAACAAAGCAGTTTACTGCTTAGAATCAACGTTTTCTCGGTTTTAGCCTGTTTCAGGAAAAAATGGGTAAAAATGGTGTCTAAACACTCCAAATTCAACCCGAACTCTTATAATTAGTCAAATGCATTGGATTGTTACATATTGTGACCCTAGAAAGAGTAACATAGCGGTTTACTGCTTCAAATCAATGTTTTCTCTCGGTTTTAGCCTGTTTTCTCGGTCTAAGCCTGTTTTGGGATAAAACGGGTTTAAGTGTCGTCTAAACACTCCAAATTCATCCCGAACTCTTACAACTAGTCAAATGCATTGGATTGTCACACATTCTGACCCTAGAAACAGAAACAAATCTGTTTACTGCTTAGAATCAATGTTTTCTCGGTTTTAGCCTGTTTCAGGACAAAATGGGTAAAAGTGGTGTCTAAACACTCCAAATTCAACCCGAACTCTTATAATTAGTCAAATGCATTGGATTGTTACATATTTTGACCCTAGAAAAAGTAATATAGCGGTTTACTGCTTCAAATCAATGTTTTCTCTCGGTTTTAGCCTGTTTTCTCGGTTTAAGCCTGTTTTGGGATAAAACGGGTTTTAGTGTTGTCTAAACACTTGAAATTAATCATGAACTCTTAGAACTAGTAAATGCATTGGATTTTCACACATTCTAACCTTTAGAAATAGTAAAGAAGCTGGTTACTGCTTCGAATCAATGATTTCTCGGTTTTAGCCTATTTCAGGACAAAATGGGTAAAAGTGGTGTCTAAAAACTCCAAATTCAACCTGAACAATTATAATTAATCAAATACATTTGATTGATACATATTATGTCCCTAGAAAGAGTAACATAGCTGTTTACGGCTTTGAATCAATGTTTTCTCACGGTTTTACCCCGTTTTCTCGGTTTAAGCCTGTTTTGGGATAAAACAGGTTTAAGTCTTGTCTAAACACTCCAAATTCATCCCGAACTCTTACAACTAGTCAAATGCATTGGTTTGTCACACATTCTGACCCTAGAAACAGTAATAAATCTGTTTACTGCTTAGAATCAACGTTTTCTCGGTTTTAGCCTGTTTCAGGACAAAATGGGTAAAAGTGGTGTCTAAACACTCCAAATTCAACCCGAACTCTTATAATTAGTCAAATGCATTGGATTGTTACATATTTTGACCCTAGAAAAAGTAATATAGCGGTTTACTGCTTCAAATCAATGTTTTCTCTCGGTTTTAGCCTGTTTTCTCGGTCTAAGCCTGTTTTGGGATAAAACGGGTTTAAGTGTTGTCTAAACACTCCAAATTCATCCCGAACTCTTACAACTAGTAAAATGCATTGGATTGTCACACATTCTGACCCTAGAAACAGAAACAAAGCTGTTTACTGCTTAGAATCAATGTTTTCTCGGTTTTAGCCTGTTTCGGGACAAAATGGCTAAAATGGTGTCTAAACAATCCAAATTCAACCTGAACTCTTATAATTAGTCCAATACATTGGACTGATACATATTATGACCCTAGAAAGTGTAACATAGCTGTTTACGGCTTTGAATCAATGTTTTCTCACGGTTTTACCCCGTTTTCTCGGTTTAAGCCTGTTTTAGGATAAAACGGGTTTAAGTCTTGTCTAAACACTCCAAATTCATCCCGAACTCTTACAACTAGTCAAATGCATTGGTTTGTCACACATTCTGACCCTAGAAACAGTAATAAATCTGTTTACTGCTTAGAATCAACGTTCTCTCGGTTTTAGCCTGTTTCAAGACAAAATGGGTAAAAGTGGTGTCTAAACACTCCAAATTCAACCCGAACTCTTATAATTAGTCAAATGCATTGGATTGTTACATATTTTGACCCTAGAAAAAGTAATATAGCGGTTTACTGTTTTAATTCAATGTTTTCTCTCGGTTTTAGCCTGTTTTCTCGGTCTAAGCTTGTTTTGGGATAAAACGGGTTTAAGTGTTCTCTAAACACTCCAAATTCATCCCGAACTCTTATAATTAGTCAAATGTATTGGATTGATACATATTTTGACCCAAGAAAGAGTAACATAGCTGTTTACTGCTTTGAATCAATGTTTTCTCTCGGTTTTACCCCGTTTTCTCGGTTCAAGCATGTTTTGGGATAAAACGGATTTAAGTGTTGTCTAAACACTCCAAATTCATCCCGAACTCTTACAACTAGTCAAATGCATTGGATTGTCACACATTCTGACCCTAGAAGCAGTAACAAAGCTGTTTACTGCTTAGAATCAACGTTTTCTCGGTTTTAGCCTGTTTCGGGACAAAATGGGTAAAAGTGGTGTCTCAACACTCCAAATTCATCCCGAACTCTTACAACTAGTAAAATGCATTGGATTGTCACACATTCTGACCCTAGAAACAGAAACAAAGCTGTTTACTGCTTAGAATCAATGTTTTCTCGGTTTTAGCCTATTTCGGGACAAAATGGCTAAAATGGTGTCTAAACACTCCAAATTCAACCTGAACTCTTATAATTAGTCAAATGCATTGGATTGTTACATATTTTGACCCTAGAAAAAGTAATATAGCGGTTTACTGCTTCAAATCAATGTTTTCTCTCGGTTTTAGCCTGTTTTCTCGGTTTAAGCCTGTTTTGGGATAAAACGGGTTTTAGTGTTGTCTAAACACTTGAAATTCATCATGAACTCTTAGAACTAGTAAATGCATTGGATTTTCACACATTCTAACCTTTAGAAATAGTAAAGAAGCTGGTTACTGCTTCGAATCAATGATTTCTCGGTTTTAGCCTATTTCAGGACAAAATGGGTAAAAGTGGTGTCTAAAAACTCCAAATTCAACCTGAACAATTATAATTAATCAAATACATTTGATTGATACATATTATGTCCCTAGAAAGAGTAACATAGCTGTTTACGGCTTTGAATCAATGTTTTCTCACGGTTTTACCCCGTTTTCTCGGTTTAAGCCTGTTTTGGGATAAAACAGGTTTAAGTCTTGTCTAAACACTCCAAATTCATCCCGAACTCTTACAACTAGTCAAATGCATTGGTTTGTCACACATTCTGACCCTAGAAACAGTAATAAATCTGTTTACTGCTTAGAATCAACGTTTTCTCGGTTTTAGCCTGTTTCAGGACAAAATGGGTAAAAGTGGTGTCTAAACACTCCAAATTCAACCCGAACTCTTATAATTAGTCAAATGCATTGGATTGTTACATATTTTGACCCTAGAAAAAGTAATATAGCGGTTTACTGCTTCAAATCAATGTTTTCTCTCGGTTTTAGCCTGTTTTCTCGGTCTAAGCCTGTTTTGGGATAAAACGGGTTTAAGTGTTGTCTAAACACTCCAAATTCATCCCGAACTCTTACAACTAGTAAAATGCATTGGATTGTCACACATTCTGACCCTAGAAACAGAAACAAAGCTGTTTACTGCTTAGAATCAATGTTTTCTCGGTTTTAGCCTGTTTCGGGACAAAATGGCTAAAATGGTGTCTAAACAATCCAAATTCAACCTGAACTCTTATAATTAGTCCAATACATTGGACTGATACATATTATGACCCTAGAAAGTGTAACATAGCTGTTTACGGCTTTGAATCAATGTTTTCTCACGGTTTTACCCCGTTTTCTCGGTTTAAGCCTGTTTTAGGATAAAACGGGTTTAAGTCTTGTCTAAACACTCCAAATTCATCCCGAACTCTTACAACTAGTCAAATGCATTGGTTTGTCACACATTCTGACCCTAGAAACAGTAATAAATCTGTTTACTGCTTAGAATCAACGTTCTCTCGGTTTTAGCCTGTTTCAAGACAAAATGGGTAAAAGTGGTGTCTAAACACTCCAAATTCAACCCGAACTCTTATAATTAGTCAAATGCATTGGATTGTTACATATTTTGACCCTAGAAAAAGTAATATAGCGGTTTACTGTTTTAATTCAATGTTTTCTCTCGGTTTTAGCCTGTTTTCTCGGTCTAAGCTTGTTTTGGGATAAAACGGGTTTAAGTGTTCTCTAAACACTCCAAATTCATCCCGAACTCTTATAATTAGTCAAATGTATTGGATTGATACATATTTTGACCCAAGAAAGAGTAACATAGCTGTTTACTGCTTTGAATCAATGTTTTCTCTCGGTTTTACCCCGTTTTCTCGGTTCAAGCATGTTTTGGGATAAAACGGATTTAAGTGTTGTCTAAACACTCCAAATTCATCCCGAACTCTTACAACTAGTCAAATGCATTGGATTGTCACACATTCTGACCCTAGAAGCAGTAACAAAGCTGTTTACTGCTTAGAATCAACGTTTTCTCGGTTTTAGCCTGTTTCGGGACAAAATGGGTAAAAGTGGTGTCTCAACATGTAAGACTTTGTAGAATAAAGAAGAGAATCAAGAGATTGATGAGAGATATCGGTAGACAAAGAGAATGAGGAAGAAGAAAAGATTAGGTTATTGTTCCATAAGAATACATATTACAATGTAGGCTAAAGCCTATATATATCAAGGGAAAATTAGGGCTACACCCTCTACCAACCGATCGTATAAGTGATAGGGACAAGGAGAGAGATAGAACTAATCCCAACGGTGATAGTGACCCGTCCTAGTCTCCTTAAACACAACATAACCCGTGACTCCACTTGTTCCTCCTCTCTAACGGCTACAAGCGACATTCTAGATCCTTCTCATGGGCCTAAGGAGAGCAGGCCTCCTCATTGTCTTTACACACTTACATGACTCGGCCTTATAGCTTGGTTGTACGGACGGCCCCATAATTGTACGGACGGCCATGGCTGCCTTAGGCTTATTCTCTTGATCAATACTCCCCCTCAAGCTTAGCCGAGTGAAATGGCTAAGCTTGGAACCCGTGAAGCAGCACCTCATTAAAAACCTTCACTTAGAAAACCTCATGGGACAAAACCAAGTCAAGGGAAAAAGAGTGTGCTGTCCACGGATTAGGGAAGCTTGATCATGGCCGTGTAATGTCTACAAGTCCAAGTTTGCTGTAGATGTGATCACAAACCTTGGAGCTTGCAGACTTGGTGAAGATGTCAGCTAGCTGATCTTGACTCCTTGTGTGGCATGGTAACACCACTCCTTCTTCAATCTTCTCTCTCACCTTGTGGCAATCGCTTTCTATGTGCTTGGTCCTCTCATGAAAGACTGAGTTTGTGGCAATGTGGATAGCCGCTTCATTGTCGCAGTGCATGGTCATGGGCTGCTTTGTCTCGATGCCTAAGTCCTTGAGTAGGCCCTTCAGCCATGTCATCTCGTTAGTGAGCTTCCTCATAGCTCTATACTCGGCCTCGGCGCTAGAGCATGAAACCACCTTTTGTTTCTTAGACCTCCATGTAACCAAGTTGCCTCCAACAAACGTGCAGTACCCAGTGGTGGATCTCCTATCCAGCGTGTCGCCATTGTAATCCGCATCACAATAGCCAACGATTTCGGTGTTGTCATTCTTGCCCATCCAAATACCTTGACCCGGACTGCCCTTGAGATAGCTTAGGATCCTTTCGACTTGACTCCATTGGTACTTGCTTGGTGCCTTCATATGTTGGCTAACCTGATTCACAGCATAGGATATGTCAGGTCGTGTGATAGTAAGGTATATCAGCTTACCTACAAGCCGGCGGTAGCGTGTGACGTCTAAGAATGGCTCGTCCATTGGTTCCTTAGGTCGGCCTTCTTTTGCCCGTAAGCTCTCCCCCTTTCGCTTGAGCTGGTAATCTTCATCAAGGGGCGTAGCAACCGGAGACACACCAAGCTTGCCAGTCTCCTCTAACAAGTCAAGAGTATACTTGCGTTGTGAGAGGAAGAGTCCTTCCGGTGAGCGACAAATCTCAATACCAAGAAAGTATTTGAGTTCCCCAAGGTCCTTGATGTCAAATACCGACTTGAGAGAGTCCTTGGTGTCCTGAATGGCCGCCTTATCATCACCAGTCACAACGATGTCGTCGACGTATATGAGCACCACCACCCAACCAATAGAGGTGCGACGCGTGAAGAGAGTATGATCAGCCTCCGATCGCGTAAAACCATCAGTCTTGAGAGTGGAGCTTAGTTTGTGGTACCACGCTCGTGGGGACTGCTTAAGGCCATAGATGGCCTTACGTAGCCTCAAGACTTTTCCGGGTGTAACCATGTCTGCAAGGCCGGGAGGAGGCGTCATGTACACTTCTTCATCAAGTTCACCTTGAAGGAAGGCGTTCTTCACATCCATCTGCCATAAGTCCCATGAGAGGTTGACAGCAAGAGACAGCACAACCCGAACCGTATGGAGCTTGGCCACGGGTGCAAAGGTGTCCGTGTAGTCCGCGCCATAGGTTTGGGTGAAGCCACGGGCCACTAACCTGGCTTTATGCCGTTCAATGTCACCATTGCTCAAATACTTTATGGTAAACACCCATTTGGAGCTAACTGCCCGCTTGCCTTGAGGAAGATCCGATTCGTCCCACGTATGATTCCGGATCATGGCGCCAGTTTCATCCTTGACCGCATCTAACCAAACTTGATGTTCCTTGGCTTCATCATATGTCTGCGGGATCCAATTGGCGTCCACTTGGCCGAAGAAAGCTTGGTGATCAGCAGGTAACAGCTCAAGGGAACAAACGGACTGAATGGGATGAGCGACAGCGTGGCTGTTGTAATAGACACGCTTGTTCTTCCAAGTGGAGGGATCCGATCGAGGTCTGGTGCTCCGACGCAGGACTGGTGCCGGAAGTGGATCCACGCTAGGCAACACGGTGGACGTACCGTCCGTAGGAGCCGTCTCTGTGTTTTCCTCGGTAGAGGCCGCCGCCGGAGCCTGCGTGTCCGTTGTAGGGCCAGGGACGGGAACACCGGTTATGGGTAGGCCAGACTCGAGAGATTCACCATCTTGGGCTGAACCATTGTCATTTGCATCTCCTTGGTCAGACCCACCATCGGTAGAAATTTGACTTAGTGTTGGCCGCACGGCACCCGTTGGTGGAGATGGGTTGCCAAGGTGATCAAGAAGGAACCGTAGACTCGAAGCTCGGTCATTAGGTGAGTGAGAGAGATCTTTAAGGCTGTTCCAATCCCTCTTGTCATGGTAGCCCACATGTTCTAGAAACCGGACATCTCGAGAGACATATAGTCGACTTGTGGCCGGATCATAACATTTGTACCCCTTTTGTGTGGTGGAGTAGCCAATGAACATACACTTTGTACTTTTGGCATCCAGCTTACTCCTTTGTTCTCCTGGTACTAACACAAAACAAACACAGCCGAAAACTCGTAAGTGATCAAGAGATGGTTTAAATTTGTTTAGTACTTCAAATGGAGATAAGTCATGAAGAACTCTAGTTGGTGTTCGGTTGATTAGGTAGCATGCAGTCATCACGGCATCACCCCAATATCGTTTAGGAACACTCGAATGGAACATGATTGCCCGCGCCACTTCCATGAGGTGCCGGTTCTTCCTCTCGGCCACACCATTTTGTTGTGGCGTGTAGGGACAACTAGTTTGATGGAGAATGCCATGCTTGGAGAGATGTTCTTTGAACTTGCAACTTGTGTATTCCCCCCCATTATCAGACCTAAGTACCTTAAGTTTAGCATTGAAGTGATTAGTCACATAATTTTGAAAATTGATAAAGGCATCAAATACTCTATCTTTAGATGGCAACAAGGTAATCCAAGTGTATTTTGATTTTTCATCAATAAAAGTCACAAAATACTTGTTATTATCTCTAGATAGGCATGGTGATGTCCAAACATCTGAGTGAACTAAATCAAAACAATTCTCATAAATAGTAGTTGACTTAGGAAAGATAGACTTGCAATGTTTTCCAAGAATACAAGGTTCACAAGTAGAATTATCAAAAGAAATATTAGGAAACATCAACCCTAAAGCACGTGAATGTGGGTGGCCTAGCCTAGCATGCCACACCATATTCGAATCAACAACAAAACAAGACTTAGTAGAGGATAAATTTGGATCGGTTTTCTCTAGGACATAGAGATCTCCACTCCCTTGCCCTTCTCCAAGAACCTTTCCAGTCTCAATATCCTGAAAATAAACATTGTTAGGACCAAAGATTGCATAACAATTCAAATCATTTGTGGCCCTCTTAACCGATAGTAAATTGGAGGTAAAGGTAGGCATAAAGAAAGCTTTTGAGGTTTTATCAAATAGTTTCAAGTCCCCTATTCCCTTTACTGGTATTTGTTCTCCATTTGCAATAACAACGTTTCCTAAGGCCGGTTTTATGTTGTCAATTAAACTAGGGTTACTAATCATATGATGTGAGGCTCCCGAGTCAATAACAAGCGATTTGCTAGGCCTAGAAGTAAAGAAAGAGATACCAGACTCCTTGAGTGAAGCAATGGAGCGGATGAGAGCCTCAAGGTCTGACTTCCTCACCACATCTCCGTAGGCTGCGGTCATGGCCACCTCATCTCCCTGCTTTGATGATCCGGCTCCTTTATCGCTAACCGCTTCCTTTGAGAGGTTGGCTTTGAACTTGGCCGGCTTGAGATGAGGATGGAGAACCCAGCACTTGTCTTTCAGATGACCCCGCTTCTTGCAGTGGTCGCACACCAACAACTTCCTCTCCTCTTGCTTGTACATTCCTTTGTTGGCCGAAGCAAGCTCCCCCTTACCGCTAAACAAATCAAGGGATCCTTGCTCTTTCTGAATTTGGGAGCAAATATCTTCAAAGGAGGGGAGCTTCTCTGCCCTTAGGATGTGCTTCAAGAGGTCGTTGAAGGACGGGTTCAAGGTAAGTAGGAGTCCGAAGACTTTGTCTTGCTCCTTTCTTTCGTTTAGCACACTTGCCTCAAGTGTACTTGGCCGCAACATGTCAAGCTCGGACCATAGTGCACGGAACTTACCAAGATGCTTAGTGAACTCCACATCATCTTGGTTAAGATCATTTATGGCCTTCTTGACCTCAAAGACTCTAGTCATGTTAGAGACATTACCATACACGCCTTTAAGTGTTTCCCACAGTTCCTTGGCCGTCTCGCAATATGAGTAGGCCTCAAGGATAGGCGTGTCCAGAGAGTTTTGGAGAACAGATAGGACAACTTGGTCTTCTTGGAACCATTTGGCCTTCCTCTCGCTCTCTTCCTCCGCTTCCGCCTCGGAAGCGTCCTCTCCTTTGGGGTTTTTCTTTGGGACATAGTCGGACTCGACATGACTCCAAAGGCCACGACCTCCAAGGGCGGTTCTTGTGGTTCTTGTCCACAGCAAGTAGTTTGTCCCCTTTAGGACAACCGGTGAAACAATGGGCTTGGCGTTTTCCATGGTCGGATTTCTATGGACCGATGGGTAAAGCTTTTACCCGGAGAATAAAAGAGATGCGAGTAAGAAGAAACGAAGATAAGGAGACTAGAGTGTAGAAATGAGTAGGAGAATGAGATTAGACTGTAGAGAATCGAAGAACTTGCTCTGATACCATGTAAGACTTTGTAGAATAAAGAAGAGAATCAAGAGATTGATGAGAGATATCGGTAGACAAAGAGAATGAGGAAGAAGAAAAGATTAGGTTATTGTTCCATAAGAATACATATTACAATGTAGGCTAAAGCCTATATATATCAAGGGAAAATTAGGGCTACACCCTCTACCAACCGATCGTATAAGTGATAGGGACAAGGAGAGAGATAGAACTAATCCCAACGGTGATAGTGACCCGTCCTAGTCTCCTTAAACACAACATAACCCGTGACTCCACTTGTTCCTCCTCTCTAACGGCTACAAGCGACATTCTAGATCCTTCTCATGGGCCTAAGGAGAGCAGGCCTCCTCATTGTCTTTACACACTTACATGACTCGGCCTTATAGCTTGGTTGTACGGACGGCCCCATAATTGTACGGACGGCCATGGCTGCCTTAGGCTTATTCTCTTGATCAATACAACACTCCAAATTCATCCCGAACTCTTACAACTAGTAAAATGCATTGGATTGTCACACATTCTGACCCTAGAAACAGAAACAAAGCTGTTTACTGCTTAGAATCAATGTTTTCTCGGTTTTAGCCTATTTCGGGACAAAATGGCTAAAATGGTGTCTAAACACTCCAAATTCAACCTGAACTCTTATAATTAGTCAAATGCATTGGATTGTTACATATTTTGACCCTAGAAAAAGTAATATAGCGGTTTACTGCTTCAAATCAATGTTTTCTCTCGGTTTTAGCCTGTTTTCTCGGTTTAAGCCTGTTTTGGGATAAAACGGGTTTTAGTGTTGTCTAAACACTTGAAATTCATCATGAACTCTTAGAACTAGTAAATGCATTGGATTTTCACACATTCTAACCTTTAGAAATAGTAAAGAAGCTGGTTACTGCTTCGAATCAATGATTTCTCGGTTTTAGCCTATTTCAGGACAAAATGGGTAAAAGTGGTGTCTAAAAACTCCAAATTCAACCTGAACAATTATAATTAATCAAATACATTTGATTGATACATATTATGTCCCTAGAAAGAGTAACATAGCTGTTTACGGCTTTGAATCAATGTTTTCTCACGGTTTTACCCCGTTTTCTCGGTTTAAGCCTGTTTTGGGATAAAACAGGTTTAAGTCTTGTCTAAACACTCCAAATTCATCCCGAACTCTTACAACTAGTCAAATGCATTGGTTTGTCACACATTCTGACCCTAGAAACAGTAATAAATCTGTTTACTGCTTAGAATCAACGTTTTCTCGGTTTTAGCCTGTTTCAGGACAAAATGGGTAAAAGTGGTGTCTAAACACTCCAAATTCAACCCGAACTCTTATAATTAGTCAAATGCATTGGATTGTTACATATTTTGACCCTAGAAAAAGTAATATAGCGGTTTACTGCTTCAAATCAATGTTTTCTCTCGGTTTTAGCCTGTTTTCTCGGTCTAAGCCTGTTTTGGGATAAAACCGGTTTAAGTGTTGTCTAAACACTCCAAATTCATCCCGAACTCTTACAACTAGTAAAATGCATTGGATTGTCACACATTCTGACCCTAGAAACAGAAACAAAGCTGTTTACTGCTTAGAATCAATGTTTTCTCGGTTTTAGCCTGTTTCGGGACAAAATGGCTAAAATGGTGTCTAAACAATCCAAATTCAACCTGAACTCTTATAATTAGTCCAATACATTGGACTGATACATATTATGACCCTAGAAAGTGTAACATAGCTGTTTACGGCTTTGAATCAATGTTTTCTCACGGTTTTACCCCGTTTTCTCGGTTTAAGCCTGTTTTAGGATAAAACGGGTTTAAGTCTTGTCTAAACACTCCAAATTCATCCCGAACTCTTACAACTAGTCAAATGCATTGGTTTGTCACACATTCTGACCCTAGAAACAGTAATAAATCTGTTTACTGCTTAGAATCAACGTTCTCTCGGTTTTAGCCTGTTTCAAGACAAAATGGGTAAAAGTGGTGTCTAAACACTCCAAATTCAACCCGAACTCTTATAATTAGTCAAATGCATTGGATTGTTACATATTTTGACCCTAGAAAAAGTAATATAGCGGTTTACTGTTTTAATTCAATGTTTTCTCTCGGTTTTAGCCTGTTTTCTCGGTCTAAGCTTGTTTTGGGATAAAACGGGTTTAAGTGTTCTCTAAACACTCCAAATTCATCCCGAACTCTTATAATTAGTCAAATGTATTGGATTGATACATATTTTGACCCAAGAAAGAGTAACATAGCTGTTTACTGCTTTGAATCAATGTTTTCTCTCGGTTTTACCCCGTTTTCTCGGTTCAAGCATGTTTTGGGATAAAACGGATTTAAGTGTTGTCTAAACACTCCAAATTCATCCCGAACTCTTACAACTAGTCAAATGCATTGGATTGTCACACATTCTGACCCTAGAAGCAGTAACAAAGCTGTTTACTGCTTAGAATCAACGTTTTCTCGGTTTTAGCCTGTTTCGGGACAAAATGGGTAAAAGTGGTGTCTCAACACTCCAAATTCATCCCGAACTCTTACAACTAGTAAAATGCATTGGATTGTCACACATTCTGACCCTAGAAACAGAAACAAAGCTGTTTACTGCTTAGAATCAATGTTTTCTCGGTTTTAGCCTATTTCGGGACAAAATGGCTAAAATGGTGTCTAAACACTCCAAATTCAACCTGAACTCTTATAATTAGTCAAATGCATTGGATTGTTACATATTTTGACCCTAGAAAAAGTAATATAGCGGTTTACTGCTTCAAATCAATGTTTTCTCTCGGTTTTAGCCTGTTTTCTCGGTTTAAGCCTGTTTTGGGATAAAACGGGTTTTAGTGTTGTCTAAACACTTGAAATTCATCATGAACTCTTAGAACTAGTAAATGCATTGGATTTTCACACATTCTAACCTTTAGAAATAGTAAAGAAGCTGGTTACTGCTTCGAATCAATGATTTCTCGGTTTTAGCCTATTTCAGGACAAAATGGGTAAAAGTGGTGTCTAAAAACTCCAAATTCAACCTGAACAATTATAATTAATCAAATACATTTGATTGATACATATTATGTCCCTAGAAAGAGTAACATAGCTGTTTACGGCTTTGAATCAATGTTTTCTCACGGTTTTACCCCGTTTTCTCGGTTTAAGCCTGTTTTGGGATAAAACAGGTTTAAGTCTTGTCTAAACACTCCAAATTCATCCCGAACTCTTACAACTGGTCAAATGCATTGGTTTGTCACACATTCTGACCCTAGAAACAGTAATAAATCTGTTTACTGCTTAGAATCAACGTTTTCTCGGTTTTAGCCTGTTTCAGGACAAAATGGGTAAAAGTGGTGTCTAAACACTCCAAATTCAACCCGAACTCTTATAATTAGTCAAATGCATTGGATTGTTACATATTTTGACCCTAGAAAAAGTAATATAGCGGTTTACTGCTTCAAATCAATGTTTTCTCTCGGTTTTAGCCTGTTTTCTCGGTCTAAGCCTGTTTTGGGATAAAACGGGTTTAAGTGTTGTCTAAACACTCCAAATTCATCCCGAACTCTTACAACTAGTAAAATGCATTGGATTGTCACACATTCTGACCCTAGAAACAGAAACAAAGCTGTTTACTGCTTAGAATCAATGTTTTCTCGGTTTTAGCCTGTTTCGGGACAAAATGGCTAAAATGGTGTCTAAACAATCCAAATTCAACCTGAACTCTTATAATTAGTCCAATACATTGGACTGATACATATTATGACCCTAGAAAGTGTAACATAGCTGTTTACGGCTTTGAATCAATGTTTTCTCACGGTTTTACCCTGTTTTCTCGGTTTAAGCCTGTTTTAGGATAAAACGGGTTTAAGTCTTGTCTAAACACTCCAAATTCATCCCGAACTCTTACAACTAGTCAAATGCATTGGTTTGTCACACATTCTGACCCTAGAAACAGTAATAAATCTGTTTACTGCTTAGAATCAACGTTCTCTCGGTTTTAGCCTGTTTCAAGACAAAATGGGTAAAAGTGGTGTCTAAACACTCCAAATTCAACCCGAACTCTTATAATTAGTCAAATGCATTGGATTGTTACATATTTTGACCCTAGAAAAAGTAATATAGCGGTTTACTGTTTTAATTCAATGTTTTCTCTCGGTTTTAGCCTGTTTTCTCGGTCTAAGCTTGTTTTGGGATAAAACGGGTTTAAGTGTTCTCTAAACACTCCAAATTCATCCCGAACTCTTATAATTAGTCAAATGTATTGGATTGATACATATTTTGACCCAAGAAAGAGTAACATAGCTGTTTACTGCTTTGAATCAATGTTTTCTCTCGGTTTTACCCCGTTTTCTCGGTTCAAGCATGTTTTGGGATAAAACGGATTTAAGTGTTGTCTAAACACTCCAAATTCATCCCGAACTCTTACAACTAGTCAAATGCATTGGATTGTCACACATTCTGACCCTAGAAGCAGTAACAAAGCTGTTTACTGCTTAGAATCAACGTTTTCTCGGTTTTAGCCTGTTTCGGGACAAAATGGGTAAAAGTGGTGTCTCAACACTCCAAATTCATCCCGAACTCTTACAACTAGTAAAATGCATTGGATTGTCACACATTCTGACCCTAGAAACAGAAACAAAGCTGTTTACTGCTTAGAATCAATGTTTTCTCGGTTTTAGCCTATTTCGGGACAAAATGGCTAAAATGGTGTCTAAACACTCCAAATTCAACCTGAACTCTTACAATTAGTCCAATACATTGGATTGATACATATTATGACCCTAGAAAGAGTAACATAGCTTTTTATGACTTTGAATCAATGTTTTCTCACGGTTTTACTCCGTTTTCTCGGTTTAAGCCTGTTTTGGGATAAAACGGGTTTTAGTGTTGTCTAAACACTCGAAATTCATCCCGAACTCTTAGAACTAGTCAATGCATTGGATTTTCACACATTCTGACCTTTAGAAATAGTAACAAAGCTGGTTACTGCTTCGAATCAATGATTTATTGGTTTTAGCCTGTTTCGGGACAAAATGTGTAAAAGTGGTGTCTAAAAACTCCAAATTCAACCTGAACTCTTATAATTAGTCAAATACATTGGATTGATACATATTATGACCCTAGAAAGAATAATATAGCGGTTTACTGTTTTGATTCAATGTTTTCTCTCGGTTTTAGCCTGTTTTCTCGGTTTAAGCCTGTTTTAGGATAAAACGGGTTTAAGTGTTCTCTAAACACTCCAAATTCATCCCGAACTCTTACAACTAGTCAAATGCATTGGATTGTCACACATTCTGACCCTAGAAGCAGTAACAAAGCTGTTTACTGCTTAGAATCAACGTTTTCTCGGTTTTAGCCTGTTTCGGGACAAAATGGGTAAAAGTGGTGTCTCAACACTCCGAATTTAACCCGAACTCTTATAACTAGTCAAATGCATTGGGTTTTTACATATTTTGACCCTAGAAAGAGTAATATAGCGGTTTACTGCTTTGAATCAATGTTTTCTCTCGGTTTTAGCCTGTTTTCTCAGTTTAAGCCTGTTTTGGCATAAAACGGGTTTTAGTGTTGTCTAAACACTCGAAATTCATCCCGAATTCTTAGAACTAGTCAATGCATTGTATTTTCACACATTCTGACACTTAGAAATAGTAACAAAGCTGGATATTACTTCGAATCAATGATTTCTCGGTTTTAGCCTGTTTCGGGACAAAATTTGTAAAAGTGGTGTCTAAAAACTCCAAATTCAACCTGAACTCTTATAATAAGTTAAATACATTGGATTGATACATATTATGACCCTAGAAAGAGTAATATAACGGTTTACTACTTTGAATCAATGTTTTCTCTCGGTTTTAGCATGTTTTCTCGGTTTAAGCCTGTTTTGGGATAAAACGGGTTTAAGTGTTGTTTAAACACTCCAAATTCATCCTGAAATCTTACAACTAGTCAAATGCATTGGATTTTCACACATTCTGACCCTAGAAGCAGTAACAAAGCTGTTTACTGATTAGAATCAACGTTTTCTCGGTTTTAGCCTGTTTCGGGACAAAATGGGTAAAAGTGGTGTCTCAACACTCCGAATTCAACCCGAACTCTTATAACTAGTCAAATGCATTGGGTTTTTACATATTTTGACCCTAGAAAGAGTAATATAGCGGTTTACTGCTTTGAATCAATGTTTTCTCTCGGTTTTAGCCTGTTTTCTCAGTTTAAGCCTGTTTTGGCATAAAACGGGTTTTAGTGTTGTCTAAACACTCGAAATTCATCTCGAACTCTTAGAACTAGTCAATGCATTGTATTTTCACACATTCTGACACTTAGAAATAGTAACAAAACTGGATACTGCTTCGAATCAATGATTTCTCGGTTTTAGCCTGTTTCGGGACAAAATGTGTAAAAGTGGTGTCTAAAAACTCCAAATTCAAACTGAACTCTTATAATTAGTCAAATACATTGGATTGATACATATTATGACCCTAGAAAGAATAATATAGCGGTTTACTGTTTTGATTCAATGTTTTCTCTCGGTTTTAGCCTGTTTTCTCGGTTTAAGCCTGTTTTAGGATAAAACGGGTTTAAGTGTTCTCTAAACACTCCAAATTCATCCCGAACTCTTATAATTAGTCAAATGTATTGGATTGATACATATTTTGACCCAAGAAAGAGTAACATAGCTGTTTACTGCTTTGAATCAATGTTTTCTCTCGGTTTTACCCCGTTTTCTCGGTTCAAGCATGTTTTGGGATAAAACGGGTTTAAGTGTTGTCTAAACACTCCAAATTCATCCCGAACTCTTACAACTAGTCAAATGCATTGGATTGTCACACATTCTGACCCTAGAAGCAGTAACAAAGCTGTTTACTGCTTAGAATCAACGTTTTCTCGGTTTTAGCCTGTTTCGGGACAAAATGGGTAAAAGTGGTGTCTCAACACTCCGAATTCAACCCGAACTCTTATAACTAGTCAAATGCATTGGGTTTTTACATATTTTGACCCTAGAAAGAGTAATATAGCGGTTTACTGCTTTGAATCAATGTTTTCTCTCGGTTTTAGCCTGTTTTCTCAGTTTAAGCCTGTTTTGGCATAAAACGGGTTTTAGTGTTGTCTAAACACTCGAAACTCATCCCGAACTCTTAGAACTAGTCAATGCATTGTATTTTCTCACATTCTGACACTTAGAAATAGTAACAAAGCTGGATACTGCTTCGAATCAATGATTTCTCGGTTTTAGCCTGTTTCGGGACAAAATTTGTAAAAGTGGTGTCTAAAAACTCCAAATTCAACCTGAACTCTTATAATTAGTTAAATACATTGGATTGATACATATTATGACCCTAGAAAGAGTAATATAGCGGTTTACTACTTTGAATCAATGTTGTCTCTCGGTTTTAGCCTGTTTTCTCAGTTTAAGCCTGTTTTGGCATAAAACGGGTTTTAGTGTTGTCTAAACACTCGAAATTCATCCCGAATTCTTAGAACTAGTCAATGCATTGTATTTTCACACATTCTGACACTTAGAAATAGTAACAAAGCTGGATACTGCTTCGAATCAATGATTTCTCGGTTTTAGCCTGTTTCGGGACAAAATTTGTAAAAGTGGTGTCTAAAAACTCCAAATTCAACCTGAACTCTTATAATAAGTTAAATACATTGGATTGATACATATTATGACCCTAGAAAGAGTAATATAACGGTTTACTACTTTGAATCAATGTTGTCTCTCGGTTTTAGCATGTTTTCTCGGTTTAAGCCTGTTTTGGGATAAAACGGGTTTAAGTGTTGTTTAAACACTCCAAATTCATCCTGAAATCTTACAACTAGTCAAATGCATTGGATTGTCACACATTCTGACCCTAGAAGCAGTAACAAAGCTGTTTACTGCTTAGAATCAACGTTTTCTCGGTTTTAGCCTGTTTCGGGACAAAATGGGTAAAAGTGGTGTCTCAACACTCCGAATTCAACCCGAACTCTTATAACTAGTCAAATGCATTGGGTTTTTACATATTTTGACCCTAGAAAGAGTAATATAGCGGTTTACTGCTTTGAATCAATGTTTTCTCTCGGTTTTAGCCTGTTTTCTCAGTTTAAGCCTGTTTTGGCATAAAACGGGTTTTAGTGTTGTCTAAACACTCGAAACTCATCCCGAACTCTTAGAACTAGTCAATGCATTGTATTTTCTCACATTCTGACACTTAGAAATAGTAACAAAGCTGGATACTGCTTCGAATCAATGATTTCTCGGTTTTAGCCTGTTTCGGGACAAAATTTGTAAAAGTGGTGTCTAAAAACTCCAAATTCAACCTGAACTCTTATAATTAGTTAAATACATTGGATTGATACATATTTTGACCCTAGAAAGAGTAATATAGCGGTTTACTGCTTTGAATCAATGTTTTCTCTCGGTTTTAGCCTGTTTTCTCAGTTTAAGCCTGTTTTGGCATAAAACGGGTTTTAGTGTTGTCTAAACACTCGAAATTCATCCCGAATTCTTAGAACTAGTCAATGCATTGTATTTTCACACATTCTGACACTTAGAAATAGTAACAAAGCTGGATACTGCTTCGAATCAATGATTTCTCGGTTTTAGCCTGTTTCGGGACAAAATTTGTAAAAGTGGTGTCTAAAAACTCCAAATTCAACCTGAACTCTTATAATAAGTTAAATACATTGGATTGATACATATTATGACCCTAGAAAGAGTAATATAACGGTTTACTACTTTGAATCAATGTTGTCTCTCGGTTTTAGCATGTTTTCTCGGTTTAAGCCTGTTTTGGGATAAAACGGGTTTAAGTGTTGTTTAAACACTCCAAATTCATCCTGAAATCTTACAACTAGTCAAATGCATTGGATTGTCACACATTCTGACCCTAGAAGCAGTAACAAAGCTGTTTACTGCTTAGAATCAACGTTTTCTCGGTTTTAGCCTGTTTCGGGACAAAATGGGTAAAAGTGGTGTCTCAACACTCCGAATTCAACCCGAACTCTTATAACTAGTCAAATGCATTGGGTTTTTACATATTTTGACCCTAGAAAGAGTAATATAGCGGTTTACTGCTTTGAATCAATGTTTTCTCTCGGTTTTAGCCTGTTTTCTCAGTTTAAGCCTGTTTTGGCATAAAACGGGTTTTAGTGTTGTCTAAACACTTGAAATTCATCCCGAACTCTTAGAACTAGTCAATGCATTGTATTTTCACACATTCTGACACTTAGAAATAGTAACAAAGCTGGATACTGCTTCGAATCAATGATTTCTCGGTTTTAGCCTGTTTCGGGACAAAATGTGTAAAAGTGGTGTCTAAAAACTCCAAATTCAAACTGAACTCTTATAATTAGTCAAATACATTGGATTGATACATATTATGACCCTAGAAAGAATAATATAGCGGTTTACTGTTTTGATTCAATGTTTTCTCTCGGTTTTAACCTGTTTTCTCGGTTTAAGCCTGTTTTAGGATAAAACGGGTTTAAGTGTTCTCTAAACACTCCAAATTCATCCCGAACTCTTATAATTAGTCAAATGTATTGGATTGATACATATTTTGACCCAAGAAAGAGTAACATAGCTGTTTACTGCTTTGAATCAATGTTTTCTCTCGGTTTTACCCCGTTTTCTCGGTTCAAGCATGTTTTGGGATAAAACGGGTTTAAGTGTTGTCTAAACACTCCAAATACATCCCGAACTCTTACAACTAGTCAAATGCATTGGATTGTCACACATTCTGACCCTAGAAGCAGTAACAAAGCTGTTTACTGCTTAGAATCAACGTTTTCTCGGTTTTAGCCTGTTTCGGGACAAAATGGGTAAAAGTGGTGTCTCAACACTCCGAATTCAACCCGAACTCTTATAACTAGTCAAATGCATTGGGTTTTTACATATTTTGACCCTAGAAAGAGTAATATAGCGGTTTACTGCTTTGAATCAATGTTTTCTCTCGGTTTTAGCCTGTTTTCTCAGTTTAAGCCTGTTTTGGCATAAAACGGGTTTTAGTGTTGTCTAAACACTCGAAATTCATCCCGAACTCTTAGAACTAGTCAATGCATTGTATTTTCACACATTCTGACACTTAGAAATAGTAACAAAGCTGGATACTGCTTCGAATCAATGATTTCTCGGATTTAGCCTGTTTCGGGACAAAATGTGTAAAAGTGGTGCCTAAAAACTCCAAATTCAACCTGAACTCTTATAATTAGTCAAATACATTGGATTGATACATATTATGACCCTAGAAAGAATAATATAGCGGTTTACTGTTTTGATTCAATGTTTTCTCTCGGTTTTAGCCTGTTTTCTCTGTTTAAGCCTGTTTTAGGATAAAACGGGTTTAAGTGTTCTCTAAACACTCCAAATTCATCCCGAACTCTTATAATTAGTCAAATGTATTGAATTGATACATATTTTGACCCAAGAAAGAGTAACATAGCTGTTTACTGCTTTGAATCAATGTTTTCTCTCAGTTTTACCCCGTTTTCTCGGTTCAAGCATGTTTTGGGATAAAACGGGTTTAAGTGTTGTCTAAACACTCCAAATTCATCCTGAACTCTTACAACTAGTCAAATGCATTGGATTGTCACACATTCTGACCCTAGAAGCAGTAACAAAGCTGTTTACTGCTTAGAATCAACGTTTTCTCGGTTTTAGCCTGTTTCGGGACAAAATGGGTAAAAGTGGTGTCTCAACACTCCGAATTCAACCCGAACTCTTATAACTAGTCAAATGCATTGGGTTTTTACATATTTTGACCCTAGAAAGAGTAATATAGCGGTTTACTGCTTTGAATCAATGTTTTCTCTCGGTTTTAGCCTGTTTTCTCAGTTTAAGCCTGTTTTGGCATAAAACGGGTTTTAGTGTTGTCTAAACACTCGAAACTCATCCCGAACTCTTAGAACTAGTCAATGCATTGTATTTTCTCACATTCTGACACTTAGAAATAGTAACAAAGCTGGATACTGCTTCGAATCAATGATTTCTCGGTTTTAGCCTGTTTCGGGACAAAATTTGTAAAAGTGGTGTCTAAAAACTCCAAATTCAACCTGAACTCTTATAATTAGTTAAATACATTGGATTGATACATGTTATGACCCTAGAAAGAGTAATATAGCGGTTTACTACTTTGAATCAATGTTGTCTCTCGGTTTTAGCATGTTTTCTCGGTTTAAGCCTGTTTTGGGATAAAACGGGTTTAAGTGTTATCTAAACACTCCAAATTCATCCCGAACTCTTAAAACTAGTCAATGCATTAGATTGTCACAAATTCTGACCCTAGAAATAGTAAAAAAGCTGTTTACTGCTTCGAATCAACGATTTCTCGGTTTTAGCCTGTTTCAGGATAAAATGGGTAAAAGTGGTGTCTAAACACTCCAAATTCAACCTGAGCTCTTATAATTAGTTAAATGTATTGGATTGATACATATTTTGACCCTAGAAAGAGTAACATAGCTGTTTACTGCTTTGAATCAATGTATTCTCTCTGTTTTAGCCTGTTTTCTCGGTTTAAGCCTGTTTTGGGATAAAACGGGTTTAAGTGTTGCCTAAACACTCCAAATTCATCCCGAACTCTTAGAACTAGTCAATGCATTGGATTGTCACACCTTCTGACCCTAGAAATAGTAACAAAGCTGTTTACTGCTTCGAATCAACGTTTTCTCGGTTTTAGCCTGTTTCAGGACAAAATGGGTAAAAGTGGTGTCTAAACACTCCAAATTCAACCCGAACTCTTATAATTAGTCAAATGCATTAGATTGTTACATATTTTGACCCTAGAAAAAGTAATATAGCGGTTTACTGCTTCAAATCAATGTTTTCTCTCGGTTTTAGCCTGTTTTCTCGGTTTAAGCCTCTTTTGGGATAAAACGGGTTTTAGTGTTGTCTAAACACTTGAAATTCATCATGAACTCTTAGAACTAGTAAATGCATTGGATTTTCACACATTCTAACCTTTAGAAATAGTAAAGAAGCTGGTTACTGCTTCGAATCAATGATTTCTCGGTTTTAGCCTATTTCAGGACAAAATGGGTAAAAGTGGTGTCTAAAAACTCCAAATTCAACCTGAACACTTATAATTAATCAAATACATTTGATTGATACATATTATGACCCTAGAAAGAGTAACATAGCTGTTTACGGCTTTGAATCAATGTTTTCTCACGGTTTTACCCCGTTTTCTCGGTTTAAGCCTGTTTTGGGATAAAACAGGTTTAAGTCTTGTCTAAACACTCCAAATTCATCCCGAACTCTTACAACTAGTCAAATGCATTGGTTTGTCACACATTCTGACCCTAGAAACAGTAATAAATCTGTTTACTGCTTAGAATCAACGTTTTCTCGGTTTTAGCCTGTTTCAGGACAAAATGGGTAAAAGTGGTGTCTAAACACTCCAAATTCAACCCGAACTCTTATAATTAGTCAAATGCATTGGATTGTTACATATTTTGACCCTAAAAAAAGTAATATAGCGGTTTACTGCTTCAAATCAATGTTTTCTCTCGGTTTTAGCCTGTTTTCTTGGTCTAAGCCTGTTTTGGGATAAAACGGGTTTAAGTGTTGTCTAAACACTCCAAATTCATCCCGAACTCTTACAACTAGTAAAATGCATTGGATTGTCACACATTCTGACCCTAGAAACAGAAACAAAGCTGTTTACTGCTTAGAATCAATGTTTTCTCGGTTTTAGCCTGTTTCGGGACAAAATGGCTAAAATGGTGTCTAAACAATCCAAATTCAACCTGAACTCTTATAATTAGTCCAATACATTGGACTGATACATATTATGACCCTAGAAAGTGTAACATAGCTGTTTACGGCTTTGAATCAATGTTTTCTCACGGTTTTACCCCGTTTTCTCGGTTTAAGCCTGTTTTAGGATAAAACGGGTTTAAGTCTTGTCTAAACACTCCAAATTCATCCCGAACTCTTACAACTAGTCAAATGCATTGGTTTGTCACACATTCTGACCCTAGAAACAGTAATAAATCTGTTTACTGCTTAGAATCAACGTTCTCTCGGTTTTAGCCTGTTTCAGGACAAAATGGGTAAAAGTGGTGTCTAAACACTCCAAATTCAACCCGAACTCTTATAATTAGTCAAATGCATTGGTTTGTTACATATTTTGACCCAAGAAAAAGTAATATAGCGGTTTACTGCTTTAATTCAATGTTTTCTCTCGGTTTTAGCCTGTTTTCTCGGTCTAAGCTTGTTTTGGGATAAAACGGGTTTTAGTGTTGTCTAAACACTCGAAATTCATCCCGAACTCTTAGAACTAGTCAATGCATTGGATTTTCACACATTCTGACCCTTAGAAATAGTAACAAAGCTGGTTACTGCTTCGAATCAATGATTTATTGGTTTTAGCCTGTTTCGGGACAAAATGTGTAAAAGTGGTGTCTAAAAACTCCAAATTCAACCTGAACTCTTATAATTAGTCAAATACATTGGATTGATACATATTATGACCCTAGAAAGAATAATATAGCGGTTTACTGTTTTGATTCAATGTTTTCTCTCGGTTTTAGCCTGTTTTCTCGGTTTAAGCCTGTTTTAGGATAAAACGGGTTTAAGTGTTCTCTAAACACTCCAAATTCATCCCGAACTCTTATAGTTAGTCAAATATATTGGATTGATACATATTTTGACCCAAGAAAGAGTAACATAGCTGTTTACTGCTTTGAATCAATGTTTTCTCTCGGTTTTACCCCGTTTTCTCGGTTCAAGCATGTTTTGGGATAAAACGGATTTAAGTGTTGTCTAAACACTCCAAATTCATCCCGAACTCTTACAACTAGTCAAATGCATTGGATTGTCACACATTCTGACCCTAGAAGCAGTAACAAAGCTGTTTACTGCTTAGAATCAACGTTTTCTCGGTTTTAGCCTGTTTCGGGACAAAATGGGTAAAAGTGGTGTCTCAACACTCCAAATTCATCCCGAACTCTTACAACTAGTAAAATGCATTGGATTGTCACACATTCTGACCCTAGAAACAGAAACAAAGCTGTTTACTGCTTAGAATCAATGTTTTCTCGGTTTTAGCCTATTTCGGGACAAAATGGCTAAAATGGTGTCTAAACACTCCAAATTCAACCTGAACTCTTACAATTAGTCCAATACATTGGATTGATACATATTATGACCCTAGAAAGAGTAACATAGCTTTTTATGACTTTGAATCAATGTTTTCTCATGGTTTTACTCCGTTTTCTCGGTTTAAGCCTGTTTTGGGATAAAACGGGTTTTAGTGTTGTCTAAACACTCGAAATTCATCCCGAACTCTTAGAACTAGTCAATGCATTGGATTTTCACACATTCTGACCCTTAGAAATAGTAACAAAGCTGGTTACTGCTTCGAATCAATGATTTATTGGTTTTATCCTGTTTCGGGACAAAATGTGTAAAAGTGGTGTCTAAAAACTCCAAATTCAACCTGAACTCTTATAATTAGTCAAATACATTGGATTGATACATATTATGACCCTAGAAAGAATAATATAGCGGTTTACTGTTTTGATTCAATGTTTTCTCTCGGTTTTAGCCTGTTTTCTCGGTTTAAGCCTGTTTTAGGATAAAACGGGTTTAAGTGTTCTCTAAACACTCCAAATTCATCCCGAACTCTTATAATTAGTCAAATGTATTGGATTGATACATATTTTGACCCAAGAAAGAGTAACATAGCTGTTTACTGCTTTGAATCAATGTTTTCTCTTGGTTTTACCCCGTTTTCTCGGTTCAAGCATGTTTTGGGATAAAACGGGTTTAAGTGTTGTCTAAACACTCCAAATTTATCCCGAACTCTTACAACTAGTCAAATGCATTGGATTGTCACACATTCTGACCCTAGAAGCAGTAACAAAGCTGTTTACTGCTTAGAATCAACGTTTTCTCGGTTTTAGCCTGTTTCGGGACAAAATGGGTAAAAGTGGTGTCTCAACACTCCGAATTCAACCCGAACTCTTATAACTAGTCAAATGCATTTGGTTTTTACATATTTTGACCCTAGAAAGAGTAATATAGCGGTTTACTGCTTTGAATCAATGTTTTCTCTCGGTTTTAGCCTGTTTTCTCAGTTTAAGCCTGTTTTGGCATAAAACGGGTTTTAGTGTTGTCTAAACACTCGAAATTCATCCCGAATTCTTAGAACTAGTCAATGCATTGTATTTTCACACATTCTGACACTTAGAAATAGTAACAAAGTTGGATACTGCTTCGAATCAATGATTTCTCGGTTTTAGCCTGTTTCGGGACAAAATTTGTAAAAGTGGTGTCTAAAAACTCCAAATTCAACCTGAACTCTTATAATTAGTTAAATACATTGGATTGATACATATTATGACCCTAGAAAGAGTAATATAACGGTTTACTACTTTGAATCAATGTTGTCTCTCGGTTTTAGCATGTTTTCTCGGTTTAAGCCTGTTTTAGGATAAAACGGGTTTAAGTGTTGTCTAAACACTCCAAATTCATCCCGAAATCTTAGAACTAGTCAATGCATTAGATTGTCACAAATTCTGACCCTAGAAATAGTAAAAAGCTGTTTACTGCTTCGAATCAACGATTTCTCGGTTTTAGCCTGTTTCAGGATAAAATGGGTAAAAGTGGTGTCTAAACACTCCAAATTCAACCTGAGCTCTTATAATTAGTCAAATGCATTGGATTGTTACATATTTTGACCCTAGAAAAAGTAATATAGCGGTTTACTGTTTTGATTCAATGTTTTCTCTCGGTTTTAGCCTGTTTTCTCGGTCTAAGCTTGTTTCGGGATAAAACGGGTTTTAGTGTTGTCTAAACACTCGAAATTCATCCCGAACTCTTAGAACTAGTCAATGCATTGGATTTTCACACATTCTGACCCTTAGAAATAGTAACAAAGCTGGTTACTGCTTCGAATCAATGATTTATTGGTTTTAGCCTGTTTGGGGACAAAATGTGTAAAAGTGGTGTCTAAAAACTCCAAATTCAACCTGAACTCTTATAATTAGTCAAATACATTGGATTGATACATATTATGACCCTAGAAAGAATAATATAGCGGTTTACTGTTTTGATTCAATGTTTTCTCTCGGTTTTAGCCTGTTTTCTCGGTTTAAGCCTGTTTTAGGATAAAACGGGTTTAAGTGTTCTCTAAACACTCCAAATTCATCCCGAACTCTTATAGTTAGTCAAATATATTGGATTGATACATATTTTGACCCAAGAAAGAGTAACATAGCTGTTTACTGCTTTGAATCAATGTTTTCTCTCGGTTTTACCCCGTTTTCTCGGTTCAAGCATGTTTTGGGATAAAACGGATTTAAGTGTTGTCTAAACACTCCAAATTCATCCCGAACTCTTACAACTAGTCAAATGCATTGGATTGTCACACATTCTGACCCTAGAAGCAGTAACAAAGCTGTTTACTGCTTAGAATCAACGTTTTCTCGGTTTTAGCCTGTTTCGGGACAAAATGGGTAAAAGTGGTGTCTCAACACTCCAAATTCATCCCGAACTCTTACAACTAGTAAAATGCATTGGATTGTCACACATTCTGACCCTAGAAACAGAAACAAAGCTGTTTACTGCTTAGAATCAATGTTTTCTCGGTTTTAGCCTATTTCGGGACAAAATGGCTAAAATGGTGTCTAAACACTCCAAATTCAACCTGAACTCTTACAATTAGTCCAATACATTGGATTGATACATATTATGACCCTAGAAAGAGTAACATAGCTTTTTATGACTTTGAATCAATGTTTTCTCATGGTTTTACTCCGTTTTCTCGGTTTAAGCCTGTTTTGGGATAAAACGGGTTTTAGTGTTGTCTAAACACTCGAAATTCATCCCGAACTCTTAGAACTAGTCAATGCATTGGATTTTCACACATTCTGACCCTTAGAAATAGTAACAAAGCTGGTTACTGCTTCGAATCAATGATTTATTGGTTTTAGCCTGTTTCGGGACAAAATGTGTAAAAGTGGTGTCTAAAAACTCCAAATTCAACCTGAACTCTTATAATTAGTCAAATACATTGGATTGATACATATTATGACCCTAGAAAGAATAATATAGCGGTTTACTGTTTTGATTCAATGTTTTCTCTCGGTTTTAGCCTGTTTTCTCGGTTTAAGCCTGTTTTAGGATAAAACGGGTTTAAGTGTTCTCTAAACACTCCAAATTCATCCCGAACTCTTATAATTAGTCAAATGTATTGGATTGATACATATTTTGACCCAAGAAAGAGTAACATAGCTGTTTACTGCTTTGAATCAATGTTTTCTCTTGGTTTTACCCCGTTTTCTCGGTTCAAGCATGTTTTGGGATAAAACGGGTTTAAGTGTTGTCTAAACACTCCAAATTTATCCCGAACTCTTACAACTAGTCAAATGCATTGGATTGTCACACATTCTGACCCTAGAAGCAGTAACAAAGCTGTTTACTGCTTAGAATCAACGTTTTCTCGGTTTTAGCCTGTTTCGGGACAAAATGGGTAAAAGTGGTGTCTCAACACTCCGAATTCAACCCGAACTCTTATAACTAGTCAAATGCATTTGGTTTTTACATATTTTGACCCTAGAAAGAGTAATATAGCGGTTTACTGCTTTGAATCAATGTTTTCTCTCGGTTTTAGCCTGTTTTCTCAGTTTAAGCCTGTTTTGGCATAAAACGGGTTTTAGTGTTGTCTAAACACTCGAAATTCATCCCGAATTCTTAGAACTAGTCAATGCATTGTATTTTCACACATTCTGACACTTAGAAATAGTAACAAAGTTGGATACTGCTTCGAATCAATGATTTCTCGGTTTTAGCCTGTTTCGGGACAAAATTTGTAAAAGTGGTGTCTAAAAACTCCAAATTCAACCTGAACTCTTATAATTAGTTAAATACATTGGATTGATACATATTATGACCCTAGAAAGAGTAATATAACGGTTTACTACTTTGAATCAATGTTGTCTCTCGGTTTTAGCATGTTTTCTCGGTTTAAGCCTGTTTTAGGATAAAACGGGTTTAAGTGTTGTCTAAACACTCCAAATTCATCCCGAAATCTTAGAACTAGTCAATGCATTAGATTGTCACAAATTCTGACCCTAGAAATAGTAAAAAGCTGTTTTCTGCTTCGAATCAACGATTTCTCGGTTTTAGCCTGTTTCAGGATAAAATGGGTAAAAGTGGTGTCTAAACACTCCAAATTCAACCTGAGCTCTTATAATTAGTCAAATGCATTGGATTGTTACATATTTTGACCCTAGAAAAAGTAATATAGCGGTTTACTGTTTTGATTCAATGTTTTCTCTCGGTTTTAGCCTGTTTTCTCGGTCTAAGCTTGTTTCGGGATAAAACGGGTTTTAGTGTTGTCTAAACACTCGAAATTCATCCCGAACTCTTAGAACTAGTCAATGCATTGGATTTTCACACATTCTGACCCTTAGAAATAGTAACAAAGCTGGTTACTGCTTCGAATCAATGATTTATTGGTTTTAGCCTGTTTCGGGACAAAATGTGTAAAAGTGGTGTCTAAAAACTCCAAATTCAACCTGAACTCGTATAATTAGTCAAATTCATTGGATTGATACATATTATGACCCTAGAAAGAATAATATAGCGGTTTACTGTTTTGATTCAATGTTTTCTCTCGGTTTTAGCCTGTTTTCTCTGTTTAAGCCTTTTTTAGGATAAAACGGGTTTAAGTGTTCTCTAAACACTCCAAATTCATCCCGAACTCTTATAATTAGTCAAATGTATTGAATTGATACATATTTTGACCCAAGAAAGAGTAACATAGCTGTTTACTGCTTTGAATCAATGTTTTCTCTCAGTTTTACCCCGTTTTCTCGGTTCAAGCATGTTTTGGGATAAAACGGGTTTAAGTGTTGTCTAAACACTCCAAATTCATCCTGAACTCTTACAACTAGTCAAATGCATTGGATTGTCACACATTCTGACCCTAGAAGCAGTAACAAAGCTGTTTACTGCTTAGAATCAACGTTTTCTCGGTTTTAGCCTGTTTCGGGACAAAATGGGTAAAAGTGGTGTCTCAACACTCCGAATTCAACCCGAACTCTTATAACTAGTCAAATGCATTGGGTTTTTACATATTTTGACCCTAGAAAGAGTAATATAGCGGTTTACTGCTTTGAATCAATGTTTTCTCTCGGTTTTAGCCTGTTTTCTCAGTTTAAGCCTGTTTTGGCATAAAACGGGTTTTAGTGTTGTCTAAACACTCGAAACTCATCCCGAACTCTTAGAACTAGTCAATGCATTGTATTTTCTCACATTCTGACACTTAGAAATAGTAACAAAGCTGGATACTGCTTCGAATCAATGATTTCTCGGTTTTAGCCTGTTTCGGGACAAAATTTGTAAAAGTGGTGTCTAAAAACTCCAAATTCAACCTGAACTCTTATAATTAGTTAAATACATTGGATTGATACATGTTATGACCCTAGAAAGAGTAATATAGCTGTTTACTACTTTGAATCAATGTTGTCTCTCGGTTTTAGCATGTTTTCTCGGTTTAAGCCTGTTTTGGGATAAAACGGGTTTAAGTGTTATCTAAACACTCCAAATTCATCCCGAACTCTTAAAACTAGTCAATGCATTAGATTGTCACAAATTCTGACCCTAGAAATAGTAAAAAAGCTGTTTACTGCTTCGAATCAACGATTTCTCGGTTTTAGCCTGTTTCAGGATAAAATGGGTAAAAGTGGTGTCTAAACACTCCAAATTCAACCTGAGCTCTTATAATTAGTTAAATGTATTGGATTGATACATATTTTGACCCTAGAAAGAGTAACATAGCTGTTTACTGCTTTGAATCAATGTATTCTCTCTGTTTTAGCCTGTTTTCTCGGTTTAAGCCTGTTTTGGGATAAAACGGGTTTAAGTGTTGCCTAAACACTCCAAATTCATCCCGAACTCTTAGAACTAGTCAATGCATTGGATTGTCACACCTTCTGACCCTAGAAATAGTAACAAAGCTGTTTACTGCTTCGAATCAACGTTTTCTCGGTTTTAGCCTGTTTCAGGACAAAATGGGTAAAAGTGGTGTCTAAACACTCCAAATTCAACCCGAACTCTTATAATTAGTCAAATGCATTAGATTGTTACATATTTTGACCCTAGAAAAAGTAATATAGCGGTTTACTGCTTCAAATCAATGTTTTCTCTCGGTTTTAGCCTGTTTTCTCGGTTTAAGCCTCTTTTGGGATAAAACGGGTTTTAGTGTTGTCTAAACACTTGAAATTCATCATGAACTCTTAGAACTAGTAAATGCATTGGATTTTCACACATTCTAACCTTTAGAAATAGTAAAGAAGCTGGTTACTGCTTCGAATCAATGATTTCTCGGTTTTAGCCTATTTCAGGACAAAATGGGTAAAAGTGGTGTCTAAAAACTCCAAATTCAACCTGAACACTTATAATTAATCAAATACATTTGATTGATACATATTATGACCCTAGAAAGAGTAACATAGCTGTTTACGGCTTTGAATCAATGTTTTCTCACGGTTTTACCCCGTTTTCTCGGTTTAAGCCTGTTTTGGGATAAAACAGGTTTAAGTCTTGTCTAAACACTCCAAATTCATCCCGAACTCTTACAACTAGTCAAATGCATTGGTTTGTCACACATTCTGACCCTAGAAACAGTAATAAATCTGTTTACTGCTTAGAATCAACGTTTTCTCGGTTTTAGCCTGTTTCAGGACAAAATGGGTAAAAGTGGTGTCTAAACACTCCAAATTCAACCCGAACTCTTATAATTAGTCAAATGCATTGGATTGTTACATATTTTGACCCTAAAAAAAGTAATATAGCGGTTTACTGCTTCAAATCAATGTTTTCTCTCGGTTTTAGCCTGTTTTCTTGGTCTAAGCCTGTTTTGGGATAAAACGGGTTTAAGTGTTGTCTAAACACTCCAAATTCATCCCGAACTCTTACAACTAGTAAAATGCATTGGATTGTCACACATTCTGACCCTAGAAACAGAAACAAAGCTGTTTACTGCTTAGAATCAATGTTTTCTCGGTTTTAGCCTGTTTCGGGACAAAATGGCTAAAATGGTGTCTAAACAATCCAAATTCAACCTGAACTCTTATAATTAGTCCAATACATTGGACTGATACATATTATGACCCTAGAAAGTGTAACATAGCTGTTTACGGCTTTGAATCAATGTTTTCTCACGGTTTTACCCCGTTTTCTCGGTTTAAGCCTGTTTTAGGATAAAACGGGTTTAAGTCTTGTCTAAACACTCCAAATTCATCCCGAACTCTTACAACTAGTCAAATGCATTGGTTTGTCACACATTCTGACCCTAGAAACAGTAATAAATCTGTTTACTGCTTAGAATCAACGTTCTCTCGGTTTTAGCCTGTTTCAGGACAAAATGGGTAAAAGTGGTGTCTAAACACTCCAAATTCAACCCGAACTCTTATAATTAGTCAAATGCATTGGTTTGTTACATATTTTGACCCAAGAAAAAGTAATATAGCGGTTTACTGCTTTAATTCAATGTTTTCTCTCGGTTTTAGCCTGTTTTCTCGGTCTAAGCTTGTTTTGGGATAAAACGGGTTTTAGTGTTGTCTAAACACTCGAAATTCATCCCGAACTCTTAGAACTAGTCAATGCATTGGATTTTCACACATTCTGACCCTTAGAAATAGTAACAAAGCTGGTTACTGCTTCGAATCAATGATTTATTGGTTTTAGCCTGTTTCGGGACAAAATGTGTAAAAGTGGTGTCTAAAAACTCCAAATTCAACCTGAACTCTTATAATTAGTCAAATACATTGGATTGATACATATTATGACCCTAGAAAGAATAATATAGCGGTTTACTGTTTTGATTCAATGTTTTCTCTCGGTTTTAGCCTGTTTTCTCGGTTTAAGCCTGTTTTAGGATAAAACGGGTTTAAGTGTTCTCTAAACACTCCAAATTCATCCTGAACTCTTATAGTTAGTCAAATATATTGGATTGATACATATTTTGACCCAAGAAAGAGTAACATAGCTGTTTACTGCTTTGAATCAATGTTTTCTCTCGGTTTTACCCCGTTTTCTCGGTTCAAGCATGTTTTGGGATAAAACGGATTTAAGTGTTGTCTAAACACTCCAAATTCATCCCGAACTCTTACAACTAGTCAAATGCATTGGATTGTCACACATTCTGACCCTAGAAGCAGTAACAAAGCTGTTTACTGCTTAGAATCAACGTTTTCTCGGTTTTAGCCTGTTTCGGGACAAAATGGGTAAAAGTGGTGTCTCAACACTCCAAATTCATCCCGAACTCTTACAACTAGTAAAATGCATTGGATTGTCACACATTCTGACCCTAGAAACAGAAACAAAGCTGTTTACTGCTTAGAATCAATGTTTTCTCGGTTTTAGCCTATTTCGGGACAAAATGGCTAAAATGGTGTCTAAACACTCCAAATTCAACCTGAACTCTTACAATTAGTCCAATACATTGGATTGATACATATTATGACCCTAGAAAGAGTAACATAGCTTTTTATGACTTTGAATCAATGTTTTCTCATGGTTTTACTCCGTTTTCTCGGTTTAAGCCTGTTTTGGGATAAAACGGGTTTTAGTGTTGTCTAAACACTCGAAATTCATCCCGAACTCTTAGAACTAGTCAATGCATTGGATTTTCACACATTCTGACCCTTAGAAATATGAACCGGCACACACACTTGTCCGTACGACCGTACGGACGTCCGTACGACCAACCAACGGGCCATCCTCAAATAGAAGTCTTCATGAGCCCAATCCACCAAAGAGATCCTCCAACGGTCGCCATTCATCTCGATCCTTCCTTTGTAGCCGTTGGAGCAAGTTGCAAGAGAGAAGAGGAGATCACATGTTAGAATAAGGAGATGTCGCTTTCTCCTCATATTAGTGTGCATAGGATCCTAAGAGAATATCCTATTTGTATATGTCTTTAAATAGTTTGTAAGTATCATACTAATAGAGGCAAGAAAAGAGTTTATTCTCTTTCTCCAACACTCTCTCTCTCAATCGTTCACTCTCCTCACTCCTTACACGATTTCACTCTCTTTCATACTCTCTTCCATAATCTCTTGATTACTCTACTCTCAAACTTACATGGTATCAGAGCAGATTTGATTCTGTTCTTGCCTCAAATCTCCATCACTCCCTTCCGCATTCTCTTTCTTGTTCTTGAAATTTCTTGTTCTTGAATCTTCTTTCTTTAACCGTTGGACAATAGCTTTAACCAACGGTCTCTTCATCCTTTTCCATGGAAACTACCAAAACTCTCATTGTTCCAGTTACTCTCAAGGGAGAGAATTACTTACTGTGGGCTAGAACCACAAAGACAGCCCTATGCGGCCGAGGACTTTGGTCCCATGTTGAGACAAGCGAAGCTCCTAGTGGCGAGACCACCAAAGACGGCAAGGATCTTGTCGATGAGAAGAACAAGTGGTTTCAAGAAGATCAGGGAGTCCTAGCTATCATTCAAAACTCCCTAGATGCACCTATACTTGAAGCTTACTCTTATTGCGAGACAGCAAAAGACTTGTGGGACACTCTCAAGAATGTTTTTGGGAATGTTACAAATGTAAACCGAATTTTTGAGATTAAGAGGGCCATCAACAACCTCAACCAAGAAGACATGGAGTTCACCAAGCACTTTGGGAAGTTTAGGTCCCTTTGGGCTGAACTAGAGATGCTCCGGCCGGCGACTATAGATCCGGCCATTCTGAATGAGAGGCGTGAACAAGATAAGGTGTTCGGCCTTCTCTTGACCTTGAACCCCTCCTACAATGACCTTATCAAGCATATTCTACGGTCGGACAAGCTCCCTAGCCTTGATGATGTCTGTAACCAAATTCAAAAGGAGCATGGCTCCATGGGATTGTTTGGCGGCAAGGGAGAACTTGTGACCGCTAACAAAGCTGAGACGGCATCAGCAAACAAGGGCTACTACAAGCCGGAGGACAAGAACAACCCGCCATTTTGTGAGCATTGTAAGAAGCTTGGTCACTTCAAGAGCCGCTGCTGGATTCTACACCCTCATCTAGCACCACCGCCGGGTACCATCCGAGGTGGACGACCAAACCGCGGAGGACCACCGAGAGCTCATCAAGCAGTAGCCATGGGGGAGTCAATCTCTGAGCAGCCTCAACAAGTGACCAGTGGAACTGCTCTTGCTGCAGCATCGTCCGAGCTGGTAAGGCGGTCCGACCTTGATGCGCTCATCAAAGCCATCAAAGAGGCCACCGGTAAGGCGTTTCTTGCCTCAAACAAAATTAAACCCCTCATAGTTGATTCTGGTGCATCCCATCACATGATTAGTGATTCTAGGCTAATTAGTGATATTAAACCTGCTAATGGTAATGTAATAATAGCAAATGGTGAGAAAGTACCAGTTAAAGGCATAGGAAACTTGAAACTATTTGATAAGGAGACTAAGGCATTTTATATGCCAAACTTTACTTCTAACTTGCTATCAGTTAAGAGAGCCACTACTGATTTAAATTGTTATGCTATATTTGGTCCTAACAATGTTCATTTTCAGGATATTGAGACAAGTAAGGTTCTTGGTCAAGGAGGATCCAAGGATGACCTCTATGTGCTTGAGGACTTGAACTTATCTTCTAATGCATCTTGTTTTAATTCGGTTATTATGAAACCTAGTGATTCTATTTTACATGCTAGGCTAGGACACCCTCACACAAGAGCTTTATCCTTAATATTTCCTAATGTTTCTTTTCAAAATGATGAGTGTGAGGCTTGTATTCTTGGTAAACATTGCAAGGCTGTTTTCCCTAAATCTATTACTATTTATGAAAAATGTTTTGATTTAATTCATTCTGATGTTTGGACATCTCCTTGCTTATCTAGAGATAATCAAAAGTATTTTGTGACTTTTATTGATGAAAAATCAAAATATACTTGGATAACTTTGCTTCCCTCTAAGGATAGAGTCCTTGAGGCCTTTACTAATTTTCAAAATTATGTCACTAACCACTTTCATGCCAAGATTAAAATTTTGAGATCAGATAATGGTGGAGAGTACACAAGCCATGCCTTTAAACAATATCTAGCCAAACATGGAATTCTTCATCAAACTAGCTGTCCTTACACACCACAACAAAATGGAGTGGCTGAGAGAAAGAATAGGCATCTCATGGAAGTAGCAAGGTCTATGATGTTTCACACAAGGGTTCCAAAGAGGTTTTGGGGAGATGCTGTGCTAGCCGCTTGTTATCTTATTAACCGCACACCAACAAAGATCCTAAAGGATGTGTCTCCATTTGAGGTATTAACGAATGACAAACCTACATTTGATCACTTACGAGTGTTTGGTTGTGTGTGCTATGTGTTGCGACCAGGTGAGCTAAGAGACAAGCTTGATGCAAAGAGTACAAAGGCTATGTTTCTTGGCTACTCTACCACACAAAAGGGGTATAAGTGCTATGACCCTACAACAAGGAGGGTTCTAGTATCTCGTGATGTCAAGTTCATGGAGACACAAGGCTTTTACGATGAGAAGAATTGGGATGAGCTCCGTAACCTATCTGATTCACCATCTGATCGGACGCGCAACCTCCGAGTAATCCTTGAGCGACTAGGTCTTGAAAACGATCGGATCACTACTGAGTCAGCCAGACCAGCATCACCAGAACAACCTGAGCCATCTACTGAGCCTGAGCCTGCTACACATGCCGATGACCATACTGAGCAGCATGAGGAAGCACCCGAGTCACTCGCGGACAACACGGCCGAAACAACCGAGGGGACGGCTGAACAGCTTGAGGAGATCATTACTCCAGGACGAGCCAACTCCGAAGCTGGGGCTATAGTTCCTCTTCGGCGCAGCCAACGTATCAAGTATCCTCCTAGTCATTGGAAGAACACCCGTGTGTACTACAACAACATGGCCGTTGCTCATCCGATTCAGGCCGTGTGCACCTTGGCTCATTTTCCGATAGAGCATCAAGTGTTTCTTGGCCATATTGATGAGGATTGGATCCCCAAGACCTATGATGAGGCTAAGCAGCACAAAGTATGGAGAGATGCAGTGGATGCCGAGAATACGGCCATGGTGCAAAATCATACATGGGACGAGGCTGACTTACCCAAGGGCAAGAAGGCTGTCACCTCTCGGTATATCTTCACAATCAAATATAAGAGCAATGGGGAGATTGAACGCCACAAAGCCCGCCTAGTCGCACGAGGTTTCACGCAAACGTATGGGGAGGACTATCTTGATACGTTTGCTCCGGTGGCTAAGCTTCACACGGTTCGAGTTGTACTCTCTCTCGCCACCAACCTCGACTGGGAACTTTGGCAAATGGACGTGAAGAACGCCTTCTTGCAAGGAGAACTGGAGGATGAAGTGTATATGCGACCACCACCGGGTTTGGAGGATACTATTGGTCCGGGAAAGGTCTTGAAACTCAACAAAGCTATCTATGGCTTGAAGCAGTCACCAAGGGCTTGGTATCACAAGCTTAGCACCACACTTCTTGACAAAGGCTTTCGCAAATCCGAAGCTGACCACACCTTGTTCACCTTACCAAGCGCCAAAGGTATAGTAGTCATTCTAGTGTATGTTGATGATATCATCATCACTGGAAGTGACTCGGTAGGTATTCAAGACTCTAAAACATTCTTGAAATCAGTTTTTGATATTAAAGATCTTGGAGAGTTGAAATACTTTCTTGGGATAGAAGTTTATAGATCAAATGAAGGGTTATTGTTATCTCAAAGAAAGTATGCACTAGACTTATTGAGTGAAACAGGAAAACTAGGAGCTAAGGCAGTAACAACGCCCCTAGAAGAGAATTACAAGGATGGAGGACAGGGGGAGCTTGACACCGCTCCATTCGAGGACGGTAGCCTCTACCGGCGGCTAGTCGGTAAGCTCATTTATTTAACTATCACACGGCCTGACATTTGCTTTGCCGTGAACCAGGTAAGCCAGCATATGAAGAACCCCACCGTGCACCATTGGAACATGCTGACACGGATCCTCAAGTACATCAAGGGCTCACCCGGCCAAGGCATATGGATGGGACGCAACAAGAGCACCGAGTTGGTAGGCTACTGCGACGCTGACTATGCCGGAGATCGTGGGGACCGACGCTCAACCACAGGCTATTGCACGTTCCTTGGAGGGAACCTGGTCACATGGAAGAGCAAGAAGCAAAAGGTCGTCTCACTCTCAAGTGCCGAATCCGAGTATAGAGCTATGAGGAAGCTAACGACGGAGCTAATGTGGCTGAAGATGTTACTCAAGGATCTTGGAATAGAATCAACAAAGCCGATCACCATGCACTGTGATAACGAAGCAGCCATTCATATAGCAACCAATTCAGTGTTCCATGAGCGGACCAAGCACATTGAAGTGGATTGCCATAAGGTCCGAGAACAAATCAAGCTTGGAGTTGTCTTACCTTGCCATACCGAAAGCAAAGAACAACTTGCAGACGTCCTGACTAAAGCTGCGAGCCCCCAAGTGTGTGAATACATCCATCCTAAGCTTGGCCTCCTAAACCTCACTCGGCCATGACTTGCTTTGTTTTGGCGCCTACACTCTTTTTCCCTTAAGTATAGTTTTCCCAAGAGGTTTTTCTATACTAAGGTTTTTAATGAGGTGGGTGCCTATGTTGTCAAGATTGACTAGTTCCCCAAGTCAAGCTTGAGGGGGAGTATGAACCGGCACACACACTTGTCCGTACGACCGTACGGACGTCCGTACGACCAACCAACGGGCCATCCTCAAATAGAAGTCTTCATGAGCCCAATCCACCAAAGAGATCCTCCAACGGTCGCCATTCATCTCGATCCTTCCTTTGTAGCCGTTGGAGCAAGTTGCAAGAGAGAAGAGGAGATCACATGTTAGAATAAGGAGATGTCGCTTTCTCCTCATATTAGTGTGCATAGGATCCTAAGAGAATATCCTATTTGTATATGTCTTTAAATAGTTTGTAAGTATCATACTAATAGAGGCAAGAAAAGAGTTTATTCTCTTTCTCCAACACTCTCTCTCTCAATCGTTCACTCTCCTCACTCCTTACACGATTTCACTCTCTTTCATACTCTCTTCCATAATCTCTTGATTACTCTACTCTCAAACTTACAAGAAATAGTAACAAAGCTGGTTACTGCTTCGAATCAATGATTTATTGGTTTTAGCCTTTTTCGGGACAAAATGTGTAAAAGTGGTGTCTAAAAACTCCAAATTCAACCTGAACTCTTATAATTAGTCAAATACATTGGATTGATACATATTATGACCCTAGAAAGAATAATATAGCGGTTTACTGTTTTGATTCAATGTTTTCTCTCGGTTTTAGCCTGTTTTCTCGGTTTAAGCCTGTTTTAGGATAAAACGGGTTTAAGTGTTCTCTAAACACTCCAAATTCATCCCGAACTCTTATAATTAGTCAAATGTATTGGATTGATACATATTTTGACCCAAGAAAGAGTAACATAGCTGTTTACTGCTTTGAATCAATGTTTTCTCTTGGTTTTACCCCGTTTTCTCGGTTCAAGCATGTTTTGGGATAAAACGGGTTTAAGTGTTGTCTAAACACTCCAAATTTATCCCGAACTCTTACAACTAGTCAAATGCATTGGATTGTCACACATTCTGACCCTAGAAGCAGTAACAAAGCTGTTTACTGCTTAGAATCAACGTTTTCTCGGTTTTAGCCTGTTTCGGGACAAAATGGGTAAAAGTGGTGTCTCAACACTCCGAATTCAACCCGAACTCTTATAACTAGTCAAATGCATTTGGTTTTTACATATTTTGACCCTAGAAAGAGTAATATAGCGGTTTACTGCTTTGAATCAATGTTTTCTCTCGGTTTTAGCCTGTTTTCTCAGTTTAAGCCTGTTTTGGCATAAAACGGGTTTTAGTGTTGTCTAAACACTCGAAATTCATCCCGAATTCTTAGAACTAGTCAATGCATTGTATTTTCACACATTCTGACACTTAGAAATAGTAACAAAGTTGGATACTGCTTCGAATCAATGATTTCTCGGTTTTAGCCTGTTTCGGGACAAAATTTGTAAAAGTGGTGTCTAAAAACTCCAAATTCAACCTGAACTCTTATAATTAGTTAAATACATTGGATTGATACATATTATGACCCTAGAAAGAGTAATATAACGGTTTACTACTTTGAATCAATGTTGTCTCTCGGTTTTAGCATGTTTTCTCGGTTTAAGCCTGTTTTAGGATAAAACGGGTTTAAGTGTTGTCTAAACACTCCAAATTCATCCCGAAATCTTAGAACTAGTCAATGCATTAGATTGTCACAAATTCTGACCCTAGAAATAGTAAAAAGCTGTTTACTGCTTCGAATCAACGATTTCTCGGTTTTAGCCTGTTTCAGGATAAAATGGGTAAAAGTGGTGTCTAAACACTCCAAATTCAACCTGAGCTCTTATAATTAGTCAAATGCATTGGATTGTTACATATTTTGACCCTAGAAAAAGTAATATAGCGGTTTACTGTTTTGATTCAATGTTTTCTCTCGGTTTTAGCCTGTTTTCTCGGTCTAAGCTTGTTTCGGGATAAAACGGGTTTTAGTGTTGTCTAAATATTAGAATATACCAAGGAGGAGAGAGGAGAGGCCGGTAAGGCCGAGCCTTGGAAGAAGAGAAGAAAGGCCGGAAAGGCCATGTAAAGGCCGGTAAGGCCATGTCCGTGTCCGTGAGCGACCATGTACCGTGTCCGGTACCATGTACCGTGTCCGTGAACGGACCCATGTCCGGTGAGCGGCCAGTTAGGCCGTGAACACATTGAAGAGAAGGCCCGTCCGTACAGGCCCGTCCGTACAGGCCCGTCCGTACAGGCCCGTCCGTACAGGCCCGTCCGTACTATTAGTATATATGAAGGAGAAGAGAGAGTGAGGCCGGTGAGGCCGAGCTGCACAAGGAAGAAGAGAGTGGCCGGTAAGGCTGCTAGTACAAGAAGTGTGGCCGGTAAGGCCATGAGTGGTGTGGGAGCGGCCAGTAAGGCCGTGAGCACAATAAGAGTGGCCAATAAGGCCATGTGGGCCGTGAGAACAATGAGAGTGGTCAGCAAGGCCATAAGAGCAATGTGAGAAGAATTGTGAAGTAAAGGCCTTATAAGAAGAAGAGGCCCAAGAAGAAGTTAAATGTCTCACAAAGGGAAAAGAAGGGAAGGAAGGAAGCATGTGAGACCTTGGTTGGTGAAGAATGAGACAACCAAGGGAAGGAGCTGTCCCTTTCACCATACACCCACTTGTGCACCAACGGCTATATGTCACTCTCACCTCTCATTTATCTCAAACGGCCATATACATTTGTTCTCCTATATTAAGCATTGTAATCTCTCATTTTGTAAGACATCACAACATATTATTCAATAGAAGAGAAACCGTTTTCCCTCTCTACTTGTGTTCTTGTTCATATCAACAATGTAGAGTTCTTAGGAGATTAGCGGTTAGAGGCTGCCCTTAAGGCAGCCTATTCTCTTCTCAAATCCACCTAAACTCTTCTTATTTACTGCTTTACTTAGCCTAGATTACTGATTCTTAATCCTCCTTCTCCTAAGTACACAAACTCTAAGTGTTGTGATACTAGAAGAGGATAAGTCTCAAACTAGTGCTTCTCCTAGTTAGGATCCGCTTACTCTCTAGTATTTGGGTTCTATCTAGCTTGTTTATGGGGAGTTCATCACAAGTTGATGTTCTCTCCTCCCCCTTTAGAATGAGTTAGTTTGTTGTGGGTAAAGGGGGATTCATTCACCAAGTGTTTGTCTACCCTCTCTTGTGAGCTTTGTCTCATAAATCCCAACATGGTATCAGAGCAGGTTCTGTTCTTGGTGTTTTAAACTCATTCTCAAAGTCGTTTTCTTAGGAGTTAGCTTAGTTAAAGTTTAGACTTTGCTTAGGTGTTAAATCGCTTAGCTTAGTTTCTTTAAAGCTTTAATTTTGCTTTTGTTGATTAAATCGATTCTCTAGCAGCTCATTGTTGAGTAAGCTTGGTCTCTTATCTTGTTAGAATTTGTAGACCAAGTGTGTGGAAAGAAATCGATTTTACAAGCCCCATCCTTAAGCTTTACCGATTTGGTAATAGCTTTGTTTATTTTGGGATGTGTGGGAAGTGATGAACCATTGAGCAAATTGTGTTGTTCATGGTGAGGATTCACGGTTCTTGTGTGCTTGTATGAGCCACGAAATTCTTAGGATTTAGTTCTCTTAGGATTTAGTTAATTTTCCTCTAAAGGTTTAATTTTGCTTTTGTTAAATTTCCTTTAAAGGCTTAATTACTAAATCGCTTCTTCTTCTTCTTCTCAAGGTTGAGAAAGCTTTGTTTCTGGTCATATGGTGTGTCCAGGTTCGAGTTTGAGGAAGAGAGAGACTTTATTTTAGCATGTAGAGCCCGCTTGGTCAAATAGATTCAAGTTGGTCCAAGATGCATTCTTTTAACCGTTGGACAATAGGTTGTTCCAAAGGCTTTTGTTGTTTCTTCTTTGCTTGGGACCACGAAAAACATCTTCTATATGTTATCTTCGTGGATCTTCAAGCCTTAATCTCTTGAAGAACACTTGTTTAAGTGATTCTACAAGGAGTTTTGTTGTTAAACCTTTGGAGAAACTAATTTTCCATAAGGTCCATTGTGTTTCAGCCATTAAAGCACCAAAAGAGATTGTCTTCTTGGATGTTCTTGGCTGTCAAAGCTTCTTTCAACTCAAGAAAACAGAGTATAACTCTGTCCATAAGAACTCTTGAGCAAATTCTCTATTCTACTCTCCACTCACCTTATACTTCCGCCCATATACTCTACTATACTCTATTCTCTTGGTTACTTATACTTGGTTACTTATTCTCTAAATTCTATTTTATTTTCAGTAATATTCTATATTCTCTATTCTCTAATCTCTAACAATCTCTTGTTTAGAATCTGTTCCATTGATTTTTGGTTTCAGTTTCAGCATTGAAGATTGTGTGGAGCTCGCTCACTATCTCAAGGAGAAGAAGTGGCGAGGTTGAAGGCTACAAGATAGCCATGTAAGAGCGCAGCACAATGCCTGGAGTTAGAACCAAGGGCCACCAAGTCTTTGTTAAGCTGGTGGAAGGTGATGAATCAGTCCAAGAGCATGTGTGTTAGTGCCAAGTTGTTGATCGGATGTGCACAATGGTCTTTAGGAAAGGTGATGCACAAGGTTTCAACTGTTGATTGGATGTGCACAAGAACGGTGATGCACAAGGCTTCAACTGAGGTGATGAGGTTTCAGCCCATCATCAAGTAAAGGTTACGGGGGAGATCAAGTGACTTCAGACCGTACCTCACAGATTCTGCTCGGCCACAAGCAAAAGTCTTTACTTAAAGCTCAGCCGAAGCGTCTCAAAGATCGACTCGGACGAAACCCTTCCACTGCGATTCGGCTTCCGCGTTCTTCATTAAAGTTCGAGACCACAGAGTCATCTTGCCAGTGGAAGTGGAATCATACCAATCCGAGCAGCCGTTCGAAAGTTATGTCCGATTCAGTGGGCATGTATCAGTCTGACAGATAAAACTGGCCGGGTTTAAAAACCATGGTTAGAGAAGCGGTCTCAAGGAGGAATTCCAAACCGCATCAGTGATCAACTCTCTCCTTCCTATCCATCAAAACACCATAAAGGCTGTGCTCTAAACTCTACTCTATTTAAATTTCTTAAATTCATTACCTTAGCTTCATTACTAGTCTTTACTCTTTAATATGTTCTCTTAAATTGTCACACTTTTAGAAATTTTCTTTGATATTCCTCATAGCAAACACTTATTCTTTTCTTCTTTATCACTTGTTTAAGGGGTAAAGGAGACTATGAGAGCCTCAAAGAAACTCTAAAGGCGCAAGGATGGAGATCATAAGGAATGTGCTAAAGGCAAGGTGGGCTAAGAAGTAGGAGCGGTTCAAATCATGAAGAGAAGGGAGCTAGTTCTTTGCAAACCAAGGTCAAGGGACATCATGGATAGTGGAGTCTATACTCTTTTTCCCTTAACAAAGTTTTATCCCAAGAGGTTTTCTTTGTTGAGGTTTTTAATGAGGTAGATGACACTAGTCCACCCTTGATCTTTGGTCCCCATGGTGTCCCACCGATCAAGCGTGCGGGGGAGTATTAGAATGTACCAAGGAGGAGAGAGGAGAGGCCGGTAAGGCCGAGCCTTGGAAGAAGAGAAGAAAGGCCGGAAAGGCCATGTAAAGGCCGGTAAGGCCATGTCCGTGTCCGTGAGCGACCATGTACCGTGTCCGGTACCATGTACCGTGTCCGTGAACGGACCCATGTCCGGTGAGCGGCCAGTTAGGCCGTGAACACATTGAAGAGAAGGCCCGTCCGTACAGGCCCGTCCGTACAGGCCCGTCCGTACAGGCCCGTCCGTACAGGCCCGTCCGTACTATTAGTATATATGAAGGAGAAGAGAGAGTGAGGCCGGTGAGGCCGAGCTGCACAAGGAAGAAGAGAGTGGCCGGTAAGGCTGCTAGTACAAGAAGTGTGGCCGGTAAGGCCATGAGTGGTGTGGGAGCGGCCAGTAAGGCCGTGAGCACAATAAGAGTGGCCAATAAGGCCATGTGGGCCGTGAGAACAATGAGAGTGGTCAGCAAGGCCATAAGAGCAATGTGAGAAGAATTGTGAAGTAAAGGCCTTATAAGAAGAAGAGGCCCAAGAAGAAGTTAAATGTCTCACAAAGGGAAAAGAAGGGAAGGAAGGAAGCATGTGAGACCTTGGTTGGTGAAGAATGAGACAACCAAGGGAAGGAGCTGTCCCTTTCACCATACACCCACTTGTGCACCAACGGCTATATGTCACTCTCACCTCTCATTTATCTCAAACGGCCATATACATTTGTTCTCCTATATTAAGCATTGTAATCTCTCATTTTGTAAGACATCACAACATATTATTCAATAGAAGAGAAACCGTTTTCCCTCTCTACTTGTGTTCTTGTTCATATCAACAATGTAGAGTTCTTAGGAGATTAGCGGTTAGAGGCTGCCCTTAAGGCAGCCTATTCTCTTCTCAAATCCACCTAAACTCTTCTTATTTACTGCTTTACTTAGCCTAGATTACTGATTCTTAATCCTCCTTCTCCTAAGTACACAAACTCTAAGTGTTGTGATACTAGAAGAGGATAAGTCTCAAACTAGTGCTTCTCCTAGTTAGGATCCGCTTACTCTCTAGTATTTGGGTTCTATCTAGCTTGTTTATGGGGAGTTCATCACAAGTTGATGTTCTCTCCTCCCCCTTTAGAATGAGTTAGTTTGTTGTGGGTAAAGGGGGATTCATTCACCAAGTGTTTGTCTACCCTCTCTTGTGAGCTTTGTCTCATAAATCCCAACACTAAACACTCGAAATTCATCCCGAACTCTTAGAACTAGTCAATGCATTGGATTTTCACACATTCTGACCCTTAGAAATAGTAACAAAGCTGGTTACTGCTTCGAATCAATGATTTATTGGTTTTAGCCTGTTTCGGGACAAAATGTGTAAAAGTGGTGTCTAAAAACTCCAAATTCAACCTGAACTCGTATAATTAGTCAAATTCATTGGATTGATACATATTATGACCCTAGAAAGAATAATATAGCGGTTTACTGTTTTGATTCAATGTTTTCTCTCGGTTTTAGCCTGTTTTCTCGGTTTAAGCCTGTTTTAGGATAAAACGGGTTTAAGTGTTCTCTAAACACTCCAAATTCATCCCGAACTCTTATAATTAGTCAAATGTATTGGATTGATACATATTTTGACCCAAGAAAGAGTAACATAGCTGTTTACTGCTTTGAATCAATGTTTTCTCTTGGTTTTACCCTGTTTTCTCGGTTCAAGCATGTTTTGGGATAAAACGGGTTTAAGTGTTGTCTAAACACTCCAAATTCATCCCGAACTCTTACAACTAGTCAAATGCATTGGATTGTCACACATTCTGACCCTAGAAGCAGTAACAAAGCTGTTTACTGCTTAGAATCAACGTTTTCTTGGTTTTAGCCTGTTTCGGGACAAAATGGGTAAAAGTGGTGTCTCAACACTCCAAATTCATCCCGAACTCTTACAACTAGTAAAATGCATTGGATTGTCACACATTCTGACCCTAGAAACAGAAACAAAGCTGTTTACTGCTTAGAATCAATGTTTTCTCGGTTTTAGCCTATTTCGGGACAAAATGGCTAAAATGGTGTCTAAACACTCCAAATTCAACATGAACTCTTACAATTAGTCCAATACATTGGATTGATACATATTATGACCCTAGAAAGAGTAACATAGCTTTTTATGACTTTGAATCAATGTTTTAGCACGGTTTTACTCCGTTTTCTCGGTTTAAGCCTGTTTTGGGATAAAACGGGTTTTAGTGTTGTCTAAACACTCGAAATTCATCCCGAACTCTTAGAACTAGTCAATGCATTGGATTTTCACACATTCTGACCCTTAGAAATAGTAACAAAGCTGGTTACTGCTTCGAATCAATGATTTATTGGTTTTAGCCTGTTTGGGGACAAAATGTGTAAAAGTGGTGTCTAAAAACTCCAAATTCAACCTGAACTCTTATAATTAGTCAAATACATTGGATTGATACATAATATGACCCTAGAAAGAATAATATAGCGGTTTACTGTTTTGATTCAATGTTTTCTCTCGGTTTTAGCCTGTTTTCTCGGTTTAAGCCTGTTTTAGGATAAAACGGGTTTAAGTGTTCTCTAAACACTCCAAATTCATCCCGAACTCTTATAATTAGTCAAATGTATTGGATTGATACATATTTTGACCCAAGAAAGAGTAACATAGCTGTTTACTGCTTTGAATCAATGTTTTCTCTCGGTTTTACCCCGTTTTCTCGGTTCAAGCATGTTTTGGGATAAAACGGATTTAAGTGTTGTCTAAACACTCCAAATTCATCCCGAACTCTTACAACTAGTCAAATGCATTGGATTGTCACACATTCTGACCCTAGAAGCAGTAACAAAGCTGTTTACTGCTTAGAATCAACGTTTTCTCGGTTTTAGCCTGTTTCGGGACAAAATGGGTAAAAGTGGTGTCTCAACACTCCGAATTCAACCCGAACTCTTATAACTAGTCAAATGCATTGGGTTTTTACATATTTTGACCCTAGAAAGAGTAATATAGCGGTTTACTGCTTTGAATCAATGTTTTCTCTCGGTTTTAGTCTGTTTTCTCAGTTTAAGCCTGTTTTAGCATAAAACGGGTTTTAGTGTTGTCTAAACACTCGAAACTCATCCCGAACTCTTAGAACTAGTCAATGCATTGTATTTTCTCACATTCTGACACTTAGAAATAGTAACAAAGCTGGATACTGCTTCGAATCAATGATTTCTCGGTTTTAGCCTGTTTCGGGACAAAATTTGTAAAAGTGGTGTCTAAATACTCCAAATTCAACCTGAACTCTTATAATTAGTTAAATACATTGGATTGATACATATTATGACCCTAGAAAGAGTAATATAGCGGTTTACTACTTTGAATCAATGTTGTCTCTCGGTTTTAGCATGTTTTCTCGATTTTAGCCTGTTTTGGGATAAAACGGGTTTAAGTGTTGTTTAAACACTCCAAATTCATCCTGAAGTCTTACAACTAGTCAAATGCATTGGATTGTCACACATTCTGACCCTAGAAACAGTAATAAATCTGTTTACTGCTTAGAATCAACGTTTTCTCGGTTTTAGCCTGTTTCAGGACAAAATGGGTAAAAGTGGTGTCTAAACACTCCAAATTCAACCCGAACTCTTATAATTAGTCAAATGCATTGGATTGTTATATATTTTGACCCTAGAAAAAGTAATATAGCGGTTTACTGCTTCAAATCAATGTTTTCTCTCGGTTTTAGCCTGTTTTCTCGGTCTAAACCTGTTTTGGATAAAACGGGTTTAAGTGTTGTCTAAACACTCCAAATTCATCCCGAACTCTTACAACTAGTAAAATGCATTGGATTGTCACACATTCTGACCCTAGAAACAGAAACAAAGCTGTTTACTGCTTAGAATCAATGTTTTCTCGGTTTTAGCCTGTTTCAGGACAAAATGGCTAAAATGGTGTCTAAACAATCCAAATTCAACCTGAACTCTTATAATTAGTCCAATACATTGGACTGATACATATTATGACCCTAGAAAGAGTAACATAGCTGTTTACGGCTTTGAATCAATGTTTTCTCACGGTTTTACCCCGTTTTCTCGGTATAAGCCTGTTTTAGGATAAAACGGGTTTAAGTCTTGTCTAAACACTCCAAATTCATCCCGAACTCTTACAACTAGTCAAATGCATTGGTTTGTCACACATTCTTATGAACCGGCACACACACTTGTCCGTACGACCGTACGGACGTCCGTACGACCAACCAACGGGCCATCCTCAAATAGAAGTCTTCATGAGCCCAATCCACCAAAGAGATCCTCCAACGGTCGCCATTCATCTCGATCCTTCCTTTGTAGCCGTTGGAGCAAGTTGTAAGAGAGAAGAGGAGATCACATGTTAGAATAAGGAGATGTCGCTTTCTCCTCATATTAGTGTGCATAGGATCCTAAGAGAATATCCTATTTGTATATGTCTTTAAATAGTTTGTAAGTATCATACTAATAGAAGTAAGAAAAGAGTTTATTCTCTTTCTCCAACACTCTCTCTCTCAATCGTTCACTCTCCTCACTCTTTACACGATTTCACTCTCTTCCATAATCTCTTGATTACTCTACTCTCAAACTTACATGGTATCAGAGCAGATTTGATTCTGTTCTTGCCTCAAATCTCCATCACTCCCTTCCGCATTCTCTTTCTTGTTCTTGAAATTTCTTGTTCTTGAATCTTCTTTCTTTAACCGTTGGACAATAGCTTTAACCAACGGTCTCTTCATCTTTTTCCATGGAAACTACCAAAACTCTCATTGTTCCAGTTACTCTCAAGGGAGAGAATTACTTACTGTGGGCTAGAACCACAAAGACAGCCCTATGCGGCCGAGGACTTTGGTCCCATGTTGAGACGAGCGAAGCTCCTAGTGGCGAGACCACCAAAGACGGCAAGGATCTTGTCGATGAGAAGAACAAGTGGTTTCAAGAAGATCAGGGAGTCCTAGCTATCATTCAAAACTCCCTAGATGCACCTATACTTGAAGCTTACTCTTATTGCGAGACAGCAAAAGACTTGTGGGACACTCTCAAGAATGTTTTTGGGAATGTTACAAATGTAAACCGAATTTTTGAGATTAAGAGGGCCATCAACAACCTCAACCAAGAAGACATGGAGTTCACCAAGCACTTTGGGAAGTTTAGGTCCCTTTGGGCTGAACTAGAGATGCTCCGGCCGGCGACTATAGATCCGGCCATTCTGAATGAGAGGCGTGAACAAGATAAGGTGTTCGGCCTTCTCTTGACCTTGAACCCCTCCTACAATGACCTTATCAAGCATATTCTACGGTCGGACAAGCTCCCTAGCCTTGATGATGTCTGTAACCAAATTCAAAAGGAGCATGGCTCCATGGGATTGTTTGGCGGCAAGGGAGAACTTGTGACCGCTAACAAAGCTGAGACGGCATCAGCAAACAAGGGCTACTACAAGCCGGAGGACAAGAACAACCCGCCATTTTGTGAGCATTGTAAGAAGCTTGGTCACTTCAAGAGCCGCTGCTGGATTCTACACCCTCATCTAGCACCACCGCCGGGTACCATCCGAGGTGGACGACCAAACCGCGGAGGACCACCGAGAGCTCATCAAGCAGTAGCCATGGGGGAGTCATCAATCTCTGAGCAACCTCAACAAGTGACCAGTGGAACTGCTCTTGCTGCAGCATCGTCCGAGCTGGTAAGGCGGTCCGACCTTGATGCGCTCATCAAAGCCATCAAAGAGGCCACCGGTAAGGCGTTTCTTGCCTCAAACAAAATTAAACCCCTCATAGTTGATTCTGGTGCATCCCATCACATGATTAGTGATTCTAGGCTAATTAGTGATATTAAACCTGCTAATGGTAATGTGATAATAGCAAATGGTGAGAAAGTACCAGTTAAAGGCATTGGAAACTTGAAACTATTTGATAAGGAGACTAAGGCATTTTATATGCCAAACTTTACTTCTAACTTGCTATCAGTTAAGAGAGCCACTACTGATTTAAATTGTTATGCTATATTTGGTCCTAACAATGTTCATTTTCAGGATATTGAGACAAGTAAGGTTCTTGGTCAAGGAGGATCCAAGGATGACCTCTATGTGCTTGAGGACTTGAACTTATCTTCTAATGCATCTTGTTTTAATTCGGTTATTATGAAACCTAGTGATTCTATTTTACATGCTAGGCTAGGACACCCTCACACAAGAGCTTTATCTTTAATATTTCCTAATGTTTCTTTTCAAAATGATGAGTGTGAGGCTTGTATTCTTGGTAAACATTGCAAGGCTGTTTTTCCTAAATCTATTACTATTTATGAAAAATGTTTTGATTTAATTCATTCTGATGTTTGGACATCTCCTTGCTTATCTAGAGATAATCAAAAGTATTTTGTGACTTTTATTGATGAAAAATCAAAATATACTTGGATAACTTTACTTCCCTCTAAGGATAGAGTCCTTGAGGCCTTTACTAATTTTCAAAATTATGTCACTAACCACTTTCATGCCAAGATTAAAATTTTGAGATCAGATAATGGTGGAGAGTACACAAGCCATGCCTTTAAGCAATATCTAGCCAAACATGGAATTCTTCATCAAACTAGCTGTCCTTACACACCACAACAAAATGGAGTGGCTGAGAGAAAGAATAGACATCTCATGGAAGTAGCAAGGTCTATGATGTTTCACACAAGGGTTCCAAAGAGGTTTTGGGGAGATGCTGTGCTAGCCGCTTGTTATCTTATTAACCGCACACCAACAAAGATCCTAAAGGATGTGTCTCCATTTGAGGTATTAACGAATGACAAACCTACATTTGATCACTTACGAGTGTTTGGTTGTGTGTGCTATGTGTTGCGACCAGGTGAGCTAAGAGACAAGCTTGATGCAAAGAGTACAAAGGCTATGTTTCTTGGCTACTCTACCACACAAAAGGGGTATAAGTGCTATGAACCTACAACAAGGAGGGTTCTAGTATCTCGTGATGTCAAGTTCATGGAGACACAAGGTTTTTACGATGAGAAGAATTGGGATGAGCTCCGTAACCTCTCTGATTCACCATCTGATCGGACGCGCAACCTCCGAGTAATCCTTGAGCGACTAGGTCTTGAAAACGATCGGATCACTACCGAGTCAGCCAGACCAGCATCACCAGAGCAACCTGAGCCATTTACTGAGCCTGAGCCTGCTACACATGCCGATGACCATACTGAGCAGCATGAGGAAGCACCCGAGTCACTCGCGGACAACACGGCCGAAACAACCGAGGAGACGGCTGAACAGCTTGAGGAGATCATTACTCCAGGACGAGCCAACTCCGAAGCTGGGGCTATAGTTCCTCTTCGGCGCAGCCAACGTATTAGGTATCCTCCTAGTCATTGGAAGAACACCCGTGTGTACTACAACAACATGGCCGTTGCTCATCCAATTCAGGCCGTGTGCACCTTGGCTCATTTTCCGATAGAGCATCAAGTGTTTCTTGGCCATATTGATGAGGATTGGATCCCCAAGACCTATGATGAGGCTAAGCAGCACAAAGTATGGAGAGATGCAGTGGATGCCGAGAATACGGCCATGGTGCAAAATCATACATGGGACGAGGCTGACTTACCCAAGGGCAAGAAGGCTGTCACCTCTCGGTATATCTTCACAATCAAATATAAGAGCAATGGGGAGATTGAACGCCACAAAGCCCGCCTAGTCGCACGAGGGTTCACGCAAACGTATGGGGAGGACTATCTTGATACGTTTGCTCCGGTGGCTAAGCTTCACACGGTTCGAGTTGTACTCTCTCTCGCCACCAACCTCGACTGGGAACTTTGGCAAATGGACGTGAAGAACGCCTTCTTGCAAGGAGAACTGGAGGATGAAGTGTATATGCGACCACCACCGGGTTTGGAGGATACTATTGGTCCGGGAAAGGTCTTGAAACTCAACAAAGCTATCTATGGCTTGAAGCAGTCACCAAGGGCTTGGTATCACAAGCTTAGCACCACACTCCTTGACAAAGGCTTTCGCAAATCCGAAGCTGACCACACCTTGTTCACCTTACCAAGCGCCAAAGGTATAGTAGTCATTCTAGTGTATGTTGATGATATCATCATCACTGGAAGTGACTCGGTAGGTATTCAAGACTCTAAAACATTCTTGAAATCAGTTTTTGATATTAAAGATCTTGGAGAGTTGAAATACTTTCTTGGGATAGAAGTTTATAGATCAAATGAAGGGTTATTGTTGTCTCAAAGAAAGTATGCACTAGACTTATTGAGTGAAACAGGAAAAATAGGAGCTAAGGCAGTAACAACGCCCCTAGAAGAGAATTACAAGGATGGAGGACAGGGGGAGCTTGACACCGCTCCATTCGAGGACGTTAGCCTCTACCGGCGGCTAGTCGGTAAGCTCATTTATTTGACTATCACACGGCCTGACATTTGCTTTGCCGTGAACCAGGTAAGCCAGCATATGAAGAACCCCACCGTGCACCATTGGAACATGCTGACACGGATCCTCAAGTACATCAAGGGCTCACCCGGCCAAGGCATATGGATGGGACGCAACAAGAGCACTGAGTTGGTAGGCTACTGCGACGCTGACTATGCCGGAGATCGTGGGGACCGACGCTCAACCACAGGCTATTGCACGTTCCTTGGAGGGAACCTGGTCACATGGAAGAGCAAGAAGCAAAAGGTCGTCTCACTCTCAAGTGCCGAATCCGAGTATAGAGCTATGAGGAAGCTAACGACGGAGCTAATGTGGCTGAAGATGTTACTCAAGGATCTTGGAATAGAATCAACAAAGCCGATCACCATGCACTGTGATAACGAAGCAGCCATTCATATAGCAACCAATTCAGTGTTCCATGAGCGGACCAAGCACATTGAAGTGGATTGCCATAAGGTCCGAGAACAAATCAAGCTTGGAGTTGTCTTACCTTGCCATACCGAAAGCAAAGAACAACTTGCAGACGTCCTGACTAAAGCTGCGAGCCCCCAAGTGTGTGAATACATCCATCCTAAGCTTGGCCTCCTAAACCTCACTCGGCCATGACTTGCTTTGTTTTGGCGCCTACACTCTTTTTCCCTTAAGTATAGTTTTCCCAAGAGGTTTTTCTATACTAAGGTTTTTAATGAGGTGGGTGCCTATGTTGTCAAGCTTGACTAGTTCCCCAAGTCAAGCTTGAGGGGGAGTATGAACCGGCACACACACTTGTCCGTACGACCGTACGGACGTCCGTACGACCAACCAACGGGCCATCCTCAAATAGAAGTCTTCATGAGCCCAATCCACCAAAGAGATCCTCCAACGGTCGCCATTCATCTCGATCCTTCCTTTGTAGCCGTTGGAGCAAGTTGTAAGAGAGAAGAGGAGATCACATGTTAGAATAAGGAGATGTCGCTTTCTCCTCATATTAGTGTGCATAGGATCCTAAGAGAATATCCTATTTGTATATGTCTTTAAATAGTTTGTAAGTATCATACTAATAGAAGTAAGAAAAGAGTTTATTCTCTTTCTCCAACACTCTCTCTCTCAATCGTTCACTCTCCTCACTCTTTACACGATTTCACTCTCTTCCATAATCTCTTGATTACTCTACTCTCAAACTTACAATTCTGACCCTAGAAACAGTAATAAATCTGTTTACTGCTTAGAATCAACGTTCTCTCGGTTTTAGCCTGTTTCAGGACAAAATGGGTAAAAGTGGTGTCTAAACACTCCAAATTCAACCCGAACTCTTATAATTAGTCAAATGCATTGGATTGTTACATATTTTGACCCTAGAAAAAGTAATATAGCGGTTTACTGTTTTAATTCAATGTTTTCTCTCGGTTTTAGCCTGTTTTCTCGGTCTAAGCTTGTTTTGGGATAAAACGGGTTTTAGTGTTGTCTAAACACTCGAAATTCATCCCGAACTCTTAGAACTAGTCAATGCATTGGATTTTCACACATTCTGACCCTTAGAAATAGTAACAAAGCTGGTTACTGCTTCGAATCAATGATTTATTGGTTTTAGCCTGTTTGGGGACAAAATGTGTAAAAGTGGTGTCTAAAAACTCCAAATTCAACCTGAACTCTTATAATTAGTCAAATACATTGGATTGATACATATTATGACCCTAGAAAGAATAATATAGCGGTTTACTGTTTTGATTCAATGTTTTCTCTCGGTTTTAGCCTGTTTTAGGATAAAACGGGTTTAAGTGTTCTCTAAACACTCCAAATTCATCCCGAACTCTTATAATTAGTCAAATGTATTGGATTGATACATATTTTGACCCAAGAAAGAGTAACATAGCTGTTTACTGCTTTGAATCAATGTTTTCTCTCGGTTTTACCCCGTTTTCTCGGTTCAAGCATGTTTTGGGATAAAACGGGTTTAAGTGTTGTCTAAACACTCCAAATTCATCCCGAACTCTTACAACTAGTCAAATGCATTGGATTGTCACACATTCTGACCCTAGAAGCAGTAACAAAGCTGTTTACTGCTTAGAATCAACGTTTTCTCGGTTTTAGCCTGTTTCGGGACAAAATGGGTAAAAGTGGTTTCTCAACACTCCGAATTCAACCCGAACTCTTATAACTAGTCAAATGCATTGGGTTTTTACATATTTTGACCCTAGAAAGAGTAATATAGCGGTTTACTGCTTTGAATCAATGTTTTCTCTCGGTTTTAGCCTGTTTTCTCAGTTTAAGCCTGTTTTGGCATAAAACGGGTTTTAGTGTTGTCTAAACACTCGAAATTCATCCCGAATTCTTAGAACTAGTCAATGCATTGTATTTTCACACATTCTGACACTTAGAAATAGTAACAAAGCTGGATACTGCTTCGAATCAATGATTTCTCGGTTTTAGCCTGTTTCGGGACAAAATTTGTAAAAGTGGTGTCTAAAAACTCCAAATTCAACCTGAACTCTTATAATTAGTTAAATACATTGGATTGATACATATTATGACCCTAGAAAGAGTAATATAACGGTTTACTACTTTGAATCAATGTTGTCTCTCGGTTTTAGCATGTTTTCTCGGTTTAAGCCTGTTTTGGGATAAAACGGGTTTAAGTGTTGTTTAAACACTCCAAATTCATCCTGAAATCTTACAACTAGTCAAATGCATTGGATTGTCACACATTCTGACTCTAGAAGCAGTAACAAAGCTGTTTACTGCTTAGAATCAACGTTTTCTCGGTTTTAGCCTGTTTCGGGACAAAATGGGTAAAAGTGGTGTCTCAACACTCCGAATTCAACCCGAACTCTTATAACTAGTCAAATGCATTGGGTTTTTACATATTTTGACCCTAGAAAGAGTAATATAGCGGTTTACTGCTTTGAATCAATGTTTTCTCTCGGTTTTAGCCTGTTTTCTCAGTTTAAGCATGTTTTGGCATAAAACGGGTTTTAGTGTTGTCTAAACACTCGAAATTCATCCCGAACTCTTAGAACTAGTCAATGCATTGTATTTTCACACATTCTGACACTTAGAAATAGTAACAAAGCTGGATACTGCTTCGAATCAATGATTTCTCGGTTTTAGCCTGTTTCGGGACAAAATTTGTAAAAGTGGTGTCTAAATACTCCAAATTCAAACTGAACTCTTATAATTAGTTAAATACATTGGATTGATACATAATATGACCCTAGAAAGAGTAATATAGCGGTTTACTACTTTGAATCAATGTTGTCTCTCGGTTTTAGCATGTTTTCTCGGTTTTAGCCTGTTTTGGGATAAAACGGGTTTAAGTGTTGTTTAAACACTCCAAATTCATCCTGAAATCTTACAACTAGTCAAATGCATTGGATTGTCACACATTCTGACCCTAGAAACAGTAATAAATCTGTTTACTGCTTAGAATCAACGTTTTCTCGGTTTTAGCCTGTTTCAGGACAAAATGGGTAAAAGTGGTGTCTAAACACTCCAAATTCAACCCGAACTCTTATAATTAGTCAAATCCATTGGATTGTTATATATTTTGACCCTAGAAAAAGTAATATAGCGGTTTACTGCTTCAAATCAATGTTTTCTCTCGGTTTTAGCCTGTTTTCTCGGTCTAAGCCTGTTTTGGATAAAACGGGTTTAAGTGTTGTCTAAACACTCCAAATTCATCCCGAACTCTTACAACTAGTAAAATGCATTGGATTGTCACACATTCTGACCCTAGAAACAGAAACAAAGCTGTTTACTGCTTAGAATCAATGTTTTCTCGGTTTTAGCCTGTTTCAGGACAAAATGGCTAAAATGGTGTCTAAACAATCCAAATTCAACCTGAACTCTTATAATTAGTCCAATACATTGGACTGATACATATTATGACCCTAGAAAGAGTAACATAGCTGTTTACGGCTTTGAATCAATGTTTTCTCACGGTTTTACCCCGTTTTCTCGGTTTAAGCCTGTTTTAGGATAAAACGGGTTTAAGTCTTGTCTAAACACTCCAAATTCATCCCGAACTCTTACAACTAGTCAAATGCATTGGTTTGTCACACATTCTGACCCTAGAAACAGTAATAAATCTGTTTACTGCTTAGAATCAACGTTCTCTCGGTTTTAGCCTGTTTCAGGACAAAATGGGTAAAAGTGGTGTCTAAACACTCCAAATTCAACCCGAACTCTTATAATTAGTCAAATGCATTGGATTGTTACATATTTTGACCCTAGAAAAAGTAATATAGCGGTTTACTGTTTTAATTCAATGTTTTCTCTCGGTTTTAGCCTGTTTTCTCGGTCTAAGCTTGTTTTGGGATAAAACGGGTTTTAGTGTTGTCTAAACACTCGAAATTCATCCCGAACTCTTAGAACTAGTCAATGCATTGGATTTTCACACATTCTGACCATTAGAAATAGTAACAAAGCTGGTTACTGCTTCGAATCAATGATTTATTGGTTTTAGCCTGTTTCGGGACAAAATGTGTAAAAGTGGTGTCTAAAAACTCCAAATTCAACCTGAACTCTTATAATTAGTCAAATACATTGGATTGATACATATTATGACCCTAGAAAGAATAATATAGCGGTTTACTGTTTTGATTCAATGTTTTCTCTCGGTTTTAGCCTGTTTTCTCGGTTTAAGCCTGTTTTAGGATAAAACGGGTTTAAGTGTTCTCTAAACACTCCAAATTCATCCCGAACTCTTATAATTAGTCAAATGTATTGGATTGATACATATTTTGACCCAAGAAAGAGTAACATAGCTGTTTACTGCTTTGAATCAATGTTTTCTCTCGGTTTTACCCCGTTTTCTCGGTTCAAGCATGTTTTGGGATAAAACGGATTTAAGTGTTGTCTAAACACTCCAAATTCATCCCGAACTCTTACAACTAGTCAAATGCATTGGATTGTCACACATTCTGACCCTAGAAGCAGTAACAAAGCTGTTTACTGCTTAGAATCAACGTTTTCTCGGTTTTAGCCTGTTTCGAGACAAAATGGGTAAAAGTGGTGTCTCAACACTCCTAATTCATCCCGAACTCTTACAACTAGTAAAATGCATTGGATTGTCACACATTCTGACCCTAGAAACAGAAACAAAGCTGTTTACTGCTTAGAATCAATGTTTTCTCGGTTTTAGCCTATTTCGGGACAAAATGGCTAAAATGGTGTCTAAACACTCCAAATTCAACCTGAAATCTTACAATTAGTCCAATACATTGGATTGATACATATTATGACCCTAGAAAGAGTAACATAGCTTTTTATGACTTTGAATCAATGTTTTCTCACGGTTTTACTCCGTTTTCTCGGTTTAAGCCTGTTTTGGGATAAAACGGGTTTTGGTGTTGTCTAAACACTCGAAATTCATCCCGAACTCTTAGAACTAGTCAATGCATTGGATTTTCACACATTCTGACCCTTAGAAATAGTAACAAAGCTGGTTACTGCTTCGAATCAATGATTTATTGGTTTTAGCCTGTTTGGGGACAAAATGTGTAAAAGTGGTGTCTAAAAACTCCAAATTCAACCTGAACTCTTATAATTAGTCAAATACATTGGATTGATACATATTATGACCCTAGAAAGAATAATATAGCGGTTTACTGTTTTGATTCAATGTTTTCTCTCGGTTTTAGCCTGTTTTAGGATAAAACGGGTTTAAGTGTTCTCTAAACACTCCAAATTCATCCTGAACTCTTATAATTAGTCAAATGTATTGGATTGATACATATTTTGACCCAAGAAAGAGTAACATAGCTGTTTACTGCTTTGAATCAATGTTTTCTCTCGGTTTTACCCCGTTTTCTCGGTTCAAGCATGTTTTGGGATAAAACGGGTTTAAGTGTTGTCTAAACACTCCAAATTCATCCCGAACTCTTACAACTAGTCAAATGCATTGGATTGTCACACATTCTGACCCTAGTAGCAGTAACAAAGCTGTTTACTGCTTAGAATCAACGTTTTCTCGGTTTTAGCCTGTTTCGGGACAAAATGGGTAAAAGTGGTGTCTCAACACTCCGAATTCAACCCGAACTCTTATAACTAGTCTAATGCATTGGGTTTTTACATATTTTGACCCTAGAAAGAGTAATATAGCGGTTTACTGCTTTGAATCAATGTTTTCTCTCGGTTTTAGCCTGTTTTCTCAGTTTAAGCCTGTTTTGGCATAAAACGGGTTTTAGTGTTGTCTAAACACTCGAAATTCATCCCGAATTCTTAGAACTAGTCAATGCATTGTATTTTCACACATTCTGACACTTAGAAATAGTAACAAAGCTGGATACTGCTTCGAATCAATGATTTCTCGGTTTTAGCCTGTTTCGGGACAAAATTTGTAAAAGTGGTGTCTAAAAACTCCAAATTCAACCTGAACTCTTATAATTAGTTAATACATTGGATTGATACATATTATGACCCTAGAAAGAGTAATATAGCGGTTTACTACATTGAATCAATGTTGTCTCTCGGTTTTAGCATGTTTTCTCGGTTTAAGCCTGTTTTGGGATAAAACGGGTTTAAGTGTTGTCTCAACACTCCAAATTCATCCCGAACTCTTACAACTAGTAAAATGCATTGGATTGTCACACATTCTGTGTTGGGATTTATGAGACAAAGCTCACAAGAGAGGGTAGACAAACACTTGGTGAATGAATCCCCCTTTACCCACAACAAACTAACCCATTCTCAAGGGGGAGGAGAGAACATCAACTTGTGATGAACTCCCCATAAACAAGCTAGATAGAACCCAAATACTAGAGAGTAAGCGGATCCTAACTAGGAGAAGCACTAGTTTGAGACTTATCCTCTTCTAGTATCACAACACTTAGAGTTTGTGTACTTAGGAGAAGGAGGATTAAGAATCAGTAATCTAGGCTAAGTAAAGCAGTAAATAAGAAGAGTTTAGGTGGATTTGAGAAGAGAATAGGCTGCCTTAAGGGCAGCCCCTAACCGCTAATCCTAAACTCTCTACATTGTTAATATGAACAAGAACACAAGTAGAGAGGGAAAACGGTTTCTCTTCTATTAGATAATATTGTGATGTATTACAAAATGAGAGATTACAATGCTTAATATAGGAGAACAAATGTATATGGCCGTTTGAGATAGATGAGAGGTGAGAGTGACATATAGCCGTTGGTGCACAAGTGGGTGTATGGTGAAAGGGACAGCTCCTTCCCTTGGTTGTCTCATTCTTCACCAACCAAGGTCTCACATGCTTCCTTCCTTCCCTTCTTTTCCCTTTGTGAGACATTTAACTTCTTCTTGGGCCTCTTCTTCTTATAAGGCCTTTACTTCACAATTCTTCTCACATTGCTCTTATGGCCTTGCTGACCACTCTCATTGTTCTCACGGCCCACATGGCCTTATTGGCCACTCTTATTGTGCTCACGGCCTTACTGGCCGCTCCCACACCACTCATGGCCTTACCGGCCACACTTCTTGTACTAGCAGCCTTACCGGCCACTCTCTTCTTCCTTGTGCAGCTCGGCCTCACCGGCCTCACTCTCTCTTCTCCTTCATATATACTAATAGTACGGACGGGCCTGTACGGACGGGCCTGTACGGACGGGCCTGTACGGACGGGCCTGTACGGACGGGCCTTCTCTTCAATGTGTTCACGGCCTAACTGGCCGCTCACCGGACATGGGTCCGTTCACGGACACGGTACATGGTACCGGCCTTTACATGGCCTTTCCGGCCTTTCTTCTCTTCTTCCAAGGCTCGGCCTTACCGGCCTCTCCTCTCTCCTCCTTGGTACATTCTAATACTCCCCCGCACGCTTGATCGGTGGGACACCATGGGGACCAAAGATCAAGGGTGGACTAGTGTCATCTACCTCATTAAAAACCTCAACAAAGAAAACCTCTTGGGATAAAACTTTGTTAAGGGAAAAAGAGTATAGACTCCACTATCCATGATGTCCCTTGACCTTGGTTTGCAAAGAACTAGCTCCCTTCTCTTCATGATTTGAACCGCTCCTACTCCTTAGCCCACCTTGCCTTTAGCACATTCCTTATGATCTCCATCCTTGCGCCTTTAGAATTTCTTTGAGGCTCTCATAGTCTCCTTTACCCCTTAAACAAGTGATAAAGAAGAAAAGAATAAGTGTTTGCTATGAGGAATATCAAAGAAAATTTCTAAAAATGTGACAATTTAAGAGAACATATTAAAGACTAAAGACTAGTAATGAAGCTAAGGTAATGAATTTATGAATTAAAATAGAGAAGAGTTTAGAGCACAGCCTTTATGGTGTTTTGATGGATAGGAGGGAGAGAGTTGATCACTGTTGCGGTTTGGAATTCCTCCTTGAGACCGCTCCTCTAACCATGGTTTTAAACCCGGTCAGTTTTATTTGTCAGACTGATACATGCCCACTGAATCGGACATAACTTTCGAACGGCTGCTCGGATTGGTATGATTCCACTTCTACTGGCAAGATGACTCTGTGGTCTCGAACTTTAATGAAGAACGCGGAAGCCGAATCGCAGTGGAAGGGTTTCGTCCGAGTCGATCTTTGAGACGCTTCGGCTGAGCTTTAAGTAAAGACTTTTGCTTGTGGCCGAGCAGAATCTGTGAGGTACGGTCTGAAGTCACTTGATCTCCCCCGTAACCTTTACTTGATGATGGGCTGAAACCTCATCACCTCAGTTGAAGCCTTGTGCATCACCGTTCTTGTGCACATCCAATCAACAGTTGAAACCTTGTGCATCACCTTTCCTAAAGACCATTGTGCACATCCGATCAACAACTTGGCACTAACACACATGCTCTTGGACTGATTCATCACCTTCCACCAGCTTAACAAAGACTTGGTGGCCCTTGGTTCTAACTCCAGGCATTGTGCTGCGCTCTTACATGGCTATCTTGTAGCCTTCAACCTCGCCACTTCTTCTCCTTGAGATAGTGAGCGAGCTCCACACAATCTTCAATGCTGAAACTGAAACCAAAAATCAATGGAACAGATTCTAAACAAGAGATTGTTAGAGATTAGAGAATAGAGAATATAGAATATTACTGAAAATAAAATAGAATTTAGAGAATAAGTAACCAGAGAATTAGTAACCAAGAGTATAGAGTATAGTAGAGTATATGGGCGGAAGTATAAGGTGAGTGGAGAGTAGAATAGGGAATTTGCTCAAGAGTTCTTATGGACAGAGTTATACTCTGTTTTCTTGAGTTTGCAGAAGCTTTGACAGCCAAGAGCATCCAACATTCAACAAGACTTTGGTGCTTTAATGGCTGAAACACATGGACCGTTTGGAAAATTAATTTCTCCAACGGTTTGGGACACTTCTCATGGTAGAATCACTTAAACAGGTGTTCTCCAAGAGTCTAATGCCTTCAAGGATCACGAAAGAGCATATAGAAGATGCTTTCCATGTTCAAAATTCAAATAAAAGAAGAAACACCTTTGGAACAACCTTTTGTCCATTGGTTAAAAGAATGCATCTTGGACCAACTTGAATCTATTTGACCAAGCGGGCCATACATGCTAAAAACAAGAACTCTCTCTTCCCCAAACTCGAATCTGGACACACCATATGGCCAGAAACAAAGCTTTCTCAACCAAGAACAAAACCGATTTGCTCCTTGGTTCATTACCACCTCATTTAAACCCAAGCTTTCACCAAATCGGTAAGCCTAAAGATGAGGTTTTAAAATCGATTTCTTTCACACACTTGGTCTACAAATTCTAACAAGACAAGAGACCAAGCTTACTCAACAATGAGCTGCTAGAGAATCGATTTAACAACAAAAGCAAAATTAAAGCTTTAAAGAACTAAGCTAAGCGAATTAACACCTAAGCTAGGATTAAAACTTTAACTAAGCTAACTCCTAAGAAAACGACATTGAGAATGAGTTTGAATCACCAAGAACAGAACCTGCTCTGATACCATGTTGGGATTTATGAGACAAAGCTCACAAGAGAGGGTAGACAAACACTTGGTGAATGAATCCCCCTTTACCCACAACAAACTAACCCATTCTCAAGGGGGAGGAGAGAACATCAACTTGTGATGAACTCCCCATAAACAAGCTAGATAGAACCCAAATACTAGAGAGTAAGCGGATCCTAACTAGGAGAAGCACTAGTTTGAGACTTATCCTCTTCTAGTATCACAACACTTAGAGTTTGTGTACTTAGGAGAAGGAGGATTAAGAATCAGTAATCTAGGCTAAGTAAAGCAGTAAATAAGAAGAGTTTAGGTGGATTTGAGAAGAGAATAGGCTGCCTTAAGGGCAGCCCCTAACCGCTAATCCTAAACTCTCTACATTGTTAATATGAACAAGAACACAAGTAGAGAGGGAAAACGGTTTCTCTTCTATTAGATAATATTGTGATGTATTACAAAATGAGAGATTACAATGCTTAATATAGGAGAACAAATGTATATGGCCGTTTGAGATAGATGAGAGGTGAGAGTGACATATAGCCGTTGGTGCACAAGTGGGTGTATGGTGAAAGGGACAGCTCCTTCCCTTGGTTGTCTCATTCTTCACCAACCAAGGTCTCACATGCTTCCTTCCTTCCCTTCTTTTCCCTTTGTGAGACATTTAACTTCTTCTTGGGCCTCTTCTTCTTATAAGGCCTTTACTTCACAATTCTTCTCACATTGCTCTTATGGCCTTGCTGACCACTCTCATTGTTCTCACGGCCCACATGGCCTTATTGGCCACTCTTATTGTGCTCACGGCCTTACTGGCCGCTCCCACACCACTCATGGCCTTACCGGCCACACTTCTTGTACTAGCAGCCTTACCGGCCACTCTCTTCTTCCTTGTGCAGCTCGGCCTCACCGGCCTCACTCTCTCTTCTCCTTCATATATACTAATAGTACGGACGGGCCTGTACGGACGGGCCTGTACGGACGGGCCTGTACGGACGGGCCTGTACGGACGGGCCTTCTCTTCAATGTGTTCACGGCCTAACTGGCCGCTCACCGGACATGGGTCCGTTCACGGACACGGTACATGGTACCGGCCTTTACATGGCCTTTCCGGCCTTTCTTCTCTTCTTCCAAGGCTCGGCCTTACCGGCCTCTCCTCTCTCCTCCTTGGTACATTCTAATATTCTGACCCTAGAAACAGAAACAAAGCTGTTTACTGCTTAGAATCAATGTTTTCTCGGTTTTAGCCTGTTTCAGGATAAAATGGGTAAAAGTGGTGTCTAAACACTCCGAATTCAACCCGAACTCTTATAACTAGTCAAATGCATTGGGTTTTTACATATTTTGATCCTAGAAAGAGTAACATAGCTGTTTACTGCTTTGAATCAATGTATTCTCTCTGTTTTAGCCTGTTTTCTCGGTTTAAGCCTGTTTTGGGATAAAACGGGTTTAAGTGTTGCCTAAACACTCCAAATTCATCCCGAACTCTTAGAACTAGTCAATGCATTGGATTGTCACACATTCTGACCCTAGAAATAGTAACAAAGCTGTTTACTGCTTCGAATCAACGTTTTCTCGGTTTTAGCCTGTTTCAGGACAAAATGGGTAAAAGTGGTGTCTAAACACTCCAAATTCAACCCGAACTCTTATAACTAGTCAAATGCATTGGATTGTTACATATTTTGACCCTAGAAAAAGTAATATAGCGGTTTACTGCATCAAATCAATGTTTTCTCTCGGTTTTAGCCTGTTTTCTCGGTCTAAGCCTGTTTTGGGATAAAACGGGTTTAAGTGTTGTCTAAACACTCCAAATTCATCCCGAACTCTTAGAACTAGTCAATGCATTGAATTGTCCACATTCTGACCCTAAAAATAGTAACAAAGCTGTTTACTGCTTCGAATCAATGATCTCTCGTTTTTAGCCTGTTTATGGACAAAATGTGTAAAAGTGGTGTCTAAACACTCCAAATTCAACCTGAGCTCTTATAATTAGTCAAATGCATTGGATTGTTACATATTTTGACCCTAGAAAGAGTAATATAGCGGTTTACTGCTTTGAATCAATGTTTTCTCTCGGTTTTAGCCTGTTTTCTCAGTTTAAGCCTGTGTTGGCATAAAACGGGTTTTAGTGTTGTCTAAACACTCGAAATTCATCCCGAACTCTTAGAACTAGTCAATGCATTGTATTTTCACACATTCTGACACTTAGAAATAGTAACAAAGCTGGTTACTGCTTCGAATCCATGATTTCTCGGTTTTAGCCTGTTTTGGGACAAAATGGGTAAAAGTGGTGTCTAAAAACTCCAAATTTAACCTGAACTCTTATAATTAGTCAAATACATTGGATTGATACATATTATGACCCTAGAATGAGTAACACAGCTGTTTACGGCTTTGAATCAATGTTTTCTCACGGTTTTACCCCATTTTCTCGGTTTAAGCCTGTTTTGGGATAAAACGGGTTTAAGTGTTGTCTAAACACTCCAAATTCATCCCGAACTCTTACAACTAGTCAAATGCATTGGATTGCCACACATTCTGACCCTAGAAACAGTAACAAAGCTGTTTACTGCTTAGAATCAACGTTTTCTCGGTTTTAGCCTGTTTTAGGACAAAATGGGTAAAAGTGTTAGAATTGCGGAAATACTAAGGTAGAATTTAGAGAATAAGAAAAGAGAGAATGAAGGATAGAATACTTAAATTAGAATTGTTTTATGTTGATACATGGCCTAATATATAGAGGCAAAGAGAACATAGCCGTTAGATACAAAAGGGAGAAGATTAGCCACTTGCTTGGGCATGTCGTGATCATTCTTAATGGTGAAAGCGACATGCCATTCCCTTGTTTGACTCGCCAAGCTTCACCACCCGAAGACACACGTGATTCTCTATCCATGGGAGATATTTCATTCCTTCTAGATCCTTCTCCCTCATGGGCTTCTTTCTTATAAGGCCATTGCTGCTCATCTCATTCTTATTTCCCTTATGGCCTAATGGCCTGACGACCTGGCCTGTACGGACGCTTGTACGGACGTTCGTACGGACGGCCTTATTATCAAGTCCTCGATCAATAAAAAGTGGTGTCTAAACACTCCAAATTCAACCCGAACTCTTATAACTAGTCAAATGCATTGGATTGTTACATATTTTGACCCTAGAAACAGTAATATAGCGGTTTACTGCATCAAATCAATGTTTTCTCTCGGTTTTAGCCTGTTTTCTCGGTCTAAGCCTGTTTTGGGATAAAACGGGTTTAAGTGTTGTCTAAACACTCCAAATTCATCCCGAACTCTTAGAACTAGTCAATGCATTGAATTGTCCACATTCTGACCCTAAAAATAGTAACAAAGCTGTTTACTGCTTCGAATCAATGATCTCTCGTTTTTAGCCTGTTTATGGACAAAATGTGTAAAAGTGGTGTCTAAACACTCCAAATTCAACCTGAGCTCTTATAATTAGTCAAATGCATTGGATTGTTACATATTTTGACCCTAGAAAGAGTAATATAGCGGTTTACTGCTTTGAATCAATGTTTTCTCTCGGTTTTAGCCTGTTTTCTCAGTTTAAGCCTGTGTTGGCATAAAACGGGTTTTAGTGTTGTCTAAACACTCGAAATTCATCCCGAACTCTTAGAACTAGTCAATGCATTGTATTTTCACACATTCTGACACTTAGAAATAGTAACAAAGCTGGTTACTGCTTCGAATCCATGATTTCTCGGTTTTAGCCTGTTTTGGGACAAAATGGGTAAAAGTGGTGTCTAAAAACTCCAAATTTAACCTGAACTCTTATAATTAGTCAAATACATTGGATTGATACATATTATGACCCTAGAATGAGTAACACAGCTGTTTACGGCTTTGAATCAATGTTTTCTCACGGTTTTACCCCATTTTCTCGGTTTAAGCCTGTTTTGGGAGAAAACGGGTTTAAGTGTTGTCTAAACACTCCAAATTCATCCCGAACTCTTACAACTAGTCAAATGCATTGGATTGCCACACATTCTGACCCTAGAAACAGTAACAAAGCTGTTTACTGCTTAGAATCAACGTTTTCTCGGTTTTAGCCTGTTTTAGGACAAAATGGGTAAAAGTGTTAGAATTGCGGAAATACTAAGGTAGAATTTAGAGAATAAGAAAAGAGAGAATGAAGGATAGAATACTTAAATTAGAATTGTTTTATGTTGTTACATGGCCTAATATATAGAGGCAAAGAGTGTTGAAATAAGCGGAAGACTTAGAGAGATTTGAGAGGTTTAGAATGAAGAAGAAGAGTTGGTGGCGAATAGTATGAAAGAGAGTGATAATAGATTAGAATTAGGTAGAATATCCCAAATACAACACATGACAAAGGTTTTAAATAGGGAGGCAGCTAGGGCGACCACATGACCTAAAATAGAAACAAAAGAAATCGACAATTAGGAGAGAGAGGGGGTAGGTGATCGGTGATAGCGACTTGTCCTAGTCTTCCACTCTTGTCCACTTGCGCTTTCTCCCTAACGGCTACACAAGGGATTCTCGATCCTTCTCATGGGCCGAAGGTAAGCAGGCCTCCTCACTATCCTCACACATAGATGACTCGGCCTTAGTGCTTCACTCGGCCTTATTGCTTGCACGTACGGACGGTACGGACTGTACGGACGCCGTAGGCTTATTCTTGATCAATACTCCCCCTCAAGCTTAGCCTGATGAAATGGCTAAGCTTGGAACCCGTGAAGCAGCACCTCATTAAAAACCTTGACTTAGAAAACCTCATGGGACAAAACTAAGCCAAGGGAAAAAGAGTGTGCTGTCCACGGATTAGGAAAGTTGATCACGGCCGTGTGATGTCTACAAGTCCAAGTTTGCTATGAATATAATCACAAACCTTGGGACTTGCAGATTTGGTGAAGATGTCGGCTAGCTGGTCTTGACTCCTTGTGTGGCATGGTAGAACCGCTCCCTCTTCGATCCTCTCCCTAACCTTGTGGCAGTCGCTCTCAATGTGCTTGGTCCGTTCATGGAAGACTGAGTTAGTGGCTATGTGGATCGCTGCCTCATTGTCACAATGCATTGTCATCGGCTGTCTTGTTTCAATGCCGAGATCCTTAAGTAGACCTTTCAACCATGTCATCTCATTAGTTAGCTTCCTCATAGCTCGGTACTCAGCCTCGGCACTTGAACATGACACCACCTTTTGCTTCTTAGACCTCCATGTAACTAGGTTTCCTCCAACAAAGGTGCAATATCCAGTAGTTGACCGCCTATCCAATGTGTCTCCATTATAGTCCGCATCACAATAACCCACGATCTCAGTGTTGCCGTTTTTACCCATCCAAATGCCTTGACCAGGGCTGCCCTTGAGATAGCTCAAAATCCTCTCCACTTGACTCCATTGATACTTGCTTGGAGCTTGCATGTGCTGACTCACCTGATTCACAGCATAAGAGATATCAGGTCGTGTGATAGTTAAATAGATCAACTTACCTACAAGCCGTCGGTAGCGTGTGACGTCCGGGAACGGCTCGTCCAATGGTTCGCGTGGTTTGCCTTCCTTCGCCCGAATGCTCTCCCCCTTTCGCTTGAGCTGGTAATCTTCATCCAGTGGTGTAGTAGCTGGAACCGTACCAAGTTTGCCTGTCTCAGCAAGCAAGTCAAGAGCATACTTGCGTTGTGAGAGGAAGATACCCTCCGGGGAACGGCAGATTTCGATGCCGAGGAAGTATTTGAGCTCTCCGAGGTCCTTAATGTCAAAGGCAGACTTGAGAGAGTCTTTAATGGCAACAATGCCAGCCTTGTCATCGCCAGTCACGATGATGTCATCGACATAAACCAGCACCACAACCAGGCCAAGTGATGTCTTGAGAGTGAAAAGAGTGTGGTCAGCCTCCGATCGTCTAAAGCCATTCGCCTTAAGAGTGGAGCTGAGCTTATGGTACCAGGCGCGTGGTGACTGTTTGAGGCCATAGATGGCCTTGCGTAACCGTAAGACCTTCCCGGGAGCAACAATGTCCTCAAGGCCAGGCGGAGGAGTCATGTACACTTCTTCATCTAGCTCGCCTTGGAGGAACGCGTTCTTCACATCCATTTGCCATAAGTCCCAAGAAAGGTTCACGGCCACCGATAGCACTACTCGCACGGTATGCAATTTGGCCACGGGAGCAAACGTTGCCGTGTAGTCATCTCCATAGGTTTGAGTGAACCCTCGGGCCACCAGTCGTGCCTTATGCCTTTCAATCTCTCCCGTGCTCAAGAACTTGATGGTGAATACCCACTTTGAACTTACGGCCTTCTTCCCTTTGGGGAGGTCAGCCTCATCCCATGTGTGATTTCTGATCATTGCACCAGCTTCATCCTCCACAGCATCTACCCATACCTTATGTTCTTTGGCCTCCTCGTACGTTTGGGGAACCCAGTGTTCATCAACTTGGCCGAAGAAGGCTTGGTGCTCGGTCGGAAGCAGCTCGAGCGAACATACGGCGTGGATAGGATGTGCGACGGCTTGACTGTTGTAGTAGACCCTCTTATCTTTCCATGTAGAGGGGTGAGACCGGACACGCGTGCTTCGTCGTGGAGCTGGTTGAGCTGGCGGCACTGATTGGCTGGACTGAGTGACATCTTCGATGACCGGTTCAGCATCAGGTCGTGTCTCGGTCAGGCTTGAGTTTGGCTCGGGCATCTCATGTGCCTCGGTCATGCTCTGGTTTGGCTTGGGCATCTCATGGTCCGGGGATATTATCTCGGGCATAGCACCTTCCGGCTCGAGCGTATGGTCAATGGAGCTCGGGTTGGGTTCTGGCTGAGGAAGGGCTGTGGCCGTAGGCGGATTTCCGAGATGGTCAAGGAGAAACTTAAGGCTGGAGGCTCTATCATTTGGTGATGATGAAAGATCCTTCAAGCTGTTCCAGTCTTTGTTATCAAAATAACCCACATTTTCCAAGAACCGAACATCTCTTGATACATACAGCCGGCTTGTCTTTGGGTCAAAACACTTGTATCCCTTTTGAGTAGTGGAGTAGCCGATGAACATACACCTTATGCTTTTGGGATCGAGCTTACTCCGCTGTTCTCCTGGCACAAGTACAAAAGAAACACACCCAAAGACCCGTAAGTGCTCTAGAGATGGTTTAAATCCATTCAATACCTCAAATGGCGATAGGTCATTAAGGACTTTGGTTGGTGTCCGATTGATCAAGTAGCATGCTGTCATCACAGCATCACCCCAATATCGCCTTGTAACGTGTGAATGGAACATCATCGACCGTGCCACCTCCATTAGATGTCGGTTCTTCCTCTCGGCCACACCATTTTGTTGGGGCGTATAGGGACAACTCGTTTGGTGTAGTATGCCGTGTTTTGCTAGGTGTTCTCTGAATTTGTGACTTGTATACTCTCCACCATTGTCTGATCTAAGTACCTTAATTTTAGCATTGAAATGATTAGTAACATAATTTTGAAAGTTTATAAAAGCATCAAACACTCTATCCTTTGAAGGCAACAAAGTAATCCATGTGTACTTAGATTTTTCATCAATAAAAGTCACAAAATATTTGTTATTATCTCTAGAAAGGCATGGTGAAGTCCACACATCCGAGTGCACTAAATCAAAACAATGCTCATAAATAGTTTTAGACTTGGGAAAAATAGATTTGCAATGTTTACCAAGAATACAAGACTCACACATTGAACTATCAAAAGAAACACTTGGTAACATTAAAGCAAGGGCACGAGAATGAGGATGGCCTAATCTAGCATGCCACACACTATCCAAATTAACAACAAAACAAGATTTAGTAGATAAACTTGGCGAGGTTTTCTCTAGGACATAGAGATCTCCACTCCCTTGTCCCTCTCCAAGAACTTTTCCAGTCTCAATATCCTGAAAATGAACACTATTAGGACCAAAGATTGCATAACAATTCAAATCATTAGTGGTTCTCTTAACCGATAGAAGATTAGATGTGAAGGTAGGCATAAAGAAAGCTTTTGTGGTTTTATCAAATAGTTTCAAGTCCCCTATTCCTTTCACTGGTATTTGTTCTCCATTTGCAATTATAACATTTCCTAAAGCCGGTTTTATATTGTCAATTAGACTAGGATTACTAATCATGTGGTGAGAAGCACCCGAGTCTATGACAAGAGATTTACTAGGCTTAGAGGTAAAGAAAGAGATACCAGACTCCTTGAGTGAGGCAATGGAACGGATGAGCGCCTCAAGGTCTGATTTCCTAACCACTTCTCCATAGGCTGCGGTCATGGCTGCCTCATCTCCTTGCTTTGACGGCCCGGCTCCCTTGTCGCTAACCGCTTCCTTTGAGAGGTTTGCTTTGAACTTGGCCGGTTTGAGATGAGGGTGGAGGACCCAGCACTTGTCTTTCAGGTGACCCCGCCTCTTGCAGTGGTCGCATATCCACACCTTCCTCTCCTCTTGCTTGTACACTCCTTTATTAGCCGTAGCAAGCTCCCCCTTACCGCTAAACAAGTCAAGAGAACCTTGCTCTCTTTGGATTTGTGAACAAATGTTTTCAAAAGAGGGAAGTTTCTCTGCCCTGAGGATGTGCTTCAAGAGATCGTTGAAGGATGGGTTTAAAGTAAGAAGGAGACCAAAGATCTTGTCTTGCTCCTTTCTTTCAGTCAACACACTCGGATCGAGTGTACTCGGCCGCAACATGTCAAGCTCGGACCATAAAGCTCGAAACTTGCCAAGATGTTTAGTGAACTCCACATCATCTTGGTTAAGCTCATTTATGGCCTTCTTGACCTCAAAGACCCGAGTCAAGTTGGAGATATTGCCATAGACACCTTTAAGTGTCTCCCACAACTCCTTGGCCGTCTCGCAATATGAGTAGGCCTCAAGGATTGGTGTGTCAAGAGAGTTTTGGAGAACAGATAGGACCACTTGGTCTTCTTGGAACCACTTGGCCTTCCTCTCGCTCTCTTCTTCTACTTCCTCCTCGGAAGCGCCTTCATCTTCTCCTTTGAGGTTTTGTTTTGGAGCATAGTCACTCTCGACATGACTCCAAAGACCACGACCTCCAAGGGCAGTTCTTGTGGTTCTAGTCCACAGCAAGTAGTTTGTTCCTTTGAGAACAACCGGCATGACAATGGGTTTGGCGTTTTCCATGGTTTAACCGCTATGGACCGATGGACAAAGCTTTTACCCGGAGAATAAAGAGAAATAGGACTGAGAATCGAGTGAACAAGAATGAAGAATGGAAGAATAGAAGAGATAGGTTATCAAGAACGACAACCTAGCTCTGATACCATGTTGAAATAAGCGGAAGACTTAGAGAGATTTGAGAGGTTTAGAATGAAGAAGAAGAGTTGGTGGCGAATAGTATGAAAGAGAGTGATAATAGATTAGAATTAGGTAGAATATCCCAAATACAACACATGACAAAGGTTTTAAATAGGGAGGCAGCTAGGGCGACCACATGACCTAAAATAGAAACAAAAGAAATCGACAATTAGGAGAGAGAGGGGGTAGGTGATCGGTGATAGCGACTTGTCCTAGTCTTCCACTCTTGTCCACTTGCGCTTTCTCCCTAACGGCTACACAAGGGATTCTCGATCCTTCTCATGGGCCGAAGGTAAGCAGGCCTCCTCACTATCCTCACACATAGATGACTCGGCCTTAGTGCTTCACTCGGCCTTATTGCTTGCACGTACGGACGGTACGGACTGTACGGACGCCGTAGGCTTATTCTTGATCAATAAAGAGAACATAGCCGTTAGATACAAAAGGGAGAAGATTAGCCACTTGCTTGGGCATGTCGTGATCATTCTTAATGGTGAAAGCGACATGCCATTCCCTTGTTTGACTCGCCAAGCTTCACCACCCGAAGACACACGTGATTCTCTATCCATGGGAGATATTTCATTCCTTCTAGATCCTTCTCCCTCATGGGCTTCTTTCTTATAAGGCCATTGCTGCTCATCTCATTCTTATTTCCCTTATGGCCTAATGGCCTGACGACCTGGCCTGTACGGACGCTTGTACGGACGTTCGTACGGACGGCCTTATTATCAAGTCCTCGATCAATACTCCCCCTCAAGCTTAACCTGGTGAAGTGGTTAAGCTTGGAGTCTCGTAAGCCATCACCTCATTAAAAACCTCAAAGTAGAAAACCTCATGGGACAAAACTACCTTGAGGGAAAAAGAGTGTGATGATCACGAGTAGGGGACTTGATCAAGGATGAGTCAAGTCAACCAGTCCAAGTTTGTTGTGAATGTGATCACAAACTTTGCGACTGGCTGCTTTGGTGAAGACATCAGCGAGTTGGTCCACGCTTGGTGTATGGTATGGTAGGGTAACGCCTTCTTCGATCTTCTCTCGAACCTTGTGGAAATCCAACTCGATGTGTTTAGTTCGTTCATGGAACACCGAGTTTGTGGCAATGTGAATCGCAGCTTCATTGTCACAGTGCATAGGAATTGGTGTTGATGACTGGATGCCTAGTTCTTCCAGTAGTGCCTTGAGCCATGTGAGCTCCGTGGTCAGCTTCCGCATCGCTCTATATTCGGACTCGGCACTAGACATTGATACCACCTTTTGTTTCTTGGTCTTCCACGTCACTAGGTTGCCTCCTATGAAGGTGCAGTAACCCGTTGTAGACCGCCTATCTGTCCTATCACCAGCCCAATCTGCATCACAATATCCTACAAGCTCGGTGTTGTCATTCTTCCCCATCCATATGCCTTGGCCTGGACTCTTCTTGAGATAGTGGAGGATTCTCTCCAAGATACTCCAGTGGTAGGTTGTTTGAGCTTTCATGTATTGGCTAACCTGATTCACAGCATAGCAGATATCAGGTCGAGTGAGTGTTAAATAGATCAACTTACCCACAAGACGGCGGTAGCGAGAGGGATCTTCATATGGAGGATCATTCCTCTCCCCCTTTCGTTCGACTTGGTAGCCGTCAGGAAGTGGGGTGTCGACTGGTTTGGCTCCTAGCTTTCCTGTCTCACAAAGCAAATCAAGGGTGTACTTCCTTTGTGAAAGAAATAAGCCTTCCGGAGAACGGCACACTTCAATCCCAAAAAAGTAGTTAAGCTCACCAAGATCTTTGATATCAAAAACAGAGTTTAAGTGAGCTTTAATGTCTTTAATACCTTCCTGGTTGTCTCCTGAGATGAGAAGATCATCCACATAGACGAGTACAACCACTATACCTTTGTTGCTTTGAAGGCTAAAGAGAGAATTGTCCGAGTGGGACTTCTTGAAGCCGTATCCTATGAGTGTGGTGCTCAACTTGTGATACCATGCTCACGGGGATTGCTTTAAACCGTATATAGCTTTCCTTAGTCTCAATACCTTCCCGGGAGCGATCATGTCTTCAAGACCCGGTGGTGGTGTCATGTAAACCTCTTCCTTTAATTCTCCTTGTAGGAAGGCGTTTTTGACATCCATCTGCCATAACTCCCAAGATAGATTCGTAGCTAAGGATAAGACTACTCTCACCGTATGAAGCTTAGCCACCGGTGCAAACGTGTCTTTGTAGTCCTGACCATACGTTTGAGTGAAGCCGCGGGCCACTAACCGTGCCTTGTATCTCTCGATGTCTCCATTGCTGAGATGTTTGAATGTGAAAACCCACTTTCAGCTCACTGCCTTTTTCCCTGATGGTAGGTCAGCTTCATCCCACGTGTGATTACGTATCATGGCATCAACTTCATCGTCTACTGCTCCAAGCCATTCTTTGCTTTCTTTCGCTTCCTCATAGGTGTTTGGTATCGGTTGTGCGTCTAGTTTCCCAAGAAACACTTGATGATCAGCTGATAGGTGCGCAAGAGAACAGACAGCTTGTATGGGATGCGCTATAGCTTGGTTGTTGTAGTAGACGCGTTTGTCCTTCCAAGTAGACGGATGTGACCGGACGCGTGTGCTCCGACGCGGCTGTGGGACCGGTTGTGGTGCTGGAGCTGGCTCAGTCGATATTGGTTCCCCAGACGTCGCAGCTTCGACCGCAGGTTCATCTAGCCTACTATTCTCCCCCTCCGGCTCCGGAGTCACAACATCAACCGGTATTTCGGACTGTTCGGGCAAAGGCTCCGATAGAGGCAATGACGGGCTGGTACGTGAGTCAGGTGTAGAATCCTGGGACAATTGAGACGGCTGAGTGGGGGTGACTCCAAGATGATCGAGTAGGAACTTGAGACCCGCTGACTGATCCGTAGGCGTCGCCAAATCTCTCAAGCCGGCCCAATCCTTCTTGTCAAAGTAGCCTTGGTCTTCAAGAAACTTGACATCGCGAGAGACAAAGGTGCGGTTGTTGACCGGATCAAAACACTTGTAACCTTTTTGAGTGATGGAGTAACCAAGTAACATACACTTGGTGCTTTTTGCTTCCAGTTTGTTCCTTAGCTCACCTGGTACTAACACAAAACAAACACATCCAAACACTCTTAGGTGACTCAGTGATGGTTTAAATTGGTTTAGTACCTCAAAAGGCAATTTATCGTCCAATATCTTCGTTGGAGTTCGGTTGATTAGATAGCAGGCTGTCAGTACTGCATCTCCCCAATATCTCCTTGGAACATTAGTATGAAACATCATCGATCTCGCAACTTCCATCAAGTGTCGGTTCTTTCTTTCGGCTACACCATTTTGTTGAGGAGTGTAGGGGCAACTTGTTTGATGTATAATGCCATGCTTTGCTAGGTGTTCTTTGAATCGATTGCTTGTATACTCGCCTCCATTGTCTGTTCTAAACACTTTAATCTTAGCATTAAACTGATTAGTCACATAGTTTTGAAAGTTTATAAAAGCATCAATCACACGGTCCTTGGAGGGAAGTAAGGTTACCCATGTATATTTTGAATTTTCATCTATAAATGTCACAAAATACTTGTTATTATCCCCAGAAACACATGGAGAGGTCCAAACATCTGAATGAACTAAGTCAAAGCATTTTTCATAACTTGTAGTAGACTTAGAGAAAACAGTTTTACAATGTTTGCCAAGTATACAAGCCTCACAACTAGAGTGATCAAAAGAAGCATTAGGAATCATTAATTCAAGAGCCCTAGAGTGAGGATGACCTAGCCTAGCATGCCACATTGCATTCAAAGAAATTCCAAGACCAGAACTTAAAGAAACAGATTTTGGTGAACTTGGGGAACTATCTTCAAGAATATAAAGGTCATCTTTGGTTCCACCTTCACCAATCAGTTTTCCAGTCTCAATATCCTGAAAGTAAACAACATTAGGCCCAAATATAGCATAGCAATTTAGATCATTGGTAGCTCTCTTAACCGACAAAAGATTTGAAGTAAACTTAGGCATATAAAACGCTTTAGACTCTTTGTTAAACAATTTTAAGTCTCCTATGCCTTGAATTGGTATTTTATCACCATTAGCAATAACAACATTTCCCTTAGTCGGTTCTAGATTATTTAGCAAATTCGAGTTACTAATCATATGGTGAGAGGCACCCGAATCTACTACTAGGGAGTTATTAAGCTTTAGGGTAGAAAATGTTTTACCACTTGACTCCTTGAGAGCCAAGGACTTGAAGAAGGCCTCCAAGTCAGATTTCCTCACATAGTCTCCGGAAGCCGCCTCTTCACCGTTCTTCGAGAAACTGCCGGTCTGGACTTGTTCGTCCTTGGTGTGAGTCATGTTGGCTCTCAGATCTTTGTGATGGTGACTTGGACGCAAGTGAGGGTGTAGAAACCAACATTTCTCCTTAGTATGGTTCTTCCTCTTAAAATTCTCACATCCTCCCTTTGGCTTCCGATCCTCTTGCTTGAAGACTCCTTTGTTGGCCGTGACTAGCTCCCCCTTACTGCTAAACAAGCCGAGAGAGCCTTGTTCTTTTTGTATCTGTGCACACACATCATCAAGGCTTGGGAGCTTGTCTGACCTTAGGATGTGCTTTATGAGGTCGTTGAAGGTAGGGTTGAGGGTGAGAAGTAGGGCAAAGACTTTGTCTTGTTCCCTTCGCTCGTTGAGTATGGCCGGGTCCATGGTGTTGGGTCGGAGCATCTCAAATTCAGTCCAAAGTGACCTAAGCTTCCCAAAGTGTTTGTTAAACTCCATATCCTCTTGACTCAGGTCATTGATAGACTTCTTTACTTCAAAGACTCGGGTGAGGTTGGAGATATTGCCGAAAACATTCTTAAGTGTCTCCCATAATTCGCTAGCCATCTCACAATACGAATAGGCTTCTAATATGGGAGCCTCAAGAGAGTTTTGAAGTATGGAGAAGACAGTTTGGTCTTCTTGAAACCACTTAGCCTCTTCTTGAAGTTTGGCCTCTTCTTCATCTTCTTTGATGGTTTCTTTTCCATCTTCTTGAGTGACTTTCTTTGGAGCTTTTCCACCTTCGATGTGGCTCCAAAGTCCGCGGCCACACAACGCGGTTTTCGTGGTTCTTGACCACAGGAGGTAGTTTCCTCCCTTCAGGACAGTAGGGAGAACGAGCGGTTTGGTGCTCTCCATGGTAGTATGCTATTGACCGCCGGGTAAAGCTTTTGACCGGTGGGTAATATGAAAGAGAATAGAAAGCGAACAACAAGAATAGAGAATCAAGACTTAGAGATTTAGAGAATGGAGTTGGTTTTGTCAAGGACAGAAACCAAGCTCTGATACCATGTTAGAATTGCGGAAATACTACGGTAGAATTTAGAGAATAAGAAAAGAGAGAATGAAGGATAGAATACTTAAATTAGAATTGTTTTATGTTGTTACATGGCCTAATATATAGAGGCAAAGAGAACATAGCCGTTAGATACAAAAGGGAGAAGATTAGCCACTTGCTTGGGCATGTCGTGATCATTCTTAATGGTGAAAGCGACATGCCATTCCCTTGTTTGACTCGCCAAGCTTCACCACCCGAAGACACACGTGATTCTCTATCCATGGGAGATATTTCATTCCTTCTAGATCCTTCTCCCTCATGGGCTTCTTTCTTATAAGGCCATTGCTGCTCATCTCATTCTTATTTCCCTTATGGCCTAATGGCCTGACGACCTGGCCTGTACGGACGCTTGTACGGACGTTCGTACGGACGGCCTTATTATCAAGTCCTCGATCAATAAAAAGTGGTGTCTAAACACTCCAAATTCAACCCGAACTCTTATAACTAGTCAAATGCATTGGATTGTTACAGATTTGGACCCTAGAAAGAGTAACATAGCGGTTTACTGCTTCAAATCAATGTTTTCTCTCGGTTTTAGCCTGTTTTCTCGGTCTAAGCCTCTTTTAGGATAAAACGGGTTTAAGTGTTGTCTAAACACTCCAAATTCATCCCGAACTCTTACAACTAGTCAAATGCATTGGATTGTCACACATTCTGACCCTAGAAACAGTAACAAAGCTGTTTACTGCTTAGAATCAACGTTTTCTTGGTTTTAGCCTGTTTTAGGACAAAATGGGTAAAAGTGGTGTGTAAACACTCCAAATTCAACCCGAACTCTTATAATTAGTCAAATACATTGGATTGTTACAGATTTTGACCCTAGAAAGAGTAACATAGCGGTTTACTGCTTCAAATCAATGTTTTCTCTCGGTTTTAGCCTGTTTTCTCGGTCTAAGCCTCTTTTAGGATAAAACGGGTTTAAGTGTTGTCTAAACACTCCAAATTCATCCCGAACTCTTACAACTAGTCAAATGCATTGGATTGTCACACATTCTGACCCTAGAAACAGTAACAAAGCTGTTTACTGCTTAGAATCAACGTTTTCTTGGTTTTAGCCTGTTTTAGGACAAAATGGGTAAAAGTAGTGTCTAAACACTCCAAATTCAACCCGAACTCTTATAATTAGTCAAATGCATTGGATTGTTACAGATTTTGACCCTAGAAAGAGTAACATAGCGGTTTACTGCTTCAAATCAATGTTTTCTCTCGGTTTTAGCCTGTTTTCTCGGTCTAAGCCTCTTTTAGGATAAAACGGGTTTAAGTGTTGTCTAAACACTCCAAATTCATCCCGAACTCTTACAACTAGTCAAATGCATTGGATTGTCACACATTCTGACCCTAGAAACAGTAACAAAGCTGTTTACTGCTTAGAATCAACGTTTTCTTGGTTTTAGCCTGTTTTAGGACAAAATGGGTAAAAGTGGTGTCTAAACACTCCAAATTCAACCCGAACTCTTATAATTAGTCAAATGCATTGGATTGTTACAGATTTTGACCCTAGAAAGAGTAACATAGCGGTTTACTGCTTCAAATCAATGTTTTCTCTCGGTTTTAGCCTGTTTTCTCGGTCTAAGCCTCTTTTAGGATAAAACGGGTTTAAGTGTTGTCTAAACACTCCAAATTCATCCCGAACTCTTACAACTAGTCAAATGCATTGGATTGTCACACATTCTGACCCTAGAAACAGTAACAAAGCTGTTTACTGCTTAGAATCAACGTTTTCTTGGTTTTAGCCTGTTTTAGGACAAAATGGGTAAAAGTGGTGTCTAAACACTCCAAATTCAACCCGAACTCTTATAATTAGTCAAATGCATTGGATTGTTACAGATTTTGACCCTAGAAAGAGTAACATAGCGGTTTACTGCTTCAAATCAATGTTTTCTCTCGGTTTTAGCCTGTTTTCTCGGTCTAAGCCTCTTTTAGGATAAAACGGGTTTAAGTGTTGTCTAAACACTCCAAATTCATCTCGAACTCTTACAACTAGACAAATGCATTGGATTGTCACACATTCTGACCCTAGAAACAGTAACAAAGCAGTTTACTGCTTAGAATCAACGTTTTCTCGGTTTTAGCCTGTTTCAGGACAAAATGGGTAAAAGTGGTGTCTAAACACTCCAAATTCAACCCGAACTCTTATAATTAGTCAAATGCATTGGATTGTTACAGATTTTGACCCTAGAAAGAGTAACATAGCGGTTTACTGCTTCAAATCAATGTTTTCTCTCGGTTTTAGCCTGTTTTCTCGGTCTAAGCCTCTTTTAGGATAAAACGGGTTTAAGTGTTGTCTAAACACTCCAAATTCATCTCGAACTCTTACAACTAGACAAATGCATTGGATTGTCACACATTCTGACCCTAGAAACAGTAACAAAGCAGTTTACTGCTTAGAATCAACGTTTTCTCGGTTTTAGCCTGTTTCAGGACAAAATGGGTAAAAGTGGTGTCTAAACACTCCAAATTCAACCCGAACTCTTATAATTAGTCAAATGCATTGGATTGTTACAGATTTTGACCCTAGAAAGAGTAACATAGCGGTTTACTGCTTCAAATCAATGTTTTCTCTCGGTTTTAGCCTGTTTTCTTGGTTTAAGCCTGTTTTGGGATAAAACGGGTTTAAGTGTTGTCTAAACTCTCCAAATTCATCCCGAACTCTTAGAACTAGTCAAATGCATTGGATTGTCACACATTTTGACTCTAGTAACAGTAACAAAGCTGTTTACTGCTTAGAATCAACGTTTTCTTGGTTTTAGCCTGTTTCAGGACAAAATGGGTAAAAGTGGTATCTAAACACTCCAAATTCAACCCGAACTCTTATAATTAGTCAAATGCATTGGATTGTTACAGATTTTGACCCTAGAAAGAGTAACATAGCGGTTTACTGCTTCAAATCAATGTTTTCTCTCGGTTTTAGCCTGTTTTCTTGGTTTAAGCCTGTTTTGGGATAAAACGGGTTTAAGTGTTGTCTAAACTCTCCAAATTCATCCCGAACTCTTAGAACTAGTCAAATGCATTGGATTGTCACACATTTTGACTCTAGTAACAGTAACAAAGCTGTTTACTGCTTAGAATCAACGTTTTCTTGGTTTTAGCCTGTTTCAGGACAAAATGGGTAAAAGTGGTATCTAAACACTCCAAATTCAACCCGAACTCTTATAATTAGTCAAATGCATTGGATTGTTACATATTTTGACCCTAGAAAGAGTAACATAGCGGTTTACTGCTTCAAATCAATGTTTTCTCTCGGTTTTAGCCTGTTTTCTCGGTCTAAGCCTTTTTGGGATAAAACGGGTTTAAGTGTTGTCTAAACACTCCAAATTCATCCCGAACTCTTACAACTAGTCAAATGCATTGGATTGTCACACATTCTGACCCTAGAAACAGTAACAAAGCTGTTTACTGCTTAGAATCAACGTTTTCTTGGTTTTAGCCTGTTTTAGGACAAAATGGGTAAAAGTGGTGTCTAAACACTCCAAATTAAACCCGAACTCTTATAATTAGTCAAATGCATTGGATTGTTACAGATTTTGACCCTAGAAAGAGTAACATAGCGGTTTACTGCTTCAAATCAATGTTTTCTCTCGGTTTTAGCCTGTTTTCTCGGTCTAAGCCTCTTTTAGGATAAAACGGGTTTAAGTGTTGTCTAAACACTCCAAATTCATCCCGAACTCTTACAACTAGTCAAATGCATTGGATTGTCACACATTCTGACCCTAGAAACAGTAACAAAGCTGTTTACTGCTTAGAATCAACGTTTTCTTGGTTTTAGCCTGTTTTAGGACAAAATGGGTAAAAGTGGTGTCTAAACACTCCAAATTCAACCCGAACTCTTATAATTAGTCAAATGCATTGGATTGTTACAGATTTTGACCCTAGAAAGAGTAACATAGCGGTTTACTGCTTCAAATCAATGTTTTCTCTCGGTTTTAGCCTGTTTTCTCGGTCTAAGCCTCTTTTAGGATAAAACGGGTTTAAGTGTTGTCTAAACACTCCAAATTCATCCCAAATTCTTCCAACTAGTCAAATGCATTGGATTGTCACACATTCTGACCCTAGAAACAGTAACAAAGCAGTTTACTGCTTAGAATCAACGTTTTCTCGGTTTTAGCCTGCTTCAGGACAAAATGGGTAAAAGTGGTGTCTAAACACTCCAAATTCAACCCGAACTCTTATAATTAGTCAAATGCATTGGATTGTTACAGATTTTGACCCTAGAAAGAGTAACATAGCGGTTTACTGCTTCAAATCAATGTTTTCTCTCGGTTTTAGCCTGTTTTCTCGGTCTAAGCCTCTTTTAGGATAAAACGGGTTTAAGTGTTGTCTAAACACTCCAAATTCATCCCGAACTCTTACAACTAGTCAAATGCATTGGATTGTCACACATTCTGACCCTAGAAACAGTAACAAAGCTGTTTACTGCTTAGAATCAACGTTTTCTTGGTTTTAGCCTGTTTTAGGACAAAATGGGTAAAAGTGGTGTCTAAACACTCCAAATTCAACCCGAACTCTTATAATTAGTCAAATGTATTAGAATGTACCAAGGAGGAGAGAGGAGAGGCCGGTAAGGCCGAACCTTGGAAGAAGAGAAGAAAGGCCGGAAAGGCCATGTAAAGGCCGGTACCATGTACCGTGTCCGTGAACGGACCCATGTCCGGAGAGCGGCCAGTTAGGCCGTGAACACATTGAAGAGCAGGCCCGTCCGTACAGGCCCGTCCGTACAGGCCCGTCCGTACAGGCCCGTCCGTACAGGCCCGTCCGTACTATTAGTATATATGAAGGAGAAGAGAGAGTGAGGCCGGTGAGGCCGAGCTGCACAAGGAAGAAGAGAGTGGCCGGTAAGGCTGCTAGTACAAGAAGTGTGGCCGGTAAGGCCATGAGTGGTGTGGGAGCGGCCAGTAAGGCCGTGAGCACAATAAGAGTGGCCAATAAGGCCATGTGGGCCGTGAGAGCAAGGAGAGTGGTCAGCAAGGCCATAAGTGCAATATAAGAAGAACAAAGGCCTTATAAGAAGAAGAAGCCCAAGAAGAAGGAAATATCTCACAAGGAAGGGAAGAAGGATCCAATGGCCATAAGGGAAGGAGATCTAACGGTCACAAGGCATGGAAGGGAAGGAAATCACGTGTGGCTTTGGTTGGGAAGCATAGCGAGTCAACCAAAGACAAGGAGCTGTCCCTTTCATCTCTCCTTTGAATCCCTTGTGTGCCTAACGGCTCTATGCCTTTGTTTTCTCTATATTAAGCTGTAATTCTCTCATATGTAATACATCACAATATTATCTAATAGAAGAGAAACCGTTTTCCCTCTCTACTTGTGTTCTTGTTCATATCAACAATGTAGAGTGTTTAGGAGATTAGCGGTTAGAGGCTGCCCTTAAGGCAGCCTATTCTCTTCTCAAATCCACCTAAACTCTTATTATTTACTGCTTTACTTAGCCTAGATTACTGATTCTTAATCCTCCTTCTCCTAAGTACACAAACTCTAAGTGTTGTGATACTAGAAGAGGATAAGTCTCAAACTAGTGCTTCTCCTAGTTAGGATCCGCTTACTCTCTAGTATTTGGGTTCTATCTAGCTTGTTTATGGGGAGTTCATCACAAGTTGATGTTCTCTCCTCCCCCTTGAGAATGAGTTAGTTTGTTGTGGGTAAAGGGGGATTCATTCACCAAGTGTTTGTCTACCCTCTCTTGTGAGCTTTGTCTCATAAATCCCAACATGGTATCAGAGCAGGCTCTGTTCTTGGTGATTTAAACTCATTCTCAAAGTCGTTTTCTTAGGAGTTAGCTTAGTTAAAGTTTTAGACTTTGCTTAGGTGTTAAATCGCTTAGCTTAGTTTCTTTAAAGCTTTAATTTTGCTTTTGTTGATTAAATCGATTCTCTAGCAGCTCATTGTTGAGTAAGCTTGGTCTCTTGTCTTGTTAGAATTTGTAGACCAAGTGTGTGGAAAGAAATCGATTTTACAAGCCCCATCCTTAAGCTTTACCGATTTGGTAATAGCTTTGTTTATTTTGGGATGTGTGGGAAGTGATGAACCATTGAGCAAATTGTGTTGTTCATGGTGAGGATTCACGGTTCTTGTGTGCTTGTATGAGCCACGAAATTCTTAGGATTTAGCTCTCTTAGGATTTAGTTAATTTTCCTCTAAAGGTTTAATTTTGCTTTTGTTAAATTTCCTTTAAAGGCTTAATTACTAAATCGCTACTTCTTCTTCTCAATGTTGAGAAAGCTTTGTTTCTGGCCCTATGGTGTGTCCAGATTCAAGCTTGAAGAAGAGAGAGATCTTAATTTTCGCATCTCATGTCCGCTTGGTCAACTAGACTAAAGCTGTTCAAAGATGCATTCTTTTAACCGTTGGACAATAGGCTGTTCCAAAGGCTTTTGTTGTTTCTTCTTTGCTTGGGACCACGAAAAACATCTTCTATATGTTATCTTCGTGGATCTAAAGCCTTAATCTCTTGAAGAACACTTGTTTAAGTGATTCTACAAGGAGTTTTGTTGTTAAACCTTTGGAGAAACTAATTTTCCATAAGGTCCATTGTGTTTCAGCCATTAAAGCACCAAAAGAGATTGTCTTCTTGGATGTTCTTGGCTGTCAAAGCTTCGTTCAACTCAAGAAAACAGAGTGAAACTCTGTCCATAAGAACTCTTGAGCAGATTCTCTATTCTACTCTCCATTCATCTTATACTACCGCCAATACTCTCCCTTATACTCTCACTTTCTATACTCTTGGTTACTGATTCTCTGTTCTCTATTTATACTCTTACTTATTCTCTAAATTCTATTTTATTTTTCAGTATTATTCTCTATACTCTAATCTCTAACAATCTCTTGTTTAGAATCTGTTCCATTGATTTTTGGTTTCAGTTTCAGCATTGAAGATTGTGTGGAGCTCGCTCACTATCTCAAGGAGAAGAAGTGGCGAGGTTGAAGGCTACAAGATAGCCATGTAAGAGCGCAGCACAATGCCTGGAGTTAGAACCAAGGGCCACCAAGTCTTTGTTAAGCTGGTGGAAGGTGATGAATCAGTCCAAGAGCATGTGTGTTAGTGCCAAGTTGTTGATCGGATGTGCACAATGGTCTTTAGGAAAGGTGATGCACAAGGTTTCAACTGTTGATTGGATGTGCACAAGAACGGTGATGCACAAGGCTTCAACTGAGGTGATGAGGTTTCAGCCCATCATCAAGTAAAGGTTACGGGGGAGATCAAGTGACTTCAGACCGTACCTCACAGATTCTGCTCGGCCACAAGCAAAAGTCTTTACTTAAAGCTCAGCCGAAGCGTCTCAAAGATCGACTCGGACGAAACCCTTCCACTGCGATTCGGCTTCCGCGTTCTTCATTAAAGTTCGAGACCACAGAGTCATCTTGCCAGTGGAAGTGGAATCATACCAATCCGAGCAGCCGTTCGAAAGTTATGTCCGATTCAGTGGGCATGTGTCAGTCTGACAAATAAAACTGACCAGGTTTAAAAACCATGGTTAGAGTAGGAGCGGTCTCAAGGAGGAATTCCAAACCGCAACAGTGATCAACTCTCTCCCTCCTATCCATCAAAACACCATAAAGGCTGTGCTCTAAACTCTTCTCTATTTTAATTCATAAATTCATTACCTTAGTTTCATTACTAGTCTTTAGTCTTTAATATGTTCTCTTAAATTGTCACACTTTTAGAAATTTTCTTTGATATTCCTCATAGCAAACACTTATTCTTTTCTTCTTTATCACTTGTTTAAGGGGTAAAGGAGACTATGAGAGCCTCAAAGAAATTCTAAAGGCGCAAGGATGGAGATCATAAGGAATGTGCTAAAGGCAAGGTGGGCTAAGGAGTAGGAGCGGTTCAAATCATGAAGAGAAGGGAGCTAGTTCTTTGCAAACCAAGGTCAAGGGACATCATGGATAGTGGAGTCTATACTCTTTTTCCCTTAACAAAGTTTTATCCCAAGAGGTTTTCTTTGTTGAGGTTTTTTTTAATGAGGTAGATGACACTAGTCCACCCTTGATCTTTGGTCCCCATGGTGTCCCACCGATCAAGCGTGCGGGGGAGTATTAGAATGTACCAAGGAGGAGAGAGGAGAGGCCGGTAAGGCCGAACCTTGGAAGAAGAGAAGAAAGGCCGGAAAGGCCATGTAAAGGCCGGTACCATGTACCGTGTCCGTGAACGGACCCATGTCCGGAGAGCGGCCAGTTAGGCCGTGAACACATTGAAGAGCAGGCCCGTCCGTACAGGCCCGTCCGTACAGGCCCGTCCGTACAGGCCCGTCCGTACAGGCCCGTCCGTACTATTAGTATATATGAAGGAGAAGAGAGAGTGAGGCCGGTGAGGCCGAGCTGCACAAGGAAGAAGAGAGTGGCCGGTAAGGCTGCTAGTACAAGAAGTGTGGCCGGTAAGGCCATGAGTGGTGTGGGAGCGGCCAGTAAGGCCGTGAGCACAATAAGAGTGGCCAATAAGGCCATGTGGGCCGTGAGAGCAAGGAGAGTGGTCAGCAAGGCCATAAGTGCAATATAAGAAGAACAAAGGCCTTATAAGAAGAAGAAGCCCAAGAAGAAGGAAATATCTCACAAGGAAGGGAAGAAGGATCCAATGGCCATAAGGGAAGGAGATCTAACGGTCACAAGGCATGGAAGGGAAGGAAATCACGTGTGGCTTTGGTTGGGAAGCATAGCGAGTCAACCAAAGACAAGGAGCTGTCCCTTTCATCTCTCCTTTGAATCCCTTGTGTGCCTAACGGCTCTATGCCTTTGTTTTCTCTATATTAAGCTGTAATTCTCTCATATGTAATACATCACAATATTATCTAATAGAAGAGAAACCGTTTTCCCTCTCTACTTGTGTTCTTGTTCATATCAACAATGTAGAGTGTTTAGGAGATTAGCGGTTAGAGGCTGCCCTTAAGGCAGCCTATTCTCTTCTCAAATCCACCTAAACTCTTATTATTTACTGCTTTACTTAGCCTAGATTACTGATTCTTAATCCTCCTTCTCCTAAGTACACAAACTCTAAGTGTTGTGATACTAGAAGAGGATAAGTCTCAAACTAGTGCTTCTCCTAGTTAGGATCCGCTTACTCTCTAGTATTTGGGTTCTATCTAGCTTGTTTATGGGGAGTTCATCACAAGTTGATGTTCTCTCCTCCCCCTTGAGAATGAGTTAGTTTGTTGTGGGTAAAGGGGGATTCATTCACCAAGTGTTTGTCTACCCTCTCTTGTGAGCTTTGTCTCATAAATCCCAACAAAATGCATTGGATTGTTACAGATTTTGACCCTAGAAAGAGTAACATAGCGGTTTACTGCTTCAAATCAATGTTTTCTCTCGGTTTTAGCCTGTTTTCTCGGTCTAAGCCTCTTTTAGGATAAAACGGGTTTAAGTGTTGTCTAAACACTCCAAATTCATCTCGAACTCTTACAACTAGACAAATGCATTGGATTGTCACACATTCTGACCCTAGAAACAGTAACAAAGCAGTTTACTGCTTAGAATCAACGTTTTCTCGGTTTTAGCCTGTTTCAGGACAAAATGGGTAAAAGTGGTGTCTAAACACTCCAAATTCAACCCGAACTCTTATAATTAGTCAAATGCATTGGATTGTTACAGATTTTGACCCTAGAAAGAGTAACATAGCGGTTTACTGCTTCAAATCAATGTTTTCTCTCGGTTTTAGCCTGTTTTCTCGGTCTAAGCCTCTTTTAGGATAAAACGGGTTTAAGTGTTGTCTAAACACTCCAAATTCATCTCGAACTCTTACAACTAGACAAATGCATTGGATTGTCACACATTCTGACCCTAGAAACAGTAACAAAGCAGTTTACTGCTTAGAATCAACGTTTTCTCGGTTTTAGCCTGTTTCAGGACAAAATGGGTAAAAGTGGTGTCTAAACACTCCAAATTCAACCCGAACTCTTATAATTAGTCAAATGCATTGGATTGTTACAGATTTTGACCCTAGAAAGAGTAACATAGCGGTTTACTGCTTCAAATCAATGTTTTCTCTCGGTTTTAGCCTGTTTTCTTGGTTTAAGCCTGTTTTGGGATAAAACGGGTTTAAGTGTTGTCTAAACTCTCCAAATTCATCCCGAACTCTTAGAACTAGTCAAATGCATTGGATTGTCACACATTTTGACTCTAGTAACAGTAACAAAGCTGTTTACTGCTTAGAATCAACGTTTTCTTGGTTTTAGCCTGTTTCAGGACAAAATGGGTAAAAGTGGTATCTAAACACTCCAAATTCAACCCGAACTCTTATAATTAGTCAAATGCATTGGATTGTTACAGATTTTGACCCTAGAAAGAGTAACATAGCGGTTTACTGCTTCAAATCAATGTTTTCTCTCGGTTTTAGCCTGTTTTCTTGGTTTAAGCCTGTTTTGGGATAAAACGGGTTTAAGTGTTGTCTAAACTCTCCAAATTCATCCCGAACTCTTAGAACTAGTCAAATGCATTGGATTGTCACACATTTTGACTCTAGTAACAGTAACAAAGCTGTTTACTGCTTAGAATCAACGTTTTCTTGGTTTTAGCCTGTTTCAGGACAAAATGGGTAAAAGTGGTATCTAAACACTCCAAATTCAACCCGAACTCTTATAATTAGTCAAATGCATTGGATTGTTACATATTTTGACCCTAGAAAGAGTAACATAGCGGTTTACTGCTTCAAATCAATGTTTTCTCTCGGTTTTAGCCTGTTTTCTCGGTCTAAGCCTTTTTGGGATAAAACGGGTTTAAGTGTTGTCTAAACACTCCAAATTCATCCCGAACTCTTACAACTAGTCAAATGCATTGGATTGTCACACATTCTGACCCTAGAAACAGTAACAAAGCTGTTTACTGCTTAGAATCAACGTTTTCTTGGTTTTAGCCTGTTTTAGGACAAAATGGGTAAAAGTGGTGTCTAAACACTCCAAATTAAACCCGAACTCTTATAATTAGTCAAATGCATTGGATTGTTACAGATTTTGACCCTAGAAAGAGTAACATAGCGGTTTACTGCTTCAAATCAATGTTTTCTCTCGGTTTTAGCCTGTTTTCTCGGTCTAAGCCTCTTTTAGGATAAAACGGGTTTAAGTGTTGTCTAAACACTCCAAATTCATCCCGAACTCTTACAACTAGTCAAATGCATTGGATTGTCACACATTCTGACCCTAGAAACAGTAACAAAGCTGTTTACTGCTTAGAATCAACGTTTTCTTGGTTTTAGCCTGTTTTAGGACAAAATGGGTAAAAGTGGTGTCTAAACACTCCAAATTCAACCCGAACTCTTATAATTAGTCAAATGCATTGGATTGTTACAGATTTTGACCCTAGAAAGAGTAACATAGCGGTTTACTGCTTCAAATCAATGTTTTCTCTCGGTTTTAGCCTGTTTTCTCGGTCTAAGCCTCTTTTAGGATAAAACGGGTTTAAGTGTTGTCTAAACACTCCAAATTCATCCCAAATTCTTCCAACTAGTCAAATGCATTGGATTGTCACACATTCTGACCCTAGAAACAGTAACAAAGCAGTTTACTGCTTAGAATCAACGTTTTCTCGGTTTTAGCCTGCTTCAGGACAAAATGGGTAAAAGTGGTGTCTAAACACTCCCAATTCAACCCGAACTCTTATAATTAGTCAAATGCATTGGATTGTCACACATTCTGACCCTAGAAACAGTAACAAAGCTGTTTACTGCTTAGAATCAACGTTTTCTTGGTTTTAGACTGTTTCAGGACAAAATGGGTAAAAGTGGTATCTAAACACTCCAAATTCAACCCGAACCCTTATAATTAGTCAAAAGCATTGGATTGTTACATATTTTGACCCTAGAAAGAGTAACATAGCAGTTTACTGCTTCAAATCAATGTTTTCTCTCGGTTTTAGCCTGTTTTCTCGGTCTAAGCCTCTTTTCGGATAAAACGGGTTTAAGTGTTGTCTAAACACTCCAAATTCATCCCAAACTCTTACAACTAGTCAAATGCATTGGATTGTCACACATTCTGACCCTAGAAACAGTAACAAAGCAGTTTACTGCTTAGAATCAACGTTTTCTCGGTTTTAGCCTGTTTTCTTGGTTTTAGCCTCTTTTAGGATAAAACGGGTTTAAGTGTTGTCTAAACACTCCAAATTCATCCCGAACTCTTACAACTAGTCAAATGCATTGGATTGTCACACATTCTGACCCTAGAAAGAGTAACAAAGCTGTTTACTGCTTAGAATCAACGTTTTCTTGGTTTTAGCCTGTTTTAGGACAAAATGGGTAAAAGTGGTGTCTAAACACTCCAAATTCAACCCGAACTCTTATAATTAGTCAAATGCATTGGATTGTTACAGATTTTGACCCTAGAAAGAGTAACATAGCGGTTTACTGCTTCAAATCAATGTTTTCTCTCGGTTTTAGCCTGTTTTCTCGGTCTAAGCCTCTTTTAGGATAAAACGGGTTTAAGTGTTGTCTAAACACTCCAAATTCATCCCGAACTCTTACAACTAGTCAAATGCATTGGATTGTCACACATTCTGACCCTAGAAACAGTAACAAAGCTGTTTACTGCTTAGAATCAACGTTTTCCTTGTTTTAGCCTGTTTTAGGACAAAATGGGTAAAAGTGGTGTCTAAACACTCCAAATTCAACCCGAACTCTTATAATTAGTCAAATGCATTGGATTGTTACAGATTTTGACCCTAGAAAGAGTAACATAGCGGTTTACTGCTTCAAATCAATGTTTTCTCTCGGTTTTAGCCTGTTTTCTCGGTCTAAGCCTCTTTTAGGATAAAACGGGTTTAAGTGTTGTCTAAACACTCCAAATTCATCCCGAACTCTTACAACTAGTCAAATGCATTGGATTGTCACACATTCTGACCCTAGAAACAGTAACAAAGCTGTTTACTGCTTAGAATCAACGTTTTCTTGGTTTTAGCCTGTTTTAGGACAAAATGGGTAAAAGTGGTGTCTAAACACTCCAAATTCAACCCGAACTCTTATAATTAGTCAAATGCATTGGATTGTTACAGATTTTGACCCTAGAAAGAGTAACATAGCGGTTTACTGCTTCAAATCAATGTTTTCTCTCGGTTTTAGCCTGTTTTCTCGGTCTAAGCCTCTTTTAGGATAAAACGGGTTTAAGTGTTGTCTAAACACTCCAAATTCATCCCGAACTCTTACAACTAGTCAAATGCATTGGATTGTCACACATTCTGACCCTAGAAACAGTAACAAAGCTGTTTACTGCTTAGAATCAACGTTTTCTTGGTTTTAGCCTGTTTTAGGACAAAATGGGTAAAAGTGGTGTCTAAACACTCCAAATTCAACCCGAACTCTTATAATTAGTCAAATGCATTGGATTGTTACAGATTTTGACCCTAGAAAGAGTAACATAGCGGTTTACTGCTTCAAATCAATGTTTTCTCTCGGTTTTAGCCTGTTTTCTCGGTCTAAGCCTCTTTTAGGATAAAACGGGTTTAAGTGTTGTCTAAACACTCCAAATTCATCTCGAACTCTTACAACTAGACAAATGCATTGGATTGTCACACATTCTGACCCTAGAAACAGTAACAAAGCAGTTTACTGCTTAGAATCAACGTTTTCTCGGTTTTAGCCTGTTTCAGGACAAAATGGGTAAAAGTGGTGTCTAAACACTCCAAATTCAACCCGAACTCTTATAATTAGTCAAATGCATTGGATTGTTACAGATTTTGACCCTAGAAAGAGTAACATAGCGGTTTACTGCTTCAAATCAATGTTTTCTCTCGGTTTTAGCCTGTTTTCTCGGTCTAAGCCTCTTTTAGGATAAAACGGGTTTAAGTGTTGTCTAAACACTCCAAATTCATCTCGAACTCTTACAACTAGACAAATGCATTGGATTGTCACACATTCTGACCCTAGAAACAGTAACAAAGCAGTTTACTGCTTAGAATCAACGTTTTCTCGGTTTTAGCCTGTTTCAGGACAAAATGGGTAAAAGTGGTGTCTAATGTTGAAATAAGCGGAAGACTTAGAGAGATTTGAGAGGTTTAGAATGAAGAAGAAGAGTTGGTGGCGAATAGTATGAAAGAGAGTGATAATAGGTTAGAATTAGGTAGAATATCTCAAATACAACACATGACAAGGGTTTAAATAGGGAGGCAGCTAGGGCGACCACATGACCTAAAGTAGAAACAAGAGAAATCGACAATTAGGAGAGAGAGGGGGTAGGTGATCGGTGATAGCGACTTGTCCTAGTCTTCCACTCTTGTCCACTTGCGCTTTCTCCCTAACGGCTACACAAGGGATTCTCGATCCTTCTCATGGGCCGGAGGTGAGCAGGCCTCCTCACTATCCTCACACATAGATGACTCGGCCTTAGTGCTTCACTCGGCCTTATTGCTTGCACGTACGGACGGTACGGACTGTACGGACGCCATAGGCTTATTCTTGATCAATACTCCCCCTCAAGCTTAGCCTGATGAAATGGCTAAGCTTGGAACCCGTGAAGCAGCACCTCATTAAAAACCTTGACTTAGAAAACCTCATGGGACAAAACTAAGCCAAGGGAAAAAGAGTGTGCTGTCCACGGATTAGGAAAGTTGATCACGGCCGTGTGATGTCTACAAGTCCAAGTTTGCTATGAATATAATCACAAACCTTGGGACTTGCAGATTTGGTGAAGATGTCGGCTAGCTGGTCTTGACTCCTTGTGTGGCATGGTAGAACCGCTCCCTCTTCGATCCTCTCCCTAACCTTGTGGCAGTCGCTCTCAATGTGCTTGGTCCGTTCATGGAAGACTGAGTTAGTGGCTATGTGGATCGCTGCCTCATTGTCACAATGCATTGTCATCGGCTGTCTTGTTTCAATGCCGAGATCCTTAAGTAGACCTTTCAACCATGTCATCTCATTAGTTAGCTTCCTCATAGCTCGGTACTCAGCCTCGGCACTTGAACATGACACCACCTTTTGCTTCTTAGACCTCCATGTAACTAGGTTTCCTCCAACAAAGGTGCAATATCCAGTAGTTGACCGCCTATCCAATGTGTCTCCATTATAGTCCGCATCACAATAACCCACGATCTCAGTGTTGCCGTTTTTACCCATCCAAATGCCTTGACCAGGGCTGCCCTTGAGATAGCTCAAAATCCTCTCCACTTGACTCCATTGATACTTGCTTGGAGCTTGCATGTGCTGACTCACCTGATTCACAGCATAAGAGATATCAGGTCGTGTGATAGTTAAATAGATCAACTTACCTACAAGCCGTCGGTAGCGTGTGACGTCCGGGAACGGCTCGTCCAATGGTTCGCGTGGTTTGCCTTCCTTCGCCCGAATGCTCTCCCCCTTTCGCTTGAGCTGGTAATCTTCATCCAGTGGTGTAGTAGCTGGAACCGTACCAAGTTTGCCTGTCTCAGCAAGCAAGTCCAGAGCATACTTGCGTTGTGAGAGGAAGATACCCTCCGGGGAACGGCAGATTTCGATGCCGAGGAAGTATTTGAGCTCTCCGAGGTCCTTAATGTCAAAGGCAGACTTGAGAGAGTCTTTAATGGCAACAATACCGGCCTTGTCATCGCCAGTCACGATGATGTCATCGACATAAACCAGCACCACAACCAGGCCAAGTGATGTCTTGAGAGTGAAAAGAGTGTGATCAGCCTCCGATCGTCTAAAGCCATTCGCCTTAAGAGTGGAGCTGAGCTTATGGTACCAGGCGCGTGGTGACTGTTTGAGGCCATAGATGGCCTTGCGTAACCGTAAGACTTTCCCGGGAGCAACAATGTCCTCAAGACCAGGCGGAGGAGTCATGTACACTTCTTCATCTAGCTCGCCTTGGAGGAACGCGTTCTTCACATCCATTTGCCATAAGTCCCAAGAAAGGTTCACGGCCAACGATAGCACTACGCGCACGGTATGCAATTTGGCCACGGGAGCAAACGTTGCCATGTAGTCATCTCCATAGGTTTGAGTGAACCCTCGGGCCACCAGCCGTGCCTTATGCCTTTCAATCTCTCCCGTGCTCAAGAACTTGATGGTGAATACCCACTTTGAACTTACGGCCTTCTTCCCTTTGGGGAGGTCAGCCTCATCCCATGTGTGATTTCTGATCATTGCACCAGCTTCATCCTCCACAGCATCTACCCATACCTTATGTTCTTTGGCCTCCTCGTACGTTTGGGGAACCCAGTGTTCATCAACTTGGCCGAAGAAGGCTTGGTGCTCGGTCGGAAGCAGCTCGAGCGAACATACGGCTTGGATAGGATGTGCGACGGCTTGACTGTTGTAGTAGACCCTCTTATCTTTCCATGTAGAGGGGTGAGACCGGACACGCGTGCTTCGTCGTGGAGCTGGTTGAGCTGGCGGCACTGATTGGCTGGACTGAGTGACATCTTCGATGACCGGTTCAGCATCAGGTCGTGTCTCGGTCAGGCTTGAGTTTGGCTCGGGCATCTCATGTGCCTCGGTCATGCTCTGGTTTGACTCGGGCATCTCATGGTCCGGGGATATCATCTCGGGCATAGCACCTTCCGGCTCGAGCGTATGGTCAATGGAGCTCGGGTTGGGTTCTGGCTGAGGAAGGGCTGTGGCCGTAGGCGGATTTCCGAGATGGTCAAGGAGAAACTTAAGGCTGGAGGCTCTATCATTTGGTGATGATGAAAGATCCTTCAAGCTGTTCCAGTCTTTGTTATCAAAATAACCCACATTTTCCAAGAACCGAACATCTCTTGATACATACAGCCGGCTTGTCTTTGGGTCAAAACACTTGTATCCCTTTTGAGTAGTGGAGTAGCCGATGAACATACACCTTATGCTTTTGGGATCGAGCTTACTCCGCTGTTCTCCTGGCACAAGTACAAAAGAAACACACCCAAAGACCCGTAAGTGCTCTAGAGATGGTTTAAATCCATTCAATACCTCAAATGGCGATAGGTCATTAAGGACTTTGGTTGGTGTCCGATTGATCAGGTAGCATGCTGTCATCACAGCATCACCCCAATATCGCCTTGTAACGTGTGAATGGAACATCATCGACCGTGCCACCTCCATTAGATGTCGGTTCTTCCTCTCGGCCACACCATTTTGTTGGGGCGTATAGGGACAACTTGTTTGGTGTAGTATGCCGTGTTTTGCTAGGTGTTCTCTGAATTTGTGACTTGTATACTCTCCACCATTGTCTGATCTAAGTACCTTAATTTTAGCATTGAAATGATTAGTAACATAATTTTGAAAGTTTATAAAAGCATCAAACACTCTATCCTTTGAAGGCAACAAAGTAATCCATGTGTACTTAGATTTTTCATCAATAAAAGTCACAAAATATTTGTTATTATCTCTAGAAAGGCATGGTGAAGTCCACACATCCGAGTGCACTAAATCAAAACAATGCTCATAAATAGTTTTAGACTTGGGAAAAATAGATTTGCAATGTTTACCAAGAATACAAGACTCACACATTGAACTATCAAAAGAAACACTTGGTAACATTAAAGCAAGGGCACGAGAATGAGGATGGCCTAATCTAGCATGCCACACACTATCCAAATTAACAACAAAACAAGATTTAGTAGATAAACTTGGCGAGGTTTTCTCTAGGACATAGAGATCTCCACTCCCTTGTCCCTCTCCAAGAACTTTTCCAGTCTCAATATCCTGAAAATGAACACTATTAGGACCAAAGATTGCATAACAATTCAAATCATTAGTGGTTCTCTTAACCGATAGAAGATTAGATGTGAAGGTAGGCATAAAGAAAGCTTTTGTGGTTTTATCAAATAGTTTCAAGTCCCCTATTCCTTTCACTGGTATTTGTTCTCCATTTGCAATTATAACATTTCCTAAAGCCGGTTTTATATTGTCAATTAGACTAGGATTACTAATCATGTGGTGAGAAGCACCCGAGTCTATGACAAGAGATTTACTAGGCTTAGAGGTAAAGAAAGAGATACCAGACTCCTTGAGTGAGGCAATGGAACGGATGAGCGCCTCAAGGTCTGATTTCCTAACCACTTCTCCATAGGCTGCGGTCATGGCTGCCTCATCTCCTTGCTTTGACGGCCCGGCTCCCTTGTCGCTAACCGCTTCCTTTGAGAGGTTTGCTTTGAACTTGGCCGGTTTGAGATGAGGGTGGAGGACCCAGCACTTGTCTTTCAGGTGACCCCGCCTCTTGCAGTGGTCGCATATCCACACCTTCCTCTCCTCTTGCTTGTACACTCCTTTATTAGCCGTAGCAAGCTCCCCCTTACCGCTAAACAAGTCAAGAGAACCTTGCTCTCTTTGGATTTGTGAACAAATGTCTTCAAAAGAGGGAAGTTTCTCTGCCCTGAGGATGTGCTTCAAGAGATCGTTGAAGGATGGGTTTAAAGTAAGAAGGAGACCAAAGATCTTGTCTTGCTCCTTTCTTTCAGTCAACACACTCGGATCGAGTGTACTCGGCCGCAACATGTCAAGCTCGGACCATAAAGCTCGAAACTTGCCAAGATGTTTAGTGAACTCCACATCATCTTGGTTAAGCTCATTTATGGCCTTCTTGACTTCAAAGACCCAAGTCAAGTTGGAGATATTGCCATAGACACCTTTAAGTGTCTCCCACAACTCCTTGGCCGTCTCGCAATATGAGTAGGCCTCAAGGATTGGTGTGTCAAGAGAGTTTTGGAGAACAGATAGGACAACTTGGTCTTCTTGGAACCACTTGGCCTTCCTCTCGCTCTCTTCTTCTACTTCCTCCTCGGAAGCGCCTTCATCTTCTCCTTTTAGGTTTTGTTTTGGAGCATAGTCACTCTCGACATGACTCCAAAGACCACGACCTCCAAGGGCAGTTCTTGTGGTTCTAGTCCACAGCAAGTAGTTTGTTCCTTTGAGAACAACCGGCATGACAATGGGTTTGGCGTTTTCCATGGTTTAACCGCTATGGACCGATGGACAAAGCTTTTACCCGGAGAATAAAGAGAAATAGGACTGAGAATCGAGTGAACAAGAATGAAGAATGGAAGAATAGAAGAGATAGGTTATCAAGAACGACAACCTAGCTCTGATACCATGTTGAAATAAGCGGAAGACTTAGAGAGATTTGAGAGGTTTAGAATGAAGAAGAAGAGTTGGTGGCGAATAGTATGAAAGAGAGTGATAATAGGTTAGAATTAGGTAGAATATCTCAAATACAACACATGACAAGGGTTTAAATAGGGAGGCAGCTAGGGCGACCACATGACCTAAAGTAGAAACAAGAGAAATCGACAATTAGGAGAGAGAGGGGGTAGGTGATCGGTGATAGCGACTTGTCCTAGTCTTCCACTCTTGTCCACTTGCGCTTTCTCCCTAACGGCTACACAAGGGATTCTCGATCCTTCTCATGGGCCGGAGGTGAGCAGGCCTCCTCACTATCCTCACACATAGATGACTCGGCCTTAGTGCTTCACTCGGCCTTATTGCTTGCACGTACGGACGGTACGGACTGTACGGACGCCATAGGCTTATTCTTGATCAATATCTAAACACTCCAAATTCAACCCGAACTCTTATAATTAGTCAAATGCATTGGATTGTTACAGATTTTGACCCTAGAAAGAGTAACATAGCGGTTTACTGCTTCAAATCAATGTTTTCTCTCGGTTTTAGCCTGTTTTCTCGGTCTAAGCCTCTTTTAGGATAAAACGGGTTTAAGTGTTGTCTAAACACTCCAAATTCATCCCGAACTCTTACAACTAGTCAAATGCATTGGATTGTCACACATTCTGACCCTAGAAACAGTAACAAAGCTGTTTACTGCTTAGAATCAACGTTTTCTTGGTTTTAGCCTGTTTTAGGACAAAATGGGTAAAAGTGGTGTCTAAACACTCCAAATTCAACCCGAACTCTTATAATTAGTCAAATGCATTGGATTGTTACAGATTTTGACCCTAGAAAGAGTAACATAGCGGTTTACTGCTTCAAATCAATGTTTTCTCTCGGTTTTAGCCTGTTTTCTCGGTCTAAGCCTCTTTTAGGATAAAACGGGTTTAAGTGTTGTCTAAACACTCCAAATTTATCCCGAACTCTTACAACTAGTCAAATGCATTGGATTGTCACACATTCTGACCCTGGAAACAGTAACAAAGCTGTTTACTGCTTAGAATCAACGTTTTCTCGGTTTTAGCCTGCTTCAGGACAAAATGGGTAAAAGTGGTGTCTAAACACTCCAAATTCAACCCGAACTCTTATAATTAGTCAAATGCATTGGATTGTCACACAGTCTGACCCTAGAAGCAGTAACAAAGCAGTTTACTGCTTAGAATCAACGTTTTCTCGGTTTTAGCCTTTTTGAGGACAAAACGGGTAAAGGTGGTGTCTAAACACTCCAAATTCAACCCGAACTCTTATAATTAGTCAAATGCATTAGATTGTTAAATATTTTGACTCTAGAAAGAGTAACATAGCGGTTTACTGCTTCAAATCAATGTTTTCTCTCGGTTTTAGCCTGTTTTCTTGGTTTAAGCCTATTTTGGGATAAAACGGGTTTTAGTGTTGTCTAAACACTCCAAATTCATCCCAAACTCTTACAACTAGTCAAATGCATTGGATTGTCACACATTCTGACCCTAGAAACAGTAACAAAGCAGTTTACTGCTTAGAATCAACGTTTTCTCGGTTTTAGCCTGTTTCAGGACAAAACGGGTAAAGGTGGTGTCTAAACACTCCAAATTCAACCCGAACTCTTATAATTAGTCAAATGCATTAGATTGTTACATATTTTGACCCTAGAAAGAGTAACATAGCGGTTTACTGCTTCAAATCAATGTTTTCTCTCGGTTTTAGCCTGTTTTCTCGGTCTAAGCCTCTTTTAGGATAAAACGGGTTTAAGTGTTGTCTAAACACTCCAAATTTATCCCGAACTCTTACAACTAGTCAAATGCATTGGATTGTCACACATTCTGACCCTGGAAACAGTAACAAAGCTGTTTACTGCTTAGAATCAACGTTTTCTCGGTTTTAGCCTGCTTCAGGACAAAATGGGTAAAAGTGGTGTCTAAACACTCCAAATTCAACCCGAACTCTTATAATTAGTCAAATGCATTGGATTGTCACACAGTCTGACCCTAGAAGCAGTAACAAAGCAGTTTACTGCTTAGAATCAACGTTTTCTCGGTTTTAGCCTTTTTGAGGACAAAACGGGTAAAGGTGGTGTCTAAACACTCCAAATTCATCCCGAACTCTTACAACTAGTCAAATGCATTGGATTGTTACATATTTTGACCCTAGAAAGAGTAACATAGCGGTTTACTGCTTCAAATCAATGTTTTCTCTCGGTTTTAGCCTGTTTTCTCGGTCTAAGCCTGTTTTGGGATAAAACGGGTTTAAGTGTTGTCTAAACACTCCAAATTCATCCCGAACTCTTACAACTAGTCAAATGCATTGGATTGTCACACATTCTGACCCTAGAAACAGTAACAAAGCTGTTTACTGCTTAGAATCAACGTTTTCTTGGTTTTAGCCTGTTTTAGGACAAAATGGGTAAAAGTGGTGTCTAAACACTCCAAATTAAACCCGAACTCTTATAATTAGTCAAATGCATTGGATTGTTACAGATTTTGACCCTAGAAAGAGTAACATAGCGGTTTACTGCTTCAAATCAATGTTTTCTCTCGGTTTTAGCCTGTTTTCTCGGTCTAAGCCTCTTTTAGGATAAAACGGGTTTAAGTGTTGTCTAAACACTCCAAATTCATCCCGAACTCTTACAACTAGTCAAATGCATTGGATTGTCACACATTCTGACCCTAGAAACAGTAACAAAGCTGTTTACTGCTTAGAATCAACGTTTTCTTGGTTTTAGCCTGTTTTAGGACAAAATGGGTAAAAGTGGTGTCTAAACACTCCAAATTCAACCCGAACTCTTATAATTAGTCAAATGCATTGGATTGTTACAGATTTTGACCCTAGAAAGAGTAACATAGCGGTTTACTGCTTCAAATCAATGTTTTCTCTCGGTTTTAGCCTGTTTTCTCGGTCTAAGCCTCTTTTAGGATAAAACGGGTTTAAGTGTTGTCTAAACACTCCAAATTCATCCCAAATTCTTCCAACTAGTCAAATGCATTGGATTGTCACACATTCTGACCCTAGAAACAGTAACAAAGCAGTTTACTGCTTAGAATCAACGTTTTCTCGGTTTTAGCCTGCTTCAGGACAAAATGGGTAAAAGTGGTGTCTAAACACTCCAAATTCAACCCGAACTCTTATAATTAGTCAAATGCATTGGATTGTCACACATTCTGACCCTAGAAACAGTAACAAAGCTGTTTACTGCTTAGAATCAACGTTTTCTTGGTTTTAGACTGTTTCAGGACAAAATGGGTAAAAGTGGTATCTAAACACTCCAAATTCAACCCGAACCCTTATAATTAGTCAAATGCATTGGATTGTTACATATTTTGACCCTAGAAAGAGTAACATAGCAGTTTACTGCTTCAAATCAATGTTTTCTCTCGGTTTTAGCCTGTTTTCTCGGTCTAAGCCTCTTTTCGGATAAAACGGGTTTAAGTGTTGTCTAAACACTCCAAATTCATCCCAAACTCTTACAACTAGTCAAATGCATTGGATTGTCACACATTCTGACCCTAGAAACAGTAACAAAGCAGTTTACTGCTTAGAATCAACGTTTTCTCGGTTTTAGCCTGTTTCAGGACAAAACGGGTAAAGGTGGTGTCTAAACACTCCAAATTCAACCCGAACTCTTATAATTAGTCAAATGCATTAGATTGTTACATATTTTGACCCTAGAAAGAGTAACATAGCGGTTTACTGCTTCAAATCAATGTTTTCTCTCGGTTTTAGCTTTTTTTCTCGGTCTAAGCCTCTTTTAGGATAAAACGGGTTTAAGTGTTGTCTAAACACTCCAAATTCATCCCGAACTCTTACAACTAGTCAAATGCATTGGATTGTCACACATTCTGACCCTAGAAACAGTAACAAAGCTGTTTACTGCTTAGAATCAACGTTTTCTCGGTTTTAGCCTGCTTCAGGACAAAATGGGTAAAAGTGGTGTCTAAACACTCCAAATTCAACCCGAACTCTTATAATTAGTCAAATGCATTGGATTGTCACACATTCTGACCCTAGAAACAGTAACAAAGCTGTTTACTGCTTAGCATCAACGTTTTCTTGGTTTTAGCCTGTTTCAAGACAAAATGGGTAAAAGTGGTATCTAAACACTCCAAATTCAACCCGAACTCTTATAATTAGTCAAATGCATTGGATTGTCACACATTCTGACCCTAGAAACAGTAACAAAGCTGTTTACTGCTTAGAATCAACGTTTTCTTGGTTTTAGCCTGTTTCAGGACAAAATGGGTAAAAGTGGTATCTAAACACTCCAAATTCAACCCGAACTCTTATAATTAGTCAAATGCATTGGATTGTTACAGATTTTGACCCCTTATAATTAGTCAAAAGCATTGGATTGTTACATATTTTGACCCTAGAAAGAGTAACATAGCAGTTTACTGCTTCAAATCAATGTTTTCTCTCGGTTTTAGCCTGTTTTCTCGGTCTAAGCCTCTTTTCGGATAAAACGGGTTTAAGTGTTGTCTAAACACTCCAAATTCATCCCAAACTCTTACAACTAGTCAAATGCATTGGATTGTCACACATTCTGACCCTAGAAACAGTAACAAAGCAGTTTACTGCTTAGAATCAACGTTTTCTCGGTTTTAGCCTGCTTCAGGACAAAATGGGTAAAAGTGGTGTCTAAACACTCCAAATTCAACCCGAACTCTTATAATTAGTCAAATGCATTGGATTGTCACACAGTCTGACCCTAGAAGCAGTAACAAAGCAGTTTACTGCTTAGAATCAACGTTTTCTCGGTTTTAGCCTTTTTGAGGACAAAACGGGTAAAGGTGGTGTCTAAACACTCCAAATTCAACCCGAACTCTTATAATTAGTCAAATGCATTAGATTGTTAAATATTTTGACTCTAGAAAGAGTAACATAGCGGTTTACTGCTTCAAATCAATGTTTTCTCTCGGTTTTAGCCTGTTTTCTTGGTTTAAGCCTATTTTGGGATAAAACGGGTTTTAGTGTTGTCTAAACACTCCAAATTCATCCCAAACTCTTACAACTAGTCAAATGCATTGGATTGTCACACATTCTGACCCTAGAAACAGTAACAAAGCAGTTTACTGCTTAGAATCAACGTTTTCTCGGTTTTAGCCTGTTTCAGGACAAAACGGGTAAAGGTGGTGTCTAAACACTCCAAATTCAACCCGAACTCTTATAATTAGTCAAATGCATTAGATTGTTACATATTTTGACCCTAGAAAGAGTAACATAGCGGTTTACTGCTTCAAATCAATGTTTTCTCTCGGTTTTAGCCTGTTTTCTCGGTCTAAGCCTCTTTTAGGATAAAACGGGTTTAAGTGTTGTCTAAACACTCCAAATTTATCCCGAACTCTTACAACTAGTCAAATGCATTGGATTGTCACACATTCTGACCCTGGCAACAGTAACAAAGCTGTTTACTGCTTAGAATCAACGTTTTCTCGGTTTTAGCCTGCTTCAGGACAAAATGGGTAAAAGTGGTGTCTAAACACTCCAAATTCAACCCGAACTCTTATAATTAGTCAAATGCATTGGATTGTCACACAGTCTGACCCTAGAAGCAGTAACAAAGCAGTTTACTGCTTAGAATCAACGTTTTCTCGGTTTTAGCCTTTTTGAGGACAAAACGGGTAAAGGTGGTGTCTAAACACTCCAAATTCATCCCGAACTCTTACAACTAGTCAAATGCATTGGATTGTTACATATTTTGACCCTAGAAAGAGTAACATAGCGGTTTACTGCTTCAAATCAATGTTTTCTCTCGGTTTTAGCCTGTTTTCTCGGTCTAAGCCTGTTTTGGGATAAAACGGGTTTAAGTGTTGTCTAAACACTCCAAATTCATCCCGAACTCTTACAACTAGTCAAATGCATTGGATTGTCACACATTCTGACCCTAGAAACAGTAACAAAGCTGTTTACTGCTTAGAATCAACGTTTTCTTGGTTTTAGCCTGTTTTAGGACAAAATGGGTAAAAGTGGTGTCTAAACACTCCAAATTAAACCCGAACTCTTATAATTAGTCAAATGCATTGGATTGTTACAGATTTTGACCCTAGAAAGAGTAACATAGCGGTTTACTGCTTCAAATCAATGTTTTCTCTCGGTTTTAGCCTGTTTTCTCGGTCTAAGCCTCTTTTAGGATAAAACGGGTTTAAGTGTTGTCTAAACACTCCAAATTCATCCCGAACTCTTACAACTAGTCAAATGCATTGGATTGTCACACATTCTGACCCTAGAAACAGTAACAAAGCTGTTTACTGCTTAGAATCAACGTTTTCTTGGTTTTAGCCTGTTTTAGGACAAAATGGGTAAAAGTGGTGTCTAAACACTCCAAATTCAACCCGAACTCTTATAATTAGTCAAATGCATTGGATTGTTACAGATTTTGACCCTAGAAAGAGTAACATAGCGGTTTACTGCTTCAAATCAATGTTTTCTCTCGGTTTTAGCCTGTTTTCTCGGTCTAAGCCTCTTTTAGGATAAAACGGGTTTAAGTGTTGTCTAAACACTCCAAATTCATCCCAAATTCTTCCAACTAGTCAAATGCATTGGATTGTCACACATTCTGACCCTAGAAACAGTAACAAAGCAGTTTACTGCTTAGAATCAACGTTTTCTCGGTTTTAGCCTGCTTCAGGACAAAATGGGTAAAAGTGGTGTCTAAACACTCCAAATTCAACCCGAACTCTTATAATTAGTCAAATGCATTGGATTGTCACACATTCTGACCCTAGAAACAGTAACAAAGCTGTTTACTGCTTAGAATCAACGTTTTCTTGGTTTTAGACTGTTTCAGGACAAAATGGGTAAAAGTGGTATCTAAACACTCCAAATTCAACCCGAACCCTTATAATTAGTCAAATGCATTGGATTGTTACATATTTTGACCCTAGAAAGAGTAACATAGCAGTTTACTGCTTCAAATCAATGTTTTCTCTCGGTTTTAGCCTGTTTTCTCGGTCTAAGCCTCTTTTCGGATAAAACGGGTTTAAGTGTTGTCTAAACACTCCAAATTCATCCCAAACTCTTACAACTAGTCAAATGCATTGGATTGTCACACATTCTGACCCTAGAAACAGTAACAAAGCAGTTTACTGCTTAGAATCAACGTTTTCTCGGTTTTAGCCTGTTTCAGGACAAAACGGGTAAAGGTGGTGTCTAAACACTCCAAATTCAACCCGAACTCTTATAATTAGTCAAATGCATTAGATTGTTACATATTTTGACCCTAGAAAGAGTAACATAGCGGTTTACTGCTTCAAATCAATGTTTTCTCTCGGTTTTAGCTTTTTTTCTCGGTCTAAGCCTCTTTTAGGATAAAACGGGTTTAAGTGTTGTCTAAACACTCCAAATTCATCCCGAACTCTTACAACTAGTCAAATGCATTGGATTGTCACACATTCTGACCCTAGAAACAGTAACAAAGCTGTTTACTGCTTAGAATCAACGTTTTCTCGGTTTTAGCCTGCTTCAGGACAAAATGGGTAAAAGTGGTGTCTAAACACTCCAAATTCAACCCGAACTCTTATAATTAGTCAAATGCATTGGATTGTCACACATTCTGACCCTAGAAACAGTAACAAAGCTGTTTACTGCTTAGCATCAACGTTTTCTTGGTTTTAGCCTGTTTCAAGACAAAATGGGTAAAAGTGGTATCTAAACACTCCAAATTCAACCCGAACTCTTATAATTAGTCAAATGCATTGGATTGTCACACATTCTGACCCTAGAAACAGTAACAAAGCTGTTTACTGCTTAGAATCAACGTTTTCTTGGTTTTAGCCTGTTTCAGGACAAAATGGGTAAAAGTGGTATCTAAACACTCCAAATTCAACCCGAACTCTTATAATTAGTCAAATGCATTGGATTGTTACAGATTTTGACCCCTTATAATTAGTCAAAAGCATTGGATTGTTACATATTTTGACCCTAGAAAGAGTAACATAGCAGTTTACTGCTTCAAATCAATGTTTTCTCTCGGTTTTAGCCTGTTTTCTCGGTCTAAGCCTCTTTTCGGATAAAACGGGTTTAAGTGTTGTCTAAACACTCCAAATTCATCCCAAACTCTTACAACTAGTCAAATGCATTGGATTGTCACACATTCTGACCCTAGAAACAGTAACAAAGCAGTTTACTGCTTAGAATCAACGTTTTCTCGGTTTTAGCCTGTTTCAGGACAAAACGGGTAAAGGTGGTGTCTAAACACTCCAAATTCAACCCGAACTCTTATAATTAGTCAAATGCATTAGATTGTTACATATTTTGACCCTAGAAAGAGTAACATAGCGGTTTACTGCTTCAAATCAATGTTTTCTCTCGGTTTTAGCTTTTTTTCTCGGTTTAAGCCTCTTTTAGGATAAAACGGGTTTAAGTGTTGTCTAAACACTCCAAATTCATCCCGAACTCTTACAACTAGTCAAATGCATTGGATTGTCACACATTCTGACCCTAGAAACAGTAACAAAGCTGTTTACTGCTTAGAATCAACGTTTTCTCGGTTTTAGCCTGCTTCAGGACAAAATGGGTAAAAGTGGTGTCTAAACACTCCAAATTCAACCCGAACTCTTATAATTAGTCAAATGCATTGGATTGTCACACATTCTGACCCTAGAAACAGTAACAAAGCTGTTTACTGCTTAGCATCAACGTTTTCTTGGTTTTAGCCTGTTTCAAGACAAAATGGGTAAAAGTGGTATCTAAACACTCCAAATTCAACCCGAACTCTTATAATTAGTCAAATGCATTGGATTGTCACACATTCTGACCCTAGAAACAGTAACAAAGCTGTTTACTGCTTAGAATCAACGTTTTCTTGGTTTTAGCCTGTTTCAGGACAAAATGGGTAAAAGTGGTATCTAAACACTCCAAATTCAACCCGAACTCTTATAATTAGTCAAATGCATTGGATTGTTACAGATTTTGACCCTAGAAAGAGTAACATAGCGGTTTACTGCTTCAAATCAATGTTTTCTCTCGGTTTTAGCCTGTTTTCTCGGTCTAAGCCTGTTTTGGGATAAAACGGGTTTAAGTGTTGTCTAAGCACTCCAAATTCATCCCGAACTCTTATAATTAGTCAAATGCATTAGATTGTTACATATTTTGACCCTAGAAAGAGTAACATAGCGGTTTACTGCTTCAAATCAATGTTTTCTCTCGATTTTAGCCTATTTTCTCGGTTTAAGCTTATTTTGGGATAAAACGGGTTTTAGTGTTGTCTAAACACTCCAAATTCATCCCAAACTCTTACAACTAGTCAAATGCATTGGATTGTCACACATTCTGACCCTAGAAACAGTAACAAAGCAGTTTACTGCTTAGAATCAACGTTTTCTCGGTTTTAGCCTGTTTCAGGACAAAATGGGTAAAGGTGGTGTCTAAGCACTCCCAATTCATCCCGAACTCTTATAATTAGTCAAATGCATTAGATTGTTACATATTTTGACCCTAGAAAGAGTAACATAGCGGTTTACTGCTTCAAATCAATGTTTTCTCTCGGTTTTAGCCTGTTTTCTTGGTTTAAGCCTGTTTTGGGATAAAACGGGTTTAAGTGTTGTCTAAACACTCCAAATTCATCCCAAACTCTTACAACTAGTCAAATGCATTGGATTGTCACACATTCTGATACTAGAAACAGTAACAAAGCTGTTTACTGCTTAGAATCAACGTTTTCTTGGTTTTAGCCTGTTTTAGGACAAAATGGGTAAAAGTGGTGTCTAAACATTTCAAATTCAACCCGAACTCTTATAATTAGTCAAATGCATTGGATTGTTACAGATTTTGACCCTAGAAAGAGTAACATAGCGGTTTACTGCTTCAAATCAATGTTTTCTCTCGATTTTAGCCTATTTTCTCGGTTTAAGCTTATTTTGGGATAAAACGGGTTTTAGTGTTGTCTAAACACTCCAAATTCATCCCAAACTCTTACAACTAGTCAAATGCATTGGATTGTCACACATTCTGACCCTAGAAACAGTAACAAAGCAGTTTACTGCTTAGAATCAACGTTTTCTCGGTTTTAGCCTGTTTCAGGACAAAATGGGTAAAGGTGGTGTCTAAACACCCCCAATTCATCCCGAACTCTTATAATTAGTCAAATGCATTAGATTGTTACATATTTTGACCCTAGAAAGAGTAACATAGCGGTTTACTGCTTCAAATCAATGTTTTCTCTCGGTTTTAGCCTGTTTTCTTGGTTTAAGCCTGTTTTGGGATAAAACGGGTTTAAGTGTTGTCTAAACACTCCAAATTCATCCTAAACTCTTACAACTAGTCAAATGCATTGGATTGTCACACATTCTGACCCTAGAAACAGTAACAAAGCAGTTTACTGCTTAGAATCAACGTTTTCTCGGTTTTAGCCTGTTTCAGGACAAAACGGGTAAAGGTGGTGTCTAAACACTCCAAATTCAACCCGAACTCTTATAATTAGTCAAATGCATTAGATTGTTAAATATTTTGACCCTAGAAAGAGTAACATAGCGGTTTACTGCTTCAAATCAATGTTTTCTCTCGGTTTTAGCCTGTTTTCTTGGTTTAAGCCTGTTTTGGGATAAAACGGTTTTAAGTGTTGTCTAAACACTCCAAATTCATCCCAAACTCTTACAACTAGTCAAATGCATTGGATTGTCACACATTCTGACCCTAGAAACAGTAACAAAGCTGTTTACTGCTTAGAATCAACGTTTTCTTGGTTTTAGCCTGTTTTAGGACAAAATGGGTAAAAGTGGTGTCTAAACATTTCAAATTCAACCCGAACTCTTATAATTAGTCAAATGCATTGGATTGTTACAGATTTTGACCCTAGAAAGAGTAACATAGCGGTTTACTGCTTCAAATCAATGTTTTCTCTCGATTTTAGCCTATTTTCTCGGTTTAAGCTTATTTTGGGATAAAACGGGTTTTAGTGTTGTCTAAACACTCCAAATTCATCCCAAACTCTTACAACTAGTCAAATGCATTGGATTGTCACACATTCTGACCCTAGAAACAGTAACAAAGCAGTTTACTGCTTAGAATCAACGTTTTCTCGGTTTTAGCCTGTTTCAGGACAAAACGGGTAAAGGTGGTGTCTAAACACTCCAAATTCAACCCGAACTCTTATAATTAGTCAAATGCATTAGATTGTTACATATTTTGACCCTAGAAAGAGTAACATAGCGGTTTACTGCTTCAAATCAATGTTTTCTCTCGGTTTTAGCCTGTTTTCTCGGTCTAAGCCTCTTTTAGGATAAAACGGGTTTAAGTGTTGTCTAAACACTCCAAATTTATCCCGAACTCTTACAACTAGTCAAATGCATTGGATTGTCACACATTCTGACCCTGGAAACAGTAACAAAGCTGTTTACTGCTTAGAATCAACGTTTTCTCGGTTTTAGCCTGCTTCAGGACAAAATGGGTAAAAGTGGTGTCTAAACACTCCAAATTCAACCCGAACTCTTATAATTAGTCAAATGCATTGGATTGTCACACAGTCTGACCCTAGAAGCAGTAACAAAGCAGTTTACTGCTTAGAATCAACGTTTTCTCGGTTTTAGCCTTTTTGAGGACAAAACGGGTAAAGGTGGTGTCTAAACACTCCAAATTCAACCCGAACTCTTATAATTAGTCAAATGCATTAGATTGTTAAATATTTTGACTCTAGAAAGAGTAACATAGCGGTTTACTGCTTCAAATCAATGTTTTCTCTCGGTTTTAGCCTGTTTTCTTGGTTTAAGTCTATTTTGGGATAAAACGGGTTTAAGTGTTGTCTAAACACTCCAAATTCATCCCGAACTCTTACAACTAGTCAAATGCATTGGATTGTCACAGATTCAGACCCTAGAAACAGTAACAAAGCTGTTTACTGCTTAGAATCAACGTTTTCTCGGTTTTAGCCTGCTTCAGGACAAAATGGGTAAACGTGGTGTCTAAACACTCCAAATTCAACCCGAACTCTTATAATTAGTCAAATGCATTGCATTGTTACAGATTTTGACCCTAGAAAGAGTAACATAGCGGTTTACTGTAAGTTTGAGAGTAGAGTAATCAAGAGATTATGGAAGAGAGTATGAAAGAGAGTGAAATCGTGTAAGGAGTGAGGAGAGTGAACGATTGAGAGAGAGAGAGTGTTGGAGAAAGAGAATAAACTCTTTTCTTGCCTCTATTAGTATGATACTTACAAACTATTTAAAGACATATACAAATAGGATATTCTCTTAGGATCCTATGCACACTAATATGAGGAGAAAGCGACATCTCCTTATTCTAACATGTGATCTCCTCTTCTCTCTTGCAACTTGCTCCAACGGCTACAAAGGAAGGATCGAGATGAATGGCGACCGTTGGAGGATCTCTTTGGTGGATTGGGCTCATGAAGACTTCTATTTGAGGATGGCCCGTTGGTTGGTCGTACGGACGTCCGTACGGTCGTACGGACAAGTGTGTGTGCCGGTTCATACTCCCCCTCAAGCTTGACTTGGGGAACTAGTCAAGCTTGACAACATAGGCACCCACCTCATTAAAAACCTTAGTATAGAAAAACCTCTTGGGAAAACTATACTTAAGGGAAAAAGAGTGTAGGCGCCAAAACAAAGCAAGTCATGGCCGAGTGAGGTTTAGGAGGCCAAGCTTAGGATGGATGTATTCACACACTTGGGGGCTCGCAGCTTTAGTCAGGACGTCTGCAAGTTGTTCTTTGCTTTCGGTATGGCAAGGTAAGACAACTCCAAGCTTGATTTGTTCTCGGACCTTATGGCAATCCACTTCAATGTGCTTGGTCCGCTCATGGAACACTGAATTGGTTGCTATATGAATGGCTGCTTCGTTATCACAGTGCATGGTGATCGGCTTTGTTGATTCTATTCCAAGATCCTTGAGTAACATCTTCAGCCACATTAGCTCCGTCGTTAGCTTCCTCATAGCTCTATACTCGGATTCGGCACTTGAGAGTGAGACGACCTTTTGCTTCTTGCTCTTCCATGTGACCAGGTTCCCTCCAAGGAACGTGCAATAGCCTGTGGTTGAGCGTCGGTCCCCACGATCTCCGGCATAGTCAGCGTCGCAGTAGCCTACCAACTCGGTGCTCTTGTTGCGTCCCATCCATATGCCTTGGCCGGGTGAGCCCTTGATGTACTTGAGGATCCGTGTCAGCATGTTCCAATGGTGCACGGTGGGGTTCTTCATATGCTGGCTTACCTGGTTCACGGCAAAGCAAATGTCAGGCCGTGTGATAGTTAAATAAATGAGCTTACCGACTAGCCGCCGGTAGAGGCTACCGTCCTCGAATGGAGCGGTGTCAAGCTCCCCCTGTCCTCCATCCTTGTAATTCTCTTCTAGGGGCGTTGTTACTGCCTTAGCTCCTAGTTTTCCTGTTTCACTCAATAAGTCTAGTGCATACTTTCTTTGAGATAACAATAACCCTTCATTTGATCTATAAACTTCTATCCCAAGAAAGTATTTCAACTCTCCAAGATCTTTAATATCAAAAACTGATTTCAAGAATGTTTTAGAGTCTTGAATACCTACCGAGTCACTTCCAGTGATGATGATATCATCAACATACACTAGAATGACTACTATACCTTTGGCGCTTGGTAAGGTGAACAAGGTGTGGTCAGCTTCGGATTTGCGAAAGCCTTTGTCAAGAAGTGTGGTGCTAAGCTTGTGATACCAAGCCCTTGGTGACTGCTTCAAGCCATAGATAGCTTTGTTGAGTTTCAAGACCTTTCCCGGACCAATAGTATCCTCCAAACCCGGTGGTGGTCGCATATACACTTCATCCTCCAGTTCTCCTTGCAAGAAGGCGTTCTTCACGTCCATTTGCCAAAGTTCCCAGTCGAGGTTGGTGGCGAGAGAGAGTACAACTCGAACCGTGTGAAGCTTAGCCACCGGAGCAAACGTATCAAGATAGTCCTCCCCATACGTTTGCGTGAAACCTCGTGCGACTAGGCGGGCTTTGTGGCGTTCAATCTCCCCATTGCTCTTATATTTGATTGTGAAGATATACCGAGAGGTGACAGCCTTCTTGCCCTTGGGTAAGTCAGCCTCGTCCCATGTATGATTTTGCACCATGGCCGTATTCTCGGCATCCACTGCATCTCTCCATACTTTGTGCTGCTTAGCCTCATCATAGGTCTTGGGGATCCAATCCTCATCAATATGGCCAAGAAACACTTGATGCTCTATCGGAAAATGAGCCAAGGTGCACACGGCCTGAATCGGATGAGCAACGGCCATGTTGTTGTAGTACACACGGGTGTTCTTCCAATGACTAGGAGGATACTTGATACGTTGGCTGCGCCGAAGAGGAACTATAGCCCCAGCTTCGGAGTTGGCTCGTCCTGGAGTAATGATCTCCTCAAGCTGTTCAGCCGTCCCCTCGGTTGTTTCGGCCGTGTTGTCCGCGAGTGACTCGGGTGCTTCCTCATGCTGCTCAGTATGGTCATCGGCATGTGTAGCAGGCTCAGGCTCAGTAGATGGCTCAGGTTGTTCTGGTGATGCTGGTCTGGCTGACTCAGTAGTGATCCGATCGTTTTCAAGACCTAGTCGCTCAAGGATTACTCGGAGGTTGCGCGTCCGATCAGATGGTGAATCAGATAGGTTACGGAGCTCATCCCAATTCTTCTCATCGTAAAAGCCTTGTGTCTCCATGAACTTGACATCACGAGATACTAGAACCCTCCTTGTTGTAGGGTCATAGCACTTATACCCCTTTTGTGTGGTAGAGTAGCCAAGAAACATAGCCTTTGTACTCTTTGCATCAAGCTTGTCTCTTAGCTCACCTGGTCGCAACACATAGCACACACAACCAAACACTCGTAAGTGATCAAATGTAGGTTTGTCATTCGTTAATACCTCAAATGGAGACACATCCTTTAGGATCTTTGTTGGTGTGCGGTTAATAAGATAACAAGCGGCTAGCACAGCATCTCCCCAAAACCTCTTTGGAACCCTTGTGTGAAACATCATAGACCTTGCTACTTCCATGAGATGCCTATTCTTTCTCTCAGCCACTCCATTTTGTTGTGGTGTGTAAGGACAGCTAGTTTGATGAAGAATTCCATGTTTGGCTAGATATTGTTTAAAGGCATGGCTTGTGTACTCTCCACCATTATCTGATCTCAAAATTTTAATCTTGGCATGAAAGTGGTTAGTGACATAATTTTGAAAATTAGTAAAGGCCTCAAGGACTCTATCCTTAGAGGGAAGCAAAGTTATCCAAGTATATTTTGATTTTTCATCAATAAAAGTCACAAAATACTTTTGATTATCTCTAGATAAGCAAGGAGATGTCCAAACATCAGAATGAATTAAATCAAAACATTTTTCATAAATAGTAATAGATTTAGGGAAAACAGCCTTGCAATGTTTACCAAGAATACAAGCCTCACACTCATCATTTTGAAAAGAAACATTAGGAAATATTAAGGATAAAGCTCTTGTGTGAGGGTGTCCTAGCCTAGCATGTAAAATAGAATCACTAGGTTTCATAATAACCGAATTAAAACAAGATGCATTAGAAGATAAGTTCAAGTCCTCAAGCACATAGAGGTCATCCTTGGATCCTCCTTGACCAAGAACCTTACTTGTCTCAATATCCTGAAAATGAACATTGTTAGGACCAAATATAGCATAACAATTTAAATCAGTAGTGGCTCTCTTAACTGATAGCAAGTTAGAAGTAAAGTTTGGCATATAAAATGCCTTAGTCTCCTTATCAAATAGTTTCAAGTTTCCTATGCCTTTAACTGGTACTTTCTCACCATTTGCTATTATTACATTACCATTAGCAGGTTTAATATCACTAATTAGCCTAGAATCACTAATCATGTGATGGGATGCACCAGAATCAACTATGAGGGGTTTAATTTTGTTTGAGGCAAGAAACGCCTTACCGGTGGCCTCTTTGATGGCTTTGATGAGCGCATCAAGGTCGGACCGCCTTACCAGCTCGGACGATGCTGCAGCAAGAGCAGTTCCACTGGTCACTTGTTGAGGCTGCTCAGAGATTGACTCCCCCATGGCTACTGCTTGATGAGCTCTCGGTGGTCCTCCGCGGTTTGGTCGTCCACCTCGGATGGTACCCGGCGGTGGTGCTAGATGAGGGTGTAGAATCCAGCAGCGGCTCTTGAAGTGACCAAGCTTCTTACAATGCTCACAAAATGGCGGGTTGTTCTTGTCCTCCGGCTTGTAGTAGCCCTTGTTTGCTGATGCCGTCTCAGCTTTGTTAGCGGTCACAAGTTCTCCCTTGCCGCCAAACAATCCCATGGAGCCATGCTCCTTTTGAATTTGGTTACAGACATCATCAAGGCTAGGGAGCTTGTCCGACCGTAGAATATGCTTGATAAGGTCATTGTAGGAGGGGTTCAAGGTCAAGAGAAGGCCGAACACCTTATCTTGTTCACGCCTCTCATTCAGAATGGCCGGATCTATAGTCGCCGGCCGGAGCATCTCTAGTTCAGCCCAAAGGGACCTAAACTTCCCAAAGTGCTTGGTGAACTCCATGTCTTCTTGGTTGAGGTTGTTGATGGCCCTCTTAATCTCAAAAATTCGGTTTACATTTGTAACATTCCCAAAAACATTCTTGAGAGTGTCCCACAAGTCTTTTGCTGTCTCGCAATAAGAGTAAGCTTCAAGTATAGGTGCATCTAGGGAGTTTTGAATGATAGCTAGGACTCCCTGATCTTCTTGAAACCACTTGTTCTTCTCATCGACAAGATCCTTGCCGTCTTTGGTGGTCTCGCCACTAGGAGCTTCGCTTGTCTCAACATGGGACCAAAGTCCTCGGCCGCATAGGGCTGTCTTTGTGGTTCTAGCCCACAGTAAGTAATTCTCTCCCTTGAGAGTAACTGGAACAATGAGAGTTTTGGTAGTTTCCATGGAAAAGGATGAAGAGACCGTTGGTTAAAGCTATTGTCCAACGGTTAAAGAAAGAAGATTCAAGAACAAGAAATTTCAAGAACAAGAAAGAGAATGCGGAAGGGAGTGATGGAGATTTGAGGCAAGAACAGAATCAAATCTGCTCTGATACCATGTAAGTTTGAGAGTAGAGTAATCAAGAGATTATGGAAGAGAGTATGAAAGAGAGTGAAATCGTGTAAGGAGTGAGGAGAGTGAACGATTGAGAGAGAGAGTGTTGGAGAAAGAGAATAAACTCTTTTCTTGCCTCTATTAGTATGATACTTACAAACTATTTAAAGACATATACAAATAGGATATTCTCTTAGGATCCTATGCACACTAATATGAGGAGAAAGCGACATCTCCTTATTCTAACATGTGATCTCCTCTTCTCTCTTGCAACTTGCTCCAACGGCTACAAAGGAAGGATCGAGATGAATGGCGACCGTTGGAGGATCTCTTTGGTGGATTGGGCTCATGAAGACTTCTATTTGAGGATGGCCCGTTGGTTGGTCGTACGGACGTCCGTACGGTCGTACGGACAAGTGTGTGTGCCGGTTCATATTTACTGCTTCAAATCAATGTTTTCTCTCGGTTTTAGCCTGTTTTCTCGGTCTAAGCCTCTTTTAGGATAAAACGGGTTTAAGTGTTGTCTAAACACTCCAAATTCATCGCAAACTCTTACAACTAGTCAAATGCATTGGATTGTCACACATTCTGACCCTAGAAACAGTAACAAAGCAGTTTACTGCTTAGAATCAACGTTTTCTCGGTTTTAGCCTGTTTCAGGACAAAACGGGTAAAGGTGGTGTCTAAACACTCCAAATTCAACCCGAACTCTTATAATTAGTCAAATGCATTAGATTGTTACATATTTTGACCCTAGAAAGAGTAACATAGCGGTTTACTGCTTCAAATCAATGTTTTCTCTCGGTTTTAGCCTGTTTTCTCGGTCTAAGCCTCTTTTAGGATAAAACGGGTTTAAGTGTTGTCTAAACACTCCAAATTTATCCCGAACTCTTACAACTAGTCAAATGCATTGGATTGTCACACATTCTGACCCTAGAAACAGTAACAAAGCTGTTTACTGCTTAGAATCAACGTTTTCTCGGTTTTAGCCTGCTTCAGGACAAAATGGGTAAAAGTGGTGTCTAAACACTCCAAATTCAACCCGAACTGTTATAATTAGTCAAATGCATTGGATTGTCACACAGTCTGACCCTAGAAGCAGTAACAAAGCAGTTTACTGCTTAGAATCAACGTTTTCTCGGTTTTAGCCTGTTTCAGGACAAAACGGGTAAAGGTGGTGTCTAAACACTCCAAATTCAACCCGAACTCTTATAATTAGTCAAATGCATTAGATTGTTAAATATTTTGACCCTAGAAAGAGTAACATAGCGGTTTACTGCTTCAAATCAATGTTTTCTCTCGGTTTTAGCCTGTTTTCTTGGTTTAAGCCTATTTTGGGATAAAACGGGTTTAAGTGTTGTCTAAACACTCCAAATTCATCCCGAACTCTTACAACTAGTCAAATGCATTGGATTGTCACAGATTCAGACCCTAGAAACAGTAACAAAGCTGTTTACTGCTTAGAATCAACGTTTTCTCGGTTTTAGCCTGCTTCAGGACAAAATGGGTAAACGTGGTGTCTAAACACTCCAAATTCAACCCGAACTCTTATAATTAGTCAAATGCATTGCATTGTTACAGATTTTGACCCTAGAAAGAGTAACATAGCGGTTTACTGCTTCAAATCAATGTTTTCTCTCGGTTTTAGCCTGTTTTCTCGGTCTAAGCCTCTTTTAGGATAAAACGGGTTTAAGTGTTGTCTAAACACTCCAAATTCATCGCAAACTCTTACAACTAGTCAAATGCATTGGATTGTCACACATTCTGACCCTAGAAACAGTAACAAAGCAGTTTACTGCTTAGAATCAACGTTTTCTCGGTTTTAGCCTGTTTCAGGACAAAACGGGTAAAGGTGGTGTCTAAACACTCCAAATTCAACCCGAACTCTTATAATTAGTCAAATGCATTAGATTGTTACATATTTTGACCCTAGAAAGAGTAACATAGCGGTTTACTATTAGAATGTACCAAGGAGGAGAGAGGAGAGGCCGGTAAGGCCGAGCCTTGGAAGAAGAGAAGAAAGGCCGGAAAGGCCATGTAAAGGCCGGTAAGGCCATGTCCGTGTCCGTGAGCGACCATGTACCGTGTCCGGTACCATGTACCGTGTCCGTGAACGGACCCATGTCCGGTGAGCGGCCAGTTAGGCCGTGAACACATTGAAGAGAAGGCCCGTCCGTACAGGCCCGTCCGTACAGGCCCGTCCGTACAGGCCCGTCCGTACTATTAGTATATATGAAGGAGAAGAGAGAGTGAGGCCGGTGAGGCCGAGCTGCACAAGGAAGAAGAGAGTGGCCGGTAAGGCTGCTAGTACAAGAAGTGTGGCCGGTAAGGCCATGAGTGGTGTGGGAGCGGCCAGTAAGGCCGTGAGCACAATAAGAGTGGCCAATAAGGCCATGTGGGCCGTGAGAACAATGAGAGTGGTCAGCAAGGCCATAAGAGCAATGTGAGAAGAATTGTGAAGTAAAGGCCTTATAAAGGCCATAAGAGCAATGTGAGAAGAATTGTGAAGTAAAGGCCTTATAAGAAGAAGAGGCCCAAGAAGAAGTTAAATGTCTCACAAAGGGAAAAGAAGGGAAGGAAGGAAGCATGTGAGACCTTGGTTGGTGAAGAATGAGACAACCAAGGGAAGGAGCTGTCCCTTTCACCATACACCCACTTGTGCACCAACGGCTATATGTCACTCTCACCTCTCATTTATCTCAAACGGCCATATACATTTGTTCTCCTATATTAAGCATTGTAATCTCTCATTTTGTAACATATCAACATATTATTCAATAGAAGAGAAACCGATTTCCTCTCTATACTTGTGTTCTTGTTTCATATTAACAATGTAGAGAGTTTAGGATTAGCGGTTAGGGGCTGCCCTTAAGGCAGCCTATTCTCTTCTCAAATCCACCTAAACTCTTCTTATTTACTGCTTTACTTAGCCTAGATTACTGATTCTTAATCCTCCTTCTCCTAAGTACACAAACTCTAAGTGTTGTGATACTAGAAGAGGATAAGTCTCAAACTAGTGCTTCTCCTAGTTAGGATCCGCTTACTCTCTAGTATTTGGGTTCTATCTAGCTTGTTTATGGGGAGTTCATCACAAGTTGATGTTCTCTCCTCCCCCTTGAGAATGAGTTAGTTTGTTGTGGGTAAAGGGGGATTCATTCACCAAGTGTTTGTCTACCCTCTCTTGTGAGCTTTGTCTCATAAATCCCAACATGGTATCAGAGCAGGTTCTGTTCTTGGTGATTTAAACTCATTCTCAAAGTCGTTTTCTTAGGAGTTAGCTTAGTTAAAGTTTTAGACTTTGCTTAGGTGTTAAATCGCTTAGCTTAGTTTCTTTAAAGCTTTAATTTTGCTTTTGTTGATTAAATCGATTCTCTAGCAGCTCATTGTTGAGTAAGCTTGGTCTCTTGTCTTGTTAGAATTTGTAGACCAAGTGTGTGGAAAGAAATCGATTTTACAAGCCCCATCCTTAAGCTTTACCGATTTGGTAATAGCTTTGTTTATTTTGGGATGTGTGGGAAGTGATGAACCATTGAGCAAATTGTGTTGTTCATGGTGAGGATTCACGGTTCTTGTGTGCTTGTATGAGCCACGAAATTCTTAGGATTTAGCTCTCTTAGGATTTAGTTAATTTTCCTCTAAAGGTTTAATTTTGCTTTTGTTAAATTTCCTTTAAAGGCTTAATTACTAAATCGCTACTTCTTCTTCTCAATGTTGAGAAAGCTTTGTTTCTGGCCCTATGGTGTGTCCAGATTCAAGCTTGAAGAAGAGAGAGATCTTAATTTTCGCATCTCATGTCCGCTTGGTCAACTAGACTAAAGCTGTTCAAAGATGCATTCTTTTAACCGTTGGACAATAGGTTGTTCCAAAGGCTTTTGTTGTTTCTTCTTTGCTTGGGACCACGAAAAACATCTTCTATATGTTATCTTCGTGGATCTAAAGCCTTAATCTCTTGAAGAACACTTGTTTAAGTGATTCTACAAGGAGTTTTGTTGTTAAACCTTTGGAGAAACTAATTTTCCATAAGGTCCATTGTGTTTCAGCCATTAAAGCACCAAAAGAGATTGTCTTCTTGGATGTTCTTGGCTGTCAAAGCTTCTTTCAACTCAAGAAAACAGAGTTAAACTCTGTCCATAAGAATTCTTGAGCAGATTCTCTATTCTACTCTCCATTCATCTTATACTACCGCCAATACTCTCCCTTATACTCTCACTTTCTATTCTCCATATATACTCTTATTAATTCTCTAAATTCTCTATTTAATTTCAGTATTATTCTCTATACTCTAATCTCTAACAATCTCTTGTTTAGAATCTGTTCCATTGATTTTTGGTTTCAGTTTCAGCATTGAAGATTGTGTGGAGCTCGCTCACTATCTCAAGGAGAAGAAGTGGCGAGGTTGAAGGCTACAAGATAGCCATGTAAGAGCGCAGCACAATGCCTGGAGTTAGAACCAAGGGCCACCAAGTCTTTGTTAGGCTGGTGGAAGGTGATGAATCAGTCCAAGAGCATGTGTGTTAGTGCCAAGTTGTTGATCGGATGTGCACAATGGTCTTTAGGAAAGGTGATGCACAAGGTTTCAACTGTTGATTGGATGTGCACAAGAACGGTGATGCACAAGGCTTCAACTGAGGTGATGAGGTTTCAGCCCATCATCAAGTAAAGGTTACGGGGGAGATCAAGTGACTTCAGACCGTACCTCACAGATTCTGCTCGGCCACAAGCAAAAGTCTTTACTTAAAGCTCAGCCGAAGCGTCTCAAAGATCGACTCGGACGAAACCCTTCCACTGCGATTCGGCTTCCGCGTTCTTCATTAAAGTTCGAGACCACAGAGTCATCTTGCCAGTGGAAGTGGAATCATACCAATCCGAGCAGCCGTTCGAAAGTTATGTCCGATTCAGTGGGCATGTATCAGTCTGACAAATAAAACTGACCGGGTTTAAAACCATGGTTAGAGGAGCGGTCTCAAGGAGGAATTCCAAACCGCAACAGTGATCAACTCTCTCCCTCCTATCCATCAAAACACCATAAAGGCTGTGCTCTAAACTCTTCTCTATTTTAATTCACAAATTCATTACCTTAGCTTCATTACTAGTCTTTAGTCTTTAATATGTTCTCTTAAATTGTCACACTTTTAGAAATTTTCTTTGATATTCCTCATAGCAAACACTTATTCTTTTCTTCTTTATCACTTGTTTAAGGGGTAAAGGAGACTATGAGAGCCTCAAAGAAATTCTAAAGGCGCAAGGATGGAGATCATAAGGAATGTGCTAACGGCAAGGTGGGCTAAGGAGTAGGAGCGGTTCAAATCATGAAGAGAAGGGAGCTAGTTCTTTGCAAACCAAGGTCAAGGGACATCATGGATAGTGGAGTCTATACTCTTTTTCCCTTAACAAAGTTTTATCCCAAGAGGTTTTCTTTGTTGAGGTTTTTAATGAGGTAGATGACACTAGTCCACCCTTGATCTTTGGTCCCCATGGTGTCCCACCGATCAAGCGTGCGGGGGAGTATTAGAATGTACCAAGGAGGAGAGAGGAGAGGCCGGTAAGGCCGAGCCTTGGAAGAAGAGAAGAAAGGCCGGAAAGGCCATGTAAAGGCCGGTAAGGCCATGTCCGTGTCCGTGAGCGACCATGTACCGTGTCCGGTACCATGTACCGTGTCCGTGAACGGACCCATGTCCGGTGAGCGGCCAGTTAGGCCGTGAACACATTGAAGAGAAGGCCCGTCCGTACAGGCCCGTCCGTACAGGCCCGTCCGTACAGGCCCGTCCGTACTATTAGTATATATGAAGGAGAAGAGAGAGTGAGGCCGGTGAGGCCGAGCTGCACAAGGAAGAAGAGAGTGGCCGGTAAGGCTGCTAGTACAAGAAGTGTGGCCGGTAAGGCCATGAGTGGTGTGGGAGCGGCCAGTAAGGCCGTGAGCACAATAAGAGTGGCCAATAAGGCCATGTGGGCCGTGAGAACAATGAGAGTGGTCAGCAAGGCCATAAGAGCAATGTGAGAAGAATTGTGAAGTAAAGGCCTTATAAAGGCCATAAGAGCAATGTGAGAAGAATTGTGAAGTAAAGGCCTTATAAGAAGAAGAGGCCCAAGAAGAAGTTAAATGTCTCACAAAGGGAAAAGAAGGGAAGGAAGGAAGCATGTGAGACCTTGGTTGGTGAAGAATGAGACAACCAAGGGAAGGAGCTGTCCCTTTCACCATACACCCACTTGTGCACCAACGGCTATATGTCACTCTCACCTCTCATTTATCTCAAACGGCCATATACATTTGTTCTCCTATATTAAGCATTGTAATCTCTCATTTTGTAACATATCAACATATTATTCAATAGAAGAGAAACCGATTTCCTCTCTATACTTGTGTTCTTGTTTCATATTAACAATGTAGAGAGTTTAGGATTAGCGGTTAGGGGCTGCCCTTAAGGCAGCCTATTCTCTTCTCAAATCCACCTAAACTCTTCTTATTTACTGCTTTACTTAGCCTAGATTACTGATTCTTAATCCTCCTTCTCCTAAGTACACAAACTCTAAGTGTTGTGATACTAGAAGAGGATAAGTCTCAAACTAGTGCTTCTCCTAGTTAGGATCCGCTTACTCTCTAGTATTTGGGTTCTATCTAGCTTGTTTATGGGGAGTTCATCACAAGTTGATGTTCTCTCCTCCCCCTTGAGAATGAGTTAGTTTGTTGTGGGTAAAGGGGGATTCATTCACCAAGTGTTTGTCTACCCTCTCTTGTGAGCTTTGTCTCATAAATCCCAACATTTACTGCTTCAAATCAATGTTTTCTCTCGATTTTAGCCTATTTTCTCGGTTTAAGCTTATTTTGGGATAAAACGGGTTTTAGTGTTGTCTAAACACTCCAAATTCATCCCAAACTCTTACAACTAGTCAAATGCATTGGATTGTCACACATTCTGACCCTAGAAACAGTAACAAAGCAGTTTACTGCTTAGAATCAACGTTTTCTCGGTTTTAGCCTGTTTCAGGACAAAATGGGTAAAGGTGGTGTCTAAGCACTCCCAATTCATCCCGAACTCTTATAATTAGTCAAATGCATTAGATTGTTACATATTTTGACCCTAGAAAGAGTAACATAGCGGTTTACTGCTTCAAATCAATGTTTTCTCTCGGTTTTAGCCTGTTTTCTTGGTTTAAGCCTGTTTTGGGATAAAACGGGTTTAAGTGTTGTCTAAACACTCCAAATTCATCCCAAACTCTTACAACTAGTCAAATGCATTGGATTGTCACACATTCTGATACTAGAAACAGTAACAAAGCTGTTTACTGCTTAGAATCAACGTTTTCTTGGTTTTAGCCTGTTTTAGGACAAAATGGGTAAAAGTGGTGTCTAAACATTTCAAATTCAACCCGAACTCTTATAATTAGTCAAATGCATTGGATTGTTACAGATTTTGACCCTAGAAAGAGTAACATAGCGGTTTACTGCTTCAAATCAATGTTTTCTCTCGATTTTAGCCTATTTTCTCGGTTTAAGCTTATTTTGGGATAAAACGGGTTTTAGTGTTGTCTAAACACTCCAAATTCATCCCAAACTCTTACAACTAGTCAAATGCATTGGATTGTCACACATTCTGACCCTAGAAACAGTAACAAAGCAGTTTACTGCTTAGAATCAACGTTTTCTCGGTTTTAGCCTGTTTCAGGACAAAATGGGTAAAGGTGGTGTCTAAACACCCCCAATTCATCCCGAACTCTTATAATTAGTCAAATGCATTAGATTGTTACATATTTTGACCCTAGAAAGAGTAACATAGCGGTTTACTGCTTCAAATCAATGTTTTCTCTCGGTTTTAGCCTGTTTTCTTGGTTTAAGCCTGTTTTGGGATAAAACGGGTTTAAGTGTTGTCTAAACACTCCAAATTCATCCTAAACTCTTACAACTAGTCAAATGCATTGGATTGTCACACATTCTGACCCTAGAAACAGTAACAAAGCAGTTTACTGCTTAGAATCAACGTTTTCTCGGTTTTAGCCTGTTTCAGGACAAAACGGGTAAAGGTGGTGTCTAAACACTCCAAATTCAACCCGAACTCTTATAATTAGTCAAATGCATTAGATTGTTAAATATTTTGACCCTAGAAAGAGTAACATAGCGGTTTACTGCTTCAAATCAATGTTTTCTCTCGGTTTTAGCCTATTTTCTTGGTTTAAGCCTGTTTTGGGATAAAACGGTTTTAAGTGTTGTCTAAACACTCCAAATTCATCCCAAACTCTTACAACTAGTCAAATGCATTGGATTGTCACACATTCTGACCCTAGAAACAGTAACAAAGCTGTTTACTGCTTAGAATCAACGTTTTCTTGGTTTTAGCCTGTTTTAGGACAAAATGGGTAAAAGTGGTGTCTAAACATTTCAAATTCAACCCGAACTCTTATAATTAGTCAAATGCATTGGATTGTTACAGATTTTGACCCTAGAAAGAGTAACATAGCGGTTTACTGCTTCAAATCAATGTTTTCTCTCGATTTTAGCCTATTTTCTCGGTTTAAGCTTATTTTGGGATAAAACGGGTTTTAGTGTTGTCTAAACACTCCAAATTCATCCCAAACTCTTACAACTAGTCAAATGCATTGGATTGTCACACATTCTGACCCTAGAAACAGTAACAAAGCAGTTTACTGCTTAGAATCAACGTTTTCTCGGTTTTAGCCTGTTTCAGGACAAAACGGGTAAAGGTGGTGTCTAAACACTCCAAATTCAACCCGAACTCTTATAATTAGTCAAATGCATTAGATTGTTACATATTTTGACCCTAGAAAGAGTAACATAGCGGTTTACTGCTTCAAATCAATGTTTTCTCTCGGTTTTAGCCTGTTTTCTCGGTCTAAGCCTCTTTTAGGATAAAACGGGTTTAAGTGTTGTCTAAACACTCCAAATTTATCCCGAACTCTTACAACTAGTCAAATGCATTGGATTGTCACACATTCTGACCCTGGAAACAGTAACAAAGCTGTTTACTGCTTAGAATCAACGTTTTCTCGGTTTTAGCCTGCTTCAGGACAAAATGGGTAAAAGTGGTGTCTAAACACTCCAAATTCAACCCGAACTCTTATAATTAGTCAAATGCATTGGATTGTCACACAGTCTGACCCTAGAAGCAGTAACAAAGCAGTTTACTGCTTAGAATCAACGTTTTCTCGGTTTTAGCCTTTTTGAGGACAAAACGGGTAAAGGTGGTGTCTAAACACTCCAAATTCAACCCGAACTCTTATAATTAGTCAAATGCATTAGATTGTTAAATATTTTGACTCTAGAAAGAGTAACATAGCGGTTTACTGCTTCAAATCAATGTTTTCTCTCGGTTTTAGCCTGTTTTCTTGGTTTAAGTCTATTTTGGGATAAAACGGGTTTAAGTGTTGTCTAAACACTCCAAATTCATCCCGAACTCTTACAACTAGTCAAATGCATTGGATTGTCACAGATTCAGACCCTAGAAACAGTAACAAAGCTGTTTACTGCTTAGAATCAACGTTTTCTCGGTTTTAGCCTGCTTCAGGACAAAATGGGTAAACGTGGTGTCTAAACACTCCAAATTCAACCCGAACTCTTATAATTAGTCAAATGCATTGCATTGTTACAGATTTTGACCCTAGAAAGAGTAACATAGCGGTTTACTGCTTCAAATCAATGTTTTCTCTCGGTTTTAGCCTGTTTTCTCGGTCTAAGCCTCTTTTAGGATAAAACGGGTTTAAGTGTTGTCTAAACACTCCAAATTCATCGCAAACTCTTACAACTAGTCAAATGCATTGGATTGTCACACATTCTGACCCTAGAAACAGTAACAAAGCAGTTTACTGCTTAGAATCAACGTTTTCTCGGTTTTAGCCTGTTTCAGGACAAAACGGGTAAAGGTGGTGTCTAAACACTCCAAATTCAACCCGAACTCTTATAATTAGTCAAATGCATTAGATTGTTACATATTTTGACCCTAGAAAGAGTAACATAGCGGTTTACTGCTTCAAATCAATGTTTTCTCTCGGTTTTAGCCTGTTTTCTCGGTCTAAGCCTCTTTTAGGATAAAACGGGTTTAAGTGTTGTCTAAACACTCCAAATTTATCCCGAACTCTTACAACTAGTCAAATGCATTGGATTGTCACACATTCTGACCCTAGAAACAGTAACAAAGCTGTTTACTGCTTAGAATCAACGTTTTCTCGGTTTTAGCCTGCTTCAGGACAAAATGGGTAAAAGTGGTGTCTAAACACTCCAAATTCAACCCGAACTGTTATAATTAGTCAAATGCATTGGATTGTCACACAGTCTGACCCTAGAAGCAGTAACAAAGCAGTTTACTGCTTAGAATCAACGTTTTCTCGGTTTTAGCCTGTTTCAGGACAAAACGGGTAAAGGTGGTGTCTAAACACTCCAAATTCAACCCGAACTCTTATAATTAGTCAAATGCATTAGATTGTTAAATATTTTGACCCTAGAAAGAGTAACATAGCGGTTTACTGCTTCAAATCAATGTTTTCTCTCGGTTTTAGCCTGTTTTCTTGGTTTAAGCCTATTTTGGGATAAAACGGGTTTAAGTGTTGTCTAAACACTCCAAATTCATCCCGAACTCTTACAACTAGTCAAATGCATTGGATTGTCACAGATTCAGACCCTAGAAACAGTAACAAAGCTGTTTACTGCTTAGAATCAACGTTTTCTCGGTTTTAGCCTGCTTCAGGACAAAATGGGTAAACGTGGTGTCTAAACACTCCAAATTCAACCCGAACTCTTATAATTAGTCAAATGCATTGCATTGTTACAGATTTTGACCCTAGAAAGAGTAACATAGCGGTTTACTGCTTCAAATCAATGTTTTCTCTCGGTTTTAGCCTGTTTTCTCGGTCTAAGCCTCTTTTAGGATAAAACGGGTTTAAGTGTTGTCTAAACACTCCAAATTCATCCCAAACTCTTACAACTAGTCAAATGCATTGGATTGTCACACATTCTGACCCTAGAAACAGTAACAAAGCAGTTTACTGCTTAGAATCAACGTTTTCTCGGTTTTAGCCTGTTTCAGGACAAAACGGGTAAAGGTGGTGTCTAAACACTCCAAATTCAACCCGAACTCTTATAATTAGTCAAATGCATTAGATTGTTACATATTTTGACCCTAGAAAGAGTAACATAGCGGTTTACTGCTTCAAATCAATGTTTTCTCTCGGTTTTAGCCTGTTTTCTCGGTCTAAGCCTCTTTTAGGATAAAACGGGTTTAAGTGTTGTCTAAACACTCCAAATTTATCCCGAACTCTTACAACTAGTCAAATGCATTGGATTGTCACACATTCTGACCCTAGAAACAGTAACAAAGCTGTTTACTGCTTAGAATCAACGTTTTCTCGGTTTTAGCCTGCTTCAGGACAAAATGGGTAAAAGTGGTGTCTAAACACTCCAAATTCAACCCGAACTCTTATAATTAGTCAAATGCATTGGATTGTCACACAGTCTGACCCTAGAAGCAGTAACAAAGCAGTTTACTGCTTAGAATCAACGTTTTCTCGGTTTTAGCCTGTTTCAGGACAAAACGGGTAAAGGTGGTGTCTAAACACTCCAAATTCAACCCGAACTCTTATAATTAGTCAAATGCATTAGATTGTTAAATATTTTGACCCTAGAAAGAGTAACATAGCGGTTTACTGCTTCAAATCAATGTTTTCTCTCGGTTTTAGCCTGTTTTCTTGGTTTAAGCCTATTTTGGGATAAAACGGGTTTAAGTGTTGTCTAAACACTCCAAATTCATCCCGAACTCTTACAACTAGTCAAATGCATTGGATTGTCACAGATTCAGACCCTAGAAACAGTAACAAAGCTGTTTACTGCTTAGAATCAACGTTTTCTTGGTTTTAGCCTGCTTCAGGACAAAATGGGTAAACGTGGTGTCTAAACACTCCAAATTCAACCCGAACTCTTATAATTAGTCAAATGCATTGCATTGTTACAGATTTTGACCCTAGAAAGAGTAACATAGCGGTTTACTGCTTCAAATCAATGTTTTCTCTCGGTTTTAGCCTGTTTTCTCGGTCTAAGCCTCTTTTAGGATAAAACGGGTTTAAGTGTTGTCTAAACACTCCAAATTCATCCCAAACTCTTACAACTAGTCAAATGCATTGGATTGTCACACATTCTGACCCTAGAAACAGTAACAAAGCAGTTTACTGCTTAGAATCAACGTTTTCTCGGTTTTAGCCTGTTTCAGGACAAAACGGGTAAAGGTGGTGTCTAAACACTCCAAATTCAACCCGAACTCTTATAATTAGTCAAATGCATTAGATTGTTACATATTTTGACCCTAGAAAGAGTAACATAGCGGTTTACTGCTTCAAATCAATGTTTTCTCTCGGTTTTAGCCTGTTTTCTCGGTCTAAGCCTCTTTTAGGATAAAACGGGTTTAAGTGTTGTCTAAACACTCCAAATTTATCCCGAACTCTTACAACTAGTCAAATGCATTGGATTGTCACACATTCTGACCCTAGAAACAGTAACAAAGCTGTTTACTGCTTAGAATCAACATTTTCTCGGTTTTAGCCTGCTTCAGGACAAAATGGGTAAAAGTGGTGTCTAAACACTCCAAATTCAACCCGAACTCTTATAATTAGTCAAATGCATTGGATTGTCACACAGTCTGACCCTAGAAGCAGTAACAAAGCAGTTTACTGCTTAGAATCAACGTTTTCTCGGTTTTAGCCTGTTTCAGGACAAAACGGGTAAAGGTGGTGTCTAAACACTCCAAATTCAACCCGAACTCTTATAATTAGTCAAATGCATTAGATTGTTAAATATTTTGACCCTAGAAAGAGTAACATAGCGGTTTACTGCTTCAAATCAATGTTTTCTCTCGGTTTTAGCCTGTTTTCTTGGTTTAAGCCTATTTTGGGATAAAACGGGTTTAAGTGTTGTCTAAACACTCCAAATTCATCCCGAACTCTTACAACTAGTCAAATGCATTGGATTGTCACAGATTCAGACCCTAGAAACAGTAACAAAGCTGTTTACTGCTTAGAATCAACGTTTTCTCGGTTTTAGCCTGCTTCAGGACAAAATGGGTAAACGTGGTGTCTATACACTCCAAATTCAACCCGAACTCTTATAATTAGTCAAATGCATTGCATTGTTACAGATTTTGACCCTAGAAAGAGTAACATAGCGGTTTACTGCTTCAAATCAATGTTTTCTCTCGGTTTTAGCCTGTTTTCTCGGTCTAAGCCTCTTTTAGGATAAAACGGGTTTAAGTGTTGTCTAAACACTCCAAATTCATCCCTAACTCTTACAACTAGTCAAATGCATTGGATTGTCACACATTCAGACCCTAGAAACAGTAACAAAGCTGTTTACTGCTTAGAATCAACGTTTTCTCGGTTTTAGCCTGCTTCAGGACAAAATGGGTAAACGTGGTGTCTAAACACTCCAAATTCAACCCGAGCTCTTATAATTAGTCAAATGCATTGGATTGTTACAGATTTTGACCCTAGAAAGAGTAACATAGCGGTTTACTGCTTCAAATCAATGTTTTCTCTCGGTTTTAGCCTGTTTTCTCGGTCTAAGCCTCTTTTAGGATAAAACGGGTTTAAGTGTTGTCTAAACACTCCAAATTCATCCCAAACTCTTACAACTAGTCAAATGCATTGGATTGTCACACATTCTGACCCTAGAAACAGTAACAAAGCAGTTTACTGCTTAGAATCAACGTTTTCTCGGTTTTAGCCTGTTTCAGGACAAAACGGGTAAAGGTGGTGTCTAAACACTCCAAATTCAACCCGAACTCTTATAATTAGTCAAATGCATTAGATTGTTACATATTTTGACCCTAGAAAGAGTAACATAGCGGTTTACTGCTTCAAATCAATGTTTTCTCTCGGTTTTAGCCTGTTTTCTCGGTCTAAGCCTCTTTTAGGATAAAACGGGTTTAAGTGTTGTCTAAACACTCCAAATTTATCCCGAACTCTTACAACTAGTCAAATGCATTGGATTGTCACACATTCTGACCCTAGAAACAGTAACAAAGCTGTTTACTGCTTAGAATCAACGTTTTCTCGGTTTTAGCCTGCTTCAGGACAAAATGGGTAAAAGTGGTGTCTAAACACTCCAAATTCAACCCGAACTCTTATAATTAGTCAAATGCATTGGATTGTCACACAGTCTGACCCTAGAAGCAGTAACAAAGCAGTTTACTGCTTAGAATCAACGTTTTCTCGGTTTTAGCCTGTTTCAGGACAAAACGGGTAAAGGTGGTGTCTAAACACTCCAAATTCAACCCGAACTCTTATAATTAGTCAAATGCATTAGATTGTTAAATATTTTGACCCTAGAAAGAGTAACATAGCGGTTTACTGCTTCAAATCAATGTTTTCTCTCGGTTTTAGCCTGTTTTCTTGGTTTAAGCCTATTTTGGGATAAAACGGGTTTAAGTGTTGTCTAAACACTCCAAATTCATCCCGAACTCTTACAACTAGTCAAATGCATTGGATTGTCACAGATTCAGACCCTAGAAACAGTAACAAAGCTGTTTACTGCTTAGAATCAACGTTTTCTCGGTTTTAGCCTGCTTCAGGACAAAATGGGTAAACGTGGTGTCTAAACACTCCAAATTCAACCCGAACTCTTATAATTAGTCAAATGCATTGCATTGTTACAGATTTTGACCCTAGAAAGAGTAACATAGCGGTTTACTGCTTCAAATCAATGTTTTCTCTCGGTTTTAGCCTGTTTTCTCGGTCTAAGCCTCTTTTAGGATAAAACGGGTTTAAGTGTTGTCTAAACACTCCAAATTCATCCCAAACTCTTACAACTAGTCAAATGCATTGGATTGTCACACATTCTGACCCTAGAAACAGTAACAAAGCAGTTTACTGCTTAGAATCAACGTTTTCTCGGTTTTAGCCTGTTTCAGGACAAAACGGGTAAAGGTGGTGTCTAAACACTCCAAATTCAACCCGAACTCTTATAATTAGTCAAATGCATTAGATTGTTACATATTTTGACCCTAGAAAGAGTAACATAGCGGTTTACTGCTTCAAATCAATGTTTTCTCTCGGTTTTAGCCTGTTTTCTCGGTCTAAGCCTCTTTTAGGATAAAACGGGTTTAAGTGTTGTCTAAACACTCCAAATTTATCCCGAACTCTTACAACTAGTCAAATGCATTGGATTGTCACACATTCTGACCCTAGAAACAGTAACAAAGCTGTTTACTGCTTAGAATCAACGTTTTCTCGGTTTTAGCCTGCTTCAGGACAAAATGGGTAAAAGTGGTGTCTAAACACTCCAAATTCAACCCGAACTCTTATAATTAGTCAAATGCATTGGATTGTCACACAGTCTGACCCTAGAAGCAGTAACAAAGCAGTTTACTGCTTAGAATCAACGTTTTCTCGGTTTTAGCCTGTTTCAGGACAAAACGGGTAAAGGTGGTGTCTAAACACTCCAAATTCAACCCGAACTCTTATAATTAGTCAAATGCATTAGATTGTTAAATATTTTGACCCTAGAAAGAGTAACATAGCGGTTTACTGCTTCAAATCAATGTTTTCTCTCGGTTTTAGCCTGTTTTCTTGGTTTAAGCCTATTTTGGGATAAAACGGGTTTAAGTGTTGTCTAAACACTCCAAATTCATCCCGAACTCTTACAACTAGTCAAATGCATTGGATTGTCACAGATTCAGACCCTAGAAACAGTAACAAAGCTGTTTACTGCTTAGAATCAACGTTTTCTTGGTTTTAGCCTGCTTCAGGACAAAATGGGTAAACGTGGTGTCTAAACACTCCAAATTCAACCCGAACTCTTATAATTAGTCAAATGCATTGCATTGTTACAGATTTTGACCCTAGAAAGAGTAACATAGCGGTTTACTGCTTCAAATCAATGTTTTCTCTCGGTTTTAGCCTGTTTTCTCGGTCTAAGCCTCTTTTAGGATAAAACGGGTTTAAGTGTTGTCTAAACACTCCAAATTCATCCCAAACTCTTACAACTAGTCAAATGCATTGGATTGTCACACATTCTGACCCTAGAAACAGTAACAAAGCAGTTTACTGCTTAGAATCAACGTTTTCTCGGTTTTAGCCTGTTTCAGGACAAAACGGGTAAAGGTGGTGTCTAAACACTCCAAATTCAACCCGAACTCTTATAATTAGTCAAATGCATTAGATTGTTACATATTTTGACCCTAGAAAGAGTAACATAGCGGTTTACTGCTTCAAATCAATGTTTTCTCTCGGTTTTAGCCTGTTTTCTCGGTCTAAGCCTCTTTTAGGATAAAACGGGTTTAAGTGTTGTCTAAACACTCCAAATTTATCCCGAACTCTTACAACTAGTCAAATGCATTGGATTGTCACACATTCTGACCCTAGAAACAGTAACAAAGCTGTTTACTGCTTAGAATCAACATTTTCTCGGTTTTAGCCTGCTTCAGGACAAAATGGGTAAAAGTGGTGTCTAAACACTCCAAATTCAACCCGAACTCTTATAATTAGTCAAATGCATTGGATTGTCACACAGTCTGACCCTAGAAGCAGTAACAAAGCAGTTTACTGCTTAGAATCAACGTTTTCTCGGTTTTAGCCTGTTTCAGGACAAAACGGGTAAAGGTGGTGTCTAAACACTCCAAATTCAACCCGAACTCTTATAATTAGTCAAATGCATTAGATTGTTAAATATTTTGACCCTAGAAAGAGTAACATAGCGGTTTACTGCTTCAAATCAATGTTTTCTCTCGGTTTTAGCCTGTTTTCTTGGTTTAAGCCTATTTTGGGATAAAACGGGTTTAAGTGTTGTCTAAACACTCCAAATTCATCCCGAACTCTTACAACTAGTCAAATGCATTGGATTGTCACAGATTCAGACCCTAGAAACAGTAACAAAGCTGTTTACTGCTTAGAATCAACGTTTTCTCGGTTTTAGCCTGCTTCAGGACAAAATGGCTAAACGTGGTGTCTATACACTCCAAATTCAACCCGAACTCTTATAATTAGTCAAATGCATTGCATTGTTACAGATTTTGACCCTAGAAAGAGTAACATAGCGGTTTACTGCTTCAAATCAATGTTTTCTCTCGGTTTTAGCCTGTTTTCTCGGTCTAAGCCTCTTTTAGGATAAAACGGGTTTAAGTGTTGTCTAAACACTCCAAATTCATCCCTAACTCTTACAACTAGTCAAATGCATTGGATTGTCACACATTCAGACCCTAGAAACAGTAACAAAGCTGTTTACTGCTTAGAATCAACGTTTTCTCGGTTTTAGCCTGCTTCAGGACAAAATGGGTAAACGTGGTGTCTAAACACTCCAAATTCAACCCGAGCTCTTATAATTAGTCAAATGCATTGGATTGTTACAGATTTTGACCCTAGAAAGAGTAACATAGCGGTTTACTGCTTCAAATCAATGTTTTCTCTCGGTTTTAGCCTGTTTTCTCGGTCTAAGCCTCTTTTAGGATAAAACGGGTTTAAGTGTTGTCTAAACACTCCAAATTCATCCCAAACTCTTACAACTAGTCAAATGCATTGGATTGTCACACATTCTGACCCTAGAAACAGTAACAAAGCAGTTTACTGCTTAGAATCAACGTTTTCTCGGTTTTAGCCTGTTTCAGGACAAAACGGGTAAAGGTGGTGTCTAAACACTCCAAATTCAACCCGAACTCTTATAATTAGTCATATGCATTAGATTGTTACATATTTTGACCCTAGAAAGAGTAACATAGCGGTTTACTGCTTCAAATCAATGTTTTCTCTCGGTTTTAGCCTGTTTTCTCGGTCTAAGCCTCTTTTAGGATAAAACGGGTTTAAGTGTTGTCTAAACACTCCAAATTTATCCCGAACTCTTACAACTAGTCAAATGCATTGGATTGTCACACATTCTGACCCTAGAAACAGTAACAAAGCTGTTTACTGCTTAGAATCAACGTTTTCTCGGTTTTAGCCTGCTTCAGGACAAAATGGGTAAAAGTGGTGTCTAAACACTCCAAATTCAACCCGAACTCTTATAATTAGTCAAATGCATTGGATTGTCACACAGTCTGACCCTAGAAGCAGTAACAAAGCAGTTTACTGCTTAGAATCAACGTTTTCTCGGTTTTAGCCTGTTTCAGGACAAAACGGGTAAAGGTGGTGTCTAAACACTCCAAATTCAACCCGAACTCTTATAATTAGTCAAATGCATTAGATTGTTAAATATTTTGACCCTAGAAAGAGTAACATAGCGGTTTACTGCTTCAAATCAATGTTTTCTCTCGGTTTTAGCCTGTTTTCTCGGTCTAAGCCTGTTTTGGGATAAAACGGGTTTAAGTGTTGTCTAAACACTCCAAATTCATCCCGAACTCTTACAACTAGTCAAATGCATTGGATTGTCACACATTCAGACCCTAGAAACAGTAACAAAGCTGTTTACTGCTTAGAATCAACGTTTTCTCGGTTTTAGCCTGCTTCAGGACAAAATGGGTAAACGTGGTGTCTAAACACTCCAAATTCAACCCGAACTCTTATAATTAGTCAAATGCATTGGATTGTTACAGATTTTGACCCTAGAAAGAGTAACATAGTGGTTTACTGCTTCAAATCAATGTTTTCTCTCGGTTTTAGCCTGTTTTCTCGGTCTAAGCCTCTTTTAGGATAAAACGGGTTTAAGTGTTGTCTAAACACTCCAAATTCATCCCAAACTCTTACAACTAGTCAAATGCATTGGATTGTCACACATTCTGACCCTAGAAACAGTAACAAAGCAGTTTACTGCTTAGAATCAACGTTTTCTCGGTTTTAGCCTCTTTCAGGACAAAACGGGTAAAGGTGGTGTCCAAACACTCCAAATTCAACCCGAACTCTTAGAATTAGTCAAATGCATTAGATTGTTACATATTTTGACCCTAGAAAGAGTAACATAGCGGTTTACTGCTTCAAATCAATGTTTTCTCTCGGTTTTAGCCTGTTTTCTCGGTCTAAGCCTCTTTTAGGATAAAACGGGTTTAAGTGTTGTCTAAACACTCCAAATTTATCCCGAACTCTTACAACTAGTCAAATGCATTGGATTGTCACACATTCTGACCCTAGAAACAGTAACAAAGCTGTTTACTGCTTAGAATCAACGTTTTCTCGGTTTTAGCCTGCTTCAGGACAAAATGGGTAAAAGTGGTGTCTAAACACTCCAAATTCAACCCGAACTCTTATAATTAGTCAAATGCATTGGATTGTCACACATTCGGACCCTAGAAACAGTAACAAAGCTGTTTACTGCTTAGAATCAACGTTTTCTTGGTTTTAGCCTGTTTCAGGACAAAATGGGTAAAAGTGGTATCTAAACACTCCAAATTCAACCCGAACTCTTATAATTAGTCAAATGCATTGGATTGTTACATATTTTGACCCTAGAAAGAGTAACATAGCGGTTTACTGCTTCAAATCAATGTTTTCTCTCGGTTTTAGCATGTTTTCTCGACCTAAGCCTGTTTTGGGATAAAACGGGTTTAAGTGTTGTCTAAACACTCCAAATTCATCCCGAACTCTTACAACTAGTCAAATGCATTGGATTGTCACACATTCTGACCCTAGAAACAGTAACAAAGCAGTTTACTGCTTAGAATCAACGTTTTCTCGGTTTTAGCATGTTTCAGGACAAAACGGGTAAAGGTGGTGTCTAAACACTCCAAATTCAACCCGAACTCTTATAATTAGTCAAATGCATTAGATTGTTACATATTTTGACCCTAGAAAGAGTAACATAGCGGTTTACTGCTTCAAATCAATGTTTTCTCTCGGTTTTAGCCTGTTTTCTCGGTCTAAGCCTCTTTTAGGATAAAACGGGTTTAAGTGTTGTCTAAACACTCCAAATTTATCCCGAACTCTTACAACTAGTCAAATGCATTGGATTGTCACACATTCTGACCCTAGAAACAGTAACAAAGCTGTTTACTGCTTAGAATCAACGTTTTCTCGGTTTTAGCCTGCTTCAGGACAAAATGGGTAAAAGTGGTGTCTAAACACTCCAAATTCAACCCGAACTCTAATAATTAGTCAAATGCATTGGATTGTCACACATTCGGACCCTAGAAACAGTAACAAAGCTGTTTACTGCTTAGAATCAACGTTTTCTTGGTTTTAGCCTGTTTCAGGACAAAATGGGTAAAAGTGGTATCTAAACACTCCAAATTCAACCCGAACTCTTATAATTAGTCAAATGCATTGGATTGTTTCATATTTTGACCCTAGAAAGAGTAACATAGCGGTTTACTGCTTCAAATCAATGTTTTCTCTCGGTTTTGGCCTGTTTTCTCGGTCTAAGCCTGTTTTGGGATAAAACGGGTTTAAGTGTTGTCTAAACACTCCAAATTCATCCCGAACTCTTACAACTAGTCAAATGCATTGGATTGTCACACATTCTGACCCTAGAAACAGTAACAAAGCTGTTTACTGCTTAGAATCAACGTTTTCTCGGTTTTAGCCTGCTTCTGGACAAAATGGGTAAAAGTGGTGTCTAAACACTCCAAATTCAACCCGAACTCTTATAATTAGTCAAATGCATTGGATTGTCACACAGTCTGACCCTAGAAGCAGTAACAAAGCAGTTTACTGCTTAGAATCAACGTTTTCTCGGTTTTAGCCTGTTTCAGGACAAAACGGGTAAAGGTGGTGTCTAAACACTCCAAATTCAACCCGAACTCTTATAATTAGTCAAATGCATTAGATTGTTAAATATTTTGACCCTAGAAAGAGTAACATAGCGGTTTACTGCTTCAAATCAATGTTTTCTCTCGGTTTTAGCCTGTTTTCTCGGTCTAAGCCTGTTTTGGGATAAAACGGGTTTAAGTGTTGTCTAAACACTCCAAATTCATCCCGAACTCTTACAACTAGTCAAATGCATTGGATTGTCACACATTCAGACCCTAGAAACAGTAACAAAGCTGTTTACTGCTTAGAATCAACGTTTTCTCGGTTTTAGCCTCTTTCAGGACAAAACGGGTAAAGGTGGTGTCCAAACACTCCAAATTCAACCCGAACTCTTAGAATTAGTCAAATGCATTAGATTGTTACATATTTTGACCCTAGAAAGAGTAACATAGCGGTTTACTGCTTCAAATCAATGTTTTCTCTCGGTTTTAGCCTGTTTTCTCGGTCTAAGCCTCTTTTAGGATAAAACGGGTTTAAGTGTTGTCTAAACACTCCAAATTTATCCCGAACTCTTACAACTAGTCAAATGCATTGGATTGTCACACATTCTGACCCTAGAAACAGTAACAAAGCTGTTTACTGCTTAGAATCAACGTTTTCTCGGTTTTAGCCTGCTTCAGGACAAAATGGGTAAAAGTGGTGTCTAAACACTCCAAATTCAACCCGAACTCTTATAATTAGTCAAATGCATTGGATTGTCACACATTCGGACCCTAGAAACAGTAACAAAGCTGTTTACTGCTTAGAATCAACGTTTTCTTGGTTTTAGCCTGTTTCAGGACAAAATGGGTAAAAGTGGTATCTAAACACTCCAAATTCAACCCGAACTCTTATAATTAGTCAAATGCATTGGATTGTTACATATTTTGACCCTAGAAAGAGTAACATAGCGGTTTACTGCTTCAAATCAATGTTTTCTCTCGGTTTTAGCATGTTTTCTCGACCTAAGCCTGTTTTGGGATAAAACGGGTTTAAGTGTTGTCTAAACACTCCAAATTCATCCCGAACTCTTACAACTAGTCAAATGCATTGGATTGTCACACATTCTGACCCTAGAAACAGTAACAAAGCTGTTTACTGCTTAGAATCAACGTTTTCTCGGTTTTAGCCTGCTTCAGGACAAAATGGGTAAAAGTGGTGTCTAAACACTCCAAATTCAACCCGAACTCTTATAATTAGTCAAATGCATTGGATTGTCACACATTCGGATCCTAGAAACAGTAACAAAGCTGTTTACTGCTTAGAATCAACGTTTTCTTGGTTTTAGCCTGTTTCAGGACAAAATGGGTAAAAGTGGTATCTAAACACTCCAAATTCAACCCGAACTCTTATAATTAGTCAAATGCATTGGATTGTTACATATTTTGACCCTAGAAAGAGTAACATAGCGGTTTACTGCTTCAAATCAATGTTTTCTCTCGGTTTTAGCCTGTTTTCTCGGTCTAAGCCTGTTTTGGGATAAAACGGGTTTAAGTGTTGTCTAAACACTCCAAATTCATCCCGAACTCTTACAACTAGTCAAATGCATTGGATTGTCACACATTCTGACCCTAGAAACAGTAACAAAGCTGTTTACTGCTTAGAATCAACGTTTTCTTGGTTTTAGCCTGTTTTAGGACAAAATGGGTAAAAGTGGTGTCTAAACACTCCAAATTCAACCCGAACTCTTATAATTAGTCAAATGCATTGGATTGTTACAGATTTCGACCCTAGAAAGAGTAACATAGCGGTTTACTGCTTCAAATCAATGTTTTCTCTCGGTTTTAGCCTGTTTTCTCGGTCTAAGCCTCTTTTAGGATAAAACGGGTTTAAGTGTTGTCTAAACACTCCAAATTCATCCCAAACTCTTACAACTAGTCAAATGCATTGGATTGTCACACATTCTGACCCTAGAAACAGTAACAAAGCTGTTTACTGCTTAGAATCAACGTTTTCTTGGTTTTAGCCTGTGTTAGGACAAAATGGGTAAAGGTGGTGTCTAAACACTCCAAATTCATCCCGAACTCTTATAATTAGTCAAATGCATTAGATTGTTACAGATTTTGACCCTAGAAAGAGTAACATAGCGGTTTACTGTAAGTTTGAGAGTAGAGTAATCAAGAGATTATGGAAGAGAGTATGAAAGAGAGTGAAATCGTGTAAGGAGTGAGGAGAGTGAACGATTGAGAGAGAGAGTGTTGGAGAAAGAGAATAAACTCTTTTCTTGCCTCTATTAGTATGATACTTACAAACTATTTAAAGACATATACAAATAGGATATTCTCTTAGGATCCTATGCACACTAATATGAGGAGAAAGCGACATCTCCTTATTCTAACATGTGATCTCCTCTTCTCTCTTGCAACTTGCTCCAACGGCTACAAAGGAAGGATCGAGATGAATGGCGACCGTTGGAGGATCTCTTTGGTGGATTGGGCTCATGAAGACTTCTATTTGAGGATGGCCCGTTGGTTGGTCGTACGGACGTCCGTACGGTCGTACGGACAAGTGTGTGTGCCGGTTCATACTCCCCCTCAAGCTTGACTTGGGGAACTAGTCAAGCTTGACAACATAGGCACCCACCTCATTAAAAACCTTAGTATAGAAAAACCTCTTGGGAAAACTATACTTAAGGGAAAAAGAGTGTAGGCGCCAAAACAAAGCAAGTCATGGCCGAGTGAGGTTTAGGAGGCCAAGCTTAGGATGGATGTATTCACACACTTGGGGGCTCGCAGCTTTAGTCAGGACGTCTGCAAGTTGTTCTTTGCTTTCGGTATGGCAAGGTAAGACAACTCCAAGCTTGATTTGTTCTCGGACCTTATGGCAATCCACTTCAATGTGCTTGGTCCGCTCATGGAACACTGAATTGGTTGCTATATGAATGGCTGCTTCGTTATCACAGTGCATGGTGATCGGCTTTGTTGATTCTATTCCAAGATCCTTGAGTAACATCTTCAGCCACATTAGCTCCGTCGTTAGCTTCCTCATAGCTCTATACTCGGATTCGGCACTTGAGAGTGAGACGACCTTTTGCTTCTTGCTCTTCCATGTGACCAGGTTCCCTCCAAGGAACGTGCAATAGCCTGTGGTTGAGCGTCGGTCCCCACGATCTCCGGCATAGTCAGCGTCGCAGTAGCCTACCAACTCGGTGCTCTTGTTGCGTCCCATCCATATGCCTTGGCCGGGTGAGCCCTTGATGTACTTGAGGATCCGTGTCAGCATGTTCCAATGGTGCACGGTGGGGTTCTTCATATGCTGGCTTACCTGGTTCACGGCAAAGCAAATGTCAGGCCGTGTGATAGTTAAATAAATGAGCTTACCGACTAGCCGCCGGTAGAGGCTACCGTCCTCGAATGGAGCGGTGTCAAGCTCCCCCTGTCCTCCATCCTTGTAATTCTCTTCTAGGGGCGTTGTTACTGCCTTAGCTCCTAGTTTTCCTGTTTCACTCAATAAGTCTAGTGCATACTTTCTTTGAGATAACAATAACCCTTCATTTGATCTATAAACTTCTATCCCAAGAAAGTATTTCAACTCTCCAAGATCTTTAATATCAAAAACTGATTTCAAGAATGTTTTAGAGTCTTGAATACCTACCGAGTCACTTCCAGTGATGATGATATCATCAACATACACTAGAATGACTACTATACCTTTGGCGCTTGGTAAGGTGAACAAGGTGTGGTCAGCTTCGGATTTGCGAAAGCCTTTGTCAAGAAGTGTGGTGCTAAGCTTGTGATACCAAGCCCTTGGTGACTGCTTCAAGCCATAGATAGCTTTGTTGAGTTTCAAGACCTTTCCCGGACCAATAGTATCCTCCAAACCCGGTGGTGGTCGCATATACACTTCATCCTCCAGTTCTCCTTGCAAGAAGGCGTTCTTCACGTCCATTTGCCAAAGTTCCCAGTCGAGGTTGGTGGCGAGAGAGAGTACAACTCGAACCGTGTGAAGCTTAGCCACCGGAGCAAACGTATCAAGATAGTCCTCCCCATACGTTTGCGTGAAACCTCGTGCGACTAGGCGGGCTTTGTGGCGTTCAATCTCCCCATTGCTCTTATATTTGATTGTGAAGATATACCGAGAGGTGACAGCCTTCTTGCCCTTGGGTAAGTCAGCCTCGTCCCATGTATGATTTTGCACCATGGCCGTATTCTCGGCATCCACTGCATCTCTCCATACTTTGTGCTGCTTAGCCTCATCATAGGTCTTGGGGATCCAATCCTCATCAATATGGCCAAGAAACACTTGATGCTCTATCGGAAAATGAGCCAAGGTGCACACGGCCTGAATCGGATGAGCAACGGCCATGTTGTTGTAGTACACACGGGTGTTCTTCCAATGACTAGGAGGATACTTGATACGTTGGCTGCGCCGAAGAGGAACTATAGCCCCAGCTTCGGAGTTGGCTCGTCCTGGAGTAATGATCTCCTCAAGCTGTTCAGCCGTCCCCTCGGTTGTTTCGGCCGTGTTGTCCGCGAGTGACTCGGGTGCTTCCTCATGCTGCTCAGTATGGTCATCGGCATGTGTAGCAGGCTCAGGCTCAGTAGATGGCTCAGGTTGTTCTGGTGATGCTGGTCTGGCTGACTCAGTAGTGATCCGATCGTTTTCAAGACCTAGTCGCTCAAGGATTACTCGGAGGTTGCGCGTCCGATCAGATGGTGAATCAGATAGGTTACGGAGCTCATCCCAATTCTTCTCATCGTAAAAGCCTTGTGTCTCCATGAACTTGACATCACGAGATACTAGAACCCTCCTTGTTGTAGGGTCATAGCACTTATACCCCTTTTGTGTGGTAGAGTAGCCAAGAAACATAGCCTTTGTACTCTTTGCATCAAGCTTGTCTCTTAGCTCACCTGGTCGCAACACATAGCACACACAACCAAACACTCGTAAGTGATCAAATGTAGGTTTGTCATTCGTTAATACCTCAAATGGAGACACATCCTTTAGGATCTTTGTTGGTGTGCGGTTAATAAGATAACAAGCGGCTAGCACAGCATCTCCCCAAAACCTCTTTGGAACCCTTGTGTGAAACATCATAGACCTTGCTACTTCCATGAGATGCCTATTCTTTCTCTCAGCCACTCCATTTTGTTGTGGTGTGTAAGGACAGCTAGTTTGATGAAGAATTCCATGTTTGGCTAGATATTGTTTAAAGGCATGGCTTGTGTACTCTCCACCATTATCTGATCTCAAAATTTTAATCTTGGCATGAAAGTGGTTAGTGACATAATTTTGAAAATTAGTAAAGGCCTCAAGGACTCTATCCTTAGAGGGAAGCAAAGTTATCCAAGTATATTTTGATTTTTCATCAATAAAAGTCACAAAATACTTTTGATTATCTCTAGATAAGCAAGGAGATGTCCAAACATCAGAATGAATTAAATCAAAACATTTTTCATAAATAGTAATAGATTTAGGGAAAACAGCCTTGCAATGTTTACCAAGAATACAAGCCTCACACTCATCATTTTGAAAAGAAACATTAGGAAATATTAAGGATAAAGCTCTTGTGTGAGGGTGTCCTAGCCTAGCATGTAAAATAGAATCACTAGGTTTCATAATAACCGAATTAAAACAAGATGCATTAGAAGATAAGTTCAAGTCCTCAAGCACATAGAGGTCATCCTTGGATCCTCCTTGACCAAGAACCTTACTTGTCTCAATATCCTGAAAATGAACATTGTTAGGACCAAATATAGCATAACAATTTAAATCAGTAGTGGCTCTCTTAACTGATAGCAAGTTAGAAGTAAAGTTTGGCATATAAAATGCCTTAGTCTCCTTATCAAATAGTTTCAAGTTTCCTATGCCTTTAACTGGTACTTTCTCACCATTTGCTATTATTACATTACCATTAGCAGGTTTAATATCACTAATTAGCCTAGAATCACTAATCATGTGATGGGATGCACCAGAATCAACTATGAGGGGTTTAATTTTGTTTGAGGCAAGAAACGCCTTACCGGTGGCCTCTTTGATGGCTTTGATGAGCGCATCAAGGTCGGACCGCCTTACCAGCTCGGACGATGCTGCAGCAAGAGCAGTTCCACTGGTCACTTGTTGAGGCTGCTCAGAGATTGACTCCCCCATGGCTACTGCTTGATGAGCTCTCGGTGGTCCTCCGCGGTTTGGTCGTCCACCTCGGATGGTACCCGGCGGTGGTGCTAGATGAGGGTGTAGAATCCAGCAGCGGCTCTTGAAGTGACCAAGCTTCTTACAATGCTCACAAAATGGCGGGTTGTTCTTGTCCTCCGGCTTGTAGTAGCCCTTGTTTGCTGATGCCGTCTCAGCTTTGTTAGCGGTCACAAGTTCTCCCTTGCCGCCAAACAATCCCATGGAGCCATGCTCCTTTTGAATTTGGTTACAGACATCATCAAGGCTAGGGAGCTTGTCCGACCGTAGAATATGCTTGATAAGGTCATTGTAGGAGGGGTTCAAGGTCAAGAGAAGGCCGAACACCTTATCTTGTTCACGCCTCTCATTCAGAATGGCCGGATCTATAGTCGCCGGCCGGAGCATCTCTAGTTCAGCCCAAAGGGACCTAAACTTCCCAAAGTGCTTGGTGAACTCCATGTCTTCTTGGTTGAGGTTGTTGATGGCCCTCTTAATCTCAAAAATTCGGTTTACATTTGTAACATTCCCAAAAACATTCTTGAGAGTGTCCCACAAGTCTTTTGCTGTCTCGCAATAAGAGTAAGCTTCAAGTATAGGTGCATCTAGGGAGTTTTGAATGATAGCTAGGACTCCCTGATCTTCTTGAAACCACTTGTTCTTCTCATCGACAAGATCCTTGCCGTCTTTGGTGGTCTCGCCACTAGGAGCTTCGCTTGTCTCAACATGGGACCAAAGTCCTCGGCCGCATAGGGCTGTCTTTGTGGTTCTAGCCCACAGTAAGTAATTCTCTCCCTTGAGAGTAACTGGAACAATGAGAGTTTTGGTAGTTTCCATGGAAAAGGATGAAGAGACCGTTGGTTAAAGCTATTGTCCAACGGTTAAAGAAAGAAGATTCAAGAACAAGAAATTTCAAGAACAAGAAAGAGAATGCGGAAGGGAGTGATGGAGATTTGAGGCAAGAACAGAATCAAATCTGCTCTGATACCATGTAAGTTTGAGAGTAGAGTAATCAAGAGATTATGGAAGAGAGTATGAAAGAGAGTGAAATCGTGTAAGGAGTGAGGAGAGTGAACGATTGAGAGAGAGAGTGTTGGAGAAAGAGAATAAACTCTTTTCTTGCCTCTATTAGTATGATACTTACAAACTATTTAAAGACATATACAAATAGGATATTCTCTTAGGATCCTATGCACACTAATATGAGGAGAAAGCGACATCTCCTTATTCTAACATGTGATCTCATCTTCTCTCTTGCAACTTGCTCCAACGGCTACAAAGGAAGGATCGAGATGAATGGCGACCGTTGGAGGATCTCTTTGGTGGATTGGGCTCATGAAGACTTCTATTTGAGGATGGCCCGTTGGTTGGTCGTACGGACGTCCGTACGGTCGTACGGACAAGTGTGTGTGCCGGTTCATATTTACTGCTTCAAATCAATGTTTTCTCTCGGTTTTAGCCTGTTTTCTTGGTTTAAGCCTGTTTTGGGATAAAACGGGTTTAAGTGTTGTCTAAACACTCCAAATTCATCCCAAACTCTTACAACTAGTCAAATGCATTGGATTGTCACACATTCTGACCCTAGAAACAGTAACAAAGCAGTTTACTGCTTAGAATCAACGTTTTCTCGGTTTTAGCCTGTTTCAGGACAAAACGGGTAAAGGTGGTGTCTAAACACTCCAAATTCAACCCGAACTCTTATAATTAGTCAAATGCATTAGATTGTTACATATTTTGACCCTAGAAAGAGTAACATAGCGGTTTACTGCTTCAAATCAATGTTTTCTCTCGGTTTTAGCCTGTTTTCTTGGTTTAAGCCTGTTTTGGGATAAAACGGGTTTAAGTGTTGTCTAAACACTCCAAATTCATCCCGAACTCTTACAACTAGTCAAATGCATTGGATTGTCACAGATTCTGACCCTAGAAACAGTAACAAAGCTGTTTACTGCTTAGAATCAACGTTTTCTCGGTTTTAGCCTGCTTCAGGACAAAATGGGTAAAAGTGGTGTCTAAACACTCCAAATTCAACCCGAACTCTTATAATTAGTCAAATGCATTGGATTGTCACACATTCGGACCCTTGAAACAGTAACAAAGCTGTTTACTGCTTAGAATCAACGTTTTCTTGGTTTTAGCCTGTTTCAGGACAAAATGGGTAAAAGTGGTATCTAAACACTCCAAATTCAACCCGAACTCTTATAATTAGTCAAATGCATTGGATTGTTACATATTTTGACCCTAGAAAGAGTAACATAGCGGTTTACTGCTTCAAATCAATGTTTTCTCTCGGTTTTAGCATGTTTTCTCGACCTAAGCCTGTTTTGGGATAAAACGGGTTTAAGTGTTGTCTAAACACTCCAAATTCATCCCGAACTCTTACAACTAGTCAAATGCATTGGATTGTCACACATTCTAACCCTAGAAACAGTAACAAAGCAGTTTACTGCTTAGAATCAACGTTTTCTCGGTTTTAGCATGTTTCAGGACAAAACGGGTAAAGGTGGTGTCTAAACACTCCAAATTCAACCCGAACTCTTATAATTAGTCAAATGCATTGGATTGTTACATATTTTGACCCTAGAAAGAGTAACATAGCGGTTTACTGCTTCAAATCAATGTTTTCTCTCGGTTTTAGCATGTTTTCTCGACCTAAGCCTGTTTTGGGATAAAACGGGTTTAAGTGTTGTCTAAACACTCCAAATTCATCCCGAACTCTTACAACTAGTCAAATGCATTGGATTGTCACACATTCTAACCCTAGAAACAGTAACAAAGCAGTTTACTGCTTAGAATCAACGTTTTCTCGGTTTTAGCATGTTTCAGGACAAAACGGGTAAAGGTGGTGTCTAAACACTCCAAATTCAACCCGAACTCTTATAATTAGTCAAATGCATTAGATTGTTACATATTTTGACCCTAGAAAGAGTAACATAGCGGTTTACTGCTTCAAATCAATGTTTTCTCTCGGTTTTAGCCTGTTTTCTCGGTCTAAGCCTCTTTTAGGATAAAACGGGTTTAAGTGTTGTCTAAACACTCCAAATTTATCCCGAACTCTTACAACTAGTCAAATGCATTGGATTGTCACACATTCTGACCCTAGAAACAGTAACAAAGCTGTTTACTGCTTAGAATTAACGTTTTCTCGGTTTTAGCCTGCTTCAGGACAAAATGGGTAAAAGTGGTGTCTAAACACTCCAAATTCAACCCGAACTCTTATAATTAGTCAAATGCATTGGATTGTCACACATTCGGACCCTAGAAACAGTAACAAAGCTGTTTACTGCTTAGAATCAACGTTTTCTTGGTTTTAGCCTGTTTCAGGACAAAATGGGTAAAAGTGGTATCTAAACACTCCAAATTCAACCCGAACTCTTATAATTAGTCAAATGCATTGGATTGTTACATATTTTGACCCTAGAAAGAGTAACATAGCGGTTTACTGCTTCAAATCAATGTTTTCTCTCGGTTTTAGCCTGTTTTCTTGGTCTAAGCCTGTTTTGGGATAAAATGGGTTTAAGTGTTGTCTAAACACTCCAAATTCATCCCGAACTCTTACAACTAGTCAAATGCATTGGATTGTCACACATTCTGACCCTAGAAACAGTAACAAAGCTGTTTACTGCTTAGAATCAACGTTTTCTTGGTTTTAGCCTGTTTTAGGACAAAATGGGTAAAAGTGGTGTCTAAACACTCCAAATTCAACCCGAACTCTTATAATTAGTCAAATGCATTGGATTGTTACAGATTTCGACCCTAGAAAGAGTAACATAGCGGTTTACTGCTTCAAATCAATGTTTTCTCTCGGTTTTAGCCTGTTTTCTCGGTCTAAGCCTCTTTTAGGATAAAACGGGTTTAAGTGTTGTCTAAACACTCCAAATTCATCCCAAACTCTTACAACTAGTCAAATGCATTGGATTGTCACACATTCTGACCCTAGAAACAGTAACAAAGCTGTTTACTGCTTAGAATCAACGTTTTCTTGGTTTTAGCCTGTTTTAGGACAAAATGGGTAAAGGTGGTGTCTAAACACTCCAAATTCATCCCGAACTCTTATAATTAGTCAAATGCATTAGATTGTTACAGATTTTGACCCTAGAAAGAGTAACATAGCGGTTTACTGCTTCAAATCAATGTTTTCTCTCGGTTTTAGCCTGTTTTCTTGGTTTAAGCCTGTTTTGGGATAAAACGGGTTTAAGTGTTGTCTAAACACTCCAAATTCATCCCAAACTCTTACAACTAGTCAAATGCATTGGATTGTCACACATTCTGACCCTAGAAACAGTAACAAAGCAGTTTACTGCTTAGAATCAACGTTTTCTCGGTTTTAGCCTGTTTCAGGACAAAACGGGTAAAGGTGGTGTCTAAACACTCCAAATTCAACCCGAACTCTTATAATTAGTCAAATGCATTAGATTGTTACATATTTTGACCCTAGAAAGAGTAACATAGCGGTTTACTGCTTCAAATCAATGTTTTCTCTCGGTTTTAGCCTGTTTTCTTGGTTTAAGCCTGTTTTGGGATAAAACGGGTTTAAGTGTTGTCTAAACACTCCAAATTCATCCCGAACTCTTACAACTAGTCAAATGCATTGGATTGTCACACATTCTGACCCTAGAAACAGTAACAAAGCTGTTTACTGCTTAGAATCAACGTTTTCTCGGTTTTAGCCTGCTTCAGGACAAAATGGGTAAACGTGGTGTCTAAACACTCCAAATTCAACCCGAACTCTTATAATTAGTCAAATGCATTGGATTGTTACAGATTTTCACCCTAGAAAGAGTAACATAGCGGTTTACTGCTTCAAATCAATGTTTTCTCTCGGTTTTAGCCTGTTTTCTCGGTCTAAGCCTCTTTTAGGATAAAACGGGTTTAAGTGTTGTCTAAACACTCCAAATTCATCCCAAACTCTTACAACTAGTCAAATGCATTGGATTGTCACACATTCTGACCCTAGAAACAGTAACAAAGCAGTTTACTGCTTAGAATCAACGTTTTCTCGGTTTTAGCCTGTTTCAGGACAAAATGGGTAAAGGTGGTGTCTAAACACTCCAAATTCAACCCGAACTCTTATAATTAGTCAAATGCATTAGATTGTTACATATTTTGACCCTAGAAAGAGTAACATAGCGGTTTACTGCTTCAAATCAATGTTTTCTCTCGGTTTTAGCCTGTTTTCTTGGTTTAAGCCTATTTTGGGATAAAACGGGTTTAAGTGTTGTCTAAACACTCCAAATTCAACCCGAACTCTTATAATTAGTCAAATGCATTGGATTGTCACACATTCGGACCCTAGAAACAGTAACAAAGCTGTTTACTGCTTAGAATCAACGTTTTCTTGGTTTTAGCCTGTTTCAGGACAAAATGGGTAAAAGTGGTATCTAAACACTCCAAATTCAACCCGAACTCTTATAATTAGTCAAATGCATTGGATTGTTACATATTTTGACCCTAGAAAGAGTAACATAGCGGTTTAGTGCTTCAAATCAATGTTTTCTCTCGGTTTTAGCCTGTTTTCTCGGTCTAAGCCTCTTTTAGAATAAAACGGGTTTAAGTGTTGTCTAAACACTCCAAATTCATCCCAAACTCTTACCAGTAGTCAAATGCATTGGATTGTCACACATTCTGACCCTAGAAACAGTAACAAAGCTGTTTACTGCTTAGAATCAACGTTTTCTCGGTTTTAGCCTGTTTTAGGACAAAATGGGTAAAGGTGGTGTCTAAACACTCCAAATTCAACCCGAACTCTTATAGTTAGTCAAATGCATTAGATTGTTACATATTTTGACCCTAGAAAGAGTAACATAGCGGTTTACTATTAGAATGTACCAAGGAGGAGAGAGGAGAGGCCGGTAAGGCCGAGCCTTGGAAGAAGAGAAGACAGGCCGGAAAGGCCATGTAAAGGCCGGTAAGGCCATGTCCGTGTCCGTGAGCGACCATGTACCGTGTCCGGTACCATGTACCGTGTCCGTGAACGGACCCATGTCCGGTGAGCGGCCAGTTAGGCCGTGAACACATTGAAGAGAAGGCCCGTCCGTACAGGCCCGTCCGTACAGGCCCGTCCGTACAGGCCCGTCCGTACGATGAAGAGAAGGCCCGTCCGTACGGTCGTGCTCTTAGGGCTGCTCTCGGTCCATGTGATGGAAAGGCCGAAGTTTGAGTGGCTTAGGAGAAGGAAAACGAGGCCTTACAAGAGAGAGAGGCCCATCTCACAAAGAAAAGGAAGGAAGGGAGAAGATTCACGTGAGCGTTTGGTGAAGGAAGGAAGTCGCTTTCACCAAGTTGAATTGAGAACGTCCCTATCACCTTCTTCTTCTCTCTTTGTGTCTAACGGTCATATGACCTTCTTCTCCTATATTAATGTATAATCTCTCATATGTAAAACACATCACATTATTATTCAATAGAAGAGAAACCGATTTCCTCTCTATACTTGTGTTCTTGTTTCATATTAACAATGTAGAGAGTTTAGGATTAGCGGTTAGGGGCTGCCCTTAAGGCAGCCTATTCTCTTCTCAAATCCACCTAAACTCTTCTTATTTACTGCTTTACTTAGCCTAGATTACTGATTCTTAATCCTCCTTCTCCTAAGTACACAAACTCTAAGTGTTGTGATACTAGAAGAGGATAAGTCTCAAACTAGTGCTTCTCCTAGTTAGGATCCGCTTACTCTCTAGTATTTGGGTTCTATCTAGCTTGTTTATGGGGAGTTCATCACAAGTTGATGTTCTCTCCTCCCCCTTGAGAATGAGTTAGTTTGTTGTGGGTAAAGGGGGATTCATTCACCAAGTGTTTGTCTACCCTCTCTTGTGAGCTTTGTCTCATAAATCCCAACATGGTATCAGAGCAGGTTCTGTTCTTGGTGTTTTAAACTCATTCTCAAAGTCGTTTTCTTAGGAGTTAGCTTAGTTAAAGTTTAGACTTTGCTTAGGTGTTAAATCGCTTAGCTTAGTTTCTTTAAAGCTTTAATTTTGCTTTTGTTGATTAAATCGATTCTCTAGCAGCTCATTGTTGAGTAAGCTTGGTCTCTTATCTTGTTAGAATTTGTAGACCAAGTGTGTGGAAAGAAATCGATTTTACAAGCCCCATCCTTAAGCTTTACCGATTTGGTAATAGCTTTGTTTATTTTGGGATGTGTGGGAAGTGATGAACCATTGAGCAAATTGTGTTGTTCATGGTGAGGATTCACGGTTCTTGTGTGCTTGTATGAGCCACGAAATTCTTAGGATTTAATTCTCTTAGGATTTAGTTAATTTTCCTCTAAAGGTTTAATTTAGCTTTTGTTAAATTTCCTTTAAAGGCTTAATTACTAAATCGATTCTTCTTCTTCTCAAGGTTGAGAAAGCTTTGTTTCTGGCCATATGGTGTGTCCAGATTCGAGTTTGGGGAAGAGAGAGTTCTTGTTTTTAGCATGTATGGCCCGCTTGGTCAAATAGATTCAAGTTGGTCCAAGATGCATTCTTTTAACCAATGGACAAAAGGTTGTTCCAAAGGTGTTTCTTCTTTTATTTGATTTTTGAACATGGAAAGCATCTTCTATATGCTCTTTCGTGATCTTTGAAGGCATTAGACTCTTGGAGAACACCTGTTTAAGTGATTCTACCATGAGAAGTGTCCCAAACCGCTGGAGAAATTAATTTTCCAAACGGTCCATTGTGTTTCAGCCATTAAAGCACCAAAAGAGATTGTCTTCTTGGATGTTCTTGGCTGTCAAAGCTTCTTTCAACTCAAGAAAACAGAGTTAAACTCTGTCCATAAGAACTCTTGAGCAGATTCTCTATTCTACTCTCCATTCATCTTATACTACCGCCTATACTCTCCCTTATACTCTCACTTTCTATACTCTTGGTTACTGATTCTCTGTTCTCTATTTATACTCTTAATTATTCTCTAAATTCTATTTTATTTTTCAGTAATATTCTCTATACTCTAATCTCTAACAATCTCTTGTTTAGAATCTGTTCCATTGAATTTGGTTTCAGCTTCAGCCTTGAAGATTGTGTGGAGCTCGCCTACTATCTCAAGAAGAAGAAGTGGCGAGGTTGAAGGCTACAAGATAGCCATGTAAGAGCGCAGCACAATGCCTGGAGTTAGAACCAAGGGCCACCAAGTCTTTGTTAAGCTGGTGGAATGTGATGAATCAGTCCAAGAGCATGTGTGTTAGTGCCAAGTTGTTGATCGGATGTGCACAATGGTCTTTAAGAAAGGTGATGCACAAGGTTTCAACTGTTGATCGGATGTGCACAAGAACGGTGATGCACAAGGTTTCAACTGAGGTGATGAGGTTTCAGCCCATCATCAAGTAAAGGTTACGGGGGAGATCAACTATCAAGTGACTTCAGACCGTACCTCACAGATTCTGCTCGGCCACAAGCGAAAGTTTTTACTTAAAGCTCAGCCGAAGCGTCTCAAAGATCGACTCGGACGAAACCCTTCCACTGCGATTCAGCTTCCGCGTTCTTCACAAAAGTTCTAGACCATGGAGTCATCTTGCCAGTGGAAGTGGAATCATACCAATCCGAGCAGCCGTTCGAAAGTTATGTCCGATTCAGTGGACATGTATCAGTTTGACAAATAAAACTGACCGGGTTTAAAACCATGGTTAGAAGAGCGGTCTCAAGGAGGAATTCCAAACCGCAACAGTGATCAACTCTCTCCCTCCTATCCATCAAAACACCATAAAGGCTGTGCTCTAAACTCTTCTCTATTTTAATTCATAAATTCATTACCTTAGCTTCATTACTAGTCTTTAGTCTTTAATATGTTCTCTTAAATTGTCACACTTTTAGAAATTTTCTTTGATATTCCTCATAGCAAACACTTATTCTTTTCTTCTTTATCACTTGTTTAAGGGGTAAAGGAGACTATGAGAGCCTCAAAGAAATTCTAAAGGCGCAAGGATGGAGATCATAAGGAATGTGCTAAAGGCAAGGTGGGCTAAGGAGTAGGAGCGGTTCAAATCATGAAGAGAAGGGAGCTAGTTCTTTGCAAACCAAGGTCAAGGGACATCATGGATAGTGGAGTCTATACTCTTTTTCCCTTAACAAAGTTTTATCCCAAGAGGTTTTCTTTGTTGAGGTTTTTAATGAGGTAGATGACACTAGTCCACCCTTGATCTTTGGTCCCCATGGTGTCCCACCGATCAAGCGTGCGGGGGAGTATTAGAATGTACCAAGGAGGAGAGAGGAGAGGCCGGTAAGGCCGAGCCTTGGAAGAAGAGAAGACAGGCCGGAAAGGCCATGTAAAGGCCGGTAAGGCCATGTCCGTGTCCGTGAGCGACCATGTACCGTGTCCGGTACCATGTACCGTGTCCGTGAACGGACCCATGTCCGGTGAGCGGCCAGTTAGGCCGTGAACACATTGAAGAGAAGGCCCGTCCGTACAGGCCCGTCCGTACAGGCCCGTCCGTACAGGCCCGTCCGTACGATGAAGAGAAGGCCCGTCCGTACGGTCGTGCTCTTAGGGCTGCTCTCGGTCCATGTGATGGAAAGGCCGAAGTTTGAGTGGCTTAGGAGAAGGAAAACGAGGCCTTACAAGAGAGAGAGGCCCATCTCACAAAGAAAAGGAAGGAAGGGAGAAGATTCACGTGAGCGTTTGGTGAAGGAAGGAAGTCGCTTTCACCAAGTTGAATTGAGAACGTCCCTATCACCTTCTTCTTCTCTCTTTGTGTCTAACGGTCATATGACCTTCTTCTCCTATATTAATGTATAATCTCTCATATGTAAAACACATCACATTATTATTCAATAGAAGAGAAACCGATTTCCTCTCTATACTTGTGTTCTTGTTTCATATTAACAATGTAGAGAGTTTAGGATTAGCGGTTAGGGGCTGCCCTTAAGGCAGCCTATTCTCTTCTCAAATCCACCTAAACTCTTCTTATTTACTGCTTTACTTAGCCTAGATTACTGATTCTTAATCCTCCTTCTCCTAAGTACACAAACTCTAAGTGTTGTGATACTAGAAGAGGATAAGTCTCAAACTAGTGCTTCTCCTAGTTAGGATCCGCTTACTCTCTAGTATTTGGGTTCTATCTAGCTTGTTTATGGGGAGTTCATCACAAGTTGATGTTCTCTCCTCCCCCTTGAGAATGAGTTAGTTTGTTGTGGGTAAAGGGGGATTCATTCACCAAGTGTTTGTCTACCCTCTCTTGTGAGCTTTGTCTCATAAATCCCAACATTTACTGCTTCAAATCAATGTTTTCTCTCGGTTTTAGCCTGTTTTCTCGGTCTAAGCCTCTTTTAGGATAAAACGGGTTTAAGTGTTGTCTAAACACTCCAAATTCATCCCGAACTCTTACAACTAGTCAAATGCATTGGATTGTCACACATTCTGACCCTAGAAACAGTAACAAAGCTGTTCACTGCTTAGAATCAACGTTTTCTCGGTTTTAGCCTGCTTTAGGACAAAATGGGTAAAAGTGGTGTCTAAACACTCCAAATTCAACCCGAACTCTTATAATTAGTCAAATGCATTGGATTGTTACAGATTTTGACCCTAGAAAGAGTAACATAGCGGTTTACTGCTTCAAATCAATGTTTTCTCTCGGTTTTAGCCTGTTTTCTCGGTCTAAGCCTCTTTTAGGATAAAACGGGTTTAAGTGTTGTCTAAACACTCCAAATTCATCCCAAACTCTTACAAGTAGTCAAATGCATTGGATTGTCACACATTCTGACCCTAGAAACAGTAACAAAGCAGTTTACTGATTAGAATCAACGTTTTCTCGGTTTTAGCCTGTTTCAGGACAAAATGGGTAAAGGTGGTGTCTAAACACTCCAAATTCAACCCGAACTCTTATAATTAGTCAAATGCATTAGATTGTTACATATTTTGACCCTAGAAAGAGTAACATAGCGGTTTACTGCTTCAAATCAATGTTTTCTCTCGGTTTTAGCCTGTTTTCTTGGTTTAAGCCTATTTTGGGATAAAACGGGTTTAAGTGTTGTCTAAACACTCCAAATTCAACCCGAACTCTTATAATTAGTCAAATGCATTGGATTGTCACACATTCGGACCCTAGAAACAGTAACAAAGCTGTTTACTGCTTAGAATCAACGTTTTTTTGGTTTTAGCCTGTTTCAGGACAAAATGGGTAAAAGTGGTATCTAAACACTCCAAATTCAACCCGAACTCTTATAATTAGTCAAATGCATTGGATTGTTACATATTTTGACCCTAGAAAGAGTAACATAGCGGTTTAGTGCTTCAAATCAATGTTTTCTCTCGGTTTTAGCCTGTTTTCTCGGTCTAAGCCTCTTTTAGAATAAAACGGGTTTAAGTGTTGTCTAAACACTCCAAATTCATCCCAAACTCTTACAAGTAGTCAAATGCATTGGATTGTCACACATTCTGACCCTAGAAACAGTAACAAAGCTGTTTACTGCTTAGAATCAACGTTTTCTCGGTTTTAGCCTGTTTTAGGACAAAATGGGTAAAGGTGGTGTCTAAACACTCCAAATTCAACCCGAACTCTTATAGTTAGTCAAATGCATTAGATTGTTACATATTTTGACCCTAGAAAGAGTAACATAGCGGTTTACTGCTTCAAATCAATGTTTTCTCTCGGTTTTAGCCTGTTTTCTTGGTTTAAGCCTGTTATGGGATAAAACGGGTTTAAGTGTTGTCTAAACACTCCAAATTCATCCCGAACTCTTACAACTAGTCAAATGCATTGGATTGTCACACATTCTGACCCTAGAAACAGTAACAAAGCTGTTTACTGCTTAGAATCAACGTTTTCTCGGTTTTAGCCTGCCTCAGGACAAAATGGGTAAAAGTGGTGTCTAAACACTCCAAATTCAACCCGAACTCTTATAATTAGTCAAATGCATTGGATTGTTACAGATTTTGACCCTAGAAAGAGTAACATAGCGGTTTACTGCTTCAAATCAATGTTTTCTCTCGGTTTTAGCCTGTTTTCTCGGTCTAAGCCTCTTTTAGGATAAAACGGGTTTAAGTGTTGTCTAAACACTCCAAATTCATCCCAAACTCTTACAAGTAGTCAAATGCATTGGATTGTCACACATTCTAACCCTAGAAACAGTAACAAAGCAGTTTACTGCTTAGAATCAACGTTTTCTCGGTTTTAGCCTGTTTCAGGACAAAATGGGTAAAGGTGGTGTCTAAACACTCCAAATTCAACCCGAACTCTTATAATTAGTCAAATGCATTAGATTGTTACATATTTTGACCCTAGAAAGAGTAACATAGCGGTTTACTGCTTCAAATCAATGTTTTCTCTCGGTTTTAGCCTGTTTTCTCGGTTTAAGCCTGTTTTGGGATAAAACGGGTTTAAGTGTTGTCTAAACACTCCAAATTCATCCCGAACTCTTACAACTAGTCAAATGCATTGGATTGTCACACATTCTGACCCTAGAAACAGTAACAAAGCTGTTTACTGCTTAGAATCAACGTTTTCTCGGTTTTAGCCTGTTTCAGGACAAAATGGGTAAAGGTGGTGTCTAAACACTCCAAATTCAACCCGAACTCTTATAATTAGTCAAATGCATTAGATTGTTACATATTTTGACCCTAGAAAGAGTAACATAGCGGTTTACTGCTTCAAATCAATGTTTTCTCTCGGTTTTAGCCTGTTTTCTTGGTTTAAGCCTGTTTTGGGATAAAACGGGTTTAAGTGTTGTCTAAACACTCCAAATGTTGGGATTTATGAGACAAAGCTCACAAGAGAGGGTAGACAAACACTTGGTGAATGAATCCCCCTTTACCCACAACAAACTAACTCATTCTCAAGGGGGAGGAGAGAACATCAACTTGTGATGAACTCCCCATAAACAAGCTAGATAGAACCCAAATACTAGAGAGTAAGCGGATCCTAACTAGGAGAAGCACTAGTTTGAGACTTATCCTCTTCTAGTATCACAACACTTAGAGTTTGTGTACTTAGGAGAAGGAGGATTAAGAATCAGTAATCTAGGCTAAGTAAAGCAGTAAATAAGAAGAGTTTAGGTGGATTTGAGAAGAGAATAGGCTGCCTTAAGGGCAGCCCCTAACCGCTAATCCTAAACTCTCTACATTGTTAATATGAAACAAGAACACAAGTATAGAGAGGAAATCGGTTTCTCTTCTATTGAATAATATGTTGATATGTTACAAAATGAGAGATTACAATGCTTAATATAGGAGAACAAATGTATATGGCCGTTTGAGATAAATGAGAGGTGAGAGTGACATATAGCCGTTGGTGCACAAGTGGGTGTATGGTGAAAGGGACAGCTCCTTCCCTTGGTTGTCTCATTCTTCACCAACCAAGGTCTCACATGCTTCCTTCCTTCCCTTCTTTTCCCTTTGTGAGACATTTAACTTCTTCTTGGGCCTCTTCTTCTTATAAGGCCTTTACTTCACAATTCTTCTCACATTGCTCTTATGGCCTTTATAAGGCCTTTACTTCACAATTCTTCTCACATTGCTCTTATGGCCTTGCTGACCACTCTCATTGTTCTCACGGCCCACATGGCCTTATTGGCCACTCTTATTGTGCTCACGGCCTTACTGGCCGCTCCCACACCACTCATGGCCTTACCGGCCACACTTCTTGTACTAGCAGCCTTACCGGCCACTCTCTTCTTCCTTGTGCAGCTCGGCCTCACCGGCCTCACTCTCTCTTCTCCTTCATATATACTAATAGTACGGACGGGCCTGTACGGACGGGCCTGTACGGACGGGCCTGTACGGACGGGCCTTCTCTTCAATGTGTTCACGGCCTAACTGGCCGCTCACCGGACATGGGTCCGTTCACGGACACGGTACATGGTACCGGACACGGTACATGGTCGCTCACGGACACGGACATGGCCTTACCGGCCTTTACATGGCCTTTCCGGCCTTTCTTCTCTTCTTCCAAGGCTCGGCCTTACCGGCCTCTCCTCTCTCCTCCTTGGTACATTCTAATACTCCCCCGCACGCTTGATCGGTGGGACACCATGGGGACCAAAGATCAAGGGTGGACTAGTGTCATCTACCTCATTAAAAACCTCAACAAAGAAAACCTCTTGGGATAAAACTTTGTTAAGGGAAAAAGAGTATAGACTCCACTATCCATGATGTCCCTTGACCTTGGTTTGCAAAGAACTAGCTCCCTTCTCTTCATGATTTGAACCGCTCCTACTCCTTAGCCCACCTTGCCGTTAGCACATTCCTTATGATCTCCATCCTTGCGCCTTTAGAATTTCTTTGAGGCTCTCATAGTCTCCTTTACCCCTTAAACAAGTGATAAAGAAGAAAAGAATAAGTGTTTGCTATGAGGAATATCAAAGAAAATTTCTAAAAGTGTGACAATTTAAGAGAACATATTAAAGACTAAAGACTAGTAATGAAGCTAAGGTAATGAATTTGTGAATTAAAATAGAGAAGAGTTTAGAGCACAGCCTTTATGGTGTTTTGATGGATAGGAGGGAGAGAGTTGATCACTGTTGCGGTTTGGAATTCCTCCTTGAGACCGCTCCTCTAACCATGGTTTTAAACCCGGTCAGTTTTATTTGTCAGACTGATACATGCCCACTGAATCGGACATAACTTTCGAACGGCTGCTCGGATTGGTATGATTCCACTTCCACTGGCAAGATGACTCTGTGGTCTCGAACTTTAATGAAGAACGCGGAAGCCGAATCGCAGTGGAAGGGTTTCGTCCGAGTCGATCTTTGAGACGCTTCGGCTGAGCTTTAAGTAAAGACTTTTGCTTGTGGCCGAGCAGAATCTGTGAGGTACGGTCTGAAGTCACTTGATCTCCCCCGTAACCTTTACTTGATGATGGGCTGAAACCTCATCACCTCAGTTGAAGCCTTGTGCATCACCGTTCTTGTGCACATCCAATCAACAGTTGAAACCTTGTGCATCACCTTTCCTAAAGACCATTGTGCACATCCGATCAACAACTTGGCACTAACACACATGCTCTTGGACTGATTCATCACCTTCCACCAGCCTAACAAAGACTTGGTGGCCCTTGGTTCTAACTCCAGGCATTGTGCTGCGCTCTTACATGGCTATCTTGTAGCCTTCAACCTCGCCACTTCTTCTCCTTGAGATAGTGAGCGAGCTCCACACAATCTTCAATGCTGAAACTGAAACCAAAAATCAATGGAACAGATTCTAAACAAGAGATTGTTAGAGATTAGAGTATAGAGAATAATACTGAAATTAAATAGAGAATTTAGAGAATTAATAAGAGTATATATGGAGAATAGAAAGTGAGAGTATAAGGGAGAGTATTGGCGGTAGTATAAGATGAATGGAGAGTAGAATAGAGAATCTGCTCAAGAATTCTTATGGACAGAGTTTAACTCTGTTTTCTTGAGTTGAAAGAAGCTTTGACAGCCAAGAACATCCAAGAAGACAATCTCTTTTGGTGCTTTAATGGCTGAAACACAATGGACCTTATGGAAAATTAGTTTCTCCAAAGGTTTAACAACAAAACTCCTTGTAGAATCACTTAAACAAGTGTTCTTCAAGAGATTAAGGCTTTAGATCCACGAAGATAACATATAGAAGATGTTTTTCGTGGTCCCAAGCAAAGAAGAAACAACAAAAGCCTTTGGAACAACCTATTGTCCAACGGTTAAAAGAATGCATCTTTGAACAGCTTTAGTCTAGTTGACCAAGCGGACATGAGATGCGAAAATTAAGATCTCTCTCTTCTTCAAGCTTGAATCTGGACACACCATAGGGCCAGAAACAAAGCTTTCTCAACATTGAGAAGAAGAAGTAGCGATTTAGTAATTAAGCCTTTAAAGGAAATTTAACAAAAGCAAAATTAAACCTTTAGAGGAAAATTAACTAAATCCTAAGAGAGCTAAATCCTAAGAATTTCGTGGCTCATACAAGCACACAAGAACCGTGAATCCTCACCATGAACAACACAATTTGCTCAATGGTTCATCACTTCCCACACATCCCAAAATAAACAAAGCTATTACCAAATCGGTAAAGCTTAAGGATGGGGCTTGTAAAATCGATTTCTTTCCACACACTTGGTCTACAAATTCTAACAAGACAAGAGACCAAGCTTACTCAACAATGAGCTGCTAGAGAATCGATTTAATCAACAAAAGCAAAATTAAAGCTTTAAAGAAACTAAGCTAAGCGATTTAACACCTAAGCAAAGTCTAAAACTTTAACTAAGCTAACTCCTAAGAAAACGACTTTGAGAATGAGTTTAAATCACCAAGAACAGAACCTGCTCTGATACCATGTTGGGATTTATGAGACAAAGCTCACAAGAGAGGGTAGACAAACACTTGGTGAATGAATCCCCCTTTACCCACAACAAACTAACTCATTCTCAAGGGGGAGGAGAGAACATCAACTTGTGATGAACTCCCCATAAACAAGCTAGATAGAACCCAAATACTAGAGAGTAAGCGGATCCTAACTAGGAGAAGCACTAGTTTGAGACTTATCCTCTTCTAGTATCACAACACTTAGAGTTTGTGTACTTAGGAGAAGGAGGATTAAGAATCAGTAATCTAGGCTAAGTAAAGCAGTAAATAAGAAGAGTTTAGGTGGATTTGAGAAGAGAATAGGCTGCCTTAAGGGCAGCCCCTAACCGCTAATCCTAAACTCTCTACATTGTTAATATGAAACAAGAACACAAGTATAGAGAGGAAATCGGTTTCTCTTCTATTGAATAATATGTTGATATGTTACAAAATGAGAGATTACAATGCTTAATATAGGAGAACAAATGTATATGGCCGTTTGAGATAAATGAGAGGTGAGAGTGACATATAGCCGTTGGTGCACAAGTGGGTGTATGGTGAAAGGGACAGCTCCTTCCCTTGGTTGTCTCATTCTTCACCAACCAAGGTCTCACATGCTTCCTTCCTTCCCTTCTTTTCCCTTTGTGAGACATTTAACTTCTTCTTGGGCCTCTTCTTCTTATAAGGCCTTTACTTCACAATTCTTCTCACATTGCTCTTATGGCCTTTATAAGGCCTTTACTTCACAATTCTTCTCACATTGCTCTTATGGCCTTGCTGACCACTCTCATTGTTCTCACGGCCCACATGGCCTTATTGGCCACTCTTATTGTGCTCACGGCCTTACTGGCCGCTCCCACACCACTCATGGCCTTACCGGCCACACTTCTTGTACTAGCAGCCTTACCGGCCACTCTCTTCTTCCTTGTGCAGCTCGGCCTCACCGGCCTCACTCTCTCTTCTCCTTCATATATACTAATAGTACGGACGGGCCTGTACGGACGGGCCTGTACGGACGGGCCTGTACGGACGGGCCTTCTCTTCAATGTGTTCACGGCCTAACTGGCCGCTCACCGGACATGGGTCCGTTCACGGACACGGTACATGGTACCGGACACGGTACATGGTCGCTCACGGACACGGACATGGCCTTACCGGCCTTTACATGGCCTTTCCGGCCTTTCTTCTCTTCTTCCAAGGCTCGGCCTTACCGGCCTCTCCTCTCTCCTCCTTGGTACATTCTAATACCAAATTCATCCCGAACTCTTACAACTAGTCAAATGCATTGGATTGTCACACATTCTGACCCTAGAAACAGTAACAAAGCTGTTTACTGCTTAGAATCAACGTTTTCTCGGTTTTAGCCTGCTTCAGGACAAAATGGGTAAACGTGGTGTCTAAACACTCCAAATTCAACCCGAACTCTTATAATTAGTCAAATGCATTGGATTGTTACAGATTTTCACCCTAGAAAGAGTAACATAGCGGTTTACTGCTTCAAATCAATGTTTTCTCTCGGTTTTAGCCTGTTTTCTCGGTCTAAGCCTCTTTTAGGATAAAACGGGTTTAAGTGTTTTCTAAACACTCCAAATTCATCCCAAACTCTTACAACTAGTCAAATGCATTGGATTGTCACACATTCTGACCCTAGAAACAGTAACAAAGCAGTTTACTGCTTAGAATCAACGTTTTCTCGGTTTTAGCCTGCTTCAGGACAAAATGGGTAAAGGTGGTGTCTAAACACTCCAAATTCAACCCGAACTCTTATAATTAGTCAAATGCATTAGATTGTTACATATTTTGACCCTAGAAAGAGTAACATAGCGGTTTACTGCTTCAAATCAATGTTTTCTCTCGGTTTTAGCCTGTTTTCTTCGTTTAAGCCTGTTTTGGGATAAAACGGGTTTAAGTGTTGTCTAAACACTCCAAATTCATCCCGAACTCTTACAACTAGTCAAATGCATTGGATTGTCACACATTCTGACCCTAGAAACAGTAACAAAGCTGTTTACTGCTTAGAATCAACGTTTTCTCGGTTTTAGCCTGTTTCAGGACAAAACGGGTAAAGGTGGTGTCTAAACACTCCAAATTCAACCCGAACTCTTATAATTAGTCAAATGCATTAGATTGTTACATATTTTGACCCTAGAAAGAGTAACATAGCGGTTTACTGCTTCAAATCAATGTTTTCTCTCGGTTTTAGCCTGTTTTCTTGGTTTAAGCCTATTTTGGGATAAAACGGGTTTAAGTGTTGTCTAAACACTCCAAATTCAACCCGAACTCTTATAATTAGTCAAATGCATTGGATTGTCACACATTCGGACCCTAGAAACAGTAACAAAGCTGTTTACTGCTTAGAATCAACGTTTTCTTGGTTTTAGCCTGTTTCAGGACAAAATGGGTAAAAGTGGTATCTAAACACTCCAAATTCAACCCGAACTCTTATAATTAGTCAAATGCATTAGATTGTTACATATTTTGACCCTAGAAAGAGTAACATAGCGGTTTACTGCTTCAAATCAATGTTTTCTCTCGGTTTTAGCCTGTTTTCTTGGTTTAAGCCTGTTTTGGGATAAAACGGGTTTAAGTGTTGTCTAAACACTCCAAATTCATCCCGAACTCTTACAACTAGTCAAATGCATTGGATTGTCACACATTCTGACCCTAGAAACAGTAACAAAGCTGTTTACTGCTTAGAATCAACGTTTTCTCGGTTTTAGCCTGCTTCAGGACAAAATGGGTAAACGTGGTGTCTAAACACTCCAAATTCAACCCGAACTCTTATAATTAGTCAAATGCATTGGATTGTTACAGATTTTCACCCTAGAAAGAGTAACATAGCGGTTTACTGCTTCAAATCAATGTTTTCTCTCGGTTTTAGCCTGTTTTCTCGGTCTAAGCCTCTTTTAGGATAAAACGGGTTTAAGTGTTGTCTAAACACTCCAAATTCATCCCAAACTCTTACAACTAGTCAAATGCATTGGATTGTCACACATTCTGACCCTAGAAACAGTAACAAAGCAGTTTACTGCTTAGAATCAACGTTTTCTCGGTTTTAGCCTATTTCAGGACAAAATGGGTAAAGGTGGTGTCTAAACACTCCAAATTCAACCCGAACTCTTATAATTAGTCAAATGCATTAGATTGTTACATATTTTGACCCTAGAAAGAGTAACATAGCGGTTTACTGCTTCAAATCAATGTTTTCTCTCGGTTTTAGCCTGTTTTCTTGGTTTAAGCCTGTTTTGGGATAAAACGGGTTTAAGTGTTGTCTAAACACTCCAAATTCATCCCGAACTCTTACAACTAGTCAAATGCATTGGATTGTCACACATTCTGACCCTAGAAACAGTAACAAAGCTGTTTACTGCTTAGAATCAACGTTTTCTCGGTTTTAGCCTGTTTCAGGACAAAACGGGTAAAGGTGGTGTCTAAACACTCCAAATTCAACCCGAACTCTTATAATTAGTCAAATGCATTAGATTGTTACATATTTTGACCCTAGAAAGAGTAACATAGCGGTTTACTGCTTCAAATCAATGTTTTCTCTCGGTTTTAGCCTGTTTTCTTGGTTTAAGCCTATTTTGGGATAAAACGGGTTTAAGTGTTGTCTAAACACTCCAAATTCAACCCGAACTCTTATAATTAGTCAAATGCATTGGATTGTCACACATTCGGACCCTAGAAACAGTAACAAAGCTGTTTACTGCTTAGAATCAACGTTTTCTTGGTTTTAGCCTGTTTCAGGACAAAATGGGTAAAAGTGGTATCTAAACACTCCAAATTCAACCCGAACTCTTATAATTAGTCAAATGCATTAGATTGTTACATATTTTGACCCTAGAAAGAGTAACATAGCGGTTTACTGCTTCAAATCAATGTTTTCTCTCGGTTTTAGCCTGTTTTCTTGGTTTAAGCCTGTTTTGGGATAAAACGGGTTTAAGTGTTGTCTAAACACTCCAAATTCATCCCGAACTCTTACAACTAGTCAAATGCATTGGATTGTCACACATTCTGACCCTAGAAACAGTAACAAAGCTGTTTACTGCTTAGAATCAACGTTTTCTCGGTTTTAGCCTGTTTCAGGACAAAACGGGTAAAGGTGGTGTCTAAACACTCCAAATTCAACCCGAACTCTTATAATTAGTCAAATGCATTAGATTGTTACATATTTTGACCCTAGAAAGAGTAACATAGCGGTTTACTGCTTCAAATCAATGTTTTCTCTCGGTTTTAGCCTGTTTTCTTGGTTTAAGCCTGTTTTGGGATAAAACGGGTTTAAGTGTTGTCTAAACACTCCAAATTCATCCCGAACTCTTACAACTAGTCAAATGCATTGGATTGTCACACATTCTGACCCTAGAAACAGTAACAAAGCTGTTTACTGCTTAGAATCAACGTTTTCTCGGTTTTAGCCTGCTTCAGGACAAAATGGGTAAACGTGGTGTCTAAACACTCCAAATTCAACCCGAACTCTTATAATTAGTCAAATGCATTGGATTGTTACAGATTTTCACCCTAGAAAGAGTAACATAGCGGTTTACTGCTTCAAATCAATGTTTTCTCTCGGTTTTAGCCTGTTTTCTCGGTCTAAGCCTCTTTTAGGATAAAACGGGTTTAAGTGTTGTCTAAACACTCCAAATTCATCCCAAACTCTTACAACTAGTCAAATGCATTGGATTGTCACACATTCTGACCCTAGAAACAGTAACAAAGCTGTTTACTGCTTAGAATCAACGTTTTCTCGGTTTTAGCCTGCTTCAGGACAAAATGGGTAAAAGTGGTGTCTAAACACTCCAAATTCAACCCGAACTCTTACAACTAGTCAAATGCATTGGATTGTTACAGATTTTGACCCTAGAAAGAGTAACATAGCGGTTTACTGCTTCAAATCAATGTTTTCTCTCGGTTTTAGCCTGTTTTCTCGGTCTAAGCCTCTTTTAGGATAAAACGGGTTTAAGTGTTGTCTAAACACTCCAAATTCATCCCGAACTCTTACAACTAGTCAAATGCATTGGATTGTCACACATTCTGACCCTAGAAACAGTAACAAAGCTGTTTACTGCTTAGAATCAACGTTTTCTTGGTTTTAGCCTGTTTTAGGACAAAATGGGTAAAAGTGGTGTCTAAACACTCCAAATTCAACCCGAACTCTTATAATTAGTCAAATGCATTGGATTGTTACAGATTTTCACCCTAGAAAGAGTAACATAGCGGTTTACTGCTTCAAATCAATGTTTTCTCTCGGTTTTAGCCTGTTTTCTCGGTCTAAGCCTCTTTTGGGATAAAACGGGTTTAAGTGTTGTCTAAACACTCCAAATTCATCCCGAACTCTTACAACTAGTCAAATGCATTGGATTGTCACACATTCTGACCCTAGAAACAGTAACAAAGCTGTTTACTGCTTAGAATCAACGTTTTCTCGGTTTTAGCCTGCTTCAGGACAAAATGGGTAAAAGTGGTGTCTAAACACTCCAAATTCAACCCGAACTCTTATAATTAGTCAAATGCATTGGATTGTTACAGATTTTGACCCTAGAAAGAGTAACATAGCGGTGTAGTGCTTCAAATCAATGTTTTCTCTCGGTTTTAGCCTGTTTTCTCGGTCTAAGCCTCTTTTAGAATAAAACGGGTTTAAGTGTTGTCTAAACACTCCAAATGTAAGTTTGAGAGTAGAGTAATCAAGAGATTATGGAAGAGAGTATGAAAGAGAGTGAAATCGTGTAAGGAGTGAGGAGAGTGAACGATTGAGAGAGAGAGTGTTGGAGAAAGAGAATAAACTCTTTTCTTGCCTCTATTAGTATGATACTTACAAACTATTTAAAGACATATACAAATAGGATATTCTCTTAGGATCCTATGCACACTAATATGAGGAGAAAGCGACATCTCCTTATTCTAACATGTGATCTCCTCTTCTCTCTTGCAACTTGCTCCAACGGCTACAAAGGAAGGATCGAGATGAATGGCGACCGTTGGAGGATCTCTTTGGTGGATTGGGCTCATGAAGACTTCTATTTGAGGATGGCCCGTTGGTTGGTCGTACGGACGTCCGTACGGTCGTATGGACGTCCGTACGGTCGTACGGACAAGTGTGTGTGCCGGTTCATACTCCCCCTCAAGCTTGACTTGGGGAACTAGTCAAGCTTGACAACATAGGCACCCACCTCATTAAAAACCTTAGTATAGAAAAACCTCTTGGGAAAACTATACTTAAGGGAAAAAGAGTGTAGGCGCCAAAACAAAGCAAGTCATGGCCGAGTGAGGTTTAGGAGGCCAAGCTTAGGATGGATGTATTCACACACTTGGGGGCTCGCAGCTTTAGTCAGGACGTCTGCAAGTTGTTCTTTGCTTTCGGTATGGCAAGGTAAGACAACTCCAAGCTTGATTTGTTCTCGGACCTTATGGCAATCCACTTCAATGTGCTTGGTCCGCTCATGGAACACTGAATTGGTTGCTATATGAATGGCTGCTTCGTTATCACAGTGCATGGTGATCGGCTTTGTTGATTCTATTCCAAGATCCTTGAGTAACATCTTCAGCCACATTAGCTCCGTCGTTAGCTTCCTCATAGCTCTATACTCGGATTCGGCACTTGAGAGTGAGACGACCTTTTGCTTCTTGCTCTTCCATGTGACCAGGTTCCCTCCAAGGAACGTGCAATAGCCTGTGGTTGAGCGTCGGTCCCCACGATCTCCGGCATAGTCAGCGTCGCAGTAGCCTACCAACTCGGTGCTCTTGTTGCGTCCCATCCATATGCCTTGGCCGGGTGAGCCCTTGATGTACTTGAGGATCCGTGTCAGCATGTTCCAATGGTGCACGGTGGGGTTCTTCATATGCTGGCTTACCTGGTTCACGGCAAAGCAAATGTCAGGCCGTGTGATAGTTAAATAAATGAGCTTACCGACTAGCCGCCGGTAGAGGCTACCGTCCTCGAATGGAGCGGTGTCAAGCTCCCCCTGTCCTCCATCCTTGTAATTCTCTTCTAGGGGCGTTGTTACTGCCTTAGCTCCTAGTTTTCCTGTTTCACTCAATAAGTCTAGTGCATACTTTCTTTGAGATAACAATAACCCTTCATTTGATCTATAAACTTCTATCCCAAGAAAGTATTTCAACTCTCCAAGATCTTTAATATCAAAAACTGATTTCAAGAATGTTTTAGAGTCTTGAATACCTACCGAGTCACTTCCAGTGATGATGATATCATCAACATACACTAGAATGACTACTATACCTTTGGCGCTTGGTAAGGTGAACAAGGTGTGGTCAGCTTCGGATTTGCGAAAGCCTTTGTCAAGAAGTGTGGTGCTAAGCTTGTGATACCAAGCCCTTGGTGACTGCTTCAAGCCATAGATAGCTTTGTTGAGTTTCAAGACCTTTCCCGGACCAATAGTATCCTCCAAACCCGGTGGTGGTCGCATATACACTTCATCCTCCAGTTCTCCTTGCAAGAAGGCGTTCTTCACGTCCATTTGCCAAAGTTCCCAGTCGAGGTTGGTGGCGAGAGAGAGTACAACTCGAACCGTGTGAAGCTTAGCCACCGGAGCAAACGTATCAAGATAGTCCTCCCCATACGTTTGCGTGAAACCTCGTGCGACTAGGCGGGCTTTGTGGCGTTCAATCTCCCCATTGCTCTTATATTTGATTGTGAAGATATACCGAGAGGTGACAGCCTTCTTGCCCTTGGGTAAGTCAGCCTCGTCCCATGTATGATTTTGCACCATGGCCGTATTCTCGGCATCCACTGCATCTCTCCATACTTTGTGCTGCTTAGCCTCATCATAGGTCTTGGGGATCCAATCCTCATCAATATGGCCAAGAAACACTTGATGCTCTATCGGAAAATGAGCCAAGGTGCACACGGCCTGAATCGGATGAGCAACGGCCATGTTGTTGTAGTACACACGGGTGTTCTTCCAATGACTAGGAGGATACTTGATACGTTGGCTGCACCGAAGAGGAACTATAGCCCCAGCTTCGGAGTTGGCTCGTCCTGGAGTAATGATCTCCTCAAGCTGTTCAGCCGTCCCCTCGGTTGTTTCGGCCGTGTTGTCCGCGAGTGACTCGGGTGCTTCCTCATGCTGCTCAGTATGGTCATCGGCATGTGTAGCAGGCTCAGGCTCAGTAGATGGCTCAGGTTGTTCTGGTGATGCTGGTCTGGCTGACTCAGTAGTGATCCGATCGTTTTCAAGACCTAGTCGCTCAAGGATTACTCGGAGGTTGCGCGTCCGATCAGATGGTGAATCAGATAGGTTACGGAGCTCATCCCAATTCTTCTCATCGTAAAAGCCTTGTGTCTCCATGAACTTGACATCACGAGATACTAGAACCCTCCTTGTTGTAGGGTCATAGCACTTATACCCCTTTTGTGTGGTAGAGTAGCCAAGAAACATAGCCTTTGTACTCTTTGCATCAAGCTTGTCTCTTAGCTCACCTGGTCGCAACACATAGCACACACAACCAAACACTCGTAAGTGATCAAATGTAGGTTTGTCATTCGTTAATACCTCAAATGGAGACACATCCTTTAGGATCTTTGTTGGTGTGCGGTTAATAAGATAACAAGCGGCTAGCACAGCATCTCCCCAAAACCTCTTTGGAACCCTTGTGTGAAACATCATAGACCTTGCTACTTCCATGAGATGCCTATTCTTTCTCTCAGCCACTCCATTTTGTTGTGGTGTGTAAGGACAGCTAGTTTGATGAAGAATTCCATGTTTGGCTAGATATTGTTTAAAGGCATGGCTTGTGTACTCTCCACCATTATCTGATCTCAAAATTTTAATCTTGGCATGAAAGTGGTTAGTGACATAATTTTGAAAATTAGTAAAGGCCTCAAGGACTCTATCCTTAGAGGGAAGCAAAGTTATCCAAGTATATTTTGATTTTTCATCAATAAAAGTCACAAAATACTTTTGATTATCTCTAGATAAGCAAGGAGATGTCCAAACATCAGAATGAATTAAATCAAAACATTTTTCATAAATAGTAATAGATTTAGGGAAAACAGCCTTGCAATGTTTACCAAGAATACAAGCCTCACACTCATCATTTTGAAAAGAAACATTAGGAAATATTAAGGATAAAGCTCTTGTGTGAGGGTGTCCTAGCCTAGCATGTAAAATAGAATCACTAGGTTTCATAATAACCGAATTAAAACAAGATGCATTAGAAGATAAGTTCAAGTCCTCAAGCACATAGAGGTCATCCTTGGATCCTCCTTGACCAAGAACCTTACTTGTCTCAATATCCTGAAAATGAACATTGTTAGGACCAAATATAGCATAACAATTTAAATCAGTAGTGGCTCTCTTAACTGATAGCAAGTTAGAAGTAAAGTTTGGCATATAAAATGCCTTAGTCTCCTTATCAAATAGTTTCAAGTTTCCTATGCCTTTAACTGGTACTTTCTCACCATTTGCTATTATTACATTACCATTAGCAGGTTTAATATCACTAATTAGCCTAGAATCACTAATCATGTGATGGGATGCACCAGAATCAACTATGAGGGGTTTAATTTTGTTTGAGGCAAGAAACGCCTTACCGGTGGCCTCTTTGATGGCTTTGATGAGCGCATCAAGGTCGGACCGCCTTACCAGCTCGGACGATGCTGCAGCAAGAGCAGTTCCACTGGTCACTTGTTGAGGCTGCTCAGAGATTGACTCCCCCATGGCTACTGCTTGATGAGCTCTCGGTGGTCCTCCGCGGTTTGGTCGTCCACCTCGGATGGTACCCGGCGGTGGTGCTAGATGAGGGTGTAGAATCCAGCAGCGGCTCTTGAAGTGACCAAGCTTCTTACAATGCTCACAAAATGGCGGGTTGTTCTTGTCCTCCGGCTTGTAGTAGCCCTTGTTTGCTGATGCCGTCTCAGCTTTGTTAGCGGTCACAAGTTCTCCCTTGCCGCCAAACAATCCCATGGAGCCATGCTCCTTTTGAATTTGGTTACAGACATCATCAAGGCTAGGGAGCTTGTCCGACCGTAGAATATGCTTGATAAGGTCATTGTAGGAGGGGTTCAAGGTCAAGAGAAGGCCGAACACCTTATCTTGTTCACGCCTCTCATTCAGAATGGCCGGATCTATAGTCGCCGGCCGGAGCATCTCTAGTTCAGCCCAAAGGGACCTAAACTTCCCAAAGTGCTTGGTGAACTCCATGTCTTCTTGGTTGAGGTTGTTGATGGCCCTCTTAATCTCAAAAATTCGGTTTACATTTGTAACATTCCCAAAAACATTCTTGAGAGTGTCCCACAAGTCTTTTGCTGTCTCGCAATAAGAGTAAGCTTCAAGTATAGGTGCATCTAGGGAGTTTTGAATGATAGCTAGGACTCCCTGATCTTCTTGAAACCACTTGTTCTTCTCATCGACAAGATCCTTGCCGTCTTTGGTGGTCTCGCCACTAGGAGCTTCGCTTGTCTCAACATGGGACCAAAGTCCTCGGCCGCATAGGGCTGTCTTTGTGGTTCTAGCCCACAGTGAGTAATTCTCTCCCTTGAGAGTAACTGGAACAATGAGAGTTTTGGTAGTTTCCATGGAAAAGGATGAAGAGACCGTTGGTTAAAGCTATTGTCCAACGGTTAAAGAAAGAAGATTCAAGAACAAGAAATTTCAAGAACAAGAAAGAGAATGCGGAAGGGAGTGATGGAGATTTGAGGCAAGAACAGAATCAAATCTGCTCTGATACCATGTAAGTTTGAGAGTAGAGTAATCAAGAGATTATGGAAGAGAGTATGAAAGAGAGTGAAATCGTGTAAGGAGTGAGGAGAGTGAACGATTGAGAGAGAGAGTGTTGGAGAAAGAGAATAAACTCTTTTCTTGCCTCTATTAGTATGATACTTACAAACTATTTAAAGACATATACAAATAGGATATTCTCTTAGGATCCTATGCACACTAATATGAGGAGAAAGCGACATCTCCTTATTCTAACATGTGATCTCCTCTTCTCTCTTGCAACTTGCTCCAACGGCTACAAAGGAAGGATCGAGATGAATGGCGACCGTTGGAGGATCTCTTTGGTGGATTGGGCTCATGAAGACTTCTATTTGAGGATGGCCCGTTGGTTGGTCGTACGGACGTCCGTACGGTCGTACGGACAAGTGTGTGTGCCGGTTCATACCAAATTCATCCCAAACTCTTACAAGTAGTCAAATGCATTGGATTGTCACACATTCTGACCCTAGAAACAGTAACAAAGCAGTTTACTGCTTAGAATCAACGTTTTCTCGGTTTTAGCCTGTTTTAGGACAAAATGGGTAAAGGTGGTGTCTAAACACTCCAAATTCATCCCGAACTCTTATAATTAGTCAAATGCATTAGATTGTTACATATTTTGACCCTAGAAAGAGTAACATAGCGGTTTACTGCTTCAAATCAATGTTTTCTCTCGGTTTTAGCCTGTTTTCTCGGTTTAAGCCTGTTTTGGGATAAAACGGGTTTAAGTGTTGTCTAAACACTCCAAATTCATCCCGAACTCTTACAACTAGTCAAATGCATTGGATTGTCACACATTCTGACCCTAGAAACAGTAACAAAGCTGTTTACTGCTTAGAATCAACGTTTTCTCGGTTTTAGCCTGTTTCAGGACAAAATGGGTAAAGGTGGTGTCTAAACACTCCAAATTCAACCCGAACTCTTATAATTAGTCAAATGCATTAGATTGTTACATATTTTGACCCTAGAAAGAGTAACATAGCGGTTTACTGCTTCAAATCAATGTTTTCTCTCGGTTTTAGCCTGTTTTCTTGGTTTAAGCCTGTTATGGGATAAAACGGGTTTAAGTGTTGTCTAAACACTCCAAATTCATCCCGAACTCTTACAACTAGTCAAATGCATTGGATTGTCACACATTCTGACCCTAGAAACAGTAACAAAGCTGTTTACTGCTTAGAATCAACGTTTTCTCGGTTTTAGCCTGTTTTAGGACAAAATGGGTAAAGGTGGTGTCTAAACACTCCAAATTCATCCCGAACTCTTATAATTAGTCAAATGCATTAGATTGTTACATATTTTGACCCTAGAAAGAGTAACATAGCGGTTTACTGCTTCAAATCAATGTTTTCTCTCGGTTTTAGCCTGTTTTCTTGGTTTAAGCCTGTTATGGGATAAAACGGGTTTAAGTGTTGTCTAAACACTCCAAATTCATCCCGAACTCTTACAACTAGTCAAATGCATTGGATTGTCACACATTCTGACCCTAGAAACAGTAACAAAGCTGTTTACTGCTTAGAATAAACGTTTTCTCGGTTTTAGCCTGCTTCAGGACAAAATGGGTAAAAGTGGTGTCTAAACACTCCAAATTCAACCCGAACTCTTACAACTAGTCAAATGCATTGGATTGTTACAGATTTTGACCCTAGAAAGAGTAACATAGCGGTTTACTGCTTCAAATCAATGTTTTCTCTCGGTTTTAGCCTGTTTTCTCGGTCTAAGCCTCTTTTAGGATAAAACGGGTTTAAGTGTTGTCTAAACACTCCAAATTCATCCCGAACTCTTACAACTAGTCAAATGCATTGGATTGTCACACATTCTGACCCTAGAAACAGTAACAAAGCTGTTTACTGCTTAGAATCAACGTTTTCTTGGTTTTAGCCTGTTTTAGGACAAAATGGGTAAAAGTGGTGTCTAAACACTCCAAATTCAACCCGAACTCTTATAATTAGTCAAATGCATTGGATTGTTACAGATTTTGACCCTAGAAAGAGTAACATAGCGGTTTACTGCTTCAAATCAATGTTTTCTCTCGGTTTTAGCCTGTTTTCTCGGTCTAAGCCTCTTTTGGGATAAAACGGGTTTAAGTGTTGTCTAAACACTCCAAATTCATCCCGAACTCTTACAACTAGTCAAATGCATTGGATTGTCACACATTCTGACCCTAGAAACAGTAACAAAGCTGTTTACTGCTTAGAATCAACGTTTTCTCGGTTTTAGCCTGCTTCAGGACAAAATGGGTAAAAGTGGTGTCTAAACACTCCAAATTCAACCCGAACTCTTATAATTAGTCAAATGCATTGGATTGTTACAGATTTTGACCCTAGAAAGAGTAACATAGCGGTTTAGTGCTTCAAATCAATGTTTTCTCTCGGTTTTAGCCTGTTTTCTCGGTCTAAGCCTCTTTTAGAATAAAACGGGTTTAAGTGTTGTCTAAACACTCCAAATTCATCCCAAACTCTTACAAGTAGTCAAATGCATTGGATTGTCACACATTCTGACCCTAGAAACAGTAACAAAGCAGTTTACTGCTTAGAATCAACGTTTTCTCGGTTTTAGCCTGTTTTAGGACAAAATGGGTAAAGGTGGTGTCTAAACACTCCAAATTCATCCCGAACTCTTATAATTAGTCAAATGCATTAGATTGTTACATATTTTGACCCTAGAAAGAGTAACATAGCGGTTTACTGCTTCAAATCAATGTTTTCTCTCGGTTTTAGCCTGTTTTCTCGGTTTAAGCCTGTTTTGGGATAAAACGGGTTTAAGTGTTGTCTAAACACTCCAAATTCATCCCGAACTCTTACAACTAGTCAAATGCATTGGATTGTCACACATTCTGACCCTAGAAACAGTAACAAAGCTGTTTACTGCTTAGAATCAACGTTTTCTCGGTTTTAGCCTGTTTCAGGACAAAATGGGTAAAGGTGGTGTCTAAACACTCCAAATTCAACCCGAACTCTTATAATTAGTCAAATGCATTAGATTGTTACATATTTTGACCCTAGAAAGAGTAACATAGCGGTTTACTGCTTCAAATCAATGTTTTCTCTCGGTTTTAGCCTGTTTTCTTGGTTTAAGCCTGTTATGGGATAAAACGGGTTTAAGTGTTGTCTAAACACTCCAAATTCATCCCGAACTCTTACAACTAGTCAAATGCATTGGATTGTCACACATTCTGACCCTAGAAACAGTAACAAAGCTGTTTACTGCTTAGAATCAACGTTTTCTCGGTTTTAGCCTGCTTCAGGACAAAATGGGTAAACGTGGTGTCTAAACACTCCAAATTCAACCCGAACTCTTATAATTAGTCAAATGCATTGGATTGTTACAGATTTTGACCCTAGAAAGAGTAACATAGCGGTTTACTGCTTCAAATCAATGTTTTCTCTCGGTTTTAGCCTGTTTTCTCGGTCTAAGCCTCTTTTAGGATAAAACGGGTTTAAGTGTTGTCTAAACACTCCAAATTCATCCCAAACTCTTACAACTAGTCAAATGCATTGGATTGTCACACATTCTGACCCTAGAAACAGTAACAAAGCAGTTTACTGCTTAGAATCAACGTTTTCTCGGTTTTAGCCTGTTTCAGGACAAAATGGGTAAAGGTGGTGTCTAAACACTCCAAATTCAACCCGAACACTTATAATTAGTCAAATGCATTAGATTGTTACATATTTTGACCCTAGAAAGAGTAACATAGCGGTTTACTGCTTCAAATCAATGTTTTCTCTCGGTTTTAGCCTGTTGTCTCGGTTTAAGCCTGTTTTGGGATAAAACGGGTTTAAGTGTTGTCTAAACACTCCAAATTCATCCCGAACTCTTACAACTAGTCAAATGCATTGGATTGTCACACATTCTGACCCTAGAAACAGTAACAAAGCTGTTTACTGCTTAGAATCAACGTTTTCTCGGTTTTAGCCTGTTTCAGGACAAAATGGGTAAAGGTGGTGTCTAAACACTCCAAATTCAACCCGAACTCTTATAATTAGTCAAATGCATTAGATTGTTACATATTTTGACCCTAGAAAGAGTAACATAGCGGTTTACTGCTTCAAATCAATGTTTTCTCTCGGTTTTAGCCTGTTTTCTTGGTTTAAGCCTGTTTTGGGATAAAACGGGTTTAAGTGTTGTCTAAACACTCCAAATTCATCCCGAACTCTTACAACTAGTCAAATGCATTGGATTGTCACACATTCTGACCCTAGAAACAGTAACAAAGCTGTTTACTGCTTAGAATCAACGTTTTCTCGGTTTTAGCCTGCTTTAGGACAAAATGGGTAAACGTGGTGTCTAAACACTCCAAATTCAACCCGAACTCTTATAATTAGTCAAATGCATTGGATTGTTACAGATTTTCACCCTAGAAAGAGTAACATAGCGGTTTACTGCTTCAAATCAATGTTTTCTCTCGGTTTTAGCCTGTTTTCTCGGTCTAAGCCTCTTTTAGGATAAAACGGGTTTAAGTGTTGTCTAAACACTCCAAATTCATCCCAAACTCTTACAACTAGTCAAATGCATTGGATTGTCACACATTCTGACCCTAGAAACAGTAACAAAGCAGTTTACTGCTTAGAATCAACGTTTTCTCGGTTTTAGCCTGTTTCAGGACAAAACGGGTAAAGGTGGTGTCTAAACACTCCAAATTCAACCCGAACTCTTAGAATTAGTCAAATGCATTAGATTGCTACATATTTTGACCCTAGAAAGAGTAACATAGCGGTTTACTGCTTCAAATCAATGTTTTCTCTCGGTTTTAGCCTGTTTTCTCGGTCTAAGCCTCTTTTAGGAGAAAACGGGTTTAAGTGTTGTCTAAACACTCCAAATTTATCCCGAACTCTTACAACTAGTCAAATGCATTGGATTGTCACACATTCTGACCCTAGAAACAGTAACAAAGCTGTTTGCTGCTTAGAATCAACGTTTTCTCGGTTTTAGCCTGCTTCAGGACAAAATGGGTAAAAGTGGTGTCTAAACACTCCAAATTCAACCCGAACTCTTATAATTAGTCAAATGCATTGGATTGTCACACATTCGGATCCTAGAAACAGTAACAAAGCTGTTTACTGCTTAGAATCAACGTTTTCTTGGTTTTAGCCAATTTCAGGACAAAATGGGTAAAAGTGGTATCTAAACACTCCAAATTCAACCCGAACTCTTACAATTAGTCAAATGCATTGGATTGTTACATATTTTGACCCTAGAAAGAGTAACATAGCGGTTTACTGCTTCAAATCAATGTTTTCTCTCGGTTTTAGCCTGTTTTCTTGGTTTAAGCCTGTTTTGGGATAAAACGGGTTTAAGTGTTGTCTAAACACTCCAAATTCATCCCGAACTCTTACAACTAGTCAAATGCATTGGATTGTCACACATTCTGACCCTAGAAACAGTAACAAAGCTGTTTACTGCTTAGAATCAACGTTTTCTTGGTTTTAGCCTGTTTTAGGACAAAATGGGTAAAAGTGGTGTCTAAACACTCCAAATTCAACCCGAACTCTTATAATTAGTCAAATGCATTGGATTGTTACAGATTTTGACCCTAGAAAGAGTAACATAGCGGTTTACTGCTTCAAATCAATGTTTTCTCTCGGTTTTAGCCTGTTTTCTCGGTCTAAGCCTCTTTTAGGATAAAACGGGTTTAAGTGTTGTCTAAACACTCCAAATTCATCCCAAACTCTTACAACTAGTCAAATGCATTGGATTGTCACACATTCTGACCCTAGAAACAGTAACAAAGCAGTTTACTGCTTAGAATCAACGTTTTCTCGGTTTTAGCCTGTTTCAGGACAAAATGGGTAAAGGTGGTGTCTAAACACTCCAAATTCATCCCGAACTCTTATAATTAGTCAAATGCATTAGATTGTTACATATTTTGACCCTAGAAAGAGTAACATAGCGGTTTACTGCTTCAAATCAATGTTTTCTCTCGGTTTTAGCCTGTTTTCTTGGTTTAAGCCTGTTTTGGGATAAAACGGGTTTAAGTGTTGTCTAAACACTCCAAATTCATCCCGAACTCTTACAACTAGTCAAATGCATTGGATTGTCACACATTCTGACCCTAGAAACAGTAACAAAGCTGTTTACTGCTTAGAATCAACGTTTTCTCGGTTTTAGCCTGTTTCAGGACAAAATGGGTAAAGGTGGTGTCTAAACACTCCAAATTCAACCCGAACTCTTATAATTAGTCAAATGCATTAGATTGTTACATATTTTGACCCTAGAAAGAGTAACATAGCGGTTTACTGCTTCAAATCAATGTTTTCTCTCGGTTTTAGCCTGTTTTCTTGGTTTAAGCCTGTTTTGGGATAAAACGGGTTTAAGTGTTGTCTAAACACTCCAAATTCATCCCGAACTCTTACAACTAGTCAAATGCATTGGATTGTCACACATTCTGACCCTAGAAACAGTAACAAAGCTGTTTACTGCTTAGAATCAACGTTTTCTCGGTTTTAGCCTGCTTCAGGACAAAATGGGTAAACGTGGTGTCTAAACACTCCAAATTCAACCCGAACTCTTATAATTAGTCAAATGCATTGGATTGTTACAGATTTTCACCCTAGAAAGAGTAACATAGCGGTTTACTGCTTCAAATCAATGTTTTCTCTCGGTTTTAGCCTGTTTTCTCGGTCTAAGCCTCTTTTAGGATAAAACGGGTTTAAGTGTTGTCTAAACACTCCAAATTCATCCCAAACTCTTACAACTAGTCAAATGCATTGGATTGTCACACATTCTGACCCTAGAAACAGTAACAAAGCAGTTTACTGCTTAGAATCAACGTTTTCTCGGTTTTAGCCTGTTTCAGGACAAAACGGGTAAAGGTGGTGTCTAAACACTCCAAATTCAACCCGAACTCTTAGAATTAGTCAAATGCATTAGATTGCTACATATTTTGACCCTAGAAAGAGTAACATAGCGGTTTACTGCTTCAAATCAATGTTTTCTCTCGGTTTTAGCCTGTTTTCTCGGTCTAAGCCTCTTTTAGGAGAAAACGGGTTTAAGTGTTGTCTAAACACTCCAAATTTATCCCGAACTCTTACAACTAGTCAAATGCATTGGATTGTCACACATTCTGACCCTAGAAACAGTAACAAAGCTGTTTGCTGCTTAGAATCAACGTTTTCTCGGTTTTAGCCTGCTTCAGGACAAAATGGGTAAAAGTGGTGTCTAAACACTCCAAATTCAACCCGAACTCTTATAATTAGTCAAATGCATTGGATTGTCACACATTCGGATCCTAGAAACAGTAACAAAGCTGTTTACTGCTTAGAATCAACGTTTTCTTGGTTTTAGCCAATTTCAGGACAAAATGGGTAAAAGTGGTATCTAAACACTCCAAATTCAACCCGAACTCTTACAATTAGTCAAATGCATTGGATTGTTACATATTTTGACCCTAGAAAGAGTAACATAGCGGTTTACTGCTTCAAATCAATGTTTTCTCTCGGTTTTAGCCTGTTTTCTTGGTTTAAGCCTGTTTTGGGATAAAACGGGTTTAAGTGTTGTCTAAACACTCCAAATTCATCCCGAACTCTTACAACTAGTCAAATGCATTGGATTGTCACACATTCTGACCCTAGAAACAGTAACAAAGCTGTTTACTGCTTAGAATCAACGTTTTCTTGGTTTTAGCCTGTTTTAGGACAAAATGGGTAAAAGTGGTGTCTAAACACTCCAAATTCAACCCGAACTCTTATAATTAGTCAAATGCATTGGATTGTTACAGATTTTGACCCTAGAAAGAGTAACATAGCGGTTTACTGCTTCAAATCAATGTTTTCTCTCGGTTTTAGCCTGTTTTCTCGGTCTAAGCCTCTTTTAGGATAAAACGGGTTTAAGTGTTGTCTAAACACTCCAAATTCATCCCAAACTCTTACAACTAGTCAAATGCATTGGATTGTCACACATTCTGACCCTAGAAACAGTAACAAAGCAGTTTACTGCTTAGAATCAACGTTTTCTCGGTTTTAGCCTGTTTCAGGACAAAATGGGTAAAGGTGGTGTCTAAACACTCCAAATTCATCCCGAACTCTTATAATTAGTCAAATGCATTAGATTGTTACATATTTTGACCCTAGAAAGAGTAACATAGCGGTTTACTGCTTCAAATCAATGTTTTCTCTCGGTTTTAGCCTGTTTTCTTGGTTTAAGCCTGTTTTGGGATAAAACGGGTTTAAGTGTTGTCTAAACACTCCAAATTCATCCCGAACTCTTACAACTAGTCAAATGCATTGGATTGTCACACATTCTGACCCTAGAAACAGTAACAAAGCTGTTTACTGCTTAGAATCAACGTTTTCTCGGTTTTAGCCTGTTTCAGGACAAAATGGGTAAAGGTGGTGTCTAAACACTCCAAATTCAACCCGAACTCTTATAATTAGTCAAATGCATTAGATTGTTACATATTTTGACCCTAGAAAGAGTAACATAGCGGTTTACTGCTTCAAATCAATGTTTTCTCTCGGTTTTAGCCTGTTTTCTTGGTTTAAGCCTGTTTTGGGATAAAACGGGTTTAAGTGTTGTCTAAACACTCCAAATTCATCCCGAACTCTTACAACTAGTCAAATGCATTGGATTGTCACACATTCTGACCCTAGAAACAGTAACAAAGCTGTTTACTGCTTAGAATCAACGTTTTCTCGGTTTTAGCCTGCTTCAGGACAAAATGGGTAAACGTGGTGTCTAAACACTCCAAATTCAACCCGAACTCTTATAATTAGTCAAATGCATTGGATTGTTACAGATTTTCACCCTAGAAAGAGTAACATAGCGGTTTACTGCTTCAAATCAATGTTTTCTCTCGGTTTTAGCCTGTTTTCTCGGTCTAAGCCTCTTTTAGGATAAAACGGGTTTAAGTGTTGTCTAAACACTCCAAATTCATCCCAAACTCTTACAACTAGTCAAATGCATTGGATTGTCACACATTCTGACCCTAGAAACAGTAACAAAGCAGTTTACTGCTTAGAATCAACGTTTTCTCGGTTTTAGCCTGTTTCAGGACAAAACGGGTAAAGGTGGTGTCTAAACACTCCAAATTCAACCCGAACTCTTAGAATTAGTCAAATGCATTAGATTGCTACATATTTTGACCCTAGAAAGAGTAACATAGCGGTTTACTGCTTCAAATCAATGTTTTCTCTAGGTTTTAGCCTGTTTTCTCGGTCTAAGCCTCTTTTAGGAGAAAACGGGTTTAAGTGTTGTCTAGACACTCCAAATTTATCCCGAACTCTTACAACTAGTCAAATGCATTGGATTGTCACACATTCTGACCCTAGAAACAGTAACAAAGCTGTTTGCTGCTTAGAATCAACGTTTTCTCGGTTTTAGCCTGCTACAGGACAAAATGGGTAAAAGTGGTGTCTAAACACTCCAAATTCAACCCGAACTCTTATAATTAGTCAAATGCATTGGATTGTCACACATTCGGACCCTAGAAACAGTAACAAAGCTGTTTACTGCTTAGAATCAACGTTTTCTTGGTTTTAGCCTATTTCAGGACAAAATGGGTAAAAGTGGTATCTAAACACTCCAAATTCAACCCGAACTCTTATAATTAGTCAAATGCATTGGATTGTTACATATTTTGACCCTAGAAAGAGTAACATAGCGGTTTACTGCTTCAAATCAATGTTTTCTCTCGGTTTTAGCCTGTTTTCTTGGTTTAAGCCTGTTTTGGGATAAAACGGGTTTAAGTGTTGTCTAAACACTCCAAATTCATCCCGAACTCTTACAACTAGTCAAATGCATTGGATTGTCACACATTCTGACCCTAGAAACAGTAACAAAGCTGTTTACTGCTTAGAATCAACGTTTTCTTGGTTTTAGCCTGTTTTAGGACAAAATGGGTAAAAGTGGTGTCTAAACACTCCAAATTCAACCCGAACTCTTATAATTAGTCAAATGCATTGGATTGTTACAGACTTTGACCCTAGAAAGAGTAACATAGCGGTTTACTGCTTCAAATCAATGTTTTCTCTCGGTTTTAGCCTGTTTTCTCGGTCTAAGCCTCTTTTAGGATAAAACGGGTTTAAGTGTTGTCTAAACACTCCAAATTCATCCCAAACTCTTACAACTAGTCAAATGCATTGGATTGTCACACATTCTGACCCTAGAAACAGTAACAAAGCAGTTTACTGCTTAGAATCAACGTTTTCTCGGTTTTAGCCTGTTTCAGGACAAAATGGGTAAAGGTGGTGTCTAAACACTCCAAATTCATCCCGAACTCTTATAATTAGTCAAATGCATTAGATTGTTACATATTTTGACCCTAGAAAGAGTAACATAGCGGTTTACTGCTTCAAATCAATGTTTTCTCTCGGTTTTAGCCTGTTTTCTTGGTTTAAGCCTGTTTTGGGATAAAACGGGTTTAAGTGTTGTCTAAACACTCCAAATTCATCCCAAACTCTTACAAGTAGTCAAATGCATTGGATTGTCACACATTCTGACCCTAGAAACAGTAACAAAGCAGTTTACTGCTTAGAATCAACGTTTTCTCGGTTTTAGCCTGTTTTAGGACAAAATGGGTAAAGGTGGTGTCTAAACACTCCAAATTCAACCCGAACTCTTATAATTAGTCAAATGCTTTAGATTGTTACATATTTTGACCCTAGAAAGAGTAACATAGCGGTTTACTGCTTCAAATCAATGTTTTCTCTCGGTTTTAGCCTGTTTTCTTGGTTTAAGCCTGTTTTGGGATAAAACGGGTTTAAGTGTTGTCTAAACACTCCAAATTCATCCCGAACTCTTACAACTAGTCAAATGCATTGGATTGTCACACATTCTGACCCTAGAAACAGTAACAAAGCTGTTTACTGCTTAGAATCAACGTTTTATCGGTTTTAGCCTGTTTCAGGACAAAATGGGTAAAGGTGGTGTCTAAACACTCCAAATTCAACCCGAACTCTTATAATTAGTCAAATGCATTAGATTAATACATATTTTGACCCTAGAAAGAGTAACATAGCGGTTTACTGCTTCAAATCAATGTTTTCTCTCGGTTTTAGCCTGTTTTCTTGGTTTAAGCCTGTTTTGGGATAAAACGGGTTTAAGTGTTGTCTAAACACTCCAAATTCATCCCGAACTCTTACAACTAGTCAAATGCATTGGATTGTCACACATTCTGACCCTAGAAACAGTAACAAAGCTGTTTACTGCTTAGAATCAACGTTTTCTCGGTTTTAGCCTGCTTCAGGACAAAATGGGTAAAAGTGGTGTCTAAACACTCCAAATTCAACCCGAACTCTTATAATTAGTCAAATGCATTGGATTGTCACACATTCTGACCCGAGAAACAGTAACAAAGCTGTTTACTGCTTAGAATCAACGTTTTCTTGGTTTTAGCCTGTTTCAGGATAAAATGGGTAAAAGTGGTATCTAAACACTCCAAATTCAACCCGAACTCGTATAATTAGTCAAATGCATTAGATTGTTACATATTTTGACCCTAGAAAGAGTAACATAGCGGTTTACTGCTTCAAATCAATGTTTTCTCTCGGTTTTAGCCTGTTTTCTCGGTCTAAGCCTGTTTTGGGATAAAACGGGTTTAAGTGTTGTCTAAACACTCCAAATTCATCCCGAACTCTTACAACTAGTCAAATGCATTGGATTGTCACACATTCTGACCCTAGAAACAGTAACAAAGCTGTTTACTGCTTAGAATCAACGTTTTCTTGGTTTAAGCCTGTTTTAGGAGAAAATGGGTAAAAGTGGTGTCTAAACACTCCAAATTCAACCCGAAATCTTATAATTAGTCAAATGCATTGGATTGTTACAGATTTTGACCCTAGAAAGAGTAACATAGCGGTTTACTGCTTCAAATCAATGTTTTCTCTCGGTTTTAGCCTGTTTTCTCGGTCTAAGCCTCTTTTAGGATAAAACGGGTTTAAGTGTTGTCTAAACACTCCAAATTCATCCCAAACTCTTACAACTAGTCAAATGCATTGGATTGTCACACATTCTGACCCTAGAAACAGTAACAAAGCAGTTTACTGCTTAGAATCAACGTTTTCTCGGTTTTAGCCTGTTTCAGGACAAAATGGGTAAAGGTGGTGTCTAAACACTCCAAATTCATCCCGAACTCTTATTATTAGTCAAATGCATTAGATTGTTACATATTTTGACCCTAGAAAGAGTAACATAGCGGTTTACTGCTTCAAATCAATGTTTTCTCTCGGTTTTAGCCTGTTTTCTTGGTTTAAGCCTGTTTTGGGATAAAACGGGTTTAAGTGTTGTCTAAACACTCCAAATTCATCCCGAACTCTTACAACTAGTCAAATGCATTGGATTGTCACACATTCTGACCCTTGAAACAGTAACAAAGCTGTTTACTGCTTAGAATCAACGTTTTCTCGGTTTTAGCCAGCTTTAGGACAAAATGGGTAAAAGTGGTGTCTAAACACTCCAAATTCAACCCGAACTCTTATAATTAGTCAAAATACATTGGATTGTCACACATTCTGACTCTAGAAACAGTAACAAAGCTTTTTACTGCTTAGAATCAACGTTTTCTTGGTTTTAGCCTGTTTCAGGACAAAATGGGTAAAAGTGGTATCTAAACACTCCAAATTCAACCCGAACTCTTATAATTAGTCAAATGCATTGGATTGTTACATATTTTGACCCTAGAAAGAGTAACATAGCGGTTTACCGCTTCAAATCAATGTTTTCTCTCGGTTTTTGAGCCTGTTTTCTCGGTCTAAGCCTGTTTTGGGATAAAACGGGTTTACGTGTTGTCTAAACACTCCAAATTCATCCCGAACTCTTACAACTAGTCAAATGCATTGGATTGTCACACATTCTGACCCTAGAAACAGTAACAAAGCTGTTTACTGCTTAGAATCAACGTTTTCTTGGTTTTAGCCTGTTTTAGGAGAAAATGGGTAAAAGTGGTGTCTAAACACTCCAAATTCAACCCGAACTCTTATATGTTGGGATTTATGAGACAAAGCTCACAAGAGAGGGTAGACAAACACTTGGTGAATGAATCCCCCTTTACCCACAACAAACTAACTCATTCTCAAGGGGGAGGAGAGAACATCAACTTGTGATGAACTCCCCATAAACAAGCTAGATAGAACCCAAATACTAGAGAGTAAGCGGATCCTAACTAGGAGAAGCACTAGTTTGAGACTTATCCTCTTCTAGTATCACAACACTTAGAGTTTGTGTACTTAGGAGAAGGAGGATTAAGAATCAGTAATCTAGGCTAAGTAAAGCAGTAAATAAGAAGAGTTTAGGTGGATTTGAGAAGAGAATAGGCTGCCTTAAGGGCAGCCCCTAACCGCTAATCCTAAACTCTCTACATTGTTAATATGAAACAAGAACACAAGTATAGAGAGGAAATCGGTTTCTCTTCTATTGAATAATAATGTGATGTCTTTTACATATGAGAGATTATACATTAATATAGGAGAAGAAGGTCATATGACCGTTAGACACAAAGAGAGAAGAAGAAGGTGATAGGGACGTTCTCAATTCAACTTGGTGAAAGCGACTTCCTTCCTTCACCAAACGCTCACGTGAATCTTCTCCCTTCCTTCCTTTTCTTTGTGAGATGGGCCTCTCTCTCTTGTAAGGCCTCGTTTTCCTTCTCCTAAGCCACTCAAACTTCGGCCTTTCCATCACATGGACCGAGAGCAGCCCTAAGAGCACGACCGTACGGACGGGCCTTCTCTTCATCGTACGGACGGGCCTGTACGGACGGGCCTGTACGGACGGGCCTGTACGGACGGGCCTTCTCTTCAATCTGTTCACGGCCTAACTGGCCGCTCACCGGACATGGGTCCGTTCACGGACACGGTACATGGTACCGGACACGGTACATGGTCGCTCACGGACACGGACATGGCCTTACCGGCCTTTACATGGCCTTTCCGGCCTGTCTTCTCTTCTTCCAAGGCTCGGCCTTACCGGCCTCTCCTCTCTCCTCCTTGGTACATTCTAATACTCCCCCGCACGCTTGATCGGTGGGACACCATGGGGACCAAAGATCAAGGGTGGACTAGTGTCATCTACCTCATTAAAAACCTCAACAAAGAAAACCTCTTGGGATAAAACTTTGTTAAGGGAAAAAGAGTATAGACTCCACTATCCATGATGTCCCTTGACCTTGGTTTGCAAAGAACTAGCTCCCTTCTCTTCATGATTTGAACCGCTCCTACTCCTTAGCCCACCTTGCCTTTAGCACATTCCTTATGATCTCCATCCTTGCGCCTTTAGAATTTCTTTGAGGCTCTCATAGTCTCCTTTACCCCTTAAACAAGTGATAAAGAAGAAAAGAATAAGTGTTTGCTATGAGGAATATCAAAGAAAATTTCTAAAAGTGTGACAATTTAAGAGAACATATTAAAGACTAAAGACTAGTAATGAAGCTAAGGTAATGAATTTATGAATTAAAATAGAGAAGAGTTTAGAGCACAGCCTTTATGGTGTTTTGATGGATAGGAGGGAGAGAGTTGATCACTGTTGCGGTTTGGAATTCCTCCTTGAGACCGCTCTTCTAACCATGGTTTTAAACCCGGTCAGTTTTATTTGTCAAACTGATACATGTCCACTGAATCGGACATAACTTTCGAACGGCTGCTCGGATTGGTATGATTCCACTTCCACTGGCAAGATGACTCCATGGTCTAGAACTTTTGTGAAGAACGCGGAAGCTGAATCGCAGTGCATTACTGAAAAATAAAATAGAATTTAGAGAATAATTAAGAGTATAAATAGAGAACAGAGAATCAGTAACCAAGAGTATAGAAAGTGAGAGTATAAGGGAGAGTATAGGCGGTAGTATAAGATGAATGGAGAGTAGAATAGAGAATCTGCTCAAGAGTTCTTATGGACAGAGTTTAACTCTGTTTTCTTGAGTTGAAAGAAGCTTTGACAGCCAAGAACATCCAAGAAGACAATCTCTTTTGGTGCTTTAATGGCTGAAACACAATGGACCGTTTGGAAAATTAATTTCTCCAGCGGTTTGGGACACTTCTCATGGTAGAATCACTTAAACAGGTGTTCTCCAAGAGTCTAATGCCTTCAAAGATCACGAAAGAGCATATAGAAGATGCTTTCCATGTTCAAAAATCAAATAAAAGAAGAAACACCTTTGGAACAACCTTTTGTCCATTGGTTAAAAGAATGCATCTTGGACCAACTTGAATCTATTTGACCAAGCGGGCCATACATGCTAAAAACAAGAACTCTCTCTTCCCCAAACTCGAATCTGGACACACCATATGGCCAGAAACAAAGCTTTCTCAACCTTGAGAAGAAGAAGAATCGATTTAGTAATTAAGCCTTTAAAGGAAATTTAACAAAAGCTAAATTAAACCTTTAGAGGAAAATTAACTAAATCCTAAGAGAATTAAATCCTAAGAATTTCGTGGCTCATACAAGCACACAAGAACCGTGAATCCTCACCATGAACAACACAATTTGCTCAATGGTTCATCACTTCCCACACATCCCAAAATAAACAAAGCTATTACCAAATCGGTAAAGCTTAAGGATGGGGCTTGTAAAATCGATTTCTTTCCACACACTTGGTCTACAAATTCTAACAAGATAAGAGACCAAGCTTACTCAACAATGAGCTGCTAGAGAATCGATTTAATCAACAAAAGCAAAATTAAAGCTTTAAAGAAACTAAGCTAAGCGATTTAACACCTAAGCAAAGTCTAAACTTTAACTAAGCTAACTCCTAAGAAAACGACTTTGAGAATGAGTTTAAAACACCAAGAACAGAACCTGCTCTGATACCATGTTGGGATTTATGAGACAAAGCTCACAAGAGAGGGTAGACAAACACTTGGTGAATGAATCCCCCTTTACCCACAACAAACTAACTCATTCTCAAGGGGGAGGAGAGAACATCAACTTGTGATGAACTCCCCATAAACAAGCTAGATAGAACCCAAATACTAGAGAGTAAGCGGATCCTAACTAGGAGAAGCACTAGTTTGAGACTTATCCTCTTCTAGTATCACAACACTTAGAGTTTGTGTACTTAGGAGAAGGAGGATTAAGAATCAGTAATCTAGGCTAAGTAAAGCAGTAAATAAGAAGAGTTTAGGTGGATTTGAGAAGAGAATAGGCTGCCTTAAGGGCAGCCCCTAACCGCTAATCCTAAACTCTCTACATTGTTAATATGAAACAAGAACACAAGTATAGAGAGGAAATCGGTTTCTCTTCTATTGAATAATAATGTGATGTCTTTTACATATGAGAGATTATACATTAATATAGGAGAAGAAGGTCATATGACCGTTAGACACAAAGAGAGAAGAAGAAGGTGATAGGGACGTTCTCAATTCAACTTGGTGAAAGCGACTTCCTTCCTTCACCAAACGCTCACGTGAATCTTCTCCCTTCCTTCCTTTTCTTTGTGAGATGGGCCTCTCTCTCTTGTAAGGCCTCGTTTTCCTTCTCCTAAGCCACTCAAACTTCGGCCTTTCCATCACATGGACCGAGAGCAGCCCTAAGAGCACGACCGTACGGACGGGCCTTCTCTTCATCGTACGGACGGGCCTGTACGGACGGGCCTGTACGGACGGGCCTGTACGGACGGGCCTGTACGGACGGGCCTGTACGGACGGGCCTTCTCTTCAATGTGTTCACGGCCTAACTGGCCGCTCACCGGACATGGGTCCGTTCACGGACACGGTACATGGTACCGGACACGGTACATGGTCGCTCACGGACACGGACATGGCCTTACCGGCCTTTACATGGCCTTTCCGGCCTGTCTTCTCTTCTTCCAAGGCTCGGCCTTACCGGCCTCTCCTCTCTCCTCCTTGGTACATTCTAATATTATAATTAGTCAAATGCATTGGATTGTTACAGATTTTAACCCTAGAAAGAGTAACATAGCGGTTTACTGCTTCAAATCAATGTTTTCTCTCGGTTTTAGCCTGTTTTCTCGGTCTAAGCCTCTTTTAGGATAAAACGGGTTTAAGTGTTGTCTAAACACTCCAAATTCATCCCAAACTCTTACAACTAGTCAAATGCATTGGATTGTCACACATTCTGACCCTAGAAACATTAACAAAGCAGTTTACTGCTTAGAATCAACGTTTTCTCGGTTTTAGCCTGTTTCAGGACAAAATGGGTAAAGGTGGTGTCTAAACACTCCAAATTCATCCCGAACTCTTATAATTAGTCAAATGCATTGGATTGTTACAGATTTTAACCCTAGAAAGAGTAACATAGCGGTTTACTGCTTCAAATCAATGTTTTCTCTCGGTTTTAGCCTGTTTTCTCGGTCTAAGCCTCTTTTAGGATAAAACGGGTTTAAGTGTTGTCTAAACACTCCAAATTCATCCCAAACTCTTACAACTAGTCAAATGCATTGGATTGTCACACATTCTGACCCTAGAAACAGTAACAAAGCAGTTTACTGCTTAGAATCAACGTTTTCTCGGTTTTAGCCTGTTTTAGGACAAAATGGGTAAAGGTGGTGTCTAAACACTCCAAATTCATCCCGAACTCTTATAATTAGTCAAATGCATTAGATTGTTACATATTTTGACCCTAGAAAGAGTAACATAGCGGTTTACTGCTTCAAATCAATGTTTTCTCTCGGTTTTAGCCTGTTTTCTTGGTTTAAGCCTGTTTTGGGATAAAACGGGTTTAAGTGTTGTCTAAACACTCCAAATTCATCCCGAACTCTTATAATTAGTCAAAATGCATTGGATTGTCACACATTCTGACTCTAGAAACAGTAACAAAGCTGTTTACTGCTTAGAATCAACGTTTTCTTGGTTTTAGCCTGTTTCAGGACAAAATGGGTAAAAGTGGTATCTAAACACTCCAAATTCAACCCGAACTCTTATAATTAGTCAAATGCATTGGATTGTTACATATTTTGACCCTAGAAAGAGTAACATAGCGGTTTACTGCTTCAAATCAATGTTTTCTCTCGGTTTTAGCCTGTTTTCTCGGTCTAAGCCTGTTTTGGGATAAAACGGGTTTAAGTGTTGTCTAAACACTCCAAATTCATCCCGAACTCTTACAACTAGTCAAATGCATTGGATTGTCACACATTCTGACCCTAGAAACAGTAACAAAGCTGTTTACTGCTTAGAATCAACGTTTTCTTGGTTTTAGCCTGTTTTAGGACAAAATGGGTAAAAGTGGTGTCTAAACACTCCAAATTCAACCCGAACTCTTATAATTAGTCAAATGCATTGGATTGTTACAGATTTTGACCCTAGAAAGAGTAACATAGCGGTTTACTGCTTCAAATCAATGTTTTCTCTCGGTTTTAGCCTGTTTTCTCGGTCTAAGCCTCTTTTAGGATAAAACGGGTTTAAGTGTTGTCTAAACACTCCAAATTCATCCCAAACTCTTACAACTAGTCAAATGCATTGGATTGTCACACATTCTGACCCTAGAAACAGTAACAAAGCTGTTTACTGCTTAGAATCAACGTTTTCTTGGTTTTAGCCTGTTTTAGGACAAAATGGGTAAAAGTGGTGTCTGAACACTCCAAATTCAACCCGAACTCTTATAATTAGTCAAAATGCATTGGATTGTCACACATTCTGACTCTAGAAACAGTAACAAAGCTGTTTACTGCTTAGAATCAACGTTTTCTTGGTTTTAGCCTGTTTCAGGACAAAATGGGTAAAAGTGGTATCTAAACACTCCAAATTCAACTCGAACTCTTATAATTAGTCAAATGCATTGGATTGTTACATATTTTGACCCTAGAAAGAGTAACATAGCGGTTTACTGCTTCAAATCAATGTTTTCTCTCGGTTTTAGCCTGTTTTCTCGGTCTAAGCCTGTTTTGGGATAAAACGGGTTTAAGTGTTGTCTAAACACTCCAAATTCATCCCGAACTCTTACAACTAGTCAAATGCATTGGATTGTCACACATTCTGACCCTAGAAACAGTAACAAAGCTGTTTACTGCTTAGAATCAACGTTTTCTTGGTTTTAGCCTGTTTTAGGACAAAATGGGTAAAAGTGGTGTCTAAACACTCCAAATTCAACCCGAACTCTTATAATTAGTCAAATGCATTGGATTGTTACATATTTTGACCCTAGAAAGAGTAACATAGCGGTTTACTGCTTCAAATCAATGTTTTCTCTCGGTTTTAGCCTGTTTTCTCGGTCTAAGCCTCTTTTAGGATAAAACGGGTTTAAGTGTTGTCTAAACACTCCAAATTCATCCCAAACTCTTACAACTAGTCAAATGCATTGGATTGTCACACATTCTGACCCTAGAAACAGTAACAAAGCTGTTTACTGCTTAGAATCAACGTTTTCTTGGTTTTAGCCTGTTTTAGGACAAAATGGGTAAAAGTGGTGTCTGAACACTCCAAATTCAACCCGAACTCTTATAATTAGTGAAATGCATTGGATTCTTACAGATTTTGACCCTAGAAAGAGTAACATAGCGGTTTACTGCTTCAAATCAATGTTTTCTCTTGGTTTTAGCCTGTTTTCTCGGTCTAAGCCTCTTTTAGAATAAAACGGGTTTAAGTGTTGTCTAAACACTCCAAATTCATCCCAAACTCTTACAACTAGTCAAATGCATTGGATTGTCACACATTCTGACCCTAGAAACAGTAACAAAGCAGTTTACTGCTTAGAATCAACGTTTTCTCGGTTTAAGCCTGTTTTGGGATAAAACGGGTTTAAGTGGTGTCTAAACACTCCAAATTCAACCCGAACTCTTATAATTAGTCAAAATGCATTGGATTGTCACACATTCTGACTCTAGAAACAGTAACAAAGCTGTTTACTGCTTAGAATCAACGTTTTCTCGGTTTTAGCCTGTTTTAGGACAAAATGGGTAAAAGTGGTGTCTAAACACTCCAAATTCATCCCGAACTCTTACAACTAGTCAAATGCATTGGATTGTCACACATTCTGACCCTAGAAACAGTAACAAAGCTGTTTACTGCTTAGAATCAACGTTTTCTTGGTTTTAGCCTGTTTTAGGACAAAATGGGTAAAAGTGGTGTCTAAACACTCCAAATTCAACCCGAACTCTTATAATTAGTCAAATGCATTGGATTGTTACAGATTTTGACCCTAGAAAGAGTAACATAGCGGTTTACTGCTTGAAATCAATGTTTTCTCTCGGTTTTAGCCTGTTTTCTCGGTCTAAGCCTCTTTTAGGATAAAACGGGTTTAAGTGTTGTCTAAACACTCCAAATTCATCCCAAACTCTTACAACTAGTCAAATGCATTGGATTGTCACACATTCTGACCCTAGAAACAGTAACAAAGCTGTTTACTGCTTAGAATCAACGTTTTCTTGGTTTTAGCCTGTTTTAGGACAAAATGGGTAAAAGTGGTGTCTAAACACTCCAAATTCAACCCGAACTCTTATAATTAGTCAAAATGCATTGGATTGTCACACATTCTGACTCTAGAAACAGTAACAAAGCTGTTTACTGCTTAGAATCAACGTTTTCTTGGTTTTAGCCTGTTTCAGGACAAAATGGGTAAAAGTGGTATCTAAACACTCCAAATTCAACCCGAACTCTTATAATTAGTCAAATGCATTGGATTGTTACATATTTTGACCCTAGAAAGAGTAACATAGCGGTTTACTGCTTCAAATCAATGTTTTCTCTCGGTTTTAGCCTGTTTTCTCGGTCTAAGCCTGTTTTGGGATAAAACGGGTTTAAGTGTTGTCTAAACACTCCAAATTCATCCCGAACTCTTACAACTAGTCAAATGCATTGGATTGTCACACATTCTGACCCTAGAAACAGTAACAAAGCTGTTTACTGCTTAGAATCAACGTTTTCTTGGTTTTAGCCTGTTTTAGGACAAAATGGGTAAAAGTGGTATCTAAACACTCCAAATTCAACCCGAACTCTTATAATTAGTCAAATGCATTGGATTGTTACATATTTTGACCCTAGAAAGAGTAACATAGCGGTTTACTGCTTCAAATCAATGTTTTCTCTCGGTTTTAGCCTGTTTTCTCGGTCTAAGCCTGTTTTGGGATAAAACGGGTTTAAGTGTTGTCTAAACACTCCAAATTCATCCCGAACTCTTACAACTAGTCAAATGCATTGGATTGTCACACATTCTGACCCTAGAAACAGTAACAAAGCTGTTTACTGCTTAGAATCAACGTTTTCTTGGTTTTAGCCTGTTTTAGGACAAAATGGGTAAAAGTGGTGTCTAAACACTCCAAATTCAACCCGAACTCTTATAATTAGTCAAATGCATTGGATTGTTACATATTTTGACCCTAGAAAGAGTAACATAGCGGTTTACTGCTTCAAATCAATGTTTTCTCTCGGTTTTAGCCTGTTTTCTCGGTCTAAGCCTCTTTTAGGATAAAACGGGTTTAAGTGTTGTCTAAACACTCCAAATTCATCCCAAACTCTTACAACTAGTCAAATGCATTGGATTGTCACACATTCTGACCCTAGAAACAGTAACAAAGCTATTTACTGCTTAGAATCAACGTTTTCTTGGTTTTAGCCTGTTTTAGGACAAAATGGGTAAAAGTGGTGTCTGAACACTCCAAATTCAACCCGAACTCTTATAATTAGTGAAATGCATTGGATTCTTACAGATTTTGACCCTAGAAAGAGTAACATAGCGGTTTACTGCTTCAAATCAATGTTTTCTCTTGGTTTTAGCCTGTTTTCTCGGTCTAAGCCTCTTTTAGAATAAAACGGGTTTAAGTGTTGTCTAAACACTCCAAATTCATCCCAAACTCTTACAACTAGTCAAATGCATTGGATTGTCACACATTCTGACCCTAGAAACAGTAACAAAGCAGTTTACTGCTTAGAATCAGCGTTTTCTCGGTTTAAGCCTGTTTTAGAATAAAACGGGTTTAAGTGTTGTCTAAACACTCCAAATTCATCCCAAACTCTTACAACTAGTCAAATGCATTGGATTGTCACACATTCTGACCCTAGAAACAGTAACAAAGCAGTTTACTGCTTAGAATCAGCGTTTTCTCGGTTTAAGCCTGTTTTGGGATAAAACGGGTTTAAGTGGTGTCTAAACACTCCAAATTCAACCCGAACTCTTATAATTAGTCAAAATGCATTGGATTGTCACACATTCTGACTCTAGAAACAGTAACAAAGCTGTTTACTGCTTAGAATCAACGTTTTCTCGGTTTTAGCCTGTTTTAGGACAAAATGGGTAAAAGTGGTGTCTAAACACTCCAAATTCAACCCAAACTCTTATAATTAGTCAAATGCATTGGATTGTTATAGATTTTAACCCTAGAAAGAGTAACATAGCGGTTTACTGCTTCAAATCAATGTTTTCTCTCGGTTTTAGCCTGTTTTCTCGGTCTAAGCCTCTTTTAGGATAAAACGGGTTTAAGTGTTGTCTAAACACTCCAAATTTATCCCAAACTCTTACAACTAGTCAAATGCATTGGATTGTCACACATTCTGACCCTAGAAACAGTAACAAAGCTGTTTACTGCTTAGAATCAACGTTTTCTCGGTTTTAGCCTGTTTCAGGACAAAATGGGTCAAAGTGGTGTCTAAACACTCCAAATTCAACCCGAACTCTTATAATTAGTCAAATGCATTGGGTTGTTACATATTTTGGCCCTAGAAAGAGTAACATAGCGGTTTACTGCTTAAGATCAATGTTTTCTCTCGGTTTTAGCCTGTTTTCTCGGTCTAAGCTTGTTTTGGGATAAAACGGGTTTAAGTGTTGTCTAAAGACTCCAAATTCATCCCGAACTCTTACAACAATTCAAATGCATTGGATTGTCACACATTCTGACCCTAAAAACAGTAACAAAGCTGTTTACTGCTTCGAATCAATAGTTTCTCGGTTTTAGCCTGTTTTTAGACAAAATGGGTCAAAGTGGTGTCTAAACACTCCAAATTCAACCCGAACTCTTATAATTAGTCAAATGCATTGGGTTGTTACATATTTTGACCCTAGAAAGAGTAACATAGCTGTTTACGGCTTTAAATCAATGTTTTCTCACGGTTTTACCCCGTTTTCTCGGTTTAAGCCTGTTTTGGGATAAAACGGCTTTTAGTGTTGTCTAAACACTCGAAATTCATCCTGAACTCTTAGAACTAGTCAATGCATTGGATTTTCACACATTCTGACCCTTAGAAATAGTAAAAAAGCTGGTTACTGCTTCGAATCAATGATTTCTTGGTTTTTGCCTGTTTCGGGATAAAATGGGTAAAAGTGGTGTCTAAAAACTCCAAATTTAACCTGAACTCTAATAATTAATCAAATACATTATATTTGATACATATTATGTAAGATTTAGTTTAGATGAAGAAGTGAAATCGAAGAAGCATAAGAGACTAGGGTTTGAGTTTAGAGAGAGAGAAGTGTAAAAGTGTAGAAGAAGAAATTGTATTTCTTACTTGATATGGTACCGAGATACAACCTAAATATAGTCATTTACAAAGAGGATATTCTAAGAAGATGTTGTACACGATTTTACATAGGGATAGCGACATCTCCTTTCTTAACCTATACATGTGATATATGTTTGACTTAAACCTCCCACTTGCTTCAAACTCCCCAACGGCTAATAGAAGAAGGATCTCAACATGGGCTGGACTTGTTAGGACGCCTCATGGTACGGATGGACCATCGTATTGTACGGACGGTGTGGTACGGACGGTGCTTGTACGGACGGTGTGTGTGTGTGAGTTCTCATACTCCCCCTCAAGCTTAAGCGATTTATTGTCGATAAAGCTTGAAGATCACGAACACCTACCTCATTAAAAAAACCTTAGTATAGAAAATCACTTGGGAAAAACTATACTTAAGGGAAAAAGAGTGTAGGTGCCATGTGAGGGTGCTCATGGCCGAGTGAGGTCTATAAGACCAAGTTTAGTGTGAATATACTCACACACTTGTGGACTGGCCACCTTGGTGAGAATGTCAGCTAGCTGTTTTGAGATTTTAGTGTTGCAAGGGAGAGTGACACCAAGTTGAATTTGCTCTCGGACCTTGTGACAATCAACCTCTATGTGTTTTGTCCTTTCGTGAAACACAGAGTTAGTGGCTATGTGAATGGCTGCCTCATTATCACAATGCATTGTGAAAGGCTTTGATGACTCAACTCCAAGATCCTTTAGTAAAGCCTTAAGCCACATCAGTTCGGTAGTCAGTTTTCTTATGTCCCTATACTCGGCTTCGGCGCTTGAAAGTGATACCACCTTTTGCTTCTTGCTCTTCCAAGTGACAAGGTTTCCTCCTAGCAATGTGCAATATCCTGTGGTTGATCGGCGATCATCACGGTCTCCGGCTTAATCAGCACCACAATACCCTACCAGCTCCGTGTTCTCATTGCGTCCCATCCAAATTCCTTGTCATGGTGCACCTTTGATATATTTGAGGATGCGATTCACCATGTTCCAATGATGGACAGTGGGGTTTCGCATGTGTTGGCTAGCCATGTTCACAGCAAAACAAATATCAGGTCGAGTAATGGTAAGGTATATAAGCTTACCTACTAATCGCCGATATCGTGTGACATCTTCAAATGGAGCCGCCTCAAGCTCCCCCTTTCCTCCTCCCTTATAGTTTTCTTCAAGTGGTGTTGTCACAGCCTTTGAACCAAGTTTTCATGCTTCACTTAAGAGATCAAGTGCATATTTTCTTTGTGATAAGAATAATCCCTCATTAGTCCTATATACCTTTATCCCAAGAAAATACTTGAGCTCTCCAAGGTCTTTAATGTCAAAAACTGATTTAAGGAAATCTTTAGTATCTTTAATACCTACCTTGTCATTTCCAGTTATGATGATATCATCAACATATACTAGAATGACTACAATACCTTTATCACTTGGTAGTATGAAGAGGGTGTGATCAGCTTCCGATTTGCGAAAGCCTCTTCTAAGTAGGGTAGTGCTCAATTTGTGGTACCATGCTCTTGGTGACTATTTTAAACCATAGATGGTCTTGCGGAGCTTGAAGACTTTTCCCGGGCCAATGGTGTCTTCCAAACCAGGTGGTGGTCTCATGTAGACCTCATCTTCAAGTTCCCCTTGTAAGAACGCATTTTTAACGTCCATTTGCCAAAGCTCCTAGTCCAAGTTGGTGGCTAGTGATAGGACAACTCGAACGGTGTGTAGTTTGGCCATCAGAGCAAACGTATCAAGATAGTCCTCCCCGTATGTTTGTGTGAACCCACGTGCAACTAGGCGGGCCTTATGGCGTTCAATCTCCCCGTCACTCTTGTATTTGATAGTAAAGATCCAGCGCGATGTGACTGCCTTCTTCCCTTTGGGTAAGTCAGCTTCATCCCATGTGTGATTTTTCTCCATGGCCATTTTCTCCGCATGAACCGCATCACGCCACACCTTGTGTTCCTTAGCCTCATCATAAGTTTGTGGAACCTAATGCTTATCAATTTGTCCAAGAAAGACTTGGTGTTCCATAGGAAAATGAGCAAGAGTACACACCGCTTGAATGGGATGTGCAACGGCCATGTTGTTGTAGTACACGCGAGTGTTCTTCCAGTTAGATGGATCAAACTTGAGACGCTGGCTCCATCGTAGTGGTATGACTTCCTCATGATCATTGTCTTCATGGCCATCCTCGTTTTGGCCGGTTGTTTCCTCAGGGTGCATTTCCACCTCGAGGTTTTGTAATAGTTCTTCATTGGACTCGGACGAGTCACCGGAAGTGGGCTGAGTAGGGACTGTATCTGAGACATGTGGGTTGAAGTCAGTAGGTGGGACACCTTCTTCTGGTGAGTTTGGCCTGGAGGAATTGTCAGCGTCCCAATTGGTTTCGACCCCTAGCCTTTCAAGTATGATTCGAAGGTTCTTTTACGGATGGTATGGTACAAACGGTGCTTGTACGGATGATGCTTGTACGGATGATGCTTGTACGTACGATGTGGTACGGACGATGTGTGTGTGTTAGTTCTCATATATTATGACCCTAGAAAGAGTAATATAGCGGTTTACTGCTTTGAATCAATGTTTTCTCTCGGTTTTAGCCTGTTTTCTCGGTTTAAGCCTGTTTTGGGATAAAACGGGTTTTAGTGTTGTCTAAATAATCGAAATTCATCCCGAACTCTTAGAACTAGTCAATGCATTGGATTGTCACACATTCTGAACCTAGAAACAGTAACAAAGCTGTTTACAGCTTTGAATCAAGGTTTTCTCAGTCTAAGCCTGTTTTGGGATAAAACAGGTTTAAGTGTTGTCTAAACACTCCAAATTCATCCCGAACTCTTAGAACTAGTCAATGCATTGGATTGTCACACATTCTCACCCTAGAAATAGTAACAAAGCTGTTTACTGCTTCGAATCAATGATTTCTCGGTTTTAGCCAGTTTCGGGACAAAATGGGTAAAAGCGGTGTCTAAAAACTCCAAATTCAACCTGAACTCTTATAATTAGTCAAATGTATTGGATTGATACATATTTTGACACTAGAGTAAAATAGCTGTTTACTGCTTTGAATCAATGTTTTCTCTCGGTTTTAGCCTGTTTTCTCGGTTTAAGCCTGTTTTGGGATAAAACGGGTTGAAGTGTTGTCTAAACACTCCAAATTCATCCCGAACTCTTAGAACTAGTCAATGCATTGGATTGTCACACATTCTGACCCTAGAAGCAGTAACAAAGCTGTTTACTGCTTCGAATCAATGTTTTCTCGGTTTAAGCCTGTTTCGGGACAAAATGGCTAAAAGTGGTGTCTAAACACTCCAAATTCAACCCGAACTCTTATAAGTAGTCAAATACATTGGAATGATACATATTATGACCCTAGAAAGAGTAACATAGCTGTTTACGTCTTTGAATAAATGTTTTCTCTTGGTTTTAGCCTGTTTTCTCGGTTTAAGCCTGTTTTGGGATAAAACGGGATTAAGTGTTGTCTAAACACTCCAAATTCATCCTGAACTCTTACAATTAGGCAAATGGATTGGATTGTCACACATTCTGACCCTAGAAACAGTAACAGAGCTATTTACTGCTTCGAATCAATATTTTCTCGGTTTTAGCCTGTTTTTAGACAAAATGGCTAAAAGTGGTGTCTAAACACTCCAAATTCAACCCGAACTCTTATAATTAGTCAAATACATTGGAATGATACATATTATGACCCTAGAAAGAGTAATATAGCGTTTTACAACTTTGAATCAATGTTTTCTCTCGGTTTTAGCCTGTTTTCTCGGTTTAAGCTTGTTTTGGGATAAAACGTGTTTTAGTGTTGTCTAAACACTCGAAATTCATCCCGAACTCTTAGAACTAGTCAATGCATTGGATTGTCACACATTCTAACCCTAGAAACAGTAACAAAGCTGTTTACTGCTTCAAATCAATGTTTTCTCGGTTTAAGCCTCTTTCGGGACAAAATGGCTAAAAGTGGTGTCTAAACACTCCAAATTCAACCCAACCTCTTATAATTAGTCAAATACATTGGAATGATACATATTATGACCCTAGAAAGAGTAACATAGCTTTTTACGGCTTTGAATAAATGTTTTTTCTCGGTTTTAGCCTGTTTTCTCGGTTTAAGCCTGTTTTGGGATAAAACGGGTTGAAGTGTTGTCTAAACATTCCAAATTCATCCCAAACTCTTACAACTAGTCAAATGGATTGGATTGTCACACATTCTGACCCTTAGAAATAGTAACAAATCTGGTTACTGCATTGAATCAATGATTTCTCGGTTTTAGCCTGTTTCGGGACAAAATGGGTAAAAGTGGTGTCTAAAAACTCCAAATTCTATTGATCAAGAGAATAAGCCTAAGGCAGCCATGGCCGTCCGTACAATTATGGGGCCGTCCGTACAACCAAGCTATAAGGCCGAGTCATGTAAGTGTGTAAAGACAATGAGGAGGCCTGCTCTCCTTAGGCCCATGAGAAGGATCTAGAATGTCGCTTGTAGCCGTTAGAGAGGAGGAACAAGTGGAGTCACGGGTTATGTTGTGTTTAAGGAGACTAGGACGGGTCACTATCACCGTTGGGATTAGTTCTATCTCTCTCCTTGTCCCTATCACTTATACGATCGGTTGGTAGAGGGTGTAGCCCTAATTTTCCCTTGATATATATAGGCTTTAGCCTACATTGTAATATGTATTCTTATGGAACAATAACCTAATCTTTTCTTCTTCCTCATTCTCTTTGTCTACCGATATCTCTCATCAATCTCTTGATTCTCTTCTTTATTCTACAAAGTCTTACATGGTATCAGAGCAAGTTCTTCGATTCTCTACAGTCTAATCTCATTCTCCTACTCATTTCTACACTCTAGTCTCCTTATCTTCGTTTCTTCTTACTCGCATCTCTTTTATTCTCCGGGTAAAAGCTTTACCCATCGGTCCATAGAAATCCGACCATGGAAAACGCCAAGCCCATTGTTTCACCGGTTGTCCTAAAGGGGACAAACTACTTGCTGTGGACAAGAACCACAAGAACCGCCCTTGGAGGTCGTGGCCTTTGGAGTCATGTCGAGTCCGACTATGTCCCAAAGAAAAACCCCAAAGGAGAGGACGCTTCCGAGGCGGAAGCGGAGGAAGAGAGCGAGAGGAAGGCCAAATGGTTCCAAGAAGACCAAGTTGTCCTATCTGTTCTCCAAAACTCTCTGGACACGCCTATCCTTGAGGCCTACTCATATTGCGAGACGGCCAAGGAACTGTGGGAAACACTTAAAGGCGTGTATGGTAATGTCTCTAACATGACTAGAGTCTTTGAGGTCAAGAAGGCCATAAATGATCTTAACCAAGATGATGTGGAGTTCACTAAGCATCTTGGTAAGTTCCGTGCACTATGGTCCGAGCTTGACATGTTGCGGCCAAGTACACTTGAGGCAAGTGTGCTAAACGAAAGAAAGGAGCAAGACAAAGTCTTCGGACTCCTACTTACCTTGAACCCGTCCTTCAACGACCTCTTGAAGCACATCCTAAGGGCAGAGAAGCTCCCCTCCTTTGAAGATATTTGCTCCCAAATTCAGAAAGAGCAAGGATCCCTTGATTTGTTTAGCGGTAAGGGGGAGCTTGCTTCGGCCAACAAAGGAATGTACAAGCAAGAGGAGAGGAAGTTGTTGGTGTGCGACCACTGCAAGAAGCGGGGTCATCTGAAAGACAAGTGCTGGGTTCTCCATCCTCATCTCAAGCCGGCCAAGTTCAAAGCCAACCTCTCAAAGGAAGCGGTTAGCGATAAAGGAGCCGGATCATCAAAGCAGGGAGATGAGGTGGCCATGACCGCAGCCTACGGAGATGTGGTGAGGAAGTCAGACCTTGAGGCTCTCATCCGCTCCATTGCTTCACTCAAGGAGTCTGGTATCTCTTTCTTTACTTCTAGGCCTAGCAAATCGCTTGTTATTGACTCGGGAGCCTCACATCATATGATTAGTAACCCTAGTTTAATTGACAACATAAAACCGGCCTTAGGAAACGTTGTTATTGCAAATGGAGAACAAATACCAGTAAAGGGAATAGGGGACTTGAAACTATTTGATAAAACCTCAAAAGCTTTCTTTATGCCTACCTTTACCTCCAATTTACTATCGGTTAAGAGGGCCACAAATGATTTGAATTGTTATGCAATCTTTGGTCCTAACAATGTTTATTTTCAGGATATTGAGACTGGAAAGGTTCTTGGAGAAGGGCAAGGGAGTGGAGATCTCTATGTCCTAGAGAAAACCGATCCAAATTTATCCTCTACTAAGTCTTGTTTTGTTGTTGATTCGAATATGGTGTGGCATGCTAGGCTAGGCCACCCACATTCACGTGCTTTAGGGTTGATGTTTCCTAATATTTCTTTTGATAATTCTACTTGTGAACCTTGTATTCTTGGAAAACATTGCAAGTCTATCTTTCCTAAGTCAACTACTATTTATGAGAATTGTTTTGATTTAGTTCACTCAGATGTTTGGACATCACCATGCCTATCTAGAGATAATAACAAGTATTTTGTGACTTTTATTGATGAAAAATCAAAATACACTTGGATTACCTTGTTGCCATCTAAAGATAGAGTATTTGATGCCTTTATCAATTTTCAAAATTATGTGACTAATCACTTCAATGCTAAACTTAAGGTACTTAGGTCTGATAATGGGGGGGAATACACAAGTTGCAAGTTCAAAGAACATCTCTCCAAGCATGGCATTCTCCATCAAACTAGTTGTCCCTACACGCCACAACAAAATGGTGTGGCCGAGAGGAAGAACCGGCACCTCATGGAAGTGGCGCGGGCAATCATGTTCCATTCGAGTGTTCCTAAACGATATTGGGGTGATGCCGTGATGACTGCATGCTACCTAATCAACCGAACACCAACTAGAGTTCTTCATGACTTATCTCCATTTGAAGTACTAAACAAATTTAAACCATCTCTTGATCACTTACGAGTTTTCGGCTGTGTTTGTTTTGTGTTAGTACCAGGAGAACAAAGGAGTAAGCTGGATGCCAAAAGTACAAAGTGTATGTTCATTGGCTACTCCACCACACAAAAGGGGTACAAATGTTATGATCCGGCCACAAGTCGACTATATGTCTCTCGAGATGTCCGGTTTCTAGAACATGTGGGCTACCATGACAAGAGGGATTGGAACAGCCTTAAAGATCTCTCTCACTCACCTAATGACCGAGCTTCGAGTCTACGGTTCCTTCTTGATCACCTTGGCAACCCATCTCCACCAACGGGTGCCGTGCGGCCAACACTAAGTCAAATTTCTACCGATGGTGGGTCTGACCAAGGAGATGCAAATGACAATGGTTCAGCCCAAGATGGTGAATCTCTCGAGTCTGGCCTACCCATAACCGGTGTTCCCGTCCCTGGCCCTACAACGGACACGCAGGCTCCGGCGGCGGCCTCTACCGAGGAAAACACAGAGACGGCTCCTACGGACGGTACGTCCACCGTGTTGCCTAGCGTGGATCCACTTCCGGCACCAGTCCTGCGTCGGAGCACCAGACCTCGATCGGATCCCTCCACTTGGAAGAACAAGCGTGTCTATTACAACAGCCACGCTGTCGCTCATCCCATTCAGTCCGTTTGTTCCCTTGAGCTGTTACCTGCTGATCACCAAGCTTTCTTCGGCCAAGTGGACGCCAATTGGATCCCGCAGACATATGATGAAGCCAAGGAACATCAAGTTTGGTTAGATGCGGTCAAGGATGAAACTGGCGCCATGATCCGGAATCATACGTGGGACGAATCGGATCTTCCTCAAGGCAAGCGGGCAGTTAGCTCCAAATGGGTGTTTACCATAAAGTATTTGAGCAATGGTGACATTGAACGGCATAAAGCCAGGTTAGTGGCCCGTGGCTTCACCCAAACCTATGGCGCGGACTACACGGACACCTTTGCACCCGTGGCCAAGCTCCATACGGTTCGGGTTGTGCTGTCTCTTGCTGTCAACCTCTCATGGGACTTATGGCAGATGGATGTGAAGAACGCCTTCCTTCAAGGTGAACTTGATGAAGAAGTGTACATGATGCCTCCTCCCGGCCTTGCAGACATGGTTACACCCGGAAAAGTCTTGAGGCTACGTAAGGCCATCTATGGCCTTAAGCAGTCCCCACGAGCGTGGTACCACAAACTAAGCTCCACTCTCAAGACTGATGGTTTTACGCGATCGGAGGCTGATCATACTCTCTTCACGCGTCGCACCTCTATTGGTTGGGTGGTGGTGCTCATATACGTCGACGACATCGTTGTGACTGGTGATGATAAGGCGGCCATTCAGGACACCAAGGACTCTCTCAAGTCGGTATTTGACATCAAGGACCTTGGGGAACTCAAATACTTTCTTGGTATTGAGATTTGTCGCTCACCGGAAGGACTCTTCCTCTCACAACGCAAGTATACTCTTGACTTGTTAGAGGAGACTGGCAAGCTTGGTGTGTCTCCGGTTGCTACGCCCCTTGATGAAGATTACCAGCTCAAGCGAAAGGGGGAGAGCTTACGGGCAAAAGAAGGCCGACCTAAGGAACCAATGGACGAGCCATTCTTAGACGTCACACGCTACCGCCGGCTTGTAGGTAAGCTGATATACCTTACTATCACACGACCTGACATATCCTATGCTGTGAATCAGGTTAGCCAACATATGAAGGCACCAAGCAAGTACCAATGGAGTCAAGTCGAAAGGATCCTAAGCTATCTCAAGGGCAGTCCGGGTCAAGGTATTTGGATGGGCAAGAATGACAACACCGAAATCGTTGGCTATTGTGATGCGGATTACAATGGCGACACGCTGGATAGGAGATCCACCACTGGGTACTGCACGTTTGTTGGAGGCAACTTGGTTACATGGAGGTCTAAGAAACAAAAGGTGGTTTCATGCTCTAGCGCCGAGGCCGAGTATAGAGCTATGAGGAAGCTCACTAACGAGATGACATGGCTGAAGGGCCTACTCAAGGACTTAGGCATCGAGACAAAGCAGCCCATGACCATGCACTGCGACAATGAAGCGGCTATCCACATTGCCACAAACTCAGTCTTTCATGAGAGGACCAAGCACATAGAAAGCGATTGCCACAAGGTGAGAGAGAAGATTGAAGAAGGAGTGGTGTTACCATGCCACACAAGGAGTCAAGATCAGCTAGCTGACATCTTCACCAAGTCTGCAAGCTCCAAGGTTTGTGATCACATCTACAGCAAACTTGGACTTGTAGACATTACACGGCCATGATCAAGCTTCCCTAATCCGTGGACAGCACACTCTTTTTCCCTTGACTTGGTTTTGTCCCATGAGGTTTTCTAAGTCAAGGTTTTTAATGAGGTGCTGCTTCACGGGTTCCAAGCTTAGCCATTTCACTCGGCTAAGCTTGAGGGGGAGTATTGATCAAGAGAATAAGCCTAAGGCAGCCATGGCCGTCCGTACAATTATGGGGCCGTTCGTACAACCAAGCTATAAGGCCGAGTCATGTAAGTGTGTAAAGACAATGAGGAGGCCTGCTCTCCTTAGGCCCATGAGAAGGATCTAGAATGTCGCTTGTAGCCGTTAGAGAGGAGGAACAAGTGGAGTCACGGGTTATGTTGTGTTTAAGGAGACTAGGACGGGTCACTATCACCGTTGGGATTAGTTCTATCTCTCTCCTTGTCCCTATCACTTATACGATCGGTTGGTAGAGGGTGTAGCCCTAATTTTCCCTTGATATATATAGGCTTTAGCCTACATTGTAATATGTATTCTTATGGAACAATAACCTAATCTTTTCTTCTTCCTCATTCTCTTTGTCTACCGATATCTCTCATCAATCTCTTGATTCTCTTCTTTATTCTACAAAGTCTTACAAATTCAACCTGAACTCTTATAATTAGTCAAATACATTGGTTTGATACATATTATGACCCTAGAAAGAGTAATATAGCGTTTTACCGCTTTGAATCAATGTTTTCTCTCGGTTTTAGCCTGTTTTCAAGGTTTAAGCTTGTTTTGGGATAAAACGGGTTTTAGTGTTGGCTAAACACTCAAAATTCATCCCGAACTCTTAGAATTAGTCAATGCATTGGATTGTCACACATTCCTACCCTAGAAACAGTAACAAAGCTGTTTACTGCTTCGAATCAATGTTTTCTCGGTTTAAGCCTCTTTCGGGACAAAATGGCTAAAAGTGGTGTCTAAACACTCCAAATTTAACCCGAACTGTTATAATTAGTCAAATACATTGGAATGATACATATTATGACCCTAGAAAGAGTAAAATAGCTGTTTACAGCTTTGAATAAATGTTTTCTCTCAGTTTTAGCATGTTTTCTTGGTTTAAGCTTGTTTTGGGATGAAACGGTTTGAAGTGTTGTCTAAACACTCCAAATTCATCCCGAACTCTTACAACTAGTCAAATGGATTGGATTGTCACACATTCTGACCCTTAGAAATAATAATAAAGCTGGTTACTGCTTTGAATCAATGATTTCTCGGTTTTAGCCTGTTTCGGGACAAAATGGGAAAAGTAGTGTCTAAAAACTCCAAATTCAACCTGAACTCTTATAATTAGTCAAATACATTGGATTGATACATATTATGACCTTAGAAAGAGTAATATAGCGTTTTACTGCTTTGAATCAATGTTCTCCCTCGGTTTTAGCCTGTTTTCACGATTTAAGCTTGTTTTGGGATAAAACGGGTTTTAGTGTTGTCTAAACACTCAAAATTCATCCCAAACTCTTAGAACTAGTCAATGCATTAGATTGTCACACATTCTGACCCTAGAAACAGTAACAAAGCTGTTTACTGCTTTGAATCAATGTTTTCTCGGTTTAATCCTGTTTCGGGACAAAATGGCTAAAAGTGGTGTCTAAACACTCCAAATTCAACCCGAACTCTTATAATTAGTCAAATACATTAAAATGGCTAAAAGTGGTGTGTAAACACTCCAAGTGTTGTCTAAACACTCCAAATTCATCCCGAACTCTTAGAACTAGTCAATGCATTGGATTGTCACACATTCTCACCCTAGAAGCAGTAACAAAGCTGTTTAATGCTTCGAATCAATGTTTTCTCGGTTTAAGCCTGTTTCGGGACAAAATGGCTAAAAGTGGTGTCTAAACACTCCAAATTCAACCCGAACTCTTATAATTAGTCAAATGCATTGGATTGTTACAGATTTTGACCCTAGAAAGAGTAACATAGCGGTTTACTGCTTCAAATCAATGTTTTCTCTCGGTTTTAGCCTGTTTTCTCGGTCTAAGCCTCTTTTAGAATAAAACGGGTTTAAGTGTTGTCTAAACACTCCAAATTCATCCCGAACTCTTACAACTAGTCAAATGCATTGGATTGTCACACATTCTGACCCTAGAAACAGTAACAAAGCTTTTTACTGCTTAGAATCAACGTTTTCTTGGTTTTAGCCTGTTTTAGGACAAAATGGGTAAAAGTGGTGTCTGAACACTCCAAATTCAACCCGAACTCTTATAATTAGTCAAATGCATTGGATTGTTACAGATTTTGACCCTAGAAAGAGTAACATAGCGGTTTACTGCTTCAAATCAATGTTTTCTCTTGGTTTTAGCCTGTTTTCTCGGTCTAAGCCTCTTTTAGAATAAAACGGGTTTAAGTGTTGTCTAAACACTCCAAATTCATCCCAAACTATTACAACTAGTCAAATGCGTTGGATTGTCACACATTCTTACCCTAGAAACAGTAACAAAGCTGTTTACTGCTTAGAATCAACGTTTTCTCTGTTTTAGCCTGCTTCAGGACAAAATAGGTAAAAGTGGTGTCTAAACACTCCAAATTCAACCCGAACTCTTATAATTAGTCAAATGCATTGGATTGTTACATATTTTGACCCTAGAAAGAGTAACATAGCGGTTTACTGCTTTGAATCAATGTTTTCTCACGGTTTTACCCTGTTTTCTCGGTTTAAGCCTCTTTTGGGATAAAACGGGTTTAAGTGTTGTCTAAACACTCCAAATTCATCCCGAACTCTTACAACTAGTCAAATGTATTGGATTGTCACACATTCTGACCCTAGAAACAGTAACAAAGCAGTTTACTGCTTAGAATCAACGTTTTCTCGGTTTTAGCCTGTTTCAGGACAAAATGGGTAAAAGTGGTGTCTAAACACTCCAAATTCAACCTGAACTCTTATAATTAGTAAAATACATTGGATTGATACATATTATGACCCTAGAAAGAGTAACATAGCTGTTTACGGCTTTAAATCAATGTTTTCTCACGGTTTTACCCCGTTTTCTCGGTTTAAGCCTGTTCTGGGATAAAACGGGTTTAAGTATTGTCTAAACACTCCAAATTCATCCCGAACTCTTACAACTAGTCAAATGCATTGGATTGTCACACATTCTGACCCTAGAAACAGTAACACAGCAGTTTACTGCTTAGAATCAACGTTTTCTCGGTATTAGCCTGTTTTAGGACAAAATAGGTAAAATTGGTATCTAAACACTCCAAACTAAACCCGAACTCTTATAATTAGTCAAATGCATTGGATCGTTACATATTTTGACCCTAGAAAGAGTAACATAGCGGTTTACTGCTTCAAATCAATGTTTTCTCTCGGTTTTAGCCTGTTTTCTTGGTCTAAGCCTGTTTTGGGATAAAACGGGTTTAAGTGTTGTCTAAACACTCCAAATTCATCCCGAACTCTTACAACTAGTCAAATGCATTGGATTGTCACACATTCTGACCCTAGAAACAGTAACAAAGTTGTTTACTGCTTAGAATCAATGTTTTCTCGGTTTAGGCCTGTTTAGGGACAAAATGGCTAAAAGTGGTGTCTAAACACTCCAAATTCAACCCGAACTTTTATAATTAGTCAAATGCATTAGATTGTTACATATTTTGACCCTAGAAAGAGTAACATAGCGGTTTACTGCTTCAAATCAATGTTTTCTCTCGGTTTTAGCCTGTTTTCTTGGTTTAAGCCTGTTTTGGGATAAAACGGGTTTAAGTGTTGTCTAAACACTCCAAATTCATCCCGAACTCTTACAAATAGTCAAATGCATTGGATTGTCACACATTCTGACCCTAGAAACAGTAACAAAGCTGTTTACTGCTTAGAATTTACGTTTTTTTGGTTTTAGCCTGTTTTAGGACAAAATGGGTAAAAGTGGTGTCTAAACACTCGAAATTCAATCCTAACTCTTATAATTAATCAAATGCATTGTATTGTTACAGATTTTGACCCTAGAAAGAGTAACATAGCGGTTTACTGCTTCAAATCAATGTTTTCTCTCGGTTTTAGCCTGTTTTCTCGGTCTAAGCCTCTTTTAGGATAAAACGGGTTTAAGTGTTGTCTAAACACTCCAAATTCATCCCGAACTCTTACAACTAGTCAAATGCATTGGATTGTCACACAATTTGACCCTATAAACAGTAACAAAGCTGTTTACTGCTTAGAATCAACGTTTTCTTGGTTTTAGCCTGTTTTAGGACAAAATGGGTAAAAGTGGTGTCTGAACACTCCAAATTCAACTCGAACTCTTATAATTAGTCAAATGCATTGGGTTGTTACATATTTTGACCCTAGAAAGAGTAACATAGCGGTTTACTGCTTCAAATCAATGTTTTCTCTCGGTTTTAGCCTGTTTTCTCGGTCTAAGCTTGTTTTGGGATAAAACGGGTTTAAGTGTTGTCTAAACACTCCAAATTCATCCCAAACTATTACAACTAGTCAAATGCGTTGGATTGTCACACATTCTTACCCTAGAAACAGTAACAAAGCTGTTTACTGCTTCAAATCAATGTTTTCTCGGTTTAAGCCTCTTTCGGGACAAAATGGCTAAAAGTGGTGTCTAAACACTCCAAATTCAACCCAACCTCTTATAATTAGTCAAATACATTGGAATGATACATATTATGACCCTAGAAAGAGTAACATAGCTTTTTACTATTAGAATGTACCAAGGAGGAGAGAGGAGAGGCCGGTAAGGCCGAGCCTTGGAAGAAGAGAAGAAAGGCCGGAAAGGCCATGTAAAGGCCGGTAAGGCCATGTCCGTGTCCGTGAGCGACCATGTACCGTGTCCGGTACCATGTACCGTGTCCGTGAACGGACCCATGTCCGGTGAGAGGCCAGTTAGGCCGTGAACACGATGAAGAGAAGGCCTGTCCGTACAGGCCCGTCCGTACAGGCCCGTCCGTACGATGAAGAGAAGGCCCGTCCGTACAATGAAGAGAAGGCCCGTCCGTACAGTCTCGGCCCTTAGGCCTGCGCTCGGTCCAGTAGATAGAGAGGCCGAGTTTGAGAGGAGGAAAGCGAGGCCCTACAAGAGAGAGAGGCTTATGGGAAGATCACATGTGCCCTTGGTTGGTGAAGGAAGGAAAGGTCACTCTCACCAACACCAAATCGAGAATGTCACTTTCATCACTCTCTTCTTCTCTCCAACGGTCATATGGCATTTGTATCTCTATATTAAGCTTTGTATACACTCTCATATGTAACATATAACAATATTATTCAATAGAAGAGAATCCGATTTCCCCTCTCTACTTGTGTTCTTGTTCATATTCACAATGTAGATTGTTTAGGTGATTAGCGGTTAGGGGCTGCCCTTATGGCAGCCTAATTCTCTTCTCAAACCCACCTAAACTCTTCTTTATTTACTGCTTTACTTAGCCTAGATTACTGATTCTAATCCTCCTTCTCCTAAGTACACAAACTCTAAGTGTTGTGATACTAGAAGGGGATAGTCTCAAACTAGTGCTTCTCCTAGGTAGGATCCGCTTACTCTCTAGTATTTGGGTTCTATCTAGCTGCTTTATGGGGAGTTCATCACAAGTTGATGTTCTCTCCTCCCCCTTGAGAATGGGTTAGTTTGTTGTGGGTAAAGGGGGATTCATTCACCAAGTGTTTGTCTACCCTCTCTTGTGAGCTTTGTCTCATAAATCCCAACATGGTATCAGAGCAAGGTTCTGTTCTTGGTGATTCAAACTCGTTCTCAAGTTAAATCTCTTAGGAGATAGCTTAGTTAAAGTTTTAAACTTAGCTTAGGTGTTAATTCGCTTAGCTTAGTTCTTTAAAGCTTTAACTTTGCTTTTGTTGTTAAAAACGATTCTCTTACAGCTCAATGTTGAGTAAGCTTGGTCTCTTATCTTGTTAGAATTTGTAGACCAAGTGAGTGAAGAGAAATCGAGTTTAAAAGCCTCATCCTTATGCTTTACCGATTTGGTAATAGTTTTGTCTAAATGGGGAAGTGATGAACCGATGAACAAATTATGTTGTTCAGGGTAAGGATTCACGGTTCTTGTGTGCTTATATGTGCCACAGGATCCTCTTTGGATTTGGCTTTAGATGCTAAAGCTTAGTTCCTTGTAAAGGTTTAATTTTGCTTTAGATGCTAAATCGCTTCTTCTTCATCTCAAGGTTGAGAAAGCTTTGTTTCTGGTCATATGGTGTGTCCAGATTCACGCTTGAGGAAGAGAGAGATCTTGTTTTTCGCATATATGGTATGCTTGGTCAAATAGATTAAAGCTGGTCCAAGGATGCATTCTTTTAACCGATGGACAATAGGGTGTTCCAAAGGCCTTTTTTTGTTTCTTCTTTGCTTGGGACCACGAAAAACATCTCCTATATGTTATTTTCGTGGATCTAAAGCCTTAAGATCTTGGAGAACACTTTGTTTAAGTGATTCTACCATGAGTTAGGTCCAAACCGTTGGAGAAATTAATTTTCCAAACGGTCCATGTGTTTCAGCCATTAAAGCACCAAAGTCTTGTTGAATGTTGGATGCTCTTGGCTGTCAAAGCTTCTGCAAACTCAAGAAAACAGAGTATAACTCTGTCCATAAGAACTCTTGAGCAAATTCTCTATTCTACTCTCCACTCACCTTATACTTCCGCCCATATACTCTACTATACTCTATACTCTTGGTTACTAATTCTCTGGTTACTTATTCTCTAAATTCTATTTTATTTTCAGTAATATTCTATATTCTCTATTCTCTAATCTCTAACAATCTCTTGTTTAGAATCTGTTCCATTGATTTTTGGTTTCAGTTTCAGCATTGAAGATTGTGTGGAGCTCGCTCACTATCTCAAGGAGAAGAAGTGGCGAGGTTGAAGGCTACAAGATAGCCATGTAAGAGCGCAGCACAATGCCTGGAGTTAGAACCAAGGGCCACCAAGTCTTTGTTAAGCTGGTGGAAGGTGATGAATCAGTCCAAGAGCATGTGTGTTAGTGCCAAGTTGTTGATCGGATGTGCACAATGGTCTTTAGGAAAGGTGATGCACAAGGTTTCAACTGTTGATTGGATGTGCACAAGAACGGTGATGCACAAGGCTTCAACTGAGGTGATGAGGTTTCAGCCCATCATCAAGTAAAGGTTACGGGGGAGATCAAGTGACTTCAGACCGTACCTCACAGATTCTGCTCGGCCACAAGCAAAAGTCTTTACTTAAAGCTCAGCCGAAGCGTCTCAAAGATCGACTCGGACGAAACCCTTCCACTGCGATTCAGCTTCCGCGTTCTTCACAAAAGTTCTAGACCATGGAGTCATCTTGCCAGTGGAAGTGGAATCATACCAATCCGAGCAGCCGTTCGAAAGTTATGCCCGATTCAGTGGGCATATGTCAGTCTGACGAATAAAGCTAGCCGGGTTTAAAACCATGGTTAGAGAAGCGGTCTCAAGGAGGAATTCCAAACCGCATCAGTGATCAACTCTCTCCTTCCTATCCATCAAAACACCATAAAGGCTGTGCTCTAAACTCTACTCTATTTAAATTTCTTAAATCCATTACCTTAGCTTCATTACTAGTCTTTACTCTTTAATATGTTCTCTTAAATTGTCACATTTTTAGAAATTTTCTTTGATATTCCTCATAGCAAACACTTATTCTTTTCTTCTTTATCACTTGTTTAAGGGGTAAAGGAGACTATGAGAGCCTCAAAGAAATTCTAAAGGCGCAAGGATGGAGATCATAAGGAATGTGCTAAAGGCAAGGTGGGCTAAGGAGTAGGAGCGGTTCAATTCATGAAGAGAAGGGAGCTAGTTCTTTGCAAACCAAGGTCAGGGGACATCATGGATAGTGGAGTCTATACTCTTTTTCCCTTAACAAAGTTTTATCCCAAGAGGTTTTCTTTGTTGAGGTTTTTAATGAGGTAGATGACACTAGTCCACCCTTGATCTTTGGTCCCCATGGTGTCCCACCGATCAAGCGTGCGGGGGAGTATTAGAATGTACCAAGGAGGAGAGAGGAGAGGCCGGTAAGGCCGAGCCTTGGAAGAAGAGAAGAAAGGCCGGAAAGGCCATGTAAAGGCCGGTAAGGCCATGTCCGTGTCCGTGAGCGACCATGTACCGTGTCCGGTACCATGTACCGTGTCCGTGAACGGACCCATGTCCGGTGAGCGGCCAGTTAGGCCGTGAACACGATGAAGAGAAGGCCCGTCCGTACAGGCCCGTCCGTACAGGCCCGTCCGTACGATGAAGAGAAGGCCCGTCCGTACAATGAAGAGAAGGCCCGTCCGTACAGTCTCGGCCCTTAGGCCTGCGCTCGGTCCAGTAGATAGAGAGGCCGAGTTTGAGAGGAGGAAAGCGAGGCCCTACAAGAGAGAGAGGCTTATGGGAAGATCACATGTGCCCTTGGTTGGTGAAGGAAGGAAAGGTCACTCTCACCAACACCAAATCGAGAATGTCACTTTCATCACTCTCTTCTTCTCTCCAACGGTCATATGGCATTTGTATCTCTATATTAAGCTTTGTATACACTCTCATATGTAACATATAACAATATTATTCAATAGAAGAGAATCCGATTTCCCCTCTCTACTTGTGTTCTTGTTCATATTCACAATGTAGATTGTTTAGGTGATTAGCGGTTAGGGGCTGCCCTTATGGCAGCCTAATTCTCTTCTCAAACCCACCTAAACTCTTCTTTATTTACTGCTTTACTTAGCCTAGATTACTGATTCTAATCCTCCTTCTCCTAAGTACACAAACTCTAAGTGTTGTGATACTAGAAGGGGATAGTCTCAAACTAGTGCTTCTCCTAGGTAGGATCCGCTTACTCTCTAGTATTTGGGTTCTATCTAGCTGCTTTATGGGGAGTTCATCACAAGTTGATGTTCTCTCCTCCCCCTTGAGAATGGGTTAGTTTGTTGTGGGTAAAGGGGGATTCATTCACCAAGTGTTTGTCTACCCTCTCTTGTGAGCTTTGTCTCATAAATCCCAACATTTACGGCTTTGAATAAATGTTTTTTCTCGGTTTTAGCCTGTTTTCTCGGTTTAAGCCTGTTTTGGGATAAAACGGGTTGAAGTGTTGTCTAAACATTCCAAATTCATCCCAAACTCTTACAACTAGTCAAATGGATTGGATTGTCACACATTCTGACCCTTAGAAATAGTAACAAATCTGGTTACTGCATTGAATCAATGATTTCTCGGTTTTAGCCTGTTTCGGGACAAAATGGGTAAAAGTGGTGTCTAAAAACTCCAAATTCAACCTGAACTCTTATAATTAGTCAAATACATTGGTTTGATACATATTATGACCCTAGAAAGAGTAATATAGCGTTTTACCGCTTTGAATCAATGTTTTCTCTCGGTTTTAGCCTGTTCTCAAGGTTTAAGCTTGTTTTGGGATAAAACGGGTTTTAGTGTTGGCTAAACACTCAAAATTCATCCCGAACTCTTAGAATTAGTCAATGCATTGGATTGTCACACATTCCTACCCTAGAAACAGTAACAAAGCTGTTTACTGCTTCGAATCAATGTTTTCTCGGTTTAAGCCTCTTTCGGGACAAAATGGCTAAAAGTGGTGTCTAAACACTCCAAATTTAACCCGAACTCTTATAATTAGTCAAATACATTGGAATGATACATATTATGACCCTAGAAAGAGTAAAATAGCTGTTTACAGCTTTGAATAAATGTTTTCTCTCAGTTTTAGCATGTTTTCTTGGTTTAAGCTTGTTTTGGGATGAAACGGTTTGAAGTGTTGTCTAAACACTCCAAATTCATCCCGAACTCTTACAACTAGTCAAATGGATTGGATTGTCACACATTCTGACCCTTAGAAATAATAATAAAGCTGGTTACTGCTTTGAATCAATGATTTCTCGGTTTTAGCCTGTTTCGGGACAAAATGGGAAAAGTAGTGTCTAAAAACTCCAAATTCAACCTGAACTCTTATAATTAGTCAAATACATTGGATTGATACATATTATGACCTTAGAAAGAGTAATATAGCGTTTTACTGCTTTGAATCAATGTTCTCCCTCGGTTTTAGCCTGTTTTCACGATTTAAGCTTGTTTTGGGATAAAACGGGTTTTAGTGTTGTCTAAACACTCAAAATTCATCCCAAACTCTTAGAACTAGTCAATGCATTAGATTGTCACACATTCTGACCCTAGAAACAGTAACAAAGCTGTTTACTGCTTTGAATCAATGTTTTCTCGGTTTAATCCTGTTTCGGGACAAAATGGCTAAAAGTGGTGTCTAAACACTCCAAATTCAACCCGAACTCTTATAATTAGTCAAATACATTAAAATGGCTAAAAGTGGTGTGTAAACACTCCAAGTGTTGTCTAAACACTCCAAATTCATCCCGAACTCTTAGAACTAGTCAATGCATTGGATTGTCACACATTCTCACCCTAGAAGCAGTAACAAAGCTGTTTAATGCTTCGAATCAATGTTTTCTCGGTTTAAGCCTGTTTCGGGACAAAATGGCTAAAAGTGGTGTCTAAACACTCCAAATTCAACCCGAACTCTTATAATTAGTCAAATGCATTGGATTGTTACAGATTTTGACCCTAGAAAGAGTAACATAGCGGTTTACTGCTTCAAATCAATGTTTTCTCTCGGTTTTAGCCTGTTTTCTCGGTCTAAGCCTCTTTTAGAATAAAACGGGTTTAAGTGTTGTCTAAACACTCCAAATTCATCCCGAACTCTTACAACTAGTCAAATGCATTGGATTGTCACACATTCTGACCCTAGAAACAGTAACAAAGCTTTTTACTGCTTAGAATCAACGTTTTCTTGGTTTTAGCCTGTTTTAGGACAAAATGGGTAAAAGTGGTGTCTGAACACTCCAAATTCAACCCGAACTCTTATAATTAGTCAAATGCATTGGATTGTTACAGATTTTGACCCTAGAAAGAGTAACATAGCGGTTTACTGCTTCAAATCAATGTTTTCTCTTGGTTTTAGCCTGTTTTCTCGGTCTAAGCCTCTTTTAGAATAAAACGGGTTTAAGTGTTGTCTAAACACTCCAAATTCATCCCAAACTATTACAACTAGTCAAATGCGTTGGATTGTCACACATTCTTACCCTAGAAACAGTAACAAAGCTGTTTACTGCTTAGAATCAACGTTTTCTCTGTTTTAGCCTGCTTCAGGACAAAATAGGTAAAAGTGGTGTCTAAACACTCCAAATTCAACCCGAACTCTTATAATTAGTCAAATGCATTGGATTGTTACATATTTTGACCCTAGAAAGAGTAACATAGCGGTTTACTGCTTTGAATCAATGTTTTCTCACGGTTTTACCCTGTTTTCTCGGTTAAAGCCTCTTTTGGGATAAAACGGGTTTAAGTGTTGTCTAAACACTCCAAATTCATCCCGAACTCTTACAACTAGTCAAATGTATTGGATTGTCACACATTCTGACCCTAGAAACAGTAACAAAGCAGTTTACTGCTTAGAATCAACGTTTTCTCGGTTTTAGCCTGTTTCAGGACAAAATGGGTAAAAGTGGTGTCTAAACACTCCAAATTCAACCTGAACTCTTATAATTAGTAAAATACATTGGATTGATACATATTATGACCCTAGAAAGAGTAACATAGCTGTTTACGGCTTTAAATCAATGTTTTCTCACGGTTTTACCCCGTTTTCTCGGTTTAAGCCTGTTCTGGGATAAAACGGGTTTAAGTATTGTCTAAACACTCCAAATTCATCCCGAACTCTTACAACTAGTCAAATGCATTGGATTGTCACACATTCTGACCCTAGAAACAGTAACACAGCAGTTTACTGCTTAGAATCAACGTTTTCTCGGTATTAGCCTGTTTTAGGACAAAATAGGTAAAATTGGTATCTAAACACTCCAAACTAAACCCGAACTCTTATAATTAGTCAAATGCATTGGATCGTTACATATTTTGACCCTAGAAAGAGTAACATAGCGGTTTACTGCTTCAAATCAATGTTTTCTCTCGGTTTTAGCCTGTTTTCTTGGTCTAAGCCTGTTTTGGGATAAAACGGGTTTAAGTGTTGTCTAAACACTCCAAATTCATCCCGAACTCTTACAACTAGTCAAATGCATTGGATTGTCACACATTCTGACCCTAGAAACAGTAACAAAGTTGTTTACTGCTTAGAATCAATGTTTTCTCGGTTTAGGCCTGTTTAGGGACAAAATGGCTAAAAGTGGTGTCTAAACACTCCAAATTCAACCCGAACTTTTATAATTAGTCAAATGCATTAGATTGTTACATATTTTGACCCTAGAAAGAGTAACATAGCGGTTTACTGCTTCAAATCAATGTTTTCTCTCGGTTTTAGCCTGTTTTCTTGGTTTAAGCCTGTTTTGGGATAAAACGGGTTTAAGTGTTGTCTAAACACTCCAAATTCATCCCGAACTCTTACAAATAGTCAAATGCATTGGATTGTCACACATTCTGACCCTAGAAACAGTAACAAAGCTGTTTACTGCTTAGAATTTACGTTTTTTTGGTTTTAGCCTGTTTTAGGACAAAATGGGTAAAAGTGGTGTCTAAACACTCGAAATTCAATCCTAACTCTTATAATTAATCAAATGCATTGTATTGTTACAGATTTTGACCCTAGAAAGAGTAACATAGCGGTTTACTGCTTCAAATCAATGTTTTCTCTCGGTTTTAGCCTGTTTTCTCGGTCTAAGCCTCTTTTAGGATAAAACGGGTTTAAGTGTTGTCTAAACACTCCAAATTCATCCCGAACTCTTACAACTAGTCAAATGCATTGGATTGTCACACAATTTGACCCTATAAACAGTAACAAAGCTGTTTACTGCTTAGAATCAACGTTTTCTTGGTTTTAGCCTGTTTTAGGACAAAATGGGTAAAAGTGGTGTCTGAACACTCCAAATTCAACTCGAACTCTTATAATTAGTCAAATGCATTGGGTTGTTACATATTTTGACCCTAGAAAGAGTAACATAGCGGTTTACTGCTTCAAATCAATGTTTTCTCTCGGTTTTAGCCTGTTTTCTCGGTCTAAGCTTGTTTTGGGATAAAACGGGTTTAAGTGTTGTCTAAACACTCCAAATTCATCCCAAACTATTACAACTAGTCAAATGCGTTGGATTGTCACACATTCTTACCCTAGAAACAGTAACAAAGCTGTTTACTGCTTAGAATCAACGTTTTCTCTGTTTTAGCCTGCTTCAGGACAAAATAGGTAAAAGTGGTGTCTAAACACACCAAATTCAACCCAAACTCTTATAATTAGTCAAATGCATTGGGTTGTTACATATTTTGACCCTAGAAAGAGTAACATAGCGGTTTACTGCTTCAAATCAATGTTTTCTCGCGGTTTTAGCCTGTTTTCTCGGTCTAAGCTTGTTTTGGGATAAAACGGGTTTAAGTGTTGTCTAAACACTCCAAATACATCCCGAACTCTTAAAACTATTCAAACGCATTGGATTGTCACACATTCTGACCCTAGAAACAGAAACAAAGCTGTTTACTGCTTAGAATCAATGTTTTCTCGGTTTTAGCCTGTTTAGGGACAAAATGGGTAAAAGTGGTGTCTAAACACTCCAAATTCAACCCGAACTTTTATAATTAGTCAAATGCATTAGATTGTTACATATTTTGACCCTAGAAAGAGTAACATAGTGGTTTACTGCTTCAAATCAATGTTTTCTCTCGGTTTTAGCCTGTTTTCTTGGTTTAAGCCTGTTTTGGGATAAAACGGGTTTAAGTGTTGTCTAAACACTCCAAATTCATCCCGAACTCTTACAAATAGTCAAATGCATTGGATTGTCACACATTCTGACCCTAGAAACAGTAACAAAGCTGTTTACTGCTTAGAATCAACGTTTTCTTGGTTTTAGCCTGTTTTAGGACAAAATGGGTAAAAGTGGTGTCTAAACACTCCAAATTCAACCCGAACTCTTATAATTAATCAAATGCATTGGATTATTACAGATTTTGACCCTAGAAAGAGTAACATAGCGGTTTACTGCTTCAAATCAATGTTTTCTCTCGGTTTTAGCCTGTTTTCTCGGTCTAAGCCTCTTTTAGGATAAAACGGGTTTAAGTGTTGTCTAAACACTCCAAATTCATCCCGAACTCTTACAACTAGTCAAATGCATTGGATTGTCACACATTCTGACCCTAGAAACAGTAACAAAGCTGTTTACTGCTTAGAATCAACGTTTTCTTGGTTTTAGCCTGTTTTAGGACAAAATGGGTAAAAGTGGTGTCTGAACACTCCAAATTCAACCCGAACTCTTATAATTAGTCAAATGCATTGGATTGTTACAGATTTTGACCCTAGAAAGAGTAACATAGCGGTTTACTGCTTCAAATCAATGTTTTCTCTTGGTTTTAGCCTGTTTTCTCGGTCTAAGCCTCTTTTAGAATAAAACGGGTTTAAGTGTTGTCTAAACACTCCAAATTCATCCCAAACTATTACAACTAGTCAAATGCGTTGGATTGTCACATATTCTTACCCCAGAAACAGTAACAAAGCTGTTTACTGCTTAGAATCAACGTTTTCTCTGTTTTAGCCTGCTTCAGGACAAAATAGGTAAAAGTGGTGTCTAAACACTCCAAATTCAACCCGAACTCTTATAATTAGTCAAATGCATTGGATTGTTACATATTTTGACCCTAGAAAGAGTAATATAGCGGTTTACTGCTTTGAATCAATGTTTTCTCACGGTTTTACCCTGTTTTCTCGGTTTAAGCATGTTTTGGGATAAAACGGGTTTAAGTGTTGTCTAAACACTCCAAATTCATCCCGAACTCTTACAACTAGTCAAATGTATTGGATTGTCACACATTCTGACCCTAGAAACAGTAACAAAGCTGTTTACTGTTTAGAATTTACGTTTTTTGGTTTTAGCCTGTTTTAGGACAAAATGGGTAAAAGTGGTGTCTAAACACTCGAAATTCAATCCTAACTCTTATAATTAGTAAAATACATTGGATTGATACATATTATGACCCTAGAAAGAGTAACATAGCTGTTTACGGCTTCAAATCAATGTTTTCTCTCGGTTTTAGCCTGTTTTCTCGGTTTAAGCCTCTTTTAGGATAAAACGGGTTTAAGTGTTGTCTAAACACTCCAAATTCATCCCGAACTCTTACAACTAGTCAAATGCATTGGATTGTCACACAATTTGACCCTAGAAACAGTAACACAGCAGTTTACTGCTTAGAATCAACGTTTTCTTGGTTTTAGCCTGTTTTAGGACAAAATGGGTAAAAGTGGTGTCTGAACACTCCAAATTCAACTCGAACTCTTATAATTAGTCAAATGCATTGGGTTGTTACATATTTTGACCCTAGAAAGAGTAACATAGCGGTTTACTGCTTCAAATCAATGTTTTCTCTCGGTTTTAGCCTGTTTTCTCGGTCTAAGCTTGTTTTGGGATAAAACGGGTTGTCTAAACACTCCAAATTCATCCCAAACTATTACAACTAGTCAAATGCGTTGGATTGTCACACATTCTTACCCTAGAAACAGTAACAAAGCTGTTTACTGCTTCAAATCAATGTTTTCTCGGTTTAAGCCTCTTTCGGGACAAAATGGCTAAAAGTGGTGTCTAAACACTCCAAATTCAACCCAACCTCTTATAATTAGTCAAATACATTGGAATGATACATATTATGACCCTAGAAAGAGTAACATAGCTTTTTACGGCTTTGAATAAATGTTTTTTCTCGGTTTTAGCCTGTTTTCTCGGTTTAAGCCTGTTTTGGGATAAAACGGGTTGAAGTGTTGTCTAAACATTCCAAATTCATCCCAAACTCTTACAACTAGTCAAATGGATTGGATTGTCACACATTCTGACCCTTAGAAATAGTAACAAATCTGGTTACTGCATTGAATCAATGATTTCTCGGTTTTAGCCTGTTTCGGGACAAAATGGGTAAAAGTGGTGTCTAAAAACTCCAAATTCAACCTGAACTCTTATAATTAGTCAAATACATTGGTTTGATACATATTATGACCCTAGAAAGAGTAATATAGCGTTTTACCGCTTTGAATCAATGTTTTCTCTCGGTTTTAGCCTGTTCTCAAGGTTTAAGCTTGTTTTGGGATAAAACGGGTTTTAGTGTTGGCTAAACACTCAAAATTCATCCCGAACTCTTAGAATTAGTCAATGCATTGGATTGTCACACATTCCTACCCTAGAAACAGTAACAAAGCTGTTTACTGCTTCGAATCAATGTTTTCTCGGTTTAAGCCTCTTTCGGGACAAAATGGCTAAAAGTGGTGTCTAAACACTCCAAATTTAACCCGAACTCTTATAATTAGTCAAATACATTGGAATGATACATATTATATTGATCAAGAATAAGCCTATGGCGTCCGTACAGTCCGTACCGTCCGTACGTGCAAGCAATAAGGCCGAGTGAAGCACTAAGGCCGAGTCATCTATGTGTGAGGATAGTGAGGAGGCCTGCTCACCTCCGGCCCATGAGAAGGATCGAGAATCCCTTGTGTAGCCGTTAGGGAGAAAGCGCAAGTGGACAAGAGTGGAAGACTAGGACAAGTCGCTATCACCGATCACCTACCCCCTCTCTCTCCTAATTGTCGATTTCTCTTGTTTCTACTTTAGGTCATGTGGTCGCCCTAGCTGCCTCCCTATTTAAACCCTTGTCATGTGTTGTATTTGAGATATTCTACCTAATTCTAACCTATTATCACTCTCTTTCATACTATTCGCCACCAACTCTTCTTCTTCATTCTAAACCTCTCAAATCTCTCTAAGTCTTCCGCTTATTTCAACATGGTATCAGAGCTAGGTTGTCGTTCTTGATAACCTATCTCTTCTATTCTTCCATTCTTCATTCTTGTTCACTCGATTCTCAGTCCTATTTCTCTTTATTCTCCGGGTAAAAGCTTTGTCCATCGGTCCATAGCGGTTAAACCATGGAAAACGCCAAACCCATTGTCATGCCGGTTGTTCTCAAAGGAACAAACTACTTGCTGTGGACTAGAACCACAAGAACTGCCCTTGGAGGTCGTGGTCTTTGGAGTCATGTCGAGAGTGACTATGCTCCAAAACAAAACCTAAAAGGAGAAGATGAAGGCGCTTCCGAGGAGGAAGTAGAAGAAGAGAGCGAGAGGAAGGCCAAGTGGTTCCAAGAAGACCAAGTTGTCCTATCTGTTCTCCAAAACTCTCTTGACACACCAATCCTTGAGGCCTACTCATATTGCGAGACGGCCAAGGAGTTGTGGGAGACACTTAAAGGTGTCTATGGCAATATCTCCAACTTGACTCGGGTCTTTGAAGTCAAGAAGGCCATAAATGAGCTTAACCAAGATGATGTGGAGTTCACTAAACATCTTGGCAAGTTTCGAGCTTTATGGTCCGAGCTTGACATGTTGCGGCCGAGTACACTCGATCCGAGTGTGTTGACTGAAAGAAAGGAGCAAGACAAGATCTTTGGTCTCCTTCTTACTTTAAACCCATCCTTCAACGATCTCTTGAAGCACATCCTCAGGGCAGAGAAACTTCCCTCTTTTGAAGACATTTGTTCACAAATCCAAAGAGAGCAAGGTTCTCTTGACTTGTTTAGCGGTAAGGGGGAGCTTGCTACGGCTAATAAAGGAGTGTACAAGCAAGAGGAGAGGAAGGTGTGGATATGCGACCACTGCAAGAGGCGGGGTCACCTGAAAGACAAGTGCTGGGTCCTCCACCCTCATCTCAAACCGGCCAAGTTCAAAGCAAACCTCTCAAAGGAAGCGGTTAGCGACAAGGGAGCCGGGCCGTCAAAGCAAGGAGATGAGGCAGCCATGACCGCAGCCTATGGAGAAGTGGTTAGGAAATCAGACCTTGAGGCGCTCATCCGTTCCATTGCCTCACTCAAGGAGTCTGGTATCTCTTTCTTTACCTCTAAGCCTAGTAAATCTCTTGTCATAGACTCGGGTGCTTCTCACCACATGATTAGTAATCCTAGTCTAATTGACAATATAAAACCGGCTTTAGGAAATGTTATAATTGCAAATGGAGAACAAATACCAGTGAAAGGAATAGGGGACTTGAAACTATTTGATAAAACCACAAAAGCTTTCTTTATGCCTACCTTCACATCTAATCTTCTATCGGTTAAGAGAACCACTAATGATTTGAATTGTTATGCAATCTTTGGTCCTAATAGTGTTCATTTTCAGGATATTGAGACTGGAAAAGTTCTTGGAGAGGGACAAGGGAGTGGAGATCTCTATGTCCTAGAGAAAACCTCGCCAAGTTTATCTACTAAATCTTGTTTTGTTGTTAATTTGGATAGTGTGTGGCATGCTAGATTAGGCCATCCTCATTCTCGTGCCCTTGCTTTAATGTTACCAAGTGTTTCTTTTGATAGTTCAATGTGTGAGTCTTGTATTCTTGGTAAACATTGCAAATCTATTTTTCCCAAGTCTAAAACTATTTATGAGCATTGTTTTGATTTAGTGCACTCGGATGTGTGGACTTCACCATGCCTTTCTAGAGATAATAACAAATATTTTGTGACTTTTATTGATGAAAAATCTAAGTACACATGGATTACTTTGTTGCCTTCAAAGGATAGAGTGTTTGATGCTTTTATAAACTTTCAAAATTATGTTACTAATCATTTCAATGCTAAAATTAAGGTACTTAGATCAGACAATGGTGGAGAGTATACAAGTCACAAATTCAGAGAACACCTAGCAAAACACGGCATACTACACCAAACAAGTTGTCCCTATACGCCCCAACAAAATGGTGTGGCCGAGAGGAAGAACCGACATCTAATGGAGGTGGCACGGTCGATGATGTTCCATTCACACGTTACAAGGCGATATTGGGGTGATGCTGTGATGACAGCATGCTACCTGATCAATCGGACACCAACCAAAGTCCTTAATGACCTATCGCCATTTGAGGTATTGAATGGATTTAAACCATCTCTAGAGCACTTACGGGTCTTTGGGTGTGTTTCTTTTGTACTTGTGCCAGGAGAACAGCGGAGTAAGCTCGATCCCAAAAGCATAAGGTGTATGTTCATCGGCTACTCCACTACTCAAAAGGGATACAAGTGTTTTGACCCAAAGACAAGCCGGCTGTATGTATCAAGAGATGTTCGGTTCTTGGAAAATGTGGGTTATTTTGATAACAAAGACTGGAACAGCTTGAAGGATCTTTCATCATCACCAAATGATAGAGCCTCCAGCCTTAAGTTTCTCCTTGACCATCTCGGAAATCCGCCTACGGCCACAGCCCTTCCTCAGCCAGAACCCAACCCGAGCTCCATTGACCATACGCTCGAGCCGGAAGGTGCTATGCCCGAGATGATATCCCCGGACCATGAGATGCCCGAGTCAAACCAGAGCATGACCGAGGCACATGAGATGCCCGAGCCAAACTCAAGCCTGACCGAGACACGACCTGATGCTGAACCGGTCATCGAAGATGTCACTCAGTCCAGCCAATCAGTGCCGCCAGCTCAACCAGCTCCACGACGAAGCACGCGTGTCCGGTCTCACCCCTCTACATGGAAAGATAAGAGGGTCTACTACAACAGTCAAGCCGTCGCACATCCTATCCAAGCCGTATGTTCGCTCGAGCTGCTTCCGACCGAGCACCAAGCCTTCTTCGGCCAAGTTGATGAACACTGGGTTCCCCAAACGTACGAGGAGGCCAAAGAACATAAGGTATGGGTAGATGCTGTGGAGGATGAAGCTGGTGCAATGATCAGAAATCACACATGGGATGAGGCTGACCTCCCCAAAGGGAAGAAGGCCGTAAGTTCAAAGTGGGTATTCACCATCAAGTTCTTGAGCACGGGAGAGATTGAAAGGCATAAGGCACGGCTGGTGGCCCGAGGGTTCACTCAAACCTATGGAGATGACTACATGGCAACGTTTGCTCCCGTGGCCAAATTGCATACCGTGCGCGTAGTGCTATCGTTGGCCGTGAACCTTTCTTGGGACTTATGGCAAATGGATGTGAAGAACGCGTTCCTCCAAGGCGAGCTAGATGAAGAAGTGTACATGACTCCTCCGCCTGGTCTTGAGGACATTGTTGCTCCCGGGAAAGTCTTACGGTTACGCAAGGCCATCTATGGCCTCAAACAGTCACCACGCGCCTGGTACCATAAGCTCAGCTCCACTCTTAAGGCGAATGGCTTTAGACGATCGGAGGCTGATCACACTCTTTTCACTCTCAAGACATCACTTGGCCTGGTTGTGGTGCTGGTTTATGTCGATGACATCATCGTGACTGGCGATGACAAGGCCGGTATTGTTGCCATTAAAGACTCTCTCAAGTCTGCCTTTGACATTAAGGACCTCGGAGAGCTCAAATACTTCCTCGGCATCGAAATCTGCCGTTCCCCGGAGGGTATCTTCCTCTCACAACGCAAGTATGCTCTGGACTTGCTTGCTGAGACAGGCAAACTTGGTACGGTTCCAGCTACTACACCACTGGATGAAGATTACCAGCTCAAGCGAAAGGGGGAGAGCATTCGGGCGAAGGAAGGCAAACCACGCGAACCATTGGACGAGCCGTTCCCGGACGTCACACGCTACCGACGGCTTGTAGGTAAGTTGATCTATTTAACTATCACACGACCTGATATCTCTTATGCTGTGAATCAGGTGAGTCAGCACATGCAAGCTCCAAGCAAGTATCAATGGAGTCAAGTGGAGAGGATTTTGAGCTATCTCAAGGGCAGCCCTGGTCAAGGCATTTGGATGGGTAAAAACGGCAACACTGAGATCGTGGGTTATTGTGATGCGGACTATAATGGAGACACATTGGATAGGCGGTCAACTACTGGATATTGCACCTTTGTTGGAGGAAACCTAGTTACATGGAGGTCTAAGAAGCAAAAGGTGGTGTCATGTTCAAGTGCCGAGGCTGAGTACCGAGCTATGAGGAAGCTAACTAATGAGATGACATGGTTGAAAGGTCTACTTAAGGATCTCGGCATTGAAACAAGACAGCCGATGACAATGCATTGTGACAATGAGGCAGCGATCCACATAGCCACTAACTCAGTCTTCCATGAACGGACCAAGCACATTGAGAGCGACTGCCACAAGGTTAGGGAGAGGATCGAAGAGGGAGCGGTTCTACCATGCCACACAAGGAGTCAAGACCAGCTAGCCGACATCTTCACCAAATCTGCAAGTCCCAAGGTTTGTGATTATATTCATAGCAAACTTGGACTTGTAGACATCACACGGCCGTGATCAACTTTCCTAATCCGTGGACAGCACACTCTTTTTCCCTTGGCTTAGTTTTGTCCCATGAGGTTTTCTAAGTCAAGGTTTTTAATGAGGTGCTGCTTCACGGGTTCCAAGCTTAGCCATTTCATCAGGCTAAGCTTGAGGGGGAGTATTGATCAAGAATAAGCCTATGGCGTCCGTACAGTCCGTACCGTCCGTACGTGCAAGCAATAAGGCCGAGTGAAGCACTAAGGCCGAGTCATCTATGTGTGAGGATAGTGAGGAGGCCTGCTCACCTCCGGCCCATGAGAAGGATCGAGAATCCCTTGTGTAGCCGTTAGGGAGAAAGCGCAAGTGGACAAGAGTGGAAGACTAGGACAAGTCGCTATCACCGATCACCTACCCCCTCTCTCTCCTAATTGTCGATTTCTCTTGTTTCTACTTTAGGTCATGTGGTCGCCCTAGCTGCCTCCCTATTTAAACCCTTGTCATGTGTTGTATTTGAGATATTCTACCTAATTCTAACCTATTATCACTCTCTTTCATACTATTCGCCACCAACTCTTCTTCTTCATTCTAAACCTCTCAAATCTCTCTAAGTCTTCCGCTTATTTCAACATATTATGACCCTAGAAAGAGTAAAATAGCTGTTTACAGCTTTGAATAAATGTTTTCTCTCAGTTTTAGCATGTTTTCTTGGTTTAAGCTTGTTTTGGGATGAAACGGTTTGAAGTGTTGTCTAAACACTCCAAATTCATCCCGAACTCTTACAACTAGTCAAATGGATTGGATTGTCACACATTCTGACCCTTAGAAATAATAATAAAGCTGGTTACTGCTTTGAATCAATGATTTCTCGGTTTTAGCCTGTTTCGGGACAAAATGGGAAAAGTAGTGTCTAAAAACTCCAAATTCAACCTGAACTCTTATAATTAGTCAAATACATTGGATTGATACATATTATGACCTTAGAAAGAGTAATATAGCGTTTTACTGCTTTGAATCAATGTTCTCCCTCGGTTTTAGCCTGTTTTCACGATTTAAGCTTGTTTTGGGATAAAACGGGTTTTAGTGTTGTCTAAACACTCAAAATTCATCCCAAACTCTTAGAACTAGTCAATGCATTAGATTGTCACACATTCTGACCCTAGAAACAGTAACAAAGCTGTTTACTGCTTTGAATCAATGTTTTCTCGGTTTAATCCTGTTTCGGGACAAAATGGCTAAAAGTGGTGTCTAAACACTCCAAATTCAACCCGAACTCTTATAATTAGTCAAATACATTAAAATGGCTAAAAGTGGTGTGTAAACACTCCAAGTGTTGTCTAAACACTCCAAATTCATCCCGAACTCTTAGAACTAGTCAATGCATTGGATTGTCACACATTCTCACCCTAGAAGCAGTAACAAAGCTGTTTAATGCTTCGAATCAATGTTTTCTCGGTTTAAGCCTGTTTCGGGACAAAATGGCTAAAAGTGGTGTCTAAACACTCCAAATTCAACCCGAACTCTTATAATTAGTCAAATGCATTGGATTGTTACAGATTTTGACCCTAGAAAGAGTAACATAGCGGTTTACTGCTTCAAATCAATGTTTTCTCTCGGTTTTAGCCTGTTTTCTCGGTCTAAGCCTCTTTTAGAATAAAACGGGTTTAAGTGTTGTCTAAACACTCCAAATTCATCCCGAACTCTTACAACTAGTCAAATGCATTGGATTGTCACACATTCTGACCCTAGAAACAGTAACAAAGCTTTTTACTGCTTAGAATCAACGTTTTCTTGGTTTTAGCCTGTTTTAGGACAAAATGGGTAAAAGTGGTGTCTGAACACTCCAAATTCAACCCGAACTCTTATAATTAGTCAAATGCATTGGATTGTTACAGATTTTGACCCTAGAAAGAGTAACATAGCGGTTTACTGCTTCAAATCAATGTTTTCTCTTGGTTTTAGCCTGTTTTCTCGGTCTAAGCCTCTTTTAGAATAAAACGGGTTTAAGTGTTGTCTAAACACTCCAAATTCATCCCAAACTATTACAACTAGTCAAATGCGTTGGATTGTCACACATTCTTACCCTAGAAACAGTAACAAAGCTGTTTACTGCTTAGAATCAACGTTTTCTCTGTTTTAGCCTGCTTCAGGACAAAATAGGTAAAAGTGGTGTCTAAACACTCCAAATTCAACCCGAACTCTTATAATTAGTCAAATGCATTGGATTGTTACATATTTTGACCCTAGAAAGAGTAACATAGCGGTTTACTGCTTTGAATCAATGTTTTCTCACGGTTTTACCCTGTTTTCTCGGTTAAAGCCTCTTTTGGGATAAAACGGGTTTAAGTGTTGTCTAAACACTCCAAATTCATCCCGAACTCTTACAACTAGTCAAATGTATTGGATTGTCACACATTCTGACCCTAGAAACAGTAACAAAGCAGTTTACTGCTTAGAATCAACGTTTTCTCGGTTTTAGCCTGTTTCAGGACAAAATGGGTAAAAGTGGTGTCTAAACACTCCAAATTCAACCTGAACTCTTATAATTAGTAAAATACATTGGATTGATACATATTATGACCCTAGAAAGAGTAACATAGCTGTTTACGGCTTTAAATCAATGTTTTCTCACGGTTTTACCCCGTTTTCTCGGTTTAAGCCTGTTCTGGGATAAAACGGGTTTAAGTATTGTCTAAACACTCCAAATTCATCCCGAACTCTTACAACTAGTCAAATGCATTGGATTGTCACACATTCTGACCCTAGAAACAGTAACACAGCAGTTTACTGCTTAGAATCAACGTTTTCTCGGTATTAGCCTGTTTTAGGACAAAATAGGTAAAATTGGTATCTAAACACTCCAAACTAAACCCGAACTCTTATAATTAGTCAAATGCATTGGATCGTTACATATTTTGACCCTAGAAAGAGTAACATAGCGGTTTACTGCTTCAAATCAATGTTTTCTCTCGGTTTTAGCCTGTTTTCTTGGTCTAAGCCTGTTTTGGGATAAAACGGGTTTAAGTGTTGTCTAAACACTCCAAATTCATCCCGAACTCTTACAACTAGTCAAATGCATTGGATTGTCACACATTCTGACCCTAGAAACAGTAACAAAGTTGTTTACTGCTTAGAATCAATGTTTTCTCGGTTTAATCCTGTTTCGGGACAAAATGGCTAAAAGTGGTGTCTAAACACTCCAAATTCAACCCGAACTTTTATAATTAGTCAAATGCATTAGATTGTTACATATTTTGACCCTAGAAAGAGTAACATAGCGGTTTACTGCTTCAAATCAATGTTTTCTCTCGGTTTTAGCCTGTTTTCTTGGTTTAAGCCTGTTTTGGGATAAAACGGGTTTAAGTGTTGTCTAAACACTCCAAATTCATCCCGAACTCTTACAACTAGTCAAATGCATTGGATTGTCACACATTCTGACCCTAGAAACAGTAACAAAGTTGTTTACTGCTTAGAATCAATGTTTTCTCGGTTTAGGCCTGTTTAGGGACAAAATGGCTAAAAGTGGTGTCTAAACACTCCAAATTCAACCCGAACTTTTATAATTAGTCAAATGCATTAGATTGTTACATATTTTGACCCTAGAAAGAGTAACATAGCGGTTTACTGCTTCAAATCAATGTTTTCTCTCGGTTTTAGCCTGTTTTCTTGGTTTAAGCCTGTTTTGGGATAAAACGGGTTTAAGTGTTGTCTAAACACTCCAAATTCATCCCGAACTCTTACAAATAGTCAAATGCATTGGATTGTCACACATTCTGACCCTAGAAACAGTAACAAAGCTGTTTACTGCTTAGAATTTACGTTTTTTTGGTTTTAGCCTGTTTTAGGACAAAATGGGTAAAAGTGGTGTCTAAACACTCGAAATTCAATCCTAACTCTTATAATTAATCAAATGCATTGTATTGTTACAGATTTTGACCCTAGAAAGAGTAACATAGCGGTTTACTGCTTCAAATCAATGTTTTCTCTCGGTTTTAGCCTGTTTTCTCGGTCTAAGCCTCTTTTGGGGTAAAACGGGTTTAAGTGTTGTCTAAACACTCCAAATTCATCCCAAACTATTACAACTAGTCAAATGCGTTGGATTGTCACACATTCTTACCCTAGAAACAGTAACAAAGCTGTTTACTGCTTAGAATCAACCTTTTCTCTGTTTTAGCCTGCTTCAGGACAAAATAGGTAAAAGTGGTGTCTAAACACACCAAATTCAGCCCAAACTCTTATAATTAGTCAAATGCATTGGGTTGTTACATATTTTGACCCTAGAAAGAGTAACATAGCGGTTTACTGCTTCAAATCAATGTTTTCTCGCGGTTTTAGCCTGTTTTCTCGGTCTAAGCTTGTTTTGGGATAAAACGGGTTTAAGTGTTGTCTAAACACTCCAAATACATCCCGAACTCTTACAACTATTCAAATGCATTGGATTGTCACACATTCTGACCCTAGAAACAGAAACAAAGCTGTTTACTGCTTAGAATCAATGTTTTCTCGGTTTTAGCCTGTTTAGGGACAAAATGGGTAAAAGTGGTGTCTAAACACTCCAAATTCAACCCGAACTTTTATAATTAGTCAAATGCATTAGATTGTTACATATATTGACCCTAGAAAGAGTAACATAGTGGTTTACTGCTTCAAATCAATGTTTTCTCTCGGTTTTAGCCTGTTTTCTTGGTTTAAGCCTGTTTTGGGATAAAACGGGTTTAAGTGTTGTCTAAACACTCCAAATTCATCCCGAACTCTTACAAATAGTCAAATGCATTGGATTGTCACACATTCTGACCCTAGAAACAGTAACAAAGCTGTTTACTGCTTAGAATCAACGTTTTCTTGGTTTTAGCCTGTTTTAGGACAAAATGGGTAAAAGTGGTGTCTAAACACTCCAAATTCAACCCGAACTCTTATAATTAATCAAATGCATTGGATTGTTACAGATTTTGACCCTAGAAAGAGTAACATAGCGGTTTACTGCTTCAAATCAATGTTTTCTCTCGGTTTTAGCCTGTTTTCTCGGTCTAAGCCTCTTTTAGGATAAAACGGGTTTAAGTGTTGTCTAAACACTCCAAATTCATCCCGAACTCTTACAACTAGTCAAATGCATTGGATTGTCACACATTCTGACCCTAGAAACAGTAACAAAGCTGTTTACTGCTTAGAATCAACGTTTTCTTGGTTTTAGCCTGTTTTAGGACAAAATGGGTAAAAGTGGTGTCTGAACACTCCAAATTCAACCCGAACTCTTATAATTAGTCAAATGCATTGGATTGTTACAGATTTTGACCCTAGAAAGAGTAACATAGCGGTTTACTGCTTCAAATCAATGTTTTCTCTTGGTTTTAGCCTGTTTTCTCGGTCTAAGCCTCTTTTAGAATAAAACGGGTTTAAGTGTTGTCTAAACACTCCAAATTCATCCCAAACTATTACAACTAGTCAAATGCGTTGGATTGTCACATATTCTTACCCCAGAAACAGTAACAAAGCTGTTTACTGCTTAGAATCAACGTTTTCTCTGTTTTAGCCTGCTTCAGGACAAAATAGGTAAAAGTGGTGTCTAAACACTCCAAATTCAACCCGAACTCTTATAATTAGTCAAATGCATTGGATTGTTACATATTTTGACCCTAGAAAGAGTAACATAGCGGTTTACTGCTTTGAATCAATGTTTTCTCACGGTTTTACCCTGTTTTCTCGGTTTAAGCATGTTTTGGGATAAAACGGGTTTAAGTGTTGTCTAAACACTCCAAATTCATCCCGAACTCTTACAACTAGTCAAATGTATTGGATTGTCACACATTCTGACCCTAGAAACAGTAACAAAGCTGTTTACTGTTTAGAATCAACGTTTTCTCGGTTTTAGCCTGTTTCAGGACAAAATGGGTAAAAGTGGTGTCTAAACACTCCAAATTCAACCTGAACTCTTATAATTAGTAAAATACATTGGATTGATACATATTATGACCCTAGAAAGAGTAACATAGCTGTTTACGGCTTTAAATCAATGTTTTCTCACGGTTTTACCCCGTTTTCTCGGTTTAAGCCTGTTCTGGGATAAAACGGGTTTAAGTGTTGTCTAAACACTCCAAATTCATCCCGAACTCTTACAACTAGTCAAATGCATTGGATTATCACACATTCTGACCCTAGAAACAGTAACACAGCAGTTTACTGCTTAGAATCAACGTTTTCTTGGTATTAGCCTGTTTTAGGACAAAATGGGTAAAAGTGGTGTCTGAACACTCCAAATTAAACCGAACTCTTATAATTAGTCAAATGCATTGGATTGTTACAGATTTTGACCCTAGAAAGAGTAACATAGCGGTTTACTGCTTCAAATCAATGTTTTCTCTTGGTTTTAGCCTGTTTTCTCGGTCTAAGCTTGTTTTGGGATAAAACGGGTTTAAGTGTTGTCTAAACACTCCAAATACATCCCGAACTCTTACAACTATTCAAATGCATTGGATTGTCACACATTCTGACCCTAGAAACAGAAACAAAGCTGTTTACTGCTTAGAATCAATGTTTTCTCGGTTTTAGCCTGTTTAGGGACAAAATGGGTAAAAGTGGTGTCTAAACACTCCAAATTCAACCCGAACTTTTATAATTAGTCAAATGCATTAGATTGTTACATATTTTGACCCTAGAAAGAGTAACATAGTGGTTTACTGCTTCAAATCAATGTTTTCTCTCGGTTTTAGCCTGTTTTCTTGGTTTAAGCCTGTTTTGGGATAAAACGGGTTTAAGTGTTGTCTAAACACTCCAAATTCATCCCGAACTCTTACAAATAGTCAAATGCATTGGATTGTCACACATTCTGACTTTAGAAACAGTAACAAAGCTGTTTACTGCTTAGAATCAACGTTTTCTTGGTTTTAGCCTGTTTTAGGACAAAATGGGTAAAAGTGGTGTCTAAACACTCCAAATTCAACCCGAACTCTTATAATTAATCAAATGCATTGGATTGTTACAGATTTTGACCCTAGAAAGAGTAACATAGCGGTTTACTGCTTCAAATCAATGTTTTCTCTCGGTTTTAGCCTGTTTTCTCGGTCTAAGCCTCTTTTAGGATAAAACGGGTTTAAGTGTTGTCTAAACACTCCAAATTCATCCCGAACTCTTACAACTAGTCACATGCATTGGATTGTCACACATTCTGACCCTAGAAACAGTAACAAAGCTGTTTACTGCTTAGAATCAACGTTTTCTTGGTTTTAGCCTGTTTTAGGACAAAATGGGTAAAAGTGGTGTCTAAACACTCCAAATTCAACCCGAACTCTTATAATTAATCAAATGCATTGGATTGTTACAGATTTTGACCCTAGAAAGAGTAACATAGCGGTTTACTGCTTCAAATCAATGTTTTCTCTCGGTTTTAGCCTGTTTTCTCGGTCTAAGCCTCTTTTAGGATAAAACGGGTTTAAGTGTTGTCTAAACACTCCAAATTCATCCCGAACTCTTACAACTAGTCAAATGCATTGGATTGTCACACATTCTGACCCTAGAAACAGTAACAAAGCTGTTTACTGCTTAGAATCAACGTTTTCTTGGTTTTAGCCTGTTTTAGGACAAAATGGGAAAAAGTGGTGTCTGAACACTCCAAATTCAACCCGAACTCTTATAATTAGTCAAATGCATTGGATTGTTACAGATTTTGACCCTAGAAAGAGTAACATAGCGGTTTACTGCTTCAAATCAATGTTTTCTCTTGGTTTTAGCCTGTTTTCTCGGTCTAAGCCTCTTTTAGAATAAAACGGGTTTAAGTGTTGTCTAAACACTCCAAATTCATCCCAAACTATTACAACTAGTCAAATGCGTTGGATTGTCACACATTCTTACCCTAGAAACAGTAACAAAGCTGTTTACTGCTTAGAATCAACGTTTTCTCTGTTTTAGCCTGCTTCAGGACAAAATAGGTAAAAGTGGTGTCTAAACACTCCAAATTCAACCCGAACTCTTATAATTAGTCAAATGCATTGGATTGTTACATATTTTGACCCTAGAAAGAGTAACATAGCGGTTTACTGCTTTGAATCAATGTTTTCTCACGGTTTTACCCTGTTTTCTCGGTTTAAGCCTCTTTTGGGATAAAACGGGTTTAAGTGTTGTCTAAACACTCCAAATTCATCCCGAACTCTTACCACTAGTCAAATGCATTGGATTGTCACACATTCTGACCCTAGAAACAGTAACAAAGCGGTTTACTGCTTAGAATCAACGTTTTCTCGGTTTTAGCCTGTTTCAGGACAAAATGGCTAAAAGTGGTGTCTAAACACTCCAAATTCAACCTGAACTCTTATAATTAATCAAATGCATTGGATTGTTACAGATTTTGACCCTAGAAAGAGTAACATAGCGGTTTACTGCTTCAAATCAATGTTTTCTCTCGGTTTTAGCCTGTTTTCTCGGTCTAAGCCTGTTTTGGGATAAAACGGGTTTAAGTGTTGTCTAAACACTCCAAATTCATCCCGAACTCTTACAACTAGTCAAATGCATTGGATTGTCACACATTCTGACCCTAGAAACAGTAACAAAGCTGTTTACTGCTTAGAATCAACGTTTTCTTGGTTTTAGCCTGTTTTAGGACAAAATGGGAAAAAGTGGTGTCTGAACACTCCAAATTCAACCCGAACTCTTATAATTAGTCAAATGCATTGGATTGTTACAGATTTTGACCCTAGAAAGAGTAACATAGCGGTTTACTGCTTCAAATCAATGTTTTCTCTTGGTTTTAGCCTGTTTTCTCGGTCTAAGCCTCTTTTAGAATAAAACGGGTTTAAGTGTTGTCTAAACACTCCAAATTCATCCCAAACTATTACAACTAGTCAAATGCGTTGGATTGTCACACATTCTTACCCTAGAAACAGTAACAAAGCTGTTTACTGCTTAGAATCAACGTTTTCTCTGTTTTAGCCTGCTTCAGGACAAAATAGGTAAAAGTGGTGTCTAAACACTCCAAATTCAACCCGAACTCTTATAATTAGTCAAATGCATTGGATTGTTACATATTTTGACCCTAGAAAGAGTAACATAGCGGTTTACTGCTTTGAATCAATGTTTTCTCACGGTTTTACCCTGTTTTCTCGGTTTAAGCCTCTTTTGGGATAAAACGGGTTTAAGTGTTGTCTAAACACTCCAAATTCATCCCGAACTCTTACCACTAGTCAAATGCATTGGATTGTCACACATTCTGACCCTAGAAACAGTAACAAAGCGGTTTACTGCTTAGAATCAACGTTTTCTCGGTTTTAGCCTGTTTCAGGACAAAATGGCTAAAAGTGGTGTCTAAACACTCCAAATTCAACCTGAACTCTTATAATTAATCAAATGCATTGGATTGTTACAGATTTTGACCCTAGAAAGAGTAACATAGCGGTTTACTGCTTCAAATCAATGTTTTCTCTCGGTTTTAGCCTGTTTTCTCGGTCTAAGCCTCTTTTAGGATAAAACGGGTTTAAGTGTTGTCTAAACACTCCAAATTCATCCCGAACTCTTACAACTAGTCAAATGCATTGGATTGTCACACATTCTGACCCTAGAAACAGTAACAAAGCTGTTTACTGCTTAGAATCAACGTTTTCTTGGTTTTAGCCTGTTTTAGGACAAAATGGGTAAAAGTGGTGTCTGAACACTCCAAATTCAACCCGAACTCTTATAATTAGTCAAATGCATTGGATTGTTACAGATTTTGACCCTAGAAAGAGTAACATAGCGGTTTACTGCTTCAAATCAATGTTTTCTCTTGGTTTTAGCCTGTTTTCTCGGTCTAAGCCTCTTTTAGAATAAAACGGGTTTAAGTGTTGTCTAAACACTCCAAATTCATCCCAAACTATTACAACTAGTCAAATGCGTTGGATTGTCACACATTCTTACCCTAGAAACAGTAACAAAGCTGTTTACTGCTTAGAATCAACGTTTTCTTGGTTTTAGCCTGTTTTAGGACAAAATGGGTAAAAGTGGTGTCTGAACACTCCAAATTCAACCCGAACTCTTATAATTAGTCAAATGCATTGGATTGTTACAGATTTTGACCCTAGAAAGAGTAACAAAGCTGTTTACTGCTTCAAATGAATGTTTTCTCTCGGTTTTAGCCTGTTTTCTAGGTCTAAGCCTGTTTTGGGATAAAACGGGTTTAAGTGTTGTCTAAACACTCCAAATTCATCCCGAACTCTTACCACTAGTCAAATGCATTGGATTGTCACATATTCTGACCCTAGAAACAGTAACAAAGCGGTTTACTGCTTAGAATCAACGTTTTCTCGGTTTTAGCCTGTTTCAGGACAAAATGGCTAAAAGTGGTGTCTAAACACTCCAAATTCAACCTGAACTCTTATAATTAGTCAAATACATTGGATTGATACATATTATGACCCTAGAAAGAGTAACATAGCTGTTTACGGCTTTAAATCAATGTTTTCTCACGGTTTTACTCCGTTTTCTCGGTTTAAGCCTGTTCTGGGATAAAACGGGTTTAAGTGTTGTCTAAACACTCCAAATTCATCCCGTATGAACCGGCACACACACTTGTCCGTACGACCGTACGGACGTCCGTACGACCAACCAACGGGCCATCCTCAAATAGAAGTCTTCATGAGCCCAATCCACCAAAGAGATCCTCCAACGGTCGCCATTCATCTCGATCCTTCCTTTGTAGCCGTTGGAGCAAGTTGCAAGAGAGAAGAGGAGATCACATGTTAGAATAAGGAGATGTCGCTTTCTCCTCATATTAGTGTGCATAGGATCCTAAGAGAATATCCTATTTGTATATGTCTTTAAATAGTTTGTAAGTATCATACTAATAGAGGCAAGAAAAGAGTTTATTCTCTTTCTCCAACACTCTCTCTCTCAATCGTTCACTCTCCTCACTCCTTACACGATTTCACTCTCTTTCATACTCTCTTCCATAATCTCTTGATTACTCTACTCTCAAACTTACATGGTATCAGAGCAGATTTGATTCTGTTCTTGCCTCAAATCTCCATCACTCCCTTCCGCATTCTCTTTCTTGTTCTTGAAATTTCTTGTTCTTGAATCTTCTTTCTTTAACCGTTGGACAATAGCTTTAACCAACGGTCTCTTCATCCTTTTCCATGGAAACTACCAAAACTCTCATTGTTCCAGTTACTCTCAAGGGAGAGAATTACTTACTGTGGGCTAGAACCACAAAGACAGCCCTATGCGGCCGAGGACTTTGGTCCCATGTTGAGACAAGCGAAGCTCCTAGTGGCGAGACCACCAAAGACGGCAAGGATCTTGTCGATGAGAAGAACAAGTGGTTTCAAGAAGATCAGGGAGTCCTAGCTATCATTCAAAACTCCCTAGATGCACCTATACTTGAAGCTTACTCTTATTGCGAGACAGCAAAAGACTTGTGGGACACTCTCAAGAATGTTTTTGGGAATGTTACAAATGTAAACCGAATTTTTGAGATTAAGAGGGCCATCAACAACCTCAACCAAGAAGACATGGAGTTCACCAAGCACTTTGGGAAGTTTAGGTCCCTTTGGGCTGAACTAGAGATGCTCCGGCCGGCGACTATAGATCCGGCCATTCTGAATGAGAGGCGTGAACAAGATAAGGTGTTCGGCCTTCTCTTGACCTTGAACCCCTCCTACAATGACCTTATCAAGCATATTCTACGGTCGGACAAGCTCCCTAGCCTTGATGATGTCTGTAACCAAATTCAAAAGGAGCATGGCTCCATGGGATTGTTTGGCGGCAAGGGAGAACTTGTGACCGCTAACAAAGCTGAGACGGCATCAGCAAACAAGGGCTACTACAAGCCGGAGGACAAGAACAACCCGCCATTTTGTGAGCATTGTAAGAAGCTTGGTCACTTCAAGAGCCGCTGCTGGATTCTACACCCTCATCTAGCACCACCGCCGGGTACCATCCGAGGTGGACGACCAAACCGCGGAGGACCACCGAGAGCTCATCAAGCAGTAGCCATGGGGGAGTCAATCTCTGAGCAGCCTCAACAAGTGACCAGTGGAACTGCTCTTGCTGCAGCATCGTCCGAGCTGGTAAGGCGGTCCGACCTTGATGCGCTCATCAAAGCCATCAAAGAGGCCACCGGTAAGGCGTTTCTTGCCTCAAACAAAATTAAACCCCTCATAGTTGATTCTGGTGCATCCCATCACATGATTAGTGATTCTAGGCTAATTAGTGATATTAAACCTGCTAATGGTAATGTAATAATAGCAAATGGTGAGAAAGTACCAGTTAAAGGCATAGGAAACTTGAAACTATTTGATAAGGAGACTAAGGCATTTTATATGCCAAACTTTACTTCTAACTTGCTATCAGTTAAGAGAGCCACTACTGATTTAAATTGTTATGCTATATTTGGTCCTAACAATGTTCATTTTCAGGATATTGAGACAAGTAAGGTTCTTGGTCAAGGAGGATCCAAGGATGACCTCTATGTGCTTGAGGACTTGAACTTATCTTCTAATGCATCTTGTTTTAATTCGGTTATTATGAAACCTAGTGATTCTATTTTACATGCTAGGCTAGGACACCCTCACACAAGAGCTTTATCCTTAATATTTCCTAATGTTTCTTTTCAAAATGATGAGTGTGAGGCTTGTATTCTTGGTAAACATTGCAAGGCTGTTTTCCCTAAATCTATTACTATTTATGAAAAATGTTTTGATTTAATTCATTCTGATGTTTGGACATCTCCTTGCTTATCTAGAGATAATCAAAAGTATTTTGTGACTTTTATTGATGAAAAATCAAAATATACTTGGATAACTTTGCTTCCCTCTAAGGATAGAGTCCTTGAGGCCTTTACTAATTTTCAAAATTATGTCACTAACCACTTTCATGCCAAGATTAAAATTTTGAGATCAGATAATGGTGGAGAGTACACAAGCCATGCCTTTAAACAATATCTAGCCAAACATGGAATTCTTCATCAAACTAGCTGTCCTTACACACCACAACAAAATGGAGTGGCTGAGAGAAAGAATAGGCATCTCATGGAAGTAGCAAGGTCTATGATGTTTCACACAAGGGTTCCAAAGAGGTTTTGGGGAGATGCTGTGCTAGCCGCTTGTTATCTTATTAACCGCACACCAACAAAGATCCTAAAGGATGTGTCTCCATTTGAGGTATTAACGAATGACAAACCTACATTTGATCACTTACGAGTGTTTGGTTGTGTGTGCTATGTGTTGCGACCAGGTGAGCTAAGAGACAAGCTTGATGCAAAGAGTACAAAGGCTATGTTTCTTGGCTACTCTACCACACAAAAGGGGTATAAGTGCTATGACCCTACAACAAGGAGGGTTCTAGTATCTCGTGATGTCAAGTTCATGGAGACACAAGGCTTTTACGATGAGAAGAATTGGGATGAGCTCCGTAACCTATCTGATTCACCATCTGATCGGACGCGCAACCTCCGAGTAATCCTTGAGCGACTAGGTCTTGAAAACGATCGGATCACTACTGAGTCAGCCAGACCAGCATCACCAGAACAACCTGAGCCATCTACTGAGCCTGAGCCTGCTACACATGCCGATGACCATACTGAGCAGCATGAGGAAGCACCCGAGTCACTCGCGGACAACACGGCCGAAACAACCGAGGGGACGGCTGAACAGCTTGAGGAGATCATTACTCCAGGACGAGCCAACTCCGAAGCTGGGGCTATAGTTCCTCTTCGGCGCAGCCAACGTATCAAGTATCCTCCTAGTCATTGGAAGAACACCCGTGTGTACTACAACAACATGGCCGTTGCTCATCCGATTCAGGCCGTGTGCACCTTGGCTCATTTTCCGATAGAGCATCAAGTGTTTCTTGGCCATATTGATGAGGATTGGATCCCCAAGACCTATGATGAGGCTAAGCAGCACAAAGTATGGAGAGATGCAGTGGATGCCGAGAATACGGCCATGGTGCAAAATCATACATGGGACGAGGCTGACTTACCCAAGGGCAAGAAGGCTGTCACCTCTCGGTATATCTTCACAATCAAATATAAGAGCAATGGGGAGATTGAACGCCACAAAGCCCGCCTAGTCGCACGAGGTTTCACGCAAACGTATGGGGAGGACTATCTTGATACGTTTGCTCCGGTGGCTAAGCTTCACACGGTTCGAGTTGTACTCTCTCTCGCCACCAACCTCGACTGGGAACTTTGGCAAATGGACGTGAAGAACGCCTTCTTGCAAGGAGAACTGGAGGATGAAGTGTATATGCGACCACCACCGGGTTTGGAGGATACTATTGGTCCGGGAAAGGTCTTGAAACTCAACAAAGCTATCTATGGCTTGAAGCAGTCACCAAGGGCTTGGTATCACAAGCTTAGCACCACACTTCTTGACAAAGGCTTTCGCAAATCCGAAGCTGACCACACCTTGTTCACCTTACCAAGCGCCAAAGGTATAGTAGTCATTCTAGTGTATGTTGATGATATCATCATCACTGGAAGTGACTCGGTAGGTATTCAAGACTCTAAAACATTCTTGAAATCAGTTTTTGATATTAAAGATCTTGGAGAGTTGAAATACTTTCTTGGGATAGAAGTTTATAGATCAAATGAAGGGTTATTGTTATCTCAAAGAAAGTATGCACTAGACTTATTGAGTGAAACAGGAAAACTAGGAGCTAAGGCAGTAACAACGCCCCTAGAAGAGAATTACAAGGATGGAGGACAGGGGGAGCTTGACACCGCTCCATTCGAGGACGGTAGCCTCTACCGGCGGCTAGTCGGTAAGCTCATTTATTTAACTATCACACGGCCTGACATTTGCTTTGCCGTGAACCAGGTAAGCCAGCATATGAAGAACCCCACCGTGCACCATTGGAACATGCTGACACGGATCCTCAAGTACATCAAGGGCTCACCCGGCCAAGGCATATGGATGGGACGCAACAAGAGCACCGAGTTGGTAGGCTACTGCGACGCTGACTATGCCGGAGATCGTGGGGACCGACGCTCAACCACAGGCTATTGCACGTTCCTTGGAGGGAACCTGGTCACATGGAAGAGCAAGAAGCAAAAGGTCGTCTCACTCTCAAGTGCCGAATCCGAGTATAGAGCTATGAGGAAGCTAACGACGGAGCTAATGTGGCTGAAGATGTTACTCAAGGATCTTGGAATAGAATCAACAAAGCCGATCACCATGCACTGTGATAACGAAGCAGCCATTCATATAGCAACCAATTCAGTGTTCCATGAGCGGACCAAGCACATTGAAGTGGATTGCCATAAGGTCCGAGAACAAATCAAGCTTGGAGTTGTCTTACCTTGCCATACCGAAAGCAAAGAACAACTTGCAGACGTCCTGACTAAAGCTGCGAGCCCCCAAGTGTGTGAATACATCCATCCTAAGCTTGGCCTCCTAAACCTCACTCGGCCATGACTTGCTTTGTTTTGGCGCCTACACTCTTTTTCCCTTAAGTATAGTTTTCCCAAGAGGTTTTTCTATACTAAGGTTTTTAATGAGGTGGGTGCCTATGTTGTCAAGCTTGACTAGTTCCCCAAGTCAAGCTTGAGGGGGAGTATGAACCGGCACACACACTTGTCCGTACGACCGTACGGACGTCCGTACGACCAACCAACGGGCCATCCTCAAATAGAAGTCTTCATGAGCCCAATCCACCAAAGAGATCCTCCAACGGTCGCCATTCATCTCGATCCTTCCTTTGTAGCCGTTGGAGCAAGTTGCAAGAGAGAAGAGGAGATCACATGTTAGAATAAGGAGATGTCGCTTTCTCCTCATATTAGTGTGCATAGGATCCTAAGAGAATATCCTATTTGTATATGTCTTTAAATAGTTTGTAAGTATCATACTAATAGAGGCAAGAAAAGAGTTTATTCTCTTTCTCCAACACTCTCTCTCTCAATCGTTCACTCTCCTCACTCCTTACACGATTTCACTCTCTTTCATACTCTCTTCCATAATCTCTTGATTACTCTACTCTCAAACTTACATCCCGAACTCTTACAACTAGTCAAATGCATTGGATTATCACACATTCTGACCCTAGAAACAGTAACACAGCAGTTTACTGCTTAGAATCAACGTTTTCTCGGTATTAGCCTGTTTTAGGACAAAATAGGTAAAATTGGTATCTAAACACTCCAAATTAAACCCGAACTCTTATAATTAGTCAAATGCATTGGATTGTTACATATTTTGACCCTAGAAAGAGTAACATAGCGGTTTACTGCTTCAAATCAATGTTTTCTCTCGGTTTTAGCCTGTTTTCTTGGTCTAAGCCTGTTTTGGGATAAAACGGGTTTAAGTGTTGTCTAAACACTCCAAATTCATCCCGAACTCTTACAACTAGTCAAATGCATTGGATTGTCACACATTCTGACCCTAGAAACAGTAACAAAGTTGTTTACTGCTTAGAATCAATGTTTTCTCGGTTTTAGCCTGTTTAGGGACAAAATGGCTAAAAGTGGTGTCTAAACACTCCAAATTCAACCCGAACTTTTATATTTAGTCAAATGCATTAGATTGTTACATATTTTGACCCTAGAAAAAGTAACATAGCGGTTTACTGCTTCAAATCAATGTTTTCTCTCGGTTTTAGCCTGTTTTCTCGGTCTAAGCCTCTTTTAGGATAAAACGGGTTTAAGTGTTGTCTAAACACTCCAAATTCATCCCGAACTCTTACAACTAGTCAAATACATTGGATTGTCACACATTCTGACCCTAGAAACAGTAACAAAGCTGTTTACTGCTTAGAATCAACGTTTTCTTGGTTTTAGCCTGTTTTAGGACAAAATGGGTAAAAGTGGTGTCTGAACACTCCAAATTCAACCCGAACTCTTATAATTAGTCAAATGCATTGGATTGTTACAGATTTTGACCCTAGAAAGAGTAACAAAGCTGTTTACTGCTTCAAATGAATGTTTTCTCTCGGTTTTAGCCTGTTTTCTAGGTCTAAGCCTGTTTTGGGATAAAACGGGTTTAAGTGTTGTCTAAACACTCCAAATTCATCCCGAACTCTTACCACTAGTCAAATGCATTGGATTGTCACACATTCTGACCCTAGAAACAGTAACAAAGCGGTTTACTGCTTAGAATCAACGTTTTCTCGGTTTTAGCCTGTTTCAGGACAAAATGGCTAAAAGTGGTGTCTAAACACTCCAAATTCAACCTGAACTCTTATAATTAGTCAAATACATTGGATTGATACATATTATGACCCTAGAAAGAGTAACATAGCTGTTTACGGCTTTAAATCAATGTTTTCTCACGGTTTTACCCCGTTTTCTCGGTTTAAGCCTGTTCTGGGATAAAACGGGTTTAAGTGTTGTCTAAACACTCCAAATTCATCCCGAACTCTTACAACTAGTCAAATGCATTGGATTGTCACACATTCTGACCCTAGAAACAGTAACACAGCAGTTTACTGCTTAGAATCAACGTTTTCTCGGTATTAGCCTGTTTTAGGACAAAATAGGTAAAATTGGTATCTAAACACTCCAAATTACACCCGAACTCTTATAATTAGTCAAATGCATTGGATTGTTACATATTTTGATCCTAGAAAGAGTAACATAGCGGTTTACTTCTTCAAATCAATGTTTTCTCTCGGTTTTAGCCTGTTTTCTTGGTCTAAGCCTGTTTTGGGATAAAACGGGTTTAAGTGTTGTCTAAACACTCCAAATTCATCCCGAACTCTTACAACTAGTCAAATGCATTGGATTGTCACACATTCTGACCCTAGAAACAGTAACAAAGTTGTTTACTGCTTAGAATCAACGTTTTCTCGGTTTTAGCCTGTTTCAGGACAAAATGGGTCAAAGTGGTGTATAAACACTCCAAATTCAACTCGAACTCTTATAATTAGTCAAATGCATTGGGTTGTTACATATTTTGACCCTAGAAAGAGTAACATAGCGGTTTACTGCTTCAAATCAATGTTTTCTCTCGGTTTTAGCCTGTTTTCTCGGTCTAAGCTTGTTTTGGGATAAAACGGGTTTAAGTGTTGTCTAAACACTCCAAATTCATCCCGAACTCTTACAACTAGTCAAATGCGTTGGATTGTCACACATTCTGACCCTTAGAAACAGTAACAAATCTGTTTACTGCTTAGAATCAACGTTTTCTCGGTTTTAGCCTGCTTCAGGACAAAATGGGTAAAAGTGGTGTCTAAACACTCCAAATTCAACCCGAACTCTTATAATTAGTCAAATACATTGGATTGTTACATATTTTGACCCTAGAAAGAGTAACATAGCGGTTTACTGCTTCAAATCAATGTTTTCTCTCGGTTTTAGCCTGTTTCTCGGTCTAAGCTTGTTTTGGGATAAAACGGGTTTAAGTGTTGTCTAAACACTCCAAATTCATCCCGAACTCTTACAACTATTCAAATGCATTGGATTGTCACACATTCTGATTCTAGAAAAAGAAACAAAGCTGTTTACTGCTTAGAATCAATGTTTTCTCTGTTTTAGCCTGTTTAGGGACAAAATGGCTAAAAGTGGTGTGTAAACACTCCAAATTCAACCTGAACTCTTATTATTAGTCAAATACATTGGATTGATACATATTATGACCCTAAAAAGAGTAACATAGCTGTTTACGGCTTTAAATCAATGTTTTCTCACGGTTTTACCCCGCTTTCTTGGTTTAAGCCTGTTTTGGGATAAAACGGGTTTTAGTGTTGTCTAAACACTCGAAATTCATCCTGAACTCTTAGAACTAGTCAATGCATTGGATTTTCACACATTCTGACCCTTAGAAATAGTAAAAAAGCTGGTTACTGCTTCGAATAAATGATTTCTTGCTTTTTGCCTGTTTCGGGACAAAATGGGTAAAAGTGGTGTCTAAACACTCCAAATTTAACCTGAACTCTTATAATTAGTCAAATACATTGGATTGATACATATTATGACCCTAGAAAGAGTAACATAGCTGTTTACGGCTTTAAATCAATGTTTTCTCACGGTTTTACCCCGTTTTCTCGGTTTAAGCCTGTTCTGGGATAAAACGGGTTTAAGTGTTGTCTAAACACTCCAAATTCATCCCGAACTCTTACAACTAGTCAAATGCATTGGATTGTCACACATTCTGACCCTAGAAACAGTAACAAAGCTGTTTACTGCTTAGAATCAACGTTTTCTCGGTATTAGCCTGTTTTAGGACAAAATAGGTAAAATTGGTATCTAAACACTCCAAATTAAACCCGAACTCTTATAATTAGTCAAATGCATTGGATTGTTACATATTTTGACCCTAGAAAGAGTAACATAGTGGTTTACTGCTTCAAATCAATGTTTTCTCTCGGTTTTAGCCTGTTTTCTTGGTCTAAGCCTGTTTTGGGATAAAACGGGTTTAAGTGTTGTCTAAACACTCCAAATTCATCCCGAACTCTTACAACTAGTCAAATGCATTGGATTGTCACACATTCTGACCCTAGAAACAGTAACAAAGTTGTTTACTGCTTAGAATCAACGTTTTCTCGGTTTTAGCCTGTTTGAGGACAAAATGGGTCAAAGTGGTGTCTAAACACTCCAAATTCAACTCGAACTCTTATAATTAGTCAAATGCATTGGGTTGTTACATATTTTGACCCTAGAAAGAGTAACATAGCGGTTTACTGCTTCAAATCAATGTTTTCTCTCGGTTTTAGCCTGTTTTCTCGGTCTAAGCTTGTTTTGGGATAAAACGGGTTTAAGTGTTGTCTAAACACTCCAAATTCATCCCGAACTCTTACAACTAGTCAAATGCGTTGGATTGTCACACATTCTGACCCTTAGAAACAGTAACAAAGCTGTTTACTGCTTAGAATCAACGTTTTCTCGGTTTTAGCCTGCTTCAGGACAAAATGGGTAAAAGTGGTGTCTAAACACTCCAAATTCAACCCGAACTCTTATAATTAGTCAAATACATTGGATTGTTACATATTTTGACCCTAGAAAGAGTAACATAGCGGTTTACTGCTTCAAATCAATGTTTTCTCTCGGTTTTAGCCTGTTTTCTCGGTCTAAGCTTGTTTTGGGATAAAACGGGTTTAAGTGTTGTCTAAACACTCCAAATTCATCCCGAACTCTTACAACTATTCAAATGCATTGGATTGTCACACATTCTGATTCTAGAAAAAGAAACAAAGCTGTTTACTGCTTAGAATCAATGTTTTCTCGTTTTTAGCCTGTTTAGGGACAAAATGGCTAAAAGTGGTGTCTAAACACTCCAAATTCAACCTGAACTCTTATTATTAGTCAAATACATTGGATTGATACATATTATGACCCTAAAAAGAGTAACATAGCTGTTTACGGCTTTAAATCAATGTTTTCTCACGGTTTTACCCCGCTTTCTTGGTTTAAGCCTGTTTTGAGATAAAACGGGTTTTAGTGTTGTCTAAACACTCGAAATTCATCCTGAACTCTTAGAACTAGTCAATGCATTGGATTTTCACACATTCTGACCCTTAGAAATAGTAAAAAAGCTGGTTACTGCTTCGAATAAATGATTTCTTGCTTTTTGCCTGTTTCGGGACAAAATGGGTAAAAGTGGTGTCTAAAAACTCCAAATTTAACCTGAACTCTTATAATTAATCAAATACATTATATTGATACATATTATGTAAGATTTAGTTTAGATGAAGAAGTGAAATCGAAGAAGCATAAGAGACTAGGGTTTGAGTTTAGAGAGAGAGAAGTGTAAAAGTGTAGAAGAAGAAATTGTATTTCTTACTTGATATGGTACCGAGATACAACCTAAATATAGTCATTTACAAAGAGGATATTCTAAGAAGATGTTGTACACGATTTTACATAGGGATAGCGACATCTCCTTTCTTAACCTATACATGTGATATATGTTTGACTTAAACCTCCCACTTGCTTCAAACTCCCCAACGGCTAATAGAAGAAGGATCTAGATGTTCCTTTGCTTTTGAAGGCTTCTCAACATGGGCTGGACTTGTTAGGACGCCTCATGGTACGGATGGACCATCGTATTGTACGGACGGTGTGGTACGGACGGTGCTTGTACGGACGGTGTGTGTGTGTGAGTTCTCATACTCCCCCTCAAGCTTAAGCGATTTATTGTCGATAAAGCTTGAAGATCACGAACACCTACCTCATTAAAAAAACCTTAGTATAGAAAATCACTTGGGAAAAACTATACTTAAGGGAAAAAGAGTGTAGGTGCCATGTGAGGGTGCTCATGGCCGAGTGAGGTCTATAAGACCAAGTTTAGTGTGAATATACTCACACACTTGTGGACTGGCCACCTTGGTGAGAATGTCAGCTAGCTGTTTTGAGATTTTAGTGTGGCAAGGGAGAGTGACACCAAGTTGAATTTGCTCTCGGACCTTGTGACAATCAACCTCTATGTGTTTTGTCCTTTCGTGAAACACAGAGTTAGTGGCTATGTGAATGGCTGCCTCATTATCACAATGCATTGTGAAAGGCTTTGATGACTCAACTCCAAGATCCTTTAGTAAAGCCTTAAGCCACATCAGTTCGGTAGTCAGTTTTCTCATGGCCCTATACTCGGCTTCGGCGCTTGAAAGTGATACCACCTTTTGCTTCTTGCTCTTCCAAGTGACAAGGTTTCCTCCTAGCAATGTGCAATATCCTGTGGTTGATCGGCGATCATCACGGTCTCCGGCTTAATCAGCACCACAATACCCTACCAGCTCCGTGTTCTCATTGCGTCCCATCCAAATTCCTTGTCATGGTGCACCTTTGATATATTTGAGGATGCGATTCACCATGTTCCAATGATGGACAGTGGGGTTTCGCCTGTGTTGGCTAGCCATGTTCACAACAAAACAAATATCAGGTCGAGTAATGGTAAGGTATATAAGCTTACCTACTAATCGCCGATATCGTGTGACATCTTCAAATGGAGCCGCCTCAAGCTCCCCCTTTCCTCCTCCCTTATAGTTTTCTTCAAGTGGTGTTGTCACAGCCTTTGAACCAAGTTTTCATGCTTCACTTAAGAGATCAAGTGCATATTTTCTTTGTGATAAGAATAATCCCTCATTAGTCCTATATACCTTTATCCCAAGAAAATACTTGAGCTCTCCAAGGTCTTTAATGTCAAAAACTGATTTAAGGAAATCTTTAGTATCTTTAATACCTACCTTGTCATTTCCAGTTATGATGATATCATCAACATATACTAGAATGACTACAATACGTTTATCACTTGGTAGTATGAAGAGGGTGTGATCAGCTTCCGATTTGCGAAAGCCTCTTCTAAGTAGGGTAGTGCTCAATTTGTGGTACCATGCTCTTGGTGACTGTTTTAAACCATAGATGGCCTTGCGGAGCTTGAAGACTTTTCCCGGGCCAATGGTGTCTTCCAAACCAGGTGGTGGTCTCATGTAGACCTCATCTTCAAGTTCCCCTTGTAAGAACGCATTTTTAACGTCCATTTGCCAAAGCTCCTAGTCCAAGTTGGTGGCTAGTGATAGGACAACTCGAACGGTGTGTAGTTTGGCCATCGGAGCAAACGTATCAAGATAGTCCTCCCCGGATGTTTGCGTGAACCCACGTGCAACTAGGCGGGCCTTATGGCGTTCAATCTCCCCGTCACTCTTGTATTTGATAGAAAAGATCCAGCGCGATGTGACTGCCTTCTTCCCTTTGGGTAAGTCAGCTTCATCCCATGTGTGATTTTTCTCCATGGCCATTTTCTCCGCATGAACCGCATCACGCCACACCTTGTGTTCCTTAGCCTCATCATAAGTTTGTGGAACCCAATGCTTATCAATTTGTCCAAGAAAGACTTGGTGTTCCATAGGAAAATGAGCAAGAGTACACACCGCTTGAATGGGATGTGCAACGGCCATGTTGTTGTAGTACACGCGAGTGTTCTTCCAGTTAGATGGATCAAACTTGAGACGCTGGCTCCGTCATAGTGGTATGACTTCCTCATGATCATTGTCTTCATGGCCATCCTTGTTTTGGCCGGTTGTTTCCTCAGGCTGCATTTCCACATCGAGGTTTTGTAATAGTTCTTCATTGGACTCGGACGAGTCACCGGAAGTGGGCTGAGTAGGGACTGTATCTGAGACATGTGGGTTGAAGTCAGTAGGTGGGACACCCTCTTCTGGTGAGTTTGGCCTGGAGGAATTGTCAGCGTCCCAATTGGTTTCGACCTCTAGCCTTTCAAGTATGATTCGAAGGTTCTTTTACGGATGGTATGGTACAAACGGTGCTTGTACGGATGATGCTTGTACGTACGATGTGGTACGGACGATGTGTGTGTGTTAGTTCTCATATATTATGACCCTAGAAAGAGTAATATAGCGGTTTACTGCTTTGAATCAATGTTTTCTCTCGGTTTTAGCCTGTTTTCTCGGTTTAAGCCTGTTTTGGGATAAAACGGGTTTTAGTGTTGTCTAAATAATCGAAATTCATCCCGAACTCTTAGAACAAGTCAATGCATTGGATTGTCACACATTCTGAACCTAGAAACAGTAACAAAGCTGTTTACAGCTTTGAATCAATGTTTTCTCGGTCTAAGTCTGTTTTGGGATAAAACAGGTTTAAGTGTTGTCTAAACACTCCAAATTCATCCCGAACTCTTAGAACTAGTCAATGCATTGGATGGTCACACATTCTGACCCTAGAAATAGTAACAAAGCTGTTTACTGCTTCGAATCAATATTTCTCGGTTTTAGCCTGTTTCGGGACAAAATGGGTAAAAGCGGTGTCTAAAAACTCCAAATTCAACCTGAACTCTTATAATTAGTCAAATGTATTGGATTGATACATATTTTGATCCTAGAAAGAGTAACATAGCTGTTTACTGCTTTGAATCAATGTTTTCTCTCGGTTTTAGCCTGTTTTCTCGGTTTAAGCCTGTTTTGGGATAAAACGGGTTTAAGTGTTGTCTAAACACTCCAAATTCATCCCGAACTCTTAGAACTAGTCAATGCATTGGATTGTCACACATTCTGACCCTAGAAGCAGTAACAAAGCTGTTGACTGCTTCGAATCAATGTTTTCTCGGTTTAAGCCTGTTTCGGGACAAAATGGCTAAAAGTGGTGTCTAAACACTCCAAATTCAACCCGAACTCTTATAAGTAGTCAAATACATTGGAATGATACATATTATGACCCTAGAAAGAGTAACATAGCTGTTTACGGCCTTGAATAAATGTTTTCTCTCGGTTTTAGCCTGTTTTCTCGGTTTAAGCCTGTTTTGGGATAAAACGGGATTAAGTGTTGTCTAAACACTCCAAATTCATCCCGAACTCTTACAATTAGGCAAATGGATTGGATTATCACACATTCTGACCCTAAAAACAGTGACAAAGCTATTTACTGCTTCGAATCAATATTTTCTCGGTTTTAGCATGTTTTTAGACAAAATGGCTAAAAGTGGTGTCTAAACACTCCAAATTCAACCCGAACTCTTATAACTAGTCAAATACATTGGAATGATACATATTATGACCCTAGAAAGAGTAATAAAGTGTTTTACAACTTTGAATCAATGTTTTCTCTCGGTTTTAGCCTGTTTTCTCGGTCTAAGCCGCTTTTGGGATAAAACGGGTTTAAGTGTTGTCTAAACACTCCAAATTCATCCCGAGCTCTTACAACTAGTCAAATGCATTGGATTGTCACACCTTCTGACCCAAGAAACAGAAACAAAGCTGTTTACTGCTTAGAATCAATGTTTTCTCGTTTTTAGCCTGTTTAGGGACAAAATGGCTAAAAGTGGTGTGTAAACACTCCAAATTCAACCTGAACTCTTATTATTAGTCAAATACATTGGATTGATACATATTATGACCCTAAAAAGAGTAACATAGCTGTTTACGGCTTTAAATCAATGTTTTCTCACGGTTTTACCCCGCTTTCTTGGTTTAAGCCTGTTTTGGGATAAAACGGGTTTTAGTGTTGTCTAAACACTCGAAATTCATCCTGAACTCTTAGAACTAGTCAATGCATTGGATTTTCACACATTCTGACCCTTAGAAATAGTAAAAAAGCTGGTTACTGCTTCGAATAAATGATTTCTTGCTTTTTGCCTGTTTCGGGACAAAATGGGTAAAAGTGGTGTCTAAACACTCCAAATTTAACCTGAACTCTTATATTTAGTCAAATACATTGGATTGATACATATTATGACCCTAGAAAGAGTAACATAGCTGTTTACGGCTTTAAATCAATGTTTTCTCACGGTTTTACCCCGTTTTCTCGGTTTAAGCCTGTTCTGGGATAAAACGGGTTTAAGTGTTGTCTAAACACTCCAAATTCATCCCGAACTCTTACAACTAGTCAAATGCATTGGATTGTCACACATTCTGACCCTAGAAACAGTAACACAGCAGTTTACTGCTTAGAATCAACGTTTTCTCGGTATTAGCCTGTTTTAGGACAAAATAGGTAAAATTGGTATCTAAACACTCCAAATTAAACCCGAACTCTTATAATTAGTCAAATGCATTGGATTGTTACATATTTTGACCCTAGAAAGAGTAACATAGTGGTTTACTGCTTCAAATCAATGTTTTCTCTCGGTTTTAGCCTGTTTTCTTGGTCTAAGCCTGTTTTGGGATAAAACGGGTTTAAGTGTTGTCTAAACACTCCAAATTCATCCCGAACTCTTACAACTAGTCAAATGCATTGGATTGTCACACATTCTGACCCTAGAAACAGTAACAAAGTTGTTTACTGCTTAGAATCAACGTTTTCTCGGTTTTAGCCTGTTTGAGGACAAAATGGGTCAAAGTGGTGTCTAAACACTCCAAATTCAACTCGAACTCTTATAATTAGTCAAATGCATTGGGTTGTTACATATTTTGACCCTAGAAAGAGTAACATAGCGGTTTACTGCTTCAAATCAATGTTTTCTCTCGGTTTTAGCCTGTTTTCTCGGTCTAAGCTTGTTTTGGGATAAAACGGGTTTAAGTGTTGTCTAAACACTCCAAATTCATCCCGAACTCTTACAACTAGTCAAATGCGTTGGATTGTCACACATTCTGACCCTTAGAAACAGTAACAAAGCTGTTTACTGCTTAGAATCAACGTTTTCTCGGTTTTAGCCTGCTTCAGGACAAAATGGGTAAAAGTGGTGTCTAAACACTCCAAATTCAACCCGAACTCTTATAATTAGTCAAATACATTGGATTGTTACATATTTTGACCCTAGAAAGAGTAACATAGCGGTTTACTGCTTCAAATCAATGTTTTCTCTCGGTTTTAGCCTGTTTTCTCGGTCTAAGCTTGTTTTGGGATAAAACGGGTTTAAGTGTTGTCTAAACACTCCAAATTCATCCCGAACTCTTACAACTATTCAAATGCATTGGATTGTCACACATTCTGATTCTAGAAAAAGAAACAAAGCTGTTTACTGCTTAGAATCAATGTTTTCTCGTTTTTAGCCTGTTTAGGGACAAAATGGCTAAAAGTGGTGTCTAAACACTCCAAATTCAACCTGAACTCTTATTATTAGTCAAATACATTGGATTGATACATATTATGACCCTAAAAAGAGTAACATAGCTGTTTACGGCTTTAAATCAATGTTTTCTCACGGTTTTACCCCGCTTTCTTGGTTTAAGCCTGTTTTGGGATAAAACGGGTTTTAGTGTTGTCTAAACACTCGAAATTCATCCTGAACTCTTAGAACTAGTCAATGCATTGGATTTTCACACATTCTGACCCTTAGAAATAGTAAAAAAGCTGGTTACTGCTTCGAATAAATGATTTCTTGCTTTTTGCCTGTTTCGGGACAAAATGGGTAAAAGTGGTGTCTAAAAACTCCAAATTTAACCTGAACTCTTATAATTAATCAAATACATTATATTGATACATATTATGTAAGATTTAGTTTAGATGAAGAAGTGAAATCGAAGAAGCATAAGAGACTAGGGTTTGAGTTTAGAGAGAGAGAAGTGTAAAAGTGTAGAAGAAGAAATTGTATTTCTTACTTGATATGGTACCGAGATACAACCTAAATATAGTCATTTACAAAGAGGATATTCTAAGAAGATGTTGTACACGATTTTACATAGGGATAGCGACATCTCCTTTCTTAACCTATACATGTGATATATGTTTGACTTAAACCTCCCACTTGCTTCAAACTCCCCAACGGCTAATAGAAGAAGGATCTAGATGTTCCTTTGCTTTTGAAGGCTTCTCAACATGGGCTGGACTTGTTAGGACGCCTCATGGTACGGATGGACCATCGTATTGTACGGACGGTGTGGTACGGACGGTGCTTGTACGGACGGTGTGTGTGTGTGAGTTCTCATACTCCCCCTCAAGCTTAAGCGATTTATTGTCGATAAAGCTTGAAGATCACGAACACCTACCTCATTAAAAAAACCTTAGTATAGAAAATCACTTGGGAAAAACTATACTTAAGGGAAAAAGAGTGTAGGTGCCATGTGAGGGTGCTCATGGCCGAGTGAGGTCTATAAGACCAAGTTTAGTGTGAATATACTCACACACTTGTGGACTGGCCACCTTGGTGAGAATGTCAGCTAGCTGTTTTGAGATTTTAGTGTGGCAAGGGAGAGTGACACCAAGTTGAATTTGCTCTCGGACCTTGAGACAATCAACCTCTATGTGTTTTGTCCTTTCGTGAAACACAGAGTTAGTGGCTATGTGAATGGCTGCCTCATTATCACAATGCATTGTGAAAGGCTTTGATGACTCAACTCCAAGATCCTTTAGTAAAGCCTTAAGCCACATCAGTTCAGTAGTCAGTTTTCTCATGGCCCTATACTCGGCTTCGGCGCTTGAAAGTGATACCACCTTTTGCTTCTTGCTCTTCCAAGTGACAAGGTTTCCTCCTAGCAATGTGCAATATCCTGTGGTTGATCGGCGATCATCACGGTCTCCGGCTTAATCAGCACCACAATACCCTACCAGCTCCGTGTTCTCATTGCGTCCCATCCAAATTCCTTGTCATGGTGCACCTTTGATATATTTGAGGATGCGATTCACCATGTTCCAATGATGGACAGTGGGGTTTCGCATGTGTTGGCTAGCCATGTTCACAGCAAAACAAATATCAGGTCGAGTAATGGTAAGGTATATAAGCTTACCTACTAATCGCCGATATCGTGTGACATCTTCAAATGGAGCCGCCTCAAGCTCCCCCTTTCCTCCTCCCTTATAGTTTTCTTCAAGTGGTGTTGTCACAGCCTTTGAACCAAGTTTTCATGCTTCACTTAAGAGATCAAGTGCATATTTTCTTTGTGATAAGAATAATCCCTCATTAGTCCTATATACCTTTATCCCAAGAAAATACTTGAGCTCTCCAAGGTCTTTAATGTCAAAAACTGATTTAAGGAAATCTTTAGTATCTTTAATACCTACCTTGTCATTTCCAGTTATGATGATATCATCAACATATACTAGAATGACTACAATACCTTTATCACTTGGTAGTATGAAGAGGGTGTGATCAGCTTCCGATTTGCGAAAGCCTCTTCTTAGTAGGGTAGTGCTCAATTTGTGGTACCATGCTCTTGGTGACTGTTTTAAACCATAGATGGCCTTGCGGAGCTGGAAGACTTTTCCCGGGCCAATGGTGTCTTCCAAACCAGGTGGTGGTCTCATGTAGACCTCATCTTCAAGTTCCCCTTGTAAGAACGCATTTTTAACGTCCATTTGCCAAAGCTCCTAGTCCAAGTTGGTGGCTAGTGATAGGACAACTCGAACGGTGTGTAGTTTGGCCATCGGAGCAAACGTATCAAGATAGTCCTCCCCGGATGTTTGCGTGAACCCACGTGCAACTAGGCGGGCCTTATGGCGTTCAATCTCCCCGTCACTCTTGTATTTGATAGAAAAGATCCAGCGCGATGTGACTGCCTTCTTCCCTTTGGGTAAGTCAGCTTCATCCCATGTGTGATTTTTCTCCATGGCCATTTTCTCCGCATGAACCGCATCACGCCACACCTTGTGTTCCTTAGCCTCATCATAAGTTTGTGGAACCCAATGCTTATCAATTTGTCCAAGAAAGACTTGGTGTTCCATAGGAAAATGAGCAAGAGTACACACCGCTTGAATGGGATGTGCAACGGCCATGTTGTTGTAGTACACGCGAGTGTTCTTCCAGTTAGATGGATCAAACTTGAGACGCTGGCTCCGTCATAGTGGTATGACTTCCTCATGATCATTGTCTTCATGGCCATCCTCGTTTTGGCCGGTTGTTTCCTCAGGCTGCATTTCCACATCGAGGTTTTGTAATAGTTCTTCATTGGACTCGGACGAGTCACCGGAAGTGGGCTGAGTAGGGACTGTATCTGAGACATGTGGGTTGAAGTCAGTAGGTGGGACACCCTCTTCTGGTGAGTTTGGCCTGGAGGAATTGTCAGCGTCCCAATTGGTTTCGACCTCTAGCCTTTCAAGTATGATTCGAAGGTTCTTTTACGGATGGTATGGTACAAACGGTGCTTGTACGGATGATGCTTGTACGTACGATGTGGTACGGACGATGTGTGTGTGTTAGTTCTCATATATTATGACCCTAGAAAGAGTAATATAGCGGTTTACTGCTTTGAATCAATGTTTTCTCTCGGTTTTAGCCTGTTTTCTCAGTTTAAGCCTGTTTTGGGATAAAACGGGTTTTAGTGTTGTCTAAATAATCGAAATTCATCCCAAACTCTTAGAACTAGTCAATGCATTGGATTGTCACACATTCTGAACCTAGAAACAGTAACAAAGCTGTTTACAGCTTTGAATCAATGTTTTCTCGGTCTAAGCCTGTTTTGGGATAAAACAGGTTTAAGTGTTGTCTAAACACTCCAAATTCATCCCGAACTCTTAGAACTAGTCAATGCATTGGATTGTCACACATTCTGACCCTAGAAATAGTAACAAAGCTGTTTACTGCTTCGAATCAATGATTTCTCGGTTTTAGCCTGTTTTGGGACAAAATGGGTAAAAGCGGTGTCTAAAAACTCCAAATTCAACCTAAACTCTTATAATTAGTCAAATGTATTGGATTGATACATATTTTGACCCTAGAGTAACATAGCTGTTTACTGCTTTGAATCAATGTTTTCTCTCAGTTTTAGCCTGTTTTCTCGGTTTAAGCCTGTTTTGGGATAAAACGGGTTTAAGTGTTGTCTAAACACTCCAAATTCATCCCGAACTCTTAGAACTAGTCAATGCATTGGATTGTCACACATTCTGACCCTAGAAGCAGTAACAAAGCTGTTTACTGCTTCGAATCAATGTTTTCTCGGTTTAAGCCTATTTCGGGACAAAATGGCTAAAAGTGGTGTCTAAACACTCCAAATTCAACCCGAACTCTTATAAGTAGTAAAATACATTGGAATGATACATATTATGACCCTAGAAAGAGTAACATAGCTGTTTACGGCTTTGAATAAATGTTTTCTCTTGGTTTTAGCCTGTTTTCTCGGTTTAAGCCTGTTTTGGGATAAAACGGGATTAAGTGTTGTCTAAACACTCCAAATTCATCCTGAACTCTTACAATTAGGCAAATGGATTGGATTGTCACACATTCTGACCCTAGAAACAGTAACAGAGCTATTTACTGCTTCTAATCAATATTTTCTTGGTTTTAGCCTGTTTTTAGACAAAATGGCTAAAAGTGGTGTCTAAACACTCCAAATTCGACCCGAACTCTTATAATTAGTCAAATACATTGGAATGATACATATTATGACCCTAGAAAGAGTAATATAGCGTTTTACAACTTTGAATCAATGTTTTCTCTCGGTTTTAGCTTGTTTTCTCGGTTTAAGCTTGTTTTGGGATAAAACGGGTTTTAGTTTTGTCTAAACACTCGAAATTCATCCCGAACTCTTAGAACTAGTCAATGCATTGGATTGTCACACATTCTGACCTTAGAAACAGTAACAAAGCTGTTTACTGCTTCAAATCAATGTTTTCTCGGTTTAAGCCTGTTTCGGGACAAAATGGCTAAAAGTGGTGTCTAAACACTCCAAATTCAACCCAAACTCTTATAATTAGTCAAATACATTGGAATGATACATATTATGACCCTAGAAAGAGTAACATAGCTTTTTACGGCTTTGAATAAATGTTTTCTCTCGGTTTTAGCCTGTTTTCTCGGTTTAAGCCTGTTTTGGGATAAAACGGGTTGAAGTGTTGTCTAAACATTCCAAATTCATCCCAAACTCTTACAACTAGTCAAAATGGATTGGATTGTCACACATTCTGACCCTTAGAAATAGTAACAAAGCTGGTTACTGCATTGAATCAATGATTTCTCGGTTTTAGCCTCTTTCGGGACAAAATGGGTAAAAGTGGTGTCTAAAAACTCCAAATTCAACCTGAACTCTTATAATTAGTCAAATACATTGGATTGATACATATTATGACCCTAGAAAGAGTAATATAGCGTTTTACTGCTTTGAATCAATGTTTTCTCTCGGTTTTAGCCTGTTTTCTCGGTTTAACCTTGTTTTGGGATAAAACGGGTTTTAGTGTTGTCTAAACACTCGAAATTCATCCCGAACTCTTAGAACTAGTCAATGCATTAGACTGTCACACATTCTGACTATCGACCATGGAACTTTAGTGACCATGAACCCTTGGGGCTAGGCCATACGGTACGAACGTCTGTACAGTCCGTACACTCTTGCAATAAGGCCGAGCCTCTTAAGGTCATAAGGAGAGTGGAAGCAATGAGGTCCACGAAGGCCCATCATTTGATCAAGAAGCTTCTAATCGAGCCGTTAGGAGGAAGGAGGGAGAACCGATCACATGTGGGCAAGTTGACTTAGGACATGTCGCTATCAAGCTTGGGAACGCTTCCCTCTCTCTCTTAATGTCTCTTTCCCTTGTTTCTATTTTCGTAAAGGAGGTTGCCCTAGTTGGCCTCCCTATTTAAGTTGTTGTCATATGTTGTAAAACAATCAAATGAATATATCATTTTCTCTCATTATGCTCTTTGTTCTTCACCCATCAAACTCTCTTCACTCTTACAATTCTAAACCTAATTCCGCTTAAACCAACATGGTATCAGAGCATGTTCTTTGATCTTTAAACATCTAGACCTACTCTGATTCTCTCTTATACTTTTATTTCCTTCAATCTCTTTCTCTCGTCTCTTTAGACTCTCTTTCTCTCTCGCTAATACTTAGCTCTATCTTGCAAATCTTACTAATGGATACTAATAAACCTATTGTTACTCCAGTGGTCCTAAAAGGGGCCAACTATTTGCTGTGGAAAAGAACCACAAAGACCGCGTTGAGTGGCCGGGGGCTATGGATCCACGTTGAGACGGACCAACTCCCCAAGAAAGCCACCAAGAACGACGGTAAAGAAGAAGAAGAAGACAAGGAGGCTGAACTCGAGAAGGAAGTCAAATGGTTCCAAGAAGATCAGACCGTGCTTGCCATTCTTCAAAATTCGCTCGATGCTCCGATCCTTGAGGCATACTCGTACTGTGAGACGGCCAAGGAGTTGTGGGAGACACTTGCGAACGTGTACGGAAATGTGACCAACTTGACCCGAGTGTTTGAAGTAAAGAAGGCCATCAACAGCCTCCACCAAGAAGACTTGGAGTTCACAAAGCACTTCGGCAAGTTTAGGTCCCTTTGGGCCGAACTAGAAATGCTCCGGCCAAGCACAATAGATCCGGCCATCCTCAATGAAAGAAAGGAACAAGACAAAGTCTTTGGTCTCCTCCTCACTCTGAATACGGCATTCAACGACCTTATCAAACACATCCTCCGCGGTGACAAGCTCCCAACACTTGAAGATGTATGTTCTCAAGTCCAAAAGGAGCAAGGGTCGCTAGGCCTGTTTAGCGGTAAGGAGGACTTGGCTATGGCCAACAAGGGAGTGTACAGGCATGAAGACCGGAAAACGATTGTATGCGACCATTGCAAGAAGAGGGGGCACCTGAAAGACAAATGTTGGGTTCTCTACCCACACCTCAAGCCGGCTAAGTTCAAGGCTAACCTATCGCAAGGAGGATCAAGCGGTCAAGGCACCGGAACAGCGAACCAAGGAGATGCAGCAGCCACGGCCATGGCAGCCTCTCTTGGAGACTTGGTGAGAAAGTCGGATCTAGAGGCCCTCATCAAGTCCATTGTCGCACTAAAGGACTCCGGTACCACTTTCTTTGTTTCAAAACCTAGTACCTCTCTTGTTGTTGACTCGGGTGCTTCTCACCATATGATTAGTAATCCTAGTCTTATTCACAACATAAAACCGGCTCTAGGTAATGTTATTATTGCTAATGGGGACCGAGTACAGGTTAAAGGAATAGGTGAACTAAAACTGTTTGATAAAAGTTCTAAAGCCTTCTTTATGCCCTCATTCACCTCTAACCTCTTATCGGTGAAGAAAGCTACTACAGATTTGAACTGTTATGCTATTTTTGGACCTAACAGTGTACATTTTCAGGATATTGAAAGTGGAAAGGTCTTGGGAGAAGGAGATGCTAGAGGAGATCTCTATGTCCTAGAGAAAGCTGCAAGCCCTCCAAAATCGTTTTCGTTTATTTCAAACCTTAATAATAGTCTAAGTGATGTTTGGCATGCTAGATTAGGCCACTCTCACTCTCGTGCATTTGAACTAATGTTGCCTAATGTCTCTTTTGATAACTCTACTTGTGAGTCTTGTATTCTTGGTAAACATTGCAAGGCCATCTTTCCCAAATCAAGTACTATTTATGAAAATTGCTTTGATTTAGTACATTCGGATGTGTGGACATCTCCTTGCCTATCTAGGGATAATAACAAGTATTTTGTGACATTTATTGATGAAAAATCTAAATATACTTGGCTCACCTTGTTACCATCCAAAGATAGAGTTTATGATGCCTTTGTAAATTTTCAGAATTATGTTACTAATCAATTCAACGCTAAAATAAAGGTACTAAGATCTGATAATGGAGGTGAATATACAAGCCACAAACTTAAAGAGCACCTAGCCAAGCATGGAATCCTCCAACAAACCAGTTGCCCCTACACGCCTCAACAAAATGGAGTGGCCGAGAGGAAAAATCGACATTTGATGGAGGTAGCCCGGTCGATGATGTTTCATTCGAATGTCACCAAGAGGTTTTGGGGAGATGCGGTCATGACAGCGTGTTACTTGATCAATAGGACACCAACAAAAGTCTTAAATGACATATCACCTTATGAGGTACTGAACAAAATTAAACCATCTCTTGATCACTTACGTGTGTTTGGGTGTGTCTGTTTTGTCCTAGTACCTGGAGAACAAAGGAATAAACTTGAGGCTAAGAGCACTAGAAGCATGTTCATCGGCTATTCAACGAGTCAAAAAGGATACAAGTGTTATGATCCAATCACCGGCCGCACTCTCGTCTCAAGAGATGTAAAGTTCCTTGAACAACAAGGTTATTACGACAAGAAGGACTGGGAAGGTTTAAAAGACCTATCTCAGTCCAATTCTGACCGAGCCGCCAACTTGCGGTTTCTCCTTGACCATTTGGGCATCACCAAACCAACATCACTTGACAACCAAGAGACCACAAGTGCTGATCCATTACCCGTGTCATCGAGTCAACCGGATGACGCACATGCTGGAAGTCCACCGTCTGTCCAGGAACCTGAGCTCACAGTACCGCCAACAACGGTGGCTCCTACCGGACCAACAACCTTGACAGAAGACTACCTTACAAGTGGTGAGGATAGGATTGATCCTCCTGATCAGTCAGACCAGCCTACCACCCAGTTCCTACCCAGACGGAGCAACCGTATTAAGTCTCACCCGTCTACATGGAAGGATAAGAGGGTATACTACAACAATCAGGCTGTCGCCCACCCCATTCAGGCCGTGTGTTCGCTTGACCTTCTTTCCTCGGATCACGCCGCTTTCCTTGGTAAGCTTGATGCGCACTTTGTTCCTCAAACCTACGAGGAAGCTAAGCAATATAAAGAATGGCTTGATGCGGTGGAAGATGAAACAAAGGCGATGGTCAGGAACCGGACGTGGACCGAGGCCGATCTTCCTCAAGGTAAGAAGGCCGTCAGCTCCAAGTGGGTTTTCACTATTAAATATCTTAGCACTGGAGAAGTAGAGCGCTACAAAGCCCGCTTGGTGGCACGCGGCTTTTCCCAAACCTATGGGCTTGACTATACGGACACATTTGCTCCGGTTGCCAAACTCCACACCGTCCGGGTCGTCCTGTCCTTGGCCACTAATCTCTCTTGGGAACTATGTCAAATGGACGTCAAGAACGCCTTTCTTCAGGGGGAGCTGACCGAGGAAGTGTACATGCACCCTCCACCAGGTTTAGAACACATTGTTGCCCCGGGTAAAGTTCTCCGGCTCCATAAGGCGAGCCAGACCTGTGTCCACGCCACTTGAGGAAGGTTACCAGGTCAAGCGAAAGGGGGAGAAGCCAACACCCGGTGCTCCGGTTAACAAGTTGCACGAACCATACGAAGATGTGGGACGCTACCGTAGGCTGGTGGGAAAACTTATCTATCTTACGATCACGAGGCCGGACATATGTTATGCGGTGAATCAAGTCAGCCAACACATGACAGCTCCAACAAACTTTGACTGGCAAACGCTCGAGCGGATCCTATGCTATCTCAAGGGGAGCCCGGAGCGAGGCATTTGGATGGGAAAGAACAACAATACGGAACTGGTCGGCTACTGTGATGCGGACTACGCGGGTGATACAATTGATAGGAGGTCCACGACAGGGTATTGTACATTTGTTGGAGGCAACCTAGTAACCTGGAAGTCGAAGAAACAGAAAGTTGTGTCTCAATCAAGTGCTGAGTCGGAATATAGGGCTATGAAGAAGCTGACCAACGAGCTCACATGGCTCAAAGGCCTCCTTAAGGATCTTGGAGTGGAGTTGGATCAACCAATCACTATGCACTGTGACAATAAGGCAGCAATACATATAGCAACCAACCCGGTCTTCCATGAGAGGACTAAGCACATTGAGGTAGATTGTCATAAAGTGCGAGAAAAGATTGAAGAAGGCGTAGTCTTGCCATGCCACACTCCGAGTAAAGATCAGTTGGCTGACATTTTCACCAAGGCTACTAGTTTTCAAGTTTGCGAATACATCTACAGCAAACTTGGACTAGTAGATCCCACACATCCATGAGAAACTCCTCTAATCCATGGGGATCACACTCTTTTCCTTAGCATAGTTTTGTCCCATGTGGTTTTCTATGTTGAGGTTTTTAATGAGGTGATCCTTCATGGGTTCCAAGCTTAGCCGTTTCACTTGGCTAAGCTTGAGGGGGAGTATCGACCATGGAACTTTAGTGACCATGAACCCTTGGGGCTAGGCCATACGGTACGGACGTCCGTACAGTCCGTACACTCTTGCAATAAGGCCGAGCCTCTTAAGGTCATAAGGAGAGTGGAAGCAATGAGGTCCACGAAGGCCCATCAATTGATCAAGAAGCTTCTAATCGAGCCGTTAGGAGGAAGGAAGGAGAACCGATCACATGTGGGCAAGTTGACTTAGGACATGTCGCTATCAAGCTTGGGAACGCTTCCCTCTCTCTCTTAATGTCTCTTTCCCTTGTTTCTATTTTCGTAAAGGAGGTTGCCCTAGTTGGCCTCCCTATTTAAGTTGTTATCATATGTTGTAAAACAATCAAATGAATATATCATTTTCTCTCATTATGCTCTTTGTTCTTCACCCATCAAACTCTCTTCACTCTTACAATTCTAAACCTAATTCCGCTTAAACCAACACTGACCCTAGAAACAGTAACAAAGCTGTTTACTGCTTCGAATCAATGTTTTCTCGGTCTAATCCTGTTTCGGGACAAAATGGCTAAAAGTGGTGTCTAAACACTCCAAATTCAACCCGAACTCTTATAATTAGTCAAATACATTGGAATGATATATATTATGACCCTAGAAAGAGTAACATAGCTGTTTACGGCTTTGAATAAATGTTTTCTCTCGGTTTTAGCCTGTTTTCCCAGTTTAAGCCTGTTTTGGGATAAAACGGGTTGAAGTGTTGTCTAAACACTCCAAATTCATCCCGAACTCTTACAACTAGTCAAATGGATTGGATTGTCACACATTCTGACCCTTAGAAATAGTAACAAAGCTGGTTACTGCTTTGAATCAATGATTTCTCGGTTTTAGCCTGTTTCGGGACAAACTGGGTAAAAGTGGTGTCTAAAAACTCCAAATTCAACCTGAACTCTTATAATTAGTCAAATACATTGGATTGATACATATTATGACCCTAGAAAGAGTAACATAGCTGTTTACGGCTTTGAATAAATGTTTTGTCACGGTTTTACCCCGCTTTCTCGGTTTAAGCCTGTTTTGGGATAAAACGGGTTGAAGTGTTGTCTAAACACTCCAAATTCATCCCGAACTCTTACAACTAGTCAAATGCATTAGATTGTCACACATTCTGACCCTAGAAACAGTAAGAAAGCTGTTTACTGCTTAGAATCAACGTTTTCTCGGTTTTAGCCTGTTTCGGGACAAAATGGCTAAAAGTGGTGTCTAAAAACTCCAAATTCAACCTGAACTCTTATAATTAGTCAAATACATTGGATTGATACATATTATGACCCTAGAAAGAGTAATATAGCGTTTTACCGCTTTGAATCAATGTTTTCTCTCGGTTTTAGCCTGTTTTCACGGTTTAAGCTTGTTTTGGGATAAAACGGGTTTTAGTGTTGGCTAAACACTCAAAATTCATCCCGAACTCTTAGAATTAGTCAACGCATTGGATTGTCACACATTCCTACCCTAGAAACAGTAACAAAGTTGTTTACTGCTTCGAATCAATGTTTTCTCGGTTTAAGCCTCTTTCGGGACAAAATGGCTAAAAGTGGTGTCTAAACACTCCAAATTCAACCCGAACTCTTATAATTAGTCAAATACATTGGAATGATACATATTATGACCCTAGAAAGAGTAAAATAGCTGTTTACAGCTTTGAATAAATGTTTTCTCTCAGGTTTAGCATGTTTTCTTGGTTTAAGCCTGTTTTGGGATAAAACGGGTTTAAGTGTTGTCTAAACACTCCAAATTCATCCCGAACTCTTAGAACTAGTCAATGCATTGGATTGTCACACATTCTGACCCTAGAAGCAGTAACAAAGCTGTTTACTGCTTCGAATCAATGTTTTCTCGGTTTAAGCCTGTTTCGGGACAAAATGGCTAAAAGTGGTGTCTAAACACTCCAAATTCAACCCGAACTCTTATAAGTAGTAAAATACATTGGAATGATACATATTATGACCCTAGAAAGAGTAACATAGCTGTTTACGGCTTTGAATAAATGTTTTCTCTTGGTTTTAGCCTGTTTTCTCGGTTTAAGCCTGTTTTGGGATAAAACGGGATTAAGTGTTGTCTAAATACTCCAAATTCATCCTGAACTCTTACAATTAGGCAAATGGATTGGATTGTCACACATTCTGACCCTAGAAACAGTAACAGAGCTATTTACTGCTTCTAATCAATATTTTCTTGGTTTTAGCCTGTTTTTAGACAAAATGGCTAAAAGTGGTGTCTAAACACTCCAAATTCGACCCGAACTCTTATAATTAGTCAAATACATTGGAATGATACATATTATGACCCTAGAAAGAGTAATATAGCGTTTTACAACTTTGAATCAATGTTTTCTCTCGGTTTTAGCTTGTTTTCTCGGTTTAAGCTTGTTTTGGGATAAAACGGGTTTTAGTGTTGTCTAAACACTCGAAATTCATCCCGAACTCTTAGAACTAGTCAATGCATTGGATTGTCACACATTCTGACCCTAGAAACAGTAACAAAGCTGTTTACTGCTTCAAATCAATGTTTTCTCGGTTTAAGCCTGTTTCGGGACAAAATGGCTAAAAGTGGTGTCTAAACACTCCAAATTCAACCCAAACTCTTATAATTAGTCAAATACATTGGAATGATACATATTATGACCCTAGAAAGAGTAACATAGCTTTTTACGGCTTTGAATAAATGTTTTCTCTCGGTTTTAGCCTGTTTTCTCGGTTTAAGCCTGTTTTGGGATAAAACGGGTTGAAGTGTTGTCTAAACATTCCAAATTCATCCCAAACTCTTACAACTAGTCAAAATGGATTGGATTGTCACACATTCTGACCCTTAGAAATAGTAACAAAGCTGGTTACTGCATTGAATCAATGATTTCTCGGTTTTAGCCTCTTTCGGGACAAAATGGGTAAAAGTGGTGTCTAAAAACTCCAAATTCAACCTGAACTCTTATAATTAGTCAAATACATTGGATTGATACATATTATGACCCTAGAAAGAGTAATATAGCGTTTTACTGCTTTGAATCAATGTTTTCTCTCGGTTTTAGCCTGTTTTCTCGGTTTAACCTTGTTTTGGGATAAAACGGGTTTTAGTGTTGTCTAAACACTCGAAATTCATCCCGAACTCTTAGAACTAGTCAATGCATTAGACTGTCACACATTCTGACTATCGACCATGGAACTTTAGTGACCATGAACCCTTGGGGCTAGGCCATACGGTACGAACGTCTGTACAGTCCGTACACTCTTGCAATAAGGTCGAGCCTCTTAAGGTCATAAGGAGAGTGGAAGCAATGAGGTCCACGAAGGCCCATCATTTGATCAAGAAGCTTCTAATCGAGCCGTTAGGAGGAAGGAGGGAGAACCGATCACATGTGGGCAAGTTGACTTAGGACATGTCGCTATCAAGCTTGGGAACGCTTCCCTCTCTCTCTTAATGTCTCTTTCCCTTGTTTCTATTTTCGTAAAGGAGGTTGCCCTAGTTGGCCTCCCTATTTAAGTTGTTGTCATATGTTGTAAAACAATCAAATGAATATATCATTTTCTCTCATTATGCTCTTTGTTCTTCACCCATCAAACTCTCTTCACTCTTACAATTCTAAACCTAATTCCGCTTAAACCAACATGGTATCAGAGCATGTTCTTTGATCTTTAAACATCTAGACCTACTCTGATTCTCTCTTATACTTTTATTTCCTTCAATCTCTTTCTCTCGTCTCTTTAGACTCTCTTTCTCTCTCGCTAATACTTAGCTCTATCTTGCAAATCTTACTAATGGATACTAATAAACCTATTGTTACTCCAGTGGTCCTAAAAGGGGCCAACTATTTGCTGTGGAAAAGAACCACAAAGACCGCTTGAGTGGCCGGGGGCTATGGATCCACGTTGAGACGGACCAACTCCCCAAGAAAGCCACCAAGAACGACGGTAAAGAAGAAGAAGAAGACAAGGAGGCTGAACTCGAGAAGGAAGTCAAATGGTTCCAAGAAGATCAGACCGTGCTTGCCATTCTTCAAAATTCGCTCGATGCTCCGATCCTTGAGGCATACTCGTACTGTGAGACGGCCAAGGAGTTGTGGGAGACACTTGCGAACGTGTACGGAAATGTGACCAACTTGACCCGAGTGTTTGAAGTAAAGAAGGCCATCAACAGCCTCCACCAAGAAGACTTGGAGTTCACAAAGCACTTCGGCAAGTTTAGGTCCCTTTGGGCCGAACTAGAAATGCTCCGGCCAAGCACAATAGATCCGGCCATCCTCAATGAAAGAAAGGAACAAGACAAAGTCTTTGGTCTCCTCCTCACTCTGAATACGGCATTCAACGACCTTATCAAACACATCCTCCGCGGTGACAAGCTCCCAACACTTGAAGATGTATGTTCTCAAGTCCAAAAGGAGCAAGGGTCGCTAGGCCTGTTTAGCGGTAAGGAGGACTTGGCTATGGCCAACAAGGGAGTGTACAGGCATGAAGACCGGAAAACGATTGTATGCGACGATTGCAAGAAGAGGGGGCACCTGAAAGACAAATGTTGGGTTCTCTACCCACACCTCAAGCCGGCTAAGTTCAAGGCTAACCTATCGCAAGGAGGATCAAGCGGTCAAGGCACCGGAACAGCGAACCAAGGAGATGCAGCAGCCACGGCCATGGCAGCCTCTCTTGGAGACTTGGTGAGAAAGTCGGATCTAGAGGCCCTCATCAAGTCCATTGCCGCACTAAAGGACTCCGGTACCACTTTCTTTGTTTCAAAACCTAGTACCTCTCTTGTTGTTGACTCGGGTGCTTCTCACCATATGATTAGTAATCCTAGTCTTATTCACAACATAAAACCGGCTCTAGGTAATGTTATTATTGCTAATGGGGACCGAGTACAGGTTAAAGGAATAGGTGAACTAAAACTGTTTGATAAAAGTTCTAAAGCCTTCTTTATGCCCTCATTCACCTCTAACCTCTTATCGGTGAAGAAAGCTACTACAGATTTGAACTGTTATGCTATTTTTGGACCTAACAGTGTACATTTTCAGGATATTGAAAGTGGAAAGGTCTTGGGAGAAGGAGATGCTAGAGGAGATCTCTATGTCCTAGAGAAAGCTGCAAGCCCTCCAAAATCGTTTTCGTTTATTTCAAACCTTAATAATAGTCTAAGTGATGTTTGGCATGCTAGATTAGGCCACTCTCACTCTCGTGCATTTGAACTAATGTTGCCTAATGTCTCTTTTGATAACTCTACTTGTGAGTCTTGTATTCTTGGTAAACATTGCAAGGCCATCTTTCCCAAATCAAGTACTATTTATGAAAATTGCTTTGATTTAGTACATTCGGATGTGTGGACATCTCCTTGCCTATCTAGGGATAATAACAAGTATTTTGTGACATTTATTGATGAAAAATCTAAATATACTTGGCTCACCTTGTTACCATCCAAAGATAGAGTTTATGATGCCTTTGTAAATTTTCAGAATTATGTTACTAATCAATTCAACGCTAAAATAAAGGTACTAAGATCTGATAATGGAGGTGAATATACAAGCCACAAACTTAAAGAGCACCTAGCCAAGCATGGAATCCTCCAACAAACCAGTTGCCCCTACACGCCTCAACAAAATGGAGTGGCCGAGAGGAAAAATCGACATTTGATGGAGGTAGCCCGGTCGATGATGTTTCATTCGAATGTCACCAAGAGGTTTTGGGGAGATGCGGTCATGACAGCGTGTTACTTGATCAATAGGACACCAACAAAAGTCTTAAATGACATATCACCTTATGAGGTACTGAACAAAATTAAACCATCTCTTGATCACTTACGTGTGTTTGGGTGTGTCTGTTTTGTCCTAGTACCTGGAGAACAAAGGAATAAACTTGAGGCTAAGAGCACTAGAAGCATGTTCATCGGCTATTCAACGAGTCAAAAAGGATACAAGTGTTATGATCCAATCACCGGCCGCACTCTCGTCTCAAGAGATGTAAAGTTCCTTGAACAACAAGGTTATTACGACAAGAAGGACTGGGAAGGTTTAAAAGACCTATCTCAGTCCAATTCTGACCCAGCCGCCAACTTGCGGTTTCTCCTTGACCATTTGGGCATCACCAAACCAACATCACTTGACAACCAAGAGACCACAAGTGCTGATCCATTACCCGTGTCATCGAGTCAACCGGATGACACACATGCTGGAAGTCCACCGTCTGTCCAGGAACCTGAGCTCACAGTACCGCCAACAACGGTGGCTCCTACCGGACCAACAACCTTGACAGAAGACTACCTTACAAGTGGTGAGGATAGGATTGATCCTCCTGATCAGTCAGACCAGCCTACCACCCAGTTCCTACCCAGACGGAGCAACCGTATTAAGTCTCACCCGTCTACATGGAAGGATAAGAGGGTATACTACAACAATCAGGCTGTCGCCCACCCCATTCAGGCCGTGTGTTCGCTTGACCTTCTTTCCTCGGATCACGCCGCTTTCCTTGGTAAGCTTGATGCGCACTTTGTTCCTCAAACCTACGAGGAAGCTAAGCAATATAAAGAATGGCTTGATGCGGTGGAAGATGAAACAAAGGCGATGGTCAGGAACCGGACGTGGACCGAGGCCGATCTTCCTCAAGGTAAGAAGGCCGTCAGCTCCAAGTGGGTTTTCACTATTAAATATCTTAGCACTGGAGAAGTAGAGCGCTACAAAGCCCGCTTGGTGGCACGCGGCTTTTCCCAAACCTATGGGCTTGACTATACGGACACATTTGCTCCGGTTGCCAAACTCCACACCGTCCGGGTCGTCCTGTCCTTGGCCACTAATCTCTCTTGGGAACTATGTCAAATGGACGTCAAGAACGCCTTTCTTCAGGGGGAGCTGACCGAGGAAGTGTACATGCACCCTCCACCAGGTTTAGAACACATTGTTGCCCCGGGTAAAGTTCTCCGGCTCCATAAGGCGAGCCAGACCTGTGTCCACGCCACTTGAGGAAGGTTACCAGGTCAAGCGAAAGGGGGAGAAGCCAACACCCGGTGCTCCGGTTAACAAGTTGCACGAACCATACGAAGATGTGGGACGCTACCGTAGGCTGGTGGGAAAACTTATCTATCTTACGATCACGAGGCCGGACATATGTTATGCGGTGAATCAAGTCAGCCAACACATGACAGCTCCAACAAACTTTGACTGGCAAACGCTCGAGCGGATCCTATGCTATCTCAAGGGGAGCCCGGAGCGAGGCATTTGGATGGGAAAGAACAACAATACGGAACTGGTCGGCTACTGTGATGCGGACTACGCGGGTGATACAATTGATAGGAGGTCCACGACAGGGTATTGTACATTTGTTGGAGGCAACCTAGTAACCTGGAAGTCGAAGAAACAGAAAGTTGTGTCTCAATCAAGTGCTGAGTCGGAATATAGGGCTATGAAGAAGCTGACCAACGAGCTCACATGGCTCAAAGGCCTCCTTAAGGATCTTGGAGTGGAGTTGGATCAACCAATCACTATGCACTGTGACAATAAGGCAGCAATACATATAGCAACCAACCCGGTCTTCCATGAGAGGACTAAGCACATTGAGGTAGATTGTCATAAAGTGCGAGAAAAGATTGAAGAAGGCGTAGTCTTGCCATGCCACACTCCGAGTAAAGATCAGTTGGCTGACATTTTCACCAAGGCTACTAGTTTTCAAGTTTGCGAATACATCTACAGCAAACTTGGACTAGTAGATCCCACACATCCATGAGAAACTCCTCTAATCCATGGGGATCACACTCTTTTCCTTAGCATAGTTTTGTCCCATGTGGTTTTCTATGTTGAGGTTTTTAATGAGGTGATCCTTCATGGGTTCCAAGCTTAGCCGTTTCACTTGGCTAAGCTTGAGGGGGAGTATCGACCATGGAACTTTAGTGACCATGAACCCTTGGGGCTAGGCCATACGGTACGGACGTCCGTACAGTCCGTACACTCTTGCAATAAGGCCGAGCCTCTTAAGGTCATAAGGAGAGTGGAAGCAATGAGGTCCACGAAGGCCCATCAATTGATCAAGAAGCTTCTAATCGAGCCGTTAGGAGGAAGGAAGGAGAACCGATCACATGTGGGCAAGTTGACTTAGGACATGTCGCTATCAAGCTTGGGAACGCTTCCCTCTCTCTCTTAATGTCTCTTTCCCTTGTTTCTATTTTCGTAAAGGAGGTTGCCCTAGTTGGCCTCCCTATTTAAGTTGTTATCATATGTTGTAAAACAATCAAATGAATATATCATTTTCTCTCATTATGCTCTTTGTTCTTCACCCATCAAACTCTCTTCACTCTTACAATTCTAAACCTAATTCCGCTTAAACCAACACTGACCCTAGAAACAGTAACAAAGCTGTTTACTGCTTCGAATCAATGTTTTCTCGGTCTAATCCTGTTTCGGGACAAAATGGCTAAAAGTGGTGTCTAAACACTCCAAATTCAACCCGAACTCTTATAATTAGTCAAATACATTGGAATGATATATATTATGACCCTAGAAAGAGTAACATAGCTGTTTACGGCTTTGAATAAATGTTTTCTCTCGGTTTTAGCCTGTTTTCCCAGTTTAAGCCTGTTTTGGGATAAAACGGGTTGAAGTGTTGTCTAAACACTCCAAATTCATCCCGAACTCTTACAACTAGTCAAATGGATTGGATTGTCACACATTCTGACCCTTAGAAATAGTAACAAAGCTGGTTACTGCTTTGAATCAATGATTTCTCGGTTTTAGCCTGTTTCGGGACAAACTGGGTAAAAGTGGTGTCTAAAAACTCCAAATTCAACCTGAACTCTTATAATTAGTCAAATACATTGGATTGATACATATTAATACATTGGATTGATACATATTATGACCCTAGAAAGAGTAACATAGCTGTTTACGGCTTTGAATAAATGTTTTGTCACGGTTTTACCCCGCTTTCTCGGTTTAAGCCTGTTTTGGGATAAAACGGGTTGAAGTGTTGTCTAAACACTCCAAATTCATCCCGAACTCTTACAACTAGTCAAATGCATTAGATTGTCACACATTCTGACCCTAGAAACAGTAAGAAAGCTGTTTACTGCTTAGAATCAACGTTTTCTCGGTTTTAGCCTGTTTCGGGACAAAATGGCTAAAAGTGGTGTCTAAAAACTCCAAATTCAACCTGAACTCTTATAATTAGTCAAATACATTGGATTGATACATATTATGACCCTAGAAAGAGTAATATAGCGTTTTACCGCTTTGAATCAATGTTTTCTCTCGGTTTTAGCCTGTTTTCACGGTTTTAGCTTGTTTTGGGATAAAACGGGTTTTAGTGTTGGCTAAACACTCAAAATTCATCCCGAACTCTTAGAATTAGTCAACGCATTGGATTGTCACACATTCCTACCCTAGAAACAGTAACAAAGTTGTTTACTGCTTCGAATCAATGTTTTCTCGGTTTAAGCCTCTTTCGGGACAAAATGGCTAAAAGTGGTGTCTAAACACTCCAAATTCAACCCGAACTCTTATAATTAGTCAAATACATTGGAATGATAAATATTATGACCCTAGAAAGAGTAAAATAGCTGTTTACAGCTTTGAATAAATGTTTTCTCTCAGGTTTAGCATGTTTTCTTGGTTTAAGCCTGTTTTGGGATAAAACGGGTTTAAGTGTTGTCTAAACACTCCAAATTCATCCCGAACTCTTAGAACTAGTCAATGCATTGGATTGTCACACATTCTGACCCTAGAAGCAGTAACAAAGCTGTTTACTGCTTCGAATCAATGTTTTCTCGGTTTAAGCCTGTTTCGGGACAAAATGGCTAAAAGTGGTGTCTAAACACTCCAAATTCAATCCGAACTCTTATAAGTAGTAAAATACATTGGAATGATACATATTATGACCCTAGAAAGAGTAACATAGCTGTTTACGGCTTTGAATAAATGTTTTCTCTTGGTTTTAGCCTGTTTTCTCGGTTTAAGCCTGTTTTGGGATAAAACGGGATTAAGTGTTGTCTAAACACTCCAAATTCATCCTGAACTCTTACAATTAGGCAAATGGATTGGATTGTCACACATTCTGACCCTAGAAACAGTAACAGAGCTATTTACTGCTTCTAATCAATATTTTCTTGGTTTTAGCCTGTTTTTAGACAAAATGGCTAAAAGTGGTGTCTAAACACTCCAAATTCGACCCGAACTCTTATAATTAGTCAAATACATTGGAATGATACATATTATGACCCTAGAAAGAGTAATATAGCGTTTTACAACTTTGAATCAATGTTTTCTCTCGGTTTTAGCTTGTTTTCTCGGTTTAAGCTTGTTTTGGGATAAAACGGGTTTTAGTGTTGTCTAAACACTCGAAATTCATCCCGAACTCTTAGAACTAGTCAATGCATTGGATTGTCACACATTCTGACCCTAGAAACAGTAACAAAGCTGTTTACTGCTTCAAATCAATGTTTTCTCGGTTTAAGCCTGTTTCGGGACAAAATGGCTAAAAGTGGTGTCTAAACACTCCAAATTCAACCCAAACTCTTATAATTAGTCAAATACATTGGAATGATACATATTATGACCCTAGAAAGAGTAACATAGCTTTTTACGGCTTTGAATAAATGTTTTCTCTCGGTTTTAGCCTGTTTTCTCGGTTTAAGCCTGTTTTGGGATAAAACGGGTTGAAGTGTTGTCTAAACATTCCAAATTCATCCCAAACTCTTACAACTAGTCAAAATGGATTGGATTGTCACACATTCTGACCCTTAGAAATAGTAACAAAGCTGGTTACTGCATTGAATCAATGATTTCTCGGTTTTAGCCTCTTTCGGGACAAAATGGGTAAAAGTGGTGTCTAAAAACTCCAAATTCAACCTGAACTCTTATAATTAGTCAAATACATTGGATTGATACATATTATGACCCTAGAAAGAGTAATATAGCGTTTTACTGCTTTGAATCAATGTTTTCTCTCGGTTTTAGCCTGTTTTCTCGGTTTAACCTTGTTTTGGGATAAAACGGGTTTTAGTGTTGTCTAAACACTCGAAATTCATCCCGAACTCTTAGAACTAGTCAATGCATTAGACTGTCACACATTCTGACTATCGACCATGGAACTTTAGTGACCATGAACCCTTGGGGCTAGGCCATACGGTACGAACGTCTGTACAGTCCGTACACTCTTGCAATAAGGTCGAGCCTCTTAAGGTCATAAGGAGAGTGGAAGCAATGAGGTCCACGAAGGCCCATCATTTGATCAAGAAGCTTCTAATCGAGCCGTTAGGAGGAAGGAGGGAGAACCGATCACATGTGGGCAAGTTGACTTAGGACATGTCGCTATCAAGCTTGGGAACGCTTCCCTCTCTCTCTTAATGTCTCTTTCCCTTGTTTCTATTTTCGTAAAGGAGGTTGCCCTAGTTGGCCTCCCTATTTAAGTTGTTGTCATATGTTGTAAAACAATCAAATGAATATATCATTTTCTCTCATTATGCTCTTTGTTCTTCACCCATCAAACTCTCTTCACTCTTACAATTCTAAACCTAATTCCGCTTAAACCAACATGGTATCAGAGCATGTTCTTTGATCTTTAAACATCTAGACCTACTCTGATTCTCTCTTATACTTTTATTTCCTTCAATCTCTTTCTCTCGTCTCTTTAGACTCTCTTTCTCTCTCGCTAATACTTAGCTCTATCTTGCAAATCTTACTAATGGATACTAATAAACCTATTGTTACTCCAGTGGTCCTAAAAGGGGCCAACTATTTGCTGTGGAAAAGAACCACAAAGACCGCTTGAGTGGCCGGGGGCTATGGATCCACGTTGAGACGGACCAACTCCCCAAGAAAGCCACCAAGAACGACGGTAAAGAAGAAGAAGAAGACAAGGAGGCTGAACTCGAGAAGGAAGTCAAATGGTTCCAAGAAGATCAGACCGTGCTTGCCATTCTTCAAAATTCGCTCGATGCTCCGATCCTTGAGGCATACTCGTACTGTGAGACGGCCAAGGAGTTGTGGGAGACACTTGCGAACGTGTACGGAAATGTGACCAACTTGACCCGAGTGTTTGAAGTAAAGAAGGCCATCAACAGCCTCCACCAAGAAGACTTGGAGTTCACAAAGCACTTCGGCAAGTTTAGGTCCCTTTGGGCCGAACTAGAAATGCTCCGGCCAAGCACAATAGATCCGGCCATCCTCAATGAAAGAAAGGAACAAGACAAAGTCTTTGGTCTCCTCCTCACTCTGAATACGGCATTCAACGACCTTATCAAACACATCCTCCGCGGTGACAAGCTCCCAACACTTGAAGATGTATGTTCTCAAGTCCAAAAGGAGCAAGGGTCGCTAGGCCTGTTTAGCGGTAAGGAGGACTTGGCTATGGCCAACAAGGGAGTGTACAGGCATGAAGACCGGAAAACGATTGTATGCGACCATTGCAAGAAGAGGGGGCACCTGAAAGACAAATGTTGGGTTCTCTACCCACACCTCAAGCCGGCTAAGTTCAAGGCTAACCTATCGCAAGGAGGATCAAGCGGTCAAGGCACCGGAACAGCGAACCAAGGAGATGCAGCAGCCACGGCCATGGCAGCCTCTCTTGGAGACTTGGTGAGAAAGTCGGATCTAGAGGCCCTCATCAAGTCCATTGCCGCACTAAAGGACTCCGGTACCACTTTCTTTGTTTCAAAACCTAGTACCTCTCTTGTTGTTGACTCGGGTGCTTCTCACCATATGATTAGTAATCCTAGTCTTATTCACAACATAAAACCGGCTCTAGGTAATGTTATTATTGCTAATGGGGACCGAGTACAGGTTAAAGGAATAGGTGAACTAAAACTGTTTGATAAAAGTTCTAAAGCCTTCTTTATGCCCTCATTCACCTCTAACCTCTTATCGGTGAAGAAAGCTACTACAGATTTGAACTGTTATGCTATTTTTGGACCTAACAGTGTACATTTTCAGGATATTGAAAGTGGAAAGGTCTTGGGAGAAGGAGATGCTAGAGGAGATCTCTATGTCCTAGAGAAAGCTGCAAGCCCTCCAAAATCGTTTTCGTTTATTTCAAACCTTAATAATAGTCTAAGTGATGTTTGGCATGCTAGATTAGGCCACTCTCACTCTCGTGCATTTGAACTAATGTTGCCTAATGTCTCTTTTGATAACTCTACTTGTGAGTCTTGTATTCTTGGTAAACATTGCAAGGCCATCTTTCCCAAATCAAGTACTATTTATGAAAATTGCTTTGATTTAGTACATTCGGATGTGTGGACATCTCCTTGCCTATCTAGGGATAATAACAAGTATTTTGTGACATTTATTGATGAAAAATCTAAATATACTTGGCTCACCTTGTTACCATCCAAAGATAGAGTTTATGATGCCTTTGTAAATTTTCAGAATTATGTTACTAATCAATTCAACGCTAAAATAAAGGTACTAAGATCTGATAATGGAGGTGAATATACAAGCCACAAACTTAAAGAGCACCTAGCCAAGCATGGAATCCTCCAACAAACCAGTTGCCCCTACACGCCTCAACAAAATGGAGTGGCCGAGAGGAAAAATCGACATTTGATGGAGGTAGCCCGGTCGATGATGTTTCATTCGAATGTCACCAAGAGGTTTTGGGGAGATGCGGTCATGACAGCGTGTTACTTGATCAATAGGACACCAACAAAAGTCTTAAATGACATATCACCGTATGAGGTACTGAACAAAATTAAACCATCTCTTGATCACTTACGTGTGTTTGGGTGTGTCTGTTTTGTCCTAGTACCTGGAGAACAAAGGAATAAACTTGAGGCTAAGAGCACTAGAAGCATGTTCATCGGCTATTCAACGAGTCAAAAAGGATACAAGTGTTATGATCCAATCACCGGCCGCACTCTCGTCTCAAGAGATGTAAAGTTCCTTGAACAACAAGGTTATTACGACAAGAAGGACTGGGAAGGTTTAAAAAACCTATCTCAGTCCAATTCTGACCGAGCCGCCAACTTGCGGTTTCTCCTTGACCATTTGGGCATCACCAAACCAACATCACTTGACAACCAAGAGACCACAAGTGCTGATCCATTACCCGTGTCATCGAGTCAACCGGATGACGCACATGCTGGAAGTCCACCGTCTGTCCAGGAACCTGAGCTCACAGTACCGCCAACAACGGTGGCTCCTACCGGACCAACAACCTTGACAGAAGACTACCTTACAAGTGGTGAGGATAGGATTGATCCTCCTGATCAGTCAGACCAGCCTACCACCCAGTTCCTACCCAGACGGAGCAACCGTATTAAGTCTCACCCGTCTACATGGAAGGATAAGAGGGTATACTACAACAATCAGGCTGTCGCCCACCCCATTCAGGCCGTGTGTTCGCTTGACCTTCTTTCCTCGGATCACGCCGCTTTCCTTGGTAAGCTTGATGCGCACTTTGTTCCTCAAACCTACGAGGAAGCTAAGCAATATAAAGAATGGCTTGATGCGGTGGAAGATGAAACAAAGGCGATGGTCAGGAACCGGACGTGGACCGAGGCCGATCTTCCTCAAGGTAAGAAGGCCGTCAGCTCCAAGTGGGTTTTCACTATTAAATATCTTAGCACTGGAGAAGTAGAGCGCTACAAAGCCCGCTTGGTGGCACGCGGCTTTTCCCAAACCTATGGGCTTGACTATACGGACACATTTGCTCCGGTTGCCAAACTCCACACCGTCCGGGTCGTCCTGTCCTTGGCCACTAATCTCTCTTGGGAACTATGTCAAATGGACGTCAAGAACGCCTTTCTTCAGGGGGAGCTGACCGAGGAAGTGTACATGCACCCTCCACCAGGTTTAGAACACATTGTTGCCCCGGGTAAAGTTCTCCGGCTCCATAAGGCGAGCCAGACCTGTGTCCACGCCACTTGAGGAAGGTTACCAGGTCAAGCGAAAGGGGGAGAAGCCAACACCCGGTGCTCCGGTTAACAAGTTGCACGAACCATACGAAGATGTGGGACGCTACCGTAGGCTGGTGGGAAAACTTATCTATCTTACGATCACGAGGCCGGACATATGTTATGCGGTGAATCAAGTCAGCCAACACATGACAGCTCCAACAAACTTTGACTGGCAAACGCTCGAGCGGATCCTATGCTATCTCAAGGGGAGCCCGGAGCGAGGCATTTGGATGGGAAAGAACAACAATACGGAACTGGTCGGCTACTGTGATGCGGACTACGCGGGTGATACAATTGATAGGAGGTCCACGACAGGGTATTGTACATTTGTTGGAGGCAACCTAGTAACCTGGAAGTCGAAGAAACAGAAAGTTGTGTCTCAATCAAGTGCTGAGTCGGAATATAGGGCTATGAAGAAGCTGACCAACGAGCTCACATGGCTCAAAGGCCTCCTTAAGGATCTTGGAGTGGAGTTGGATCAACCAATCACTATGCACTGTGACAATAAGGCAGCAATACATATAGCAACCAACCCGGTCTTCCATGAGAGGACTAAGCACATTGAGGTAGATTGTCATAAAGTGCGAGAAAAGATTGAAGAAGGCGTAGTCTTGCCATGCCACACTCCGAGTAAAGATCAGTTGGCTGACATTTTCACCAAGGCTACTAGTTTTCAAGTTTGCGAATACATCTACAGCAAACTTGGACTAGTAGATCCCACACATCCATGAGAAACTCCTCTAATCCATGGGGATCACACTCTTTTCCTTAGCATAGTTTTGTCCCATGTGGTTTTCTATGTTGAGGTTTTTAATGAGGTGATCCTTCATGGGTTCCAAGCTTAGCCGTTTCACTTGGCTAAGCTTGAGGGGGAGTATCGACCATGGAACTTTAGTGACCATGAACCCTTGGGGCTAGGCCATACGGTACGGACGTCCGTACAGTCCGTACACTCTTGCAATAAGGCCGAGCCTCTTAAGTTCATAAGGAGAGTGGAAGCAATGAGGTCCACGAAGGCCCATCAATTGATCAAGAAGCTTCTAATCGAGCCGTTAGGAGGAAGGAAGGAGAACCGATCACATGTGGGCAAGTTGACTTAGGACATGTCGCTATCAAGCTTGGGAACGCTTCCCTCTCTCTCTTAATGTCTCTTTCCCTTGTTTCTATTTTCGTAAAGGAGGTTGCCCTAGTTGGCCTCCCTATTTAAGTTGTTATCATATGTTGTAAAACAATCAAATGAATATATCATTTTCTCTCATTATGCTCTTTGTTCTTCACCCATCAAACTCTCTTCACTCTTACAATTCTAAACCTAATTCCGCTTAAACCAACACTGACCCTAGAAACAGTAACAAAGCTGTTTACTGCTTCGAATCAATGTTTTCTCGGTCTAATCCTGTTTCGGGACAAAATGGCTAAAAGTGGTGTCTAAACACTCCAAATTCAACCCGAACTCTTATAATTAGTCAAATACATTGGAATGATATATATTATGACCCTAGAAAGAGTAACATAGCTGTTTACGGCTTTGAATAAATGTTTTCTCTCGGTTTTAGCCTGTTTTCCCAGTTTAAGCCTGTTTTGGGATAAAACGGGTTGAAGTGTTGTCTAAACACTCCAAATTCATCCCGAACTCTTACAACTAGTCAAATGGATTGGATTGTCACACATTCTGACCCTTATAAATAATAATAAAGCTGGTTACTGCTTTGAATCAATGATTTCTCGGTTTTAGCCTGTTTCGGGACAAAATGGGAAAAGTGGTGTCTAAAAACTCCAAATTCAACCTGAACTCTTATAATTAGTCAAATACAATGGATTGATACATATTATGACCCTAGAAAGAGTAATATAGCGTTTTACCGCTTTGAATCAATGTTTTCTCTCGGTTTTAGCCTGTTTTCACGGTTTAAGCTTGTTTTGGGATAAAACGGGTTTTAGTGTTGTCTAAACACTCAAAATTCATCCCGAACTCTTAGAACTAGTCAATGCATTAGATTGTCACACATTCTGACCCTAGAAACAGTAACAAAGCTGTTTACTGCTTCGAATCAATGTTTTCTCGGTTTAATCCTGTTTCGGGACAAAATGGCTAAAAGTGGTGTCTAAACACTCTAAATTCAACCAGAACTCTTATAATTAGTCAAATACATTAAAATGGCTAAAAGTGGTGTCTAAACACTCCAAGTGTTGTCTAAACACTCCAAATTCATCCCGAACTCTTAGAACTAGTCAATGCATTGGATTGTCACACATTCTGATCCTAGAAGCAGTAACAAAGCTGTTTACTGCTTCGAATCAATGTTTTCTCGGTTTAAGCCTGTTTCGGGACAAAATGGCTAAAAGTGGTGTCTAAACACTCCAAATTCAACCCGAACTCTTATAAGTAGTCAAATACATTGGAATGATACATATTATGACCCTAGAAAGAGTAACATAGCTGTTTACGGCTTTGAATAAATGTTTTCTCTTGGTTTTAGCCTGTTTTCTCGGTTTAAGCCTGTTTTGGGATAAAACGGGATTAAGTGTTGTCTAAACACTCCAAATTCATCCCGAACTCTTACAACTAGTCAAATGGATTGGATTGTCTCACATTCTGACCCTTAGAAATAGTAACAAAGCTGGTTACTGCTTTGAATCAATGATTTCTCGGTTTTAGCCTGTTTCGGGACAAACTGGGTAAAAGTGGTGTCTAAAAACTCCAAATTCAACCTGAACTCTTATAATTAGTCAAATACATTGGATTGATACATATTATGACCCTAGAAAGAGTAACATAGCTGTTTACGGCTTTGAATAAATGTTTTGTCACGGTTTTACCCCGCTTTCTCGGTTTAAGCCTGTTTTGGGATAAAACGGGTTGAAGTGTTGTCTAAACACTCCAAATTCATCCCGAACTCTTACAACTAGTCAAATGCATTGGATTGTCACACATTCTGACGCTAGAAGCAGTAAGAAAGCTGTTTACTGCTTAGAATCAACGTTTTCTCGGTTTTAGCCTGTTTCGGGACAAAATGGGTAAAAGTGGTGTCTAAAAACTCCAAATTCAACCTGAACTCTTATAATTAGTCAAATACATTGGATTGATACATATTATGACCCTAGAAAGAGTAATATAGCGTTTTACCGCTTTGAATCAATGTTTTCTCTCGGTTTTAGCCTGTTTTCACGGTTTAAGCTTGTTTTGGGATAAAACGGGTTTTAGTGTTGGCTAAACACTCAAAATTCATCCCGAACTCTTAGAATTAGTCAACGCATTGGATTGTCACACATTCCTACCCTAGAAACAGTAACAAAGTTGTTTACTGCTTCGAATCAATGTTTTCTCGGTTTAAGCCTCTTTCGGGACAAAATGGCTAAAAGTGGTGTCTAAACACTCCAAATTCAACCCGAACTCTTATAATTAGTCAAATACATTGGAATGATACATATCATGACCCTAGAAAGAGTAAAATAGCTGTTTACAGCTTTGAATAAATGTTTTCTCTCAGGTTTAGCATGTTTTCTTGGTTTAAGCCTGTTTTGGGATAAAACGGGTTGAAGTGTTGTCTAAACACTCCAAATTCATCCCGAACTCTTACAACTAGTCAAATGGATTGGATTGTCACACATTCTGACCCTTAGAAATAATAATAAAGCTGGTTACTGCTTTGAATCAATGATTTCTCGGTTTTAGCCTGTTTCGGGACAAAATGGGAAAAGTGGTGTCTAAAAACTCCAAATTCAACCTGAACTCTTATTATTAGTCAAATACATTGGATTGATACATATTATGACCCAAGAAAGAGTAATATAGCGTTTTACTGCTTTGAATCAATGTTTTCTCTCGGTTTTAGCCTGTTTTCACGGTTTAAGCTTGTTTTGGGATAAAACGGGTTTTAGTGTTGTCTAAACACTCAAAATTCATCCCGAACTCTTAGAACTAGTCAATGCATTAGATTGTCACACATTCTGACCCTAGAAACAGTAACAAAGCTGTTTACTGCTTCGAATCAATGTTTTCTCGGTTTAATCCTGTTTCGGGACAAAATGGCTAAAAGTGGTGTCTAAACACTCCAAATTCAACCCGAACTCTTATAATTAGTCAAATACATTAAAATGGCTAAAAGTGGTGTCTAAACACTCCAAGTGTTGTCTAAACACTCCAAATTCATCCCGAACTCTTAGAACTAGTCAATGCATTGGATGGTCACACATTCTGATCCTAGAAGCAGTAACAAAGCTGTTTACTGCTTCGAATCAATGTTTTCTCGGTTTAAGCCTGTTTCGGGACAAAATGGCTAAAAGTGGTGTCTAAACACTCCAAATTCAACCCGAACTCTTATAAGTAGTCAAATACATGGGAATGATACATATTATGACCCTAGAAAGAGTAACAAAGCTGTTTACGGCTTTGAATAAATGTTTTCTCTTGGTTTTAGCCTGTTTTCTCGGTTTAAGCCTGTTTTGGGATAAAACGGGATTAAGTGTTGTCTAAACACTCCAAATTCATCCCGAACTCTTACAACTAGTCAAATGGATTGGATTGTCTCACATTCTGACCCTTAGAAATAGTAACAAAGCTGGTTACTGCTTTGAATCAATGATTTCTCGGTTTTAGCCTGTTTCGGGACAAACTGGGTAAAAGTGGTGTCTAAAAACTCCAAATTCAACCTGAACTCTTATAATTAGTCAAATACATTGGATTGATACATATTATGACCCTAGAAAGAGTAAAATAGCTGTTTACAGCTTTAAATAAATGTTTTCTCTCAGGTTTAGCATGTTTTCTTGGTTTAAGCTTGTTTTGGGATAAAACGGGTTGAAGTGTTGTCTAAACACTCCAAATTCATCCCGAACTCTTACAACTAGTCAAATGGATTGGATTGTCACACATTCTGACCCTTAGAAATAATAATAAAGCTGGTTACTGCTTTGAATCAATGATTTCTCGGTTTTAGCCTGTTTCGGGACAAAATGGGAAAAGTGGTGTCTAAAAACTCCAAATTCAACCTGAACTCTTATTATTAGTCAAATACATTGGATTGATACATATTATGACCCAAGAAAGAGTAATATAGCGTTTTACTGCTTTGAATCAATGTTTTCTCTCGGTTTTAGCCTGTTTTCACGGTTTAAGCTTGTTTTGGGATAAAACGGGTTTTAGTGTTGTCTAAACACTCAAAATTCATCCCGAACTCTTAGAACTAGTCAATGCATTAGATTGTCACACATTCTGACCCTAGAAACAGTAACAAAGCTGTTTACTGCTTCGAATCAATGTTTTCTCGGTTTAATCCTGTTTCGGGACAAAATGGCTAAAAGTGGTGTCTAAACACTCCAAATTCAACCCGAACTCTTATAATTAGTCAAATACATTAAAATGGCTAAAAGTGGTGTCTAAACACTCCAAGTGTTGTCTAAACACTCCAAATTCATCCCGAACTCTTAGAACTAGTCAATGCATTGGATGGTCACACATTCTGATCCTAGAAGCAGTAACAAAGCTGTTTACTGCTTCGAATCAATGTTTTCTCGGTTTAAGCCTGTTTCGGGACAAAATGGCTAAAAGTGGTGTCTAAACACTCCAAATTCAACCCGAACTCTTATAAGTAGTCAAATACATGGGAATGATACATATTATGACCCTAGAAAGAGTAACAAAGCTGTTTACGGCTTTGAATAAATGTTTTCTCTTGGTTTTAGCCTGTTTTCTCGGTTTAAGCCTGTTTTGGGATAAAACGGGATTAAGTGTTGTCTAAACACTCCAAATTCATCCCGAACTCTTACAACTAGTCAAATGGATTGGATTGTCTCACATTCTGACCCTTAGAAATAGTAACAAAGCTGGTTACTGCTTTGAATCAATGATTTCTCGGTTTTAGCCTGTTTCGGGACAAACTGGGTAAAAGTGGTGTCTAAAAACTCCAAATTCAACCTGAACTCTTATAATTAGTCAAATACATTGGATTGATACATATTATGACCCTAGAAAGAGTAACATAGCTGTTTACGGCTTTGAATAAATGTTTTGTCACGGTTTTACCCCGCTTTCTCGGTTTAAGCCTGTTTTGGGATAAAACGGGTTGAAGTGTTGTCTAAACACTCCAAATTCATCCCGAACTCTTACAACTAGTCAAATGCATTGGATTGTCACACATTCTGACGCTAGAAGCAGTAAGAAAGCTGTTTACTGCTTAGAATCAACGTTTTCTCGGTTTTAGCCTGTTTCGGGACAAAATGGGTAAAAGTGGTGTCTAAAAACTCCAAATTCAACCTGAACTCTTATAATTAGTCAAATACATTGGATTGATACATATTATGACCCTAGAAAGAGTAATATAGCGTTTTACCGCTTTGAATCAATGTTTTCTCTCGGTTTTAGCCTGTTTTCACGGTTTAAGCTTGTTTTGGGATAAAACGGGTTTTAGTGTTGGCTAAACACTCAAAATTCATCCCGAACTCTTAGAATTAGTCAACGCATTGGATTGTCACACATTCCTACCCTAGAAACAGTAACAAAGTTGTTTACTGCTTCGAATCAATGTTTTCTCGGTTTAAGCCTCTTTCGGGACAAAATGGCTAAAAGTGGTGTCTAAACACTCCAAATTCAACCCGAACTCTTATAATTAGTCAAATACATTGGAATGATACATATTATGACCCTAGAAAGAGTAAAATAGCTGTTTACAGCTTTGAATAAATGTTTTCTCTCAGGTTTAGCATGTTTTCTTGGTTTAAGCCTGTTTTGGGATAAAACGGGTTGAAGTGTTGTCTAAACACTCCAAATTCATACCGAACTCTTACAACTAGTCAAATGGATTGGATTGTCACACATTCTGACCCTTCGAAATAATAATAAAGCTGGTTACTGCTTTGAATCAATGATTTCTCGGTTTTAGCCTGTTTCGGGACAAAATGGGAAAAGTGGTGTCTAAAAACTCCAAATTCAACCTGAACTCTTATTATTAGTCAAATACATTGGATTGATACATATTATGACCCTAGAAAGAGTAATATAGCGTTTTACTGCTTTGAATCAATGTTTTCTCTCGGTTTTAGCCTGTTTTCACGGTTTAAGCTTGTTTTGGGATAAAACGGGTTTTAGTGTTGTCTAAACACTCAAAATTCATCCCGAACTCTTAGAACTAGTCAATGCATTAGATTGTCACACATTCTGACCCTAGAAACAGTAACAAAGCTGTTTACTGAATCAATGTTTTCTCGGTTTAATCCTGTTTCGGGACAAAATGGCTAAAAGTGGTGTCTAAACACTCCAAATTCAACCCGAACTCTTATAATTAGTCAAATACATTAAAATGGCTAAAAGTGGTGTCTAAACACTCCAAGTGTTGTCTAAACACTCAAAATTCATCCCGAACTCTTAGAACTAGTCAATGCATTGGATTGTCACACATTCTGATCCTAGAAGCAGTAACAAAGCTGTTTACTGCTTCGAATCAATGTTTTCTCGGTTTAAGCCTGTTTCGGGACAAAATGGCTAAAAGTGGTGTCTAAACACTCCTAATTCAACCCGAACTCTTATAAGTAGTCAAATATATTGGAATGATACATATTATGACCCTAGAAAGAGTAACATAGCTGTTTACGGCTTTGAATAAATGTTTTCTCTTGGTTTTAGCCTGTTTTCTCGGTTTAAGCCTGTTTTGGGATAAAATGGGATTAAGTGTTGTCACATTCTGACCCTTAGAAATAGTAACAAAGCTGGTTACTGCTTTGAATCAATGATTTCTCGGTTTTAGCCTGTTTCGGGACAAACTGGGTAAAAGTGGTGTCTAAAAACTCCAAATTCAACCTGAACTCTTATAATTAGTCAAATACATTGGATTGATACATAATATGACCCTAGAAAGAGTAACATAGCTGTTTACGGCTTTGAATAAATGTTTTGTCACGGTTTTACCCCGCTTTCTCGGTTTAAGCCTGTTTTGGGATAAAACGGGTTGAAGTGTTGTCTAAACACTCCAAATTCATCCCGAACTCTTACAACTAGTCAAATGCATTGGATTGTCACACATTCTGACGCTAGAAGCAGTAAGAAAGCTGTTTACTGCTTAGAATCAACGTTTTCTCGGTTTTAGCCTGTTTCGGGACAAAATGGGTAAAAGTGGTGTCTAAAAACTCCAAATTCAACCTGAACTCTTATAATTAGTCAAATACATTGGATTGATACATATTATGACCCTAGAAAGAGTAATATAGCGTTTTACCGCTTTGAATCAATGTTTTCTCTCGGTTTTAGCCTGTTTTCACGGTTTAAGCTTGTTTTGGGATAAAACGGGTTTTAGTGTTGGCTAAACACTCAAAATTCATCCCGAACTCTTACAACTAGTCAAATGGATTGGATTGTCACACATTCTGACCCTTAGAAATAATAATAAAGCTGGTTACTGCTTTGAATCAATGATTTCTCGGTTTTAGCCTGTTTCGGGACAAAATGGGAAAAGTGGTGTCTAAAAACTCCAAATTCAACCTGAACTCTTATTATTAGTCAAATACATTGGATTGATACATATTATGACCCTAGAAAGAGTAATATAGCGTTTTACTGCTTTGAATCAATGTTTTCTCTCGGTTTTAGCCTATTTTCACGGTTTAAGCTTGTTTTGGGATAAAACGGGTTTTAGTGTTGTCTAAACACTCAAAATTCATCCCGAACTCTTAGAATTAGTCAATGCATTAGATTGTCACACATTCTGACCCTAGAAACAGTAACAAAGCTGTTTACTGACTCGAATCAATGTTTTCTCGGTTTAATCCTGTTTCGGGACAAAATGGCTAAAAGTGGTGTCTAAACACTCCAAATTCAACCCGAACTCTTATAATTAGTCAAATACATTAAAATGGCTAAAAGTGGTGTCTAAACACTCCAAGTGTTGTCTAAACACTCAAAATTCATCCCGAACTCTTACAACTAGTCAAATGCATTGGATTGTCACACATTCTGACGCTAGAAGCAGTAAGAAAGCTGTTTACTGCTTAGAATCAACGTTTTCTCGGTTTTAGCCTGTTTCGGGACAAAATGGGTAAAAGTGGTGTCTAAAAACTCCAAATTCAACCTGAACTCTTATAATTAGTCAAATACATTGGATTGATACATATTATGACCCAAGAAAGAGTAATATAGCGTTTTACCGCTTTGAATCAATGTTTTCTCTCGGTTTTAGCCTGTTTTCACGGTTTAAGCTTGTTTTGGGATAAAACGGGTTTTAGTGTTGGCTAAACACTCAAAATTCATCCCGAACTCTTACAACTAGTCAAATGGATTGGATTGTCACACATTCTGACCCTTAGAAATAATAATAAAGCTGGTTACTGCTTTGAATCAATGATTTCTCGGTTTTAGCCTGTTTCGGGACAAAATGGGAAAAGTGGTGTCTAAAAACTCCAAATTCAACCTGAACTCTTATTATTAGTCAAATACATTGGATTGATACATATTATGACCCTAGAAAGAGTAATATAGCGTTTTACTGCTTTGAATCAATGTTTTCTCTCGGTTTTAGCCTATTTTCACGGTTTAAGCTTGTTTTGGGATAAAACGGGTTTTAGTGTTGTCTAAACACTCAAAATTCATCCCGAACTCTTAGAATTAGTCAATGCATTAGATTGTCACACATTCTGACCCTAGAAACAGTAACAAAGCTGTTTACTGACTCGAATCAATGTTTTCTCGGTTTAATCCTGTTTCGGGACAAAATGGCTAAAAGTGGTGTCTAAACACTCCAAATTCAACCCGAACTCTTATAATTAGTCAAATACATTAAAATGGCTAAAAGTGGTGTCTAAACACTCCAAGTGTTGTCTAAACACTCCTAATTCATCCCGAACTCTTAGAACTAGTCAATGCATTGGATTGTCACACATTCTGATCCTAGAAGCAGTAACAAAGCTGTTTACTGCTTCGAATCAATGTTTTCTCGGTTTAAGCCTGTTTCGGGACAAAATGGCTAAAAGTAGTGTCTAAACACTCCAAATTCAACCCGAACTCTTATAAGTAGTCAAATACATTGGAATGATACATATTATGACCCTAGAAAGAGTAACATAGCTGTTTACGGCTTTGAATAAATGTTTTCTCTTGGTTTTAGCCTGTTTTCTCGGTTTAAGCCTGTTTTGGGATAAAACGGGATTAAGTGTTGTCTAAACACTCCAAATTCATCCCGAACTCTTACAACTAGTCAAATGGATTGGATTGTCTCACATTCTGACCCTTAGAAATAGTAACAAAGCTGGTTACTGCTTTGAATCAATGATTTCTCGGTTTTAGCCTGTTTCGGGACAAAATGGGAAAAGTGATGTCTAAAAACTCCAAATTCAACCTGAACTCTTATTATTAGTCAAATACATTGGATTGATACATATTATGACCCTAGAAAGAGTAATATAGCGTTTTACTGCTTTGAATCAATGTTTTCTCTCGGTTTTAGCCTATTTTCACGGTTTAAGCTTGTTTTGGGATAAAACGGGTTTTAGTGTTGTCTAAACACTCAAAATTCATCCCGAACTCTTAGAACTAGTCAATGCATTAGATTGTCACACATTCTGACCCTAGAAACAGTAACAAAGCTGTTTACTGACTCGAATCAATGTTTTCTCGGTTTAATCCTGTTTCGGGACAAAATGGCTAAAAGTGGTGTCTAAACACTCCAAATTCAACCCGAACTCTTATAATTAGTCAAATACATTAAAATGGCTAAAAGTGGTGTCTAAACACTCCAAGTGTTGTCTAAACACTCAAAATTCATCCCGAACTCTTAGAACTAGTCAATGCATTGGATTGTCACACATTCTGATCCTAGAAGCAGTAACAAAGCTGTTTACTGCTTCGAATCAATGTTTTCTCGGTTTAAGCCTGTTTCGGGACAAAATGGCTAAAAGTGGTGTCTAAACACTCCTAATTCAACCCGAACTCTTATAAGTAGTCAAATATATTGGAATGATACATATTATGACCCTAGAAAGAGTAACATAGCTGTTTACGGCTTTGAATAAATGTTTTCTCTTGGTTTTAGCCTGTTTTCTCGGTTTAAGCCTGTTTTGGGATAAAATGGGATTAAGTGTTGTCACATTCTGACCCTTAGAAATAGTAACAAAGCTGGTTACTGCTTTGAATCAATGATTTCTCGGTTTTAGCCTGTTTCGGGACAAACTGGGTAAAAGTGGTGTCTAAAAACTCCAAATTCAACCTGAACTCTTATAATTAGTCAAATACATTGGATTGATACATAATATGACCCTAGAAAGAGTAACATAGCTGTTTACGGCTTTGAATAAATGTTTTGTCACGGTTTTACCCCGCTTTCTCGGTTTAAGCCTGTTTTGGGATAAAACGGGTTGAAGTGTTGTCTAAACACTCCAAATTCATCCCGAACTCTTACAACTAGTCAAATGCATTGGATTGTCACACATTCTGACGCTAGAAGCAGTAAGAAAGCTGTTTACTGCTTAGAATCAACGTTTTCTCGGTTTTAGCCTGTTTCGGGACAAAATGGGTAAAAGTGGTGTCTAAAAACTCCAAATTCAACCTGAACTCTTATAATTAGTCAAATACATTGGATTGATACATATTATGACCCTAGAAAGAGTAATATAGCGTTTTACCGCTTTGAATCAATGTTTTCTCTCGGTTTTAGCCTGTTTTCACGGTTTAAGCTTGTTTTGGGATAAAACGGGTTTTAGTGTTGGCTAAACACTCAAAATTCATCCCGAACTCTTACAACTAGTCAAATGGATTGGATTGTCACACATTCTGACCCTTAGAAATAATAATAAAGCTGGTTACTGCTTTGAATCAATGATTTCTCGGTTTTAGCCTGTTTCGGGACAAAATGGGAAAAGTGGTGTCTAAAAACTCCAAATTCAACCTGAACTCTTATTATTAGTCAAATACATTGGATTGATACATATTATGACCCTAGAAAGAGTAATATAGCGTTTTACTGCTTTGAATCAATGTTTTCTCTCGGTTTTAGCCTATTTTCACGGTTTAAGCTTGTTTTGGGATAAAACGGGTTTTAGTGTTGTCTAAACACTCAAAATTCATCCCGAACTCTTAGAATTAGTCAATGCATTAGATTGTCACACATTCTGACCCTAGAAACAGTAACAAAGCTGTTTACTGACTCGAATCAATGTTTTCTCGGTTTAATCCTGTTTCGGGACAAAATGGCTAAAAGTGGTGTCTAAACACTCCAAATTCAACCCGAACTCTTATAATTAGTCAAATACATTAAAATGGCTAAAAGTGGTGTCTAAACACTCCAAGTGTTGTCTAAACACTCCTAATTCATCCCGAACTCTTAGAACTAGTCAATGCATTGGATTGTCACACATTCTGATCCTAGAAGCAGTAACAAAGCTGTTTACTGCTTCGAATCAATGTTTTCTCGGTTTAAGCCTGTTTCGGGACAAAATGGCTAAAAGTGGTGTCTAAACACTCCAAATTCAACCCGAACTCTTATAAGTAGTCAAATACATTGGAATGATACATATTATGACCCTAGAAAGAGTAACATAGCTGTTTACGGCTTTGAATAAATGTTTTCTCTTGGTTTTAGCCTGTTTTCTCGGTTTAAGCCTGTTTTGGGATAAAACGGGATTAAGTGTTGTCTAAACACTCCAAATTCATCCCGAACTCTTACAACTAGTCAAATGGATTGGATTGTCTCACATTCTGACCCTTAGAAATAGTAACAAAGCTGGTTACTGCTTTGAATCAATGATTTCTCGGTTTTAGCCTGTTTCGGGACAACATGGGAAAAGTGGTGTCTAAAAACTCCAAATTCAACCTGAACTCTTATTATTAGTCAAATACATTGGATTGATACATATTATGACCCTAGAAAGAGTAATATAGCGTTTTACTGCTTTGAATCAATGTTTTCTCTCGGTTTTAGCCTATTTTCACGGTTTAAGCTTGTTTTGGGATAAAACGGGTTTTAGTGTTGTCTAAACACTCAAAATTCATCCCGAACTCTTAGAACTAGTCAATGCATTAGATTGTCACACATTCTGACCCTAGAAACAGTAACAAAGCTGTTTACTGACTCGAATCAATGTTTTCTCGGTTTAATCCTGTTTCGGGACAAAATGGCTAAAAGTGGTGTCTAAACACTCCAAATTCAACCCGAACTCTTATAATTAGTCAAATACATTAAAATGGCTAAAAGTGGTGTCTAAACACTCCAAGTGTTGTCTAAACACTCCAAGTGTTGTCTAAACACTCAAAATTCATCCCGAACTCTTAGAACTAGTCAATGCATTGGATTGTCACACATTCTGATCCTAGAAGCAGTAACAAAGCTGTTTACTGCTTCGAATCAATGTTTTCTCGGTTTAAGCCTGTTTCGGGACAAAATGGCTAAAAGTGGTGTCTAAACACTCCTAATTCAACCCGAACTCTTATAAGTAGTCAAATATATTGGAATGATACATATTATGACCCTAGAAAGAGTAACATAGCTGTTTACGGCTTTGAATAAATGTTTTCTCTTGGTTTTAGCCTGTTTTCTCGGTTTAAGCCTGTTTTGGGATAAAATGGGATTAAGTGTTGTCACATTCTGACCCTTAGAAATAGTAACAAAGCTGGTTACTGCTTTGAATCAATGATTTCTCGGTTTTAGCCTGTTTCGGGACAAACTGGGTAAAAGTGGTGTCTAAAAACTCCAAATTCAACCTGAACTCTTATAATTAGTCAAATACATTGGATTGATACATAATATGACCCTAGAAAGAGTAACATAGCTGTTTACGGCTTTGAATAAATGTTTTGTCACGGTTTTACCCCGCTTTCTCGGTTTAAGCCTGTTTTGGGATAAAACGGGTTGAAGTGTTGTCTAAACACTCCAAATTCATCCCGAACTCTTACAACTAGTCAAATGCATTGGATTGTCACACATTCTGACGCTAGAAGCAGTAAGAAAGCTGTTTACTGCTTAGAATCAACGTTTTCTCGGTTTTAGCCTGTTTCGGGACAAAATGGGTAAAAGTGGTGTCTAAAAACTCCAAATTCAACCTGAACTCTTATAATTAGTCAAATACATTGGATTGATACATATTATGACCCTAGAAAGAGTAATATAGCGTTTTACCGCTTTGAATCAATGTTTTCTCTCGGTTTTAGCCTGTTTTCACGGTTTAAGCTTGTTTTGGGATAAAACGGGTTTTAGTGTTGGCTAAACACTCAAAATTCATCCCGAACTCTTACAACTAGTCAAATGGATTGGATTGTCACACATTCTGACCCTTAGAAATAATAATAAAGCTGGTTACTGCTTTGAATCAATGATTTCTCGGTTTTAGCCTGTTTCGGGACAAAATGGGAAAAGTGGTGTCTAAAAACTCCAAATTCAACCTGAACTCTTATTATTAGTCAAATACATTGGATTGATACATATTATGACCCTAGAAAGAGTAATATAGCGTTTTACTGCTTTGAATCAATGTTTTCTCTCGGTTTTAGCCTATTTTCACGGTTTAAGCTTGTTTTGGGATAAAACGGGTTTTAGTGTTGTCTAAACACTCAAAATTCATCCCGAACTCTTAGAATTAGTCAATGCATTAGATTGTCACACATTCTGACCCTAGAAACAGTAACAAAGCTGTTTACTGACTCGAATCAATGTTTTCTCGGTTTAATCCTGTTTCGGGACAAAATGGCTAAAAGTGGTGTCTAAACACTCCAAATTCAACCCGAACTCTTATAATTAGTCAAATACATTAAAATGGCTAAAAGTGGTGTCTAAACACTCCAAGTATTGTCTAAACACTCCTAATTCATCCCGAACTCTTAGAACTAGTCAATGCATTGGATTGTCACACATTCTGATCCTAGAAGCAGTAACAAAGCTGTTTACTGCTTCGAATCAATGTTTTCTCGGTTTAAGCCTGTTTCGGGACAAAATGGCTAAAAGTGGTGTCTAAACACTCCAAATTCAACCCGAACTCTTATAAGTAGTCAAATACATTGGAATGATACATATTATGACCCTAGAAAGAGTAATATAGCGTTTTACCGCTTTGAATCAATGTTTTCTCTCGGTTTTAGCCTGTTTTCACGGTTTAAGCTTGTTTTGGGATAAAACGGGTTTTAGTGTTGTCTAAACACTCCAAATTCATCCCGAACTCTTACAACTAGTCAAATGGATTGGATTGTCACACATTCTGACCCTTATAAATAATAATAAAGCTGGTTACTGCTTTGAATTAATGATTTCTCGGTTTTAGCCTGTTTCGGGACAAAATGGGAAAAGTGGTGTCTAAAAACTCCAAATTCAACCTGAACTCTTATAATTAGTCAAATACATTGGATTGATACATATTATGACCCTAGAAAGAGTAATATAGCGTTTTACCGCTTTGAATCAATGTTTTCTCTCGGTTTTAGCCTGTTTTCACGGTTTAAGCTTGTTTTGGGATAAAACGGGTTTTAGTGTTGTCTAAACACTCAAAATTCATCCGGAACTCTTAGAACTAGTCAATGAATTAGATTGTCACACATTCTGACCCTAAAAACAGTAACAAAGCTGTTTACTGCTTCGAATCAATGTTTTCTCGGTTTAATCCTGTTTCGGGACAAAATGGCTAAAAGTGGTGTCTAAACACTCTAAATTCAACCAGAACTCTTATAATTAGTCAAATACATTAAAATGGCTAAAAGTGGTGTCTAAACACTCCAAGTGTTGTCTAAACACTCCAAATTCATCCCGAACTCTTAGAACTAGTCAATGCATTGGATTGTCACACATTCTGATCCTAGAAGCAGTAACAAAGCTGTTTACTGCTTCGAATCAATGTTTTCTCGGTTTAAGCCTGTTTCGGGACAAAATGGCTAAAAGTGGTGTCTAAACACTCCAAATTCAACCCGAACTCTTATAAGTAGTCAAATACATTGGAATGATACATATTATGACCCTAGAAAGAGTAACATAGCTGTTTACGGCTTTGAATAAATGTTTTCTCTTGGTTTTAGCCTGTTTTCTCGGTTTAAGCCTGTTTTGGGATAAAACGGGATTAAGTGTTGTCTAAACACTCTAAATTCATCCCGAACTCTTACAACTAGTCAAATGGATTGGATTGTCTCACATTCTGACCCTTAGAAATAGTAACAAAGCTGGTTACTGCTTTGAATCAATGATTTCTCGGTTTTAGCCTGTTTCGCGACAAACTGGGTAAAAGTGGTGTCTAAAAACTCCAAATTCAACCTGAACTCTTATAATTACTCAAATACATTGGATTGATACATATTATGACCCTAGAAAGAGTAACATAGCTGTTTACGGCTTTGAATAAATGTTTTGTCACGGTTTTACCCCGCTTTCTCGGTTTAAGCCTGTTTTGGGATAAAACGGGTTGAAGTGTTGTCTAAACACTCCAAATTCATCCCGAACTCTTACAACTAGTCAAATGCATTGGATTGTCACACATTCTGACGCTAGAAGCAGTAAGAAAGCTGTTTACTGCTTAGAATCAACGTTTTCTCGGTTTTAGCCTGTTTCGGGACAAAATGGGTAAAAGTGGTGTCTAAAAACTCCAAATTCAACCTGAACTCTTATAATTAGTCAAATACATTGGATTGATACATATTAGGACCCTAGAAAGAGTAATATAGCGTTTTACCGCTTTGAATCAATGTTTTCTCTCGGTTTTAGCCTGTTTTCACGGTTTAAGCTTGTTTTGGGATAAAACGGGTTTTAGTGTTGGCTAAACACTCAAAATTCATCCCGAACTCTTAGAATTAGTCAACGCATTGGATTGTCACACATTCCTACCCTAGAAACAGTAACAAAGTTGTTTACTGCTTTGAATCAATGTTTTCTCGGTTTAAGCCTCTTTCGGGACAAAATGGCTAAAAGTGGTGTCTAAACACTCCAAATTCAACCCGAACTCTTATAATTAGTCAAATACATTGGAATGATACATATTATGACCCTAGAAAGAGTAAAATAGCTGTTTACAGCTTTGAATAAATGTTTTCTCTCAGGTTTAGCATGTTTTCTTGGTTTAAGCTTGTTTTGGGATAAAACGGGTTGAAGTGTTGTCTAAACACTCCAAATTCATCCCGAACTCTTACAACTAGTCAAATGGATTGGATTGTCACACATTCTGACCCTTAGAAATAATAATAAAGCTGGTTACTGCTTTGAATCATTGATTTCTCGGTTTTAGCCTGTTTCGGGACAAAATGGGAAAAGTGGTGTCTAAAAACTCCAAATTAAACCTGAACTCTTATTATTAGTCAAATACATTGGATTGATACATATTATGACCCTAGAAAGAGTAATATAGCGTTTTACTGCTTTGAATCAATGTTTTCTCTCGGTTTTAGCCTGTTTTCACGGTTTAAGCTTGTTTTGGGATAAATCGGGTTTTAGTGTTGTCTAAACACTCAAAATTCATCCCGAACTCTTAGAACTAGTCAATGCATTAGATTGTCACACATTCTGACCCTAGAAACAGTAACAAAGCTTTTACTGCTTCGAATCAATGTTTTCTCGGTTTAATCCTGTTTCGGGACAAAATGGCTAAAAGTGGTGTCTAAACACTCCAAATTCAACCCGAACTCTTATAATTAGTCAAATACATTAAAATGGCTAAAAGTGGTGTCTAAACACTCCAAGTGTTGTCTAAACACTCCTAATTCATCCCGAACTCTTAGAACTAGTCAATGCATTGGATTGTCACACATTCTGATCCTAGAAGCAGTAACAAAGCTGTTTACTGCTTCGAATCAATGTTTTCTCGGTTTAAGCCTGTTTCGGGACAAAATGGCTAAAAGTGGTGTCTAAACACTCCAAATTCAACCCGAACTCTTATAAGTAGTCAAATACATTGGAATGATACATATTATGACCCTAGAAAGAGTAACATAGCTTTTTACGGCTTTGAATAAATGTTTTCTCTTGGTTTTAGCCTGTTTTCTCGGTTTAAGCCTGTTTTGGGATAAAACGGGATTAAGTGTTGTCTAAACACTCCAAATTCATCCCGAACTCTTACAACTAGTCAAATGGATTGGATTGTCTCACATTCTGACCCTTAGAAATAGTAACAAAGCTGGTTACTGCTTTGAATCAATGATTTCTCGGTTTTAGCCTGTTTCGGGACAAACTGGGTAAAAGTGGTGTCTAAAAACTCCAAATTCAACCTGAACTCTTATAATTAGTCAAATACATTGGATTGATACATATTATGACCCTAGAAAGAGTAACATAGCTGTTTACGGCTTTGAATAAATGTTTTGTCACGGTTTTACCCCGCTTTCTCGGTTTAAGCCTGTTTTGGGATAAAACGGGTTGAAGTGTTGTCTAAACACTCCAAATTCATCCCGAACTCTTACAACTAGTCAAATGCATTGGATTGTCACACATTCTGACGCTAGAAGCAGTAAGAAAGCTGTTTACTGCTTAGAATCAACGTTTTCTCGGTTTTAGCCTGTTTCGGGACAAAATGGGTAAAAGTGGTGTCTAAAAACTCCAAATTCAACCTGAACTCTTATAATTAGTCAAATACATTGGATTGATACATATTATGACCCTAGAAAGAGTAATATAGCGTTTTACCGCTTTGAATCAATGTTTTCTCTCGGTTTTAGCCTGTTTTCACGGTTTAAGCTTGTTTTGGGATAAAACGGGTTTTAGTGTTGGCTAAACACTCAAAATTCATCCCGAACTCTTAGAATTAGTCAACGCATTGGATTGTCACACATTCCTACCCTAGAAACAGTAACAAAGTTGTTTACTGCTTCGAATCAATGTTTTCTCGGTTTAAGCCTCTTTCGGGACAAAATGGCTAAAAGTGGTGTCTAAACACTCCAAATTCAACCCGAACTCTTATAATTAGTCAAATACATTGGAATGATACATATTATGACCCTAGAAAGAGTAAAATAGCTGTTTACAGCTTTAAATAAATGTTTTCTCTCAGGTTTAGCATGTTTTCTTGGTTTAAGCTTGTTTTGGGATAAAACGGGTTGAAGTGTTGTCTAAACACTCCAAATTCATCCCGAACTCTTACAACTAGTCAAATGGATTGGATTGTCACACATTCTGACCCTTAGAAATAATAATAAAGCTGGTTACTGCTTTGAATCAATGATTTCTCGGTTTTAGCCTGTTTCGGGACAAAATGGGAAAAGTGGTGTCTAAAAACTCCAAATTCAACCTGAACTCTTATTATTAGTCAAATACATTGGATTGATACATATTATGACCCTAGAAAGAGTAATATAGCGTTTTACTGCTTTGAATCAATGTTTTCTCTCGGTTTTAGCCTGTTTTCACGGTTTAAGCTTGTTTTGGGATAAATCGGGTTTTAGTGTTGTCTAAACACTCAAAATTCATCCCGAACTCTTAGAACTAGTCAATGCATTAGATTGTCACACATTCTGACCCTAGAAACAGTAACAAAGCTGTTTACTGCTTCGAATCAACGTTTTCTCGGTTTAATCCTGTTTCGGGACAAAATGGCTAAAAGTGGTGTCTAAACACTCCAAATTCAACCCGAACTCTTATAATTAGTCAAATACATTAAAATGGCTAAAAGTGGTGTCTAAACACTCCAAGTGTTGTCTAAACACTCCTAATTCATCCCGAACTCTTAGAACTAGTCAATGCATTGGATTGTCACACATTCTGATCCTAGAAGCAGTAACAAAGCTGTTTACTGCTTCGAATCAATGTTTTCTCGGTTTAAGCCTGTTTCGGGACAAAATGGCTAAAAGTGGTGTCTAAACACTCCAAATTCAACCCGAACTCTTATAAGTAGTCAAATACATTGGAATGATACATATTATGACCCTAGAAAGAGTAACATAGCTGTTTACGGCTTTGAATAAATGTTTTCTCTTGGTTTTAGCCTGTTTTCTCGGTTTAAGCCTGTTTTGGGATAAAACGGGATTAAGTGTTGTCTAAACACTCCAAATTCATCCCGAACTCTTACAACTAGTCAAATGGATTGGATTGTCTCACATTCTGACCCTTAGAAATAGTAACAAAGCTGGTTACTGCTTTGAATCAATGATTTCTCGGTTTTAGCCTGTTTCGGGACAAACTGGGTAAAAGTGGTGTCTAAAAACTCCAAATTCAACCTGAACTCTTACAATTAGTCAAATACATTGGATTGATACATATTATGAACCTAGAAAGAGTAACATAGCTGTTTACGGCTTTGAATAAATGTTTTGTCACGGTTTTACCCCGCTTTCTCGGTTTAAGCCTGTTTTGGGATAAAACGGGTTGAAGTGTTGTCTAAACACTCCAAATTCATCCCGAACTCTTACAACTAGTCAAATGCATTGGATTGTCACACATTCTGACGCTAGAAGCAGTAAGAAAGCTGTTTACTGCTTAGAATCAACGTTTTCTCGGTTTTAGCTATTGATCAAGAGAATAAGCCTAAGGCAGCCATGGCCGTCCGTACAATTATGGGGCCGTCCGTACAACCAAGCAATAAGGCCGAGTCATGTAAGTGTGTAAAGACAATGAGGAGGCCTGCTCTCCTTAGGCCCATGAGAAGGATCTAGAATGTCGCTTGTAGCCGTTAGAGAGGAGGAACAAGTGGAGTCACGGGTTATGTTGTGTTTAAGGAGACTAGGACGGGTCACTATCACCGTTGGGATTAGTTCTATCTCTCTCCTTGTCCCTATCACTTATACGATCGGTTGGTAGAGGGTGTAGCCCTAATTTTCCCTTGATATATATAGACTTTAGCCTACATTGTAATATGTATTCTTATGGAACAATAACCTAATCTTTTCTTCTTCCTCATTCTCTTTGTCTACCGATATCTCTCATCAATCTCTTGATTCTCTTCTTTATTCTACAAAGTCTTACATGGTATCAGAGCAAGTTCTTCGATTCTCTACAGTCTAATCTCATTCTCCTACTCATTTCTACACTCTAGTCTCCTTATCTTCGTTTCTTCTTACTCGCATCTCCTTTATTCTCCGGGTAAAAGCTTTACCCATCGGTCCATAGAAATCCGACCATGGAAAACGCCAAGCCCATTGTTTCACCGGTTGTCCTAAAGGGGACAAACTACTTGCTGTGGACAAGAACCACAAGAACCGCCCTTGGAGGTCGTGGCCTTTGGAGTCATGTCGAGTCCGACTATGTCCCAAAGAAAAACCCCAAAGGAGAGGACGCTTCCGAGGCGGAAGCGGAGGAAGAGAGCGAGAGGAAGGCCAAATGGTTCCAAGAAGACCAAGTTGTCCTATCTGTTCTCCAAAACTCTCTGGACACGCCTATCCTTGAGGCCTACTCATATTGCGAGACGGCCAAGGAACTGTGGGAAACACTTAAAGGCGTGTATGGTAATGTCTCTAACATGACTAGAGTCTTTGAGGTCAAGAAGGCCATAAATGATCTTAACCAAGATGATGTGGAGTTCACTAAGCATCTTGGTAAGTTCCGTGCACTATGGTCCGAGCTTGACATGTTGCGGCCAAGTACACTTGAGGCAAGTGTGCTAAACGAAAGAAAGGAGCAAGACAAAGTCTTCGGACTCCTACTTACCTTGAACCCGTCCTTCAACGACCTCTTGAAGCACATCCTAAGGGCAGAGAAGCTCCCCTCCTTTGAGGATATTTGCTCCCAAATTCAGAAAGAGCAAGGATCCCTTGATTTGTTTAGCGGTAAGGGGGAGCTTGCTTCGGCCAACAAAGGAATGTACAAGCAAGAGGAGAGGAAGTTGTTGGTGTGCGACCACTGCAAGAAGCGGGGTCATCTGAAAGACAAGTGCTGGGTTCTCCATCCTCATCTCAAGCCGGCCAAGTTCAAAGCCAACCTCTCAAAGGAAGCGGTTAGCGATAAAGGAGCCGGATCATCAAAGCAGGGAGATGAGGTGGCCATGACCGCAGCCTACGGAGATGTGGTGAGGAAGTCAGACCTTGAGGCTCTCATCCGCTCCATTGCTTCACTCAAGGAGTCTGGTATCTCTTTCTTTACTTCTAGGCCTAGCAAATCGCTTGTTATTGACTCGGGAGCCTCACATCATATGATTAGTAACCCTAGTTTAATTGACAACATAAAACCGGCCTTAGGAAATGTTGTTATTGCAAATGGAGAACAAATACCAGTAAAGGGAATAGGGGACTTGAAACTATTTGATAAAACCTCAAAAGCTTTCTTTATGCCTACCTTTACCTCCAATTTACTATCGGTTAAGAGGGCCACAAATGATTTGAATTGTTATGCAATCTTTGGTCCTAACAATGTTTATTTTCAGGATATTGAGACTGGAAAGGTTCTTGGAGAAGGGCAAGGGAGTGGAGATCTCTATGTCCTAGAGAAAACCGATCCAAATTTATCCTCTACTAAGTCTTGTTTTGTTGTTGATTCGAATATGGTGTGGCATGCTAGGCTAGGCCACCCACATTCACGTGCTTTAGGGTTGATGTTTCCTAATATTTCTTTTGATAACTCTACTTGTGAACCTTGTATTCTTGGAAAACATTGCAAGTCTATCTTTCCTAAGTCAACTACTATTTATGAGAATTGTTTTGATTTGGTTCACTCAGATGTTTGGACATCACCATGCCTATCTAGAGATAATAACAAGTATTTTGTGACTTTTATTGATGAAAAATCAAAATACACTTGGATTACCTTGTTGCCATCTAAAGATAGAGTATTTGATGCCTTTATCAATTTTCAAAATTATGTGACTAATCACTTCAATGCTAAACTTAAGGTACTTAGGTCTGATAATGGGGGGGAATACACAAGTTGCAAGTTCAAAGAACATCTCTCCAAGCATGGCATTCTCCATCAAACTAGTTGTCCCTACACGCCACAACAAAATGGTGTGGCCGAGAGGAAGAACCGGCACCTCATGGAAGTGGCGCGGGCAATCATGTTCCATTCGAGTGTTCCTAAACGATATTGGGGTGATGCCGTGATGACTGCATGCTACCTAATCAACCGAACACCAACTAGAGTTCTTCATGACTTATCTCCATTTGAAGTACTAAACAAATTTAAACCATCTCTTGATCACTTACGAGTTTTCGGCTGTGTTTGTTTTGTGTTAGTACCAGGAGAACAAAGGAGTAAGCTGGATGCCAAAAGTACAAAGTGTATGTTCATTGGCTACTCCACCACACAAAAGGGGTACAAATGTTATGATCCGGCCACAAGTCGACTATATGTCTCTCGAGACGTCCGGTTTCTAGAACATGTGGGCTACCATGACAAGAGGGATTGGAACAGCCTTAAAGATCTCTCTCACTCACCTAATGACCGAGCTTCGAGTCTACGGTTCCTTCTTGATCACCTTGGCAACCCATCTCCACCAACGGGTGCCGTGCGGCCAACACTAAGTCAAAATTCTACCGATGGTGGGTCTGACCAAGGAGATGCAAATGACAATGGTTCAGCCCAAGATGGTGAATCTCTCGGGTCTGGCCTACCCATAACCGGTGTTCCCGTCCCTGGCCCTACAACGGACACGCATGCTCCGGCGGCGGCCTCTACCGAGGAAAACACGGAGACGGCTCCTACGGACGGTACGTCCACCGTGTTGCCTAGCGTGGATCCACTTCCGGCACCAGTCCTGCGTCGGAGCACCAGACCTCGATCAGATCCCTCCACTTGGAAGAACAAGCGTGTCTATTACAACAGCCAAGCTGTCGCTCATCCCATTCAGTCCGTTTGTTCCCTTGAGCTGTTACCTGCTGATCACCAAGCTTTCTTCGGCCAAGTGGACGCCAATTGGATCCCGCAGACATATGATGAAGCTAAGGAACATCAAGTTTGGTTAGATGCGGTCAAGAATGAAACTGGCGCCATGATCCGGAATCATACGTGGGACGAATCGGATCTTCCTCAAGGCAAGCGGGCAGTTAGCTCCAAATGGGTGTTTACCATAAAGTATTTGAGCAATGGTGACATTGAACGGCATAAAGCCAGGTTAGTGGCCCGTGGCTTCACCCAAACCTATGGCGCGGACTACACGGACACCTTTGCACCCGTGGCCAAGCTCCATACGGTTCGGGTTGTGCTGTCTCTTGCTGTCAACCTCTCATGGGACTTATGGCAGATGGATGTGAAGAACGCCTTCCTTCAAGGTGAACTTGATGAAGAAGTGTACATGACGCCTCCTCCCGGCCTTGAAGACATGGTTACACCCGGAAAAGTCTTGAGGCTACGTAAGGCCATCTATGGCCTTAAGCAGTCCCCACGAGCGTGGTACCACAAACTAAGCTCCACTCTCAAGACTGATGGTTTTACGCGATCGGAGGCTGATCATACTCTCTTCACGCGTCGCACCTCTATTGGTTGGGTGGTGGTGCTCATATACGTCGACGACATCATCGTGACTGGTGATGATAAGGCGGCCATTCAGGACACCAAGGACTCTCTCAAGTCGGTATTTGACATCAAGGACCTTGGGGAACTCAAATACTTTCTTGGTATTGAGATTTGTCGCTCACCGGAAGGACTCTTCCTCTCACAACGCAAGTTTACTCTTGACTTGTTAGAGGAGACTGGCAAGCTTGGTGTGTCTCCGGTTGCTACGCCCCTTGATGAAGATTACCAGCTCAAGCGAAAGGGGGAGAGCTTACGGGCAAAAGAAGGCCGACCTAAGGAACCGATGGACGAGCCATTCTTAGACGTCACACGCTACCGCCGGCTTGTAGGTAAGCTGATATACCTTACTATCACACGACCTGACATATCCTATGCTGTGAATCAGGTTAGCCAACATATGAAGGCACCAAGCAAGTACCAATGGAGTCAAGTCGAAAGGATCCTAAGCTATCTCAAGGGCAGTCCGGGTCAAGGTATTTGGATGGGCAAGAATGACAACACCGAAATCGTTGGCTATTGTGATGCGGATTACAATGGCGACACGCTGGATAGGAGATCCACCACTGGGTACTGCACGTTTGTTGGAGGCAACTTGGTTACATGGAGGTCTAAGAAACAAAAGGTGGTTTCATGCTCTAGCGCCGAGGCCGAGTATAGAGCTATGAGGAAGCTCACTAACGAGATGACATGGCTGAAGGGCCTACTCAAGGACTTAGGCATCGAGACAAAGCAGCCCATGACCATGCACTGCGACAATGAAGCGGCTATCCACATTGCCACAAACTCAGTCTTTCATGAGAGGACCAAGCACATAGAAAGCGATTGCCACAAGGTGAGAGAGAAGATTGAAGAAGGAGTGGTGTTACCATGCCACACAAGGAGTCAAGATCAGCTAGCTGACATCTTCACCAAGTCTGCAAGCTCCAAGGTTTGTGATCACATCTACAGCAAACTTGGACTTGTAGACATTACACGGCCATGATCAAGCTTCCCTAATCCGTGGACAGCACACTCTTTTTCCCTTGACTTGGTTTTGTCCCATGAGGTTTTCTAAGTCAAGGTTTTTAATGAGGTGCTGCTTCACGGGTTCCAAGCTTAGCCATTTCACTCGGCTAAGCTTGAGGGGGAGTATTGATCAAGAGAATAAGCCTAAGGCAGCCATGGCCGTCCGTACAATTATGGGGCCGTCCGTACAACCAAGCAATAAGGCCGAGTCATGTAAGTGTGTAAAGACAATGAGGAGGCCTGCTCTCCTTAGGCCCATGAGAAGGATCTAGAATGTCGCTTGTAGCCGTTAGAGAGGAGGAACAAGTGGAGTCACGGGTTATGTTGTGTTTAAGGAGACTAGGACGGGTCACTATCACCGTTGGGATTAGTTCTATCTCTCTCCTTGTCCCTATCACTTATACGATCGGTTGGTAGAGGGTGTAGCCCTAATTTTCCCTTGATATATATAGACTTTAGCCTACATTGTAATATGTATTCTTATGGAACAATAACCTAATCTTTTCTTCTTCCTCATTCTCTTTGTCTACCGATATCTCTCATCAATCTCTTGATTCTCTTCTTTATTCTACAAAGTCTTACATTAGCCTGTTTCGGGACAAAATGGGTAAAAGTGGTGTCTAAAAACTCCAAATTCAACCTGAACTCTTATAATTAGTCAAATACATTGGATTGATACATATTATGACCCTAGAAAGAGTAATATAGCGTTTTACCACTTTGAATCAATGTTTTCTCTCAGTTTTAGCCTGTTTTCACGGTTTAAGCTTGTTTTGGGATAAATCGGGTTTTAGTGTTGTCTAAACACTCAAAATTCATCCCGAACTCTTAGAACTAGTCAATGCATTAGATTGTCACACATTCTGACCCTAGAAACAGTAACAAAGCTGTTTACTGCTTCGAATCAATGTTTTCTCGGTTTAAGCCTCTTTCGGGACAAAATGGCTAAAAGTGGTGTCTAAACACTCCAAATTCAACCCGAACTCTTATAATTAGTCAAATACATTGGAATGATACATATTATGACCCTAGAAAGAGTAAAATAGCTGTTTACAGCTTTGTATTAGAATGTACCAAGGAGGAGAGAGGAGAGGCCGGTAAGGCCGAACCTTGGAAGAAGAGAAGAAAGGCCGGAAAGGCCATGTAAAGGCCGGTAAGGCCATGTCCGTGTCCGTGAGCGACCATGTACCGTGTCCGGTACCATGTACCGTGTCCGTGAACGGACCCATGTCCGGAGAGCGGCCAGTTAGGCCGTGAACACATTGAAGAGCAGGCCCGTCCGTACAGGCCCGTCCGTACAGGCCCGTCCGTACAGGCCCGTCCGTACAGGCCCGTCCGTACTATTAGTATATATGAAGGAGAAGAGAGAGTGAGGCCGGTGAGGCCGAGCTGCACAAGGAAGAAGAGAGTGGCCGGTAAGGCTGCTAGTACAAGAAGTGTGGCCGGTAAGGCCATGAGTGGTGTGGGAGCGGCCAGTAAGGCCGTGAGCACAATAAGAGTGGCCAATAAGGCCATGTGGGCCGTGAGAGCAAGGAGAGTGGTCAGCAAGGCCATAAGTGCAATATAAGAAGAACAAAGGCCTTATAAGAAGAAGAAGCCCAAGAAGAAGGAAATATCTCACAAGGAAGGGAAGAAGGATCCAATGGCCATAAGGGAAGGAGATCTAACGGTCACAAGGCATGGAAGGGAAGGAAATCACGTGTGGCTTTGGTTGGGAAGCATAGCGAGTCAACCAAAGACAAGGAGCTGTCCCTTTCATCTCTCCTTTGAATCCCTTGTGTGCCTAACGGCTCTATGCCTTTGTTTTCTCTATATTAAGCTGTAATTCTCTCATATGTAATCATTACAATATTATTCAATAAGAAGAGAATCCGATTTCCCCTCTTTTACCTTGTGTTCTTGTTCTTAGCTTCAATGTAGATAGTTTAGGGAATCGGTTAGAGGCTGCCCTTAAGGCAGCCTATTCTCTTCCCAAATCTCACCTAAAGTCTTCTTATTTACTGCTTTACTTAGCCTAGATTACTGATTCTTAATCCTCCTTCTCCTAAGTACACAAACTCTAAGTGTTGTGATACTAGAACAAGGATAAGTCTCAAACTAGTGCTTCTCCTAGTTAGGATCCGCTTACTCTCTAGTATTTGGGTTCTATCTAGCTTGTTTATGGGGAGTTCATCACAAGTTGATGTTCTCTCCTCCCCCTTGAGAATGAGTTAGTTTGTTGTGGGTAAAGGGGGATTCATTCACCAAGTGTTTGTCTACCCTCTCTTGTGAGCTTTGTCTCATAAATCCCAACATGGTATCAGAGCAGGTTCTGTTCTTGGTGATTTAAACTCATTCTCAAAGTCGTTTTCTTAGGAGTTAGCTTAGTTAAAGTTTTAGACTTTGCTTAGGTGTTAAATCGCTTAGCTTAGTTTCTTTAAAGCTTTAATTTTGCTTTTGTTGATTAAATCGATTCTCTAGCAGCTCATTGTTGAGTAAGCTTGGTCTCTTGTCTTGTTAGAATTTGTAGACCAAGTGTGTGGAAAGAAATCGATTTTACAAGCCCCATCCTTAAGCTTTACCGATTTGGTAATAGCTTTGTTTATTTTGGGATGTGTGGGAAGTGATGAACCATTGAGCAAATTGTGTTGTTCAGGGTGAGGATTCACGGTTCTTGTGTGCTTGTATGAGCCACGAAATTCTTAGGATTTAGCTCTCTTAGGATTTAGTTAATTTTCCTCTAAAGGTTTGATTTTGCTTTTGTTAAATTTCCTTTAAAGGCTTAATTACTAAATCGCTACTTCTTCTTCTCAATGTTGAGAAAGCTTTGTTTCTGGCCCTATGGTGTGTCCAGATTCAAGCTTGAAGAAGAGAGAGATCTTAATTTTCGCATCTCATGTCCGCTTGGTCAACTAGACTAAAGCTGTTCAAAGATGCATTCTTTTAACCGTTGGACAATAGGCTGTTCCAAAGGCTTTTGTTGTTTCTTCTTTGCTTGGGACCACGAAAAACATCTTCTATATGTTATCTTCGTGGATCTAAAGCCTTAATCTCTTGAAGAACACTTGTTTAAGTGATTCTACAAGGAGTTTTGTTGTTAAACCTTTGGAGAAACTAATTTTCCATAAGGTCCATTGTGTTTCAGCCATTAAAGCACCAAAAGAGATTGTCTTCTTGGATGTTCTTGGCTGTCAAAGCTTCGTTCAACTCAAGAAAACAGAGTGAAACTCTGTCCATAAGAACTCTTGAGCAGATTCTCTATTCTACTCTCCATTCATCTTATACTACCGCCAATACTCTCCCTTATACTCTCACTTTCTATACTCTTGGTTACTGATTCTCTGTTCTCTATTTATACTCTTACTTATTCTCTAAATTCTATTTTATTTTTCAGTATTATTCTCTATACTCTAATCTCTAACAATCTCTTGTTTAGAATCTGTTCCATTGATTTTTGGTTTCAGTTTCAGCATTGAAGATTGTGTGGAGCTCGCTCACTATCTCAAGGAGAAGAAGTGGCGAGGTTGAAGGCTACAAGATAGCCATGTAAGAGCGCAGCACAATGCCTGGAGTTAGAACCAAGGGCCACCAAGTCTTTGTTAAGCTGGTGGAAGGTGATGAATCAGTCCAAGAGCATGTGTGTTAGTGCCAAGTTGTTGATCGGATGTGCACAATGGTCTTTAGGAAAGGTGATGCACAAGGTTTCAACTGTTGATTGGATGTGCACAAGAACGGTGATGCACAAGGCTTCAACTGAGGTGATGAGGTTTCAGCCCATCATCAAGTAAAGGTTACGGGGGAGATCAAGTGACTTCAGACCGTACCTCACAGATTCTGCTCGGCCACAAGCAAAAGTCTTTACTTAAAGCTCAGCCGAAGCGTCTCAAAGATCGACTCGGACGAAACCCTTCCACTGCGATTCGGCTTCCGCGTTCTTCATTAAAGTTCGAGACCACAGAGTCATCTTGCCAGTGGAAGTGGAATCATACCAATCCGAGCAGCCGTTCGAAAGTTATGTCCGATTCAGTGGGCATGTGTCAGTCTGACAAATAAAACTGACCAGGTTTAAAAACCATGGTTAGAGTAGGAGCGGTCTCAAGGAGGAATTCCAAACCGCAACAGTGATCAACTCTCTCCCTCCTATCCATCAAAACACCATAAAGGCTGTGCTCTAAACTCTTCTCTATTTTAATTCATAAATTCATTACCTTAGTTTCATTACTAGTCTTTAGTCTTTAATATGTTCTCTTAAATTGTCACACTTTTAGAAATTTTCTTTGATATTCCTCATAGCAAACACTTATTCTTTTCTTCTTTATCACTTGTTTAAGGGGTAAAGGAGACTATGAGAGCCTCAAAGAAATTCTAAAGGCGCAAGGATGGAGATCATAAGGAATGTGCTAAAGGCAAGGTGGGCTAAGGAGTAGGAGCGGTTCAAATCATGAAGAGAAGGGAGCTAGTTCTTTGCAAACCAAGGTCAAGGGACATCATGGATAGTGGAGTCTATACTCTTTTTCCTTAACAAAGTTTTATCCCAAGAGGTTTTCTTTGTTGAGGTTTTTTTAATGAGGTAGATGACACTAGTCCACCCTTGATCTTTGGTCCCCATGGTGTCCCACCGATCAAGCGTGCGGGGGAGTATTAGAATGTACCAAGGAGGAGAGAGGAGAGGCCGGTAAGGCCGAACCTTGGAAGAAGAGAAGAAAGGCCGGAAAGGCCATGTAAAGGCCGGTAAGGCCATGTCCGTGTCCGTGAGCGACCATGTACCGTGTCCGGTACCATGTACCGTGTCCGTGAACGGACCCATGTCCGGAGAGCGGCCAGTTAGGCCGTGAACACATTGAAGAGCAGGCCCGTCCGTACAGGCCCGTCCGTACAGGCCCGTCCGTACAGGCCCGTCCGTACAGGCCCGTCCGTACTATTAGTATATATGAAGGAGAAGAGAGAGTGAGGCCGGTGAGGCCGAGCTGCACAAGGAAGAAGAGAGTGGCCGGTAAGGCTGCTAGTACAAGAAGTGTGGCCGGTAAGGCCATGAGTGGTGTGGGAGCGGCCAGTAAGGCCGTGAGCACAATAAGAGTGGCCAATAAGGCCATGTGGGCCGTGAGAGCAAGGAGAGTGGTCAGCAAGGCCATAAGTGCAATATAAGAAGAACAAAGGCCTTATAAGAAGAAGAAGCCCAAGAAGAAGGAAATATCTCACAAGGAAGGGAAGAAGGATCCAATGGCCATAAGGGAAGGAGATCTAACGGTCACAAGGCATGGAAGGGAAGGAAATCACGTGTGGCTTTGGTTGGGAAGCATAGCGAGTCAACCAAAGACAAGGAGCTGTCCCTTTCATCTCTCCTTTGAATCCCTTGTGTGCCTAACGGCTCTATGCCTTTGTTTTCTCTATATTAAGCTGTAATTCTCTCATATGTAATCATTACAATATTATTCAATAAGAAGAGAATCCGATTTCCCCTCTTTTACCTTGTGTTCTTGTTCTTAGCTTCAATGTAGATAGTTTAGGGAATCGGTTAGAGGCTGCCCTTAAGGCAGCCTATTCTCTTCCCAAATCTCACCTAAAGTCTTCTTATTTACTGCTTTACTTAGCCTAGATTACTGATTCTTAATCCTCCTTCTCCTAAGTACACAAACTCTAAGTGTTGTGATACTAGAACAAGGATAAGTCTCAAACTAGTGCTTCTCCTAGTTAGGATCCGCTTACTCTCTAGTATTTGGGTTCTATCTAGCTTGTTTATGGGGAGTTCATCACAAGTTGATGTTCTCTCCTCCCCCTTGAGAATGAGTTAGTTTGTTGTGGGTAAAGGGGGATTCATTCACCAAGTGTTTGTCTACCCTCTCTTGTGAGCTTTGTCTCATAAATCCCAACACTTTGAATAAATGTTTTCTCTCAGGTTTAGCATGTTTTCTTGGTTTAAGCTTGTTTTGGGATAAAACGGGTTGAAGTGTTGTCTAAACACTCCAAATTCATCCCGAACTCTTACAACTAGTCAAATGGATTGGATTGTCACACATTCTGACCCTTAGAAATAATAATAAAGCTGGTTACTGCTTTGAATCAATGATTTCTCGGTTTTAGCCTGTTTCGGGACAAAATGGGAAAAGTGGTGTCTAAAAACTCCAAATTCAACCTGAACTCTTATTATTAGTCAAATACATTGGATTGATACATATTATGACCCTAGAAAGAGTAACAAAGCTGTTTACTGCTTCGAATCAATGTTTTCTCGGTTTTAGCCTGTTTTCACGGTTTAAGCTTGTTTTGGGATAAATCGGGTTTTAGTGTTGTCTAAACACTCAAAATTCATCCCGAACTCTTAGAACTAGTCAATGCATTAGATTGTCACACATTCTGACCCTAGAAACAATAACAAAGCTGTTTACTGCTTCGAATCAATGTTTTCTCGGTTTAAGCCTCTTTCGGGACAAAATGGCTAAAAGTGGTGTCTAAACACTCCAAATTCAACCCGAACTCTTATAATTAGTCAAATACATTGGAATGATACATATTATGACCCTAGAAAGAGTAAAATAGCTGTTTACAGCTTTGAATAAATGTTTTCTCTCAGGTTTAGCATGTTTTCTTGGTTTAAGCTTGTTTTGGGATAAAACGGGTTGAAGTGTTGTCTAAACACTCCAAATTCATCCCGAACTCTTACAACTAGTCAAATGGATTGGATTGTCACACATTCTGACCCTTAGAAATAATAATAAAGCTGGTTACTGCTTTGAATCAATGATTTCTCGGTTTTAGCCTGTTTCGGGACAAAATGGGAAAAGTGGTGTCTAAAAACTCCAAATTCAACCTGAACTCTTATTATTAGTCAAATACATTGGATTGATACATATTATGACCCTAGAAAGAGTAATAGAGCGTTTTACTGCTTTGAATCAATGTTTTCTCTCGATTTTAGCCTGTTTTCACGGTTTAAGCTTGTTTTGGGATAAATCGGGTTTTAGTGTTGTCTAAACACTCAAAATTCATCCCGAACTCTTAGAACTAGTCAATGCATTAGATTGTCACACATTCTGACCCTAGATACAGTAACAAAGCTGTTTACTGCTTCGAATCAATGTTTTCTCGGTTTAATCCTGTTTCGGGACAAAATGGCTAAAAGTGGTGTCTAAACACTCCAAATTCAACCCGAACTCTTATAATTAGTCAAATACATTAAAATGGCTAAAAGTGGTGTCTAAACACTCCAAGTGTTGTCTAAACACTCCAAATTCATCCCGAACTCTTAGAACTAGTCAATGCATTGGATTGTCACACATTCTGATCCTAGAAGCAGTAACAAAGCTGTTTACTGCTTCGAATCAATGTTTTCTCGGTTTAAGCCTGTTTCGGGACAAAATGGCTAAAAGTGGTGTCTAAACACTCCAAATTCAACCCGAACTCTTATAAGTAGTCAAATACATTGGAATGATACATATTATGACCCTAGAAAGAGTAACATAGCTGTTTACGGCTTTGAATAAATGTTTTCTCTTGGTTTTAGCCTGTTTTCTCGGTTTAAGTCTGTTTTGGGATAAAACGGGATTAAGTGTTGTCTAAACACTCCAAATTCATCCCGAACTCTTACAACTAGTCAAATGGATTGGAGTGTCTCACATTCTGACCCTTAGAAATAGTAACAAAGCTGGTTACTGCTTTGAATCAATGATTTCTCGGTTTTAGCCTGTTTCGGGACAAACTGGGTAAAAGTGGTGTCTAAAAACTCCAAATTCAACCTGAACTCTTACAATTAGTCAAATACATTGGATTGATACATATTATGACCCTAGAAAGAGTAACATAGCGGTTTACGGCTTTGAATAAATGTTTTGTCACGGTTTTACCCCGCTTTCTCGGTTTAAGCCTGTTTTGGGATAAAACGGGTTGAAGTGTTGTCTAAACACTCCAAATTCATCCCGAACTCTTACAACTAGTCAAATGCATTGGATTGTCACACATTCTGACGCTAGAAGCAGTAAGAAAGCTGTTTACTGCTTAGAATCAACGTTTTCTCGGTTTTAGCCTGTTTCGGGACAAAATGGGTAAAAGTGGTGTCTAAAAACTCCAAATTCAACCTGAACTCTTATAATTAGTCAAATACATTGGATTGATGCATATTATGACCCTAGAAAGAGTAATATAGCGTTTTACCACTTTGAATCAATGTTTTCTCTCGGTTTTAGCCTGTTTTCACGGTTTAAGCTTGTTTTGGGATAAATCGGGTTTTAGTGTTGTCTAAACACTCAAAATTCATCCCGAACTCTTAGAACTAGTCAATGCATTAGATTGTCACACATTCTGACCCTAGAAACAGTAACAAAGCTGTTTACTGCTTCGAATCAATGTTTTCTCGGTTTAAGCCTCTTTCGGGACAAAATGGCTAAAAGTGGTGTCTAAACACTCCAAATTCAACCCGAACTCTTATAATTAGTCAAATACATTGGAATGATACATATTATGACCCTAGAAAGAGTAAAATAGCTGTTTACAGCTTTGAATAAATGTTTTCTCTCAGTTTTAGCATGTTTTCTTGGTTTAAGCTTGTTTTGGGATAAAACGGGTTGAAGTGTTGTCTAAACACTCCAAATTCATCCCGAACTCTTACAACTAGTCAAATGGATTGGATTGTCACACATTCTGACCCTTAGAAATAATAATAAAGCTGGTTACTGCTTTGAATCAATGATTTCACGGTTTTAGCCTGTTTCGGGACAAAATGGGAAAAGTGGTGTCTAAAAACTCCAAATTCAACCTGAACTCTTATAATTAGTCAAATACATTGGATTGATACATATTTTGACCCTAGAATGAGTAATATAGCGTTTTACTGCTTTGAATCAATGTTTTCTCTCGGTTTTAGCCTGTTTTCACGGTTTAAGCTTGTTTTGGGATAAAACGGGTTTTAGTGTTGGCTAAACACTCAAAATTCATCCCGAACTCTTAGAATTAGTCAATGCATTGGATTGTCACACATTCCTACCCTAGAAACTGTAACAAAGCTGTTTACTGCTTCGAATCAATGTTTTCTCGGTTTAAGCCTCTTTCGGGACAAAATGGGTAAAAGTGGTGTCTAAACACTCCAAATTCAACCCGAACTCTTATAATTAGTCAAATACATTGGAATAATACATATTATGACCCTAGAAAGAGTAAAATAGCTGTTTACAGCTTTTAATAAATGTTTTCTCTCAGTTTTAGCATGTTTTCTTGGTTTAAGCTTGTTTTGGGATAAAACGGGTTGAAGTGTTGTCTAAACACTCCAAATTCATCCCGAACTCTTACAACTAGTCAAATGGATTGGATTGTCACACATTCTGACCCTTAGAAATAATAATAAAGCTGGTTACTGCTTTCAATCAACGTTTTCTCGGTTTTAGCCTGTTTCGTGACAAAATGGGAAAAGTGGTGTCTAAAAACTCCAAATTCAACCTGAACTCTTATAATTAGTCAAATACATTGGATTGATACATATTATGACCCTAGAATGAGTAATATAGCGTTTTACTGCTTTGAATCAATATTTTCTCTCGGTTTTAGCCTGTTTTCACGGTTTAAGCTTGTTTTGGGATAAAACGGGTTTTAGTGTTGTCTAAACACTCAAAATTCATCCCGAACTCTTAGAACTAGTCAATGCATTAGATTGTCACACATTCTGACCCTAGAAACAGTAACAAAGCTGTTTACTGCTTCGAATCAATGTTTTCTCGGTTTAATCCTGTTTCGGGACAAAATGGCTAAAAGTGGTGTCTAAACACTCCAAATTCAACCCGAACTCTTACAATTAGTCAAATACATTAAAATGGCTAAAAGTGGTGTCTAAACACTCCAAGTGTTGTCTAAACACTCCAAATTCATCCCGAACTCTTAGAACTAGTCAATGCATTGGATTGTCACACATTCTGATCCTAGAAGCAGTAACAAAGCTGTTTACTGCTTCGAATCAATGTTTTCTCGGTTTAAGCCTGTTTCGGGACAAAATGGCTAAAAGTGGTGTCTAAACACTCCAAATTCAACCCGAACTCTTATAAGTAGTCAAATACATTGGAATGATACATATTATGACCCTAGAAAGAGTAACATAGCTGTTTACGGCTTTGAATAAATGTTTTCTCTTGGTTTTAGCCTGTTTTCTCGGTTTAAGCCTGTTTTGGGATAAAACGGGATTAAGTGTTGTCTAAACACTCCAAATTCATCCCGAACTCTTACAACTAGTCAAATGGATTGGATTGTCTCACATTCTGACCCTTAGTATGAACCGGCACACACACTTGTCCGTACGACCGTACGGACGTCCGTACGACCAACCAACGGGCCATCCTCAAATAGAAGCCTTCATGAGCCCAATCCACCAAAGAGATCCTCCAACGGTCGCCATTCATCTCGATCCTTCCTTTGTAGCCGTTGGAGCAAGTTGTAAGAGAGAAGAGGAGATCACATGTTAGAATAAGGAGATGTCGCTTTCTCCTCATATTAGTGTGCATAGGATCCTAAGAGAATATCCTATTGTATATGTCTTTAAATAGTTTGTAAGTATCATACTAATAGGAGTAAGAAAAGAGTTTATTCTCTTTCTCCAACACTCTCTCTCTCAATCGTTCACTCTCCTCACTCTTTACACGATTTCACTCTCTTCCATAATCTCTTGATTACTCTACTCTCAAACTTACATGGTATCAGAGCAGATTTGATTCTGTTCTTGCCTCAAATCTCCATCACTCCCTTCCGCATTCTCCTTCTTGTTCTTGAAATTTCTTGTTCTTGAATCTTCTTTCTTTAACCGTTGGACAATAGCTTTAACCAACGGTCTCTTCATCTTTTTCCATGGAAACTACCAAAACTCTCATTGTTCCAGTTACTCTCAAGGGAGAGAATTACTTACTGTGGGCTAGAACCACAAAGACAGCCCTATGCGGCCGAGGACTTTGGTCCCATGTTGAGACGAGCGAAGCTCCTAGTGGCGAGACCACCAAAGACGGCAAGGATCTTGTCGATGAGAAGAACAAGTGGTTTCAAGAAGATCAGGGAGTCCTAGCTATCATTCAAAACTCCCTAGATGCACCTATACTTGAAGCTTACTCTTATTGCGAGACAGCAAAAGACTTGTGGGACACTCTCAAGAATGTTTTTTGGGAATGTTACAAATGTAAACCGAATTTTTGAGATTAAGAGGGCCATCAACAACCTCAACCAAGAAGACATGGAGTTCACCAAGCACTTTGGGAAGTTTAGGTCCCTTTGGGCTGAACTAGAGATGCTCCGGCCGGCGACTATAGATCCGGCCATTCTGAATGAGAGGCGTGAACAAGATAAGGTGTTCGGCCTTCTCTTGACCTTGAACCCCTCCTACAATGACCTTATCAAGCATATTCTACGGTCGGACAAGCTCCCTAGCCTTGATGATGTCTGTAACCAAATTCAAAAGGAGCATGGCTCCATGGGATTGTTTGGCGGCAAGGGAGAACTTGTGACCGCTAACAAAGCTGAGACGGCATCAGCAAACAAGGGCTACTACAAGTCGGAGGACAAGAACAACCCGCTATTTTGTGAGCATTGTAAGAAGCTTGGTCACTTCAAGAGCCGCTGCTGGATTCTACACCCTCATCTAGCACCACCGCCAGGTACCATCCGAGGTGGACGACCAAACCGCGGAGGACCACCGAGAGCTCATCAAGCAGTAGCCATGGGGGAGTCATCAATCTCTGAGCAACCTCAACAAGTGACCAGTGGAACTGCTCTTGCTGCAGCATCGTCCGAGCTGGTAAGGCGGTCCGACCTTGATGCGCTCATCAAAGCCATCAAAGAGGCCACCGGTAAGGCGTTTCTTGCCTCAAACAAAATTAAACACCTCATAGTTGATTCTGGTGCATCCCATCACATGATTAGTGATTCTAGGCTAATTAGTGATATTAAACCTGCTAATGGTAATGTGATAATAGCAAATGGTGAGAAAGTACCAGTTAAAGGCATTGGAAACTTGAAACTATTTGATAAGGAGACTAAGGCATTTTATATGCCAAACTTTACTTCTAACTTGCTATCAGTTAAGAGAGCCACTACTGATTTAAATTGTTATGCTATATTTGGTCCTAACAATGTTCATTTTCAGGATATTGAGACAAGTAAGGTTCTTGGTCAAGGAGGATCCAAGGATGACCTCTATGTGCTTGAGGACTTGAACTTATCTTCTAATGCATCTTGTTTTAATTCGGTTATTATGAAACCTAGTGATTCTATTTTACATGCTAGGCTAGGACACCCTCACACAAGAGCTTTATCTTTAATATTTCCTAATGTTTCTTTTCAAAATGATGAGTGTGAGGCTTGTATTCTTGGTAAACATTGCAAGGCTGTTTTTCCTAAATCTATTACTATTTATGAAAAATGTTTTGATTTAATTCATTCTGATGTTTGGACATCTCCTTGCTTATCTAGAGATAATCAAAAGTATTTTGTGACTTTTATTGATGAAAAATCAAAATATACTTGGATAACTTTACTTCCCTCTAAGGATAGAGTCCTTGAGGCCTTTACTAATTTTCAAAATTATGTCACTAACCACTTTCATGCCAAGATTAAAATTTTGAGATCAGATAATGGTGGAGAGTACACAAGCCATGCCTTTAAGCAATATCTAGCCAAACATGGAATTCTTCATCAAACTAGCTGTCCTTACACACCACAACAAAATGGAGTGGCTGAGAGAAAGAATAGGCATCTCATGGAAGTAGCAAGGTCTATGATGTTTCACACAAGGGTTCCAAAGAGGTTTTGGGGAGATGCGGTGCTAGCCGCCTGTTATCTTATTAACCGCACACCAACAAAGATCCTAAAGGATGTGTCTCCATTTGAGGTATTAACGAATGACAAACCTACATTTGATCACTTACGAGTGTTTGGTTGTGTGTGCTATGTGTTGCGACCAGGTGAGCTAAGAGACAAGCTTGATGCAAAGAGTACAAAGGCTATGTTTCTTGGCTACTCTACCACACAAAAGGGGTATAAGTGCTATGAACCTACAACAAGGAGGGTTCTAGTATCTCGTGATGTCAAGTTCATGGAGACACAAGGTTTTTACGATGAGAAGAATTGGGATGAGCTCCGTAACCTCTCTGATTCACCATCTGATCGGACTCGCAACCTCCGAGTAATCCTTGAGCGACTAGGTCTTGAAAACGATCGGATCACTACCGAGTCAGCCAGACCAGCATCACCAGAGCAACCTGAGCCATTTACTGAGCCTGAGCCTGCTACACATGCCGATGACCATACTGAGCAGCATGAGGAAGCACCCGAGTCACTCGCGGACAACACGGCCGAAACAACCGAAGAGACGGCTGAACAGCTTGAGGAGATCATTACTCCAGGACGAGCCAACTCCGAAGCTGGGGCTATAGTTCCTCTTCGGCGCAGCCAACGTATTAGGTATCCTCCTAGTCATTGGAAGAACACCCGTGTGTACTACAACAGCATGGCCGTTGCTCATCCGATTCAGGCCGTGTGCACCTTGGCTCATTTTCCGATAGAGCATCAAGTGTTTCTTGGCCATATTGATGAGGATTGGATCCCCAAGACCTATGATGAGGCTAAGCAGCACAAAGTATGGAGAGATGCAGTGGATGCCGAGAATACGGCCATGGTGCAAAATCATACATGGGACGAGGCTGACTTACCCAAGGGCAAGAAGGCTGTCACCTCTCGGTATATCTTCACAATCAAATATAAGAGCAATGGGGAGATTGAACGCCACAAAGCCCGCCTAGTCGCACGAGGGTTCACGCAAACGTATGGGGAGGACTATCTTGATACGTTTGCTCCGGTGGCTAAGCTTCACACGGTTCGAGTTGTACTCTCTCTCGCCACCAACCTCGACTGGGAACTTTGGCAAATGGACGTGAAGAATGCCTTCTTGCAAGGAGAACTGGAGGATGAAGTGTATATGCGACCACCACCGGGTTTGGAGGATACTATTGGTCCGGGAAAGGTCTTGAAACTCAACAAAGCTATCTATGGCTTGAAGCAGTCACCAAGGGCTTGGTATCACAAGCTTAGCACCACACTCCTTGACAAAGGCTTTCGCAAATCCGAAGCTGACCACACCTTGTTCACCTTACCAAGCGCCAAAGGTATAGTAGTCATTCTAGTGTATGTTGATGATATCATCATCACTGGAAGTGACTCGGTAGGTATTCAAGACTCTAAAACATTCTTGAAATCAGTTTTTGATATTAAAGATCTTGGAGAGTTGAAATACTTTCTTGGGATAGAAGTTTATAGATCAAATGAAGGGTTATTGTTGTCTCAAAGAAAGTATGCACTAGACTTATTGAGTGAAACAGGAAAACTAGGAGCTAAGGCAGTAACAACGCCCCTAGAAGAGAATTACAAGGATGGAGGACAGGGGGAGCTTGACACCGCTCCATTCGAAGACGTTAGCCTCTACCGGCGGCTAGTCGGTAAGCTCATTTATTTAACTATCACACGGCCTGACATTTGCTTTGCCGTGAACCAGGTAAGCCAGCATATGAAGAACCCCACCGTGCACCATTGGAACATGCTGACACGGATCCTCAAGTACATCAAGGGCTCACCCGGCCAAGGCATATGGATGGGACGCAACAAGAGCACTGAGTTGGTAGGCTACTGCGACGCTGACTATGCCGGAGATCGTGGGGACCGACGCTCAACCACAGGCTATTGCACGTTCCTTGGAGGGAACCTGGTCACATGGAAGAGCAAGAAGCAAAAGGTCGTCTCACTCTCAAGTGCCGAATCCGAGTATAGAGCTATGAGGAAGCTAACGACGGAGCTAATGTGGCTGAAGATGTTACTCAAGGATCTTGGAATAGAATCAACAAAGCCGATCACCATGCACTGTGATAACGAAGCAGCCATTCATATAGCAACCAATTCAGTGTTCCATGAGCGGACCAAGCACATTGAAGTGGATTGCCATAAGGTCCGAGAACAAATCAAGCTTGGAGTTGTCTTACCTTGCCATACCGAAAGCAAAGAACAACTTGCAGACGTCCTGACTAAAGCTGCGAGCCCCCAAGTGTGTGAATACATCCATCCTAAGCTTGGCCTCCTAAACCTCACTCGGCCATGACTTGCTTTGTTTTGGCGCCTACACTCTTTTTCCCTTAAGTATAGTTTTCCCAAGAGGTTTTTCTATACTAAGGTTTTTAATGAGGTGGGTGCCTATGTTGTCAAGCTTGACTAGTTCCCCAAGTCAAGCTTGAGGGGGAGTATGAACCGGCACACACACTTGTCCGTACGACCGTACGGACGTCCGTACGACCAACCAACGGGCCATCCTCAAATAGAAGCCTTCATGAGCCCAATCCACCAAAGAGATCCTCCAACGGTCGCCATTCATCTCGATCCTTCCTTTGTAGCCGTTGGAGCAAGTTGTAAGAGAGAAGAGGAGATCACATGTTAGAATAAGGAGATGTCGCTTTCTCCTCATATTAGTGTGCATAGGATCCTAAGAGAATATCCTATTGTATATGTCTTTAAATAGTTTGTAAGTATCATACTAATAGGAGTAAGAAAAGAGTTTATTCTCTTTCTCCAACACTCTCTCTCTCAATCGTTCACTCTCCTCACTCTTTACACGATTTCACTCTCTTCCATAATCTCTTGATTACTCTACTCTCAAACTTACACTTAGAAATAGTAACAAAGCTGGTTACTGCTTTGAATCAATGATTTCTCGGTTTTAGCCTGTTTCGGGACAAACTGGGTAAAAGTGGTGTCTAAAAACTCCAAATTCAACCTGAACTCTTACAATTAGTCAAATACATTGGATTGATACATATTATGACCCTAGAAAGAGTAACATAGCTGTTTACGGCTTTGAATAAATGTTTTGTCACGGTTTTACCCCGCTTTCTCGGTTTAAGCCTGTTTTGGGATAAAACGGGTTGAAGTGTTGTCTAAACACTCCAAATTCATCCCGAACTCTTAGAACTAGTCAATGCATTGGATTGTCACACATTCTGATCCTAGAAGCAGTAACAAAGCTGTTTACTGCTTCGAATCAATGTTTTCTCGGTTTTAGCCTGTTTCGGGACAAAATGGGTAAAAGTGGTGTCTAAAAACTCCAAATTCAACCTGAACTCTTATAATTAGTCAAATACATTGGATTGATACATATTATGACCCTAGAAAGAGTAATATAGCGTTTTACCACTTTGAATCAATGTTTTCTCTCGGTTTTAGCCTGTTTTCACGGTTTAAGCTTGTTTTGGGATAAATCGGGTTTTAGTGTTGTCTAAACACTCAAAATTCATCCCGAACTCTTAGAACTAGTCAATGCATTAGATTGTCACACATTCTGACCCTAGAAACAGTAACAAAGCTGTTTACTGCTTCGAATCAATGTTTTCTCGGTTTAAGCCTCTTTCGGGACAAAATGGCTAAAAGTGGTGTCTAAACACTCCAAATTCAACCCGAACTCTTATAATTAGTCAAATACATTGGAATGATACATATTATGACCCTAGAAAGAGTAAAATAGCTGTTTACAGCTTTGAATAAATGTTTTCTCTCAGTTTTAGCATGTTTTCTTGGTTTAAGCTTGTTTTGGGATAAATCGGGTTGAAGTGTTGTCTAAACACTCCAAATTCATCCCGAACTCTTACAACTAGTCAAATGGATTGGATTGTCACACATTCTGACCCTTAGAAATAATAATAAAGCTGGTTACTGCTTTGAATCAATGATTTCACGGTTTTAGCCTGTTTCGGGACAAAATGGGAAAAGTGGTGTCTAAAAACTCCAAATTCAACCTGAACTCTTATAATTAGTCAAATACATTGGATTGATACATATTTTGACCCTAGAATGAGTAATATAGCGTTTTACTGCTTTGAATCAATGTTTTCTCTCGGTTTTAGCCTGTTTTCACGGTTTAAGCTTGTTTTGGGATAAAACGGGTTTTAGTGTTGGCTAAACACTCAAAATTCATCCCGAACTCTTAGAATTAGTCAATGCATTGGATTGTCACACATTCCTACCCTAGAAACTGTAACAAAGCTGTTTACTGCTTCGAATCAATGTTTTCTCGGTTTAAGCCTCTTTCGGGACAAAATGGGTAAAAGTGGTGTCTAAACACTCCAAATTCAACCCGAACTCTTATAATTAGTCAAATACATTGGAATAATACATATTATGACCCTAGAAAGAGTAAAATAGCTGTTTACAGCTTTTAATAAATGTTTTCTCTCAGTTTTAGCATGTTTTCTTGGTTTAAGCTTGTTTTGGGATAAAACGGGTTGAAGTGTTGTCTAAACACTCCAAATTCATCCCGAACTCTTACAACTAGTCAAATGGATTGGATTGTCACACATTCTGACCCTTAGAAATAATAATAAAGCTGGTTACTGCTTTCAATCAACGTTTTCTCGGTTTTAGCCTGTTTCGTGACAAAATGGGAAAAGTGGTGTCTAAAAACTCCAAATTCAACCTGAACTCTTATAATTAGTCAAATACATTGGATTGATACATATTATGACCCTAGAATGAGTAATATAGCGTTTTACTGCTTTGAATCAATATTTTCTCTCGGTTTTAGCCTGTTTTCACGGTTTAAGCTTGTTTTGGGATAAAACGGGTTTTAGTGTTGTCTAAACACTCAAAATTCATCCCGAACTCTTAGAACTAGTCAATGCATTAGATTGTCACACATTCTGACCCTAGAAACAGTAACAAAGCTGTTTACTGCTTCGAATCAATGTTTTCTCGGTTTAATCCTGTTTCGGGACAAAATGGCTAAAAGTGGTGTCTAAACACTCCAAATTCAACCCGAACTCTTACAATTAGTCAAATACATTAAAATGGCTAAAAGTGGTGTCTAAACACTCCAAGTGTTGTCTAAACACTCCAAATTCATCCCGAACTCTTAGAACTAGTCAATGCATTGGATTGTCACACATTCTGATCCTAGAAGCAGTAACAAAGCTGTTTACTGCTTCGAATCAATGTTTTCTCGGTTTAAGCCTGTTTCGGGACAAAATGGCTAAAAGTGGTGTCTAAACACTCCAAATTCAACCCGAACTCTTATAAGTAGTCAAATACATTGGAATGATACATATTATGACCCTAGAAAGAGTAACATAGCTGTTTACGGCTTTGAATAAATGTTTTCTCTTGGTTTTAGCCTGTTTTCTCGGTTTAAGCCTGTTTTGGGATAAAACGGGATTAAGTGTTGTCTAAACACTCCAAATTCATCCCGAACTCTTACAACTAGTCAAATGGATTGGATTGTCTCACATTCTGACCCTTAGAAATAGTAACAAAGCTGGTTACTGCTTTGAATCAATGATTTCTCGGTTTTAGCCTGTTTCGGGACAAACTGGGTAAAAGTGGTGTCTAAAAACTCCAAATTCAACCTGAACTCTTACAATTAGTCAAATACATTGGATTGATACATATTATGACCCTAGAAAGAGTAACATAGCTGTTTACGGCTTTGAATAAATGTTTTGTCACGGTTTTACCCCGCTTTCTCGGTTTAAGCCTGTTTTGGGATAAAACGGGTTGAAGTGTTGTCTAAACACTCCAAATTCATCCCGAACTCTTAGAACTAGTCAATGCATTGGATTGTCACACATTCTGATCCTAGAAGCAGTAACAAAGCTGTTTACTGCTTCGAATCAATGTTTTCTCGGTTTAAGCCTGTTTCGGGTCAAAATGGGTAAAAGTGGTGTCTAAAAACTCCAAATTCAACCTGAACTCTTATAATTAGTCAAATACATTGGATTGATACATATTATGACCCTAGAAAGAGTAATATAGCGTTTTACCACTTTGAATCAATGTTTTCTCTCGGTTTTAGCCTGTTTTCACGGTTTAAGCTTGTTTTGGGATAAATCGGGTTTTAGTGTTGTCTAAACACTCAAAATTCATCCCGAACTCTTAGAACTAGTCAATGCATTAGATTGTCACACATTCTGACCCTAGAAACAGTAACAAAGCTGTTTACTGCTTCGAATCAATGTTTTCTCGGTTTAAGCCTCTTTCGGGACAAAATGGCTAAAAGTGGTGTCTAAACACTCCAAATTCAACCCGAACTCTTATAATTAGTCAAATACATTGGAATGATACATATTATGACCCTAGAAAGAGTAAAATAGCTGTTTACAGCTTTGAATAAATGTTTTCTCTCAGTTTTAGCATGTTTTCTTGGTTTAAGCTTGTTTTGGGATAAAACGGGTTGAAGTGTTGTCTAAACACTCCAAATTCATCCCGAACTCTTACAACTAGTCAAATGGATTGGATTGTCACACATTCTGACCCTTAGAAATAATAATAAAGCTGGTTACTGCTTTGAATCAATGATTTCTCGGTTTTAGCCTGTTTCGGGACAAAATGGGAAAAGTGGTGTCTAAAAACTCCAAATTCAACCTGAACTCTTATAATTAGTCAAATACATTGGATTGATACATATTTTGACCCTAGAATGAGTAATATAGCGTTTTACTGCTTTGAATCAATGTTTTCTCTCGGTTTTAGCCTGTTTTCACGGTTTAAGCTTGTTTTGGGATAAAACGGGTTTTAGTGTTGGCTAAACACTCAAAATTCATCCCGAACTCTTAGAATTAGTCAGTGCATTGGATTGTCACACATTCCTACCCTAGAAACTGTAACAAAGCTGTTTACTGCTTCGAATCAATGTTTTCTCGGTTTAAGCCTCTTTCGGGACAAAATGGGTAAAAGTGGTGTCTAAACACTCCAAATTCAACCCGAACTCTTATAATTAGTCAAATACATTGGAATAATACATATTATGACCCTAGAAAGAGTAAAATAGCTGTTTACAGCTTTTAATAAATGTTTTCTCTCAGTTTTAGCATGTTTTCTTGGTTTAAGCTTGTTTTGGGATAAAACGGGTTGAAGTGTTGTCTAAACACTCCAAATTCATCCCGAACTCTTACAACTAGTCAAATGGATTGGATTGTCACACATTCTGACCCTTAGAAATAATAATAAAGCTGGTTACTGCTTTCAATCAACGTTTTCTCGGTTTTAGCCTGTTTCGTGACAAAATGGGAAAAGTGGTGTCTAAAAACTCCAAATTCAACCTGAACTCTTATAATTAGTCAAATACATTGGATTGATACATATTATGACCCTAGAATGAGTAATATAGCGTTTTACTGCTTTGAATCAATATTTTCTCTCGGTTTTAGCCTGTTTTCACGGTTTAAGCTTGTTTTGGGATAAAACGGGTTTTAGTGTTGTCTAAACACTCAAAATTCATCCCGAACTCTTAGAACTAGTCAATGCATTAGATTGTCACACATTCTGACCCTAGAAACAGTAACAAAGCTGTTTACTGCTTCGAATCAATGTTTTCTCGGTTTAATCCTGTTTCGGGACAAAATGGCTAAAAGTGGTGTCTAAACACTCCAAATTCAACCCGAACTCTTATAATTAGTCAAATACATTAAAATGGCTAAAAGTGGTGTCTAAACACTCCAAGTGTTGTCTAAACACTCCAAATTCATCCCGAACTCTTAGAACTAGTCAATGCATTGGATTGTCACACATTCTGACCCTAGAAGCAGTAACAAAGCTGTTTACTGCTTCGAATCAATGTTTTCTCGGTTTAAGCCTGTATCGGGACAAAATGGCTAAAAGTGGTGTCTAAACACTCCAAATTCAACCCGAACTCTTATAAGTAGTCAAATACATTGGAATGATATATATTATGACCCTAGAAAGAGTAACATAGCTGTTTACGGTTTTGAATAAATGTTTTCTCTTGGTTTTAGCCTGTTTTCTCGGTTTAAGCCTGTTTTGGGATAAAACGGGATTAAGTGTTGTCTAAACACTCCAAATTCATCCCGAACTCTTAGAACTAGTCAATGCATTAGATTGTCACACATTCTGACCCTAGATACAGTAACAAAGCTGTTTACTGCTTCGAATCAATGTTTTCTCGGTTTAATCCTGTTTCGGGACAAAATGGCTAAAAGTGGTGTCTAAACACTCCAAATTCAACCCGAACTCTTATAATTAGTCAAATACATTAAAATGGCTAAAAGTGGTGTCTAAACACTCCAAGTGTTGTCTAAACACTCCAAATTCATCCCGAACTCTTAGAACTAGTCAATGCATTGGATTGTCACACATTCTGATCCTAGAAGCAGTAACAAAGCTGTTTACTGCTTCGAATCAATGTTTTCTCGGTTTAAGCCTGTTTCGGGACAAAATGGCTAAAAGTGGTGTCTAAACACTCCAAATTCAACCCGAACTCTTATAAGTAGTCAAATACATTGGAATGATACATATTATGACCCTAGAAAGAGTAACATAGCTGTTTACGGCTTTGAATAAATGTTTTCTCTTGGTTTTAGCCTGTTTTCTCGGTTTAAGCCTGTTTTGGGATAAAACGGGATTAAGTGTTGTCTAAACACTCCAAATTCATCCCGAACTCTTACAACTAGTCATATGGATTGGATTGTCTCACATTCTGACCCTTAGAAATAGTAACAAAGCTGGTTACTGCTTTGAATCAATGATTTCTCGGTTTTAGCCTATTTCGGGACAAACTGGGTAAAAGTGGTGTCTAAAAACTCCAAATTCAACCTGAACTCTTATAATTAGTCAAATACATTGGATTGATACATATTATGACCCTAGAAAGAGTAACATAGCTGTTTACGGCTTTGAATAAATGTTTTGTCACGGTTTTACCCCGCTTTCTCGGTTTAAGCCTGTTTTGGGATAAAACGGGTTGAAGTGTTGTCTAAACACTCCAAATTCATCCCGAACTCTTACAACTAGTCAAATGCATTGGATTGTCACACATTCTGACGCTAGAAGCAGTAAGAAAGCTGTTTACTGCTTAGAATCAACGTTTTCTCGGTTTTAGCCTGTTTCGGGACAAAATGGGTAAAAGTGGTGTCTAAAAACTCCAAATTCAACCTGAACTCTTATAATTAGTCAAATACATTGGATTGATACATATTATGACCCTAGAAAGAGTAATATAGCGTTTTACCGCTTTGAATCAATGTTTTCTCTCGGTTTTAGCCTGTTTTCACGGTTTAAGCTTGTTTTGGGATAAAACGGATTTTAGTGTTGGCTAAACACTCAAAATTCATCCCGAACTCTTAGAATTAGTCCATGCATTGGATTGTCACACATTCCTACCCTAGAAACTGTAACAAAGCTGTTTACTGCTTCGAATCAATGTTTTCTCGGTTTAAGCCTCTTTCGGGACAAAATGGCTAAAAGTGGTGTCTAAACACTCCAAATTCAACCCGAACTCTTATAATTAGTCAAATACATTGGAATGATACATATTATGACCCTAGAAAGAGTAAAATAGCTGTTTACAGCTTTGAATAAATGTTTTCTCTCAGTTTTAGCATGTTTTCTTGGTTTAAGCTTGTTTTGGGATAAAACGGGTTGAAGTGTTGTCTAAACACTCCAAATTCATCCCGAACTCTTACAACTAGTCAAATGGATTGGATTGTCACACATTCTGACCCTTATAAATAATAATAAAGCTGGTTACTGCTTTGAATCAATGATTTCTCGGTTTTAGCCTGTTTCGGGACAAAATGGGAAAAGTGGTGTCTAAAAACTCCAAATTCAACCTGAACTCTTATAATTAGTCAAATACATTGGATTGATACATATTTTGACCTTAGAATGAGTAATATAGCGTTTTACTGCTTTGAATCAATGTTTTCTCTCGGTTTTAGCCTGTTTTCACGGTTTAAGCTTGTTTTGGGATAAAACGGGTTTTAGTGTTGGCTAAACACTCAAAATTCATCCCGAACTCTTAGAATTAGTCAATGCATTGGATTGTCACACATTCCTACCCTAGAAACTGTAACAAAGCTGTTTACTGCTTCGAATCAATGTTTTCTCGGTTTAAGCCTCTTTCGGGACAAAATGGGTAAAAGTGGTGTCTAAACACTCCAAATTCAACCCGAACTCTTATAATTAGTCAAATACATTGGAATAATACATATTATGACCCTAGAAAGAGTAAAATAGCTGTTTACAGCTTTTAATAAATGTTTTCTCTCAGTTTTAGCATGTTTTCTTGGTTTAAGCTTGTTTTGGGATAAAACGGGTTGAAGTGTTGTCTAAACACTCCAAATTCATCCCGAACTCTTACAACTAGTCAAATGGATTGGATTGTCACACATTCTGACCCTTAGAAATAATAATAAAGCTGGTTACTGCTTTGAATCAACGTTTTCTCGGTTTTAGCCTGTTTCGGGACAAAATGGGAAAAGTGGTGTCTAAAAACTCCAAATTCAACCTGAACTCTTATAATTAGTCAAATACATTGGATTGATACATATTATGACCCTAGAATGAGTAATATAGCGTTTTACTGCTTTGAATCAATATTTTCTCTCGGGTTTAGCCTGTTTTCACGGTTTAAGCTTGTTTTGGGATAAAACGGGTTTTAGTGTTGTCTAAACACTCAAAATTCATCCCGAACTCTTAGAACTAGTCAATGCATTAGATTGTCACACATTCTGACCCTAGAAACAGTAACAAAGCTGTTTACTGCTTCGAATCAATGTTTTCTCGGTTTAATCCTGTTTCGGGACAAAATGGCTAAAAGTGGTGTCTAAACACTCCAAATTCAACCCGAACTCTTATAATTAGTCAAATACATTAAAATGGCTAAAAGTGGTGTCTAAACACTCCAAGTGTTGTCTAAACACTCCAAATTCATCCCGAACTCTTAGAACTAGTCAATGCATTGGATTGTCACACATTCTGACCCTAGAAGCAGTAACAAAGCTGTTTACTGCTTCGAATCAATGTTTTCTCGGTTTAAGCCTGTATCGGGACAAAATGGCTAAAAGTGGTGTCTAAACACTCCAAATTCAACCCGAACTCTTATAAGTAGTCAAATACATTGGAATGATATATATTATGACCCTAGAAAGAGTAACATAGCTGTTTACGGTTTTGAATAAATGTTTTCTCTTGGTTTTAGCCTGTTTTCTCGGTTTAAGCCTGTTTTGGGATAAAACGGGATTAAGTGTTGTCTAAACACTCCAAATTCATCCCGAACTCTTACAACTAGTCAAATGGATTGGATTGTCTCACATTCTGACCCTTAGAAATAGTAACAAAGCTGGTTACTGCTTTGAATCAATGATTTCTCGGTTTTAGCCTGTTTCGGGACAAACTGGGTAAAAGTGGTGTCTAAAAACTCCAAATTCAACCTGAACTCTTACAATTAGTCAAATACATTGGATTGATACATATTATGACCCTAGAAAGAGTAACATAGCTGTTTACGGCTTTGAATAAATGTTTTGTCACGGTTTTACCCCGCTTTCTCGGTTTAAGCCTGTTTTGGGATAAAACGGGTTGAAGTGTTGTCTAAACACTCCAAATTCATCCCGAACTCTTACAACTAGTCAAATGCATTGGATTGTCACACATTCTGACGCTAGAAGCAGTAAGAAAGCTGTTTACTGCTTAGAATCAACGTTTTCTCGGTTTTAGCCTGTTTCGGGACAAAATGGGTAAAAGTGGTGTCTAAAAACTCCAAATTCAACCTGAACTCTTATAATTAGTCAAATACATTGGATTGATACATATTATGACCCTAGAAAGAGTAATATAGCGATTTACTGCTTTGAATCAATGTTTTCTCTCGGTTTTAGCCTGTTATCTCGGTTTAAGCTTGTTTTGGGATAAAGCGGGTTTTAGTGTTGTCTAAACACTCGAAATTCATCCCGAACTCTTAGAACTAGTCAATTCATTAGATTGTCACACATTCTGACCCTAGAAACAGTAACAAAGCTGTTTACTGCTTCGAATCAATGGTTTCTCGGTTTAATCCTGTTTCGGGACAAAATGGCTAAAAGTGGTGTCTTAACACTCCAAATTCAACCCGAACTCTTATAATTAGTCAAATACATTGGACTGATACATATTATGACCCTAGAAAGAGTATCATAGCTGTTTACGGCTTTGAATAAATGTTTTCTCTCGGTTTTAGCCTGTTTTCTCGGTTTAAGCCTGTTTTGGGATAAAACGGGTTGAAGTGTTGTCTAAACACTCCAAATTCATCCCGAACTCTTACAACTAGTCAAATGGATTGGATTGTCACACATTCTGACCCTTAGAAATAATAATAAAGCTGGTTACTGCTTTGAATCAATGATTTCTCGGTTTTAGCCTGTTTCGGGACAAAATGGGAAACGTGGTGTCTAAAAACTCCAAATTCAACCTGAACTCTTATAATTAGTCAAATACATTGGATTGATACATATTATGACCCTAGAAAGAGTAATATAGCGTTTTACCGCTTTGAATCAATGTTTTCTCTCGGTTTTAGCCTGTTTTCACGGTTTAAGCTTGTTTTGGGATAAAACGGGTTTTAGTGTTGGCTAAACACTCAAAATTCATCCCGAACTCTTAGAATTAGTCCATGCATTGGATTGTCACACATTCCTACCCTAGAAACTGTAACAAAGCTGTTTACTGCTTCGAATCAATGTTTTCTCGGTTTAAGCCTCTTTCGGGACAAAATGGCTAAAAGTGGTGTCTAAACACTCCAAATTCAACCCGAACTCTTATAATTAGTCAAATACATTGGAATGATACATATTATGACCCTAGAAAGAGTAAAATAGCTGTTTACAGCTTTGAATAAATGTTTTCTCTCAGTTTTAGCATGTTTTCTTGGTTTAAGCTTGTTTTGGGATAAAACGGGTTGAAGTGTTGTCTAAACACTCCAAATTCATCCCGAACTCTTACAACTAGTCAAATGGATTGGATTGTCACACATTCTGACCCTTAGAAATAATAATAAAGCTGGTTACTGCTTTGAATCAATGATTTCTCGGTTTTAGCCTGTTTCGGGACAAAATGGGAAAAGTGGTGTCTAAAAACTCCAAATTCAACCTGAACTCTTATAATTAGTCAAATACATTGGATTGATACATCTTTTGACCCTAGAATGAGTAATATAGCGTTTTACTGCTTTGAATCAATGTTTTCTCTCGGTTTTAGCCTGTTTTCACGGTTTAAGCTTGTTTTGGGATAAAACGGGTTTTAGTGTTGTCTAAACACTCAAAATTCATCCCGAACTCTTAGAACTAGTCAATGCATTAGATTGTCACACATTCTGACCCTAGAAACAGTAACAAAGCTGTTTACTACTTCGAATCAATGGTTTCTCGGTTTAATCCTGTTTCGGGACAAAATGGCTAAAAGTGGTGTCTTAACACTCCAAATTCAACCCGAACTCTTATAATTAGTCAAATACATTGGACTGATACATATTATGACCCTAGAAAGAGTATCATAGCTGTTTACGGCTTTGAATAAATGTTTTCTCTCGGTTTTAGCCTGTTTTCTCGGTTTAAGCCTGTTTTGGGATAAAACGGGTTGAAGTGTTGTCTAAACACTCCAAATTCATCCCGAACTCTTACAACTAGTCAAATGGATTGGATTGTCACACATTCTGACCCTTAGAAATAATAATAAAGCTGGTTACTGCTTTGAATCAATGATTTCTCGGTTTTAGCCTGTTTCGGGACAAAATGGGAAACGTGGTGTCTAAAAACTCCAAATTCAACCTGAACTCTTATAATTAGTCAAATACATTGGATTGATACATATTATGACCCTAGAAAGAGTAATATACCGTTTTACCGCTTTGAATCAATGTTTTCTCTCGGTTTTAGCCTGTTTTCACGGTTTAAGCTTGTTTTGGGATAAAACGGGTTTTAGTGTTGGCTAAACACTCAAAATTCATCCCGAACTCTTAGAATTAGTCCATGCATTGGATTGTCACACATTCCTACCCTAGAAACTGTAACAAAGCTGTTTACTGCTTCGAATCAATGTTTTCTCGGTTTAAGCCTCTTTCGGGACAAAATGGCTAAAAGTGGTGTCTAAACACTCCAAATTCAACCCGAACTCTTATAATTAGTCAAATACATTGGAATGATACATATTATGACCCTAGAAAGAGTAAAATAGCTGTTTACAGCTTTGAATAAATGTTTTCTCTCAGTTTTAGCATGTTTTCTTGGTTTAAGCTTGTTTTGGGATAAAACGGTTTGAAGTGTTGTCTAAACACTCCAAATTCATCCCGAACTCTTACAACTAGTCAAATGGATTGGATTGTCACACATTCTGACCCTTAGAAATAATAATAAAGCTGGTTACTGCTTTGAATCAATGATTTCTCGGTTTTAGCCTGTTTCGGGACAAAATGGGAAAAGTGGTGTCTAAAAACTCCAAATTCAATCTGAACTCTTATAATTAGTCAAATACATTGGATTGATACATATTTTAACCCTAGAATGAGTAATATAGCGTTTTACTGCTTTGAATCAATGTTTTCTCTCGGTTTTAGCCTGTTTTCACGGTTTAAGCTTGTTTTGGGATAAAACGGGTTTTAGTGTTGTCTAAACACTCAAAATTCATCCCGAACTCTTAGAACTAGTCAATGCATTAGATTGTCACACATTCTGACCCTAGAAACAGTAACAAAGCTGTTTACTACTTCGAATCAATGTTTTCTCGGTTTATTCCTGTTTCGGGACAAAATGGCTAAAAGTGGTGTCTAAACACTCCAAATTCAACCCGAACTCTTATAATTAGTCAAATACATTAAAATGGCTAAAAGTGGTGTCTAAACACTCCAAGTGTTGTCTAAACACTCCAAGTGTTGTCTAAACACTCCAAATTCATCCCGAACTCTTAGAACTAGTCAATGCATTGGATTGTCACACATTCTGACCCTAGAAGCAGTAACAAAGCTGTTTACTGCTTCGAATCAATGTTTTCTCGGTTTAAGCCTGTTTCGGGACAAAATGGCTAAAAGTGGTGTCTAAACACTCCAAATTCAACCCGAACTCTTATAAGTAGTCAAATACATTGGAATGATACATATTATGACCCTAGAAAGAGTAACATAGCTGTTTACGGCTTTGAATAAATGTTTTCTCTTGGTTTTAGCCTGTTTTCTCGGTTTAAGCCTGTTTTGGGATAAAACGGGATTAAGTGTTGTCTAAACACTCCAAATTCATCCCAAACTCTTACAACTAGTCAAATGGATTGGATTGTCTCACATTCTGACCCTTAGAAATAGTAACAAAGCTGGTTACTGCTTTGAATCAATGATTTCTCGGTTTTAGCCTGTTTCGGGACAAACTGGGTAAAAGTGGTGTCTAAAAACTCCAAATTCAACCTGAACTCTTACAATTAGTCAAATACATTGGATTGATACATATTATGACCCTAGAAAGAGTAACATAGCTGTTTACGGCTTTGAATAAATGTTTTGTCACGGTTTTACCCCGCTTTCTCGGTTTAAGCCTGTTTTGGGATAAAACGGGTTGAAGTGTTGTCTAAACACTCCAAATTCATCCCGAACTCTTACAACTAGTCAAATGCATTGGATTGTCACACATTCTGACGCTAGAAGCAGTAAGAAAGCTGTTTACTGCTTAGAATCAACGTTTTCTCGGTTTTAGCCTGTTTCGGGACAAAATGGGTAAAAGTGGTGTCTAAAAACTCCAAATTCAACCTGAACTCTTATAATTAGTCAAATACATTGGATTGATACATATTATGACCCTAGAAAGAGTAATATAGCGATTTACTGCTTTGAATCAATGTTTTCTCTCGGTTTTAGCCTGTTTTCTCGGTTTAAGCTTGTTTTGGGATAAAGCGGGTTTTAGTGTTGTCTAAACACTCGAAATTCATCCCGAACTCTTAGAACTAGTCAATTCATTAGATTGTCACACATTCTGACCCTAGAAACAGTAACAAAGCTGTTTACTGCTTCGAATCAATGGTTTCTCGGTTTAATCCTGTTTCGGGACAAAATGGCTAAAAGTGGTGTCTTAACACTCCAAATTCAACCCGAACTCTTATAATTAGTCAAATACATTGGACTGATACATATTATGACCCTAGAAAGAGTATCATAGCTGTTTACGGCTTTGAATAAATGTTTTCTCTCGGTTTTAGCCTGTTTTCTCGGTTTAAGCCTGTTTTGGGATAAAACGGGTTGAAGTGTTGTCTAAACACTCCAAATTCATCCCGAACTCTTACAACTAGTCAAATGGATTGGATTGTCACACATTCTGACCCTTAGAAATAATAATAAAGCTGGTTACTGCTTTGAATCAATGATTTCTCGGTTTTAGCCTGTTTCGGGACAAAATGGGAAACGTGGTGTCTAAAAACTCCAAATTCAACCTGAACTCTTATAATTAGTCAAATACATTGGATTGATACATATTATGACCCTAGAAAGAGTAATATAGCGTTTTACCGCTTTGAATCAATGTTTTCTCTCGGTTTTAGCCTGTTTTCACGGTTTAAGCTTGTTTTGGGATAAAACGGGTTTTAGTGTTGGCTAAACACTCAAAATTCATCCCGAACTCTTAGAATTAGTCCATGCATTGGATTGTCACACATTCCTACCCTAGAAACTGTAACAAAGCTGTTTACTGCTTCGAATCAATGTTTTCTCGGTTTAAGCCTCTTTCGGGACAAAATGGCTAAAAGTGGTGTCTAAACACTCCAAATTCAACCCGAACTCTTATAATTAGTCAAATACATTGGAATGATACATATTATGACCCTAGAAAGAGTAAAATAGCTGTTTACAGCTTTGAATAAATGTTTTCTCTCAGTTTTAGCATGTTTTCTTGGTTTAAGCCTGTTTTGGGATAAAACGGGTTGAAGTGTTGTCTAAACACTCCAAATTCATCCCGAACTCTTACAACTAGTCAAATGCATTGGATTGTCACACATTCTGACGCTAGAAGCAGTAAGAAAGCTGTTTACTGCTTAGAATCAACGTTTTCTCGGTTTTAGCCTGTTTCGGGACAAAATGGGTAAAAGTGGTGTCTAAAAACTCCAAATTCAACCTGAACTCTTATAATTAGTCAAATACATTGGATTGATACATATTATGACCCTAGAAAGAGTAATATAGCGATTTACTGCTTTGAATCAATGTTTTCTCTCGGTTTTAGCCTGTTATCTCGGTTTAAGCTTGTTTTGGGATAAAGCGGGTTTTAGTGTTGTCTAAACACTCGAAATTCATCCCGAACTCTTAGAACTAGTCAATTCATTAGATTGTCACACATTCTGACCCTAGAAACAGTAACAAAGCTGTTTACTGCTTCGAATCAATGGTTTCTCGGTTTAATCCTGTTTCGGGACAAAATGGCTAAAAGTGGTGTCTTAACACTCCAAATTCAACCCGAACTCTTATAATTAGTCAAATACATTGGACTGATACATATTATGACCCTAGAAAGAGTATCATAGCTGTTTACGGCTTTGAATAAATGTTTTCTCTCGGTTTTAGCCTGTTTTCTCGGTTTAAGCCTGTTTTGGGATAAAACGGGTTGAAGTGTTGTCTAAACACTCCAAATTCATCCCGAACTCTTACAACTAGTCAAATGGATTGGATTGTCACACATTCTGACCCTTAGAAATAATAATAAAGCTGGTTACTGCTTTGAATCAATGATTTCTCGGTTTTAGCCTGTTTCGGGACAAAATGGGAAACGTGGTGTCTAAAAACTCCAAATTCAACCTGAACTCTTATAATTAGTCAAATACATTGGATTGATACATATTATGACCCTAGAAAGAGTAATATACCGTTTTACCGCTTTGAATCAATGTTTTCTCTCGGTTTTAGCCTGTTTTCACGGTTTAAGCTTGTTTTGGGATAAAACGGGTTTTAGTGTTGGCTAAACACTCAAAATTCATCCCGAACTCTTAGAATTAGTCCATGCATTGGATTGTCACACATTCCTACCCTAGAAACTGTAACAAAGCTGTTTACTGCTTCGAATCAATGTTTTCTCGGTTTAAGCCTCTTTCGGGACAAAATGGCTAAAAGTGGTGTCTAAACACTCCAAATTCAACCCGAACTCTTATAATTAGTCAAATACATTGGAATGATACATATTATGACCCTAGAAAGAGTAAAATAGCTGTTTACAGCTTTGAATAAATGTTTTCTCTCAGTTTTAGCATGTTTTCTTGGTTTAAGCTTGTTTTGGGATAAAACGGTTTGAAGTGTTGTCTAAACACTCCAAATTCATCCCGAACTCTTACAACTAGTCAAATGGATTGGATTGTCACACATTCTGACCCTTAGAAATAATAATAAAGCTGGTTACTGCTTTGAATCAATGATTTCTCGGTTTTAGCCTGTTTCGGGACAAAATGGGAAAAGTGGTGTCTAAAAACTCCAAATTCAACCTGAACTCTTATAATTAGTCAAATACATTGGATTGATACATATTTTAACCCTAGAATGAGTAATATAGCGTTTTACTGCTTTGAATCAATGTTTTCTCTCGGTTTTAGCCTGTTTTCACGGTTTAAGCTTGTTTTGGGATAAAACGGGTTTTAGTGTTGTCTAAACACTCAAAATTCATCCCGAACTCTTAGAACTAGTCAATGCATTAGATTGTCACACATTCTGACCCTAGAAACAGTAACAAAGCTGTTTACTACTTCGAATCAATGTTTTCTCAGTTTATTCCTGTTTCGGGACAAAATGGCTAAAAGTGGTGTCTAAACACTCCAAATTCAACCCGAACTCTTATAATTAGTCAAATACATTAAAATGGCTAAAAGTGGTGTCTAAACACTCCAAGTGTTGTCTAAACACTCCAAGTGTTGTCTAAACACTCCAAATTCATCCCGAACTCTTAGAACTAGTCAATGCATTGGATTGTCACACATTCTGACCCTAGAAGCAGTAACAAAGCTGTTTACTGCTTCGAATCAATGTTTTCTCGGTTTAAGCCTGTTTCGGGACAAAATGGCTAAAAGTGGTGTCTAAACACTCCAAATTCAACCCGAACTCTTATAAGTAGTCAAATACATTGGAATGATACATATTATGACCCTAGAAAGAGTAACATAGCTGTTTACGGCTTTGAATAAATGTTTTCTCTTGGTTTTAGCCTGTTTTCTCGGTTTAAGCCTGTTTTGGGATAAAACGGGATTAAGTGTTGTCTAAACACTCCAAATTCATCCCAAACTCTTACAACTAGTCAAATGGATTGGATTGTCTCACATTCTGACCCTTAGAAATAGTAACAAAGCTGGTTACTGCTTTGAATCAATGATTTCTCGGTTTTAGCCTCTTTCGGGACAAACTGGGTAAAAGTGGTGTCTAAAAACTCCAAATTCAACCTGAACTCTTATAATTAGTCAAATACATTGGATTGATACATATTATGACCCTAGAAAGAGTAACATAGCTGTTTACGGCTTTGAATAAATGTTTTGTCACGGTTTTACCCCGCTTTCACGGTTTAAGCCTGTTTTGGGATAAAACGGGTTGAAGTGTTGTCTAAACACTCCAAATTCATCCCGAACTCTTACAACTAGTCCAATGCATTGGATTGTCACACATTCTGACCCTAGAAGCAGTAAGAAAGCTGTTTACTGCTTAGAATCAACGTTTTCTCGGTTTTAGCCTGTTTCGGGACAAAATGAATAAAACTGGTGTCTAAAAACTCCAAATTCAACCTGAACTCTTATAATTAGTCAAATACATTGGATTGATACATATTATGACCCTAGAAAGAGTAATATAGCGTTTTACTGCTTTGAATCAATGTTTTCTCTCGGTTTTAGCCTGTTTTCTCGGTTTAAGCTTGTTTTGGGATAAAACGGGTTTTAGTGTTGTCTAAACACTCGAAATTCATCCCGCACTCTTAGAACTAGTCAATGCATTAGATTGTCACACATTCTGACCCTAGAAACAGTAACAAAGCTGTTTACTGCTTCGAATCAATGTTTTCTCGGTTTAATCCTGTTTCGGGACAAAATGGCTAAAAGTGGTGTCTAAACACTCCAAATTCAACCCGAACTCTTATAATTAGTCAAATACATTGGAATGATACGTATTATGACCCTAGAAAGAGTAACATAGCTGTTTACGGCTTTGAATAAATGTTTTCTCTCGGTTTTAGCCTGTTTTCTCGGTCTAATTCTGTTTTGGGATAAAACGGGTTGAAGTGTTGTCTAAACACTCCAAATTCATCCCGAACTCTTAAAACTAGTCAAATGGATTGGATTGTCACACATTCTGACCCTTAGAAATAATAATAAAGCTGGTTACTGCTTTGAATCAATGATTTCTCGGTTTTAGCCTGTTTCGGGACAAAATGGGAAAAGTGGTGTCTAAAAACTCCAAATTCAACCTGAACTCTTATAATTAGTCAAATACATTGGATTGATACATATTATGACCCTAGAAAGAGTACAATAGCGTTTTACTGCTTTGAATCAATGTTCTCTCTCGATTTTAGCCTGTTTTCACGGTTTAAGCTTGTTTAGGGATAAAACGGGTTTTAGTGTTGTTTAAACACTCAAAATTCATCCCGAACTCTTAGAACTAGTCAATGCATTGGATTGTCACACATTCCTACCCTAGAAACAGTAACAAAGCTGTTTACTGCTTCGAATCAATGTTTTCTCGGTTTAGGCCTCTTTCCGGACAAAATGGCTAAAAGTGGTGTTTAAACACTCCAAATTCAACCCGAACTCTTATAATTAGTCAAATACATTGGAATGATACATATTATGACCCTAGAAAGAGTAAAATAGCTGTTTACAGCTTCGAATAAATGTTTTCTCTCAATTTTAGCATGTTTTCTTGGTTTAAGCTTGTTTTGGGATAAAACGGGTTGAAGTGTTGTCTAAACACTCCAAATTCATCCCGAACTCTTACAACTAGTCAAATGGATTGGATTGTCACACATTCTGACCCTTAGAAATAATAATAAAGCTGGTTACTGCTTTGAATCAATGATTTCTCGGTTTTAGCCTGTTTCGGGACAAAATGGGAAAAGTGGTGTCTAAAAACTCCAAATTCAACATGAACTCTTGTAATTAGTCAAATACATTGGATTGATACATATTATGACCCTAGAAAGAGTAATATAGCGTTTTACTGCTTTGAATCAATGTTTTCTCTCGGTTTTAGCCTGTTTTCACGGTTTAAGCTTGTTTTGGGATAAAACGGGTTTTAGTGTTGCCTAAACACTCAAAATTCATCCCGAACTCTTAGAACTAGTCAATGCATTAGATTGTCACACATTCTGACCCTAGAAACAGTAACAAAGCTGTTTACTCTTTCGAATCAATGTTTTCTCGGTTTAAGCCTGTTTCGGGACAAAATGGCTAAAAGTGGTGTCTAAACACTCCAAATTCAACCCGAACTCTTATAATTAGTCAAATACATTGGAATGATACATATTATGACCCTAGAAAGAGTGACATAGCTGTTTACGGCATTGAATAAATGTTTTCTCTCGATTTTAGCCTATTTTCTCGGTTTAAACTTATTTTGGGATAAAACGGGTTTTAGTGTTGTCTAAACACTCGAAATTCATCCCGAACTCTTAGAACTATTCAATGCATTGGATTTTCACACATTCTGACCCTTAGAAATAGTAACAAAGCTGGTTACTATTAGAATGTACCAAGGAGGAGAGAGGAGAGGCCGGTAAGGCCGAACCTTGGAAGAAGAGAAGAAAGGCCGGAAAGGCCATGTAAAGGCCGGTAAGGCCATGTCCGTGTCCGTGAGCGACCATGTACCGTGTCCGGTACCATGTACCGTGTCCGTGAACGGACCCATGTCCGGAGAGCGGCCAGTTAGGCCGTGAACACATTGAAGAGCAGGCCCGTCCGTACAGGCCCGTCCGTACAGGCCCGTCCGTACAGGCCCGTCCGTACAGGCCCGTCCGTACTATTAGTATATATGAAGGAGAAGAGAGAGTGAGGCCGGTGAGGCCGAGCTGCACAAGGAAGAAGAGAGTGGCCGGTAAGGCTGCTAGTACAAGAAGTGTGGCCGGTAAGGCCATGAGTGGTGTGGGAGCGGCCAGTAAGGCCGTGAGCACAATAAGAGTGGCCAATAAGGCCATGTGGGCCGTGAGAGCAAGGAGAGTGGTCAGCAAGGCCATAAGTGCAATATAAGAAGAACAAAGGCCTTATAAGAAGAAGAAGCCCAAGAAGAAGGAAATATCTCACAAGGAAGGGAAGAAGGATCCAATGGCCATAAGGGAAGGAGATCTAACGGTCACAAGGCATGGAAGGGAAGGAAATCACGTGTGGCTTTGGTTGGGAAGCATAGCGAGTCAACCAAAGACAAGGAGCTGTCCCTTTCATCTCTCCTTTGAATCCCTTGTGTGCCTAACGGCTCTATGCCTTTGTTTTCTCTATATTAAGCTGTAATTCTCTCATATGTAATTATTACAATATTATTCAATAAGAAGAGAATCCGATTTCCCCTCTTTTACCTTGTGTTCTTGTTCTTAGCTTCAATGTAGATAGTTTAGGGAATCGGTTAGAGGCTGCCCTTAAGGCAGCCTATTCTCTTCCCAAATCTCACCTAAAGTCTTCTTATTTACTGCTTTACTTAGCCTAGATTACTGATTCTTAATCCTCCTTCTCCTAAGTACACAAACTCTAAGTGTTGTGATACTAGAACAAGGATAAGTCTCAAACTAGTGCTTCTCCTAGTTAGGATCCGCTTACTCTCTAGTATTTGGGTTCTATCTAGCTTGTTTATGGGGAGTTCATCACAAGTTGATGTTCTCTCCTCCCCCTTGAGAATGAGTTAGTTTGTTGTGGGTAAAGGGGGATTCATTCACCAAGTGTTTGTCTACCCTCTCTTGTGAGCTTTGTCTCATAAATCCCAACATGGTATCAGAGCAGGTTCTGTTCTTGGTGATTTAAACTCATTCTCAAAGTCGTTTTCTTAGGAGTTAGCTTAGTTAAAGTTTTAGACTTTGCTTAGGTGTTAAATCGCTTAGCTTAGTTTCTTTAAAGCTTTAATTTTGCTTTTGTTGATTAAATCGATTCTCTAGCAGCTCATTGTTGAGTAAGCTTGGTCTCTTGTCTTGTTAGAATTTGTAGACCAAGTGTGTGGAAAGAAATCGATTTTACAAGCCCCATCCTTAAGCTTTACCGATTTGGTAATAGCTTTGTTTATTTTGGGATGTGTGGGAAGTGATGAACCATTGAGCAAATTGTGTTGTTCAGGGTGAGGATTCACGGTTCTTGTGTGCTTGTATGAGCCACGAAATTCTTAGGATTTAGCTCTCTTAGGATTTAGTTAATTTTCCTCTAAAGGTTTGATTTTGCTTTTGTTAAATTTCCTTTAAAGGCTTAATTACTAAATCGCTACTTCTTCTTCTCAATGTTGAGAAAGCTTTGTTTCTGGCCCTATGGTGTGTCCAGATTCAAGCTTGAAGAAGAGAGAGATCTTAATTTTCGCATCTCATGTCCGCTTGGTCAACTAGACTAAAGCTGTTCAAAGATGCATTCTTTTAACCGTTGGACAATAGGCTGTTCCAAAGGCTTTTGTTGTTTCTTCTTTGCTTGGGACCACGAAAAACATCTTCTATATGTTATCTTCGTGGATCTAAAGCCTTAATCTCTTGAAGAACACTTGTTTAAGTGATTCTACAAGGAGTTTTGTTGTTAAACCTTTGGAGAAACTAATTTTCCATAAGGTCCATTGTGTTTCAGCCATTAAAGCACCAAAAGAGATTGTCTTCTTGGATGTTCTTGGCTGTCAAAGCTTCGTTCAACTCAAGAAAACAGAGTGAAACTCTGTCCATAAGAACTCTTGAGCAGATTCTCTATTCTACTCTCCATTCATCTTATACTACCGCCAATACTCTCCCTTATACTCTCACTTTCTATACTCTTGGTTACTGATTCTCTGTTCTCTATTTATACTCTTACTTATTCTCTAAATTCTATTTTATTTTTCAGTATTATTCTCTATACTCTAATCTCTAACAATCTCTTGTTTAGAATCTGTTCCATTGATTTTTGGTTTCAGTTTCAGCATTGAAGATTGTGTGGAGCTCGCTCACTATCTCAAGGAGAAGAAGTGGCGAGGTTGAAGGCTACAAGATAGCCATGTAAGAGCGCAGCACAATGCCTGGAGTTAGAACCAAGGGCCACCAAGTCTTTGTTAAGCTGGTGGAAGGTGATGAATCAGTCCAAGAGCATGTGTGTTAGTGCCAAGTTGTTGATCGGATGTGCACAATGGTCTTTAGGAAAGGTGATGCACAAGGTTTCAACTGTTGATTGGATGTGCACAAGAACGGTGATGCACAAGGCTTCAACTGAGGTGATGAGGTTTCAGCCCATCATCAAGTAAAGGTTACGGGGGAGATCAAGTGACTTCAGACCGTACCTCACAGATTCTGCTCGGCCACAAGCAAAAGTCTTTACTTAAAGCTCAGCCGAAGCGTCTCAAAGATCGACTCGGACGAAACCCTTCCACTGCGATTCGGCTTCCGCGTTCTTCATTAAAGTTCGAGACCACAGAGTCATCTTGCCAGTGGAAGTGGAATCATACCAATCCGAGCAGCCGTTCGAAAGTTATGTCCGATTCAGTGGGCATGTGTCAGTCTGACAAATAAAACTGACCAGGTTTAAAAACCATGGTTAGAGTAGGAGCGGTCTCAAGGAGGAATTCCAAACCGCAACAGTGATCAACTCTCTCCCTCCTATCCATCAAAACACCATAAAGGCTGTGCTCTAAACTCTTCTCTATTTTAATTCATAAATTCATTACCTTAGTTTCATTACTAGTCTTTAGTCTTTAATATGTTCTCTTAAATTGTCACACTTTTAGAAATTTTCTTTGATATTCCTCATAGCAAACACTTATTCTTTTCTTCTTTATCACTTGTTTAAGGGGTAAAGGAGACTATGAGAGCCTCAAAGAAATTCTAAAGGCGCAAGGATGGAGATCATAAGGAATGTGCTAAAGGCAAGGTGGGCTAAGGAGTAGGAGCGGTTCAAATCATGAAGAGAAGGGAGCTAGTTCTTTGCAAACCAAGGTCAAGGGACATCATGGATAGTGGAGTCTATACTCTTTTTCCCTTAACAAAGTTTTATCCCAAGAGGTTTTCTTTGTTGAGGTTTTTTTAATGAGGTAGATGACACTAGTCCACCCTTGATCTTTGGTCCCCATGGTGTCCCACCGATCAAGCGTGCGGGGGAGTATTAGAATGTACCAAGGAGGAGAGAGGAGAGGCCGGTAAGGCCGAACCTTGGAAGAAGAGAAGAAAGGCCGGAAAGGCCATGTAAAGGCCGGTAAGGCCATGTCCGTGTCCGTGAGCGACCATGTACCGTGTCCGGTACCATGTACCGTGTCCGTGAACGGACCCATGTCCGGAGAGCGGCCAGTTAGGCCGTGAACACATTGAAGAGCAGGCCCGTCCGTACAGGCCCGTCCGTACAGGCCCGTCCGTACAGGCCCGTCCGTACAGGCCCGTCCGTACTATTAGTATATATGAAGGAGAAGAGAGAGTGAGGCCGGTGAGGCCGAGCTGCACAAGGAAGAAGAGAGTGGCCGGTAAGGCTGCTAGTACAAGAAGTGTGGCCGGTAAGGCCATGAGTGGTGTGGGAGCGGCCAGTAAGGCCGTGAGCACAATAAGAGTGGCCAATAAGGCCATGTGGGCCGTGAGAGCAAGGAGAGTGGTCAGCAAGGCCATAAGTGCAATATAAGAAGAACAAAGGCCTTATAAGAAGAAGAAGCCCAAGAAGAAGGAAATATCTCACAAGGAAGGGAAGAAGGATCCAATGGCCATAAGGGAAGGAGATCTAACGGTCACAAGGCATGGAAGGGAAGGAAATCACGTGTGGCTTTGGTTGGGAAGCATAGCGAGTCAACCAAAGACAAGGAGCTGTCCCTTTCATCTCTCCTTTGAATCCCTTGTGTGCCTAACGGCTCTATGCCTTTGTTTTCTCTATATTAAGCTGTAATTCTCTCATATGTAATTATTACAATATTATTCAATAAGAAGAGAATCCGATTTCCCCTCTTTTACCTTGTGTTCTTGTTCTTAGCTTCAATGTAGATAGTTTAGGGAATCGGTTAGAGGCTGCCCTTAAGGCAGCCTATTCTCTTCCCAAATCTCACCTAAAGTCTTCTTATTTACTGCTTTACTTAGCCTAGATTACTGATTCTTAATCCTCCTTCTCCTAAGTACACAAACTCTAAGTGTTGTGATACTAGAACAAGGATAAGTCTCAAACTAGTGCTTCTCCTAGTTAGGATCCGCTTACTCTCTAGTATTTGGGTTCTATCTAGCTTGTTTATGGGGAGTTCATCACAAGTTGATGTTCTCTCCTCCCCCTTGAGAATGAGTTAGTTTGTTGTGGGTAAAGGGGGATTCATTCACCAAGTGTTTGTCTACCCTCTCTTGTGAGCTTTGTCTCATAAATCCCAACAGTTACTGCTTCGAATCAATGATTTCTCGGTTTTAGCCTGTTTCGGGACAAAATGGGTAAAAGTGGTTTCTGAAAACTCCAAATTCAACCTGAACTCTTATAATTAGTCAAATACATTGGATTGATGCATATTATTACCCTAGAAATTGTAATATAGCGGTTTTCTGATTTGAATCATTGTTTTCTCTCGATTTTAGCCTGTTTTCTCGGTTTTAGCCTATTTGGGATAAAACGGGTTTAAGTGTTGTCTAAACACTCCAAATTCATCCCGAACTCTTAGAACAAGTCAATGCATTGATTGTAACACATGCTGACCCTAGAAATAGTAACAAAGCTGTTTACTGCTTTGAATCAATGTTTTCTCGGTTTTAGCCTGATTCGGGACCAAATGGGTAAAAGTGGTGTCTAAAAACTCTAAATTCAACCCGAACTCTTTTAATTAGTAAAATGCAATGGATTGTTACATATTATGACCCTAGAAAGATTAATATAGTGGTTTACTGCTTTGAATCAATGTTTTCTTTCGGTTTTAGCCTGTTTTCTCGGTTTAAGCATGTTTTGGGATAAAACGGGTTTTAGTGTTGTTTATGTTGGGATTTATGAGACAAAGCTCACAAGAGAGGGTAGACAAACACTTGGTGAATGAATCCCCCTTTACCCACAACAAACTAACTCATTCTCAAGGGGGAGGAGAGAACATCAACTTGTGATGAACTCCCCATAAACAAGCTAGATAGAACCCAAATACTAGAGAGTAAGCGGATCCTAACTAGGAGAAGCACTAGTTTGAGACTTATCCTCTTTTAGTATCACAACACTTAGAGTTTGTGTACTTAGGAGAAGGAGGATTAAGAATCAGTAATCTAGGCTAAGTAAAGCAGTAAATAAGAAGAGTTTAGGTGGATTTGAGAAGAGAATAGGCTGCCTTAAGGGCAGCCCCTAACCGCTAATCCTAAACTCTCTACATTGTTAATATGAAACAAGAACACAAGTATAGAGAGGAAATCGGTTTCTCTTATTGAATAATAATGTGTTACATATGAGGTGAAATACAAAGCTTAATATAGGAGAATACAAGGTCATATGACCGTTAGAGAGAAGAAGAGAGTGATGAAAGTGACATTCTCGATTTGGTGTTGGTGAGAGTGACCTTTCCTTCCTTCACCAACCAAGGGCACATGTGATCTTCCCATAAGCCTCTTTCTCTTGTAGGGCCTCGCTTTCCTCCTCTCAAACTCGGCCTCTCTATCTACTGGACCGAGCGCAGGCCTAAGGGCCGAGACCGTACGGACGGGCCTAACCTTCATTGTACGGACGGGCCTTCTCTTCATCGTACGGACGGGCCTGTACGGACGGGCCTGTACGGACGGGCCTGTACGGACGGGCCTTCTCTTCAATGTGTTCACGGCCTAACTGGCCGCTCACCGGACATGGGTCCGTTCACGGACACGGTACATGGTACCGGACACGGTACATGGTCGCTCACGGACACGGACATGGCCTTACCGGCCTTTACATGGCCTTTCCGGCCTTTCTTCTCTTCTTCCAAGGCTCGGCCTTACCGGCCTCTCCTCTCTCCTCCTTGGTACATTCTAATACTCCCCCGCACGTTTGATCTGCAGGGCACCATGGGGACCAAAGATCAAGCGTGGACACGTGAGGACTACCTCATTAAAAACCTTAACAAAGAAAACCACTTGGGAGAAAACTTTGTTAAGTAAAAAGAGTGTAGTCTCCACGGTCCTTGATGTCGCATTGATCTTGGTTTGTCAAGAACCAGCTCTCTTTCTCTTTAAGCCTTTGAACCGCTACACTTCCTTAGCCCTCCTTGCCTTTAGCACATTCCTTATGATCTCCATCCTTGTTCCTTTAGAATTCCTTTGAGGCTCTCATAGTCTCCTTTACCCTTAAACAAGTGATAAAGAAGAAAAGAATAAGTGTTTGCTATGAGGAATATCAAAGAAAATTTCTAAAAGTGTGACAATTTAAGAAGAATCATATTAAAGACTAAAGACTAGTAATGAAGCTAAGGTAATGAATTTATGAATTAAAATAGAGAAGAGTTTAGAGCACAGCCTTTATGGTGTTTTGATGGATAGGAGGGAGAGAGTTGATCACTGTTGCGGTTTGGAATTCCTCCTTGAGACCGCTCCTCTAACCATGGTTTTAAACCCGGTCAGTTTTATTTGTCAGACTGACACATGCCCACTGAATCGGACATAACTTTCGAACGGCTGCTCGGATTGGTATGATTCCACTTCCACTGGCAAGATGACTCTGTGGTCTCGAACTTTAATGAAGAACGCGGAAGCCGAATCGCAGTGGAAGGGTTTCGTCCGAGTCGATCTTTGAGACGCTTCGGCTGAGCTTTAAGTAAAGACTTTTGCTTGTGGCCGAGCAGAATCTGTGAGGTACGGTCTGAAGTCACTTGATCTCCCCCGTAACCTTTACTTGATGATGGGCTGAAACCTCATCACCTCAGTTGAAGCCTTGTGCATCACCGTTCTTGTGCACATCCAATCAACAGTTGAAACCTTGTGCATCACCTTTCCTAAAGACCATTGTGCACATCCGATCAACAACTTGGCACTAACACACATGCTCTTGGACTGATTCATCACCTTCCACCAGCTTAACAAAGACTTGGTGGCCCTTGGTTCTAACTCCAGGCATTGTGCTGCGCTCTCCTCATGGCTATCTTGTAGCCTTCAACCTCGCCACTTCTTCTTCTTGAGATAGTAGGCGAGCTCCACACAATCTTCAAGGCTGAAGCTGAAACCAAATTCAATGGAACAGATTCTAAACAAGAGATTGTTAGAGATTAGAGAATAGAGAATATAGAATATTACTGAAAATAAAATAGAATTTAGAGAATAAGTAACCAGAGAATTAGTAACCAAGAGTATAGAGTATAGTAGAGTATATGGGCGGAAGTATAAGGTGAGTGGAGAGTAGAATAGAGAATTTGCTCAAGAGTTCTTATGGACAGAGTTATACTCTGTTTTCTTGAGTTTGCAGAAGCTTTGACAGCCAAGAGCATCCAACATTCAACAAGACTTTGGTGCTTTAATGGCTGAAACACATGGACCGTTTGGAAAATTAATTTCTCCAACGGTTTGGACCTAACTCATGGTAGAATCACTTAAACAAAGTGTTCTCCAAGATCTTAAGGCTTTAGATCCACGAAAATAACATATAGAAGATGTTTTTCGTGGTCCCAAGCAAAGAAGAAACAACAAAAGCCTTTGGAACAACCTATTGTCCAACGGTTAAAAGAATGCATCTTGGACCAACTTGAATCTATTTGACCAAGCGGGCTCTACATGCTAAAATAAAGTCTCTCTCTTCCTCAAACTCGAACCTGGACACACCATATGACCAGAAACAAAGCTTTCTCAACCTTGAGAAGAAGAAGAAGTGATTTAGTAATTAAACTTTAAAGGAAATTTAACAAAAGCAAAATTAAACCTTTAAAGGAAAATTAACTAAATCTTAAGAGAATCCTAGGAAAAATCCTAAGGATTTCGTGGCTCTATACAAGCCTAAAAACACGTGAATCCTTACCAAGAACAAGAACAATTTGCTCCTTGGTTCATCACCACCTCAATTTAAACCCAAGCTTTTACCCAATCGGTGAAGCCTAAGGATGAGGTTTTAAAATCGATTTCTTTCACACACTTGGTCTATGAACTCTACAAAGACCCAAGACCAAGCTTACTCAACATTGAGCTGCTAGAGAATCGATTTAACAACAAAAGCAAAATTAAAGTTTTAAAGAAACTAAGCTAAGCGATTTAACACCTAGGCTAGGATTAAAACTTTAATTAAGCTAACTCCTAAGAGAACCAACTTGAGAACGAGTTTGAGTCACCAAGAACAGAGCCTGCTCTGATACCATGTTGGGATTTATGAGACAAAGCTCACAAGAGAGGGTAGACAAACACTTGGTGAATGAATCCCCCTTTACCCACAACAAACTAACTCATTCTCAAGGGGGAGGAGAGAACATCAACTTGTGATGAACTCCCCATAAACAAGCTAGATAGAACCCAAATACTAGAGAGTAAGCGGATCCTAACTAGGAGAAGCACTAGTTTGAGACTTATCCTCTTCTAGTATCACAACACTTAGAGTTTGTGTACTTAGGAGAAGGAGGATTAAGAATCAGTAATCTAGGCTAAGTAAAGCAGTAAATAAGAAGAGTTTAGGTGGATTTGAGAAGAGAATAGGCTGCCTTAAGGGCAGCCCCTAACCGCTAATCCTAAACTCTCTACATTGTTAATATGAAACAAGAACACAAGTATAGAGAGGAAATCGGTTTCTCTTATTGAATAATAATGTGTTACATATGAGGTGAAATACAAAGCTTAATATAGGAGAATACAAGGTCATATGACCGTTAGAGAGAAGAAGAGAGTGATGAAAGTGACATTCTCGATTTGGTGTTGGTGAGAGTGACCTTTCCTTCCTTCACCAACCAAGGGCACATGTGATCTTCCCATAAGCCTCTTTCTCTTGTAGGGCCTCGCTTTCCTCCTCTCAAACTCGGCCTCTCTATCTACTGAACCGAGCGCAGGCCTAAGGGCCGAGACCGTACGGACGGGCCTAACCTTCATTGTACGGACGGGCCTTCTCTTCATCGTACGGACGGGCCTGTACGGACGGGCCTGTACGGACGGGCCTTCTCTTCAATGTGTTCACGGCCTAACTGGCCGCTCACCGGACATTGCATTGGATTGTCCCACATTCTGACCCTAGAAACAGTAACAAAGCTGTTTACTGCTTCGAATCAATGTTTTCTCGGTTTTAGCCTGTTTCGGGACAAAATGGCTAAAAGTGGTGTCTAAACACTCCAAATTCAACCCGAACTCTTACAATTAGTCAAATACATTGGAATGATACATATTATGACCCTAGAAAGAGTAACATAGCTGTTTACGGCTTTGAATCAATGCTTTCTCACGGTTTTACCCCGCTTTCTCGGTTTAAGCCTGTTTTGGGATAAAACGGGTTGAAGTGTTGTCTAAACACTCCAAATTCATCCCGAACTCTTACAACTAGTCAAATGCATTGGATTGTCACACATTCTGACCCTAGAAGCAGTAACAAAGCTGTTTACTGCTTAGAATCAACGTTTTCTCGGTTTTAGCCTGTTTCGGGACAAAATGGGTAAAAGTGGTGTCTCAACACTCCAAATTCAAACCGAACTCTTATAATTAGTCAAATACATTGGATTGTTACATATTTTGACCCTGGAAAGAGTAATATAGCGTTTTACTGGTTTGAATTAATGTTTTATCTCGGTTTTAGCCTGTTTTCTCGGTTTAAGCTTATTTTGGGATAAAACGGGTTTTAGTGTTGTCTAAACACTCGAAATTCATCCCGAACTCTTAGAACTATTCAATGCATTGGATTTTCACACATTCTGACCCTTAGAAATAGTAACAAAGCTGGTTACTGCTTCGAATCAATGATTTCTCGGTTTTAGCCTGTTTCGGGACAAAATGGGTAAAAGTGGTTTCTAAAAACTCCAAATTAACCTGAACTCTTATAATTAGTCAAATACATTGGATTGATGCATATTATTACCCTAGAAAGAGTAATATAGCGGTTTTCTGATTTGAGTCAATGTTTTCTCACGATTTTAGCCTGTTTTCTCGGTTTTAGCCTATTTGGATAAAACGGGTTTAAGTGTTGTCTAAACACTCCAAATTCATCCTGAACTCTTAGAACTAGTCAATGCATTGGATTGTTACACATTCTGACCCTAGTAATAGTAACAAAGCTGTTTACTGCTTAGAATCAATGTTTTCTCGGTTTTAGCCTGATTCGGGACAAAATGGGTAAAAGTGGTGTCTAAACACTCCAATTCAACCCGAACTCTTTTAATTAGTCAAATGCAATGGATCGTTACATATTATGACCCTAGAAAGAATAATATAGTTGTTTACTGCTTTGAATCAATGTTTTCTCTCGGTCTTAGCCTGTTTTCTCGGTTTAAGCATGTTTTGGGATAAAACGGGTTTCAGTGTTGTCTAAACACTCCAAATTCATCCCGAACTCTTTAGAACTAGTCAATGCATTGGATTGTCACACATTCTGACCCTAGAAATAGTAACAAAGCTGTTTACTGCTTAGAATCAATGTTTTCTCGGTTTTAGCCTGATTCGGGACAAAATGGATAAAAGTGGTGTCTAAACACTCCAATTCAACCCGAACTCTTTTAATTAGTCAAATGCAATGGATCGTTACATATTATGACCCTAGAAACATTAAAATAGTGGTTTACTGCTTTGAATCAATGTTTTCTCTCGGTTTTAGCCTGTTTTCTCGGTTTAAGTATGTTTTGGGCTAAAACGGGTTTTAGTGTTGTCTAAACACTCGAAATTCATCCCAAACTCTTAGAACTAGTCAATGCATTGGATTTTCACACATTCTGACACTTCGAAATAGTAACAAAGCTGGTTACTGCTTTGAATCAATGATTTCTCGGTTTTAGTCTGTTTCGGGACAAAATGGGTAAAAGTAGTATCTAAACACTCAAAATTCAATCTGAACTCTTATAATTAGTCAAATGCATTGCATTGATACATATTATGACCCTAGAAAGAGTAATATAGCGGTTTACTGCTTTGAATCAATGTTTTCTCTCGGTTTTAGCCTGTTTTCTCGGTTTAAGCTGTTGAAATAAGCGGAAGACTTAGAGAGATTTGAGAGGTTTAGAATGAAGAAGAAGAGTTGGTGGCGAATAGTATGAAAGAGAGTGATAATAGATTAGAATTAGGTAGAATATCCCAAATACAACACATGACAAAGGTTTAAATAGGGAGGCAGCTAGGGCGACCACATGACCTAAAATAGAAACAAAAGAAATCGACAATTAGGAGAGAGAGGGGGTAGGTGATCGGTGATAGCGACTTGTCCTAGTCTTCCACTCTTGTCCACTTGCGCTTTCTCCCTAACGGCTACACAAGGGATTCTCGATCCTTCTCATGGGCCGAAGGTAAGCAGGCCTCCTCACTATCCTCACACATAGATGACTCGGCCTTAGTGCTTCACTCGGCCTTATTGCTTGCACGTACGGACGGTACGGACTGTACGGACGCCATAGGCTTATTCTTGATCAATACTCCCCCTCAAGCTTAGCCTGATGAAATGGCTAAGCTTGGAACCCGTGAAGCAGCACCTCATTAAAAACCTTGACTTAGAAAACCTCATGGGACAAAACTAAGCCAAGGGAAAAAGAGTGTGCTGTCCACGGATTAGGAAAGTTGATCACGGCCGTGTGATGTCTACAAGTCCAAGTTTGCTATGAATATAATCACAAACCTTGGGACTTGCAGATTTGGTGAAGATGTCGGCTAGCTGGTCTTGACTCCTTGTGTGGCATGGTAGAACCGCTCCCTCTTCGATCCTCTCCCTAACCTTGTGGCAGTCGCTCTCAATGTGCTTGGTCCGTTCATGGAAGACTGAGTTAGTGGCTATGTGGATCGCTGCCTCATTGTCACAATGCATTGTCATCGGCTGTCTTGTTTCAATGCCGAGATCCTTAAGTAGACCTTTCAACCATGTCATCTCATTAGTTAGCTTCCTCATAGCTCGGTACTCAGCCTCGGCACTTGAACATGACACCACCTTTTGCTTCTTAGACCTCCATGTAACTAGGTTTCCTCCAACAAAGGTGCAATATCCAGTAGTTGACCGCCTATCCAATGTGTCTCCATTATAGTCCGCATCACAATAACCCACGATCTCAGTGTTGCCGTTTTTACCCATCCAAATGCCTTGACCAGGGCTGCCCTTGAGATAGCTCAAAATCCTCTCCACTTGACTCCATTGATACTTGCTTGGAGCTTGCATGTGCTGACTCACCTGATTCACAGCATAAGAGATATCAGGTCGTGTGATAGTTAAATAGATCAACTTACCTACAAGCCGTCGGTAGCGTGTGACGTCCGGGAACGGCTCGTCCAATGGTTCGCGTGGTTTGCCTTCCTTCGCCCGAATGCTCTCCCCCTTTCGCTTGAGCTGGTAATCTTCATCCAGTGGTGTAGTAGCTGGAACCGTACCAAGTTTGCCTGTCTCAGCAAGCAAGTCAAGAGCATACTTGCGTTGTGAGAGGAAGATACCCTCCGGGGAACGGCAGATTTCGATGCCGAGGAAGTATTTGAGCTCTCCGAGGTCCTTAATGTCAAAGGCAGACTTGAGAGAGTCTTTAATGGCAACAATACCGGCCTTGTCATCGCCAGTCACGATGATGTCATCGACATAAACCAGCACCACAACCAGGCCAAGTGATGTCGTGAGAGTGAAAAGAGTGTGGTCAGCCTCCGATCGTCTAAAGCCATTCGCCTTAAGAGTGGAGCTGAGCTTATGGTACCAGGCGCGTGGTGACTGTTTGAGGCCATAGATGGCCTTGCGTAACCGTAAGACCTTCCCGGGAGCAACAATGTCCTCAAGGCCAGGCGGAGGAGTCATGTACACTTCTTCATCTAGCTCGCCTTGGAGGAACGCGTTCTTCACATCCATTTGCCATAAGTCCCAAGAAAGGTTCACGGCCAACGATAGCACTACTCGCACGGTATGCAATTTGGCCACGGGAGCAAACGTTGCCGTGTAGTCATCTCCATGGGTTTGAGTGAACCCTCGGGCCACCAGCCGTGCCTTATGCCTTTCAATCTCTCCCGTGCTCAAGAACTTGATGGTGAATACCCACTTTGAACTTACGGCCTTCTTCCCTTTGGGGAGGTCAGCCTCATCCCATGTGTGATTTCTGATCATTGCACCAGCTTCATCCTCCACAGCATCTACCCATACCTTATGTTCTTTGGCCTCCTCGTACGTTTGGGGAACCCAGTGTTCATCAACTTGGCCGAAGAAGGCTTGGTGCTCGGTCGGAAGCAGCTCGAGCGAACATACGGCTTGGATAGGATGTGCGACGGCTTGACTGTTGTAGTAGACCCTCTTATCTTTCCATGTAGAGGGGTGAGACCGGACACGCGTGCTTCGTCGTGGAGCTGGTTGAGCTGGCGGCACTGATTGGCTGGACTGAGTGACATCTTCGATGACCGGTTCAGCATCAGGTCGTGTCTCGGTCAGGCTTGAGTTTGGCTCGGGCATCTCATGTGCCTCGGTCATGCTCTGGTTTGGCTCGGGCATCGCATGGTCCGGGGATATCATCTCGGGCATAGCACCTTCCGGCTCGAGCGTATGGTCAATGGAGCTCGGGTTGGGTTCTGGCTGAGGAAGGGCTGTGGCCGTAGGCGGATTTCCGAGATGGTCAAGGAGAAACTTAAGGCTGGAGGCTCTATCATTTGGTGATGATGAAAGATCCTTCAAGCTGTTCCAGTCTTTGTTATCAAAATAACCCACATTTTCCAAGAACCGAACATCTCTTGATACATACAGCCGGCTTGTCTTTGGGTCAAAACACTTGTATCCCTTTTGAGTAGTGGAGTAGCCGATGAACATACACCTTATGCTTTTGGGATCGAGCTTACTCCGCTGTTCTCCTGGCACAAGTACAAAAGAAACACACCCAAAGACCCGTAGGTGCTCTAGAGATGGTTTAAATCCATTCAATACCTCAAATGGCGATAGGTCATTAAGGACTTTGGTTGGTGTCCGATTGATCAAGTAGCATGCTGTCATCACAGCATCACCCCAATATCGCCTTGTAACGTGTGAATGGAACATCATCGACCGTGCCACCTCCATTAGATGTCGGTTCTTCCTCTCGGCCACACCATTTTGTTGGGGCGTATAGGGACAACTCGTTTGGTGTAGTATGCCGTGTTTTGCTAGGTGTTCTCTGAATTTGTGACTTGTATACTCTCCACCATTGTCTGATCTAAGTACCTTAATTTTAGCATTGAAATGATTAGTAACATAATTTTGAAAGTTTATAAAAGCATCAAACACTCTATCCTTTGAAGGCAACAAAGTAATCCATGTGTACTTAGACTTTTCATCAATAAAAGTCACAAAATATTTGTTATTATCTCTAGAAAGGCATGGTGAAGTCCACACATCCGAGTGCACTAAATCAAAACAATGCTCATAAATAGTTTTAGACTTGGGAAAAATAGATTTGCAATGTTTACCAAGAATACAAGACTCACACATTGAACTATCAAAAGAAACACTTGGTAACATTAAAGCAAGGGCACGAGAATGAGGATGGCCTAATCTAGCATGCCACACACTATCCAAATTAACAACAAAACAAGATTTAGTAGATAAACTTGGCGAGGTTTTCTCTAGGACATAGAGATCTCCACTCCCTTGTCCCTCTCCAAGAACTTTTCCAGTCTCAATATCCTGAAAATGAACACTATTAGGACCAAAGATTGTATAACAATTCAAATCATTAGTGGTTCTCTTAACCGATAGAAGATTAGATGTGAAGGTAGGCATAAAGAAAGCTTTTGTGGTTTTATCAAATAGTTTCAAGTCCCCTATTCCTTTCACTGGTATTTGTTCTCCATTTGCAATTATAACATTTCCTAAAGCCGGTTTTATATTGTCAATTAGACTAGGATTACTAATCATGTGGTGAGAAGCACCCGAGTCTATGACAAGAGATTTACTAGGCTTAGAGGTAAAGAAAGAGATACCAGACTCCTTGAGTGAGGCAATGGAACGGATGAGCGCCTCAAGGTCTGATTTCCTAACCACTTCTCCATAGGCTGCGGTCATGGCTGCCTCATCTCCTTGCTTTGACGGCCCGGCTCCCTTGTCGCTAACCGCTTCCTTTGAGAGGTTTGCTTTGAACTTGGCCGGTTTGAGATGAGGGTGGAGGACCCAGCACTTGTCTTTCAGGTGACCCCGCCTCTTGCAGTGGTCGCATATCCACACCTTCCTCTCCTCTTGCTTGTACACTCCTTTATTAGCCGTAGCAAGTTCCCCCTTACCGCTAAACAAGTCAAGAGAACCTTGCTCTCTTTGGATTTGTGAACAAATGTCTTCAAAAGAGGGAAGTTTCTCTGCCCTGAGGATGTGCTTCAAGAGATCGTTGAAGGATGGGTTTAAAGTAAGAAGGAGACCAAAGATCTTGTCTTGCTCCTTTCTTTCAGTCAACACACTCGGATCGAGTGTACTCGGCCGCAACATGTCAAGCTCGGACCATAAAGCTCGAAACTTGCCAAGATGTTTAGTGAACTCCACATCATCTTGGTTAAGCTCATTTATGGCCTTCTTGACCTCAAAGACCCGAGTCAAGTTGGAGATATTGCCATAGACACCTTTAAGTGTCTCCCACAACTCCTTGGCCGTCTCGCAATATGAGTAGGCCTCAAGGATTGGTGTGTCAAGAGAGTTTTGGAGAACAGATAGGACAACTTGGTCTTCTTGGAACCACTTGGCCTTCCTCTCGCTCTCTTCTTCTACTTCCTCCTCGGAAGCGCCTTCATCTTCTCCTTTGAGGTTTTGTTTTGGAGCATAGTCACTCTCGACATGACTCCAAAGACCACGGCCTCCCAGGGCAGTTCTTGTGGTTCTAGTCCACAGCAAGTAGTTTGTTCCTTTGAGAACAACCGGCATGACAATGGGTTTGGCGTTTTCCATGGTTTAACCGCTATGGACCGATGGACAAAGCTTTTACCCGGAGAATAAAGAGAAATAGGACTGAGAATCGAGTGAACAAGAATGAAGAATGGAAGAATAGAAGAGATAGGTTATCAAGAACGACAACCTAGCTCTGATACCATGTTGAAATAAGCGGAAGACTTAGAGAGATTTGAGAGGTTTAGAATGAAGAAGAAGAGTTGGTGGCGAATAGTATGAAAGAGAGTGATAATAGATTAGAATTAGGTAGAATATCCCAAATACAACACATGACAAAGGTTTAAATAGGGAGGCAGCTAGGGCGACCACATGACCTAAAATAGAAACAAAAGAAATCGACAATTAGGAGAGAGAGGGGGTAGGTGATCGGTGATAGCAACTTGTCCTAGTCTTCCACTCTTGTCCACTTGCGCTTTCTCCCTAACGGCTACACAAGGGATTCTCGATCCTTCTCATGGGCCGAAGGTAAGCAGGCCTCCTCACTATCCTCACACATAGATGACTCGGCCTTAGTGCTTCACTCGGCCTTATTGCTTGCACGTACGGACGGTACGGACTGTACGGACGCCATAGGCTTATTCTTGATCAATATAAGCTTGTTTTGGGATAAAACGGGTTTAAGTGTTGTCTAAACACTCGAAATTCATCCCGAACTCTTAGAACTAGTCAATGCATTGGATTTTCACACATTCTGACCCTTCAAAATAGTAACAAAGCTGGTTACTGCTTTGAATCAATGATTTCTTGGTTTTAGCCTGTTTCGGGACAAAATGGGTAAAAGTGGCGTCTAAAAACTCAAAATTCAACCTGAACTCTTATAATTAGTCAAATGCATTGGATTGTTACATATTTTGACCCTAGAAAGAGTAATATAGCGGTCTACTGCTTCAAATCAATGTTTTCTCTCGGTTTTAGCCTGTTTTCTTGGTTTATGCTTGTTTTGGGATAAAACGGGTTTAAGTGTTGTCTAAACACTCCAAATTCATCCCGAACTCTTACAACTAGTCAAATGCATTGGATTGTCACACATTCTGACCCTAGAAACAGTAACAAAGCTGTTTACTGCTTAGAATCAATGTTTTCTCGGTTTTAGCCTGTTTCAGGACAAAAAGGGTAAAAGTGGTGTCTAAACATTCCAAATTCAACCTGAACTCTTATAATTAGTCAAATGCATTGGATTGTTACAGATTTTGACCCTAGAAAGAGTAACATAGCGGTTTACTGCTTCAAATCAATGTTTTCTCTCGGTTTTAGCCTGTTTTCTTAGTCTAAGCCTGTTTTGGGATAAAACGGCTTTAAGTGTTGTCTAAACACTCCAAATTCATCCCGAACTCTTACAACTAGTCAAATGCATTGGATTGTCACACATTCTGACCCTAGAAACAGTAACAAAGCAGTTTACTGCTTAGAATCAACGTTTTCTCGGTTTTAGCCTGTTTCAAGACAAAATGGGTAAAAGTGGTGTCTAAACACTCCAAATTCAACCCGAACTCTTATAATTATTCAAATGCATTGGATTGTTACAAATTTTGACCCTAGAAAGAGTAACATAGCGGTTTACTGCTTCAAATCAATGTTTTCTCTCGGTTTTAGCCTGTTTTCTTGGTTTAAGCCTGTTTTGGGATAAAACGGGTTTATGTGTTGTCTAAACACTCCAAATTCATCCCGAACTCTTAGAACTAGTCAAATGCATTGGATTGTCACACATTCTGACTCTAGAAACAGTAACAAAGCTGTTTACTGCTTAGAATCAACGTTTTCTTGGTTTTAGCCTGTTTCAGGATAAAACGGGTTTAAGTGTTGTCTAAACACTCCAAATTCAACCCGAACTCTTACAATTAGTCAAATGCATTGGATTGTTACATATTTGGACCCTATAAAGAGTAACATAGCGGTTTACTGCTTCAAATCAATGTTTTCTTTCGGTTTTAGCCTGTTTTCTCGGTCTAAGCCTGTTTTGGGATAAAACGGGTTTAAGTGTTCTCTAAACACTCCAAATATTGATCAAGAATAAGCCTATGGCGTCCGTACAGTCCGTACCGTCCGTACGTGCAAGCAATAAGGCCGAGTGAAGCACTAAGGCCGAGTCATCTATGTGTGAGGATAGTGAGGAGGCCTGCTTACCTTCGGCCCATGAGAAGGATCGAGAATCCCTTGTGTAGCCGTTAGGGAGAAAGCGCAAGTGGACAAGAGTGGAAGACTAGGACAAGTCGCTATCACCGATCACCTACCCCCTCTCTCTCCTAATTGTCGATTTCTTTTGTTTCTATTTTAGGTCATGTGGTCGCCCTAGCTGCCTCCCTATTTAAACCTTTGTCATGTGTTGTATTTGGGATATTCTACCTAATTCTAATCTATTATCACTCTCTTTCATACTATTCGCCACCAACTCTTCTTCTTCATTCTAAACCTCTCAAATCTCTCTAAGTCTTCCGCTTATTTCAACATGGTATCAGAGCTAGGTTGTCGTTCTTGATAACCTATCTCTTCTATTCTTCCATTCTTCATTCTTGTTCACTCGATTCTCAGTCCTATTTCTCTTTATTCTCCGGGTAAAAGCTTTGTCCATCGGTCCATAGCGGTTAAACCATGGAAAACGCCAAACCCATTGTCATGCCGGTTGTTCTCAAAGGAACAAACTACTTGCTGTGGACTAGAACCACAAGAACTGCCCTGGGAGGCCGTGGTCTTTGGAGTCATGTCGAGAGTGACTATGCTCCAAAACAAAACCTCAAAGGAGAAGATGAAGGCGCTTCCGAGGAGGAAGTAGAAGAAGAGAGCGAGAGGAAGGCCAAGTGGTTCCAAGAAGACCAAGTTGTCCTATCTGTTCTCCAAAACTCTCTTGACACACCAATCCTTGAGGCCTACTCATATTGCGAGACGGCCAAGGAGTTGTGGGAGACACTTAAAGGTGTCTATGGCAATATCTCCAACTTGACTCGGGTCTTTGAGGTCAAGAAGGCCATAAATGAGCTTAACCAAGATGATGTGGAGTTCACTAAACATCTTGGCAAGTTTCGAGCTTTATGGTCCGAGCTTGACATGTTGCGGCCGAGTACACTCGATCCGAGTGTGTTGACTGAAAGAAAGGAGCAAGACAAGATCTTTGGTCTCCTTCTTACTTTAAACCCATCCTTCAACGATCTCTTGAAGCACATCCTCAGGGCAGAGAAACTTCCCTCTTTTGAAGACATTTGTTCACAAATCCAAAGAGAGCAAGGTTCTCTTGACTTGTTTAGCGGTAAGGGGGAACTTGCTACGGCTAATAAAGGAGTGTACAAGCAAGAGGAGAGGAAGGTGTGGATATGCGACCACTGCAAGAGGCGGGGTCACCTGAAAGACAAGTGCTGGGTCCTCCACCCTCATCTCAAACCGGCCAAGTTCAAAGCAAACCTCTCAAAGGAAGCGGTTAGCGACAAGGGAGCCGGGCCGTCAAAGCAAGGAGATGAGGCAGCCATGACCGCAGCCTATGGAGAAGTGGTTAGGAAATCAGACCTTGAGGCGCTCATCCGTTCCATTGCCTCACTCAAGGAGTCTGGTATCTCTTTCTTTACCTCTAAGCCTAGTAAATCTCTTGTCATAGACTCGGGTGCTTCTCACCACATGATTAGTAATCCTAGTCTAATTGACAATATAAAACCGGCTTTAGGAAATGTTATAATTGCAAATGGAGAACAAATACCAGTGAAAGGAATAGGGGACTTGAAACTATTTGATAAAACCACAAAAGCTTTCTTTATGCCTACCTTCACATCTAATCTTCTATCGGTTAAGAGAACCACTAATGATTTGAATTGTTATGCAATCTTTGGTCCTAATAGTGTTCATTTTCAGGATATTGAGACTGGAAAAGTTCTTGGAGAGGGACAAGGGAGTGGAGATCTCTATGTCCTAGAGAAAACCTCGCCAAGTTTATCTACTAAATCTTGTTTTGTTGTTAATTTGGATAGTGTGTGGCATGCTAGATTAGGCCATCCTCATTCTCGTGCCCTTGCTTTAATGTTACCAAGTGTTTCTTTTGATAGTTCAATGTGTGAGTCTTGTATTCTTGGTAAACATTGCAAATCTATTTTTCCCAAGTCTAAAACTATTTATGAGCATTGTTTTGATTTAGTGCACTCGGATGTGTGGACTTCACCATGCCTTTCTAGAGATAATAACAAATATTTTGTGACTTTTATTGATGAAAAGTCTAAGTACACATGGATTACTTTGTTGCCTTCAAAGGATAGAGTGTTTGATGCTTTTATAAACTTTCAAAATTATGTTACTAATCATTTCAATGCTAAAATTAAGGTACTTAGATCAGACAATGGTGGAGAGTATACAAGTCACAAATTCAGAGAACACCTAGCAAAACACGGCATACTACACCAAACGAGTTGTCCCTATACGCCCCAACAAAATGGTGTGGCCGAGAGGAAGAACCGACATCTAATGGAGGTGGCACGGTCGATGATGTTCCATTCACACGTTACAAGGCGATATTGGGGTGATGCTGTGATGACAGCATGCTACTTGATCAATCGGACACCAACCAAAGTCCTTAATGACCTATCGCCATTTGAGGTATTGAATGGATTTAAACCATCTCTAGAGCACCTACGGGTCTTTGGGTGTGTTTCTTTTGTACTTGTGCCAGGAGAACAGCGGAGTAAGCTCGATCCCAAAAGCATAAGGTGTATGTTCATCGGCTACTCCACTACTCAAAAGGGATACAAGTGTTTTGACCCAAAGACAAGCCGGCTGTATGTATCAAGAGATGTTCGGTTCTTGGAAAATGTGGGTTATTTTGATAACAAAGACTGGAACAGCTTGAAGGATCTTTCATCATCACCAAATGATAGAGCCTCCAGCCTTAAGTTTCTCCTTGACCATCTCGGAAATCCGCCTACGGCCACAGCCCTTCCTCAGCCAGAACCCAACCCGAGCTCCATTGACCATACGCTCGAGCCGGAAGGTGCTATGCCCGAGATGATATCCCCGGACCATGCGATGCCCGAGCCAAACCAGAGCATGACCGAGGCACATGAGATGCCCGAGCCAAACTCAAGCCTGACCGAGACACGACCTGATGCTGAACCGGTCATCGAAGATGTCACTCAGTCCAGCCAATCAGTGCCGCCAGCTCAACCAGCTCCACGACGAAGCACGCGTGTCCGGTCTCACCCCTCTACATGGAAAGATAAGAGGGTCTACTACAACAGTCAAGCCGTCGCACATCCTATCCAAGCCGTATGTTCGCTCGAGCTGCTTCCGACCGAGCACCAAGCCTTCTTCGGCCAAGTTGATGAACACTGGGTTCCCCAAACGTACGAGGAGGCCAAAGAACATAAGGTATGGGTAGATGCTGTGGAGGATGAAGCTGGTGCAATGATCAGAAATCACACATGGGATGAGGCTGACCTCCCCAAAGGGAAGAAGGCCGTAAGTTCAAAGTGGGTATTCACCATCAAGTTCTTGAGCACGGGAGAGATTGAAAGGCATAAGGCACGGCTGGTGGCCCGAGGGTTCACTCAAACCCATGGAGATGACTACACGGCAACGTTTGCTCCCGTGGCCAAATTGCATACCGTGCGAGTAGTGCTATCGTTGGCCGTGAACCTTTCTTGGGACTTATGGCAAATGGATGTGAAGAACGCGTTCCTCCAAGGCGAGCTAGATGAAGAAGTGTACATGACTCCTCCGCCTGGCCTTGAGGACATTGTTGCTCCCGGGAAGGTCTTACGGTTACGCAAGGCCATCTATGGCCTCAAACAGTCACCACGCGCCTGGTACCATAAGCTCAGCTCCACTCTTAAGGCGAATGGCTTTAGACGATCGGAGGCTGACCACACTCTTTTCACTCTCACGACATCACTTGGCCTGGTTGTGGTGCTGGTTTATGTCGATGACATCATCGTGACTGGCGATGACAAGGCCGGTATTGTTGCCATTAAAGACTCTCTCAAGTCTGCCTTTGACATTAAGGACCTCGGAGAGCTCAAATACTTCCTCGGCATCGAAATCTGCCGTTCCCCGGAGGGTATCTTCCTCTCACAACGCAAGTATGCTCTTGACTTGCTTGCTGAGACAGGCAAACTTGGTACGGTTCCAGCTACTACACCACTGGATGAAGATTACCAGCTCAAGCGAAAGGGGGAGAGCATTCGGGCGAAGGAAGGCAAACCACGCGAACCATTGGACGAGCCGTTCCCGGACGTCACACGCTACCGACGGCTTGTAGGTAAGTTGATCTATTTAACTATCACACGACCTGATATCTCTTATGCTGTGAATCAGGTGAGTCAGCACATGCAAGCTCCAAGCAAGTATCAATGGAGTCAAGTGGAGAGGATTTTGAGCTATCTCAAGGGCAGCCCTGGTCAAGGCATTTGGATGGGTAAAAACGGCAACACTGAGATCGTGGGTTATTGTGATGCGGACTATAATGGAGACACATTGGATAGGCGGTCAACTACTGGATATTGCACCTTTGTTGGAGGAAACCTAGTTACATGGAGGTCTAAGAAGCAAAAGGTGGTGTCATGTTCAAGTGCCGAGGCTGAGTACCGAGCTATGAGGAAGCTAACTAATGAGATGACATGGTTGAAAGGTCTACTTAAGGATCTCGGCATTGAAACAAGACAGCCGATGACAATGCATTGTGACAATGAGGCAGCGATCCACATAGCCACTAACTCAGTCTTCCATGAACGGACCAAGCACATTGAGAGCGACTGCCACAAGGTTAGGGAGAGGATCGAAGAGGGAGCGGTTCTACCATGCCACACAAGGAGTCAAGACCAGCTAGCCGACATCTTCACCAAATCTGCAAGTCCCAAGGTTTGTGATTATATTCATAGCAAACTTGGACTTGTAGACATCACACGGCCGTGATCAACTTTCCTAATCCGTGGACAGCACACTCTTTTTCCCTTGGCTTAGTTTTGTCCCATGAGGTTTTCTAAGTCAAGGTTTTTAATGAGGTGCTGCTTCACGGGTTCCAAGCTTAGCCATTTCATCAGGCTAAGCTTGAGGGGGAGTATTGATCAAGAATAAGCCTATGGCGTCCGTACAGTCCGTACCGTCCGTACGTGCAAGCAATAAGGCCGAGTGAAGCACTAAGGCCGAGTCATCTATGTGTGAGGATAGTGAGGAGGCCTGCTTACCTTCGGCCCATGAGAAGGATCGAGAATCCCTTGTGTAGCCGTTAGGGAGAAAGCGCAAGTGGACAAGAGTGGAAGACTAGGACAAGTCGCTATCACCGATCACCTACCCCCTCTCTCTCCTAATTGTCGATTTCTTTTGTTTCTATTTTAGGTCATGTGGTCGCCCTAGCTGCCTCCCTATTTAAACCTTTGTCATGTGTTGTATTTGGGATATTCTACCTAATTCTAATCTATTATCACTCTCTTTCATACTATTCGCCACCAACTCTTCTTCTTCATTCTAAACCTCTCAAATCTCTCTAAGTCTTCCGCTTATTTCAACACCAAATTCATCCCGAACTCCTACAACTAGTCAAATGCATTGGATTGTCACACATTCTGACCCTAGAAACAGTAACAAAGGTGTTTACTGCTTAGAATCAAGGTTTTCTTGGTTTTAGCCTGTTTTAGGACAAAATGGGTAAAAGTGGTGTCTAAACACTCCAAATTCAACCCGAACTCTTATAATTAGTCAAATGCATTGGATTGTTACAGATTTTGACCCTAGAAAGAGTAACATAGCGGTTTACTGCTTCAAATCAATGTTTTCTCTCGGTTTTAGCCTGTTTTCTTGGTTTATGCCTGTTTTGGGATAAAACGGGTTTAAGTGTTGTCTAAACACTCCAAATTCATCCCGAACTCTTACAACTAGTCAAATGCATTGGATTGTCACACATTCTGACCCTAGAAACAGTAACAAAGCTGTTTACTGCTTAGAATCAACGTTTTCTCGGTTTTAGCCTGTTTCAGGACAAAAAGAGTAAAAGTGGTGTCTAAACATTCCAAATTCAACCTGAACTCTTATAATTAGTCAAATGCATTGGATTGTTACAGATTTTGACCCTAGAAAGAGTAACATAGCGGTTTACTGATTCAAATCAATGTTTTCTCTCGGTTTTAGCCTGTTTTCTTGGTCTAAGCCTGTTTTGGGATAAAACGGGTTTAAGTGTTGTCTAAACACTCTAAATTAATCCCGAACTCTTACAACTAGTCAAATGCATTGGATTGCTACAGATTTTGACCCTAGAAAGAGTAACATTGCGGTTTACTGCTTCAAATCAATGTTTTCTCTCGATTTTAGCCTGTTTTCTCGGTCTAAGCCTGTTTTGGGATAAAACGGGTTTAAGTGTTGTCTAAACACTCCAAATTCATCCTGAACTCTTAGAACTAGTCAATGCATTGGATTGTTACACATTCTGACCCTAGTAATAGTAACAAAGCTGTTTACTGCTTAGAATCAATGTTTTCTCGGTTTTAGCCTGATTCGGGACAAAATGGGTAAAAGTGGTGTCTAAACACTCCAATTCAACCCGAACTCTTTTAATTAGTCAAATGCAATGGATCGTTACATATTATGACCCTAGAAAGAATAATATAGTTGTTTACTGCTTTGAATCAATGTTTTCTCTCGGTTTTAGCCTGTTTTCTCGGTTTAAGCATGTTTTGGGATAAAACGGGTTTCAGTGTTGTCTAAACACTCCAAATTCATCCCGAACTCTTTAGAACTAGTCAATGCATTGGATTGTCACACATTCTGACCCTAGAAATAGTAACAAAGCTGTTTACTGCTTAGAATCAATGTTTTCTCGGTTTTAGCCTGATTCGGGACAAAATGGATAAAAGTGGTGTCTAAACACTCCAATTCAACCCGAACTCTTTTAATTAGTCAAATGCAATGGATCGTTACATATTATGACCCTAGAAACATTAAAATAGTGGTTTACTGCTTTGAATCAATGTTTTCTCTCGGTTTTAGCCTGTTTTTTCGGTTTAAGTATGTTTTGGGCTAAAACGGGTTTTAGTGTTGTCTAAACACTCGAAATTCATCCCAAACTCTTAGAACTAGTCAATGCATTGGATTTTCACACATTCTGACACTTCGAAATAGTAACAAAGCTGGTTACTGCTTTGAATCAATGATTTCTCGGTTTTAGTCTGTTTCGGGACAAAATGGGTAAAAGTAGTATCTAAACACTCAAAATTCAATCTGAACTCTTATAATTAGTCAAATGCATTGCATTGATACATATTATGACCCTAGAAAGAGTAATATAGCGGTTTACTGCTTTGAATCAATGTTTTCTCTCGGTTTTAGCCTGTTTTCTCGGTTTAAGCTTGTTTTGGGATAAAACGGGTTTAAGTGTTGTCTAAACACTCGAAATTCATCCCGAACTCTTAGAACTAGTCAATGCATTGGATTTTCACACATTCTGACCCTTCAAAATAGTAACAAAGCTGGTTACTGCTTTGAATCAATGATTTCTTGGTTTTAGCCTGTTTCGGGACAAAATGGGTAAAAGTGGCGTCTAAAAACTCAAAATTCAACCTGAACTCTTATAATTAGTCAAATGCATTGGATTGTTACATATTTTGACCCTAGAAAGAGTAATATAGCGGTCTACTGCTTCAAATCAATGTTTTCTCTCGGTTTTAGCCTGTTTTCTTGGTTTATGCTTGTTTTGGGATAAAACGGGTTTAAGTGTTGTCTAAACACTCCAAATTCATCCCGAACTCTTACAACTAGTCAAATGCATTGGATTGTCACACATTCTGACCCTAGAAACAGTAACAAAGCTGTTTACTGCTTAGAATCAATGTTTTCTCGGTTTTAGCCTGTTTTAGGACAAAAAGGGTAAAAGTGGTGTCTAAACATTCCAAATTCAACCTGAACTCTTATAATTAGTCAAATGCATTGGATTGTTACAGATTTTGACCCTAGAAAGAGTAACATAGCGGTTTACTGCTTCAAATCAATGTTTTCTCTCGGTTTTAGCCTGTTTTCTTGGTCTAAGCCTGTTTTGGGATAAAACGGCTTTAAGTGTTGTCTAAACACTCCAAATTCATCCCGAACTCTTACAACTAGTCAAATGCATTGGATTGTCACACATTCTGACCCTAGAAACAGTAACAAAGCAGTTTACTGCTTAGAATCAACGTTTTCTCGGTTTTAGCCTGTTTCAAGACAAAATGGGTAAAAGTGGTGTCTAAACACTCCAAATTCAACCCGAACTCTTATAATTATTCAAATGCATTGGATTGTTACAAATTTTGACCCTAGAAAGAGTAACATAGCGGTTTACTGCTTCAAATCAATGTTTTCTCTCGGTTTTAGCCTGTTTTCTTGGTTTAAGCCTGTTTTGGGATAAAACGGGTTTATGTGTTGTCTAAACACTCCAAATTCATCCCGAACTCTTAGAACTAGTCAAATGCATTGGATTGTCACACATTCTGACTCTAGAAACAGTAACAAAGCTGTTTACTGCTTAGAATCAACGTTTTCTTGGTTTTAGCCTGTTTCAGGATAAAACGGGTTTAAGTGTTGTCTAAACACTCCAAATTCAACCCGAACTCTTACAATTAGTCAAATGCATTGGATTGTTACATATTTGGACCCTATAAAGAGTAACATAGCGGTTTACTGCTTCAAATCAATGTTTTCTTTCGGTTTTAGCCTGTTTTCTCGGTCTAAGCCTGTTTTGGGATAAAACGGGTTTAAGTGTTCTCTAAACACTCCAAATTCATCCCGAACTCCTACATATTGACCATGTTACTTAAGACTTGGAGGTTGTCCGTACGGACGTCCGTACGATCGTCCTAATGGCCACCCTTAAGGTTGAGGCCTATTGAGAGAAATGAGAAGGCTTGGGGTTGGAAACAATACCAAGCCCATTAGAAGGATCTCGAAGAAGAATGTGACCGTTGGAGGATAAGAGTCACGAGATAGCTTCCCTTAGGGAGACAAGGTCACGTCGCTTTCTATCTTGGGATCGCTCCCTTCTCTCTCTTCATGTCTCTATCTACAAGTTGTCGAGTTGGTGGGATTGTTAACCTAGTTTTCATTCTATTTAAGGCCTTTGGCCGACATTGTAAAAGCTATTCTAATACAAGCTCTCATTTTATCTCACATTCTCTCTAATTTGCTTCCGCATACTCAATTTAAACCAACATGGTATCAGAGCAAGTTTATTGATCCATGGTTCTATAAACTTTCTCCTCTTCTTTTTCTTGTTCTTATTTGATTCTACTTTGCATTCTCTACTCGTATACTACTCCTTTACTCTATTCTTCATTCTACTCACTCATTCGCGCTTCATTCTATCCGCTACTCTATCGTTTTTCTCGCTACTCTACCTAACAATGGACAACAACAAGCCTATTGTTACCCCGGTGGTGCTCAAAGGAGCAAACTACCTGTTGTGGAAAAGAACCACAAAGACCGCTCTCAGTGGCCGAGGACTTTGGATCCATGTAGAAACGGACCAACTCCCCAAGAAAGCCACTAAGGAGGACGGTAAAGAAGGAACGGAAGAAGACAAGGAGGCTGATCTCGAGAAGGAAGTCAAGTGGTTCCAAGAAGATCAGACCGTGCTTGCCATTCTCCAAAACTCGCTAGACGCACCTATTCTTGAAGCCTACTCGTACTGCGAGACGGCCAAAGAACTATGGGAGACGCTAGCGAATGTGTATGGGAACGTGACCAACTTGACTCGGGTATTTGAGGTCAAGAAGGCTATCAACGGTCTCCATCAAGAAGACTTGGAGTTTACCAAGCATTTTGGGAAGTTCCGGTCATTGTGGGCCGAGTTGGAGATGCTCCGGCCAAGTACTATCGATCCGGCCATCCTCAATGAACGAAAGGAGCAAGACAAGGTGTTTGGTCTCCTGCTCACTCTCAATCCGGCGTTCAATGACCTGATTAAGCACATCCTCCGTGGAGACAAGCTACCTACTCTTGAAGACGTGTGTTCTCAAGTGCAAAAGGAACAAGGTTCACTTGGTCTCTTTTGTGGAAAGGACGACTTGGCTACCGCGAACAAAGGAGTCTACAAGCAAGATGACCGGAAAACAATGGTGTGCGACCATTGCAAGAAGAAGGGACACATGAAGGACAAGTGCTGGATCCTTCACCCTCATCTCAAACCGGCTAAGTTCAAGGCGCATATCTCGCAAGAAGGACCAAGCGGCCAAGGTTTCGGTGCAGCAAACCAAGGCAACGCGGCGGCTACGGCCATGGCGGCTTCTCTTGGAGATCTTGTGAGGAAATCAGACCTGGAGGCCCTCATCAAGTCCATCGCAGCCCTAAAGGAATCTGGTATCACTTTCTTCGCTTCACAACCTAGTAAAACGCTTGTTGTAGACTCGGGTGCTTCTCATCACATGATAAGTAACCCGAGCCTTATACACAACATAAAGCCGACTGTGGGAAATGTGATTATTGCAAATGGGGATAGGATACCAGTTAAAGGTGTAGGAGATTTAAAGTTGTTTGATAAGAACTCAAAGGCCTTCTTTATGCCTACTTTCACTTCTAACCTATTATCGGTTAAGAGAGCTACAACCGATTTGAATTGTTATACCATATTTGGTCCTAACAGTGTGCATTTTCAGGATATTGAGACTGGCAAGATTCTTGGAGGTGGAGATGCTAAGGGAGATCTCTATGTCCTAGAGAAAAACTCATCAAGTTCACCTAATATGTTTTCTTTTAAATCGGACCTTAGTAGTATTTCAAGTGAAGTGTGGCATGCTAGACTAGGCCACCCTCACTCTAGAGCTTTTCAATTAATGTTGCCTAAATTTTCTTTTGATAGTTCAAGTTGTGAACCTTGTATTCTTGGCAAACATTGCAAATCGGTTTTCCCTAAATCTACTACCATTTATGAACATTGTTTTGACTTAGTACATTCTGATGTTTGGACCTCACCATGCCTATCTAGAGACAATAACAAGTATTTTGTGACTTTTATTGATGAAAAATCAAAATATACTTGGCTCACATTGTTACCATCTAAAGATAGGGTTTATGATGCATTTGTTAATTTTCAGAATTATGTTACTAATCATTTCAATGCAAAAATAAAGGTACTAAGATCAGATAATGGGGGAGAGTACATCAGTCATAGACTCAAAGATCATTTGTCCAAACACGGCATTCTACAACAAACGAGTTGTCCATATACGCCCCAACAGAATGGCGTGGCCGAGAGGAAGAACCGGCACCTTATGGAAGTGGCGAGGTCGATGATGTTCCAAACCAATGTCACCAAACGATTCTGGGGAGATGCTGTCATGACGGCTTGCTACTTGATTAATAGGACTCCTACCAAAGTTCTACAAGACAAATCTCCATATGAGGTACTCAATCAATTTAAACCATCTTTGGATCACTTACGCGTTTTCGGGTGTGTATGCTTTGTTTTGGTTCCAGGGGAACAAAGGACTAAGCTCGACGCCAAAAGCACCAAATGTATGTTCATTGGCTACTCGACAAGTCAGAAGGGCTATAAGTGCTATGATCCAGCTGCTGGCCGCCTACATATCTCTCGAGAAGTGCGGTTCCTTGAACACCAAGGATACTATGCGACAAAGGATTGGGACAGTCTCAAGGATCTCTCTCGGTCCAACTCTGATCGTTCGGCCAACCTACGGTTCCTCCTCGATCACCTCGGCATCACCACTCCATCAAGCCCGTCGAGCCATGCTCAGCCTACTCCGACCTCACATGAACCGGATGTACCCGCTATCTCACCCGTAGAAGAAGAAGTTCAAGAAAATGCCTCCGTGCCGCCTGTTCCTCCTCCGGCTGAACCATGTGCCGAGCCTACTCATGAGGACAATGATCATCTCGTGACCTCAACCGATGCTCTCCCACGGGAATCTATGGTTGCTCTTCCCCGGCGAAGTCAACGTCTAAAGTTTCATCCTTCGACATGGAAATATAAGCGGGTCTACTACAACAATCAGGCCGTGGCCCATCCTATCCAAGCGGTGTGTTCACTTGACCTGGTCCCTCAGGAACACGCTGCCTTCCTCACCAAGATTGATGCTCAATTCGTTCCTCAAACCTATGATGAAGCCAAAGAGCACAAAGAGTGGTTAGCGGCGGTTGATGCTGAGACCGATGCTATGATCAGGAACCACACTTGGGACGAAGCGGATCTTCCCAAGGGAAAGAAGGTGGTCAGCTCAAAATGGGTCTTCACAATTAAGTACCTGAGCAATGGCGACGTGGAGCGCTATAAGGCTCGCCTTGTGGCTCGCGGTTTCACACAAACATACGGTACCGACTATACGGACACGTTTGCCCCGGTCGCCAAGCTGCACACCGTTCGTGTCGTTCTCTCCTTGGCTACAAACCTCTCGTGGGACCTTTGGCAGATGGACGTCAAGAATGCCTTCCTTCAGGGGGAGCTTGAAGAAGAAGTGTATATGCACCCACCTCCGGGCTTCGAACATCTTGTGGCTCCGGGCAAAGTTCTCCGCCTTCGCAAGGCCATCTACGGCCTCAAACAATCCCCTCGGGCGTGGTACCACAAACTCAGCTCGACACTTCGCACCAATGGTTTTCGACGCTCGGAAGCCGACCACACATTGTTCACTCTACGGACTGCCGGCGGTCGCGTCGTGGTGCTCGTCTATGTCGATGATATAATCATCACTGGCGATGACAAGGAAGGTATTTCCACTACCAAGACTCTCCTTCACTCAGCCTTTGACATCAAGGACCTCGGCGAACTGAAATATTTTCTTGGGATTGAAATCTCCCGATCGCCGGAAGGACTCTTTCTCTCCCAACGGAAGTACACGCTGGACTTGCTCAAGGAAACTGGTAAGCTGGGGGCTAAACCGGTCTCTACGCCACTAGAAGAAGGCTACCAGGTCAAGCGAAAGGGGGAGATGAAGACGTTACCGAACAAGTTGGCTGAGCCATATGAGGACGTGGGCAGATATAGGCGGCTGGTTGGGAAGCTGATTTACCTCACCATCACACGGCCGGATCTGTGCTATGCTGTGAACCAAGTAAGCCAGCACATGAAAGCACCAACAAACTTTGATTGGAACACTGTTGAGAGGATCCTATGCTATCTAAAGGGAAGCCCTGGCCGCGGCATTTGGATGGGAAAGAACAACAATACCGAGCTTGTTGGCTATTGCGACGCGGATTATGCGGGCGACACAACCGATAGAAGGTCTACAACAGGATACTGTACGTTTGTTGGTGGGAACCTAGTCACTTGGAAGTCGAAGAAACAGAAGGTGGTGTCTCAATCTAGTGCCGAGTCAGAATATAGGGCCATGAAGAAGCTCACAAACGAGCTAACTTGGCTCAAAGGTCTTCTCAAGGACCTTGGAGTGGAGATAGATGAACCCATCACTATGCACTGTGACAACAAGGCTGCAATACATATAGCAACCAACTCTGTTTTCCATGAGAGGACCAAGCATATCGAAGTAGACTGCCACACAGTGCGAGAGAAGATTGAAGAAGGGGTTGTCTTACCGTGTCACACGCCGAGCAAGGACCAACTGGCCGATATTTTCACAAAAGCCACTAGTCCACAGATTTGCGAGTATATCTCTAGCAAACTTGGACTAGTCGATCCTACACATCCATGAGAAGACTCCTCTAACCCGTGGAGAGCACACTCTTTTCCTTGATATGGTTTTGTCCCATGTGGTTTTCCATATTAAGGTTTTTAACGAGGTGGTCTTGTGCGGGTTCCAAGCTTAGCCGTTTCACTTGGCTAAGCTTGAGGGGGAGTATTGACCATGTTACTTAAGACTTGGAGGTTGTCCGTACGGACGTCCGTACGATCGTCCTAATGGCCACCCTTAAGGTTGAGGCCTATTGAGAGAAATGAGAAGGCTTGGGGTTGGAAACAATACCAAGCCCATTAGAAGGATCTCGAAGAAGAATGTGACCGTTGGAGGATAAGAGTCACGAGATAGCTTCCCTTAGGGAGACAAGGTCACGTCGCTTTCTATCTTGGGATCGCTCCCTTCTCTCTCTTCATGTCTCTATCTACAAGTTGTCGAGTTGGTGGGATTGTTAACCTAGTTTTCATTCTATTTAAGGCCTTTGGCCGACATTGTAAAAGCTATTCTAATACAAGCTCTCATTTTATCTCACATTCTCTCTAATTTGCTTCCGCATACTCAATTTAAACCAACACTACAACTAGTCAAATGCATTGGATTGTCACACATTCTGACCCTAGAAACAGTAACAAAGGTGTTTACTGCTTAGAATCAAGGTTTTCTTGGTTTTAGCCTGTTTTAGGACAAAATGGGTAAAAGTGGTGTCTAAACACTCCAAATTCAACCCGAACTCTTATAATTAGTCAAATGCATTGGATTGTTACAGATTTTGACCCTAGAAAGAGTAACATAGCGGTTTACTGCTTCAAATCAATGTTTTCTCTCGGTTTTAGCCTGTTTTCTTGGTTTATGCCTGTTTTGGGATAAAACGGGTTTAAGTGTTGTCTAAACACTCCAAATTCATCCCGAACTCTTACAACTAGTCAAATGCATTGGATTGTCACACATTCTGACCCTAGAAACAGTAACAAAGCTGTTTACTGCTTAGAATCAACGTTTTCTCGGTTTTAGCCTGTTTCAGGACAAAAAGAGTAAAAGTGGTGTCTAAACATTCCAAATTCAACCTGAACTCTTATAATTAGTCAAATGCATTGGATTGTTACAGATTTTGACCCTAGAAAGAGTAACATAGCGGTTTACTGATTCAAATCAATGTTTTCTCTCGGTTTTAGCCTGTTTTCTTGGTCTAAGCCTGTTTTGGGATAAAACGGGTTTAAGTGTTGTCTAAACACTCTAAATTAATCCCGAACTCTTACAACTAGTCAAATGCATTGGATTGCTACAGATTTTGACCCTAGAAAGAGTAACATTGCGGTTTACTGCTTCAAATCAATGTTTTCTCTCGATTTTAGCCTGTTTTCTCGGTCTAAGCCTGTTTTGGGATAAAACGGGTTTAAGTGTTGTCTAAACACTCCAAATTCATCCTGAACTCTTAGAACTAGTCAATGCATTGGATTGTTACACATTCTGACCCTAGTAATAGTAACAAAGCTGTTTACTGCTTAGAATCAATGTTTTCTCGGTTTTAGCCTGATTCGGGACAAAATGGGTAAAAGTGGTGTCTAAACACTCCAATTCAACCCGAACTCTTTTAATTAGTCAAATGCAATGGATCGTTACATATTATGACCCTAGAAAGAATAATATAGTTGTTTACTGCTTTGAATCAATGTTTTCTCTTGGTTTTAGCCTGTTTTCTCGGTTTAAGCATGTTTTGGGATAAAACGGGTTTCAGTGTTGTCTAAACACTCCAAATTCATCCCGAACTCTTTAGAACTAGTCAATGCATTGGATTGTCACACATTCTGACCCTAGAAATAGTAACAAAGCTGTTTACTGCTTAGAATCAATGTTTTCTCGGTTTTAGCCTGATTCGGGACAAAATGGATAAAAGTGGTGTCTAAACACTCCAATTCAACCCGAACTCTTTTAATTAGTCAAATGCAATGGATCGTTACATATTATGACCCTAGAAACATTAAAATAGTGGTTTACTGCTTTGAATCAATGTTTTCTCTCGGTTTTAGCCTGTTTTCTCGGTTTAAGCATGTTTTGGGCTAAAACGGGTTTTAGTGTTGTCTAAACACTCGAAATTCATCCCAAACTCTTAGAACTAGTCAATGCATTGGATTTTCACACATTCTGACACTTCGAAATAGTAACAAAGCTGGTTACTGCTTTGAATCAATGATTTCTCGGTTTTAGTCTGTTTCGGGACAAAATGGGTAAAAGTAGTATCTAAACACTCAAAATTCAATCTGAACTCTTATAATTAGTCAAATGCATTGCATTGATACATATTATGACCCTAGAAAGAGTAATATAGCGGTTTACTGCTTTGAATCAATGTTTTCTCTCGGTTTTAGCCTGTTTTCTCGGTTTAAGCTTGTTTTGGGATAAAACGGGTTTAAGTGTTGTCTAAACACTCGAAATTCATCCCGAACTCTTAGAACTAGTCAATGCATTGGATTTTCACACATTCTGACCCTTCCAAATAGTAACAAAGCTGGTTACTGCTTTGAATCAATGATTTCTTGGTTTTAGCCTGTTTCGGGACAAAATGGGTAAAAGTGGCGTCTAAAAACTCAAAATTCAACCTGAACTCTTATAATTAGTCAAATGCATTGGATTGTTACATATTTTGACCCTAGAAAGAGTAATATAGCGGTCTACTGCTTCAAATCAATGTTTTCTCTCGGTTTTAGCCTGTTTTCTTGGTTTATGCTTGTTTTGGGATAAAACGGGTTTAAGTGTTGTCTAAACACTCCAAATTCATCCCGAACTCTTACAACTAGTCAAATGCATTGGATTGTCACACATTCTGACCCTAGAAACAGTAACAAAGCTGTTTACTGCTTAGAATCAATGTTTTCTCGGTTTTAGCCTGTTTCAGGACAAAAAGGGTAAAAGTGGTGTCTAAACATTCCAAATTCAACCTGAACTCTTATAATTAGTCAAATGCATTGGATTGTTACAGATTTTGACCCTAGAAAGAGTAACATAGCGGTTTACTGCTTCAAATCAATGTTTTCTCTCGGTTTTAGCCTGTTTTCTTGGTCTAAGCCTGTTTTGGGATAAAACGGCTTTAAGTGTTGTCTAAACACTCCAAATTCATCCCGAACTCTTACAACTAGGCAAATGCATTGGATTGTCACACATTCTGACCCTAGAAACAGTAACAAAGCAGTTTACTGCTTAGAATCAACGTTTTCTCGGTTTTAGCCTGTTTCAAGACAAAATGGGTAAAAGTGGTGTCTAAACACTCCAAATTCAACCCGAACTCTTATAATTATTCAAATGCATTGGATTGTTACAAATTTTGACCCTAGAAAGAGTAACATAGCGGTTTACTGCTTCAAATCAATGTTTTCTCTCGGTTTTAGCCTGTTTTCTTGGTTTAAGCCTGTTTTGGGATAAAACGGGTTTATGTGTTGTCTAAACACTCCAAATTCATCCCGAACTCTTAGAACTAGTCAAATGCATTGGATTGTCACACATTCTGACTCTAGAAACAGTAACAAAGCTGTTTACTGCTTAGAATCAACGTTTTCTTGGTTTTAGCCTGTTTCAGGATAAAACGGGTTTAAGTGTTGTCTAAACACTCCAAATTCAACCCGAACTCTTACAATAAGTCAAATGCATTGGATTGTTACATATTTGGACCCTATAAAGAGTAACATAGCGGTTTACTGCTTCAAATCAATGTTTTCTTTCGGTTTTAGCCTGTTTTCTCGGTCTAAGCCTGTTTTGGGATAAAACGGGTTTAAGTGTTCTCTAAACACTCCAAATTCATCCCGAACTCCTACAACTAGTCAAATGCATTGGATTGTCACACATTCTGACCCTAGAAACAGTAACAAAGGTGTTTACTGCTTAGAATCAAGGTTTTCTTGGTTTTAGCCTGTTTTAGGACAAAATGGGTAAAAGTGGTGTCTAAACACTCCAAATTCAACCCGAACTCTTATAATTAGTCAAATGCATTGGATTGTTACAGATTTTGACCCTAGAAAGAGTAACATAGCGGTTTACTGCTTCAAATCAATGTTTTCTCTCGGTTTTAGCCTGTTTTCTTGGTTTATGCCTGTTTTGGGATAAAACGGGTTTAAGTGTTGTCTAAACACTCCAAATTCATCCCGAACTCTTACAACTAGTCAAATGCATTGGATTGTCACACATTCTGACCCTAGAAACAGTAACAAAGCTGTTTACTGCTTAGAATCAACGTTTTCTCGGTTTTAGGCTGTTTCAGGACAAAAAGAGTAAAAGTGGTGTCTAAACATTCCAAATTCAACCTGAACTCTTATAATTAGTCAAATGCATTGGATTGTTACAGATTTTGACCCTAGAAAGAGTAACATAGCGGTTTACTGCTTCAAATCAATGTTTTCTCTCGGTTTTAGCCTGTTTTCTTGGTTTATGCCTGTTTTGGGATAAAACGGGTTTAAGTGTTGTCTAAACACTCCAAATTCATCCCGAACTCTTACAACTAGTCAAATGCATTGGATTGTCACACATTCTGACCCTAGAAACAGTAACAAAGCTGTTTACTGCTTAGAATCAACGTTTTCTCGGTTTTAGCCTGTTTCAGGACAAAAAGAGTAAAAGTGGTGTCTAAACATTCCAAATTCAACCTGAACTCTTATAATTAGTCAAATGCATTGGATTGTTACAGATTTTGACCCTAGAAAGAGTAACATAGCGGTTTACTGATTCAAATCAGTGTTTTCTCTCGGTTTTAGCCTGTTTTCTTGGTCTAAGCCTGTTTTGGGATAAAACGGGTTTAAGTGTTGTCTAAACACTCCAAATTAATCCCGAACTCTTACAACTAGTCAAATGCATTGGATTGCTACAGATTTTGACCCTAGAAAGAGTAACATTGCGGTTTACTGCTTCAAATAAATGTTTTCTCTCGATTTTAGCCTGTTTTCTCGGTCTAAGCCTGTTTTGGGATAAAACGGGTTTAAGTGTTGTCTAAACACTCCAAATTCATCCCGAACTCTTACAACTAGTCAAAATGCATTGGATTGTCACACATTCTGACCCTAGAAACAGTAACAAAGCAGTTTACTGCTTAGAATCAACGTTTTCTTGGTTTTAGTCTGTTTCAGGACAAAATGGGTAAAAGTGGCGTCTAAACACTCCAAATTCAACCCGAACTCTTATAATTAGTCAAATGCATTGGATTGTTACAGATTTTGACCCTAGAAAGAGTAACATAGCGGTTTACTGCTTCAAATCAATGTTTTCTCTCGGTTTTAGCCTGTTTTCTTGGTCTAAGCTTGTTTTGGGAGAAAACGGCTTTAAGTGTTGTCTAAACACTCCAAATTCATCCCGAACTCTTACAACTAGTCAAATGCATTGGATTGTCACACATTCTGACCCTAGAAACAGTAACAAAGCAGTTTACTGCTTAGAATCAACGTTTTCTCGGTTTTAGCCTGTTTCAAGACAAAATGGGTAAAAGTGGTGTCTAAACACTCCAAATTCAACCCGAACTCTTATAATTATTCAAATGCATTGGATTGCTACAAATTTTGACCCTAGAAAGAGTAACATAGCGGTTTACTGCTTCAAATCAATGTTTTCTCTCGGTTTTAGCCTGTTTTCTTGGTTTAAGCCTGTTTTGGGATAAAACGGGTTTATGTGTTGTCTAAACACTCCAAATTCATCCCGAACTCTTAGAACTAGTCAAATGCATTGGATTGTCACACATTCTGACTCTAGAAACAGTAACAAAGCTGTTTACTGCTTAGAATCAAGGTTTTCTTGGTTTTAGCCTGTTTTAGGACAAAATGGGTTTAAGTGTTGTCTAAACACTCCAAATTCAACCCGAACTCTTATAATTAGTCAAATGCATTGGATTGTTACAGATTTTGACCCTAGAAAGAGTAACATAGCGGTTTACTGCTTCAAATCAATGTTTTCTCTCGGTTTTAGCCTGTTTTCTTGGTTTATGCCTGTTTTGGGATAAAACGGGTTTAAGTGTTGTCTAAACACTCCAAATTCATCCCGAACTCTTACAACTAGTCAAATGCATTGGATTGTCACACATTCTGACCCTAGAAACAGTAACAAAGCTGTTTACTGCTTAGAATCAACGTTTTCTCGGTTTTAGGCTGTTTCAGGACAAAAAGAGTAAAAGTGGTGTCTAAACATTCCAAATTCAACCTGAACTCTTATAATTAGTCAAATGCATTGGATTGTTACAGATTTTGACCCTAGAAAGAGTAACATAGCGGTTTACTGATTCAAATCAATGTTTTCTCTCGGTTTTAGCCTGTTTTCTTGGTCTAAGCCTGTTTTGGGATAAAACGGGTTTAAGTGTTGTCTAAACACTCCAAATTAATCCCGAACTCTTACAACTAGTCAAATGCATTGGATTGCTACAGATTTTGACCCTAGAAAGAGTAACATTGCGGTTTACTACTTCAAATAAATGTTTTCTCTCGATTTTAGCCTGTTTTCTCGGTCTAAGCCTGTTTTGGGATAAAACGGGTTTAAGTGTTGTCTAAACACTCCAAATTCATCCCGAACTCTTACAACTAGTCAAAATGCATTGGATTGTCACACATTCTGACCCTAGAAACAGTAACAAAGCAGTTTACTGCTTAGAATCAACGTTTTCTTGGTTTTAGTCTGTTTCAGGACAAAATGGGTAAAAGTGGCGTCTAAACACTCCAAATTCAACCCGAACTCTTATAATTAGTCAAATGCATTGGATTGTTACATATTTTGACCCTAGAAAGAGTAACATAGCGGTTTACTGCTTCAAATCAATGTTTTCTCTCGGTTTTAGCCTGTTTTCTTGGTTTATGCCTGTTTTGGGATAAAACGGGTTTAAGTGTTGTCTAAACACTCCAAATTCATCCCGAACTCTTACAACTAGTCAAATGCATTGGATTGTCACACATTCTGACCCTAGAAACAGTAACAAAGCTGTTTACTGCTTAGAATCAACGTTTTCTCGGTTTTAGCCTGTTTCAGGACAAAATGGGTAAAAGTGGTGTCTCAACACCCCAAATTCAACCCGAACTCTTATAACTAGTCAGATGCATTGGATTGTTACATATTTTGACCCTAGAAAGAGTAATATAGCGGTTTACTGCTTTGAATCAATGTTTTCTCTCGGTTTTAGCCTGTTTTCTCGGTCTAAGCCTGTTTTGGGATAAAACGGGTTTAAGTGTTGTCTAAACACTCCAAATTCATCCCGAACTCTTAAAACTAGTCAAATGCATTGGATTGTCACACATTCTGACCCTAGAAGCAGAAAAAAGCTTTTTACTGCTTAGAATCAACGTTTTCTCGGTTTTAGCCTGTTTCAGGACAAAATGGGTAAAAGTGGTGTCTCAACACCCCAAATTCAACCCGAACTCTTATAATTAGTCAGATGCATTGGATTGTTACATATTTTGACCCTAGAAAGAGTAATATAGCGGTTTACTGCTTTGAATCAATGTTTTCTCTCGGTTTTAGCCTGTTTTCTCGGTCTAAGCCTGTTTTGGGATAAAACGGGTTTAAGTGTTGTCTAAACACTCCAAATTCATCCCGAACTCTTAAAACTAGTCAAATGCATTGGATTGTCACACATTCTGACCCTAGAAGCAGAAAAAAGCTTTTTACTGCTTAGAATCAACGTTTTCTCGGTTTTAGCCTGTTTCAGGACAAAATGGGTAAAAGTGGTGTCTCAACACCCCAAATTCAACCCGAACTCTTATAATTAGTCAGATGCATTGGATTGTTACATATTTTGACCCTAGAAAGAGTAACATAGCGGTTTACTGATTCAAATCAATGTTTTCTCTCGGTTTTAGCCTGTTTTCTTGGTCTAAGCCTGTTTTGGGATAAAACGGGTTTAAGTGTTGTCTAAACACTCCAAATTAATCCCGAACTCTTACAACTAGTCAAATGCATTGGATTGCTACAGATTTTGACCCTAGAAAGAGTAACATTGCGGTTTACTGCTTCAAATAAATGTTTTCTCTTGATTTTAGCCTGTTTTCTCGGTCTAAGCCTGTTTTGGGATAAAACGGGTTTAAGTGTTGTCTAAACACTCGAAACTCATCATGAACTCTTAGAACTAGTCAATGCATTGGATTTTCACACATTCTGACCCTAGAAACAGTAACAAAGCTGTTTACTGCTTAGAATCAAGGTTTTCTTGGTTTTAGCCTGTTTCAGGACAAAATGAGTAAAAGTGGTATCTAAACACTCCAAATTCAACCCGAACTCTTGTAATTAGTCAAATGCATTGGATTGTTACATATTCTGACCCTATAAAGAGTAACATAGTGGTTTACTGCTTCAAATCAATGTTTTCTCTCGGTTTTAGCCGTTTTTCTCAGTCTAAGCGTGTTTTGGAATAAAACGGGTTTAAGTGTTGTCTAAACACTCCAAATTCATCCCGAACTCTTACAACTAGTCAAAATGCATTGGATTGTCACACATTCTGACCCTAGAAACAGTAACAAAGCAGTTTACTGCTTAGAATCAACGTTTTCTTGGTTTTAGTCTGTTTCAGGACAAAATGGGTAAAAGTGGCGTCTAAACACTCCAAATTCAACCCGAACTCTTATAATTAGTCAAATGCATTGGATTGTTACATATTTTGACCCTAGAAAGAGTAACATAGCGGTTTACTGCTTCAAATCAATGTTTTCTCTCGGTTTTAGCCTGTTTTCTTGGTTTATGCCTGTTTTGGGATAAAACGGGTTTAAGTGTTGTCTAAACACTCCAAATTCATCCCGAACTCTTACAACTAGTCAAATGCATTGGATTGTCACACATTCTGACCCTAGAAACAGTAACAAAGCTGTTTACTGCTTAGAATCAACGTTTTCTCGGTTTTAGCCTGTTTCAGGACAAAATGGGTAAAAGTGGTGTCTCAACACCCCAAATTCAACCCGAACTCTTATAACTAGTCAGATGCATTGGATTGTTACATATTTTGACCCTAGAAAGAGTAATATAGCGGTTTACTGCTTTGAATCAATGTTTTCTCTCGGTTTTAGCCTGTTTTCTCGGTCTAAGCCTGTTTTGGGATAAAACGGGTTTAAGTGTTGTCTAAACACTCCAAATTCATCCCGAACTCTTACAACTAGTCAAATGCATTGGATTGTCACATATTCTGACCCTAGAAGCAGAAAAAAAAGCTTTTTACTGCTTAGAATCAACGTTTTCTCGGTTTTAGCCTGTTTCAGGACAAAATGGGTAAAAGTGGTGTCTCAACACCCCAAATTCAACCCGAACTCTTATAATTAGTCAGATGCATTGGATTGTTACATATTTTGACCCTAGAAAGAGTAATATAGCGGTTTACTGCTTTGAATCAATGTTTTCTCTCGGTTTTAGCCTGTTTTCTCGGTCTAAACCTGTTTTAGGATAAAACGGGTTTAAGTGTTGTCTAAACACTCCAAATTCATCCCAAACTCTTAGAACTAGTCAAATGCATTGGATTGTCACACATTCTGACTCTAGAAACAGTAACAAAGCTGTTTACTGCTTAGAATCCATGTTTTCTTGGTTTTAGCCTGTTTCAGGACAAAATGGGTAAAAGTGGTGTCTCAACACCCCAAATTCAACCCGAACTCTTATATTTAGTCAAATACATTGGATTGATACATATTATGACCCTAGAAAGAGTAACATAGCTGTTTACGGCTTTAAATCAATGTTTTCTCACGGTTTTACCCCGTTTTCTCGGTTTAAGCCTGTTTCAGGATAAAACGGGTTTAAGTGTTGTCTAAACACTCCAAATTCATCCCGAACTCTTACAACTAGTCAAATGCATTGGATTGTCACACATTCTGACCCTAGAAACAGTAACAAAGCAGTTTACTGCTTAGAATCAACGTTTTCTTGGTTTTAGCCTGTTTTAGGACAAAATGGGTAAAAGTGGTGTCTAAACACTCCAAATTCAACCCGAACTCTTATAATTATTCAAATGCATTGGATTGTTACATATTTTGACCCTAGAAAGAGTAACTTAGCGGTTTACTGCTTCAAATCAATGTTTTCTCTCGGTTTTAGCCTGTTTTCTTGGTTTAAGCCTGTTTTGGGATAAAACGGGTTTAAGTGTCGTCTAAACACTCCAAATTCATCCCGAACTCTTACAACTAGTCAAATGCATTGGATTGTCACACATTCTGACCCTAGAAACAGTAACAAAGCTGTTTACTGCTTAGAATCAACGTTTTCTTGGTTTTAACCTGTTTTAGGACAAAATGGGTAAAAGAGGTGTCTAAACACTCCGAATTCAACCCGAACTCTTATAATTAGTCAAATGCATTGGATTGTTACAGATTGTAACATAGCGGTTTACTGCTTCAAATCAATGTTTTCTCTCGGTTTTAGCCTGTTTTCTCGGTCTAAGCCGCTTTTGGGATAAAACGGGTTTAAGTGTTGTCTAAACACTCCAAATTCATCCCGAACTCTTACAACTAGTCAAATGCATTGGATTGTCACACATTCTGACCCTAGAAGCAGAAAAAAAGCTTTTTACTGCTTAGAATCAACGTTTTCTCGGTTTTAGCCTGTTTCAGGACAAAATGGGTAAAAGTGGTGTCTCAACACCCCAAATTCAACCCGAACTCTTATAATTAGTCAGATGCATTGGATTGTTACATATTTTGACCCTAGAAAGAGTAATATAGCGGTTTACTGCTTTGAATCAATGTTTTCTCTCGGTTTTAGCCTGTTTTCTCGGGCTAAACCTGTTTTAGGATAAAACGGGTTTAAGTGTTGTCTAAACACTCCAAATTCATCCCAAACTCTTAGAACTAGTCAAATGCATTGGATTGTCACACATTCTGACTCTAGAAACAGTAACAAAGCTGTTTACTGCTTAGAATCCATGTTTTCTTGGTTTTAGCCTGTTTCAGGACAAAATGGGTAAAAGTGGTGTCTCAACACCCCAAATTCAACCCGAACTCTTATATTTAGTCAAATACATTGGATTGATACATATTATGACCCTAGAAAGAGTAACATAGCTGTTTACGGCTTTAAATCAATGTTTTCTCACGGTTTTACCCCGTTTTCTCGGTTTAAGCCTGTTTCAGGATAAAACGGGTTTAAGTGTTGTCTAAACACTCCAAATTCATCCCGAACTCTTACAACTAGTCAAATGCATTGGATTGTCACACATTCTGACCCTAGAAACAGTAACAAAGCAGTTTACTGCTTAGAATCAACGTTTTCTCGGTTTTAGCCTGTTTCAGGACAAAATGGGTAAAAGTGGTGTCTAAACACTCCAAATTCAACCCGAACTCTTATAATTATTCAAATGCATTGGATTGTTACATATTTTGACCCTAGAAAGAGTAACTTAGCGGTTTACTGCTTCAAATCAATGTTTTCTCTCGGTTTTAGCCTGTTTTCTTGGTTTAAGCCTGTTTTGGGATAAAACGGGTTTAAGTGTCGTCTAAACACTCCAAATTCATCCCGAACTCTTACAACTAGTCAAATGCATTGGATTGTCACACATTCTGACCCTAGAAACAGAAACAATTCAGTTTACTGGTTAGAATCAATGTTTTCTCGGTTTTAGCCTGTTTCGGGACAAAATGGCTAAAAGTGGTGTCTAAACACTCCAAATTCAACCTGAACTCTTATAATTAGTCAAATACATTGGATTGATACATATTATGACCCTAGAAAGAGTAACATAGCTGTTTACGGCTTTAAATCAATGTTTTCTCACGGTTTTACCCCGTTTTCTCGGTTTAAGCCTGTTTCAGGATAAAACGGGTTTAAGTGTTGTCTAAACACTCCAAATTCATCCCGAACTCTTACAACTAGTCAAATGCATTGGATTGTCACACATTCTGACCCTAGAAACAGTAACAAAGCTGTTTACTGCTTAGAATTAACGTTTTCTTGGTTTTAGCCTGTTTCAGGACAAAATGGGTAAAAGTGGTGTCTAAACACTCCAAATTCAACCCGAACTCTTATAATTATTCAAATGCATTGGATTGTTACATATTTTGACCCTAGAAAGAGTAACTTAGCGGTTTACTGCTTCAAATCAATGTTTTCTCTCGGTTTTAGCCTGTTTTCTTGGTTTAAGCCTGTTTTGGGATAAAACGGGTTTAAGTGTCGTCTAAACACTCCAAATTCATCCCGAACTCTTACAACTAGTCAAATGCATTGGATTGTCACACATTCTGACCCTAGAAACAGTAACAAAGCTGTTTACTGCTTAGAATCAACGTTTTCTTGGTTTTAGCCTGTTTTAGGACAAAATGGGTAAAAGAGGTGTCTAAACACTCCGAATTCAACCCGAACTCTTATAATTAGTCAAATGCATTGGATTCTTACAGATTGTAACATAGCGGTTTACTGCTTCAAATCAATGTTTTCTCTCGGTTTTAGCCTGTTTTCTCGGTCTAAGCCGCTTTTGGGATAAAACGGGTTTAAGTGTTGTCTAAACACTCCAAATTTATCCCGAACTCTTACAACTAGTCAAATGCATTGGATTGTCACACATTCTGACCCTAGAAACAGAAACAATTCTGTTTACTGGTTAGAATCAATGTTTTCTCGGTTTTAGCCTGTTTCGGGACAAAATGGCTAAAAGTGGTGTCTAAACACTCCAAATTCAACCTGAACTCTTATAATTAGTCAAATACATTGGATTGATACATATTATGACCCTAGAAAGAGTAACATAGCGGTTTACTGCTTCAAATCAATGTTTTCTCTCGGTTTTAGCCTGTTTTCTCGGTCTAAGCCGCTTTTGGGATAAACCGGGTTTAAGTGTTGTCTAAACACTCCAAATTTATCCCGAACTCTTACAACTAGTCAAATGCATTGGATTGTCACACATTCTGACCCTAGAAACAGAAACAATTCTGTTTACTGGTTAGAATCAATGTTTTCTCGGTTTTAGCCTGTTTCGGGACAAAATGGCTAAAAGTGGTGTCTAAACACTCCAAATTCAACCTGAACTCTTATAATTAGTCAAATACATTGGATTGATACATATTATGACCCTAGAAAGAGTAACATAGCTGTTTACGGCTTTAAATCAATGTTTTCTCACGGTTTTACCCCGTTTTCTCGGTTTAAGCCTGTTTCAGGATAAAACGGGTTTAAGTGTTGTCTAAACACTCCAAATTCATCCCGAACTCTTACAACTAGTCAAATGCATTGGATTGTCACACATTCTGACCCTAGAAACAGTAACAAAGCTGTTTACTGCTTAGAATCAACGTTTTCTCGGTTTTAGCCTGTTTCAGGACAAAATGGGTAAAAGTGGTGTCTAAACACTCCAAATTCAACCCGAACTCTTATAATTATTCAAATGCATTGGATTGTTACATATTTTGACCCTACAAAGAGTAACTTAGCGGTTTACTGCTTCAAATCAATGTTTTCTCTCGGTTTTAGCCTGTTTTCTTGGTTTAAGCCTGTTTTGGGATAAAACGGGTTTAAGTGTCGTCTAAACACTCCAAATTCATCCCGAACTCTTACAACTAGTCAAATGCATTGGATTGTCACACATTCTGACCCTAGAAACAGTAACAAAGCTGTTTACTGCTTAGAATCAACGTTTTCTTGGTTTTAGCCTGTTTTAGGACAAAATGGGTAAAAGAGGTGTCTAAACACTCCGAATTCAACCCGAACTCTTATAATTAGTCAAATGCATTGGATTGTTACAGATTGTAACATAGCGGTTTACTGCTTCAAATCAATGTTTTCTCTCGGTTTTAGCCTGTTTTCTCGGTCTTATTGATCAAGAGAATAAGCCTAAGGCAGCCATGGCCGTCCGTACAATTATGGGGCCGTCCGTACAACCAAGCAATAAGGCCGAGTCATGTAAGTGTGTAAAGACAATGAGGAGGCCTGCTCTCCTTAGGCCCATGAGAAGGATCTAGAATGTCGCTTGTAGCCGTTAGAGAGGAGGAACAAGTGGAGTCACGGGTTATGTTGTGTTTAAGGAGACTAGGACGGGTCACTATCACCGTTGGGATTAGTTCTATCTCTCTCCTTGTCCCTATCACTTATACGATCGGTTGGTAGAGGGTGTAGCCCTAATTTTCCCTTGATATATATAGACTTTAGCCTACATTGTAATATGTATTCTTATGGAACAATAACCTAATCTTTTCTTCTTCCTCATTCTCTTTGTCTACCGATATCTCTCATCAATCTCTTGATTCTCTTCTTTATTCTACAAAGTCTTACATGGTATCAGAGCAAGTTCTTCGATTCTCTACAGTCTAATCTCATTCTCCTACTCATTTCTACACTCTAGTCTCCTTATCTTCGTTTCTTCTTACTCGCATCTCCTTTATTCTCCGGGTAAAAGCTTTACCCATCGGTCCATAGAAATCCGACCATGGAAAACGCCAAGCCCATTGTTTCACCGGTTGTCCTAAAGGGGACAAACTACTTGCTGTGGACAAGAACCACAAGAACCGCCCTTGGAGGTCGTGGCCTTTGGAGTCATGTCGAGTCCGACTATGTCCCAAAGAAAAACCCCAAAGGAGAGGACGCTTCCGAGGCGGAAGCGGAGGAAGAGAGCGAGAGGAAGGCCAAATGGTTCCAAGAAGACCAAGTTGTCCTATCTGTTCTCCAAAACTCTCTGGACACGCCTATCCTTGAGGCCTACTCATATTGCGAGACGGCCAAGGAACTGTGGGAAACACTTAAAGGCGTGTATGGTAATGTCTCTAACATGACTAGAGTCTTTGAGGTCAAGAAGGCCATAAATGATCTTAACCAAGATGATGTGGAGTTCACTAAGCATCTTGGTAAGTTCCGTGCACTATGGTCCGAGCTTGACATGTTGCGGCCAAGTACACTTGAGGCAAGTGTGCTAAACGAAAGAAAGGAGCAAGACAAAGTCTTCGGACTCCTACTTACCTTGAACCCGTCCTTCAACGACCTCTTGAAGCACATCCTAAGGGCAGAGAAGCTCCCCTCCTTTGAGGATATTTGCTCCCAAATTCAGAAAGAGCAAGGATCCCTTGATTTGTTTAGCGGTAAGGGGGAGCTTGCTTCGGCCAACAAAGGAATGTACAAGCAAGAGGAGAGGAAGTTGTTGGTGTGCGACCACTGCAAGAAGCGGGGTCATCTGAAAGACAAGTGCTGGGTTCTCCATCCTCATCTCAAGCCGGCCAAGTTCAAAGCCAACCTCTCAAAGGAAGCGGTTAGCGATAAAGGAGCCGGATCATCAAAGCAGGGAGATGAGGTGGCCATGACCGCAGCCTACGGAGATGTGGTGAGGAAGTCAGACCTTGAGGCTCTCATCCGCTCCATTGCTTCACTCAAGGAGTCTGGTATCTCTTTCTTTACTTCTAGGCCTAGCAAATCGCTTGTTATTGACTCGGGAGCCTCACATCATATGATTAGTAACCCTAGTTTAATTGACAACATAAAACCGGCCTTAGGAAATGTTGTTATTGCAAATGGAGAACAAATACCAGTAAAGGGAATAGGGGACTTGAAACTATTTGATAAAACCTCAAAAGCTTTCTTTATGCCTACCTTTACCTCCAATTTACTATCGGTTAAGAGGGCCACAAATGATTTGAATTGTTATGCAATCTTTGGTCCTAACAATGTTTATTTTCAGGATATTGAGACTGGAAAGGTTCTTGGAGAAGGGCAAGGGAGTGGAGATCTCTATGTCCTAGAGAAAACCGATCCAAATTTATCCTCTACTAAGTCTTGTTTTGTTGTTGATTCGAATATGGTGTGGCATGCTAGGCTAGGCCACCCACATTCACGTGCTTTAGGGTTGATGTTTCCTAATATTTCTTTTGATAACTCTACTTGTGAACCTTGTATTCTTGGAAAACATTGCAAGTCTATCTTTCCTAAGTCAACTACTATTTATGAGAATTGTTTTGATTTGGTTCACTCAGATGTTTGGACATCACCATGCCTATCTAGAGATAATAACAAGTATTTTGTGACTTTTATTGATGAAAAATCAAAATACACTTGGATTACCTTGTTGCCATCTAAAGATAGAGTATTTGATGCCTTTATCAATTTTCAAAATTATGTGACTAATCACTTCAATGCTAAACTTAAGGTACTTAGGTCTGATAATGGGGGGGAATACACAAGTTGCAAGTTCAAAGAACATCTCTCCAAGCATGGCATTCTCCATCAAACTAGTTGTCCCTACACGCCACAACAAAATGGTGTGGCCGAGAGGAAGAACCGGCACCTCATGGAAGTGGCGCGGGCAATCATGTTCCATTCGAGTGTTCCTAAACGATATTGGGGTGATGCCGTGATGACTGCATGCTACCTAATCAACCGAACACCAACTAGAGTTCTTCATGACTTATCTCCATTTGAAGTACTAAACAAATTTAAACCATCTCTTGATCACTTACGAGTTTTCGGCTGTGTTTGTTTTGTGTTAGTACCAGGAGAACAAAGGAGTAAGCTGGATGCCAAAAGTACAAAGTGTATGTTCATTGGCTACTCCACCACACAAAAGGGGTACAAATGTTATGATCCGGCCACAAGTCGACTATATGTCTCTCGAGACGTCCGGTTTCTAGAACATGTGGGCTACCATGACAAGAGGGATTGGAACAGCCTTAAAGATCTCTCTCACTCACCTAATGACCGAGCTTCGAGTCTACGGTTCCTTCTTGATCACCTTGGCAACCCATCTCCACCAACGGGTGCCGTGCGGCCAACACTAAGTCAAAATTCTACCGATGGTGGGTCTGACCAAGGAGATGCAAATGACAATGGTTCAGCCCAAGATGGTGAATCTCTCGGGTCTGGCCTACCCATAACCGGTGTTCCCGTCCCTGGCCCTACAACGGACACGCATGCTCCGGCGGCGGCCTCTACCGAGGAAAACACGGAGACGGCTCCTACGGACGGTACGTCCACCGTGTTGCCTAGCGTGGATCCACTTCCGGCACCAGTCCTGCGTCGGAGCACCAGACCTCGATCAGATCCCTCCACTTGGAAGAACAAGCGTGTCTATTACAACAGCCAAGCTGTCGCTCATCCCATTCAGTCCGTTTGTTCCCTTGAGCTGTTACCTGCTGATCACCAAGCTTTCTTCGGCCAAGTGGACGCCAATTGGATCCCGCAGACATATGATGAAGCTAAGGAACATCAAGTTTGGTTAGATGCGGTCAAGAATGAAACTGGCGCCATGATCCGGAATCATACGTGGGACGAATCGGATCTTCCTCAAGGCAAGCGGGCAGTTAGCTCCAAATGGGTGTTTACCATAAAGTATTTGAGCAATGGTGACATTGAACGGCATAAAGCCAGGTTAGTGGCCCGTGGCTTCACCCAAACCTATGGCGCGGACTACACGGACACCTTTGCACCCGTGGCCAAGCTCCATACGGTTCGGGTTGTGCTGTCTCTTGCTGTCAACCTCTCATGGGACTTATGGCAGATGGATGTGAAGAACGCCTTCCTTCAAGGTGAACTTGATGAAGAAGTGTACATGACGCCTCCTCCCGGCCTTGAAGACATGGTTACACCCGGAAAAGTCTTGAGGCTACGTAAGGCCATCTATGGCCTTAAGCAGTCCCCACGAGCGTGGTACCACAAACTAAGCTCCACTCTCAAGACTGATGGTTTTACGCGATCGGAGGCTGATCATACTCTCTTCACGCGTCGCACCTCTATTGGTTGGGTGGTGGTGCTCATATACGTCGACGACATCATCGTGACTGGTGATGATAAGGCGGCCATTCAGGACACCAAGGACTCTCTCAAGTCGGTATTTGACATCAAGGACCTTGGGGAACTCAAATACTTTCTTGGTATTGAGATTTGTCGCTCACCGGAAGGACTCTTCCTCTCACAACGCAAGTTTACTCTTGACTTGTTAGAGGAGACTGGCAAGCTTGGTGTGTCTCCGGTTGCTACGCCCCTTGATGAAGATTACCAGCTCAAGCGAAAGGGGGAGAGCTTACGGGCAAAAGAAGGCCGACCTAAGGAACCGATGGACGAGCCATTCTTAGACGTCACACGCTACCGCCGGCTTGTAGGTAAGCTGATATACCTTACTATCACACGACCTGACATATCCTATGCTGTGAATCAGGTTAGCCAACATATGAAGGCACCAAGCAAGTACCAATGGAGTCAAGTCGAAAGGATCCTAAGCTATCTCAAGGGCAGTCCGGGTCAAGGTATTTGGATGGGCAAGAATGACAACACCAAAATCGTTGGCTATTGTGATGCGGATTACAATGGCGACACGCTGGATAGGAGATCCACCACTGGGTACTGCACGTTTGTTGGAGGCAACTTGGTTACATGGAGGTCTAAGAAACAAAAGGTGGTTTCATGCTCTAGCGCCGAGGCCGAGTATAGAGCTATGAGGAAGCTCACTAACGAGATGACATGGCTGAAGGGCCTACTCAAGGACTTAGGCATCGAGACAAAGCAGCCCATGACCATGCACTGCGACAATGAAGCGGCTATCCACATTGCCACAAACTCAGTCTTTCATGAGAGGACCAAGCACATAGAAAGCGATTGCCACAAGGTGAGAGAGAAGATTGAAGAAGGAGTGGTGTTACCATGCCACACAAGGAGTCAAGATCAGCTAGCTGACATCTTCACCAAGTCTGCAAGCTCCAAGGTTTGTGATCACATCTACAGCAAACTTGGACTTGTAGACATTACACGGCCATGATCAAGCTTCCCTAATCCGTGGACAGCACACTCTTTTTCCCTTGACTTGGTTTTGTCCCATGAGGTTTTCTAAGTCAAGGTTTTTAATGAGGTGCTGCTTCACGGGTTCCAAGCTTAGCCATTTCACTCGGCTAAGCTTGAGGGGGAGTATTGATCAAGAGAATAAGCCTAAGGCAGCCATGGCCGTCCGTACAATTATGGGGCCGTCCGTACAACCAAGCAATAAGGCCGAGTCATGTAAGTGTGTAAAGACAATGAGGAGGCCTGCTCTCCTTAGGCCCATGAGAAGGATCTAGAATGTCGCTTGTAGCCGTTAGAGAGGAGGAACAAGTGGAGTCACGGGTTATGTTGTGTTTAAGGAGACTAGGACGGGTCACTATCACCGTTGGGATTAGTTCTATCTCTCTCCTTGTCCCTATCACTTATACGATCGGTTGGTAGAGGGTGTAGCCCTAATTTTCCCTTGATATATATAGACTTTAGCCTACATTGTAATATGTATTCTTATGGAACAATAACCTAATCTTTTCTTCTTCCTCATTCTCTTTGTCTACCGATATCTCTCATCAATCTCTTGATTCTCTTCTTTATTCTACAAAGTCTTACAGGTCTAAGCCGCTTTTGGGATAAAACGGGTTTAAGTGTTGTCTAAACACTCCAAATTTATCCCGAACTCTTACAACTAGTCAAATGCATTGGATTGTCACACATTCTGACCCTAGAAACAGAAACAATTCTGTTTACTGGTTAGAATCAATGTTTTCTCGGTTTTAGCCTGTTTCGGGACAAAATGGCTAAAAGTGGTGTCTAAACACTCCAAATTCAACCTGAACTCTTATAATTAGTCAAATACATTGGATTGATACATATTATGACCCTAGAAAGAGTAACATAGCGGTTTACTGCTTCAAATCAATGTTTTCTCTCGGTTTTAGCCTGTTTTCTCGGTCTAAGCCGCTTTTGGGATAAAACGGGTTTAAGTGTTGTCTAAACACTCCAAATTTATCCCGAACTCTTACAACTAGTCAAATGCATTGGATTGTCACACATTCTGACCCTAGAAACAGAAACAATTCTGTTTACTGGTTAGAATCAATGTTTTCTCGGTTTTAGCCTGTTTCGGGACAAAATGGCTAAAAGTGGTGTCTAAACACTCCAAATTCAACCTGAACTCTTATAATTAGTCAAATACATTGGATTGATACATATTATGACCCTAGAAAGAGTAACATAGCTGTTTACGGCTTTAAATCAATGTTTTCTCACGGTTTTACCCCGTTTTCTCGGTTTAAGCCTGTTTCAGGATAAAACGGGTTTAAGTGTTGTCTAAACACTCCAAATTCATCCCGAACTCTTACAACTAGTCAAATGCATTGGATTGTCACACATTCTGACCCTAGAAACAGTAACAAAGCTGTTTACTGCTTAGAATCAACGTTTTCTCGGTTTTAGCCTGTTTCAGGACAAAAAGGGTAAATGTGGTGTCTAAACATTCCAAATTCAACCTGAACTCTTATAATTAGTCAAATGCATTGGATTGTTACAGATTTTGACCCTAGAAAGAGTAACATAGCGGTTTACTGCTTCAAATCAATGTTTTCTCTCGGTTTTAGCCTGTTTTCTTGGTCTAAGCCTGTTTTGGGATAAAACGGGTTTAAGTGTTGTCTAAACACTCCAAATTCATCCCGAACTCTTACAACTAGTTAAATGCATTGGATTGGCACACATTCTGACCCTAGAAACAGTAACAAAGCAGTTTACTGCTTAGAATCAACGTTTTCTCGGTTTTAGCCTGTTTCAGGACAAAATGGGTAAAAGTGGTGTCTAAACACTCCAAATTCAACCCGAACTCTTATAATTATTCAAATGCATTGGATTGTTACAGATTGTAACATAGCGGTTTACTGCTTCAAATCAATGTTTTCTCTCGGTTTTAGCCTGTTTTCTCGGTCTAAGCCGCTTTTGGGATAAAACGGGTTTAAGTGTTGTCTAAACACTCCAAATTTATCCCGAACTCTTACAACTAGTCCAATGCATTGGATTGTCACACATTCTGACCCTAGAAACAGAAACAATTCTGTTTACTGGTTAGAATCAATGTTTTCTCGGTTTTAGCCTGTTTCGGGACAAAATGGCTAAAAGTGGTGTCTAAACACTCCAAATTCAACCTGAACTCTTATAATTAGTCAAATACATTGGATTGATACATATTATGACCCTAGAAAGAGTAACATAGCTGTTTACGGCTTTAAATCAATGTTTTCTCACGGTTTTACCCCGTTTTCTCGGTTTAAGCCTGTTTCAGGATAAAACGGGTTTAAGTGTTGTCTAAACACTCCAAATTCATCCCGAACTCTTACAACTAGTCAAATGCATTGGATTGTCACACATTCTGACCCTAGAAACAGTAACAAAGCAGTTTACTGCTTAGAATCAACGTTTTCTCGGTTTTAGCCTGTTTCAGGACAAAAAGGGTAAATGTGGTGTCTAAACATTCCAAATTCAACCTGAACTCTTATAATTAGTCAAATGCATTGGATTGTTACAGATTTTGACCCTAGAAAGAGTAACATAGCGGTTTACTGCTTCAAATCAATGTTTTCTCTCGGTTTTAGCCTGTTTTCTCGGTCTAAGCCTGTTTTGGGATAAAACGGGTTTAAGTGTTGTCTAAACACTCCAAATTCATCCCGAACTCTTACAACTAGTTAAATGCATTGGATTGGCACACATTCTGACCCTAGAAACAGTAACAAAGCAGTTTACTGCTTAGAATCAACGTTTTCTCGGTTTTAGCCTGTTTCAGGACAAAATGGGTAAAAGTGGTGTCTAAACACTCCAAATTCAACCCGAACTCTTATAATTATTCAAATGCATTGGATTGTTACAGATTGTAACATAGCGGTTTACTGCTTCAAATCAATGTTTTCTCTCGGTTTTAGCCTGTTTTCTCGGTCTAAGCCGCTTTTGGGATAAAACGGGTTTAAGTGTTGTCTAAACACTCCAAATTTATCCCGAACTCTTACAACTAGTCAAATGCATTGGATTGTCACACATTCTGACCCTAGAAACAGAAACAATTCTGTTTACTGGTTAGAATCAATGTTTTCTCGGTTTTAGCCTGTTTCGGGACAAAATGGCTAAAAGTGGTGTCTAAACACTCCAAATTCAACCTGAACTCTTATAATTAGTCAAATACATTGGATTGATACATATTATGACCCTAGAAAGAGTAACATAGCTGTTTACGGCTTTAAATCAATGTTTTCTCACGGTTTTACCCCGTTTTCTCGGTTTAAGCCTGTTTCAGGATAAAACGGGTTTAAGTGTTGTCTAAACACTCCAAATTCATCCCGAACTCTTACAACTAGTCAAATGCATTGGATTGTCACACATTCTGACCCTAGAAACAGTAACAAAGCAGTTTACTGCTTAGAATCAACGTTTTCTCGGTTTTAGCCTGTTTCAGGACAAAAAGGGTAAATGTGGTGTCTAAACATTCCAAATTCAACCTGAACTCTTATAATTAGTCAAATGCATTGGATTGTTACAGATTTTGACCCTAGAAAGAGTAACATAGCGGTTTACTGCTTCAAATCAATGTTTTCTCTCGGTTTTAGCCTGTTTTCTCGGTCTAAGCCTGTTTTGGGATAAAACGGGTTTAAGTGTTGTCTAAACACTCCAAATTCATCCCGAACTCTTACAACTAGTTAAATGCATTGGATTGGCACACATTCTGACCCTAGAAACAGTAACAAAGCAGTTTACTGCTTAGAATCAACGTTTTCTCGGTTGTAGCCTGTTTCAGGACAAAATGGGTAAAAGTGGTGTCTAAACACTCCAAATTCAACCCGAACTCTTATAATTATTCAAATGCATTGGATTGTTACAGATTGTAACATAGCGGTTTACTGCTTCAAATCAATGTTTTCTCTCGGTTTTAGCCTGTTTTCTCGGTCTAAGCCGCTTTTGGGATAAAACGGGTTTAAGTGTTGTCTAAACACTCCAAATTTATCCCGAACTCTTACAACTAGTCAAATGCATTGGATTGTCACACATTCTGACCCTAGAAACAGAAACAATTCTGTTTACTGGTTAGAATCAATGTTTTCTCGGTTTTAGCCTGTTTCGGGACAAAATGGCTAAAAGTGGTGTCTAAACACTCCAAATTCAACCTGAACTCTTATAATTAGTCAAATACATTGGATTGATACATATTATGACCCTAGAAAGAGTAACATAGCTGTTTACGGCTTTAAATCAATGTTTTCTCACGGTTTTACCCCGTTTTCTCGGTTTAAGCCTGTTTCAGGATAAAACGGGTTTAAGTGTTGTCTAAACACTCCAAATTCATCCCGAACTCTTACAACTAGTCAAATGCATTGGATTGTCACACATTCTGACCCTAGAAACAGTAACAAAGCAGTTTACTGCTTAGAATCAACGTTTTCTCGGTTTTAGCCTGTTTCAGGACAAAATGGGTAAAAGTGGTGTCTAAACACTCCAAATTCAACCCGAACTCTTATAATTATTCAAATGCATTGGATTGTTACATATTTTGACCCTAGAAAGAGTAACTTAGCGGTTTACTGCTTCAAATCAATGTTTTCTCTCGGTTTTAGCCTGTTTTCTTGGTTTAAGCCTGTTTTGGGATAAAACGGGTTTAAGTGTCGTCTAAACACTCCAAATTCATCCCGAACTCTTACAACTAGTCAAATGCATTGGATTGTCACACATTCTGACCCTAGAAACAGTAACAAAGCTGTTTACTGCTTAGAATCAACGTTTTCTTGGTTTTAGCCTGTTTTAGGACAAAATGGGTAAAAGAGGTGTCTAAACACTCCGATTTCAACCCGAACTCTTATAATTAGTCAAATGCATTGGATTGTTACAGATTGTAACATAGCGGTTTACTGCTTCAAATCAATGTTTTCTCTCGGTTTTAGCCTGTTTTCTCGGTCTAAGCCGCTTTTGGGATAAAACGGGTTTAAGTGTTGTCTAAACACTCCAAATTTATCCCGAACTCTTACAACTAGTCAAATGCATTGGATTGTCACACATTCTGACCCTAGAAACAGAAACAAGTCTGTTTACTGGTTAGAATCAATGTTTTCTCGGTTTTAGCCTGTTTCGGGACAAAATGGCTAAAAGTGGTGTCTAAACACTCCAAATTCAACCTGAACTCTTATAATTAGTCAAATACATTGGATTGATACATATTATGACCCTAGAAAGAGTAACATAGCTGTTTACGGCTTTAAATCAATGTTTTCTCACGGTTTTACCCCGTTTTCTCGGTTTAAGCCTGTTTCAGGATAAAACGGGTTTAAGTGTTGTCTAAACACTCCAAATTCATCCCGAACTCTTACAACTAGTCAAATGCATTGGATTGTCACACATTCTGACCCTAGAAACAGTAACAAAGCAGTTTACTGCTTAGAATCAACGTTTTCTCGGTTTTAGCCTGTTTCAGGACAAAATGGGTAAAAGTGGTGTCTAAACACTCCAAATTCAACCCGAACTCTTATAATTATTCAAATGCATTGGATTGTTACATATTTTGACCCTAGAAAGAGTAACTTAGCGGTTTACTGCTTCAAATCAATGTTTTCTCTCGGTTTTAGCCTGTTTTCTTGGTTTAAGCCTGTTTTGGGATAAAACGGGTTTAAGTGTCGTCTAAACACTCCAAATTCATCCCGAACTCTTACAACTAGTCAAATGCATTGGATTGTCACACATTCTGACCCTAGAAACAGTAACAAAGCTGTTTACTGCTTAGAATCAACGTTTTCTTGGTTTTAGCCTGTTTTAGGACAAAATGGGTAAAAGAGGTGTCTAAACACTCCGAATTCAACCCGAACTCTTATAATTAGTCAAATGCATTGGATTGTTACAGATTGTAACATAGCGGTTTACTGCTTCAAATCAATGTTTTCTCTCGGTTTTAGCCTGTTTTCTCGGTCTAAGCCGCTTTTGGGATAAAACGGGTTTAAGTGTTGTCTAAACACTCCAAATTTATCCCGAACTCTTACAACTAGTCAAATGCATTGGATTGTCACACATTCTGACCCTAGAAACAGAAACAATTCTGTTTACTGGTTAGAATCAATGTTTTCTCGGTTTTAGCCTGTTTCGGGACAAAATGGCTAAAAGTGGTGTCTAAACACTCCAAATTCAACCTGAACTCTTATAATTAGTCAAATACATTGGATTGATACATATTATGACCCTAGAAAGAGTAACATAGCTGTTTACGGCTTTAAATCAATGTTTTCTCACGGTTTTACCCCGTTTTCTCGGTTTAAGCATGTTTTGGGATAAAACGGGTTTAAGTGTCGTCTAAACACTCCAAATTCATCCCGAACTCTTACAACTAGTCAAATGCATTGGATTGTCACACATTCTGACCCTAGAAACAGAAACAAAGCAGTTTACTGCTTAGAATCAATGTGTTCTCGGTTTTAGCCTGTTTCAGGACAAAATGGGTAAAAGTGGTATCTAAACACTCCAAATTCAACCCGAACTCTTATAATTAGTCAAATTCATTGGATTGTTACATATTTTGACCCTAGAAAGAGTAACATAGCGGTTTATTGCTTCAAATCAATGTTTTCTCTCGGTTTTAGCCTGTTTTCTTGGTCTAAGCCTGTTTTGGGATAAAACGGGTTTAAGTGTTGTCTAAACACTCCAAATTCATCCCGAACTCTTACAACTAGTCAAATGCATTGGATTGTCACACATTCTGACCCTAGAAACAGTAACAAAGCTGTTTACTGCTTAGAATCAACGTTTTCTCGGTTTTAGCCTGTTTCAGGACAAAAAGGGTAAAAGTGGTGTCTAAACATTCCAAATTCAACCTGAACTCTTATAATTAGTCAAATGCATTGGATTGTTACAGATTTTGACCCTAGAAAGAGTAACATAGCGGTTTACTGCTTCAAATCAATGTTTTCTCTCGGTTTTAGCCTGTTTTCTCGGTCTAAGCCTCTTTTGGGATAAAACGGGTTTAAGTGTTGTCTAAACACTCCAAATTTATCCCGAACTCTTACAACTAGTCAAATGCATTGGATTGGCACACATTCTGACCCTAGAAACAGTAACAAAGCTGTTTACTGCTTAGAATCAATGTTTTCTCGGTTTTAGCCTGTTTCGGGACAAAATGGCTAAAAGTGGTGTCTAAACACTCCAAATTCAACCCGAACTCTTATAATTATTCAAATGCATTGGATTGATACATATTATGACCCTAGAAAGAGTAACATAGCTGTTTACGGCTTTAAATCAATGTTTTCTCACGGTTTTACCCCGTTTTCTCGGTTTAAGCCTGTTTTGGGATAAAACGGGTTTAAGTGTCGTCTAAACACTCCAAATTCATCTCGAACTCTTACAACTAGTCAAATGCATTGGATTGTCACACATTCTGACCCTAGAAACAGAAACAAAGCAGTTTACTGCTTAGAATCAACGTTTTCTCGGTTTTAGCCTGTTTCATGACAAAATGGGTAAAAGTGGTATCTAAACACTCCAAATTCAACCTGAACTCTTATAATTACTCAAATGGATTGGATTGTTACAGATTTTGACCCTAGAAAGAGTAACATAGCGGTTTACTGCTTCAAATCAATGTTTTCTCTCGGTTTTAGCCTGTTTTCTCGGTCTAAGCCTGTTTTGGGATAAAACGGGTTTAAGTGTTGTCTAAACACTCCAAATTCATCCCGAACTCTTACAACTAGTCAAATGCATTGGATTTTCACACATTCTGACCCTAGAAACAGTAACAAAGCAGTTTACTGCTTAGAATCAACGTTTTCTCGGTTTTAGCCTGTTTCAGGACAAAATGGGTAAAGGTGGTGTCTAAACACTCCAAATTCAACCCGAACTCTTATAATTATTCAAATGCATTGGATTGTTACATATTTTGACCCTAGAAAGAGTAACATAGCGGTTTACTGCTTCAAATCAATGTTTTCTCTCGGTTTTAGCCTGTTTTCTTGGTTTAAGCCTGTTTTGGGATAAAACGGGTTTAAGTGTTGTCTAAACACTCCAAATTCATCCCGAACTTTTAGAACTAGTCAAATGAATTGGATTGTCACACATTCTGACTCTAGAAACAGTAACAAAGCTGTTTACTGCTTAGAATCAACGTTTTCTTGGTTTTAGCCTGTTTCAGGACAAAATGGGTAAAAGTGGTATCTAAACACTCCAAATTCAACCCGAACTCTTATAATTAGTCAAATGCATTGGATTGTTAGATATTTGGACCCTATAAAGAGTAACATAGCTGTTTACTGCTTCAAATCAATGTTTTCTCTCGGTTTTAGCCTGTTTTCTCGGTCTAAGCCGCTTTTGGGATAAAACGGGTTTAAGTGTTGTCTAAACACTCCAAATTTATCCCGAACTCTTACAACTAGTCAAATGCATTGGATTGTCACACATTCTGACCCTAGAAACAGAAACAATTCTGTTTACTGGTTAGAATCAATGTTTTCTCGGTTTTAGCCTGTTTCGGGACAAAATGGCTAAAAGTGGTGTCTAAACACTCCAAATTCAACCTGAACTCTTATAATTAGTCAAATACATTGGATTGATACATATTATGACCCTAGAAAGAGTAACATAGCTGTTTACGGCTTTAAATCAATGTTTTCTCATGGTTTTACCCCGTTTTCTCGGTTTAGGCCTGTTTTGGGATAAATCGGGTTTAAGTGTTGTCTAAACACTCCAAATTCATCCTGAACTCTTACAACTAGTCAAATGCACTGGATTGTCACACATTCTGACCCTAGAAACAGAAACAAAGCAGTTTACTGCTTAGAATCAACGTTTTCTCGGTTTTAGCCTGTTTTAGGACAAAATGGGTAAAAGTGGTATCTAAACACTCCAAATTCAACCCGAACTCTTATAATTAGTCAAATTCATTGGATTGTTACATATTTTGACCCTAGAAAGAGTAACATAGCGGTTTATTGCTTCAAATCAATGTTTTCTCTCGGTTTTAGCCTGTTTTCTTGGTCTAAGCCTGTTTTGGGATAAAACGGGTTTAAGTGTTGTCTAAACACTCCAAATTCATCCCGAACTCTTACAACTAGTCAAATGCATTGGATTGTCACACATTCTGACCCTAGAAACAGTAACAAAGCTGTTTACTGCTTAGAATCAATGTTTTCTCGGTTTTAGCCTGTTTCGGGACAAAATGGCTAAAAGTGGTGTCTAAACACTCCAAATTCAACCCGAACTCTTATAATTATTCAAATGCATTGGATTGTTACATATTTTGACCCTAGAAAGAGTAACATAGCGGTTTACTGCTTCAAATCAATATTTTCTCTCGGTTTTAGCCTGTTTTCTTGGTTTAAGCCTGTTTTGGGATAAAACGGGTTTAAGTGTTGTCTAAACACTCCAAATTCATCCCGAACTCTTAGAACTAATCAAATGCATTGGATTATCACACATTCTGACCCTAGAAACAGTAACAAAGCTGTTTACTGCTTAGAATCCACGTTTTATTGGTTTTAGCCTGTTTCAGGACAAAACGGGTTTAAGTGTTGTCTAAACACTCCAAATTCAGCCCGAACTCTTATAATTAGTCAAATGCATTGGATTGTTACAGATTTGGACCCTAGAAAGAGTAACATAGCGGTTTACTGCTACAAATCAATGTTTTCTCTCGGTTTTAGCCTGTTTTCTTGGTTTAAGCCTGTTTTGGGATAAAACGGGTTTAAGTGTTGTCTAAACACTCCAAATTCATCCCAAACTCTTAGAACTAGTCAAATGCATTGGATTGTCACACATTCTGACTCTAGAAACAGTAACAAAGCTGTTTACTGCTTAGAATCCACGTTTTCTTGGTTTTAGCCTGTTTCAGGATAAAACGGGTTTAAGTGGTGTCTAAACACTCCAAATTCAACCCGAACTCTTATAATTAGTCAAATGCATTGGATTGTTACATATTTGGACCCTATAAAGAGTAACATAGCGGTTGACTGCTTCAAATCAATGTTTTCTCTCGGTTTTAGCCTGTTTTCTCGGTCTAAGCCTGTTTTGGGATAAAACGGGTTTAAGTGTTCTCTAAACACTCCAAATTCATCCCGAACTCTTACAACTAGTCAAATGCATTGGATTGTCACACATTCTGACCCTAGAAACAGTAACAAAGTTGTTTACTGCTTAGAATCAAGGTTTTCTTGGTTTTAGCCTGTTTTAGGACAAAATGGGTAAAAGTGGTGTCTAAACACTCCAAATTCAACCCGAACTCTTATAATTAGTCAAATGCACTGGATTGTTACAGATTTTGACCCTAGAAAGAGTAACATAGCGGTTTACTGCTTCAAATCAATGTTTTCTCTCGGTTTTAGCCTGTTTTCTCGTTCTAAGCCTCTTTTGGGATAAAACGGGTTTAAGTGTTGTCTAAACACTCCAAATTTATCCCGAACTCTTACAACTAGTCAAATGCATTGGATTGTCACACATTCTGACCCTAGAAACAGTAACAAAGCTGTTTACTGCTTAGAATCAATGTTTTCTCGGTTTTAGCCTGTTTCGGGACAAAATGGCTAAAAGTGGTGTCTAAACACTCCAAATTCAACCCGAACTCTTATAATTATTCAAATGCATTGGATTGTTACATATTTTGACCCTAGAAAGAGTAACATAGCGGTTTACTGCTTCAAATCAATGTTTTCTCTCGGTTTTAGCCTGTTTTCTTGGTTTAAGCCTGTTTTGGGATAAAACGGGTTTAAGTGTTGTCTAAACACTCCAAATTCATCCCGAACTCTTAGAACTAATCAAATGCATTGGATTATCACACATTCTGACCCTAGAAACAGTAACAAAGCTGTTTACTGCTTAGAATCCACGTTTTATTGGTTTTAGCCTGTTTCAGGACAAAACGGGTTTAAGTGTTGTCTAAACACTCCAAATTCAGCCCGAACTCTTATAATTAGTCAAATGCATTGGATTGTTACAGATTTGGACCCTAGAAAGAGTAACATAGCGGTTTACTGCTACAAATCAATGTTTTCTCTCGGTTTTAGCCTGTTTTCTTGGTTTAAGCCTGTTTTGGGATAAAACGGGTTTAAGTGTTGTCTAAACACTCCAAATTCATCCCAAACTCTTAGAACTAGTCAAATGCATTGGATTGTCACACATTCTGACTCTAGAAACAGTAACAAAGCTGTTTACTGCTTAGAATCCACGTTTTCTTGGTTTTAGCCTGTTTCAGGATAAAACGGGTTTAAGTGGTGTCTAAACACTCCAAATTCAACCCGAACTCTTATAATTAGTCAAATGCATTGGATTGTTACAGATTTTGACCCTAGAAAGAGTAACATAGCGGTTTACTGCTTCAAATCAATGTTTTCTCTCGGTTTTAGCCTGTTTTCTCGGTCTAAGCCTCTTTTGGGATAAAACGGGTTTAAGTGTTGTCTAAACACTCCAAATTTATCCCGAACTCTTACAACTAGTCAAATGCATTGGATTGTCACACATTCTGACCCTAGAAACAGTAACAAAGCTGTTTACTGCTTAGAATCAATGTTTTCTCGGTTTTAGCCTGTTTCGGGACAAAATGGCTAAAAGTGGTGTCTAAACACTCCAAATTCAACCCAAACTCTTATAATTATTCAAATGCATTGGATTGTTACATATTTTGACCCTAGAAAGAGTAACATAGTGGTTTACTGCTTCAAATCAATGTTTTCTCTCGGATTTAGCCTGTTTTCTTGGTTTAAGCCTGTTTTGGGATAAAACGGGTTTAAGTGTTGTCTAAACACTCCAAATTCATCCCGAACTCTTAGAACTAATCAAATGCATTGGATTATCACACATTCTGACCCTAGAAACAGTAACAAAGCTGTTTACTGCTTAGAATCCACGTTTTATTGGTTTTAGCCTGTTTCAGGACAAAACGGGTTTAAGTGTTGTCTAAACACTCCAAATTCAGCCCGAATTCTTATAATTAGTCAAATGCATTGGATTGTTACAGATTTGGACCCTAGAAAGAGTAACATAGCGGTTTACTGCTACAAATCAATGTTTTCTCTCGGTTTTAGCCTGTTTTCTTGGTTTAAGCCTGTTTTGGGATAAAATCGGTTTAAGTGTTCTCTAAACACTCCAAATTCATCCCGAACTCTTACAACTAGTCAAATGCATTGGATTGTCACACATTCTGACCCTAGAAACAGTAACAAAGCAGTTTACTGCTTAGAATCAACGTTTTCTTGGTTTTAGCCTGTTTCATGACAAAATGGGTAAAAGTGGTATCTAAACACTCCAAATTCAACCCGAACTCTTATAATTAGTCAAATGCATTGGATTGTTACATATTTTGACCCTATAAAGAGTAACATAACGGTTTACTGCTTCAAATCAATGTTTTCTCTCGGTTTTAGCCTGTTTTCTCGTTCTAAGCCTCTTTTGGGATAAAACGGGTTTAAGTGTTGTCTAAACACTCCAAATTTATCCCGAACTCTTACAACTAGTCAAATGCATTGGATTGTCACACATTCTGACCCTAGAAACAGTAACAAAGCTGTTTACTGCTTAGAATCAATGTTTTCTCGGTTTTAGCCTGTTTCGGGACAAAATGGCTAAAAGTGGTGTCTAAACACTCCAAATTCAACCCAAACTCTTATAATTATTCAAATGCATTGGATTGTTACATATTTTGACCCTAGAAAGAGTAACATAGTGGTTTACTGCTTCAAATCAATGTTTTCTCTCGGATTTAGCCTGTTTTCTTGGTTTAAGCCTGTTTTGGGATAAAACGGGTTTAAGTGTTGTCTAAACACTCCAAATTCATCCCGAACTTTTAGAACTAGTCAAATGAATTGGATTGTCACACATTCTGACTCTAGAAACAGTAACAAAGCTGTTTACTGCTTAGAATCAACGTTTTCTTGGTTTTAGCCTGTTTCAGGACAAAATGGGTAAAAGTGGTATCTAAACACTCCAAATTCAACCCGAACTCTTATAATTAGTCAAATGCATTGGATTGTTAGATATTTGGACCCTATAAAGAGTAACATAGCTGTTTACTGCTTCAAATCAATGTTTTCTCTCGGTTTTAGCCTGTTTTCTCGGTCTAAGCCGCTTTTGGGATAAAACGGGTTTAAGTGTTGTCTAAACACTCCAAATTTATCCCGAACTCTTACAACTAGTCAAATGCATTGGATTGTCACACATTCTGACCCTAGAAACAGAAACAATTCTGTTTACTGGTTAGAATCAATGTTTTCTCGGTTTTAGCCTGTTTCGGGACAAAATGGCTAAAAGTGGTGTCTAAACACTCCAAATTCAACCTGAACTCTTATAATTAGTCAAATACATTGGATTGATACATATTATGACCCTAGAAAGAGTAACATAGCTGTTTACGGCTTTAAATCAATGTTTTCTCATGGTTTTACCCCGTTTTCTCGGTTTAGGCCTGTTTTGGGATAAATCGGGTTTAAGTGTTGTCTAAACACTCCAAATTCATCCTGAACTCTTACAACTAGTCAAATGCACTGGATTGTCACACATTCTGACCCTAGAAACAGAAACAAAGCAGTTTACTGCTTAGAATCAACGTTTTCTCGGTTTTAGCCTGTTTTAGGACAAAATGGGTAAAAGTGGTATCTAAACACTCCAAATTCAACCCGAACTCTTATAATTAGTCAAATTCATTGGATTGTTACATATTTTGACCCTAGAAAGAGTAACATAGCGGTTTATTGCTTCAAATCAATGTTTTCTCTCGGTTTTAGCCTGTTTTCTTGGTCTAAGCCTGTTTTGGGATAAAACGGGTTTAAGTGTTGTCTAAACACTCCAAATTCATCCCGAACTCTTACAACTAGTCAAATGCATTGGATTGTCACACATTCTGACCCTAGAAACAGTAACAAAGCTGTTTACTGCTTAGAATCAATGTTTTCTCGGTTTTAGCCTGTTTCGGGACAAAATGGCTAAAAGTGGTGTCTAAACACTCCAAATTCAACCCGAACTCTTATAATTATTCAAATGCATTGGATTGTTACATATTTTGACCCTAGAAAGAGTAACATAGCGGTTTACTGCTTCAAATCAATATTTTCTCTCGGTTTTAGCCTGTTTTCTTGGTTTAAGCCTGTTTTGGGATAAAACGGGTTTAAGTGTTGTCTAAACACTCCAAATTCATCCCGAACTCTTAGAACTAATCAAATGCATTGGATTATCACACATTCTGACCCTAGAAACAGTAACAAAGCTGTTTACTGCTTAGAATCCACGTTTTATTGGTTTTAGCCTGTTTCAGGACAAAACGGGTTTAAGTGTTGTCTAAACACTCCAAATTCAGCCCGAACTCTTATAATTAGTCAAATGCATTGGATTGTTACAGATTTGGACCCTAGAAAGAGTAACATAGCGGTTTACTGCTACAAATCAATGTTTTCTCTCGGTTTTAGCCTGTTTTCTTGGTTTAAGCCTGTTTTGGGATAAAACGGGTTTAAGTGTTGTCTAAACACTCCAAATTCATCCCAAACTCTTAGAACTAGTCAAATGCATTGGATTGTCACACATTCTGACTCTAGAAACAGTAACAAAGCTGTTTACTGCTTAGAATCCACGTTTTCTTGGTTTTAGCCTGTTTCAGGATAAAACGGGTTTAAGTGGTGTCTAAACACTCCAAATTCAACCCGAACTCTTATAATTAGTCAAATGCATTGGATTGTTACATATTTGGACCCTATAAAGAGTAACATAGCGGTTGACTGCTTCAAATCAATGTTTTCTCTCGGTTTTAGCCTGTTTTCTCGGTCTAAGCCTGTTTTGGGATAAAACGGGTTTAAGTGTTCTCTAAACACTCCAAATTCATCCCGAACTCTTACAACTAGTCAAATGCATTGGATTGTCACACATTCTGACCCTAGAAACAGTAACAAAGTTGTTTACTGCTTAGAATCAAGGTTTTCTTGGTTTTAGCCTGTTTTAGGACAAAATGGGTAAAAGTGGTGTCTAAACACTCCAAATTCAACCCGAACTCTTATAATTAGTCAAATGCACTGGATTGTTACAGATTTTGACCCTAGAAAGAGTAACATAGCGGTTTACTGCTTCAAATCAATGTTTTCTCTCGGTTTTAGCCTGTTTTCTCGTTCTAAGCCTCTTTTGGGATAAAACGGGTTTAAGTGTTGTCTAAACACTCCAAATTTATCCCGAACTCTTACAACTAGTCAAATGCATTGGATTGTCACACATTCTGACCCTAGAAACAGTAACAAAGCTGTTTACTGCTTAGAATCAATGTTTTCTCGGTTTTAGCCTGTTTCGGGACAAAATGGCTAAAAGTGGTGTCTAAACACTCCAAATTCAACCCGAACTCTTATAATTATTCAAATGCATTGGATTGTTACATATTTTGACCCTAGAAAGAGTAACATAGCGGTTTACTGCTTCAAATCAATGTTTTCTCTCGGTTTTAGCCTGTTTTCTTGGTTTAAGCCTGTTTTGGGATAAAACGGGTTTAAGTGTTGTCTAAACACTCCAAATTCATCCCGAACTCTTAGAACTAATCAAATGCATTGGATTATCACACATTCTGACCCTAGAAACAGTAACAAAGCTGTTTACTGCTTAGAATCCACGTTTTATTGGTTTTAGCCTGTTTCAGGACAAAACGGGTTTAAGTGTTGTCTAAACACTCCAAATTCAGCCCGAACTCTTATAATTAGTCAAATGCATTGGATTGTTACAGATTTGGACCCTAGAAAGAGTAACATAGCGGTTTACTGCTACAAATCAATGTTTTCTCTCGGTTTTAGCCTGTTTTCTTGGTTTAAGCCTGTTTTGGGATAAAACGGGTTTAAGTGTTGTCTAAACACTCCAAATTCATCCCAAACTCTTAGAACTAGTCAAATGCATTGGATTGTCACACATTCTGACTCTAGAAACAGTAACAAAGCTGTTTACTGCTTAGAATCCACGTTTTCTTGGTTTTAGCCTGTTTCAGGATAAAACGGGTTTAAGTGGTGTCTAAACACTCCAAATTCAACCCGAACTCTTATAATTAGTCAAATGCATTGGATTGTTACAGATTTTGACCCTAGAAAGAGTAACATAGCGGTTTACTGCTTCAAATCAATGTTTTCTCTCGGTTTTAGCCTGTTTTCTCGGTCTAAGCCTCTTTTGGGATAAAACGGGTTTAAGTGTTGTCTAAACACTCCAAATTTATCCCGAACTCTTACAACTAGTCAAATGCATTGGATTGTCACACATTCTGACCCTAGAAACAGTAACAAAGCTGTTTACTGCTTAGAATCAATGTTTTCTCGGTTTTAGCCTGTTTCGGGACAAAATGGCTAAAAGTGGTGTCTAAACACTCCAAATTCAACCCAAACTCTTATAATTATTCAAATGCATTGGATTGTTACATATTTTGACCCTAGAAAGAGTAACATAGTGGTTTACTGCTTCAAATCAATGTTTTCTCTCGGATTTAGCCTGTTTTCTTGGTTTAAGCCTGTTTTGGGATAAAACGGGTTTAAGTGTTGTCTAAACACTCCAAATTCATCCCGAACTCTTAGAACTAATCAAATGCATTGGATTATCACACATTCTGACCCTAGAAACAGTAACAAAGCTGTTTACTGCTTAGAATCCACGTTTTATTGGTTTTAGCCTGTTTCAGGACAAAACGGGTTTAAGTGTTGTCTAAACACTCCAAATTCAGCCCGAATTCTTATAATTAGTCAAATGCATTGGATTGTTACAGATTTGGACCCTAGAAAGAGTAACATAGCGGTTTACTGCTACAAATCAATGTTTTCTCTCGGTTTTAGCCTGTTTTCTTGGTTTAAGCCTGTTTTGGGATAAAATCGGTTTAAGTGTTCTCTAAACACTCCAAATTCATCCCGAACTCTTACAACTAGTCAAATGCATTGGATTGTCACACATTCTGACCCTAGAAACAGTAACAAAGCAGTTTACTGCTTAGAATCAACGTTTTCTTGGTTTTAGCCTGTTTCATGACAAAATGGGTAAAAGTGGTATCTAAACACTCCAAATTCAACCCGAACTCTTATAATTAGTCAAATGCATTGGATTGTTACATATTTTGACCCTATAAAGAGTAACATAACGGTTTACTGCTTCAAATCAATGTTTTCTCTCGGTTTTAGCCTGTTTTCTCGTTCTAAGCCTCTTTTGGGATAAAACGGGTTTAAGTGTTGTCTAAACACTCCAAATTTATCCCGAACTCTTACAACTAGTCAAATGCATTGGATTGTCACACATTCTGACCCTAGAAACAGTAACAAAGCTGTTTACTGCTTAGAATCAATGTTTTCTCGGTTTTAGCCTGTTTCGGGACAAAATGGCTAAAAGTGGTGTCTAAACACTCCAAATTCAACCCAAACTCTTATAATTATTCAAATGCATTGGATTGTTACATATTTTGACCCTAGAAAGAGTAACATAGTGGTTTACTGCTTCAAATCAATGTTTTCTCTCGGATTTAGCCTGTTTTCTTGGTTTAAGCCTGTTTTGGGATAAAACGGGTTTAAGTGTTGTCTAAACACTCCAAATTCATCCCGAACTCTTAGAACTAATCAAATGTTTTGGATTATCACACATTCTGACCCTAGAAACAGTAACAAAGCTGTTTACTGCTTAGAATCCACGTTTTATTGGTTTTAGCCTGTTTCAGGACAAAACGGGTTTAAGTGTTGTCTAAACACTCCAAATTCAGCCCGAACTCTTATAATTAGTCAAATGCATTGGATTGTTACAGATTTGGACCCTAGAAAGAGTAACATAGCGGTTTACTGCTACAAATCAATGTTTTCTCTCGGTTTTAGCCTGTTTTCTTGGTTTAAGCCTGTTTTGGGATAAAATCGGTTTAAGTGTTCTCTAAACACTCCAAATTCATCCCGAACTCTTACAACTAGTCAAATGCATTGGATTGTCACACATTCTGACCCTAGAAACAGTAACAAAGCAGTTTACTGCTTAGAATCAACGTTTTCTTGGTTTTAGCCTGTTTCATGACAAAATGGGTAAAAGTGGTATCTAAACACTCCAAAGTCAACCCGAACTCTTATAATTAGTCAAATGCATTGGATTGTTACATATTTTGACCCTATAAAGAGTAACATAACGGTTTACTGCTTCAAATCAATGTTTTCTCTCGGTTTTAGCCTGTTTTCTCGGTCTAAGCCTCTTTTGGGATAAAACGGGTTTAAGTGTTGTCTAAACACTCCAAATTTATCCCGAACTCTTACAACTAGTCAAATGCATTGGATTGTCACACATTCTGACCCTAGAAACAGTAACAAAGCTGTTTACTGCTTAGAATCAATGTTTTCTCGGTTTTAGCCTGTTTCGGGACAAAATGGCTAAAAGTGGTGTCTAAACACTCCAAATTCAACCCGAACTCTTATAATTATTCAAATGCATTGGATTGTTACATATTTTGACCCTAGAAAGAGTAACATAGCGGTTTACTGCTTCAAATCAATGTTTTCTCTCGGTTTTAGCCTGTTTTCTTGGTTTAAGCCTGTTTTGGGATAAAACGGGTTTAAGTGTTGTCTAAACACTCCAAATTCATCCCGAACTCTTAGAACTAATCAAATGCATTGGATTATCACACATTCTGACCCTAGAAACAGTAACAAAGCTGTTTACTGCTTAGAATCCACGTTTTATTGGTTTTAGCCTGTTTCAGGACAAAACGGGTTTAAGTGTTGTCTAAACACTCCAAATTCAGCCCGAACTCTTATAATTAGTCAAATGCATTGGATTGTTACAGATTTGGACCCTAGAAAGAGTAACATAGCGGTTTACTGCTACAAATCAATGTTTTCTCTCGGTTTTAGCCTGTTTTCTTGGTTTAAGCCTGTTTTGGGATAAAACGGGTTTAAGTGTTGTCTAAACACTCCAAATTCATCCCAAACTCTTAGAACTAGTCAAATGCATTGGATTGTCACACATTCTGACTCTAGAAACAGTAACAAAGCTGTTTACTGCTTAGAATCCACGTTTTCTTGGTTTTAGCCTGTTTCAGGATAAAACGGGTTTAAGTGGTGTCTAAACACTCCAAATTCAACCCGAACTCTTATAATTAGTCAAATGCATTGGATTGTTACAGATTTTGACCCTAGAAAGAGTAACATAGCGGTTTACTGCTTCAAATCAATGTTTTCTCTCGGTTTTAGCCTGTTTTCTCGGTCTAAGCCTCTTTTGGGATAAAACGGGTTTAAGTGTTGTCTAAACACTCCAAATTTATCCCGAACTCTTACAACTAGTCAAATGCATTGGATTGTCACACATTCTGACCCTAGAAACAGTAACAAAGCTGTTTACTGCTTAGAATCAATGTTTTCTCGGTTTTAGCCTGTTTCGGGACAAAATGGCTAAAAGTGGTGTCTAAACACTCCAAATTCAACCCAAACTCTTATAATTATTCAAATGCATTGGATTGTTACATATTTTGACCCTAGAAAGAGTAACATAGTGGTTTACTGCTTCAAATCAATGTTTTCTCTCGGATTTAGCCTGTTTTCTTGGTTTAAGCCTGTTTTGGGATAAAACGGGTTTAAGTGTTGTCTAAACACTCCAAATTCATCCCGAACTCTTAGAACTAATCAAATGCATTGGATTATCACACATTCTGACCCTAGAAACAGTAACAAAGCTGTTTACTGCTTAGAATCCACGTTTTATTGGTTTTAGCCTGTTTCAGGACAAAACGGGTTTAAGTGTTGTCTAAACACTCCAAATTCAGCCCGAATTCTTATAATTAGTCAAATGCATTGGATTGTTACAGATTTGGACCCTAGAAAGAGTAACATAGCGGTTTACTGCTACAAATCAATGTTTTCTCTCGGTTTTAGCCTGTTTTCTTGGTTTAAGCCTGTTTTGGGATAAAATCGGTTTAAGTGTTCTCTAAACACTCCAAATTCATCCCGAACTCTTACAACTAGTCAAATGCATTGGATTGTCACACATTCTGACCCTAGAAACAGTAACAAAGCAGTTTACTGCTTAGAATCAACGTTTTCTTGGTTTTAGCCTGTTTCATGACAAAATGGGTAAAAGTGGTATCTAAACACTCCAAATTCAACCCGAACTCTTCTAATTAGTCAAATGCATTGGATTGTTACATATTTTGACCCTATAAAGAGTAACATAACGGTTTACTGCTTCAAATCAATGTTTTCTCTCGGTTTTAGCCTGTTTTCTCGTTCTAAGCCTCTTTTGGGATAAAACGGGTTTAAGTGTTGTCTAAACACTCCAAATTTATCCCGAACTCTTACAACTAGTCAAATGCATTGGATTGTCACACATTCTGACCCTAGAAACAGTAACAAAGCTGTTTACTGCTTAGAATCAATGTTTTCTCGGTTTTAGCCTGTTTCGGGACAAAATGGCTAAAAGTGGTGTCTAAACACTCCAAATTCAACCCAAACTCTTATAATTATTCAAATGCATTGGATTGTTACATATTTTGACCCTAGAAAGAGTAACATAGTGGTTTACTGCTTCAAATCAATGTTTTCTCTCGGATTTAGCCTGTTTTCTTGGTTTAAGCCTGTTTTGGGATAAAACGGGTTTAAGTGTTGTCTAAACACTCCAAATTCATCCCGAACTCTTAGAACTAATCAAATGTTTTGGATTATCACACATTCTGACCCTAGAAACAGTAACAAAGCTGTTTACTGCTTAGAATCCACGTTTTATTGGTTTTAGCCTGTTTCAGGACAAAACGGGTTTAAGTGTTGTCTAAACACTCCAAATTCAGCCCGAACTCTTATAATTAGTCAAATGCATTGGATTGTTACAGATTTGGACCCTAGAAAGAGTAACATAGCGGTTTACTGCTACAAATCAATGTTTTCTCTCGGTTTTAGCCTGTTTTCTTGGTTTAAGCCTGTTTTGGGATAAAATCGGTTTAAGTGTTCTCTAAACACTCCAAATTCATCCCGAACTCTTACAACTAGTCAAATGCATTGGATTGTCACACATTCTGACCCTAGAAACAGTAACAAAGCAGTTTACTGCTTAGAATCAACGTTTTCTTGGTTTTAGCCTGTTTCATGACAAAATGGGTAAAAGTGGTATCTAAACACTCCAAAGTCAACCCGAACTCTTATAATTAGTCAAATGCATTGGATTGTTACATATTTTGACCCTATAAAGAGTAACATAACGGTTTACTGCTTCAAATCAATGTTTTCTCTCGGTTTTAGCCTGTTTTCTCGGTCTAAGCCTCTTTTGGGATAAAACGGGTTTAAGTGTTGTCTAAACACTCCAAATTTATCCCGAACTCTTACAACTAGTCAAATGCATTGGATTGTCACACATTCTGACCCTAGAAACAGTAACAAAGCTGTTTACTGCTTAGAATCAATGTTTTCTCGGTTTTAGCCTGTTTCGGGACAAAATGGCTAAAAGTGGTGTCTAAACACTCCAAATTCAACCCGAACTCTTATAATTATTCAAATGCATTGGATTGTTACATATTTTGACCCTAGAAAGAGTAACATAGCGGTTTACTGCTTCAAATCAATGTTTTCTCTCGGTTTTAGCCTGTTTTCTTGGTTTAAGCCTGTTTTGGGATAAAACGGGTTTAAGTGTTGTCTAAACACTCCAAATTCATCCCGAACTCTTAGAACTAATCAAATGCATTGGATTATCACACATTCTGACCCTAGAAACAGTAACAAAGCTGTTTACTGCTTAGAATCCACGTTTTATTGGTTTTAGCCTGTTTCAGGACAAAACGGGTTTAAGTGTTGTCTAAACACTCCAAATTCAGCCCGAACTCTTATAATTAGTCAAATGCATTGGATTGTTACAGATTTGGACCCTAGAAAGAGTAACATAGCGGTTTACTGCTACAAATCAATGTTTTCTCTCGGTTTTAGCCTGTTTTCTTGGTTTAAGCCTGTTTTGGGATAAAACGGGTTTAAGTGTTGTCTAAACACTCCAAATTCATCCCAAACTCTTAGAACTAGTCAAATGCATTGGATTGTCACACATTCTGACTCTAGAAACAGTAACAAAGCTGTTTACTGCTTAGAATCCACGTTTTCTTGGTTTTAGCCTGTTTCAGGATAAAACGGGTTTAAGTGGTGTCTAAACACTCCAAATTCAACCCGAACTCTTATAATTAGTCAAATGCATTGGATTGTTACAGATTTTGACCCTAGAAAGAGTAACATAGCGGTTTACTGCTTCAAATCAATGTTTTCTCTCGGTTTTAGCCTGTTTTCTCGGTCTAAGCCTCTTTTGGGATAAAACGGGTTTAAGTGTTGTCTAAACACTCCAAATTTATCCCTGTTAGACTTTGTAGAATAAAGAAGAGAATCAAGAGATTGATGAGAGATATCGGTAGACAAAGAGAATGAGGAAGAAGAAAAGATTAGGTTATTGTTCCATAAGAATACATATTACAATGTAGGCTAAAGCCTATATATATCAAGGGAAAATTAGGGCTACACCCTCTACCAACCGATCGTATAAGTGATAGGGACAAGGAGAGAGATAGAACTAATCCCAACGGTGATAGTGACCCGTCCTAGTCTCCTTAAACACAACATAACCCGTGACTCCACTTGTTCCTCCTCTCTAACGGCTACAAGCGACATTCTAGATCCTTCTCATGGGCCTAAGGAGAGCAGGCCTCCTCATTGTCTTTACACACTTACATGACTCGGCCTTATTGCTTGGTTGTACGGACGGCCCCATAATTGTACGGACGGCCATGGCTGCCTTAGGCTTATTCTCTTGATCAATACTCCCCCTCAAGCTTAGCCAAGTGAAATGGCTAAGCTTGGAACCCGTGAAGCAGCACCTCATTAAAAACCTTGACTTAGAAAACCTCATGGGACAAAACCAAGTCAAGGGAAAAAGAGTGTGCCGTCCACGGATTAGGGAAGCTTGATCATGGCCGTGTAATGTCTACAAGTCCAAGTTTGCTGTAGATGTGATCACAAACCTTGGAGCTTGCAGACTTGGTGAAGATGTCAGCTAGCTGATCTTGACTCCTTGTGTGGCATGGTAACACCACTCCTTCTTCAATCTTCTCTCTCACCTTGTGGCAATCGCTTTCTATGTGCTTGGTCCTCTCATGAAAGACTGAGTTTGTGGCAATGTGGATGGCCGCTTCATTGTCGCAGTGCATGGTCATGGGCTGCTCTGTCTCGATGCCTAAGTCCTTGAGTAGGCCCTTCAGCCATGTCATCTCGTTAGTGAGCTTCCTCATAGCTCTATACTCGGCCTCGGCGCTAGAGCATGAAACCACCTTTTGTTTCTTAGACCTCCATGTAACCAAGTTGCCTCCAACAAACGTGCAGTACCCAGTGGTGGATCTCCTATCCAGCGTATCGCCATTGTAATCCGCATCACAATAGCCAACGATTTCGGTGTTGTCATTCTTGCCCATCCAAATACCTTGACCCGGACTGCCCTTGAGATAGCTTAGGATCCTTTCGACTTGACTCCATTGGTACTTGCTTGGTGCCTTCATATGTTGGCTAACCTGATTCACAGCGTAAGATATGTCAGGTCGTGTGATAGTAAGGTATATCAGCTTACCTACAAGCCGGCGGTAGCGTGTGACGTCTAAGAATGGCTCGTCCATTGGTTCCTTAGGTCGGCCTTCTTTTGCCCGTAAGCTCTCCCCCTTTCGCTTGAGCTGGTAATCTTCATCAAGGGGCGTAGCAACCGGAGACACACCAAGCTTGCCAGTCTCCTCTAACAAGTCAAGAGTATACTTGCGTTGTGAGAGGAAGAGTCCTTCCGGTGAGCGACAAATCTCAATACCAAGAAAGTATTTGAGTTCCCCAAGGTCCTTGATGTCAAATACCGACTTGAGAGAGTCCTTGGTGTCCTGAATGGCCGCCTTATCATCACCAGTCACGATGATGTCGTCGACGTATATGAGCACCACCACCCAACCAATAGAGGTGCGACGCGTGAAGAGAGTATGATCAGCCTCCGATCGCGTAAAACCATCAGTCTTGAGAGTGGAGCTTAGTTTGTGGTACCACGCTCGTGGGGACTGCTTAAGGCCATAGATGGCCTTACGTAGCCTCAAGACTTTTCCGGGTGTAACCATGTCTTCAAGGCCGGGAGGAGGCGTCATGTACACTTCTTCATCAAGTTCACCTTGAAGGAAGGCGTTCTTCACATCCATCTGCCATAAGTCCCATGAGAGGTTGACAGCAAGAGACAGCACAACCCGAACCGTATGGAGCTTGGCCACGGGTGCAAAGGTGTCCGTGTAGTCCGCGCCATAGGTTTGGGTGAAGCCACGGGCCACTAACCTGGCTTTATGCCGTTCAATGTCACCATTGCTCAAATACTTTATGGTAAACACCCATTTGGAGCTAACTGCCCGCTTGCCTTGAGGAAGATCCGATTCGTCCCACGTATGATTCCGGATCATGGCGCCAGTTTCATCCTTGACCGCATCTAACCAAACTTGATGTTCCTTGGCTTCATCATATGTCTGCGGGATCCAATTGGCGTCCACTTGGCCGAAGAAAGCTTGGTGATCAGCAGGTAACAGCTCAAGGGAACAAACGGACTGAATGGGATGAGCGACAGCTTGGCTGTTGTAATAGACACGCTTGTTCTTCCAAGTGGAGGGATCCGACCGAGGTCTGGTGCTCCGACGCAGGACTGGTGCTGGAAGTGGATCCACGCTAGGCAACACGGTGGACGTACCGTCCGTAGGAGCCGTCTCCGTGTTTTCCTCGGTAGAGGCCGCCGCCGGAGCATGCGTGTCCGTTGTAGGGCCAGGGACGGGAACACCGGTTATGGGTAGGCCAGACTCGAGAGATTCACCATCTTGGGCTGAACCATTGTCATTTGCATCTCCTTGGTCAGACCCACCATCGGTAGAAATTTGACTTAGTGTTGGCCGCACGGCACCCGTTGGTGGAGATGGGTTGCCAAGGTGATCAAGAAGGAACCGTAGACTCGAAGCTCGGTCATTAGGTGAGTGAGAGAGATCTTTAAGGCTGTTCCAATCCCTCTTGTCATGGTAGCCCACATGTTCTAGAAACCGGACATCTCGAGAGACATATAGTCGACTTGTGGCCGGATCATAACATTTGTACCCCTTTTGTGTGGTAGAGTAGCCAATGAACATACACTTTGTACTTTTGGCATCCAGCTTACTCCTTTGTTCTCCTGGTACTAACACAAAACAAACACAGCCGAAAACTCGTAAGTGATCAAGAGATGGTTTAAATTTGTTTAGTACTTCAAATGGAGATAAGTCATGAAGAACTCTAGTTGGTGTTCGGTTGATTAGGTAGCATGCAGTCATCACGGCATCACCCCAATATCGTTTAGGAACACTCGAATGGAACATGATTGCCCGCGCCACTTCCATGAGGTGCCGGTTCTTCCTCTCGGCCACACCATTTTGTTGTGGCGTGTAGGGACAACTCGTTTGATGGAGAATGCCATGCTTGGAGAGATGTTCTTTGAACTTGCAATTTGTGTATTCCCCCCCATTATCAGACCTAAGTACCTTAAGTTTAGCATTGAAGTGATTAGTCACATAATTTTGAAAATTGATAAAGGCATCAAATACTCTATCTTTAGATGGCAACAAGGTAATCCAAGTGTATTTTGATTTTTCATCAATAAAGGTCACAAAATACTTGTTATTATCTCTAGATAGGCATGGTGATGTCCAAACATCTGAGTGAACTAAATCAAAACAATTCTCATAAATAGTAGTTGACTTAGGAAAGATAGACTTGCAATGTTTTCCAAGAATACAAGGTTCACAAGTAGAATTATCAAAAGAAATATTAGGAAACATCAACCCTAAAGCACGTGAATGTGGGTGGCCTAGCCTAGAATGCCACACCATATTAGAATCAACAACAAAACAAGACTTAGTAGAGGATAAATTTGGATCGGTTTTCTCTAGGACATAGAGATCTCCACTCCCTTGCCCTTCTCCAAGAACCTTTCCAGTCTCAATATCCTGAAAATAAACATTGTTAGGACCAAAGATTGCATAACAATTCAAATCATTTGTGGCCCTCTTAACCGATAGTAAATTGGAGGTAAAGGTAGGCATAAAGAAAGCTTTTGAGGTTTTATCAAATAGTTTCAAGTCCCCTATTCCCTTTACTGGTATTTGTTCTCCATTTGCAATAACAACACTTCCTAAGGCCGGTTTTATGTTGTCAATTAAACTAGGATTACTAATCATATGATGTGAGGCTCCCGAGTCAATAACAAGCGATTTGCTAGGCCTAGAAGTAAAGAAAGAGATACCAGACTCCTTGAGTGAAGCAATGGAGCGGATGAGAGCCTCAAGGTCTGACTTCCTCACCACATCTCCGTAGGCTGCGGTCATGGCCACCTCATCTCCCTGCTTTGATGATCCGGCTCCTTTATCGCTAACCGCTTCCTTTGAGAGGTTGGCTTTGAACTTGGCCGGCTTGAGATGAGGATGGAGAACCCAGCACTTGTCTTTCAGATGACCCCGCTTCTTGCAGTGGTCGCACACCAACCACTTCCTCTCCTCTTGCTTGTACGTTCCTTTGTTGGCCGAAGCAAGCTCCCCCTTACCGCTAAACAAATCAAGGGATCCTTGCTCTTTCTGAATTTGGGAGCAAATATCTTCAAAGGAGGGGAGCTTCTCTGCCCTTAGGATGTGCTTCAAGAGGTCGTTGAAGGACGGGTTCAAGGTAAGTAGGAGTCCGAAGACTTTGTCTTGCTCCTTTCTTTCGTTTAGCACACTTGCCTCAAGTGTACTTGGCCGCAACATGTCAAGCTCGGACCATAGTGCACGGAACTTACCAAGATGCTTAGTGAACTCCACATCATCTTGGTTAAGATCATTTATGGCCTTCTTGACCTCAAAGACTCTAGTCATGTTAGAGACATTACCATACACGCCTTTAAGTGTTTCCCACAGTTCCTTGGCCGTCTCGCAATATGAGTAGGCCTCAAGGATAGGCGTGTCCAGAGAGTTTTGGAGAACAGATAGGACAACTTGGTCTTCTTGGAACCATTTGGCCTTCCTCTCGCTCTCTTCCTCCGCTTCCGCCTCGGAAGCGTCCTCTCCTTTGGGGTTTTTCTTTGGGACATAGTCGGACTCGACATGACTCCAAAGGCCACGACCTCCAAGGGCGGTTCTTGTGGTTCTTGTCCACAGCAAGTAGTTTGTCCCCTTTAGGACAACCGGTGAAACAATGGGCTTGGCGTTTTCCATGGTTGGATTTCTATGGACCGATGGGTAAAGCTTTTACCCGGAGAATAAAAGAGATGCGAGTGAGAAGAAACGAAGATAAGGAGACTAGAGTGTAGAAATGAGTAGGAGAATGAGATTAGACTGTAGAGAATCGAAGAACTCGCTCTGATACCATGTTAGACTTTGTAGAATAAAGAAGAGAATCAAGAGATTGATGAGAGATATCGGTAGACAAAGAGAATGAGGAAGAAGAAAAGATTAGGTTATTGTTCCATAAGAATACATATTACAATGTAGGCTAAAGCCTATATATATCAAGGGAAAATTAGGGCTACACCCTCTACCAACCGATCGTATAAGTGATAGGGACAAGGAGAGAGATAGAACTAATCCCAACGGTGATAGTGACCCGTCCTAGTCTCCTTAAACACAACATAACCCGTGACTCCACTTGTTCCTCCTCTCTAACGGCTACAAGCGACATTCTAGATCCTTCTCATGGGCCTAAGGAGAGCAGGCCTCCTCATTGTCTTTACACACTTACATGACTCGGCCTTATTGCTTGGTTGTACGGACGGCCCCATAATTGTACGGACGGCCATGGCTGCCTTAGGCTTATTCTCTTGATCAATAATCCCGAACTCTTACAACTAGTCAAATGCATTGGATTGTCACACATTCTGACCCTAGAAACAGTAACAAAGCTGTTTTCTGCTTAGAATCAATGTTTTCTCGGTTTTAGCCTGTTTCGGGACAAAATGGCTAAAAGTGGTGTCTAAACACTCCAAATTCAACCCAAACTCTTATAATTATTCAAATGCATTGGATTGTTACATATTTTGACCCTAGAAAGAGTAACATAGTGGTTTACTGCTTCAAATCAATGTTTTCTCTCGGATTTAGCCTGTTTTCTTGGTTTAAGCCTGTTTTGGGATAAAACGGGTTTAAGTGTTGTCTAAACACTCCAAATTCATCCCGAACTCTTAGAACTAATCAAATGCATTGGATTATCACACATTCTGACCCTAGAAACAGTAACAAAGCTGTTTACTGCTTAGAATCCACGTTTTATTGGTTTTAGCCTGTTTCAGGACAAAACGGGTTTAAGTGTTGTCTAAACACTCCAAATTCAGCCCGAATTCTTATAATTAGTCAAATGCATTGGATTGTTACAGATTTGGACCCTAGAAAGAGTAACATAGCGGTTTACTGCTACAAATCAATGTTTTCTCTCGGTTTTAGCCTGTTTTCTTGGTTTAAGCCTGTTTTGGGATAAAATCGGTTTAAGTGTTCTCTAAACACTCCAAATTCATCCCGAACTCTTACAACTAGTCAAATGCATTGGATTGTCACACATTCTGACCCTAGAAACAGTAACAAAGCAGTTTACTGCTTAGAATCAACGTTTTCTTGGTTTTAGCCTGTTTCATGACAAAATGGGTAAAAGTGGTATCTAAACACTCCAAATTCAACCCGAACTCTTATAATTAGTCAAATGCATTGGATTGTTACATATTTTGACCCTATAAAGAGTAACATAACGGTTTACTGCTTCAAATCAATGTTTTCTCTCGGTTTTAGCCTGTTTTCTCGGTCTAAGCCTCTTTTGGGATAAAACGGGTTTAAGTGTTGTCTAAACACTCCAAATTTATCCCGAACTCTTACAACTAGTCAAATGCATTGGATTGTCACACATTCTGACCCTAGAAACAGTAACAAAGCTGTTTACTGCTTAGAATCAATGTTTTCTCGGTTTTAGCCTGTTTCGGGACAAAATGGCTAAAAGTGGTGTCTAAACACTCCAAATTCAACCCAAACTCTTATAATTATTCAAATGCATTGGATTGTTACATATTTTGACCCTAGAAAGAGTAACATAGTGGTTTACTGCTTCAAATCAATGTTTTCTCTCGGTTTTAGCCTGTTTTCTTGGTTTAAGCCTGTTTTGGGATAAAACGGGTTTAAGTGTTGTCTAAACACTCCAAATTCATCCCGAACTCTTAGAACTAATCAAATGCATTGGATTATCACACATTCTGACCCTAGAAACAGTAACAAAGCTGTTTACTGCTTAGAATCCACGTTTTATTGGTTTTAGCCTGTTTCAGGACAAAACGGGTTTAAGTGTTGTCTAAACACTCCAAATTCAGCCCGAACTCTTATAATTAGTCAAATGCATTGGATTGTTACAGATTTGGACCCTAGAAAGAGTAACATAGCGGTTTACTGCTACAAATCAATGTTTTCTCTCGGTTTTAGCCTGTTTTCTTGGTTTAAGCCTGTTTTGGGATAAAATCGGTTTAAGTGTTCTCTAAACACTCCAAATTCATCCCGAACTCTTACAACTAGTCAAATGCATTGGATTGTCACACATTCTGACCCTAGAAACAGTAACAAAGCAGTTTACTGCTTAGAATCAACGTTTTCTTGGTTTTAGCCTGTTTCATGACAAAATGGGTAAAAGTGGTATCTAAACACTCCAAATTCAACCCGAACTCTTATAATTAGTCAAATGCATTGGATTGTTACATATTTTGACCCTATAAAGAGTAACATAACGGTTTACTGCTTCAAATCAATGTTTTCTCTCGGTTTTAGCCTGTTTTCTCGGTCTAAGCCTCTTTTGGGATAAAACGGGTTTAAGTGTTGTCTAAACACTCCAAATTTATCCCGAACTCTTACAACTAGTCAAATGCATTGGATTGTCACACATTCTGACCCTAGAAACAGTAACAAAGCTGTTTACTGCTTAGAATCAATGTTTTCTCGGTTTTAGCCTGTTTCGGGACAAAATGGCTAAAAGTGGTGTCTAAACACTCCAAATTCAACCCGAACTCTTATAATTATTCAAATGCATTGGATTGTTACATATTTTGACCCTAGAAAGAGTAACATAGCGGTTTACTGCTTCAAATCAATGTTTTCTCTCGGTTTTAGCCTGTTTTCTTGGTTTAAGCCTGTTTTGGGATAAAACGGGTTTAAGTGTTGTCTAAACACTCCAAATTCATCCCGAACTCTTAGAACTAGTCAAATGCATTGGATTGTCACACATTCTGACTCTAGAAACAGTAACAAAGCTGTTTACTGCTTAGAATCCACGTTTTCTTGGTTTTAGCCTGTTTCAGGATAAAACGGGTTTAAGTGGTGTCTAAACACTCCAAATTCAACCCGAACTCTTATAATTAGTCAAATGCATTGGATTGTTACATATTTGGACCCTATAAAGAGTAACATAGCGGTTGACTGCTTCAAATCAATGTTTTCTCTCGGTTTTAGCCTGTTTTCTCGGTCTAAGCCTGTTTTGGGATAAAACGGGTTTAAGTGTTCTCTAAACACTCCAAATTCATCCCGAACTCTTACAACTAGTCAAATGCATTGGATTGTCACACATTCTGACCCTAGAAACAGTAACAAAGTTGTTTACTGCTTAGAATCAAGGTTTTCTTGGTTTTAGCCTGTTTTAGGACAAAATGGGTAAAAGTGGTGTCTAAACACTCCAAATTCAACCCGAACTCTTATAATTAGTCAAATGCATTGGATTGTTACAGATTTTGACCCTAGAAAGAGTAACATAGCGGTTTACTGCTTCAAATCAATGTTTTCTCTCGGTTTTAGCCTGTTTTCTCGGTCTAAGCCTCTTTTGGGATAAAACGGGTTTAAGTGTTGTCTAAACACTCCAAATTTATCCCGAACTCTTACAACTAGTCAAATGCATTGGATTGTCACACATTCTGACCCTAGAAACAGTAACAAAGCTGTTTACTGCTTAGAATCAATGTTTTCTCGGTTTTAGCCTGTTTCGGGACAAAATGGCTAAAAGTGGTGTCTAAACACTCCAAATTCAACCCAAACTCTTATAATTATTCAAATGCATTGGATTGTTACATATTTTGACCCTAGAAAGAGTAACATAGTGGTTTACTGCTTCAAATCAATGTTTTCTCTCGGTTTTAGCCTGTTTTCTTGGTTTAAGCCTGTTTTGGGATAAAACGGGTTTAAGTGTTGTCTAAACACTCCAAATTCATCCCGAACTCTTAGAACTAATCAAATGCATTGGATTATCACACATTCTGACCCTAGAAACAGTAACAAAGCTGTTTACTGCTTAGAATCCACGTTTTATTGGTTTTAGCCTGTTTCAGGACAAAACGGGTTTAAGTGTTGTCTAAACACTCCAAATTCAGCCCGAACTCTTATAATTAGTCAAATGCATTGGATTGTTACAGATTTGGACCCTAGAAAGAGTAACATAGCGGTTTACTGCTACAAATCAATGTTTTCTCTCGGTTTTAGCCTGTTTTCTTGGTTTAAGCCTGTTTTGGGATAAAATCGGTTTAAGTGTTCTCTAAACACTCCAAATATTGACCATGTTACTTAAGACTTGGAGGTTGTCCGTACGGACGTCCGTACGATCGTCCTAATGGCCACCCTTAAGGTTGAGGCCTATTGAGAGAAATGAGAAGGCTTGGGGTTGGAAACAATACCAAGCCCATTAGAAGGATCTCGAAGAAGAATGTGACCGTTGGAGGATAAGAGTCACGAGATAGCTTCCCTTAGGGAGACAAGGTCACGTCGCTTTCTATCTTGGGATCGCTCCCTTCTCTCTCTTCATGTCTCTATCTACAAGTTGTCGAGTTGGTGGGATTGTTAACCTAGTTTTCATTCTATTTAAGGCCTTTGGCCGACATTGTAAAAGCTATTCTAATACAAGCTCTCATTTTATCTCACATTCTCTCTAATTTGCTTCCGCATACTCAATTTAAACCAACATGGTATCAGAGCAAGTTTATTGATCCATGGTTCTATAAACTTTCTCCTCTTCTTTTTCTTGTTCTTATTTGATTCTACTTTGCATTCTCTACTCGTATACTACTCCTTTACTCTATTCTTCATTCTACTCACTCATTCGCGCTTCATTCTATCCGCTACTCTATCGTTTTTCTCGCTACTCTACCTAACAATGGACAACAACAAGCCTATTGTTACCCCGGTGGTGCTCAAAGGAGCAAACTACCTGTTGTGGAAAAGAACCACAAAGACCGCTCTCAGTGGCCGAGGACTTTGGATCCATGTAGAAACGGACCAACTCCCCAAGAAAGCCACTAAGGAGGACGGTAAAGAAGGAACGGAAGAAGACAAGGAGGCTGATCTCGAGAAGGAAGTCAAGTGGTTCCAAGAAGATCAGACCGTGCTTGCCATTCTCCAAAACTCGCTAGACGCACCTATTCTTGAAGCCTACTCGTACTGCGAGACGGCCAAAGAACTATGGGAGACGCTAGCGAATGTGTATGGGAACGTGACCAACTTGACTCGGGTATTTGAGGTCAAGAAGGCTATCAACGGTCTCCATCAAGAAGACTTGGAGTTTACCAAGCATTTTGGGAAGTTCCGGTCATTGTGGGCCGAGTTGGAGATGCTCCGGCCAAGTACTATCGATCCGGCCATCCTCAATGAACGAAAGGAGCAAGACAAGGTGTTTGGTCTCCTGCTCACTCTCAATCCGGCGTTCAATGACCTGATTAAGCACATCCTCCGTGGAGACAAGCTACCTACTCTTGAAGACGTGTGTTCTCAAGTGCAAAAGGAACAAGGTTCACTTGGTCTCTTTTGTGGAAAGGACGACTTGGCTACCGCGAACAAAGGAGTCTACAAGCAAGATGACCGGAAAACAATGGTGTGCGACCATTGCAAGAAGAAGGGACACATGAAGGACAAGTGCTGGATCCTTCACCCTCATCTCAAACCGGCTAAGTTCAAGGCGCATATCTCGCAAGAAGGACCAAGCGGCCAAGGTTTCGGTGCAGCAAACCAAGGCAACGTGGCGGCTACGGCCATGGCGGCTTCTCTTGGAGATCTTGTGAGGAAATCAGACCTGGAGGCCCTCATCAAGTCCATCGCAGCCCTAAAGGAATCTGGTATCACTTTCTTCGCTTCACAACCTAGTAAAACGCTTGTTGTAGACTCGGGTGCTTCTCATCACATGATAAGTAACCCGAGCCTTATACACAACATAAAGCCGACTGTGGGAAATGTGATTATTGCAAATGGGGATAGGATACCAGTTAAAGGTGTAGGAGATTTAAAGTTGTTTGATAAGAACTCAAAGGCCTTCTTTATGCCTACTTTCACTTCTAACCTATTATCGGTTAAGAGAGCTACAACCGATTTGAATTGTTATACCATATTTGGTCCTAACAGTGTGCATTTTCAGGATATTGAGACTGGCAAGATTCTTGGAGGTGGAGATGCTAAGGGAGATCTCTATGTCCTAGAGAAAAACTTATCAAGTTCACCTAATATGTTTTCTTTTAAATCGGACCTTAGTAGTATTTCAAGTGAAGTGTGGCATGCTAGACTAGGCCACCCTCACTCTAGAGCTTTTCAATTAATGTTGCCTAAATTTTCTTTTGATAGTTCAAGTTGTGAACCTTGTATTCTTGGCAAACATTGCAAATCGGTTTTCCCTAAATCTACTACCATTTATGAACATTGTTTTGACTTAGTACATTCTGATGTTTGGACCTCACCATGCCTATCTAGAGACAATAACAAGTATTTTGTGACTTTTATTGATGAAAAATCAAAATATACTTGGCTCACATTGTTACCATCTAAAGATAGGGTTTATGATGCATTTGTTAATTTTCAGAATTATGTTACTAATCATTTCAATGCAAAAATAAAGGTACTAAGATCAGATAATGGGGGAGAGTACATCAGTCATAGACTCAAAGATCATTTGTCCAAACACGGCATTCTACAACAAACGAGTTGTCCATATACGCCCCAACAGAATGGCGTGGCCGAGAGGAAGAACCGGCACCTTATGGAAGTGGCGAGGTCGATGATGTTCCAAACCAATGTCACCAAACGATTCTGGGGAGATGCTGTCATGACGGCTTGCTACTTGATTAATAGGACTCCTACCAAAGTTCTACAAGACAAATCTCCATATGAGGTACTCAATCAATTTAAACCATCTTTGGATCACTTACGCGTTTTCGGGTGTGTATGCTTTGTTTTGGTTCCAGGGGAACAAAGGACTAAGCTCGACGCCAAAAGCACCAAATGTATGTTCATTGGCTACTCGACAAGTCAGAAGGGCTATAAGTGCTATGATCCAGCTGCTGGCCGCCTACATATCTCTCGAGAAGTGCGGTTCCTTGAACACCAAGGATACTATGCGACAAAGGATTGGGACAGTCTCAAGGATCTCTCTCGGTCCAACTCTGATCGTTCGGCCAACCTACGGTTCCTCCTCGATCACCTCGGCATCACCACTCCATCAAGCCCGTCGAGCCATGCTCAGCCTACTCCGACCTCACATGAACCGGATGTACCCGCTATCTCACCCGTAGAAGAAGAAGTTCAAGAAAATGCCTCCGTGCCGCCTGTTCCTCCTCCGGCTGAACCATGTGCCGAGCCTACTCATGAGGACAATGATCATCTCGTGACCTCAACCGATGCTCTCCCACGGGAATCTATGGTTGCTCTTCCCCGGCGAAGTCAACGTCTAAAGTTTCATCCTTCGACATGGAAAGATAAGCGGGTCTACTACAACAATCAGGCCGTGGCCCATCCTATCCAAGCGGTGTGTTCACTTGACCTGGTCCCTCAGGAACACGCTGCCTTCCTCACCAAGATTGATGCTCAATTCGTTCCTCAAACCTATGATGAAGCCAAAGAGCACAAAGAGTGGTTAGCGGCGGTTGATGCTGAGACCGATGCTATGATCAGGAACCACACTTGGGACGAAGCGGATCTTCCCAAGGGAAAGAAGGTGGTCAGCTCAAAATGGGTCTTCACAATTAAGTACCTGAGCAATGGCGACGTGGAGCGCTATAAGGCTCGCCTTGTGGCTCGCGGTTTCACACAAACATACGGTACCGACTATACGGACACGTTTGCCCCGGTCGCCAAGCTGCACACCGTTCGTGTCGTTCTCTCCTTGGCTACAAACCTCTCGTGGGACCTTTGGCAGATGGACGTCAAGAATGCCTTCCTTCAGGGGGAGCTTGAAGAAGAAGTGTATATGCACCCACCTCCGGGCTTCGAACATCTTGTGGCTCCGGGCAAAGTTCTCCGCCTTCGCAAGGCCATCTACGGCCTCAAACAATCCCCTCGGGCGTGGTACCACAAACTCAGCTCGACACTTCGCACCAATGGTTTTCGACGCTCGGAAGCCGACCACACATTGTTCACTCTACGGACTGCCGGCGGTCGCGTCGTGGTGCTCGTCTATGTCGATGATATAATCATCACTGGCGATGACAAGGAAGGTATTTCCACTACCAAGACTCTCCTTCACTCAGCCTTTGACATCAAGGACCTCGGCGAACTGAAATATTTTCTTGGGATTGAAATCTCCCGATCGCCGGAAGGACTCTTTCTCTCCCAACGGAAGTACACGCTGGACTTGCTCAAGGAAACTGGTAAGCTGGGGGCTAAACCGGTCTCTACGCCACTAGAAGAAGGCTACCAGGTCAAGCGAAAGGGGGAGATGAAGACGTTACCGAACAAGTTGGCTGAGCCATATGAGGACGTGGGCAGATATAGGCGGCTGGTTGGGAAGCTGATTTACCTCACCATCACACGGCCGGATCTGTGCTATGCTGTGAACCAAGTAAGCCAGCACATGAAAGCACCAACAAACTTTGATTGGAACACTGTTGAGAGGATCCTATGCTATCTAAAGGGAAGCCCTGGCCGCGGCATTTGGATGGGAAAGAACAACAATACCGAGCTTGTTGGCTATTGCGACGCGGATTATGCGGGCGACACAACCGATAGAAGGTCTACAACAGGATACTGTACGTTTGTTGGTGGGAACCTAGTCACTTGGAAGTCGAAGAAACAGAAGGTGGTGTCTCAATCTAGTGCCGAGTCAGAATATAGGGCCATGAAGAAGCTCACAAACGAGCTAACTTGGCTCAAAGGTCTTCTCAAGGACCTTGGAGTGGAGATAGATGAACCCATCACTATGCACTGTGACAACAAGGCTGCAATACATATAGCAACCAACTCTGTTTTCCATGAGAGGACCAAGCATATCGAAGTAGACTGCCACACAGTGCGAGAGAAGATTGAAGAAGGGGTTGTCTTACCGTGTCACACGCCGAGCAAGGACCAACTGGCCGATATTTTCACAAAAGCCACTAGTCCACAGATTTGCGAGTATATCTCTAGCAAACTTGGACTAGTCGATCCTACACATCCATGAGAAGACTCCTCTAACCCGTGGAGAGCACACTCTTTTCCTTGATATGGTTTTGTCCCATGTGGTTTTCCATATTAAGGTTTTTAACGAGGTGGTCTTGTGCGGGTTCCAAGCTTAGCCGTTTCACTTGGCTAAGCTTGAGGGGGAGTATTGACCATGTTACTTAAGACTTGGAGGTTGTCCGTACGGACGTCCGTACGATCGTCCTAATGGCCACCCTTAAGGTTGAGGCCTATTGAGAGAAATGAGAAGGCTTGGGGTTGGAAACAATACCAAGCCCATTAGAAGGATCTCGAAGAAGAATGTGACCGTTGGAGGATAAGAGTCACGAGATAGCTTCCCTTAGGGAGACAAGGTCACGTCGCTTTCTATCTTGGGATCGCTCCCTTCTCTCTCTTCATGTCTCTATCTACAAGTTGTCGAGTTGGTGGGATTGTTAACCTAGTTTTCATTCTATTTAAGGCCTTTGGCCGACATTGTAAAAGCTATTCTAATACAAGCTCTCATTTTATCTCACATTCTCTCTAATTTGCTTCCGCATACTCAATTTAAACCAACACCAAATTCATCCCGAACTCTTACAACTAGTCAAATGCATTGGATTGTCACACATTCTGACCCTAGAAACAGTAACAAAGCAGTTTACTGCTTAGAATCAACGTTTTCTTGGTTTTAGCCTGTTTCATGACAAAATGGGTAAAAGTGGTATCTAAACACTCCAAATTCAACCCGAACTCTTATAATTAGTCAAATGCATTGGATTGTTACATATTTTGACCCTATAAAGAGTAACATAACGGTTTACTGCTTCAAATCAATGTTTTCTCTCGGTTTTAGCCTGTTTTCTCGGTCTAAGCCTCTTTTGGGATAAAACGGGTTTAAGTGTTGTCTAAACACTCCAAATTTATCCCGAACTCTTACAACTAGTCAAATGCATTGGATTGTCACACATTCTGACCCTAGAAACAGTAACAAAGCTGTTTACTGCTTAGAATCAATGTTTTCTCGGTTTTAGCCTGTTTCGGGACAAAATGGCTAAAAGTGGTGTCTAAACACTCCAAATTCAACCCGAACTCTTATAATTATTCAAATGCATTGGATTGTTACATATTTTGACCCTAGAAAGAGTAACATAGAGGTTTACTGCTTCAAATCAATGTTTTCTCTCGGTTTTAGCCTGTTTTCTTGGTTTAAGCCTGTTTTGGGATAAAACGGGTTTAAGTGTTGTCTAAACACTCCAAATTCATCCCGAACTCTTAGAACTAATCAAATGCATTGGATTATCACACATTCTGACCCTAGAAACAGTAACAAAGCTGTTTACTGCTTAGAATCCACGTTTTATTGGTTTTAGCCTGTTTCAGGACAAAACGGGTTTAAGTGTTGTCTAAACACTCCAAATTCAGCCCGAACTCTTATAATTAGTCAAATGCATTGGATTGTTACAGATTTGGACCCTAGAAAGAGTAACATAGCGGTTTACTACTACAAATCAATGTTTTCTCTCGGTTTTAGCCTGTTTTCTCGGTCTAAGCCTGTTTTGGGATAAAACGGGTTTAAGTGTTGTCTAAACACTCCAAATTCATCCCGAACTCTTACAACTAGTCAAATGCATTGGATTGTCACACATTCTGACCCTAGAAACAGTAACAAAGCAGTTTATTGCTTAGAATCAACGTTTTCTCGGTTTTAGCCTGTTTCAGGACAAAATGGGTAAAGGTGGTGTCTAAACACTCCAAATTCAACCCGAACTCTTATAATTATTCAAATGCATTGGATTGTTACATATTATGACCCTAGAAAGAGTAACATAGCGGTTTACTGCTTTAAATCAATGTTTTCTCACGGTTTTACCCCGTTTTCTCGGTTTAAGCCTGTTTTGGGATAAAACGGGTTTAAGTGTCGTCTAAACACTCCAAATTCATCCCGAACTCTTACAACTAGTCAAATGCATTGGATTGTCACACATTCTGACCCTAGAAACAGAAACAAAGCAGTTTACTGCTTAGAATCAACGTTTTCTCGGTTTTAGCCTGTTTCATGACAAAATGGGTAAAAGTGGTATCTAAACACTCCAAATTCAACCCGAACTCTTATAATTAGTCAAATTCATTGGATTGTTACATATTTTGAGCCTAGAAAGAGTAACATAGCGTTTTATTGCTTCAAATCAATGTTTTCTCTCGGTTTTAGCCTGTTTTCTTGGTCTAAGCCTGTTTTGGGATAAAACGGGTTTAACTGTTGTCTAAACACTCCAAATTCATCCCGAACTCTTACAACTAGTCAAATGCATTGGATTGTCACACATTCTGACCCTAGAAACAGTAACAAAGCAGTTTACTGCTTAGAATCAACGGTTTCTTGGTTTTAGCCTGTTTCAGGACAAAAAGGGTAAAAGTGGTATCTAAACACTCCAAATTCAACCCGAACTCTTATAATTAGTCAAATGCATTGGATTGTTACATATTTTGACCCTATAAAGAGTAACATAACGGTTTACTGCTTCAAATCAATGTTTTCTCTCGGTTTTAGCCTGTTTTCTCGGTCTAAGCCTCTTTTGGGATAAAACGGGTTTAAGTGTTGTCTAAACACTCCAAATTTATCCCGAACTCTTACAACTAGTCAAATGCATTGGATTGTCACACATTCTGACCCTAGAAACAGTAACAAAGCTGTTTACTGCTTAGAATCAATGTTTTCTCGGTTTTAGCCTGTTTCGGGACAAAATGGCTAAAAGTGGTGTCTAAACACTCCAAATTCAACCCGAACTCTTATAATTATTCAAATGCATTGGATTGTTACATATTTTGACCCTAGAAAGAGTAACATAGCGGTTTACTGCTTCAAATCAATGTTTTCTCTCGGTTTTAGCCTGTTTTCTTGGTTTAAGCCTGTTTTGGGTATTGACCATGTTACTTAAGACTTGGAGGTTGTCCGTACGGACGTCCGTACGATCGTCCTAATGGCCACCCTTAAGGTTGAGGCCTATTGAGAGAAATGAGAAGGCTTGGGGTTGGAAACAATACCAAGCCCATTAGAAGGATCTCGAAGAAGAATGTGACCGTTGGAGGATAAGAGTCACGAGATAGCTTCCCTTAGGGAGACAAGGTCACGTCGCTTTCTATCTTGGGATCGCTCCCTTCTCTCTCTTCATGTCTCTATCTACAAGTTGTCGAGTTGGTGGGATTGTTAACCTAGTTTTCATTCTATTTAAGGCCTTTGGCCGACATTGTAAAAGCTATTCTAATACAAGCTCTCATTTTATCTCACATTCTCTCTAATTTGCTTCCGCATACTCAATTTAAACCAACATGGTATCAGAGCAAGTTTATTGATCCATGGTTCTATAAACTTTCTCCTCTTCTTTTTCTTGTTCTTATTTGATTCTACTTTGCATTCTCTACTCGTATACTACTCCTTTACTCTATTCTTCATTCTACTCACTCATTCGCGCTTCATTCTATCCGCTACTCTATCGTTTTTCTCGCTACTCTACCTAACAATGGACAACAACAAGCCTATTGTTACCCCGGTGGTGCTCAAAGGAGCAAACTACCTGTTGTGGAAAAGAACCACAAAGACCGCTCTCAGTGGCCGAGGACTTTGGATCCATGTAGAAACGGACCAACTCCCCAAGAAAGCCACTAAGGAGGACGGTAAAGAAGGAACGGAAGAAGACAAGGAGGCTGATCTCGAGAAGGAAGTCAAGTGGTTCCAAGAAGATCAGACCGTGCTTGCCATTCTCCAAAACTCGCTAGACGCACCTATTCTTGAAGCCTACTCGTACTGCGAGACGGCCAAAGAACTATGGGAGACGCTAGCGAATGTGTATGGGAACGTGACCAACTTGACTCGGGTATTTGAGGTCAAGAAGGCTATCAACGGTCTCCATCAAGAAGACTTGGAGTTTACCAAGCATTTTGGGAAGTTTCGGTCATTGTGGGCCGAGTTGGAGATGCTCCGGCCAAGTACTATCGATCCGGCCATCCTCAATGAACGAAAGGAGCAAGACAAGGTGTTTGGTCTCCTGCTCACTCTCAATCCGGCGTTCAATGACCTGATTAAGCACATCCTCCGTGGAGACAAGCTACCTACTCTTGAAGACGTGTGTTCTCAAGTGCAAAAGGAACAAGGTTCACTTGGTCTCTTTTGTGGAAAGGACGACTTGGCTACCGCGAACAAAGGAGTCTACAAGCAAGATGACCGGAAAACAATGGTGTGCGACCATTGCAAGAAGAAGGGACACATGAAGGACAAGTGCTGGATCCTTCACCCTCATCTCAAACCGGCTAAGTTCAAGGCGCATATCTCGCAAGAAGGACCAAGCGGCCAAGGTTTCGGTGCAGCAAACCAAGGCAACGCGGCGGCTACGGCCATGGCGGCTTCTCTTGGAGATCTTGTGAGGAAATCAGACCTGGAGGCCCTCATCAAGTCCATCGCAGCCCTAAAGGAATCTGGTATCACTTTCTTCGCTTCACAACCTAGTAAAACGCTTGTTGTAGACTCGGGTGCTTCTCATCACATGATAAGTAACCCGAGCCTTATACACAACATAAAGCCGACTGTGGGAAATGTGATTATTGCAAATGGGGATAGGATACCAGTTAAAGGTGTAGGAGATTTAAAGTTGTTTGATAAGAACTCAAAGGCCTTCTTTATGCCTACTTTCACTTCTAACCTATTATCGGTTAAGAGAGCTACAACCGATTTGAATTGTTATACCATATTTGGTCCTAACAGTGTGCATTTTCAGGATATTGAGACTGGCAAGATTCTTGGAGGTGGAGATGCTAAGGGAGATCTCTATGTCCTAGAGAAAAACTCATCAAGTTCACCTAATATGTTTTCTTTTAAATCGGACCTTAGTAGTATTTCAAGTGAAGTGTGGCATGCTAGACTAGGCCACCCTCACTCTAGAGCTTTTCAATTAATGTTGCCTAAATTTTCTTTTGATAGTTCAAGTTGTGAACCTTGTATTCTTGGCAAACATTGCAAATCGGTTTTCCCTAAATCTACTACCATTTATGAACATTGTTTTGACTTAGTACATTCTGATGTTTGGACCTCACCATGCCTATCTAGAGACAATAACAAGTATTTTGTGACTTTTATTGATGAAAAATCAAAATATACTTGGCTCACATTGTTACCATCTAAAGATAGGGTTTATGATGCATTTGTTAATTTTCATAATTATGTTACTAATCATTTCAATGCAAAAATAAAGGTACTAAGATCAGATAATGGGGGAGAGTACATCAGTCATAGACTCAAAGATCATTTGTCCAAACACGGCATTCTACAACAAACGAGTTGTCCATATACGCCCCAACAGAATGGCGTGGCCGAGAGGAAGAACCGGCACCTTATGGAAGTGGCGAGGTCGATGATGTTCCAAACCAATGTCACCAAACGATTCTGGGGAGATGCTGTCATGACGGCTTGCTACTTGATTAATAGGACTCCTACCAAAGTTCTACAAGACAAATCTCCATATGAGGTACTCAATCAATTTAAACCATCTTTGGATCACTTACGCATTTTCGGGTGTGTATGCTTTGTTTTGGTTCCAGGGGAACAAAGGACTAAGCTCGACGCCAAAAGCACCAAATGTATGTTCATTGGCTACTCGACAAGTCAGAAGGGCTATAAGTGCTATGATCCAGCTGCTGGCCGCCTACATATCTCTCGAGAAGTGCGGTTCCTTGAACACCAAGGATACTATGCGACAAAGGATTGGGACAGTCTCAAGGATCTCTCTCGGTCCAACTCTGATCGTTCGGCCAACCTACGGTTCCTCCTCGATCACCTCGGCATCACCACTCCATCAAGCCCGTCGAGCCATGCTCAGCCTACTCCGACCTCACATGAACCGGATGTACCCGCTATCTCACCCGTAGAAGAAGAAGTTCAAGAAAATGCCTCCGTGCCGCCTGTTCCTCCTCCGGCTGAACCATGTGCCGAGCCTACTCATGAGGACAATGATCATCTCGTGACCTCAACCGATGCTCTCCCACGGGAATCTATGGTTGCTCTTCCCCGGCGAAGTCAACGTCTAAAGTTTCATCCTTCGACATGGAAAGATAAGCGGGTCTACTACAACAATCAGGCCGTGGCCCATCCTATCCAAGCGGTGTGTTCACTTGACCTGGTCCCTCAGGAACACGCTGCCTTCCTCACCAAGATTGATGCTCAATTCGTTCCTCAAACCTATGATGAAGCCAAAGAGCACAAAGAGTGGTTAGCGGCGGTTGATGCTGAGACCGATGCTATGATCAGGAACCACACTTGGGACGAAGCGGATCTTCCCAAGGGAAAGAAGGTGGTCAGCTCAAAATGGGTCTTCACAATTAAGTACCTGAGCAATGGCGACGTGGAGCGCTATAAGGCTCGCCTTGTGGCTCGCGGTTTCACACAAACATACGGTACCGACTATACGGACACGTTTGCCCCGGTCGCCAAGCTGCACACCGTTCGTGTCGTTCTCTCCTTGGCTACAAACCTCTCGTGGGACCTTTGGCAGATGGACGTCAAGAATGCCTTCCTTCAGGGGGAGCTTGAAGAAGAAGTGTATATGCACCCACCTCCGGGCTTCGAACATCTTGTGGCTCCGGGCAAAGTTCTCCGCCTTCGCAAGGCCATCTACGGCCTCAAACAATCCCCTCGGGCGTGGTACCACAAACTCAGCTCGACACTTCGCACCAATGGTTTTCGACGCTCGGAAGCCGACCACACATTGTTCACTCTACGGACTGTCGGCGGTCGCGTCGTGGTGCTCGTCTATGTCGATGATATAATCATCACTGGCGATGACAAGGAAGGTATTTCCACTACCAAGACTCTCCTTCACTCAGCCTTTGACATCAAGGACCTCGGCGAACTGAAATATTTTCTTGGGATTGAAATCTCCCGATCGCCGGAAGGACTCTTTCTCTCCCAACGGAAGTACACGCTGGACTTGCTCAAGGAAACTGGTAAGCTGGGGGCTAAACCGGTCTCTACGCCACTAGAAGAAGGCTACCAGGTCAAGCGAAAGGGGGAGATGAAGACGTTACCGAACAAGTTGGCTGAGCCATATGAGGACGTGGGCAGATATAGGCGGCTGGTTGGGAAGCTGATTTACCTCACCATCACACGGCCGGATCTGTGCTATGCTGTGAACCAAGTAAGCCAGCACATGAAAGCACCAACAAACTTTGATTGGAACACTGTTGAGAGGATCCTATGCTATCTAAAGGGAAGCCCTGGCCGCGGCATTTGGATGGGAAAGAACAACAATACCGAGCTTGTTGGCTATTGCGACGCGGATTATGCGGGCGACACAACCGATAGAAGGTCTACAACAGGATACTGTACGTTTGTTGGTGGGAACCTAGTCACTTGGAAGTCGAAGAAACAGAAGGTGGTGTCTCAATCTAGTGCCGAGTCAGAATATAGGGCCATGAAGAAGCTCACAAACGAGCTAACTTGGCTCAAAGGTCTTCTCAAGGACCTTGGAGTGGAGATAGATGAACCCATCACTATGCACTGTGACAACAAGGCTGCAATACATATAGCAACCAACTCTGTTTTCCATGAGAGGACCAAGCATATCGAAGTAGACTGCCACACAGTGCGAGAGAAGATTGAAGAAGGGGTTGTCTTACCGTGTCACACGCCGAGCAAGGACCAACTGGCCGATATTTTCACAAAAGCCACTAGTCCACAGATTTGCGAGTATATCTCTAGCAAACTTGGACTAGTCGATCCTACACATCCATGAGAAGACTCCTCTAACCCGTGGAGAGCACACTCTTTTCCTTGATATGGTTTTGTCCCATGTGGTTTTCCATATTAAGGTTTTTAACGAGGTGGTCTTGTGCGGGTTCCAAGCTTAGCCGTTTCACTTGGCTAAGCTTGAGGGGGAGTATTGACCATGTTACTTAAGACTTGGAGGTTGTCCGTACGGACGTCCGTACGATCGTCCTAATGGCCACCCTTAAGGTTGAGGCCTATTGAGAGAAATGAGAAGGCTTGGGGTTGGAAACAATACCAAGCCCATTAGAAGGATCTCGAAGAAGAATGTGACCGTTGGAGGATAAGAGTCACGAGATAGCTTCCCTTAGGGAGACAAGGTCACGTCGCTTTCTATCTTGGGATCGCTCCCTTCTCTCTCTTCATGTCTCTATCTACAAGTTGTCGAGTTGGTGGGATTGTTAACCTAGTTTTCATTCTATTTAAGGCCTTTGGCCGACATTGTAAAAGCTATTCTAATACAAGCTCTCATTTTATCTCACATTCTCTCTAATTTGCTTCCGCATACTCAATTTAAACCAACATTGGGATAAAACGGGTTTAAGTGTTGTCTAAACACTCCAAATTCATCCCGAACTCTTAGAACTAGTCAAATGCATTGGATTGTCACACATTCTGACTCTAGAAACAGTAACAAAGCTGTTTACTGCTTAGAATCCACGTTTTCTTGGTTTTAGCCTGTTTCAGGATAAAACGGGTTTAAGTGGTGTCTAAACACTCCAAATTCAACCCGAACTCTTATAATTAGTCAAATGCATTGGATTGTTACATATTTGGACCCTATAAAGAGTAACATAGCGGTTGACTGCTTCAAATCAATGTTTTCTCTCGGTTTTAGCCTGTTTTCTCGGTCTAAGCCTGTTTTGGGATAAAACGGGTTTAAGTGTTCTCTAAACACTCCAAATTCATCCCGAACTCTTACAACTAGTCAAATGCATTGGATTGTCACACATTCTGACCCTAGAAACAGTAACAAAGTTGTTTACTGCTTAGAATCAAGGTTTTCTTGGTTTTAGCCTGTTTTAGGACAAAATGGGTAAAAGTGGTGTCTAAACACTCCAAATTCAACCCGAACTCTTATAATTAGTCAAATGCATTGGATTGTTACAGATTTAGCCTGTTTCGGGACAAAATTGCTAAAAGTGGTGTCTAAACACTCCAAATTCAACCTGAACTCTTATAATTAGTCAAATACATTGGATTGATACATATTATGACCCTAGAAAGAGTAACATAGCTGTTTACGGCTTTAAATCAATGTTTTCTCACGGTTTTACCCCGTTTTCTCGGTTTAGGCCTGTTTTGGGATAAATCGGGTTTAAGTGTTGTCTAAACACTCCAAATTCATCCCGAACTCTTACAACTAGTCAAATGCATTGGATTGTCTCACATTCTGACCCTAGAAACAGTAACAAAGCAGTTTACTGCTTAGAATAACCGTTTTCTCGGTTTTAGCCTGTTTCAGGACAAAATGGGTAAAAGTGGTATCTAAACACTCCAAATTCAACCCGAACTCTTATAATTAGTCAAATGCATTGGATTGTTACAGATTTTGACCCTAGAAAGAGTAACATAGCGGTTTACTGCTTCAAATCAATGTTTTCTCTCGGTTTTAGCCTGTTTTCTCAGTCTAAGCCTCTTTTGGGATAAAACGGGTTTAAGTGTTGTCTAAACACTCCAAATTTATCCCGAACTCTTACAACTAGTCAAATGCATTGGATTGTCACACATTCTGACCCTAGAAACAGTAACAAAGCAGTTTACTGCTTAGAATCAATGTTTTCTCGGTTTTAGCCTGTTTCGGGACAAAATGGCTAAAAGTGGTGTCTAAACACTCCAAATTCAACCCAAACTCTTATAATTATTCAAATGCATTGGATTGTTACATATTTTGACCCTAGAAAGAGTAACATAGTGGTTTACTGCTTCAAGTCAATGTTTTCTCTCGGTTTTAGCCTGTTTTCTTGGTTTAAGCCTGTTTTGGGATAAAACGGGTTTAAGTGTTGTCTAAACACTCCAAATTCATCCCGAACTCTTAGAACTAATCAAATGCATTGGATTATCACACATTCTGACCCTAGAAACAGTAACAAAGCTGTTTACTGCTTAGAATCCACGTTTTATTGGTTTTAGCCTGTTTCAGGACAAAACGGGTTTAAGTGTTGTCTAAACACTCCAAATTCAGCCCGAACTCTTATAATTAGTCAAATGCATTGGATTGTTACAGATTTGGACCCTAGAAAGAGTAACATAGCGGTTTACTGCTACAAATCAATGTTTTCTCTCGGTTTTAGCCTGTTTTCTTGGTTTAAGCCTGTTTTGGGATAAAATCGGTTTAAGTGTTCTCTAAACACTCCAAATTCATCCCGAACTCTTACAACTAGTCAAATGCATTGGATTGTCACACATTCTGACCCTAGAAACAGTAACAAAGCAGTTTACTGCTTAGAATCAACGTTTTCTTGGTTTTAGCCTGTTTCATGACAAAATGGGTAAAAGTGGTATCTAAACACTCCAAATTCAACCCGAACTCTTATAATTAGTCAAATGCATTGGATTGTTACATATTTTGACCCTATAAAGAGTAACATAACGGTTTACTGCTTTAAATCAATGTTTTCTCTCGGTTTTAGCCTGTTTTCTCGGTCTAAGCCTCTTTTGGGATAAAACGGGTTTAAGTGTTGTCTAAACACTCCAAATTTATCCCGAACTCTTACAACTAGTCAAATGCATTGGATTGTCACACATTCTGACCCTAGAAACAGTAACAAAGCTGTTTACTGCTTAGAATCAATGTTTTCTCGGTTTTAGCCTGTTTCGGGACAAAATTGCTAAAAGTGGTGTCTAAACACTCCAAATTCAACCCGAACTCTTATAATTATTCAAATGCATTGGATTGTTACATATTTTGACCCTAGAAAGAGTAACATAGCGGTTTACTGCTTCAAATCAATGTTTTCTCTCGGTTTTAGCCTGTTTTCTTGGTTTAAGCCTGTTTTGGGATAAAACGGGTTTAAGTGTTGTCTAAACACTCCAAATTCATCCCGAACTCTTAGAACTAGTCAAATGCATTGGATTGTCACACATTCTGACTCTAGAAACAGTAACAAAGCTGTTTACTGCTTAGAATCCACGTTTTCTTGGTTTTAGCCTGTTTCAGGATAAAACGGGTTTAAGTGGTGTCTAAACACTCCAAATTCAACCCGAACTCTTATAATTAGTCAAATGCATTGGATTGTTACATATTTGGACCCTATAAAGAGTAACATAGCGGTTGACTGCTTCAAATCAATGTTTTCTCTCGGTTTTAGCCTGTTTTCTCGGTCTAAGCCTGTTTTGGGATAAAACGGGTTTAAGTGTTCTCTAAACACTCCAAATTCATCCCGAACTCTTACAACTAGTCAAATGCATTGGATTGTCACACATTCTGACCCTAGAAACAGTAACAAAGTTGTTTACTGCTTAGAATCAAGGTTTTCTTGGTTTTAGCCTGTTTTAGGACAAAATGGGTAAAAGTGGTGTCTAAACACTCCAAATTCAACCCGAACTCTTATAATTAGTCAAATGCATTGGATTGTTACAGATTTAGCCTGTTTCGGGACAAAATTGCTAAAAGTGGTGTCTAAACACTCCAAATTCAACCTGAACTCTTATAATTAGTCAAATACATTGGATTGATACATATTATGACCCTAGAAAGAGTAACATAGCTGTTTACGGCTTTAAATCAATGTTTTCTCACGGTTTTACCCCGTTTTCTCGGTTTAGGCCTGTTTTGGGATAAATCGGGTTTAAGTGTTGTCTAAACACTCCAAATTCATCCCGAACTCTTACAACTAGTCAAATGCATTGGATTGTCTCACATTCTGACCCTAGAAACAGTAACAAAGCAGTTTACTGCTTAGAATAACCGTTTTCTCGGTTTTAGCCTGTTTCAGGACAAAATGGGTAAAAGTGGTATCTAAACACTCCAAATTCAACCCGAACTCTTATAATTAGTCAAATGCATTGGATTGTTACAGATTTTGACCCTAGAAAGAGTAACATAGCGGTTTACTGCTTCAAATCAATGTTTTCTCTCGGTTTTAGCCTGTTTTCTCAGTCTAAGCCTCTTTTGGGATAAAACGGGTTTAAGTGTTGTCTAAACACTCCAAATTTATCCCGAACTCTTACAACTAGTCAAATGCATTGGATTGTCACACATTCTGACCCTAGAAACAGTAACAAAGCAGTTTACTGCTTAGAATCAATGTTTTCTCGGTTTTAGCCTGTTTCGGGACAAAATGGCTAAAAGTGGTGTCTAAACACTCCAAATTCAACCCAAACTCTTATAATTATTCAAATGCATTGGATTGTTACATATTTTGACCCTAGAAAGAGTAACATAGTGGTTTACTGCTTCAAGTCAATGTTTTCTCTCGGTTTTAGCCTGTTTTCTTGGTTTAAGCCTGTTTTGGGATAAAACGGGTTTAAGTGTTGTCTAAACACTCCAAATTCATCCCGAACTCTTAGAACTAATCAAATGCATTGGATTATCACACATTCTGACCCTAGAAACAGTAACAAAGCTGTTTACTGCTTAGAATCCACGTTTTATTGGTTTTAGCCTGTTTCAGGACAAAACGGGTTTAAGTGTTGTCTAAACACTCCAAATTCAGCCCGAACTCTTATAATTAGTCAAATGCATTGGATTGTTACAGATTTGGACCCTAGAAAGAGTAACATAGCGGTTTACTGCTACAAATCAATGTTTTCTCTCGGTTTTAGCCTGTTTTCTTGGTTTAAGCCTGTTTTGGGATAAAATCGGTTTAAGTGTTCTCTAAACACTCCAAATTCATCCCGAACTCTTACAACTAGTCAAATGCATTGGATTGTCACACATTCTGACCCTAGAAACAGTAACAAAGCAGTTTACTGCTTAGAATCAACGTTTTCTTGGTTTTAGCCTGTTTCATGACAAAATGGGTAAAAGTGGTATCTAAACACTCCAAATTCAACCCGAACTCTTATAATTAGTCAAATGCATTGGATTGTTACATATTTTGACCCTATAAAGAGTAACATAACGGTTTACTGCTTTAAATCAATGTTTTCTCTCGGTTTTAGCCTGTTTTCTCGGTCTAAGCCTCTTTTGGGATAAAACGGGTTTAAGTGTTGTCTAAACACTCCAAATTTATCCCGAACTCTTACAACTAGTCAAATGCATTGGATTGTCACACATTCTGACCCTAGAAACAGTAACAAAGCTGTTTACTGCTTAGAATCAATGTTTTCTCGGTTTTAGCCTGTTTCGGGACAAAATTGCTAAAAGTGGTGTCTAAACACTCCAAATTCAACCTGAACTCTTATAATTAGTCAAATACATTGGATTGATACATATTATGACCCTAGAAAGAGTAACATAGCTGTTTACGGCTTTAAATCAATGTTTTCTCACGGTTTTACCCCGTTTTCTCGGTTTAGGCCTGTTTTGGGATAAATAGGGTTTAAGTGTTGTCTAAACACTCCAAATTCATCCCGAACTCTTACAACTAGTCAAATGCATTGGATTGTCACACATTCTGACCCTAGAAACGGTAACAAAGCAGTTTACTGCTTAGAATAACCGTTTTCTCGGTTTTAGCCTGTTTCAGGACAAAATGGGTAAAAGTGGTATCTAAACACTCCAAATTCAACCTGAACTCTTATAATTAGTCAAATGCATTGGATTGTTACAGATTTTGACCCTAGAAAGAGTAACATAGCGGTTTACTGCTTCAAATCAATGTTTTCTCTCGGTTTTAGCCTGTTTTCTCGGTCTAAGCCTGTTTTGGGATAAAACGGGTTTAAGTGTTGTCTAAACACTCCAAATTCATCCCGAACTCTTACAACTAGTCAAATGCATTGGATTGTCACACATTCTGACCCTAGAAACAGTAACAAAGCAGTTTACTGCTTAGAATCAACGTTTTCTCGGTTTTAGCCTGTTTCAGGACAAAATGGGTAAAAGTTGTGTCTAAACACTCCAAATTCAACCCGAACTCTTATAATTATTCAAATGCATTGGATTGTTACATATTTTGACCCTAGAAAGAGTAACATAGCGGTTTACTGCTTCAAATCAATGTTTTCTCTCGGTTTTAGCCTGTTTTCTTGGTTTAAGCCTGTTTTGGGATAAAACGGGTTTAAGTATTGTTTTAACACTCCAAATTCATCCCGAACTCTTAGAACTAGTCAAATGCATTGGATTGTCACACATTCTGACTCTAGAAACAGTAACAAAGCTGTTTACTGCTTAGAATCAACGTTTTCTTGGTTTTAGCCTGTTTCATGACAAAATGGGTAAAAGTGGTATCTAAACACTCCAAATTCAACCCGAACTCTTATAATTAGTCAAATGCATTGGATTGTTACATATTTTGACCCTATAAAGAGTAACATAACGGTTTACTGCTTCAAATCAATGTTTTCTCTCAGTTTTAGCCTGTTTTCTCGGTCTAAGCCTCTTTTGGGATAAAACGGGTTTAAGTGTTGTCTAAACACTCCAAATTTATCCCGAACTCTTACAACTAGTCAAATGCATTGGATTGTCACACATTCTGACCCTAGAAACAGTAACAAAGCTGTTTACTGCTTAGAATCAATGTTTTCTCGGTTTTAGCCTGTTTCGGGACAAAATGGCTAAAAGTGGTGTCTAAACACTCCAAATTCAACCCAAACTCTTATAATTATTCAAATGCATTGGATTGTTACATATTTTGACCCTAGAAAGAGTAACATAGTGGTTTACTGCTTCAAATCAATGTTTTCTCTCGGTTTTAGCCTGTTTTCTTGGTTTAAGCCTGTTTTGGGATAAAACGGGTTTAAGTGTTGTCTAAACACTCCAAATTCATCCCGAACTCTTAGAACTAATCAAATGCATTGGATTATCACACATTCTGACCCTAGAAACAGTAACAAAGCTGTTTACTGCTTAGAATCCACGTTTTATTGGTTTTAGCCTGTTTCAGGACAAAACGGGTTTAAGTGTTGTCTAAACACTCCAAATTCAGCCCCAACTCTTATAATTAGTCAAATGCATTGGATTGTTACAGATTTGGACCCTAGAAAGAGTAACATAGCGGTTTACTGCTACAAATCAATGTTTTCTCTCGGTTTTAGCCTGTTTTCTTGGTTTAAGCCTGTTTTGGGATAAAATCGGTTTAAGTGTTCTCTAAACACTCCAAATTCATCCCGAACTCTTACAACTAGTCAAATGCATTGGATTGTCACACATTCTGACCCTAGAAACAGTAACAAAGCAGTTTACTGCTTAGAATCAACGTTTTCTTGGTTTTAGCCTGTTTCATGACAAAATGGGTAAAAGTGGTATCTAAACACTCCAAATTCAACCCGAACTCTTATAATTAGTCAAATGCATTGGATTGTTACATATTTTGACCCTATAAAGAGTAACATAACGGTTTACTGCTTCAAATCAATGTTTTCTCTCGGTTTTAGCCTGTTTTCTCGGTCTAAGCCTCTTTTGGGATAAAACGGGTTTAAGTGTTGTCTAAACACTCCAAATTTATCCCGAACTCTTACAACTAGTCAAATGCATTGGATTGTCACACATTATGACCCTAGAAACAGTAACAAAGCTGTTTACTGCTTAGAATCAATGTTTTCTCGGTTTTAGCCTGTTTCGGGACAAAATGGCTAAAAGTGGTGTCTAAACACTCCAAATTCAACCCGAACTCTTATAATTATTCAAATGCATTGGATTGTTACATATTTTGACCCTAGAAAGAGTAACATAGAGGTTTACTGCTTCAAATCAATGTTTTCTCTCGGTTTTAGCCTGTTTTCTTGGTTTAAGCCTGTTTTGGGATAAAACGGGTTTAAGTGTTGTCTAAACACTCCAAATTCATCCCGAACTCTTAGAACTAATCAAATGCATTGGATTATCACACATTCTGACCCTAGAAACAGTAACAAAGCTGTTTACTGCTTAGAATCCACGTTTTATTGGTTTTAGCCTGTTTCAGGACAAAACGGGTTTAAGTGTTGTCTAAACACTCCAAATTCAGCCCGAACTCTTATAATTAGTCAAATGCATTGGATTGTTACAGATTTGGACCCTAGAAAGAGTAACATAGCGGTTTACTACTACAAATCAATGTTTTCTCTCGGTTTTAGCCTGTTTTCTCGGTCTAAGCCTGTTTTGGGATAAAACGGGTTTAAGTGTTGTCTAAACACTCCAAATTCATCCCGAACTCTTACAACTAGTCAAATGCATTGGATTGTCACACATTCTGACCCTAGAAACAGTAACAAAGCTGTTTACTGCTTAGAATCAACAGTTTCTCGGTTTTAGCCTGTTTCAGGACAAAAAGGGTAAAAGTGGTGTCTAAACATTCCAAATTCAGCCCGAACTCTTATAATTACTCAAATGGATTGGATTGTTACAGATTTTGACCCTAGAAAGAGTAACATAGCGGTTTACTGCTTCAAATCAATGTTTTCTCTCGGTTTTAGCCTGTTTTCTCGGTCTAAGCCTGTTTTGGGATAAAACGGGTTTAAGTGTTGTCTAAACACTCCAAATTCATCCCGAACTCTTACAACTAGTCAAATGCATTGGATTGTCACACATTCTGACCCTAGAAACAGTAACAAAGCAGTTTACTGCTTAGAATCAACGTTTTCTCGGTTTTAGCCTGTTTCAGGACAAAATGGGTAAAAGTGGTGTCTAAACACTCCAAATTCAACCCGAACTCTTATAATTATTCAAATGCATTGGATTGTTACATATTTTGACCCTAGAAAGAGTAACATAGCGGTTTACTGCTTCAAATCAATGTTTTCTCTCGGTTTTAGCCTGTTTTCTTGGTTTAAGCCTGTTTTGGGATAAAACGGGTTTAAGTGTTGTCTAAACACTCCAAATTCATCCCGAACTCTTACAACTAGTCAAATGCATTGGATTGTCACACATTCTGACCCTAGAAACAGTAACAAAGCTGTTTACTGCTTAGAATCAACGGTTTCTCGGTTTTAGCCTGTTTCAGGACAAAAAGGGTAAAAGTGGTGTCTAAACATTCCAAATTCAGCCCGAACTCTTATAATTACTCAAATGGATTGGATTGTTACAGATTTTGACCCTAGAAAGAGTAACATAGCGGTTTACTGCTTCAAATCAATGTTTTCTCTCGGTTTTAGCCTGTTTTCTCGGTCTAAGCCTGTTTTGGGATAAAACGGGTTTAAGTGTTGTCTAAACACTCCAAATTCATCCCGAACTCTTACAACTAGTCAAATGCATTGGATTGTCACACATTCTGACCCTAGAAACAGTAACAAAGCAGTTTACTGCTTAGAATCAACGTTTTCTCGGTTTTAGCCTGTTTCAGGACAAAATGGGTAAAAGTGGTGTCTAAACACTCCAAATTCAACCCGAACTCTTATAATTATTCAAATGCATTGGATTGTTACATATTTTGACCCTAGAAAGAGTAACATAGCGGTTTACTGCTTCAAATCAATGTTTTCTCTCGGTTTTAGCCTGTTTTCTTGGTTTAAGCCTGTTTTGGGATAAAACGGGTTTAAGTGTTGTCTAAACACTCCAAATTCATCCCGAACTCTTACAACTAGTCAAATGCATTGGATTGTCACACATTCTGACCCTAGAAACAGTAACAAAGCTGTTTACTGCTTAGAATCAACGGTTTCTCGGTTTTAGCCTGTTTCAGGACAAAAAGGGTAAAAGTGGTGTCTAAACATTCCAAATTCAGCCCGAACTCTTATAATTACTCAAATGGATTGGATTGTTACAGATTTTGACCCTAGAAAGAGTAACATAGCGGTTTACTGCTTCAAATCAATGTTTTCTCTCGGTTTTAGCCTGTTTTCTCGGTCTAAGCCTGTTTTGGGATAAAACGGGTTTAAGTGTTGTCTAAACACTCCAAATTTATCCCGAACTCTTACAACTAGTCAAATGCATTGGATTGTCACACATTCTCACCCTAGAAACAGTAACAAAGCTGTTTACTGCTTAGAATCAATGTTTTCTCGGTTTTAGCCTGTTTCGGGACAAAATGGCTAAAAGTGGTGTCTACACACTCCAAATTCAACCTGAACTCTTATAATTAGTCAAATACATTGGATTGTTACATATTATGACCCTAGAAAGAGTAACATAGCTGTTTACGGCTTTAAATCAATGTTTTCTCACGGTTTTACACCGTTTTCTCGGTTTAAGCATGTTTTGGGATAAAACGGGTTTAAGTGTCGTCTAAACACTCCAAATTCATCCCGAACTCTTACAACTAGTGAAATGCATTGGATTGTCACACATTCTGACCCTAGAAACAGAAACACAGCAGTTTACTGCTTAGAATCAACGTTTTCTCGGTTTTAGCCTGTTTCAGGACAAAATGGGTAAAAGTGGTATCTAAACACTCCAAATTCAACCTGAACTCTTATAATTAGTCAAATACATTGGATTGTTACATATTATGACCCTAGAAAGAGTAACATAGCTGTTTACGGCTTTAAATCAATGTTTTCTCACGGTTTTACCCCGTTTTCTCGGTTTAAGCATGTTTTGGGATAAAACGGGTTTAAGTGTCGTCTAAACACTCCAAATTCATCCCGAACTCTTACAACTAGTGAAATGCATTGGATTGTCACACATTCTGACCCTAGAAACAGAAACACAGCAGTTTACTGCTTAGAATCAACGTTTTCTCGGTTTTAGCCTGTTTCAGGACAAAATGGGTAAAAGTGGTATCTAAACACTCCAAATTCAACCCGAACTCTTATAATTAGTCAAATTCATTGGATTGTTACATATTTTGACCCTAGAAAGAGTAACATAGCGGTTTATTGCTTCAAATCAATGTTTTCTCTCGGTTTTAGCCTGTTTTCTTGGTTTAAGCCTGTTTTGGGATAAAACGGGTTTAAGTGTTGTCTAAACACTCCAAATTCATCCCGAACTCTTACAACTAGTCAAATGCATCGGATTGTCACACATTCTGACCCTAGAAACAGTAACAAAGCAGTTTACTGCTTAGAATCAACGTTTTCTTGGTTTTAGCCTGTTTCAGGACAAAATGGGTAAAAGTGGTGTCTAAACACTCCAAATTCAACCCGAACTCTTATAATTATTCAAATGCATTGGATTGTTACATATTTTGACCCTAGAAAGAGTAACATAGCGGTTTACTGCTTCAAATCAATGTTTTCTCTCGGTTTTAGCCTGTTTTCTTGGTTTAAGCCTGTTTTGGTATAAAATGGGTTTAAGTGTTGTCTAAACACTCCAAATTCATCCCGAACTCTTAGAACTAGTCAAATGCATTGGATTGTCACACATTCTGACTCTAGAAACAGTAACAAAGCTGTTTACTGCTTAGAATCAACGTTTTCTTGGTTTTAGCCTGTTTCAGGACAAAATGGGTAAAAGTGGTATCTAAACACTCCAAATTTAACCCGAACTCTTATAATTAGTCAAAGGCATTGGATTGTTAGATATTTGGACCCTATAAAGAGTAACATAGCTGTTTAAGGCTTTAAATCAATGTTTTCTCACGGTTTTACCCCGTTTTCTCGGTTTAAGCCTGTTTTGGGATAAAACGGGTTTAAGTGTCGTCTAAACACTCCAAATTCATCCCGAACTCTTACAACTAGTCAAATGCATTGGATTTTCACACATTCTGACCCTAGAAACAGAAACAAATCTGTTTACTGCTTAGAATCAATATTTTCTCGGTTTTAGCCTGTTTCGGGACAAAATTGCTAAAAGTGGTGTCTAAACACTCCAAATTCAACCCGAACTCTTATAATTATTCAAATGCATTGAATTGTTACATATTATGACCCTAGAAAGAGTAACATAGCGGTTTACTGCTTCAAATCAATGTTTTCTCTCTGTTTTAGCCTGTTTTCTCGGTCTAAGCCTCTTTTGGGATAAAACGGGTTTAAGTGTTGTCTAAACACTCCAAATTTATCCCGAACTCTTACAACTAGTCAAATGCATTGGATTGTCACACATTCTCACCCTAGAAACAGTAACAAAGCTGTTTACTGCTTAGAATCAATGTTTTCTCGGTTTTAGCCTGTTTCGGGACAAAATGGCTAAAAGTGGTGTCTACACACTCCAAATTCAACCTGAACTCTTATAATTAGTCAAATACATTGGATTGTTACATATTATGACCCTAGAAAGAGTAACATAGCTGTTTACGGCTTTAAATCAATGTTTTCTCACGGTTTTACACCGTTTTCTCGGTTTAAGCATGTTTTGGGATAAAACGGGTTTAAGTGTCGTCTAAACACTCCAAATTCATCCCGAACTCTTACAACTAGTGAAATGCATTGGATTGTCACACATTCTGACCCTAGAAACAGAAACACAGCAGTTTACTGCTTAGAATCAACGTTTTCTCGGTTTTAGCCTGTTTCAGGACAAAATGGGTAAAAGTGGTATCTAAACACTCCAAATTCAACCTGAACTCTTATAATTAGTCAAATACATTGGATTGTTACATATTATGACCCTAGAAAGAGTAACATAGCTGTTTACGGCTTTAAATCAATGTTTTCTCACGGTTTTACCCCGTTTTCTCGGTTTAAGCATGTTTTGGGATAAAACGGGTTTAAGTGTCGTCTAAACACTCCAAATTCATCCCGAACTCTTACAACTAGTGAAATGCATTGGATTGTCACACATTCTGACCCTAGAAACAGAAACACAGCAGTTTACTGCTTAGAATCAACGTTTTCTCGGTTTTGTTGGTTTAAATTGAGTATGCGGAAGCAAATTAGAGAGAATGTGAGATAAAATGAGAGCTTGTATTAGAATAGCTTTTACAATGTCGGCCAAAGGCCTTAAATAGAATGAAAACTAGGTTAACAATCCCACCAACTCGACAACTTGTAGATAGAGACATGAAGAGAGAGAAGGGAGCGATCCCAAGATAGAAAGCGACGTGACCTTGTCTCCCTAAGGGAAGCTATCTCGTGACTCTTATCCTCCAACGGTCACATTCTTCTTCGAGATCCTTCTAATGGGCTTGGTATTGTTTCCAACCCCAAGCCTTCTCATTTCTCTCAATAGGCCTCAACCTTAAGGGTGGCCATTAGGACGATCGTACGGACGTCCGTACGGACAACCTCCAAGTCTTAAGTAACATGGTCAATACTCCCCCTCAAGCTTAGCCAAGTGAAACGGCTAAGCTTGGAACCCGCACAAGACCACCTCGTTAAAAACCTTAATATGGAAAACCACATGGGACAAAACCATATCAAGGAAAAGAGTGTGCTCTCCACGGGTTAGAGGAGTCTTCTCATGGATGTGTAGGATCGACTAGTCCAAGTTTGCTAGAGATATACTCGCAAATCTGTGGACTAGTGGCTTTTGTGAAAATATCGGCCAGTTGGTCCTTGCTCGGCGTGTGACACGGTAAGACAACCCCTTCTTCAATCTTCTCTCGCACTGTGTGGCAGTCTACTTCGATATGCTTGGTCCTCTCATGGAAAACAGAGTTGGTTGCTATATGTATTGCAGCCTTGTTGTCACAGTGCATAGTGATGGGTTCATCTATCTCCACTCCAAGGTCCTTGAGAAGACCTTTGAGCCAAGTTAGCTCGTTTGTGAGCTTCTTCATGGCCCTATATTCTGACTCGGCACTAGATTGAGACACCACCTTCTGTTTCTTCGACTTCCAAGTGACTAGGTTCCCACCAACAAACGTACAGTATCCTGTTGTAGACCTTCTATCGGTTGTGTCGCCCGCATAATCCGCGTCGCAATAGCCAACAAGCTCGGTATTGTTGTTCTTTCCCATCCAAATGCCGCGGCCAGGGCTTCCCTTTAGATAGCATAGGATCCTCTCAACAGTGTTCCAATCAAAGTTTGTTGGTGCTTTCATGTGCTGGCTTACTTGGTTCACAGCATAGCACAGATCCGGCCGTGTGATGGTGAGGTAAATCAGCTTCCCAACCAGCCGCCTATATCTGCCCACGTCCTCATATGGCTCAGCCAACTTGTTCGGTAACGTCTTCATCTCCCCCTTTCGCTTGACCTGGTAGCCTTCTTCTAGTGGCGTAGAGACCGGTTTAGCCCCCAGCTTACCAGTTTCCTTGAGCAAGTCCAGCGTGTACTTCCGTTGGGAGAGAAAGAGTCCTTCCGGCGATCGGGAGATTTCAATCCCAAGAAAATATTTCAGTTCGCCGAGGTCCTTGATGTCAAAGGCTGAGTGAAGGAGAGTCTTGGTAGTGGAAATACCTTCCTTGTCATCGCCAGTGATGATTATATCATCGACATAGACGAGCACCACGACGCGACCGCCGGCAGTCCGTAGAGTGAACAATGTGTGGTCGGCTTCCGAGCGTCGAAAACCATTGGTGCGAAGTGTCGAGCTGAGTTTGTGGTACCACGCCCGAGGGGATTGTTTGAGGCCGTAGATGGCCTTGCGAAGGCGGAGAACTTTGCCCGGAGCCACAAGATGTTCGAAGCCCGGAGGTGGGTGCATATACACTTCTTCTTCAAGCTCCCCCTGAAGGAAGGCATTCTTGACGTCCATCTGCCAAAGGTCCCACGAGAGGTTTGTAGCCAAGGAGAGAACGACACGAACGGTGTGCAGCTTGGCGACCGGGGCAAACGTGTCCGTATAGTCGGTACCGTATGTTTGTGTGAAACCGCGAGCCACAAGGCGAGCCTTATAGCGCTCCACGTCGCCATTGCTCAGGTACTTAATTGTGAAGACCCATTTTGAGCTGACCACCTTCTTTCCCTTGGGAAGATCCGCTTCGTCCCAAGTGTGGTTCCTGATCATAGCATCGGTCTCAGCATCAACCGCCGCTAACCACTCTTTGTGCTCTTTGGCTTCATCATAGGTTTGAGGAACGAATTGAGCATCAATCTTGGTGAGGAAGGCAGCGTGTTCCTGAGGGACCAGGTCAAGTGAACACACCGCTTGGATAGGATGGGCCACGGCCTGATTGTTGTAGTAGACCCGCTTATCTTTCCATGTCGAAGGATGAAACTTTAGACGTTGACTTCGCCGGGGAAGAGCAACCATAGATTCCCGTGGGAGAGCATCGGTTGAGGTCACGAGATGATCATTGTCCTCATGAGTAGGCTCGGCACATGGTTCAGCCGGAGGAGGAACAGGCGGCACGGAGGCATTTTCTTGAACTTCTTCTTCTACGGGTGAGATAGCGGGTACATCCGGTTCATGTGAGGTCGGAGTAGGCTGAGCATGGCTCGACGGGCTTGATGGAGTGGTGATGCCGAGGTGATCGAGGAGGAACCGTAGGTTGGCCGAACGATCAGAGTTGGACCGAGAGAGATCCTTGAGACTGTCCCAATCCTTTGTCGCATAGTATCCTTGGTGTTCAAGGAACCGCACTTTTCGAGAGATATGTAGGCGGCCAGCAGCTGGATCATAGCACTTATAGCCCTTCTGACTTGTCGAGTAGCCAATGAACATACATTTGGTGCTTTTGGCGTCGAGCTTAGTCCTTTGTTCCCCTGGAACCAAAACAAAGCATACACACCCGAAAACGCGTAAGTGATCCAAAGATGGTTTAAATTGATTGAGTACCTCATATGGAGATTTGTCTTGTAGAACTTTGGTAGGAGTCCTATTAATCAAGTAGCAAGCCGTCATGACAGCATCTCCCCAGAATCGTTTGGTGACATTGGTTTGGAACATCATCGACCTCGCCACTTCCATAAGGTGCCGGTTCTTCCTCTCGGCCACGCCATTCTGTTGGGGCGTATATGGACAACTCGTTTGTTGTAGAATGCCGTGTTTGGACAAATGATCTTTGAGTCTATGACTGATGTACTCTCCCCCATTATCTGATCTTAGTACCTTTATTTTTGCATTGAAATGATTAGTAACATAATTCTGAAAATTAACAAATGCATCATAAACCCTATCTTTAGATGGTAACAATGTGAGCCAAGTATATTTTGATTTTTCATCAATAAAAGTCACAAAATACTTGTTATTGTCTCTAGATAGGCATGGTGAGGTCCAAACATCAGAATGTACTAAGTCAAAACAATGTTCATAAATGGTAGTAGATTTAGGGAAAACCGATTTGCAATGTTTGCCAAGAATACAAGGTTCACAACTTGAACTATCAAAAGAAAATTTAGGCAACATTAATTGAAAAGCTCTAGAGTGAGGGTGGCCTAGTCTAGCATGCCACACTTCACTTGAAATACTACTAAGGTCCGATTTAAAAGAAAACATATTAGGTGAACTTGATGAGTTTTTCTCTAGGACATAGAGATCTCCCTTAGCATCTCCACCTCCAAGAATCTTGCCAGTCTCAATATCCTGAAAATGCACACTGTTAGGACCAAATATGGTATAACAATTCAAATCGGTTGTAGCTCTCTTAACCGATAATAGGTTAGAAGTGAAAGTAGGCATAAAGAAGGCCTTTGAGTTCTTATCAAACAACTTTAAATCTCCTACACCTTTAACTGGTATCCTATCCCCATTTGCAATAATCACATTTCCCACAGTCGGCTTTATGTTGTGTATAAGGCTCGGGTTACTTATCATGTGATGAGAAGCACCCGAGTCTACAACAAGCGTTTTACTAGGTTGTGAAGCGAAGAAAGTGATACCAGATTCCTTTAGGGCTGCGATGGACTTGATGAGGGCCTCCAGGTCTGATTTCCTCACAAGATCTCCAAGAGAAGCCGCCATGGCCGTAGCCGCCGCGTTGCCTTGGTTTGCTGCACCGAAACCTTGGCCGCTTGGTCCTTCTTGCGAGATATGCGCCTTGAACTTAGCCGGTTTGAGATGAGGGTGAAGGATCCAGCACTTGTCCTTCATGTGTCCCTTCTTCTTGCAATGGTCGCACACCATTGTTTTCCGGTCATCTTGCTTGTAGACTCCTTTGTTCGCGGTAGCCAAGTCGTCCTTTCCACAAAAGAGACCAAGTGAACCTTGTTCCTTTTGCACTTGAGAACACACGTCTTCAAGAGTAGGTAGCTTGTCTCCACGGAGGATGTGCTTAATCAGGTCATTGAACGCCGGATTGAGAGTGAGCAGGAGACCAAACACCTTGTCTTGCTCCTTTCGTTCATTGAGGATGGCCGGATCGATAGTACTTGGCCGGAGCATCTCCAACTCGGCCCACAATGACCGGAACTTCCCAAAATGCTTGGTAAACTCCAAGTCTTCTTGATGGAGACCGTTGATAGCCTTCTTGACCTCAAATACCCGAGTCAAGTTGGTCACGTTCCCATACACATTCGCTAGCGTCTCCCATAGTTCTTTGGCCGTCTCGCAGTACGAGTAGGCTTCAAGAATAGGTGCGTCTAGCGAGTTTTGGAGAATGGCAAGCACGGTCTGATCTTCTTGGAACCACTTGACTTCCTTCTCGAGATCAGCCTCCTTGTCTTCTTCCGTTCCTTCTTTACCGTCCTCCTTAGTGGCTTTCTTGGGGAGTTGGTCCGTTTCTACATGGATCCAAAGTCCTCGGCCACTGAGAGCGGTCTTTGTGGTTCTTTTCCACAACAGGTAGTTTGCTCCTTTGAGCACCACCGGGGTAACAATAGGCTTGTTGTTGTCCATTGTTAGGTAGAGTAGCGAGAAAAACGATAGAGTAGCGGATAGAATGAAGCGCGAATGAGTGAGTAGAATGAAGAATAGAGTAAAGGAGTAGTATACGAGTAGAGAATGCAAAGTAGAATCAAATAAGAACAAGAAAAAGAAGAGGAGAAAGTTTATAGAACCATGGATCAATAAACTTGCTCTGATACCATGTTGGTTTAAATTGAGTATGCGGAAGCAAATTAGAGAGAATGTGAGATAAAATGAGAGCTTGTATTAGAATAGCTTTTACAATGTCGGCCAAAGGCCTTAAATAGAATGAAAACTAGGTTAACAATCCCACCAACTCGACAACTTGTAGATAGAGACATGAAGAGAGAGAAGGGAGCGATCCCAAGATAGAAAGCGACGTGACCTTGTCTCCCTAAGGGAAGCTATCTCGTGACTCTTATCCTCCAACGGTCACATTCTTCTTCGAGATCCTTCTAATGGGCTTGGTATTGTTTCCAACCCCAAGCCTTCTCATTTCTCTCAATAGGCCTCAACCTTAAGGGTGGCCATTAGGACGATCGTACGGACGTCCGTACGGACAACCTCCAAGTCTTAAGTAACATGGTCAATAGGTTTTAGCCTGTTTCAGGACAAAATGGGTAAAAGTGGTATCTAAACACTCCAAATTCAACCCGAACTCTTATAATTAGTCAAATTCATTGGATTGTTACATATTTTGACCCTAGAAAGAGTAACATAGCGGTTTATTGCTTCAAATCAATGTTTTCTCTCGGTTTTAGCCTGTTTTCTTGGTTTAAGCCTGTTTTGGGATAAAACGGGTTTAAGTGTTGTCTAAACACTCCAAATTCATCCCGAACTCTTACAACTAGTCAAATGCATTGGATTGTCACACATTCTGACCCTAGAAACAGTAACAAAGCAGTTTACTGCTTAGAATCAACGTTTTCTTGGTTTTAGCCTGTTTCAGGACAAAATGGGTAAAAGTGGTGTCTAAACACTCCAAATTCAACCCGAACTCTTATAATTATTCAAATGCATTGGATTGTTACATATTTTGACCCTAGAAAGAGTAAAATAGCGGTTTACTGCTTCAAATCAATGTTTTCTCTCGGTTTTAGCCTGTTTTCTTGGTTTAAGCCTGTTTTGGTATAAAATGGGTTTAAGTGTTGTCTAAACACTCCAAATTCATCCCGAACTCTTAGAACTAGTCAAATGCATTGGATTGTCACACATTCTGACTCTAGAAACAGTAACAAAGCTGTTTACTGCTTAGAATCAACGTTTTCTTGGTTTTAGCCTGTTTCAGGACAAAATGGGTAAAAGTGGTATCTAAACACTCCAAATTTAACCCGAACTCTTATAATTAGTCAAAGGCATTGGATTGTTAGATATTTGGACCCTATAAAGAGTAACATAGCTGTTTACGGCATTAAATCAATGTTTTCTCACGGTTTTACCCCGTTTTCTCGGTTTAAGCCTGTTTTGGGATAAAACGGGTTTAAGTGTCGTCTAAACACTCCAAATTCATCCCGAACTCTTACAACTAGTCAAATGCATTGGATTGTCACACATTCTGACGCTAGAAACAGAAACAAATCTGTTTACTGCTTAGAATCAATATTTTCTCGGTTTTAGCCTGTTTCGGGACAAAATTGCTAAAAGTGGTGTCTAAACACTCCAAATTCAACCTGACCTCTTATAATTAGTCAAATACATTGGATTGATACATATTATGAACCTAGAAAGAGTAACATAGCTGTTTACGGCTTTAAATCAATGTTTTCTCACGGTTTTACCCCGTTTTCTCGGTTTAGGCCTGTTTTGGGATAAATCGGGTTTAAGTGTTGTCTAAACACTCCAAATTCATCCCGAACTCTTACAACTAGTCAAATGCATTGGATTGTCACACATTCTGACCCTAGAAACAGTAACAAAGCAGTTTACTGCTTAGTGTTGGGATTTATGAGACAAAGCTCACAAGAGAGGGTAGACAAACACTTGGTGAATGAATCCCCCTTTACCCACAACAAACTAACTCATTCTAAAGGGGGAGGAGAGAACATCAACTTGTGATGAACTCCCCATAAACAAGCTAGATAGAACCCAAATACTAGAGAGTAAGCGGATCCTAACTAGGAGAAGCACTAGTTTGAGACTTATCCTCTTCTAGTATCACAACACTTAGAGTTTGTGTACTTAGGAGAAGGAGGATTAAGAATCAGTAATCTAGGCTAAGTAAAGCAGTAAATAAGAAGAGTTTAGGTGGATTTGAGAAGAGAATAGGCTGCCTTAAGGGCAGCCTCTAACCGCTAATCTCCTAAGAACTCTACATTGTTGATATGAACAAGAACACAAGTAGAGAGGGAAAACGGTTTCTCTTCTATTGAATAATATGTTGTGATGTCTTACAAAATGAGAGATTACAATGCTTAATATAGGAGAACAAATGTATATGGCCGTTTGAGATAAATGAGAGGTGAGAGTGACATATAGCCGTTGGTGCACAAGTGGGTGTATGGTGAAAGGGACAGCTCCTTCCCTTGGTTGTCTCATTCTTCACCAACCAAGGTCTCACATGCTTCCTTCCTTCCCTTCTTTTCCCTTTGTGAGACATTTAACTTCTTCTTGGGCCTCTTCTTCTTATAAGGCCTTTACTTCACAATTCTTCTCACATTGCTCTTATGGCCTTGCTGACCACTCTCATTGTTCTCACGGCCCACATGGCCTTATTGGCCACTCTTATTGTGCTCACGGCCTTACTGGCCGCTCCCACACCACTCATGGCCTTACCGGCCACACTTCTTGTACTAGCAGCCTTACCGGCCACTCTCTTCTTCCTTGTGCAGCTCGGCCTCACCGGCCTCACTCTCTCTTCTCCTTCATATATACTAATAGTACGGACGGGCCTGTACGGACGGGCCTGTACGGACGGGCCTGTACGGACGGGCCTGTACGGACGGGCCTTCTCTTCAATGTGTTCACGGCCTAACTGGCCGCTCACCGGACATGGGTCCGTTCACGGACACGGTACATGGTACCGGACACGGTACATGGTCGCTCACGGACACGGACATGGCCTTACCGGCCTTTACATGGCCTTTCCGGCCTTTCTTCTCTTCTTCCAAGGTACATTCTAATACTCCCCCGCACGCTTGATCGGTGGGACACCATGGGGACCAAAGATCAAGGGTGGACTAGTGTCATCTACCTCATTAAAAACCTCAACAAAGAAAACCTCTTGGGATAAAACTTTGTTAAGGGAAAAAGAGTATAGACTCCACTATCCATGATGTCCCTTGACCTTGGTTTGCAAAGAACTAGCTCCCTTCTCTTCATGATTTGAACCGCTCCTACTTCTTAGCCCACCTTGCCTTTAGCACATTCCTTATGATCTCCATCCTTGCGCCTTTAGAGTTTCTTTGAGGCTCTCATAGTCTCCTTTACCCCTTAAACAAGTGATAAAGAAGAAAAGAATAAGTGTTTGCTATGAGGAATATCAAAGAAAATTTCTAAAAGTGTGACAATTTAAGAGAACATATTAAAGAGTAAAGACTAGTAATGAAGCTAAGGTAATGAATTTAAGAAATTTAAATAGAGTAGAGTTTAGAGCACAGCCTTTATGGTGTTTTGATGGATAGGAAGGAGAGAGTTGATCACTGATGCGGTTTGGAATTCCTCCTTGAGACCGCTTCTCTAACCATGGTTTTTAAACCCGGCCAGTTTTATCTGTCAGACTGATACATGCCCACTGAATCGGACATAACTTTCGAACGGCTGCTCGGATTGGTATGATTCCACTTCCACTGGCAAGATGACTCTGTGGTCTCGAACTTTAATGAAGAACGCGGAAGCCGAATCGCAGTGGAAGGGTTTCGTCCGAGTCGATCTTTGAGACGCTTCGGCTGAGCTTTAAGTAAAGACTTTTGCTTGTGGCCGAGCAGAATCTGTGAGGTACGGTCTGAAGTCACTTGATCTCCCCCGTAACCTTTACTTGATGATGGGCTGAAACCTCATCACCTCAGTTGAAGCCTTGTGCATCACCGTTCTTGTGCACATCCAATCAACAGTTGAAACCTTGTGCATCACCTTTCCTAAAGACCATTGTGCACATCCGATCAACAACTTGGCACTAACACACATGCTCTTGGACTGATTCATCACCTTCCACCAGCTTAACAAAGACTTGGTGGCCCTTGGTTCTAACTCCAGGCATTGTGCTGCGCTCTTACATGGCTATCTTGTAGCCTTCAACCTCGCCACTTCTTCTCCTTGAGATAGTGAGCGAGCTCCACACAATCTTCAATGCTGAAACTGAAACCAAAAATCAATGGAACAGATTCTAAACAAGAGATTGTTAGAGATTAGAGAATAGAGAATATAGAATATTACTGAAAATAAAATAGAATTTAGAGAATAAGTAACCAAGTATAAGTAACCAAGAGTATAGAGTATAGTAGAGTATATGGGCGGAAGTATAAGGTGAGTGGAGAGTAGAATAGAGAATTTGCTCAAGAGTTCTTATGGACAGAGTTATACTCTGTTTTCTTGAGTTGAAAGAAGCTTTGACAGCCAAGAACATCCAAGAAGACAATCTCTTTTGGTGCTTTAATGGCTGAAACACAATGGACCTTATGGAAAATTAGTTTCTCCAAAGGTTTAACAACAAAACTCCTTGTAGAATCACTTAAACAAGTGTTCTTCAAGAGATTAAGGCTTGAAGATCCACGAAGATAACATATAGAAGATGTTTTTCGTGGTCCCAAGCAAAGAAGAAACAACAAAAGCCTTTGGAACAACCTATTGTCCAACGGTTAAAAGAATGCATCTTGGACCAACTTGAATCTATTTGACCAAGCGGGCTCTACATGCTAAAATAAAGTCTCTCTCTTCCTCAAACTCGAACCTGGACACACCATATGACCAGAAACAAAGCTTTCTCAACCTTGAGAAGAAGAAGAAGAAGCGATTTAGTAATTAAGCCTTTAAAGGAAATTTAACAAAAGCAAAATTAAACCTTTAGAGGAAAATTAACTAAATCCTAAGAGAACTAAATCCTAAGAATTTCGTGGCTCATACAAGCACACAAGAACCGTGAATCCTCACCATGAACAACACAATTTGCTCAATGGTTCATCACTTCCCACACATCCCAAAATAAACAAAGCTATTACCAAATCGGTAAAGCTTAAGGATGGGGCTTGTAAAATCGATTTCTTTCCACACACTTGGTCTACAAATTCTAACAAGATAAGAGACCAAGCTTACTCAACAATGAGCTGCTAGAGAATCGATTTAATCAACAAAAGCAAAATTAAAGCTTTAAAGAAACTAAGCTAAGCGATTTAACACCTAAGCAAAGTCTAAACTTTAACTAAGCTAACTCCTAAGAAAACGACTTTGAGAATGAGTTTAAAACACCAAGAACAGAACCTGCTCTGATACCATGTTGGGATTTATGAGACAAAGCTCACAAGAGAGGGTAGACAAACACTTGGTGAATGAATCCCCCTTTACCCACAACAAACTAACTCATTCTAAAGGGGGAGGAGAGAACATCAACTTGTGATGAACTCCCCATAAACAAGCTAGATAGAACCCAAATACTAGAGAGTAAGCGGATCCTAACTAGGAGAAGCACTAGTTTGAGACTTATCCTCTTCTAGTATCACAACACTTAGAGTTTGTGTACTTAGGAGAAGGAGGATTAAGAATCAGTAATCTAGGCTAAGTAAAGCAGTAAATAAGAAGAGTTTAGGTGGATTTGAGAAGAGAATAGGCTGCCTTAAGGGCAGCCTCTAACCGCTAATCTCCTAAGAACTCTACATTGTTGATATGAACAAGAACACAAGTAGAGAGGGAAAACGGTTTCTCTTCTATTGAATAATATGTTGTGATGTCTTACAAAATGAGAGATTACAATGCTTAATATAGGAGAACAAATGTATATGGCCGTTTGAGATAAATGAGAGGTGAGAGTGACATATAGCCGTTGGTGCACAAGTGGGTGTATGGTGAAAGGGACAGCTCCTTCCCTTGGTTGTCTCATTCTTCACCAACCAAGGTCTCACATGCTTCCTTCCTTCCCTTCTTTTCCCTTTGTGAGACATTTAACTTCTTCTTGGGCCTCTTCTTCTTATAAGGCCTTTACTTCACAATTCTTCTCACATTGCTCTTATGGCCTTGCTGACCACTCTCATTGTTCTCACGGCCCACATGGCCTTATTGGCCACTCTTATTGTGCTCACGGCCTTACTGGCCGCTCCCACACCACTCATGGCCTTACCGGCCACACTTCTTGTACTAGCAGCCTTACCGGCCACTCTCTTCTTCCTTGTGCAGCTCGGCCTCACCGGCCTCACTCTCTCTTCTCCTTCATATATACTAATAGTACGGACGGGCCTGTACGGACGGGCCTGTACGGACGGGCCTGTACGGACGGGCCTGTACGGACGGGCCTTCTCTTCAATGTGTTCACGGCCTAACTGGCCGCTCACCGGACATGGGTCCGTTCACGGACACGGTACATGGTACCGGACACGGTACATGGTCGCTCACGGACACGGACATGGCCTTACCGGCCTTTACATGGCCTTTCCGGCCTTTCTTCTCTTCTTCCAAGGTACATTCTAATACTTAGAATAACCGTTTTCTCGGTTTTAGCCTGTTTCAGGGCAAAATGGGTAAAAGTGGTATCTAAACACTCCAAATTCAACCCGAACTCTTATAATTAGTCAACTGCATTGGATTGTTACAGTTTTGACCCTAGAAAGAGTAACATAGCGGTTTACTGCTTCAAATCAATGTTTTCTCTCGGTTTTAGCCTGTTTTCTCGGTCTAAGCCTCTTTTGGGATAAAACGGGTTTAAGTGTTGTCTAAACACTCCAAATTCATCCCGAACTCTTACAACTAGTCAAATGCATTGGATTGTCACACATTCTTATTAGTATATGAGGAGGAGAAGAGAGAGTGAGGCCGGTGAGGCCGAGCTGCACAAGGAAGAAGAGAGTGGCCGGTAAGGCTGCTAGTACAAGAAGTGTGGCCGGTACGGCCATGAGTGGTGTGGGAGCGGCCAGTAAGGCCGTGAGCACAATGAGAGTGGCCAATAAGGCCATGTGGGCCGTGAGAAGAATGAGAGTGGTCAGCAAGGCCATAAGTGCAATGTGAGAAGAATTGTGAAGTAAAGGCCTTATAAGAAGAAGAGGCCCAAGAAGAAGTTAAATGTCTCACAAAGGGAAAAGAAGGGAAGGAAGGAAGCATGTGAGACCTTGGTTGGTGAAGAATGAGACAACCAAGGGAAGGAGCTGTCCCCTTCACCATACACCCACTTGTGCACCAACGGCTATATGTCACTCTCATCTCTCATTTATCTCTAACGGCCATATCAACTTGTATTCTCTATATTAAGCATTGTAATCTCTCATTTGTATATCACAACATTATTATTGAATAAAAGAAACCGATTCCCCTCTCTACCTTGTGTTCTTGTCCATATCAACAATGTAGAGTGGTGTAGGTTTAGCGGTTAGGGGCTGCCCTTAAGGCAGCCTATTCTCTTATCAAATCCCACCTAAATTCTTCTTATTTACTCTTTACTAAGCCTAGATTATGGGGAGTTCATCACAAGTTGATGTCCTCTCCTCCCCCTTGAGAATGAGTTAGTTTGTTGTGGGTAAAGGGGGATTCATTCACCAAGTGTTTGTCTACCCTCTCTTATGAGCTTTGTCTCATAAATCCCAACATGGTATCAGAGCAGGTTCTGCTCTTGGTGATTCAAACTCGTTCTCAATTCAATTCTTCTTAGGAGTTAGCTTAGTTAAAGTTTTAGACTTTGCTTAGGTGTTAAATCGCTTAGCTTAGTTTCTTTAAAACTTTAATTTTGCTTTTATTGTTAAATCGATTCTCTAGCAGCTCATTGTTGAGAAAGCTTGGTCTTGGGTCTTGATAGAATTCGTAGGCCAAGTGTGTGAAAGAAATCGATTTGTAAACCCCATTCTTAAGCTTTACCGATTTGGTAATAGCCTTGTTTAAATGGGGAAGTGATGAACCATTGAGCAAACTATGTTGTTCATGGTGAGGATTCACGGTTCTTGTGTGCTTGTATGAGCCACGAAATTCTTAGGATTTTCTTAGGATTCTCTTAGGATTTAGTTAATTTTCCTTTAAAGGTTTAATTTTGCTTTAAGTTAATTTTCCTTTAAAGGTTTAGTTGCTAAATCGCTACTTCTTCTTCTCAAGGTTGAGAAAGCTTTGTTTCTGGCCGTGGTGTGTCCAGATTCGAGCTTGAGGAAGAGAGAGTTCTTGTTTTTAGCATGTATGGCCCGCTTGGTCAAATAGATTCAAGTTGGTCCAAGATGCATTCTTTTAACCGATGGACAAAAGGTTGTTCCAAAGGCTTTCTTTTGTTTCTTCTTTGCTTGTGAACACGAGAAACATCTTCTATATGTTATCTTCGTGGATCTATAGCCTTAAGCTCTTGGAGAACACCTTGTTTAAGGTGATTCAACCATGAGCTTTGTTGTTAAACCGTGGGAGTCTCAAAACCCCATGGTCCGTAGAAGCTCCAGCCACTAAAACGCCCAAGTACTCGAGTAAACAAACGCCATGGTGTGTTACTCCCTAAAGTTCTGGGCTGTTCAAGGCTGCCTAAAGCTTCTCTCAACTCAAGAAAACAGAGTATGCTCTGTCCATAAGAACTCTTGAGCAAATTCTCTATTCTACTCGCCATTCTCTTATACTTCCACTTATTCTCTTTTAATTCTCTAATTCTTGGTTACTTATTCTATAAATTCTATTTTATTTTTCTGTAATATTCTCTATTCTCTAATCTCTCACCATCTCTTGTTTAGAATCTGTCTTGATCTCAAACAGGTTCCTGATTTAAAGATGGTGAAGTGGTTGGCGCATTACAATGCTTGGAAGTTAGAACCGATGGCCATCGAGTTGGTGGAAGGCGATGAATCAGCTCCAAAGTATGTGTGGTGGTGTCAACAGCCAAATGGAGGCACTAGAAGCTTACGGGGGAGCTAGAACCATTCGCAACCAGAAGTGATGCCCTCTTAGGCGAATCTAACCAAGTCAAAGCTCAAGGCAACACCAAGAGGGAGTCCGGCCGGCGAACTCAAGAAGTTGTTCAAGGGAATGGTCTATGGTAGATAAGCAAGGGGAGAAGGAAACTGGTGTGAAGTGCTGAATCAATCCCACGTTTGATGAGTGTCGAAGTTTGGAGGTGCACAAGACTTTCAAAGTCGTTGGTGTACCAAAGTTCAAAATTATGTTCTTCAAGGAAGCGTCTCAAAGAACGACTCGGACGAAACCCTTCCACTGAGATTCAGCTTCCGCGTTCTTCATCAAAGTTCGAGACCACAGAGTCATCTTGCCAGTGGAAGTGGAATCATACCAATCCGAGCAGCCGTTCGAGAGTTATGTCCGATTCAGTGGACGTATACCATTCTGACGCGACTTAGAAGAAGCGGTCTCAAGAGGAGAATTCAAACCGCAACAATGATCAACTCTTCTCTTCTCCTCAATCAAAAACACCCAAAAGGCTGTGCTCTAAACTCTACTCTAGTTAAATTTCTTTAATTCATTATCTTAGTTCCATTACTAGTCTTTACTCTTTATGTTCTCTTAAATTGTCACATTTTCTTTAAAATTTTCTTTGATATTCCTCATGATCTCTACTTGTTTAAAGTATACTATGAGAGCCTCAAAGAGATTGTCTTTGATATTCCTCATCATTTATACTTATTCAAAGTAGACTATGAGAGCCTCAAAGAAACTTTTTGAAAAATTTCCTTTGATATTCCTCATAGCATACACTTATACTTTTCTTCTTTATCACTTGTTTAAGGGGTAAAGGAGACTATGAGAGCCTCAAGGAAATTCGGAAAAGTGTGAGCTGGAGATCATGCGAAGTGAAGGCAAGGAGAGCTAAGGAAGTGTAGCGGTTCAAAGCCATGGAGAGAAGAGAGCCGGTCCTTACAAACCAAGATCATTGCGACATCAAGGACCGTGAAGGCTACACTCTTTTTACTTAACAAAGTTTTCTCCCAAGTGGTTTTCTTTGTTAAGGTTTTTAATGAGGTAGTCGACACGTGTCCACGCTTGATCTTTGGTCCATATGGTGTCCCGGCGATCAAACGTGCGGGGGAGTATTAGTATATGAGGAGGAGAAGAGAGAGTGAGGCCGGTGAGGCCAAGCTGCACAAGGAAGAAGAGAGTGGCCGGTAAGGCTGCTAGTACAAGAAGTGTGGCCGGTACGGCCATGAGTGGTGTGGGAGCGGCCAGTAAGGCCGTGAGCACAATGAGAGTGGCCAATAAGGCCATGTGGGCCGTGAGAAGAATGAGAGTGGTCAGCAAGGCCATAAGTGCAATGTGAGAAGAATTGTGAAGTAAAGGCCTTATAAGAAGAAGAGGCCCAAGAAGAAGTTAAATGTCTCACAAAGGGAAAAGAAGGGAAGGAAGGAAGCATGTGAGACCTTGGTTGGTGAAGAATGAGACAACCAAGGGAAGGAGCTGTCCCCTTCACCATACACCCACTTGTGCACCAACGGCTATATGTCACTCTCATCTCTCATTTATCTCTAACGGCCATATCAACTTGTATTCTCTATATTAAGCATTGTAATCTCTCATTTGTATATCACAACATTATTATTGAATAAAAGAAACCGATTCCCCTCTCTACCTTGTGTTCTTGTCCATATCAACAATGTAGAGTGGTGTAGGTTTAGCGGTTAGGGGCTGCCCTTAAGGCAGCCTATTCTCTTATCAAATCCCACCTAAATTCTTCTTATTTACTCTTTACTAAGCCTAGATTATGGGGAGTTCATCACAAGTTGATGTCCTCTCCTCCCCCTTGAGAATGAGTTAGTTTGTTGTGGGTAAAGGGGGATTCATTCACCAAGTGTTTGTCTACCCTCTCTTATGAGCTTTGTCTCATAAATCCCAACAATTCTGACCCTAGAAACAGAAACAAAGCAGTTTACTGCTTAGAATCAACGTTTTCTCGGTTTTAGCCTGTTTCGGGACAAAATGGCTAAAAGTGGTGTCTAAACACTCCAAATTCAACCCGAACTCTTATAATTAGTCAAATTCATTGGATTGTTACATATTTTGAGCCTAGAAAGAGTAACATAGCGTTTTATTGCTTCAAATCAATGTTTTCTCTCGGTTTTAGCCTGTTTTCTTGGTCTAAGCCTGTTTTGGGATAAAACGGGTTTAACTGTAGTCTAAACACTCCAAATTCATCCCGAACTCTTACAACTAGTCAAATGCATTGGATTGTCACACATTCTGACCCTAGAAACAGTAACAAAGCAGTTTACTGCTTAGAATCAACGTTTTCTCGGTTTTAGCCTGTTTCAGGACAAAATGGGTAAAAGTGGTGTCTAAACACTCCAAATTCAACCCGAACTCTTATAATTATTCAAATGCATTGGATTGTTACATATTTTGACCCTAGAAAGAGTAACATAGCGGTTTACTGCTTCAAATCAATGTTTTCTCTCGGTTTTAGCCTGTTTTCTTGGTTTAAGCCTGTTTTGGGATAAAACGGGTTTAAGTACTGTTTTAACACTCCAAATTCATCCCGAACTCTTAGAACTAGTCAAATGCATTGGATTGTCACACATTCTGACTCTAGAAACAGTAACAAAGCTGTTTACTGCTTAGAATCAACGTTTTCTTGGTTTTAGCCTGTTTCAGGACAAAATGGGTAAAAGTGTATCTAAACACTCCAAATTCAACCCGAACTCTTATAATTGTTGGTTTAAATTGAGTATGCGGAAGCAAATTAGAGAGAATGTGAGATAAAATGAGAGCTTGTATTAGAATAGCTTTTACAATGTCGGCCAAAGGCCTTAAATAGAATGAAAACTAGGTTAACAATCCCACCAACTCGACAACTTGTAGATAGAGACATGAAGAGAGAGAAGGGAGCGATCCCAAGATAGAAAGCGACGTGACCTTGTCTCCCTAAGGGAAGCTATCTCGTGACTCTTATCCTCCAACGGTCACATTCTTCTTCGAGATCCTTCTAATGGGCTTGGTATTGTTTCCAACCCCAAGCCTTCTCATTTCTCTCAATAGGCCTCAACCTTAAGGGTGGCCATTAGGACGATCGTACGGACGTCCGTACGGACAACCTCCAAGTCTTAAGTAACATGGTCAATACTCCCCCTCAAGCTTAGCCAAGTGAAACGGCTAAGCTTGGAACCCGCACAAGACCACCTCGTTAAAAAACCTTAATATGGAAAACCACATGGGACAAAACCATATCAAGGAAAAGAGTGTGCTCTCCACGGGTTAGAGGAGTCTTCTCATGGATGTGTAGGATCGACTAGTCCAAGTTTGCTAGAGATATACTCGCAAATCTGTGGACTAGTGGCTTTTGTGAAAATATCGGCCAGTTGGTCCTTGCTCGGCGTGTGACACGGTAAGACAACCCCTTCTTCAATCTTCTCTCGCACTGTGTGGCAGTCTACTTCGATATGCTTGGTCCTCTCATGGAAAACAGAGTTGGTTGCTATATGTATTGCAGCCTTGTTGTCACAGTGCATAGTGATGGGTTCATCTATCTCCACTCCAAGGTCCTTGAGAAGACCTTTGAGCCAAGTTAGCTCGTTTGTGAGCTTCTTCATGGCCCTATATTCTGACTCGGCACTAGATTGAGACACCACCTTCTGTTTCTTCGACTTCCAAGTGACTAGGTTCCCACCAACAAACGTACAGTATCCTGTTGTAGACCTTCTATCGGTTGTGTCGCCCGCATAATCCGCGTCGCAATAGCCAACAAGCTCGGTATTGTTGTTCTTTCCCATCCAAATGCCGCGGCCAGGGCTTCCCTTTAGATAGCATAGGATCCTCTCAACAGTGTTCCAATCAAAGTTTGTTGGTGCTTTCATGTGCTGGCTTACTTGGTTCACAGCATAGCACAGATCCGGCCGTGTGATGGTGAGGTAAATCAGCTTCCCAACCAGCCGCCTATATCTGCCCACGTCCTCATATGGCTCAGCCAACTTGTTCGGTAACGTCTTCATCTCCCCCTTTCGCTTGACCTGGTAGCCTTCTTCTAGTGGCGTAGAGACCGGTTTAGCCCCCAGCTTACCAGTTTCCTTGAGCAAGTCCAGCGTGTACTTCCGTTGGGAGAGAAAGAGTCCTTCCGGCGATCGGGAGATTTCAATCCCAAGAAAATATTTCAGTTCGCCGAGGTCCTTGATGTCAAAGGCTGAGTGAAGGAGAGTCTTGGTAGTGGAAATACCTTCCTTGTCATCGCCAGTGATGATTATATCATCGACATAGACGAGCACCACGACGCGACCGCCGGCAGTCCGTAGAGTGAACAATGTGTGGTCGGCTTCCGAGCGTCGAAAACCATTGGTGCGAAGTGTCGAGCTGAGTTTGTGGTACCACGCCCGAGGGGATTGTTTGAGGCCGTAGATGGCCTTGCGAAGGCGGAGAACTTTGCCCGGAGCCACAAGATGTTCGAAGCCCGGAGGTGGGTGCATATACACTTCTTCTTCAAGCTCCCCCTGAAGGAAGGCATTCTTGACGTCCATCTGCCAAAGGTCCCACGAGAGGTTTGTAGCCAAGGAGAGAACGACACGAACGGTGTGCAGCTTGGCGACCGGGGCAAACGTGTCCGTATAGTCGGTACCGTATGTTTGTGTGAAACCGCGAGCCACAAGGCGAGCCTTATAGCGCTCCACGTCGCCATTGCTCAGGTACTTAATTGTGAAGACCCATTTTGAGCTGACCACCTTCTTTCCCTTGGGAAGATCCGCTTCGTCCCAAGTGTGGTTCCTGATCATAGCATCGGTCTCAGCATCAACCGCCGCTAACCACTCTTTGTGCTCTTTGGCTTCATCATAGGTTTGAGGAACGAATTGAGCATCAATCTTGGTGAGGAAGGCAGCGTGTTCCTGAGGGACCAGGTCAAGTGAACACACCGCTTGGATAGGATGGGCCACGGCCTGATTGTTGTAGTAGACCCGCTTATCTTTCCATGTCGAAGGATGAAACTTTAGACGTTGACTTCGCCGGGGAAGAGCAACCATAGATTCCCGTGGGAGAGCATCGGTTGAGGTCACGAGATGATCATTGTCCTCATGAGTAGGCTCGGCACATGGTTCAGCCGGAGGAGGAACAGGCGGCACGGAGGCATTTTCTTGAACTTCTTCTTCTACGGGTGAGATAGCGGGTACATCCGGTTCATGTGAGGTCGGAGTAGGCTGAGCATGGCTCGACGGGCTTGATGGAGTGGTGATGCCGAGGTGATCGAGGAGGAACCGTAGGTTGGCCGAACGATCAGAGTTGGACCGAGAGAGATCCTTGAGACTGTCCCAATCCTTTGTCGCATAGTATCCTTGGTGTTCAAGGAACCGCACTTCTCGAGAGATATGTAGGCGGCCAGCAGCTGGATCATAGCACTTATAGCCCTTCTGACTTGTCGAGTAGCCAATGAACATACATTTGGTGCTTTTGGCGTCGAGCTTAGTCCTTTGTTCCCCTGGAACCAAAACAAAGCATACACACCCGAAAACGCGTAAGTGATCCAAAGATGGTTTAAATTGATTGAGTACCTCATATGGAGATTTGTCTTGTAGAACTTTGGTAGGAGTCCTATTAATCAAGTAGCAAGCCGTCATGACAGCATCTCCCCAGAATCGTTTGGTGACATTGGTTTGGAACATCATCGACCTCGCCACTTCCATAAGGTGCCGGTTCTTCCTCTCGGCCACGCCATTCTGTTGGGGCGTATATGGACAACTCGTTTGTTGTAGAATGCCGTGTTTGGACAAATGATCTTTGAGTCTATGACTGATGTACTCTCCCCCATTATCTGATCTTAGTACCTTTATTTTTGCATTGAAATGATTAGTAACATAATTCTGAAAATTAACAAATGCATCATAAACCCTATCTTTAGATGGTAACAATGTGAGCCAAGTATATTTTGATTTTTCATCAATAAAAGTCACAAAATACTTGTTATTGTCTCTAGATAGGCATGGTGAGGTCCAAACATCAGAATGTACTAAGTCAAAACAATGTTCATAAATGGTAGTAGATTTAGGGAAAACCGATTTGCAATGTTTGCCAAGAATACAAGGTTCACAACTTGAACTATCAAAAGAAAATTTAGGCAACATTAATTGAAAAGCTCTAGAGTGAGGGTGGCCTAGTCTAGCATGCCACACTTCACTTGAAATACTACTAAGGTCCGATTTAAAAGAAAACATATTAGGTGAACTTGATGAGTTTTTCTCTAGGACATAGAGATCTCCCTTAGCATCTCCACCTCCAAGAATCTTGCCAGTCTCAATATCCTGAAAATGCACACTGTTAGGACCAAATATGGTATAACAATTCAAATCGGTTGTAGCTCTCTTAACCGATAATAGGTTAGAAGTGAAAGTAGGCATAAAGAAGGCCTTTGAGTTCTTATCAAACAACTTTAAATCTCCTACACCTTTAACTGGTATCCTATCCCCATTTGCAATAATCACATTTCCCACAGTCGGCTTTATGTTGTGTATAAGGCTCGGGTTACTTATCATGTGATGAGAAGCACCCGAGTCTACAACAAGCGTTTTACTAGGTTGTGAAGCGAAGAAAGTGATACCAGATTCCTTTAGGGCTGCGATGGACTTGATGAGGGCCTCCAGGTCTGATTTCCTCACAAGATCTCCAAGAGAAGCCGCCATGGCCGTAGCCGCCGCGTTGCCTTGGTTTGCTGCACCGAAACCTTGGCCGCTTGGTCCTTCTTGCGAGATATGCGCCTTGAACTTAGCCGGTTTGAGATGAGGGTGAAGGATCCAGCACTTGTCCTTCATGTGTCCCTTCTTCTTGCAATGGTCGCACACCATTGTTTTCCGGTCATCTTGCTTGTAGACTCCTTTGTTCGCGGTAGCCAAGTCGTCCTTTCCACAAAAGAGACCAAGTGAACCTTGTTCCTTTTGCACTTGAGAACACACGTCTTCAAGAGTAGGTAGCTTGTCTCCACGGAGGATGTGCTTAATCAGGTCATTGAACGCCGGATTGAGAGTGAGCAGGAGACCAAACACCTTGTCTTGCTCCTTTCGTTCATTGAGGATGGCCGGATCGATAGTACTTGGCCGGAGCATCTCCAACTCGGCCCACAATGACCGGAACTTCCCAAAATGCTTGGTAAACTCCAAGTCTTCTTGATGGAGACCGTTGATAGCCTTCTTGACCTCAAATACCCGAGTCAAGTTGGTCACGTTCCCATACACATTCGCTAGCGTCTCCCATAGTTCTTTGGCCGTCTCGCAGTACGAGTAGGCTTCAAGAATAGGTGCGTCTAGCGAGTTTTGGAGAATGGCAAGCACGGTCTGATCTTCTTGGAACCACTTGACTTCCTTCTCGAGATCAGCCTCCTTGTCTTCTTCCGTTCCTTCTTTACCGTCCTCCTTAGTGGCTTTCTTGGGGAGTTGGTCCGTTTCTACATGGATCCAAAGTCCTCGGCCACTGAGAGCGGTCTTTGTGGTTCTTTTCCACAACAGGTAGTTTGCTCCTTTGAGCACCACCGGGGTAACAATAGGCTTGTTGTTGTCCATTGTTAGGTAGAGTAGCGAGAAAAACGATAGAGTAGCGGATAGAATGAAGCGCGAATGAGTGAGTAGAATGAAGAATAGAGTAAAGGAGTAGTATACGAGTAGAGAATGCAAAGTAGAATCAAATAAGAACAAGAAAAAGAAGAGGAGAAAGTTTATAGAACCATGGATCAATAAACTTGCTCTGATACCATGTTGGTTTAAATTGAGTATGCGGAAGCAAATTAGAGAGAATGTGAGATAAAATGAGAGCTTGTATTAGAATAGCTTTTACAATGTCGGCCAAAGGCCTTAAATAGAATGAAAACTAGGTTAACAATCCCACCAACTCGACAACTTGTAGATAGAGACATGAAGAGAGAGAAGGGAGCGATCCCAAGATAGAAAGCGACGTGACCTTGTCTCCCTAAGGGAAGCTATCTCGTGACTCTTATCCTCCAACGGTCACATTCTTCTTCGAGATCCTTCTAATGGGCTTGGTATTGTTTCCAACCCCAAGCCTTCTCATTTCTCTCAATAGGCCTCAACCTTAAGGGTGGCCATTAGGACGATCGTACGGACGTCCGTACGGACAACCTCCAAGTCTTAAGTAACATGGTCAATAATAATTAGTCAAATGCATTGGATTTTAGATATTTGGACCCTATATAGAGTAACATAGCTGTTTACGGCTTTAAATCAATGTTTTCTCACGGTTTTACCCCGTTTTCTCGGTTTAAGCCTGTTTTGGGATAAAACGGGTTTAAGTGTCGTCTAAACACTCCAAATTCATCCCGAACTCTTACAACTAGTCAAATGCATTGGATTGTCACACATTCTGACCCTAGAAACAGAAACAAATCTGTTTACTGCTTAGAATCAATATTTTCTCGGTTTTAGCCTGTTTCGGGACAAAATTGCTAAAAGTGGTGTCTAAACACTCCAAATTCAACCTGACCTCTTATAATTAGTCAAATACATTGGATTGATACATATTATGAACCTAGAAAGAGTAACATAGCTGTTTACGGCTTTAAATCAATGTTTTCTCACGGTTTTACCCCGTTTTCTCGGTTTAGGCCTGTTTTGGGATAAATCGGGTTTAAGTGTTGTCTAAACACTCCAAATTCATCCCGAACTCTTACAACTAGTCAAATGCATTGGATTGTCACACATTCTGACCCTAGAAACAGTAACAAAGCAGTTTACTGCTTAGAATAACCGTTTTCTCGGTTTTAGCCTGTTTCAGGGCAAAATGGGTAAAAGTGGTATCTAAACACTCCAAATTCAACCCGAACTCTTATAATTAGTCAAATGCGTTGGATTGTTACAGATTTTGACCCTAGAAAGAGTAACATAGCGGTTTACTGCTTCAAATCAATGTTTTCTCTCGGTTTTAGCCTGTTTTCTCGGTCTAAGCCTCTTTTGGGATAAAACGGGTTTAAGTGTTGTCTAAACACTCCAAATTCATCCCGAACTCTTACAAATAGTCAAATGCATTGGATTGTCACACATTCTGACCCTAGAAACAGAAACAAAGCAGTTTACTGCTTAGAATCAACGTTTTCTCGGTTTTAGCCTGTTTCGGGACAAAATGGCTAAAAGTGGTGTCTAAACACTCCAAATTCAACCCGAACTCTTATAATTAGTCAAATTCATTGGATTGTTACATATTTTGAGCCTAGAAAGAGTAACATAGCGTTTTATTGCTTCAAATCAATGTTTTCTCTCGGTTTTAGCCTGTTTTCTTGGTCTAAGCCTGTTTTGGGATAAAACGGGTTTAACTGTAGTCTAAACACTCCAAATTCATCCCGAACTCTTACAACTAGTCAAATGCATTGGATTGTCACACATTCTGACCCTAGAAACAGTAACAAAGCTGTTTACTGCTTAGAATCAACGGTTTCTTGGTTTTAGCCTGTTTTAGGACAAAAAGGGTAAAAGTGGTGTCTAAACATTCCAACTTCAGCCCGAACTCTTATAATTACTCAAATGGATTGGATTGTTACAGATTTTGACCCTAGAAAGAGTAACATAGCGGTTTACTGCTTCAAATCAATGTTTTCTCTCGGTTTTAGCCTGTTTTCTCGGTCTAAGCCTGTTTTGGGATAAAACGGGTTTAAGTGTTGTCTAAACACTCCAAATTCATCCCGAACTCTTACAACTAGTCAAATGCATTGGAGTGTCACACATTCTGACCCTGGAAACAGTAACAAAGCAGTTTACTGCTTAGAATCAACGTTTTCTCGGTTTTAGCCTGTTTCAGGACAAAATGGGTAAAAGTGGTGTCTAAACACTCCAAATTCAACCCGAACTCTTATAATTATTCAAATGCATTGGATTGTTACATATTTTGACCCTAGAAAGAGTAACATAGCGGTTTACTGCTTCAAATCAATGTTTTCTCTCGGTTTTAGCCTGTTTTCTTGGTTTAAGCCTGTTTTGGGATAAAACGGGTTTAAGTACTGTTTTAACACTCCAAATTCATCCCGAACTCTTAGAACTAGTCAAATGCATTGGATTGTCACACATTCTGACTCTAGAAACAGTAACAAAGCTGTTTACTGCTTAGAATCAACGTTTTCTTGGTTTTAGCCTGTTTCAGGACAAAATGGGTAAAAGTGTATCTAAACACTCCAAATTCAACCCGAACTCTTATAATTAGTCAAATGCATTGGATTTTAGATATTTGGACCCTATATAGAGTAACATAGCTGTTTACGGCTTTAAATCAATGTTTTCTCACGGTTTTACCCCGTTTTCTCGGTTTAAGCCTGTTTTGGGATAAAACGGGTTTAAGTGTCGTCTAAACACTCCAAATTCATCCCGAACTCTTACAACTAGTCAAATGCATTGGATTGTCACACATTCTGACCCTAGAAACAGAAACAAATCTGTTTACTTCTTAGAATCAATATTTTCTCGGTTTTAGCCTGTTTCGGGACAAAATTGCTAAAAGTGGTGTCTAAACACTCCAAATTCAACCTGACCTCTTTTAATTAGTCAAATGCAATGGATTGTTACATATTATGAACCTAGAAAGAGTAACATAGCTGTTTACGGCTTTAAATCAATGTTTTCTCACGGTTTTACCCCGTTTTCTCGGTTTAGGCCTGTTTTGGGATAAATCGGGTTTAAGTGTTGTCTAAACACTCCAAATTCATCCCGAACTCTTACAACTAGTCAAATGCATTGGATTGTCACACATTCTGACCCTAGAAACAGTAACAAAGCAGTTTACTGCTTAGAATAACCGTTTTCTCGGTTTTAGCCTGTTTCAGGGCAAAATGGGTAAAAGTGGTATCTAAACACTCCAAATTCAACCCGAACTCTTATAATTAGTCAAATGCGTTGGATTGTTACAGATTTTGACCCTAGAAAGAGTAACATAGCGGTTTACTGCTTCAAATCAATGTTTTCTCTCGGTTTTAGCCTGTTTTCTCGGTCTAAGCCTCTTTTGGGATAAAACGGGTTTAAGTGTTGTCTAAACACTCCAAATCCATCCCGAACTCTTACAACTAGTCAAATGCATTGGATTGTCACACATTCTGACCCTAGAAACAGAAACAAAGCAGTTTACTGCTTAGAATCAACGTTTTCTCGGTTTTAGCCTGTTTCGGGACAAAATGGCTAAAAGTGGTGTCTAAACACTCCAAATTCAACCCGAACTCTTATAATTAGTCAAATTCATTGGATTGTTACATATTTTGAGCCTAGAAAGAGTAACATAGCGTTTTATTGCTTCAAATCAATGTTTTCTCTCGGTTTTAGCCTGTTTTCTTGGTCTAAGCCTGTTTTGGGATAAAACGGGTTTAACTGTAGTCTAAACACTCCAAATTCATCCCGAACTCTTACAACTAGTCAAATGCATTGGATTGTCACACATTCTGACCCTAGAAACAGTAACAAAGCTGTTTACTGCTTAGAATCAACGGTTTCTTGGTTTTAGCCTGTTTTAGGACAAAAAGGGTAAAAGTGGTGTCTAAACATTCCAACTTCAGCCCGAACTCTTATAATTACTCAAATGGATTGGATTGTTACAGATTTTGACCCTAGAAAGAGTAACATAGCGGTTTACTGCTTCAAATCAATGTTTTCTCTCGGTTTTAGCCTGTTTTCTCGGTCTAAGCCTGTTTTGGGATAAAACGGGTTTAAGTGTTGTCTAAACACTCCAAATTCATCCCGAACTCTTACAACTAGTCAAATGCATTGGAGTGTCACACATTCTGACCCTGGAAACAGTAACAAAGCAGTTTACTGCTTAGAATCAACGTTTTCTCGGTTTTAGCCTGTTTCAGGACAAAATGGGTAAAAGTGGTGTCTAAACACTCCAAATTCAACCCGAACTCTTATAATTATTCAAATGCATTGGATTGTTACATATTTTGACCCTAGAAAGAGTAACATAGCGGTTTACTGCTTCAAATCAATGTTTTCTCTCGGTTTAAGCCTGTTTTCTTGGTTTAAGCCTGTTTTGGGATAAAACGGGTTTAAGTATTGTTTTAACACTCCAAATTCATCCCGAACTCTTAGAACTAGTCAAATGCATTGGATTGTCACACATTCTGACTCTAGAAACAGTAACAAAGCTGTTTACTGCTTAGAATCAACGTTTTCTTGGTTTTAGCCTGTTTCAGGATAAAATGGGTAAAAGTGTATCTAAACACTCCAAATTCAACCCGAACTCTTATAATTAGTCAAATGCATTGGATTGTTAGATATTTGGACCCTATATAGAGTAACATAGCTGTTTACGGCTTTAAATCAATGTTTTCTCACGGTTTTACCCCGTTTTCTCGGTTTAAGCCTGTTTTGGGATAAAACGGGTTTAAGTGTCGTCTAAACACTCCAAATTCATCCCGAACTCTTACAACTAGTCAAATGCATTGGATTTTCACACATTCTGACCCTAGAAACAGAAACAAATCTGTTTACTGCTTAGAATCAATATTTTCTCGGTTTTAGCCTGTTTCGGGACAAAATTGCTAAAAGTGGTGTCTAAACACTCCAAATTCAACCTGAACTCTTATAATTAGTCAAATACATTGGATTGATACATATTATGACCCTAGAAAGAGTAACATAGCTGTTTACGGCTTTAAATCAATGTTTTCTCACGGTTTTACCCCGTTTTCTCGGTTTAGGCCTGTTTTGGGATAAATCGGGTTTAAGTGTTGTCTAAACACTCCAAATTCATCCCGAACTCTTACAACTAGTCAAATGCATTGGATTGTCACACATTCTGACCCTAGAAACAGTAACAAAGCAGTTTACTGCTTAGAATAACCGTTTTCTCGGTTTTAGCCTGTTTCAGGACAAAATGGGTAAAAGTGGTATCTAAACACTCCAAATTCAACCCGAACTCTTATAATTAGTCAAATGCATTGGATTGTTATAGATTTTGACCCTAGAAAGAGTAACATAGCGGTTTACTGCTTCAAATCAATGTTTTCTCTCGGTTTTAGCCTGTTTTCTCGGTCTAAGCCTCTTTTGGGATAAAACGGGTTTAAGTGTTGTCTAAACACTCCAAATTCATCCCGAACTCTTACAACTAGTCAAATGCATTGGATTGTCACACATTCTGACCCTAGAAACAGAAACAATTCTGTTTACTGCTTAGAATCAATGTTTTCTCGGTTTTAGCCTGTTTCGGGACAAAATGGCTAAAAGTGGTGTCTAAACACTCCAAATTCAACCTGAACTCTTATATTTAGTCAAATTCATTGGATTGTTACATATTTTGAGCCTAGAAAGAGTAACATAGCTGTTTATTGCTTCAAATCAATGTTTTCTCTCGGTTTTAGCCTGTTTTCTTGGTCTAAGCCTGTTTTGGGATAAAACGGGTTTAAGTGTTGTCTAAACACTCCAAATTCATCCCAAACTCTTACAACTAGTCAAATGCATTGGATTGTCACACATTCTGACCCTAGAAACAGAAACAAAGCAGTTTACTGCTTAGAATCAACGTTTTCTCGGTTTTAGCCTGTTTCATGACAAAATGGGTAAAAGTGGTATCTAAACACTCCAAATTCAACCCGAACTCTTATAATTAGTCAAATGCATTGGATTGTTACAGATTTTGACCCTAGAAAGAGTAACATAGCGGTTTACTGCTTCAAATCAATGTTTTCTCTCGGTTTTAGCCTGTTTTCTCGGTCTAAGCCTCTTTTGGGATAAAACGGGTTTAAGTGTTGTCTAAACACTCCAAATTCATCCCGAACTCTTACAACTAGTCAAATGCATTGGATTGTCACACATTCTGACCCTAGAAACAGAAACAAAGCAGTTTACTGCTTAGAATCAACGTTTTCTCGGTTTTAGCCTGTTTCGGGACAAAATGGCTAAAAGTGGTGTCTAAACACTCCAAATTCAACCCGAACTCTTATAATTAGTCAAATTCATTGGATTGTTACATATTTTGAGCCTAGAAAGAGTAACATAGCGTTTTATTGCTTCAAATCAATGTTTTCTCTCGGTTTTAGCCTGTTTTCTTGGTCTAAGCCTGTTTTGGGATAAAACGGGTTTAACTGTAGTCTAAACACTCCAAATTCATCCCGAACTCTTACAACTAGTCAAATGCATTGGATTGTCACACATTCTGACCCTAGAAACAGTAACAAAGCTGTTTACTGCTTAGAATCAACGGTTTCTTGGTTTTAGCCTGTTTTAGGACAAAAAGGGTAAAAGTGGTGTCTAAACATTCCAACTTCAGCCCGAACTCTTATAATTACTCAAATGGATTGGATTGTTACAGATTTTGACCCTAGAAAGAGTAACATAGCGGTTTACTGCTTCAAATCAATGTTTTCTCTCGGTTTTAGCCTGTTTTCTCGGTCTAAGCCTGTTTTGGGATAAAACGGGTTTAAGTGTTGTCTAAACACTCCAAATTCATCCCGAACTCTTACAACTAGTCAAATGCATTGGATTGTCACACATTATGACCCTGGAAACAGTAACAAAGCAGTTTACTGCTTAGAATCAACGTTTTCTCGGTTTTAGCCTGTTTCAGGACAAAATGGGTAAAAGTGGTGTCTAAACACTCCAAATTCAACCCGAACTCTTATAATTATTCAAATGCATTGGATTGTTACATATTTTGACCCTAGAAAGAGTAACATAGCGGTTTACTGCTTCAAATCAATGTTTTCTCTCGGTTTAAGCCTGTTTTCTTGGTTTAAGCCTGTTTTGGGATAAAACGGGTTTAAGTATTGTTTTAACACTCCAAATTCATCCCGAACTCTTAGAACTAGTCAAATGCATTGGATTGTCACACATTCTGACTCTAGAAACAGTAACAAAGCTGTTTACTGCTTAGAATCAACGTTTTCTTGGTTTTAGCCTGTTTCAGGACAAAATGGGTAAAAGTGTATCTAAACACTCCAAATTCAACCCGAACTCTTATAATTAGTCAAATGCATTGGATTGTCACACATTCTGACCCTAGAAACAGTAACAAAGCAGTTTACTGCTTAGAATAACCGTTTTCTCGGTTTTAGCCTGTTTCAGGACAAAATGGGTAAAAGTGGTATCTAAACACTCCAAATTCAACCCGAACTCTTATAATTAGTCAAATGCATTGGATTGTTATAGATTTTGACCCTAGAAAGAGTAACATAGCGGTTTACTGCTTCAAATCAATGTTTTCTCTCGGTTTTAGCCTGTTTTCTCGGTCTAAGCCTCTTTTGGGATAAAACTGGTTTAAGTGTTGTCTAAACACTCCAAATTCATCCCGAACTCTTACAACTAGTCAAATGCATTGGATTGTCACACATTCTGACCCTAGAAACAGAAACAATTCTGTTTACTGCTTAGAATCAATGTTTTCTCGGTTTTAGCCTGTTTCGGGACAAAATGGCTAAAAGTGGTGTCTAAACACTCCAAATTCAACCTGAACTCTTATATTTAGTCAAATTCATTGGATTGTTACATATTTTGAGCCTAGAAAGAGTAACATAGCTGTTTATTGCTTCAAATCAATGTTTTCTCTCGGTTTTAGCCTGTTTTCTTGGTCTAAGCCTGTTTTGGGATAAAACGGGTTTAAGTGTTGTCTAAACACTCCAAATTCATCCCAAACTCTTACAACTAGTCAAATGCATTGGATTGTCACACATTCTGACCCTAGAAACAGAAACAAAGCAGTTTACTGCTTAGAATCAACGTTTTCTCGGTTTTAGCCTGTTTCATGACAAAATGGGTAAAAGTGGTATCTAAACACTCCAAATTCAACCCGAACTCTTATAATTAGTCAAATGCATTGGATTGTTACAGATTTTGACCCTAGAAAGAGTAACATAGCGGTTTACTGCTTCAAATCAATGTTTTCTCTCGGTTTTAGCCTGTTTTCTCGGTCTAAGCCTCTTTTGGGATAAAACGGGTTTAAGTGTTGTCTAAACACTCCAAATTCATCCCGAACTCTTACAACTAGTCAAATGCATTGGATTGTCACACATTCTGACCCTAGAAACAGAAACAAAGCAGTTTACTGCTTAGAATCAACGTTTTCTCGGTTTTAGCCTGTTTCGGGACAAAATGGCTAAAAGTGGTGTCTAAACACTCCAAATTCAACCCGAACTCTTATAATTAGTCAAATTCATTGGATTGTTACATATTTTGAGCCTAGAAAGAGTAACATAGCGTTTTATTGCTTCAAATCAATGTTTTCTCTCGGTTTTAGCCTGTTTTCTTGGTCTAAGCCTGTTTTGGGATAAAACGGGTTTAACTGTAGTCTAAACACTCCAAATTCATCCCGAACTCTTACAACTAGTCAAATGCATTGGATTGTCACACATTCTGACCCTAGAAACAGTAACAAAGCTGTTTACTGCTTAGAATCAACGGTTTCTTGGTTTTAGCCTGTTTTAGGACAAAAAGGGTAAAAGTGGTGTCTAAACATTCCAACTTCAGCCCGAACTCTTATAATTACTCAAATGGATTGGATTGTTACAGATTTTGACCCTAGAAAGAGTAACATAGCGGTTTACTGCTTCAAATCAATGTTTTCTCTCGGTTTTAGCCTGTTTTCTCGGTCTAAGCCTGTTTTGGGATAAAACGGGTTTAAGTGTTGTCTAAACACTCCAAATTCATCCCGAACTCTTACAACTAGTCAAATGCATTGGATTGTCACACATTATGACCCTGGAAACAGTAACAAAGCAGTTTACTGCTTAGAATCAACGTTTTCTCGGTTTTAGCCTGTTTCAGGACAAAATGGGTAAAAGTGGTGTCTAAACACTCCAAATTCAACCCGAACTCTTATAATTATTCAAATGCATTGGATTGTTACATATTTTGACCCTAGAAAGAGTAACATAGCGGTTTACTGCTTCAAATCAATGTTTTCTCTCGGTTTAAGCCTGTTTTCTTGGTTTAAGCCTGTTTTGGGATAAAACGGGTTTAAGTATTGTTTTAACACTCCAAATTCATCCCGAACTCTTAGAACTAGTCAAATGCATTGGATTGTCACACATTCTGACTCTAGAAACAGTAACAAAGCTGTTTACTGCTTAGAATCAACGTTTTCTTGGTTTTAGCCTGTTTCAGGACAAAATGGGTAAAAGTGTATCTAAACACTCCAAATTCAACCCGAACTCTTATAATTAGTCAAATGCATTGGATTGTTAGATATTTGGACCCTATATAGAGTAACATAGCTGTTTACGGCTTTAAATCAATGTTTTCTCACGGTTTTACCCCGTTTTCTCGGTTTAAGCCTGTTTTGGGATAAAACGGGTTTAAGTGTCGTCTAAACACTCCAAATTCATCCCGAACTCTTACAACTAGTCAAATGCATTGGATTTTCACACATTCTGACCCTAGAAACAGAAACAAACCTGTTTACTGCTTAGAATCAATATTTTCTCGGTTTTAGCCTGTTTCGGGACAAAATTGCTAAAAGTGGTGTCTAAACACTCCAAATTCAACCTGAACTCTTATAATTAGTCAAATACATTGGATTGATACATATTATGACCCTAGAAAGAGTAACATAGCTGTTTACGGCTTTAAATCAATGTTTTCTCACGGTTTTACCCCGTTTTCTCGGTTTAGGCCTGTTTTGGGATAAATCGGGTTTAAGTGTTGTCTAAACACTCCAAATTCATCCCGAACTCTTACAACTAGTCAAATGCATTGGATTGTCACACATTCTGACCCTAGAAACAGTAACAAAGCAGTTTACTGCTTAGAATAACCGTTTTCTCGGTTTTAGCCTGTTTCAGGACAAAATGGGTAAAAGTGGTATCTAAACACTCCAAATTCAACCCGAACTATTATAATTAGTCAAATGCATTGGATTGTTATAGATTTTGACCCTAGAAAGAGTAACATAGCGGTTTACTGCTTCAAATCAATGTTTTCTCTCGGTTTTAGCCTGTTTTCTCGGTCTAAGCCTCTTTTGGGATAAAACGGGTTTAAGTGTTGTCTAAACACTCCAAATTCATCCCGAACTCTTACAACTAGTCAAATGCATTGGATTGTCACACATTCTGACCCTAGAAACAGAAACAATTCTGTTTACTGCTTAGAATCAATGTTTTCTCGGTTTTAGCCTGTTTCGGGACAAAATGGCTAAAAGTGGTGTCTAAACACTCCAAATTCAACCTGAACTCTTATATTTAGTCAAATTCATTGGATTGTTACATATTTTGAGCCTAGAAAGAGTAACATAGCTGTTTATTGCTTCAAATCAATGTTTTCTCTCGGTTTTAGCCTGTTTTCTTGGTCTAAGCCTGTTTTGGGATAAAACGGGTTTAAGTGTTGTCTAAACACTCCAAATTCATCCCGAACTCTTACAACTAGTCAAATGCATTGGATTGTCACACATTCTGACCCTAGAAACAGAAACAAAGCAGTTTACTGCTTAGAATCAACGTTTTCTCGGTTTTAGCCTGTTTCATGACAAAATGGGTAAAAGTGGTATCTAAACACTCCAAATTCAACCCGAACTCTTATAATTAGTCAAATTCATTGGATTGTTACATATTTTGAGCCTAGAAAGAGTAACATAGCGTTTTATTGCTTCAAATCAATGTTTTCTCTCGGTTTTAGCCTGTTTTCTTGGTCTAAGCCTGTTTTGGGATAAAACGGGTTTAACTGTTGTCTAAACACTCTAAATTCATCCCGAACTCTTACAACTAGTCAAATGCATTGGATTGTCACACATTCTGACCCTAGAAACAGTAACAAAGCTGTTTACTGCTTAGAATCAACGGTTTCTTGGTTTTAGCCTGTTTCAGGACAAAAAGGGTAAAAGTGGTGTCTAAACATTCCAAATTCAGCCCGAACTCTTATAATTACTCAAATGGATTGGATTGTTACAGATTTTGACCCTAGAAAGAGTAACATAGCGGTTTACTGCTTCAAATCAATGTTTTCTCTCGGTTTTAGCCTGTTTTCTCGGTCTAAGCCTGTTTTGGGATAAAACGGGTTTAAGTGTTGTCTAAACACTCCAAATTCATCCCGAACTCTTACAACTAGTCAAATGCATTGGATTGTCACACATTCTGACCCTAGAAACAGTAACAAAGCTGTTTACTGCTTAGAATCAACGTTTTCTCGGTTTTAGCCTGTTTCAGGACAAAATGGGTAAAAGTGGTGTCTAAACACTCCAAATTCAACCCGAACTCTTATAATTATTCAAATGCATTGGATTGTTACATATTTTGACCCTAGAAAGAGTAACATAGCGGTTTACTGCTTCAAATCAATGTTTTCTCTCGGTTTTAGCCTGTTTTCTTGGTTTAAGCCTGTTTTGGGATAAAACGGGTTTAAGTATTGTTTTAACACTCCAAATTCATCCCGAACTCTTAGAACTAGTCAAATGCATTGGATTGTCACACATTCTGACTCTAGAAACAGTAACAAAGCTGTTTACGGCTTAGAATCAACGTTTTCTTGGTTTTAGCCTGTTTCAGGACAAAATGGGTAAAAGTGTATCTAAACACTCCAAATTCAACCTGAACTCTTATAATTAGTCAAATACATTGGATTGATACATATTATGACCCTAGAAAGAGTAACATAGCTGTTTACGGCTTTAAATCAATGTTTTCTCACGGTTTTACCCCGTTTTCTCGGTTTAGGCCTGTTTTGGGATAAATCGGGTTTAAGTGTTGTCTAAACACTCCAAATTCATCCCAAACTCTTACAACTAGTCAAATGCATTGGATTGTCACACATTCTGACCCTAGAAACAGTAACAAAGCAGTTTACTGCTTAGAATAACCGTTTTCTCGGTTTTAGCCTGTTTCAGGACAAAATGGGTAAAAGTGGTATCTAAACACTCCAAATTTATTAGAATGTACCAAGGAGGAGAGAGGAGAGGCCGGTAAGGCCGAGCCTTGGAAGAAGAGAAGAAAGGCCGGAAAGGCCATGTAAAGGCCGGTAAGGCCATGTCCGTGTCCGTGAGCGACCATGTACCGTGTCCGGTACCATGTACCGTGTCCGTGAACGGACCCATGTCCGGTGAGCGGCCAGTTAGGCCGTGAACACATTGAAGAGAAGGCCCGTCCGTACAGGCCCGTCCGTACAGGCCCGTCCGTACAGGCCCGTCCGTACGATGAAGAGAAGGCCCGTCCGTACAATGAAGGTTAGGCCCGTCCGTACGGTCTCGGCCCTTAGGCCTGCGCTCGGTCCAGTAGATAGAGAGGCCGAGTTTGAGAGGAGGAAAGCGAGGCCCTACAAGAGAAAGAGGCTTATGGGAAGATCACATGTGCCCTTGGTTGGTGAAGGAAGGAAAGGTCACTCTCACCAACACCAAATCGAGAATGTCACTTTCATCACTCTCTTCTTCTCTCTAACGGTCATATGACCTTGTATTCTCCTATATTAAGCTTTGTATTTCACCTCATATGTAACACAATACAACAATCTAATAGAAGAGAAACCGATTTCCTCTCTACACTTGTGTTCTTGTTTCATATTAACAATGTAGAGAGTTTAGGATTAGCGGTTAGGGGCTGCCCTTAAGGCAGCCTATTCTCTTCTCAAATCCACCTAAACTCTTCTTATTTACTGCTTTACTTAGCCTAGATTACTGATTCTTAATCCTCCTTCTCCTAAGTACACAAACTCTAAGTGTTGTGATACTAGAAGAGGATAAGTCTCAAACTAGTGCTTCTCCTAGTTAGGATCCGCTTACTCTCTAGTATTTGGGTTCTATCTAGCTTGTTTATGGGGAGTTCATCACAAGTTGATGTTCTCTCCTCCCCCTTGAGAATGAGTTAGTTTGTTGTGGGTAAAGGGGGATTCATTCACCAAGTGTTTGTCTACCCTCTCTTGTGAGCTTTGTCTCATAAATCCCAACATGGTATCAGAGCAGGTTCTGTTCTTGGTGATTTAAACTCATTCTCAAAGTCGTTTTCTTAGGAGTTAGCTTAGTTAAAGTTTTAGACTTTGCTTAGGTGTTAAATCGCTTAGCTTAGTTTCTTTAAAGCTTTAATTTTGCTTTTGTTGATTAAATCGATTCTCTAGCAGCTCATTGTTGAGTAAGCTTGGTCTCTTGTCTTGTTAGAATTTGTAGACCAAGTGTGTGGAAAGAAATCGATTTTACAAGCCCCATCCTTAAGCTTTACCGATTTGGTAATAGCTTTGTTTATTTTGGGATGTGTGGGAAGTGATGAACCATTGAGCAAATTGTGTTGTTCATGGTGAGGATTCACGGTTCTTGTGTGCTTGTATGAGCCACGAAATTCTTAGGATTTAGCTCTCTTAGGATTTAGTTAATTTTCCTCTAAAGGTTTAATTTTGCTTTTGTTAAATTTCCTTTAAAGGCTTAATTACTAAATCGCTACTTCTTCTTCTCAATGTTGAGAAAGCTTTGTTTCTGGCCCTATGGTGTGTCCAGATTCAAGCTTGAAGAAGAGAGAGATCTTAATTTTCGCATCTCATGTCCGCTTGGTCAACTAGACTAAAGCTGTTCAAAGATGCATTCTTTTAACCGTTGGACAATAGGTTGTTCCAAAGGCTTTTGTTGTTTCTTCTTTGCTTGGGACCACGAAAAACATCTTCTATATGTTATTTTCGTGGATCTAAAGCCTTAAGATCTTGGAGAACACTTTGTTTAAGTGATTCTACCATGAGTTAGGTCCAAACCGTTGGAGAAATTAATTTTCCAAACGGTCCATGTGTTTCAGCCATTAAAGCACCAAAGTCTTGTTGAATGTTGGATGCTCTTGGCTGTCAAAGCTTCTGCAAACTCAAGAAAACAGAGTATAACTCTGTCCATAAGAACTCTTGAGCAAATTCTCTATTCTACTCTCCACTCACCTTATACTTCCGCCCATATACTCTACTATACTCTATACTCTTGGTTACTAATTCTCTGGTTACTTATTCTCTAAATTCTATTTTATTTTCAGTAATATTCTATATTCTCTATTCTCTAATCTCTAACAATCTCTTGTTTAGAATCTGTTCCATTGAATTTGGTTTCAGCTTCAGCCTTGAAGATTGTGTGGAGCTCGCCTACTATCTCAAGAAGAAGAAGTGGCGAGGTTGAAGGCTACAAGATAGCCATGAGGAGAGCGCAGCACAATGCCTGGAGTTAGAACCAAGGGCCACCAAGTCTTTGTTAAGCTGGTGGAAGGTGATGAATCAGTCCAAGAGCATGTGTGTTAGTGCCAAGTTGTTGATCGGATGTGCACAATGGTCTTTAGGAAAGGTGATGCACAAGGTTTCAACTGTTGATTGGATGTGCACAAGAACGGTGATGCACAAGGCTTCAACTGAGGTGATGAGGTTTCAGCCCATCATCAAGTAAAGGTTACGGGGGAGATCAAGTGACTTCAGACCGTACCTCACAGATTCTGCTCGGCCACAAGCAAAAGTCTTTACTTAAAGCTCAGCCGAAGCGTCTCAAAGATCGACTCGGACGAAACCCTTCCACTGCGATTCGGCTTCCGCGTTATTCATTAAAGTTCGAGACCACAGAGTCATCTTGCCAGTGGAAGTGGAATCATACCAATCCGAGCAGCCGTTCGAAAGTTATGTCCGATTCAGTGGGCATGTGTCAGTCTGACAAATAAAACTGACCGGGTTTAAAACCATGGTTAGAGGAGCGGTCTCAAGGAGGAATTCCAAACCGCAACAGTGATCAACTCTCTCCCTCCTATCCATCAAAACACCATAAAGGCTGTGCTCTAAACTCTTCTCTATTTTAATTCATAAATTCATTACCTTAGCTTCATTACTAGTCTTTAGTCTTTAATATGATTCTTCTTAAATTGTCACACTTTTAGAAATTTTCTTTGATATTCCTCATAGCAAACACTTATTCTTTTCTTCTTTATCACTTGTTTAAGGGTAAAGGAGACTATGAGAGCCTCAAAGGAATTCTAAAGGAACAAGGATGGAGATCATAAGGAATGTGCTAAAGGCAAGGAGGGCTAAGGAAGTGTAGCGGTTCAAAGGCTTAAAGAGAAAGAGAGCTGGTTCTTGACAAACCAAGATCAATGCGACATCAAGGACCGTGGAGACTACACTCTTTTTACTTAACAAAGTTTTCTCCCAAGTGGTTTTCTTTGTTAAGGTTTTTAATGAGGTAGTCCTCACGTGTCCACGCTTGATCTTTGGTCCCCATGGTGCCCTGCAGATCAAACGTGCGGGGGAGTATTAGAATGTACCAAGGAGGAGAGAGGAGAGGCCGGTAAGGCCGAGCCTTGGAAGAAGAGAAGAAAGGCCGGAAAGGCCATGTAAAGGCCGGTAAGGCCATGTCCGTGTCCGTGAGCGACCATGTACCGTGTCCGGTACCATGTACCGTGTCCGTGAACGGACCCATGTCCGGTGAGCGGCCAGTTAGGCCGTGAACACATTGAAGAGAAGGCCCGTCCGTACAGGCCCGTCCGTACAGGCCCGTCCGTACAGGCCCGTCCGTACGATGAAGAGAAGGCCCGTCCGTACAATGAAGGTTAGGCCCGTCCGTACGGTCTCGGCCCTTAGGCCTGCGCTCGGTCCAGTAGATAGAGAGGCCGAGTTTGAGAGGAGGAAAGCGAGGCCCTACAAGAGAAAGAGGCTTATGGGAAGATCACATGTGCCCTTGGTTGGTGAAGGAAGGAAAGGTCACTCTCACCAACACCAAATCGAGAATGTCACTTTCATCACTCTCTTCTTCTCTCTAACGGTCATATGACCTTGTATTCTCCTATATTAAGCTTTGTATTTCACCTCATATGTAACACAATACAACAATCTAATAGAAGAGAAACCGATTTCCTCTCTACACTTGTGTTCTTGTTTCATATTAACAATGTAGAGAGTTTAGGATTAGCGGTTAGGGGCTGCCCTTAAGGCAGCCTATTCTCTTCTCAAATCCACCTAAACTCTTCTTATTTACTGCTTTACTTAGCCTAGATTACTGATTCTTAATCCTCCTTCTCCTAAGTACACAAACTCTAAGTGTTGTGATACTAGAAGAGGATAAGTCTCAAACTAGTGCTTCTCCTAGTTAGGATCCGCTTACTCTCTAGTATTTGGGTTCTATCTAGCTTGTTTATGGGGAGTTCATCACAAGTTGATGTTCTCTCCTCCCCCTTGAGAATGAGTTAGTTTGTTGTGGGTAAAGGGGGATTCATTCACCAAGTGTTTGTCTACCCTCTCTTGTGAGCTTTGTCTCATAAATCCCAACAAAATTCAACCCGAACTCTTATAATTAGTCAAATGCATTGGATTGTTACAGATTTTGACCCTAGAAAGAGTAACATAGCGGTTTACTGCTTCAAATCAATGTTTTCTCTCGGTTTTAGCCTGTTTTCTCGGTCTAAGCCTCTTTTGGGATAAAACGGGTTTAAGTGTTGTCTAAACACTCCAAATTCATCCCGAACTCTTACAACTAGTCAAATGCATTGGATTGTCACACATTCTGACCCTAGAAACAGAAACAATTCTGTTTACTGCTTAGAATCAATGTTTTCTCGGTTTTAGCCTGTTTCGGGACAAAATGGCTAAAAGTGGTGTCTAAACACTCCAAATTCAACCTGAACTCTTATAATTAGTCAAATACATTGGATTGATACATATTATGACCCTAGAAAGAGTAACATAGCTGTTTACGGCTTTAAATCAATGTTTTCTCACGGTTTTACCCCGTTTTCTCGGTTTAAGCCTGTTTTGGGATAAAACAGGTTTAAGTGTCGTCTAAACACTCCAAATTCATCCCGAACTCTTACAACTAGTCAAATGCATTGGATTGTCACACATTCTGACCCTAGAAACAGAAACAAAGCAGTTTACTGCTTCGAATCAACGTTTTCTCGGTTTTAGCCTGTTTCATGACAAAATGGGTAAAAGTGGTATCTAAACACTCCAAATTCAACCCGAACTCTTATAATTAGTCAAATTCATTGGATTGTTACATATTTTGAGCCTAGAAAGAGTAACATAGCGGTTTACTGCTTCAAATCAATGTTTTCTCTCGGTTTTAGCCTGTTTTCTTGGTCTAAGCCTGTTTTGGGATAAAACGGGTTTAAGTGTTGTCTAAACACTCCAAATTCATCCCGAACTCTTACAACTAGTCAAATGCATTGGATTGTCACACATTCTGACTCTAGAAACAGTAACAAAGCTGTTTACTGCTTAGAATCAACGTTTTCTTGGTTTTAGCCTGTTTCAGGACAAAATGGGTAAAAGTGGTATCTAAACACTCCAAATTTAACCCGAACTCTTATAATTAGTCAAAGGCATTGGATTGTTAGATATTTGGACCCTATAAAGAGTAACATAGCTGTTTACGGCATTAAATCAATGTTTTCTCTCGGTTTTAGCCTGTTTTCTCGGTCTAAGCCTGTTTTGGGATAAAACGGGTTTAAGTGTTGTCTAAACACTCCAAATTCATCCCGAACTCTTACAACTAGTCAAATGCATTGGATTGTCACACATTCTGACCCTAGAAACAGTAACAAAGCTGTTTACTGCTTAGAATCAACGTTTTCTCGGTTTTAGCCTGTTTCAGGACAAAATGGGTAAAAGTGGTATCTAAACACTCCAAATTCAACCCGAACTCTTATAATTAGTCAAATTCATTGGATTGTTACAGATTTTGACCCTAGAAAGAGTAACATAGCGGTTTACTGCTTCAAATCAATGTTTTCTCTCGGTTTTAGCCTGTTTTCTCGGTCTAAGCCTCTTTTGGGATAAAACGGGTTTAAGTGTTAGCTAAACACTCCAAATTCATCCCGAACTCTTACAACTAGTCAAATGCATTGGATTGTCACACATTCTGACCCTAGAAACAGAAACAAAGCAGTTTACTGCTTAGAATCAACGTTTTCTCGGTTTTAGCCTGTTTCGGGACAAAATGGCTAAAAGTGGTGTCTAAACACTCCAAATTCAACCCGAACTCTTATAATTAGTCAAATTCATTGGATTGTTACATATTTTGAGCCTAGAAAGAGTAACATAGCGTTTTATTGCTTCAAATCAATGTTTTCTCTCGGTTTTAGCCTGTTTTCTTGTTCTAAGCCTGTTTTGGGATAAAACGGGTTTAACTGTAGTCTAAACACTCCAAATTCATCCCGAACTCTTACAACTAGTCAAATGCATTGGATTGTCACACATTCTGACCCTAGAAACAGTAACAAAGCTGTTTACTGCTTAGAATCAACGGTTTCTTGGTTTTAGCCTGTTTTAGGACAAAAAGGGTAAAAGTGGTGTCTAAACATTCCAACTTCAGCCCGAACTCTTATAATTACTCAAATGGATTGGATTGTTACAGATTTTGACCCTAGAAAGAGTAACATAGCGGTTTACTGCTTCAAATCAATGTTTTCTCTCGGTTTTAGCCTGTTTTCTCGGTCTAAGCCTGTTTTGGGATAAAACGGGTTTAAGTGTTGTCTAAACACTCCAAATTCATCCCGAACTCTTACAACTAGTCAAATGCATTGGATTGTCACACATTATGACCCTGGAAACAGTAACAAAGCAGTTTACTGCTTAGAATCAACGTTTTCTCGGTTTTAGCCTGTTTCAGGACAAAATGGGTAAAAGTGGTGTCTAAACACTCCAAATTCAACCCAAACTCTTATAATTATTCAAATGCATTGGATTGTTACATATTTTGACCCTAGAAAGAGTAACATAGCGGTTTACTGCTTCAAATCAATGTTTTCTCTCGGTTTAAGCCTGTTTTCTTGGTTTAAGCCTGTTTTGGGATAAAACGGGTTTAAGTATTGTTTTAACACTCCAAATTCATCCCGAACTCTTAGAACTAGTCAAATGCATTGGATTGTCACACATTCTGACTCTAGAAACAGTAACAAAGCTGTTTACTGCTAAGAATCAACGTTTTCTTGGTTTTAGCCTGTTTCAGGACAAAATGGGTAAAAGTGTATCTAAACACTCCAAATTCAACCCGAACTCTTATAATTAGTCAAATGCATTGGATTGTTAGATATTTGGACCCTATATAGAGTAACATAGCTGTTTACGGCTTTAAATCAATGTTTTCTCACGGTTTTACCCCGTTTTCTCGGTTTAAGCCTGTTTTGGGATAAAACGGGTTTAAGTGTCGTCTAAACACTCCAAATTCATCCCGAACTCTTACAACTAGTCAAATGCATTGGATTTTCACACATTCTGACCCTAAAAACAGAAACAAATCTGTTTACTGCTTAGAATCAATATTTTCTCGGTTTTAGCCTGTTTCGGGACAAAATTGCTAAAAGTGGTGTCTAAACACTCCAAATTCAACCTGAACTCTTATAATTAGTCAAATACATTGGATTGATACATATTATGACCCTAGAAAGAGTAACATAGCTGTTTACGGCTTTAAATCAATGTTTTCTCACGGTTTTACCCCGTTTTCTCGGTTTAGGCCTGTTTTGGGATAAATCGGGTTTAAGTGTTGTCTAAACACTCCAAATTCATCCCGAACTCTTACAACTAGTCAAATGCATTGGATTGTCACACATTCTGACCCTAGAAACAGTAACAAAGCAGTTTACTGCTTAGAATAACCGTTTTCTCGGTTTTAGCCTGTTTCAGGACAAAATGGGTAAAAGTGGTATCTAAACACTCCAAATTCAACCCGAACTCTTATAATTAGTCAAATGCATTGGATTGTTATAGATTTTGACCCTAGAAAGAGTAACATAGCGGTTTACTGCTTCAAATCAATGTTTTCTCTCGGTTTTAGCCTGTTTTCTCGGTCTAAGCCTCTTTTGGGATAAAACGGGTTTAAGTGTTGTCTAAACACTCCAAATTCATCCCGAACTCTTACAACTAGTCAAATGCATTGGATTGTCACACATTCTGACCCTAGAAACAGAAACAATTCTGTTTACTGCTTAGAATCAATGTTTTCTCGGTTTTAGCCTGTTTCGGGACAAAATGGCTAAAAGTGGTGTCTAAACACTCCAAATTCAACCTGAACTCTTATATTTAGTCAAATTCATTGGATTGTTACATATTTTGAGCCTAGAAAGAGTAACATAGCTGTTTATTGCTTCAAATCAATGTTTTCTCTCGGTTTTAGCCTGTTTTCTTGGTCTAAGCCTGTTTTGGGATAAAACGGGTTTAAGTGTTGTCTAAACACTCCAAATTCATCCCAAACTCTTACAACTAGTCAAATGCATTGGATTGTCACACATTCTGACCCTAGAAACAGAAACAAAGCAGTTTACTGCTTAGAATCAACGTTTTCTCGGTTTTAGCCTGTTTCATGACAAAATGGGTAAAAGTGGTATCTAAACACTCCAAATTCAACCCGAACTCTTATAATTAGTCAAATGCATTGGATTGTTACAGATTTTGACCCTAGAAAGAGTAACATAGCGGTTTACTGCTTCAAATCAATGTTTTCTCTCGGTTTTAGCCTGTTTTCTCGGTCTAAGCCTCTTTTGGGATAAAACGGGTTTAAGTGTTGTCTAAACACTCCAAATTCATCCCGAACTCTTACAACTAGTCAAATGCATTGGATTGTCACACATTCTGACCCTAGAAACAGAAACAATTCTGTTTACTGCTTAGAATCAATGTTTTCTCGGTTTTAGCCTGTTTCGGGACAAAATGGCTAAAAGTGGTGTCTAAACACTCCAAATTCAACCTGAACTCTTATATTTAGTCAAATTCATTGGATTGTTACATATTTTGAGCCTAGAAAGAGTAACATAGCTGTTTATTGCTTCAAATCAATGTTTTCTCTCGGTTTTAGCCTGTTTTCTTGGTCTAAGCCTGTTTTGGGATAAAACGGGTTTAAGTGTTGTCTAAACACTCCAAATTCATCCCGAACTCTTACAACTAGTCAAATGCATTGGATTGTCACACATTCTGACCCTAGAAACAGAAACAAAGCAGTTTACTGCTTAGAATCAACGTTTTCTCGGTTTTAGCCTGTTTCATGACAAAATGGGTAAAAGTGGTATCTAAACACTCCAAATTCAACCCGAACTCTTATAATTAGTCAAATTCATTGGATTGTTACATATTTTGAGCCTAGAAAGAGTAACATAGCGTTTTATTGCTTCAAATCAATGTTTTCTCTCGGTTTTAGCCTGTTTTCTTGGTCTAAGCCTGTTTTGGGATAAAACGGGTTTAACTGTTGTCTAAACACTCCAAATTCATCCCGAACTCTTACAACTAGTCAAATGCATTGGATTGTCACACATTCTGACCCTAGAAACAGTAACAAAGCTGTTTACTGCTTAGAATCAACGGTTTCTTGGTTTTAGCCTGTTTCAGGACAAAAAGGGTAAAAGTGGTGTCTAAACATTCCAAATTCAGCCCGAACTCTTATAATTACTCAAATGGATTGGATTGTTACAGATTTTGACCCTAGAAAGAGTAACATAGCGGTTTACTGCTTCAAATCAATGTTTTCTCTCGGTTTTAGCCTGTTTTCTCGGTCTAAGCCTGTTTTGGGATAAAACGGGTTTAAGTGTTGTCTAAACACTCCAAATTCATCCCGAACTCTTACAACTAGTCAAATGCATTGGATTGTCACACATTCTGACCCTAGAAACAGTAACAAAGCTGTTTACTGCTTAGAATCAACGTTTTCTCGGTTTTAGCCTGTTTCAGGACAAAATGGGTAAAAGTGGTGTCTAAACACTCCAAATTCAACCCGAACTCTTATAATTATTCAAATGCATTGGATTGTTACATATTTTGACCCTAGAAAGAGTAACATAGCGGTTTACTGCTTCAAATCAATGTTTTCTCTCGGTTTTAGCCTGTTTTCTTGGTTTAAGCCTGTTTTGGGATAAAACGGGTTTAAGTATTGTTTTAACACTCCAAATTCATCCCGAACTCTTAGAACTAGTCAAATGCATTGGATTGTCACACATTCTGACTCTAGAAACAGTAACAAAGCTGTTTACGGCTTAGAATCAACGTTTTCTTGGTTTTAGCCTGTTTCAGGACAAAATGGGTAAAAGTGTATCTAAACACTCCAAATTCAACCCGAACTCTTATAATTAGTCAAATGCATTGGATTGTTAGATATTTGGACCCTATATAGAGTAACATAGCTGTTTACGGCTTTAAATCAATGTTTTCTCACGGTTTTACCCCGTTTTCTCGGTTTAAGCCTGTTTTGGGATAAAACGGGTTTAAGTGTCGTCTAAACACTCCAAATTCATCCCGAACTCTTACAACTAGTCAAACGCATTGGATTTTCACACATTCTGACCCTAGAAACAGAAACAAATCTGTTTACTGCTTAGAATCAATATTTTCTCGGTTTTAGCCTGTTTCGGGACAAAATTGCTAAAAGTGGTGTCTAAACACTCCAAATTCAACCTGAACTCTTATAATTAGTCAAATACATTGGATTGATACATATTATGACCCTAGAAAGAGTAACATAGCTGTTTACGGCTTTAAATCAATGTTTTCTCACGGTTTTACCCCGTTTTCTCGGTTTAGGCCTGTTTTGGGATAAATCGGGTTTAAGTGTTGTTTAAACACTCCAAATTCATCCCAAACTCTTACAACTAGTCAAATGCATTGGATTGTCACACATTCTGACCCTAGAAACAGTAACAAAGCAGTTTACTGCTTAGAATAACCGTTTTCTCGGTTTTAGCCTGTTTCAGGATAAAATGGGTAAAAGTGGTATCTAAACACTCCAAATTCAACCCGAACTCTTATAATTAGTCAAATGCATTGGATTGTTACAGATTTTGACCCTAGAAAGAGTAACATAGCGGTTTACTGCTTCAAATCAATGTTTTCTCTCGGTTTTAGCCTGTTTTCTCGGTCTAAGCCTCTTTTGGGATAAAACGGGTTTAAGTGTTGTCTAAACACTCCAAATTCATCCCGAACTCTTACAACTAGTCAAATGCATTGGATTGTCACACATTCTGACCCTAGAAACAGAAACAATTCTGTTTACTGCTTAGAATCAATGTTTTCTCGGTTTTAGCCTGTTTCGGGACAAAATGGCTAAAAGTGGTGTCTAAACACTCCAAATTCAACCTGAACTCTTATAATTAGTCAAATACATTGGATTGATACATATTATGACCCTAGAAAGAGTAACATAGCTGTTTACGGCTTTAAATCATTGTTTTCTCACGGTTTTACCCCGTTTTCTCGGTTTAAGCCTGTTTTGGGATAAAACAGGTTTAAGTGTCGTCTAAACACTCCAAATTCATCCCGAACTCTTACAACTAGTCAAATGCATTGGATTGTCACACATTCTGACCCTAGAAACAGAAACAAAGCAGTTTACTGCTTCGAATCAACGTTTTCTCGGTTTTAGCCTGTTTCATGACAAAATGGGTAAAAGTGGTATCTAAACACTCCAAATTCAACCCGAACTCTTATAATTAGTCAAATTCATTGGATTGTTACATATTTTGAGCCTAGAAAGAGTAACATAGCGGTTTACTGCTTCAAATCAATGTTTTCTCTCGGTTTTAGCCTGTTTTCTTGGTCTAAGCCTGTTTTGGGATAAAACGGGTTTAAGTGTTGTCTAAACACTCCAAATTCATCCCGAACTCTTACAACTAGTCAAATGTATTGGATTGTCACACATTCTGACCCTAGAAACAGTAACAAAGCTGTTTAATGCTTAGAATCAACGGTTTCTCGGTTTTTGCCTGTTTCAGGACAAAAAGGGTAAAAGTGGTGTCTAAACATTCCAAATTCAGCCCGAACTCTTATAATTACTCAAATGGATTGGATTGTTACAGATTTTGACCCTAGAAAGAGTAACATAGCGGTTTACTGCTTCAAATCAATGTTTTCTCTCGGTTTTAGCCTGTTTTCTTGGTCTAAGCCTGTTTTGGGATAAAACGGGTTTAAGTGTTGTCTAAACACTCCAAATTCATCCCGAACTCTTACAACTAGTCAAATGCATTGGATTGTCACACATTCTGACTCTAGAAACAGTAACAAAGCTGTTTACTGCTTAGAATCAACGTTTTCTTGGTTTTAGCCTGTTTCAGGACAAAATGGGTAAAAGTGGTATCTAAACACTCCAAATTTAACCCGAACTCTTATAATTAGTCAAAGGCATTGGATTGTTAGATATTTGGACCCTATAAAGAGTAACATAGCTGTTTACGGCATTAAATCAATGTTTTCTCACGGTTTTACCCCGTTTTCTCGGTTTAAGCCTGTTTTGGGATAAAACGGGTTTAAGTGTCGTCTAAACACTCCAAATTCATCCCGAACTCTTACAACTAGTCAAATGCATTGGATTGTCACACATTCTGACCCTAGAAACAGAAACAATTCTGTTTACTGCTTAGAATCAATGTTTTCTCGGTTTTAGCCTGTTTCGGGACAAAATGGCTAAAAGTGGTGTCTAAACACTCCAAATTCAACCTGAACTCTTATATTTAGTCAAATACATTGGATTGATACATATTATGACCCTAGAAAGAGTAACATAGCTGTTTACGGCTTTAAATCAATGTTTTCTCACGGTTTTACCCCGTTTTCTCGGTTTAAGCCTGTTTTGGGATAAAACGGGTTTAAGTGTCGTCTAAACACTCCAAATTCATCCCGAACTCTTACAACTAGTCAAATGCATTGGATTGTCACACATTCTGACCCTAGAAACAGAAACAAAGCAGTTTACTGCTTAGAATCAACGTTTTCTTGGTTTTAGCCTGTTTCATGACAAAATGGGTAAAAGTGGTATCTAAACACTCCAAATTCAACCCGAACTCTTATAATTAGTCAAATGCATTGGATTGTTACATATTTTGACCCTATAAAGAGTAACATAACGGTTTACTGCATCAAATCAATGTTTTCTCTCGGTTTTAGCCTGTTTTCTCGGTCTAAGCCTGTTTTGGGATAAAACGGGTTTAAGTGTCGTCTAAACACTTCAAATTCATCCCGAACTCTTACAACTAGTCAAATGCATTGGATTGTCACACATTCTGACCCTAGAAACAGTAACAAAGCTGTTTACTGCTTAGAATCAACGTTTTCTTGGTTTTAGCCTGTTTTAGGACAAAATGGGTAAAAGTGGTGTCTAAACACTCCAAATTCAACCCGAACTCTTATAATTAGTCAAATGCATTGGATTGTTACAGATTTTGACCCTAGAAAGAGTAACATAGCGGTTTACTGCTTCAAATCAATGTTTTCTCTCGGTTTTAGCCTGTTTTCTCGGTCTAAGCCTCTTTTGGGATAAAACGGGTTTAAGTGTTGTCTAAACACTCCAAATTCATCCCGAACTCTTACAACTAGTCAAATGCATTGGATTGTCACACATTCTGACCCTAGAAACAGTAACAAAGCAGTTTACTGCTTAGAATCAACGTTTTCTCGGTTTTAGCCTGTTTCAGGACAAAATGGGTAAAGGTGGTGTCTAAACACTCCAAATTCAACCCGAACTCTTATAATTATTCAAATGCATTGGATTGTTACATATTATGACCCTAGAAAGAGTAACATAGCGGTTTACTGCTTTAAATCAATGTTTTCTCACGGTTTTACCCCGTTTTCTCGGTTTAAGCCTGTTTTGGGATAAAACGGGTTTAAGTGTTGTCTAAACACTCGAAATATTGACCATGTTACTTAAGACTTGGAGGTTGTCCGTACGGACGTCCGTACGATCGTCCTAATGGCCACCCTTAAGGTTGAGGCCTATTGAGAGAAATGAGAAGGCTTGGGGTTGGAAACAATACCAAGCCCATTAGAAGGATCTCGAAGAAGAATGTGACCGTTGGAGGATAAGAGTCACGAGATAGCTTCCCTTAGGGAGACAAGGTCACGTCGCTTTCTATCTTGGGATCGCTCCCTTCTCTCTCTTCATGTCTCTATCTACAAGTTGTCGAGTTGGTGGGATTGTTAACCTAGTTTTCATTCTATTTAAGGCCTTTGGCCGACATTGTAAAAGCCATTCTAATACAAGCTCTCATTTTATCTCACATTCTCTCTAATTTGCTTCCGCATACTCAATTTAAACCAACATGGTATCAGAGCAAGTTTATTGATCCATGGTTCTATAAACTTTCTCCTCTTCTTTTTCTTGTTCTTATTTGATTCTACTTTGCATTCTCTACTCGTATACTACTCCTTTACTCTATTCTTCATTCTACTCACTCATTCGCGCTTCATTCTATCCGCTACTCTATCGTTTTTCTCGCTACTCTACCTAACAATGGACAACAACAAGCCTATTGTTACCCCGGTGGTGCTCAAAGGAGCAAACTACCTGTTGTGGAAAAGAACCACAAAGACCGCTCTCAGTGGCCGAGGACTTTGGATCCATGTAGAAACGGACCAACTCCCCAAGAAAGCCACTAAGGAGGACGGTAAAGAAGGAACGGAAGAAGACAAGGAGGCTGATCTCGAGAAGGAAGTCAAGTGGTTCCAAGAAGATCAGACCGTGCTTGCCATTCTCCAAAACTCGCTAGACGCACCTATTCTTGAAGCCTACTCGTACTGCGAGACGGCCAAAGAACTATGGGAGACGCTAGCGAATGTGTATGGGAACGTGACCAACTTGACTCGGGTATTTGAGGTCAAGAAGGCTATCAACGGTCTCCATCAAGAAGACTTGGAGTTTACCAAGCATTTTGGGAAGTTCCGGTCATTGTGGGCCGAGTTGGAGATGCTCCGGCCAAGTACTATCGATCCGGCCATCCTCAATGAACGAAAGGAGCAAGACAAGGTGTTTGGTCTCCTGCTCACTCTCAATCCGGCGTTCAATGACCTGATTAAGCACATCCTCCGTGGAGACAAGCTACCTACTCTTGAAGACGTGTGTTCTCAAGTGCAAAAGGAACAAGGTTCACTTGGTCTCTTTTGTGGAAAGGACGACTTGGCTACCGCGAACAAAGGAGTCTACAAGCAAGATGACCGGAAAACAATGGTGTGCGACCATTGCAAGAAGAAGGGACACATGAAGGACAAGTGCTGGATCCTTCACCCTCATCTCAAACCGGCTAAGTTCAAGGCGCATATCTCGCAAGAAGGACCAAGCGGCCAAGGTTTCGGTGCAGCAAACCAAGGCAACGCGGCGGCTACGGCCATGGCGGCTTCTCTTGGAGATCTTGTGAGGAAATCAGACCTGGAGGCCCTCATCAAGTCCATCGCAGCCCTAAAGGAATCTGGTATCACTTTCTTCGCTTCACAACCTAGTAAAACGCTTGTTGTAGACTCGGGTGCTTCTCATCACATGATAAGTAACCCGAGCCTTATACACAACATAAAGCCGACTGTGGGAAATGTGATTATTGCAAATGGGGATAGGATACCAGTTAAAGGTGTAGGAGATTTAAAGTTGTTTGATAAGAACTCAAAGGCCTTCTTTATGCCTACTTTCACTTCTAACCTATTATCGGTTAAGAGAGCTACAACCGATTTGAATTGTTATACCATATTTGGTCCTAACAGTGTGCATTTTCAGGATATTGAGACTGGCAAGATTCTTGGAGGTGGAGATGCTAAGGGAGATCTCTATGTCCTAGAGAAAAACTCATCAAGTTCACCTAATATGTTTTCTTTTAAATCGGACCTTAGTAGTATTTCAAGTGAAGTGTGGCATGCTAGACTAGGCCACCCTCACTCTAGAGCTTTTCAATTAATGTTGCCTAAATTTTCTTTTGATAGTTCAAGTTGTGAACCTTGTATTCTTGGCAAACATTGCAAATCGGTTTTCCCTAAATCTACTACCATTTATGAACATTGTTTTGACTTAGTACATTCTGATGTTTGGACCTCACCATGCCTATCTAGAGACAATAACAAGTATTTTGTGACTTTTATTGATGAAAAATCAAAATATACTTGGCTCACATTGTTACCATCTAAAGATAGGGTTTATGATGCATTTGTTAATTTTCAGAATTATGTTACTAATCATTTCAATGCAAAAATAAAGGTACTAAGATCAGATAATGGGGGAGAGTACATCAGTCATAGACTCAAAGATCATTTGTCCAAACACGGCATTCTACAACAAACGAGTTGTCCATATACGCCCCAACAGAATGGCGTGGCCGAGAGGAAGAACCGGCACCTTATGGAAGTGGCGAGGTCGATGATGTTCCAAACCAATGTCACCAAACGATTCTGGGGAGATGCTGTCATGACGGCTTGCTACTTGATTAATAGGACTCCTACCAAAGTTCTACAAGACAAATCTCCATATGAGGTACTCAATCAATTTAAACCATCTTTGGATCACTTACGCGTTTTCGGGTGTGTATGCTTTGTTTTGGTTCCAGGGGAACAAAGGACTAAGCTCGACGCCAAAAGCACCAAATGTATGTTCATTGGCTACTCGACAAGTCAGAAGGGCTATAAGTGCTATGATCCAGCTGCTGGCCGCCTACATATCTCTCGAGAAGTGCGGTTCCTTGAACACCAAGGATACTATGCGACAAAGGATTGGGACAGTCTCAAGGATCTCTCTCGGTCCAACTCTGATCGTTCGGCCAACCTACGGTTCCTCCTCGATCACCTCGGCATCACCACTCCATCAAGCCCGTCGAGCCATGCTCAGCCTACTCCGACCTCACATGAACCGGATGTACCCGCTATCTCACCCGTAGAAGAAGAAGTTCAAGAAAATGCCTCCGTGCCGCCTGTTCCTCCTCCGGCTGAACCATGTGCCGAGCCTACTCATGAGGACAATGATCATCTCGTGACCTCAACCGATGCTCTCCCACGGGAATCTATGGTTGCTCTTCCCCGGCGAAGTCAACGTCTAAAGTTTCATCCTTCGACATGGAAAGATAAGCGGGTCTACTACAACAATCAGGCCGTGGCCCATCCTATCCAAGCGGTGTGTTCACTTGACCTGGTCCCTCAGGAACACGCTGCCTTCCTCACCAAGATTGATGCTCAATTCGTTCCTCAAACCTATGATGAAGCCAAAGAGCACAAAGAGTGGTTAGCGGCGGTTGATGCTGAGACCGATGCTATGATCAGGAACCACACTTGGGACGAAGCGGATCTTCCCAAGGGAAAGAAGGTGGTCAGCTCAAAATGGGTCTTCACAATTAAGTACCTGAGCAATGGCGACGTGGAGCGCTATAAGGCTCGCCTTGTGGCTCGCGGTTTCACACAAACATACGGTACCGACTATACGGACACGTTTGCCCCGGTCGCCAAGCTGCACACCGTTCGTGTCGTTCTCTCCTTGGCTACAAACCTCTCGTGGGACCTTTGGCAGATGGACGTCAAGAATGCCTTCCTTCAGGGGGAGCTTGAAGAAGAAGTGTATATGCACCCACCTCCGGGCTTCGAACATCTTGTGGCTCCGGGCAAAGTTCTCCGCCTTCGCAAGGCCATCTACGGCCTCAAACAATCCCCTCGGGCGTGGTACCACAAACTCAGCTCGACACTTCGCACCAATGGTTTTCGACGCTCGGAAGCCGACCACACATTGTTCACTCTACGGACTGCCGGCGGTCGCGTCGTGGTGCTCGTCTATGTCGATGATATAATCATCACTGGCGATGACAAGGAAGGTATTTCCACTACCAAGACTCTCCTTCACTCAGCCTTTGACATCAAGGACCTCGGCGAACTGAAATATTTTCTTGGGATTGAAATCTCCCGATCGCCGGAAGGACTCTTTCTCTCCCAACGGAAGTACACGCTGGACTTGCTCAAGGAAACTGGTAAGCTGGGGGCTAAACCGGTCTCTACGCCACTAGAAGAAGGCTACCAGGTCAAGCGAAAGGGGGAGATGAAGACGTTACCGAACAAGTTGGCTGAGCCATATGAGGACGTGGGCAGATATAGGCGGCTGGTTGGGAAGCTGATTTACCTCACCATCACACGGCCGGATCTGTGCTATGCTGTGAACCAAGTAAGCCAGCACATGAAAGCACCAACAAACTTTGATTGGAACACTGTTGAGAGGATCCTATGCTATCTAAAGGGAAGCCCTGGCCGCGGCATTTGGATGGGAAAGAACAACAATACCGAGCTTGTTGGCTATTGCGACGCGGATTATGCGGGCGACACAACCGATAGAAGGTCTACAACAGGATACTGTACGTTTGTTGGTGGGAACCTAGTCACTTGGAAGTCGAAGAAACAGAAGGTGGTGTCTCAATCTAGTGCCGAGTCAGAATATAGGGCCATGAAGAAGCTCACAAACGAGCTAACTTGGCTCAAAGGTCTTCTCAAGGACCTTGGAGTGGAGATAGATGAACCCATCACTATGCACTGTGACAGCAAGGCTGCAATACATATAGCAACCAACTCTGTTTTCCATGAGAGGACCAAGCATATCGAAGTAGACTGCCACACAGTGCGAGAGAAGATTGAAGAAGGGGTTGTCTTACCGTGTCACACGCCGAGCAAGGACCAACTGGCCGATATTTTCACAAAAGCCACTAGTCCACAGATTTGCGAGTATATCTCTAGCAAACTTGGACTAGTCGATCCTACACATCCATGAGAAGACTCCTCTAACCCGTGGAGAGCACACTCTTTTCCTTGATATGGTTTTGTCCCATGTGGTTTTCCATATTAAGGTTTTTAACGAGGTGGTCTTGTGCGGGTTCCAAGCTTAGCCGTTTCACTTGGCTAAGCTTGAGGGGGAGTATTGACCATGTTACTTAAGACTTGGAGGTTGTCCGTACGGACGTCCGTACGATCGTCCTAATGGCCACCCTTAAGGTTGAGGCCTATTGAGAGAAATGAGAAGGCTTGGGGTTGGAAACAATACCAAGCCCATTAGAAGGATCTCGAAGAAGAATGTGACCGTTGGAGGATAAGAGTCACGAGATAGCTTCCCTTAGGGAGACAAGGTCACGTCGCTTTCTATCTTGGGATCGCTCCCTTCTCTCTCTTCATGTCTCTATCTACAAGTTGTCGAGTTGGTGGGATTGTTAACCTAGTTTTCATTCTATTTAAGGCCTTTGGCCGACATTGTAAAAGCCATTCTAATACAAGCTCTCATTTTATCTCACATTCTCTCTAATTTGCTTCCGCATACTCAATTTAAACCAACACGAAATTCATCCCGAACTCTTACAACTAGTAAAATGCATTGGATTGTCACACATTCTGACCCTAGAAACAGAAACAAAGCAGTTTACTGCTTAGAATCAACGTTTTCTCGGTTTTAGCCTGTTTCATGACAAAATGGGTAAAAGTGGTATCTAAACACTCCAAATTCAACCCGAACTCTTATAATTAGTCAAATTCATTGGATTGTTACATATTTTGACCCTATAAAGAGTAACATAACGGTTTACTGCATCAAATCAATGTTTTCTCTCGGTTTTAGCCTGTTTTCTCGGTCTAAGCCTGTTTTGGGATAAAACGGGTTTAAGTGTCGTCTAAACACTTCAAATTCATCCCGAACTCTTACAACTAGTCAAATGCATTGGATTGTCACACATTCTGACCCTAGAAACAGTAACAAAGCTGTTTACTGCTTAGAATCAACGGTTTCTTGGTTTTAGCCTGTTTCAGGACAAAAAGGGTAAAAGTGGTGTCTAAACATTCCAAATTCAGCCCGAACTCTTATAATTACTCAAATGCATTGGATTGTTACATATTATGACCTTAGAAAGAGTAACATAGCTGTTTACGGCTTTAAATCAATGTTTTCTCACGGTTTTACCCCGTTTTCTCGGTTTAAGCATGTTTTCGGATAAAACGGGTTTAAGTGTCGTCTAAACACTCCAAATTCATCCCGAACTCTTACAACTAGTGAAATGCATTGGATTGTCACACATTCTGACCCTAGAAACAGTAACAAAGCAGTTTACTGCTTAGAATCAACGTTTTCTCGGTTTTAGCCTGTTTCAGGACAAAATGGGTAAAAGTGGTGTCTAAACACTCCAAATTCAACACGAACTCTTATAATTATTCAAATGCATTGGATTGTTACATATTTTGACCCTAGAAAGAGTAACATAGCGGTTTACTGCTTCAAATCAATGTTTTCTCTCGGTTTTAGCCTGTTTTCTTGGTTTAAGCCTGTTTTGGGATAAAACGGGTTTAAGTATTGTTTTAACACTCCAAATTCATCCCGAACTCTTAGAACTAGTCAAATGCATTGGATTGTCACACATTCTGACTCTAGAAACAGTAACAAAGCTGTTTACTGCTTAGAATCAACGTTTTCTTGGTTTTAGCCTGTTTCAGGACAAAATGGGTAAAAGTGTATCTAAACACTCCAAATTTAACCCGAACTCTTATAATTAGTCAAATGCATTGGATTGTTAGATATTTGGACCCTATAAAGAGTAACATAGTTGTTTACGGCTTTAAATCAATGTTTTCTCACGGTTTTACCCCGTTTTCTCGGTTTAAGCCTGTTTTGGGATAAAACGGGTTTAAGTGTCGTCTAAACACTCCAAATTCATCCCGAACTCTTACAACTAGTCAAATGCATTGGATTTTCACACATTCTGACCCTAGAAACAGAAACAAATCTGTTTACTGCTTAGAATCAATATTTTCTCGGTTTTAGCCTGTTTCGGGACAAAATTGCTAAAAGTGGTGTCTAAACACTCCAAATTCAACCTGAACTCTTATAATTAGTCAAATACATTGGATTGATACATATTATGACCCTAGAAAGAGTAACATAGCTGTTTACGGCTTTAAATCAATGTTTTCTCACGGTTTTACCCCGTTTTCTCGGTTTAGGCCTGTTTTGGGATAAATCGGGTTTAAGTGTTGTCTAAACACTCCAAATTCATCCCGAACTCTTACAACTAGTCAAATGCATTGGATTGTCACACATTCTGACCCTAGAAACAGTAACAAAGCAGTTTACTGCTTAGAATAACCGTTTTCTCGGTTTTAGCCTGTTTCAGGACAAAATGGGTAAAAGTGGTATCTAAACACTCCAAATTCAACCCAAACTCTTATAATTAGTCAAATGCATTGGATTGTTACAGATTTTGACCCTAGAAAGAGTAACATAGCGGTTTACTGCTTCAAATCAATGTTTTCTCTCGGTTTTAGCCTGTTTTCTCGGTCTAAGCCTCTTTTGGGATAAAACGGGTTTAAGTGTTGTCTAAACACTCCAAATCCATCCCGAACTCTTACAACTAGTCAAATGCATTGGATTGTCACACATTCTGACCCTAGAAACAGAAAAAATTCTGTTTACTGCTTAGAATCAATGTTTTCTCGGTTTTAGCCTGTTTCGGGACAAAATGGCTAAAAGTGGTGTCTAAACACTCCAAATTCAACCTGAACTCTTATATTTAGTCAAATACATTGGATTGATACATATTATGACCCTATAAAGAGTAACATAGCGGTTTACTGCTTCAAATCAATGTTTTCTCTCGGTTTTAGCCTGTTTTCTCGGTCTAAGCCTGTTTCGGGATAAAACGGGTTTAAGTGTTGTCTAAACACTCCAAATTCATCCCGAACTCTTACAACTAGTCAAATGCATTGGATTGTCACACATTCTGACCCTAGAAACAGTAACAAAGCAGTTTACTGGTTAGAATCAACGTTTTCTCGGTTTTAGCCTGTTTCAGGACAAAATGGGTAAAAGTGGTGTCTAAACACTCCAAATTCAACCCGAACTCTTATAATTATTCAAATGCATTGGATTGTTACATATTTTGACCCTAGAAAGAGTAACATAGCGGTTTACTGCTTCAAATCAATGTTTTCTCTCGGTTTTAGCCTGTTTTCTTGGTTTAAGCCTGTTTTGGGATAAAACGGGTTTAAGTGTTGTCTAAACACTCCAAATTCATCCCGAACTCTTAGAACTAGTCAAATGCATTGGATTGTCACACATTCTGACTCTAGAAACAGTAACAAAGCTGTTTACTGCTTAGAATCAACGTTTTCTTGGTTTTAGCCTGTTTCAGGACAAAATGGGTAAAAGTGGTATCTAAACACTCCAAATTTAACCCGAACTCTTATAATTAGTCAAAGGCATTGGATTGTTAGATATTTGGACCCTATAAAGAGTAACATAGCTGTTTACGGCTTTAAATCAATGTTTTCTCACGGTTTTACTCTGTTTTCTCGGTTTAAGCCTGTTTTGGGATAAAACGGGTTTAAGTGTCGTCTAAACACTCCAAATTCATCCCGAACTCTTACAACTAGTCAAATGCATTGGATTGTCACACATTCTGACCCTAGAAACAGAAACAAATCTGTTTACTGCTTAGAATCAACGGTTTCTTGGTTTTAGCCTGTTTCAGGACAAAAAGGGTAAAAGTGGTGTCTAAACATTCCAAATTCAGCCCGAACTCTTATAATTACTCAAATGGATTGGATTGTTACAGATTTTGACCCTAAAAAGAGTAACATAGCGGTTTACTGCTTCAAATCAATGTTTTCTCTCGGTTTTAGCCTGTTTTCTCGGTCTAAGCCTGTTTTGGGATAAAACGGGTTTAAGTGTTGTCTAAACACTCCAAATTCATCCCGAACTCATACAACTAGTCAAATGCATTGGATTGTCATACATTCTGACCCTAGAAACAGTAACAAAGCAGTTTACTGCTTAGAATCAACGTTTTCTCGGTTTTAGCCTGTTTCAGGAGAAAATGGGTAAAAGTGGTGTCTAAACACTCCAAATTCAACCCGAACTCTTATAATTATTCAAATGCATTGTATTGTTACAGATTTTGACCCTAGAAAGAGTAACATAGCGGTTTACTGCTTCAAATCAATGTTTTCTCTCGGTTTTAGCCTGTTTTCTCGGTCTAAGCCTCCTTTGGGATAAAACGGGTTTAAGTGTTGTCTAAACACTCCAAATTCATCCCGAACTCTTACAACTAGTCAAATGCATTGGATTGTCACACATTCTGACCCTAGAAACAGTAACAAAGCTGTTTACTGCTTAGAATCAACGTTTTCTTGGTTTTAGCCTGTTTTAGGACAAAATGGGTAAAAGTGGTGTCTAAACACTCCAAATTCAACCCGAACTCTTATACTTAGTCAAATGCATTGGATTGTTACATATTTTGACCCTAGAAAGAGTAACATAGCGGTTTACTGCTTCAAATCAATGTTTTCTCTCGGTTTTAGCCTGTTTTCTCGGTCTAAGCCTCTTTTGGGATAAAACGGGTTTCAGTGTTGTCTAAACACTCCAAATTCATCCCGAACTCTTACAACTAGTCAAATGCATTGGATTGTCACACATTCTGACCCTAGAAACAGTAACAAAGCAGTTTACTGCTTAGAATCAACGTTTTCTCGGTTTTAGCCTGTTTCAGGACAAAATGGGTAAAGGTGGTGTCTAAACACTCCAAATTCAACCCGAACTCTTATAATTATTCAAATGCATTGGATTGTTACATATTATGACCCTAGAAAGAGTAACATAGCGGTTTACTGCTTTAAATCAATGTTTTCTCACGGTTTTACTCTGTTTTCTCGGTTTAAGCCTGTTTTGGGATAAAACGGGTTTAAGTGTTGTCTAAACACTCCAAATTCATCCCGAACTCTTACAACTAGTAAAATGCATTGGATTGTCACACATTCTGACCCTAGAAACAGAAACAAAGCAGTTTACTGCTTAGAATCAACGTTTTCTCGGTTTTAGCCTGTTTCATGACAAAATGGGTAAAAGTGGTATCTAAACACTCCAAATTCAACCCGAACTCTTATAATTAGTCAAATTCATTGGATTGTTACATATTTTGAGCCTAGAAAGAGTAAAATAGCGTTTTATTGCTCCAAATCAATGTTTTCTCTCGGTTTTAGCCTGTTTTCTTGGTCTAAGCCTGTTTTGGGATAAAACGGGCTTAACTGTTGTCTAAACACTCCAAATTCATCCCGAACTCTTACAACTAGTCAAATGCATTGGATTGTCACACATTCTGACCCTAGAAACAGTAACAAAGCTGTTTACTGCTTAGAATCAACGGTTTCTTGGTTTTAGCCTGTTTCAGGACAAAAAGGGTAAAAGTGGTGTCTAAACATTCCAAATTAAGCCCGAACTCTTATAATTACTCAAATGCATTGGATTGTTACATATTATGACCCTAGAAAGAGTAACATAGCTGTTTACGGCTTTAAATCAATGTTTTCTCACGGTTTTACTCTGTTTTCTCGGTTTAAGCCTGTTTTGGGATAAAACGGGTTTAAGTGTTGTCTAAACACTCCAAATTCATCCCGAACTCTTACAACTAGTCAAATGCATTGGATTGTCACACATTCTGACCCTAGAAACAGAAACAAAGCTGTTTACTGCTTAGAATCAACGGTTTCTTGGTTTTAGCCTGTTTCATGACAAAAAGGGTAAAAGTGGTGTCTAAACATTCCAAATTCAGCCCGAACTCTTATAATTACTCAAATGGATTGGATTGTTACAGATTTTGACCCTAGAAAGAGTAACATAGCGGTTTACTGCTTCAAATCAATGTTTTCTCTCGGTTTTAGCCTGTTTTCTCGGTCTAAGCCTGTTTTGGGATAAAACGGGTTTAAGTGTTGTCTAAACACTCCAAATTCATCCCGAACTCTTACAACTAGTCAAATGCATTGGATTGTCACACATTCTGACCCTAGAAACAGTAACAAAGCAGTTTACTGCTTAGAATCAACGTTTTCTCGGTTTTAGCCTGTTTCAGGAGAAAATGGGTAAAAGTGGTGTCTAAACACTCCAAATTCAACCCGAACTCTTATAATTATTCAAATGCATTGTATTGTTACAGATTTTGACCCTAGAAAGAGTAACATAGCGGTTTACTGCTTCAAATCAATGTTTTCTCTCGGTTTTAGCCTGTTTTCTCGGTCTAAGCCTCTTTTGGGATAAAACGGGTTTAAGTGTTGTCTAAACACTCCAAATTCATCCCGAACTCTTACAACTAGTCAAATGCATTGGATTGTCACACATTCTGACCCTAGAAACAGTAACAAAGCTGTTTACTGCTTAGAATCAACGGTTTCTTGGTTTTAGCCTGTTTCAGGACAAAATGGGTAAAAGTGGTGTCTAAACACTCCAAATTCAACCCGAACTCTTATAATTACTCAAATGGATTGGATTGTTACAGATTTTGACCCTAGAAAGAGTAACATAGCGGTTTACTGCTTCAAATCAATGTTTTCTCTCGGTTTTAGCCTGTTTTCTCGGTCTAAGCCTGTTTTGGGATAAAACGGGTTTAAGTGTTGTCTAAACACTCCAAATTCATCCCGAACTCTTACAACTAGTCAAATGCATTGGATTGTCACACATTCTGACCCTAGAAACAGTAACAAAGCAGTTTACTGCTTAGAATCAACGTTTTCTCGGTTTTAGCCTGTTTCAGGAGAAAATGGGTAAAAGTGGTGTCTAAACACTCCAAATTCAACCCGAACTCTTATAATTATTCAAATGCATTGTATTGTTACAGATTTTGACCCTAGAAAGAGTAACATAGCGGTTTACTGCTTCAAATCAATGTTTTCTCTCGGTTTTAGCCTGTTTTCTCGGTCTAAGCCTCTTTTGGGATAAAACGGGTTTAAGTGTTGTCTAAACACTCCAAATTCATCCCGAACTCTTACAACTAGTCAAATGCATTGGATTGTCACACATTCTGACCCTAGAAACAGTAACAAAGCTGTTTACTGCTTAGAATCAACGTTTTCTTGGTTTTAGCCTGTTTCAGGACAAAATGGGTAAAAGTGGTGTCTAAACACTCCAAATTCAACCCGAACTCTTATAATTAGTCAAATGCATTGGATTGTTACATATTTTGACCCTAGAAAGAGTAACATAGCGGTTTACTGCTTCAAATCAATGTTTTCTCTCGGTTTTAGCCTGTTTTCTCGGTCTAAGCCTGTTTTGGGATAAAACGGGTTTAAGTGTTGTCTAAACACTCCAAATTCATCCCGAACTCTTACAACTAGTCAAATGCATTGGATTGTCACACATTCTGACCCTAGAAACAGTAACAAAGCAGTTTACTGCTTAGAATCAACGTTTTCTCGGTTTTAGCCTGTTTCAGGAGAAAATGGGTAAAAGTGGTGTCTAAACACTCCAAATTCAACCCGAACTCTTATAATTATTCAAATGCATTGTATTGTTACAGATTTTGACCCTAGAAAGAGTAACATAGCGGTTTACTGCTTCAAATCAATGTTTTCTCTCGGTTTTAGCCTGTTTTCTCGGTCTAAGCCTCTTTTGGGATAAAACGGGTTTAAGTGTTGTCTAAACACTCCAAATTCATCCCGAACTCTTACAACTAGTCAAATGCATTGGATTGTCACACATTCTGACCCTAGAAACAGTAACAAAGCAGTTTACTGCTTAGAATCAACGTTTTCTCGGTTTTAGCCTGTTTCAGGACAAAATGGGTAAAGGTGGTGTCTAAACACTCCAAATTCAACCCGAACTCTTATAATTATTCAAATGCATTAGATTGTTACATATTTTGACCCTAGAAAGAGTAACATAGCGGTTTACTGCTTCAAATCAATGTTTTCTCTCGGTTTTAGCCTGTTTTCTCGGTCTAAGCCTCTTTTGGGATAAAACGGGTTTAAGTATTGATCAAGAGAATAAGCCTAAGGCAGCCATGGCCGTCCGTACAATTATGGGGCCGTCCGTACAACCAAGCAATAAGGCCGAGTCATGTAAGTGTGTAAAGACAATGAGGAGGCCTGCTCTCCTTAGGCCCATGAGAAGGATCTAGAATGTCGCTTGTAGCCGTTAGAGAGGAGGAACAAGTGGAGTCACGGGTTATGTTGTGTTTAAGGAGACTAGGACGGGTCACTATCACCGTTGGGATTAGTTCTATCTCTCTCCTTGTCCCTATCACTTATACGATCGGTTGGTAGAGGGTGTAGCCCTAATTTTCCCTTGATATATATAGACTTTAGCCTACATTGTAATATGTATTCTTATGGAACAATAACCTAATCTTTTCTTCTTCCTCATTCTCTTTGTCTACCGATATCTCTCATCAATCTCTTGATTCTCTTCTTTATTCTACAAAGTCTTACATGGTATCAGAGCAAGTTCTTCGATTCTCTACAGTCTAATCTCATTCTCCTACTCATTTCTACACTCTAGTCTCCTTATCTTCGTTTCTTCTTACTCGCATCTCCTTTATTCTCCGGGTAAAAGCTTTACCCATCGGTCCATAGAAATCCGACCATGGAAAACGCCAAGCCCATTGTTTCACCGGTTGTCCTAAAGGGGACAAACTACTTGCTGTGGACAAGAACCACAAGAACCGCCCTTGGAGGTCGTGGCCTTTGGAGTCATGTCGAGTCCGACTATGTCCCAAAGAAAAACCCCAAAGGAGAGGACGCTTCCGAGGCGGAAGCGGAGGAAGAGAGCGAGAGGAAGGCCAAATGGTTCCAAGAAGACCAAGTTGTCCTATCTGTTCTCCAAAACTCTCTGGACACACCTATCCTTGAGGCCTACTCATATTGCGAGACGGCCAAGGAACTGTGGGAAACACTTAAAGGCGTGTATGGTAATGTCTCTAACATGACTAGAGTCTTTGAGGTCAAGAAGGCCATAAATGATCTTAACCAAGATGATGTGGAGTTCACTAAGCATCTTGGTAAGTTCCGTGCACTATGGTCCGAGCTTGACATGTTGCGGCCAAGTACACTTGAGGCAAGTGTGCTAAACGAAAGAAAGGAGCAAGACAAAGTCTTCGGACTCCTACTTACCTTGAACCCGTCCTTCAACGACCTCTTGAAGCACATCCTAAGGGCAGAGAAGCTCCCCTCCTTTGAGGATATTTGCTCCCAAATTCAGAAAGAGCAAGGATCCCTTGATTTGTTTAGCGGTAAGGGGGAGCTTGCTTCGGCCAACAAAGGAATGTACAAGCAAGAGGAGAGGAAGTTGTTGGTGTGCGACCACTGCAAGAAGCGGGGTCATCTGAAAGACAAGTGCTGGGTTCTCCATCCTCATCTCAAGCCGGCCAAGTTCAAAGCCAACCTCTCAAAGGAAGCGGTTAGCGATAAAGGAGCCGGATCATCAAAGCAGGGAGATGAGGTGGCCATGACCGCAGCCTACGGAGATGTGGTGAGGAAGTCAGACCTTGAGGCTCTCATCCGCTCCATTGCTTCACTCAAGGAGTCTGGTATCTCTTTCTTTACTTCTAGGCCTAGCAAATCGCTTGTTATTGACTCGGGAGCCTCACATCATATGATTAGTAACCCTAGTTTAATTGACAACATAAAACCGGCCTTAGGAAATGTTGTTATTGCAAATGGAGAACAAATACCAGTAAAGGGAATAGGGGACTTGAAACTATTTGATAAAACCTCAAAAGCTTTCTTTATGCCTACCTTTACCTCCAATTTACTATCGGTTAAGAGGGCCACAAATGATTTGAATTGTTATGCAATCTTTGGTCCTAACAATGTTTATTTTCAGGATATTGAGACTGGAAAGGTTCTTGGAGAAGGGCAAGGGAGTGGAGATCTCTATGTCCTAGAGAAAACCGATCCAAATTTATCCTCTACTAAGTCTTGTTTTGTTGTTGATTCGAATATGGTGTGGCATGCTAGGCTAGGCCACCCACATTCACGTGCTTTAGGGTTGATGTTTCCTAATATTTCTTTTGATAACTCTACTTGTGAACCTTGTATTCTTGGAAAACATTGCAAGTCTATCTTTCCTAAGTCAACTACTATTTATGAGAATTGTTTTGATTTGGTTCACTCAGATGTTTGGACATCACCATGCCTATCTAGAGATAATAACAAGTATTTTGTGACTTTTATTGATGAAAAATCAAAATACACTTGGATTACCTTGTTGCCATCTAAAGATAGAGTATTTGATGCCTTTATCAATTTTCAAAATTATGTGACTAATCACTTCAATGCTAAACTTAAGGTACTTAGGTCTGATAATGGGGGGGAATACACAAGTTGCAAGTTCAAAGAACATCTCTCCAAGCATGGCATTCTCCATCAAACTAGTTGTCCCTACACGCCACAACAAAATGGTGTGGCCGAGAGGAAGAACCGGCACCTCATGGAAGTGGCGCGGGCAATCATGTTCCATTCGAGTGTTCCTAAACGATATTGGGGTGATGCCGTGATGACTGCATGCTACCTAATCAACCGAACACCAACTAGAGTTCTTCATGACTTATCTCCATTTGAAGTACTAAACAAATTTAAACCATCTCTTGATCACTTACGAGTTTTCGGCTGTGTTTGTTTTGTGTTAGTACCAGGAGAACAAAGGAGTAAGCTGGATGCCAAAAGTACAAAGTGTATGTTCATTGGCTACTCCACCACACAAAAGGGGTACAAATGTTATGATCCGGCCACAAGTCGACTATATGTCTCTCGAGACGTCCGGTTTCTAGAACATGTGGGCTACCATGACAAGAGGGATTGGAACAGCCTTAAAGATCTCTCTCACTCACCTAATGACCGAGCTTCGAGTCTACGGTTCCTTCTTGATCACCTTGGCAACCCATCTCCACCAACGGGTGCCGTGCGGCCAACACTAAGTCAAAATTCTACCGATGGTGGGTCTGACCAAGGAGATGCAAATGACAATGGTTCAGCCCAAGATGGTGAATCTCTCGGGTCTGGCCTACCCATAACCGGTGTTCCCGTCCCTGGCCCTACAACGGACACGCATGCTCCGGCGGCGGCCTCTACCGAGGAAAACACGGAGACGGCTCCTACGGACGGTACGTCCACCGTGTTGCCTAGCGTGGATCCACTTCCGGCACCAGTCCTGCGTCGGAGCACCAGACCTCGATCAGATCCCTCCACTTGGAAGAACAAGCGTGTCTATTACAACAGCCAAGCTGTCGCTCATCCCATTCAGTCCGTTTGTTCCCTTGAGCTGTTACCTGCTGATCACCAAGCTTTCTTCGGCCAAGTGGACGCCAATTGGATCCCGCAGACATATGATGAAGCTAAGGAACATCAAGTTTGGTTAGATGCGGTCAAGAATGAAACTGGCGCCATGATCCGGAATCATACGTGGGACGAATCGGATCTTCCTCAAGGCAAGCGGGCAGTTAGCTCCAAATGGGTGTTTACCATAAAGTATTTGAGCAATGGTGACATTGAACGGCATAAAGCCAGGTTAGTGGCCCGTGGCTTCACCCAAACCTATGGCGCGGACTACACGGACACCTTTGCACCCGTGGCCAAGCTCCATACGGTTCGGGTTGTGCTGTCTCTTGCTGTCAACCTCTCATGGGACTTATGGCAGATGGATGTGAAGAACGCCTTCCTTCAAGGTGAACTTGATGAAGAAGTGTACATGACGCCTCCTCCCGGCCTTGAAGACATGGTTACACCCGGAAAAGTCTTGAGGCTACGTAAGGCCATCTATGGCCTTAAGCAGTCCCCACGAGCGTGGTACCACAAACTAAGCTCCACTCTCAAGACTGATGGTTTTACGCGATCGGAGGCTGATCATACTCTCTTCACGCGTCGCACCTCTATTGGTTGGGTGGTGGTGCTCATATACGTCGACGACATCATCGTGACTGGTGATGATAAGGCGGCCATTCAGGACACCAAGGACTCTCTCAAGTCGGTATTTGACATCAAGGACCTTGGGGAACTCAAATACTTTCTTGGTATTGAGATTTGTCGCTCACCGGAAGGACTCTTCCTCTCACAACGCAAGTTTACTCTTGACTTGTTAGAGGAGACTGGCAAGCTTGGTGTGTCTCCGGTTGCTACGCCCCTTGATGAAGATTACCAGCTCAAGCGAAAGGGGGAGAGCTTACGGGCAAAAGAAGGCCGACCTAAGGAACCGATGGACGAGCCATTCTTAGACGTCACACGCTACCGCCGGCTTGTAGGTAAGCTGATATACCTTACTATCACACGACCTGACATATCCTATGCTGTGAATCAGGTTAGCCAACATATGAAGGCACCAAGCAAGTACCAATGGAGTCAAGTCGAAAGGATCCTAAGCTATCTCAAGGGCAGTCCGGGTCAAGGTATTTGGATGGGCAAGAATGACAACACCGAAAGGGGGAGAGCTTACGGGCAAAAGAAGGCCGACCTAAGGAACCGATGGACGAGCCATTCTTAGACGTCACACGCTACCGCCGGCTTGTAGGTAAGCTGATATACCTTACTATCACACGACCTGACATATCCTATGCTGTGAATCAGGTTAGCCAACATATGAAGGCACCAAGCAAGTACCAATGGAGTCAAGTCGAAAGGATCCTAAGCTATCTCAAGGGCAGTCCGGGTCAAGGTATTTGGATGGGCAAGAATGACAACACCGAAATCGTTGGCTATTGTGATGCGGATTACAATGGCGACACGCTGGATAGGAGATCCACCACTGGGTACTGCACGTTTGTTGGAGGCAACTTGGTTACATGGAGGTCTAAGAAACAAAAGGTGGTTTCATGCTCTAGCGCCGAGGCCGAGTATAGAGCTATGAGGAAGCTCACTAACGAGATGACATGGCTGAAGGGCCTACTCAAGGACTTAGGCATCGAGACAAAGCAGCCCATGACCATGCACTGCGACAATGAAGCGGCTATCCACATTGCCACAAACTCAGTCTTTCATGAGAGGACCAAGCACATAGAAAGCGATTGCCACAAGGTGAGAGAGAAGATTGAAGAAGGAGTGGTGTTACCATGCCACACAAGGAGTCAAGATCAGCTAGCTGACATCTTCACCAAGTCTGCAAGCTCCAAGGTTTGTGATCACATCTACAGCAAACTTGGACTTGTAGACATTACACGGCCATGATCAAGCTTCCCTAATCCGTGGACAGCACACTCTTTTTCCCTTGACTTGGTTTTGTCCCATGAGGTTTTCTAAGTCAAGGTTTTTAATGAGGTGCTGCTTCACGGGTTCCAAGCTTAGCCATTTCACTCGGCTAAGCTTGAGGGGGAGTATTGATCAAGAGAATAAGCCTAAGGCAGCCATGGCCGTCCGTACAATTATGGGGCCGTCCGTACAACCAAGCAATAAGGCCGAGTCATGTAAGTGTGTAAAGACAATGAGGAGGCCTGCTCTCCTTAGGCCCATGAGAAGGATCTAGAATGTCGCTTGTAGCCGTTAGAGAGGAGGAACAAGTGGAGTCACGGGTTATGTTGTGTTTAAGGAGACTAGGACGGGTCACTATCACCGTTGGGATTAGTTCTATCTCTCTCCTTGTCCCTATCACTTATACGATCGGTTGGTAGAGGGTGTAGCCCTAATTTTCCCTTGATATATATAGACTTTAGCCTACATTGTAATATGTATTCTTATGGAACAATAACCTAATCTTTTCTTCTTCCTCATTCTCTTTGTCTACCGATATCTCTCATCAATCTCTTGATTCTCTTCTTTATTCTACAAAGTCTTACATTAAGTGTTGTCTAAACACTCCAAATTCATCCCGAACTCTTACAACTAGTCAAATGCATTGGATTGTCACACATTCTGACCCTAGAAACAGTAACAAAGCAGTTTACTGCTTAGAATCAACGTTTTCTCGGTTTTAGCCTGTTTCAGGACAAAATGGGTAAAGGTGGTGTCTAAACACTCCAAATTCAACCCGAACTCTTATAATTATTCAAATGCATTGGATTGTTACATATTATGACCCGAGAAAGAGTAACATAGCGGTTTACTGCTTTAAATCAATGTTTTCTCACGGTTTTACTCTGTTTTCTCGGTTTAAGCCTGTTTTGGGATAAAACGGGTTTAAGTGTTGTCTAAACACTCCAAATTCATCCCGAACTCTTACAACTAGTAAAATGCATTGGATTGTCACACATTCTGACCCTAGAAACAGAAACAAAGCAGTTTACTGCTTAGAATCAACGTTTTCTCGGTTTTAGCCTGTTTCATGACAAAATGGGTAAAAGTGGTATCTAAACACTCCAAATTCAACCCGAACTCTTATAATTAGTCAAATTCATTGGATTGTTACATATTTTGAGCCTAGGAAGAGTAAAATAGCGTTTTATTGCTTCAAATCAATGTTTTCTCTCGGTTTTAGCCTGTTTTCTTGGTCTAAGCCTGTTTTGGGATAAAACGGGCTTAACTGTTGTCTAAACACTCCAAATTCATCCCGAACTCTTACAACTAGTCAAATGCATTGGATTGTCACACATTCTGACCCTAGAAACAGTAACAAAGCTGTTTACTGCTTAGAATCAACGGTTTCTTGGTTTTAGCCTGTTTCAGGACAAAAAGGGTAAAAGTGGTGTCTAAACATTCCAAATTCAGCCCGAACTCTTATAATTACTCAAATGCATTGGATTGTTACATATTATGACCCTAGAAAGAGTAACATAGCGGTTTACTGCTTTAAATCAATGTTTTCTCACGGTTTTACTCTGTTTTCTCGGTTTAAGCCTGTTTTGGGATAAAACGGGTTTAAGTGTTGTCTAAACACTCCAAATTCATCCCGAACTCTTACAACTAGTAAAATGCATTGGATTGTCACACATTCTGACCCTAGAAACAGAAACAAAGCAGTTTACTGCTTAGAATCAACGTTTTCTCGGTTTTAGCCTGTTTCATGACAAAATGGGTAAAAGTGGTATCTAAACACTCCAAATTCAACCCGAACTCTTATAATTAGTCAAATTCATTGGATTGTTACATATTTTGAGCCTAGAAAGAGTAAAATAGCGTTTTATTGCTTCAAATCAATGTTTTCTCTCGGTTTTAGCCTGTTTTCTTGGTCTAAGCCTGTTTTGGGATAAAACGGGCTTAACTGTTGTCTAAACACTCCAAATTCATCCCGAACTCTTACAACTAGTCAAATGCATTGGATTGTCACACATTCTGACCCTAGAAACAGTAACAAAGCTGTTTACTGCTTAGAATCAACGGTTTCTTGGTTTTAGCCTGTTTCAGGACAAAAAGGGTAAAAGTGGTGTCTAAACATTCCAAATTCAGCCCGAACTCTTATAATTACTCAAATGCATTGGATTGTTACATATTATGACCCTAGAAAGAGTAACATAGCGGTTTACTGCTTTAAATCAATGTTTTCTCACGGTTTTACTCTGTTTTCTCGGTTTAAGCCTGTTTTGGGATAAAACGGGTTTAAGTGTTGTCTAAACACTCCAAATTCATCCCGAACTCTTACAACTAGTAAAATGCATTGGATTGTCACACATTCTGACCCTAGAAACAGAAACAAAGCAGTTTACTGCTTAGAATCAACGTTTTCTCGGTTTTAGCCTGTTTCATGACAAAATGGGTAAAAGTGGTATCTAAACACTCCAAATTCAACCCGAACTCTTATAATTAGTCAAATTCATTGGATTGTTACATATTTTGAGCCTAGAAAGAGTAAAATAGCGTTTTATTGCTTCAAATCAATGTTTTCTCTCGGTTTTAGCCTGTTTTCTTGGTCTAAGCCTGTTTTGGGATAAAACGGGCTTAACTGTTGTCTAAACACTCCAAATTCATCCCGAACTCTTACAACTAGTCAAATGCATTGGATTGTCACACATTCTGACCCTAGAAACAGTAACAAATCTGTTTACTGCTTAGAATCAACGGTTTCTTGGTTTTAGCCTGTTTCAGGACAAAAAGGGTAAAAGTGGTGTCTAAACATTCCAAATTCAGCCCGAACTCTTATAATTACTCAAATGCATTGGATTGTTACATATTATGACCCTAGAAAGAGTAACATAGCTGTTTACGGCTTTAAATCAATGTTTTCTCACGGTTTTACTCTGTTTTCTCGGTTTAAGCCTGTTTTGGGATAAAACGGGTTTAAGTGTTGTCTAAACACTCCAAATTCATCCCGAACTCTTACAACTAGTCAAATGCATTGGATTGTCACACATTCTGACCCTAGAAACAGAAACAAATCTGTTTACTGCTTAGAATCAACGGTTTCTTGGTTTTAGCCTGTTTCAGGACAAAAAGGGTAAAAGTGGTGTCTAAACATTCCAAATTCAGCCCGAACTCTTATAATTACTCAAATGGATTGGATTGTTACAGATTTTGACCCTAGAAAGAGTAACATAGCGGTTTACTGCTTCAAATCAATGTTTTCTCTCGGTTTTAGCCTGTTTTCTCGGTCTAAGCCTGTTTTGGGATAAAACGGGTTTAAGTGTTGTCTAAACACTCCAAATTCATCCCGAACTCTTACAACTAGTCAAATGCATTGGATTGTCACACATTCTGACCCTAGAAACAGTAACAAAGCAGTTTACTGCTTAGAATCAACGTTTTTTCGGTTTTAGCTTGTTTCAGGAGAAAATGGGTAAAAGTGGTGTCTAAACACTCCAAATTCAACCCGAACTCTTATAATTATTCAAATGCATTGTATTGTTACATATTTTGACCCTAGAAAGAGTAACATAGCGGTTTACTGCTTCAAATCAATGTTTTCTCTCGGTTTTAGCCTGTTTTCTCGGTCTAAGCCTGTTTTGGGATAAAACGGGTTTAAGTGTTGTCTAAACACTCCAAATTCATCCCGAACTCTTACAACTAGTCAAATGCATTGGATTGTCACACATTCTGACCCTAGAAACAGTAACAAAGCAGTTTACTGCTTAGAATCAACGTTTTCTCGGTTTTAGCCTGTTTCAGGAGAAAATGGGTAAAAGTGGTGTCTAAACACTCCAAATTCAACCCGAACTCTTATAATTATTCAAATGCATTGTATTGTTACAGATTTTGACCCTAGAAAGAGTAACATAGCAGTTTACTGCTTCAAATCAATGTTTTCTCTCGGTTTTAGCCTGTTTTCTCGGTCTAAGCCTCTTTTGGGATAAAACGGGTTTAAGTGTTGGTTTAAATTGAGTATGCGGAAGCAAATTAGAGAGAATGTGAGATAAAATGAGAGCTTGTATTAGAATAGCTTTTACAATGTCGGCCAAAGGCCTTAAATAGAATGAAAACTAGGTTAACAATCCCACCAACTCGACAACTTGTAGATAGAGACATGAAGAGAGAGAAGGGAGCGATCCCAAGATAGAAAGCGACGTGACCTTGTCTCCCTAAGGGAAGCTATCTCGTGACTCTTATCCTCCAACGGTCACATTCTTCTTCGAGATCCTTCTAATGGGCTTGGTATTGTTTCCAACCCCAAGCCTTCTCATTTCTCTCAATAGGCCTCAACCTTAAGGGTGGCCATTAGGACGATCGTACGGACGTCCGTACGGACAACCTCCAAGTCTTAAGTAACATGGTCAATACTCCCCCTCAAGCTTAGCCAAGTGAAACGGCTAAGCTTGGAACCCGCACAAGACCACCTCGTTAAAAACCTTAATATGGAAAACCACATGGGACAAAACCATATCAAGGAAAAGAGTGTGCTCTCCACGGGTTAGAGGAGTCTTCTCATGGATGTGTAGGATCGACTAGTCCAAGTTTGCTAGAGATATACTCGCAAATCTGTGGACTAGTGGCTTTTGTGAAAATATCGGCCAGTTGGTCCTTGCTCGGCGTATGACACGGTAAGACAACCCCTTCTTCAATCTTCTCTCGCACTGTGTGGCAGTCTACTTCGATATGCTTGGTCCTCTCATGGAAAACAGAGTTGGTTGCTATATGTATTGCAGCCTTGTTGTCACAGTGCATAGTGATGGGTTCATCTATCTCCACTCCAAGGTCCTTGAGAAGACCTTTGAGCCAAGTTAGCTCGTTTGTGAGCTTCTTCATGGCCCTATATTCTGACTCGGCACTAGATTGAGACACCACCTTCTGTTTCTTCGACTTCCAAGTGACTAGGTTCCCACCAACAAACGTACAGTATCCTGTTGTAGACCTTCTATCGGTTGTGTCGCCCGCATAATCCGCGTCGCAATAGCCAACAAGCTCGGTATTGTTGTTCTTTCCCATCCAAATGCCGCGGCCAGGGCTTCCCTTTAGATAGCATAGGATCCTCTCAACAGTGTTCCAATCAAAGTTTGTTGGTGCTTTCATGTGCTGGCTTACTTGGTTCACAGCATAGCACAGATCCGGCCGTGTGATGGTGAGGTAAATCAGCTTCCCAACCAGCCGCCTATATCTGCCCACGTCCTCATATGGCTCAGCCAACTTGTTCGGTAACGTCTTCATCTCCCCCTTTCGCTTGACCTGGTAGCCTTCTTCTAGTGGCGTAGAGACCGGTTTAGCCCCCAGCTTACCAGTTTCCTTGAGCAAGTCCAGCGTGTACTTCCGTTGGGAGAGAAAGAGTCCTTCCGGCGATCGGGAGATTTCAATCCCAAGAAAATATTTCAGTTCGCCGAGGTCCTTGATGTCAAAGGCTGAGTGAAGGAGAGTCTTGGTAGTGGAAATACCTTCCTTGTCATCGCCAGTGATGATTATATCATCGACATAGACGAGCACCACGACGCGACCGCCGGCAGTCCGTAGAGTGAACAATGTGTGGTCGGCTTCCGAGCGTCGAAAACCATTGGTGCGAAGTGTCGAGCTGAGTTTGTGGTACCACGCCCGAGGGGATTGTTTGAGGCCGTAGATGGCCTTGCGAAGGCGGAGAACTTTGCCCGGAGCCACAAGATGTTCGAAGCCCGGAGGTGGGTGCATATACACTTCTTCTTCAAGCTCCCCCTGAAGGAAGGCATTCTTGACGTCCATCTGCCAAAGGTCCCACGAGAGGTTTGTAGCCAAGGAGAGAACGACACGAACGGTGTGCAGCTTGGCGACCGGGGCAAACGTGTCCGTATAGTCGGTACCGTATGTTTGTGTGAAACCGCGAGCCACAAGGCGAGCCTTATAGCGCTCCACGTCGCCATTGCTCAGGTACTTAATTGTGAAGACCCATTTTGAGCTGACCACCTTCTTTCCCTTGGGAAGATCCGCTTCGTCCCAAGTGTGGTTCCTGATCATAGCATCGGTCTCAGCATCAACCGCCGCTAACCACTCTTTGTGCTCTTTGGCTTCATCATAGGTTTGAGGAACGAATTGAGCATCAATCTTGGTGAGGAAGGCAGCGTGTTCCTGAGGGACCAGGTCAAGTGAACACACCGCTTGGATAGGATGGGCCACGGCCTGATTGTTGTAGTAGACCCGCTTATCTTTCCATGTCGAAGGATGAAACTTTAGACGTTGACTTCGCCGGGGAAGAGCAACCATAGATTCCCGTGGGAGAGCATCGGTTGAGGTCACGAGATGATCATTGTCCTCATGAGTAGGCTCGGCACATGGTTCAGCCGGAGGAGGAACAGGCGGCACGGAGGCATTTTCTTGAACTTCTTCTTCTACGGGTGAGATAGCGGGTACATCCGGTTCATGTGAGGTCGGAGTAGGCTGAGCATGGCTCGACGGGCTTGATGGAGTGGTGATGCCGAGGTGATCGAGGAGGAACCGTAGGTTGGCCGAACGATCAGAGTTGGACCGAGAGAGATCCTTGAGACTGTCCCAATCCTTTGTCGCATAGTATCCTTGGTGTTCAAGGAACCGCACTTCTCGAGAGATATGTAGGCGGCCAGCAGCTGGATCATAGCACTTATAGCCCTTCTGACTTGTCGAGTAGCCAATGAACATACATTTGGTGCTTTTGGCGTCGAGCTTAGTCCTTTGTTCCCCTGGAACCAAAACAAAGCATACACACCCGAAAACGCGTAAGTGATCCAAAGATGGTTTAAATTGATTGAGTACCTCATATGGAGATTTGTCTTGTAGAACTTTGGTAGGAGTCCTATTAATCAAGTAGCAAGCCGTCATGACAGCATCTCCCCAGAATCGTTTGGTGACATTGGTTTGGAACATCATCGACCTCGCCACTTCCATAAGGTGCCGGTTCTTCCTCTCGGCCACGCCATTCTGTTGGGGCGTATATGGACAACTCGTTTGTTGTAGAATGCCGTGTTTGGACAAATGATCTTTGAGTCTATGACTGATGTACTCTCCCCCATTATCTGATCTTAGTACCTTTATTTTTGCATTGAAATGATTAGTAACATAATTCTGAAAATTAACAAATGCATCATAAACCCTATCTTTAGATGGTAACAATGTGAGCCAAGTATATTTTGATTTTTCATCAATAAAAGTCACAAAATACTTGTTATTGTCTCTAGATAGGCATGGTGAGGTCCAAACATCAGAATGTACTAAGTCAAAACAATGTTCATAAATGGTAGTAGATTTAGGGAAAACCGATTTGCAATGTTTGCCAAGAATACAAGGTTCACAACTTGAACTATCAAAAGAAAATTTAGGCAACATTAATTGAAAAGCTCTAGAGTGAGGGTGGCCTAGTCTAGCATGCCACACTTCACTTGAAATACTACTAAGGTCCGATTTAAAAGAAAACATATTAGGTGAACTTGATGAGTTTTTCTCTAGGACATAGAGATCTCCCTTAGCATCTCCACCTCCAAGAATCTTGCCAGTCTCAATATCCTGAAAATGCACACTGTTAGGACCAAATATGGTATAACAATTCAAATCGGTTGTAGCTCTCTTAACCGATAATAGGTTAGAAGTGAAAGTAGGCATAAAGAAGGCCTTTGAGTTCTTATCAAACAACTTTAAATCTCCTACACCTTTAACTGGTATCCTATCCCCATTTGCAATAATCACATTTCCCACAGTCGGCTTTATGTTGTGTATAAGGCTCGGGTTACTTATCATGTGATGAGAAGCACCCGAGTCTACAACAAGCGTTTTACTAGGTTGTGAAGCGAAGAAAGTGATACCAGATTCCTTTAGGGCTGCGATGGACTTGATGAGGGCCTCCAGGTCTGATTTCCTCACAAGATCTCCAAGAGAAGCCGCCATGGCCGTAGCCGCCGCGTTGCCTTGGTTTGCTGCACCGAAACCTTGGCCGCTTGGTCCTTCTTGCGAGATATGCGCCTTGAACTTAGCCGGTTTGAGATGAGGGTGAAGGATCCAGCACTTGTCCTTCATGTGTCCCTTCTTCTTGCAATGGTCGCACACCATTGTTTTCCGGTCATCTTGCTTGTAGACTCCTTTGTTCGCGGTAGCCAAGTCGTCCTTTCCACAAAAGAGACCAAGTGAACCTTGTTCCTTTTGCACTTGAGAACACACGTCTTCAAGAGTAGGTAGCTTGTCTCCACGGAGGATGTGCTTAATCAGGTCATTGAACGCCGGATTGAGAGTGAGCAGGAGACCAAACACCTTGTCTTGCTCCTTTCGTTCATTGAGGATGGCCGGATCGATAGTACTTGGCCGGAGCATCTCCAACTCGGCCCACAATGACCGGAACTTCCCAAAATGCTTGGTAAACTCCAAGTCTTCTTGATGGAGACCGTTGATAGCCTTCTTGACCTCAAATACCCGAGTCAAGTTGGTCACGTTCCCATACACATTCGCTAGCGTCTCCCATAGTTCTTTGGCCGTCTCGCAGTACGAGTAGGCTTCAAGAATAGGTGCGTCTAGCGAGTTTTGGAGAATGGCAAGCACGGTCTGATCTTCTTGGAACCACTTGACTTCCTTCTCGAGATCAGCCTCCTTGTCTTCTTCCGTTCCTTCTTTACCGTCCTCCTTAGTGGCTTTCTTGGGGAGTTGGTCCGTTTCTACATGGATCCAAAGTCCTCGGCCACTGAGAGCGGTCTTTGTGGTTCTTTTCCACAACAGGTAGTTTGCTCCTTTGAGCACCACCGGGGTAACAATAGGCTTGTTGTTGTCCATTGTTAGGTAGAGTAGCGAGAAAAACGATAGAGTAGCGGATAGAATGAAGCACGAATGAGTGAGTAGAATGAAGAATAGAGTAAAGGAGTAGTATACGAGTAGAGAATGCAAAGTAGAATCAAATAAGAACAAGAAAAAGAAGAGGAGAAAGTTTATAGAACCATGGATCAATAAACTTGCTCTGATACCATGTTGGTTTAAATTGAGTATGCGGAAGCAAATTAGAGAGAATGTGAGATAAAATGAGAGCTTGTATTAGAATAGCTTTTACAATGTCGGCCAAAGGCCTTAAATAGAATGAAAACTAGGTTAACAATCCCACCAACTCGACAACTTGTAGATAGAGACATGAAGAGAGAGAAGGGAGCGATCCCAAGATAGAAAGCGACGTGACCTTGTCTCCCTAAGGGAAGCTATCTCGTGACTCTTATCCTCCAACGGTCACATTCTTCTTCGAGATCCTTCTAATGGGCTTGGTATTGTTTCCAACCCCAAGCCTTCTCATTTCTCTCAATAGGCCTCAACCTTAAGGGTGGCCATTACGACGATCGTACGGACGTCCGTACGGACAACCTCCAAGTCTTAAGTAACATGGTCAATATTAAGTGTTGTCTAAACACTCCAAATTCATCCCGAACTCTTACAACTAGTCAAATGCATTGGATTGTCACACATTCTGACCCTAGAAACAGTAACAAAGCTGTTTACTGCTTAGAATCAACGTTTTCTTGGTTTTAGCCTGTTTCAGGACAAAATGGGTAAAAGTGGTGTCTAAACACTCCAAATTCAACCCGAACTCTTATAATTAGTCAAATGCATTGGATTGTTACATATTTTGACCCTAGAAAGAGTAACATAGCGGTTTACTGCTTCAAATCAATGTTTTCTCTCGGTTTTAGCCTGTTTTCTCGGTCTAAGCCTCTTTTGGGATAAAACGGGTTTAAGTGTTGTCTAAACACTCCAAATTCATCCCGAACTCTTACAACTAGTCAAATGCATTGGATTGTCACACATTCTGACCCTAGAAACAGTAACAAAGCAGTTTACTGCTTAGAATCAACGTTTTCTCGGTTTTAGCCTGTTTCAGGACAAAATGGGTAAAGGTGGTGTCTAAACACTCCAAATTCAACCCGAACTCTTATAATTATTCAAATGCATTAGATTGTTACATATTTTGACCCTAGAAAGAGTAACATAGCGGTTTACTGCTTCAAATCAATGTTTTCTCTCGGTTTTAGCCTGTTTTCTCGGTCTAAGCCTCTTTTGGGATAAAACGGGTTTAAGTGTTGTCTAAACACTCCAAATTCATCCCGAACTCTTACAACTAGTCAAATGCATTGGATTGTCACACATTCTGACCCTAGAAACAGTAACAAAGCAGTTTACTGCTTAGAATCAACGTTTTCTCGGTTTTAGCCTGTTTCAGGACAAAATGGGTAAAGGTGGTGTCTAAACACTCCAAATTCAACCCGAACTCTTATAATTATTCAAATGCATTGGATTGTTACATATTATGACCCGAGAAAGAGTAACATAGCGGTTTACTGCTTTAAATCAATGTTTTCTCACGGTTTTACTCTGTTTTCTCGGTTTAAGCCTGTTTTGGGATAAAACGGGTTTAAGTGTTGTCTAAACACTCCAAATTCATCCCGAACTCTTACAACTAGTAAAATGCATTGGATTGTCACACATTCTGACCCTAGAAACAGAAACAAAGCAGTTTACTGCTTAGAATCAACGTTTTCTCGGTTTTAGCCTGTTTCATGACAAAATGGGTAAAAGTGGTATCTAAACACTCCAAATTCAACCCGAACTCTTATAATTAGTCAAATTCATTGGATTGTTACATATTTTGAGCCTAGAAAGAGTAAAATAGCGTTTTATTGCTTCAAATCAATGTTTTCTCTCGGTTTTAGCCTGTTTTCTTGGTCTAAGCCTGTTTTGGGATAAAACGGGCTTAACTGTTGTCTAAACACTCCAAATTCATCCCGAACTCTTACAACTAGTCAAATGCATTGGATTGTCACACATTCTGACCCTAGAAACAGTAACAAAGCTGTTTACTGCTTACAATCAACGGTTTCTTGGTTTTAGCCTGTTTCAGGACAAAAAGGGTAAAAGTGGTGTCTAAACATTCCAAATTCAGCCCGAACTCTTATAATTACTCAAATGCATTGGATTGTTACATATTATGACCCTAGAAAGAGTAACATAGCGGTTTACTGCTTTAAATCAATGTTTTCTCACGGTTTTACTCTGTTTTCTCGGTTTAAGCCTGTTTTGGGATAAAACGGGTTTAAGTGTTGTCTAAACACTCCAAATTCATCCCGAACTCTTACAACTAGTAAAATGCATTGGATTGTCACACATTCTGACCCTAGAAACAGAAACAAAGCAGTTTACTGCTTAGAATCAACGTTTTCTCGGTTTTAGCCTGTTTCATGACAAAATGGGTAAAAGTGGTATCTAAACACTCCAAATTCAACCCGAACTCTTATAATTAGTCAAATTCATTGGATTGTTACATATTTTGAGCCTAGAAAGAGTAAAATAGCGTTTTATTGCTTCAAATCAATGTTTTCTCTCGGTTTTAGCCTGTTTTCTTGGTCTAAGCCTGTTTTGGGATAAAACGGGCTTAACTGTTGTCTAAACACTCCAAATTCATCCCGAACTCTTACAACTAGTCAAATGCATTGGATTGTCACACATTCTGACCCTAGAAACAGTAACAAAGCTGTTTACTGCTTATAATCAACGGTTTCTTGGTTTTAGCCTGTTTCAGGACAAAAAGGGTAAAAGTTGTTGAGATTTATGAGACAAAGCTCACAAGAGAGGGTAGACAAACACTTGGTGAATGAATCCCCCTTTACCCACAACAAACTAACTCATTCTCAAGGGGGAGGAGAGAACATCAACTTGTGATGAACTCCCCATAAACAAGCTAGATAGAACCCAAATACTAGAGAGTAAGCGGATCCTAACTAGGAGAAGCACTAGTTTGAGACTTATCCTCTTCTAGTATCACAACACTTAGAGTTTGTGTACTTAGGAGAAGGAGGATTAAGAATCAGTAATCTAGGCTAAGTAAAGCAGTAAATAAGAAGAGTTTAGGTGGATTTGAGAAGAGAATAGGCTGCCTTAAGGGCAGCCCCTAACCGCTAATCCTAAACTCTCTACATTGTTAATATGAAACAAGAACACAAGTATAGAGAGGAAATCGGTTTCTCTTCTATTGAATAATAATGTTATATATATCAAAATGAGAGATTACAATGCTTAATATAGGAGAACAAATGTATATGGCCGTTTGAGATAAATGAGAGGTGAGAGTGACATATAGCCGTTGGTGCACAAGTGGGTGTATGGTGAAAGGGACAGCTCCTTCCCTTGGTTGTCTCATTCTTCACCAACCAAGGTCTCACATGCTTCCTTCCTTCCCTTCTTTTCCCTTTGTGAGACATTTAACTTCTTCTTGGGCCTCTTCTTCTTATAAGGCCTTTACTTCACAATTCTTCTCACATTGCTCTTATGGCCTTGCTGACCACTCTCATTGTTCTCACGGCCCATATGGCCTTACTGGCCACTCTTATTGTGCTCACGGCCTTACTGGCCGCTCCCACACCACTCATGGCCTTACCGGCCACACTTCTTGTACTGGCAGCCTTACCGGCTACTCTCTTCTTCCTTGTGCAGCTCGGCCTCACCGGCCTCCCTCTCTCTTCTCCTTCTTATATACTAATACTCCCCCGCACGTTTGATCTGCAGGGCACCATGGGGACCAAAGATCAAGCGTGGACACGTGAGGACTACCTCATTAAAAACCTTAACAAAGAAAACCACTTGGGAGAAAACTTTGTTAAGTAAAAAGAGTGTAGTCTCCACGTTCCTTGATGTCGCAATGATCTTGGTTTGTCAAGAACCAGCTCTCTTCTCTTTAAGCCTTTGAACCGCTACACTTCCTTAGCCCTCCTTGCCTTTAGCACATTCCTTATGATCTCCATCCTTGTTCCTTTAGAATTACTTTGAGGCTCTCATAGTCTCCTTTACCCTTAAACAAGTGATAAAGAAGAAAAGAATAAGTGTTTGCTATGAGGAATATCAAAGAAAAATTCTAAAAGTGTGACAATTTAAGAAGAATCATATTAAAGACTAAAGACTAGTAATGAAGCTAAGGTAATGAATTTATGAATTAAAATAGAGAAGGGTTTAGAGCACAGCCTTTATGGTGTTTTGATGGATAGGAAGGAGAGAGTTGATCACAGTTGCGGTTTGGAATTCCTCCTTGAGACCGCTCCTCTAACCATGGTTTTAAACCCGGTCAGTTTTATTTGTCAGACTGACACATGCCCACTGAATCGGACATAACTTTCGAACGGCTGCTCGGATTGGTATGATTCCACTTCCACTGGCAAGATGACTCTGTGGTCTCGAACTTTAATGAAGAACGCGGAAGCCGAATCGCAGTGGAAGGGTTTCGTCCGAGTCGATCTTTGAGACGCTTCGGCTGAGCTTTAAGTAAAGACTTTTGCTTGTGGCCGAGCAGAATCTGTGAGGTACGGTCTGAAGTCACTTGATCTCCCCCGTAACCTTTACTTGATGATGGGCTGAAACCTCATCACCTCAGTTGAAGCCTTGTGCATCACCGTTCTTGTGCACATCCAATCAACAGTTGAAACCTTGTGCATCACCTTTCCTAAAGACCATTGTGCACATCCGATCAACAACTTGGCACTAACACACATGCTCTTGGACTGATTCATCACCTTCCACCAGCTTAACAAAGACTTGGTGGCCCTTGGTTCTAACTCCAGGCATTGTGCTGCGCTCTTACATGGCTATCTTGTAGCCTTCAACCTCGCCACTTCTTCTCCTTGAGATAGTGAGCGAGCTCCACACAATCTTCAATGCTGAAACTGAAACCAAAAATCAATGGAACAGATTCTAAACAAGAGATTGTTAGAGATTAGAGTATAGAGAATATTACTGAAATTAAATAGAGAATTTAGAGAATTAATAAGAGTATATATGGAGAATAGAAAGTGAGAGTATAAGGGAGAGTATTGGCGGTAGTATAAGATGAATGGAGAGTAGAATAGAGAATCTGCTCAAGAGTTCTTATGGACAGAGTTTAACTCTGTTTTCTTGAGTTGAACGAAGCTTTGACAGCCAAGAACATCCAAGAAGACAATCTCTTTTGGTGCTTTAATGGCTGAAACACAATGGACCTTATGGAAAATTAGTTTCTCCAAAGGTTTAACAACAAAACTCCTTGTAGAATCACTTAAACAAGTGTTCTTCAAGAGATTAAGGCTTTAGATCCACGAAGATAACATATAGAAGATGTTTTTCGTGGTCCCAAGCAAAGAAGAAACAACAAAAGCCTTTGGAACAGCCTATTGTCCAACGGTTAAAAGAATGCATCTTGGACCAACTTGAATCTATTTGACCAAGCGGGCTCTACATGCTAAAATAAAGTCTCTCTCTTCCTCAAACTCGAACCTGGACACACCATATGACCAGAAACAAAGCTTTCTCAACCTTGAGAAGAAGAAGAAGCGATTTAGTAATTAAGCCTTTAAAGGAAATTTAACAAAAGCAAAATTAAACCTTTAGAGGAAAATTAACTAAATCCTAAGAGAACTAAATCCTAAGAATTTCGTGGCTCATACAAGCACACAAGAACCGTGAATCCTCACCATAAACAACACAATTTGCTCAATGGTTCATCACTTCCCACACATCCCAAAATAAACAAAGCTATTACCAAATCGGTGAAGCTTAAGGATGGGGCTTGTAAAATCGATTTCTTTCCACACACTTGGTCTACAAATTCTAACAAGACAAGAGACCAAGCTTACTCAACAATGAGCTGCTAGAGAATCGATTTAATCAACAAAAGCAAAATTAAAGCTTTAAAGAAACTAAGCTAAGCGATTTAACACCTAAGCAAAGTCTAAAACTTTAACTAAGCTAACTCCTAAGAAAACGACTTTGAGAATGAGTTTAAAACACCAAGAACAGAACCTGCTCTGATACCATGTTGGGATTTATGAGACAAAGCTCACAAGAGAGGGTAGACAAACACTTGGTGAATGAATCCCCCTTTACCCACAACAAACTAACTCATTCTCAAGGGGGAGGAGAGAACATCAACTTGTGATGAACTCCCCATAAACAAGCTAGATAGAACCCAAATACTAGAGAGTAAGCGGATCCTAACTAGGAGAAGCACTAGTTTGAGACTTATCCTCTTCTAGTATCACAACACTTAGAGTTTGTGTACTTAGGAGAAGGAGGATTAAGAATCAGTAATCTAGGCTAAGTAAAGCAGTAAATAAGAAGAGTTTAGGTGGATTTGAGAAGAGAATAGGCTGCCTTAAGGGCAGCCCCTAACCGCTAATCCTAAACTCTCTACATTGTTAATATGAAACAAGAACACAAGTATAGAGAGGAAATCGGTTTCTCTTCTATTGAATAATAATGTTATATATATCAAAATGAGAGATTACAATGCTTAATATAGGAGAACAAATGTATATGGCCGTTTGAGATAAATGAGAGGTGAGAGTGACATATAGCCGTTGGTGCACAAGTGGGTGTATGGTGAAAGGGACAGCTCCTTCCCTTGGTTGTCTCATTCTTCACCAACCAAGGTCTCACATGCTTCCTTCCTTCCCTTCTTTTCCCTTTGTGAGACATTTAACTTCTTCTTGGGCCTCTTCTTCTTATAAGGCCTTTACTTCACAATTCTTCTCACATTGCTCTTATGGCCTTGCTGACCACTCTCATTGTTCTCACGGCCCATATGGCCTTACTGGCCACTCTTATTGTGCTCACGGCCTTACTGGCCGCTCCCACACCACTCATGGCCTTACCGGCCACACTTCTTGTACTGGCAGCCTTACCGGCTACTCTCTTCTTCCTTGTGCAGCTCGGCCTCACCGGCCTCCCTCTCTCTTCTCCTTCTTATATACTAATAAAAGTGGTGTCTAAACATTCCAAATTCAGCCCGAACTCTTATAATTACTCAAATGCATTGGATTGTTACATATTATGACCCTAGAAAGAGTAACATAGCTGTTTACGGCTTTAAATCAATGTTTTCTCACGGTTTTACTCTGTTTTCTCGGTTTAAGCCTGTTTTGGGATAAAACGGGTTTAAGTGTTGTCTAAACACTCCAAATTCATCCCGAACTCTTACAACTAGTCAAATGCATTGGATTGTCACACATTCTGACCCTAGAAACAGAAACAAATCTGTTTACTGCTTAGAATCAACGGTTTCTTGGTTTTAGCCTGTTTCAGGACAAAAAGGGTAAAAGTGGTGTCTAAACATTCCAAATTCAGCCCGAACTCTTATAATTACTCAAATGGATTGGATTGTTACAGATTTTGACCCTAGAAAGAGTAACATAGCGGTTTACTGCTTCAAATCAATGTTTTCTCTCGGTTTTAGCCTGTTTTCTCGGTCTAAGCCTGTTTTGGGATAAAACGGGTTTAAGTGTTGTCTAAACACTCCAAATTCATCCCGAACTCTTACAACTAGTCAAATGCATTGGATTGTCACACATTCTGACCCTAGAAACAGTAACAAAGCAGTTTACTGCTTAGAATCAACGTTTTTTCGGTTTTAGCTTGTTTCAGGAGAAAATGGGTAAAAGTGGTGTCTAAACACTCCAAATTCAACCCGAACTCTTATAATTATTCAAATGCATTGTATTGTTACATATTTTGACCCTAGAAAGAGTAACATAGCGGTTTACTGCTTCAAATCAATGTTTTCTCTCGGTTTTAGCCTGTTTTCTCGGTCTAAGCCTCTTTTGGGATAAAACGGGTTTAAGTGTTGTCTAAACACTCCAAATTCATCCCGAACTCTTACAACTAGTCAAATGCATTGGATTGTCACACATTCTGACCCTAGAAACAGTAACAAAGCAGTTTACTGCTTAGAATCAACGTTTTCTCGGTTTTAGCCTGTTTCAGGAGAAAATGGGTAAAAGTGGTGTCTAAACACTCCAAATTCAACCCGAACTCTTATAATTATTCAAATGCATTGTATTGTTACAGATTTTGACCCTAGAAAGAGTAACATAGCGGTTTACTGCTTCAAATCAATGTTTTCTCTCGGTTTTAGCCTGTTTTCTCGGTCTAAGCCTCTTTTGGGATAAAACGGGTTTAAGTGTTGTCTAAACACTCCAAATTCATCCCGAACTCTTACAACTAGTCAAATGCATTGGATTGTCACACATTCTGACCCTAGAAACAGTAACAAAGCTGTTTACTGCTTAGAATCAACGTTTTCTTGGTTTTAGCCTGTTTCAGGACAAAATGGGTAAAAGTGGTGTCTAAACACTCCAAATTCAACCCGAACTCTTATAATTAGTCAAATGCATTGGATTGTTACATATTTTGACCCTAGAAAGAGTAACATAGCGGTTTACTGCTTCAAATCAATGTTTTCTCTCGGTTTTAGCCTGTTTTCTCGGTCTAAGCCTCTTTTGGGATAAAACGGGTTTAAGTGTTGTCTAAACACTCCAAATTCATCCCGAACTCTTACAACTAGTCAAATGCATTGGATTGTCACACATTCTGACCCTAGAAACAGTAACAAAGCAGTTTACTGCTTAGAATCAACGTTTTCTCGGTTTTAGCCTGTTTCAGGACAAAATGGGTAAAGGTGGTGTCTAAACACTCCAAATTCAACCCGAACTCTTATAATTATTCAAATGCATTAGATTGTTACATATTTTGACCCTAGAAAGAGTAACATAGCGGTTTACTGCTTCAAATCAATGTTTTCTCTCGGTTTTAGCCTGTTTTCTCGGTCTAAGCCTCTTTTGGGATAAAACGGGTTTAAGTGTTGTCTAAACACTCCAAATTCATCCCGAACTCTTACAACTAGTCAAATGCATTGGATTGTCACACATTCTGACCCTAGAAACAGTAACAAAGCAGTTTACTGCTTAGAATCAACGTTTTCTCGGTTTTAGCCTGTTTCAGGACAAAATGGGTAAAGGTGGTGTCTAAACACTCCAAATTCAACCCGAACTCTTATAATTATTCAAATGCATTGGATTGTTACATATTATGACCCGAGAAAGAGTAACATAGCGGTTTACTGCTTTAAATCAATGTTTTCTCACGGTTTTACTCTGTTTTCTCGGTTTAAGCCTGTTTTGGGATAAAACGGGTTTAAGTGTTGTCTAAACACTCCAAATTCATCCCGAACTCTTACAACTAGTAAAATGCATTGGATTGTCACACATTCTGACCCTAGAAACAGAAACAAAGCAGTTTACTGCTTAGAATCAACGTTTTCTCGGTTTTAGCCTGTTTCATGACAAAATGGGTAAAAGTGGTATCTAAACACTCCAAATTCAACCCGAACTCTTATAATTAGTCAAATTCATTGGATTGTTACATATTTTGAGCCTAGAAAGAGTAAAATAGCGTTTTATTGCTTCAAATCAATGTTTTCTCTCGGTTTTAGCCTGTTTTCTTGGTCTAAGCCTGTTTTGGGATAAAACGGGCTTAACTGTTGTCTAAACACTCCAAATTCATCCCGAACTCTTACAACTAGTCAAATGCATTGGATTGTCACACATTCTGACCCTAGAAACAGTAACAAAGCTGTTTACTGCTTAGAATCAACGGTTTCTTGGTTTTAGCCTGTTTCAGGACAAAAAGGGTAAAAGTGGTGTCTAAACATTCCAAATTCAGCCCGAACTCTTATAATTACTCAAATGCATTGGATTGTTACATATTATGACCCTAGAAAGAGTAACATAGCGGTTTACTGCTTTAAATCAATGTTTTCTCACGGTTTTACTCTGTTTTCTTGGTTTAAGCCTGTTTTGGGATAAAACGGGTTTAAGTGTTGTCTAAACACTCCAAATTCATCCCGAACTCTTACAACTAGTAAAATGCATTGGATTTATTAGAATGTAAGGAAGAGAAGAGAGAAGAGGCCGGTAAGGCCGAACCATAGAAGAAGAAGAGAAGTGGCCGGTGAGGCTGCCAACACAAGAAGAACGGCCGGTAAGGCCGTGTGCACCAAGAAGAGTGGCCGTGAGGCCATGAATGGCATGAGAACGGCCGGTTAGGCCGTGAATACAATGAGTAAGGCCATGTGGGCTGAATGAAGAATAAGAGAAGGCCATAAGTGCAATGAGAAGGGCAAAGGCCTTATAAGAAGAAGAAGCCCAAGAGGAAGTCTCACAAAGGAAAGAAGGAAGGAATGAGGCCGAGTGTGAGTGATGAGAAGAAGGAAGACTCGGCCCACCATGTGATCAAGAAGCTGCCAAAGGAAGAAGATGCCAAAGGAAGAAGGAAGGAAGTCGCTTTCAAGGAGGAAGAACCTAACGGTCACAAGAAAAGAATCACATGTGCAAGGAAGGGAAGGATGTCACTATCACCTTCACCAAATCGAGAGAATGTCCCTATCAACACTCTCTTCCTCTCTCTAACGGTCATAAGCATTGTATTCCCTATATTAAGTTGTAATTCACTTCAATATAACACATCACAACACATTATTCAATAGAAGAGAAACCGATTTCCTCTCTATACTTGTGTTCTTGTTTCATATTAACAATGTAGAGAGTTTAGGATTAGCGGTTAGGGGCTGCCCTTAAGGCAGCCTATTCTCTTCTCAAATCCACCTAAACTCTTCTTATTTACTGCTTTACTTAGCCTAGATTACTGATTCTTAATCCTCCTTCTCCTAAGTACACAAACTCTAAGTGTTGTGATACTAGAAGAGGATAAGTCTCAAACTAGTGCTTCTCCTAGTTAGGATCCGCTTACTCTCTAGTATTTGGGTTCTATCTAGCTTGTTTATGGGGAGTTCATCACAAGTTGATGTTCTCTCCTCCCCCTTGAGAATGAGTTAGTTTGTTGTGGGTAAAGGGGGATTCATTCACCAAGTGTTTGTCTACCCTCTCTTGTGAGCTTTGTCTCATAAATCCCAACATGGTATCAGAGCAGGCTCTGTTCTTGGTGACTCAAACTCGTTCTCAAGTTGGTTCTCTTAGGAGTTAGCTTAATTAAAGTTTTAATCCTAGCCTAGGTGTTAAATCGCTTAGCTTAGTTTCTTTAAAACTTTAATTTTGCTTTTGTTGTTAAATCGATTCTCTAGCAGCTCAATGTTGAGTAAGCTTGGTCTTGGGTCTTTGTAGAGTTCATAGACCAAGTGTGTGAAAGAAATCGATTTTAAAACCTCATCCTTAGGCTTCACCGATTGGGTAAAAGCTTGGGTTTAAATTGAGGTGGTGATGAACCAAGGAGCAAATTGTTCTTGTTCTTGGTAAGGATTCACGTGTTTTTAGGCTTGTATAGAGCCACGAAATCCTTAGGATTTTTCCTAGGATTCTCTTAAGATTTAGTTAATTTTCCTTTAAAGGTTTAATTTTGCTTTTGTTAAATTTCCTTTAAAGTTTAATTACTAAATCACTTCTTCTTCTTCTCAAGGTTGAGAAAGCTTTGTTTCTGGTCATATGGTGTGTCCAGGTTCGAGTTTGAGGAAGAGAGAGACTATTTTAGCATGTAGAGCCCGCTTGGTCAAATAGATTCAAGTTGGTCCAAGATGCATTCTTTTAACCAATGGACAAAAGGTTGTTCCAAAGGTGTTTCTTCTTTTATTTGAATTTTGAACATGGAAAGCATCTTCTATATGCTCTTTCGTGATCCTTGAAGGCATTAGACTCTTGGAGAACACCTGTTTAAGTGATTCTACCATGAGAAGTGTCCTAAACCTTTGGAGAAACTAATTTTCCATAAGGTCCATGTGTTTCAGCCATTAAAGCACCAAAAGAGATTGTCTTCTTGGTTGTTCTTGGCTGTCAAAGCTTCTGCAAACTCAAGAAAACAGAGTCTAACTCTGTCCATAGGAACTCTTGAGCTCTATTCTACTCTCCATTCACCTTATACTATCGCCCATATTCTCTCTTATACTCTCTTATACTTTATTCTCTTGGTTACTTATACTTGGTTACTTATTCTCTAAATTCTATTTTATTTTCAGTAATATTCTATATTCTCTATTCTCTAATCTCTAACAATCTCTTGTTTAGAATCTGTTCCATTGATTTTTGGTTTCAGTTTCAGCATTGAAGATTGTGTGGAGCTCGCTCACTATCTCAAGGAGAAGAAGTGGCGAGGTTGAAGGCTACAAGATAGCCATGTAAGAGCGCAGCACAATGCCTGGAGTTAGAACCAAGGGCCACCAAGTCTTTGTTAAGCTGGTGGAAGGTGATGAATCAGTCCAAGAGCATGTGTGTTAGTGCCAAGTTGTTGATCGGATGTGCACAATGGTCTTTAGGAAAGGTGATGCACAAGGTTTCAACCGTTGATTGGATGTGCACAAGAACGGTGATGCACAAGGCTTCAACTGAGGTGATGAGGTTTCAGCCCATCATCAAGTAAAGGTTACGGGGGAGATCAAGTGACTTCAGACCGTACCTCACAGATTCTGCTCGGCCACAAGCAAAAGTTTTTACTTAAAGCTCAGCCGAAGCGTCTCAAAGATCGACTCGGACGAAACCCTTCCACTGCGATTCAGCTTCCGCGTTCTTCAACAAAGTTCGAGACCATGGAGTCATCTTGCCAGTGGAAGTAGAATCATACCAATCCGAGCAGCCGTTCGAAAGTTATGTCCGATTCAGTGGGCATATGTCAGTCTGACGATAAAACTGACCGGGTTAAAAACCATGGTTAGAGAAGCGGTCTCAAGGAGGAATTCCAAACCGCATCAGTGTTCAACCCTCTCCTTCCTATCCATCAAAACACCATAAAGGCTGTGCTCTAAACTCTACTCTATTTAAATTTCTTAAATTCATTATCTTAGCTCTATTACTAGTCTTTACTCTTTAATATGTTCTTTTAAAGTTTTCTTTAGAATTTTCTTTGATATTCCTCATAGCAAACACTTATTCTTTTCTTCTTTATCACTTGTTTCAAGGGTGAAGGAGACTATGAGAGCCTCAAAAGAAAATTCGAGAAGTGCAAGCTTGGAGAGATCATATGAAGTGAGTTCAAGGCAAGAAGGGCTAAGGAGTGTAGCGGTTCAAATAATGAAGAGAAGAGAGCTGGTTCCTTTTAAACCAAGGTCAGGGGACATCATGGATAGTGGAGGCTATACTCTTTTTCCCTTTAACAAAGTTTTATCCCAAGAGGTTTTCTTTGTTGAGGTTTTTAATGAGGTAGACTACACTACTCCACCCTTGATCTTTGGTCCCCATGGTGTCCCACCGATCAAGCGTGCGGGGGAGTATTAGAATGTAAGGAAGAGAAGAGAGAAGAGGCCGGTAAGGCCGAACCATAGAAGAAGAAGAGAAGTGGCCGGTGAGGCTGCCAACACAAGAAGAACGGCCGGTAAGGCCGTGTGCACCAAGAAGAGTGGCCGTGAGGCCATGAATGGCATGAGAACGGCCGGTTAGGCCGTGAATACAATGAGTAAGGCCATGTGGGCTGAATGAAGAATAAGAGAAGGCCATAAGTGCAATGAGAAGGGCAAAGGCCTTATAAGAAGAAGAAGCCCAAGAGGAAGTCTCACAAAGGAAAGAAGGAAGGAATGAGGCCGAGTGTGAGTGATGAGAAGAAGGAAGACTCGGCCCACCATGTGATCAAGAAGCTGCCAAAGGAAGAAGATGCCAAAGGAAGAAGGAAGGAAGTCGCTTTCAAGGAGGAAGAACCTAACGGTCACAAGAAAAGAATCACATGTGCAAGGAAGGGAAGGATGTCACTATCACCTTCACCAAATCGAGAGAATGTCCCTATCAACACTCTCTTCCTCTCTCTAACGGTCATAAGCATTGTATTCCCTATATTAAGTTGTAATTCACTTCAATATAACACATCACAACACATTATTCAATAGAAGAGAAACCGATTTCCTCTCTATACTTGTGTTCTTGTTTCATATTAACAATGTAGAGAGTTTAGGATTAGCGGTTAGGGGCTGCCCTTAAGGCAGCCTATTCTCTTCTCAAATCCACCTAAACTCTTCTTATTTACTGCTTTACTTAGCCTAGATTACTGATTCTTAATCCTCCTTCTCCTAAGTACACAAACTCTAAGTGTTGTGATACTAGAAGAGGATAAGTCTCAAACTAGTGCTTCTCCTAGTTAGGATCCGCTTACTCTCTAGTATTTGGGTTCTATCTAGCTTGTTTATGGGGAGTTCATCACAAGTTGATGTTCTCTCCTCCCCCTTGAGAATGAGTTAGTTTGTTGTGGGTAAAGGGGGATTCATTCACCAAGTGTTTGTCTACCCTCTCTTGTGAGCTTTGTCTCATAAATCCCAACAGGATTGTCACACATTCTGACCCTAGAAACAGAAACAAAGCAGTTTACTGCTTAGAATCAACGTTTTCTCGGTTTTAGCCTGTTTCATGACAAAATGGGTAAAAGTGGTATCTAAACACTCCAAATTCAACCCGAACTCTTATAATTAGTCAAATTCATTGGATTGTTACATATTTTGAGCCTAGAAAGAGTAAAATAGCGTTTTATTGCTTCAAATCAATGTTTTCTCTCGGTTTTAGCCTGTTTTCTTGGTCTAAGCCTGTTTTGGGATAAAACGGGCTTAACTGTTGTCTAAACACTCCAAATTCATCCCGAACTCTTACAACTAGTCAAATGCATTGGATTGTCACACATTCTGACCCTAGAAACAGTAACAAAGCTGTTTACTGCTTAGAATCAACGGTTTCTTGGTTTTAGCCTGTTTCAGGACAAAAAGGGTAAAAGTGGTGTCTAAACATTCCAAATTCAGCCCGAACTCTTATAATTACTCAAATGCATTGGATTGTTACATATTATGACCCTAGAAAGAGTAACATAGCTGTTTACGGCTTTAAATCAATGTTTTCTCACGGTTTTACTCTGTTTTCTCGGTTTAAGCCTGTTTTGGGATAAAACGGGTTTAAGTGTTGTCTAAACACTCCAAATTCATCCCGAACTCTTACAACTAGTCAAATGCATTGGATTGTCACACATTCTGACCCTAGAAACAGAAACAAATCTGTTTACTGCTTAGAATCAACGGTTTCTTGGTTTTAGCCTGTTTCAGGACAAAAAGGGTAAAAGTGGTGTCTAAACATTCCAAATTCAGCCCGAACTCTTATAATTACTCAAATGGATTGGATTGTTACAGATTTTGACCCTAGAAAGAGTAACATAGCGGTTTACTGCTTCAAATCAATGTTTTCTCTCGGTTTTAGCCTGTTTTCTCGGTCTAAGCCTGTTTTGGGATAAAACTGGTTTAAGTGTTGTCTAAACACTCCAAATTCATCCCGAACTCTTACAACTAGTCAAATGCATTGGATTGTCACACATTCTGACCCTAGAAACAGTAACAAAGCAGTTTACTGCTTAGAATCAACGTTTTTTCGGTTTTAGCTTGTTTCAGGAGAAAATGGGTAAAAGTGGTGTCTAAACACTCCAAATTCAACCCGAACTCTTATAATTATTCAAATGCATTGTATTGTTACAGATTTTGACCCTAGAAAGAGTAACATAGCGGTTTACTGCTTCAAATCAATGTTTTCTCTCGGTTTTAGCCTGTTTTCTCGGTCTAAGCCTCTTTTGGGATAAAACGGGTTTAAGTGTTGTCTAAACACTCCAAATTCATCCCGAACTCTTACAACTAGTCAAATGCATTGGATTGTCACACATTCTGACCCTAAAAACTATTAGTATATATGAAGGAGAAGAGAGAGTGAGGCCGGTGAGGCCGAGCTGCACAAGGAAGAAGAGAGTGGCCGGTAAGGCTGCTAGTACAAGAAGTGTGGCCGGTAAGGCCATGAGTGGTGTGGGAGCGGCCAGTAAGGCCGTGAGCACAATAAGAGTGGCCAATAAGGCCATGTGGGCCGTGAGCACAATGAGAGTGGTTAGCAAGGCCATAGGTGCAATGTGAGAAGAATTGTGAAGTAAAGGCCTTATAAGAAGAAGAGGCCCAAGAAGAAGTTAAATGTCTCACAAAGGGAAAAGAAGGGAAGGAAGGAAGCATGTGAGACCTTGGTTGGTGAAGAATGAGACAACCAAGGGAAGGAGCTGTCCCTTTCACCATACACCCACTTGTGCACCAACGGCCATATGTCCCTTTCATCTCTCATTTGTGTCTAACGGTCATGTGCATTTTGTATTCTCTATATTAAGGTGTAATTTATCTCATATGTAAAAAAAAACATATCACAACATTATCTAATACTAAGAGAATCCGTTTCCCATCTTCTCCTCTCTACACAAGTGTTTATGTTCTTATTAGCAATGTAGAGAGCCTAGGGGTAAACGGTTAGAGGCTGCCCTTAAGGCAGCCTATTCTCTTCCCAAATCTCACCTAAAGTCTTCTTATTTACTCTTTACTAAGCCTTGTTTATGGGGAGTTCATCACAAGTTGATGTTCTCTCCTCCCCCTTGAGAATGAGTTAGTTTGTTGTGGGTAAAGGGGGATTCATTCACCAAGTGTTTGTCTACCCTCTCTTGTGAGCTTTGTCTCATAAATCCCAACATGGTATCAGAGCAGGTTCTGTTCTTGGTGATTCAAACTCATTCTCAATGTCGTTTTCTTAGGAGTTAGCTTAGTTAAAGTTTTAATCCTAGCTTAGGTGTTAATTCGCTTAGCTTAGTTCTTTAAAGCTTTAATTTTACTTTTGTTGTTAAATCGATTCTCTAGCAGCTCATTGTGGAGTAAGCTTGGTCTCTTGTCTTGTTAGAATTTGTAGACCAAGTGTGTGAAAGAAATCGATTTTAAAACCTCATCTTTAGGCTTACCGATTTGGTGAAAGCTTGGGTTTAAATGAGGTGGTGATGAACCAAGGAGCAAATCGGTTTTGTTCTTGGTAAGGATTCACGTTTTTGTGTGCTTGTATGAGCCACGAAATTCTTAGGATTTAGTTCTCTTAAGATTTAGTTAATTTTCCTTTAAAGGTTTAATTTTGCTTTTGTTAAATTTCCTTTAAAGTTTAATTACTAAATCACTTCTTCTTCTTCTCAAGGTTGAGAAAGCTTTGTTTCTGGTCATATGGTGTGTCCAGGTTCGAGTTTGAGGAAGAGAGAGACTTTATTTTAGCATGTAGAGCCCGCTTGGTCAAATAGATTCAAGTTGGTCCAAGATGCATTCTTTTAACCGTTGGACAATAGGCTGTTCCAAAGGCTTTTGTTGTTTCTTCTTTGCTTGGGACCACGAAAAACATCTTCTATATGTTATCTTCGTGGATCTAAAGCCTTAATCTCTTGAAGAACACTTGTTTAAGTGATTCTACAAGGAGTTTTGTTGTTAAACCTTTGGAGAAACTAATTTTCCATAAGGTCCATTGTGTTTCAGCCATTAAAGCACCAAAAGAGATTGTCTTCTTGGATGTTCTTGGCTGTCAAAGCTTCTTTCAACTCAAGAAAACAGAGTTAAACTCTGTCCATAAGAACTCTTGAGCAGATTCTCTATTCTACTCTCCATTCATCTTATACTACCGCCAATACTCTCCCTTATACTCTCACTTTCTATTCTCCATATATACTCTTATTAATTCTCTAAATTCTCTATTTAATTTCAGTAATATTCTCTATACTCTAATCTCTAACAATCTCTTGTTTAGAATCTGTTCCATTGATTTTTGGTTTCAGTTTCAGCATTGAAGATTGTGTGGAGCTCGCTCACTATCTCAAGGAGAAGAAGTGGCGAGGTTGAAGGCTACAAGATAGCCATGTAAGAGCGCAGCACAATGCCTGGAGTTAGAACCAAGGGCCACCAAGTCTTTGTTAAGCTGGTGGAATGTGATGAATCAGTCCAAGAGCATGTGTGTTAGTGCCAAGTTGTTGATCGGATGTGCACAATGGTCTTTAAGAAAGGTGATGCACAAGGTTTCAACTGTTGATCGGATGTGCACAAGAACGGTGATGCACAAGGTTTCAACTGAGGTGATGAGGTTTCAGCCCATCATCAAGTAAAGGTTACGGGGGAGATCAACTATCAAGTGACTTCAGACCGTACCTCACAGATTCTGCTCGGCCACAAGCAAAAGTCTTTACTTAAAGCTCAGCCGAAGCGTCTCAAAGATCGACTCGGACGAAACCCTTCCACTGCGATTCAGCTTCCGCGTTCTTCAACAAAGTTCGAGACCATGGAGTCATCTTGCCAGTGGAAGTGGAATCATACCAATCCGAGCAGCCGTTCAAAAGTTATGTCCGATTCAGTGGGCATATGTCAGTCTGACGAATAAAGCTAGCCGGGTTTAAAACCATGGTTAGAGAAGCGGTCTCAAGGAGGAATTCCAAACCGCATCAGTGATCAACTCTCTCCTTCCTATCCATCAAAACACCATAAAGGCTGTGCTCTAAACCCTTCTCTATTTTAATTCATAAATTCATTACCTTAGCTTCGTTACTAGTCTTTAGTCTTTAATATGATTCTTCTTAAATTGTCACACTTTTAGAATTTTTCTTTGATATTCCTCATAGCAAACACTTATTCTTTTCTTCTTTATCACTTGTTTAAGGGTAAAGGAGACTATGAGAGCCTCAAAGGAATTCTAAAGGAACAAGGATGGAGATCATAAGGAATGTGCTAAAGGCAAGGAGGGCTAAGGAAGTGTAGCGGTTCAAAGGCTTAAAGAGAAGAGAGCTGGTTCTTGACAAACCAAGATCATTGCGACATCAAGGAACGTGGAGACTACACTCTTTTTACTTAACAAAGTTTTCTCCCAAGTGGTTTTCTTTGTTAAGGTTTTTAATGAGGTAGTCCTCACGTGTCCACGCTTGATCTTTGGTCCCCATGGTGCCCTGCAGATCAAACGTGCGGGGGAGTATTAGTATATATGAAGGAGAAGAGAGAGTGAGGCCGGTGAGGCCGAGCTGCACAAGGAAGAAGAGAGTGGCCGGTAAGGCTGCTAGTACAAGAAGTGTGGCCGGTAAGGCCATGAGTGGTGTGGGAGCGGCCAGTAAGGCCGTGAGCACAATAAGAGTGGCCAATAAGGCCATGTGGGCCGTGAGCACAATGAGAGTGGTTAGCAAGGCCATAGGTGCAATGTGAGAAGAATTGTGAAGTAAAGGCCTTATAAGAAGAAGAGGCCCAAGAAGAAGTTAAATGTCTCACAAAGGGAAAAGAAGGGAAGGAAGGAAGCATGTGAGACCTTGGTTGGTGAAGAATGAGACAACCAAGGGAAGGAGCTGTCCCTTTCACCATACACCCACTTGTGCACCAACGGCCATATGTCCCTTTCATCTCTCATTTGTGTCTAACGGTCATGTGCATTTTGTATTCTCTATATTAAGGTGTAATTTATCTCATATGTAAAAAAAAACATATCACAACATTATCTAATACTAAGAGAATCCGTTTCCCATCTTCTCCTCTCTACACAAGTGTTTATGTTCTTATTAGCAATGTAGAGAGCCTAGGGGTAAACGGTTAGAGGCTGCCCTTAAGGCAGCCTATTCTCTTCCCAAATCTCACCTAAAGTCTTCTTATTTACTCTTTACTAAGCCTTGTTTATGGGGAGTTCATCACAAGTTGATGTTCTCTCCTCCCCCTTGAGAATGAGTTAGTTTGTTGTGGGTAAAGGGGGATTCATTCACCAAGTGTTTGTCTACCCTCTCTTGTGAGCTTTGTCTCATAAATCCCAACAAAAACAGTAACAAAGCTGTTTACTGCTTAGAATCAACGTTTTCTTGGTTTTAGCCTGTTTCAGGACAAAATGGGTAAAAGTGGTGTCTAAACACTCCAAATTCAACCCGAACTCTTATAATTAGTCAAATGCATTGGATTGTTACATATTTTGACCCTAGAAAGAGTAACATAGCGGTTTACTGCTTCAAATCAATGTTTTCTCTCGGTTTTAGCCTGTTTTCTCGGTCTAAGCCTCTTTTGGGATAAAACGGGTTTAAGTGTTGTCTAAACACTCCAAATTCATCCCGAACTCTTACAACTAGTCAAATGCATTGGATTGTCACACATTCTGACCCTAGAAACAGTAACAAAGCAGTTTACTGCTTAGAATCAACGTTTTCTCGGTTTTAGCCTGTTTCAGGACAAAATGGGTAAAGGTGGTGTCTAAACACTCCAAATTCAACCCGAACTCTTATAATTATTCAAATGCATTAGATTGTTACATATTTTGACCCTAGAAAGAGTAACATAGCGGTTTACTGCTTCAAATCAATGTTTTCTCTCGGTTTTAGCCTGTTTTCTCGGTCTAAGCCTCTTTTGGGATAAAACGGGTTTAAGTGTTGTCTAAACACTCCAAATTCATCCCGAACTCTTACAACTAGTCAAATGCATTGGATTGTCACACATTCTGACCCTAGAAACAGTAACAAAGCAGTTTACTGCTTAGAATCAACGTTTTCTCGGTTTTAGCCTGTTTCAGGACAAAATGGGTAAAGGTGGTGTCTAAACACTCCAAATTCAACCCGAACTCTTATAATTATTCAAATGCATTGGATTGTTACATATTATGACCCTAGAAAGAGTAACATAGCGGTTTACTGCTTTAAATCAATGTTTTCTCACGGTTTTACTCTGTTTTCTCGGTTTAAGCCTGTTTTGGGATAAAACGGGTTTAAGTGTTGTCTAAACACTCCAAATTCATCCCGAACTCTTACAACTAGTAAAATGCATTGGATTGTCACACATTCTGACCCTAGAAACAGAAACAAAGCAGTTTACTGCTTAGAATCAACGTTTTCTCGGTTTTAGCCTGTTTCATGACAAAATGGGTAAAAGTGGTATCTAAACACTCCAAATTCAACCCGAACTCTTATAATTAGTCAAATTCATTGGATTGTTACATATTTTGAGCCTAGAAAGAGTAAAATAGCGTTTTATTGCTTCAAATCAATGTTTTCTCTCGGTTTTAGCCTGTTTTCTTGGTCTAAGCCTGTTTTGGGATAAAACGGGCTTAACTGTTGTCTAAACACTCCAAATTCATCCCGAACTCTTACAACTAGTCAAATGCATTGGATTGTCACACATTCTGACCCTAGAAACAGTAACAAAGCTGTTTACTGCTTAGAATCAACGGTTTCTTGGTTTTAGCCTGTTTCAGGACAAAATGGGTAAAAGTGGTTCTAAACACTCCAAATTCAACCCGAACTCTTATAATTAGTCAAATGCATTGGATTGTTAGATATTTGGACCCTATAAAGAGTAACATAGTTGTTTACGGCTTTAAATCAATGTTTTCTCACGGTTTTACCCCATTTTCTCGGTTTAAGCCTGTTTTGGGATAAAACGGGTTTAAGTGTCGTCTAAACACTCCAAATTCATCCCGAACTCTTACAACTAGTCAAATGCATTGGATTGTCACACATTCTGACCCTAGAAACAGAAACAAATCTGTTTACTGCTTAGAATCAACGTTTTCTCGGTTTTAGCCTGTTTCAGGACAAAATGGGTAAAAGTGTTTCTAAACACTCCAAATTCAAACCGAACTCTTATAATTAGTCAAATGCATTGGATTGTTAGACATTTGGACCCTATAAAGAGTAACATAGCTGTTTACGGCTTTAAATCAATGTTTTCTCGCGGTTTTACCCCGTTTTCTCGGTTTAAGCCTGTTTTGGGATAAAACGGGTTTAAGTGTCGTCTAAACACTCCAAATTCATCCCGAACTCTTACAACTAGTCAAATGCATTGGATTTTCACACATTCTGACCCTAGAAACAGAAACAAATCTGTTTACTGCTTAGAATCAATATTTTCTTGGTTTTAGCCTGTTTCGGGACAAAATTGCTAAAAGTGGTGTCTAAACACTCCAAATTCAACCTGAACTCTTATAATTAGTCAAATACATTGGATTGATACATATTATGACCCTAGAAAGAGTAACATAGCTGTTTACGGCTTTAAATCAATGTTTTCTCACGGTTTTACCCCGTTTTCTCGGTTTAGGCCTGTTTTGGGATAAATCGGGTTTAAGTGTTGTCTAAACACTCCAAATTCATCCCGAACTCTTACAACTAGTCAAATGCATTGGATTGTCACACATTCTGACCCTAGAAACAGTAACAAAGCAGTTTACTGCTTAGAATAACCGTTTTCTCGGTTTTAGCCTGTTTCAGGACAAAATGGGTAAAAGTGGTATCTAAACACTCCAAATTCAACCCGAACTCTTATAATTGGTCAAATGCATTGGATTGTTACAGATTTTGACCCTAGAAAGAGTAACATAGCGGTTTACTGCTTCAAATCAATGTTTTCTCTCGGTTTTAGCCTGTTTTCTCGGTCTAAGCCTGTTTTGGGATAAAACGGGTTTAAGTATTGTCTAAACACTCCAAATTCATCCCGAACTCTTACAACTAGTCAAATGCATTGGATTGTCACACATTCTGACTCTAGAAACAGTAACAAAGCTGTTTACTGCTTAGAATCAACGTTTTCTTGGTTTTAGCCTGTTTCAGGACAAAATGGGTAAAAGTGGTATCTAAACACTCCAAATTTAACCCGAACTCTTATAATTATTCAAATGCATTGGATTGTTACATATTTTGACCCTAGAAAGAGTAACATAGCGGTTTACTGCTTCAAATCAATGTTTTCTCTCGGTTTTAGCCTGTTTTCTTGGTTTAAGCCTGTTTTGGGATAAAACGGGTTTAAGTGTTGTCTAAACACTCCAAATTCATCCCGAACTCTTAGAACTAGTCAAATGCATTGGATTGTCACACATTCTGACTCTAGAAACAGTAACAAAGCTGTTTACTGCTTAGAATCAACGTTTTCTTGGTTTTAGCCTGTTTCAGGACAAAATGGGTAAAAGTGGTATCTAAACACTCCAAATTTAACCCGAACTCTTATAATTAGTCAAAGGCATTGGATTGTTAGATATTTGGACCCTATAAAGAGTAACATAGTTGTTTACGGCTTTAAATCAATGTTTTCTCACGGTTTTACCCCGTTTTCTCGGTTTAAGCCTGTTTTGGGATAAAACGGGTTTAAGTGTCGTCTAAACACTCCAAATTCATCCCGAACTCTTACAACTAGTCAAATGCATTGGATTGTCACACATTCTGACCCTAGAAACAGAAACAAATCTGTTTACTGCTTAGAATCAACGTTTTCTCGGTTTTAGCCTGTTTCAGGACAAAATGGGTAAAAGTGTATCTAAACACTCCAAATTCAAACCAAACTCTTATAATTAGTCAAATGCATTGGATTGTTAGATATTTGGACCCTATAAAGAGTAACATAGCTGTTTACGGCTTTAAATCAATGTTTTCTCACGGTTTTACCCCGTTTTCTCGGTTTAAGCCTGTTTTGGGATAAAACGGGTTTAAGTGTCGTCTAAACACTCCAAATTCATCCCGAACTCTTACAACTAGTCAAATGCATTGGATTGTCACACATTCTGACCCTAGAAACAGAAACAAATCTGTTTACTGCTTAGAATAACCGTTTTCTCGGTTTTAGCCTGTTTCAGGACAAAATGGGTAAAAGTGGTATCTAAACACTCCAAATTCAACCCGAACTCTTATAATTGGTCAAATGCATTGGATTGTTACAGATTTTGACCCTAGAAAGAGTAACATAGCGGTTTACTGCTTCAAATCAATGTTTTCTCTCGGTTTTAGCCTGTTTTCTCGGTCTAAGCCTGTTTTGGGATAAAACGGGTTTAAGTATTGTCTAAACACTCCAAATTCATCCCGAACTCTTACAACTAGTCAAATGCATTGGATTGTCACACATTCTGACCCTAGAAACAGTAACAAAGCAGTTTACTGCTTAGAATCAACGTTTTCTCGGTTTTAGCCTGTTTCAGGACAAAATGGGTAAAAGTGGTGTCTAAACACTCCAAATTCAACCCGAACTCTTATAATTATTCAAATGCATTGGATTGTTACATATTTTGACCCTAGAAAGAGTAACATAGCGGTTTACTGCTTCAAATCAATGTTTTCTCTCGGTTTTAGCCTGTTTTCTTGGTTTAAGCCTGTTTTGGGATAAAACGGGTTTAAGTGTTGTCTAAACACTCCAAATTCATCCCGAACTCTTAGAACTAGTCAAATGCATTGGATTGTCACACATTCTGACTCTAGAAACAGTAACAAAGCTGTTTACTGCTTAGAATCAACGTTTTCTTGGTTTTAGCCTGTTTCAGGACAAAATGGGTAAAAGTGGTATCTAAACACTCCAAATTTAACCCGAACTCTTATAATTATTCAAATGCATTGGATTGTTACATATTTTGACCCTAGAAAGAGTAACATAGCGGTTTACTGCTTCAAATCAATGTTTTCTCTCGGTTTTAGCCTGTTTTCTTGGTTTAAGCCTGTTTTGGGATAAAACGGGTTTAAGTGTTGTCTAAACACTCCAAATTCATCCCGAACTCTTAGAACTAGTCAAATGCATTGGATTTTCACACATTCTGACTCTAGAAACAGAAACAAATCTGTTTACTGCTTAGAATCAATATTTTCTTGGTTTTAGCCTGTTTCAGGACAAAATTGCTAAAAGTGGTGTCTAAACACTCCAAATTCAACCTGAACTCTTATAATTAGTCAAAGGCATTGGATTGTTAGATATTTGGACCCTATAAAGAGTAACATAGTTGTTTACGGCTTTAAATCAATGTTTTCTCACGGTTTTACCACGTTTTCTCGGTTTAGGCCTGTTTTGGGATAAATCGGGTTTAAGTGTTGTCTAAACACTCCAAATTCATCCCGAACTCTTACAACTAGTCAAATGCATTGGATTGTCACACATTCTGACCCTAGAAACAGAAACAAATCTGTTTACTGCTTAGAATCAACGTTTTCTCGGTTTTAGCCTGTTTCAGGAGAAAATGGGTAAAAGTGGTGTCTAAACACTCCAAATTCAACCCGAACTCTTATAATTATTCAAATGCATTGGATTGTTACATATTTTGACCCTAGAAAGAGTAACATAGCTGTTTACGGCTTCAAATCAATGTTTTCTCTCGGTTTTAGCCTGTTTTCTTGGTTTAAGCCTGTTTTGGGATAAAACGGGTTTAAGTATTGTTTTAACACTCCAAATTCATCCCGAACTCTTAGAACTAGTCAAATGCATTGGATTGTCACACATTCTGACTCTAGAAACAGTAACAAAGCTGTTTACTGCTTAGAATCAATGTTTTCTTGGTTTTAGCCTGTTTCAGGACAAAATGGGTAAAAGTGTATCTAAACACTCCAAATTCAACCCGAACTCTTATAATTAGTCAAATGCATTGGATTGTTAGATATTTGGACCCTATAAAGAGTAACATAGCTGTTTACGGCTTTAAATCAATGTTTTCTCACGGTTTTACCCCGTTTTCTCGGTTTAAGCCTGTTTTGGGATAAAACGGGTTTAAGTGTCGTCTAAACACTCCAAATTCATCCCGAACTCTTACAACTAGTCAAATGCATTGGATTTTCACACATTCTGACCCTAGAAACAGAAAAAAATCTGTTTACTGCTTAGAATCAATATTTTCTCGGTTTTAGCCTGTTTCGGGACAAAATTGCTAAAAGTGGTGCCTAACACTCCAAATTCAACCTGAACTCTTATAATTAGTCAAATACATTGGATTGATACATATTATGACCCTAGAAAGAGTAACATAGCTGTTTACGGCTTTAAATCAATGTTTTCTCACGGTTTTACCCCGTTTTCTCGGTTTTAGCCTGTTTCAGGACAAAAAGGGTAAAAGTGGTGTCTAAACATTCCAAATTCAGCCCGAACTCTTATAATTACTCAAATGGATTGGATTGTTACAGATTTTGACCCTAGAAAGAGTAACATAGCGGTTTACTGCTTCAAATCAATGTTTTCTCTCGGTTTTAGCCTGTTTTCTCGGTCTAAGCCTGTTTTGGGATAAAACGGGTTTAAGTGTTGTCTAAACACTCCAAATTCATCCCGAACTCTTACAACTAGTCAAATGCATTGGATTGTCACACATTCTGACCCTAGAAACAGTAACAAAGCTGTTTACTGCTTAGAATCAATGTTTTCTTTGTTTTAGCCTGTTTCAGGACAAAATGGGTAAAAGTGGTGTCTAAACACTCCAAATTCAACCCGAACTCTTATAATTAGTCAAATGCATTCGATTGTTACAGATTTTGACCCTAGAAAGAGTAACATAGCGGTTTACTGCTTCAAATCAATGTTTTCTCTCGGTTTTAGCCTGTTTTCTCAGTCTAAGCCTCTTTTGGGATAAAACGGGTTTAAGTGTTGTCTAAACACTTCAAATGCATCCCGAACTCTTACAACGAGTCAAATGCATTGGATTGTCACATATTCTGACCCTAGAAACAGTAACAAAGCAGTTTACTGCTTAGAATCAACGTTTTCTCGGTTTTAGCCTGTTTCCGGAAAAAATGGGTAAAAGTGGTGTCTAAACACTCCAAATTCAACCCGAACTCTTATATTTCGTCAAATGGATTGGATTGTTACATATTGTGACCCTAGAAAGAGTAACATAGCGGTTTACTGCTTCAAATCAATGTTTTCTCTCGGTTTTAGCCTGTTTTCTTGGTTTAAGCCTGTTTTGGGATAAAACGGGTTTAAATGTCGTCTAAACACTCCAAATTCATCCCGAACTCTTACAACTAGTCAAATGCATTGGATTGTGACACATTCTGACCCTAGAAACAGTAACAAAGCTGTTTACTGCTTAGAATCAACGTTTTCTTGGTTTTAGCCTGTTTTAGGACAAAATGGGTAAAAGTGGTGTCTAAACACTCCAAATTCAACCCGAACTCTTATAATTAGTCAAATGCATTGGATTGTTACAGATTTTGACCCTAGAAAGAGTAACATAGCGGTTTACTGCTTCAAATCAATGTTTTCTCTCGGTTTTAGCCTGTTTTCTCGGTCTAAGCCTCTTTTGGGATAAAACGGGTTTAAGTGTTGTCTAAACACTCCAAATTCATCCCGAACTCTTACAACTAGTCAAATGCATTGGATTGTCACACATTCTGACCCTAGAAACAGTAACAAAGCAGTTTACTGCTTAGAATCAACGTTTTCTCGGTTTTAGCCTGTTTCAGGAGAAAATGGGTAAAAGTGGTGTCTAAACACTCCAAATTCAACCCGAACTCTTATAATTATTCAAATGCATTGGATTGTTACATATTTTGACCCTAGAAAGAGTAACATAGCGGTTTACTGCTTCAAATCAATGTTTTCTCTCGGTTTTAGCCTGTTTTCTTGGTTTAAGCCTGTTTTGGGATAAAACGGGTTTAAGTATTGTTTTAACACTCCAAATTCATCCCGAACTCTTAGAACTAGTCAAATGCATTGGATTGTCACACATTCTGACTCTAGAAACAGTAACAAAGCTGTTTACTGCTTAGAATCAACGTTTTCTTGGTTTTAGCCTGTTTCAGGACAAAATGGGTAAAAGTGTATCTAAACACTCCAAATTCAACCCGAACTCTTATAATTAGTCAAATGCATTGGATTGTTAGATATTTGTATTAGAATGTACCAAGGAGGAGAGAGGAGAGGCCGGTAAGGCCGAGCCTTGGAAGAAGAGAAGAAAGGCCGGAAAGGCCATGTAAAGGCCGGTAAGGCCATGTCCGTGTCCGTGAGCGACCATGTACCGTGTCCGGTACCATGTACCGTGTCCGTGAACGGACCCATGTCCGGTGAGCGGCCAGTTAGGCCGTGAACACGATGAAGAGAAGGCCCGTCCGTACAGGCCCGTCCGTACAGGCCCGTCCGTACGATGAAGAGAAGGCCCGTCCGTACAATGAAGAGAAGGCCCGTCCGTACAGTCTCGGCCCTTAGGCCTGCGCTCGGTCCAGTAGATAGAGAGGCCGAGTTTGAGAGGAGGAAAGCGAGGCCCTACAAGAGAGAGAGGCTTATGGGAAGATCACATGTGCCCTTGGTTGGTGAAGGAAGGAAAGGTCACTCTCACCAACACCAAATCGAGAATGTCACTTTCATCACTCTCTTCTTCTCTCCAACGGTCATATGGCATTTGTATCTCTATATTAAGCTTTGTATACACTCTCATATGTAACATATAACATTATTATTCAATAGAAGAGAAACCGATTTCCTCTCTATACTTGTGTTCTTGTTTCATATTAACAATGTAGAGAGTTTAGGATTAGCGGTTAGGGGCTGCCCTTAAGGCAGCCTATTCTCTTCTCAAATCCACCTAAACTCTTCTTATTTACTGCTTTACTTAGCCTAGATTACTGATTCTTAATCCTCCTTCTCCTAAGTACACAAACTCTAAGTGTTGTGATACTAGAAGAGGATAAGTCTCAAACTAGTGCTTCTCCTAGTTAGGATCCGCTTACTCTCTAGTATTTGGGTTCTATCTAGCTTGTTTATGGGGAGTTCATCACAAGTTGATGTTCTCTCCTCCCCCTTGAGAATGAGTTAGTTTGTTGTGGGTAAAGGGGGATTCATTCACCAAGTGTTTGTCTACCCTCTCTTGTGAGCTTTGTCTCATAAATCCCAACATGGTATCAGAGCAAGGTTCTGTTCTTGGTGATTCAAACTCGTTCTCAAGTTAAATCTCTTAGGAGATAGCTTAGTTAAAGTTTTAAACTTAGCTTAGGTGTTAATTCGCTTAGCTTAGTTCTTTAAAGCTTTAACTTTGCTTTTGTTGTTAAAAACGATTCTCTTACAGCTCAATGTTGAGTAAGCTTGGTCTCTTATCTTGTTAGAATTTGTAGACCAAGTGAGTGAAGAGAAATCGAGTTTAAAAGCCTCATCCTTATGCTTTACCGATTTGGTAATAGTTTTGTCTAAATGGGGAAGTGATGAACCGATGAACAAATTATGTTGTTCAGGGTAAGGATTCACGGTTCTTGTGTGCTTATATGTGCCACAGGATCCTCTTTGGATTTGGCTTTAGATGCTAAAGCTTAGTTCCTTGTAAAGGTTTAATTTTGCTTTAGATGCTAAATCGCTTCTTCTTCATCTCAAGGTTGAGAAAGCTTTGTTTCTGGTCATATGGTGTGTCCAGATTCACGCTTGAGGAAGAGAGAGATCTTGTTTTTCGCATATATGGTATGCTTGGTCAAATAGATTAAAGCTGGTCCAAGGATGCATTCTTTTAACCGATGGACAATAGGGTGTTCCAAAGGCCTTTTTTTGTTTCTTCTTTGCTTGGGACCACGAAAAACATCTCCTATATGTTATTTTCGTGGATCTAAAGCCTTAAGATCTTGGAGAACACTTTGTTTAAGTGATTCTACCATGAGTTAGGTCCAAACCGTTGGAGAAATTAATTTTCCAAACGGTCCATGTGTTTCAGCCATTAAAGCACCAAAGTCTTGTTGAATGTTGGATGCTCTTGGCTGTCAAAGCTTCTGCAAACTCAAGAAAACAGAGTATAACTCTGTCCATAAGAACTCTTGAGCAAATTCTCTATTCTACTCTCCACTCACCTTATACTTCCGCCCATATACTCTACTATACTCTATACTCTTGGTTACTAATTCTCTGGTTACTTATTCTCTAAATTCTACTTTATTTTCAGTAATTTTCTATATTCTCTATTCTCTAATCTCTAACAATCTCTTGTTTAGAATCTGTTCCATTGATTTTTGGTTTCAGTTTCAGCATTGAAGATTGTGTGGAGCTCGCTCACTATCTCAAGGAGAAGAAGTGGCGAGGTTGAAGGCTACAAGATAGCCATGTAAGAGCGCAGCACAATGCCTGGAGTTAGTATGAACCGGCACACACACTTGTCCGTACGACCGTACGGACGTCCGTACGACCAACCAACGGGCCATCCTCAAATAGAAGCCTTCATGAGCCCAATCCACCAAAGAGATCCTCCAACGGTCGCCATTCATCTCGATCCTTCCTTTGTAGCCGTTGGAGCAAGTTGTAAGAGAGAAGAGGAGATCACATGTTAGAATAAGGAGATGTCGCTTTCTCCTCATATTAGTGTGCATAGGATCCTAAGAGAATATCCTATTGTATATGTCTTTAAATAGTTTGTAAGTATCATACTAATAGGAGTAAGAAAAGAGTTTATTCTCTTTCTCCAACACTCTCTCTCTCAATCGTTCACTCTCCTCACTCTTTACACGATTTCACTCTCTTCCATAATCTCTTGATTACTCTACTCTCAAACTTACATGGTATCAGAGCAGATTTGATTCTGTTCTTGCCTCAAATCTCCATCACTCCCTTCCGCATTCTCCTTCTTGTTCTTGAAATTTCTTGTTCTTGAATCTTCTTTCTTTAACCGTTGGACAATAGCTTTAACCAACGGTCTCTTCATCTTTTTCCATGGAAACTACCAAAACTCTCATTGTTCCAGTTACTCTCAAGGGAGAGAATTACTTACTGTGGGCTAGAACCACAAAGACAGCCCTATGCGGCCGAGGACTTTGGTCCCATGTTGAGACGAGCGAAGCTCCTAGTGGCGAGACCACCAAAGACGGCAAGGATCTTGTCGATGAGAAGAACAAGTGGTTTCAAGAAGATCAGGGAGTCCTAGCTATCATTCAAAACTCCCTAGATGCACCTATACTTGAAGCTTACTCTTATTGCGAGACAGCAAAAGACTTGTGGGACACTCTCAAGAATGTTTTTGGGAATGTTACAAATGTAAACCGAATTTTTGAGATTAAGAGGGCCATCAACAACCTCAACCAAGAAGACATGGAGTTCACCAAGCACTTTGGGAAGTTTAGGTCCCTTTGGGCTGAACTAGAGATGCTCCGGCCGGCGACTATAGATCCGGCCATTCTGAATGAGAGGCGTGAACAAGATAAGGTGTTCGGCCTTCTCTTGACCTTGAACCCCTCCTACAATGACCTTATCAAGCATATTCTACGGTCGGACAAGCTCCCTAGCCTTGATGATGTCTGTAACCAAATTCAAAAGGAGCATGGCTCCATGGGATTGTTTGGCGGCAAGGGAGAACTTGTGACCGCTAACAAAGCTGAGACGGCATCAGCAAACAAGGGCTACTACAAGTCGGAGGACAAGAACAACCCGCCATTTTGTGAGCATTGTAAGAAGCTTGGTCACTTCAAGAGCCGCTGCTGGATTCTACACCCTCATCTAGCACCACCGCCAGGTACCATCCGAGGTGGACGACCAAACCGCGGAGGACCACCGAGAGCTCATCAAGCAGTAGCCATGGGGGAGTCATCAATCTCTGAGCAACCTCAACAAGTGACCAGTGGAACTGCTCTTGCTGCAGCATCGTCCGAGCTGGTAAGGCGGTCCGACCTTGATGCGCTCATCAAAGCCATCAAAGAGGCCACCGGTAAGGCGTTTCTTGCCTCAAACAAAATTAAACACCTCATAGTTGATTCTGGTGCATCCCATCACATGATTAGTGATTCTAGGCTAATTAGTGATATTAAACCTGCTAATGGTAATGTGATAATAGCAAATGGTGAGAAAGTACCAGTTAAAGGCATTGGAAACTTGAAACTATTTGATAAGGAGACTAAGGCATTTTATATGCCAAACTTTACTTCTAACTTGCTATCAGTTAAGAGAGCCACTACTGATTTAAATTGTTATGCTATATTTGGTCCTAACAATGTTCATTTTCAGGATATTGAGACAAGTAAGGTTCTTGGTCAAGGAGGATCCAAGGATGACCTCTATGTGCTTGAGGACTTGAACTTATCTTCTAATGCATCTTGTTTTAATTCGGTTATTATGAAACCTAGTGATTCTATTTTACATGCTAGGCTAGGACACCCTCACACAAGAGCTTTATCTTTAATATTTCCTAATGTTTCTTTTCAAAATGATGAGTGTGAGGCTTGTATTCTTGGTAAACATTGCAAGGCTGTTTTTCCTAAATCTATTACTATTTATGAAAAATGTTTTGATTTAATTCATTCTGATGTTTGGACATCTCCTTGCTTATCTAGAGATAATCAAAAGTATTTTGTGACTTTTATTGATGAAAAATCAAAATATACTTGGATAACTTTACTTCCCTCTAAGGATAGAGTCCTTGAGGCCTTTACTAATTTTCAAAATTATGTCACTAACCACTTTCATGCCAAGATTAAAATTTTGAGATCAGATAATGGTGGAGAGTACACAAGCCATGCCTTTAAGCAATATCTAGCCAAACATGGAATTCTTCATCAAACTAGCTGTCCTTACACACCACAACAAAATGGAGTGGCTGAGAGAAAGAATAGGCATCTCATGGAAGTAGCAAGGTCTATGATGTTTCACACAAGGGTTCCAAAGAGGTTTTGGGGAGATGCGGTGCTAGCCGCCTGTTATCTTATTAACCGCACACCAACAAAGATCCTAAAGGATGTGTCTCCATTTGAGGTATTAACGAATGACAAACCTACATTTGATCACTTACGAGTGTTTGGTTGTGTGTGCTATGTGTTGCGACCAGGTGAGCTAAGAGACAAGCTTGATGCAAAGAGTACAAAGGCTATGTTTCTTGGCTACTCTACCACACAAAAGGGGTATAAGTGCTATGAACCTACAACAAGGAGGGTTCTAGTATCTCGTGATGTCAAGTTCATGGAGACACAAGGTTTTTACGATGAGAAGAATTGGGATGAGCTCCGTAACCTCTCTGATTCACCATCTGATCGGACTCGCAACCTCCGAGTAATCCTTGAGCGACTAGGTCTTGAAAACGATCGGATCACTACCGAGTCAGCCAGACCAGCATCACCAGAGCAACCTGAGCCATTTACTGAGCCTGAGCCTGCTACACATGCCGATGACCATACTGAGCAGCATGAGGAAGCACCCGAGTCACTCGCGGACAACACGGCCGAAACAACCGAAGAGACGGCTGAACAGCTTGAGGAGATCATTACTCCAGGACGAGCCAACTCCGAAGCTGGGGCTATAGTTCCTCTTCGGCGCAGCCAACGTATTAGGTATCCTCCTAGTCATTGGAAGAACACCCGTGTGTACTACAACAGCATGGCCGTTGCTCATCCGATTCAGGCCGTGTGCACCTTGGCTCATTTTCCGATAGAGCATCAAGTGTTTCTTGGCCATATTGATGAGGATTGGATCCCCAAGACCTATGATGAGGCTAAGCAGCACAAAGTATGGAGAGATGCAGTGGATGCCGAGAATACGGCCATGGTGCAAAATCATACATGGGACGAGGCTGACTTACCCAAGGGCAAGAAGGCTGTCACCTCTCGGTATATCTTCACAATCAAATATAAGAGCAATGGGGAGATTGAACGCCACAAAGCCCGCCTAGTCGCACGAGGGTTCACGCAAACGTATGGGGAGGACTATCTTGATACGTTTGCTCCGGTGGCTAAGCTTCACACGGTTCGAGTTGTACTCTCTCTCGCCACCAACCTCGACTGGGAACTTTGGCAAATGGACGTGAAGAATGCCTTCTTGCAAGGAGAACTGGAGGATGAAGTGTATATGCGACCACCACCGGGTTTGGAGGATACTATTGGTCCGGGAAAGGTCTTGAAACTCAACAAAGCTATCTATGGCTTGAAGCAGTCACCAAGGGCTTGGTATCACAAGCTTAGCACCACACTCCTTGACAAAGGCTTTCGCAAATCCGAAGCTGACCACACCTTGTTCACCTTACCAAGCGCCAAAGGTATAGTAGTCATTCTAGTGTATGTTGATGATATCATCATCACTGGAAGTGACTCGGTAGGTATTCAAGACTCTAAAACATTCTTGAAATCAGTTTTTGATATTAAAGATCTTGGAGAGTTGAAATACTTTCTTGGGATAGAAGTTTATAGATCAAATGAAGGGTTATTGTTGTCTCAAAGAAAGTATGCACTAGACTTATTGAGTGAAACAGGAAAACTAGGAGCTAAGGCAGTAACAACGCCCCTAGAAGAGAATTACAAGGATGGAGGACAGGGGGAGCTTGACACCGCTCCATTCGAAGACGTTAGCCTCTACCGGCGGCTAGTCGGTAAGCTCATTTATTTAACTATCACACGGCCTGACATTTGCTTTGCCGTGAACCAGGTAAGCCAGCATATGAAGAACCCCACCGTGCACCATTGGAACATGCTGACACGGATCCTCAAGTACATCAAGGGCTCACCCGGCCAAGGCATATGGATGGGACGCAACAAGAGCACTGAGTTGGTAGGCTACTGCGACGCTGACTATGCCGGAGATCGTGGGGACCGACGCTCAACCACAGGCTATTGCACGTTCCTTGGAGGGAACCTGGTCACATGGAAGAGCAAGAAGCAAAAGGTCGTCTCACTCTCAAGTGCCGAATCCGAGTATAGAGCTATGAGGAAGCTAACGACGGAGCTAATGTGGCTGAAGATGTTACTCAAGGATCTTGGAATAGAATCAACAAAGCCGATCACCATGCACTGTGATAACGAAGCAGCCATTCATATAGCAACCAATTCAGTGTTCCATGAGCGGACCAAGCACATTGAAGTGGATTGCCATAAGGTCCGAGAACAAATCAAGCTTGGAGTTGTCTTACCTTGCCATACCGAAAGCAAAGAACAACTTGCAGACGTCCTGACTAAAGCTGCGAGCCCCCAAGTGTGTGAATACATCCATCCTAAGCTTGGCCTCCTAAACCTCACTCGGCCATGACTTGCTTTGTTTTGGCGCCTACACTCTTTTTCCCTTAAGTATAGTTTTCCCAAGAGGTTTTTCTATACTAAGGTTTTTAATGAGGTGGGTGCCTATGTTGTCAAGCTTGACTAGTTCCCCAAGTCAAGCTTGAGGGGGAGTATGAACCGGCACACACACTTGTCCGTACGACCGTACGGACGTCCGTACGACCAACCAACGGGCCATCCTCAAATAGAAGCCTTCATGAGCCCAATCCACCAAAGAGATCCTCCAACGGTCGCCATTCATCTCGATCCTTCCTTTGTAGCCGTTGGAGCAAGTTGTAAGAGAGAAGAGGAGATCACATGTTAGAATAAGGAGATGTCGCTTTCTCCTCATATTAGTGTGCATAGGATCCTAAGAGAATATCCTATTGTATATGTCTTTAAATAGTTTGTAAGTATCATACTAATAGGAGTAAGAAAAGAGTTTATTCTCTTTCTCCAACACTCTCTCTCTCAATCGTTCACTCTCCTCACTCTTTACACGATTTCACTCTCTTCCATAATCTCTTGATTACTCTACTCTCAAACTTACAGTTAGAACCAAGGGCCACCAAGTCTTTGTTAAGCTGGTGGAAGGTGATGAATCAGTCCAAGAGCATGTGTGTTAGTGCCAAGTTGTTGATCGGATGTGCACAATGGTCTTTAGGAAAGGTGATGCACAAGGTTTCAACTGTTGATTGGATGTGCACAAGAACGGTGATGCACAAGGCTTCAACTGAGGTGATGAGGTTTCAGCCCATCATCAAGTAAAGGTTACGGGGGAGATCAAGTGACTTCAGACCGTACCTCACAGATTCTGCTCGGCCACAAGCAAAAGTCTTTACTTAAAGCTCAGCCGAAGCGTCTCAAAGATCGACTCGGACGAAACCCTTCCACTGCGATTCAGCTTCCGCGTTCTTCACAAAAGTTCTAGACCATGGAGTCATCTTGCCAGTGGAAGTGGAATCATACCAATCCGAGCAGCCGTTCGAAAGTTATGCCCGATTCAGTGGGCATATGTCAGTCTGACGAATAAAGCTAGCCGGGTTTAAAACCATGGTTAGAGAAGCGGTCTCAAGGAGGAATTCCAAACCGCATCAGTGATCAACTCTCTCCTTCCTATCCATCAAAACACCATAAAGGCTGTGCTCTAAACTCTACTCTATTTAAATTTCTTAAATCCATTACCTTAGCTTCATTACTAGTCTTTACTCTTTAATATGTTCTCTTAAATTGTCACATTTTTAGAAATTTTCTTTGATATTCCTCATAGCAAACACTTATTCTTTTCTTCTTTATCACTTGTTTAAGGGGTAAAGGAGACTATGAGAGCCTCAAAGAAATTCTAAAGGCGCAAGGATGGAGATCATAAGGAATGTGCTAAAGGCAAGGTGGGCTAAGGAGTAGGAGCGGTTCAATTCATGAAGAGAAGGGAGCTAGTTCTTTGCAAACCAAGGTCAGGGGACATCATGGATAGTGGAGTCTATACTCTTTTTCCCTTAACAAAGTTTTATCCCAAGAGGTTTTCTTTGTTGAGGTTTTTTTAATGAGGTAGATGACACTAGTCCACCCTTGATCTTTGGTCCCCATGGTGTCCCACCGATCAAGCGTGCGGGGGAGTATTAGAATGTACCAAGGAGGAGAGAGGAGAGGCCGGTAAGGCCGAGCCTTGGAAGAAGAGAAGAAAGGCCGGAAAGGCCATGTAAAGGCCGGTAAGGCCATGTCCGTGTCCGTGAGCGACCATGTACCGTGTCCGGTACCATGTACCGTGTCCGTGAACGGACCCATGTCCGGTGAGCGGCCAGTTAGGCCGTGAACACGATGAAGAGAAGGCCCGTCCGTACAGGCCCGTCCGTACAGGCCCGTCCGTACGATGAAGAGAAGGCCCGTCCGTACAATGAAGAGAAGGCCCGTCCGTACAGTCTCGGCCCTTAGGCCTGCGCTCGGTCCAGTAGATAGAGAGGCCGAGTTTGAGAGGAGGAAAGCGAGGCCCTACAAGAGAGAGAGGCTTATGGGAAGATCACATGTGCCCTTGGTTGGTGAAGGAAGGAAAGGTCACTCTCACCAACACCAAATCGAGAATGTCACTTTCATCACTCTCTTCTTCTCTCCAACGGTCATATGGCATTTGTATCTCTATATTAAGCTTTGTATACACTCTCATATGTAACATATAACATTATTATTCAATAGAAGAGAAACCGATTTCCTCTCTATACTTGTGTTCTTGTTTCATATTAACAATGTAGAGAGTTTAGGATTAGCGGTTAGGGGCTGCCCTTAAGGCAGCCTATTCTCTTCTCAAATCCACCTAAACTCTTCTTATTTACTGCTTTACTTAGCCTAGATTACTGATTCTTAATCCTCCTTCTCCTAAGTACACAAACTCTAAGTGTTGTGATACTAGAAGAGGATAAGTCTCAAACTAGTGCTTCTCCTAGTTAGGATCCGCTTACTCTCTAGTATTTGGGTTCTATCTAGCTTGTTTATGGGGAGTTCATCACAAGTTGATGTTCTCTCCTCCCCCTTGAGAATGAGTTAGTTTGTTGTGGGTAAAGGGGGATTCATTAACCAAGTGTTTGTCTACCCTCTCTTGTGAGCTTTGTCTCATAAATCCCAACAATTTGGACCCTATAAAGAGTAACATAGCTGTTTACGGCTTTAAATCAATGTTTTCTCACGGTTTTACCCCGTTTTCTCTGGTTAAGCTTGTTTTGGGATAAAACGGGTTTAAGTGTCGTCTAAACACTCCAACTTCATCCCGAACTCTTACAACTAGTCAAATGCATTGGATTGTCACACATTCTGACCCTAGAAACAGAAACAAATCTGTTTACTGCTTAGAATCAACGGTTTCTTGGTTTTAGCCTGTTTCAGGACAAAATGGGTAAAAGTGGTGTCTAAACATTCCAAATTCGGCCCGAACTCTTATAATTACTCAAATGGATTGGATTGTTACAGATTTTGACCCTAGAAAGAGTAACATAGCGGTTTACTGCTTCAAATCAATGTTTTCTCTCGGTTTTAGCCTGTTTTCTCGGTCTAAGCCTGTTTTGGGATAAAACGGGTTTAAGTGTTGTCTAAACACTCCAAATTCATCCCGAACTCTTACAACTAGTCAAATGCATTGGATTGTCACACATTCTGACCCTAGAAACAGTAACAAAGCAGTTTACTGCTTAGAATCAACGTTTTCTCGGTTTTAGCATGTTTCAGGACAAAATGGGTAAAAGTGGTGTCTAAACACTCCAAATTCAACCCGAACTCTTATAATTATTCAAATGCATTGGATTGTTACATATTTTGACCCTAGAAAGAGTAACATAGCGGTTTACTGCTTCAAATCAATGTTTTCTCTCGGTTTTAGCCTGTTTTCTTGGTTTAAGCCTGTTTTGGGATAAAACGGGTTTAAGTATTGTTTTAACACTCCAAATTCATCCCGAACTCTTAGAACTAGTCAAATGCATTGGATTGTCACACATTCTGACTTTAGAAACAGTAACAAAGCTGTTTACTGCTTAGAATCAACGTTTTCTTGGTTTTAGCCTGTTTCAGGACAAAATGGGTAAAAGTGGTATCTAAACACTCCAAATTCAACCCGAACTCTTATAATTAGTCAAATGCATTGGATTGTTAGATATTTGGACCCTATAAAGAGTAACATAGCTGTTTACGGCTTTAAATCAATGTTTTCTCACGGTTTTACCCCGTTTTCTCGGTTTAAGCCTGTTTTGGGATAAAACGGGTTTAAGTGTCGTCTAAACACTCCAAATTCATCCCGAACTCTTACAACTAGTCAAATGCATTGGATTTTCACACATTCTGACCCTAGAAACAGAAACAAATCTGTTTACTGCTTAGAATCAATATTTTCTCGGTTTTAGCCTGTTTCGGGACAAAATTGCTAAAAGTGGTGTCTAAACATTCCAAATTCAACCTGAACTCATATAATTAATCAAATACATTGGATTGATACATATTATGACCCTAGAAAGAGTAACATAGCTGTTTACGGCTTTAAATCAATGTTTTCTCACGGTTTTACCCCGTTTTCTCGGTTTAGGCCTGTTTTGGGATAAATCGGGTTTAAGTGTTGTCTAAACACTCCAAATTCATCCCGAACTCTTACAACTAGTCAAATGCATTGGATTGTCACACATTCTGACCCTAGAAACAGTAACAAAGCAGTTTACTGCTTAGAATCAACGTTTTCTCGGTTTTAGCATGTTTCAGGACAAAATGGGTAAAAGTGGTGTCTAAACACTCCAAATTCAACCCGAACTCTTATAATTATTCAAATGCATTGGATTGTTACATATTTTGACCCTAGAAAGAGTAACATAGCGGTTTACTGCTTCAAATCAATGTTTTCTCTCGGTTTTAGCCTGTTTTCTTGGTTTAAGCCTGTTTTGGGATAAAACGGGTTTAAGTATTGTTTTAACACTCCAAATTCATCCCGAACTCTTAGAACTAGTCAAATGCATTGGATTGTCACACATTCTGACTCTAGAAACAGTAACAAAGCTGTTTACTGCTTAGAATCAACGTTTTCTTGGTTTTAGCCTGTTTCAGGACAAAATGGGTAAAAGTGGTATCTAAACACTCCAAATTCAACCCGAACTCTTATAATTAGTCAAATGCATTGGATTGTTAGATATTTGGACCCTATAAAGAGTAACATAGCTGTTTACGGCTTTAAATCAATGTTTTCTCACGGTTTTACCCCGTTTTCTCGGTTTAAGCCTGTTTTGGGATAAAACGGGTTTAAGTGTCGTCTAAACACTCCAAATTCATCCCGAACTCTTACAACTAGTCAAATGCATTGGATTTTCACACATTCTGACCCTAGAAACAGAAAAAAATCTGTTTACTGCTTAGAATCAATATTTTCTCGGTTTTAGCCTGTTTCGGGACAAAATTGCTAAAAGTGGTGCCTAACACTCCAAATTCAACCTGAACTCTTATAATTAGTCAAATACATTGGATTGATACATATTATGACCCTAGAAAGAGTAACATAGCTGTTTACGGCTTTAAATCAATGTTTTCTCACGGTTTTACCCCGTTTTCTCGGTTTAGGCCTGTTTTGGGATAAATCGGGTAAAAGTGGTGTCTAAACACTCCAAATTCAACCCGAACTCTTATAATTATTCAAATGCATTGGATTGTTACATATTTTGACCCTAGAAAGAGTAACATAGCGGTTTACTGCTTCAAATCAATGTTTTCTCTTGGTTTTAGCCTGTTTTCTCGGTCTAAGCCTGTTTTGGGATAAAACGGGTTTAAGTGTTGTCTAAACACTCCAGATTCATCCCGAACTCTAACAACTAGTCAAATGCATTGGATTGTCACACATTCTGACCCTAGAAACAGTAACAAAGCTGTTTACTGCTTAGAATCAACGTTTTCTTTGTTTTAGCCTGTTTCAGGACAAAATGGGTAAAAGTGGTGTCTAAACACTCCAAATTCAACCCGAACTCTTATAATTAGTCAAATGCATTCGATTGTTACAGATTTTGACCCTAGAAAGAGTAACATAGCGGTTTACTGCTTCAAATCAATGTTTTCTCTCGGTTTTAGCCTGTTTTCTCAGTCTAAGCCTCTTTTGGGATAAAACGGGTTTAAGTGTTGTCTAAACACTTCAAATGCATCCCGAACTCTTACAACGAGTCAAATGCATTGGATTGTCACATATTCTGACCCTAGAAACAGTAACAAAGCAGTTTACTGCTTAGAATCAACGTTTTCTCGGTTTTAGCCTGTTTCCGGAAAAAATGGGTAAAAGTGGTGTCTAAACACTCCAAATTCAACCCGAACTCTTATATTTCGTCAAATGGATTGGATTGTTACATATTGTGACCCTAGAAAGAGTAACATAGCGGTTTACTGCTTCAAATCAATGTTTTCTCTCGGTTTTAGCCTGTTTTCTTGGTTTAAGCCTGTTTTGGGATAAAACGGGTTTAAATGTCGTCTAAACACTCCAAATTCATCCCGAACTCTTACAACTAGTCAAATGCATTGGATTGTGACACATTCTGACCCTAGAAACAGTAACAAAGCTGTTTACTGCTTAGAATCAACGTTTTCTTGGTTTTAGCCTGTTTTAGGACAAAATGGGTAAAAGTGGTGTCTAAACACTCCAAATTCAACCCGAACTCTTATAATTAGTCAAATGCATTGGATTGTTACAGATTTTGACCCTAGAAAGAGTAACATAGCGGTTTACTGCTTCAAATCAATGTTTTCTCTCGGTTTTAGCCTGTTTTCTCGGTCTAAGCCTCTTTTGGGATAAAACGGGTTTAAGTGTTGTCTAAACACTCCAAATTCATCCCGAACTCTTACAACTAGTCAAATGCATTGGATTGTCACACATTCTGACCCTAGAAACAGAAACAAATCTGTTTACTGCTTAGAATCAACGGTTTCTTGGTTTTAGCCTGTTTCAGGACAAAAAGGGTAAAAGTGGTGTCTAAACTGTAAGACTTTGTAGAATAAAGAAGAGAATCAAGAGAATGGAGATAGGTTTCGGTAGACAAAGAGAATGAGGAAGGAGAAAAGATTAGGTTTTCTTATTCCATAAGAAGCGATAATACAAGGTGGCTATGAGCCTATTTAAGGAAACACAAACTAGGGCTACACCCTTGACCGAGACACACAAGTGGGATAGGGACATTAGGAGAGAGACACACTACATCCCAAGGTGAAAGCGACAGCCCATCCTTACCAAACATGTGACTATTTCCTTCCCTTCTCTCTAACGGTTATAATGTGCTTCTCGATCCTTCTAGTGGGCTTCAGGCCTCCTCTCCATTCCTTATCACTAGAAGACTCGGCCATTTCACCACACTTGTACGGACAGCCCATATTCAACACTCGTACGGACGGCCATGGCTGCCTTAGGCTTATTCTTTTGATCAATACTCCCCCTCAAGCTTAGCCTAATGAAATGGCTAAGCTTGGAACCCGTGAAGCAGCACCTCATTAAAAACCTTGACTTAGAAAACCTCATGGGACAAAACCAAGTCAAGGGAAAAAGAGTGTGCTGTCCACGGATTAGAGAAGCTTGATCATGGCCGTGTAATGTCTACAAGTCCAAGTTTGCTATAGATGTGATCACAAACCTTGGAGCTTGCAGACTTGGTGAAGATGTCAGCTAGCTGATCTTGACTCCTTGTGTGGCATGGTAACACCACTCCTTCTTCAATCTTCTCTCTCACCTTGTGGCAATCGCTTTCTATGTGCTTGGTCCTCTCATGAAAGACCGAGTTTGTGGCAATGTGGATGGCCGCTTCATTGTCGCAATGCATGGTCATGGGCTGCTTTGTTTCGATGCCTAAGTCCTTGAGTAGACCCTTCAGCCATGTCATCTCGTTAGTGAGCTTCCTCATAGCTCTATACTCGGCCTCGGCGCTAGAGCATGAAACCACCTTTTGTTTCTTAGACCTCCATGTAACCATGTTGCCTCCAACGAACGTGCAGTACCCAGTAGTGGATCTTCTATCCAGCGTGTCGCCATTGTAATCCGCATCACAGTAGCCAACAATCTCGGTGTTGTCATTCTTGCCCATCCAAATACCTTGACCCGGACTGCCCTTGAGATAGCTTAGGATCCTCTCGACTTGACTCCATTGGTACTTGCTTGGTGCCTTCATATGTTGGCTAACCTGATTCACAGCATAACATATGTCAGGTCGTGTGATAGTAAGGTATATTAGCTTACCTACAAGCCGGCGGTAGCGTGTGACGTCTAAGAATGGCTCGTCCATTGGTTCCTTAGGTCGGCCTTCTTTTTCCCGTAAGCTCTCCCCCTTTCGCTTGAGCTGGTAGTCTTCATCAAGTGGCGTAGCGACCGGAGACACACCAAGCTTGCCAGTCTCCTCTAACAAGTCAAGAGTGTACTTGCGTTGTGAGAGGAAGAGTCCTTCCGGTGAGCGACAAATTTCAATACCAAGAAAGTATTTGAGTTCCCCAAGGTCCTTGATGTCAAATGCCGACTTGAGGGAGTCCTTGGTGTCCTGAATGGCCGCCTTATCATCACCAGTCACGATGATGTCGTCGACGTATATGAGCACCACCACCCAACCAATAGAGGTGCAACGTGTGAAGAGAGTATGATCAGCCTCCGATCGCTTAAAACCATAAGTCTTGAGAGTAGAGCTTAGTTTGTGGTACCAAGCTCGTGGGGACTGCTTAAGGCCATAGATGGCCTTACGTAGCCTCAAGACTTTTCCGGGTGTAACCATGTCTTCAAGGCCGGGAGGAGGCGTCATGTACACTTCTTCATCAAGTTCACCTTGAAGAAAGGCGTTCTTCACATCCATCTGCCATAAGTCCCATGATAGGTTGACAGCAAGAGACAACACAACCCGAACCGTATGGAGCTTGGCCACGGGTGCAAAGGTGTCCGTGTAGTCCGCACCATAGGTTTGGGTGAAGCCACGGGCCACTAACCGGGCTTTATGCCGTTCAATGTCACCATTGCTCAAATACTTTATGGTGAACACCCATTTGGAGCTAACTGCCCGCTTGCCTTGAGGAAGATCCGATTCGTCCCACGTATGATTCCGGATCATGGTGCCGGTTTCATCCTTGACCGCATCTAACCAAACCTGATGCTCCTTGGCTTCATCATATGTCTGCGGGATCCAATTGGCGTCAACTTGGCCGAAGAAAGCTTGGTGATCAGCAGGTAACAGCTCAAGGGAACAAACGGACTGGATGGGATGAGCGACGGCTTGACTGTTGTAATATACACGCTTGTTCTTCCAAGTGGAGGGGTCAGATCGAGGTCTGGTGCTCCGACGCAGGACTGGTGCAGGAGGTGGATCCGTCCTAGGCAACTCCGTTGACGTACCGTCCGTAAGAACCGTCTCCGTGTTTTCCTCGGTAGGAGCCGCTGCCGGAGCATGTGTGTCCGGTGTAGGGCCAGGAACAGGAACACCGGCTATGGGTAGGCCAGACTCAAGGGACACACTATCTTGGGCTGAAACATTGTTATTCGTATCTCCTTGGTCAGACCCACCGTCGGTAGGAGTTTGGCGTAGCATAGGCTGCACGACACCCGTTGGTGGAGACGGGTTGCCAAGGTGATCAAGAAGGAACCTTAGACTTGAAGCTCGGTCATTAGGTGAGTGAGAGAGGTCTTTAAGGTTGTTCCAGTCCTTCTTGTCATAGTAGCCCACATTCTCTAGGAACCGGACATCTCGGGAGACATATAGACGACTTGTGGCCGGATCATAACATTTGTACCCCTTTTGTGTGGTAGAGTAGCCAATGAACATGCACTTTGTACTCTTGGCATCCAGCTTACTCCTTTGTTCTCCTGGTACTAACACAAAACAAACACAACCAAAAACGCGTAAGTGATCAAGGGATGGTTTAAATTTGTTTAGTACTTCAAATGGAGATAAGTCATGAAGAACTCGGGTTGGTGTCCGGTTGATGAGATAGCATGCAGTCATCACAGCATCACCCCAATATCGTTTGGGAACACTAGAGTGGAACATGATTGCCCGCGCCACTTCCATGAGATGCCGGTTCTTTCTCTCGGCCACACCATTTTGTTGTGGCGTGTAGGGACAACTAGTTTGATGGAGAATGCCATGCTTGGAGAGATGTTCTTTGAACTTGCAACTTGTGTATTCTCCACCATTATCAGACCTAAGTACCTTAAGTTTTGCATTAAAATGATTAGTCACATAGTTTTGAAAGTTGACAAAGGCATCAAACACTCTATCTTTAGAAGGCAATAAGGTAATCCAAGTATATTTTGATTTTTCATCAATAAAAGTCACAAAATACTTGTTATTATCTCTAGATAGGCATGGTGAAGTCCAAACATCTGAGTGAACTAAATCAAAACAATTTTCATAAATAGTAGTTGACTTAGGAAAGATAGACTTGCAATGTTTTCCAAGAATACAAGGTTCACAAGTAGAATTATCAAAAGAAATATTAGGAAACATTAGTCCTAAAGCACGCGAATGAGGGTGGCCTAGCCTAGCATGCCACACCATATTCGAATCAACAACAAAACAAGACTTAATAGAAGATAAATTTGGATCAGTTTTCTCTAGGACATAGAGATCTCCTCTCCCTTGCCCTTCTCCAAGAACCTTTCCAGTCTCAATATCCTGAAAATGAACACTGTTAGGACCAAAAATTGCATAACAATTCAAATCATTTGTGGCCCTCTTAACCGATAGAAGATTGGAGGTAAATGTAGGCATAAAGAAAGCTTTTGAGGTTTTATCAAAAAGTTTCAAGTCCCCTATCCCTTTTACTGGTATTTGATCTCCATTGGCAATAACAACATTCCCTAAAGCCGGTTTTATGTTGTCAATTAACCTAGGGTTGCTAATCATATGATGTGAAGCCCCCGAGTCAATAACAAGCGATTTACTAGGCTTAGAGGTAAAGAAAGAGATACCAGACTCCTTGAGTGAGGCAATGGAGCGGATGAGAGCCTCAAGGTCTGACTTCCTCACCACATCTCCATAGGCTGCGGTCATGGCCACCTCATCTCCCTGCTTTGATGATCCGGCTCCCTTGTCGCTAACCGCTTCCTTTGAGAAGTTGGCTTTGAACTTGGCCGGCTTGAGATGAGGATGGAGAACCCAGCATTTGTCTTTCAGGTGGCCCCGCTTCTTGCAGTGGTCGCATACCCACACCTTCCTCTCCTCTTGCTTGTACACTCCTTTGTTGGCCGTAGCAAGCTCCCCCTTACCGCTAAACAAATCAAGAGATCCTTGTTCTTTCTGAATTTGGGAGCAAATATCTTCAAAGGAGGGAAGCTTCTCTGCCCTTAGGATGTGCTTCAAGAGGTCATTGAAGGATGGGTTCAAGGTAAGGAGGAGTCCAAAGATCTTGTCTTGCTCCTTTCTTTCGTTTAGCACACTTGCCTCAAGTGTACTTGGCCGCAACATGTCAAGTTCGGACCATAGTGCACGGAACTTACCAAGATGCTTAGTGAACTCCACATCATCTTGGTTAAGGTCGTTTATGGCCTTCTTGACCTCAAAGACTCTAGTCATGTTAGAGACATTACCATACACGCCTTTAAGTGTTTCCCACAGTTCCTTGGCCGTCTCGCAGTATGAGTAGGCCTCAAGGATAGGCGTGTCCAGAGAGTTTTGGAGAACAGATAGGACAACTTGGTCTTCTTGGAACCATTTGGCCTTCCTCTCGCTCTCTTCCTCCGCTTCCGCCTCGGAAGCATCTTCTTCTTTGGGGTTTTGCTTTGGGACATAGTCGGACTCGACATGACTCCAAAGGCCACGACCTCCAAGGGCGGTTCTTGTGGTTCTTGTCCACAGCAAGTAGTTTGTCCCCTTTAGGACAATCGGTGAAACGATGGGCTTGGCGTTTTCCATGGTCGGATTTCTATGGACCGATGGATAAAGCTTTTACCCGGAGAATAAACAAAAGAATGCGAGTGAGAAGAAAAGAAGGAAAGGAGACTAGAGAATAGAAACAAGTAGAAGAATGAGATTAGACTGTAGAGAATCGAACAACTTGCTCTGATACCATGTAAGACTTTGTAGAATAAAGAAGAGAATCAAGAGAATGGAGATAGGTTTCGGTAGACAAAGAGAATGAGGAAGGAGAAAAGATTAGGTTTTCTTATTCCATAAGAAGCGATAATACAAGGTGGCTATGAGCCTATTTAAGGAAACACAAACTAGGGCTACACCCTTGACCGAGACACACAAGTGGGATAGGGACATTAGGAGAGAGACACACTACATCCCAAGGTGAAAGCGACAGCCCATCCTTACCAAACATGTGACTATTTCCTTCCCTTCTCTCTAACGGTTATAATGTGCTTCTCGATCCTTCTAGTGGGCTTCAGGCCTCCTCTCCATTCCTTATCACTAGAAGACTCGGCCATTTCACCACACTTGTACGGACAGCCCATATTCAACACTCGTACGGACGGCCATGGCTGCCTTAGGCTTATTCTTTTGATCAATATAAACATTCCAAATTCAGCCCGAACTCTTATAATTACTCAAATGGATTGGATTGTTACAGATTTTGACCCTAGAAAGAGTAACATAGCGGTTTACTGCTTCAAATCAATGTTTTCTCTCGGTTTTAGCCTGTTTTCTCGGTCTAAGCCTGTTTTGGGATAAAACGGGTTTAAGTGTTGTCTAAACACTCCAAATTCATCCCGAACTCTTACAACTAGTCAAATGCATTGGATTGTCACACATTCTGACCCTAGAAACAGTAACAAAGCAGTTTACTGCTTAGAATCAACGTTTTCTCGGTTTTAGCCTGTTTCAGGAGAAAATGGGTAAAAGTGGTGTCTAAACACTCCAAATTCAACCCGAACTCTTATAATTATTCAAATGCATTGGATTGTTACATATTTTGACCCTAGAAAGAGTAACATAGCGGTTTACTGCTTCAAATCAATGTTTTCTCTCGGTTTTAGCCTGTTTTCTTGGTTTAAGCCTGTTTTGGGATAAAACGGGTTTAAGTATTGTTTTAACACTCCAAATTCATCCCGAACTCTTAGAACTAGTCAAATGCATTGGATTGTCACACATTCTGACTCTAGAAACAGTAACAAAGCTGTTTACTGCTTAGAATCAACGTTTTCTTGGTTTTAGCCTGTTTCAGGACAAAATGGGTAAAAGTGTATCTAAACACTCCAAATTCAACCCGAACTCTTATAATTAGTCAAATGCATTGGATTGTTAGATATTTGGACCCTATAAAGAGTAACATAGCTGTTTACGGCTTTAAATCAATGTTTTCTCACGGTTTTACCCCGTTTTCTCTGGTTAAGCTTGTTTTGGGATAAAACGGGTTTAAGTGTCGTCTAAACACTCCAAATTCATCCCGAACTCTTACAACTAGTCAAATGCATTGGATTGTCACACATTCTGACCCTAGAAACAGAAACAAATCTGTTTACTGCTTAGAATCAACGGTTTCTTGGTTTTAGCCTGTTTCAGGACAAAATGGGTAAAAGTGGTGTCTAAACATTCCAAATTCGGCCCGAACTCTTATAATTACTCAAATGGATTGGATTGTTACAGATTTTGACCCTAGAAAGAGTAACATAGCGGTTTACTGCTTCAAATCAATGTTTTCTCTCGGTTTTAGCCTGTTTTCTCGGTCTAAGCCTGTTTTGGGATAAAACGGGTTTAAGTGTTGTCTAAACACTCCAAATTCATCCCGAACTCTTACAACTAGTCAAATGCATTGGATTGTCACACATTCTGACCCTAGAAACAGTAACAAAGCAGTTTACTGCTTAGAATCAACGTTTTCTCGGTTTTAGCATGTTTCAGGACAAAATGGGTAAAAGTGGTGTCTAAACACTCCAAATTCAACCCGAACTCTTATAATTATTCAAATGCATTGGATTGTTACATATTTTGACCCTAGAAAGAGTAACATAGCGGTTTACTGCTTCAAATCAATGTTTTCTCTCGGTTTTAGCCTGTTTTCTTGGTTTAAGCCTGTTTTGGGATAAAACGGGTTTAAGTATTGTTTTAACACTCCAAATTCATCCCGAACTCTTAGAACTAGTCAAATGCATTGGATTGTCACACATTCTGACTCTAGAAACAGTAACAAAGCTGTTTACTGCTTAGAATCAACGTTTTCTTGGTTTTAGCCTGTTTCAGGACAAAATGGGTAAAAGTGGTATCTAAACACTCCAAATTCAACCCGAACTCTTATAATTAGTCAAATGCATTGGATTGTTAGATATTTGGACCCTATAAAGAGTAACATAGCTGTTTACGGCTTTAAATCAATGTTTTCTCACGGTTTTACCCCGTTTTCTCGGTTTAAGCCTGTTTTGGGATAAAACGGGTTTAAGTGTCGTCTAAACACTCCAAATTCATCCCGAACTCTTACAACTAGTCAAATGCATTGGATTTTCACACATTCTGACCCTAGAAACAGAAACAAATCTGTTTACTGCTTAGAATCAATATTTTCTCGGTTTTAGCCTGTTTCGGGACAAAATTGCTAAAAGTGGTGTCTAAACACTCCAAATTCAACCTGAACTCATATAATTAATCAAATACATTGGATTGATACATATTATGACCCTAGAAAGAGTAACATAGCTGTTTACGGCTTTAAATCAATGTTTTCTCACGGTTTTACCCCGTTTTCTCGGTTTAGGCCTGTTTTGGGATAAATCGGGTTTAAGTGTTGTCTAAACACTCCAAATTCATCCCGAACTCTTACAACTAGTCAAATGCATTAGATTGTCACACATTCTGACCCTAGAAACAGTAACAAAGAAGTTTACTGCTTAGAATAACCGTTTTCTCGGTTTTAGCCTGTTTCAGGACAAAATGGGTAAAAGTGGTATCTAAACACTCCAAATTCAACCTGAACTCTTATAATTAGTCAAATGCATTGGATTGTTACAGATTTTGACCCTAGAAGAGTAACATAGCGGTTTACTGCTTCAAATCAATGTTTTCTCTTGGTTTTAGCCTGTTTTCTCGGTCTAAGCCTGTTTTGGGATAAAACGGGTTTAAGTGTTGTCTAAACACTCCAAATTCATCCCGAACTCTTACAACTAGTCAAATGCATTGGATTGTCACACATTCTGACTCTAGAAACAGTAACAAAGCTGTTTACTGCTTAGAATCAACGTTTTCTTGGTTTTAGCCTGTTTCAGGACAAAATGGGTAAAAGTGTATCTAAACACTCCAAATTCAACCCGAACTCTTATAATTAGTCAAATGCATTGGATTGTTAGATATTTGGACCCTATAAAGAGTAACATAGCTGTTTACGGCTTTAAATCAATGTTTTCTCACGGTTTTACCCCGTTTTCTCGGTTTAAGCCTGTTTTGGGATAAAACGGGTTTAAGTGTCGTCTAAACACTCCAAATTCATCCCGAACTCTTACAACTAGTCAAATGCATTGGATTTTCACACATTCTGACCCTAGAAACAGAAACAAATCTGTTTACTGCTTAGAATCAATATTTTCTCGGTTTTAGCCTGTTTCGGGACAAAATTGCTAAAAGTGGTGTCTAAACACTCCAAATTCAACCTGAACTCTTATAATTAGTCAAATACATTGGATTGATACATATTATGACCCTAGAAAGAGTAACATAGCTGTTTACGGCTTTAAATCAATGTTTTCTCACGGTTTTACCCCGTTTTCTCGGTTTAGGCCTGTTTTGGGATAACTCGGGTTTAAGTGTTGTCTAAACACTCCAAATTCATCCCGAACTCTTACAACTAGTCAAATGCATTGGATTGTCACACATTCTGACCCTAGAAACAGTAACAAAGCAGTTTACTGCTTAGAATAACCGTTTTCTCGGTTTTAGCATGTTTCAGGACAAAATGGGTAAAAGTGGTGTCTAAACACTCCAAATTCAACCCGAACTCTTATAATTATTCAAATGCATTGGATTGTTACATATTTTGACCCTAGAAAGAGTAACATAGCGGTTTACTGCTTCAAATCAATGTTTTCTCTCGGTTTTAGCCTGTTTTCTTGGTTTAAGCCTGTTTTGGGATAAAACGGGTTTAAGTATTGTTTTAACACTCCAAATTCATCCCGAACTCTTAGAACTAGTCAAATGCATTGGATTGTCACACATTCTGACTCTAGAAACAGTAACAAAGCTGTTTACTGCTTAGAATCAACGTTTTCTTGGTTTTAGCCTGTTTCAGGACAAAATGGGTAAAAGTGGTATCTAAACACTCCAAATTCAACCCGAACTCTTATAATTAGTCAAATGCATTGGAATGTTAGATATTTGGACCCTATAAAGAGTAACATAGCTGTTTACGGCTTTAAATCAATGTTTTCTCACGGTTTTACCCCGTTTTCTTGGTTTAAGCCTGTTTTGGGATAAAACGGGTTTAAGTGTCGTCTAAACACTCCAAATTCATCCCGAACTCTTACAACTAGTCAAATGCATTGGATTTTCACACATTCTGACCCTAGAAACAGAAACAAATCTGTTTACTGCTTAGAATCAATATTTTCTCGGTTTTAGCCTGTTTCGGGACAAAATTGCTAAAAGTGGTGTCTAAACACTCCAAATTCAACCTGAACTCATATAATTAATCAAATACATTGGATTGATACATATTATGACCCTAGAAAGAGTAACATAGCTGTTTACGGCTTTAAATCAATGTTTTCTCACGGTTTTACCCCGTTTTCTCGGTTTAGGCCTGTTTTGGGATAACTCGGGTTTAAGTGTTGTCTAAACACTCCAAATTCATCCCGAACTCTTACAACTAGTCAAATGCATTGGATTGTCACACATTCTGACCCTAGAAACAGTAACAAAGCAGTTTACTGCTTAGAATAACCGTTTTCTCGGTTTTAGCGTGTTTCAGAACAAAATGGGTAAAAGTGGTATCTAAACACTCCAAATTCAACCTGAACTCTTATAATTAGTCAAATGCATTGGATTGTTACAGATTTTGACCCTAGAAAGAGTAACATAGCGGTCTACTGCTTCAAATCAATGTTTTCTCTCGGTTTTAGCCTGTTTTCTCGGTCTAAGCCTCTTTTGGGATAAAACGGGTTTAAGTGTTGTCTAAACACTCCAAATTCATCCCGAACTCTTACAACTAGTCAAATGCATTGGATTGTCACACATTCTGACTCTAGAAACAGTAACAAAGCTGTTTACTGCTTAGAATCAACGTTTTCTTGGTTTTAGCCTGTTTCAGGACAAAATGGGTAAAAGTGTATCTAAACACTCCAAATTCAACCCGAACTCTTATAATTAGTCAAATGCATTGGATTGTTAGATATTTGGACCCTATAAAGAGTAACATAGCTGTTTACGGCTTTAAATCAATGTTTTCTCACGGTTTTACCCCGTTTTCTCGGTTTAAGCCTGTTTTGGGATAAAACGGGTTTAAGTGTCGTCTAAACACTCCAAATTCATCCCGAACTCTTACAACTAGTCAAATGCATTGGATTTTCACACATTCTGACCCTAGAAACAGAAACAAATCTGTTTACTGCTTAGAATCAATATTTTCTCGGTTTTAGCCTGTTTCGGGACAAAATTGCTAAAAGTGGTGTCTAAACACTCCAAATTCAACCTGAACTCTTATAATTAGTCAAATACATTGGATTGATACATATTATGACCCTAGAAAGAGTAACATAGCTGTTTACGGCTTTAAATCAATGTTTTCTCACGGTTTTACCCCGTTTTCTCGGTTTAGGCCTGTTTTGGGATAACTCGGGTTTAAGTGTTGTCTAAACACTCCAAATTCATCCCGAACTCTTACAACTAGTCAAATGCATTGGATTGTCACACATTCTGACCCTAGAAACAGTAACAAAGCAGTTTACTGCTTAGAATAACCGTTTTCTCGGTTTTAGCATGTTTCAGGACAAAATGGGTAAAAGTGGTGTCTAAACACTCCAAATTCAACCCGAACTCTTATAATTATTCAAATGCATTGGATTGTTACATATTTTGACCCTAGAAAGAGTAACATAGCGGTTTACTGCTTCAAATCAATGTTTTCTCTCGGTTTTAGCCTGTTTTCTTGGTTTAAGCCTGTTTTGGGATAAAACGGGTTTAAGTATTGTTTTAACACTCCAAATTCATCCCGAACTCTTAGAACTAGTCAAATGCATTGGATTGTCACACATTCTGACTCTAGAAACAGTAACAAAGCTGTTTACTGCTTAGAATCAACGTTTTCTTGGTTTTAGCCTGTTTCAGGACAAAATGGGTAAAAGTGGTATCTAAACACTCCAAATTCAACCCGAACTCTTATAATTAGTCAAATGCATTGGATTGTTAGATATTTGGACCCTATAAAGAGTAACATAGCTGTTTACGGCTTTAAATCAATGTTTTCTCACGGTTTTACCCCGTTTTCTTGGTTTAAGCCTGTTTTGGGATAAAACGGGTTTAAGTGTCGTCTAAACACTCCAAATTCATCCCGAACTCTTACAACTAGTCAAATGCATTGGATTTTCACACATTCTGACCCTAGAAACAGAAACAAATCTGTTTACTGCTTAGAATCAATATTTTCTCGGTTTTAGCCTGTTTCGGGACAAAATTGCTAAAAGTGGTGTCTAAACACTCCAAATTCAACCTGAACTCATATAATTAATCAAATACATTGGATTGATACATATTATGACCCTAGAAAGAGTAACATAGCTGTTTACGGCTTTAAATCAATGTTTTCTCACGGTTTTACCCCGTTTTCTCGGTTTAGGCCTGTTTTGGGATAACTCGGGTTTAAGTGTTGTCTAAACACTCCAAATTCATCCCGAACTCTTACAACTAGTCAAATGCATTGGATTGTCACACATTCTGACCCTAGAAACAGTAACAAAGCAGTTTACTGCTTAGAATAACCGTTTTCTCGGTTTTAGCCTGTTTCAGGACAAAATGGGTAAAAGTGGTATCTAAACACTCCAAATTCAACCTGAACTCTTATAATTAGTCAAATGCATTGGATTGTTACAGATTTTGACCCTAGAAAGAGTAACATAGCGGTTTACTACTTCAAATCAATGTTTTCTCTCGGTTTTAGCCTGTTTTCTCGGTCTAAGCCTCTTTTGGGATAAAACGGGTTTAAGTGTTGTCTAAACACTCCAAATTCATCCCGAACTCTTACAACTAGTCAAATGCATTGGATTGTCACACATTCTGACCCTAGAAACAGTAACAAAGCAGTTTACTGCTTAGAATCAACGTTTTCTCGGTTTTAGCCTGTTTCAGGACAAAATGGGTAAAAGTGGTGTCTAAACACTCCAAATTCAACCCGAACTCTTATAATTATTCAAATGCATTGGATTGTTACATATTTTGACCCTAGAAAGAGTAACATAGCGGTTTACTGCTTCAAATCAATGTTTTCTCTCGGTTTTAGCCTGTTTTCTTGGTTTAAGCCTGTTTTGGGATAAAACGGGTTTAAGTATTGTTTTAACACTCCAAATTCATCCCGAACTCTTAGAACTAGTCAAATGCATTGGATTGTCACACATTCTGACTCTAGAAACAGTAACAAAGCTGTTTACTGCTTAGAATCAACGTTTTCTTGGTTTTAGCCTGTTTCAGGACAAAATGGGTAAAAGTGTATCTAAACACTCCAAATTCAACCCGAACTCTTATAATTAGTCAAATGCATTGGATTGTTAGATATTTGGACCCTATAAAGAGTAACATAGCTGTTTACGGCTTTAAATCAATGTTTTCTCACGGTTTTACCCCGTTTTCTCGGTTTAAGCCTGTTTTGGGATAAAACGGGTTTAAGTGTCGTCTAAACACTCCAAATTCATCCCGAACTCTTACAACTAGTCAAATGCATTGGATTTTCACACATTCTGACCCTAGAAACAGAAACAAATCTGTTTACTGTAAGTTTGAGAGTAGAGTAATCAAGAGATTATGGAAGAGAGTATGAAAGAGAGTGAAATCGTGTAAGGAGTGAGGAGAGTGAACGATTGAGAGAGAGAGTGTTGGAGAAAGAGAATAAACTCTTTTCTTCTTCTATTAGTATGATACTTACAAACTATTTAAAGACATATACAAATAGGATATTCTCTTAGGATCCTATGCACACTAATATGAGGAGAAAGCGACATCTCCTTATTCTAACATGTGATCTCCTCTTCTCTCTTGCAACTTGCTCCAACGGCTACAAAGGAAGGATCGAGATGAATGGCGACCGTTGGAGGATCTCTTTGGTGGATTGGGCTCATGAAGACTTCTATTTGAGGATGGCCCGTTGGTTGGTCGTACGGACGTCCGTACGGTCGTACGGACAAGTGTGTGTGCCGGTTCATACTCCCCCTCAAGCTTGACTTGGGGAACTAGTCAAGCTTGACAACATAGGCACCCACCTCATTAAAAACCTTAGTATAGAAAAACCTCTTGGGAAAACTATACTTAAGGGAAAAAGAGTGTAGGCGCCAAAACAAAGCAAGTCATGGCCGAGTGAGGTTTAGGAGGCCAAGCTTAGGATGGATGTATTCACACACTTGGGGGCTCGCAGCTTTAGTCAGGACGTCTGCAAGTTGTTCTTTGCTTTCGGTATGGCAAGGTAAGACAACTCCAAGCTTGATTTGTTCTCGGACCTTATGGCAATCCACTTCAATGTGCTTGGTCCGCTCATGGAACACTGAATTGGTTGCTATATGAATGGCTGCTTCGTTATCACAGTGCATGGTGATCGGCTTTGTTGATTCTATTCCAAGATCCTTGAGTAACATCTTCAACCACATTAGCTCCGTCGTTAGCTTCCTCATAGCTCTATACTCGGATTCGGCACTTGAGAGTGAGACGACCTTTTGCTTCTTGCTCTTCCATGTGACCAGGTTCCCTCCAAGGAACGTGCAATAGCCTGTGGTTGAGCGTCGGTCCCCACGATCTCCGGCATAGTCAGCGTCGCAGTAGCCTACCAACTCGGTGCTCTTGTTGCGTCCCATCCATATGCCTTGGCCGGGTGAGCCCTTGATGTACTTGAGGATCCGTGTCAGCATGTTCCAATGGTGCACGGTGGGGTTCTTCATATGCTGGCTTACCTGGTTCACGGCAAAGCAAATGTCAGGCCGTGTGATAGTTAAATAAATGAGCTTACCGACTAGCCGCCGGTAGAGGCTACCGTCCTCGAATGGAGCGGTGTCAAGCTCCCCCTGTCCTCCATCCTTGTAATTCTCTTCTAGGGGCGTTGTTACTGCCTTAGCTCCTAGTTTTCCTGTTTCACTCAATAAGTCTAGTGCATACTTTCTTTGAGATAACAATAACCCTTCATTTGATCTATAAACTTCTATCCCAAGAAAGTATTTCAACTCTCCAAGATCTTTAATATCAAAAACTGATTTCAAGAATGTTTTAGAGTCTTGAATACCTACCGAGTCACTTCCAGTGATGATGATATCATCAACATACACTAGAATGACTACTATACCTTTGGCGCTTGGTAAGGTGAACAAGGTGTGGTCAGCTTCGGATTTGCGAAAGCCTTTGTCAAGAAGTGTGGTGCTAAGCTTGTGATACCAAGCCCTTGGTGACTGCTTCAAGCCATAGATAGCTTTGTTGAGTTTCAAGACCTTTCCCGGACCAATAGTATCCTCCAAACCCGGTGGTGGTCGCATATACACTTCATCCTCCAGTTCTCCTTGCAAGAAGGCGTTCTTCACGTCCATTTGCCAAAGTTCCCAGTCGAGGTTGGTGGCGAGAGAGAGTACAACTCGAACCGTGTGAAGCTTAGCCACCGGAGCAAACGTATCAAGATAGTCCTCCCCATACGTTTGCGTGAAACCTCGTGCGACTAGGCGGGCTTTGTGGCGTTCAATCTCCCCATTGCTCTTATATTTGATTGTGAAGATATACCGAGAGGTGACAGCCTTCTTGCCCTTGGGTAAGTCAGCCTCGTCCCATGTATGATTTTGCACCATGGCCGTATTCTCGGCATCCACTGCATCTCTCCATACTTTGTGCTGCTTAGCCTCATCATAGGTCTTGGGGATCCAATCCTCATCAATATGGCCAAGAAACACTTGATGCTCTATCGGAAAATGAGCCAAGGTGCACACGGCCTGAATCGGATGAGCAACGGCCATGTTGTTGTAGTACACACGGGTGTTCTTCCAATGACTAGGAGGATACTTGATACGTTGGCTGCGCCGAAGAGGAACTATAGCCCCAGCTTCGGAGTTGGCTCGTCCTGGAGTAATGATCTCCTCAAGCTGTTCAGCCGTCCCCTCGGTTGTTTCGGCCGTGTTGTCCGCGAGTGACTCGGGTGCTTCCTCATGCTGCTCAGTATGGTCATCGGCATGTGTAGCAGGCTCAGGCTCAGTAGATGGCTCAGGTTGTTCTGGTGATGCTGGTCTGGCTGACTCAGTAGTGATCCGATCGTTTTCAAGACCTAGTCGCTCAAGGATTACTCGGAGGTTGCGCGTCCGATCAGATGGTGAATCAGATAGGTTACGGAGCTCATCCCAATTCTTCTCATCGTAAAAGCCTTGTGTCTCCATGAACTTGACATCACGAGATACTAGAACCCTCCTTGTTGTAGGGTCATAGCACTTATACCCCTTTTGTGTGGTAGAGTAGCCAAGAAACATAGCCTTTGTACTCTTTGCATCAAGCTTGTCTCTTAGCTCACCTGGTCGCAACACATAGCACACACAACCAAACACTCGTAAGTGATCAAATGTAGGTTTGTCATTCGTTAATACCTCAAATGGAGACACATCCTTTAGGATCTTTGTTGGTGTGCGGTTAATAAGATAACAAGCGGCTAGCACAGCATCTCCCCAAAACCTCTTTGGAACCCTTGTGTGAAACATCATAGACCTTGCTACTTCCATGAGATGCCTATTCTTTCTCTCAGCCACTCCATTTTGTTGTGGTGTGTAAGGACAGCTAGTTTGATGAAGAATTCCATGTTTGGCTAGATATTGTTTAAAGGCATGGCTTGTGTACTCTCCACCATTATCTGATCTCAAAATTTTAATCTTGGCATGAAAGTGGTTAGTGACATAATTTTGAAAATTAGTAAAGGCCTCAAGGACTCTATCCTTAGAGGGAAGCAAAGTTATCCAAGTATATTTTGATTTTTCATCAATAAAAGTCACAAAATACTTTTGATTATCTCTAGATAAGCAAGGAGATGTCCAAACATCAGAATGAATTAAATCAAAACATTTTTCATAAATAGTAATAGATTTAGGGAAAACAGCCTTGCAATGTTTACCAAGAATACAAGCCTCACACTCATCATTTTGAAAAGAAACATTAGGAAATATTAAGGATAAAGCTCTTGTGTGAGGGTGTCCTAGCCTAGCATGTAAAATAGAATCACTAGGTTTCATAATAACCGAATTAAAACAAGATGCATTAGAAGATAAGTTCAAGTCCTCAAGCACATAGAGGTCATCCTTGGATCCTCCTTGACCAAGAACCTTACTTGTCTCAATATCCTGAAAATGAACATTGTTAGGACCAAATATAGCATAACAATTTAAATCAGTAGTGGCTCTCTTAACTGATAGCAAGTTAGAAGTAAAGTTTGGCATATAAAATGCCTTAGTCTCCTTATCAAATAGTTTCAAGTTTCCTATGCCTTTAACTGGTACTTTCTCACCATTTGCTATTATTACATTACCATTAGCAGGTTTAATATCACTAATTAGCCTAGAATCACTAATCATGTGATGGGATGCACCAGAATCAACTATGAGGGGTTTAATTTTGTTTGAGGCAAGAAACGCCTTACCGGTGGCCTCTTTGATGGCTTTGATGAGCGCATCAAGGTCGGACCGCCTTACCAGCTCGGACGATGCTGCAGCAAGAGCAGTTCCACTGGTCACTTGTTGAGGCTGCTCAGAGATTGACTCCCCCATGGCTACTGCTTGATGAGCTCTCGGTGGTCCTCCGCGGTTTGGTCGTCCACCTCGGATGGTACCCGGCGGTGGTGCTAGATGAGGGTGTAGAATCCAGCAGCGGCTCTTGAAGTGACCAAGCTTCTTACAATGCTCACAAAATGGCGGGTTGTTCTTGTCCTCCGGCTTGTAGTAGCCCTTGTTTGCTGATGCCGTCTCAGCTTTGTTAGCGGTCACAAGTTCTCCCTTGCCGCCAAACAATCCCATGGAGCCATGCTCCTTTTGAATTTGGTTACAGACATCATCAAGGCTAGGGAGCTTGTCCGACCGTAGAATATGCTTGATAAGGTCATTGTAGGAGGGGTTCAAGGTCAAGAGAAGGCCGAACACCTTATCTTGTTCACGCCTCTCATTCAGAATGGCCGGATCTATAGTCGCCGGCCGGAGCATCTCTAGTTCAGCCCAAAGGGACCTAAACTTCCCAAAGTGCTTGGTGAACTCCATGTCTTCTTGGTTGAGGTTGTTGATGGCCCTCTTAATCTCAAAAATTCGGTTTACATTTGTAACATTCCCAAAAACATTCTTGAGAGTGTCCCACAAGTCTTTTGCTGTCTCGCAATAAGAGTAAGCTTCAAGTATAGGTGCATCTAGGGAGTTTTGAATGATAGCTAGGACTCCCTGATCTTCTTGAAACCACTTGTTCTTCTCATCGACAAGATCCTTGCCGTCTTTGGTGGTCTCGCCACTAGGAGCTTCGCTTGTCTCAACATGGGACCAAAGTCCTCGGCCGCATAGGGCTGTCTTTGTGGTTCTAGCCCACAGTAAGTAATTCTCTCCCTTGAGAGTAACTGGAACAATGAGAGTTTTGGTAGTTTCCATGGAAAAGGATGAAGAGACCGTTGGTTAAAGCTATTGTCCAACGGTTAAAGAAAGAAGATTCAAGAACAAGAAATTTCAAGAACAAGAAAGAGAATGCGGAAGGGAGTGATGGAGATTTGAGGCAAGAACAGAATCAAATCTGCTCTGATACCATGTAAGTTTGAGAGTAGAGTAATCAAGAGATTATGGAAGAGAGTATGAAAGAGAGTGAAATCGTGTAAGGAGTGAGGAGAGTGAACGATTGAGAGAGAGAGTGTTGGAGAAAGAGAATAAACTCTTTTCTTCTTCTATTAGTATGATACTTACAAACTATTTAAAGACATATACAAATAGGATATTCTCTTAGGATCCTATGCACACTAATATGAGGAGAAAGCGACATCTCCTTATTCTAACATGTGATCTCCTCTTCTCTCTTGCAACTTGCTCCAACGGCTACAAAGGAAGGATCGAGATGAATGGCGACCGTTGGAGGATCTCTTTGGTGGATTGGGCTCATGAAGACTTCTATTTGAGGATGGCCCGTTGGTTGGTCGTACGGACGTCCGTACGGTCGTACGGACAAGTGTGTGTGCCGGTTCATATTTACTGCTTAGAATCAATATTTTCTCGGTTTTAGCCTGTTTCGGGACAAAATTGCTAAAAGTGGTGTCTAAACACTCCAAATTCAACCTGAACTCTTATAATTAGTCAAATACATTGGATTGATACATATTATGACCCTAGAAAGAGTAACATAGCTGTTTACGGCTTTAAATCAATGTTTTCTCACGGTTTTACCCCGTTTTCTCGGTTTAGGCCTGTTTTGGGATAACTCGGGTTTAAGTGTTGTCTAAACACTCCAAATTCATCCCGAACTCTTACAACTAGTCAAATGCATTGGATTGTCACACATTCTGACCCTAGAAACAGTAACAAAGCAGTTTACTGCTTAGAATAACCGTTTTCTCGGTTTTAGCCTGTTTCAGGACAAAATGGGTAAAAGTGGTATCTAAACACTCCAAATTCAACCTGAACTCTTATAATTAGTCAAATGCATTGGATTGTTACAGATTTTGACCCTAGAAAGAGTAACATAGCGGTTTACTGCTTCAAATCAATGTTTTCTCTCGGTTTTAGCCTGTTTTCTCGGTCTAAGCCTCTTTTGGGATAAAACGGGTTTAAGTGTTGTCTAAACACTCCAAATTCATCCCGAACTCTTACAACTACTCAAATGCATTGGATTGTCACACATTCTGACCCTAGAAACAGAAACAATTCTGTTTACTGCTTAGAATCAATGTTTTCTCGGTTTTAGCCTGTTTCGGGACAAAATGGCTAAAAGTGGTGTCTAAACACTCCAAATTCAACCTGAACTCTTATATTTAGTCAAATACATTGGATTGATACATATTATGACCCTAGAAAGAGTAACATAGCTGTTTACGGCTTCAAATCAATGTTTTCTCTCGGTTTTAGCCTGTTTTCTCGGTCTAAGCCTCTTTTAGGATAAAACGGGTTTAAGTGTTGTCTAAACACTCCAAATTCATCCCAAACTCTTACAACTAGTCAAATGCATTGGATTGTCACACATTCTGACCCTAGAAACAGTAACAAAGCAGTTTACTGCTTAGAATCAACGTTTTCTCGGTTTTAGCCTGTTTCAGGACAAAACGGGTAAAGGTGGTGTCTAAACACTCCAAATTCAACCCGAACTCTTATAATTAGTCAAATTCATTGGATTGTTACATATTTTGAGCCTAGAAAGAGTAACATAGCGGTTTATTGCTTCAAATCAATGTTTTCTCTCGGTTTTAGCCTGTTTTCTTGGTCTAAGCCTGTTTTGGGATAAAACGGGTTTAAGTGTTGTCTAAACACTCCAAATTCATCCCGAACTCTTACAACTAGTCAAATGCATTGGATTGTCACACATTCTGACCCTAGAAACAGTAACAAAGCTGTTTACTGCTTAGAATCAACGGTTTCTCGGTTTTAGCCTGTTTCAGGACAAAAAGGGTAAAAGTGGTGTCTAAACATTCCAAATTCAGCCCGAACTCTTATAATTACTCAAATGGATTGGATTGTTACAGATTTTGACCCTAGAAAGAGTAACATAGCGGTTTACTGCTTCAAATCAATGTTTTCTCTCGGTTTTAGCCTGTTTTCTCGGTCTAAGCCTGTTTTGGGATAAAACGGGTTTAAGTGTTGTCTAAACACTCCAAATTCATCCCGAACTCTTACAACTAGTCAAATGCATTGGATTGTCACACATTCTGACCCTAGAAACAGTAACAAAGCTGTTTACTGCTTAGAATCAACGGTTTCTCGGTTTTAGCCTGTTTCAGGACAAAAAGGGTAAAAGTGGTGTCTAAACATTCCAAATTCAGCCCGAACTCTTATAATTACTCAAATGGATTGGATTGTTACATATTTTGACCCTAGAAAGAGTAACATAGCGGTTTACTGCTTCAAATCAATGTTTTCTCTCGGTTTAAGCCTGTTTTCTCGGTCTAAGCCTGTTTTGGGATAACTCGGGTTTAAGTGTTGTCTAAACACTCCAAATTCATCCCGAACTCTTACAACTAGTCAAATGCATTGGATTGTCACACATTCTGACCCTAGAAACAGTAACAAAGCAGTTTACTGCTTAGAATAACCGTTTTCTCGGTTTTAGCCTGTTTCAGGACAAAATGGGTAAAAGTGGTATCTAAACACTCCAAATTCAACCTGAACTCTTATAATTAGTCAAATGCATTGGATTGTTACAGATTTTGACCCTAGAAAGAGTAACATAGCGGTTTACTGCTTCAAATCAATGTTTTCTCTCGGTTTTAGCCTGTTTTCTCGGTCTAAGCCTCTTTTGGGATAAAACGGGTTTAAGTGTTGTCTAAACACTCCAAATTCATCCCGAACTCTTACAACTAGTCAAATGCATTGGATTGTCACACATTCTGACCCTTAGAAACAGAAACAATTCTGTTTATTGCTTAGAATCAATGTTTTCTCGGTTTTAGCCTGTTTCGGGACAAAATGGCTAAAAGTGGTGTCTAAACACTCCAAATTCAACCTGAACTCTTATATTTAGTCAAATACATTGGATTGATACATATTATGTCCCTAGAAAGAGTAACATAGCTGTTTACGGCTTTAAATCAATGTTTTCTCATGGTTTTACCCCGTTTTCTCGGTTTAAGCCTGTTTTGGGATAAAACGGGTTTAAGTGTCGTCTAAACACTCCAAATTCATCCCGAACTCTTACAACTAGTCAAATGCATTGGATTGTCACACATTCTGACCCTAGAAACAGAAACAAAGCAGTTTACTGCTTAGAATCAACGTTTTCTCGGTTTTAGCCTGTTTCATGACAAAATGGGTAAAAGTGGCATCTAAACACTCCAAATTCAACCCGAACTCTTATAATTAGTCAAATTCATTGAATTGTTACATATTTTGAGCCTAGAAAGAGTAACATAGCGGTTTATTGCTTCAAATCAATGTTTTCTCTCGGTTTTAGCCTGTTTTCTTGGTCTAAGCCTGTTTTGGGATAAAACGGGTTTAAGTGTTGTCTAAACACTCCAAATTCATCCCGAACTCTTACAACTAGTCAAATGCATTGGATTGTCACACATTCTGACCCTAGAAACAGTAACAAAGCTGTTTACTGCTTAGAATCAACGGTTTCTCGGTTTTAGCCTGTTTCAGGACAAAAAGGGTAAAAGTGGTGTCTAAACATTCCAAATTCAGCCCGAACTCTTATAATTACTCAAATGGATTGGATTGTTACAGATTTTGACCCTAGAAAGAGTAACATAGCGGTTTACTGCTTCAAATCAATGTTTTCTCTCGGTTTTAGCCTGTTTTCTCGGTCTAAGCCTGTTTTGGGATAAAACGGGTTTAAGTGTTGTCTAAACACTCCAAATTTATCCCGAACTCTTACAACTAGTCAAATGCATTGGATTGTCACACATTCTGACCCTAGAAACAGTAACAAAGCAGTTTACTGCTTAGAATCAATATTTTCTCGGTTTTAGCCTGTTTCGGGACAAAATTGCTAAAAGTGGTGTCTAAACACTCCAAATTCAACCTGAACTCTTATAATTAGTCAAATACATTGGATTGATACATATTATGACCCTAGAAAGAGTAACATAGCTGTTTACGGCTTTAAATCAATGTTTTCTCACGGTTTTACCCCGTTTTCTCGGTTTAGGCCTGTTTTGGGATAACTCGGGTTTAAGTGTTGTCTAAACACTCCAAATTCATCCCGAACTCTTACAACTAGTCAAATGCATTGGATTGTCACACATTCTGACCCTAGAAACAGTAACAAAGCAGTTTACTGCTTAGAATAACCGTTTTCTCGGTTTTAGCGTGTTTCAGAACAAAATGGGTAAAAGTGGTATCTAAACACTCCAAATTCAACCTGAACTCTTATAATTAGTCAAATGCATTGGATTGTTACAGATTTTGACCCTAGAAAGAGTAACATAGCGGTCTACTGCTTCAAATCAATGTTTTCTCTCGGTTTTAGCCTGTTTTCTCGGTCTAAGCCTCTTTTGGGATAAAACGGGTTTAAGTGTTGTCTAAACACTCCAAATTCATCCCGAACTCTTACAACTAGTCAAATGCATTGGATTGTCACACATTCTGACCCTAGAAACAGAAACAATTCTGTTTACCGCTTAGAATCAATGTTTTCTCGGTTTTAGCCTGTTTCGGGACAAAATGGCTAAAAGTGGTGTCTAAACACTCCAAATTCAACCTGAACTCTTATATTTAGTCAAATACATTGGATTGATACATATTATGACCCTAGAAAGAGTAACATAGCTGTTTACGGCTTTAAATCAATGTTTTCTCACGGTTTTACCCCGTTTTCTCGGTTTAAGCCTGTTTTGGGATAAAACGGGTTTAAGTGTAGTCTAAACACTCCAAATTCATCCCGAACTCTTACAACTAGTCAAATGCATTGGATTGTCACACATTCTGACCCTAGAAACAGAAACAAAGCAGTTTACTGCTTAGAATCAACGTTTTCTCGGTTTTAGCCTGTTTCATGACAAAATGGGTAAAAGTGGTATCTAAACACTCCAAATTCAACCCGAACTCTTATAATTAGTCAAATTCATTGAATTGTTACATATTTTGAGCCTAGAAAGAGTAACATAGCGGTTTATTGCTTCAAATCAATGTTTTCTCTCGGTTTTAGCCTGTTTTCTTGGTCTAAGCCTGTTTTGGGATAAAACGGGTTTAAGTGTTGTCTAAACACTCCAAATTCATCCCGAACTCTTACAACTAGTCAAATGCATTGGATTGTCACACATTCTGACCCTAGAAACAGTAACAAAGCTGTTTACTGCTTAGAATCAACGGTTTCTCGGTTTTAGCCTGTTTCAGGACAAAAAGGGTAAAAGTGGTGTCTAAACATTCCAAATTCAGCCCGAACTCTTATAATTACTCAAATGGATTGGATTGTTACAGATTTTGACCCTAGAAAGAGTAACATAGCGGTTTACTGCTTCAAATCAATGTTTTCTCTCGGTTTTAGCCTGTTTTCTCGGTCTAAGCCTGTTTTGGGATAAAACGGGTTTAAGTGTTGTCTAAACACTCCAAATTTATCCCGAACTCTTACAACTAGTCAAATGCATTGGATTGTCACACATTCTGACCCTAGAAACAGTAACAAAGCAGTTTACTGCTTAGAATCAATATTTTCTCGGTTTTAGCCTGTTTCGGGACAAAATTGCTAAAAGTGGTGTCTATTAGAATGTACCAAGGAGGAGAGAGGAGAGGCCGGTAAGGCCGAACCTTGGAAGAAGAGAAGAAAGGCCGGAAAGGCCATGTAAAGGCCGGTAAGGCCATGTACCGTGTCCGGTACCATGTACCGTGTCCGTGAACGGACCCATGTCCGGAGAGCGGCCAGTTAGGCCGTGAACACATTGAAGAGCAGGCCCGTCCGTACAGGCCCGTCCGTACAGGCCCGTCCGTACAGGCCCGTCCGTACAGGCCCGTCCGTACTATTAGTATATATGAAGGAGAAGAGAGAGTGAGGCCGGTGAGGCCGAGCTGCACAAGGAAGAAGAGAGTGGCCGGTAAGGCTGCTAGTACAAGAAGTGTGGCCGGTAAGGCCATGAGTGGTGTGGGAGCGGCCAGTAAGGCCGTGAGCACAATAAGAGTGGCCAATAAGGCCATGTGGGCCGTGAGAGCAAGGAGAGTGGTCAGCAAGGCCATAAGTGCAATATAAGAAGAACAAAGGCCTTATAAGAAGAAGAAGCCCAAGAAGAAGGAAATATCTCACAAGGAAGGGAAGAAGGATCCAATGGCCATAAGGGAAGGAGATCTAACGGTCACAAGGCATGGAAGGGAAGGAAATCACGTGAGGCTTTGGTTGGGAAGCATAGCGAGTCAACCAAAGACAAGGAGCTGTCCCTTTCATCTCTCCTTTGAATCCCTTGTGTGCCTAACGGCTCTATGCCTTTGTTTTCTCTATATTAAGCTGTAATTCTCTCATATGTAAGATATCACATTATTATTCAATAGAAGAGAAACCGATTTCCTCTCTATACTTGTGTTCTTGTTTCATATTAACAATGTAGAGAGTTTAGGATTAGCGGTTAGGGGCTGCCCTTAAGGCAGCCTATTCTCTTCTCAAATCCACCTAAACTCTTCTTATTTACTGCTTTACTTAGCCTAGATTACTGATTCTTAATCCTCCTTCTCCTAAGTACACAAACTCTAAGTGTTGTGATACTAGAAGAGGATAAGTCTCAAACTAGTGCTTCTCCTAGTTAGGATCCGCTTACTCTCTAGTATTTGGGTTCTATCTAGCTTGTTTATGGGGAGTTCATCACAAGTTGATGTTCTCTCCTCCCCCTTGAGAATGAGTTAGTTTGTTGTGGGTAAAGGGGGATTCATTCACCAAGTGTTTGTCTACCCTCTCTTGTGAGCTTTGTCTCATAAATCCCAACATGGTATCAGAGCAGGTTCTGTTCTTGGTGTTTTAAACTCATTCTCAAAGTCGTTTTCTTAGGAGTTAGCTTAGTTAAAGTTTAGACTTTGCTTAGGTGTTAAATCGCTTAGCTTAGTTTCTTTAAAGCTTTAATTTTGCTTTTGTTGATTAAATCGATTCTCTAGCAGCTCATTGTTGAGTAAGCTTGGTCTCTTATCTTGTTAGAATTTGTAGACCAAGTGTGTGGAAAGAAATCGATTTTACAAGCCCCATCCTTAAGCTTTACCGATTTGGTAATAGCTTTGTTTATTTTGGGATGTGTGGGAAGTGATGAACCATTGAGCAAATTGTGTTGTTCATGGTGAGGATTCACGGTTCTTGTGTGCTTGTATGAGCCACGAAATTCTTAGGATTTAGTTCTCTTAGGATTTAGTTAATTTTCCTCTAAAGGTTTAATTTAGCTTTTGTTAAATTTCCTTTAAAGGCTTAATTACTAAATCGATTCTTCTTCTTCTCAAGGTTGAGAAAGCTTTGTTTCTGGCCATATGGTGTGTCCAGATTCGAGTTTGGGGAAGAGAGAGTTCTTGTTTTTAGCATGTATGGCCCGCTTGGTCAAATAGATTCAAGTTGGTCCAAGATGCATTCTTTTAACCAATGGACAAAAGGTTGTTCCAAAGGTGTTTCTTCTTTTATTTGATTTTTGAACATGGAAAGCATCTTCTATATGCTCTTTCGTGATCTTTGAAGGCATTAGACTCTTGGAGAACACCTGTTTAAGTGATTCTACCATGAGAAGTGTCCCAAACCGCTGGAGAAATTAATTTTCCAAACGGCCCATGTGTTTCAGCCATTAAAGCACCAAAGTCTTGTTGAATGTTGGATGCTCTTGGCTGTCAAAGCTTCTGCAAACTCAAGAAAACAGAGTATAACTCTGTCCATAAGAACTCTTGAGCAAATTCTCTATTCTACTCTCCACTCACCTTATACTTCCGCCCATATACTCTACTATACTCTATACTCTTGGTTACTAATTCTCTGGTTACTTATTCTCTAAATTCTATTTTATTTTCAGTAATATTCTATATTATCTATTCTCTAATCTCTAACAATCTCTTGTTTAGAATCTGTTCCATTGAATTTGGTTTCAGCTTCAGCCTTGAAGATTGTGTGGAGCTCGCCTACTATCTCAAGAAGAAGAAGTGGCGAGGTTGAAGGCTACAAGATAGCCATGAGGAGAGCGCAGCACAATGCCTGGAGTTAGAACCAAGGGCCACCAAGTCTTTGTTAAGCTGGTGGAATGTGATGAATCAGTCCAAGAGCATGTGTGTTAGTGCCAAGTTGTTGATCGGATGTGCACAATGGTCTTTAAGAAAGGTGATGCACAAGGTTTCAACTGTTGATCGGATGTGCACAAGAACGGTGATGCACAAGGTTTCAACTGAGGTGATGAGGTTTCAGCCCATCATCAAGTAAAGGTTACGGGGGAGATCAACTATCAAGTGACTTCAGACCGTACCTCACAGATTCTGCTCGGCCACAAGCGAAAGTTTTTACTTAAAGCTCAGCCGAAGCGTCTCAAAGATCGACTCGGACGAAACCCTTCCACTGCGATTCAGCTTCCGCGTTCTTCACAAAAGTTCTAGACCATGGAGTCATCTTGCCAGTGGAAGTGGAATCATACCAATCCGAGCAGCCGTTCGAAAGTTATGTCCGATTCAGTGGACATGTATCAGTTTGACAAATAAAACTGACCGGGTTTAAAACCATGGTTAGAAGAGCGGTCTCAAGGAGGAATTCCAAACCGCAACAGTGATCAACTCTCTCCCTCCTATCCATCAAAACACCATAAAGGCTGTGCTCTAAACTCTTCTCTATTTTAATTCATAAATTCATTACCTTAGCTTCATTACTAGTCTTTAGTCTTTAATATGTTCTCTTAAATTGTCACACTTTTAGAAATTTTCTTTGATATTCCTCATAGCAAACACTTATTCTTTTCTTCTTTATCACTTGTTTAAGGGGTAAAGGAGACTATGAGAGCCTCAAAGAAATTCTAAAGGCGCAAGGATGGAGATCATAAGGAATGTGCTAAAGGCAAGGTGGGCTAAGGAGTAGGAGCGGTTCAAATCATGAAGAGAAGGGAGCTAGTTCTTTGCAAACCAAGGTCAAGGGACATCATGGATAGTGGAGTCTATACTCTTTTTCCCTTAACAAAGTTTTATCCCAAGAGGTTTTCTTTGTTGAGGTTTTTAATGAGGTAGATGACACTAGTCCACCCTTGATCTTTGGTCCCCATGGTGTCCCACCGATCAAGCGTGCGGGGGAGTATTAGAATGTACCAAGGAGGAGAGAGGAGAGGCCGGTAAGGCCGAACCTTGGAAGAAGAGAAGAAAGGCCGGAAAGGCCATGTAAAGGCCGGTAAGGCCATGTACCGTGTCCGGTACCATGTACCGTGTCCGTGAACGGACCCATGTCCGGAGAGCGGCCAGTTAGGCCGTGAACACATTGAAGAGCAGGCCCGTCCGTACAGGCCCGTCCGTACAGGCCCGTCCGTACAGGCCCGTCCGTACAGGCCCGTCCGTACTATTAGTATATATGAAGGAGAAGAGAGAGTGAGGCCGGTGAGGCCGAGCTGCACAAGGAAGAAGAGAGTGGCCGGTAAGGCTGCTAGTACAAGAAGTGTGGCCGGTAAGGCCATGAGTGGTGTGGGAGCGGCCAGTAAGGCCGTGAGCACAATAAGAGTGGCCAATAAGGCCATGTGGGCCGTGAGAGCAAGGAGAGTGGTCAGCAAGGCCATAAGTGCAATATAAGAAGAACAAAGGCCTTATAAGAAGAAGAAGCCCAAGAAGAAGGAAATATCTCACAAGGAAGGGAAGAAGGATCCAATGGCCATAAGGGAAGGAGATCTAACGGTCACAAGGCATGGAAGGGAAGGAAATCACGTGTGGCTTTGGTTGGGAAGCATAGCGAGTCAACCAAAGACAAGGAGCTGTCCCTTTCATCTCTCCTTTGAATCCCTTGTGTGCCTAACGGCTCTATGCCTTTGTTTTCTCTATATTAAGCTGTAATTCTCTCATATGTAAGATATCACATTATTATTCAATAGAAGAGAAACCGATTTCCTCTCTATACTTGTGTTCTTGTTTCATATTAACAATGTAGAGAGTTTAGGATTAGCGGTTAGGGGCTGCCCTTAAGGCAGCCTATTCTCTTCTCAAATCCACCTAAACTCTTCTTATTTACTGCTTTACTTAGCCTAGATTACTGATTCTTAATCCTCCTTCTCCTAAGTACACAAACTCTAAGTGTTGTGATACTAGAAGAGGATAAGTCTCAAACTAGTGCTTCTCCTAGTTAGGATCCGCTTACTCTCTAGTATTTGGGTTCTATCTAGCTTGTTTATGGGGAGTTCATCACAAGTTGATGTTCTCTCCTCCCCCTTGAGAATGAGTTAGTTTGTTGTGGGTAAAGGGGGATTCATTCACCAAGTGTTTGTCTACCCTCTCTTGTGAGCTTTGTCTCATAAATCCCAACAGTGTCTAAACACTCCAAATTCAACCTGAACTCTTATAATTAGTCAAATACATTGGATTGATACATATTATGACCCTAGAAAGAGTAACATAGCTGTTTACGGCTTTAAATCAATGTTTTCTCACGGTTTTACCCCGTTTTCTCGGTTTAGGCCTGTTTTGGGATAACTCGGGTTTAAGTGTTGTCTAAACACTCCAAATTCATCCCGAACTCTTACAACTAGTCAAATGCATTGGATTGTCACACATTCTGACCCTAGAAACAGTAACAAAGCAGTTTACTGCTTAGAATAACCGTTTTCTCGGTTTTAGCGTGTTTCAGAACAAAATGGGTAAAAGTGGTATCTAAACACTCCAAATTCAACCTGAACTCTTATAATTAGTCAAATGCATTGGATTGTTACAGATTTTGACCCTAGAAAGAGTAACATAGCGGTCTACTGCTTCAAATCAATGTTTTCTCTCGGTTTTAGCCTGTTTTCTCGGTCTAAGCCTCTTTTGGGATAAAACGGGTTTAAGTGTTGTCTAAACACTCCAAATTCATCCCGAACTCTTACAACTAGTCAAATGCATTGGATTGTCACACATTCTGACCCTAGAAACAGAAACAATTCTGTTTACCGCTTAGAATCAATGTTTTCTCGGTTTTAGCCTGTTTCGGGACAAAATGGCTAAAAGTGGTGTCTAAACACTCCAAATTCAACCTGAACTCTTATATTTAGTCAAATACATTGGATTGATACATATTATGACCCTAGAAAGAGTAACATAGCTGTTTACGGCTTTAAATCAATGTTTTCTCACGGTTTTACCCCGTTTTCTCGGTTTAAGCCTGTTTTGGGATAAAACGGGTTTAAGTGTAGTCTAAACACTCCAAATTCATCCCGAACTCTTACAACTAGTCAAATGCATTGGATTGTCACACATTCTGACCCTAGAAACAGAAACAAAGCAGTTTACTGCTTAGAATCAACGTTTTCTCGGTTTTAGCCTGTTTCATGACAAAATGGGTAAAAGTGGTATCTAAACACTCCAAATTCAACCCGAACTCTTATAATTAGTCAAATTCATTGGATTGTTACATATTTTGAGCCTAGAAAGAGTAACATAGCGGTTTATTGCTTCAAATCAATGTTTTCTCTCGGTTTTAGCCTGTTTTCTTGGTCTAAGCCTGTTTTGGGATAAAACGGGTTTAAGTGTTGGCTAAACACTCCAAATTCATCCCGAACTCTTACAACTAGTCAAATGCATTGGATTGTCACACATTCTGACCCTAGAAACAGTAACAAAGCTGTTTACTGCTTAGAATCAACGGTTTCTCGGTTTTAGCCTGTTTCAGGACAAAAAGGGTAAAAGTGGTGTCTAAACATTCCAAATTCAGCCCGAACTCTTATAATTACTCAAATGGATTGGATTGTTACAGATTTTGACCCTAGAAAGAGTAACATAGCGGTTTACTGCTTCAAATCAATGTTTTCTCTCGGTTTTAGCCTGTTTTCTCGGTCTAAGCCTGTTTTGGGATAAAACGGGTTTAAGTGTTGTCTAAACACTCCAAATTCATCCCGAACTCTTACAACTAGTCAAATGCATTGGATTGTCACATATTCTGACCCTAGAAACAGTAACAAAGCAGTTTACTGCTTAGAATCAATGTTTTCTCGGTTTTAGCCTGTTTATGGACAAAATGGGTAAAAGTGGTGTCTAAACACTCCAAATTCAACCCGAACTCTTATAATTATTCAAATGCATTGGATTGTTACATATTTTGACCCTAGAAAGAGTAACATAGCGGTTTACTGCTTCAAATCAATGTTTTCTCTCGGTTTTAGCCTGTTTTCTTGGTTTAAGCCTGTTTTGGGATAAAACGGGTTTAAGTGTTGTCTAAACACTCCAAATTCATCTCGAACTCTTAGAACTAGTCAAATGCATTGGATTGTCACACATTCTGACTCTAGAAACAGTAACAAAGCTTTTTACTGCTTAGAATAACCGTTTTCTCGGTTTTAGCCTGTTTCAGGACAAAATGGGTAAAAGTGGTATCTAAACACTCCAAATTCAACCTGAACTCTTATAATTAGTCAAATGCATTGGATTGTTACAGATTTTGACCCTAGAAAGAGTAACATAGCGGTTTATTGCTTCAAATCAATGTTTTCTCTCGGTTTTAGCCTGTTTTTTTGGTCTAAGCCTGTTTTGGGATAAAACGGGTTTACGTGTTGGCTAAACACTCCAAATTCATCCCGAACTCTTACAACTAGTCAAATGCATTGGATTGTCACACATTCTGACCCTAGAAACAGTAACAAAGCAGTTTACTGCTTAGAATAACCGTTTTCTCGGTTTTAGCCTGTTTCAGAACAAAATGGGTAAAAGTGGTATCTAAACACTCCAAATTCAACCTGAACTCTTATAATTAGTCAAATGCATTGGATTGTTACAGATTTTGACCCTAGAAAGAGTAACATAGCGGTCTACTGCTTCAAATCAATGTTTTCTCTCGGTTTTAGCCTGTTTTCTCGGTCTAAGCCTCTTTTGGGATAAAACGGGTTTAAGTGTTGTCTAAACACTCCAAATTCATCCCGAACTCTTACAACTAGTCAAATGCATTGGATTGTCACACATTCTGACTCTAGAAACAGTAACAAAGCTTTTTACTGCTTAGAATAACTGTTTTCTCGGTTTTAGCCTGTTTCAGGACAAAATGGGTAAAAGTGGTATCTAAACACTCCAAATTCAACCTGAACTCTTATAATTAGTCAAATGCATTGGATTGTTACAGATTTTGACCCTAGAAAGAGTAACATAGCGGTTTATTGCTTCAAATCAATGTTTTCTCTCGGTTTTAGCCTGTTCTTTTGGTCTAAGCCTGTTTTGGGATAAAACGGGTTTAAGTGTTGGCTAAACACTCCAAATTCATCCCGAACTCTTACAACTAGTCAAATGCATTGGATTGTCACACATTCTGACCCTAGAAACAGTAACAAAGCAGTTTACTGCTTAGAATAACCGTTTTCTCGGTTTTAGCCTGTTTCAGAACAAAATGGGTAAAAGTGGTATCTAAACACTCCAAATTCAACCTGAACTCTTATAATTAGTCAAATGCATTGGATTGTTACAGATTTTGACCCTAGAAAGAGTAACATAGCGGTCTACTGCTTCAAATCAATGTTTTCTCTCGGTTTTAGCCTGTTTTCTCGGTCTAAGCCTCTTTTGGGATAAAACGGGTTTAAGTGTTGTCTAAACACTCCAAATTCATCCCGAACTCTTACAACTAGTCAAATGCATTGGATTGTCACACATTCTGACTCTAGAAACAGTAACAAAGCTTTTTACTGCTTAGAATAACCGTTTTCTCGGTTTTAGCCTGTTTCAGGACAAAATGGGTAAAAGTGGTATCTAAACACTCCAAATTCAACCTGAACTCTTATAATTAGTCAAATGCATTGGATTGTTACAGATTTTGACCCTAGAAAGAGTAACATAGCGGTTTATTGCTTCAAATCAATGTTTTCTCTCGGTTTTAGCCTGTTCTTTTGGTCTAAGCCTGTTTTGGGATAAAACGGGTTTAAGTGTTGGCTAAACACTCCAAATTCATCCCGAACTCTTACAACTAGTCAAATGCATTGGATTGTCACACATTCTGACCCTAGAAACAGTAACAAAGCAGTTTACTGCTTAGAATAACCGTTTTCTCGGTTTTAGCCTGTTTCAGAACAAAATGGGTAAAAGTGGTATCTAAACACTCCAAATTCAACCTGAACTCTTATAATTAGTCAAATGCATTGGATTGTTACAGATTTTGACCCTAGAAAGAGTAACATAGCGGTCTACTGCTTCAAATCAATGTTTTCTCTCGGTTTTAGCCTGTTTTCTCGGTCTAAGCCTCTTTTGGGATAAAACGGGTTTAAGTGTTGTCTAAACACTCCAAATTCATCCCGAACTCTTACAACTAGTCAAATGCATTGGATTGTCACACATTCTGACCCTAGAAACAGAAACAAAGCAGTTTACTGCTTAGAATCAACGTTTTCTCGGTTTTAGCCTGTTTCAGGACAAAATGGGTAAAAGTGGTATCTAAACACTCCAAATTCAACCTGAACTCTTATAATTAGTCAAATGCATTGGATTGTTACAGATTTTGACCCTAGAAAGAGTAACATAGCGGTTTATTGCTTCAAATCAATGTTTTCTCTCGGTTTTAGCCTGTTTTTTTGGTCTAAGCCTGTTTTGGGATAAAACGGGTTTAAGTGTTGGCTAAACACTCCAAATTCATCCCGAACTCTTACAACTAGTCAAATGCATTGGATTGTCACACATTCTGACCCTAGAAACAGTAACAAAGCAGTTTACTGCTTAGAATAACCGTTTTCTCGGTTTTAGCCTGTTTCAGAACAAAATGGGTAAAAGTGGTATCTAAACACTCCAAATTCAACCTGAACTCTTATAATTAGTCAAATGCATTGGATTGTTACAGATTTTGACCCTAGAAAGAGTAACATAGCGGTCTACTGCTTCAAATCAATGTTTTCTCTCGGTTTTAGCCTGTTTTCTCGGTCTAAGCCTCTTTTGGGATAAAACGGGTTTAAGTGTTGTCTAAACACTCCAAATTCATCCCGAACTCTTACAACTAGTCAAATGCATTGGATTGTCACACATTCTGACCCTAGAAACAGAAACAATTCTGTTTACTGCTTAGAATAACCGTTTTCTCGGTTTTAGCCTGTTTCAGAACAAAATGGGTAAAAGTGGTATCTAAACACTCCAAATTCAACCTGAACTCTTATAATTAGTCAAATGCATTGGATTGTTACAGATTTTGACCCTAGAAAGAGTAACATAGCGGTTTACTGCTTCAAATCAATGTTTTCTCTCGGTTTTAGCCTGTTTTCTCGGTCTAAGCCTCTTTTGGGATAAAACGGGTTTAAGTGTTGTCTAAACACTCCAAATTCATCCCGAACTCTTACAACTAGTCAAATGCATTGGATTGTCACACATTCTGACCCTAGAAACAGAAACAATTCTGTTTACTGCTTAGAATCAATGTTTTCTCGGTTTTAGCCTGTTTCGGGACAAAATGGCTAAAAGTGGTGTCTAAACACTCCAAATTCAACCTGAACTCTTATATTTAGTCAAATACATTGGATTGATACATATTATGACCCTAGAAAGAGTAACATAGCTGTTTACGGCTTTAAATCAATGTTTTCTCGCGGTTTTACCCCGTTTTCTCGGTTTAAGCCTGTTTTGGGATAAAACGGGTTTAAGTGTCGTCTAAACACTCCAAATTCATCCCGAACTCTTACAACTAGTCAAATGCATTGGATTATCACACATTCTGACCCTAGAAACAGAAACAAAGCAGTTTACTGCTTAGAATCAACGTTTTCTCGGTTTTAGCCTGTTTCATGACAAAATGGGTAAAAGTGGTATCTAAACACTCCAAATTCAACCCGAACTCTTATAATTAGTCAAATTCATTGGATTGTTACATATTTTGAGCCTAGAAAGAGTAACATAGCGGTTTATTGCTTCAAATCAATGTTTTCTCTCGGTTTTAGCCTGTTTTCTTGGTCTAAGCCTGTTTTGGGATAAAACGGGTTTAAGTGTTGGCTAAACACTCCAAATTCATCCCGAACTTTTACAACTAGTCAAATGCATTGGATTGTCACACATTCTGACCCTAGAAACAGTAACAAAGCTGTTTACTGCTTAGAATCAACGGTTTCTCGGTTTTAGCCTGTTTCAGGACAAAAAGGGTAAAAGTGGTGTCTAAACATTCCAAATTCAGCCCGAACTCTTATAATTACTCAAATGGATTGGATTGTTACAGATTTTGACCCTAGAAAGAGTAACATAGCGGTTTACTGCTTCAAATCAATGTTTTCTCTCGGTTTTAGCCTGTTTTCTCGGTCTAAGCCTGTTTTGGGATAAAACGGGTTTAAGTGTTGTCTAAACACTCCAAATTCATCCCGAACTCTTACAACTAGTCAAATGCATTGGATTGTCACATATTCTGACCCTAGAAACAGTAACAAAGCAGTTTACTGCTTAGAATCAACGTTTTCTCGGTTTTAGCCTGTTTCAGGACAAAATGGGTAAAAGTGGTGTCTAAACACTCCAAATTCAACCCGAACTCTTATAATTATTCAAATGCATTGGATTGTTACATATTTTGACCCTAGAAAGAGTAACATAGCGGTTTACTGCTTCAAATCAATGTTTTCTCTCGGTTTTAGCCTGTTTTCTTGGTTTAAGCCTGTTTTGGGATAAAACGGGTTTAAGTGTTGTCTAAACACTCCAAATTCATCTCGAACTCTTAGAACTAGTCAAATGCATTGGATTGTCACACATTCTGACTCTAGAAACAGTAACAAAGCTTTTTACTGCTTAGAATAACCGTTTTCTCGGTTTTAGCCTGTTTCAGGACAAAATGGGTAAAAGTGGTATCTAAACACTCCAAATTCAACCTGAACTCTTATAATTAGTCAAATGCATTGGATTGTTACAGATTTTGACCCTAGAAAGAGTAACATAGCGGTTTACTGCTTCAAATCAATGTTTTCTCTCGGTTTTAGCCTGTTTTCTCGGTCTAAGCCTCTTTTAGGATAAAACGGGTTTAAGTGTTGTCTAAACACTCCAAATTCATCCCGAACTATTACAACTAGTCAAATGCATTGGATTGTCACACATTCTGACCCTAGAAACAGAAACAATTCTGTTTACTGCTTAGAATCAATGTTTTCTCGGTTTTAGCCTGTTTCGGGACAAAATGGCTAAAAGTGGTGTCTAAACACTCCAAATTCAACCTGAACTCTTATATTTAGTCAAATACATTGGATTGATACATATTATGACCCTAGAAAGAGTAACATAGCTGTTTACGGCTTTAAATCAATGTTTTCTCACGGTTTTACCCCGTTTTCTCGGTTTAAGCCTGTTTTGGGATAAAACGGGTTTAAGTGTCGTCTAAACACTCCAAATTCATCCCGAACTCTTACAACTAGTCAAATGCATTGGATTGTCACACATTCTGACCCTAGAAACAGAAACAAAGCAGTTTACTGCTTAGAATCAACGTTTTCTCGGTTTTAGCCTGTTTCATGACAAAATGGGTAAAAGTGGTATCTAAACACTCCAAATTCAACCCGAACTCTTATAATTAGTCAAATTCATTGGATTGTTACATATTTTGAGCCTAGAAAGAGTAACATAGCGGTTTATTGCTTCAAATCAATGTTTTCTCTCGGTTTTAGCCTGTTTTCTTGGTCTAAGCCTGTTTTGGGATAAAACGGGTTTAAGTGTTGTCTAAACACTCCAAATTCATCCCGAACTCTTACAACTAGTCAAATGCATTGGATTGTCACACATTCTGACCCTAGAAACAGTAACAAAGCAGTTTACTGCTTAGAATCAACGTTTTCTCGGTTTTAGCCTGTTTCGGGACAAAATGGCTAAAAGTGGTGTCTAAACACTCCAAATTCAACCTGAACTCTTATATTTAGTCAAATACATTGGATTGATACATATTATGACCCTAGAAAGAGTAACATAGCTGTTTACGGCTTTAAATCAATGTTTTCTCACGGTTTTACCCCGTTTTCTCGGTTTAAGCCTGTTTTGGGATAAAACGGGTTTAAGTGTCGTCTAAACACTCCAAATTCATCCCGAACTCTTACAACTAGTCAAATATGAACCGGCACACACACTTGTCCGTACGACCGTACGGACGTCCGTACGACCAACCAACGGGCCATCCTCAAATAGAAGTCTTCATGAGCCCAATCCACCAAAGAGATCCTCCAACGGTCGCCATTCATCTCGATCCTTCCTTTGTAGCCGTTGGAGCAAGTTGTAAGAGAGAAGAGGAGATCACATGTTAGAATAAGGAGATGTCGCTTTCTCCTCATATTAGTGTGCATAGGATCCTAAGAGAATATCCTATTTGTATATGTCTTTAAATAGTTTGTAAGTATCATACTAATAGAAGTAAGAAAAGAGTTTATTCTCTTTCTCCAACACTCTCTCTCTCAATCGTTCACTCTCCTCACTCTTTACACGATTTCACTCTCTTCCATAATCTCTTGATTACTCTACTCTCAAACTTACATGGTATCAGAGCAGATTTGATTCTGTTCTTGCCTCAAATCTCCATCACTCCCTTCCGCATTCTCTTTCTTGTTCTTGAAATTTCTTGTTCTTGAATCTTCTTTCTTTAACCGTTGGACAATAGCTTTAACCAACGGTCTCTTCATCTTTTTCCATGGAAACTACCAAAACTCTCATTGTTCCAGTTACTCTCAAGGGAGAGAATTACTTACTGTGGGCTAGAACCACAAAGACAGCCCTATGCGGCCGAGGACTTTGGTCCCATGTTGAGACGAGCGAAGCTCCTAGTGGCGAGACCACCAAAGACGGCAAGGATCTTGTCGATGAGAAGAACAAGTGGTTTCAAGAAGATCAGGGAGTCTTAGCTATCATTCAAAACTCCCTAGATGCACCTATACTTGAAGCTTACTCTTATTGCGAGACAGCAAAAGACTTGTGGGACACTCTCAAGAATGTTTTTGGGAATGTTACAAATGTAAACCGAATTTTTGAGATTAAGAGGGCCATCAACAACCTCAACCAAGAAGACATGGAGTTCACCAAGCACTTTGGGAAGTTTAGGTCCCTTTGGGCTGAACTAGAGATGCTCCGGCCGGCGACTATAGATCCGGCCATTCTGAATGAGAGGCGTGAACAAGATAAGGTGTTCGGCCTTCTCTTGACCTTGAACCCCTCCTACAATGACCTTATCAAGCATATTCTACGGTCGGACAAGCTCCCTAGCCTTGATGATGTCTGTAACCAAATTCAAAAGGAGCATGGCTCCATGGGATTGTTTGGCGGCAAGGGAGAACTTGTGACCGCTAACAAAGCTGAGACGGCATCAGCAAACAAGGGCTACTACAAGCCGGAGGACAAGAACAACCCGCCATTTTGTGAGCATTGTAAGAAGCTTGGTCACTTCAAGAGCCGCTGCTGGATTCTACACCCTCATCTAGCACCACCGCCGGGTACCATCCGAGGTGGACGACCAAACCGCGGAGGACCACCGAGAGCTCATCAAGCAGTAGCCATGGGGGAGTCATCAATCTCTGAGCAACCTCAACAAGTGACCAGTGGAACTGCTCTTGCTGCAGCATCGTCCGAGCTGGTAAGGCGGTCCGACCTTGATGCGCTCATCAAAGCCATCAAAGAGGCCACCGGTAAGGCGTTTCTTGCCTCAAACAAAATTAAACCCCTCATAGTTGATTCTGGTGCATCCCATCACATGATTAGTGATTCTAGGCTAATTAGTGATATTAAACCTGCTAATGGTAATGTGATAATAGCAAATGGTGAGAAAGTACCAGTTAAAGGCATTGGAAACTTGAAACTATTTGATAAGGAGACTAAGGCATTTTATATGCCAAACTTTACTTCTAACTTGCTATCAGTTAAGAGAGCCACTACTGATTTAAATTGTTATGCTATATTTGGTCCTAACAATGTTCATTTTCAGGATATTGAGACAAGTAAGGTTCTTGGTCAAGGAGGATCCAAGGATGACCTCTATGTGCTTGAGGACTTGAACTTATCTTCTAATGCATCTTGTTTTAATTCGGTTATTATGAAACCTAGTGATTCTATTTTACATGCTAGGCTAGGACACCCTCACACAAGAGCTTTATCTTTAATATTTCCTAATGTTTCTTTTCAAAATGATGAGTGTGAGGCTTGTATTCTTGGTAAACATTGCAAGGCTGTTTTTCCTAAATCTATTACTATTTATGAAAAATGTTTTGATTTAATTCATTCTGATGTTTGGACATCTCCTTGCTTATCTAGAGATAATCAAAAGTATTTTGTGACTTTTATTGATGAAAAATCAAAATATACTTGGATAACTTTACTTCCCTCTAAGGATAGAGTCCTTGAGGCCTTTACTAATTTTCAAAATTATGTCACTAACCACTTTCATGCCAAGATTAAAATTTTGAGATCAGATAATGGTGGAGAGTACACAAGCCATGCCTTTAAGCAATATCTAGCCAAACATGGAATTCTTCATCAAACTAGCTGTCCTTACACACCACAACAAAATGGAGTGGCTGAGAGAAAGAATAGGCATCTCATGGAAGTAGCAAGGTCTATGATGTTTCACACAAGGGTTCCAAAGAGGTTTTGGGGAGATGCTGTGCTAGCCGCTTGTTATCTTATTAACCGCACACCAACAAAGATCCTAAAGGATGTGTCTCCATTTGAGGTATTAACGAATGACAAACCTACAGTTGATCACTTACGAGTGTTTGGTTGTGTGTGCTATGTGTTGCGACCAGGTGAGCTAAGAGACAAGCTTGATGCAAAGAGTACAAAGGCTATGTTTCTTGGCTACTCTACCACACAAAAGGGGTATAAGTGCTATGAACCTACAACAAGGAGGGTTCTAGTATCTCGTGATGTCAAGTTCATGGAGACACAAGGTTTTTACGATGAGAAGAATTGGGATGAGCTCCGTAACCTCTCTGATTCACCATCTGATCGGACGCGCAACCTCCGAGTAATCCTTGAGCGACTAGGTCTTGAAAACGATCGGATCACTACCGAGTCAGCCAGACCAGCATCACCAGAGCAACCTGAGCCATTTACTGAGCCTGAGCCTGCTACACATGCCGATGACCATACTGAGCAGCATGAGGAAGCACCCGAGTCACTCGCGGACAACACGGCCGAAACAACCGAGGAGACGGCTGAACAGCTTGAGGAGATCATTACTCCAGGACGAGCCAACTCCGAAGCTGGGGCTATAGTTCCTCTTCGGCGCAGCCAACGTATTAGGTATCCTCCTAGTCATTGGAAGAACACCCGTGTGTACTACAACAACATGGCCGTTGCTCATCCAATTCAGGCCGTGTGCACCTTGGCTCATTTTCCGATAGAGCATCAAGTGTTTCTTGGCCATATTGATGAGGATTGGATCCCCAAGACCTATGATGAGGCTAAGCAGCACAAAGTATGGAGAGATGCAGTGGATGCCGAGAATACGGCCATGGTGCAAACTCATACATGGGACGAGGCTGACTTACCCAAGGGCAAGAAGGCTGTCACCTCTCGGTATATCTTCACAATCAAATATAAGAGCAATGGGGAGATTGAACGCCACAAAGCCCGCCTAGTCGCACGAGGGTTCACGCAAACGTATGGGGAGGACTATCTTGATACGTTTGCTCCGGTGGCTAAACTTCACACGGTTCGAGTTGTACTCTCTCTCGCCACCAACCTCGACTGGGAACTTTGGCAAATGGACGTGAAGAACGCCTTCTTGCAAGGAGAACTGGAGGATGAAGTGTATATGCGACCACCACCGGGTTTGGAGGATACTATTGGTCCGGGAAAGGTCTTGAAACTCAACAAAGCTATCTATGGCTTGAAGCAGTCACCAAGGGCTTGGTATCACAAGCTTAGCACCACACTCCTTGACAAAGGCTTTCGCAAATCCGAAGCTGACCACACCTTGTTCACCTTACCAAGCGCCAAAGGTATAGTAGTCATTCTAGTGTATGTTGATGATATCATCATCACTGGAAGTGACTCGGTAGGTATTCAAGACTCTAAAACATTCTTGAAATCAGTTTTTGATATTAAAGATCTTGGAGAGTTGAAATACTTTCTTGGGATAGAAGTTTATAGATCAAATGAAGGGTTATTGTTGTCTCAAAGAAAGTATGCACTAGACTTATTGAGTGAAACAGGAAAACTAGGAGCTAAGGCAGTAACAACGCCCCTAGAAGAGAATTACAAGGATGGAGGACAGGGGGAGCTTGACACCGCTCCATTCGAGGACGTTAGCCTCTACCGGCGGCTAGTCGGTAAGCTCATTTATTTGACTATCACACGGCCTGACATTTGCTTTGCCGTGAACCAGGTAAGCCAGCATATGAAGAACCCCACCGTGCACCATTGGAACATGCTGACACGGATCCTCAAGTACATCAAGGGCTCACCCGGCCAAGGCATATGGATGGGACGCAACAAGAGCACTGAGTTGGTAGGCTACTGCGACGCTGACTATGCCGGAGATCGTGGGGACCGACGCTCAACCACAGGCTATTGCACGTTCCTTGGAGGGAACCTGGTCACATGGAAGAGCAAGAAGCAAAAGGTCGTCTCACTCTCAAGTGCCGAATCCGAGTATAGAGCTATGAGGAAGCTAACGACGGAGCTAATGTGGCTGAAGATGTTACTCAAGGATCTTGGAATAGAATCAACAAAGCCGATCACCATGCACTGTGATAACGAAGCAGCCATTCATATAGCAACCAATTCAGTGTTCCATGAGCGGACCAAGCACATTGAAGTGGATTGCCATAAGGTCCGAGAACAAATCAAGCTTGGAGTTGTCTTACCTTGCCATACCGAAAGCAAAGAACAACTTGCAGACGTCCTGACTAAAGCTGCGAGCCCCCAAGTGTGTGAATACATCCATCCTAAGCTTGGCCTCCTAAACCTCACTCGGCCATGACTTGCTTTGTTTTGGCGCCTACACTCTTTTTCCCTTAAGTATAGTTTTCCCAAGAGGTTTTTCTATACTAAGGTTTTTAATGAGGTGGGTGCCTATGTTGTCAAGCTTGACTAGTTCCCCAAGTCAAGCTTGAGGGGGAGTATGAACCGGCACACACACTTGTCCGTACGACCGTACGGACGTCCGTACGACCAACCAACGGGCCATCCTCAAATAGAAGTCTTCATGAGCCCAATCCACCAAAGAGATCCTCCAACGGTCGCCATTCATCTCGATCCTTCCTTTGTAGCCGTTGGAGCAAGTTGTAAGAGAGAAGAGGAGATCACATGTTAGAATAAGGAGATGTCGCTTTCTCCTCATATTAGTGTGCATAGGATCCTAAGAGAATATCCTATTTGTATATGTCTTTAAATAGTTTGTAAGTATCATACTAATAGAAGTAAGAAAAGAGTTTATTCTCTTTCTCCAACACTCTCTCTCTCAATCGTTCACTCTCCTCACTCTTTACACGATTTCACTCTCTTCCATAATCTCTTGATTACTCTACTCTCAAACTTACATCAAATGCATTGGATTGTCACACATTCTGACCCTAGAAACAGAAACAAAGCAGTTTACTGCTTAGAATCAACGTTTTCTCGGTTTTAGCCTGTTTCATGACAAAATGGGTAAAAGTGGTATCTAAACACTCCAAATTCAACCCGAACTCTTATAATTAGTCAAATTCATTGGATTGTTACATATTTTGAGCCTAGAAAGAGTAACATAGCGGTTTATTGCTTCAAATCAATGTTTTCTCTCGGTTTTAGCCTGTTTTCTTGGTCTAAGCCTGTTTTGGGATAAAACGGGTTTAAGTGTTGTCTAAACACTCCAAATTCATCTCGAACTCTTAGAACTAGTCAAATGCATTGGATTGTCACACATTCTGACTCTAGAAACAGTAACAAAGCTGTTTACTGCTTAGAATCAACGTTTTCTTGGTTTTAGCCTGTTTCAGGACAAAATGGGTAAAAGTGGTATCTAAACACTCCAAATTTAACCCGAACTCTTATAATTAGTCAAAGGCATTGGATTGTTAGATATTTGGACCCTATAAAGAGTAACATAGCTGTTTACGGCATTAAATCAATGTTTTCTCACGGTTTTACCCCGTTTTCTCGGTTTAAGCCTGTTTTGGGATAAAACGGGTTTAAGTGTCGTCTAAACACTCCAAATTCATCCCGAACTCTTACAACTAGTCAAATGCATTGGATTGTCACACATTCTGACCCTAGAAACAGAAACAAATCTGTTTACTGCTTAGAATCAATATTTTCTCGGTTTTAGCCTGTTTCGGGACAAAATGGCTAAAAGTGGTGTCTAAACACTCCAAATTCAACCTGAACTCTTATATTTAGTCAAATACATTGGATTGATACATATTATGACCCTAGAAAGAGTAACATAGCTGTTTACGGCTTCAAATCAATGTTTTCTCTCGGTTTTAGCCTGTTTTCTCGGTCTAAGCCTCTTTTAGGATAAAACGGGTTTAAGTGTTGTCTAAACACTCCAAATTCATCCCGAACTCTTACAACTAGTCAAATGCATTGGATTGTCACACATTCTGACCCTAGAAACAGAAACAAAGCAGTTTACTGCTTAGAATCAACGTTTTCTCGGTTTTAGCCTGTTTCATGACAAAATGGGTAAAAGTGGTATCGAAACACTCCAAATTCAACCCGAACTCTTATAATTAGTCAAATTCATTGGATTGTTACATATTTTGAGCCTAGAAAGAGTAACATAGCGGTTTATTGCTTCAAATCAATGTTTTCTCTCGGTTTTAGCCTGTTTTCTTGGTCTAAGCCTGTTTTGGGATAAAACGGGTTTAAGTGTTGTCTAAACACTCCAAATTCATCCCGAACTCTTACAACTAGTCAAATGCATTGGATTGTCACACATTCTGACCCTAGAAACAGTAACAAAGCTGTTTACTGCTTAGAATCAACGGTTTCTCGGTTTTAGCCTGTTTCAGGACAAAAAGGGTAAAAGTGGTGTCTAAACATTCCAAATTCAGCCCGAACTCTTATAATTACTCAAATGGATTGGATTGTTACAGATTTTGACCCTAGAAAGAGTAACATAGCGGTTTACTGCTTCAAATCAATGTTTTCTCACGGTTTTAGCCTGTTTTCTCGGTCTAAGCCTGTTTTAGGATAAAACGGGTTTAAGTGTTGTCTAAACACTCCAAATTCATCCCGAACTCTTACAACTAGTCAAATGCATTGGATTGTCATACATTCTGACCCTAGAAACAGTAACAAAACAGTTTACTGCTTAGAATCAACGTTTTCTCGGTTTTAGCCTGTTTCAGGACAAAATGGGTAAAAGTGGTGTCTAAACACTCCAAATTCAACCCGAACTCTTATAATTATTCAAATGCATTGGATTGTTACATATTTTGATCCTAGAAAGAGTAACATAGCGGTTTACTGCTTCAAATCAATGTTTTCTCTCGGTTTTAGCCTGTTTTCTTGGTTTAAGCCTGTTTTGGGATAAAACGGGTTTAAGTGTTGTCTAAACACTCCAAATTCATCTCGAACTCTTAGAACTAGTCAAATGCATTGGATTGTCACACATTCTGACTCTAGAAACAGTAACAAAGCTGTTTACTGCTTAGAATCAACGTTTTCTTGGTTTTAGCCTGTTTCAGGACAAAATGGGTAAAAGTGGTATCTAAACACTCCAAATTTAACCCGAACTCTTATAATTAGTCAAAGGCATTGGATTGTTAGATATTTGGACCCTATAAAGAGTAACATAGCTGTTTACGGCATTAAATCAATGTTTTCTCACGGTTTTACCCCGTTTTCTCGGTTTAAGCCTGTTTTGGGATAAAACGGGTTTAAGTGTCGTCTAAACACTCCAAATTCATCACGAACTCTTACAACTAGTCAAATGCATTGGATTGTCACACATTCTGACCCTAGAAACAGAAACAAATCTGTTTACTGCTTAGAATCAATATTTTCTCGGTTTTAGCCTGTTTCGGGACAAAATTGCTAAAAGTGGTGTCTAAACACTCCAAATTCAACCTGAACTCTTATAATTAGTCAAATACATTGGATTGATACATATTATGACCCTAGAAAGAGTAACATAGCGGTTTACTGCTTCAAATCAATGTTTTCTCTCGGTTTTAGCCTGTTTTCTCGATCTAAGCCTGTTTTGGGATAAAACGGGTTTAAGTGTTCTCTAAACACTCCAAATTCATCCCGAACTCTTACAACTAGTCAAATGCATTGGATTGTCACACATTCTGACCCGAGAAACAGTAACAAAGCTGTTTACTCCTTAGAATCAACGTTTTCTTGGTTTTAGCCTGTTTCAGGACAAAATGAGTAAAAGTGGTGTCTAAACACTCCAAATTCAACCCGAACTCTTATAATTAGTCAAATGCATTGGATTGTTACAGATTTTGATCCTAGAAAGAGTAACATAGCGGTTTACTGCTTCAAATCAATGTTTTCTCTCGGTTTTAGCCTGTTTTCTCGGTCTAAGCCGCTTTTGGGATAAAACGGGTTTAAGTGTTGTCTAAACACTCCAAATTCATCCCGAACTCTTACAACTAGTCAAATGCATTGGATTGTCACACATTCTGACCCTAGAAACAGAAACAATTCTGTTTACTGCTTAGAATCAATGTTTTCTCGGTTTTAGCCTGTTTCGGGACAAAATGGCTAAAAGTGGTGTCTAAACACTCCAAATTCAACCCGAACTCTTATAATTAGTCAAATGCATTGGATTGTTACAGATTTTGACCCTAGAAAGAGTAACATAGCGTTTTACTGCTTCAAATCAATGTTTTCTCTCGGTTTTAGCCTGTTTTCTCGGTCTAAGCCTGTTTTGGGATAAAACGGGTTTAAGTGTCGTTTAAACACTCCAAATTCATCCCGAACTCTTACAACTAGTCAAATGCATTGGATTGTCACATATTCTGACCCTAGAAACAGTACCAAAGTTGTTTACTGCTTAGAATCAAGGTTTTCTTGGTTTTAGCCTGTTTTGGGATAAAACGGGTTTAAGTGTTGTCTAAACACTCCAAATGTAAGTTTGAGAGTAGAGTAATCAAGAGATTATGGAAGAGAGTATGAAAGAGAGTGAAATCGTGTAAGGAGTGAGGAGAGTGAACGATTGAGAGAGAGAGTGTTGGAGAAAGAGAATAAACTCTTTTCTTGCCTCTATTAGTATGATACTTACAAACTATTTAAAGACATATACAAATAGGATATTCTCTTAGGATCCTATGCACACTAATATGAGGAGAAAGCGACATCTCCTTATTCTAACATGTGATCTCCTCTTCTCTCTTGCAACTTGCTCCAACGGCTACAAAGGAAGGATCGAGATGAATGGCGACCGTTGGAGGATCTCTTTGGTGGATTGGGCTCATGAAGACTTCTATTTGAGGATGGCCCGTTGGTTGGTCGTACGGACGTCCGTACGGTCGTACGGACAAGTGTGTGTGCCGGTTCATACTCCCCCTCAAGCTTGACTTGGGGAACTAGTCAAGCTTGACAACATAGGCACCCACCTCATTAAAAACCTTAGTATAGAAAAACCTCTTGGGAAAACTATACTTAAGGGAAAAAGAGTGTAGGCGCCAAAACAAAGCAAGTCATGGCCGAGTGAGGTTTAGGAGGCCAAGCTTAGGATGGATGTATTCACACACTTGGGGGCTCGCAGCTTTAGTCAGGACGTCTGCAAGTTGTTCTTTGCTTTCGGTATGGCAAGGTAAGACAACTCCAAGCTTGATTTGTTCTCGGACCTTATGGCAATCCACTTCAATGTGCTTGGTCCGCTCATGGAACACTGAATTGGTTGCTATATGAATGGCTGCTTCGTTATCACAGTGCATGGTGATCGGCTTTGTTGATTCTATTCCAAGATCCTTGAGTAACATCTTCAGCCACATTAGCTCCGTCGTTAGCTTCCTCATAGCTCTATACTCGGATTCGGCACTTGAGAGTGAGACGACCTTTTGCTTCTTGCTCTTCCATGTGACCAGGTTCCCTCCAAGGAACGTGCAATAGCCTGTGGTTGAGCGTCGGTCCCCACGATCTCCGGCATAGTCAGCGTCGCAGTAGCCTACCAACTCGGTGCTCTTGTTGCGTCCCATCCATATGCCTTGGCCGGGTGAGCCCTTGATGTACTTGAGGATCCGTGTCAGCATGTTCCAATGGTGCACGGTGGGGTTCTTCATATGCTGGCTTACCTGGTTCACGGCAAAGCAAATGTCAGGCCGTGTGATAGTTAAATAAATGAGCTTACCGACTAGCCGCCGGTAGAGGCTACCGTCCTCGAATGGAGCGGTGTCAAGCTCCCCCTGTCCTCCATCCTTGTAATTCTCTTCTAGGGGCGTTGTTACTGCCTTAGCTCCTAGTTTTCCTGTTTCACTCAATAAGTCTAGTGCATACTTTCTTTGAGATAACAATAACCCTTCATTTGATCTATAAACTTCTATCCCAAGAAAGTATTTCAACTCTCCAAGATCTTTAATATCAAAAACTGATTTCAAGAATGTTTTAGAGTCTTGAATACCTACCGAGTCACTTCCAGTGATGATGATATCATCAACATACACTAGAATGACTACTATACCTTTGGCGCTTGGTAAGGTGAACAAGGTGTGGTCAGCTTCGGATTTGCGAAAGCCTTTGTCAAGAAGTGTGGTGCTAAGCTTGTGATACCAAGCCCTTGGTGACTGCTTCAAGCCATAGATAGCTTTGTTGAGTTTCAAGACCTTTCCCGGACCAATAGTATCCTCCAAACCCGGTGGTGGTCGCATATACACTTCATCCTCCAGTTCTCCTTGCAAGAAGGCGTTCTTCACGTCCATTTGCCAAAGTTCCCAGTCGAGGTTGGTGGCGAGAGAGAGTACAACTCGAACCGTGTGAAGCTTAGCCACCGGAGCAAACGTATCAAGATAGTCCTCCCCATACGTTTGCGTGAAACCTCGTGCGACTAGGCGGGCTTTGTGGCGTTCAATCTCCCCATTGCTCTTATATTTGATTGTGAAGATATACCGAGAGGTGACAGCCTTCTTGCCCTTGGGTAAGTCAGCCTCGTCCCATGTATGATTTTGCACCATGGCCGTATTCTCGGCATCCACTGCATCTCTCCATACTTTGTGCTGCTTAGCCTCATCATAGGTCTTGGGGATCCAATCCTCATCAATATGGCCAAGAAACACTTGATGCTCTATCGGAAAATGAGCCAAGGTGCACACGGCCTGAATCGGATGAGCAACGGCCATGTTGTTGTAGTACACACGGGTGTTCTTCCAATGACTAGGAGGATACTTGATACGTTGGCTGCGCCGAAGAGGAACTATAGCCCCAGCTTCGGAGTTGGCTCGTCCTGGAGTAATGATCTCCTCAAGCTGTTCAGCCGTCCCCTCGGTTGTTTCGGCCGTGTTGTCCGCGAGTGACTCGGGTGCTTCCTCATGCTGCTCAGTATGGTCATCGGCATGTGTAGCAGGCTCAGGCTCAGTAGATGGCTCAGGTTGTTCTGGTGATGCTGGTCTGGCTGACTCAGTAGTGATCCGATCGTTTTCAAGACCTAGTCGCTCAAGGATTACTCGGAGGTTGCGCGTCCGATCAGATGGTGAATCAGATAGGTTACGGAGCTCATCCCAATTCTTCTCATCGTAAAAGCCTTGTGTCTCCATGAACTTGACATCACGAGATACTAGAACCCTCCTTGTTGTAGGGTCATAGCACTTATACCCCTTTTGTGTGGTAGAGTAGCCAAGAAACATAGCCTTTGTACTCTTTGCATCAAGCTTGTCTCTTAGCTCACCTGGTCGCAACACATAGCACACACAACCAAACACTCGTAAGTGATCAAATGTAGGTTTGTCATTCGTTAATACCTCAAATGGAGACACATCCTTTAGGATCTTTGTTGGTGTGCGGTTAATAAGATAACAAGCGGCTAGCACAGCATCTCCCCAAAACCTCTTTGGAACCCTTGTGTGAAACATCATAGACCTTGCTACTTCCATGAGATGCCTATTCTTTCTCTCAGCCACTCCATTTTGTTGTGGTGTGTAAGGACAGCTAGTTTGATGAAGAATTCCATGTTTGGCTAGATATTGTTTAAAGGCATGGCTTGTGTACTCTCCACCATTATCTGATCTCAAAATTTTAATCTTGGCATGAAAGTGGTTAGTGACATAATTTTGAAAATTAGTAAAGGCCTCAAGGACTCTATCCTTAGAGGGAAGCAAAGTTATCCAAGTATATTTTGATTTTTCATCAATAAAAGTCACAAAATACTTTTGATTATCTCTAGATAAGCAAGGAGATGTCCAAACATCAGAATGAATTAAATCAAAACATTTTTCATAAATAGTAATAGATTTAGGGAAAACAGCCTTGCAATGTTTACCAAGAATACAAGCCTCACACTCATCATTTTGAAAAGAAACATTAGGAAATATTAAGGATAAAGCTCTTGTGTGAGGGTGTCCTAGCCTAGCATGTAAAATAGAATCACTAGGTTTCATAATAACCGAATTAAAACAAGATGCATTAGAAGATAAGTTCAAGTCCTCAAGCACATAGAGGTCATCCTTGGATCCTCCTTGACCAAGAACCTTACTTGTCTCAATATCCTGAAAATGAACATTGTTAGGACCAAATATAGCATAACAATTTAAATCAGTAGTGGCTCTCTTAACTGATAGCAAGTTAGAAGTAAAGTTTGGCATATAAAATGCCTTAGTCTCCTTATCAAATAGTTTCAAGTTTCCTATGCCTTTAACTGGTACTTTCTCACCATTTGCTATTATTACATTACCATTAGCAGGTTTAATATCACTAATTAGCCTAGAATCACTAATCATGTGATGGGATGCACCAGAATCAACTATGAGGGGTTTAATTTTGTTTGAGGCAAGAAACGCCTTACCGGTGGCCTCTTTGATGGCTTTGATGAGCGCATCAAGGTCGGACCGCCTTACCAGCTCGGACGATGCTGCAGCAAGAGCAGTTCCACTGGTCACTTGTTGAGGCTGCTCAGAGATTGACTCCCCCATGGCTACTGCTTGATGAGCTCTCGGTGGTCCTCCGCGGTTTGGTCGTCCACCTCGGATGGTACCCGGCGGTGGTGCTAGATGAGGGTGTAGAATCCAGCAGCGGCTCTTGAAGTGACCAAGCTTCTTACAATGCTCACAAAATGGCGGGTTGTTCTTGTCCTCCGGCTTGTAGTAGCCCTTGTTTGCTGATGCCGTCTCAGCTTTGTTAGCGGTCACAAGTTCTCCCTTGCCGCCAAACAATCCCATGGAGCCATGCTCCTTTTGAATTTGGTTACAGACATCATCAAGGCTAGGGAGCTTGTCCGACCGTAGAATATGCTTGATAAGGTCATTGTAGGAGGGGTTCAAGGTCAAGAGAAGGCCGAACACCTTATCTTGTTCACGCCTCTCATTCAGAATGGCCGGATCTATAGTCGCCGGCCGGAGCATCTCTAGTTCAGCCCAAAGGGACCTAAACTTCCCAAAGTGCTTGGTGAACTCCATGTCTTCTTGGTTGAGGTTGTTGATGGCCCTCTTAATCTCAAAAATTCGGTTTACATTTGTAACATTCCCAAAAACATTCTTGAGAGTGTCCCACAAGTCTTTTGCTGTCTCGCAATAAGAGTAAGCTTCAAGTATAGGTGCATCTAGGGAGTTTTGAATGATAGCTAGGACTCCCTGATCTTCTTGAAACCACTTGTTCTTCTCATCGACAAGATCCTTGCCGTCTTTGGTGGTCTCGCCACTAGGAGCTTCGCTTGTCTCAACATGGGACCAAAGTCCTCGGCCGCATAGGGCTGTCTTTGTGGTTCTAGCCCACAGTAAGTAATTCTCTCCCTTGAGAGTAACTGGAACAATGAGAGTTTTGGTAGTTTCCATGGAAAAGGATGAAGAGACCGTTGGTTAAAGCTATTGTCCAACGGTTAAAGAAAGAAGATTCAAGAACAAGAAATTTCAAGAACAAGAAAGAGAATGCGGAAGGGAGTGATGGAGATTTGAGGCAAGAACAGAATCAAATCTGCTCTGATACCATGTAAGTTTGAGAGTAGAGTAATCAAGAGATTATGGAAGAGAGTATGAAAGAGAGTGAAATCGTGTAAGGAGTGAGGAGAGTGAACGATTGAGAGAGAGAGTGTTGGAGAAAGAGAATAAACTCTTTTCTTGCCTCTATTAGTATGATACTTACAAACTATTTAAAGACATATACAAATAGGATATTCTCTTAGGATCCTATGCACACTAATATGAGGAGAAAGCGACATCTCCTTATTCTAACATGTGATCTCCTCTTCTCTCTTGCAACTTGCTCCAACGGCTACAAAGGAAGGATCGAGATGAATGGCGACCGTTGGAGGATCTCTTTGGTGGATTGGGCTCATGAAGACTTCTATTTGAGGATGGCCCGTTGGTTGGTCGTACGGACGTCCGTACGGTCGTACGGACAAGTGTGTGTGCCGGTTCATACCAAATTCATCTCGAACTCTTAGAACTAGTCAAATGCATTGGATTGTCACACATTCTGACTCTAGAAACAGTAACAAAGCTGTTTACTGCTTAGAATCAACGTTTTCTTGGTTTTAGCCTGTTTCAGGACAAAATGGGTAAAAGTGGTATCTAAACACTCCAAATTTAACCCGAACTCTTATAATTAGTCAAAGGCATTGGATTGTTAGATATTTGGACCCTATAAAGAGTAACATAGCTGTTTACGGCATTAAATCAATGTTTTCTCACGGTTTTACCCCGTTTTCTCGGTTTAAGCCTGTTTTGGGATAAAACGGGTTTAAGTGTCGTCTAAACACTCCAAATTCATCACGAACTCTTACAACTAGTCAAATGCATTGGATTGTCACACATTCTGACCCTAGAAACAGAAACAAATCTGTTTACTGCTTAGAATCAATATTTTCTCGGTTTTAGCCTGTTTCGGGACAAAATTGCTAAAAGTGGTGTCTAAACACTCCAAATTCAACCTGAACTCTTATAATTAGTCAAATACATTGGATTGATACATATTATGACCCTAGAAAGAGTAACATAGCTGTTTACGGCTTTAAATCAATGTTTTCTCACGGTTTTACCCCGTTTTCTCGGTTTAGGCCTGTTTTGGGATAAAACGGGTTTAAGTGTTGTCTAAACACTCCAAACTCATCCCGAACTCTTACAACTAGTTAAATGCATTGGATTGTCACACATTCTGACCCTAGAAACAGTAACAAACTTGTTTACTGCTTAGAATCAACGTTTTCTCGGTTTTAGCCTGTTTCAGGACAAAATGGGTAAAAATGGTATCTAAACACTCCAAATTCAACCCGCACTCTTATAATTAGTCAAATGCATTGGATTGTTACAGATTTTGACCCTAGAAAGAGTAACATAGCGGTTTACTGCTTCAAATCAATGTTTTCTCTCGGTTTTAGCCTGTTTTCTCGATCTAAGCCTGTTTTGGGATAAAACGGGTTTAAGTGTTCTCTAAACACTCCAAATTCATCCCGAACTCTTACAACTAGTCAAATGCATTGGATTGTCACACATTCTGACCCTAGAAACAGAAACAATTCTGTTTACTGCTTAGAATCAATGTTTTCTCGGTTTTAGCCTGTTTCGGGACAAAATGGCTAAAAGTGGTGTCTAAACACTCCAAATTCAACCCGAACTCTTATAATTAGTCAAATACATTGGATTGTTACAGATTTTGACCCTAGAAAGAGTAACATAGCGTTTTACTGCTTCAAATCAATGTTTTCTCTCGGTTTTAGCCTGTTTTCTCGGTCTAAGCCTGTTTTGGGATAAAACGGGTTTAAGTGTCGTTTAAACACTCCAAATTCATCCCGAACTCTTACAACTAGTCAAATGCATTGGATTGTCACATATTCTGACCCTAGAAACAGTACCAAAGTTGTTTACTGCTTAGAATCAAGGTTTTCTTGGTTTTAGCCTGTTTTAGGACAAAATGAGTAAAAGTGGTGTCTAAACACTCCAAATTCAACCCGAACTCTTATAATTAGTCAAATGCATTGGATTGTTACAGATTTTGACCCTAGAAAGAGTAACATAGCGGTTTACTGCTTCAAATCAATGTTTTCTCTCGGTTTTAGCCTGTTTTCTCGGTCTAAGCCTCTTTTGGGATAAAACGGGTTTAAGTGTTGTCTAAACACTCCAAATTCATCTCGAACTCTTACAACTAGTCAAATGCATTGGATTGTCACACATTCTGACCCTAGAAACAGTAACAAAGCTGTTTACTGCTTAGAATCAACGTTTTCTCGGTTTTAGCCTGTTTCAGGACAAAATGAGTAAAAGTGGTATCTAAACACTCCAAATTCAACCCGAACTCTTATAATTAGTCAAATGCATTGGATTGTTACATATTTTGACCTTATAAAGAGTAACATAGCGGTTTACTGCTTCAAATCAATGTTTTCTCTCGGTTTTAGCCTGTTTTCTCGGTCTAAGCCTGTTTTGGGATAAAACGGGTTTAAGTGTTGTCTAAACACTCCAAACTCATCCCGAACTCTTACAACTAGTCAAATGCATTGGATTGTCACACATTCTGACCCTAGAAACAGTAACAAAGCTGTTTACTGCTTAGAATCAACGTTTTCGTGGTTTTAGCCTGTTTACTGCTTAGAATCAACGTTTTCGTGGTTTTAGCCTGTTTTAGGACAAAATGGGTAAAAGTGGTGTCTAAACACTCCAAATTCAACCCGCACTCTTATAATTAGTCAAATGCATTGGATTGTTACAGATTTTGACCCTAGAAAGAGTAACATAGCGGTTTACTGCTTCAAATCAATGTTTTCTCTCGGTTTTAGCCTGTTTTCTCGGTCTAAGCCTGTTTTGGGATAAAACGGGTTTAAGTGTTCTCTAAACACTCCAAATTCATCCCGAACTCGTACAACTAGTCAAATGCATTGGATTGTCACACATTCTGACCCTAGAAACAGTAACAAAGTTGTTTACTGCTTAGAATCAAGGTTTTCTTGGTTTTAGCTAGTTTTAGGACAAAATGGGTAAAAGTGGTGTCTAAACACTCCAAATTCAACCCGAACTCTTATAATTAGTCAAATGCATTGGATTGTTACAGATTTTGACCCTAGAAAGAGTAACATAGCGGTTTACTGCTTCAAATCAATGTTTTCTCTCGGTTTTAGCCTGTTTTCTCGGTCTAAGCCTGTTTTGGGATAAAACGGGTTTAAGTGTCGTTTAAACACTCCAAATTCATCCCGAACTCTTACAACTAGTCAAATGCATTGGATTGTCACATATTCTGACCCTAGAAACAGTACCAAAGTTGTTTACTGCTTAGAATCAAGGTTTTCTTGGTTTTAGCCTGTTTTAGGACAAAATGGGTAAAAGTGGTGTCTAAACACTCCAAATTCAACCCGAACTCTTATAATTAGTCAAATGCATTGGATTGTTACAGATTTTGACCCTAGAAAGAGTAACATAGCGGTTTACTGCTTCAAATCAATTTTTTCTCTCGGTTTTAGCCTGTTTTCTCGGTCTAAGCCTCTTTTGGGATAAAACGGGTTTAAGTGTTGTCTAAACACTCCAAATTCATCTCGAAATCTTACAACTAGTCAAATGCATTGGATTGTCACACATTCTGACCCTAGAAACAGTAACAAAGCTGTTTACTGCTTAGTATTGATCAAGAGAATAAGCCTAAGGCAGCCATGGCCGTCCGTACAATTATGGGGCCGTCCGTACAACCAAGCAATAAGGCCGAGTCATGTAAGTGTGTAAAGACAATGAGGAGGCCTGCTCTCCTTAGGCCCATGAGAAGGATCTAGAATGTCGCTTGTAGCCGTTAGAGAGGAGGAACAAGTGGAGTCACGGGTTATGTTGTGTTTAAGGAGACTAGGACGGGTCACTATCACCGTTGGGATTAGTTCTATCTCTCTCCTTGTCCCTATCACTTATACGATCGGTTGGTAGAGGGTGTAGCCCTAATTTTCCCTTGATATATATAGGCTACATTGTAATATGTATTCTTATGGAACAATAACCTAATCTTTTCTTCTTCCTCATTCTCTTTGTCTACCGATATCTCTCATCAATCTCTTGATTCTCTTCTTTATTCTACAAAGTCTAACATGGTATCAGAGCGAGTTCTTCGATTCTCTACAGTCTAATCTCATTCTCCTACTCATTTCTACACTCTAGTCTCCTTATCTTCGTTTCTTCTCACTCGCATCTCTTTTATTCTCCGGGTAAAAGCTTTACCCATCGGTCCATAGAAATCCGACCATGGAAAACGCCAAGCCCATTGTTTCACCGGTTGTCCTAAAGGGGACAAACTACTTGCTGTGGACAAGAACCACAAGAACCGCCCTTGGAGGTCGTGGCCTTTGGAGTCATGTCGAGTCCGACTATGTCCCAAAGAAAAACCCCAAAGGAGAGGACGCTTCCGAGGCGGAAGCGGAGGAAGAGAGCGAGAGGAAGGCCAAATGGTTCCAAGAAGACCAAGTTGTCCTATCTGTTCTCCAAAACTCTCTGGACACGCCTATCCTTGAGGCCTACTCATATTGCGAGACGGCCAAGGAACTGTGGGAAACACTTAAAGGCGTGTATGGTAATGTCTCTAACATGACTAGAGTCTTTGAGGTCAAGAAGGCCATAAATGATCTTAACCAAGATGATGTGGAGTTCACTAAGCATCTTGGTAAGTTCCGTGCACTATGGTCCGAGCTTGACATGTTGCGGCCAAGTACACTTGAGGCAAGTGTGCTAAACGAAAGAAAGGAGCAAGACAAAGTCTTCGGACTCCTACTTACCTTGAACCCGTCCTTCAACGACCTCTTGAAGCACATCCTAAGGGCAGAGAAGCTCCCCTCCTTTGAAGATATTTGCTCCCAAATTCAGAAAGAGCAAGGATCCCTTGATTTGTTTAGCGGTAAGGGGGAGCTTGCTTCGGCCAACAAAGGAACGTACAAGCAAGAGGAGAGGAAGTGGTTGGTGTGCGACCACTGCAAGAAGCGGGGTCATCTGAAAGACAAGTGCTGGGTTCTCCATCCTCATCTCAAGCCGGCCAAGTTCAAAGCCAACCTCTCAAAGGAAGCGGTTAGCGATAAAGGAGCCGGATCATCAAAGCAGGGAGATGAGGTGGCCATGACCGCAGCCTACGGAGATGTGGTGAGGAAGTCAGACCTTGAGGCTCTCATCCGCTCCATTGCTTCACTCAAGGAGTCTGGTATCTCTTTCTTTACTTCTAGGCCTAGCAAATCGCTTGTTATTGACTCGGGAGCCTCACATCATATGATTAGTAATCCTAGTTTAATTGACAACATAAAACCGGCCTTAGGAAGTGTTGTTATTGCAAATGGAGAACAAATACCAGTAAAGGGAATAGGGGACTTGAAACTATTTGATAAAACCTCAAAAGCTTTCTTTATGCCTACCTTTACCTCCAATTTACTATCGGTTAAGAGGGCCACAAATGATTTGAATTGTTATGCAATCTTTGGTCCTAACAATGTTTATTTTCAGGATATTGAGACTGGAAAGGTTCTTGGAGAAGGGCAAGGGAGTGGAGATCTCTATGTCCTAGAGAAAACCGATCCAAATTTATCCTCTACTAAGTCTTGTTTTGTTGTTGATTCGAATATGGTGTGGCATTCTAGGCTAGGCCACCCACATTCACGTGCTTTAGGGTTGATGTTTCCTAATATTTCTTTTGATAATTCTACTTGTGAACCTTGTATTCTTGGAAAACATTGCAAGTCTATCTTTCCTAAGTCAACTACTATTTATGAGAATTGTTTTGATTTAGTTCACTCAGATGTTTGGACATCACCATGCCTATCTAGAGATAATAACAAGTATTTTGTGACCTTTATTGATGAAAAATCAAAATACACTTGGATTACCTTGTTGCCATCTAAAGATAGAGTATTTGATGCCTTTATCAATTTTCAAAATTATGTGACTAATCACTTCAATGCTAAACTTAAGGTACTTAGGTCTGATAATGGGGGGGAATACACAAATTGCAAGTTCAAAGAACATCTCTCCAAGCATGGCATTCTCCATCAAACGAGTTGTCCCTACACGCCACAACAAAATGGTGTGGCCGAGAGGAAGAACCGGCACCTCATGGAAGTGGCGCGGGCAATCATGTTCCATTCGAGTGTTCCTAAACGATATTGGGGTGATGCCGTGATGACTGCATGCTACCTAATCAACCGAACACCAACTAGAGTTCTTCATGACTTATCTCCATTTGAAGTACTAAACAAATTTAAACCATCTCTTGATCACTTACGAGTTTTCGGCTGTGTTTGTTTTGTGTTAGTACCAGGAGAACAAAGGAGTAAGCTGGATGCCAAAAGTACAAAGTGTATGTTCATTGGCTACTCTACCACACAAAAGGGGTACAAATGTTATGATCCGGCCACAAGTCGACTATATGTCTCTCGAGATGTCCGGTTTCTAGAACATGTGGGCTACCATGACAAGAGGGATTGGAACAGCCTTAAAGATCTCTCTCACTCACCTAATGACCGAGCTTCGAGTCTACGGTTCCTTCTTGATCACCTTGGCAACCCATCTCCACCAACGGGTGCCGTGCGGCCAACACTAAGTCAAATTTCTACCGATGGTGGGTCTGACCAAGGAGATGCAAATGACAATGGTTCAGCCCAAGATGGTGAATCTCTCGAGTCTGGCCTACCCATAACCGGTGTTCCCGTCCCTGGCCCTACAACGGACACGCATGCTCCGGCGGCGGCCTCTACCGAGGAAAACACGGAGACGGCTCCTACGGACGGTACGTCCACCGTGTTGCCTAGCGTGGATCCACTTCCAGCACCAGTCCTGCGTCGGAGCACCAGACCTCGGTCGGATCCCTCCACTTGGAAGAACAAGCGTGTCTATTACAACAGCCAAGCTGTCGCTCATCCCATTCAGTCCGTTTGTTCCCTTGAGCTGTTACCTGCTGATCACCAAGCTTTCTTCGGCCAAGTGGACGCCAATTGGATCCCGCAGACATATGATGAAGCCAAGGAACATCAAGTTTGGTTAGATGCGGTCAAGGATGAAACTGGCGCCATGATCCGGAATCATACGTGGGACGAATCGGATCTTCCTCAAGGCAAGCGGGCAGTTAGCTCCAAATGGGTGTTTACCATAAAGTATTTGAGCAATGGTGACATTGAACGGCATAAAGCCAGGTTAGTGGCCCGTGGCTTCACCCAAACCTATGGCGCGGACTACACGGACACCTTTGCACCCGTGGCCAAGCTCCATACGGTTCGGGTTGTGCTGTCTCTTGCTGTCAACCTCTCATGGGACTTATGGCAGATGGATGTGAAGAACGCCTTCCTTCAAGGTGAACTTGATGAAGAAGTGTACATGACGCCTCCTCCCGGCCTTGAAGACATGGTTACACCCGGAAAAGTCTTGAGGCTACGTAAGGCCATCTATGGCCTTAAGCAGTCCCCACGAGCGTGGTACCACAAACTAAGCTCCACTCTCAAGACTGATGGTTTTACGCGATCGGAGGCTGATCATACTCTCTTCACGCGTCGCACCTCTATTGGTTGGGTGGTGGTGCTCATATACGTCGACGACATCATCGTGACTGGTGATGATAAGGCGGCCATTCAGGACACCAAGGACTCTCTCAAGTCGGTATTTGACATCAAGGACCTTGGGGAACTCAAATACTTTCTTGGTATTGAGATTTGTCGCTCACCGGAAGGACTCTTCCTCTCACAACGCAAGTATACTCTTGACTTGTTAGAGGAGACTGGCAAGCTTGGTGTGTCTCCGGTTGCTACGCCCCTTGATGAAGATTACCAGCTCAAGCGAAAGGGGGAGAGCTTACGGGCAAAAGAAGGCCGACCTAAGGAACCAATGGACGAGCCATTCTTAGACGTCACACGCTACCGCCGGCTTGTAGGTAAGCTGATATACCTTACTATCACACGACCTGACATATCTTACGCTGTGAATCAGGTTAGCCAACATATGAAGGCACCAAGCAAGTACCAATGGAGTCAAGTCGAAAGGATCCTAAGCTATCTCAAGGGCAGTCCGGGTCAAGGTATTTGGATGGGCAAGAATGACAACACCGAAATCGTTGGCTATTGTGATGCGGATTACAATGGCGATACGCTGGATAGGAGATCCACCACTGGGTACTGCACGTTTGTTGGAGGCAACTTGGTTACATGGAGGTCTAAGAAACAAAAGGTGGTTTCATGCTCTAGCGCCGAGGCCGAGTATAGAGCTATGAGGAAGCTCACTAACGAGATGACATGGCTGAAGGGCCTACTCAAGGACTTAGGCATCGAGACAGAGCAGCCCATGACCATGCACTGCGACAATGAAGCGGCCATCCACATTGCCACAAACTCAGTCTTTCATGAGAGGACCAAGCACATAGAAAGCGATTGCCACAAGGTGAGAGAGAAGATTGAAGAAGGAGTGGTGTTACCATGCCACACAAGGAGTCAAGATCAGCTAGCTGACATCTTCACCAAGTCTGCAAGCTCCAAGGTTTGTGATCACATCTACAGCAAACTTGGACTTGTAGACATTACACGGCCATGATCAAGCTTCCCTAATCCGTGGACGGCACACTCTTTTTCCCTTGACTTGGTTTTGTCCCATGAGGTTTTCTAAGTCAAGGTTTTTAATGAGGTGCTGCTTCACGGGTTCCAAGCTTAGCCATTTCACTTGGCTAAGCTTGAGGGGGAGTATTGATCAAGAGAATAAGCCTAAGGCAGCCATGGCCGTCCGTACAATTATGGGGCCGTCCGTACAACCAAGCAATAAGGCCGAGTCATGTAAGTGTGTAAAGACAATGAGGAGGCCTGCTCTCCTTAGGCCCATGAGAAGGATCTAGAATGTCGCTTGTAGCCGTTAGAGAGGAGGAACAAGTGGAGTCACGGGTTATGTTGTGTTTAAGGAGACTAGGACGGGTCACTATCACCGTTGGGATTAGTTCTATCTCTCTCCTTGTCCCTATCACTTATACGATCGGTTGGTAGAGGGTGTAGCCCTAATTTTCCCTTGATATATATAGGCTTTAGCCTACATTGTAATATGTATTCTTATGGAACAATAACCTAATCTTTTCTTCTTCCTCATTCTCTTTGTCTACCGATATCTCTCATCAATCTCTTGATTCTCTTCTTTATTCTACAAAGTCTAACACTTAGAATCAACGTTTTCTTGGTTTTAGCCTGTTTCAGGACAAAATGAGTAAAAGTGGTATCTAAACACTCCAAATTCAACCCGAACTCTTATAATTAGTCAAATGCATTGGATTGTTACATATTTTGACCCTATAAAGAGTAACATAGCGGTTTACTGCTTCTCGGGTTTGACCCTAGAAAGAGAAACAGTACCAAAGCTGTTTACTGCTTAGAATCAAGGTTTTCTTGGTTTTAGCCTGTTTTAGGACAAAATGGGTAAAAGTGGTGTCTAAACACTCCAAATTCAACCCGCACTCTTATAATTAGTCAAATGCATTGGATTGTTACAGATTTTGACCCTAGAAAGAGTAACATAGCGGTTTACTGCTTCAAATCAATGTTTTCTCTCGGTTTTAGCCTGTTTTCTCGGTCTAAGCCTGTTTTGGGATAAAACGGGTTTAAGTGTTCTCTAAACACTCCAAATTCATCCCGAACTCGTACAACTAGTCAAATGCATTGGATTGTCACACATTCTGACCCTAGAAACAGTAACAAAGTTGTTTACGGCTTAGAATCAAGGTTTTCTTGGTTTTAGCCTGTTTTAGGACAAAATGGGTAAAAGTGGTGTCTAAACACTCCAATTCAACCCGAACTCTTATAATTAGTCAAATGCATTGGATTGTTACAGATTTTGACCCTAGAAAGAGTAACATAGCGGTTTACTGCTTCAAATCAATGTTTTCTCTCGGTTTTAGCCTGTTTTCTCGGTCTAAGCCTGTTTTGGGATAAAACGGGTTTAAGTGTCGTTTAAACACTCCAAATTCATCCCGAACTCTTACAACTAGTCAAATGCATTGGATTGTCACATATTCTGACCCTAGAAACAGTACCAAAGTTGTTTACTGCTTAGAATCAAGGTTTTCTTGGTTTTAGCCTGTTTTAGGACAAAATGGGTAAAAGTGTCGTCTAAACACTCCAAATTTAGCCTGTTTTCTCGGTCTAAGCCTGTTTTGGGATAAAACGGGTTTAAGTGTTGTCTAAACACTCCAAACTCATCCCGAACTCTTACAACTAGTCAAATGCATTGGATTGTCACACATTCTAACCCTAGAAACAGTAACAAAGCTGTTTACTGCTTAGAATCAACGTTTTCTCGGTTTTAGCCTGTTTAAGGACAAAATGGGTAAAAATGGTGTCTAAACACTCCAAATTCAACCCGCACTCTTATAATTAGTCAAATGCATTGGATTGTTACAGATTTTGACCCTAGAAAGAGTAACATAGCGGTTTACTGCTTCAAATCAATGTTTTCTCTCGGTTTTAGCCTGTTTTCTCGGTCTAAGCCTCTTTTGGGATAAAACGGGTTTAAGTGTTGTCTAAACACTCCAAATTCATCTCGAACTCTTACAACTAGTCAAATGCATTGGATTGTCACACATTCTGACCCTAGAAACAGTAACAAAGCTGTTTACTGCTTAGAATCAACGTTTTCTCGGTTTTAGCCTGTTTCAGGACAAAATGAGTAAAAGTGGTATCTAAACACTCCAAATTCAACCCGAACTCTTATAATTAGTCAAATGCATTGGATTGTTACAGATTTTGACCCTAGAAAGAGTAACATAGCGGTTTACTGCTTCAAATCAATGTTTTCTCTCGGTTTTAGCCTGTTTTCTCGGTCTAAGCCTGTTTTGGGATAAAACGGGTTTAAGTGTCGTTTAAACACTCCAAATTCATCCCGAACTCTTACAACTAGTCAAATGCATTGGATTGTCACATATTCTGACCCTAGAAACAGTACCAAAGTTGTTTACTGCTTAGAATCAAGGTTTTCTTGGTTTTAGCCTGTTTTAGGACAAAATGGGTAAAAGTGGTGTCTAAACACTCCAAATTCAACCCGAACTCTTATAATTAGTCAAATGCATTGGATTGTTACAGATTTTGACCCTAGAAAGAGTAACATAGCGGTTTACTGCTTCAAATCAATTTTTTCTCTCGGTTTTAGCCTGTTTTCTCGGTCTAAGCCTCTTTTGGGATAAAACGGGTTTAAGTGTTGTCTAAACACTCCAAATTCATCTCGAAATCTTACAACTAGTCAAATGCATTGGATTGTCACACATTCTGACCCTAGAAACAGTAACAAAGCTGTTTACTGCTTAGAATCAACGTTTTCTTGGTTTTAGCCTGTTTCAGGACAAAATGAGTAAAAGTGGTATCTAAACACTCCAAATTCAACCCGAACTCTTATAATTAGTCAAATGCATTGGATTGTTACATATTTTGACCCTATAAAGAGTAACATAGCGGTTTACTGCTTCTCGGGTTTGACCCTAGAAAGAGAAACAGTACCAAAGCTGTTTACTGCTTAGAATCAAGGTTTTCTTGGTTTTAGCCTGTTTTAGGACAAAATGGGTAAAAGTGGTGTCTAAACACTCCAAATTCAACCCGCACTCTTATAATTAGTCAAATGCATTGGATTGTTACAGATTTTGACCCTAGAAAGAGTAACATAGCGGTTTACTGCTTCAAATCAATGTTTTCTCTCGGTTTTAGCCTGTTTTCTCGGTCTAAGCCTGTTTTGGGATAAAACGGGTTTAAGTGTTCTCTAAACACTCCAAATTCATCCCGAACTCGTACAACTAGTCAAATGCATTGGATTGTCACACATTCTGACCCTAGAAACAGTAACAAAGTTGTTTACGGCTTAGAATCAAGGTTTTCTTGGTTTTAGCCTGTTTTAGGACAAAATGGGTAAAAGTGGTGTCTAAACACTCCAATTCAACCCGAACTCTTATAATTAGTCAAATGCATTGGATTGTTACAGATTTTGACCCTAGAAAGAGTAACATAGCGGTTTACTGCTTCAAATCAATGTTTTCTCTCGGTTTTAGCCTGTTTTCTCGGTCTAAGCCTGTTTTGGGATAAAACGGGTTTAAGTGTCGTTTAAACACTCCAAATTCATCCCGAACTCTTACAACTAGTCAAATGCATTGGATTGTCACATATTCTGACCCTAGAAACAGTACCAAAGTTGTTTACTGCTTAGAATCAAGGTTTTCTTGGTTTTAGCCTGTTTTAGGACAAAATGGGTAAAAGTGGTGTCTAAACACTCCAAATTCAACCCGAACTCTTATAATTAGTCAAATGCATTGGATTGTTACAGATTTTGACCCTAGAAAGAGTAACATAGCGGTTTACTGCTTCAAATCAATTTTTTCTCTCGGTTTTAGCCTGTTTTCTCGGTCTAAGCCTCTTTTGGGATAAAACGGGTTTAAGTGTTGTCTAAACACTCCAAATTCATCTCGAAATCTTACAACTAGTCAAATGCATTGGATTGTCACACATTCTGACCCTAGAAACAGTAACAAAGCTGTTTACTGCTTAGAATCAACGTTTTCTTGGTTTTAGCCTGTTTCAGGACAAAATGAGTAAAAGTGGTATCTAAACACTCCAAATTCAACCCGAACTCTTATAATTAGTCAAATGCATTGGATTGTTACATATTTTGACCCTATAAAGAGTAACATAGCGGTTTACTGCTTCTCGGGTTTGACCCTAGAAAGAGAAACAGTACCAAAGCTGTTTACTGCTTAGAATCAAGGTTTTCTTGGTTTTAGCCTGTTTTAGGACAAAATGGGTAAAAGTGGTGTCTAAACACTCCAAATTCAACCCGCACTCTTATAATTAGTCAAATGCATTGGATTGTTACAGATTTTGACCCTAGAAAGAGTAACATAGCGGTTTACTGCTTCAAATCAATGTTTTCTCTCGGTTTTAGCCTGTTTTCTCGGTCTAAGCCTGTTTTGGCATAAAACGGGTTTAAGTGTTCTCTAAACACTCCAAATTCATCCCGAACTCGTACAACTAGTCAAATGCATTGGATTGTCACATATTCTGACCCTAGAAACAGTAACAAAGTTGTTTACGGCTTAGAATCAAGGTTTTCTTGGTTTTAGCCTGTTTTAGGACAAAATGGGTAAAAGTGGTGTCTAAACACTCCAATTCAACCCGAACTCTTATAATTAGTCAAATGCATTGGATTGTTACAGATTTTAACCCTAGAAAGAGTAACATAGCGGTTTACTGCTTCAAATCAATGTTTTCTCTCGGTTTTAGCCTGTTTTCTCGGTCTAAGCCTCTTTTGGGATAAAACGGGTTTAAGTGTCGTCTAAACACTCCAAATTCATCTCGAACTCTTACAACTAGTCAAATGCATTGGATTGTCACACATTCTGACCCTAGAAACAGTAACAAAGCTGTTTACTGCTTAGAATCAACGTTTTCTCGGTTTTAGCCTGTTTCAGGACAAAATGAGTAAAAGTGGTATCTAAACACTCCAAATTCAACCCGAACTCTTATAATTAGTCAAATGCATTGGATTGTTACATATTTTGACCTTATAAAGAGTAACATAGCGGTTTACTGCTTCAAATCAATGTTTTCTCTCGGTTTTAGCCTGTTTTCTCGGTCTAAGCCTGTTTTGGGATAAAACGGGTTTAAGTGTTGTCTAAACACTCCAAACTCATCCCGAACTCTTACAACTAGTCAAATGCATTGGATTGTCACACATTCTGACCCTAGAAACAGTAACAAAGCTGTTTACTGCTTAGAATCAACGTTTTCGTGGTTTTAGCCTGTTTACTGCTTAGAATCAACGTTTTCGTGGTTTTAGCCTGTTTTAGGACAAAATGGGTAAAAGTGGTGTCTAAACACTCCAAATTCAACCCGCACTCTTATAATTAGTCAAATGCATTGGATTGTTACAGATTTTGACCCTAGAAAGAGTAACATAGCGGTTTACTGCTTCAAATCAATGTTTTCTCTCGGTTTTAGCCTGTTTTCTCGGTCTAAGCCTGTTTTGGGATAAAACGGGTTTAAGTGTTCTCTAAACACTCCAAATTCATCCCGAACTCGTACAACTAGTCAAATGCATTGGATTGTCACACATTCTGACCCTAGAAACAGTAACAAAGTTGTTTACTGCTTAGAATCAAGGTTTTCTTGGTTTTAGCTAGTTTTAGGACAAAATGGGTAAAAGTGGTGTCTAAACACTCCAAATTCAACCCGAACTCTTATAATTAGTCAAATGCATTGGATTGTTACAGATTTTGACCCTAGAAAGAGTAACATAGCGGTTTACTGCTTCAAATCAATGTTTTCTCTCGGTTTTAGCCTGTTTTCTCGGTCTAAGCCTGTTTTGGGATAAAACGGGTTTAAGTGTCGTTTAAACACTCCAAATTCATCCCGAACTCTTACAACTAGTCAAATGCATTGGATTGTCACATATTCTGACCCTAGAAACAGTACCAAAGTTGTTTACTGCTTAGAATCAAGGTTTTCTTGGTTTTAGCCTGTTTTAGGACAAAATGGGTAAAAGTGGTGTCTAAACACTCCAAATTCAACCCGAACTCTTATAATTAGTCAAATGCATTGGATTGTTACAGATTTTGACCCTAGAAAGAGTAACATAGCGGTTTACTGCTTCAAATCAATTTTTTCTCTCGGTTTTAGCCTGTTTTCTCGGTCTAAGCCTCTTTTGGGATAAAACGGGTTTAAGTGTTGTCTAAACACTCCAAATTCATCTCGAAATCTTACAACTAGTCAAATGCATTGGATTGTCACACATTCTGACCCTAGAAACAGTAACAAAGCTGTTTACTGCTTAGAATCAACGTTTTCTTGGTTTTAGCCTGTTTCAGGACAAAATGAGTAAAAGTGGTATCTAAACACTCCAAATTCAACCCGAACTCTTATAATTAGTCAAATGCATTGGATTGTTACATATTTTGACCCTATAAAGAGTAACATAGCGGTTTACTGCTTCTCGGGTTTGACCCTAGAAAGAGAAACAGTACCAAAGCTGTTTACTGCTTAGAATCAAGGTTTTCTTGGTTTTAGCCTGTTTTAGGACAAAATGGGTAAAAGTGGTGTCTAAACACTCCAAATTCAACCCGCACTCTTATAATTAGTCAAATGCATTGGATTGTTACAGATTTTGACCCTAGAAAGAGTAACATAGCGGTTTACTGCTTCAAATCAATGTTTTCTCTCGGTTTTAGCCTGTTTTCTCGGTCTAAGCCTGTTTTGGGATAAAACGGGTTTAAGTGTTCTCTAAACACTCCAAATTCATCCCGAACTCGTACAACTAGTCAAATGCATTGGATTGTCACACATTCTGACCCTAGAAACAGTAACAAAGTTGTTTACGGCTTAGAATCAAGGTTTTCTTGGTTTTAGCCTGTTTTAGGACAAAATGGGTAAAAGTGGTGTCTAAACACTCCAATTCAACCCGAACTCTTATAATTAGTCAAATGCATTGGATTGTTACAGATTTTGACCCTAGAAAGAGTAACATAGCGGTTTACTGCTTCAAATCAATGTTTTCTCTCGGTTTTAGCCTGTTTTCTCGGTCTAAGCCTGTTTTGGGATAAAACGGGTTTAAGTGTCGTTTAAACACTCCAAATTCATCCCGAACTCTTACAACTAGTCAAATGCATTGGATTGTCACATATTCTGACCCTAGAAACAGTACCAAAGTTGTTTACTGCTTAGAATCAAGGTTTTCTTGGTTTTAGCCTGTTTTAGGACAAAATGGGTAAAAGTTATTAGAATGTACCAAGGAGGAGAGAGGAGAGGCCGGTAAGGCCGAGCCTTGGAAGAAGAGAAGAAAGGCCGGAAAGGCCATGTAAAGGCCGGTAAGGCCATGTCCGTGTCCGTGAGCGACCATGTACCGTGTCCGGTACCATGTACCGTGTCCGTGAACGGACCCATGTCCGGTGAGCGGCCAGTTAGGCCGTGAACACATTGAAGAGAAGGCCCGTCCGTACAGGCCCGTCCGTACAGGCCCGTCCGTACAGGCCCGTCCGTACGATGAAGAGAAGGCCCGTCCGTACAATGAAGGTTAGGCCCGTCCGTACGGTCTCGGCCCTTAGGCCTGCGCTCGGTCCAGTAGATAGAGAGGCCGAGTTTGAGAGGAGGAAAGCGAGGCCCTACAAGAGAAAGAGGCTTATGGGAAGATCACATGTGCCCTTGGTTGGTGAAGGAAGGAAAGGTCACTCTCACCAACACCAAATCGAGAATGTCACTTTCATCACTCTCTTCTTCTCTCTAACGGTCATATGACCTTGTATTCTCCTATATTAAGCTTTGTATTTCACCTCATATGTAACACAATACAACAATCTAATAGAAGAGAAACCGATTTCCTCTCTACACTTGTGTTCTTGTTTCATATTAACAATGTAGAGAGTTTAGGATTAGCGGTTAGGGGCTGCCCTTAAGGCAGCCTATTCTCTTCTCAAATCCACCTAAACTCTTCTTATTTACTGCTTTACTTAGCCTAGATTACTGATTCTTAATCCTCCTTCTCCTAAGTACACAAACTCTAAGTGTTGTGATACTAGAAGAGGATAAGTCTCAAACTAGTGCTTCTCCTAGTTAGGATCCGCTTACTCTCTAGTATTTGGGTTCTATCTAGCTTGTTTATGGGGAGTTCATCACAAGTTGATGTTCTCTCCTCCCCCTTGAGAATGAGTTAGTTTGTTGTGGGTAAAGGGGGATTCATTCACCAAGTGTTTGTCTACCCTCTCTTGTGAGCTTTGTCTCATAAATCCCAACATGGTATCAGAGCAGGTTCTGTTCTTGGTGATTTAAACTCATTCTCAAAGTCGTTTTCTTAGGAGTTAGCTTAGTTAAAGTTTTAGACTTTGCTTAGGTGTTAAATCGCTTAGCTTAGTTTCTTTAAAGCTTTAATTTTGCTTTTGTTGATTAAATCGATTCTCTAGCAGCTCATTGTTGAGTAAGCTTGGTCTCTTGTCTTGTTAGAATTTGTAGACCAAGTGTGTGGAAAGAAATCGATTTTACAAGCCCCATCCTTAAGCTTTACCGATTTGGTAATAGCTTTGTTTATTTTGGGATGTGTGGGAAGTGATGAACCATTGAGCAAATTGTGTTGTTCATGGTGAGGATTCACGGTTCTTGTGTGCTTGTATGAGCCACGAAATTCTTAGGATTTAGCTCTCTTAGGATTTAGTTAATTTTCCTCTAAAGGTTTAATTTTGCTTTTGTTAAATTTCCTTTAAAGGCTTAATTACTAAATCGCTACTTCTTCTTCTCAATGTTGAGAAAGCTTTGTTTCTGGCCCTATGGTGTGTCCAGATTCAAGCTTGAAGAAGAGAGAGATCTTAATTTTCGCATCTCATGTCCGCTTGGTCAACTAGACTAAAGCTGTTCAAAGATGCATTCTTTTAACCGTTGGACAATAGGTTGTTCCAAAGGCTTTTGTTGTTTCTTCTTTGCTTGGGACCACGAAAAACATCTTCTATATGTTATTTTCGTGGATCTAAAGCCTTAAGATCTTGGAGAACACTTTGTTTAAGTGATTCTACCATGAGTTAGGTCCAAACCGTTGGAGAAATTAATTTTCCAAACGGTCCATGTGTTTCAGCCATTAAAGCACCAAAGTCTTGTTGAATGTTGGATGCTCTTGGCTGTCAAAGCTTCTGCAAACTCAAGAAAACAGAGTATAACTCTGTCCATAAGAACTCTTGAGCAAATTCTCTATTCTACTCTCCACTCACCTTATACTTCCGCCCATATACTCTACTATACTCTATACTCTTGGTTACTAATTCTCTGGTTACTTATTCTCTAAATTCTATTTTATTTTCAGTAATATTCTATATTCTCTATTCTCTAATCTCTAACAATCTCTTGTTTAGAATCTGTTCCATTGAATTTGGTTTCAGCTTCAGCCTTGAAGATTGTGTGGAGCTCGCCTACTATCTCAAGAAGAAGAAGTGGCGAGGTTGAAGGCTACAAGATAGCCATGAGGAGAGCGCAGCACAATGCCTGGAGTTAGAACCAAGGGCCACCAAGTCTTTGTTAAGCTGGTGGAAGGTGATGAATCAGTCCAAGAGCATGTGTGTTAGTGCCAAGTTGTTGATCGGATGTGCACAATGGTCTTTAGGAAAGGTGATGCACAAGGTTTCAACTGTTGATTGGATGTGCACAAGAACGGTGATGCACAAGGCTTCAACTGAGGTGATGAGGTTTCAGCCCATCATCAAGTAAAGGTTACGGGGGAGATCAAGTGACTTCAGACCGTACCTCACAGATTCTGCTCGGCCACAAGCAAAAGTCTTTACTTAAAGCTCAGCCGAAGCGTCTCAAAGATCGACTCGGACGAAACCCTTCCACTGCGATTCGGCTTCCGCGTTATTCATTAAAGTTCGAGACCACAGAGTCATCTTGCCAGTGGAAGTGGAATCATACCAATCCGAGCAGCCGTTCGAAAGTTATGTCCGATTCAGTGGGCATGTGTCAGTCTGACAAATAAAACTGACCGGGTTTAAAACCATGGTTAGAGGAGCGGTCTCAAGGAGGAATTCCAAACCGCAACAGTGATCAACTCTCTCCCTCCTATCCATCAAAACACCATAAAGGCTGTGCTCTAAACTCTTCTCTATTTTAATTCATAAATTCATTACCTTAGCTTCATTACTAGTCTTTAGTCTTTAATATGATTCTTCTTAAATTGTCACACTTTTAGAAATTTTCTTTGATATTCCTCATAGCAAACACTTATTCTTTTCTTCTTTATCACTTGTTTAAGGGTAAAGGAGACTATGAGAGCCTCAAAGGAATTCTAAAGGAACAAGGATGGAGATCATAAGGAATGTGCTAAAGGCAAGGAGGGCTAAGGAAGTGTAGCGGTTCAAAGGCTTAAAGAGAAAGAGAGCTGGTTCTTGACAAACCAAGATCAATGCGACATCAAGGACCGTGGAGACTACACTCTTTTTACTTAACAAAGTTTTCTCCCAAGTGGTTTTCTTTGTTAAGGTTTTTAATGAGGTAGTCCTCACGTGTCCACGCTTGATCTTTGGTCCCCATGGTGCCCTGCAGATCAAACGTGCGGGGGAGTATTAGAATGTACCAAGGAGGAGAGAGGAGAGGCCGGTAAGGCCGAGCCTTGGAAGAAGAGAAGAAAGGCCGGAAAGGCCATGTAAAGGCCGGTAAGGCCATGTCCGTGTCCGTGAGCGACCATGTACCGTGTCCGGTACCATGTACCGTGTCCGTGAACGGACCCATGTCCGGTGAGCGGCCAGTTAGGCCGTGAACACATTGAAGAGAAGGCCCGTCCGTACAAGCCCGTCCGTACAGGCCCGTCCGTACAGGCCCGTCCGTACAGGCCCGTCCGTACGATGAAGAGAAGGCCCGTCCGTACAATGAAGGTTAGGCCCGTCCGTACGGTCTCGGCCCTTAGGCCTGCGCTCGGTCCAGTAGATAGAGAGGCCGAGTTTGAGAGGAGGAAAGCGAGGCCCTACAAGAGAAAGAGGCTTATGGGAAGATCACATGTGCCCTTGGTTGGTGAAGGAAGGAAAGGTCACTCTCACCAACACCAAATCGAGAATGTCACTTTCATCACTCTCTTCTTCTCTCTAACGGTCATATGACCTTGTATTCTCCTATATTAAGCTTTGTATTTCACCTCATATGTAACACAATACAACAATCTAATAGAAGAGAAACCGATTTCCTCTCTGCACTTGTGTTCTTGTTTCATATTAACAATGTAGAGAGTTTAGGATTAGCGGTTAGGGGCTGCCCTTAAGGCAGCCTATTCTCTTCTCAAATCCACCTAAACTCTTCTTATTTACTGCTTTACTTAGCCTAGATTACTGATTCTTAATCCTCCTTCTCCTAAGTACACAAACTCTAAGTGTTGTGATACTAGAAGAGGATAAGTCTCAAACTAGTGCTTCTCCTAGTTAGGATCCGCTTACTCTCTAGTATTTGGGTTCTATCTAGCTTGTTTATGGGGAGTTCATCACAAGTTGATGTTCTCTCCTCCCCCTTGAGAATGAGTTAGTTTGTTGTGGGTAAAGGGGGATTCATTCACCAAGTGTTTGTCTACCCTCTCTTGTGAGCTTTGTCTCATAAATCCCAACAAAAGTGTCGTCTAAACACTCCAAATTTAGCCTGTTTTCTCGGTCTAAGCCTGTTTTGGGATAAAACGGGTTTAAGTGTTGTCTAAACACTCCAAACTCATCCCGAACTCTTACAACTAGTCAAATGCATTGGATTGTCACACATTCTAACCCTAGAAACAGTAACAAAGCTGTTTACTGCTTAGAATCAACGTTTTCTCGGTTTTAGCCTGTTTAAGGACAAAATGGGTAAAAATGGTGTCTAAACACTCCAAATTCAACCCGCACTCTTATAATTAGTCAAATGCATTGGATTGTTACAGATTTTGACCCTAGAAAGAGTAACATAGCGGTTTACTGCTTCAAATCAATGTTTTCTCTCGGTTTTAGCCTGTTTTCTTGGTCTAAGCCTGTTTTGGGATAAAACGGGTTTAAGTGTTCTCTAAACACTCCAAATTCATCCCGAACTCGTACAACTAGTCAAATGCATTGGATTGTCACACATTCTGACCCTAGAAACAGTAACAAAGTTGTTTACGGCTTAGAATCAAGGTTTTCTTGGTTTTAGCCTGTTTTAGGACAAAATGGGTAACAGTGGTGTCTAAACACTCCAATTCAACCCGAACTCTTATAATTAGTCAAATGCATTGGATTGTTACAGATTTTGACCCTAGAAAGAGTAACATAGCGGTTTACTGCTTCAAATCAATGTTTTCTCTCGGTTTTAGCCTGTTTTCTCGGTCTAAGCCTGTTTTGGGATAAAACGGGTTTAAGTGTCGTTTAAACACTCCAAATTCATCCCGAACTCTTACAACTAGTCAAATGCATTGGATTGTCACATATTCTGACCCTAGAAACAGTACCAAAGTTGTTTACTGCTTAGAATCAAGGTTTTCTTGGTTTTAGCCTGTTTTAGGACAAAATGGGTAAAAGTGTCGTCTAAACACTCCAAATTTAGCCTATTTTCTCGGTCTAAGCCTGTTTTGGGATAAAACGGGTTTAAGTGTTGTCTAAACACTCCAAACTCATCCCGAACTCTTACAACTAGTCAAATGCATTGGATTGTCACACATTCTAACCCTAGAAACAGTAACAAAGCTGTTTACTGCTTAGAATCAACGTTTTCTCGGTTTTAGCCTGTTTAAGGACAAAATGGGTAAAAATGGTGTCTAAACACTCCAAATTCAACCCGCACTCTTATAATTAGTCAAATGCATTGGATTGTTACAGATTTTGACCCTAGAAAGAGTAACATAGCGGTTTACTGCTTCAAATCAATGTTTTCTCTCGTTTTTAGCCTGTTTTCTCGGTCTAAGCCTGTTTTGGGATAAAACGGGTTTAAGTGTTCTCTAAACACTCCAAATTCATCCCGAACTCTTACAACTAGTCAAATGCATTGGATTGTCACACATTCTGACCCTAGAAACAGTAACAAAGTTGTTTACTGCTTAGAATCAAGGTTTTCTTGGTGTTAGCCTGTTTTAGGACAAAATGGGTAAAAGTGGTGTCTAAACACTCCAATTCAACCCGAACTCTTATAATTAGTCAAATGCATTGGATTGTTACATATTTTGACCCTATAAAGAGTAACATAGCGGTTTACTGCTTCAAATCAATGTTTTCTCTCGGTTTTAGCCTGTTTTCTCGGTCTAAGCCTGTTTTGGGATAAAACGGGTTTAAGTGTTGTCTAAACACTCCAAACTCATCCCGAACTCTTACAACTAGTCAAATGCATTGGATTGTCACACATTCTGACCCTAGAAACAGTAACAAAGCTGTTTACTGCTTAGAATCAACGTTTTCTCGGTTTTAGCCTGTTTAAGGACAAAATGGCTAAAAGTGGTGTCTAAACACTCCAAATTCAACCCGAACTCTTATAATTAGTCAAATGCATTGGATTGTTACAGATTTTGACCCTAGAAAGAGTAACATAGCGGTTTACTGCTTCAAATCAATGTTTTCTCTCGGTTTTAGCCTGTTTTCTCGGTCTAAGCCTGTTTTGGGATAAAACGGATTTAAGTATCGTTTAAACACTCCAAATTCATCCCGAACTCTTACAACCAGTCAAATGCATTGGATTGTCACATATTCTGACCCTAGAAACAGTACCAAAGTTGTTTACTGCTTAGAATCAAGGTTTTCTTGGTTTTAGCCTGTTTTAGGACAAAATGGGTAAAAGTGGTGTCTAAACACTCCAAATTCAACCCGAACTCTTATAATTAGTCAAATGCATTGGATTGTTACAGATTTTGACCCTAGAAAGAGTAACATAGCGGTTTACTGCTTCAAATCAATGTTTTCTCTCGGTTTTAGCCTGTTTTCTCGGTCTAAGCCTGTTTTGGGATAAAACGGATTTAAGTGTCGTTTAAACACTCCAAATTCATCCCGAACTCTTACAACTAGTCAAATGCATTGGATTGTCACATATTCTGACCCTAGAAACAGTACCAAAGTTGTTTACTGCTTAGAATCAAGGTTTTCTTGGTTTTAGCCTGTTTTAGGACAAAATGGGTAAAAGTGGTGTCTAAACACTCCAAATTCAACCCGAACTCTTATAATTAGTCAAATGCATTGGATTGTTACAGATTTTGACCCTAGAAAGAGTAACATAGCGGTTTACTGCTTCAAATCAATGTTTTCTCTCGGTTTTAGCCCGTTTTCTCGGTCTAAGCCTCTTTTGGGATAAAACGGGTTTAAGTGTTGTCTAAACACTCCAAATTCATCTCGAACTCTTACAACTAGTCAAATGCATTGGATTGTCACACATTCTGACCCTAGAAACAGTAACAAAGCTGTTTCCTGCTTAGAATCAACGTTTTCTTGGTTTTAGCCTGTTTCAGGACAAAATGAGTAAAAGTGGTATCTAAACACTCCAAATTCAACCCGAACTCTTATAATTAGTCAAATGCATTGGATTGTTACATATTTTGACCCTATAAAGAGTAACATAGCGGTTTACTGCTTCAAATCAATGTTTTCTCTTGGTTTTAGCCTGTTTTCTCGGTCTAAGCCTGTTTTGGGATAAAACGGGTTTAAGTGTTGTCTAAACACTCCAAACTCATCCCGAACTCTTACAACTAGTCAAATGCATTGGATTGTCACACATTCTGACCCTAGAAACAGTAACAAAGCTGTTTACTGCTTAGAATCAACGTTTTCTCGGTTTTAGCCTGTTTAAGGACAAAATGGGTAAAAATGGTGTCTAAACACTCCAAATTCAACCCGCACTCTTATAATTAGTCAAATGCATTGGATTGTTACAGATTTTGACCCTAGAAAGAGTAACATAGCGGTTTACTGCTTCAAATCAATGTTTTCTCTCGGTTTTAGCCTGTTTTCTCGGTCTAAGCCTGTTTTGGGATAAAACGGATTTAAGTGTCGTTTAAACACTCCAAATTCATCCCGAACTCTTACAACTAGTCAAATGCATTGGATTGTCACATATTCTGACCCTAGAAACAGTACCAAAGTTGTTTACTGCTTAGAATCAAGGTTTTCTTGGTTTTAGCCTGTTTTAGGACAAAATGGGTAAAAGTGGTGTCTAAACACTCCAAATTCAACCCGAACTCTTATAATTAGTCAAATGCATTGGATTGTTACAGATTTTGACCCTAGAAAGAGTAACATAGCGGTTTACTGCTTCAAATCAATGTTTTCTCTCGGTTTTAGCCTGTTTTCTCGGTCTAAGCCTCTTTTGGGATAAAACGGGTTTAAGTGTTGTCTAAACACTCCAAATTCATCTCGAACTCTTACAACTAGTCAAATGCATTGGATTGTCACACATTCTGACCCTAGAAACAGTAACAAAGCTGTTTACTGCTTAGAATCAACGTTTTCTTGGTTTTAGCCTGTTTGAGGACAAAATGAGTAAAAGTGGTATCTAAACACTCCAAATTCAACCCGAACTCTTATAATTAGTCAAATGCATTGGATTGTTACATATTTTGACCCTATAAAGAGTAACATAGCGGTTTACTGCTTCAAATCAATGTTTTCTCTCGGTTTTAGCCTGTTTTCTCGGTCTAAGCCTGTTTTGGGATAAAACGGGTTTAAGTGTTGTCTAAACACTCCAAACTCATCCCGAACTCTTACAACTAGTCAAATGCATTGGATTGTCACACATTCTGACCCTAGAAACAGTAACAAAGCTGTTTACTGCTTAGAATCAACGTTTTCTCGGTTTTAGCCTGTTTAAGGACAAAATGGCTAAAAGTGGTGTCTAAACACTCCAAATTCAACCCGAACTCTTATAATTAGTCAAATGCATTGGATTGTTACAGATTTTGACCCTAGAAAGAGTAACATAGCGGTTTACTGCTTCAAATCAATGTTTTCTCTCGGTTTTAGCCTGTTTTCTCGGTCTAAGCCTGTTTTGGGATAAAACGGATTTAAGTATCGTTTAAACACTCCAAATTCATCCCGAACTCTTACAACCAGTCAAATGCATTGGATTGTCACATATTCTGACCCTAGAAACAGTACCAAAGTTGTTTACTGCTTAGAATCAAGGTTTTCTTGGTTTTAGCCTGTTTTAGGACAAAATGGGTAAAAGTGGTGTCTAAACACTCCAAATTCAACCCGAACTCTTATAATTAGTCAAATGCATTGGATTGTTACAGATTTTGACCCTAGAAAGAGTAACATAGCGGTTTACTGCTTCAAATCAATGTTTTCTCTCGGTTTTAGCCTGTTTTCTCGGTCTAAGCCTGTTTTGGGATAAAACGGATTTAAGTGTCGTTTAAACACTCCAAATTCATCCCGAACTCTTACAACTAGTCAAATGCATTGGATTGTCACATATTCTGACCCTAGAAACAGTACCAAAGTTGTTTACTGCTTAGAATCAAGGTTTTCTTGGTTTTAGCCTGTTTTAGGACAAAATGGGTAAAAGTGGTGTCTAAACACTCCAAATTCAACCCGAACTCTTATAATTAGTCAAATGCATTGGATTGTTACAGATTTTGACCCTAGAAAGAGTAACATAGCGGTTTACTGCTTCAAATCAATGTTTTCTCTCGGTTTTAGCCCGTTTTCTCGGTCTAAGCCTCTTTTGGGATAAAACGGGTTTAAGTGTTGTCTAAACACTCCAAATTCATCTCGAACTCTTACAACTAGTCAAATGCATTGGATTGTCACACATTCTGACCCTAGAAACAGTAACAAAGCTGTTTCCTGCTTAGAATCAACGTTTTCTTGGTTTTAGCCTGTTTCAGGACAAAATGAGTAAAAGTGGTATCTAAACACTCCAAATTCAACCCGAACTCTTATAATTAGTCAAATGCATTGGATTGTTACATATTTTGACCCTATAAAGAGTAACATAGCGGTTTACTGCTTCAAATCAATGTTTTCTCTTGGTTTTAGCCTGTTTTCTCGGTCTAAGCCTGTTTTGGGATAAAACGGGTTTAAGTGTTGTCTAAACACTCCAAACTCATCCCGAACTCTTACAACTAGTCAAATGCATTGGATTGTCACACATTCTGACCCTAGAAACAGTAACAAAGCTGTTTACTGCTTAGAATCAACGTTTTCTCGGTTTTAGCCTGTTTAAGGACAAAATGGGTAAAAATGGTGTCTAAACACTCCAAATTCAACCCGCACTCTTATAATTAGTCAAATGCATTGGATTGTTACAGATTTTGACCCTAGAAAGAGTAACATAGCGGTTTACTGCTTCAAATCAATGTTTTCTCTCGGTTTTAGCCTGTTTTCTCGGTCTAAGCCTGTTTTGGGATAAAACGGATTTAAGTGTCGTTTAAACACTCCAAATTCATCCCGAACTCTTACAACTAGTCAAATGCATTGGATTGTCACATATTCTGACCCTAGAAACAGTACCAAAGTTGTTTACTGCTTAGAATCAAGGTTTTCTTGGTTTTAGCCTGTTTTAGGACAAAATGGGTAAAAGTGGTGTCTAAACACTCCAAATTCAACCCGAACTCTTATAATTAGTCAAATGCATTGGATTGTTACAGATTTTGACCCTAGAAAGAGTAACATAGCGGTTTACTGCTTCAAATCAATGTTTTCTCTCGGTTTTAGCCTGTTTTCTCGGTCTAAGCCTCTTTTGGGATAAAACGGGTTTAAGTGTTGTCTAAACACTCCAAATTCATCTCGAACTCTTACAACTAGTCAAATGCATTGGATTGTCACACATTCTGACCCTAGAAACAGTAACAAAGCTGTTTACTGCTTAGAATCAACGTTTTCTTGGTTTTAGCCTGTTTGAGGACAAAATGAGTAAAAGTGGTATCTAAACACTCCAAATTCAACCCGAACTCTTATAATTAGTCAAATGCATTGGATTGTTACATATTTTGACCCTATAAAGAGTAACATAGCGGTTTACTGCTTCAAATCAATGTTTTCTCTCGGTTTTAGCCTGTTTTCTCGGTCTAAGCCTGTTTTGGGATAAAACGGGTTTAAGTGTTGTCTAAACACTCCAAACTCATCCCGAACTCTTACAACTAGTCAAATGCATTGGATTGTCACACATTCTGACCCTAGAAACAGTAACAAAGCTGTTTACTGCTTAGAATCAACGTTTTCTCGGTTTTAGCCTGTTTAAGGACAAAATGGCTAAAAGTGGTGTCTAAACACTCCAAATTCAACCCGAACTCTTATAATTAGTCAAATGCATTGGATTGTTACAGATTTTGACCCTAGAAAGAGTAACATAGCGGTTTACTGCTTCAAATCAATGTTTTCTCTCGGTTTTAGCCTGTTTTCTCGGTCTAAGCCTGTTTTGGGATAAAACGGATTTAAGTATCGTTTAAACACTCCAAATTCATCCCGAACTCTTACAACTAGTCAAATGCATTGGATTGTCACATATTCTGACCCTAGAAACAGTACCAAAGTTGTTTACTGCTTAGAATCAAGGTTTTCTTGGTTTTAGCCTGTTTTAGGACAAAATGGGTAAAAGTGGTGTCTAAACACTCCAAATTCAACCCGAACTCTTATAATTAGTCAAATGCATTGGATTGTTACAGATTTTGACCCTAGAAAGAGTAACATAGCGGTTTACTGCTTCAAATCAATGTTTTCTCTCGGTTTTAGCCTGTTTTCTCGGTCTAAGCCTGTTTTGGGATAAAACGGATTTAAGTGTCGTTTATGTAAGTTTGAGAGTAGAGTAATCAAGAGATTATGGAAGAGAGTATGAAAGAGAGTGAAATCGTGTAAGGAGTGAGGAGAGTGAACGATTGAGAGAGAGAGTGTTGGAGAAAGAGAATAAACTCTTTTCTTGCCTCTATTAGTATGATACTTACAAACTATTTAAAGACATATACAAATAGGATATTCTCTTAGGATCCTATGCACACTAATATGAGGAGAAAGCGACATCTCCTTATTCTAACATGTGATCTCCTCTTCTCTCTTGCAACTTGCTCCAACGGCTACAAAGGAAGGATCGAGATGAATGGCGACCGTTGGAGGATCTCTTTGGTGGATTGGGCTCATGAAGACTTCTATTTGAGGATGGCCCGTTGGTTGGTCGTACGGACGTCCGTACGGTCGTACGGACAAGTGTGTGTGCCGGTTCATACTCCCCCTCAAGCTTGACTTGGGGAACTAGTCAAGCTTGACAACATAGGCACCCACCTCATTAAAAACCTTAGTATAGAAAAACCTCTTGGGAAAACTATACTTAAGGGAAAAAGAGTGTAGGCGCCAAAACAAAGCAAGTCATGGCCGAGTGAGGTTTAGGAGGCCAAGCTTAGGATGGATGTATTCACACACTTGGGGGCTCGCAGCTTTAGTCAGGACGTCTGCAAGTTGTTCTTTGCTTTCGGTATGGCAAGGTAAGACAACTCCAAGCTTGATTTGTTCTCGGACCTTATGGCAATCCACTTCAATGTGCTTGGTCCGCTCATGGAACACTGAATTGGTTGCTATATGAATGGCTGCTTCGTTATCACAGTGCATGGTGATCGGCTTTGTTGATTCTATTCCAAGATCCTTGAGTAACATCTTCAGCCACATTAGCTCCGTCGTTAGCTTCCTCATAGCTCTATACTCGGATTCGGCACTTGAGAGTGAGACGACCTTTTGCTTCTTGCTCTTCCATGTGACCAGGTTCCCTCCAAGGAACGTGCAATAGCCTGTGGTTGAGCGTCGGTCCCCACGATCTCCGGCATAGTCAGCGTCGCAGTAGCCTACCAACTCGGTGCTCTTGTTGCGTCCCATCCATATGCCTTGGCCGGGTGAGCCCTTGATGTACTTGAGGATCCGTGTCAGCATGTTCCAATGGTGCACGGTGGGGTTCTTCATATGCTGGCTTACCTGGTTCACGGCAAAGCAAATGTCAGGCCGTGTGATAGTTAAATAAATGAGCTTACCGACTAGCCGCCGGTAGAGGCTACCGTCCTCGAATGGAGCGGTGTCAAGCTCCCCCTGTCCTCCATCCTTGTAATTCTCTTCTAGGGGCGTTGTTACTGCCTTAGCTCCTAGTTTTCCTGTTTCACTCAATAAGTCTAGTGCATACTTTCTTTGAGATAACAATAACCCTTCATTTGATCTATAAACTTCTATCCCAAGAAAGTATTTCAACTCTCCAAGATCTTTAATATCAAAAACTGATTTCAAGAATGTTTTAGAGTCTTGAATACCTACCGAGTCACTTCCAGTGATGATGATATCATCAACATACACTAGAATGACTACTATACCTTTGGCGCTTGGTAAGGTGAACAAGGTGTGGTCAGCTTCGGATTTGCGAAAGCCTTTGTCAAGAAGTGTGGTGCTAAGCTTGTGATACCAAGCCCTTGGTGACTGCTTCAAGCCATAGATAGCTTTGTTGAGTTTCAAGACCTTTCCCGGACCAATAGTATCCTCCAAACCCGGTGGTGGTCGCATATACACTTCATCCTCCAGTTCTCCTTGCAAGAAGGCGTTCTTCACGTCCATTTGCCAAAGTTCCCAGTCGAGGTTGGTGGCGAGAGAGAGTACAACTCGAACCGTGTGAAGCTTAGCCACCGGAGCAAACGTATCAAGATAGTCCTCCCCATACGTTTGCGTGAAACCTCGTGCGACTAGGCGGGCTTTGTGGCGTTCAATCTCCCCATTGCTCTTATATTTGATTGTGAAGATATACCGAGAGGTGACAGCCTTCTTGCCCTTGGGTAAGTCAGCCTCGTCCCATGTATGATTTTGCACCATGGCCGTATTCTCGGCATCCACTGCATCTCTCCATACTTTGTGCTGCTTAGCCTCATCATAGGTCTTGGGGATCCAATCCTCATCAATATGGCCAAGAAACACTTGATGCTCTATCGGAAAATGAGCCAAGGTGCACACGGCCTGAATCGGATGAGCAACGGCCATGTTGTTGTAGTACACACGGGTGTTCTTCCAATGACTAGGAGGATACTTGATACGTTGGCTGCGCCGAAGAGGAACTATAGCCCCAGCTTCGGAGTTGGCTCGTCCTGGAGTAATGATCTCCTCAAGCTGTTCAGCCGTCCCCTCGGTTGTTTCGGCCGTGTTGTCCGCGAGTGACTCGGGTGCTTCCTCATGCTGCTCAGTATGGTCATCGGCATGTGTAGCAGGCTCAGGCTCAGTAGATGGCTCAGGTTGTTCTGGTGATGCTGGTCTGGCTGACTCAGTAGTGATCCGATCGTTTTCAAGACCTAGTCGCTCAAGGATTACTCGGAGGTTGCGCGTCCGATCAGATGGTGAATCAGATAGGTTACGGAGCTCATCCCAATTCTTCTCATCGTAAAAGCCTTGTGTCTCCATGAACTTGACATCACGAGATACTAGAACCCTCCTTGTTGTAGGGTCATAGCACTTATACCCCTTTTGTGTGGTAGAGTAGCCAAGAAACATAGCCTTTGTACTCTTTGCATCAAGCTTGTCTCTTAGCTCACCTGGTCGCAACACATAGCACACACAACCAAACACTCGTAAGTGATCAAATGTAGGTTTGTCATTCGTTAATACCTCAAATGGAGACACATCCTTTAGGATCTTTGTTGGTGTGCGGTTAATAAGATAACAAGCGGCTAGCACAGCATCTCCCCAAAACCTCTTTGGAACCCTTGTGTGAAACATCATAGACCTTGCTACTTCCATGAGATGCCTATTCTTTCTCTCAGCCACTCCATTTTGTTGTGGTGTGTAAGGACAGCTAGTTTGATGAAGAATTCCATGTTTGGCTAGATATTGTTTAAAGGCATGGCTTGTGTACTCTCCACCATTATCTGATCTCAAAATTTTAATCTTGGCATGAAAGTGGTTAGTGACATAATTTTGAAAATTAGTAAAGGCCTCAAGGACTCTATCCTTAGAGGGAAGCAAAGTTATCCAAGTATATTTTGATTTTTCATCAATAAAAGTCACAAAATACTTTTGATTATCTCTAGATAAGCAAGGAGATGTCCAAACATCAGAATGAATTAAATCAAAACATTTTTCATAAATAGTAATAGATTTAGGGAAAACAGCCTTGCAATGTTTACCAAGAATACAAGCCTCACACTCATCATTTTGAAAAGAAACATTAGGAAATATTAAGGATAAAGCTCTTGTGTGAGGGTGTCCTAGCCTAGCATGTAAAATAGAATCACTAGGTTTCATAATAACCGAATTAAAACAAGATGCATTAGAAGATAAGTTCAAGTCCTCAAGCACATAGAGGTCATCCTTGGATCCTCCTTGACCAAGAACCTTACTTGTCTCAATATCCTGAAAATGAACATTGTTAGGACCAAATATAGCATAACAATTTAAATCAGTAGTGGCTCTCTTAACTGATAGCAAGTTAGAAGTAAAGTTTGGCATATAAAATGCCTTAGTCTCCTTATCAAATAGTTTCAAGTTTCCTATGCCTTTAACTGGTACTTTCTCACCATTTGCTATTATTACATTACCATTAGCAGGTTTAATATCACTAATTAGCCTAGAATCACTAATCATGTGATGGGATGCACCAGAATCAACTATGAGGGGTTTAATTTTGTTTGAGGCAAGAAACGCCTTACCGGTGGCCTCTTTGATGGCTTTGATGAGCGCATCAAGGTCGGACCGCCTTACCAGCTCGGACGATGCTGCAGCAAGAGCAGTTCCACTGGTCACTTGTTGAGGCTGCTCAGAGATTGACTCCCCCATGGCTACTGCTTGATGAGCTCTCGGTGGTCCTCCGCGGTTTGGTCGTCCACCTCGGATGGTACCCGGCGGTGGTGCTAGATGAGGGTGTAGAATCCAGCAGCGGCTCTTGAAGTGACCAAGCTTCTTACAATGCTCACAAAATGGCGGGTTGTTCTTGTCCTCCGGCTTGTAGTAGCCCTTGTTTGCTGATGCCGTCTCAGCTTTGTTAGCGGTCACAAGTTCTCCCTTGCCGCCAAACAATCCCATGGAGCCATGCTCCTTTTGAATTTGGTTACAGACATCATCAAGGCTAGGGAGCTTGTCCGACCGTAGAATATGCTTGATAAGGTCATTGTAGGAGGGGTTCAAGGTCAAGAGAAGGCCGAACACCTTATCTTGTTCACGCCTCTCATTCAGAATGGCCGGATCTATAGTCGCCGGCCGGAGCATCTCTAGTTCAGCCCAAAGGGACCTAAACTTCCCAAAGTGCTTGGTGAACTCCATGTCTTCTTGGTTGAGGTTGTTGATGGCCCTCTTAATCTCAAAAATTCGGTTTACATTTGTAACATTCCCAAAAACATTCTTGAGAGTGTCCCACAAGTCTTTTGCTGTCTCGCAATAAGAGTAAGCTTCAAGTATAGGTGCATCTAGGGAGTTTTGAATGATAGCTAGGACTCCCTGATCTTCTTGAAACCACTTGTTCTTCTCATCGACAAGATCCTTGCCGTCTTTGGTGGTCTCGCCACTAGGAGCTTCGCTTGTCTCAACATGGGACCAAAGTCCTCGGCCGCATAGGGCTGTCTTTGTGGTTCTAGCCCACAGTAAGTAATTCTCTCCCTTGAGAGTAACTGGAACAATGAGAGTTTTGGTAGTTTCCATGGAAAAGGATGAAGAGACCGTTGGTTAAAGCTATTGTCCAACGGTTAAAGAAAGAAGATTCAAGAACAAGAAATTTCAAGAACAAGAAAGAGAATGCGGAAGGGAGTGATGGAGATTTGAGGCAAGAACAGAATCAAATCTGCTCTGATACCATGTAAGTTTGAGAGTAGAGTAATCAAGAGATTATGGAAGAGAGTATGAAAGAGAGTGAAATCGTGTAAGGAGTGAGGAGAGTGAACGATTGAGAGAGAGAGTGTTGGAGAAAGAGAATAAACTCTTTTCTTGCCTCTATTAGTATGATACTTACAAACTATTTAAAGACATATACAAATAGGATATTCTCTTAGGATCCTATGCACACTAATATGAGGAGAAAGCGACATCTCCTTATTCTAACATGTGATCTCCTCTTCTCTCTTGCAACTTGCTCCAACGGCTACAAAGGAAGGATCGAGATGAATGGCGACCGTTGGAGGATCTCTTTGGTGGATTGGGCTCATGAAGACTTCTATTTGAGGATGGCCCGTTGGTTGGTCGTACGGACGTCCGTACGGTCGTACGGACAAGTGTGTGTGCCGGTTCATAGTTTAAACACTCCAAATTCATCCCGAACTCTTACAACTAGTCAAATGCATTGGATTGTTACAGATTCTGACCCTAGAAAGAGTAACATAGCGGTTTACTGCTTCAAATCAATGTTTTCTCTCGGTTTTAGCCCGTTTTCTCGGTCTAAGCCTCTTTTGGGATAAAACGGGTTTAAGTGTTGTCTAAACACTCCAAATTCATCCCGAACTCTTACAACTAGTCAAATGCATTGGATTGTCACACATTCTGACCCTAGAAACAGTAACAAAGCTGTTTACTGCTTAGAATCAACGTTTTCTTGGTTTTAGCCTGTTTCAGGACAAAATGAGTAAAAGTGGTATCTAAACACTCCAAATTCAACCCGAACTCTTATAATTAGTCAAATGCATTGGATTGTTACATATTTTGACCCTATAAAGAGTAACATAGCGGTTTACTGCTTCAAATCAATGTTTTCTCTTGGTTTTAGCCTGTTTTCTCGGTCTAAGCCTGTTTTGGGATAAAACGGGTTTAAGTGTTGTCTAAACACTCCAAACTCATCCCGAACTCTTACAACTAGTCAAATGCATTGGATTGTCACACATTCTGACCCTAGAAACAGTAACAAAGCTGTTTACTGCTTAGAATCAACGTTTTCTCGGTTTTAGCCTGTTTAAGGACAAAATGGGTAAAAATGGTGTCTAAACACTCCAAATTCAACCCGCACTCTTATAATTAGTCAAATGCATTGGATTGTTACAGATTTTGACCCTAGAAAGAGTAACATAGCGGTTTACTGCTTCAAATCAATGTTTTCTCTCGGTTTTAGCCTGTTTTCTCGGTCTAAGCCTGTTTTGGGATAAAACGGATTTAAGTGTCGTTTAAACACTCCAAATTCATCCCGAACTCTTACAACTAGTCAAATGCATTGGATTGTCACATATTCTGACCCTAGAAACAGTACCAAAGTTGTTTACTGCTTAGAATCAAGGTTTTCTTGGTTTTAGCCTGTTTTAGGACAAAATGGGTAAAAGTGGTGTCTAAACACTCCAAATTCAACCCGAACTCTTATAATTAGTCAAATGCATTGGATTGTTACAGATTTTGACCCTAGAAAGAGTAACATAGCGGTTTACTGCTTCAAATCAATGTTTTCTCTCGGTTTTAGCCTGTTTTCTCGGTCTAAGCCTCTTTTGGGATAAAACGGGTTTAAGTGTTGTCTAAACACTCCAAATTCATCTCGAACTCTTACAACTAGTCAAATGCATTGGATTGTCACACATTCTGACCCTAGAAACAGTAACAAAGCTGTTTACTGCTTAGAATCAACGTTTTCTTGGTTTTAGCCTGTTTGAGGACAAAATGAGTAAAAGTGGTATCTAAACACTCCAAATTCAACCCGAACTCTTATAATTAGTCAAATGCATTGGATTGTTACATATTTTGACCCTATAAAGAGTAACATAGCGGTTTACTGCTTCAAATCAATGTTTTCTCTTGGTTTTAGCCTGTTTTCTCGGTCTAAGCCTGTTTTGGGATAAAACGGGTTTAAGTGTTGTCTAAACACTCCAAACTCATCCCGAACTCTTACAACTAGTCAAATGCATTGGATTGTCACACATTCTGACCCTAGAAACAGTAACAAAGCTGTTTACTGCTTAGAATCAACGTTTTCTCGGTTTTAGCCTGTTTAAGGACAAAATGGGTAAAAATGGTGTCTAAACACTCCAAATTCAACCCGCACTCTTATAATTAGTCAAATGCATTGGATTGTTACAGATTTTGACCCTAGAAAGAGTAACATAGCGGTTTACTGCTTCAAATCAATGTTTTCTCTCGGTTTTAGCCTGTTTTCTCGGTCTAAGCCTGTTTTGGGATAAAACGGATTTAAGTGTCGTTTAAACACTCCAAATTCATCCCGAACTCTTACAACTAGTCAAATGCATTGGATTGTCACATATTCTGACCCTAGAAACAGTACCAAAGTTGTTTACTGCTTAGAATCAAGGTTTTCTTGGTTTTAGCCTGTTTTAGGACAAAATGGGTAAAAGTGGTGTCTAAACACTCCAAATTCAACCCGAACTCTTATAATTAGTCAAATGCATTGGATTGTTACAGATTTTGACCCTAGAAAGAGTAACATAGCGGTTTACTGCTTCAAATCAATGTTTTCTCTCGGTTTTAGCCTGTTTTCTCGGTCTAAGCCTCTTTTGGGATAAAACGGGTTTAAGTGTTGTCTAAACACTCCAAATTCATCTCGAACTCTTACAACTAGTCAAATGCATTGGATTGTCACACATTCTGACCCTAGAAACAGTAACAAAGCTGTTTACTGCTTAGAATCAACGTTTTCTTGGTTTTAGCCTGTTTGAGGACAAAATGAGTAAAAGTGGTATCTAAACACTCCAAATTCAACCCGAACTCTTATAATTAGTCAAATGCATTGGATTGTTACATATTTTGACCCTATAAAGAGTAACATAGCGGTTTACTGCTTCAAATCAATGTTTTCTCTTGGTTTTAGCCTGTTTTCTCGGTCTAAGCCTGTTTTGGGATAAAACGGGTTTAAGTGTTGTCTAAACACTCCAAACTCATCCCGAACTCTTACAACTAGTCAAATGCATTGGATTGTCACACATTCTGACCCTAGAAACAGTAACAAAGCTGTTTACTGCTTAGAATCAACGTTTTCTCGGTTTTAGCCTGTTTAAGGACAAAATGGGTAAAAATGGTGTCTAAACACTCCAAATTCAACCCGCACTCTTATAATTAGTCAAATGCATTGGATTGTTACAGATTTTGACCCTAGAAAGAGTAACATAGCGGTTTACTGCTTCAAATCAATGTTTTCTCTCGGTTTTAGCCTGTTTTCTCGGTCTAAGCCTGTTTTGGGATAAAACGGATTTAAGTGTCGTTTAAACACTCCAAATTCATCCCGAACTCTTACAACTAGTCAAATGCATTGGATTGTCACATATTCTGACCCTAGAAACAGTACCAAAGTTGTTTACTGCTTAGAATCAAGGTTTTCTTGGTTTTAGCCTGTTTTAGGACAAAATGGGTAAAAGTGGTGTCTAAACACTCCAAATTCAACCCGAACTCTTATAATTAGTCAAATGCATTGGATTGTTACAGATTTTGACCCTAGAAAGAGTAACATAGCGGTTTACTGCTTCAAATCAATGTTTTCTCTTGGTTTTAGCCTGTTTTCTCGGTCTAAGCCTGTTTTGGGATAAAACGGGTTTAAGTGTTGTCTAAACACTCCAAACTCATCCCGAACTCTTACAACTAGTCAAATGCATTGGATTGTCACACATTCTGACCCTAGAAACAGTAACAAAGCTGTTTACTGCTTAGAATCAACGTTTTCTCGGTTTTAGCCTGTTTAAGGACAAAATGGGTAAAAATGGTGTCTAAACACTCCAAATTCAACCCGCACTCTTATAATTAGTCAAATGCATTGGATTGTTACAGATTTTGACCCTAGAAAGAGTAACATAGCGGTTTACTGCTTCAAATCAATTTTTTCTCTCGGTTTTAGCCTGTTTTCTCGGTCTAAGCCTGTTTTGGGATAAAACGGGTTTAAGTGTTCTCTAAACACTCGAAATTCATCCCAAACTCGTACAACTAGTCAAATGCATTGGATTGTCACACATTCTGACCCTAGAAACAGTAACAAAGTTGTTTACTGCTTAGAATCAAGGTTTTCTTGGTTTTAGCCTGTTTTAGGAAAAAATGGGTAAAAGTGGTGTCTAAACACTCCAAATTCAACCCGAACTCTTATAATTAGTCAAATGCATTGGATTGTTACAGATTTTGACCCTAGAAAGAGTAACATAGCGGTTTACTGCTTCAAATCAATGTTTTCTCTCGGTTTTAGCCTGTTTTCTCGGTCTAAGCCTGTTTTGGGATAAAACGGGTTTAAGTGTCGTTTAAACACTCCAAATTCATCCCGAACTCTTACAACTAGTCAAATGCATTGGATTGTCACACATTCTGACCCTAGAAACAGTAACAAAGCTGTTTACTGCTTAGAATCAACGTTTTCTTGGTTTTAGCCTGTTTTAGGACAAAATGGGTAAAAGTGGTGTCTAAACACTCCAAATTCAACCCGAACTCTTATAATTAGTCAAATGCATTGGATTGTTACAGATTTTGACCCTAGAAAGAGTAACATAGCGGTTTACTGCTTCAAATCAATGTTTTCTCTCGGTTTTAGCCTGTTTTCTCGGTCTAAGCCTCTTTTGGGATAAAACGGGTTTAAGTGTTGTCTAAACACTCCAAATTCATCTCGAACTCTTACAACTAGTCAAATGCATTGGATTGTCACACATTCTGACCCTAGAAACAGTAACAAAGCTGTTTACTGCTTAGAATCAACGTTTTCTTGGTTTTAGCCTGTTTTAGGACAAAATGGGTAAAAGTGGTGTCTAAACACTCCAAATTCAACCCGAACTCTTATAATTAGTCAAATGCATTGGATTGTTACAGATTTTGACCCTAGAAAGAGTAACATAGCGGTTTACTGCTTCAAATCAATGTTTTCTCTCGGTTTTAGCCTGTTTTCTCGGTCTAAGCCTCTTTTGGGATAAAACGGGTTTAAGTGTTGTCTAAACACTCCAAATTCATCTCGAACTCTTACAACTAGTCAAATGCATTGGATTGTCACACATTCTGACCCTAGAAACAGTAACAAAGCTGTTTACTGCTTAGAATCAACGTTTTCTTGGTTTTAGCCTGTTTCAGGACAAAATGAGTAAAAGTGGTATCTAAACACTCCAAATTCAACCCGAACTCTTATAATTAGTCAAATGCATTGGATTGTTACATATTTTGACCCTATAAAGAGTAACATAGCGGTTTACTGCTTCAAATCAATGTTTTCTCTTGGTTTTAGCCTGTTTTCTCGGTCTAAGCCTGTTTTGGGATAAAACGGGTTTAAGTGTTGTCTAAACACTCCAAACTCATCCCGAACTCTTACAACTAGTCAAATGCATTGGATTGTCACACATTCTGACCCTAGAAACAGTAACAAAGCTGTTTACTGCTTAGAATCAACGTTTTCTCGGTTTTAGCCTGTTTAAGGACAAAATGGGTAAAAATGGTGTCTAAACACTCCAAATTCAACCCGCACTCTTATAATTAGTCAAATGCATTGGATTGTTACAGATTTTGACCCTAGAAAGAGTAACATAGCGGTTTACTGCTTCAAATCAATGTTTTCTCTCGGTTTTAGCCTGTTTTCTCGGTCTAAGCCTGTTTTGGGATAAAACGGATTTAAGTGTCGTTTAAACACTCCAAATTCATCCCGAACTCTTACAACTAGTCAAATGCATTGGATTGTCACATATTCTGACCCTAGAAACAGTACCAAAGTTGTTTACTGCTTAGAATCAAGGTTTTCTTGGTTTTAGCCTGTTTTAGGACAAAATGGGTAAAAGTGGTGTCTAAACACTCCAAATTCAACCCGAACTCTTATAATTAGTCAAATGCATTGGATTGTTACAGATTTTGACCCTAGAAAGAGTAACATAGCGGTTTACTGCTTCAAATCAATGTTTTCTCTCGGTTTTAGCCTGTTTTCTCGGTCTAAGCCTCTTTTGGGATAAAACGGGTTTAAGTGTTGTCTAAACACTCCAAATTCATCTCGAACTCTTACAACTAGTCAAATGCATTGGATTGTCACACATTCTGACCCTAGAAACAGTAACAAAGCTGTTTACTGCTTAGAATCAACGTTTTCTTGGTTTTAGCCTGTTTCAGGACAAAATGAGTAAAAGTGGTATCTAAACACTCCAAATTCAACCCGAACTCTTATAATTAGTCAAATGCATTGGATTGTTACATATTTTGACCCTATAAAGAGTAACATAGCGGTTTACTGCTTCAAATCATTGTTTTCTCTTGGTTTTAGCCTGTTTTCTCGGTCTAAGCCTGTTTTGGGATAAAACGGGTTTAAGTGTTGTCTAAACACTCCAAACTCATCCCGAACTCTTACAACTAGTCAAATGCATTGGATTTTCACACATTCTGACCCTAGAAACAGTAACAAAGCTGTTTACTGCTTAGAATCAACGTTTTCTCGGTTTTAGCCTGTTTAAGGACAAAATGGGTAAAAATGGTGTCTAAACACTCCAAATTCAACCCGCACTCTTATAATTAGTCAAATGCATTGGATTGTTACAGATTTTGACCCTAGAAAGAGTAACATAGCGGTTTACTGCTTCAAATCAATGTTTTCTCTCGGTTTTAGCCTGTTTTCTCGGTCTAAGCCTGTTTTGGGATAAAACGGGTTTAAGTGTTCTCTAAACACTCGAAATTCATCCCGAACTCGTACAACTAGTCAAATGCATTGGATTGTCACACATTCTGACCCTAGAAACAGTAACAAAGTTGTTTACTGCTTAGAATCAAGGTTTTCTTGGTTTTAGCCTGTTTTAGGACAAAATGGGTAAAAGTGGTGTCTAAACACTCCAAATTCAACCCGAACTCTTATAATTAGTCAAATGCATTGGATTGTTACAGATTTTGACCCTAGAAAGAGTAACATAGCGGTTTACTGCTTCAAATCAATGTTTTCTCCCGGTTTTAGCCTGTTTTCTCGGTCTAAGCCTGTTTTGGGATAAAACGGGTTTAAGTGTCGTTTAAACACTCCAAATTCATCCCGAACTCTTACAACTAGTCAAATGCATTGGATTGTCACACATTCTGACCCTAGAAACAGTAACAAAGCTGTTTACTGCTTAGAATCAACGTTTTCTTGGTTTTAGCCTGTTTCAGGACAAAATGAGTAAAAGTGGTATCTAAACACTCCAAATTCAACCCGAACTCTTATAATTAGTCAAATGCATTGGATTGTTACAGATTTTGACCCTAGAAAGAGTAACATAGCGGTTTACTGCTTCAAATCAATGTTTTCTCTCGGTTTTAGCCTGTTTTCTCGGTCTAAGCCTCTTTTGGGATAAAACGGGTTTAAGTGTTGTCTAAACACTCCAAATTCATCTCGAACTCTTACAACTAGTCAAATGCATTGGATTGTCACACATTCTGACCCTAGAAACAGTAACAAAGCTGTTTACTGCTTAGAATCAACGTTTTCTTGGTTTTAGCCTGTTTTAGGACAAAATGAGTAAAAGTGGTATCTAAACACTCCAAATTCAACCCGAACTCTTATAATTAGTCAAATGCATTGGATTGTTACATATTTTGATCCTATAAAGAGTAACATAGCGGTTTACTGCTTCAAATCAATGTTTTCTCTTGGTTTTAGCCTGTTTTCTCGGTCTAAGCCTGTTTTGGGATAAAACGGGTTTAAGTGTTGTCTAAACACTCCAAACTCATCCCGAACTCTTACAACTAGTCAAATGCATTGGATTGTCACACATTCTGACCCTAGAAACAGTAACAAAGCTGTTTACTGCTTAGAATCAACGTTTTCTTGGTTTTAGCCTGTTTAAGGAAAAAATGAGTAAAAGTGGTATCTAAACACTCCAAATTCAACCCGAACTCTTATAATTAGTCAAATGCATTGGATTGTTACATATTTTGACCCTATAAAGAGTAACATAGCGGTTTACTGCTTCAAATCAATGTTTTCTCTTGGTTTTAGCCTGTTTTCTCGGTCTAACCCTGTTTTGGGATAAAACGGGTTTAAGTGTTGTCTAAACACTCCAAACTCATCCCTGTTGGTTTAAATTGAGTATGCGGAAGCAAATTAGAGAGAATGTGAGATAAAATGAGAGCTTGTATTAGAATAGCTTTTACAATGTCGGCCAAAGGCCTTAAATAGAATGAAAACTAGGTTAACAATCCCACCAACTCGACAACTTGTAGATAGAGACATGAAGAGAGAGAAGGGAGCGATCCCAAGATAGAAAGCGACGTGACCTTGTCTCCCTAAGGGAAGCTATCTCGTGACTCTTATCCTCCAACGGTCACATTCTTCTTCGAGATCCTTCTAATGGGCTTGGTATTGTTTCCAACCCCAAGCCTTCTCATTTCTCTCAATAGGCCTCAACCTTAAGGGTGGCCATTAGGACGATCGTACGGACGTCCGTACGGACAACCTCCAAGTCTTAAGTAACATGGTCAATACTCCCCCTCAAGCTTAGCCAAGTGAAACGGCTAAGCTTGGAACCCGCACAAGACCACCTCGTTAAAAACCTTAATATGGAAAACCACATGGGACAAAACCATATCAAGGAAAAGAGTGTGCTCTCCACGGGTTAGAGGAGTCTTCTCATGGATGTGTAGGATCGACTAGTCCAAGTTTGCTAGAGATATACTCGCAAATCTGTGGACTAGTGGCTTTTGTGAAAATATCGGCCAGTTGGTCCTTGCTCGGCGTGTGACACGGTAAGACAACCCCTTCTTCAATCTTCTCTCGCACTGTGTGGCAGTCTACTTCGATATGCTTGGTCCTCTCATGGAAAACAGAGTTGGTTGCTATATGTATTGCAGCCTTGTTGTCACAGTGCATAGTGATGGGTTCATCTATCTCCACTCCAAGGTCCTTGAGAAGACCTTTGAGCCAAGTTAGCTCGTTTGTGAGCTTCTTCATGGCCCTATATTCTGACTCGGCACTAGATTGAGACACCACCTTCTGTTTCTTCGACTTCCAAGTGACTAGGTTCCCACCAACAAACGTACAGTATCCTGTTGTAGACCTTCTATCGGTTGTGTCGCCCGCATAATCCGCGTCGCAATAGCCAACAAGCTCGGTATTGTTGTTCTTTCCCATCCAAATGCCGCGGCCAGGGCTTCCCTTTAGATAGCATAGGATCCTCTCAACAGTGTTCCAATCAAAGTTTGTTGGTGCTTTCATGTGCTGGCTTACTTGGTTCACAGCATAGCACAGATCCGGCCGTGTGATGGTGAGGTAAATCAGCTTCCCAACCAGCCGCCTATATCTGCCCACGTCCTCATATGGCTCAGCCAACTTGTTCGGTAACGTCTTCATCTCCCCCTTTCGCTTGACCTGGTAGCCTTCTTCTAGTGGCGTAGAGACCGGTTTAGCCCCCAGCTTACCAGTTTCCTTGAGCAAGTCCAGCGTGTACTTCCGTTGGGAGAGAAAGAGTCCTTCCGGCGATCGGGAGATTTCAATCCCAAGAAAATATTTCAGTTCGCCGAGGTCCTTGATGTCAAAGGCTGAGTGAAGGAGAGTCTTGGTAGTGGAAATACCTTCCTTGTCATCGCCAGTGATGATTATATCATCGACATAGACGAGCACCACGACGCGACCGCCGGCAGTCCGTAGAGTGAACAATGTGTGGTCGGCTTCCGAGCGTCGAAAACCATTGGTGCGAAGTGTCGAGCTGAGTTTGTGGTACCACGCCCGAGGGGATTGTTTGAGGCCGTAGATGGCCTTGCGAAGGCGGAGAACTTTGCCCGGAGCCACAAGATGTTCGAAGCCCGGAGGTGGGTGCATATACACTTCTTCTTCAAGCTCCCCCTGAAGGAAGGCATTCTTGACGTCCATCTGCCAAAGGTCCCACGAGAGGTTTGTAGCCAAGGAGAGAACGACACGAACGGTGTGCAGCTTGGCGACCGGGGCAAACGTGTCCGTATAGTCGGTACCGTATGTTTGTGTGAAACCGCGAGCCACAAGGCGAGCCTTATAGCGCTCCACGTCGCCATTGCTCAGGTACTTAATTGTGAAGACCCATTTTGAGCTGACCACCTTCTTTCCCTTGGGAAGATCCGCTTCGTCCCAAGTGTGGTTCCTGATCATAGCATCGGTCTCAGCATCAACCGCCGCTAACCACTCTTTGTGCTCTTTGGCTTCATCATAGGTTTGAGGAACGAATTGAGCATCAATCTTGGTGAGGAAGGCAGCGTGTTCCTGAGGGACCAGGTCAAGTGAACACACCGCTTGGATAGGATGGGCCACGGCCTGATTGTTGTAGTAGACCCGCTTATCTTTCCATGTCGAAGGATGAAACTTTAGACGTTGACTTCGCCGGGGAAGAGCAACCATAGATTCCCGTGGGAGAGCATCGGTTGAGGTCACGAGATGATCATTGTCCTCATGAGTAGGCTCGGCACATGGTTCAGCCGGAGGAGGAACAGGCGGCACGGAGGCATTTTCTTGAACTTCTTCTTCTACGGGTGAGATAGCGGGTACATCCGGTTCATGTGAGGTCGGAGTAGGCTGAGCATGGCTCGACGGGCTTGATGGAGTGGTGATGCCGAGGTGATCGAGGAGGAACCGTAGGTTGGCCGAACGATCAGAGTTGGACCGAGAGAGATCCTTGAGACTGTCCCAATCCTTTGTCGCATAGTATCCTTGGTGTTCAAGGAACCGCACTTCTCGAGAGATATGTAGGCGGCCAGCAGCTGGATCATAGCACTTATAGCCCTTCTGACTTGTCGAGTAGCCAATGAACATACATTTGGTGCTTTTGGCGTCGAGCTTAGTCCTTTGTTCCCCTGGAACCAAAACAAAGCATACACACCCGAAAACGCGTAAGTGATCCAAAGATGGTTTAAATTGATTGAGTACCTCATATGGAGATTTGTCTTGTAGAACTTTGGTAGGAGTCCTATTAATCAAGTAGCAAGCCGTCATGACAGCATCTCCCCAGAATCGTTTGGTGACATTGGTTTGGAACATCATCGACCTCGCCACTTCCATAAGGTGCCGGTTCTTCCTCTCGGCCACGCCATTCTGTTGGGGCATATATGGACAACTCGTTTGTTGTAGAATGCCGTGTTTGGACAAATGATCTTTGAGTCTATGACTGATGTACTCTCCCCCATTATCTGATCTTAGTACCTTTATTTTTGCATTGAAATGATTAGTAACATAATTCTGAAAATTAACAAATGCATCATAAACCCTATCTTTAGATGGTAACAATGTGAGCCAAGTATATTTTGATTTTTCATCAATAAAAGTCACAAAATACTTGTTATTGTCTCTAGATAGGCATGGTGAGGTCCAAACATCAGAATGTACTAAGTCAAAACAATGTTCATAAATGGTAGTAGATTTAGGGAAAACCGATTTGCAATGTTTGCCAAGAATACAAGGTTCACAACTTGAACTATCAAAAGAAAATTTAGGCAACATTAATTGAAAAGCTCTAGAGTGAGGGTGGCCTAGTCTAGCATGCCACACTTCACTTGAAATACTACTAAGGTCCGATTTAAAAGAAAACATATTAGGTGAACTTGATGAGTTTTTCTCTAGGACATAGAGATCTCCCTTAGCATCTCCACCTCCAAGAATCTTGCCAGTCTCAATATCCTGAAAATGCACACTGTTAGGACCAAATATGGTATAACAATTCAAATCGGTTGTAGCTCTCTTAACCGATAATAGGTTAGAAGTGAAAGTAGGCATAAAGAAGGCCTTTGAGTTCTTATCAAACAACTTTAAATCTCCTACACCTTTAACTGGTATCCTATCCCCATTTGCAATAATCACATTTCCCACAGTCGGCTTTATGTTGTGTATAAGGCTCGGGTTACTTATCATGTGATGAGAAGCACCCGAGTCTACAACAAGCGTTTTACTAGGTTGTGAAGCGAAGAAAGTGATACCAGATTCCTTTAGGGCTGCGATGGACTTGATGAGGGCCTCCAGGTCTGATTTCCTCACAAGATCTCCAAGAGAAGCCGCCATGGCCGTAGCCGCCGCGTTGCCTTGGTTTGCTGCACCGAAACCTTGGCCGCTTGGTCCTTCTTGCGAGATATGCGCCTTGAACTTAGCCGGTTTGAGATGAGGGTGAAGGATCCAGCACTTGTCCTTCATGTGTCCCTTCTTCTTGCAATGGTCGCACACCATTGTTTTCCGGTCATCTTGCTTGTAGACTCCTTTGTTCGCGGTAGCCAAGTCGTCCTTTCCACAAAAGAGACCAAGTGAACCTTGTTCCTTTTGCACTTGAGAACACACGTCTTCAAGAGTAGGTAGCTTGTCTCCACGGAGGATGTGCTTAATCAGGTCATTGAACGCCGGATTGAGAGTGAGCAGGAGACCAAACACCTTGTCTTGCTCCTTTCGTTCATTGAGGATGGCCGGATCGATAGTACTTGGCCGGAGCATCTCCAACTCGGCCCACAATGACCGGAACTTCCCAAAATGCTTGGTAAACTCCAAGTCTTCTTGATGGAGACCGTTGATAGCCTTCTTGACCTCAAATACCCGAGTCAAGTTGGTCACGTTCCCATACACATTCGCTAGCGTCTCCCATAGTTCTTTGGCCGTCTCGCAGTACGAGTAGGCTTCAAGAATAGGTGCGTCTAGCGAGTTTTGGAGAATGGCAAGCACGGTCTGATCTTCTTGGAACCACTTGACTTCCTTCTCGAGATCAGCCTCCTTGTCTTCTTCCGTTCCTTCTTTACCGTCCTCCTTAGTGGCTTTCTTGGGGAGTTGGTCCGTTTCTACATGGATCCAAAGTCCTCGGCCACTGAGAGCGGTCTTTGTGGTTCTTTTCCACAACAGGTAGTTTGCTCCTTTGAGCACCACCGGGGTAACAATAGGCTTGTTGTTGTCCATTGTTAGGTAGAGTAGCGAGAAAAACGATAGAGTAGCGGATAGAATGAAGCGCGAATGAGTGAGTAGAATGAAGAATAGAGTAAAGGAGTAGTATACGAGTAGAGAATGCAAAGTAGAATCAAATAAGAACAAGAAAAAGAAGAGGAGAAAGTTTATAGAACCATGGATCAATAAACTTGCTCTGATACCATGTTGGTTTAAATTGAGTATGCGGAAGCAAATTAGAGAGAATGTGAGATAAAATGAGAGCTTGTATTAGAATAGCTTTTACAATGTCGGCCAAAGGCCTTAAATAGAATGAAAACTAGGTTAACAATCCCACCAACTCGACAACTTGTAGATAGAGACATGAAGAGAGAGAAGGGAGCGATCCCAAGATAGAAAGCGACGTGACCTTGTCTCCCTAAGGGAAGCTATCTCGTGACTCTTATCCTCCAACGGTCACATTCTTCTTCGAGATCCTTCTAATGGGCTTGGTATTGTTTCCAACCCCAAGCCTTCTCATTTCTCTCAATAGGCCTCAACCTTAAGGGTGGCCATTAGGACGATCGTACGGACGTCCGTACGGACAACCTCCAAGTCTTAAGTAACATGGTCAATAATCCCGAACTCTTACAACTAGTCAAATGCATTGGATTGTCACACATTCTGACCCTAGAAACAGTAACAAAGCTGTTTACTGCTTAGAATCAACGTTTTCTCGGTTTTAGCCTGTTTAAGGACAAAATGGGTAAAAATGGTGTCTAAACACTCCAAATTCAACCCGCACTCTTATAATTAGTCAAATGCATTGGATTGTTACAGATTTTGACCCTAGAAAGAGTAACATAGCGGTTTACTGCTTCAAATCAATGTTTTCTCTCGGTTTTAGCCTGTTTTCTCGGTCTAAGCCTGTTTTGGGATAAAACGGGTTTAAGTGTTCTCTAAACACTCCAAATTCATCCCGAACTCGTACAACTAGTCAAATGCATTGGATTGTCACACATTCTGACCCTAGAAACAGTAACAAAGTTGTTTACTGCTTAGAATCAAGGTTTTCTTGGTTTTAGCCTGTTTTAGGACAAAATGGGTAAAAGTGGTGTCTAAACACTCCAAATTCAACCCGAACTCTTATAATTAGTCAAATGCATTGGATTGTTACAGATTTTGACCCTAGAAAGAGTAACATAGCGGTTTACTGCTTCAAATCAATGTTTTCTCTCGGTTTTAGCCTGTTTTCTCGGTCTAAGCCTCTTTTGGGATAAAACGGGTTTAAGTGTTCTCTAAACACTCCAAATTCATCTCGAACTCTTACAACAAGTCAAATGCATTGGATTGTCACACATTCTGACCCTAGAAACAGTAACAAAGCTGTTTACTGCTTAGAATCAACGTTTTCTTGGTTTTAGCCTGTTTCAGGACAAAATGAGTAAAAGTGGTATCTAAACACTCCAAATTCAACCCGAACTCTTATAATTAGTCAAATGCATTGGATTGTTACATATTTTGACCCTATAAAGAGTAACATAGCGGTTTACTGCTTCAAATCAATGTTTTCTCTTGGTTTTAGCCTGTTTTCTCGGTCTAAGCCTGTTTTGGGATAAAACGGGTTTAAGTGTTGTCTAAACACTCCAAACTCATCCCGAACTCTTACAACTAGTCAAATGCATTGGATTGTCACACATTCTGACCCTAGAAACAGTAACAAAGCTGTTTACTGCTTAGAATCAACATTTTCTCGGTTTTAGCCTGTTTTAGGACAAAATGGGTAAAAATGGTGTCTAAACACTCCAAATTCAACCCGCACTCTTATAATTAGTCAAATGCATTGGATTGTTACAGATTTTGACCCTAGAAAGAGTAACATAGCGGTTTACTGCTTCAAATCAATGTTTTCTCTCGGTTTTAGCCTGTTTTCTCGGTCTAAGCCTCTTTTGGGATAAAACGGGTTTAAGTGTTGTCTAAACACTCCAAATTCATCTCGAACTCTTACAACTAGTCAAATACATTGGATTGTCACACATTCTGACCCTAGAAACAGTAACAAAGCTGTTTACTGCTTAGAATCAGCGTTTTCTTGGTTTTAGCCTGTTTCAGGACAAAATGAGTAAAAGTGGTATCTAAACACTCCAAATTCAACCCGAACTCTTATAATTAGTCAAATGCATTGGATTGTTACATATTTTGACCCTATAAAGAGTAACATAGCGGTTTACTGCTTCAAATCAATGTTTTCTCTCGGTTTTAGCCTGTTTTCTCGGTCTAAGCCTGTTTTGGGATAAAACGGGTTTAAGTGTTCTCTAAACACTCCAAATTCATCCCGAACTCGTACAACAAGTCAAATGCATTGGATTGTCACACATTCTGACCCTAGAAACAGTAACAAAGCTGTTTACTGCTTAGAATCAACGTTTTCTTGGTTTTAGCCTGTTTCAGGACAAAATGAGTAAAAGTGGTATCTAAACACTCCAAATTCAACCCGAACTCTTATAATTAGTCAAATGCATTGGATTGTTACATATTTTGACCCTATAAAGAGTAACATAGCGGTTTACTGCTTCAAATCAATGTTTTCTCTTGGTTTTAGCCTGTTTTCTCGGTCTAAGCCTGTTTTGGGATAAAACGGGTTTAAGTGTTGTCTAAACACTCCAAACTCATCCCGAACTCTTACAACTAGTCAAATGCATTGGATTGTCACACATTCTGACCCTAGAAACAGTAACAAAGCTGTTTACTGCTTAGAATCAACGTTTTCTCGGTTTTAGCCTGTTTAAGGACAAAATGGGTAAAAATGGTGTCTAAACACTCCAAATTCAACCCGCACTCTTATAATTAGTCAAATGCATTGGATTGTTACAGATTTTGACCCTAGAAAGAGTAACATAGCGGTTTACTGCTTCAAATCAATGTTTTCTCTCGGTTTTAGCCTGTTTTCTCGGTCTAAGCCTGTTTTGGGATAAAACGGGTTTAAGTGTTCTCTAAACACTCCAAATTCATCCCGAACTCGTACAACTAGTCAAATGCATTGGATTGTCACACATTCTGACACTAGAAACAGTAACAAAGTTGTTTACTGCTTAGAATCAAGGTTTTCTTGGTTTTAGCCTGTTTTAGGACAAAATGGGTAAAAGTGGTGTCTAAACACTCCAAATTCAACCCGAACTCTTATAATTAGTCAAATGCATTGGATTGTTACAGATTTTGACCCTAGAAAGAGTAACATAGCGGTTTACTGCTTCAAATCAATGTTTTCTCTCGGTTTTAGCCTGTTTTCTCGGTCTAAGCCTCTTTTGGGATAAAACGGGTTTAAGTGTCGTCTAAACACTCCAAATTCATCTCGAACTCTTACAACTAGTCAAATGCATTGGATTGTCACACATTCTGACCCTAGAAACAGTAACAAAGCTGTTTACTGCTTAGAATCAACGTTTTCTTGGTTTTAGCCTGTTTCAGGACAAAATGAGTAAAAGTGGTATCTAAACACTCCAAATTCAACCCGAACTCTTATAATTAGTCAAATGCATTGGATTGTTACATATTTTGACCCTATAAAGAGTAACATAGCGGTTTACTGCTTCAAATCAATGTTTTCTCTCGGTTTTAGCCTGTTTTCTCGGTCTAAGCCTGTTTTGGGATAAAACGGGTTTAAGTGTTGTCTAAACACTCCAAATTCATCCCGAACTCTTACAACTAGTCAAATGCATTGGATTGTCACACATTCTGACCCTAGAAACAGTAACAAAGCTGTTTACTGCTTAGAATCAACGTTTTCTTGGTTTTAGCCTGTTTCAGGACAAAATGAGTAAAAGTGGTATCTAAACACTCCAAATTCAACCCGAACTCTTATAATTAGTCAAATGCATTGGATTGTTACATATTTTGACCCTATAAAGAGTAACATAGCGGTTTACTGCTTCAAATCAATGTTTTCTCTTGGTTTTAGCCTGTTTTCTCGGTCTAAGCCTGTTTTGGGATAAAACGGGTTTAAGTGTTGTCTAAACACTCCAAACTCATCCCGAACTCTTACAACTAGTCAAATGCATTGGATTGTCACACATTCTGACCCTAGAAACAGTAACAAAGCTGTTTACTGCTTAGAATCAACGTTTTCTCGGTTTTAGCCTGTTTAAGGACAAAATGGGTAAAAATGGTGTCTAAACACTCCAAATTCAACCCGCACTCTTATAATTAGTCAAATGCATTGGATTGTTACAGATTTTGACCCTAGAAAGAGTAACATAGCGGTTTACTGCTTCAAATCAATGTTTTCTCTCGGTTTTAGCCTGTTTTCTCGGTCTAAGCCTGTTTTGGGATAAAACGGGTTTAAGTGTCGTTTAAACACTCCAAATTCATCCCGAACTCTTACAACTAGTCAAATGCATTGGATTGTCACATATTCTGACCCTAGAAACAGTACCAAAGTTGTTTACTGCTTAGAATCAAGGTTTTCTTGGTTTTAGCCTGTTTTAGGACAAAATGGGTAAAAGTGGTGTCTAAACACGCCAAATTCAACCCGAACTCTTATAATTAGTCAAATGCATTGGATTGTTACAGATTTTGACCCTAGAAAGAGTAACATAGCGGTTTACTGCTTCAAATCAATGTTTTCTCTCGGTTTTAGCCTGTTTTCTCGGTCTAAGCCTCTTTTGGGATAAAACGGGTTTAAGTGTTGTCTAAACACTCCAAATTCATCTCGAACTCTTACAACTAGTCAAATGCATTGGATTGTCACACATTCTGACCCTAGAAACAGTAACAAAGCTGTTTACTGCTTAGAATCAACGTTTTCTTGGTTTTAGCCTGTTTTAGGACAAAATGGGTAAAAGTGGTGTCTAAACACTCCAAATTCAACCCGAACTCTTATAATTAGTCAAATGCATTGGATTGTTACAGATTTTGATCCTAGAAAGAGTAACATAGCGGTTTACTGCTTCAAATCAATGTTTTCTCTCGGTTTTAGCCTGTTTTCTCGGTCTAAGCCTGTTTTGGGATAAAACGGGTTTAAGTGTCGTTTAAACACTCCAAATTCATCCCGAACTCGTACAACTAGTCAAATGCATTGAATTGTCACACATTCTGACCCTAGAAACAGTAACAAAGCTGTTTACTGCTTAGAATCAAGGTTTTCTTGGTTTTAGCCTGTTTTAGGACAAAATGGGTAAAAGTGGTGTCTAAACACTCCAAATTCAACCCGAACTCTTATAATTAGTCAAATGCATTGGATTGTTACAGATTTTGACCCTAGAAAGAGTACCATAGCAGTTTACTGCTTCAAATCAATGTTTTCTCTTGGTTTTAGCCTGTTTTCTCGGTCTAAGCCTGTTTTGGGATAAAACGGGTTTAAGTGTTCTCTAAACACTCCAAATTCATCCCGAACTCATACAACTAGTCAAATGCATTGGATTGTCACACATTCTGGCCCTAGAAACAGTAACAAAGCTGTTTACTGCTTAGAATCAACGTTTTCTTGGTTTTAGCCTGTTTAAGGACAAAATGGGTAAAAGTGGTGTCTAAACACTCCAAATTCAACCCGAACTCTTATAATTAGTCAAATGCATTGGATTGTTACAGATTTTGACCCTAGAAAGAGTAACATAGCGGTTTACTGCTTCAAATCAATGTTTTCTCTCGGTTTTAGCCTGTTTTCTCGGTCTAAGCCTGTTTTGGGATAAAACGGGTTTAAGTGTTCTCTAAACACTCCAAATTCATCCCGAACTCGTACAACTAGTCAAATGCATTGGATTGTCACACATTCTGACCCTAGAAACAGTAACAAAGTTGTTTACTGCTTAGAATCAAGGTTTTCTTGGTTTTAGCCTGTTTTAAGACAAAATGGGTAAAAGTGGTGTCTAAACACTCCAAATTCAACCCGAACTCTTATAATTAGTCAAATGCATTGGATTGTTACAGATTTTGACCCTAGAAAGAGTAACATAGCGGTTTACTGCTTCAAATCAATGTTTTCTCTTGGTTTTAGCCTGTTTTCTCGGTCTAAGCCTGTTTTGGGATAAAACGGGTTTAAGTGTCGTTTAAACACTCCAAATTCATTCCGAACTCTTACAACTAGTCAAATGCATTGGATTGTCACACATTCTGACCCTAGAAACAGTAACATAGCTGTTTACTGCTTAGAATCAACGTTTTCTTGGTTTTAGCCTGTTTCAGGACAAAATGAGTAAAAGTGGTATCTAAACACTCCAAATTCAACCCGAACTCTTATAATTAGTCAAATGCATTGGATTGTTACATATTTTGACCCTATAAAGAGTAACATAGCGGTTTACTGCTTCAAATCAATGTTTTCTCTTGGTTTTAGCCTGTTTTCTCGGTCTAAGCCTGTTTTGGGATAAAACGGGTTTAAAGTGTTGTCTAAACACTCCAAACTCATCCCGAACTCTTACAACTAGTCAAATGCATTGGATTGTCACACATTCTGACCCTAGAAACAGTAACAAAGCTGTTTACTGCTTAGAATCAACGTTTTCTCGGTTTTAGCCTGTTTAAGGACAAAATGGGTAAAAATGGTGTCTAAACACTCCAAATTCAACCCGCACTCTTATAATTAGTCAAATGCATTGGATTGTTACATATTTTGACCCTAGAAAGAGTAACATAGCGGTTTACTGCTTCAAATCAATGTTTTCTCTTGGTTTTAGCCTGTTTTCTCGGTCTAAGCCTGTTTTGGGATAAAACGGGTTTAAAGTGTTGTCTAAACACTCCAAACTCATCCCGAACTCTTACAACTAGTCAAATGCATTGGATTGTCACACATTCTGACCCTAGAAACAGTGCCAAAGCTGTTTACTGCTTAGAATCAACGTTTTCTCGGTTTTAGCCTGTTTAAGGACAAAATGGGTAAAAATGGTGTCTAAACACTCCAAATTCAACCCGCACTCTTATAATTAGTCAAATGCATTGGATTGTTACAGATTTTGACCCTAGAAAGAGTAACATAGCGGTTTACTGCTTCAAATCAATGTTTTCTCTCGGTTTTAGCCTGTTTTCTCGGTCTAAGCCTGTTTTGGGATAAAACGGGTTTAAGTGTTCTCTAAACACTCCAAATTCATCCCGAACTCATACAACTAGTCAAATGCATTGGATTGTCACACATTCTGACCCTAGAAACAGTAACAAAGCTGTTTACTGCTTAGAATCAACGTTTTCTTGGTTTTAGCCTGTTTAAGGACAAAATGGGTAAAAGTGGTGTCTAAACACTCCAAATTCAACCCGAACTCTTATAATTAGTCAAATGCATTGGATTGTTACAGATTTTGACCCTAGAAAGAGTAACATAGCGGTTTACTGCTTCAAATCAATGTTTTCTCTCGGTTTTAGCCTGTTTTCTCGGTCTAAGCCTGTTTTGGGATAAAACGGGTTTAAGTGTTCTCTAAACACTCCAAATTCATCCCGAACTCGTACAACTAGTCAAATGCATTGGATTGTCACACATTCTGACCCTAGAAACAGTAACAAAGTTGTTTACTGCTTAGAATCAAGGTTTTCTTGGTTTTAGCCTGTTTTAGGACAAAATGGGTAAAAGTGGTGTCTAAACACTCCAAATTCAACCCGAACTCTTATAATTAGTCAAATGCATTGGATTGTTACAGATTTTGACCCTAGAAAGAGTAACATAGCGGTTTACTGCTTCAAATCAATGTTTTCTCTCGGTTTTAGCCTGTTTTCTCGGTCTAAGCCTGTTTTGGGATAAAACGGGTTTAAGTGTCGTTTAAACACTCCAAATTCATCCCGAACTCTTACAACTAGTCAAATGCATTGGATTGTCACATATTCTGACCCTAGAAACAGTACCAAAGTTGTTTACTGCTTAGAATCAAGGTTTTCTTGGTTTTAGCCTGTTTTAGGACAAAATGGGTAAAAGTGGTGTCTAAACACTCCAAATTCAACCCGAACTCTTATAATTAGTCAAATGCATTGGATTGTTACAGATTTTGACCCTAGAAAGAGTAACATAGCGGTTTACTGCTTCAAATCAATGTTTTCTCTCGGTTTTAGCCTGTTTTCTCGGTCTAAGCCTCTTTTGGGATAAAACGGGTTTAAGTGTTGTCTAAACACTCCAAATTCATCTCGAACTCTTACAACTAGTCAAATGCATTGGATTGTCACACATTCTGACCCTAGAAACAGTAACAAAGCTGTTTACTGCTTAGAATCAACGTTTTCTTGGTTTTAGCCTGTTTCAGGACAAAATGAGTAAAAGTTGTATCTAAACACTCCAAATTCAACCCGAACTCTTATAATTAGTCAAATGCATTGGATTGTTACATATTTTGACCCTATAAAGAGTAACATAGCGGTTTACTGCTTCAAATCAATGTTTTCTCTTGGTTTTAGCCTGTTTTCTCGGTCTAAGCCTGTTTTGGGATAAAACGGGTTTAAGTGTTGTCTAAACACTCCAAACTCATCCCGAACTCTTACAACTAGTCAAATGCATTGGATTGTCACACATTCTGACCCTAGAAACAGTAACAAAGCTGTTTACTGCTTAGAATCAACGTTTTCTTGGTTTTAGCCTGTTTAAGGAAAAAATGAGTAAAAGTGGTATCTAAACACTCCAAATTCAACCCGAACTCTTATAATTAGTCAAATGCATTGGATTGTTACATATTTTGACCCTATAAAGAGTAACATAGCGGTTTACTGCTTCAAATCAATGTTTTCTCTTGGTTTTAGCCTGTTTTCTCGGTCTAAGCCGGTTTTGGGATAAAACGGGTTTAAGTGTTGTCTAAACACTCCAAATTCATCCCGAACTCGTACAACTAGTCAAATGCATTGGATTGTCACACATTCTGACCCTAGAAACAGTAACAAAGCTGTTTACTGCTTAGAATCAACGTTTTCTCGGTTTTAGCCTGTTTAAGGACAAAATGGGTAAAAATGGTGTCTAAACACTCCAAATTCAACCCGCACTCTTATAATTAGTCAAATGCATTGGATTGTTACAGATTTTGACCCTAGAAAGAGTAATATAGCGGTTTACTGCTTCAAATCAATGTTTTCTCTCGGTTTTAGCCTGTTTTCTCGGTCTAAGCCTGTTTTGGGATAAAACGGGTTTAAGTGTTCTCTAAACACTCCAAATTCATCCCGAACTCGTACAACTAGTCAAATGCATTGGATTGTCACACATTCTGACCCTAGAAACAGTAACAAAGTTGTTTACTGCTTAGAATCAAGGTTTTCTTGGTTTTAGCCTGTTTTAGGACAAAATGGGTAAAAGTGGTGTCTAAACACTCCAAATTCAACCCGAACTCTTATAATTAGTCAAATGCATTGGATTGTTACAGATTTTGACCCTAGAAAGAGTAACATAGCGGTTTACTGCTTCAAATCAATGTTTTCTCTCGGTTTTAGCCTGTTTTCTCGGTCTAAGCCTGTTTTGGGATAAAACGGGTTTAAGTGTCGTTTAAACACTCCAAATTCATCCCGAACTCTTACAACTAGTCAAATGCATTGGATTGTCACATATTCTGACCCTAGAAACAGAAACAAATCTGTTTACTGCTTAGAATCAACGTTTTCTTGGTTTTAGCCTGTTTTAGGACAAAATGGGTAAAAGTGGTGTCTAAACACTCCAAATTCAACCCGAACTCTTATAATTAGTCAAATGCATTGGATTGTTACAGATTTTGACCCTACAAAGAGTAACAAAGCTGTTTACTGCTTTGAATCAATGAATTCTCTCTGTTTTAGCCTGTTTTCTCGGTTTAAGCCTGTTTTGGGATAAAACGGGTTTTAGTGTTGTCTAAACACTCGAAACTCATCATGAACTCTTAGAACTAGTCAATGCATTGGATTTTGACACATTATGACCCTTAGAAATAGTAACAAAGCGGGTTACTGCTTCGAATCCAAGATTTCTCGGTTTTATCCTGTTTCGGGACAAAATGGGTAAAAGTGGTGTCTAAAAACTCCAAATTCAACCTGAACTCTTATAATTAGTCAAATACATTGGATTAATACATATTATGACCCTAGAAATAGTAACACAGCTGTTTACGGCTTTGAATCAATGTTTTCTCACGGTTTTAGCCCGTTTTCTCGGTTTAAGCCTGTTTTGGGATAAAACGGGTTTAAGTGTTGTCTAAACACTCCAACTTCATCCCGAACTCTTACAACTAGTCAAATGCATTGGATTGTCACACATTCTGACCCTAGAAACAGTAACAAAGCTGTTTACTGCTTAGAATCAACGTTTTCTCGGTTTTAGCCTGTTTTAGGACAAAATGGGTAAAAGTGGTGTCTAAACACTCCAAATTCAACCCGAACTCTTATAATTAGTCGAATGCATTGGATTGTTACAGATTTTGACCCTAGAAAGAGTAACATAGCTGTTTACTGCTTCAAATCAATGTTTTCTCTCGGTTTTAGCCTGTTTTCTCGGTCTAAGCCTCTTTTGGGATAAAACGGGTTTAAGTGTTGTCTAAACACTCCAAATGCATCCCGAACTCTTACAACTAGTCAAATGCATTGGATTGTCACACATTCTGACCCTAGAAACAGTAACAAAGCAGTATACTGCTTAGAATCAACGTTTTCTCGGTTTTAGCCTGTTTCAGGAAAAAATGGGTAAAAGTGGTGTCTAAACACTCCAAATTCAACCCGAACTCTTATAATTAGTCAAATGGATTGGATTGTTACATATTGTGACCCTAGAAAGAGTAACATAGCGGTTTACTGCTTCAAATCAATGTTTTCTCTCGGTTTTAGCCTGTTTTCTTGGTTTAAGCCTGTTTTGGGATAAAACGGGTTTAAGTGTCGTCTAAACACTTCAAATTCATCCCGAACTCTTACAACTAGTCAAATGCATTGGATTGTCACATATTCTGACCCTAGAAACAGAAACAAATCTGTTTACTGCTTAGAATCAATGTTTTCTCGGTTTTAGCCTGTTTCAGGACAAAATGGGTAAAAGTGGTGTCTAAACACTCCAAATTCAACCCGAACTCTTATAATTAGTCAAATGCATTGGATTGTTACAGATTTTGACCCTAGAAAGAGTAACATAGCGGTTTACTGCTTCAAATCAATGTTTTCTCTCGGTTTTAGCCAGTTTTCTCGGTCTAAGCCTGTTTTGGGATAAAACGGGTTTAAGTGTCGTCTAAACACTCCAAATTCATCCCGAACTCTTACAACTAGTCAAATGCATTGGATTGTCACACATTCTGACCCTACAAACAGAAACAAATCTGTTTACTGCTTAGAATCAACGTTTTCTTGGTTTTAGCCTGTTTTAGGACAAAATGGGTAAAAGTGGTGTCTAAACACTCCAAATTCAACCCGAACTCTTATAATTAGTCAAATGCATTTTTATTGTTACAGATTTTGACCCTACAAAGAGTAACAAAGCTGTTTACTGCTTTGAATCAATGTATTCTCTCTGTTTTAGCCTGTTTTCTCGGTTTAAGCCTGTTTTGGGATAAAACGGGTTTAAGTGTTGTCTAAACACTCCAAATTCATCCCGAACTCTTAGAACTAGTCAAATGCATTGGATTGTCACACATTCCGACTCTAGAAACAGTAACAAAGCAGTTTACTGCGTAGAATCTATTAGAATGTACCAAGGAGGAGAGAGGAGAGGCCGGTAAGGCCGAGCCTTGGAAGAAGAGAAGTGTAAGACTTTGTAGAATAAAGAAGAGAATCAAGAGATTGATGAGAGATATCGGTAGACAAAGAGAATGAGGAAGAAGAAAAGATTAGGTTATTGTTCCATAAGAATACATATTACAATGTAGGCTAAAGTCTATATATATCAAGGGAAAATTAGGGCTACACCCTCTACCAACCGATCGTATAAGTGATAGGGACAAGGAGAGAGATAGAACTAATCCCAACGGTGATAGTGACCCGTCCTAGTCTCCTTAAACACAACATAACCCGTGACTCCACTTGTTCCTCCTCTCTAACGGCTACAAGCGACATTCTAGATCCTTCTCATGGGCCTAAGGAGAGCAGGCCTCCTCATTGTCTTTACACACTTACATGACTCGGCCTTATTGCTTGGTTGTACGGACGGCCCCATAATTGTACGGACGGCCATGGCTGCCTTAGGCTTATTCTCTTGATCAATACTCCCCCTCAAGCTTAGCCGAGTGAAATGGCTAAGCTTGGAACCCGTGAAGCAGCACCTCATTAAAAACCTTGACTTAGAAAACCTCATGGGACAAAACCAAGTCAAGGGAAAAAGAGTGTGCTGTCCACGGATTAGGGAAGCTTGATCATGGCCGTGTAATGTCTACAAGTCCAAGTTTGCTGTAGATGTGATCACAAACCTTGGAGCTTGCAGACTTGGTGAAGATGTCAGCTAGCTGATCTTGACTCCTTGTGTGGCATGGTAACACCACTCCTTCTTCAATCTTCTCTCTCACCTTGTGGCAATCGCTTTCTATGTGCTTGGTCCTCTCATGAAAGACTGAGTTTGTGGCAATGTGGATAGCCGCTTCATTGTCGCAGTGCATGGTCATGGGCTGCTTTGTCTCGATGCCTAAGTCCTTGAGTAGGCCCTTCAGCCATGTCATCTCGTTAGTGAGCTTCCTCATAGCTCTATACTCGGCCTCGGCGCTAGAGCATGAAACCACCTTTTGTTTCTTAGACCTCCATGTAACCAAGTTGCCTCCAACAAACGTGCAGTACCCAGTGGTGGATCTCCTATCCAGCGTGTCGCCATTGTAATCCGCATCACAATAGCCAACGATTTCGGTGTTGTCATTCTTGCCCATCCAAATACCTTGACCCGGACTGCCCTTGAGATAGCTTAGGATCCTTTCGACTTGACTCCATTGGTACTTGCTTGGTGCCTTCATATGTTGGCTAACCTGATTCACAGCATAGGATATGTCAGGTCGTGTGATAGTAAGGTATATCAGCTTACCTACAAGCCGGCGGTAGCGTGTGACGTCTAAGAATGGCTCGTCCATCGGTTCCTTAGGTCGGCCTTCTTTTGCCCGTAAGCTCTCCCCCTTTCGCTTGAGCTGGTAATCTTCATCAAGGGGCGTAGCAACCGGAGACACACCAAGCTTGCCAGTCTCCTCTAACAAGTCAAGAGTAAACTTGCGTTGTGAGAGGAAGAGTCCTTCCGGTGAGCGACAAATCTCAATACCAAGAAAGTATTTGAGTTCCCCAAGGTCCTTGATGTCAAATACCGACTTGAGAGAGTCCTTGGTGTCCTGAATGGCCGCCTTATCATCACCAGTCACGATGATGTCGTCGACGTATATGAGCACCACCACCCAACCAATAGAGGTGCGACGCGTGAAGAGAGTATGATCAGCCTCCGATCGCGTAAAACCATCAGTCTTGAGAGTGGAGCTTAGTTTGTGGTACCACGCTCGTGGGGACTGCTTAAGGCCATAGATGGCCTTACGTAGCCTCAAGACTTTTCCGGGTGTAACCATGTCTTCAAGGCCGGGAGGAGGCGTCATGTACACTTCTTCATCAAGTTCACCTTGAAGGAAGGCGTTCTTCACATCCATCTGCCATAAGTCCCATGAGAGGTTGACAGCAAGAGACAGCACAACCCGAACCGTATGGAGCTTGGCCACGGGTGCAAAGGTGTCCGTGTAGTCCGCGCCATAGGTTTGGGTGAAGCCACGGGCCACTAACCTGGCTTTATGCCGTTCAATGTCACCATTGCTCAAATACTTTATGGTAAACACCCATTTGGAGCTAACTGCCCGCTTGCCTTGAGGAAGATCCGATTCGTCCCACGTATGATTCCGGATCATGGCGCCAGTTTCATTCTTGACCGCATCTAACCAAACTTGATGTTCCTTAGCTTCATCATATGTCTGCGGGATCCAATTGGCGTCCACTTGGCCGAAGAAAGCTTGGTGATCAGCAGGTAACAGCTCAAGGGAACAAACGGACTGAATGGGATGAGCGACAGCTTGGCTGTTGTAATAGACACGCTTGTTCTTCCAAGTGGAGGGATCTGATCGAGGTCTGGTGCTCCGACGCAGGACTGGTGCCGGAAGTGGATCCACGCTAGGCAACACGGTGGACGTACCGTCCGTAGGAGCCGTCTCCGTGTTTTCCTCGGTAGAGGCCGCCGCCGGAGCATGCGTGTCCGTTGTAGGGCCAGGGACGGGAACACCGGTTATGGGTAGGCCAGACCCGAGAGATTCACCATCTTGGGCTGAACCATTGTCATTTGCATCTCCTTGGTCAGACCCACCATCGGTAGAATTTTGACTTAGTGTTGGCCGCACGGCACCCGTTGGTGGAGATGGGTTGCCAAGGTGATCAAGAAGGAACCGTAGACTCGAAGCTCGGTCATTAGGTGAGTGAGAGAGATCTTTAAGGCTGTTCCAATCCCTCTTGTCATGGTAGCCCACATGTTCTAGAAACCGGACGTCTCGAGAGACATATAGTCGACTTGTGGCCGGATCATAACATTTGTACCCCTTTTGTGTGGTGGAGTAGCCAATGAACATACACTTTGTACTTTTGGCATCCAGCTTACTCCTTTGTTCTCCTGGTACTAACACAAAACAAACACAGCCGAAAACTCGTAAGTGATCAAGAGATGGTTTAAATTTGTTTAGTACTTCAAATGGAGATAAGTCATGAAGAACTCTAGTTGGTGTTCGGTTGATTAGGTAGCATGCAGTCATCACGGCATCACCCCAATATCGTTTAGGAACACTCGAATGGAACATGATTGCCCGCGCCACTTCCATGAGGTGCCGGTTCTTCCTCTCGGCCACACCATTTTGTTGTGGCGTGTAGGGACAACTAGTTTGATGGAGAATGCCATGCTTGGAGAGATGTTCTTTGAACTTGCAACTTGTGTATTCCCCCCCATTATCAGACCTAAGTACCTTAAGTTTAGCATTGAAGTGATTAGTCACATAATTTTGAAAATTGATAAAGGCATCAAATACTCTATCTTTAGATGGCAACAAGGTAATCCAAGTGTATTTTGATTTTTCATCAATAAAAGTCACAAAATACTTGTTATTATCTCTAGATAGGCATGGTGATGTCCAAACATCTGAGTGAACCAAATCAAAACAATTCTCATAAATAGTAGTTGACTTAGGAAAGATAGACTTGCAATGTTTTCCAAGAATACAAGGTTCACAAGTAGAGTTATCAAAAGAAATATTAGGAAACATCAACCCTAAAGCACGTGAATGTGGGTGGCCTAGCCTAGCATGCCACACCATATTCGAATCAACAACAAAACAAGACTTAGTAGAGGATAAATTTGGATCGGTTTTCTCTAGGACATAGAGATCTCCACTCCCTTGCCCTTCTCCAAGAACCTTTCCAGTCTCAATATCCTGAAAATAAACATTGTTAGGACCAAAGATTGCATAACAATTCAAATCATTTGTGGCCCTCTTAACCGATAGTAAATTGGAGGTAAAGGTAGGCATAAAGAAAGCTTTTGAGGTTTTATCAAATAGTTTCAAGTCCCCTATTCCCTTTACTGGTATTTGTTCTCCATTTGCAATAACAACATTTCCTAAGGCCGGTTTTATGTTGTCAATTAAACTAGGGTTACTAATCATATGATGTGAGGCTCCCGAGTCAATAACAAGCGATTTGCTAGGCCTAGAAGTAAAGAAAGAGATACCAGACTCCTTGAGTGAAGCAATGGAGCGGATGAGAGCCTCAAGGTCTGACTTCCTCACCACATCTCCGTAGGCTGCGGTCATGGCCACCTCATCTCCCTGCTTTGATGATCCGGCTCCTTTATCGCTAACCGCTTCCTTTGAGAGGTTGGCTTTGAACTTGGCCGGCTTGAGATGAGGATGGAGAACCCAGCACTTGTCTTTCAGATGACCCCGCTTCTTGCAGTGGTCGCACACCAACAACTTCCTCTCCTCTTGCTTGTACATTCCTTTGTTGGCCGAAGCAAGCTCCCCCTTACCGCTAAACAAATCAAGGGATCCTTGCTCTTTCTGAATTTGGGAGCAAATATCCTCAAAGGAGGGGAGCTTCTCTGCCCTTAGGATGTGCTTCAAGAGGTCGTTGAAGGACGGGTTCAAGGTAAGTAGGAGTCCGAAGACTTTGTCTTGCTCCTTTCTTTCGTTTAGCACACTTGCCTCAAGTGTACTTGGCCGCAACATGTCAAGCTCGGACCATAGTGCACGGAACTTACCAAGATGCTTAGTGAACTCCACATCATCTTGGTTAAGATCATTTATGGCCTTCTTGACCTCAAAGACTCTAGTCATGTTAGAGACATTACCATACACGCCTTTAAGTGTTTCCCACAGTTCCTTGGCCGTCTCGCAATATGAGTAGGCCTCAAGGATAGGCGTGTCCAGAGAGTTTTGGAGAACAGATAGGACAACTTGGTCTTCTTGGAACCATTTGGCCTTCCTCTCGCTCTCTTCCTCCGCTTCCGCCTCGGAAGCGTCCTCTCCTTTGGGGTTTTTCTTTGGGACATAGTCGGACTCGACATGACTCCAAAGGCCACGACCTCCAAGGGCGGTTCTTGTGGTTCTTGTCCACAGCAAGTAGTTTGTCCCCTTTAGGACAACCGGTGAAACAATGGGCTTGGCGTTTTCCATGGTCGGATTTCTATGGACCGATGGGTAAAGCTTTTACCCGGAGAATAAAGGAGATGCGAGTAAGAAGAAACGAAGATAAGGAGACTAGAGTGTAGAAATGAGTAGGAGAATGAGATTAGACTGTAGAGAATCGAAGAACTTGCTCTGATACCATGTAAGACTTTGTAGAATAAAGAAGAGAATCAAGAGATTGATGAGAGATATCGGTAGACAAAGAGAATGAGGAAGAAGAAAAGATTAGGTTATTGTTCCATAAGAATACATATTACAATGTAGGCTAAAGTCTATATATATCAAGGGAAAATTAGGGCTACACCCTCTACCAACCGATCGTATAAGTGATAGGGACAAGGAGAGAGATAGAACTAATCCCAACGGTGATAGTGACCCGTCCTAGTCTCCTTAAACACAACATAACCCGTGACTCCACTTGTTCCTCCTCTCTAACGGCTACAAGCGACATTCTAGATCCTTCTCATGGGCCTAAGGAGAGCAGGCCTCCTCATTGTCTTTACACACTTACATGACTCGGCCTTATTGCTTGGTTGTACGGACGGCCCCATAATTGTACGGACGGCCATGGCTGCCTTAGGCTTATTCTCTTGATCAATAAGAAGAAAGGCCGGAAATGCCATGTAAAGGCCGGTAAGGCCATGTCCGTGTCCGTGAGCGACCATGTACCGTGTCCGGTACCATGTACCGTGTCCGTGAACGGACCCATGTCCGGTGAGCGGCCAGTTAGGCCGTGAACACGTTGAAGAGAAGGCCCGTCCGTACAGGCCCGTCCGTACAGGCCCGTCCGTACAGGCCCGTCCGTACAGGCCCGTCCGTACAATGAAGAGAAGGCCCGTCCGTACAATGAAGAGAAGGCCCGTCCGTACGGTCGTGCTCTTAGGGCTGCTCTCGGTCCATGTGATGGAAAGGCCGAAGTTTGAGTGGCTTAGGAGAAGGAAAACGAGGCCTTACAAGAGAGAGAGGCCCATCTCACAAGGAAAAGGAAGGAAGGGAGATTCACGTGTGCTTTTGGTTAGGTGAAGGAAGAGAGAAGTCGCTCTCTTCTTCCTCTACTCGAGACAAACGGCTACAAGTCACTTTCATACCTTCCCCTTCTCTCTTTGTGTCTAACGGTCATATGACCTTGTTTTTCCTATATTAAGATGTAATCTCTCATATGTAAAACACAACACAACATTATTCAATTGAAGAGAAACCGATTTCCTCTCTATACTTGTGTTCTTGTTTCATATTAACAATGTAGAGAGTTTAGGATTAGCGGTTAGGGGCTGCCCTTAAGGCAGCCTATTCTCTTCTCAAATCCACCTAAACTCTTCTTATTTACTCTTTACTAAGCCTAGATTATGGGGAGTTCATCACAAGTTGATGTCCTCTCCTCCCCCTTGATAATGAGTTAGTTTGTTGTGGGTAAAGGGGGATTCATTCACCAAGTGTTTGTCTACCCTCTCTTGTGAGCTTTGTCTCATAAATCCCAACATGGTATCAGAGCAGGTTCTGTTCTTGGTGTTTTAAACTCATTCTCAAAGTCGCTTTCTTAGGAGTTAGCTTAGTTAAAGTTTTAGACTTTGCTTAGGTGTTAAATCGCTTAGCTTAGTTTCTTTAAAGCTTTAATTTTGCTTTTGTTGATTAAATCGATTCTCTAGCAGCTCATTGTTGAGTAAGCTTGGTCTCTTGTCTTGTTAGAATTTGTAGACCAAGTGTGTGGAAAGAAATCGATTTTACAAGCCCCATCCTTAAGCTTTACCGATTTGGTAATAGCTTTGTTTATTTTGGGATGTGTGGGAAGTGATGAACCATTGAGCAAATTGTGTTGTTCATGGTGAGGATTCACGGTTCTTGTGTGCTTGTATGAGCCACGAAATTCTTAGGATTTAGTTCTCTTAGGATTTAGTTAATTTTCCTCTAAAGGTTTAATTTTGCTTTTGTTAAATTTCCTTTAAAGGCTTAATTACTAAATCGCTTCTTCTTCTTCTCAAGGTTGAGAAAGCTTTGTTTCTGGTCATATGGTGTGTCCAGGTTCGAGTTTGAGGAAGAGAGAGACTTTATTTTAGCATGTAGAGCCCGCTTGGTCAAATAGATTCAAGTTGGTCCAAGATGCATTCTTTTAACCGTTGGACAATAGGCTGTTCCAAAGGCTTTTGTTGTTTCTTCTTTGCTTGGGACCACGAAAAACATCTTCTATATGTTATCTTCGTGGATCTAAAGCCTTAATCTCTTGAAGAACACTTGTTTAAGTGATTCTACAAGGAGTTTTGTTGTTAAACCTTTGGAGAAACTAATTTTCCAAACGGTCCATGTGTTTCAGCCATTAAAGCACCAAAGTCTTGTTGAATGTTGGATGCTCTTGGCTGTCAAAGCTTCTGCAAACTCAAGAAAACAGAGTATAACTCTGTCCATAAGAACTCTTGAGCAAATTCTCTATTCTACTCTCCACTCACCTTATACTTCCGCCCATATACTCTACTATACTCTATACTCTTGGTTACTAATTCTCTGGTTACTTATTCTCTAAATTCTATTTTATTTTCAGTAATATTCTATATTCTCTATTCTCTAATCTCTAACAATCTCTTGTTTAGAATCTGTTCCATTGAATTTGGTTTCAGCTTCAGCCTTGAAGATTGTGTGGAGCTCGCCTACTATCTCAAGAAGAAGAAGTGGCGAGGTTGAAGGCTACAAGATAGCCATGAGGAGAGCGCAGCACAATGCCTGGAGTTAGAACCAAGGGCCACCAAGTCTTTGTTAAGCTGGTGGAAGGTGATGAATCAGTCCAAGAGCATGTGTGTTAGTGCCAAGTTGTTGATCGGATGTGCACAATGGTCTTTAGGAAAGGTGATGCACAAGGTTTCAACTGTTGATTGGATGTGCACAAGAACGGTGATGCACAAGGCTTCAACTGAGGTGATGAGGTTTCAGCCCATCATCAAGTAAAGGTTACGGGGGAGATCAAGTGACTTCAGACCGTACCTCACAGATTCTGCTCGGCCACAAGCAAAAGTCTTTACTTAAAGCTCAGCCGAAGCGTCTCAAAGATCGACTCGGACGAAACCCTTCCACTGCGATTCGGCTTCCGCGTTCTTCATTAAAGTTCGAGACCACAGAGTCATCTTGCCAGTGGAAGTGGAATCATACCAATCCGAGCAGCCGTTCGAAAGTTATGTCCGATTCAGTGGGCATATGTCAGTCTGACGAATAAAGCTAGCCGGGTTTAAAACCATGGTTAGAGAAGCGGTCTCAAGGAGGAATTCCAAACCGCATCAGTGATCAACTCTCTCCTTCCTATCCATCAAAACACCATAAAGGCTGTGCTCTAAACTCTACTCTATTTAAATTTCTTAAATCCATTACCTTAGCTTCATTACTAGTCTTTACTCTTTAATATGTTCTCTTAAATTGTCACATTTTTAGAAATTTTCTTTGATATTCCTCATAGCAAACACTTATTCTTTTCTTCTTTATCACTTGTTTAAGGGGTAAAGGAGACTATGAGAGCCTCAAAGAAATTCTAAAGGCGCAAGGATGGAGATCATAAGGAATGTGCTAAAGGCAAGGTGGGCTAAGGAGTAGGAGCGGTTCAATTCATGAAGAGAAGGGAGCTAGTTCTTTGCAAACCAAGGTCAGGGGACATCATGGATAGTGGAGTCTATACTCTTTTTCCCTTAACAAAGTTTTATCCCAAGAGGTTTTCTTTGTTGAGGTTTTTAATGAGGTAGATGACACTAGTCCACCCTTGATCTTTGGTCCCCATGGTGTCCCACCGATCAAGCGTGCGGGGGAGTATTAGAATGTACCAAGGAGGAGAGAGGAGAGGCCGGTAAGGCCGAGCCTTGGAAGAAGAGAAGAAAGGCCGGAAATGCCATGTAAAGGCCGGTAAGGCCATGTCCGTGTCCGTGAGCGACCATGTACCGTGTCCGGTACCATGTACCGTGTCCGTGAACGGACCCATGTCCGGTGAGCGGCCAGTTAGGCCGTGAACACGATGAAGAGAAGGCCCGTCCGTACAGGCCCGTCCGTACAGGCCCGTCCGTACGATGAAGAGAAGGCCCGTCCGTACAATGAAGGTTAGGCCCGTCCGTACGGTCTCGGCCCTTAGGCCTGCGCTCGGTCCAGTAGATAGAGAGGCCGAGTTTGAGAGGAGGAAAGCGAGGCCCTACAAGAGAAAGAGGCTTATGGGAAGATCACATGTGCCCTTGGTTGGTGAAGGAAGGAAAGGTCACTCTCACCAACACCAAATCGAGAATGTCACTTTCATCACTCTCTTCTTCTCTCTAACGGTCATATGACCTTGTATTCTCCTATATTAAGCTTTGTATTTCACCTCATATATAACATTATTATTCAATAAGAGAAACCGATTTCCTCTCTATACTTGTGTTCTTGTTTCATATTAACAATGTAGAGAGTTTAGGATTAGCGGTTAGGGGCTGCCCTTAAGGCAGCCTATTCTCTTCTCAAATCCACCTAAACTCTTCTTATTTACTGCTTTACTTAGCCTAGATTACTGATTCTTAATCCTCCTTCTCCTAAGTACACAAACTCTAAGTGTTGTGATACTAGAAGAGGATAAGTCTCAAACTAGTGCTTCTCCTAGTTAGGATCCGCTTACTCTCTAGTAAGAACAGAACCTGCTCTGATACCATGTTGGGATTTATGAGACAAAGCTCACAAGAGAGGGTAGACAAACACTTGGTGAATGAATCCCCCTTTACCCACAACAAACTAACTCATTCTCAAGGGGGAGGAGAGAACATCAACTTGTGATGAACTCCCCATAAACAAGCTAGATAGAACCCAAATACTAGAGAGTAAGCGGATCCTAACTAGGAGAAGCACTAGTTTGAGACTTATCCTCTTCTAGTATCACAACACTTAGAGTTTGTGTACTTAGGAGAAGGAGGATTAAGAATCAGTAATCTAGGCTAAGTAAAGCAGTAAATAAGAAGAGTTTAGGTGGATTTGAGAAGAGAATAGGCTGCCTTAAGGGCAGCCCCTAACCGCTAATCCTAAACTCTCTACATTGTTAATATGAAACAAGAACACAAGTATAGAGAGGAAATCGGTTTCTCTTATTGAATAATAATGTTATATATGAGGTGAAATACAAAGCTTAATATAGGAGAATACAAGGTCATATGACCGTTAGAGAGAAGAAGAGAGTGATGAAAGTGACATTCTCGATTTGGTGTTGGTGAGAGTGACCTTTCCTTCCTTCACCAACCAAGGGCACATGTGATCTTCCCATAAGCCTCTTTCTCTTGTAGGGCCTCGCTTTCCTCCTCTCAAACTCGGCCTCTCTATCTACTGGACCGAGCGCAGGCCTAAGGGCCGAGACCGTACGGACGGGCCTAACCTTCATTGTACGGACGGGCCTTCTCTTCATCGTACGGACGGGCCTGTACGGACGGGCCTGTACGGACGGGCCTTCTCTTCATCGTGTTCACGGCCTAACTGGCCGCTCACCGGACATGGGTCCGTTCACGGACACGGTACATGGTACCGGACACGGTACATGGTCGCTCACGGCCACGGACATGGCCTTACCGGCCTTTACATGGCATTTCCGGCCTTTCTTCTCTTCTTCCAAGGCTCGGCCTTACCGGCCTCTCCTCTCTCCTCCTTGGTACATTCTAATAGAATCAACGTTTTCTTGGTTTTAGCCTGTTTCGGGACAAAATGGGTAAAAGTGGTGTCTAAAAACTCCAAATTCAACTTGAACTCTTATAATTAGTCAAATACATTGGATTAATACATATTATGACCCTAGAAAGAGTAACACAGCTGTTTACGGCTTTGAATCAATGTTTTCTCACGGTTTTAGCCCGTTTTCTCGGTTTAAGCCTGTTTTGGGATAAAACGGGTTTAAGTGTTGTCTAAACACTCCAAATTCATCCCGAACTCTTACAAATAGTCAAATGCATTGGATTGTCACACATTCTGACCCTAGAAACAGTAACAAAGCTGTTTACTGCTTAGAATCAACGTTTTCTCGGTTTTAGCCTGTTTTAGGACAAAATGGGTAAAAGTGGTGTCTAAACACTCCAAATTCAACCCGAACTCTTATAATTAGTCGAATGCATTGGATTGTTACAGATTTTGACCCTAGAAAGAGTAACATAGCGGTTTACTGCTTCAAATCAATGTTTTCTCTCGGTTTTAGCCTGTTTTCTCAGTCTAAGCCTCTTTTGGGATAAAACGGGTTTAAGTGTTGTCTAAACACTCCAAATGCATCCCGAACTCTTACAACTAGTCAAATGCATTGGATTGTCACACATTCTGACCCTATAAACAGTAACAAAGCAGTTTACTGCTTAGAATCAACGTTTTCTCGGTTTTAGCCTGTTTCAGGAAAAAATGGGTAAAAGTGGTGTCTAAACACTCCAAATTCAACCCGAACTCTTATAATTAGTCAAATGCATTGGATTGTTACATATTGTGACCCTAGAAAGAGTAACATAGCGGTTTACTGCTTCAAATCATTGTTTTCTCTCGGTTTTAGCCTGTTTTCTTGGTTTAAGCCTGTTTTGGGATAAAACGGGTTTAAGTGTTGTCTAAACACTCCAAATTAATCCCGAACTCTTACAACTAGTCAAATGCATTGGATTGTCACACATCCTGACCCTAGAAACAGTAACAAAGCTGTTTACTGCTTAGAATCAATGTTTTCTTGGTTTTAGTCTGTTTCAGGACAAAATGGGTAAAAGTGGTATCTAAACACTCCAAATTCAACCCGAACTCTTATAATTAGTTAAATGCATTGGATTGTTACATATTTTGACCCTATAAAGAGTAACATATCGGTTTACTGCTTCAAATCAATGTTTTCTCTCGGTTTTAGCCTGTTTTCTTGGTTTAAGCCTGTTTTGGGATAAAACGGGTTTAAGTGTCGTCTAAACACTCCAAATTCATCCCGAACTCTTAGAACTAGTCAAATGCATTGGATTGTCACACATTCCGACTCTAGAAACAGTAACAAAACGGTTTACTGCTTAGAATCAACGTTTTCTTGGTTTTAGCCTGTTTTGGGACAAAATGGCTAAAAGTGGTGTCTAAACACTCCAAATTCAACCCGAACTCTTATAATTAGTCAAATGCATTGGATTGTTACAGATTTTGACCCTTGAAAGAGTAACATAGCGGTTTACTGCTTCAAATCAATGTTTTCCCTCGGTTTTAGCCAGTTTTCTCGGTCTAAGCCTGTTTTGGGATAAAACGGGTTTAAGTGTCGTCTAAACACTCCAAATTCATCCCGAACTCTTACAACTAGTCAAATGCATTGGATTATCACACATTCCGACTCTAGAAACAGAAACAAATCTGTTTACTGCTTAGAATCAACGTTTTCTTGGTTTTAGCCTGTTTCGGGACAAAATGGCTAAAAGTGGTGTCTAAACACTCCAAATTCAACCCGAACTCTTATAATTAGTCAAATGCATTGGATTGTTACAGATTTTGACCCTACAAAGAGTAACAAAGCTGTTTACTGCTTTGAATCAATGTATTCTCTCTGTTTTAGCCTGTTTTCTCGGTTTAAGCCTGTTTTGGGATAAAACGGGTTTTAGTGTTGTCTAAACACTCGAAACTCATCATGAACTCTTAGAACTAGTCAATGCATTGGATTTTGACACATTATGACCCTTAGAAATAGTAACAAAGCTGGTTACTGCTTCGAATCCAAGATTTCTCGGTTTTATCCTGTTTCGGGACAAAATGGGTAAAAGTGGTGTCTAAAAACTCCAAATTCAACCTGAACTCTTATAATTAGTCAAATACAATGGATTAATACATATTATGACCCTAGAAAGAGTAACACAGCTGTTTACGGCTTTGAATCAATGTTTTCTCACGGTTTTAGCCCGTTTTCTCGGTTTAAGCCTGTTTTGGGATAAAACGGGTTTAAGTGTTGTCTAAACACTCCAAATTCATCCCTAACTCTTACAACTAGTCAAATGCATTGGATTGTCACACATTCTGACCCTAGAAACAGTAACAAAGCTGTTTACTGCTTAGAATCAACGTTTTCTCGGTTTTAGCCTGTTTTAGGACAAAATGGGTAAAAGTGGTGTCTAAACACTCCAAATTCAACCCGAACTCTTATAATTAGTCGAATGCATTGGATTGTTACAGATTTTGACCCTAGAAAGAGTAACATAGCGGTTTACTGCTTCAAATCAATGTTTTCTCTCGGTTTTAGCCTGTTTTCTCAGTCTAAGCCTCTTTTGGGATAAAACGGGTTTAAGTGTTGTCTAAACACTCCAAATGCATCCCGAACTCTTACAACTAGTCAAATGCATTGGAGTGTCACACATTCTGACCCTAGAAACAGTAACAAAGCAGTTTACTGCTTAGAATCAACGTTTTCTCGGTTTTAGCCTGTTTCAGGAAAAAATGGGTAAAAGTGGTGTCTAAACACTCCAAATTCAACCCGAACTCTTATAATTAGTCAAATGCATTGGATTGTTACATATTGTGACCCTAGAAAGAGTAACATAGCGGTTTACTGCTTCAAATCAATGTTTTCTCTCGGTTTTAGCCTGTTTTCTTGGTTTAAGCCTGTTTTGGGATAAAACGGGTTTAAGTGTTGTCTAAACACTCCAAATTAATCCCGAACTCTTACAACTAGTCAAATGTATTGGATTGTCACACATCCTGACCCTAGAAACAGTAACAAAGCTGTTTACTGCTTAGAATCAATGTTTTCTTGGTTTTAGTCTGTTTCAGGACAAAATGGGTAAAAGTGGTATCTAAACACTCCAAATTCAACCCGAACTCTTATAATTAGTTAAATGCATTGGATTGTTACATATTTTGACCCTATAAAGAGTAACATATCGGTTTACTGCTTCAAATCAATGTTTTCTCTCGGTTTTAGCCAGTTTTCTCGGTCTAAGCCTGTTTTGGGATAAAACGGGTTTAAGTGTCGTCTAAACACTCCAAATTCATCCCGAACTCTTACAACTAGTCAAATGCATTGGATTGTCACACATTCTGACCCTAGAAACAGAAACAAATCTGTTTACTGCTTAGAATCAATGGTTTCTCGGTTTTAGCCTGTTTTAGGACAAAATGGGTAAAAGTGGTGTCTAAACATTCCAAATTCAACCCGAACTCTTATAATTAGTCAACTGCATTGGATTGTTACAGATTTTTACCCTAGAAAGAGTAACATTGCGGTTTACTGCTTCATATCAATGTTTTCTCTCGGTTTTAGCCTGTTTTCTTGGTTTAAGCCTGTTTTGGGATAAAACGGGTTTAAGTGTTGTCTAAACACTCCAAATTCATCCCGAACTCTTAAAACTAGTCAAATGCATTGGATTGTCACACATCCTGACCCTAGAAACAGTAACAAAGCTGTTTACTGCTTAGAATCAACGTTTTCTTGGTTTTAGCCTGTTTTAGGACAAAATGGGTAAAAGTGGTGTCTAAACACTCCAAATTCAACCCGAACTCTTATAATTAGTCAAATGCATTGGATTGTTACAGATTTTGACCCTAGAAAGACTAACATAGCGGTTTACTGCTTCAAATCAATGTTTTCTCTCGGTTTTAGCCTGTTTTCTCGGTCTAAGCTGTTGGTTTAAGCGGAAGTTAAGCTAGAAGTGTAAGAGTGAAGAGGGTTTAGATGAGTGAAGAACAAAGAGAATAAGAGAAGAATGGTATTCCATTAGTATGCTTATTACAATGGCGGCTACATACTTTAAATAGGAGGACAAACTAGGGCTACACACTTTTGAATTAACAAGTGGGTGATAGGGACATAGAGAGAGAGATAGAGAAGATCCCAATGGTGATAGTGACCGGTCATGGTCTCCTAGGACGAGGCCAGCCCGTGATCATGTCCCTCCTTATCTCCCAACGGCTACAATAGGAACTTTGGGTCCTTCACTTGGGCCTTAAGAGGACTAGGCCCCTTCTCTCTTCCATATGTCTTGATAGAACTCGGCCATATGGACACTCGGCCATATACTCGTACGGACGGCCGTACGGACAGCCGTACGGACATGACCAAAGCCACATGGTGATTCATGATCAATATAAGCCTGTTTTGGGATAAAACGGGTTTAAGTGTTGTCTAAACACTCCAAATTCATCCCGAACTCTTAGAACTAGTCAAATGCATTGGATTGTCACACATTCTGACCCTAGAAACAGTAACAAAGCTGTTTACTGCTTAGAATCAACGTTTTCTTGGTTTGAGCCTGTTTTAGGACAAAATGGGTAAAAGTGGTGTCTAAACACTCCAAATTCAACCCGAACTCTTATAATTAGTCAAATGCATTGGATTGTTACAGATTTTGACCCTAGAAAGAGTAACATAGCGGTTTACTGCTTCAAATCAATGTTTTCTCTCGGTTTTAGCCTGTTTTCTCGGTCTAAGCCTCTTTTGGGATAAAACGGGTTTAAGTGTTGTCTAAACACTCCAAATGCATCCCGAACTCTTACAACTAGTCAAATGCATTGGATTGTCACACATTCTGACCCTAGAAACAGTAACAAAGCAGTTTACTGCTTAGAATCAACGTTTTCTCGGTTTTAGCCTGTTTCAGGAAAAAATGGGTAAAAGTGGTGTCTAAACACTCCAAATTCAACCCGAACTCTTATAATTAGTCAAATGCATTGGATTGTTACATATTGTGACCCTAGAAAGAGTAACATAGCGGTTTACTGCTTCAAATCATTGTTTTCTCTCGGTTTTAGCCTGTTTTCTTGGTTTAAGCCTGTTTTGGGATAAAACGGGTTTAAGTGTTGTCTAAACACTCCAAATTAATCCCGAACTCTTACAACTAGTCAAATGCATTGGATTGTCACACATCCTGACCCTAGAAACAGTAACAAAGCTGTTTACTGCTTAGAATCAACGTTTTCTTGGTTTTAGTCTGTTTCAGGACAAAATGGGTAAAAGTGGTATCTAAACACTCCAAATTCAACCCGAACTCTTATAATTAGTTAAATGCATTGGATTGTTACATATTTTGACCCTATAAAGAGTAACATATCGGTTTACTGCTTCAAATCAATGTTTTCTCTCGGTTTTAGCCTGTTTTCTTGGTTTAAGCCTGTTTTGGGATAAAACGGGTTTAAGTGTCGTCTAAACACTCCAAATTCATCCCGAACTCTTAGAACTAGTCAAATGCATTGGATTGTCACACATTCCGACTCTAGAAACAGTAACAAAGCGGTTTACTGCTTAGAATCAACGTTTTCTTGGTTTTAGCCTGTTTCGGGACAAAATGGCTAAAAGTGGTGTCTAAACACTCCAAATTCAACCCGAACTCTTATAATTAGTCAAATGCATTGGATTGTTACAGATTTTGACCCTTGAAAGAGTAACATAGCGGTTTACTGCTTCAAATCAATGTTTTCCCTCGGTTTTAGCCAGTTTTCTCGGTCTAAGCCTGTTTTGGGATAAAACGGGTTTAAGTGTCGTCTAAACACTCCAAATTCATCCCGAACTCTTACAACTAGTCAAATGCATTGGATTATCACACATTCCGACTCTAGAAACAGAAACAAATCTGTTTACTGCTTAGAATCAACGTTTTCTTGGTTTTAGCCTGTTTCGGGACAAAATGGCTAAAAGTGGTGTCTAAACACTCCAAATTCAACCCGAACTCTTATAATTAGTCAAATGCATTGGATTGTTACAGATTTTGACCCTACAAAGAGTAACAAAGCTGTTTACTGCTTTGAATCAATGTATTCTCTCTGTTTTAGCCTGTTTTCTCGGTTTAAGCCTGTTTTGGGATAAAACGGGTTTTAGTGTTGTCTAAACACTCGAAACTCATCATGAACTCTTAGAACTAGTCAATGCATTGGATTTTGACACATTATGACCCTTAGAAATAGTAACAAAGCTGGTTACTGCTTCGAATCCAAGATTTCTCGGTTTTATCCTGTTTCGGGACAAAATGGGTAAAAGTGGTGTCTAAAAACTCCAAATTCAACCTGAACTCTTATAATTAGTCAAATACAATGGATTAATACATATTATGACCCTAGAAAGAGTAACACAGCTGTTTACGGCTTTGAATCAATGTTTTCTCACGGTTTTAGCCCGTTTTCTCGGTTTAAGCCTGTTTTGGGATAAAACGGGTTTAAGTGTTGTCTAAACACTCCAAATTCATCCCTAACTCTTACAACTAGTCAAATGCATTGGATTGTCACACATTCTGACCCTAGAAACAGTAACAAAGCTGTTTACTGCTTAGAATCAACGTTTTCTTGGTTTTAGCCTGTTTTAGGACAAAATGGGTAAAAGTGGTGTCTAAACACTCCAAATTCAACCCGAACTCTTATAATTAGTCGAATGCATTGTATTGTTACAGATTTTGACCCTAGAAAGAGTAACATAGCGGTTTACTGCTTCAAATCAATGTTTTCTCTCGGTTTTAGCCTGTTTTCTCAGTCTAAGCCTCTTTTGGGATAAAACGGGTTTAAGTGTTGTCTAAACACTCCAAATGCATCCCGAACTCTTACAACTAGTCAAATGCATTGGAGTGTCACACATTCTGACCCTAGAAACAGTAACAAAGCAGTTTACTGCTTAGAATCAACGTTTTCTCGGTTTTAGCCTGTTTCAGGAAAAAATGGGTAAAAGTGGTGTCTAAACACTCCAAATTCAACCCGAACTCTTATAATTAGTCAAATGCATTGGATTGTTACATATTGTGACCCTAGAAAGAGTAACATAGCGGTTTACTGCTTCAAATCAATGTTTTCTCTCGGTTTTAGCCTGTTTTCTTGGTTTAAGCCTGTTTTGGGATAAAACGGGTTTAAGTGTTGTCTAAACACTCCAAATTAATCCCGAACTCTTACAACTAGTCAAATGCATTGGATTGTCACACATCCTGACCCTAGAAACAGTAACAAAGCTGTTTACTGCTTAGAATCAACGTTTTCTTGGTTTTAGTCTGTTTCAGGACAAAATGGGTAAAAGTGGTATCTAAACACTCCAAATTCAACCCGAACTCTTATAATTAGTTAAATGCATTGGATTCTTACATATTTTGACCCTATAAAGAGTAACATATCGGTTTACTGCTTCAAATCAATGTTTTCTCTCGGTTTTAGCCAGTTTTCTCGGTCTAAGCCTGTTTTGGGATAAAACGGGTTTAAGTGTCGTCTAAACACTCCAAATTCATCCCGAACTCTTACAACTAGTCAAATGCATTGGATTGTCACACATTCTGACCCTAGAAACAGAAACAAATCTGTTTACTGCTTAGAATCAATGGTTTCTCGGTTTTAGCCTGTTTCAGGACAAAATGGGTAAAAGTGGTGTCTAAACATTCCAAATTCAACCCGAACTCTTATAATTAGTCAACTGCATTGGATTGTTACAGATTTTTACCCTAGAAAGAGTAACATTGCGGTTTACTGCTTCATATCAATGTTTTCTCTCGGTTTTAGCCTGTTTTCTTGGTTTAAGCCTGTTTTGGGATAAAACGGGTTTAAGTGTTGTCTAAACACTCCAAATTCATCCCGAACTCTTAAAACTAGTCAAATGCATTGGATTGTCACACATCCTGACCCTAGAAACAGTAACAAAGCTGTTTACTGCTTAGAATCAACGTTTTCTTGGTTTTAGCCTGTTTTAGGACAAAATGGGTAAAAGTGGTGTCTAAACACTCCAAATTCAACCCGAACTCTTATAATTAGTCAAATGCATTGGATTGTTACAGATTTTGACCCTAGAAAGACTAACATAGCGGTTTACTGCTTCAAATCAATGTTTTCTCTCGGTTTTAGCCTGTTTTCTCGGTCTAAGCTGTTGGTTTAAGCGGAAGTTAAGCTAGAAGTGTAAGAGTGAAGAGGGTTTAGATGAGTGAAGAACAAAGAGAATAAGAGAAGAATGGTATTCCATTAGTATGCTTATTACAATGGCGGCTACATACTTTAAATAGGAGGACAAACTAGGGCTACACACTTTTGAATTAACAAGTGGGTGATAGGGACATAGAGAGAGAGATAGAGAAGATCCCAATGGTGATAGTGACCGGTCATGGTCTCCTAGGACGAGGCCAGCCCGTGATCATGTCCCTCCTTATCTCCCAACGGCTACAATAGGAACTTTGGGTCCTTCACTTGGGCCTTAAGAGGACTAGGCCCCTTCTCTCTTCCATATGTCTTGATAGAACTCGGCCATATGGACACTCGGCCATATACTCGTACGGACGGCCGTACGGACAGCCGTACGGACATGACCAAAGCCACATGGTGATTCATGATCAATATAAGCCTGTTTTGGGATAAAACGGGTTTAAGTGTTGTCTAAACACTCCAAATTCATCCCGAACTCTTACAACTAGTCAAATGCATTGGATTGTCACACATTCTGACCCTAGAAACAGTAACAAAGCTGTTTACTGCTTAGAATCAACGTTTTCTTGGTTTGAGCCTGTTTTAGGACAAAATGGGTAAAAGTGGTGTCTAAACACTCCAAATTCAACCCGAACTCTTATAATTAGTCAAATGCATTGGATTGTTACAGATTTTGACCCTAGAAAGAGTAACATAGCGGTTTACTGCTTCAAATCAATGTTTTCTCTCGGTTTTAGCCTGTTTTCTCGGTCTAACCCTCTTTTGGGATAAAACGGGTTTAAGTGTTGTCTAAACACTCCAAATTCATCCCGAACTCTTACAACTAGTCAAATGGATTGGATTGTCACACATTCTGACCCTAGAAACAGTAACAAAGCTGTTTACTGCTTAGAATCAACGTTTTCTCGGTTTTAGCCTGTTTCAGGACAAAATGGGTAAAAGTGGTATCTAAACACTCCAAATTCAACCCGAACTCTTATAACTAGTCAAATGCATTGGATTGCTACATATTTTGACCCTAAAAAGAGTAACATAGCGGTTTACTGCTTCAAATCAATGTTTTCTCTCGGTTTTAGCCTGTTTTCTCGGTCTAAGCCTTTTTTGGGATAAACGGGTTTAAGTGTTGTCTAAACACTCCAAATTCATCCCGAACTCTTACAACTAGTCAAATGCATTGGATTGTCACACATTCTGACCCTAGAAACAGTAACAAAGCTGTTTACTGCTTAGAATCAACGTTTTCTTGGTTTTAGCCTGTTTTAGGACAAAATGGGTAAAAGTGGTGTCTAAACACTCCAAATTCAACCCGAACTCTTATAATTAGTCAAATGCATTGGATTGTTACAGATTTTGACCCTAGAAAGAGTAACATAGCGGTTTACTATTTCAAATCAATGTTTTCTCTCGGTTTTAGCCTGTTTTCTCGGTCTAAGCCTCTTTTGGGATAAAACGGGTTTAACTGTTGTCTAAACACTCCAAATTCATCCCGAACTCTTACAACTAGTCAAATGCATTGGATTGTCAGATATTCTGACCCTAGAAAGAGTAACATAGCGGTTTACTGCTTCAAATCAATGTTTTCTCTCGGTTTTAGCCAGTTTTCTCGGTCTAAGCCTCTTTTGGGATAAAACGGGTTTAAGTGTTGTCTAAACACACTAAATTCATCCCGAACTCTTACAACTAGTCAAATGCATTGGATTGTCACACATTCTGACCCTAGAAACAGTAACAAAGCAGTTTACTGTTTAGAATCAACGTTTTCTCGGTTTTAGCCTGTTTCAGGACAAAACGGGTTTAAGTGTTGTCTAAACACTCCAAATTCATCCCGAACTCTTACAACTAGTCAAATGCATTGGATTGTCAGATATTCTGACCCTAGAAAGAGTAACATAGCGGTTTACTGCTTCAAATCAATGTTTTCTCTCGGTTTTAGCCAGTTTTCTCGGTCTAAGCCTCTTTTGGGATAAAACGGGTTTAAGTGTTGTCTAAACACACCAAATTCATCCCGAACTCTTACAACTAGTCAAATGCATTGGATTGTCACACATTCTGACCCTAGAAACAGTAACAAAGCTGTTTACTGCTTAGAATCAACGTTTTCTTGGTTTTAGCCTGTTTTAGGACAAAATGGGTAAAAGTGGTGTCTAAACACTCCAAATTCAACCCGAACTCTTATAATTAGTGAAATGCATTGGATTGTTACAGATTTTGACCCTAGAAAGAGTAACATAGCGGTTTAATGCTTCAAATCAATGTTTTCTCTCGGTTTTAGCCTGTTTTCTCGGTCTAAGCCTCTTTTGGGATAAAACGGGTTTAAGTGTTGTCTAAACACTCCAAATTCATCCCGAACTCTTACAACTAGTCAAATGGATTGGATTGTCACACATTCTGACCCTAGAAACAGTAACAAAGCTGTTTACTGCTTAGAATCAACGTTTTCTCGGTTTTAGCCTGTTTCAGGACAAAATGGGTAAAAGTGGTATCTAAACACTCCAAATTCAACCCGAACTCTTATAACTAGTCAAATGCATTGGATTGCTACATATTTTGACCCTAGAAAGAGTAAAATCGCGGTTTATCTCTTCAAATCAATGTTTTCTCTCGGTTTTAGCCTGTTTTCTCGGTCTAAGCCTTTTTTGGGATAAACGGGTTTAAGTGTTGTCTAAACACTCCAAATTCATCCCGAACTCTTACAACTAGTCAAATGCATTGGATTGTCACACATTCTGACCCTAGAAACAGTAACAAAGCTGTTTACTGCTTAGAATCAACGTTTTCTTGGTTTTAGCCTGTTTTAGGACAAAATGGGTAAAAGTGGTGTCTAAACACTCCAAATTCAACCCGAACTCTTATAATTAGTCGAATGCATTGGATTGTTACAGATTTTGACCCTAGAAAGAGTAACATAGCGGTTTACTGCTTCAAATCAATGTTTTCTCTCGGTTTTAGCCTGTTTTCTCGGTCTAAGCCTCTATTGGGATAAAATGGGTTTAAGTGTTGTCTAAACACACCAAATTCATCCCGAACTCTTACAACTAGTCAAATGCATTGGATTGTCACACATTCTGACCCTAGAAACAGTAACAAAGCAGTTTACTGCTTAGAATCAACGTTTTCTCGGTTTTAGCCTGTTTCAGGACAAAATGGGTAAAGGTGGTGTCTAAACACTCCAAATTCAACCCGAACTCTTATAATTAGTCAAATGCATTGGATTGTTACATATTTTGACCCTAGAAAGAGTAACATAGCGGTTTACTGCTTCAAATCAATGTTTTCTCTCGGGTTTAGCCTGTTTTCTCGGTCTAAGCCTGTTTTGGGATAAAACGGGTTTAAGTGTTGTCTAAACACTCCAAATTCATCCTGAACTCTTACAACTAGTCAAATGCATTGGATTGTCACACATTCTGACCCTAGAAACAGTAACAAAGCTGTTTACTGCTTAGAATCAACGTTTTCTATAAATTGGGATCATGGCCACCTTGTCCGTACAGCCACCGTCCGTACATACTCTAGCCGGGCCGTCCGTACAGCCGTGATGTCCAAACATGTAAAGGCCCATTCGTTGTGTCACAAGCCTCATAGTAAACCAAGACAAGCCTCTAGATCCTTCCATTCCTACCGTTGGCGATTCAAGCAAGTGGGGGAGAAGAAATCACATGTTAGAATAAGGAACAAGACATGTCACTTTCATGTCTTAATTACATTTAGCATCTTGTATAGAATATTCCTATTGCTTTCACATGTCTATATTTAGTTTGTATCTAGGTTCTAAATCAAGTATGAAGTTGAATTCTTCTTCTATACTCTCCCTTACACTTCTACTCACTCTCACAACCCTAAACCGCAAATCCTCTTATCTTCTTCTTCTTTGAATCTAAACTTACATGGTATCAGAGCCTTGCTGCTCCTAGTTCTCAATCTCTCATCCATTCATCACTTCCGCTCTTATCACTTTCCTACATTTCTGTTTCAATCGCAAGAAGCGTTTTGTTTTAATCGTTGGATAAAGCTATTGACCAACGGACAAAACACCATGGAAGGCAACAAGACCTTGATTGTTCCAGTTACTCTCAAAGGAGAGAACTACTTGTTGTGGGCGAGGACCACAAAGACGGCATTATGTGGCCGAGGGCTTTGGACCCATATTACCACGAGTGAGGCTCCAAGGGAAGAGTCCACCGTAAACGGCAAAGAAGCGGTCACAAGTGGTGGGGACAAATGGTTTCAAGAAGACCAAAGTGTTCTTGCCATCATTCAAAACTCTCTTGATGCTCCAATACTTGAAGCCTACTCATACTGTGAGACGGCCAAGGATCTATGGGACACATTACAAAATGTGTTCGGCAACACCACCAATTTAAACCGAGTATTTGAGATCAAGAGGGCCATTAACAACCTAAGCCAAGAAGACATGGAGTTCACCAAACACTTTGGGAAGTTTAGGTCTCTTTGGGCTGAACTTGAGATGCTTAGGCCGGCCACACTTGATCCGGCCATACTAAACGAGAGGCGAGAGCAGGACAAGGTGTTTGGTCTACTTCTCACACTAAACCCTTCTTACAATGACCTCATCAAACATATCTTGAGGTCGGATAAGCTGCCTAGTCTAGATGAGGTGTGTAGCCAAATTCAAAAGGAGCATGGCTCCATGGGGCTGTTTGGTAACAAAGGAGAACTTGTAACCGCTAACAAGGCTGAAGTAGCGGCTGCAAACAAGAGCTACTATCGGCATGATGACAAGAATCCTCCAGTGTGCGACCACTGCAAGAAACCTGGTCATTTCAAGAGCCGGTGTTGGATACTTCATCCACACCTTAAGGTTAATCGACCAGTAAATAACCGCGGAGGACCTAGAGCACATCAAGCTACCATAGAGCCTACTATCACCGAATCAAATCAGCGAATCATCGAAGGACAAGGAACGGCTCTAGCAGCGACGTCTGACCTGGTGAGGAAGTCAGATCTCGATGCCCTCATCAAAGCTCTCAAGGAAGCCTCTGGTAACTCCTATCTTGTTTTAAATCAAACTAAACCGCTTATAGTCGATTCTGGTGCATCACACCATATGATTAGTGACTCCAAGTTAATAAGTGAAATTAAACCGGCAGTTGGAAATGTGATTATAGCTAATGGTGAGAAAGTACCAGTTAAGGGAATAGGTGACTTAAAATTGTTTGATAAGACTACTAAAGCCTTTTACATGCCTAGCTTTACATCAAATCTTTTATCTGTTAAGAGAGCCACCACCGATTTAAACTGTTATGCTATATTTGGTCCTAACAATGTACACTTTCAGGATATTGAGACCAGTTAAGTCCTTGGACAAGGAGTCTCTAAGGATGACTTATATGTTCTTGAAGACTTAAATCTATCTACTCCTAATGTCTCTTGTTTTAGTTCAGTTTCTGTTAAAGCAAACAATGCTATATGGCATGCTAGATTGGGACACCCTCATTCTCGTGCTTTAGAAATTATGCTTCCAAGTATTTCTTTTAAAAACAATGAATGTGAGGCTTGCATCCTTGGTAAACACTGCAAAACAGTTTTTCCAAAATCTTTAACCATTTATGAAAACTGTTTTGACTTAGTTCACTCAGATGTGTGGACATCTCCTTGTTTGTTTAGAGAAAATCAAAAGTATTTTGTTACCTTCATTGATGAAAAGTCTAAATATACCTGGCTAACCTTGTTACCTACTAAGGATAGGGTTCTTGAAGCTTTCATTAGTTTTCAAAAATATGTGACTAACCATTATAATGCTAAGATCAAGATTTTAAGGTCAGATAATGGCGGCGAATACACTAGTCACGCATTCAAACAACACTTGAACAATCATGGCATTATCCATCAAACCAGCTGCCCTTATACCCCCCAACAAAATGGTGTGGCCGAACGCAAGAATAGACATCTCATGGAGGTAGCCCGGTCCATGATGTTCCACACAAATGTTCCAAGGCGTTTTTGGGGAGATGCGGTCCTTGCGGCGTGCTATCTTATAAACCGCATACCCACGAAGATTTTACAAGACGTCTCTCCATTTGAGGTATTGAACAAAGAAAAACCTACATTTGATCACTTACGTGTGTTTGGGTGCACTTGTTTTGTGTTAAAACCAGGTGAACTACGAGACAAACTGGAAGCCAAAAGCACCAAAGCAATGTTTATTGGGTACTCTACCACACAAAAGGGGTATAAGTGCTATGATCATGAGGCCAGACGAGTTCTTGTCTCTAGGGACGTGAAGTTTGTTGAATCTCAAGGGTACTACAGCAAGAAAAATTGGGAAGATCTCCGAGACCTATCGAACCCCTCCTCCGATCGGTCGGTCAATCTCCGTATCATCCTTGAACGCTTAGGGGCCACAAATGATCGGGACGCACATAGTTCTCCCGGGCCAAACTCACCCGAAGGGCCCCAGCCACCTCTAGACAGCATCACTTGTGAATCTAGTGACCCCCTTCCTCAGACGGATCAAGTTAACCAATCAACCGATGAAGAGCTCAACTCGCATAACCCTGACACTAGTATACATCCTGGAGGAGATACCGACCCACGAGACTCTGAAGATGAAGGTGCTGCTCATGATGAAGTTATCCCATTAATGTAAGTTTGAGAGTAGAGTAATCAAGAGATTATGGAAGAGAGTATGAAAGAGAGTGAAATCGTGTAAGGAGTGAGGAGAGTGAACGATTGAGAGAGAGAGTGTTGGAGAAAGAGAATAAACTCTTTTCTTGCCTCTATTAGTATGATACTTACAAACTATTTAAAGACATATACAAATAGGATATTCTCTTAGGATCCTATGCACACTAATATGAGGAGAAAGCGACATCTCCTTATTCTAACATGTGATCTCCTCTTCTCTCTTGCAACTTGCTCCAACGGCTACAAAGGAAGGATCGAGATGAATGGCGACCGTTGGAGGATCTCTTTGGTGGATTGGGCTCATGAAGACTTCTATTTGAGGATGGCCCGTTGGTTGGTCGTACGGACGTCCGTACGGTCGTACGGACAAGTGTGTGTGCCGGTTCATACTCCCCCTCAAGCTTGACTTGGGGAACTAGTCAAGCTTGACAACATAGGCACCCACCTCATTAAAAACCTTAGTATAGAAAAACCTCTTGGGAAAACTATACTTAAGGGAAAAAGAGTGTAGGCGCCAAAACAAAGCAAGTCATGGCCGAGTGAGGTTTAGGAGGCCAAGCTTAGGATGGATGTATTCACACACTTGGGGGCTCGCAGCTTTAGTCAGGACGTCTGCAAGTTGTTCTTTGCTTTCGGTATGGCAAGGTAAGACAACTCCAAGCTTGATTTGTTCTCGGACCTTATGGCAATCCACTTCAATGTGCTTGGTCCGCTCATGGAACACTGAATTGGTTGCTATATGAATGGCTGCTTCGTTATCACAGTGCATGGTGATCGGCTTTGTTGATTCTATTCCAAGATCCTTGAGTAACATCTTCAGCCACATTAGCTCCGTCGTTAGCTTCCTCATAGCTCTATACTCGGATTCGGCACTTGAGAGTGAGACGACCTTTTGCTTCTTGCTCTTCCATGTGACCAGGTTCCCTCCAAGGAACGTGCAATAGCCTGTGGTTGAGCGTCGGTCCCCACGATCTCCGGCATAGTCAGCGTCGCAGTAGCCTACCAACTCGGTGCTCTTGTTGCGTCCCATCCATATGCCTTGGCCGGGTGAGCCCTTGATGTACTTGAGGATCCGTGTCAGCATGTTCCAATGGTGCACGGTGGGGTTCTTCATATGCTGGCTTACCTGGTTCACGGCAAAGCAAATGTCAGGCCGTGTGATAGTTAAATAAATGAGCTTACCGACTAGCCGCCGGTAGAGGCTACCGTCCTCGAATGGAGCGGTGTCAAGCTCCCCCTGTCCTCCATCCTTGTAATTCTCTTCTAGGGGCGTTGTTACTGCCTTAGCTCCTAGTTTTCCTGTTTCACTCAATAAGTCTAGTGCATACTTTCTTTGAGATAACAATAACCCTTCATTTGATCTATAAACTTCTATCCCAAGAAAGTATTTCAACTCTCCAAGATCTTTAATATCAAAAACTGATTTCAAGAATGTTTTAGAGTCTTGAATACCTACCGAGTCACTTCCAGTGATGATGATATCATCAACATACACTAGAATGACTACTATACCTTTGGCGCTTGGTAAGGTGAACAAGGTGTGGTCAGCTTCGGATTTGCGAAAGCCTTTGTCAAGAAGTGTGGTGCTAAGCTTGTGATACCAAGCCCTTGGTGACTGCTTCAAGCCATAGATAGCTTTGTTGAGTTTCAAGACCTTTCCCGGACCAATAGTATCCTCCAAACCCGGTGGTGGTCGCATATACACTTCATCCTCCAGTTCTCCTTGCAAGAAGGCGTTCTTCACGTCCATTTGCCAAAGTTCCCAGTCGAGGTTGGTGGCGAGAGAGAGTACAACTCGAACCGTGTGAAGCTTAGCCACCGGAGCAAACGTATCAAGATAGTCCTCCCCATACGTTTGCGTGAAACCTCGTGCGACTAGGCGGGCTTTGTGGCGTTCAATCTCCCCATTGCTCTTATATTTGATTGTGAAGATATACCGAGAGGTGACAGCCTTCTTGCCCTTGGGTAAGTCAGCCTCGTCCCATGTATGATTTTGCACCATGGCCGTATTCTCGGCATCCACTGCATCTCTCCATACTTTGTGCTGCTTAGCCTCATCATAGGTCTTGGGGATCCAATCCTCATCAATATGGCCAAGAAACACTTGATGCTCTATCGGAAAATGAGCCAAGGTGCACACGGCCTGAATCGGATGAGCAACGGCCATGTTGTTGTAGTACACACGGGTGTTCTTCCAATGACTAGGAGGATACTTGATACGTTGGCTGCGCCGAAGAGGAACTATAGCCCCAGCTTCGGAGTTGGCTCGTCCTGGAGTAATGATCTCCTCAAGCTGTTCAGCCGTCCCCTCGGTTGTTTCGGCCGTGTTGTCCGCGAGTGACTCGGGTGCTTCCTCATGCTGCTCAGTATGGTCATCGGCATGTGTAGCAGGCTCAGGCTCAGTAGATGGCTCAGGTTGTTCTGGTGATGCTGGTCTGGCTGACTCAGTAGTGATCCGATCGTTTTCAAGACCTAGTCGCTCAAGGATTACTCGGAGGTTGCGCGTCCGATCAGATGGTGAATCAGATAGGTTACGGAGCTCATCCCAATTCTTCTCATCGTAAAAGCCTTGTGTCTCCATGAACTTGACATCACGAGATACTAGAACCCTCCTTGTTGTAGGGTCATAGCACTTATACCCCTTTTGTGTGGTAGAGTAGCCAAGAAACATAGCCTTTGTACTCTTTGCATCAAGCTTGTCTCTTAGCTCACCTGGTCGCAACACATAGCACACACAACCAAACACTCGTAAGTGATCAAATGTAGGTTTGTCATTCGTTAATACCTCAAATGGAGACACATCCTTTAGGATCTTTGTTGGTGTGCGGTTAATAAGATAACAAGCGGCTAGCACAGCATCTCCCCAAAACCTCTTTGGAACCCTTGTGTGAAACATCATAGACCTTGCTACTTCCATGAGATGCCTATTCTTTCTCTCAGCCACTCCATTTTGTTGTGGTGTGTAAGGACAGCTAGTTTGATGAAGAATTCCATGTTTGGCTAGATATTGTTTAAAGGCATGGCTTGTGTACTCTCCACCATTATCTGATCTCAAAATTTTAATCTTGGCATGAAAGTGGTTAGTGACATAATTTTGAAAATTAGTAAAGGCCTCAAGGACTCTATCCTTAGAGGGAAGCAAAGTTATCCAAGTATATTTTGATTTTTCATCAATAAAAGTCACAAAATACTTTTGATTATCTCTAGATAAGCAAGGAGATGTCCAAACATCAGAATGAATTAAATCAAAACATTTTTCATAAATAGTAATAGATTTAGGGAAAACAGCCTTGCAATGTTTACCAAGAATACAAGCCTCACACTCATCATTTTGAAAAGAAACATTAGGAAATATTAAGGATAAAGCTCTTGTGTGAGGGTGTCCTAGCCTAGCATGTAAAATAGAATCACTAGGTTTCATAATAACCGAATTAAAACAAGATGCATTAGAAGATAAGTTCAAGTCCTCAAGCACATAGAGGTCATCCTTGGATCCTCCTTGACCAAGAACCTTACTTGTCTCAATATCCTGAAAATGAACATTGTTAGGACCAAATATAGCATAACAATTTAAATCAGTAGTGGCTCTCTTAACTGATAGCAAGTTAGAAGTAAAGTTTGGCATATAAAATGCCTTAGTCTCCTTATCAAATAGTTTCAAGTTTCCTATGCCTTTAACTGGTACTTTCTCACCATTTGCTATTATTACATTACCATTAGCAGGTTTAATATCACTAATTAGCCTAGAATCACTAATCATGTGATGGGATGCACCAGAATCAACTATGAGGGGTTTAATTTTGTTTGAGGCAAGAAACGCCTTACCGGTGGCCTCTTTGATGGCTTTGATGAGCGCATCAAGGTCGGACCGCCTTACCAGCTCGGACGATGCTGCAGCAAGAGCAGTTCCACTGGTCACTTGTTGAGGCTGCTCAGAGATTGACTCCCCCATGGCTACTGCTTGATGAGCTCTCGGTGGTCCTCCGCGGTTTGGTCGTCCACCTCGGATGGTACCCGGCGGTGGTGCTAGATGAGGGTGTAGAATCCAGCAGCGGCTCTTGAAGTGACCAAGCTTCTTACAATGCTCACAAAATGGCGGGTTGTTCTTGTCCTCCGGCTTGTAGTAGCCCTTGTTTGCTGATGCCGTCTCAGCTTTGTTAGCGGTCACAAGTTCTCCCTTGCCGCCAAACAATCCCATGGAGCCATGCTCCTTTTGAATTTGGTTACAGACATCATCAAGGCTAGGGAGCTTGTCCGACCGTAGAATATGCTTGATAAGGTCATTGTAGGAGGGGTTCAAGGTCAAGAGAAGGCCGAACACCTTATCTTGTTCACGCCTCTCATTCAGAATGGCCGGATCTATAGTCGCCGGCCGGAGCATCTCTAGTTCAGCCCAAAGGGACCTAAACTTCCCAAAGTGCTTGGTGAACTCCATGTCTTCTTGGTTGAGGTTGTTGATGGCCCTCTTAATCTCAAAAATTCGGTTTACATTTGTAACATTCCCAAAAACATTCTTGAGAGTGTCCCACAAGTCTTTTGCTGTCTCGCAATAAGAGTAAGCTTCAAGTATAGGTGCATCTAGGGAGTTTTGAATGATAGCTAGGACTCCCTGATCTTCTTGAAACCACTTGTTCTTCTCATCGACAAGATCCTTGCCGTCTTTGGTGGTCTCGCCACTAGGAGCTTCGCTTGTCTCAACATGGGACCAAAGTCCTCGGCCGCATAGGGCTGTCTTTGTGGTTCTAGCCCACAGTGAGTAATTCTCTCCCTTGAGAGTAACTGGAACAATGAGAGTTTTGGTAGTTTCCATGGAAAAGGATGAAGAGACCGTTGGTTAAAGCTATTGTCCAACGGTTAAAGAAAGAAGATTCAAGAACAAGAAATTTCAAGAACAAGAAAGAGAATGCGGAAGGGAGTGATGGAGATTTGAGGCAAGAACAGAATCAAATCTGCTCTGATACCATGTAAGTTTGAGAGTAGAGTAATCAAGAGATTATGGAAGAGAGTATGAAAGAGAGTGAAATCGTGTAAGGAGTGAGGAGAGTGAACGATTGAGAGAGAGAGTGTTGGAGAAAGAGAATAAACTCTTTTCTTGCCTCTATTAGTATGATACTTACAAACTATTTAAAGACATATACAAATAGGATATTCTCTTAGGATCCTATGCACACTAATATGAGGAGAAAGCGACATCTCCTTATTCTAACATGTGATCTCCTCTTCTCTCTTGCAACTTGCTCCAACGGCTACAAAGGAAGGATCGAGATGAATGGCGACCGTTGGAGGATCTCTTTGGTGGATTGGGCTCATGAAGACTTCTATTTGAGGATGGCCCGTTGGTTGGTCGTACGGACGTCCGTACGGTCGTACGGACAAGTGTGTGTGCCGGTTCATAATTAAGACGCAGCCAACGTCTCAAATTTCCCCCATCCAACTGGAAGAACACTCGGGTGTACTACAACAATGCAGTGGTAGCACATCCGATCCAAGCCGTATGTACGCTTGCCAATTTACCTATGGAACACCAAGTGTTCCTCGGCCAAGTTGATAGCCACTGGATCCCACAAACATATGACGAGGCCAAGGACCATAAGGTGTGGCGTGATGCGATACAAGATGAGTGCACGGCCATGGAGACAAACCACACATGGGACGAGGCTGCCTTGCCTAAAGGCAAGAAGGCCGTTACATCCAAATGGGTATTCACAATCAAGTATCATAGTGACGGGGAGATTGAACGCTACAAAGCACGACTTGTGGCAAGAGGCTTTACGCAAACGTACGGGGAAGATTATAAAGATACGTTTGCTCCGGTGGCTAAACTCCATACCGTTCGTGTGGTTCTATCTTTGGCGGTCAACTTGAAATGGGAACTGTGGCAGATGGACGTTAAAAATGCGTTCCTACAAGGTGAATTGGAGGATGAAGTATACATGAGACCACCGCCTGGCCTAGAAGACACGATCGGTCCAGGAAAGGTACTTAAGCTGAACAAAGCAATCTATGGACTGAAACAATCACCAAGGGCATGGTACCACAAGCTAAGCTCGACCTTGCTCAATAGAGGCTTCAGGAGATCCGAACCTGACCACACACTGTTCACATATTCTAGCACCAAAGGTATTATAGTCATTCTTGTATATGTTGATGACATCATCATATCAGGAAATGACTCGGTAGGTATTCAAGAAACTAAAACATTTTTGAAGTCAGTGTTTGATATCAAGGACCTGGGAGAGTTAAAATATTTCTTAGGGATAGAAGTGTGTCGCTCGGAAGAGGGATTATTTCTATCTCAAAGAAAATATGCTATTGATCTCTTAAGTGATGTAGGGAAACTTGGATCAAGACCGGTTAGTACACCACTTGATGAGAACTACAAAATCTGTCGTGAGGGGGAGATAGAAGACCAACCATTTGAGAATGTAGCCCAATATAGAAGATTGGTCGGTAAGCTCATTTACTTAACTATTACAGGACCAGATATTTGTTTTGCCGTGAATCAGGCTAGTCAGCACATGCAAGCTCCAAAGATCCACCACTGGAACATAGTCAACCGGATCCTCAAGTATATCAAAGGATCACCCGGCCAGGGTATTTGGATGGGATGTAACAATAACACGGAGCTTGTAGGCTATTGTGATGCGGACTATGCAGGAGACCGAGACGACCGAAGATCAACAACCGGCTATTGTACCTTTCTGGGAGGCAACCTAGTGACATGGAAGAGCAAGAAACAGAAAGTGGTATCTCTATCCAGTGCGGAGTCGGAGTATAGGGCGATGCGCAAACTTACTACTGAGTTGATGTGGCTCAAGAATCTACTTCAAGACCTTGGAGTCGAAATTACCATGCCCATCACTATGCATTGTGATAATGAAGCAGCTATCCATATTGCAACCAACTCGGTGTTCCACGAGAGGACAAAACATATCGAAGTCGATTGTCACAAAGTTCGAGAGCAAATCCAACTAGGCGTCACCATTCCGTGTCACACCGAGAGCTCCGAACAATTGGCCGATGTATTCACAAAAGCAGCTAGCCCACAGGTGTGTGAGTACATACACTCAAAGCTTGGACTCATGGACCTCACTAAACCATAAAGCCTACACTCTTTTTCCCTTACGTATAGTTTTTCCCAAGAGGTTTTCTATACTAAGGTTTTTTTAACGAGGTAGGTGATCATTGGTTCAAGCTTCAGTCTTGGGGTCCAATGACTAAAGCTTGAGGGGGAGTATAAATTGGGATCATGGCCACCTTGTCCGTACAGCCACCGTCCGTACATACTCTAGCCGGGCCGTCCGTACAGCCGTGATGTCCAAACATGTAAAGGCCCATTCGTTGTGTCACAAGCCTCATAGTAAACCAAGACAAGCCTCTAGATCCTTCCATTCCTACCGTTGGCGATTCAAGCAAGTGGGGGAGAAGAAATCACATGTTAGAATAAGGAACAAGACATGTCACTTTCATGTCTTAATTACATTTAGCATCTTGTATAGAATATTCCTATTGCTTTCACATGTCTATATTTAGTTTGTATCTAGGTTCTAAATCAAGTAAGAAGTTGAATTCTTCTTCTATACTCTCCCTTACACTTCTACTCACTCTCACAACCCTAAACCGCAAATCCTCTTATCTTCTTCTTCTTTGAATCTAAACTTACATTTTCTTGGTTTTAGCCTATTTTAGGAAAAATGGGTAAAAGTGGTGTCTAAACACTCCAAATTCAACCCGAACTCTTATAATTAGTCAAATGCATTGGATTGTCACAGATTTTGACCCTAGAAAGAGTAACATAGCGGTTTACTGCTTCAAATCAATGTTTTCTCTCGGTTTTAGCCTGTTTTCTCGGTATAAGCCTGTTTTGGGATAAAACGGGTTTAAGTGTCGTCTAAACACTCCAAATTCATCCCGAACTCTTACAACTAGTCAAATGCATTGGATTGTCACACATTCTGACCCTAGAAACAGTAACAAAGCTGTTTACTGATTAGAATCAACGTTTTCTTGGTTTTAGCCTGTTTCAGGACAAAATGGGTAAAGGTGGTATCTAAACACTCCAAATTCAACCCGAACTCTTATAATTAGTCAAATGCATTGGATTGTTACATATTGTGACCCTAGAAAGAGTAACATAGCGGTTTACTGCTTCAAATCAATGTTTTCTCTCGGGTTTAGCCTGTTTTCTCGGTCTAAGCCTGTTTTGGGATAAAACGGGTTTAAGTGTTGTCTAAACACTCCAAATTCATCCCGAACTCTAACAACTAGTCAAATGCATTGGATTGTCACACATTCTGACCCTAGAAACAGTAACAAAGCTGTTTACTGCTTAGAATCAACGTTTTTTTGGTTTTAGCCTGTTTCAGGACAAAATGGGTAAAAGTGGTGTCTAAACACTCCAAATTCAACCCGAACTCTTATAATTAGTGAAATGCATTGGATTGTTACAGATTTTGACCCTAGAAAGAGTAACATAGCGGTTTACTGCTTCAAATCAATGTTTTCTCTCGGTTTTAGCCTGTTTTCTTGGTCTAAGCCTCTTTTGGGATAAAACGGGTTTAAGTGTTGTCTAAACACACCAAATTCATCCCGAACTCTTACAACTAGTCAAATGCATTGGATTGTCACACATTCTGACCCTAGAAACAGTAACAAAGCTGTGTACTGCTTAGAATCAACGTTTTCTTGGTTTTAGCCTGTTTCAGGACAAAATGGGTAAAGGTGGTGTCTAAACACTCCAAATTCAACCCGAACTCTTATAATTAGTCAAATGCATTGGATTGTTACAGATTTTGACCCTAGAAAGAGTAACATAGTGGTTTACTGCTTCAAATCAATGTTTTCTCTCGGTTTTAGCCAGTTTTCTCGGTTTAAGCCTGTTTTGGGATAAAACGGGTTTAAGTGTCGTCTAAACACTCCAAATTCATCCCGAACTCTTACAACTAGTCAAATGCATTGGATTGTCACACATTCTGACCCTAGAAACAGAAACAAATCTGTTTACTGCTTAGAATCAACGTTTTCTTGGTTTTAGCCTGTTTTAGGACAAAATGGGTAAAAGTGGTGTCTAAACACTCCAAATTCAACCCGAACTCTTATAATTAGTCAAATGCATTGGATTGTTACAGATTTTGACCCTACAAAGAGTAACAAAGCTGTTTACTGCTTTGAATCAATGTATTCTCTCTGTTTTAGCCTGTTTTCTCGGTTTAAGCCTGTTTTTGGGATAAAACGGGTTTTAGTGTTGTCTAAACACTCGAAACTCATCATGAACTCTTAGAACTAGTCAATGCATTAGATTTTGACACATTATGACCCTTAGAAATAGTAACAAAGCGGGTTACTGCTTCGAATCCAAGATTTCTCGGTTTTATCCTGTTTCGGGACAAAATGGGTAAAAGTGGTGTCTAAAAACTCCAAATTCAACCTGAACTCTTATAATTAGTCAAATACATTGGATTAATACATATTATGACCCTAGAAAGAGTAACACAGCTGTTTACGGCTTTGAATCAATGTTTTCTCACGGTTTTAGCCCGTTTTCTCGGTTTAAGCCTGTTTTGGGATAAAACGGGTTTAAGTGTTGTCTAAACACTCCAAATTCATCCCGAACTCTTACAACTAGTCAAATGCATTGGATTGTCACAAATTCTGACCCTAGAAACAGTAACAAAGCTGTTTACTGCTTAGAATCAACGTTTTCTCGGTTTTAGCCTGTTTTAGGACAAAATGGGTAAAAGTGGTGTCTAAACACTCCAAATTCAACCCGAACTCTTATAATTAGTCGAATGCATTGGATTGTCACAGATTTTGACCCTAGAAAGAGTAACATAGCGGTTTACTGCTTCAAATCAATGTTTTCTCTCGGTTTTAGCCTGTTTTCTCAGTCTAAGCCTCTTTTGGGATAAAACGGGTTTAAGTGTTGTCTAAACACTCCAAATGCATCCCGAACTCTTACAACTAGTCAAATGCATTGGATTGTCACACATTCTGACCCTAGAAACAGTAACAAAGCTGTTTACTGCTTAGAATCAACGTTTTCTTGGTTTTAGCCTGTTTTAGGACAAAATGGGTAAAAGTGGTGTCTAAACACTCCAAATTCAACCCGAACTCTTATAATTAGTCAAATGCATTCGATTGTTACAGATTTTGACCCTAGAAAGAGTAACATAGCGGTTTACTGCTTCAAATCAATGTTTTCTCTCGGTTTTAGCCTGTTTTCTCAGTCTAAGCCTCTTTTGGGATAAAACGGGTTTAAGTGTTGTCTAAACACTCCAAATGCATCCCGAACTCTTACAACTAGTCAAATGCATTGGATTGTCACACATTCTGACCCAAGAAACAGTAACAAAGCAGTATACTGCTTAGAATCAACGTTTTCTCGGTTTTAGCCTATTTCAGGAAAAAATGGGTAAAAGTGGTGTCTAAACACTCCAAATTCAACCCGAACTCTTATAATTAGTCAAATGGATTGGATTGTTACATATTGTGACCCTAGAAAGAGTAACATAGCGGTTTACTGCTTCAAATCAATGTTTTCTCTCGGTTTTAGCCTGTTTTCTTGGTTTAAGCCTGTTTTGGGATAAAACGGGTTTAAGTGTCGTCTAAACACTTCAAATTCATCCCGAACTCTTACAACTAGTCAAATGCATTGGATTGTCACATATTCTGACCCTAGAAACAGAAACAAATCTGTTTACTGCTTAGAATCAATGTTTTCTCGGTTTTAGCCTGTTTCAGGACAAAATGGGTAAAAGTGGTGTCTAAACACTCCAAATTCAACCCGAACTCTTATAATTAGTCAAATGCATTGGATTGTTACAGATTTTGACCCTAGAAAGAGTAACATAGCGGTTTACTGCTTCAAATCAATGTTTTCTCTCGGTTTTAGCCAGTTTTCTCGGTCTAAGCCTGTTTTGGGATAAAACGGGTTTAAGTGTCGTCTAAACACTCCAAATTCATCCCGAACTCTTACAACTAGTCAAATGCATTGGATTGTCACACATTCTGACCCTAGAAACAGAAACAAATCTGTTTACTGCTTAGAATCAACGTTTTGTTGGTTTTAGCCTGTTTTAGGACAAAATGGGTAAAAGTGGTGTCTAAACACTCCAAATTCAACCCGAACTCTTATAATTAGTCAAATGCATTTTTATTGTTACAGATTTTGACCCTACAAAGAGTAACAAAGCTGTTTACTGCTTTGAATCAATGTATTCTCTCTGTTTTAGCCTGTTTTCTCGGTTTAAGCCTGTTTTGGGATAAAACGGGTTTTAGTGTTGTCTAAACACTCGAAACTCATCATGAACTCTTAGAACTAGTCAATGCATTGGATTTTGACACATTATGACCCTTAGAAATAGTAACAAAGCTGGTTACTGCTTCGAATCCAAGATTTCTCGGTTTTATCCTGTTTCGGGACAAAATGGGTAAAAGTGGTGTCTAAAAACTCCAAATTCAACTTGAACTCTTATAATTAGTCAAATACATTGGATTAATACATATTATGACCCTAGAAAGAGTAACACAGCTGTTTACGGCTTTGAATCAATGTTTTCTCACGGTTTTAGCCCATTTTCTCGGTTTAAGCCTGTTTTGGGATAAAACGGGTTTAAGTGTTGTCTAAACACTCCAAATTCATCCCGAACTCTTACAAATAGTCAAATGCATTGGATTGTCACACATTCTGACCCTAGAAACAGTAACAAAGCTGTTTACTGCTTAGAATCAACGTTTTCTCGGTTTTAGCCTGTTTTAGGACAAAATGGGTAAAAGTGGTGTCTAAACACTCCAAATTCAACCCGAACTCTTATAATTAGTCGAATGCATTGGATTGTTACAGATTTTGACCCTAGAAAGAGTAACATAGCGGTTTACTGCTTCAAATCAATGTTTTCTCTCGGTTTTAGCCTGTTTTCTCAGTCTAAGCCTCTTTTGGGATAAAACGGGTTTAAGTGTTGTCTAAACACTCCAAATGCATCCCGAACTCTTACAACTAGTCAAATGCATTGGATTGTCACACATTCTGACCCTAAAAACAGTAACAAAGCATTTTACTGCTTAGAATCAACGTTTTCTCGGTTTTAGCCTGTTTCAGGAAAAAATGGGTAAAAGTGGTGTCTAAACACTCCAAATTCAACCCGAACTCTTATAATTAGTCAAATGCATTGGATTGTTACATATTGTGACCCTAGAAAGAGTAACATAGCGGTTTACTGCTTCAAATCAATGTTTTCTCTCGGTTTTAGCCTGTTTTCTTGGTTTAAGCCTGTTTTGGGATAAAACGGGTTTAAGTGTTGTCTAAACACTCCAAATTAATCCCGAACTCTTACAACTAGTCAAATGCATTGGATTGTCACACATCCTGACCCTAGAAACAGTAACAAAGCTGTTTACTGCTTAGAATCAACGTTTTCTTGGTTTTAGTCTGTTTCAGGACAAAATGGGTAAAAGTGGTATCTAAACACTCCAAATTCAACCCGAACTCTTATAATTAGTTAAATGCATTGGATTGTTACATATTTTGACCCTATAAAGAGTAACATATCGGTTTACTGCTTCAAATCAATGTTTTCTCTCGGTTTTAGCCAGTTTTCTCAGTCTAAGCCTTTTTTGGGATAAAACGGGTTTAAGTGTCGTCTAAACACTCCAAACAGAAAGTGGTATCTCTATCCAGTGCGGAGTCGGAGTATAGGGCGATGCGCAAACTTACTACTGAGTTGATGTGGCTCAAGAATCTACTTCAAGACCTTGGAGTCGAAATTACCATGCCCATCACTATGCATTGTGATAATGAAGCAGCTATCCATATTGCAACCAACTCGGTGTTCCACGAGAGGACAAAACATATCGAAGTCGATTGTCACAAAGTTCGAGAGCAAATCCAACTAGGCGTCACCATTCCATGTCACACCGAGAGCTCCGAACAATTGGCCGATGTATTCACAAAAGCAGCTAGCCCACAGGTGTGTGAGTACATACACTCAAAGCTTGGACTCATGGACCTCACTAAACCATAAAGCCTACACTCTTTTTCCCTTACGTATAGTTTTTCCCAAGAGGTTTTCTATACTAAGGTTTTTTTAACGAGGTAGGTGATCATTGGTTCAAGCTTCAGTCTTGGGGTCCAATGACTAAAGCTTGAGGGGGAGTATAAATTGGGATCATGGCCACCTTGTCCGTACAGCCACCGTCCGTACATACTCTTGCCGGGCCGTCCGTACAGCCGTGATGTCCAAACATGTAAAGGCCCATTCGTTGTGTCACAAGCCTCATAGTAAACCAAGACAAGCCTCTAGATCCTTCCATTCCTACCGTTGGCGATTCAAGCAAGTGGGGGAGAAGAAATCACATGTTAGAATAAGGAACAAGACATGTCACTTTCATGTCTTAATTACATTTAGCATCTTGTATAGAATATTCCTATTGCTTTCACATGTCTATATTTAGTTTGTATCTAGGTTCTAAATCAAGTAAGAAGTTGAATTCTTCTTCTATACTCTCCCTTACACTTCTACTCACTCTCACAACCCTAAACCGCAAATCCTCTTATCTTCTTCTTCTTTGAATCTAAACTTACATTTTCTTGGTTTTAGCCTGTTTTAGGAAAAATGGGTAAAAGTGGTGTCTAAACACTCCAAATTCAACCCGAACTCTTATAATTAGTCAAATGCATTGGATTGTCACAGATTTTGACCCTAGAAAGAGTAACATAGCGGTTTACTGCTTCAAATCAATGTTTTCTCTCGGTTTTAGCCTGTTTTCTCGGTATAAGCCTGTTTTGGGATAAAACGGGTTTAAGTGTCGTCTAAACACTCCAAATTCATCCCGAACTCTTACAACTAGTCAAATGCATTGGATTGTCACACATTCTGACCCTAGAAACAGTAACAAAGCTGTTTACTGATTAGTATTAGAATGTACCAAGGAGGAGAGAGGAGAGGCCGGTAAGGCCGAACCTTGGAAGAAGAGAAGAAAGGCCGGAAAGGCCATGTAAAGGCCGGTAAGGCCATGTCCGTGTCCGTGAGCGACCATGTACCGTGTCCGGTACCATGTACCGTGTCCGTGAACGGACCCATGTCCGGAGAGCGGCCAGTTAGGCCGTGAACACATTGAAGAGCAGGCCCGTCCGTACAGGCCCGTCCGTACAGGCCCGTCCGTACAGGCCCGTCCGTACTATTAGTATATATGAAGGAGAAGAGAGAGTGAGGCCGGTGAGGCCGAGCTGCACAAGGAAGAAGAGAGTGGCCGGTAAGGCTGCTAGTACAAGAAGTGTGGCCGGTAAGGCCATGAGTGGTGTGGGAGCGGCCAGTAAGGCCGTGAGCACAATAAGAGTGGCCAATAAGGCCATGTGGGCCGTGAGAACAATGAGAGTGGTCAGCAAGGCCATAAGAGCAATGTGAGAAGAATTGTGAAGTAAAGGCCTTATAAGAAGAAGAGGCCCAAGAAGAAGTTAAATGTCTCACAAAGGGAAAAGAAGGGAAGGAAGGAAGCATGTGAGACCTTGGTTGGTGAAGAATGAGACAACCAAGGGAAGGAGCTGTCCCTTTCACCATACACCCACTTGTGCACCAACGGCTATATGTCACTCTCACCTCTCATTTATCTCAAACGGCCATATACATTTGTTCTCCTATATTAAGCATTGTAATCTCTCATTTTGTAACACAACACAATATTATCTAATAGAAGAGAATCCGATTTCCCCTCTCTACTTGTGTTCTTGTTCATATCAACAATGTAGAGTGTTTAGGAGATTAGCGGTTAGAGGCTGCCCTTAAGGCAGCCTATTCTCTTCTCAAATCCACCTAAACTCTTCTTATTTACTGCTTTACTTAGCCTAGATTACTGATTCTTAATCCTCCTTCTCCTAAGTATACAAACTCTAAGTGTTGTGATACTAGAAGAGGATAAGTCTCAAACTAGTGCTTCTCCTAGTTAGGATCCGCTTACTCTCTAGTATTTGGGTTCTATCTAGTTGTTTATGGGGAGTTCATCACAAGTTGATGTTCTCTCCTCCCCCTTGAGAATGAGTTAGTTTGTTGTGGGTAAAGGGGGATTCATTCACCAAGTGTTTGTCTACCCTCTCTTGTGAGCTTTGTCTCATAAATCCCAACAATTAGAATCAACGTTTTCTTGGTTTTAGCCTGTTTCAGGACAAAATGGGTAAAGGTGGTATCTAAACACTCCAAATTCAACCCGAACTCTTATAATTAGTCAAATGCATTGGATTGTTACATATTGTGACCCTAGAAAGAGTAACATAGCGGTTTACTGCTTCAAATCAATGTTTTCTCTCGGTTTTAGCCTGTTTTCTCGGTCTAAGCCTGTTTTGGGATAAAACGGGTTTAAGTGTTGTCTAAACACTCCAAATTCATCCCGAACTCTAACAACTAGTCAAATGCATTGGATTGTCACACATTCTGACCCTAGAAACAGTAACAAAGCTGTTTACTGCTTAGAATCAACGTTTTTTTGGTTTTAGCCTGTTTCAGGACAAAATGGGTAAAAGTGGTGTCTAAACACTCCAAATTCAACCCGAACTCTTATAATTAGTGAAATGCATTGGATTGTTACAGATTTTGACCCTAGAAAGAGTAACATAGCGGTTTACTGCTTCAAATCAATGTTTTCTCTCGGTTTTAGCCTGTTTTCTTGGTCTAAGCCTCTTTTGGGATAAAACGGGTTTAAGTGTTGTCTAAACACACCAAATTCATCCCGAACTCTTACAACTAGTCAAATGCATTGGATTGTCACACATTCTGACCCTAGAAACAGTAACAAAGCTGTGTACTGCTTAGAATCAACGTTTTCTTGGTTTTAGCCTGTTTCAGGACAAAATGGGTAAAGGTGGTGTCTAAACACTCCAAATTCAACCCGAACTCTTATAATTAGTCAAATGCATTGGATTGTTACAGATTTTGACCCTAGAAAAAGTAACATAGCGGTTTACTGCTTCAAATCAATGTTTTCTCTCGGTTTTAGCCTGTTTTCTCGGTCTAAGCCTGTTTTGGGATAAAACGGGTTTAAGTGTTGTCTAAACACTCCAAATTCATCCCAAACTCTTACAACTAGTCAAATGCATTGGATTGTCACACATTCTGACCCTAGAAACAGTAACAAAGCTGTTTACTGCTTAGAATCAACGTTTTCTCGGTTTTAGCCTGTTTCAGGACAAAATGGGTAAAGGTGGTGTCTAAACACTCCAAATTCAACCCGAACTCTTATAATTAGTCAAATGCATTGGATTGTTACATATTTTGACCCTAGAAAGAGTAACATAGCGGTTTACTGCTTCAAATCAATGTTTTCTCTCGGGTTTAGCCTGTTTTCTTGGTCTAAGCCTGTTTTGGGATAAAACGGGTTTAAGTGTTGTCTAAACACTCCAAATTCATCCCGAACTCTAACAACTAGTCAAATGCATTGGATTGTCACACATTCTGACCCTAGAAACAGTAACAAAGCTGTGTACTGCTTAGAATCAACGTTTTCTTGGTTTTAGCCTTTTTCAGGACAAAATGGGTAAAAGTGGTGTCTAAACACTCCAAATTCAACCCGAACTCTTATAATTAGTGAAATGCATTGGATTGTTACAGATTTTGACCCTAGAAAGAGTAACATAGCGGTTTACTGCTTCAAATCAATGTTTTCTCTCGGTTTTAGCCTGTTTTCTTGGTCTAAGCCTCTTTTGGGATAAAACGGGTTTAAGTGTTGTCTAAACACACCAAATTCATCCCGAACTCTTACAACTAGTCAAATGCATTGGATTGTCACACATTCTGACCCTAGAAACAGTAACAAAGCTGTGTACTGCTTAGAATCAACGTTTTCTTGGTTTTAGCCTGTTTCAGGACAAAATGGGTAAAGGTGGTGTCTAAACACTCCAAATTCAACCCGAACTCTTATAATTAGTCAAATGCATTGGATTGTTACAGATTTTGACCCTAGAAAAAGTAACATAGCGGTTTACTGCTTCAAATCAATGTTTTCTCTCGGTTTTAGCCTGTTTTCTCGGTCTAAGCCTGTTTTGGGATAAAACAGGTTTAAGTGTTGTCTAAACACTCCAAATTCATCCCGAACTCTAACAACTAGTCAAATGCATTGGATTGTCACACATTCTGACCCTAGAAACAGTAACAAAGCTGTTTACTGCTTAGAATCAACGTTTTTTTGGTTTTAGCCTGTTTCAGGACAAAATGGGTAAAAGTGGTGTCTAAACACTCCAAATTCAACCCGAACTCTTATAATTAGTGAAATGCATTGGATTGTTACAGATTTTGAACCTAGAAAGAGTAACATAGCGGTTTACTGCTTCAAATCAATGTTTTCTCTCGGTTTTAGCCTGTTTTCTTGGTCTAAGCCTCTTTTGGGATAAAACGGGTTTAAGTGTTGTCTAAACACACCAAATTCATCCCGAACTCTTACAACTAGTCAAATGCATTGGATTGTCACACATTCTGACCCTAGAAACAGTAACAAAGCTGTGTACTGCTTAGAATCAACGTTTTCTTGGTTTTAGCCTGTTTCAGGACAAAATGGGTAAAGGTGGTGTCTAAACACTCCAAATTCAACCCGAACTCTTATAATTAGTCAAATGCATTGGATTGTTACAGATTTTGACCCTAGAAAAAGTAACATAGCGGTTTACTGCTTCAAATCAATGTTTTCTCTCGGTTTTAGCCTGTTTTCTCGGTCTAAGCCTGTTTTGGGATAAAACGGGTTTAAGTGTTGTCTAAACACTCCAAATTCATCCCGAACTCTTACAACTAGTCAAATGCATTGGATTATCACACATTCTGACCCTAGAAACAGTAACAAAGCTGTTTACTGCTTAGAATCAACGTTTTCTCGGTTTTAGCCTGTTTCAGGACAAAATGGGTAAAGGTGGTGTCTAAACACTCCAAATTCAACCCGAACTCTTATAATTAGTCAAATGCATTGGATTGATACATATTTTGACCCTAGAAAGAGTAACATAGCGGTTTACTGCTTCAAATCAATGTTTTCTCTCGGGTTTAGCCTGTTTTCTCGGTCTAAGCCTGTTTTGGGATAAAACGGGTTTAAGTGTTGTCTAAACACTCCAAATTCATCCCGAACTCTAACAACTAGTCAAATGCATTGGATTGTCACACATTCTGACCCTAGAAACAGTAACAAAGCTGTTTACTGCTTAGAATCAACGTTTTTTTGGTTTTAGCCTGTTTCAGGACAAAATGGGTAAAAGTGGTGTCTAAACACTCCAAATTCAACCCGAACTCTTATAATTAGTGAAATGCATTGGATTGTTACAGATTTTGACCCTAGAAAGAGTAACATAGCGGTTTACTGCTTCAAATCAATGTTTTCTCTCGGTTTTAGCCTGTTTTCTTGGTCTAAGCCTCTTTTGGGATAAAACGGGTTTAAGTGTTGTCTAAACACACCAAATTCATCCCGAACTCTTACAACTAGTCAAATGCATTGGATTGTCACACATTCTGACCCTAGAAACAGTAACAAAGCTGTGTACTGCTTAGAATCAACGTTTTCTTGGTTTTAGCCTGTTTCAGGACAAAATGGGTAAAGGTGGTGTCTAAACACTCCAAATTCAACCCGAACTCTTATAATTAGTCAAATGCATTGGATTGTTACAGATTTTGACCCTAGAAAAAGTAACATAGCGGTTTACTGCTTCAAATCAATGTTTTCTCTCGGTTTTAGCCTGTTTTCTCGGTCTAAGCCTGTTTTGGGATAAAACGGGTTTAAGTGTTGTCTAAACACTCCAAATTCATCCCGAACTCTTACAACTAGTCAAATGCATTGGATTGTCACACATTCTGACCCTAGAAACAGTAACAAAGCTGTTTACTGCTTAGAATCAACGTTTTCTCGGTTTTAGCCTGTTTCAGGACAAAATGGGTAAAGGTGGTGTCTAAACACTCCAAATTCAACCCAAACTCTTATAATTAGTCAAATGCATTGGATTGTTACATATTTTGACCCTAAAAAGAGTAACATAGCGGTTTACTGCTTCAAATCAATGTTTTCTCTCGGTTTTAGCCTGTTTTCTCGGTCTAAGCCTGTTTTGGGATAAAACGGGTTTAAGTGTTGTCTAAACACTCCAAATTCATCCCGAACTCTTACAACTAGTCAAATGCATTGGATTGTCACACATTCTGACCCTAGAAACAGTAACAAAGCTGTTTACTGCTTAGAATCAACGTTTTCTCGGTTTTAGCCTGTTTCAGGACAAAATGGGTAAAGGTGGTGTCTAAACACTCCAAATTCAACCCGAACTCTTATAATTAGTCAAATGCATTGGATTGTTACATATTTTGACCCTAGAAAGAGTAACATAGCGGTTTACTGCTTCAAATCAATGTTTTCTCTCGGGTTTAGCCTGTTTTCTCGGTCTAAGCCTGTTTTGGGATAAAACGGGTTTAAGTGTTGTCTAAACACTCCAAATTCATCCCGAACTCTAACAACTAGTCAAATGCATTGGATTGTCACACATTCTGACCCTAGAAACAGTAACAAAGCTGTTTACTGCTTAGAATCAACGTTTTTTTGGTTTTAGCCTGTTTCAGGACAAAATGGGTAAAAGTGGTGTCTAAACACTCCAAATTCAACCCGAACTCTTATAATTAGTGAAATGCGTTGGATTGTTACAGATTTTGACCCTAGAAAGAGTAACATAGCGGTTTACTGCTTCAAATCAATGTTTTCTCTCGGGTTTAGCCTGTTTTCTCGGTCTAAGCCTGTTTTGGGATAAAACGGGTTTAAGTGTTGTCTAAACACACCAAATTCATCCCGAACTCTTACAACTAGTCAAATGCATTGGATTGTCACACATTCTGACCCTAGAAACAGTAACAAAGCAGTTTACTGCTTAGAATCAACGTTTTCTTGGTTTTAGCCTGTTTCAGGACAAAATGGGTAAAGGTGGTGTCTAAACACTCCAAATTCAACCCGAACTCTTATAATTAGTCAAATGCATTGGATTGTTACAGATTTTGACCCTAGAAAGAGTAACATAGCGGTTTACTGCTTCAAATCAATGTTTTCTCTCGGTTTTAGCCTGTTTTCTCGGTCTAAGCCTCTTTTGGGATAAAACCGGTTTAAGTGTTGTCTAAACACTCCAAATGCATCCCGAACTCTTACAACTAGTCAAATGCATTGGATTGTCACACATTCTGACCCTAGAAACAGTAACAAAGCAGTTTACTGCTTAGAATCAACGTTTTCGCGGTTTTAGCCTATTTCAGGAAAAAATGGGTAAAAGTGGTGTCTAAACACTCCAAATTCAACCCGAACTCTTATATTTCGTCAAATGGATTGGATTGTTACATATTGTGACCCTAGAAAGAGTAACATAGCGGTTTACTGCTTCAAATCAATGTTTTCTCTTGGTTTTAGCCTGTTTTCTTGGTTTAAGCCTGTTTTGGGATAAAACGGGTTTAAGTGTTGTCTAAACACTCCAAATTCATCCCGAACTCTTACAACTAGTCAAATGCATTGGATTGTCACACATTCTGACCCTAGAAACAGTAACAAAGCTGTTTACTGCTTAGAATCAACGTTTTTTTGGTTTTAGCCTGTTTCAGGATAAAACGGGTTTAAGTGTTGTCTAAACACTCCAAATGCATCCCGAACTCTTACAAATAGTCAAATGCATTGGATTGTCACACATTCTGACCCTAGAAACAGTAACAAAGCAGTTTACTGCTTAGAATCAACGTTTTCTCGGTTTTAGCCTGTTTCAGGAAAAAATGGGTAAAAGTGGTGTCTAAACACTCCAAATTCAACCCGAACTCTTATATTTCGTCAAATGGATTGGATTGTTACATATTGTGACCCTAGAAAGAGTAACATAGCGGTTTACTGCTTCAAATCAATGTTTTCTCTCGGTTTTAGCCTGTTTTCTTGGTTTAAGCCTGTTTTGGGATAAAACGGGTTTAAGTGTTGTCTAAACACTCCAAATTCATCCCGAACTCTTACTATTGACCAAGAATAAGCCTAAGGCAACCGTGACCGTCCGTACAGCCTAAGGCAACCGGGACCGTCCGTACGCCTAGGCTATAAGGCCGAGTTATCTATGTGTGTGTGGATAGTGAGGAGGCCTACATGTCTTAGGCCCATGAGAAGGCTCTAGAATCTCCTTTGTAGCCGTTAGAGAGGAAGAGCAAGTGGAGTCACGGGTAATGTTGGGTTTAAGGAGGCTAGGACAGGTCGCTATCAGCCTTGGGATTAGTCTTCTCTCTCTCCCTGTCCCTATCACTTAGACGATCGGTTTGTAAAGGGTGTAGCCCTAAGTTTCCTTGTTATATATAGGCTTTAACCTACATTGTAAGACACATACTTATGGAATGAAAAACTAATCTTATCTCCTTCTTATTCTCTTTGTCTACCGAATCTCTCTTCACTCTCTAAACTTCCTTAAGCCTATCTTTACTTCCACTAATTCTAACATGGTATCAGAGCATGTTCTTCGATTCTTTGCAGTTTAATCTCATCATTCTACTTGTTTCTATACTCTAGCCTCCTTCTCTTCCATCCCTCCCACTAGCATCTCTCTTTTATTCTCCGGGTAAACACTTTATCCATCGGTCCATAGAAATCAAACCATGGAAAACACCAAGCCCATTGTTACACCAATTGTTCTAAAGGGAACCAACTACTTGCTGTGGACAAGAACCACAAGAACCGCCCTTGGAGGTCGCGGCCTTTGGAGTCATGTCGAAACCGACTATGTACCAAAGCAAAACCTCAAAGGAGAAGAAGCTTCCGAGGTGGAAGAAGAGGAAGAGAGCGAAAGGAAGGCCAAGTGGTTCCAAGAAGACCAGGTTGTCCTATCTGTTCTCCAAAACTCTCTTGACACGCCAATCCTTGAGGCCTACTCATATTGTGAAACGGCCAAGGAACTTTGGGGAACGCTTAAGAGCGTCTATGGGAATGTCTCTAACTTGACCCGAGTCTTTGAAGTCAAGAGAGCCATCAATAGCCTGAGCCAAGATGACTTAGAGTTTACTAAGCATCTTGGTAAGTATAGAGCCCTTTGGTCGGAGCTCGAGGCCTTACGACCAAGCTCACTAGATCCGGCGGTCCTTAATGAGAGAAAAGAGCAGGACAAGGTCTTTGGCCTCCTACTCACGCTCAACCCAGCCTTTAACGACCTAATGAAACACATCCTAAGAGGAGACAAGCTACCCAGCTTTGAAGAAGTGTGTTCTCAAGTTCAAAAGGAACAAGGCTCACTCGATCTCTTTAGCGGTAAGGGGGAGCTAGTCACGGCCAACAAAGGTGTGTACAAGCAGGAAGATAGGAAGGTCTGGGTGTGTGATCATTGCAAGAAGAGAGGCCATATGAAGGACAAATGCTGGATCCTCCACCCTCATCTTAAGCCAGCAAAGTTCAAAGCGAATCTCTCTAAGGAAGCGGTAGGTGAAAAAGGGGCCGGTTCGGCGAGACAAGGAGAGGAGGTGGCCATGACTGCATCCTATGGAGAGGTGGTAAGGAAGTCTGACATAGAGGCCCTCATTCGCTCCATTGCTTCACTCAAGGAGTCTGGTATCTCCTTCTTTACCTCTAAGCCTAGTAAATCACTTGTTATTGACTCGGGTGCCTCTCACCACATGATTAGTAACCCTAGTCTAATTAACAATATAAAACCGGCTTTAGGAAATGTTATTATTGCTAATGGAGAACAAATACCAGTAAAAGGAATAGGAGACTTGAAACTATTTGATAAAACCTCAAAAGCTTTCTTTATGCCTACCTTCACCTCTAATCTTCTATCGGTTAAAAGGGCCACAAATGATTTGAACTGTTATGCAATCTTTGGTCCTAACAGTGTTCATTTTCAGGATATTGAAACTGGAAAAGTTCTTGGTGAAGGGCAAGGGAGTGGAGATCTCTATGTCCTAGAGAAAACCGATCCCAACTTATCTTCTTCTATTAACTCTTGTTTTGTTGTTAATTCGGATATGGTGTGGCATGCTAGACTAGGCCACCCACATTCTCGTGCTCTTGGGCTAATGTTTCCTAATATATCTTTTGATAACTCTACTTGTGAGCCTTGTATCCTTGGAAAACATTGCAAGTCTATCTTTCCTAAATCAACTACTATTTATGAAAATTGCTTTGATCTAGTTCATTCAGATGTTTGGACATCACCATGTCTATCTAGGGACAATAACAAGTATTTTGTGACCTTTATTGATGAAAAATCAAAATATACTTGGGTCACTTTGTTACCTTCTAAAGATAGAGTATTTGATGCCTTTGTCAATTTTCAGAATTATGTGACTAATCATTTCAATGCTAAACTTAAGGTACTAAGGTCGGATAATGGTGGAGAATACACGAGTTGCAAGTTCAAAGAACATCTCTCTAAGCATGGCATTCTCCATCAAACTAGTTGTCCCTACACGCCCCAACAAAATGGTGTGGCCGAGAGAAAGAACCGGCACCTCATGGAGGTTGCGCGGTCAATGATGTTCCATTCGAATGTTACCAAGAGATTTTGGGGTGATGCTGTGATGACAGCATGTTATTTGATCAACCGGACACCAACCAAAGTCCTTCATGACTTATCCCCATTTGAGGTATTAAACAAATTTAAACCATCTCTTGATCACTTACGTGTCTTTGGGTGTGTTTGTTTTGTGTTAGTACCTGGAGAACAACGGAGTAAGCTGGACGCCAAGAGTACGAAATGCATGTTCATTGGCTACTCTACAACGCAAAAGGGGTACAAGGGTTACGACCCGGCCACAAGTCGGCTATATGTCTCTAGAGATGTTCGGTTCCTGGAAAATGTTGGCTACTACGACAAAAAGGATTGGAACAGTCTCAAAGACCTCCCCACCTCACCTAGCGACCGAGCCTCCAGTCTAAGGTTCCTTCTTGATCATCTTGGTAACCCACCTCCACCGACGGGTACTGTACGGCCAGCGCTCAGTCCAACACCTACCGAGGGTGGGCCTGACCAAGGGGACACACAAGACAATGTCTTAACCCAAGAGAATGTTTTCACCGAGGCTGGCCTGCCCGTGCCCAATGTCCCTATCCCTGGCCCTACAATAGCCGCGTCTGCCCTGGCTGCGGCTCCTACCAAGAAACAAGAGGAGGCGGTCACTACGGCCGGTACTTCCATCGAGTTGCCCACCGTGGAGCCACCTCCTCCACCAGTCTTACGCCGGAGTACCCGACCTCGATCTGATCCCTCCACTTGGACAAACAAGCGTGTCTACTACAACAGTCAAGCCGTCGCTCATCCCATTCAGTCCGTTTGTTCCCTTGAGCTGTTACCGGCCGACCACCAAGCGTTCTTCGGCCAAGTTGACGCCAGTTGGGTCCCACAAACCTATGAAGATGCCAAGGATCATCAAGTATGGTTAGACGCGATCAAAGACGAAACAGGTGCCATGATCCGGAACCATACATGGGATGAATCGGACCTTCCTAAAGGCAAGAAGGCAGTAAGCTCTAAATGGGTGTTCACCATCAAGTATTTGAGCACTGGTGCCATTGAACGTCATAAAGCCCGGTTAGTGGCTCGTGGCTTCACCCAAACATATGGCGCGGACTACACGGACACTTTTGCACCGGTAGCCAAACTCCATACGGTTCGGGTTGTGCTGTCCCTTGCCGTCAATCTCTCATGGGACTTATGGCAGATGGACGTTAAAAATGCCTTCCTTCAAGGTGAACTCGATGACGAAGTATATATGACGCCTCCTCCTGGCCTTGAAGACTTAGTTGCTCCCGGCAAAGTCTTGCGGCTGCGTAAAGCTATCTATGGTCTCAAGCAGTCTCCGCGCGCCTGGTATCATAAACTGAGCTCCACCCTCAAGACTCATGGTTTGCGGCGGTCGGAGGCTGATCACACTCTTTTCACGCGTCAAACCTACCTTGGCCGGGTGGTGGTCCTTATCTACGTTGACGACATCATCGTGACCGGTGATGATTCGGCTGGCATTCATGACACCAAAGCATCTCTTAAGTCTGTGTTTGACATCAAGGACCTTGGTGAACTCAAATACTTCCTTGGTATTGAGATTTGTCGCTCACCGGAAGGTCTCTTTCTCTCCCAACGAAAGTACACTCTTGACTTGTTAGAGGAGACCGGCAAGCTTGGAGTGTCTCCGGCCTCTACGCCGCTTGATGAGGACTACCAGCTCAAGCGAAAGGGGGAGAGCATTCGGGCACAAGAGGGCCGACCGAACGAACCGATGGATGAGCCGTTCCCGGACGTCACGCGATACCGCCGGCTTGTAGGTAAGTTAATCTACCTTACCATTACCAGACCTGACATATGTTATGCTGTGAATCAGGTTAGTCAACACATGAAGGCCCCAAGCAAATATCAATGGAGTCAGGTCGAGCGGATTCTAAGCTACCTCAAAGGCAGCCCGGGCCAAGGCATTTGGATGGGCAAGAACGATAACACCGAGATTGTGGGCTATTGTGATGCAGACTACAATGGAGACACCTTAGATAGGAGGTCAACCACTAGATATTGCACCTTCGTAGGAGGAAACCTAGTGACTTGGAAGTCAAAGAAGCAAAAAGTGGTATCGTGTTCAAGTGCGGAGGCCGAGTATCGAGCAATGAGGAAATTGACAAACGAATTAACTTGGTTAAAGGGGCTGCTCAAGGATCTTGGTATCGACTCACAACAACCTATCACTATGCATTGTGACAATGAGGCTGCAATTCACATAGCCACCAACTCTGTCTTCCATGAGCGAACCAAGCACATTGAAAGTGATTGCCATAAAGTTAGGGAAAAGATTGAAGAGGGAGTGATACTACCTTGTCACACTCGAAGTCAAGATCAGTTGGCTGACATATTCACCAAGTCTGCAAGTTCCAAGGTTTGTGATTACATTCATAACAAACTTGGACTTGTAGACCTTACAAGACCTTGATCATACTTCTCTAATCCGTGGACAGCACACTCTTTTTCCCTTGGCTTAGTTTTGTCCCATGAGGTTTTCTAAGTCAAGGTTTTTAATGAGGTGCTGCTTCACAGGTTCCAAGCTTAGCCATTGCATTCGGCTAAGCTTGAGGGGGAGTATTGACCAAGAATAAGCCTAAGGCAACCGTGACCGTCCGTACAGCCTAAGGCAACCGGGACCGTCCGTACGCCTAGGCAATAAGGCCGAGTTATCTATGTGTGTGTGGATAGTGAGGAGGCCTACATGTCTTAGGCCCATGAGAAGGCTCTAGAATCTCCTTTGTAGCCGTTAGAGAGGAAGAGCAAGTGGAGTCACGGGTAATGTTGGGTTTAAGGAGGCTAGGACAGGTCGCTATCAGCCTTGGGATTAGTCTTCTCTCTCTCCCTGTCCCTATCACTTAGACGATCGGTTTGTGAAGGGTGTAGCCCTAAGTTTCCTTGTTATATATAGGCTTTAACCTACATTGTAAGACACATACTTATGGAATGATAAACTAATCTTATCTCCTTCTTATTCTCTTTGTCTACCGAATCTCTCTTCACTCTCTAAACTTCCTTAAGCCTATCTTTACTTCCACTAATTCTAACACTTACAACTAGTCAAATGCATTGGATTGTCACACATTCTGACCCTAGAAACAGTAACAAAGCAGTTTACTGCTTAGAATCAACGTTTTCTCGGTTTTAGCCTGTTTCAGGACAAAATGGGTAAAAGTGGTGTCTAAACACTCCAAATTCAACCCGAACTCTTATAATTAGTCAAATGCATTGGATTGTTACAGATTTTGACCCTAGAAAGAGTAACATAGCGGTTTACTGCTTCAAATCAATGTTTTCTCTCGGTTTTAGCCTGTTTTCTTGGTCTAAGCCTGTTTTGGGATAAAACGGGTTTAAGTGTCGTCTAAACACTCCAAATTCATCCCGAACTCTTACAACTAGTCAAATGCATTGGATTGTCACACATTCTGACCCTAGAAACAGTAACAAAGCTGTTTACTGATTAGAATCAACGTTTTCTTGGTTTTAGCCTGTTTCAGGACAAAATGGGTAAAAGTGGTATCTAAACACTCCAAATTCAACCCGAACTCTTATAATTAGTCAAATGCATTGGATTGTTACATATTTTGACCCTAGAAACAGTAACAAAGCTGTTTACTGCTTAGAATCAATGTTTTCTCTCGGTTTTAGCCTGTTTTCTCGGTCTAAGCCTGTTTTGGGATAAAACGGGTTTAAGTGTCGTCTAAACACTCCAAATTCATCCCGAACTCTTACAACTAGTCAAATGCATTGGATTGTCACACATTCTGACCCTAGAAACAGTAACAAAGCTGTTTACTGCTTAGAATCAACGTTTTCTCGGTTTTAGCCTGTTTCTGGACAAAATGGGTAAAAGTGGTATCTAAACACTCCAAATTCAACCCGAACTCTTATAATTAGTAAAATGCATTGGATTGCTACATATTTTGACCCTAGAAAGAGTAACATAGCGGTTTACTGCTTCAAATCAATGTTTTCTCTCGGTTTTAGCCTGTTTTCTTGGTCTAAGCCTGTTTTGGGATAAAACGGGTTTAAGTGTTGTCTAAACACTCCAAATTCATCCCGAACTCTTACAACTAGTCAAATGCATTAGATTGTCACACATTCTGACCCTAGAAACAGTAACAAAGCTGTTTACTGCTTAGAATTAACGTTTTCTTGGTTTTAGCCTGTTTTAGGACAAAATGGGTAAAAGTGGTGTCTAAACACTCCAAATTCAACCCGAACTCTTATAATTAGTGAAATGCATTGGATTGTTACAGATTTTGACCCTAGAAAGAGTAACATAGCGGTTTACTGCTTCAAATCAATGTTTTCTCTCGGTTTTAGCCTGTTTTCTCGGTCTAAGCCTCTTTTGGGATAAAACGAGTTTAAGTGTTGTCTAAACACTCCAAATTCAACCCGAACTCTTATAATTAGTGAAATGCATTGGATTGTTACAGATTTTGACCCTAGAAAGAGTAACATAGCGGTTTACTGCTTCAAATCAATGTTTTCTCTCGGTTTTAGCCTGTTTTCTTGGTCTAAGCCTGTTTTGGGATAAAACGGGTTTAAGTGTCGTCTAAACACTCCAAATTCATCCCGAACTCTTACAACTAGTCAAATGCATTGGATTGTCACACATTCTGACCCTAGAAACAGTAACAAAGCTGTTTACTGATTAGAATCAACGTTTTCTTGGTTTTAGCCTGTTTCAGGACAAAATGGGTAAAAGTGGTATCTAAACACTCCAAATTCAACCCGAACTCTTATAATTAGTCAAATGCATTGGATTGTTACATATTTTGACCCTAGAAACAGTAACAAAGCTGTTTACTGCTTAGAATCAATGTTTTCTCTCGGTTTTAGCCTGTTTTCTCGGTCTAAGCCTGTTTTGGGATAAAACGGGTTTAAGTGTCGTCTAAACACTCCAAATTCATCCCGAACTCTTACAACTAGTCAAATGCATTGGATTGTCACACATTCTGACCCTAGAAACAGTAACAAAGCTGTTTACTGCTTAGAATCAACGTTTTCTCGGTTTTAGCCTGTTTCTGGACAAAATGGGTAAAAGTGGTATCTAAACACTCCAAATTCAACCCGAACTCTTATAATTAGTAAAATGCATTGGATTGCTACATATTTTGACCCTAGAAAGAGTAACATAGCGGTTTACTGCTTCAAATCAATGTTTTCTCTCGGTTTTAGCCTGTTTTCTTGGTCTAAGCCTGTTTTGGGATAAAACGGGTTTAAGTGTTGTCTAAACACTCCAAATTCATCCCGAACTCTTACAACTAGTCAAATGCATTAGATTGTCACACATTCTGACCCTAGAAACAGTAACAAAGCTGTTTACTGCTTAGAATTAACGTTTTCTTGGTTTTAGCCTGTTTTAGGACAAAATGGGTAAAAGTGGTGTCTAAACACTCCAAATTCAACCCGAACTCTTATAATTAGTGAAATGCATTGGATTGTTACAGATTTTGACCCTAGAAAGAGTAACATAGCGGTTTACTGCTTCAAATCAATGTTTTCTCTCGGTTTTAGCCTGTTTTCTCGGTCTAAGCCTCTTTTGGGATAAAACGAGTTTAAGTGTTGTCTAAACACTCCAAATTCATCCCGAACTCTTACAACTAGTCAAATGCATTGGATTGTCACACATTCTGACCCTAGAAACAGTAACAAAGCAGTTTACTGCTTAGAATCAATGTTTTCTCGGTTTTAGCCTGTTTCAGGACAAAATGGGTAAAGGTGGTGTCTAAACACTCCAAATTCAACCCGAACTCTTATAATTAGTCAAATGCATTGGATTGTTACATATTTTGACCCTAGAAAGAGTAACATAGCGGTTTACTGCTTCAAATCAATGTTTTTTCGGTCTAAGCCTTTTTTGGGTAAAACGGGTTTAAGTGTTGTCTAAACACTCCAAATTCATCCCGAACTCTTACAACTAGTCAAATGCATTGGATTGTCACACATTCTGACCCTAGAAACAGTAACAAAGCTGTTTACTGCTTAGAATCAACGTTTTCTTGGTTTTAGCCTGTTTTAGGACAAAATGGGTAAAAGTGGTGTCTAAACACTCCAAATTCAACCCCAACTCTTATATTTCGTCAAATGGATTGGATTGTTACATATTGTGACCCTAGAAAGAGTAACATAGCGGTTTACTGCTTCAAATCAATGTTTTCTCTCGGTTTTAGCCTGTTTTCTTGGTCTAAGCCTGTTTTGGGATAAAACGGGTTTAAGTGTCGTCTAAACACTCCAAATTCATCCCGAACTCTTACAACTAGTCAAATGCATTGGATTGTCACACATTCTGACCCTAGAAACAGTAACAAAGCTGTTTACTGATTAGAATCAACGTTTTCTTGGTTTTAGCCTGTTTCAGGACAAAATGGGTAAAAGTGGTATCTAAACACTCCAAATTCAACCCGAACTCTTATAATTAGTCAAATGCATTGGATTGTTACATATTTTGACCCTAGAAACAGTAACAAAGCTGTTTACTGCTTAGAATCAATGTTTTCTCTCGGTTTTAGCCTGTTTTCTCGGTCTAAGCCTGTTTTGGGATAAAACGGGTTTAAGTGTCGTCTAAACACTCCAAATTCATCCCGAACTCTTACAACTAGTCAAATGCATTGGATTGTCACACATTCTGACCCTAGAAACAGTAACAAAGCTGTTTACTGCTTAGAATCAACGTTTTCTCGGTTTTAGCCTGTTTCAGGACAAAATGGGTAAAAGTGGTATCTAAACACTCCAAATTCAACCCGAACTCTTATAATTAGTAAAATGCATTGGATTGCTACATATTTTGACCCTAGAAAGTGTAAGTTTGAGAGTAGAGTAATCAAGAGATTATGGAAGAGAGTATGAAAGAGAGTGAAATCGTGTAAGGAGTGAGGAGAGTGAACGATTGAGAGAGAGAGTGTTGGAGAAAGAGAATAAACTCTTTTCTTGCCTCTATTAGTATGATACTTACAAACTATTTAAAGACATATACAAATAGGATATTCTCTTAGGATCCTATGCACACTAATATGAGGAGAAAGCGACATCTCCTTATTCTAACATGTGATCTCCTCTTCTCTCTTGCAACTTGCTCCAACGGCTACAAAGGAAGGATCGAGATGAATGGCGACCGTTGGAGGATCTCTTTGGTGGATTGGGCTCATGAAGACTTCTATTTGAGGATGGCCCGTTGGTTGGTCGTACGGACAAGTGTGTGTGCCGGTTCATACTCCCCCTCAAGCTTGACTTGGGGAACTAGTCAAGCTTGACAACATAGGCACCCACCTCATTAAAAACCTTAGTATAGAAAAACCTCTTGGGAAAACTATACTTAAGGGAAAAAGAGTGTAGGCGCCAAAACAAAGCAAGTCATGGCCGAGTGAGGTTTAGGAGGCCAAGCTTAGGATGGATGTATTCACACACTTGGGGGCTCGCAGCTTTAGTCAGGACGTCTGCAAGTTGTTCTTTGCTTTCGGTATGGCAAGGTAAGACAACTCCAAGCTTGATTTGTTCTCGGACCTTATGGCAATCCACTTCAATGTGCTTGGTCCGCTCATGGAACACTGAATTGGTTGCTATATGAATGGCTGCTTCGTTATCACAGTGCATGGTGATCGGCTTTGTTGATTCTATTCCAAGATCCTTGAGTAACATCTTCAGCCACATTAGCTCCGTCGTTAGCTTCCTCATAGCTCTATACTCGGATTCGGCACTTGAGAGTGAGACGACCTTTTGCTTCTTGCTCTTCCATGTGACCAGGTTCCCTCCAAGGAACGTGCAATAGCCTGTGGTTGAGCGTCGGTCCCCACGATCTCCGGCATAGTCAGCGTCGCAGTAGCCTACCAACTCGGTGCTCTTGTTGCGTCCCATCCATATGCCTTGGCCGGGTGAGCCCTTGATGTACTTGAGGATCCGTGTCAGCATGTTCCAATGGTGCACGGTGGGGTTCTTCATATGCTGGCTTACCTGGTTCACGGCAAAGCAAATGTCAGGCCGTGTGATAGTTAAATAAATGAGCTTACCGACTAGCCGCCGGTAGAGGCTACCGTCCTCGAATGGAGCGGTGTCAAGCTCCCCCTGTCCTCCATCCTTGTAATTCTCTTCTAGGGGCGTTGTTACTGCCTTAGCTCCTAGTTTTCCTGTTTCACTCAATAAGTCTAGTGCATACTTTCTTTGAGATAACAATAACCCTTCATTTGATCTATAAACTTCTATCCCAAGAAAGTATTTCAACTCTCCAAGGTCTTTAATATCAAAAACTGATTTCAAGAATGTTTTAGAGTCTTGAATACCTACCGAGTCACTTCCAGTGATGATGATATCATCAACATACACTAGAATGACTACTATACCTTTGGCGCTTGGTAAGGTGAACAAGGTGTGGTCAGCTTCGGATTTGCGAAAGCCTTTGTCAAGAAGTGTGGTGCTAAGCTTGTGATACCAAGCCCTTGGTGACTGCTTCAAGCCATAGATAGCTTTGTTGAGTTTCAAGACCTTTCCCGGACCAATAGTATCCTCCAAACCCGGTGGTGGTCGCATATACACTTCATCCTCCAGTTCTCCTTGCAAGAAGGCGTTCTTCACGTCCATTTGCCAAAGTTCCCAGTCGAGGTTGGTGGCGAGAGAGAGTACAACTCGAACCGTGTGAAGCTTAGCCACCGGAGCAAACGTATCAAGATAGTCCTCCCCATACGTTTGCGTGAAACCTCGTGCGACTAGGCGGGCTTTGTGGCGTTCAATCTCCCCATTGCTCTTATATTTGATTGTGAAGATATACCGAGAGGTGACAGCCTTCTTGCCCTTGGGTAAGTCAGCCTCGTCCCATGTATGATTTTGCACCATGGCCGTATTCTCGGCATCCACTGCATCTCTCCATACTTTGTGCTGCTTAGCCTCATCATAGGTCTTGGGGATCCAATCCTCATCAATATGGCCAAGAAACACTTGATGCTCTATCGGAAAATGAGCCAAGGTGCACACGGCCTGAATCGGATGAGCAACGGCCATGTTGTTGTAGTACACACGGGTGTTCTTCCAATGACTAGGAGGATACTTGATACGTTGGCTGCGCCGAAGAGGAACTATAGCCCCAGCTTCGGAGTTGGCTCGTCCTGGAGTAATGATCTCCTCAAGCTGTTCAGCCGTCCCCTCGGTTGTTTCGGCCGTGTTGTCCGCGAGTGACTCGGGTGCTTCCTCATGCTGCTCAGTATGGTCATCGGCATGTGTAGCAGGCTCAGGCTCAGTAGATGGCTCAGGTTGTTCTGGTGATGCTGGTCTGGCTGACTCAGTAGTGATCCGATCGTTTTCAAGACCTAGTCGCTCAAGGATTACTCGGAGGTTGCGCGTCCGATCAGATGGTGAATCAGATAGGTTACGGAGCTCATCCCAATTCTTCTCATCGTAAAAGCCTTGTGTCTCCATGAACTTGACATCACGAGATACTAGAACCCTCCTTGTTGTAGGGTCATAGCACTTATACCCCTTTTGTGTGGTAGAGTAGCCAAGAAACATAGCCTTTGTACTCTTTGCATCAAGCTTGTCTCTTAGCTCACCTGGTCGCAACACATAGCACACACAACCAAACACTCGTAAGTGATCAAATGTAGGTTTGTCATTCGTTAATACCTCAAATGGAGACACATCCTTTAGGATCTTTGTTGGTGTGCGGTTAATAAGATAACAAGCGGCTAGCACAGCATCTCCCCAAAACCTCTTTGGAACCCTTGTGTGAAACATCATAGACCTTGCTACTTCCATGAGATGCCTATTCTTTCTCTCAGCCACTCCATTTTGTTGTGGTGTGTAAGGACAGCTAGTTTGATGAAGAATTCCATGTTTGGCTAGATATTGTTTAAAGGCATGGCTTGTGTACTCTCCACCATTATCTGATCTCAAAATTTTAATCTTGGCATGAAAGTGGTTAGTGACATAATTTTGAAAATTAGTAAAGGCCTCAAGGACTCTATCCTTAGAGGGAAGCAAAGTTATCCAAGTATATTTTGATTTTTCATCAATAAAAGTCACAAAATACTTTTGATTATCTCTAGATAAGCAAGGAGATGTCCAAACATCAGAATGAATTAAATCAAAACATTTTTCATAAATAGTAATAGATTTAGGGAAAACAGCCTTGCAATGTTTACCAAGAATACAAGCCTCACACTCATCATTTTGAAAAGAAACATTAGGAAATATTAAGGATAAAGCTCTTGTGTGAGGGTGTCCTAGCCTAGCATGTAAAATAGAATCACTAGGTTTCATAATAACCGAATTAAAACAAGATGCATTAGAAGATAAGTTCAAGTCCTCAAGCACATAGAGGTCATCCTTGGATCCTCCTTGACCAAGAACCTTACTTGTCTCAATATCCTGAAAATGAACATTGTTAGGACCAAATATAGCATAACAATTTAAATCAGTAGTGGCTCTCTTAACTGATAGCAAGTTAGAAGTAAAGTTTGGCATATAAAATGCCTTAGTCTCCTTATCAAATAGTTTCAAGTTTCCTATGCCTTTAACTGGTACTTTCTCACCATTTGCTATTATTACATTACCATTAGCAGGTTTAATATCACTAATTAGCCTAGAATCACTAATCATGTGATGGGATGCACCAGAATCAACTATGAGGGGTTTAATTTTGTTTGAGGCAAGAAACGCCTTACCGGTGGCCTCTTTGATGGCTTTGATGAGCGCATCAAGGTCGGACCGCCTTACCAGCTCGGACGATGCTGCAGCAAGAGCAGTTCCACTGGTCACTTGTTGAGGCTGCTCAGAGATTGACTCCCCCATGGCTACTGCTTGATGAGCTCTCGGTGGTCCTCCGCGGTTTGGTCGTCCACCTCGGATGGTACCCGGCGGTGGTGCTAGATGAGGGTGTAGAATCCAGCAGCGGCTCTTGAAGTGACCAAGCTTCTTACAATGCTCACAAAATGGCGGGTTGTTCTTGTCCTCCGGCTTGTAGTAGCCCTTGTTTGCTGATGCCGTCTCAGCTTTGTTAGCGGTCACAAGTTCTCCCTTGCCGCCAAACAATCCCATGGAGCCATGCTCCTTTTGAATTTGGTTACAGACATCATCAAGGCTAGGGAGCTTGTCCGACCGTAGAATATGCTTGATAAGGTCATTGTAGGAGGGGTTCAAGGTCAAGAGAAGGCCGAACACCTTATCTTGTTCACGCCTCTCATTCAGAATGGCCGGATCTATAGTCGCCGGCCGGAGCATCTCTAGTTCAGCCCAAAGGGACCTAAACTTCCCAAAGTGCTTGGTGAACTCCATGTCTTCTTGGTTGAGGTTGTTGATGGCCCTCTTAATCTCAAAAATTCGGTTTACATTTGTAACATTCCCAAAAACATTCTTGAGAGTGTCCCACAAGTCTTTTGCTGTCTCGCAATAAGAGTAAGCTTCAAGTATAGGTGCATCTAGGGAGTTTTGAATGATAGCTAGGACTCCCTGATCTTCTTGAAACCACTTGTTCTTCTCATCGACAAGATCCTTGCCGTCTTTGGTGGTCTCGCCACTAGGAGCTTCGCTTGTCTCAACATGGGACCAAAGTCCTCGGCCGCATAGGGCTGTCTTTGTGGTTCTAGCCCACAGTAAGTAATTCTCTCCCTTGAGAGTAACTGGAACAATGAGAGTTTTGGTAGTTTCCATGGAAAAGGATGAAGAGACCGTTGGTTAAAGCTATTGTCCAACGGTTAAAGAAAGAAGATTCAAGAACAAGAAATTTCAAGAACAAGAAAGAGAATGCGGAAGGGAGTGATGGAGATTTGAGGCAAGAACAGAATCAAATCTGCTCTGATACCATGTAAGTTTGAGAGTAGAGTAATCAAGAGATTATGGAAGAGAGTATGAAAGAGAGTGAAATCGTGTAAGGAGTGAGGAGAGTGAACGATTGAGAGAGAGAGTGTTGGAGAAAGAGAATAAACTCTTTTCTTGCCTCTATTAGTATGATACTTACAAACTATTTAAAGACATATACAAATAGGATATTCTCTTAGGATCCTATGCACACTAATATGAGGAGAAAGCGACATCTCCTTATTCTAACATGTGATCTCCTCTTCTCTCTTGCAACTTGCTCCAACGGCTACAAAGGAAGGATCGAGATGAATGGCGACCGTTGGAGGATCTCTTTGGTGGATTGGGCTCATGAAGACTTCTATTTGAGGATGGCCCGTTGGTTGGTCGTACGGACGTCCGTACGGTCGTACGGACAAGTGTGTGTGCCGGTTCATAGAAAGAGTAAAATAGCGGTTTACTGCTTCAAATCAATGTTTTCTCTCGGTTTTAGCCTGTTTTCTCGGTCTAAGCCTGTTTTGGGATAAAACGGGTTTAAGTGTTGTCTAAACACTCCAAATTCATCCCGAACTCTTACAACTAGTCAAATGCATTGGATTGTCACACATTCTGACCCTAGAAACAGTAACAAAGCTGTTTACTGCTTAGAATCAACGTTTTCTTGGTTTTAGCCTGTTTTAGGACAAAATGGGTAAAAGTGGTGTCTAAACACTCCAAATTCAACCCGAACTCTTATAATTAGTGAAATGCATTGGATTGTTACAGATTTTGACCCTAGAAAGAGTAACATAGCGGTTTACTGCTTCAAATCAATGTTTTCTCTCGGTTTTAGCCTGTTTTCTCGGTCTAAGCCTCTTTTGGGATAAAACGAGTTTAAGTGTTGTCTAAACACTCCAAATTCATTACGAACTCTTACAACTAGTCAAATGCATTGGATTGTCACACATTCTGACCCTAGAAACAGTAACAAAGCTGTTTACTGCTTAGAATCAATGTTTTCTCGGTTTTAGCCTGTTTCAGGACAAAATGGGTAAAGGTGGTGTCTAAACACTCCAAATTCAACCCGAACTCTTATAATTAGTCAAATGCATTGGATTGTTACATATTTTGACCCTAGAAAGAGTAACATAGCGGTTTACTGCTTCAAATCAATGTTTTCTTGGTCTAAGCCTTTTTTTGGATAAAACGGGTTTAAGTGTTGTCTAAACACTCCAAATTCATCCCGAACTCTTACAACTAGTCAAATGCATTGGATTGTCACACATTCTGACCCTAGAAACAGTAACAAAGCTGTTTACTGCTTAGAATCAATGTTTTCTTGGTTTTAGCCTGTTTTAGGACAAAATGGGTAAAAGTGGTGTCTAAACACTCCAAATTCAACCCGAACTCATATAATTAGTCAAATGCATTGGATTGTTACAGATTTTGACCCTAGAAAGAGTAACATAGCGGTTTACTGCTTCAAATCAATGTTTTCTCTCGGTTTTAGCCTGTTTTCTCGGTCTAAGCTTGTTTTGGGATAAAACGGGTTTAAGTGTTGTCTAAACACTCCAAATTCATCCCAAACTCTTACAACTAGTCAAATGCATTGGATTGTCACACATTCTGACCCTAGAAACAGTAACAAAGCTGTTTACTGCTTAGAATCAACGTTTTTTTGGTTTTAGCCTGTTTTAGGACAAAATGGGTAAAAGTGGTGTCTAAACACCCCAAATTCAACCCGAACTCTTATAATTAGTGAAATGCATTGGATTGTTACAGATTTTGACCCTAGAAAGAGTAACATAGCGGTTTACTGCTTCAAATCAATGTTTTCTCTCGGTTTTAGCCTGTTTTCTCGGTCTAAGCCTCTTTTGGGATAAAACGAGTTTAAGTGTTGTCTAAACACTCCAAATTCATCCCGAACTCTTACAACTAGTCAAATGCATTGGATTGTCACACATTCTGACCCTAGAAACAGTAACAAAGCAGTTTACTGCTTAGAATCAATGTTTTCTCGGTTTTAGCCTGTTTCAGGACAAAATGGGTAAAGGTGGTGTCTAAACACTCCAAATTCAACCCGAACTCTTATAATTAGTCAAATGCATTGGATTGTTACATATTTTGACCCTAGAAAGAGTAACATAGCGGTTTACTGCTTCAAATCAATGTTTTTTCGGTCTAAGCCTTTTTTGGGTAAAACGGGTTTAAGTGTTGTCTAAACACTCCAAATTCATCCCGAACTCTTACAACTAGTCAAATGCATTGGATTGTCACACATTCTGACCCCAGAAACAGTAACAAAGCTGTTTACTGCTTAGAATCAACGTTTTCTTGGTTTTAGCCTGTTTTAGGACAAAATGGGTAAAAGTGGTGTCTAAACACTCCAAATTCAACCCGAACTCTTATAATTAGTCAAATGCATTGGATTGTTACAGATTTTGACCCTAGAAAGAGTAACATAGCGGTTTACTGCTTCAAATCAATGTTTTCTCTCGGTTTTAGCCTGTTTTCTTGGTCTAAGCCTGTTTTGGGATAAAACGGGTTTAAGTGTCGTCTAAACACTCCAAATTCATCCCGAACTCTTACAACTAGTCAAATGCATTGGATTGTCACACATTCTGACCCTAGAAACAGTAACAAAGCTGTTTACTGATTAGAATCAACGTTTTCTTGGTTTTAGCCTGTTTCAGGACAAAATGGGTAAAAGTGGTATCTAAACACTCCAAATTCAACCCGAACTCTTATAATTAGTCAAATGCATTGGATTGTTACATATTTTGACCCTAGAAACAGTAACAAAGCTGTTTACTGCTTAGAATCAATGTTTTCTCTCGGTTTTAGCCTGTTTTCTCGGTCTAAGCCTGTTTTGGGATAAAACGGGTTTAAGTGTCGTCTAAACACTCCAAATTCATCCCGAACTCTTACAACTAGTCAAATGCATTGGATTGTCACACATTCTGACCCTAGAAACAGTAACAAAGCTGTTTACTGCTTAGAATCAACGTTTTCTCGGTTTTAGCCTGTTTCTGGACAAAATGGGTAAAAGTGGTATCTAAACACTCCAAATTCAACCCGAACTCTTATAATTAGTAAAATGCATTGGATTGCTACATATTTTGACCCTAGAAAGAGTAACATAGCGGTTTACTGCTTCAAATCAATGTTTTCTCTCGGTTTTAGCCTGTTTTCTTGGTCTAAGCCTGTTTTGGGATAAAACGGGTTTAAGTGTTGTCTAAACACTCCAAATTCATCCCGAACTCTTACAACTAGTCAAATGCATTAGATTGTCACACATTCTGACCCTAGAAACAGTAACAATGCTGTTTACTGCTTAGAATTAACGTTTTCTTGGTTTTAGCCTGTTTTAGGACAAAATGGGTAAAAGTGGTGTCTAAACACTCCAAATTCAACCCGAACTCTTATAATTAGTGAAATGCATTGGATTGTTACAGATTTTGACCCTAGAAAGAGTAACATAGCGGTTTACTGCTTCAAATCAATGTTTTCTCTCGGTTTTAGCCTGTTTTCTCGGTCTAAGCCTCTTTTGGGATAAAACGAGTTTAAGTGTTGTCTAAACACTCCAAATTCATCCCGAACTCTTACAACTAGTCAAATGCATTGGATTGTCACACATTCTGACCCTAGAAACAGTAACAAAGCAGTTTACTGCTTAGAATCAATGTTTTCTCGGTTTTAGCCTGTTTCAGGACAAAATGGGTAAAGGTGGTGTCTAAACACTCCAAATTCAACCCGAACTCTTATAATTAGTCAAATGCATTGGATTGTTACATATTTTGACCCTAGAAAGAGTAACATAGCGGTTTACTGCTTCAAATCAATGTTTTTTCGGTCTAAGCCTTTTTTGGGTAAAACGGGTTTAAGTGTTGTCTAAACACTCCAAATTCATCCCGAACTCTTACAACTAGTCAAATGCATTGGATTGTCACACATTCTGACCCTAGAAACAGTAACAAAGCTGTGTACTGCTTAGAATCAACGTTTTCTTGGTTTTAGCCTGTTTCAGGAAAAAATGGGTAAAGGTGGTGTCTAAACACTCCAAATTCAACCTGAACTCTTATAATTAGTCAAATGCATTGGATTGTTACAGATTTTGACCCTAGAAAAAGTAACATAGCGGTTTACTGCTTCAAATCAATGTTTTCTCTCGGTTTTAGCCTGTTTTCTCGGTCTAAGCCTCTTTTGGGATAAAACGGGTTTAAGTGTTGTCTAAACACACCAAATTCATCCCGAACTCTTACAACTAGTCAAATGCATTGGATTGTCACACATTCTGACCCTAGAAACAGTAACAAAGCTGTGTACTGCTTAGAATCAACGTTTTCTTGGTTTTAGCCTGTTTCAGGAAAAAATGGGTAAAGGTGGTGTCTAAACACTCCAAATTCAACCTGAACTCTTATAATTAGTCAAATGCATTGGATTGTTACAGATTTTGACCCTAGAAAAAGTAACATAGCGGTTTACTGCTTCAAATCAATGTTTTCTCTCGGTTTTAGCCTGTTTTCTCGGTCTAAGCCTGTTTTGGGATAAAACGGGTTTAAGTGTCGTCTAAACACTCCAAATTCATCCCGAACTCTTACAACTAGTCAAATGCATTGGATTGTCACACATTCTGACCCTAGAAACAGTAACAAAGCTGTTTACTGCTTAGAATCAACGTTTTCTCGGTTTTAGCCTGTTTCAGGACAAAATGGGTAAAAGTGGTATCTAAACACTCCAAATTCAACCCGAACTCTTATAATTAGTAAAATGCATTGGATTGCTACATATTTTGACCCTAGAAAGAGTAAAATAGCGGTTTACTGCTTCAAATCAATGTTTTCTCTCGGTTTTAGCCTGTTTTCTCGGTCTAAGCCTGTTTTGGGATAAAACGGGTTTAAGTGTTGTCTAAACACTCCAAATTCATCCCGAACTCTTACAACTAGTCAAATGCATTGGATTGTCACACATTCTGACCCTAGAAACAGTAACAAAGCTGTTTACTGCTTAGAATCAACGTTTTCTTGGTTTTAGCCTGTTTTAGGACAAAATGGGTAAAAGTGGTGTCTAAACACTCCAAATTCAACCCGAACTCTTATAATTAGTGAAATGCATTGGATTGTTACAGATTTTGACCCTAGAAAGAGTAACATAGCGGTTTACTGCTTCAAATCAATGTTTTCTCTCGGTTTTAGCCTGTTTTCTCGGTCTAAGCCTCTTTTGGGATAAAACGAGTTTAAGTGTTGTCTAAACACTCCAAATTCATCCCGAACTCTTACAACTAGTCAAATGCATTGGATTGTCACACATTCTGACCCTAGAAACAGTAACAAAGCTGTTTACTGCTTAGAATCAATGTTTTCTCGGTTTTAGCCTGTTTCAGGACAAAATGGGTAAAGGTGGTGTCTAAACACTCCAAATTCAACCCGAACTCTTATAATTAGTCAAATGCATTGGATTGTTACATATTTTGACCCTAGAAAGAGTAACATAGCGGTTTACTGCTTCAAATCAATGTTTTCTTGGTCTAAGCCTTTTTTTGGATAAAACGGGTTTAAGTGTTGTCTAAACACTCCAAATTCATCCCGAACTCTTACAACTAGTCAAATGCATTGGATTGTCACACATTCTGACCCTAGAAACAGTAACAAAGCTGTTTACTGCTTAGAATCAACGTTTTCTTGCTTTTAGCCTGTTTTAGGACAAAATGGGTAAAAGTGGTGTCTAAACACTCCAAATTCAACCCGAACTCATATAATTAGTCAAATGCATTGGATTGTTACAGATTTTGACCCTAGAAAGAGTAACATAGCGGTTTACTGCTTCAAATCAATGTTTTCTCTCGGTTTTAGCCTGTTTTCTCGGTCTAAGCTTGTTTTGGGATAAAACGGGTTTAAGTGTTGTCTAAACACTCCAAATTCATCCCGAACTCTTACAACTAGTCAAATGCATTGGATTGTCACACATTCTGACCCTAGAAACAGTAACAAAGCTGTTTACTGCTTAGAATCAACGTTTTTTTGGTTTTAGCCTGTTTTAGGACAAAATGGGTAAAAGTGGTGTCTAAACACCCCAAATTCAACCCGAACTCTTATAATTAGTGAAATGCATTGGATTGTTACAGATTTTGACCCTAGAAAGAGTAACATAGCGGTTTACTGCTTCAAATCAATGTTTTCTCTCGGTTTTAGCCTTTTTTCTCGGTCTAAGCCTCTTTTGGGATAAAACGAGTTTAAGTGTTGTCTAAACACTCCAAATTCATCCCGAACTCTTACAACTAGTCAAATGCATTGGATTGTCACACATTCTGACCCTAGAAACAGTAACAAAGCAGTTTACTGCTTAGAATCAATGTTTTCTCGGTTTTAGCCTGTTTCAGGACAAAATGGGTAAAGGTGGTGTCTAAACACTCCAAATTCAACCCGAACTCTTATAATTAGTCAAATGCATTGGATTGTTACATATTTTGACCCTAGAAAGAGTAACATAGCGGTTTACTGCTTCAAATCAATGTTTTCTTGATCTAAGCCTTTTTTTGGATAAAACGGGTTTAAGTGTTTTCTAAACACTCCAAATTCATCCCGAACTCTTACAACTAGTCAAATGCATTGGATTGTCACACATTCTGACCCTAGAAACAGTAACAAAGCAGTTTACTGCTTAGAATCAACGTTTTCTCAGTTTTAGCCTGTTTCAGGAAAAAATGGGTAAAAGTGGTGTCTAAACACTCCAAATTCAACCCGAACTCTTATATTTTGTCAAATGAATTGGATTGTTACATATTGTGACCCTAGAAAGAGTAACATAGCGGTTTACTGCTTCAAATCAATGTTTTCTCTCGGTTTTAGCCAGTTTTCTCGGTCTAAGCCTGTTTTGGGATTAAACGGGTTTAAGTGTCGTCTAAACAATCCAAATTCATCCCGAACTTTTACAACTAGTCAAATGCATTGGATTGTCACACATTCTGACCCTAGAAACAGAAACAAATCTGTGTACTGCTTAGAATCAACGTTTTCTCGGTTTTATCCTGTTTCGGGACAAAATGGGTAAAAGTGGTGTCTAAAAACTCCAAATTCAACCTGAACTCTTATAATTAGTCAAATACATTGGATTGATACATATTATGACCCTAGAAAGAGTAACACAGCTGTTTACGGCTTTGAATCAATGTTTTCTCTCGGTTTTAGCCTGTTTTCTCGGTCTAAGCCTGTTTTGGGATAAAACGGGTTTAAGTGTCGTCTAAACACTCCAAATTCATCCCGAACTCTTACAACTAGTCAAATGCATTGGATTGTCACACATTCTGACCCTAGAAACAGTAACAAAGCTGTTTACTGATTAGAATCAACGTTTTCTTGGTTTTAGCCTGTTTCAGGACAAAATGGGTAAAAGTGGTATCTAAACACTCCAAATTCAACCCGAACTCTTATAATTAGTAAAATGCATTGGATTGTTACAGATTTTGACCCTAGAAAGAGTAACATAGCGGTTTACTGCTTCAAATCAATGTTTTCTCTCGGTTTTAGCCAGTTTTCTCGGTCTAAGCCTGTTTTGGGATAAAACGGGTTTAAGTGTCGTCTAAACACTCCAAATTCATCCCGAACTTTTACAACTAGTCAAATGCATTGGATTGTCACACATTCTGACCCTAGAAACAGTAACAAAGCTGTTTACTGATTAGAATCAACGTTTTCTTGGTTTTAGCCTGTTTCAGGACAAAATGGGTAAAAGTGGTGTCTAAACACTCCAAATTCAACCCGAACTCTTATAATTAGTGAAATGCATTGGATTGTTAAAGATTTTGACCCTAGAAAGAGTAACATAGCGGTTTACTGCTTCAAATCAATATTTTCTCTCGGTTTTAGCCTGTTTTCTCGGTCTAAGCCTCTTTTGGGATAAAACGGGTTTAAGTGTTGTCTAAACACTCCAAATTCATCCCGAACTCTTACAACTAGTCAAATGCATTGGATTGTCATACATTCTGACCCTAGAAACAGTAACAAAGCTGTTTACTGCTTAGAATCAATGTTTTCTCGGTTTTAGCCTGTTTCAGGACAAAATGGGTAAAAGTGGTGTCTAAACACTCCAAATTCAATCCGAACTCTTATAATTAGTAAAATGCATTGGATTGTTACAGATTTTGACCCTAGAAAGAGTAACATAGCGGTTTACTGCTTCAAATCAATGTTTTCTCTCGGTTTTAGCCAGTTTTCTCGGTCTAAGCCTGTTTTGGGATAAAACGGGTTTAAGTGTCGTCTAAACACTCCAAATTCATCCCGAACTTTTACAACTAGTCAAATGCATTGGATTGTCACACATTCTGACCCTAGAAACAGAAACAAATCTGTGTACTGCTTAGAATCAACGTTTTCTTGGTTTTAGCCTGTTTTAGGACAAAATGGGTAAAAGTGGTGTCTAAACACTCCAAATTCAACCCGAACTCTTATAATTAGTGAAATGCATTGGATTGTTACAGATTTTGACCCTAGAAAGAGTAACATAGCGGTTTACTGCTTCAAATCAATATTTTCTCTCGGTTTTAGCCAGTTTTCTCGGTCTAAGCCTGTTTTGGGATAAAACGGGTTTAAGTGTTGTCTAAACACACCAAATTCATCCCGAACTCTTACAACTAGTCAAATGCATTGGATTGTCACACATTCTGACCCTAGAAACAGTAACAAAGCTGTGTACTGCTTAGAATCAACGTTTTCTTGGTTTTAGCCTGTTTCAGGAAAAAATGGGTAAAGGTGGTGTCTAAACACTCCAAATTCAACCTGAACTCTTATAATTAGTCAAATGCATTGGATTGTTACAGATTTTGACCCTAGAAAAAGTAACATAGCGGTTTACTGCTTCAAATCAATGTTTTCTCTCGGTTTTAGCCTGTTTTCTCGGTCTAAGCCTCTTTTGGGATAAAACGGGTTTAAGTGTTGTCTAAACACACCAAATTCATCCCGAACTCTTACAACTAGTCAAATGCATTGGATTGTCACACATTCTGACCCTAGAAACAGTAACAAAGCTGTGTACTGCTTAGAATCAACGTTTTCTTGGTTTTAGCCTGTTTCAGGAAAAAATGGGTAAAGGTGGTGTCTAAACACTCCAAATTCAACCTAAACTCTTATAATTAGTCAAATGCATTGGATTGTTACAGATTTTGACCCTAGAAAAAGTAACATAGCGGTTTACTGCTTCAAATCAATGTTTTCTCTCGGTTTTAGCCTGTTTTCTCGGTCTAAGCCTGTTTTGGGATAAAACGGGTTTAAGTGTTGTCTAAACACTCCAAATTCATCCCGAACTCTTACAACTAGTCAAATGCATTGGATTGTCACACATTCTGACCCTAGAAACAGTAACAAAGCTGTTTACTGCTTAGAATCAACGTTTTCTCGGTTTTAGCCTGTTTCAGGACAAAATGGGTAAAGGTGGTGTCTAAACACTCCAAATTCAACCCGAACTCTTATAATTAGTCAAATGCCTTCGATTGTTACAGATTTTGACCCTAGAAAGAGTAACATAGATGTTTACTGCTTCAAATCAATGTTTTCTCTCGGTTTTAGCCTGTTTTCTCAGTCTAAGCCTCTTTTGGGATAAAACGGGTTTAAGTGTTGTCTAAACACTCCAAATGCATCCCGAACTCTTACAACTAGTCAAATGCATTGGATTGTCACACATTCTGACCCTAGAAACAGTAACAAAGCAGTTTACTGCTTAGAATCAACGTTTTCTCGGTTTTAGCCTGTTTCAGGAAAAAATGGGTAAAAGTGGTGTCTAAACACTCCAAATTCAACCCGAACTCTTATATTTTGTCAAATGGATTGGATTGTTACATATTGTGACCCTAGAAAGAGTAACATAGCGGTTTCCTGCTTCAAATCAATGTTTTCTCTCGGTTTTCGCCTGTTTTCTTGGTTTAAGCCTGTTTTGGGATAAAACGGGTTTAAGTGTCGTCTAAACACTCCAAATTCATCCCGAACTCTTACAACTAGTCAAATGCATTGGATTGTCACACATTCTGACCCTAGAAACAGAAACAAATCTGTTTACTGCTTAGAATCAATGTTTTCTCGGTTTTAGCCTGTTTCAGGACAAAATGGGTAAAAGTGGTGTCTAAACACTCCAAATTCAATCCGAACTCTTATAATTAGTAAAATGCATTGGATTGTTACAGATTTTGACCCTAGAAAGAGTAACATAGCGGTTTACTGCTTCAAATCAATGTTTTCTCTCGGTTTTAGCCAGTTTTCTCGGTCTAAGCCTGTTTTGGGATAAAACGGGTTTAAGTGTCGTCTAAACACTCCAAATTCATCCCGAACTTTTACAACTAGTCAAATGCATTGGATTGTCACACATTCTGACCCTAGAAACAGAAACAAATCTGTGTACTGCTTAGAATCAACGTTTTCTTGGTTTTAGCCTGTTTTAGGACAAAATGGGTAAAAGTGGTGTCTAAACACTCCAAATTCAACCCGAACTCTTATAATTAGTGAAATTCATTGGATTGTTACAGATTTTGACCCTAGAAAGAGTAACATAGCGGTTTACTGCTTCAAATCAATATTTTCTCTCGGTTTTAGCCTGTTTTCTCGGTCTAAGCCTCTTTTGGGATAAAACGGGTTTAAGTGTTGTCTAAACACACCAAATTCATCCCGAACTCTTACAACTAGTCAAATGCATTGGATTGTCACACATTCTGACCCTAGAAACAGTAACAAAGCTGTGTACTGCTTAGAATCAACGTTTTCTTGGTTTTAGCCTGTTTCAGGAAAAATGGGTAAAGGTGGTGTCTAAACACTCCAAATTCAACCCGAACTCTTATAATTAGTCAAATGCATTGGATTGTTACAGATTTTGACCCTAGAAAAAGTAACATAGCGGTTTACTGCTTCAAATCAATGTTTTCTCTCGGTTTTAGCCTGTTTTCTCGGTCTAAGCCTGTTTTGGGATAAAACGGGTTTAAGTGTTGTCTAAACACTCCAAATTCATCCCGAACTCTTACAACTAGTCAAATGCATTGGATTGTCACACATTCTGACCCTAGAAACAGTAACAAAGCTGTTTACTGCTTAGAATCAACGTTTTCTCGGTTTTAGCCTGTTTCAGGACAAAATGGGTAAAGGTGGTGTCTAAACACTCCAAATTCAACCCGAACTCTTATAATTAGTCAAATGCATTGGATTGTTACATATTTTGACCCTAGAAAGAGTAACATAGCGGTTTACTGCTTCAAATCAATGTTTTCTCTCGGGTTTAGCCTGTTTTCTCGGTCTAAGCCTGTTTTAGGATAAAACGGGTTTAAGTGTCGTCTAAACACTCCAAATTCATCCCGAACTCTTACAACTAGTCAAATGCATTGGATTGTCACACATTCTGACCCTAGAAACAGAAACAAATCTGTTTACTGCTTAGAATCAATGTTTTCTCGGTTTTAGCCTGTTTCAGGACAAAATGGGTAAAAGTGGTGTCTAAACACTCCAAATTCAACCCGAACTCTTATAATTAGTCAACTGCATTGGATTTTTACAGATTTTGACCCTAGAAAGAGTAACATAGCGGTTTACTGCTTCAAATCAATGTTTTCTCTCGGTTTTAGCCAGTTTTCTCGGTCTAAGCCTGTTTTGGGATAAAACGGGTTTAAGTGTCGTCTAAACACTCCAAATTCATCCCGAACTTTTACAACTAGTCAAATGCATTGGATTGTCACACATTCTGACCCTAGAAACAGAAACAAATCTGTGTACTGCTTAGAATCAACGTTTTCTTGGTTTTAGCCTGTTTTAGGACAAAATGGGTAAAAGTGGTGTCTAAACACTCCAAATTCAACCCGAACTCTTATAATTAGTCAAATGCATTGGATCGTTAAAGATTTTGACCCTACAAAGAGTAACATAGCGGTTTACTGCTTCAAATCAATGTTTTCTCTCGGTTTTAGCCTGTTTTCTCGGTCTAAGCCTGTTTTGGGATAAAACGGGTTTAAGTGTCGTCTAAACACTCCAAATTCATCCCGAACTCTTACAACTAGTCAAATGCATTGGATTGTCACACATTCTGACCCTAGAAACAGAAACAAATCTGTTTAATGCTTAGAATCAATGTTTTCTCGGTTTTAGCCTGTTTCGGGACAAAATGGCTAAAAGTGGTGTCTAAACACTCCAAATTCAACCTGAACTCTTATAATTAGTCAAATACATTGGATTGATACATATTATGACCCTAGAAAGAGTAACAAAGCTGTTTACTGCTTTGAATCAATGTATTCTCTCTGTTTTAGCCTGTTTTCTCGGTTTAAGCATGTTTTGGGATAAAACGGGTTTTAGTGTTGTCTAAACACTCGAAACTCATCATGAACTCTTAGAACTAGTCAATGCATTGGATTTTGACACATTATGACCCTTAGAAATAGTAACAAAGCTGGTTACTGCTTCGAATCCATGATTTCTCGGTTTTATCCTGTTTCGGGACAAAATGGGTAAAAGTGGTGTCTAAAAACTCCAAATTCAACCTGAACTCTTATAATTAGTCAAATGCATTGGATTGTTACAGATTTTGACCCGAAAAAGAGTAACATAGCGGTTTACTGCTTCAAATCAATGTTTTCTCTCGGTTTTAGCCTGTTTTCTTGGTTTTGACACATTATGACCCTTAGAAATAGTAACAAAGCTGGTTACTGCTTCGAATCCATGATTTCTCGGTTTTATCCTGTTTCGGGACAAAATGGGTAAAAGTGGTGTCTAAAAACTCCAAATTCAACCTGAACTCTTATAATTAGTCAAATGCATTGGATTGTTACAGATTTTGACCCTAGAAAGAGTAACATAGCGGTTTACTGCTTCAAATCAATGTTTTCTCTCGGTTTTAGCCTGTTTTCTCGGTCTAAGCCTGTTTTGGGATCAAACGGGTTTAAGTGTCGTCTAAACACTCCAAATTCATCCCGAACTCTTACAACTAGTCAAATGCATTGGATTGTCACACATTCTGACCCTAGAAACAGTAGCAAAACTGTTTACTGATTAGAATCGACGTTTTCTTGGTTTTAGCCTGTTTCAGGACAAAATGGGTAAAAGTGGTATCTAAACACTCCAAATTCAACCCGAACTCTTATAATTAGTCAAATGCATTGGATTGTTACAGATTTTGACCCTAGAAAGAGTAACATAGCGGTTTACTGCTTCAAATCAATGATTTCTCTCGGTTTTAGCCTGTTTTCTCGGTCTAAGCCTGTTTTGGGATAAAACGGGTTTAAGTGTTGTCTAAACACTCCAAATTCATCCCGAACTCTTACAACTAGTCAAATGCATTGGATTGTCACACATTCTGACCCTAGAAACAGTAACAAAGCAGTTTACTGCTTAGAATCAACGTTTTCTCGGTTTTAGCCTGTTTCAGGACAAAATGGGTAAAGGTGGTGTCTAAACACTCCAAATTCAACCCGAACTCTTATAATTAGTCAAATGCATTGGATTGTTACATATTTTGACCCTAGAAAAAGTAACATAGAGGTTTACTACTTCAAATCAATGTTTTCTCTCGGTTTTAGCCTGTTTTCTCGGTCTAAGTCTGTTTTGGGATAAAACGGGTTTAAGTGTCGTCTAAACACTCCAAATTCATCCCGAACTCTTACAACTAGTCAAATGCATTGGATTGTCACACATTATGACCCTAGAAACAGTAGCAAAGCTGTTTACTGATTAGAATCAACGTTTTCTTGGTTTTAGCCTGTTTCAGGACAAAATGGGTAAAAGTGGTATCTAAACACTCCAAATTCAACCCGAACTCTTATAATTAGTAAAATGCATTGGATTGCTACATATTTTGACCCTAGAAAGAGTAACATAGCGGTTTACTGCTTCAAATCAATGTTTTCTCTCGGTTTTAGCCTGTTTTCTCGGTCTAAGCCTGTTTTAGGATAAAACGGGTTTAAGTGTCGTCTAAACACTCCAAATTCATCCCGAACTCTTACAACTAGTCAAATGCATTGGATTGTCACACATTCTGACCCTAGAAACAGTAACAAAGCTGTTTACTGCTTAGAATCAACGTTTTCTTGGTTTTAGCCTGTTTTAGGACAAAATGGGTAAAAGTGGTGTCTAAACACTCCAAATTCAACCCGAACTCTTATAATTAGTAAAATGCATTGGATTGCTACATATTTTGACCCTAGAAAGAGTAACATAGCGGTTTACTGCTTCAAATCAATGTTTTCTCTCGGTTTTAGCCTGTTTTCTCGGTCTAAGCCTGTTTTGGGATAAAACGGGTTTAAGTGTTGTCTAAACACTCCAAATTCATCCCGAACTCTTACAACTAGTCAAATGCATTGGATTGTCACACAGTCTGACCCTAGAAACAGTAACAAAGCTGTTTACTGCTTAGAATCAACGTTTTCTTTGTTTTAGCCTGTTTTAGGACAAAATGGGTAAAAGTGGTGTCTAAACACTCCAAATTCAACCCGAACTCTTATAATTAGTGAAATGCATTGGATTGTTACAGATTTTGACCCTAGAAAGAGTAACATAGCGGTTTACTGCTTCAAATCAATGTTTTCTCTCGGTTTTAGCCTGTTTTCTCGGTCTAAGCCTCTTTTGGGATAAAACGGGTTTTAGTGTTGTCTAAACACTCCAAATTCATCCCGAACTCTTACAACTAGTCAAATGCATTGGATTGTCACACATTATGACCCTAGAAACAGTAACAAAGCAGTTTACTGCTTAGAATCAACGTTTTCTCGGTTTTAGCCTGTTTCAGGACAAAATGGGTAAAGGTGGTGTCTAAAGACTCCAAATTCAACCCGGACTCTTATAATTAGTAAAATGCATTGGATTGTTACATATTTTGACCCTAGAAAGAGTAACATAGCGGTTTACTGCTTCAAATCAATGTTTTCTCTCGGTTTTAGCCTGTTTTCTCGGTCTAAGCCTGTTTTGGGATAAAACGGGTTTAAGTGTCGTCTAAACACTCCAAATTCATCCCGAACTCTTACAACTAGTCAAATGCATTGGATTGTCACACATTCTGAACCTAGAAACAGTACCAAAGCTGTTTACTGATTAGAATCAACGTTTTCTTGGTTTTAGCCTGTTTCAGGACAAAATGGGTAAAAGTGGTATCTAAACACTCCAAATTCAACCCGAACTCTTATAATTAGTAAAATGTATTGGATTGCTACATATTTTGACCCTAGAAAGAGTAACATAGCGGTTTACTGCTTCAAATCAATGTTTTCTCTCGGTTTTAGCCTGTTTTCTCGGTCTAAGCCTGTTTTGGGATAAAACGGGTTTAAGTGTTGTCTAAACACTCCAAATTCATCCCGAACTCTTACAACTAGTCAAATGCATTGGATTGTCACACAGTCTGACCCTAGAAACAGTAACAAAGCTGTTTACTGCTTAGAATCAACGTTTTCTTTGTTTTAGCCTGTTTTAGGACAAAATGGGTAAAAGTGGTGTCTAAACACTCCAAATTCAACCCGAACTCTTATAATTAGTGAAATGCATTGGATTGTTACAGATTTTGACCCTAGAAAGAGTAACATAGCGGTTTACTGCTTCAAATCAATGTTTTCTCTCGGTTTTAGCCTCTTTTCTCGGTCTAAGCCTCTTTTGGGATAAAACGGGTTTTAGTGTTGTCTAAACACTCCAAATTCATCCCGAACTCTTACAACTAGTCAAATGCATTGGATTGTCACACATTCTGACCCTAGAAAAAGTAACAAAGCAGTTTACTGCTTAGAATCAACGATTTCTCGGTTTTAGCCTGTTTCAGGACAAAATGGGTAAAGGTGGTGTCTAAACACTCCAAATTCAACCCGAACTCTTATAATTAGTCAAATGCATTGGATTGTTACATATTTTGACCCTAGAAAGAGTAACATAGCGGTTTACTGCTTCAAATCAATGTTTTCTCTCGGGTTTAGCCTGTTTTCTCGGTCTAAGCCTGTTTTGGGATAAAACGGGTTTAAGTGTTGTCTAAACACTCCAAATTCATCCCGAACTCTTACAACTAGTCAAATGCATTGAATTGTCACACATTCTGACCCTAGAAACAGTAACAAAGCAGTTTACTGCTTAGAATCAACGTTTTCTCGGTTTTAGCCTGTTTCAGGACAAAATGGGTAAAGGTGGTGTCTAAACACTCCAAATTCAACCCGAACTCTTATAATTAGTCAAATGCATTGGATTGTTACATATTTTGACCCTAGAAAAAGTAACATAGAGGTTTACTACTTCAAATCAATGTTTTCTCTCGGTTTTAGCCTGTTTTCTCGGTCTAAGTCTGTTTTGGGATAAAACGGGTTTAAGTGTCGTCTAAACACTCCAAATTCATCCCGAACTCTTACAACTAGTCAAATGCATTGGATTGTCACACATTATGACCCTAGAAACAGTAGCAAAGCTGTTTACTGATTAGAATCAACGTTTTCTTGGTTTTAGCCTGTTTCAGGACAAAATGGGTAAAAGTGGTATCTAAACACTCCAAATTCAACCCGAACTCTTATAATTAGTAAAATGCATTGGATTGCTACATATTTTGACCCTAGAAAGAGTAACATAGCGGTTTACTGCTTCAAATCAATGTTTTCTCTCGGTTTTAGCCTGTTTTCTCGGTCTAAGCCTGTTTTAGGATAAAACGGGTTTAAGTGTCGTCTAAACACTCCAAATTCATCCCGAACTCTTACAACTAGTCAAATGCATTGGATTGTCACACATTCTGACCCTAGAAACAGTAACAAAGCTGTTTACTGCTTAGAATCAACGTTTTCTTGGTTTTAGCCTGTTTTAGGACAAAATGGGTAAAAGTGGTGTCTAAACACTCCAAATTCAACCCGAACTCTTATAATTAGTGAAATGCATTGGATTGTTACAGATTTTGACCCTAGAAAGAGTAACATAGCGGTTTACTGCTTCAAATCAATGTTTTCTCTCGGTTTTAGCCTGTTTTCTCGGTCTAAGCCTCTTTTGGGATAAAACGGGTTTAAGTGTTGTCTAAACACTCCAAATTCATCCCGAACTCTTACAACTAGTCAAATGCATTGGATTGTCACACATTATGACCCTAGAAACAGTAACAAAGCAGTTTACTGCTTAGAATCAACGTTTTCTCGGTTTTAGCCTGTTTCAGGACAAAATGGGTAAAGGTGGTGTCTAAAGACTCCAAATTCAACCCGGACTCTTATAATTAGTAAAATGCATTGGATTGTTACATATTTTGACCCTAGAAAGAGTAACATAGCGGTTTACTGCTTCAAATCAATGTTTTCTCTCGGTTTTAGCCTGTTTTCTCGGTCTAAGCCTGTTTTGGGATAAAACGGGTTTAAGTGTCGTCTAAACACTCCAAATTCATCCCGAACTCTTACAACTAGTCAAATGCATTGGATTGTCACACATTCTGAACCTAGAAACAGTACCAAAGCTGTTTACTGATTAGAATCAACGTTTTCTTGGTTTTAGCCTGTTTCAGGACAAAATGGGTAAAAGTGGTATCTAAACACTCCAAATTCAACCCGAACTCTTATAATTAGTAAAATGCATTGGATTGCTACATATTTTGACCCTAGAAAGAGTAACATAGCGGTTTACTGCTTCAAATCAATGTTTTCTCTCGGTTTTAGCCTGTTTTCTCGGTCTAAGCCTGTTTTGGGATAAAACGGGTTTAAGTGTTGTCTAAACACTCCAAATTCATCCCGAACTCTTACAACTAGTCAAATGCATTGGATTGTCACACAGTCTGACCCTAGAAACAGTAACAAAGCTGTTTACTGCTTAGAATCAACGTTTTCTTTGTTTTAGCCTGTTTTAGGACAAAATGGGTAAAAGTGGTGTCTAAACACTCCAAATTCAACCCGAACTCTTATAATTAGTGAAATGCATTGGATTGTTACAGATTTTGACCCTAGAAAGAGTAACATAGCGGTTTACTGCTTCAAATCAATGTTTTCTCTCGGTTTTAGCCTCTTTTCTCGGTCTAAGCCTCTTTTGGGATAAAACGGGTTTTAGTGTTGTCTAAACACTCCAAATTCATCCCGAACTCTTACAACTAGTCAAATGCATTGGATTGTCACACATTCTGACCCTAGAAAAAGTAACAAAGCAGTTTACTGCTTAGAATCAACGATTTCTCGGTTTTAGCCTGTTTCAGGACAAAATGGGTAAAGGTGGTGTCTAAACACTCCAAATTCAACCCGAACTCTTATAATTAGTCAAATGCATTGGATTGTTACATATTTTGACCCTAGAAAGAGTAACATAGCGGTTTACTGCTTCAAATCAATGTTTTCTCTCGGGTTTAGCCTGTTTTCTCGGTCTAAGCCTGTTTTGGGATAAAACGGGTTTAAGTGTTGTCTAAACACTCCAAATTCATCCCGAACTCTTACAACTAGTCAAATGCATTGGATTGTCACACATTCTGACCCTAGAAACAGTAACAAAGCTGTTTACTGCTTAGAATCAACGTTTTCTTTGTTTTAGCCTGTTTTAGGACAAAATGGGTAAAAGTGGTGTCTAAACACTCCAAATTCAACCCGAACTCTTATAATTAGTGAAATGCATTGGATTGTTACAGATTTTGACCCTAGAAAGAGTAACATAGCGGTTTACTGCTTCAAATCAATGTTTTCTCTCGGTTTTAGCCTCTTTTCTCGGTCTAAGCCTCTTTTGGGATAAAACGGGTTTAAGTGTTGTCTAAACACTCCAAATTCATCCCGAACTCTTACAACTAGTCAAATGCATTGGATTGTCACACATTCTGACCCTAGAAAAAGTAACAAAGCAGTTTACTGCTTAGAATCAACGATTTCTCGGTTTTAGCCTGTTTCAGGACAAAATGGGTAAAGGTGGTGTCTAAACACTCCAAATTCAACCCGAACTCTTATAATTAGTCAAATGCATTGGATTGTTACATATTTTGACCCTAGAAAGAGTAACATAGAGGTTTACTGCTTCAAATCAATGTTTTCTCTCGGGTTTAGCCTGTTTTCTCGGTCTAAGCCTGTTTTGGGATAAAACGGGTTTAAGTGTTGTCTAAACACTCCAAATTCATCCCGAACTCTTACAACTAGTCAAATGCATTGGATTGTCACACATTCTGACCCTAGAAACAGTAACAAAGTTGTTTACTGCTTAGAATCAACGTTTTCTTGGTTTTAGCCTGTTTTAGGACAAAATGGGTAAAAGTGGTGTCTAAACACTCCAAATTCAACACGAACTCTTATAATTAGTCAAATGCATTGGATTGTTACAGATTTTGACCCTAGAAAGAGTAACATAGCGGTTTACTGCTTCAAATCAATGTTTTCTCTAGGTTTTAGCCTGTTTTCTTGGTCTAAGCCTGTTTTGGGATAAAACGGGTTTAAGTGTCGTCTAAACACTCCAAATTCATCCCGAACTCTTACAACTAGTCAAATGCATTGGATTGTCACACATTCTGACCCTAGAAACAGTAACAAAGCTGTTTACTACTTAGAATCAATGTTTTCTCGGTTTTTGCCTGCTTCGGGACAAAATGGGTAAAAGTGGTCTCTAAATACTCCAAATTCAACCTGAACTCTTATAATTAGTCAAATGGATTGGAATGTTACATATTTTGACCCTAGAAAGAGAAACATAGCTGTTTACTGCTTCGAATCAATGTTTTCTCTCGGTTTTAGCCTGTTTTCTCGGTCTAAGCCTCTTTTGGGATAAAACGGGTTTAAGTGTTGTCCAAACACTCCAAATTCATCCCGAACTCTTACAACTAGTAAAATGCATTGGATTGTCACACATTCTGACCCTAGAAACAGTAACAAAGCAGTTTACTGCTTAGAATCAACGTTTTCTCGGTTTTAGCCTGTTTCAGGACAAAATGGGTAAAGGTGGTGTCTAAACACTCCAAATTCAACCCGAACTCTTATAATTAGTCAAATGCATTGGATTGTTACATATTTTGACCCTAGAAAGAGTAACATAGCGGTTTACTGCTTCAAATCAATGTTTTCTCTCGGGTTTAGCCTGTTTTCTCGGTCTAAGCCTGTTTTGGGATAAAACGGGTTTAAGTGTTGTCTAAACACTCCAAATTCATCCCGAACTCTTACAACTAGTCAAATGCATTGGATTGTCACACATTCTGACCCTAGAAACAGTAACAAAGCTGTTTACTGCTTAGAATCAACGTTTTCTTGGTTTTAGCCTGTTTTAGGACAAAATGGGTAAAAGTGGTGTCTAAACACTCCAAATTCAACCCGAACTCTTATAATTAGTCAAATGCATTGGATTGTTACAGATTTTGACCCTAGAAAGAGTAACATAGCGGTTTACTGCTTCAAATCAATGTTTTCTCTCGGGTTTAGCCTGTTTTCTCCGTCTAAGCCTGTTTTGGGATAAAACGGGTTTAAGTGTTGTCTAAACACTCCAAATTCATCCCGAACTCTTACAACTAGTCAAATGCATTGGATTGTCACACATTCTGACCCGAGAAACAGTAACAAAGCTGTTTACTGATTAGAATCAACGTTTTCTTGGTTTTAGCCTGTTTCAGGACAAAATGGGTAAAAGTGGTATCTAAACACTCCAAATTCAACCCGAACTCTTATAATTAGTAAAATGCATTGGATTGCTACATATTTTGACCCTAGAAAGAGTAACATAGCGGTTTACTGCTTCAAATCAATGTTTTCTCTCGGTTTTAGCCTGTTTTCTCGGTCTAAGCCTCTTTTGGGATAAAACGGGTTTAAGTGTCGTCTAAACACTCCAAATTCATCCCGAACTCTTACAACTAGTCAAATGCATTGGATTGTCACACATTATGACCCTAGAAACAGTAGCAAAGCTGTTTACTGATTAGAATCAACGTTTTCTTGGTTTTAGCCTGTTTCAGGACAAAATGGGTAAAAGTGGTATCTAAACACTCCAAATTCAACCCGAACTCTTATAATTAGTAAAATGCATTTGATTGCTACATATTTTGACCCTAGAAAGAGTAACATAGCGGTTTACTGCTTCAAATCAATGTTTTCTCTCGGTTTTAGCCTGTTTTCTCGGTCTAAGCCTGTTTTGGGATAAAACGGGTTTAAGTGTTGTCTAAACACTCCAAATTCATCCCGAACTCTTACAACTAGTCAAATGCATTGGATTGTCACACATTCTGACCCGAGAAACAGTAACAAAGCTGTTTACTGATTAGAATCAACGTTTTCTTGGTTTTAGCCTGTTTCAGGACAAAATGGGTAAAAGTGGTATCTAAACACTCCAAATTCAACCCGAACTCTTATAATTAGTAAAATGCATTGGATTGCTACATATTTTGACCCTAGAAAGAGTAACATAGCGGTTTACTGCTTCAAATCAATGTTTTCTCTCGGTTTTAGCCTGTTTACTTGGTCTAAGCCTGTTTTGGGATAAAACGGGTTTAAGTGTTGTCTAAACACTCCAAATTCATCCCGAACTCTTACAACTAGTCAAATGCATTGGATTGTCACACATTCTGACCCTAGAAACAGTAACAAAGCTGTTTACTGCTTAGAATCAACATTTTCTTGGTTTTAGCCTGTTTTAGGACAAAATGGGTAAAAGTGGTGTCTAAACACTCCAAATTCAACCCGAACTCTTATAATTAGTGAAATGCATTGGATTGTTATAGATTTTGACCCTAGAAAGAGTAACATAGCGGTTTACTGCTTCAAATCAATGTTTTCTCTCGGTTTTAGCCTGTTTTCTCGGTCTAAGCCTCTTTTGGGATAAAACGGGTTTAAGTGTCGTCTAAACACTACAAATTCATCCTGAACTCTTACAACTAGTCAAATGCATTGGATTGTCACACATTATGACCCTAGAAACAGTAGCAAAGCTGTTTACTGATTAGAATCAACGTTTTCTTGGTTTTAGCCTGTTTCAGGACAAAATGGGTAAAAGTGGTATCTAAACACTCCAAATTCAACCCGAACTCTTATAATTAGTAAAATGCATTGGATTGCTACATATTTTGACCCTAGAAAGAGTAACATAGCGGTTTACTGCTTCAAATCAATGTTTTCTCTCGGTTTTAGCCTGTTTTCTCGGTCTAAGCCTGTTTTGGGATAAAACGGGTTTAAGTGTTGTCTAAACACTCCAAATGTAAGACTTTGTAGAATAAAGAAGAGAATCAAGAGATTGATGAGAGATATCGGTAGACAAAGAGAATGAGGAAGAAGAAAAGATTAGGTTCTTGTTCCATTAGAATCAATAATACAAGGTGGCTATGAGCCTATTTAAGGAAACACAAACTAGGGCTACTCCCTTGACCGAGACACACAAGTGGGATAGGGACATTAGGAGAGAGACACACTACATCCCAAGGTGAAAGCGACAGCCCATCCTTACCAAACATGTGACTATTTCCTTCCCTTCTCTCTAACGGTTATAATGTGCTTCTCGATCCTTCTAGTGGGCTTCAGGCCTCCTCTCCATTCCTTATCACTAGAAGACTCGGCCATTTCACCACACTTGTACGGACAGCCCATATTCAACACTCGTACGGACGGCCATGGCTGCCTTAGGCTTATTCTTTTGATCAATACTCCCCCTCAAGCTTAGCCTAATGAAATGGCTAAGCTTGGAACCCGTGAAGCAGCACCTCATTAAAAACCTTGACTTAGAAAACCTCATGGGACAAAACCAAGTCAAGGGAAAAAGAGTGTGCTGTCCACGGATTAGAGAAGCTTGATCATGGCCGTGTAATGTCTACAAGTCCAAGTTTGCTATAGATGTGATCACAAACCTTGGAGCTTGCAGACTTGGTGAAGATGTCAGCTAGCTGATCTTGACTCCTTGTGTGGCATGGTAACACCACTCCTTCTTCAATCTTCTCTCTCACCTTGTGGCAATCGCTTTCTATGTGCTTGGTCCTCTCATGAAAGACCGAGTTTGTGGCAATGTGGATGGCCGCTTCATTGTCGCAGTGCATGGTCATGGGCTGCTTTGTTTCGATGCCTAAGTCCTTGAGTAGACCCTTCAGCCATGTCATCTCGTTCGTGAGCTTCCTCATAGCTCTATACTCGGCCTCGGCGCTAGAGCATGAAACCACCTTTTGTTTCTTAGACCTCCATGTAACCATGTTGCCTCCAACGAACGTGCAGTACCCAGTAGTGGATCTTCTATCCAGCGTGTCGCCATTGTAATCCGCATCACAGTAGCCAACAATCTCGGTGTTGTCATTCTTGCCCATCCAAATACCTTGACCCGGACTGCCCTTGAGATAGCTTAGGATCCTCTCGACTTGACTCCATTGGTACTTGCTTGGTGCCTTCATATGTTGGCTAACCTGATTCACAGCATAACATATGTCAGGTCGTGTGATAGTAAGGTATATTAGCTTACCTACAAGCCGGCGGTAGCGTGTGACGTCTAAGAATGGCTCGTCCATTGGTTCCTTAGGTCGGCCTTCTTTTTCCCGTAAGCTCTCCCCCTTTCGCTTGAGCTGGTAGTCTTCATCAAGTGGCGTAGCGACCGGAGACACACCAAGCTTGCCAGTCTCCTCTAACAAGTCAAGAGTGTACTTGCGTTGTGAGAGGAAGAGTCCTTCCGGTGAGCGACAAATTTCAATACCAAGAAAGTATTTGAGTTCCCCAAGGTCCTTGATGTCAAATGCCGACTTGAGGGAGTCCTTGGTGTCCTGAATGGCCGCCTTATCATCACCAGTCACGATGATATCGTCGACGTATATGAGCACCACCACCCAACCAATAGAGGTGCGACGTGTGAAGAGAGTATGATCAGCCTCCGATCGCTTAAAACCATAAGTCTTGAGAGTAGAGCTTAGTTTGTGGTACCAAGCTCGTGGGGACTGCTTAAGGCCATAGATGGCCTTACGTAGCCTCAAGACTTTTCCGGGTGTAACCATGTCTTCAAGGCCGGGAGGAGGTGTCATGTACACTTCTTCATCAAGTTCACCTTGAAGAAAGGCGTTCTTCACATCCATCTGCCATAAGTCCCATGATAGGTTGACAGCAAGAGACAGCACAACCCGAACCGTATGGAGCTTGGCCACGGGTGCAAAGGTGTCCGTGTAGTCCGCACCATAGGTTTGGGTGAAGCCACGGGCCACTAACCGGGCTTTATGCCGTTCAATGTCACCATTGCTCAAATACTTGATGGTGAACACCCATTTGGAGCTAACTGCCCGCTTGCCTTGAGGAAGATCCGATTCGTCCCACGTATGATTCCGGATCATGGCGCCGGTTTCATCCTTGACCGCATCTAACCAAACCTGATGCTCCTTGGCTTCATCATATGTCTGCGGGATCCAATTGATGTCAACTCGGCCAAAGAAAGCTTGGTGATCAGCAGGTAACAGCTCAAGGGAACAAACGGACTGGATGGGATGAGCGACGGCTTGACTGTTGTAATATACACGCTTGTTCTTCCAAGTGGAGGGGTCAGATCGAGGTCTGGTGCTCCGACGCAGGACTGGTGCAGGAGGTGGATCCGTCCTAGGCAACTCCGTTGACGTACCGTCCGTAAGAACCGTCTCCGTGTTTTCCTCGGTAGGAGCCGCTGCCGGAGCATGTGTGTCCGGTGTAGGGCCAGGAACAGGAACACCGGCTATGGGTAGGCCAGACTCAAGGGACACACTATCTTGGGCTGAAACATTGTTATTCGTATCTCCTTGGTCAGACCCACCGTCGGTAGGAGTTTGGCGTAGCATAGGCTGCACGACACCCGTTGGTGGAGACGGGTTGCCAAGGTGATCAAGAAGGAACCTTAGACTTGAAGCTCGGTCATTAGGTGAGTGAGAGAGGTCTTTAAGGTTGTTCCAGTCCTTCTTGTCATAGTAGCCCACATTCTCTAGGAACCGGACATCTCGGGAGACATATAGACGACTTGTGGCCGGATCATAACATTTGTACCCCTTTTGTGTGGTAGAGTAGCCAATGAACATGCACTTTGTACTCTTGGCATCCAGCTTACTCCTTTGTTCTCCTGGTACTAACACAAAACAAACACAACCAAAAACGCGTAAGTGATCAAGGGATGGTTTAAATTTGTTTAGTACTTCAAATGGAGATAAGTCATGAAGAACTCGGGTTGGTGTCCGGTTGATGAGATAGCATGCAGTCATCACAGCATCACCCCAATATCGTTTGGGAACACTAGAGTGGAACATGATTGCCCGCGCCACTTCCATGAGATGCCGGTTCTTTCTCTCGGCCACACCATTTTGTTGTGGCGTGTAGGGACAACTAGTTTGATGGAGAATGCCATGCTTGGAGAGATGTTCTTTGAACTTGCAACTTGTGTATTCTCCACCATTATCAGACCTAAGTACCTTAAGTTTTGCATTAAAGTGATTAGTCACATAGTTTTGAAAGTTGACAAAGGCATCAAACACTCTATCTTTAGAAGGCAATAAGGTAATCCAAGTATATTTTGATTTTTCATCAATAAAAGTCACAAAATACTTGTTATTATCTCTAGATAGGCATGGTGAAGTCCAAACATCTGAGTGAACTAAATCAAAACAATTTTCATAAATAGTAGTTGACTTAGGAAAGATAGACTTGCAATGTTTTCCAAGAATACAAGGTTCACAAGTAGAATTATCAAAAGAAATATTGGGAAACATTAGTCCTAAAGCACGCGAATGAGGGTGGCCTAGCCTAGCATGCCACACCATATTCGAATCAACAACAAAACAAGACTTAATAGAAGATAAATTTGGATCGGTTTTCTCTAGGACATAGAGATCTCCACTCCCTTGCCCTTCTCCAAGAACCTTTCCAGTCTCAATATCCTGAAAATGAACACTGTTAGGACCAAAAATTGCATAACAATTCAAATCATTTGTGGCCCTCTTAACCGATAGAAGATTGGAGGTAAATGTAGGCATAAAGAAAGCTTTTGAGGTTTTATCAAAAAGTTTCAAGTCCCCTATCCCTTTTACTGGTATTTGATCTCCATTAGCAATAACAACATTCCCTAAAGCCGGTTTTATGTTGTCAATTAACCTAGGGTTGCTAATCATATGATGTGAAGCCCCCGAGTCAATAACAAGCGATTTACTAGGCTTAGAGGTAAAGAAAGAGATACCAGACTCCTTGAGTGAGGCAATGGAGCGGATGAGAGCCTCAAGGTCTGACTTCCTCACCACATCTCCATAGGCTGCGGTCATGGCCACCTCATCTCCCTGCTTTGATGATCCGGATCCCTTGTCGCTAACCGCTTCCTTTGAGAAGTTGGCTTTGAACTTGGCCGGCTTGAGATGAGGATGGAGAACCCAGCATTTGTCTTTCAGGTGGCCCCGCTTCTTGCAGTGGTCGCATACCCACACCTTCCTCTCCTCTTGCTTGTACACTCCTTTGTTGGCCGTAGCAAGCTCCCCCTTACCGCTAAACAAATCAAGAGATCCTTGTTCTTTCTGAATTTGGGAGCAAATATCTTCAAAGGAGGGAAGCTTCTCTGCCCTTAGGATGTGCTTCAAGAGGTCATTGAAGGATGGGTTCAAGGTAAGGAGGAGTCCAAAGATCTTGTCTTGCTCCTTCCTTTCGTTTAGCACACTCGCCTCAAGTGTACTTGGCCGCAACATGTCAAGCTCGGACCATAGTGCACGGAACTTACCAAGATGCTTAGTGAACTCCACATCATCTTGGTTAAGGTCGTTTATGGCCTTCTTGACCTCAAAGACTCTAGTCATGTTAGAGACATTACCATACACGCCTTTAAGTGTTTCCCACAGTTCCTTGGCCGTCTCGCAGTATGAGTAGGCCTCAAGGATAGGCGTGTCCAGAGAGTTTTGGAGAACAGATAGGACAACTTGGTCTTCTTGGAACCATTTGGCCTTCCTCTCGCTCTCTTCCTCCGCTTCCGCCTCGGAAGCGTCCTCTCCTTTGGGGTTTTTCTTTGGGACATAGTCGGACTCGACATGACTCCAAAGGCCACGACCTCCAAGGGCGGTTCTTGTGGTTCTTGTCCACAGCAGGTAGTTTGTCCCCTTTAGGACAATCGGTGAAACAATGGGCTTGGCGTTTTCCATGGTCGGATTTCTATGGACCGATGGGTAAAGCTTTTACCCGGAGAATAAAAGAGATGCGAGTATGAAGAAACGGAGATAAGGAGACTAGAGTGTAGAAATGAGTAGGAGAATGAGATTAGACTGTAGAGAATCGAAGAACTTGCTCTGATACCATGTAAGACTTTGTAGAATAAAGAAGAGAATCAAGAGATTGATGAGAGATATCGGTAGACAAAGAGAATGAGGAAGAAGAAAAGATTAGGTTCTTGTTCCATTAGAATCAATAATACAAGGTGGCTATGAGCCTATTTAAGGAAACACAAACTAGGGCTACTCCCTTGACCGAGACACACAAGTGGGATAGGGACATTAGGAGAGAGACACACTACATCCCAAGGTGAAAGCGACAGCCCATCCTTACCAAACATGTGACTATTTCCTTCCCTTCTCTCTAACGGTTATAATGTGCTTCTCGATCCTTCTAGTGGGCTTCAGGCCTCCTCTCCATTCCTTATCACTAGAAGACTCGGCCATTTCACCACACTTGTACGGACAGCCCATATTCAACACTCGTACGGACGGCCATGGCTGCCTTAGGCTTATTCTTTTGATCAATACCAAATTCATCCCGAACTCTTACAACTAGTCAAATGCATTGGATTGTCACACATTCTGACCCGAGAAACAGTAACAAAGCTGTTTACTGATTAGAATCAACGTTTTCTTGGTTTTAGCCTGTTTCAGGACAAAATGGGTAAAAGTGGTATCTAAACACTCCAAATTCAACCCGAACTCTTATAATTAGTAAAATGCATTGGATTGCTACATATTTTGACCCTAGAAAGAGTAACATAGCGGTTTACTGCTTCAAATCAATGTTTTCTCTCGGTTTTAGCCTGTTTTCTTGGTCTAAGCCTGTTTTGGGATAAAACGGGTTTAAGTGTTGTCTAAACACTCCAAATTCATCCCGAACTCTTACAACTAGTCAAATGCATTGGATTGTCACACATTCTGACCCTAGAAACAGTAACAAAGCTGTTTACTGCTTAGAATCAACATTTTCTTGGTTTTAGCCTGTTTCAGGACAAAATGGGTAAAAGTGGTGTCTAAACACTCCAAATTCAACCCGAACTCTTATAATTAGTGAAATGCATTGGATTGTTATAGATTTTGACCCTAGAAAGAGTAACATAGCGGTTTACTGCTTCAAATCAATGTTTTCTCTCGGTTTTAGCCTGTTTTCTCGGTCTAAGCCTCTTTTGGGATAAAACGGGTTTAAGTGTCGTCTAAACACTACAAATTCATCCCGAACTCTTACAACTAGTCAAATGCATTGGATTGTCACACATTATGACCCTAGAAACAGTAGCAAAGCTGTTTACTGATTAGAATCAACGTTTTCTCGGTTTTAGCCTGTTTCAGGACAAAATGGGTAAAGGTGGTGTCTAAACACTCCAAATTCAACCCGAACTCTTATAATTAGTAAAATGCATTTGATTGTTCCATATTTTGACCCTAGAAAGAGTAACATAGCGGTTTACTGCTTCAAATCAATGTTTTCTCTCGGTTTTAGCCTGTTTTCTCGGTCTAAGCCTGTTTTGGGATAAAACGGGTTTAAGTGTTGTCTAAACACTCCAAATTCATCCCGAACTCTTACAACTAGTCAAATGCATTGGATTGTCACACATTCTGACCCGAGAAACAGTAACAAAGCTGTTTACTGATTAGAATCAACGTTTTCTTGGTTTTAGCCTGTTTCAGGACAAAATGGGTAAAAGTGGTATCTAAACACTCCAAATTCAACCCGAACTCTTATAATTAGTAAAATGCATTGGATTGCTACATATTTTGACCCTAGAAAGAGTAACATAGCGGTTTACTGCTTCAAATCAATGTTTTCTCTCGGTTTTAGCCTGTTTTCTCGGTCTAAGCCTGTTTTGGGATAAAACGGGTTTAAGTGTTGTCTAAACACTCCAAATTCATCCCGAACTCTTACAACTAGTCAAATGCATTGGATTGTCACACATTCTGACCCTAGAAACTGTTGGGATTTATGAGACAAAGCTCACAAGAGAGGGTAGACAAACACTTGGTGAATGAATCCCCCTTTACCCACAACAAACTAACTCATTCTCAAGGGGGAGGAGAGAACATCAACTTGTGATGAACTCCCCATAAACAAGCTAGATAGAACCCAAATACTAGAGAGTAAGCGGATCCTAACTAGGAGAAGCACTAGTTTGAGACTTATCCTCTTCTAGTATCACAACACTTAGAGTTTGTGTACTTAGGAGAAGGAGGATTAAGAATCAGTAATCTAGGCTAAGTAAAGCAGTAAATAAGAAGAGTTTAGGTGGATTTGAGAAGAGAATAGGCTGCCTTAAGGGCAGCCCCTAACCGCTAATCCTAAACTCTCTACATTGTTAATATGAAACAAGAACACAAGTATAGAGAGGAAATCGGTTTCTCTTCTATTGAATAATATGTTGATATGTTACAAAATGAGAGATTACAATGCTTAATATAGGAGAACAAATGTATATGGCCGTTTGAGATAAATGAGAGGTGAGAGTGACATATAGCCGTTGGTGCACAAGTGGGTGTATGGTGAAAGGGACAGCTCCTTCCCTTGGTTGTCTCATTCTTCACCAACCAAGGTCTCACATGCTTCCTTCCTTCCCTTCTTTTCCCTTTGTGAGACATTTAACTTCTTCTTGGGCCTCTTCTTCTTATAAGGCCTTTACTTCACAATTCTTCTCACATTGCTCTTATGGCCTTGCTGACCACTCTCATTGTTCTCACGGCCCACATGGCCTTATTGGCCACTCTTATTGTGCTCACGGCCTTACTGGCCGCTCCCACACCACTCATGGCCTTACCGGCCACACTTCTTGTACTAGCAGCCTTACCGGCCACTCTCTTCTTCCTTGTGCAGCTCGGCCTCACCGGCCTCACTCTCTCTTCTCCTTCATATATACTAATAGTACGGACGGGCCTGTACGGACGGGCCTGTACGGACGGGCCTGTACGGACGGGCCTTCTCTTCAATGTGTTCACGGCCTAACTGGCCGCTCACCGGACATGGGTCCGTTCACGGACACGGTACATGGTACCGGACACGGTACATGGTCGCTCACGGACACGGACATGGCCTTACCGGCCTTTACATGGCCTTTCCGGCCTTTCTTCTCTTCTTCCAAGGCTCGGCCTTACCGGCCTCTCCTCTCTCCTCCTTGGTACATTCTAATACTCCCCCGCACGCTTGATCGGTGGGACACCATGGGGACCAAAGATCAAGGGTGGACTAGTGTCATCTACCTCATTAAAAACCTCAACAAAGAAAACCTCTTGGGATAAAACTTTGTTAAGGGAAAAAGAGTATAGACTCCACTATCCATGATGTCCCTTGACCTTGGTTTGCAAAGAACTAGCTCCCTTCTCTTCATGATTTGAACCGCTCCTACTCCTTAGCCCACCTTGCCGTTAGCACATTCCTTATGATCTCCATCCTTGCGCCTTTAGAATTTCTTTGAGGCTCTCATAGTCTCCTTTACCCCTTAAACAAGTGATAAAGAAGAAAAGAATAAGTGTTTGCTATGAGGAATATCAAAGAAAATTTCTAAAAGTGTGACAATTTAAGAGAACATATTAAAGACTAAAGACTAGTAATGAAGCTAAGGTAATGAATTTGTGAATTAAAATAGAGAAGAGTTTAGAGCACAGCCTTTATGGTGTTTTGATGGATAGGAGGGAGAGAGTTGATCACTGTTGCGGTTTGGAATTCCTCCTTGAGACCGCTCCTCTAACCATGGTTTTAAACCCGGTCAGTTTTATTTGTCAGACTGATACATGCCCACTGAATCGGACATAACTTTCGAACGGCTGCTCGGATTGGTATGATTCCACTTCCACTGGCAAGATGACTCTGTGGTCTCGAACTTTAATGAAGAACGCGGAAGCCGAATCGCAGTGGAAGGGTTTCGTCCGAGTCGATCTTTGAGACGCTTCGGCTGAGCTTTAAGTAAAGACTTTTGCTTGTGGCCGAGCAGAATCTGTGAGGTACGGTCTGAAGTCACTTGATCTCCCCCGTAACCTTTACTTGATGATGGGCTGAAACCTCATCACCTCAGTTGAAGCCTTGTGCATCACCGTTCTTGTGCACATCCAATCAACAGTTGAAACCTTGTGCATCACCTTTCCTAAAGACCATTGTGCACATCCGATCAACAACTTGGCACTAACACACATGCTCTTGGACTGATTCATCACCTTCCACCAGCCTAACAAAGACTTGGTGGCCCTTGGTTCTAACTCCAGGCATTGTGCTGCGCTCTTACATGGCTATCTTGTAGCCTTCAACCTCGCCACTTCTTCTCCTTGAGATAGTGAGCGAGCTCCACACAATCTTCAATGCTGAAACTGAAACCAAAAATCAATGGAACAGATTCTAAACAAGAGATTGTTAGAGATTAGAGTATAGAGAATAATACTGAAATTAAATAGAGAATTTAGAGAATTAATAAGAGTATATATGGAGAATAGAAAGTGAGAGTATAAGGGAGAGTATTGGCGGTAGTATAAGATGAATGGAGAGTAGAATAGAGAATCTGCTCAAGAATTCTTATGGACAGAGTTTAACTCTGTTTTCTTGAGTTGAAAGAAGCTTTGACAGCCAAGAACATCCAAGAAGACAATCTCTTTTGGTGCTTTAATGGCTGAAACACAATGGACCTTATGGAAAATTAGTTTCTCCAAAGGTTTAACAACAAAACTCCTTGTAGAATCACTTAAACAAGTGTTCTTCAAGAGATTAAGGCTTTAGATCCACGAAGATAACATATAGAAGATGTTTTTCGTGGTCCCAAGCAAAGAAGAAACAACAAAAGCCTTTGGAACAACCTATTGTCCAACGGTTAAAAGAATGCATCTTTGAACAGCTTTAGTCTAGTTGACCAAGCGGACATGAGATGCGAAAATTAAGATCTCTCTCTTCTTCAAGCTTGAATCTGGACACACCATAGGGCCAGAAACAAAGCTTTCTCAACATTGAGAAGAAGAAGTAGCGATTTAGTAATTAAGCCTTTAAAGGAAATTTAACAAAAGCAAAATTAAACCTTTAGAGGAAAATTAACTAAATCCTAAGAGAGCTAAATCCTAAGAATTTCGTGGCTCATACAAGCACACAAGAACCGTGAATCCTCACCATGAACAACACAATTTGCTCAATGGTTCATCACTTCCCACACATCCCAAAATAAACAAAGCTATTACCAAATCGGTAAAGCTTAAGGATGGGGCTTGTAAAATCGATTTCTTTCCACACACTTGGTCTACAAATTCTAACAAGACAAGAGACCAAGCTTACTCAACAATGAGCTGCTAGAGAATCGATTTAATCAACAAAAGCAAAATTAAAGCTTTAAAGAAACTAAGCTAAGCGATTTAACACCTAAGCAAAGTCTAAAACTTTAACTAAGCTAACTCCTAAGAAAACGACTTTGAGAATGAGTTTAAATCACCAAGAACAGAACCTGCTCTGATACCATGTTGGGATTTATGAGACAAAGCTCACAAGAGAGGGTAGACAAACACTTGGTGAATGAATCCCCCTTTACCCACAACAAACTAACTCATTCTCAAGGGGGAGGAGAGAACATCAACTTGTGATGAACTCCCCATAAACAAGCTAGATAGAACCCAAATACTAGAGAGTAAGCGGATCCTAACTAGGAGAAGCACTAGTTTGAGACTTATCCTCTTCTAGTATCACAACACTTAGAGTTTGTGTACTTAGGAGAAGGAGGATTAAGAATCAGTAATCTAGGCTAAGTAAAGCAGTAAATAAGAAGAGTTTAGGTGGATTTGAGAAGAGAATAGGCTGCCTTAAGGGCAGCCCCTAACCGCTAATCCTAAACTCTCTACATTGTTAATATGAAACAAGAACACAAGTATAGAGAGGAAATCGGTTTCTCTTCTATTGAATAATATGTTGATATGTTACAAAATGAGAGATTACAATGCTTAATATAGGAGAACAAATGTATATGGCCGTTTGAGATAAATGAGAGGTGAGAGTGACATATAGCCGTTGGTGCACAAGTGGGTGTATGGTGAAAGGGACAGCTCCTTCCCTTGGTTGTCTCATTCTTCACCAACCAAGGTCTCACATGCTTCCTTCCTTCCCTTCTTTTCCCTTTGTGAGACATTTAACTTCTTCTTGGGCCTCTTCTTCTTATAAGGCCTTTACTTCACAATTCTTCTCACATTGCTCTTATGGCCTTGCTGACCACTCTCATTGTTCTCACGGCCCACATGGCCTTATTGGCCACTCTTATTGTGCTCACGGCCTTACTGGCCGCTCCCACACCACTCATGGCCTTACCGGCCACACTTCTTGTACTAGCAGCCTTACCGGCCACTCTCTTCTTCCTTGTGCAGCTCGGCCTCACCGGCCTCACTCTCTCTTCTCCTTCATATATACTAATAGTACGGACGGGCCTGTACGGACGGGCCTGTACGGACGGGCCTGTACGGACGGGCCTTCTCTTCAATGTGTTCACGGCCTAACTGGCCGCTCACCGGACATGGGTCCGTTCACGGACACGGTACATGGTACCGGACACGGTACATGGTCGCTCACGGACACGGACATGGCCTTACCGGCCTTTACATGGCCTTTCCGGCCTTTCTTCTCTTCTTCCAAGGCTCGGCCTTACCGGCCTCTCCTCTCTCCTCCTTGGTACATTCTAATAGAAACAGTAACAAAGCTGTTTACTGCTTAGAATCAACGTTTTCTTGGTTTTAGCCTGTTTTAGGACAAAATGGGTAAAAGTGGTGTCTAAACACTCCAAATTCAACCCGAACTCTTATAATTAGTAAAATGCATTGGATTGTTCCATATTTTGACCCTAGAAAGAGTAACATAGCGGTTTACTGCTTCAAATCAATGTTTTCTCTCGGTTTTAGCCTGTTTTCTCGGTCTAAGCCTGTTTTGGTATAAAACGAGTTTAAGTGTTGTCTAAACATTCCAAATTCATCCCGAACTCTTACAACTAGTCAAATGCATTGGATTGTCACACATTCTGACCCTAGAAACAGTAACAAAGCTGTTTACTGCTTAGAATCAACGTTTTCTTGGTTTTAGCCTGTTTCAGGACAAAATGGGTAAAAGTGGTGTCTAAACACTCCAAATTCAACCCGAACTCTTATAATTAGTCAACTGCATTGGATTGTTACAGTTTTGACCCTAGAAAGAGTAACATAGCGGTTTACTGCTTCAAATCAATGTTTTCTCTCGGTTTTAGCCAGTTTTCTCGGTCTAAGCCTGTTTTGGGATAAAACGGGTTTAAGTGTCGTCTAAACACTCCAAATTCATCCCGAACTTTTACAACTAGTCAAATGCATTGGATTGTCACACATTCTGACCCTAGAAACAGAAACAAATCTGTTTACTGCTTAGAATCAACGTTTTCTTGGTTTTAGCCTGTTTTAGGACAAAATGGGTAAAAGTGGTGTCTAAACACTCCAAATTCAACCCGAACTCTTATAATTAGTCAAATGCATTGGATTGTTACAGATTTTGACCCTACAAAGAGTAACATAGCGGTTTACTGCTTCAAATCAATGTTTTCTCTCGGTTTTAGCCTGTTTTCTCGGTCTAAGCCTGTTTTGGGATAAAACGGGTTTAAGTGTCGTCTAAACACTCCAAATTCATCCCGAACTCTTACAACTAGTCAAATGCATTGGATTGTCACACATTCTGACCCTAGAAACAGTAACAAAGCTGTTTACTGCTTAGAATCCATGTTTTCTTGGGTTTAGTCTGTTTCAGGACAAAATGGGTAAAAGTGGTATCTAAACACTCCAAATTCAACCCGAACTCTTATAATTAGTAAAATGCATTGGATTGCTACATATTTTGACCCTAGAAAGAGTAACATAGCGGTTTACTGCTTCAAATCAATGTTTTCTCTCGGTTTTAGCCTGTTTTCTCGGTCTAAGCCTGTTTTGGGATAAAACGGGTTTAAGTGTTGTCTAAACACTCCAAATTCATCCCGAACTCTTACAACTAGTCAAATGCATTGGATTGTCACACATTCTGACCCTAGAAACAGTAACAAAGCTGTTTACTACTTAGAATCAATGTTTTCTCGGTTTTTGCCTGCTTCGGGACAAAATGGGTAAAAGTGGTGTCTAAACACTCCAAATTCAACCCGAACTCTTATAATTAGTAAAATGCATTGGATTGTTCCATATTTTGACCCTAGAAAGAGTAACATAGCGGTTTATTGCTTCAAATCAATGTTTTCTCTCGGTTTTAGCCTGTTTTCTCGGTCTAAGCCTGTTTTGGGATAAAACGGGTTTAAGTGTCGTCTAAACACTCCAAATTCATCCCGAACTCTTACAACTAGTCAAATGCATTGGATTGTCACACATTCTGACCCTAGAAACAGTAACAAAGCTGTTTACTGATTAGAATCAACGTTTTCTTGGTTTTAGCCTGTTTCAGGACAAAATGGGTAAAAGTGGTATCTAAACACTCCAAATTCAACCCGAACTCTTATAATTAGTAAAATGCATTGGATTGCTACATATTTTGACCCTAGAAAGAGTAACATAGCGGTTTACTGCTTCAAATCAATGTTTTCTCTCGGTTTTAGCCTGTTTTCTCGGTCTAAGCCTGTTTTAGGATAAAACGGGTTTAAGTGTTGTCTAAACATTCCAAATTCATCCCGAACTCTTACAACTAGTCAAATGCATTGGATTGTCACACATTCTGACCCTAGAAACAGTAACAAAGCTGTTTACTGCTTAGAATCAACGTTTTCTTGGTTTTAGCCTGTTTTAGGACAAAATGGGTAAAAGTGGTGTCTAAACACTCCAAATTCAACCCGAACTCTTATAATTAGTCAACTGCATTGGATTGTTACAGTTTTGACCCTAGAAAGAGTAACATAGCGGTTTACTGCTTCAAATCAATGTTTTCTCTCGGTTTTAGCCAGTTTTCTCGGTCTAAGCCTGTTTTGGGATAAAACGGGTTTAAGTGTCGTCTAAACACTCCAAATTCATCCCGAACTTTTACAACTAGTCAAATGCATTGGATTGTCACACATTCTGACCCTAGAAACAGAAACAAATCTGTTTACTGCTTAGAATCAACGTTTTCTTGGTTTTAGCCTGTTTTAGGACAAAATGGGTAAAAGTGGTGTCGAAACACTCCAAATTCAACCCGAACTCTTATAATTAGTCAAATGCATTGGATTGTTACAGATTTTGACCCTACAAAGAGTAACATAGCGGTTTACTGCTTCAAATCAATGTTTTCTCTCGGTTTTAGCCTGTTTTCTCGGTCTAAGCCTGTTTTGGGATAAAACGGGTTTAAGTGTCGTCTAAACACTCCAAATTCATCCCGAACTCTTACAACTAGTCAAATGCATTGGATTGTCACACATTCTGACCCTAGAAACAGTAACAAAGCTGTTTACTGCTTAGAATCCATGTTTTCTTGGGTTTAGTCTGTTTCAGGACAAAATGGGTAAAAGTGGTATCTAAACACTCCAAATTCAACCCGAACTCTTATAATTAGTAAAATGCATTGGATTGCTACATATTTTGACCCTAGAAAGAGTAACATAGCGGTTTACTGCTTCAAATCAATGTTTTCTCTCGGTTTTAGCCTGTTTTCTCGGTCTAAGCCTGTTTTGGGATAAAACGGGTTTAAGTGTTGTCTAAACACTCCAAATTCATCCCGAACTCTTACAACTAGTCAAATGCATTGGATTGTCACACATTCTGACCCTAGAAACAGTAACAAAGCTGTTTACTGCTTAGAATCCATGTTTTCTTGGGTTTAGTCTGTTTTGGGACAAAATGGGTAAAAGTGGTCTCTAAATACTCCAAATTCAACCTGAACTCTTATAATTAGTCAAATGCATTGGATTGCTACATATTTTGACCCTAGAAAGAGAAACATAGCTGTTTACTGCTTCGAATCAATGTTTTCTCTCGGTTTTAGCCTGTTTTCTCGGTCTAAGCCTGTTTTGGGATAAAACGGGTTTAAGTGTTGTCTAAACACTCCAAATTCATCCCGAACTCTTACAACTAGTCAAATGCATTGGATTGTCACACATTCTGACCCTAGAAACAGTAACAAAGCTGTTTACTACTTAGAATCAATGTTTTCTCGGTTTTAGCCTGTTTCAGGACAAAATGGGTAAAGGTGGTGTCTAAACACTCCAAATTCAACCCGAACTCTTATAATTAGTCAAATGCATTGGATTGTTCCATATTTTGACCCTAGAAAGAGTAACATAGCGGTTTACTGCTTCAAATCAATATTTTCTCTCGGGTTTAGCCTGTTTTCTCGGTCTAAGCCTGTTTTGGGATAAAACGGGTTTAAGTGTTGTCTAAACACTCCAAATTCATCCCGAACTCTTACAACTAGTCAAATGCATTGGATTGTCACACATTCTGACCCTAGAAACAGTAACAAAGCTGTTTACTGATTAGAATCAACGTTTTCTTGGTTTTAGCCTGTTTCAGGACAAAATGGGTAAAAGTGGTATCTAAACACTCCAAATTCAACCCGAACTCTTATAATTAGTCAAATGCATTGGATTGCTACATATTTTGACCCTAGAAAGAGTAACATAGCGGTTTACTGCTTCAAATCAATGTTTTCTCTCGGTTTTAGCCTGTTTTCTCGGTCTAAGCCTGTTTTAGGATAAAACGGGTTTAAGTGTTGTCTAAACATTCCAAATTCATCCCGAACTCTTACAACTAGTCAAATGCATTGGATTGTCACACATTCTGACCCTAGAAACAGTAACAAAGCTGTTTACTGCTTAGAATCAACGTTTTCTTGGTTTTAGCCTGTTTTAGGACAAAATGGGTAAAAGTGGTATCTAAACACTCCAAATTCAACCCGAACTCTTATAATTAGTCAACTGCATTGGATTGTTACAGTTTTGACCCTAGAAAGAGTAACATAGCGGTTTACTGCTTCAAATCAATGTTTTCTCTCGGTTTTAGCCAGTTTTCTCGGTCTAAGCCTGTTTTGGGATAAAACGGGTTTAAGTGTCGTCTAAACACTCCAAATTCATCCCGAACTTTTACAACTAGTCAAATGCATTGGATTGTCACACATTCTGACCCTAGAAACATTAACAAATCTGTTTACTGCTTAGAATCAACGTTTTCTTGGTTTTAGCCTGTTTTAGGACAAAATGGGTAAAAGTGGTGTCTAAACACTCCAAATTCAACCCGAACTCTTATAATTAGTCAAATGCATTGGATTGTTACAGATTTTGACCCTACAAAGAGTAACATAGCGGTTTACTGCTTCAAATCAATGTTTTCTCTCGGTTTTAGCCTGTTTTCTCGGTCTAAGCCTGTTTTGGGATAAAACGGGTTTAAGTGTCGTCTAAACACTCCAAATTCATCCCGAACTCTTACAACTAGTCAAATGCATTGGATTGTCACACATTCTGACCCTAGAAACAGTAACAAAGCTGTTTACTGCTTAGAATCCATGTTTTCTTGGGTTTAGTCTGTTTCAGGACAAAATGGGTAAAAGTGGTATCTAAACACTCCAAATTCAACCCGAACTCTTATAATTAGTAAAATGCATTGGATTGCTACATATTTTGACCCTAGAAAGAGTAACATAGCGGTTTACTGCTTCAAATCAATGTTTTCTCTCGGTTTTATTAGAATGTACCAAGGAGGAGAGAGGAGAGGCCGGTAAGGCCGAACCTTGGAAGAAGAGAAGAAAGGCCGGAAAGGCCATGTAAAGGCCGGTAAGGCCATGTCCGTGTCCGTGAGCGACCATGTACCGTGTCCGGTACCATGTACCGTGTCCGTGAACGGACCCATGTCCGGAGAGCGGCCAGTTAGGCCGTGAACACATTGAAGAGCAGGCCCGTCCGTACAGGCCCGTCCGTACAGGCCCGTCCGTACAGGCCCGTCCGTACTATTAGTATATATGAAGGAGAAGAGAGAGTGAGGCCGGTGAGGCCGAGCTGCACAAGGAAGAAGAGAGTGGCCGGTAAGGCTGCTAGTACAAGAAGTGTGGCCGGTAAGGCCATGAGTGGTGTGGGAGCGGCCAGTAAGGCCGTGAGCACAATAAGAGTGGCCAATAAGGCCATGTGGGCCGTGAGAGCAAGGAGAGTGGTCAGCAAGGCCATAAGTGCAATATAAGAAGAACAAAGGCCTTATAAGAAGAAGAAGCCCAAGAAGAAGGAAATATCTCACAAGGAAGGGAAGAAGGATCCAATGGCCATAAGGGAAGGAGATCTAACGGTCACAAGGCATGGAAGGGAAGGAAATCACGTGTGGCTTTGGTTGGGAAGCATAGCGAGTCAACCAAAGACAAGGAGCTGTCCCTTTCATCTCTCCTTTGAATCCCTTGTGTGCCTAACGGCTCTATGCCTTTGTTTTCTCTATATTAAGCTGTAATTCTCTCATATGTAAAACATCACAATATTATTCAATAGAAGAGAAACCGATTTCCTCTCTATACTTGTGTTCTTGTTTCATATTAACAATGTAGAGAGTTTAGGAGTTAGCTTAGTTAAAGTTTTAGACTTTGCTTAGGTGTTAAATCGCTTAGCTTAGTTTCTTTAAAGCTTTAATTTTGCTTTTGTTGATTAAATCGATTCTCTAGCAGCTCATTGTTGAGTAAGCTTGGTCTCTTGTCTTGTTAGAATTTGTAGACCAAGTGTGTGGAAAGAAATCGATTTTACAAGCCCCATCCTTAAGCTTTACCGATTTGGTAATAGCTTTGTTTATTTTGGGATGTGTGGGAAGTGATGAACCATTGAGCAAATTGTGTTGTTCATGGTGAGGATTCACGGTTCTTGTGTGCTTGTATGAGCCACGAAATTCTTAGGATTTAGCTCTCTTAGGATTTAGTTAATTTTCCTCTAAAGGTTTGATTTTGCTTTTGTTAAATTTCCTTTAAAGGCTTAATTACTAAATCGCTACTTCTTCTTCTCAATGTTGAGAAAGCTTTGTTTCTGGCCCTATGGTGTGTCCAGATTCAAGCTTGAAGAAGAGAGAGATCTTAATTTTCGCATCTCATGTCCGCTTGGTCAACTAGACTAAAGCTGTTCAAAGATGCATTCTTTTAACCGTTGGACAATAGGCTGTTCCAAAGGCTTTTGTTGTTTCTTCTTTGCTTGGGACCACGAAAAACATCTTCTATATGTTATCTTCGTGGATCTAAAGCCTTAATCTCTTGAAGAACACTTGTTTAAGTGATTCTACAAGGAGTTTTGTTGTTAAACCTTTGGAGAAACTAATTTTCCATAAGGTCCATTGTGTTTCAGCCATTAAAGCACCAAAAGAGATTGTCTTCTTGGATGTTCTTGGCTGTCAAAGCTTCGTTCAACTCAAGAAAACAGAGTGAAACTCTGTCCATAAGAACTCTTGAGCAGATTCTCTATTCTACTCTCCATTCATCTTATACTACCGCCAATACTCTCCCTTATACTCTCACTTTCTATACTCTTGGTTACTGATTCTCTGTTCTCTATTTATACTCTTACTTATTCTCTAAATTCTATTTTATTTTTCAGTATTATTCTCTATACTCTAATCTCTAACAATCTCTTGTTTAGAATCTGTTCCATTGATTTTTGGTTTCCGTTTCAGCATTGAAGATTGTGTGGAGCTCGCTCACTATCTCAAGGAGAAGAAGTGGCGAGGTTGAAGGCTACAAGATAGCCATGTAAGAGCGCAGCACAATGCCTGGAGTTAGAACCAAGGGCCACCAAGTCTTTGTTAAGCTGGTGGAAGGTGATGAATCAGTCCAAGAGCATGTGTGTTAGTGCCAAGTTGTTGATCGGATGTGCACAATGGTCTTTAGGAAAGGTGATGCACAAGGTTTCAACTGTTGATTGGATGTGCACAAGAACGGTGATGCACAAGGCTTCAACTGAGGTGATGAGGTTTCAGCCCATCATCAAGTAAAGGTTACGGGGGAGATCAAGTGACTTCAGACCGTACCTCACAGATTCTGCTCGGCCACAAGCAAAAGTCTTTACTTAAAGCTCAGCCGAAGCGTCTCAAAGATCGACTCGGACGAAACCCTTCCACTGCGATTCGGCTTCCGCGTTCTTCATTAAAGTTCGAGACCACAGAGTCATCTTGCCAGTGGAAGTGGAATCATACCAATCCGAGCAGCCGTTCGAAAGTTATGTCCGATTCAGTGGGCATGTGTCAGTCTGACAAATAAAACTGACCAGGTTTAAAAACCATGGTTAGAGTAGGAGCGGTCTCAAGGAGGAATTCCAAACCGCAACAGTGATCAACTCTCTCCCTCCTATCCATCAAAAACACCATAAAGGCTGTGCTCTAAACTCTTCTCTATTTTAATTCATAAATTCATTACCTTAGTTTCATTACTAGTCTTTAGTCTTTAATATGTTCTCTTAAATTGTCACACTTTTAGAAATTTTCTTTGATATTCCTCATAGCAAACACTTATTCTTTTCTTCTTTATCACTTGTTTAAGGGGTAAAGGAGACTATGAGAGCCTCAAAGAAATTCTAAAGGCGCAAGGATGGAGATCATAAGGAATGTGCTAAAGGCAAGGTGGGCTAAGGAGTAGGAGCGGTTCAAATCATGAAGAGAAGGGAGCTAGTTCTTTGCAAACCAAGGTCAAGGGACATCATGGATAGTGGAGTCTATACTCTTTTTCCCTTAACAAAGTTTTATCCCAAGAGGTTTTCTTTGTTGAGGTTTTTAATGAGGTAGATGACACTAGTCCACCCTTGATCTTTGGTCCCCATGGTGTCCCACCGATCAAGCGTGCGGGGGAGTATTAGAATGTACCAAGGAGGAGAGAGGAGAGGCCGGTAAGGCCGAACCTTGGAAGAAGAGAAGAAAGGCCGGAAAGGCCATGTAAAGGCCGGTAAGGCCATGTCCGTGTCCGTGAGCGACCATGTACCGTGTCCGGTACCATGTACCGTGTCCGTGAACGGACCCATGTCCGGAGAGCGGCCAGTTAGGCCGTGAACACATTGAAGAGCAGGCCCGTCCGTACAGGCCCGTCCGTACAGGCCCGTCCGTACAGGCCCGTCCGTACTATTAGTATATATGAAGGAGAAGAGAGAGTGAGGCCGGTGAGGCCGAGCTGCACAAGGAAGAAGAGAGTGGCCGGTAAGGCTGCTAGTACAAGAAGTGTGGCCGGTAAGGCCATGAGTGGTGTGGGAGCGGCCAGTAAGGCCGTGAGCACAATAAGAGTGGCCAATAAGGCCATGTGGGCCGTGAGAGCAAGGAGAGTGGTCAGCAAGGCCATAAGTGCAATATAAGAAGAACAAAGGCCTTATAAGAAGAAGAAGCCCAAGAAGAAGGAAATATCTCACAAGGAAGGGAAGAAGGATCCAATGGCCATAAGGGAAGGAGATCTAACGGTCACAAGGCATGGAAGGGAAGGAAATCACGTGTGGCTTTGGTTGGGAAGCATAGCGAGTCAACCAAAGACAAGGAGCTGTCCCTTTCATCTCTCCTTTGAATCCCTTGTGTGCCTAACGGCTCTATGCCTTTGTTTTCTCTATATTAAGCTGTAATTCTCTCATATGTAAAACATCACAATATTATTCAATAGAAGAGAAACCGATTTCCTCTCTATACTTGTGTTCTTGTTTCATATTAACAATGTAGAGAGTTTAGGATTAGCGGTTAGGGGCTGCCCTTAAGGCAGCCTATTCTCTTCTCAAATCCACCTAAACTCTTCTGATTTACTGCTTTACTTAGCCTAGATTACTGATTCTTAATCCTCCTTCTCCTAAGTACACAAACTCTAAGTGTTGTGATACTAGAAGAGGATAAGTCTCAAACTAGTGCTTCTCCTAGTTAGGATCCGCTTACTCTCTAGTATTTGGGTTCTATCTAGCTTGTTTATGGGGAGTTCATCACAAGTTGATGTTCTCTCCTCCCCCTTGAGAATGAGTTAGTTTGTTGTGGGTAAAGGGGGATTCATTCACCAAGTGTTTGTCTACCCTCTCTTGTGAGCTTTGTCTCATAAATCCCAACAGGTTTTAGCCTGTTTTCTCGGTCTAAGCCTGTTTTGGGATAAAACGGGTTTAAGTGTTGTCTAAACACTCCAAATTCATCCCGAACTCTTACAACTAGTCAAATGCATTGGATTGTCACACATTGTGACCCTAGAAACAGTAACAAAGCTGTTTACTGCTTAGAATCAATGTTTTCTCGGTTTTTGCCTGCTTCGGGACAAAATGGGTAAAAGTGGTCTCTAAATACTCCAAATTCAACCTGAACTCTTATAATTAGTCAAATGGATTGGAATGTTACATATTTTGACCCTAGAAAGAGAAACATAGCTGTTTACTGCTTCGAATCAATGTTTTCTCTCGGTTTTAGCCTGTTTTCTCGGTCTAAGCCTGTTTTGGGATAAAACGGGTTTAAGTGTTGTCCAAACACTCCAAATTCATCCCGAACTCTTACAACTAGTAAAATGCATTGGATTGTCACACATTCTGACCCTAGAAACAGAAACAAAGCAGTTTACTGCTTAGAATCAACGTTTTCTCGGTTTTAGCCTGTTTCAGGACAAAATGGGTAAAGGTGGTGTCTAAACACTCCAAATTCAACCCGAACTCTTATAATTAGTCAAATGCATTGGATTGTTACATATTTTGACCCTAGAAAGAGTAACATAGCGGTTTACTGCTTCAAATCAATATTTTCTCTCGGGTTTAGCCTGTTTTCTCGGTCTAAGCCTGTTTTGGGATAAAACGGGTTTAAGTGTTGTCTAAACACTCCAAATTCATCCCGAACTCTTACAACTAGTCAAATGCATTGGATTGTCACACATTCTGACCCGAGAAACAGTAACAAAGCTGTTTACTGATTAGAATCAACGATTTCTTGGTTTTAGCCTGTTTCAGGACAAAATGGGTAAAAGTGGTATCTAAACACTCCAAATTCAACCCGAACTCTTATAATTAGTCAAATGCATTGGATTGCTACATATTTTGACCCTAGAAAGAGTAACATAGCGGTTTACTGCTTCAAATCAATGTTTTCTCTCGGGTTTAGCCTCTTTTCTCGGTCTAAGCCTGTTTTGGGATAAAACGGGTTTAAGTGTTGTCTAAACACTCCAAATCTGAAATGGGACACCACCGTCCGTACGGCCGTACGGACGTCCGTACTGTTATCAAAGTGGGCCGTCCGTACAACCATCGAGAATATCAGGTCCAGCCCATCAGTGAGAGCCTCCAACGGTCACAAGCCTTCGAGATCCTTCCTCCTTCATAACCGTTGACAAGCTGTGCAAGTGGAAGGGAAAGGAAGATCACATGTTGTGATTAAGGAGGTGTCACTATCTCCATTTGTAAATGTGTATAGCATCTTAGAGGAATATTCTTGTATGTATGACTATAATAAGGATGTAACTAGGTTACTAATAAAGTAAGAAGAGAAAATATCTCTTTCTCCAATTCTCTCCATGCGCCTACTCTCTTCCCTTCTCTATCCGATCTCTATTCTTAGTTACTCTCAAATCTCTCTAATTTAAAACTTACATGGTATCAGAGCAGATTGTTCCTGTTCTTTGACTTCATCTCCATCACAATCTTCCGCATTCTCTCTATCTTGTGCTTTCAAATCTCTTTGTTCCCAAAATTTCTTTTAACCGTTGGGTAAACACCTAAACCACCGAATTCATCATGGAAAACACCAAAACTATGATTGTTCCGGTTACTCTCAAGGGAGAGAACTACTTACTGTGGGCTAGAACCACGAAGACAGCCCTATGCGGCCGAGGACTTTGGTCCCATGTTGAAGCGAGTGAGGCTCCAAGTGGCGAGGCCACCAAAGACGACAAGGATCTTGTCGCAGACGAAAGGAACAAGTGGTTTCAAGAAGACCAAGGAGTCCTAGCCATTATTCAAAACTCCCTAGATGCCCCCATCCTTGAAGCTTACTCCTATTGCGAAACTGCAAAGGACTTATGGGACACTCTTAAGAATGTCTTTGGAAATGTTACTAACGTGAACCGGATCTTCGAGATTAAGAGAACCATCAACAATCTCAACCAGGAAGACATGGAGTTCACTAAACACTTTGGAAAGTTTAGGTCACTTTGGGCTGAACTAGAGATGCTCCGGCCGGCGACCGTAGATCCAGCCATCTTGAACGAAAGGCGTGAACAAGATAAAGTGTTCGGCTTACTCTTAACGTTGAACCCCTCCTACAACGACCTTATCAAGCATATCCTACGATCTGACAAGCTTCCTAGCCTAGACGACGTATGTAACCAAATTCAGAAGGAACATGGTTCCATGGGGCTATTCGGAGGAAAAGGGGAGTTAATAACTGTCAACAAGGTGGAAATGGCATCGGCTAACCGAGGATACTACAAGCCGGACGACAAGAATCCACCAGTATGTGAACATTGTAAGAAAGTGGGTCACTTCAAGAGCCGCTGCTGGATCCTTCACCCACACCTTCGCCGTGGAGGACCAAACCGTGGAGGACCACCAAGAGCCCATCAAGCCGCTGTAATGGGAGAAACACCAACCGAACCATCCCAACAAGCTACTGCACTCACGGCGTCCTCCGAGCTGGTGAGGAAGTCCGACCTTGATGCGCTCATCAAAGCCCTCAAGGAGGCCTCCGGTAAATCTTTTCTCGCCCTAAACAAAACTAAACCTCTTATTGTTGATTCCGGTGCATCTCATCACATGATTAGTGATTCTAGATTAATAAGTGATATTACACCGGCAAATGGTAATGTTGTTATAGCTAATGGCGAGAAGGTACCGGTTAAAGGTGTAGGAAATTTGAAATTGTTTGACAAAGTAACCAAGGCTTTTTATATGCCAACTTTCACATCAAATTTACTATCCGTTAAGAGAGCTACCACTGATTTGAATTGTTATGCAATATTTAGTCCTAACAAGGTTCATTTTCAGGATATTGAAACAAGTAAAGTTCTTGGACAAGGAGGTTCTAAGGATGATCTCTATGTGCTTGAGGACTTGAATCTATCTTCTACTTCTGCATCTTGTTTTAAATCGGTTGTTGTTAAACCTAATGACTCTATTCTTCATGCTAGATTAGGACATCCTCACACTAGAGCCTTAACCTTGATGTTTCCTAGTATTTCTTTTAAAAATGATGAATGTGAGGCTTGTATCCTTGGTAAACATTGCAAAGCTGTTTTTCCTAAATCTATTACTATGTATGAAAACTGTTTTGATTTAGTCCATTCTGATGTTTGGACATCTCCTTGCCTTTCTAGAGAAAATCAAAAGTATTTTGTTATTTTTATTGATGAAAAATCGAAATATACTTGGTTGACCTTACTCCCTTCTAAGGATAGAGTTCTTGAGGCCTTTACTAATTTCCAAAATTATGTTACTAACCACTATCATGCAAAGATTAAAATTTTGAGATCAGATAATGGTGGAGAGTACACAAGTCATGCCTTTAAACAACATCTAGCCAAACATGGAATTCTTCACCAAACTAGTTGCCCATACACACCACAACAAAATGGAGTGGCTGAGAGGAAGAATAGGCATCTCATGGAGGTTGCAAGGTCTATGATGTTCCATACAACGGTTCCAAAGCGCTTTTGGGGTGATGCTGTCCTTGCGGCCTGTTACCTTATTAATCGCACACCAACGAAGATCCTTAATGACATATCCCCATTTGAGGTATTAAACAAGGCTAAACCTACATTTGACCATCTAAGGGTGTTTGGTTGTGTTTGTTATGTGTTGCGACCAGGTGAACTACGAGACAAACTCGATGCCAAGAGTGTTAAGAGCATGTTTATCGGCTACTCCACAACACAAAAGGGCTATAAGTGCTATGATCCGGCGACAAGGAGAGTTCTCATATCTCGTGATGTCAAGTTTGTGGAGACAAAAGGATTCTATGACGAGCCCAACTGGGATGAACTACGTAACCTATCAACCACCCCATCGGATCGAACGCGGAACCTACGTGTCATCCTTGAGCGGCTAGGCATTGAAAACGATCGGGCCGCCAATGATCCTGCCGAGCCAACTGAACCTTCTGTCCCATCTACTGATCCTGTTCCTGTCGAGCCAAATGCACCAGAAACATCTATGGAAGATCATGGTACCGCGGACTCCGGACACGGACACGGACACGGACACGGACACGGACACAGTACCATTCACGGAACCGGAAGTTCCAGTCAGTGCTGAGTCCGAGGCTGGGCCTATCGTTCCTCTCCGACGAAGTCAGCGCATCAAGTTTCACCCCAACAACTGGACGAACACTCGAGTGTACTACAACAACATGGCCGTCGCGCACCCAATTCAGGCCGTATGTTCACTTGCTCATCTCCCGATTGATCATCAAGTCTTTCTTGGCCACATTGATGCGAACTGGATTCCCCAGACCTATGCTGAGGCCAAGGACCACAAGGAATGGCAAGATGCGATCAACGCTGAAAACACGGCCATGGTCCAAAACCGTACGTGGGATGAAGCCGATTTGCCCAACGGCAAGAAGGCCGTTACCTCGCGTTATATCTTCACCATCAAATACAAGAGCAATGGTGAGATCGAACGCTACAAAGCCCGGCTTGTTGCACGAGGATTCACACAAACGTATGGGGAGGACTATCTTGATACGTTTGCTCCGGTGGCCAAGCTTCACACCGTTCGAGTCGTTCTCTCTCTTGCCACCAACCTCGATTGGGAACTTTGGCAAATGGATGTTAAGAACGCCTTCTTGCAAGGAGAGCTTGAAGACGAAGTGTATATGCGGCCACCACCGGGCTTAGAAGACACCATTAGTCCGGGCAAGGTGTTAAAACTCAACAAAGCAATCTATGGCCTAAAACAGTCTCCAAGAGCATGGTACCACAAGCTAAGCACCACTCTCCTTGACAAAGGATTCCGAAAATCCGAGGCTGATCATACTCTATTCACGCTAACAAGCACAAAAGGTATAATAGTCATTCTAGTGTATGTTGATGATATCATCATCACTGGAAGTGACTCGGTAGGTATTCAAACCACTAAAACCTTTTTGAAATCAGTTTTTGATATTAAAGACCTTGGAGAGTTGAAATATTTTCTTGGGATAGAAGTTTACAGATCGGATAAAGGTCTATTCTTGTCACAAAGGAAATATGCACTTGACTTGTTGAGTGAAACAGGAAAAAATTAGGTTCAAAAGCGGTGTCTACACCCCTTGAAGAGAACTACAAGGCCGGAGGACAGGGGGAGCTTGATACAGCTCCGTTCAAGGACGTTAGCCTATACCGGCGCCTAGTAGGTAAGCTTATCTACTTAACGATCACACGACCTGATATTTGTTTTGCTGTGAACCAGGCCAGCCAGCATATGAAGAACCCAACGATCCATCATTGGAACATGGTGACACGAATCCTCAAGTACATCAAAGGCTCACCGGGACAAGGCATTTGGATGGGACGCAATAAGAACACCGAACTAGTGGGCTATTGCGATGCTGACTATGCCGGAGATCGAGAGGACCGCCGCTCAACTACAGGCTACTGCACGTTCCTTGGTGGTAACTTGGTCACTTGGAAGAGCAAGAAGCAAAAGGTCGTATCACTTTCAAGTGCGGAGTCCGAGTATAGAGCTATGAGGAAACTAACAACGGAACTGATGTGGTTAAAGGCACTCCTCAAGGATCTTGGAATTGAATCACCGAAACCAATCACTATGCATTGTGATAATGAAGCCGCCATCCATATCGCCACCAATTCAGTGTTTCATGAGAGAACCAAGCATATTGAAGTCGATTGTCATAAAGTTAGAGAGCAAATCAAGCTTGGGGTTGTCCTACCATGTCATACTGAAAGCAAAGAACAACTGGCTGACATCCTCACCAAAGCAGCAAGCCCACAAGTGTGTGAATACATTCACTCGAAGCTTGGCCTCATAGACCTTACTCGGCCATGAGATCCTAAATCGGCACCTACACTCTTTTTCCCTTGTGTATAGTTTTTCCCAAGTGGTTTTCTATACTAAGGTTTTTAATGAGGTGGGTGCCCATTTAGTCAAGCTTGATCCATGGCCTTAGTCAAGCTTGAGGGGGAGTCTGAAATGGGACACCACCGTCCGTACGGCCGTACGGACGTCCGTACTGTTATCAAAGTGGGCCGTCCGTACAACCATCGAGAATATCAGGTCCAGCCCATCAGTGAGAGCCTCCAACGGTCACAAGCCTTCGAGATCCTTCCTCCTTCATAACCGTTGACAAGCTGTGCAAGTGGAAGGGAAAGGAAGATCACATGTTGTGATTAAGGAGGTGTCACTATCTCCATTTGTAAATGTGTATAGCATCTTAGAGGAATATTCTTGTATGTATGACTATAATAAGGATGTAACTAGGTTACTAATAAAGTAAGAAGAGAAAATATCTCTTTCTCCAATTCTCTCCATGCGCCTACTCTCTTCCCTTCTCTATCCGATCTCTATTCTTAGTTACTCTCAAATCTCTCTAATTTAAAACTTACACCAAATTCATCCCGAACTCTTACAACTAGTCAAATGCATTGGATTGTCACACATTCTGACCCGAGAAACAGTAACAAAGCTGTTTACTGATTAGAATCAACGATTTCTTGGTTTTAGCCTGTTTCAGGACAAAATGGGTAAAAGTGGTATCTAAACACTCCAAATTCAACCCGAACTCTTATAATTAGTCAAATGGATTGGAATGTTACATATTTTGACCCTAGAAAGAGAAACATAGCTGTTTACTGCTTCGAATCAATGTTTTCTCTCGGTTTTAGCCTGTTTTCTCGGTCTAAGCCTGTTTTGGGATAAAACGGGTTTAAGTGTTGTCCAAACACTCCAAATTCATCCCGAACTCTTACAACTAGTAAAATGCATTGGATTGTCACACATTCTGACCCTAGAAACAGAAACAAAGCAGTTTACTGCTTAGAATCAACGTTTTCTCGGTTTAGGCCTGTTTCAGGACAAAATGGGTAAAGGTGGTGTCTAAACACTCCAAATTCAACCCGAACTCTTATAATTAGTCAAATGCATTGGATTGTTACATATTTTGACCCTAGAAAGAGTAACATAGCGGTTTACTGCTTCAAATCAATATTTTCTCTCGGGTTTAGCCTGTTTTCTCGGTCTAAGCCTGTTTTGGGATAAAACGGGTTTAAGTGTCGTCTAAACACTCCAAATTCATCCCGAACTCTTACAACTAGTCAAATGCATTGGATTGTCACACATTCTGACCCTAGAAATGTAAGACTTTGTAGAATAAAGAAGAGAATCAAGAGATTGATGAGAGATATCGGTAGACAAAGAGAATGAGGAAGAAGAAAAGATTAGGTTATTGTTCCATAAGAATACATATTACAATGTAGGCTAAAGTCTATATATATCAAGGGAAAATTAGGGCTACACCCTCTACCAACCGATCGTATAAGTGATAGGGACAAGGAGAGAGATAGAACTAATCCCAACGGTGATAGTGACCCGTCCTAGTCTCCTTAAACACAACATAACCCGTGACTCCACTTGTTCCTCCTCTCTAACGGCTACAAGCGACATTCTAGATCCTTCTCATGGGCCTAAGGAGAGCAGGCCTCCTCATTGTCTTTACACACTTACATGACTCGGCCTTATTGCTTGGTTGTACGGACGGCCCCATAATTGTACGGACGGCCATGGCTGCCTTAGGCTTATTCTCTTGATCAATACTCCCCCTCAAGCTTAGCCGAGTGAAATGGCTAAGCTTGGAACCCGTGAAGCAGCACCTCATTAAAAACCTTGACTTAGAAAACCTCATGGGACAAAACCAAGTCAAGGGAAAAAGAGTGTGCTGTCCACGGATTAGGGAAGCTTGATCATGGCCGTGTAATGTCTACAAGTCCAAGTTTGCTGTAGATGTGATCACAAACCTTGGAGCTTGCAGACTTGGTGAAGATGTCAGCTAGCTGATCTTGACTCCTTGTGTGGCATGGTAACACCACTCCTTCTTCAATCTTCTCTCTCACCTTGTGGCAATCGCTTTCTATGTGCTTGGTCCTCTCATGAAAGACTGAGTTTGTGGCAATGTGGATAGCCGCTTCATTGTCGCAGTGCATGGTCATGGGCTGCTTTGTCTCGATGCCTAAGTCCTTGAGTAGGCCCTTCAGCCATGTCATCTCGTTAGTGAGCTTCCTCATAGCTCTATACTCGGCCTCGGCGCTAGAGCATGAAACCACCTTTTGTTTCTTAGACCTCCATGTAACCAAGTTGCCTCCAACAAACGTGCAGTACCCAGTGGTGGATCTCCTATCCAGCGTGTCGCCATTGTAATCCGCATCACAATAGCCAACGATTTCGGTGTTGTCATTCTTGCCCATCCAAATACCTTGACCCGGACTGCCCTTGAGATAGCTTAGGATCCTTTCGACTTGACTCCATTGGTACTTGCTTGGTGCCTTCATATGTTGGCTAACCTGATTCACAGCATAGGATATGTCAGGTCGTGTGATAGTAAGGTATATCAGCTTACCTACAAGCCGGCGGTAGCGTGTGACGTCTAAGAATGGCTCGTCCATCGGTTCCTTAGGTCGGCCTTCTTTTGCCCGTAAGCTCTCCCCCTTTCGCTTGAGCTGGTAATCTTCATCAAGGGGCGTAGCAACCGGAGACCCACCAAGCTTGCCAGTCTCCTCTAACAAGTCAAGAGTAAACTTGCGTTGTGAGAGGAAGAGTCCTTCCGGTGAGCGACAAATCTCAATACCAAGAAAGTATTTGAGTTCCCCAAGGTCCTTGATGTCAAATACCGACTTGAGAGAGTCCTTGGTGTCCTGAATGGCCGCCTTATCATCACCAGTCACGATGATGTCGTCGACGTATATGAGCACCACCACCCAACCAATAGAGGTGCGACGCGTGAAGAGAGTATGATCAGCCTCCGATCGCGTAAAACCATCAGTCTTGAGAGTGGAGCTTAGTTTGTGGTACCACGCTCGTGGGGACTGCTTAAGGCCATAGATGGCCTTACGTAGCCTCAAGACTTTTCCGGGTGTAACCATGTCTTCAAGGCCGGGAGGAGGCGTCATGTACACTTCTTCATCAAGTTCACCTTGAAGGAAGGCGTTCTTCACATCCATCTGCCATAAGTCCCATGAGAGGTTGACAGCAAGAGACAGCACAACCCGAACCGTATGGAGCTTGGCCACGGGTGCAAAGGTGTCCGTGTAGTCCGCGCCATAGGTTTGGGTGAAGCCACGGGCCACTAACCTGGCTTTATGCCGTTCAATGTCACCATTGCTCAAATACTTTATGGTAAACACCCATTTGGAGCTAACTGCCCGCTTGCCTTGAGGAAGATCCGATTCGTCCCACGTATGATTCCGGATCATGGCGCCAGTTTCATTCTTGACCGCATCTAACCAAACTTGATGTTCCTTAGCTTCATCATATGTCTGCGGGATCCAATTGGCGTCCACTTGGCCGAAGAAAGCTTGGTGATCAGCAGGTAACAGCTCAAGGGAACAAACGGACTGAATGGGATGAGCGACAGCTTGGCTGTTGTAATAGACACGCTTGTTCTTCCAAGTGGAGGGATCTGATCGAGGTCTGGTGCTCCGACGCAGGACTGGTGCCGGAAGTGGATCCACGCTAGGCAACACGGTGGACGTACCGTCCGTAGGAGCCGTCTCCGTGTTTTCCTCGGTAGAGGCCGCCGCCGGAGCATGCGTGTCCGTTGTAGGGCCAGGGACGGGAACACCGGTTATGGGTAGGCCAGACCCGAGAGATTCACCATCTTGGGCTGAACCATTGTCATTTGCATCTCCTTGGTCAGACCCACCATCGGTAGAATTTTGACTTAGTGTTGGCCGCACGGCACCCGTTGGTGGAGATGGGTTGCCAAGGTGATCAAGAAGGAACCGTAGACTCGAAGCTCGGTCATTAGGTGAGTGAGAGAGATCTTTAAGGCTGTTCCAATCCCTCTTGTCATGGTAGCCCACATGTTCTAGAAACCGGACGTCTCGAGAGACATATAGTCGACTTGTGGCCGGATCATAACATTTGTACCCCTTTTGTGTGGTGGAGTAGCCAATGAACATACACTTTGTACTTTTGGCATCCAGCTTACTCCTTTGTTCTCCTGGTACTAACACAAAACAAACACAGCCGAAAACTCGTAAGTGATCAAGAGATGGTTTAAATTTGTTTAGTACTTCAAATGGAGATAAGTCATGAAGAACTCTAGTTGGTGTTCGGTTGATTAGGTAGCATGCAGTCATCACGGCATCACCCCAATATCGTTTAGGAACACTCGAATGGAACATGATTGCCCGCGCCACTTCCATGAGGTGCCGGTTCTTCCTCTCGGCCACACCATTTTGTTGTGGCGTGTAGGGACAACTAGTTTGATGGAGAATGCCATGCTTGGAGAGATGTTCTTTGAACTTGCAACTTGTGTATTCCCCCCCATTATCAGACCTAAGTACCTTAAGTTTAGCATTGAAGTGATTAGTCACATAATTTTGAAAATTGATAAAGGCATCAAATACTCTATCTTTAGATGGCAACAAGGTAATCCAAGTGTATTTTGATTTTTCATCAATAAAAGTCACAAAATACTTGTTATTATCTCTAGATAGGCATGGTGATGTCCAAACATCTGAGTGAACCAAATCAAAACAATTCTCATAAATAGTAGTTGACTTAGGAAAGATAGACTTGCAATGTTTTCCAAGAATACAAGGTTCACAAGTAGAGTTATCAAAAGAAATATTAGGAAACATCAACCCTAAAGCACGTGAATGTGGGTGGCCTAGCCTAGCATGCCACACCATATTCGAATCAACAACAAAACAAGACTTAGTAGAGGATAAATTTGGATCGGTTTTCTCTAGGACATAGAGATCTCCACTCCCTTGCCCTTCTCCAAGAACCTTTCCAGTCTCAATATCCTGAAAATAAACATTGTTAGGACCAAAGATTGCATAACAATTCAAATCATTTGTGGCCCTCTTAACCGATAGTAAATTGGAGGTAAAGGTAGGCATAAAGAAAGCTTTTGAGGTTTTATCAAATAGTTTCAAGTCCCCTATTCCCTTTACTGGTATTTGTTCTCCATTTGCAATAACAACATTTCCTAAGGCCGGTTTTATGTTGTCAATTAAACTAGGGTTACTAATCATATGATGTGAGGCTCCCGAGTCAATAACAAGCGATTTGCTAGGCCTAGAAGTAAAGAAAGAGATACCAGACTCCTTGAGTGAAGCAATGGAGCGGATGAGAGCCTCAAGGTCTGACTTCCTCACCACATCTCCGTAGGCTGCGGTCATGGCCACCTCATCTCCCTGCTTTGATGATCCGGCTCCTTTATCGCTAACCGCTTCCTTTGAGAGGTTGGCTTTGAACTTGGCCGGCTTGAGATGAGGATGGAGAACCCAGCACTTGTCTTTCAGATGACCCCGCTTCTTGCAGTGGTCGCACACCAACAACTTCCTCTCCTCTTGCTTGTACATTCCTTTGTTGGCCGAAGCAAGCTCCCCCTTACCGCTAAACAAATCAAGGGATCCTTGCTCTTTCTGAATTTGGGAGCAAATATCCTCAAAGGAGGGGAGCTTCTCTGCCCTTAGGATGTGCTTCAAGAGGTCGTTGAAGGACGGGTTCAAGGTAAGTAGGAGTCCGAAGACTTTGTCTTGCTCCTTTCTTTCGTTTAGCACACTTGCCTCAAGTGTACTTGGCCGCAACATGTCAAGCTCGGACCATAGTGCACGGAACTTACCAAGATGCTTAGTGAACTCCACATCATCTTGGTTAAGATCATTTATGGCCTTCTTGACCTCAAAGACTCTAGTCATGTTAGAGACATTACCATACACGCCTTTAAGTGTTTCCCACAGTTCCTTGGCCGTCTCGCAATATGAGTAGGCCTCAAGGATAGGCGTGTCCAGAGAGTTTTGGAGAACAGATAGGACAACTTGGTCTTCTTGGAACCATTTGGCCTTCCTCTCGCTCTCTTCCTCCGCTTCCGCCTCGGAAGCGTCCTCTCCTTTGGGGTTTTTCTTTGGGACATAGTCGGACTCGACATGACTCCAAAGGCCACGACCTCCAAGGGCGGTTCTTGTGGTTCTTGTCCACAGCAAGTAGTTTGTCCCCTTTAGGACAACCGGTGAAACAATGGGCTTGGCGTTTTCCATGGTCGGATTTCTATGGACCGATGGGTAAAGCTTTTACCCGGAGAATAAAGGAGATGCGAGTAAGAAGAAACGAAGATAAGGAGACTAGAGTGTAGAAATGAGTAGGAGAATGAGATTAGACTGTAGAGAATCGAAGAACTTGCTCTGATACCATGTAAGACTTTGTAGAATAAAGAAGAGAATCAAGAGATTGATGAGAGATATCGGTAGACAAAGAGAATGAGGAAGAAGAAAAGATTAGGTTATTGTTCCATAAGAATACATATTACAATGTAGGCTAAAGTCTATATATATCAAGGGAAAATTAGGGCTACACCCTCTACCAACCGATCGTATAAGTGATAGGGACAAGGAGAGAGATAGAACTAATCCCAACGGTGATAGTGACCCGTCCTAGTCTCCTTAAACACAACATAACCCGTGACTCCACTTGTTCCTCCTCTCTAACGGCTACAAGCGACATTCTAGATCCTTCTCATGGGCCTAAGGAGAGCAGGCCTCCTCATTGTCTTTACACACTTACATGACTCGGCCTTATTGCTTGGTTGTACGGACGGCCCCATAATTGTACGGACGGCCATGGCTGCCTTAGGCTTATTCTCTTGATCAATAAGAAACAGTAACAAAGCTGTTTACTGCTTAGAATCCATGTTTTCTTGGGTTTAGTCTGTTTCAGGACAAAATGGGTAAAAGTGGTATCTAAACACTCCAAATTCAACCCGAACTCTTATAATTAGTAAAATGCATTGGATTGCTACATATTTTGACCCTAGAAAGAGTAACATAGCGGTTTACTGCTTCAAATCAATGTTTTCTCTCGGTTTTAGCCTGTTTTCTCGGTCTAAGCCTGTTTTGGGATAAAACGGGTTTAAGTGTTGTCTAAACACTCCAAATTCATCCCGAACTCTTACAACTAGTCAAATGCATTGGATTGTCACACATTCTGACCCTAGAAACAGTAACAAAGCTGTTTACTGCTTAGAATCAATGTTTTCTCGGTTTTTGCCTGCTTCGGGACAAAATGGGTAAAAGTGGTCTCTAAATACTCCAAATTCAACCTGAACTCTTATAATTAGTCAAATGGATTGGAATGTTACATATTTTGACCCTAGAAAGAGAAACATAGCTGTTTACTGCTTCGAATCAATGTTTTCTCTCGGTTTTAGCCTGTTTTCTCGGTCTAAGCCTGTTTTGGGATAAAACGGGTTTAAGTGTTGTCCAAACACTCCAAATTCATCCCGAACTCTTACAACTAGTAAAATGCATTGGATTGTCACACATTCTGACCCTAGAAACAGTAACAAAGCAGTTTACTGCTTAGAATCAACGTTTTCTCGGTTTTAGCCTGTTTCAGGACAAAATGGGTAAAGGTGGTGTCTAAACACTCCAAATTCAACCCGAACTCTTATAATTAGTCAAATGCATTGGATTGTTACATATTTTGACCCTAGAAAGAGTAACATAGCGGTTTACTGCTTCAAATCAATGTTTTCTCTCGGGTTTAGCCTGTTTTCTCGGTCTAAGCCTGTTTTGGGATAAAACGGGTTTAAGTGTTGTCTAAACACTCCAAATTCATCCCGAACTCTTACAACTAGTCAAATGCATTGGATTGTCACACATTCTGACCCGAGAAACAGTAACAAAGCTGTTTACTGATTAGAATCAACGATTTCTTGGTTTTAGCCTGTTTCAGGACAAAATGGGTAAAAGTGGTATCTAAACACTCCAAATTCAACCCGAACTCTTATAATTAGTCAAATGCATTGGATTGCTACATATTTTGACCCTAGAAAGAGTAACATAGCGGTTTACTGCTTCAAATCAATGTTTTCTCTCGGGTTTAGCCTCTTTTCTCGGTCTAAGCCTGTTTTGGGATAAAACGGGTTTAAGTGTTGTCTAAACACTCCAAATTCATCCCGAACTCTTACAACTAGTCAAATGCATTGGATTGTCACACATTCTGACCCGAGAAACAGTAACAAAGCTGTTTACTGATTAGAATCAACGATTTCTTGGTTTTAGCCTGTTTCAGGACAAAATGGGTAAAAGTGGTATCTAAACACTCCAAATTCAACCCGAACTCTTATAATTAGTAAAATGCATTCGATTGCTACATATTTTGACCCTAGAAAGAGTAACATAGCGGTTTACTGCTTCAAATCAATGTTTTCTCTCGGTTTTAGCCTGTTTTCTTGGTCTAAGCCTGTTTTGGGATAAAACGGGTTTAAGTGTTGTCTAAACACTCCAAATTCATCCCGAACTCTTACAACTAGTCAAATGCATTGGATTGTCACACATTCTGACCCTAGAAACAGTAACAAAGCTGTTTACTGCTTAGAATCAACGTTTTCTTGGTTTTAGCCTGTTTTAGGACAAAATGGGTAAAAGTGGTGTCTAAACACTCCAAATTCAACCCGAACTCTTATAATTAGTGAAATGCATTGGATTGTTACAGATTTTGACCCTAGAAAGAGTAACATAGCGGTTTACTGCTTCAAATCAATGTTTTCTCTCGGTTTTAGCCTGTTTTCTCGGTCTAAGCCTGTTTTGGGATAAAACGGGTTTAAGTGTCGTCTAAACACTCCAAATTCATCCCGAACTCTTACAACTAGTCAAATGCATTGGATTGTCACACATTATGACCCTAGAAACAGTAACAAAGCTGTTTACTGCTTAGAATCAACGTTTTCTTGGTTTTAGCCTGTTTCAGGACAAAATGGGTAAAAGTGGTATCTAAACACTCCAAATTCAACCCGAACTCTTATAATTAGTAAAATGCATTGGATTGCTACATATTTTGACCCTAGAAAGAGTAACATAGCGGTTTACTGCTTCAAATCAATGTTTTCTCTCGGTTTTAGCCTGTTTTCTCGGTCTAAGCCTGTTTTGGGATAAAACGGGTTTAAGTGTTGTCTAAACACTCCAAATTCATCCCGAACTCTTACAACTAGTCAAATGCATTGGATTGTCACACATTCTGACCCTAGAAACAGTAACAAAGCTGTTTACTACTTAGAATCAATGTTTTCTCGGTTTTTGCCTGCTTCGGGACAAAATGGGTAAAAGTGGTCTCTAAATACTCCAAATTCAACCTGAACTCTTATAATTAGTCAAATGGATTGGAATGTTACATATTTTGACCCTAGAAAGAGAAACATAGCTGTTTACTGCTTCGAATCAATGTTTTCTCTCGGTTTTAGCCTGTTTTCTCGGTCTAAGCCTGTTTTGGGATAAAACGGGTTTAAGTGTTGTCCAAACACTCCAAATTCATCCCGAACTCTTACAACTAGTAAAATGCATTGGATTGTCACACATTCTGACCCTAGAAACAGTAACAAAGCAGTTTACTGCTTAGAATCAACGTTTTCTCGGTTTTAGCCTGTTTCAGGACAAAATGGGTAAAGGTGGTGTCTAAACACTCCAAATTCAACCCGAACTCTTATAATTAGTCAAATGCATTGGATTGTTACATATTTTGACCCTAGAAAGAGTAACATAGCGGTTTACTGCTTCAAATCAATGTTTTCTCTCGGGTTTAGCCTGTTTTCTCGGTCTAAGCCTGTTTTGGGATAAAACGGGTTTAAGTGTTGTCTAAACACTCCAAATTCATCCCGAACTCTTACAACTAGTCAAATGCATTGGATTGTCACACATTCTGACCCGAGAAACAGTAACAAAGCTGTTTACTGATTAGAATCAACGATTTCTTGGTTTTAGCCTGTTTCAGGACAAAATGGGTAAAAGTGGTATCTAAACACTCCAAATTCAACCCGAACTCTTATAATTAGTCAAATGCATTGGATTGCTACATATTTTGACCCTAGAAAGAGTAACATAGCGGTTTACTGCTTCAAATCAATGTTTTCTCTCGGGTTTAGCCTCTTTTCTCGGTCTAAGCCTGTTTTGGGATAAAACGGGTTTAAGTGTTGTCAAAACACTCCAAATTCATCCCGAACTCTTACAACTAGTCAAATGCATTGGATTGTCACACATTCTGACCCGAGAAACAGTAACAAAGCTGTTTACTGATTAGAATCAACGATTTCTTGGTTTTAGCCTGTTTCAGGACAAAATGGGTAAAAGTGGTATCTAAACACTCCAAATTCAACCCGAACTCTTATAATTAGTAAAATGCATTCGATTGCTACATATTTTGACCCTAGAAAGAGTAACATAGCGGTTTACTGCTTCAAATCAATGTTTTCTCTCGGTTTTAGCCTGTTTTCTTGGTCTAAGCCTGTTTTGGGATAAAACGGGTTTAAGTGTTGTCTAAACACTCCAAATTCATCCCGAACTCTTACAACTAGTCAAATGCATTGGATTGTCACACATTCTGACCCTAGAAACAGTAACAAAGCTGTTTACTGCTTAGAATCAACGTTTTCTTGGTTTTAGCCTGTTTTAGGACAAAATGGGTAAAAGTGGTGTCTAAACACTCCAAATTCAACCCGAACTCTTATAATTAGTGAAATGCATTGGATTGTTACAGATTTTGACCCTAGAAAGAGTAACATAGCGGTTTACTGCTTCAAATCAATGTTTTCTCTCGGTTTTAGCCTGTGTTCTCGGTCTAAGCCTGTTTTGGGATAAAACGGGTTTAAGTGTCGTCTAAACACTCCAAATTCATCCCAAATTCTTACAACTAGTCAAATGCATTGGATTGTCACACATTATGACCCTAGAAACAGTAACAAAGCTGTTTACTGCTTAGAATCAACGTTTTCTTGGTTTTAGCCTGTTTCAGGACAAAATGGGTAAAAGTGGTATCTAAACACTCCAAATTCAACCCGAACTCTTATAATTAGTAAAATGCATTGGATTGCTACATATTTTGACCCTAGAAAGAGTAACATAGCGGTTTACTGCTTCAAATCAATGTTTTCTCTCGGTTTTAGCCTGTTTTCTCGATCTAAGCCTCTTTTGGGATAAAACGGGTTTAAGTGTTGTTTAAACACTCCAAATTCATCCCGAACTCTTACAACTAGTCAAATGCATTGGATTGTCACACATTCTGACCCTAGAAACAGTAACAAAGCTGTTTACTGCTTAGAATCAACGTTTTCTTGGTTTTAGCCTGTTTTAGGACAAAATGGGTAAAAGTGGTGTCTAAACACTCCAAATTCAACCCGAACTCTTATAATTAGTGAAATGCATTGGATTGTTACATATTTTGACCCTAGAAAGAGTAACATAGCGGTTTACTGCTTCAAATCAATGTTTTCTCTCGGTTTTAGCCAGTTTTCTCGGTCTAAGCCTGTTTTGGGATAAAACGGGTTTAAGTGTCGTCTAAACACTCCAAATTCATCCCGAACTTTTACAACTAGTCAAATGCATTGGATTGTCACACATTCTGACCCTAGAAACAGAAACAAATCTGTTTACTGCTTAGAATCAACGTTTTCTTGGTTTTAGCCTGTTTTAGGACAAAATGGGTAAAAGTGGTGTCTAAACACTCCAAATTCAACCCGAACTCTTATAATTAGTAAAATGCATTCGATTGCTACATATTTTGACCCTAGAAAGAGTAACATAGCGGTTTACTGCTTAAAATCAATGTTTTCTCTCGGTTTTAGCCTGTTTTCTTGGTCTAAGCCTGTTTTGGGATAAAACGGGTTTAAGTGTTGTCTAAACACTCCAAATTCATCCCGAACTCTTACAACTAGTCAAATGCATTGGATTGTCACACATTCTGACCCTAGAAACAGTAACAAAGCTGTTTACTGCTTAGAATCAACGTTTTCTTGGTTTTAGCCTGTTTTAGGACAAAATGGGTAAAAGTGGTGTCTAAACACTCCAAATTCAACCCGAACTCTTATAATTAGTGAAATGCATTGGATTGTTACAGATTTTGACCCTAGAAAGAGTAACATAGCGGTTTACTGCTTCAAATCAATGTTTTCTCTCGGTTTTAGCCTGTGTTCTCGGTCTAAGCCTGTTTTGGGATAAAACGGGTTTAAGTGTCGTCTAAACACTCCAAATTCATCCCAAATTCTTACAACTAGTCAAATGCATTGGATTGTCACACATTATGACCCTAGAAACAGTAACAAAGCTGTTTACTGCTTAGAATCAACGTTTTCTTGGTTTTAGCCTGTTTCAGGACAAAATGGGTAAAAGTGGTATCTAAACACTCCAAATTCAACCCGAACTCATATAATTAGTAAAATGCATTGGATTGCTACATATTTTGACCCTAGAAAGAGTAACATAGCGGTTTACTGCTTCAAATCAATGTTTTCTCTCGGTTTTAGCCTGTTTTCTCGATCTAAGCCTCTTTTGGGATAAAACGGGTTTAAGTGTTGTTTAAACACTCCAAATTCATCCCGAACTCTTACAACTAGTCAAATGCATTGGATTGTCACACATTCTGACCCTAGAAACAGTAACAAAGCTGTTTACTGCTTAGAATCAACGTTTTCTTGGTTTTAGCCTGTTTTAGGACAAAATGGGTAAAAGTGGTGTCTAAACACTCCAAATTCAACCCGAACTCTTATAATTAGTGAAATGCATTGGATTGTTACATATTTTGACCCTAGAAAGAGTAACATAGCGGTTTACTGCTTCAAATCAATGTTTTCTCTCGGGTTTAGCCTGTTTTCTCGGTCTAAGCCTGTTTTGGGATAAAACGGGTTTAAGTGTTGTCTAAACACTCCAAATTCATCCCGAACTCTTACAACTAGTCAAATGCATTGGATTGTCACACATTCTGACCCTAGAAACAGTAACAAAGCTGTTTACTGCTTAGAATCAACGTTTTCTTGGTTTTAGCCTGTTTTAGGATAAAATGGGTAAAAGTGGTGTCTAAACACTCCAAATTCAACCCGAACTCTTATAATTAGTCAAATGCATTGGATTGTTACAGATTTTGACCCTAGAAAGAGTAACATAGCGGTTTACTGCTTCAAATCAATGTTTTCTCTCGGTTTTAGCCTGTTTTCTTGGTCTAAGCCTGTTTTGGGATAAAACGGGTTTAAGTGTCGTCTAAACACTCCAAATTCATCCCGAACTCTTACAACTAGTCAAATGCATTGGATTGTCACACATTCTGACCCTAGAAACAGTAACAAAGCTGTTTACTGCTTAGAATCAACGTTTTCTTGGTTTTAGCCTGTTTTAGGACAAAATGGGTAAAAGTGGTGTCTAAACACTCCAAATTCAACCCGAACTCTTATAATTAGTCAAATGCATTGGATTGTTACAGATTTTGACCCTAGAAAGAGTAACATAGCGGTTTACTGCTTCAAATCAATGTTTTCTCTCGGTTTTAGCCTGTTTTCTTGGTCTAAGCCTGTTTTGGGATAAAACGGGTTTAAGTGTCGTCTAAACACTCCAAATTCATCCCGAACTCTTACAACTAGTCAAATGCATTGGATTGTCACACATTCTGACCCTAGAAACAGTAACAAAGCTGTTTACTACTTAGAATCAATGTTTTCTCGGTTTTTGCCTGCTTCGGGACAAAATGGGTAAAAGTGGTCTCTAAATACTCCAAATTCAACCTGAACTCTTATAATTAGTCAAATGGATTGGAATGTTACATATTTTGACCCTAGAAAGAGAAACATAGCTGTTTACTGCTTCGAATCAATGTTTTCTCTCGGTTTTAGCCTGTTTTCTCGGTCTAAGCCTCTTTTGGGATAAAACGGGTTTAAGTGTTGTCCAAACACTCCAAATTCATCCTGAACTCTTACAACTAGTAAAATGCATTGGATTGTCACACATTCTGACCCTAGAAACAGTAACAAAGCAGTTTACTGCTTAGAATCAATGTTTTCTCGGTTTTAGCCTGTTTCAGGACAAAATGGGTAAAGGTGGTGTCTAAACACTCCAAATTCAACCCGAACTCTTATAATTAGTCAAATGCATTGGATTGTTACATATTTTGACCCTAGAAAGAGTAACATAGCGGTTTACTGCTTCAAATCAATGTTTTCTCTCGGGTTTAGCCTGTTTTCTCGGTCTAAGCCTGTTTTGGGATAAAACGGGTTTAAGTGTTGTCTAAACACTCCAAATTCATCCCAAACTCTTACAACTAGTCAAATGCATTGGATTGTCACACATTCTGACCCTAGAAACAGTAACAAAGCTGTTTACTGCTTAGAATCAACGTTTTCTTGGTTTTAGCCTGTTTTAGGACAAAATGGGTAAAAGTGGTGTCTAAACACTCCAAATTCAACCCGAACTCTTATAATTAGTCAAATGCATTGGATTGTTACAGATTTTGACCCTAGAAAGAGTAACATAGCGGTTTACTGCTTCAAATCAATGTTTTCTCTCGGTTTTAGCCTGTTTTCTCGGTCTAAGCCTCTTTTGGGATAAAACGGGTTTAAGTGTTGTCCAAACACTCCAAATTCATCCCGAACTCTTACAACTAGTAAAATGCATTGGATTGTCACACATTCTGACCCTAGAAACAGTAACAAAGCAGTTTACTGCTTAGAATCAACGTTTTCTCGGTTTTAGCCTGTTTCAGGACAAAATGGGTAAAGGTGGTGTCTAAACACTCCAAATTCAACCCGAACTCTTATAATTAGTCAAATGCATTGGATTGTTACATATTTTGACCCTAGAAAGAGTAACATAGCGGTTTACTGCTTCAAATCAATGTTTTCTCTCGGGTTTAGCCTGTTTTCTCGGTCTAAGCCTGTTTTGGGATAAAACGGGTTTAAGTGTCGTCTAAACACTCCAAATTCATCCCGAACTCTTACAACTAGTCAAATGCATTGGATTGTCACACATTCTGACCCTAGAAACAGTAACAAAGCTGTTTACTACTTAGAATCAATGTTTTCTCGGTTTTTGCCTGCTTCGGGACAAAATGGGTAAAAGTGGTCTCTAAATACTCCAAATTCAACCTGAACTCTTATAATTAGTCAAATGGATTGGAATGTTACATATTTTGACCCTAGAAAGAGAAACATAGCTGTTTACTGCTTCGAATCAATGTTTTCTCTCGGTTTTAGCCTGTTTTCTCGGTCTAAGCCTCTTTTGGGATAAAACGGGTTTAAGTGTTGTCCAAACACTCCAAATTCATCCTGAACTCTTACAACTAGTAAAATGCATTGGATTGTCACACATTCTGACCCTAGAAACAGTAACAAAGCAGTTTACTGCTTAGAATCAATGTTTTCTCGGTTTTAGCCTGTTTCAGGACAAAATGGGTAAAGGTGGTGTCTAAACACTCCAAATTCAACCCGAACTCTTATAATTAGTCAAATGCATTGGATTGTTACAGATTTTGACCCTAGAAAGAGTAACATAGCGGTTTACTGCTTCAAATCAATGTTTTCTCTCGGGTTTAGCCTGTTTTCTCGGTCTAAGCCTGTTTTGGGATAAAACGGGTTTAAGTGTTGTCTAAACACTCCAAATTCATCCCAAACTCTTACAACTAGTCAAATGCATTGGATTGTCACACATTCTGACCCTAGAAACAGTAACAAAGCTGTTTACTGCTTAGAATCAACGTTTTCTTGGTTTTAGCCTGTTTTAGGACAAAATGGGTAAAAGTGGTGTCTAAACACTCCAAATTCAACCCGAACTCTTATAATTAGTCAAATGCATTGGATTGTTACAGATTTTGACCCTAGAAAGAGTAACATAGCGGTTTACTGCTTCAAATCAATGTTTTCTCTCGGTTTTAGCCTGTTTTCTCGGTCTAAGCCTCTTTTGGGATAAAACGGGTTTAAGTGTTGTCCAAACACTCCAAATTCATCCCGAACTCTTACAACTAGTAAAATGCATTGGATTGTCACACATTCTGACCCTAGAAACAGTAACAAAGCAGTTTACTGCTTAGAATCAACGTTTTCTCGGTTTTAGCCTGTTTCAGGACAAAATGGGTAAAGGTGGTGTCTAAACACTCCAAATTCAACCCGAACTCTTATAATTAGTCAAATGCATTGGATTGTTACATATTTTGACCCTAGAAAGAGTAACATAGCGGTTTACTGCTTCAAATCAATGTTTTCTCTCGGGTTTAGCCTGTTTTCTCGGTCTAAGCCTGTTTTGGGATAAAACGGGTTTAAGTGTCGTCTAAACACTCCAAATTCATCCCGAACTCTTACAACTAGTCAAATGCATTGGATTGTCACACATTCTGACCCTAGAAACAGTAACAAAGCTGTTTACTGCTTAGAATCAACGTTTTCTTGGTTTGAGCCTGTTTTAGGACAAAATGGGTAAAAGTGGTGTCTAAACACTCCAAATTCAACCCGAACTCTTATAATTAGTGAAATGCATTGGATTGTTACAGATTTTGACCCTAGAAAGAGTAACATAGCGGTTTACTGCTTCAAATCAATGTTTTCTCTCGGTTTTAGCCTGTTTTCTTGGTCTAAGCCTGTTTTGGGATAAAACAGGTCTAAGTGTCGTCTAAACACTCCAAATTCATCCCGAACTCTTACAACTAGTCAAATGCATTGGATTGTCACACATTCTGACCCTAAAAACAGACACAAATCTGTTTACTGCTTAGAATCAATGTTTTCTCGGTTTTAGCCTGTTTCAGGACAAAATGGGTAAAAGTGGTGTCTAAACACTCCAAATTCAACCCGAACTCTTATAATTAGTCAAATGCATTGGATTGTTACAGATTTTGACCCTACAAAGAGTAACATAGCGGTTTACTGCTTCAAATCAATGTTTTCTCTCGGTTTTAGCCTGTTTTCGGTCTAAGCCTGTTTTGGGATAAAACGGGTTTAAGTGTCGTCTAAACACTCCAAATTCATCCCGAACTCTTACAACTAGTCAAATGCATTGGATTGTCACACATTCTGACCCTAGAAACAGTAACAAAGCTGTTTACTGATTAGAATCAACGTTTTCTTGGTTTTAGCCTGTTTCAGGACAAAATGGGTAAAAGTGGTATCTAAACACTCCAAATTCAACCCGAACTCTTATAATTAGTCAAATGCATTGGATTGTTACATATTTTGACCCTAGAAAGAGTAACATAGCGGTTTACTGCTTTAAATCAATGTTTGCTCTCGGTTTTAGCCTGTTTTCTCGGTCTAAGCCTGTTTTGGGATAAAACGGGTTTAAGTGTCGTCTAAACACTCCAAATTCATCCCGAACTCTTACAACTAGTCAAATGCATTGGATTGTCACACATTCTGACCCTAGAAACAGAAACAAATCTGTTTACTGCTTAGAATCAACGTTTTCTTGGTTTTAGCCTGTTTTAGGACAAAATGGGTAAAAGTGGTGTCTAAACACTCCAAATTCAACCCGAACTCTTATAATTAGTCAAATGCATTGGATTATTACAGATTTTGACCCTACAAAGAGTAACATAGCGGTTTACTGCTTCAAATCAATGTTTTCTCTCGGTTTTAGCCTGTTTTCTCGGTCTAAGCCTCTTTTGGGATAAAACGGGTTTAAGTGTTGTCTAAACACTCCAAATGCATCCCGAACTCTTACAACTAGTCAAATGCATTGGATTGTCACACATTCTGACCCTAGAAACAGAAACAAATCTGTTTACTGCTTAGAATCAACGTTTTCTTGGTTTTAGCCTGTTTTAGGACAAAATGGGTAAAAGTGGTGTCTAAACACTCCAAATTCAACCCGAACTCTTATAATTAGTCAAATGCATTGGATTGTTACATATTTTGACCCTAGAAAGAGTAACATAGCGGTTTACTGCTTCAAATCAATGTTTTCTCTCGGGTTTAGCCTGTTTTCTCGGTCTAAGCCTGTTTTGGGATAAAACGGGTTTAAGTGTCGTCTAAACACTCCAAATTCATCCCGAACTCTTACAACTAGTCAAATGCATTGGATTGTCACACATTCTGACCCTAGAAACAGTAACAAAGCTGTTTACTGCTTAGAATCAACGTTTTCTTGGTTTGAGCCTGTTTTAGGACAAAATGGGTAAAAGTGGTGTCTAAACACTCCAAATTCAACCCGAACTCTTATAATTAGTGAAATGCATTGGATTGTTACAGATTTTGACCCTAGAAAGAGTAACATAGTATTAGAATGTACCAAGGAGGAGAGAGGAGAGGCCGGTAAGGCCGAGCCTTGGAAGAAGAGAAGAAAGGCCGGAAAGGCCATGTAAAGGCCGGTAAGGCCATGTCCGTGTCCGTGAGCGACCATGTACCGTGTCCGGTACCATGTACCGTGTCCGTGAACGGACCCATGTCCGGTGAGCGGCCAGTTAGGCCGTGAACACATTGAAGAGAAGGCCCGTCCGTACAGGCCCGTCCGTACAGGCCCGTCCGTACAGGCCCGTCCGTACAGGCCCGTCCGTACTATTAGTATATATGAAGGAGAAGAGAGAGTGAGGCCGGTGAGGCCGAGCTGCACAAGGAAGAAGAGAGTGGCCGGTAAGGCTGCTAGTACAAGAAGTGTGGCCGGTAAGGCCATGAGTGGTGTGGGAGCGGCCAGTAAGGCCGTGAGCACAATAAGAGTGGCCAATAAGGCCATGTGGGCCGTGAGAACAATGAGAGTGGTCAGCAAGGCCATAAGAGCAATGTGAGAAGAATTGTGAAGTAAAGGCCTTATAAGAAGAAGAGGCCCAAGAAGAAGTTAAATGTCTCACAAAGGGAAAAGAAGGGAAGGAAGGAAGCATGTGAGACCTTGGTTGGTGAAGAATGAGACAACCAAGGGAAGGAGCTGTCCCTTTCACCATACACCCACTTGTGCACCAACGGCTATATGTCACTCTCACCTCTCATTTATCTCAAACGGCCATATACATTTGTTCTCCTATATTAAGCATTGTAATCTCTCATTTTGTAAGACATCACAACATATTATTCAATAGAAGAGAAACCGTTTTCCCTCTCTACTTGTGTTCTTGTTCATATCAACAATGTAGAGTTCTTAGGAGATTAGCGGTTAGAGGCTGCCCTTAAGGCAGCCTATTCTCTTCTCAAATCCACCTAAACTCTTCTTATTTACTGCTTTACTTAGCCTAGATTACTGATTCTTAATCCTCCTTCTCCTAAGTACACAAACTCTAAGTGTTGTGATACTAGAAGAGGATAAGTCTCAAACTAGTGCTTCTCCTAGTTAGGATCCGCTTACTCTCTAGTATTTGGGTTCTATCTAGCTTGTTTATGGGGAGTTCATCACAAGTTGATGTTCTCTCCTCCCCCTTTAGAATGAGTTAGTTTGTTGTGGGTAAAGGGGGATTCATTCACCAAGTGTTTGTCTACCCTCTCTTGTGAGCTTTGTCTCATAAATCCCAACATGGTATCAGAGCAGGTTCTGTTCTTGGTGTTTTAAACTCATTCTCAAAGTCGTTTTCTTAGGAGTTAGCTTAGTTAAAGTTTAGACTTTGCTTAGGTGTTAAATCGCTTAGCTTAGTTTCTTTAAAGCTTTAATTTTGCTTTTGTTGATTAAATCGATTCTCTAGCAGCTCATTGTTGAGTAAGCTTGGTCTCTTATCTTGTTAGAATTTGTAGACCAAGTGTGTGGAAAGAAATCGATTTTACAAGCCCCATCCTTAAGCTTTACCGATTTGGTAATAGCTTTGTTTATTTTGGGATGTGTGGGAAGTGATGAACCATTGAGCAAATTGTGTTGTTCATGGTGAGGATTCACGGTTCTTGTGTGCTTGTATGAGCCACGAAATTCTTAGGATTTAGTTCTCTTAGGATTTAGTTAATTTTCCTCTAAAGGTTTAATTTTGCTTTTGTTAAATTTCCTTTAAAGGCTTAATTACTAAATCGCTTCTTCTTCTTCTTCTCAAGGTTGAGAAAGCTTTGTTTCTGGTCATATGGTGTGTCCAGGTTCGAGTTTGAGGAAGAGAGAGACTTTATTTTAGCATGTAGAGCCCGCTTGGTCAAATAGATTCAAGTTGGTCCAAGATGCATTCTTTTAACCGTTGGACAATAGGTTGTTCCAAAGGCTTTTGTTGTTTCTTCTTTGCTTGGGACCACGAAAAACATCTTCTATATGTTATCTTCGTGGATCTTCAAGCCTTAATCTCTTGAAGAACACTTGTTTAAGTGATTCTACAAGGAGTTTTGTTGTTAAACCTTTGGAGAAACTAATTTTCCATAAGGTCCATTGTGTTTCAGCCATTAAAGCACCAAAAGAGATTGTCTTCTTGGATGTTCTTGGCTGTCAAAGCTTCTTTCAACTCAAGAAAACAGAGTATAACTCTGTCCATAAGAACTCTTGAGCAAATTCTCTATTCTACTCTCCACTCACCTTATACTTCCGCCCATATACTCTACTATACTCTATTCTCTTGGTTACTTATACTTGGTTACTTATTCTCTAAATTCTATTTTATTTTCAGTAATATTCTATATTCTCTATTCTCTAATCTCTAACAATCTCTTGTTTAGAATCTGTTCCATTGATTTTTGGTTTCAGTTTCAGCATTGAAGATTGTGTGGAGCTCGCTCACTATCTCAAGGAGAAGAAGTGGCGAGGTTGAAGGCTACAAGATAGCCATGTAAGAGCGCAGCACAATGCCTGGAGTTAGAACCAAGGGCCACCAAGTCTTTGTTAAGCTGGTGGAAGGTGATGAATCAGTCCAAGAGCATGTGTGTTAGTGCCAAGTTGTTGATCGGATGTGCACAATGGTCTTTAGGAAAGGTGATGCACAAGGTTTCAACTGTTGATTGGATGTGCACAAGAACGGTGATGCACAAGGCTTCAACTGAGGTGATGAGGTTTCAGCCCATCATCAAGTAAAGGTTACGGGGGAGATCAAGTGACTTCAGACCGTACCTCACAGATTCTGCTCGGCCACAAGCAAAAGTCTTTACTTAAAGCTCAGCCGAAGCGTCTCAAAGATCGACTCGGACGAAACCCTTCCACTGCGATTCGGCTTCCGCGTTCTTCATTAAAGTTCGAGACCACAGAGTCATCTTGCCAGTGGAAGTGGAATCATACCAATCCGAGCAGCCGTTCGAAAGTTATGTCCGATTCAGTGGGCATGTATCAGTCTGACAGATAAAACTGGCCGGGTTTAAAAACCATGGTTAGAGAAGCGGTCTCAAGGAGGAATTCCAAACCGCATCAGTGATCAACTCTCTCCTTCCTATCCATCAAAACACCATAAAGGCTGTGCTCTAAACTCTACTCTATTTAAATTTCTTAAATTCATTACCTTAGCTTCATTACTAGTCTTTACTCTTTAATATGTTCTCTTAAATTGTCACACTTTTAGAAATTTTCTTTGATATTCCTCATAGCAAACACTTATTCTTTTCTTCTTTATCACTTGTTTAAGGGGTAAAGGAGACTATGAGAGCCTCAAAGAAACTCTAAAGGCGCAAGGATGGAGATCATAAGGAATGTGCTAAAGGCAAGGTGGGCTAAGAAGTAGGAGCGGTTCAAATCATGAAGAGAAGGGAGCTAGTTCTTTGCAAACCAAGGTCAAGGGACATCATGGATAGTGGAGTCTATACTCTTTTTCCCTTAACAAAGTTTTATCCCAAGAGGTTTTCTTTGTTGAGGTTTTTAATGAGGTAGATGACACTAGTCCACCCTTGATCTTTGGTCCCCATGGTGTCCCACCGATCAAGCGTGCGGGGGAGTATTAGAATGTACCAAGGAGGAGAGAGGAGAGGCCGGTAAGGCCGAGCCTTGGAAGAAGAGAAGAAAGGCCGGAAAGGCCATGTAAAGGCCGGTAAGGCCATGTCCGTGTCCGTGAGCGACCATGTACCGTGTCCGGTACCATGTACCGTGTCCGTGAACGGACCCATGTCCGGTGAGCGGCCAGTTAGGCCGTGAACACATTGAAGAGAAGGCCCGTCCGTACAGGCCCGTCCGTACAGGCCCGTCCGTACAGGCCCGTCCGTACAGGCCCGTCCGTACTATTAGTATATATGAAGGAGAAGAGAGAGTGAGGCCGGTGAGGCCGAGCTGCACAAGGAAGAAGAGAGTGGCCGGTAAGGCTGCTAGTACAAGAAGTGTGGCCGGTAAGGCCATGAGTGGTGTGGGAGCGGCCAGTAAGGCCGTGAGCACAATAAGAGTGGCCAATAAGGCCATGTGGGCCGTGAGAACAATGAGAGTGGTCAGCAAGGCCATAAGAGCAATGTGAGAAGAATTGTGAAGTAAAGGCCTTATAAGAAGAAGAGGCCCAAGAAGAAGTTAAATGTCTCACAAAGGGAAAAGAAGGGAAGGAAGGAAGCATGTGAGACCTTGGTTGGTGAAGAATGAGACAACCAAGGGAAGGAGCTGTCCCTTTCACCATACACCCACTTGTGCACCAACGGCTATATGTCACTCTCACCTCTCATTTATCTCAAACGGCCATATACATTTGTTCTCCTATATTAAGCATTGTAATCTCTCATTTTGTAAGACATCACAACATATTATTCAATAGAAGAGAAACCGTTTTCCCTCTCTACTTGTGTTCTTGTTCATATCAACAATGTAGAGTTCTTAGGAGATTAGCGGTTAGAGGCTGCCCTTAAGGCAGCCTATTCTCTTCTCAAATCCACCTAAACTCTTCTTATTTACTGCTTTACTTAACCTAGATTACTGATTCTTAATCCTCCTTCTCCTAAGTACACAAACTCTAAGTGTTGTGATACTAGAAGAGGATAAGTCTCAAACTAGTGCTTCTCCTAGTTAGGATCCGCTTACTCTCTAGTATTTGGGTTCTATCTAGCTTGTTTATGGGGAGTTCATCACAAGTTGATGTTCTCTCCTCCCCCTTTAGAATGAGTTAGTTTGTTGTGGGTAAAGGGGGATTCATTCACCAAGTGTTTGTCTACCCTCTCTTGTGAGCTTTGTCTCATAAATCCCAACACATAGCGGTTTACTGCTTCAAATCAATGTTTTCTCTCGGTTTTAGCCTGTTTTCTTGGTCTAAGCCTGTTTTGGGATAAAACAGGTCTAAGTGTCGTCTAAACACTCCAAATTCATCCCGAACTCTTACAACTAGTCAAATGCATTGGATTGTCACACATTCTGACCCTAAAAACAGACACAAATCTGTTTACTGCTTAGAATCAATGTTTTCTCGGTTTTAGCCTGTTTCAGGACAAAATGGGTAAAAGTGGTATCTAAACACTCCAAATTCAACCCGAACTCTTATAATTAGTCAAATGCATTGGATTGTTACATATTTTGACCCTAGAAAGAGTAACATAGCGGTTTACTGCTTTAAATCAATGTTTTCTCTCGGTTTTAGCCTGTTTTCTCGGTCTAAGCCTGTTTTGGGATAAAACGGGTTTAAGTGTCGTCTAAACACTCCAAATTCATCCCGAACTCTTACAACTAGTCAAATGCATTGGATTGTCACACATTCTGACCCTAGAAACAGAAACAAATCTGTTTACTGCTTAGAATCAACGTTTTCTTGGTTTTAGCCTGTTTTAGGACAAAATGGGTAAAAGTGGTGTCTAAACACTCCAAATTCAACCCGAACTCTTATAATTAGTCAAATGCATTGGATTGTTACAGATTTTGACCCTACAAAGAGTAACATAGCGGTTTACTGCTTCAAATCAATGTTTTCTCTCGGTTTTAGCCTGTTTTCTCGGTCTAAGCCTCTTTTGGGATAAAACGGGTTTAAGTGTTGTCTAAACACTCCAAATGCATCCCGAACTCTTACAACTAGTCAAATGCATTGGATTGTCACACATTCTGACCCTAGAAACAGTAACAAAGCAGTTTACTGCTTAGAATCAACGTTTTCTCGGTTTTAGCCTGTTTCAGGAAAAAATGGGTAAAAATGGTGTCTAAACACTCCAAATTCAACCCGAACTCTTATAATTAGTCAAATGCATTGGATTGTTACATATTGTGACCCTAGAAAGAGTAACATAGCGGTTTACGGCTTCAAATCAATGTTTTCTCTCGGTTTTAGCCTGTTTCCTTGGTTTAAGCCTGTTTTGGGATAAAACGGGTTTAAGTGTTGTCTAAACACTCCAAATTCATCCCGAACTCTTACAACTAGTCAAATGCATTGGATTGTCACACATTCTGACCCTAGAAACAGTAACAAAGCTGTTTACCGCTTAGAATCCATGTTTTCTTGGGTTTAGTCTGTTTCAGGACAAAATGGGTAAAAGTGGTATCTAAACACTCCAAATTCAACCCGAACTCTTATAATTAGTTAAATGCATTGGATTGTTACATATTTTGACCCTATAAAGAGTAACATATCGGTTTACTGCTTCAAATCAATGTTTTCTCTCGGTTTTAGCCAGTTTTCTCGGTCTAAGCCTGTTTTGGGATAAAACGGGTTTAAGTGTCGTCTAAACACTCCAAATTCATCCCGAACTCTTACAACTAGTCAAATGCATTGGATTGTCACACATTCTGACCCTAGAAACAGAAACAAATCTGTTTACTGCTTAGAATCAATGTTTTCTCGGTTTTAGCCTGTTTCAGGACAAAATGGGTAAAAGTGGTGTCTAAACACTCCAAATTCAACCCGAACTCTTATAATTAGTCAACTGCATTGAATTGTTACAGATTTTTACCCTAGAAAGAGTAACATAGCGGTTTACTGCTTCAAATCAATGTTTTCTCTCGGTTTTAGCCTGTTTTCTCGGTCTAAGCCTGTTTTGGGATAAAACGGGTTTAAGTGTTGTCTAAACACTCCAAATTCATCCCGAACTCTTACAACTAGTCAAATGCATTGGATTGTCACACATTCTGACCCTAGAAACAGTAACAAAGCTGTTTACTGCTTAGAATCCATGTTTTCTTGGGTTTAGTCTGTTTCAGGACAAAATGGGTAAAAGTGGTATCTAAACACTCCAAATTCAACCCGAACTCTTATAATTAGTTAAATGCATTGGATTGTTACATATTTTGACCCTATAAAGAGTAACATATCGGCTTACTGCTTCGAATCAATGTTTTCTCTCGGTTTTAGCCAGTTTTCTCGGTCTAAGCCTGTTTTGGGATAAAACGGGTTTAAGTGTCGTCTAAACACTCCAAATTCATCCCGAACTCTTACAACTAGTCAAATGCATTGGATTGTCACACGTTCTGACCCTAGAAACAGAAACAAATCTGTTTACTGCTTAGAATCAATGTTTTCTCGGTTTTAGCCTGTTTCAGGACAAAATGGGTAAAAGTGGTGTCTAAACACTCCAAATTCAACCCGAACTCTTATAATTAGTCAAATGCATTGGATTGTTACAGATTTTGACCCTACAAAGAGTAACATAGCGGTTTACTGCTTCAAATCAATGTTTTCTCTCGGTTTTAGCCTGTTTTCTCGGTCTAAGCCACTTTTGGGATAAAACGGGTTTAAGTGTTGAAATAAGCGGAAGACTTAGAGAGATTTGAGAGGTTTAGATTGAAGAAGAAGAGTTGGTGGCGAATAGTATGAAAGAGAGTGATAATAGATTAGAATTAGGTAGAATATCCCAAATACAACACATGACAAAGGTTTAAATAGGGAGGCAGCTAGGGCGACCACATGACCTAAAATAGAAACAAAAGAAATCGACAATTAGGAGAGAGAGGGGGTAGGTGATCGGTGATAGCGACTTGTCCTAGTCTTCCACTCTTGTCCACTTGCGCTTTCTCCCTAACGGCTACACAAGGGATTCTCGATCCTTCTCATGGGCCGAAGGTAAGCAGGCCTCCTCACTATCCTCACACATAGATGACTCGGCCTTAGTGCTTCACTCGGCCTTATTGCTTGCACGTACGGACGGTACGGACTGTACGGACGCCATAGGCTTATTCTTGATCAATACTCCCCCTCAAGCTTAGCCTGATGAAATGGCTAAGCTTGGAACCCGTGAAGCAGCACCTCATTAAAAACCTTGACTTAGAAAACCTCATGGGACAAAACTAAGCCAAGGGAAAAAGAGTGTGCTGTCCACGGATTAGGAAAGTTGATCACGGCCGTGTGATGTCTACAAGTCCAAGTTTGCTATGAATATAATCACAAACCTTGGGACTTGCAGATTTGGTGAAGATGTCGGCTAGCTGGTCTTGACTCCTTGTGTGGCATGGTAGAACCGCTCCCTCTTCGATCCTCTCCCTAACCTTGTGGCAGTCGCTCTCAATGTGCTTGGTCCGTTCATGGAAGACTGAGTTAGTGGCTATGTGGATCGCTGCCTCATTGTCACAATGCATTGTCATCGGCTGTCTTGTTTCAATGCCGAGATCCTTAAGTAGACCTTTCAACCATGTCATCTCATTAGTTAGCTTCCTCATAGCTCGGTACTCAGCCTCGGCACTTGAACATGACACCACCTTTTGCTTCTTAGACCTCCATGTAACTAGGTTTCCTCCAACAAAGGTGCAATATCCAGTAGTTGACCGCCTATCCAATGTGTCTCCATTATAGTCCGCATCACAATAACCCACGATCTCAGTGTTGCCGTTTTTACCCATCCAAATGCCTTGACCAGGGCTGCCCTTGAGATAGCTCAAAATCCTCTCCACTTGACTCCATTGATACTTGCTTGGAGCTTGCATGTGCTGACTCACCTGATTCACAGCATAAGAGATATCAGGTCGTGTGATAGTTAAATAGATCAACTTACCTACAAGCCGTCGGTAGCGTGTGACGTCCGGGAACGGCTCGTCCAATGGTTCGCGTGGTTTGCCTTCCTTCGCCCGAATGCTCTCCCCCTTTCGCTTGAGCTGGTAATCTTCATCCAGTGGTGTAGTAGCTGGAACCGTACCAAGTTTGCCTGTCTCAGCAAGCAAGTCAAGAGCATACTTGCGTTGTGAGAGGAAGATACCCTCCGGGGAACGGCAGATTTCGATGCCGAGGAAGTATTTGAGCTCTCCGAGGTCCTTAATGTCAAAGGCAGACTTGAGAGAGTCTTTAATGGCAACAATACCGGCCTTGTCATCGCCAGTCACGATGATGTCATCGACATAAACCAGCACCACAACCAGGCCAAGTGATGTCGTGAGAGTGAAAAGAGTGTGGTCAGCCTCCGATCGTCTAAAGCCATTCGCCTTAAGAGTGGAGCTGAGCTTATGGTACCAGGCGCGTGGTGACTGTTTGAGGCCATAGATGGCCTTGCGTAACCGTAAGACCTTCCCGGGAGCAACAATGTCCTCAAGGCCAGGCGGAGGAGTCATGTACACTTCTTCATCTAGCTCGCCTTGGAGGAACGCGTTCTTCACATCCATTTGCCATAAGTCCCAAGAAAGGTTCACGGCCAACGATAGCACTACTCGCACGGTATGCAATTTGGCCACGGGAGCAAACGTTGCCGTGTAGTCATCTCCATGGGTTTGAGTGAACCCTCGGGCCACCAGCCGTGCCTTATGCCTTTCAATCTCTCCCGTGCTCAAGAACTTGATGGTGAATACCCACTTTGAACTTACGGCCTTCTTCCCTTTGGGGAGGTCAGCCTCATCCCATGTGTGATTTCTGATCATTGCACCAGCTTCATCCTCCACAGCATCTACCCATACCTTATGTTCTTTGGCCTCCTCGTACGTTTGGGGAACCCAGTGTTCATCAACTTGGCCGAAGAAGGCTTGGTGCTCGGTCGGAAGCAGCTCGAGCGAACATACGGCTTGGATAGGATGTGCGACGGCTTGACTGTTGTAGTAGACCCTCTTATCTTTCCATGTAGAGGGGTGAGACCGGACACGCGTGCTTCGTCGTGGAGCTGGTTGAGCTGGCGGCACTGATTGGCTGGACTGAGTGACATCTTCGATGACCGGTTCAGCATCAGGTCGTGTCTCGGTCAGGCTTGAGTTTGGCTCGGGCATCTCATGTGCCTCGGTCATGCTCTGGTTTGGCTCGGGCATCGCATGGTCCGGGGATATCATCTCGGGCATAGCACCTTCCGGCTCGAGCGTATGGTCAATGGAGCTCGGGTTGGGTTCTGGCTGAGGAAGGGCTGTGGCCGTAGGCGGATTTCCGAGATGGTCAAGGAGAAACTTAAGGCTGGAGGCTCTATCATTTGGTGATGATGAAAGATCCTTCAAGCTGTTCCAGTCTTTGTTATCAAAATAACCCACATTTTCCAAGAACCGAACATCTCTTGATACATACAGCCGGCTTGTCTTTGGGTCAAAACACTTGTATCCCTTTTGAGTAGTGGAGTAGCCGATGAACATACACCTTATGCTTTTGGGATCGAGCTTACTCCGCTGTTCTCCTGGCACAAGTACAAAAGAAACACACCCAAAGACCCGTAGGTGCTCTAGAGATGGTTTAAATCCATTCAATACCTCAAATGGCGATAGGTCATTAAGGACTTTGGTTGGTGTCCGATTGATCAAGTAGCATGCTGTCATCACAGCATCACCCCAATATCGCCTTGTAACGTGTGAATGGAACATCATCGACCGTGCCACCTCCATTAGATGTCGGTTCTTCCTCTCGGCCACACCATTTTGTTGGGGCGTATAGGGACAACTCGTTTGGTGTAGTATGCCGTGTTTTGCTAGGTGTTCTCTGAATTTGTGACTTGTATACTCTCCACCATTGTCTGATCTAAGTACCTTAATTTTAGCATTGAAATGATTAGTAACATAATTTTGAAAGTTTATAAAAGCATCAAACACTCTATCCTTTGAAGGCAACAAAGTAATCCATGTGTACTTAGACTTTTCATCAATAAAAGTCACAAAATATTTGTTATTATCTCTAGAAAGGCATGGTGAAGTCCACACATCCGAGTGCACTAAATCAAAACAATGCTCATAAATAGTTTTAGACTTGGGAAAAATAGATTTGCAATGTTTACCAAGAATACAAGACTCACACATTGAACTATCAAAAGAAACACTTGGTAACATTAAAGCAAGGGCACGAGAATGAGGATGGCCTAATCTAGCATGCCACACACTATCCAAATTAACAACAAAACAAGATTTAGTAGATAAACTTGGCGAGGTTTTCTCTAGGACATAGAGATCTCCACTCCCTTGTCCCTCTCCAAGAACTTTTCCAGTCTCAATATCCTGAAAATGAACACTATTAGGACCAAAGATTGCATAACAATTCAAATCATTAGTGGTTCTCTTAACCGATAGAAGATTAGATGTGAAGGTAGGCATAAAGAAAGCTTTTGTGGTTTTATCAAATAGTTTCAAGTCCCCTATTCCTTTCACTGGTATTTGTTCTCCATTTGCAATTATAACATTTCCTAAAGCCGGTTTTATATTGTCAATTAGACTAGGATTACTAATCATGTGGTGAGAAGCACCCGAGTCTATGACAAGAGATTTACTAGGCTTAGAGGTAAAGAAAGAGATACCAGACTCCTTGAGTGAGGCAATGGAACGGATGAGCGCCTCAAGGTCTGATTTCCTAACCACTTCTCCATAGGCTGCGGTCATGGCTGCCTCATCTCCTTGCTTTGACGGCCCGGCTCCCTTGTCGCTAACCGCTTCCTTTGAGAGGTTTGCTTTGAACTTGGCCGGTTTGAGATGAGGGTGGAGGACCCAGCACTTGTCTTTCAGGTGACCCCGCCTCTTGCAGTGGTCGCATATCCACACCTTCCTCTCCTCTTGCTTGTACACTCCTTTATTAGCCGTAGCAAGTTCCCCCTTACCGCTAAACAAGTCAAGAGAACCTTGCTCTCTTTGGATTTGTGAACAAATGTCTTCAAAAGAGGGAAGTTTCTCTGCCCTGAGGATGTGCTTCAAGAGATCGTTGAAGGATGGGTTTAAAGTAAGAAGGAGACCAAAGATCTTGTCTTGCTCCTTTCTTTCAGTCAACACACTCGGATCGAGTGTACTCGGCCGCAACATGTCAAGCTCGGACCATAAAGCTCGAAACTTGCCAAGATGTTTAGTGAACTCCACATCATCTTGGTTAAGCTCATTTATGGCCTTCTTGACCTCAAAGACCCGAGTCAAGTTGGAGATATTGCCATAGACACCTTTAAGTGTCTCCCACAACTCCTTGGCCGTCTCGCAATATGAGTAGGCCTCAAGGATTGGTGTGTCAAGAGAGTTTTGGAGAACAGATAGGACAACTTGGTCTTCTTGGAACCACTTGGCCTTCCTCTCGCTCTCTTCTTCTACTTCCTCCTCGGAAGCGCCTTCATCTTCTCCTTTGAGGTTTTGTTTTGGAGCATAGTCACTCTCGACATGACTCCAAAGACCACGGCCTCCCAGGGCAGTTCTTGTGGTTCTAGTCCACAGCAAGTAGTTTGTTCCTTTGAGAACAACCGGCATGACAATGGGTTTGGCGTTTTCCATGGTTTAACCGCTATGGACCGATGGACAAAGCTTTTACCCGGAGAATAAAGAGAAATAGGACTGAGAATCGAGTGAACAAGAATGAAGAATGGAAGAATAGAAGAGATAGGTTATCAAGAACGACAACCTAGCTCTGATACCATGTTGAAATAAGCGGAAGACTTAGAGAGATTTGAGAGGTTTAGAATGAAGAAGAAGAGTTGGTGGCGAATAGTATGAAAGAGAGTGATAATAGATTAGAATTAGGTAGAATATCCCAAATACAACACATGACAAAGGTTTAAATAGGGAGGCAGCTAGGGCGACCACATGACCTAAAATAGAAACAAAAGAAATCGACAATTAGGAGAGAGAGGGGGTAGGTGATCGGTGATAGCGACTTGTCCTAGTCTTCCACTCTTGTCCACTTGCGCTTTCTCCCTAACGGCTACACAAGGGATTCTCGATCCTTCTCATGGGCCGAAGGTAAGCAGGCCTCCTCACTATCCTCACACATAGATGACTCGGCCTTAGTGCTTCACTCGGCCTTATTGCTTGCACGTACGGACGGTACGGACTGTATGGACGCCATAGGCTTATTCTTGATCAATATTAAGTGTTGTCTAAACACTCCAAATGCATCCCGAACTCTTACAACTAGTCAAATGCATTGGATTGTCACACATTCTGACCCTAGAAACAGTAACAAAGCAGTTTACTGCTTAGAATCAACGTTTTCTCGGTTTTAGCCTGTTTCAGGAAAAAATGGGTAAAAATGGTGTCTAAACACTCCAAATTCAACCCGAACTCTTATAATTAGTCAAATGCATTGGATTGTTACATATTGTGACCCTAGAAAGAGTAACATAGCGGTTTACTGCTTCAAATCAATGTTTTCTCTCGGTTTTAGCCTGTTTTCTTGGTTTAAGCCTGTTTTGAGATAAAACGGGTTTAAGTGTTGTCTAAACACTCCAAATTCATCCCGAACTCTTACAACTAGTCAAATGCATTGGATTGTCACATATTCTGACCCTAGAAACAGTAACAAAGCTGTTTACTGCTTAGAATCCATGTTTTCTTGGGTTTAGTCTGTTTCAGGACAAAATGGGTAAAAGTGGTATCTAAACACTCCAAATTCAACCCGAACTCTTATAATTAGTTAAATGCATTGGATTGTTACATATTTTGACCCTATAAAGAGTAACATATCGGTTTACTGCTTTAAATCAATGTTTTCTCTCGGTTTTAGCCTGTTTTCTCGGTCTAAGCCTGTTTTGGGATAAAACGGGTTTAAGTGTCGTCTAAACACTCCAAATTCATCCCGAACTCTTACAACTAGTCAAATGCATTGGATTGTCACACGTTCTGACCCTAGAAACAGAAACAAATCTGTTTACTGCTTAGAATCAATGTTTTCTCGGTTTTAGCCTGTTTCAGGACAAAATGGGTAAAAGTGGTGTCTAAACACTCCAAATTCAACCCGAACTCTTATAATTAGTCAACTGCATTGAATTGTTACAGATTTTTACCCTAGAAAGAGTAACATAGCGGTTTACTGCTTCAAATCAATGTTTTCTCTCGGTTTTAGCCTGTTTTCTCGGTCTAAGCCTGTTTTGGGATAAAACGGGTTTAAGTGTTGTCTAAACACTCCAAATTCATCCCGAACTCTTACAACTAGTCAAATGCATTGGATTGTCACACATTCTGACCCTAGAAACCGTAACAAAGCTGTTTACTGCTTAGAATCAACGTTTTCTTGGTTTTAGCCTGTTTTAGGACAAAATGGGTAAAAGTGGTGTCTAAACACTCCAAATTCAACCCGAACTCTTATAATTAGTCAACTGCATTGGATTGTTACAGTTTTGACCCTAGAAAGAGTAACATAGCGGTTTACTGCTTCAAATCAATGTTTTCTCTCGGTTTTAGCCAGTTTTCTCGGTCTAAGCCTGTTTTGGGATAAAACGGGTTTAAGTGTCGTCTAAACACTCCAAATTCATCCCGAACTTTTACAACTAGTCAAATGCATTGGATTGTCACACATTCTGACCCTAGAAACAGAAACAAATCTGTTTACTGCTTAGAATCAACGTTTTCTTGGTTTTAGCCTGTTTTAGGACAAAATGGGTAAAAGTGGTGTCTAAACACTCCAAATTCAACCCGAACTCTTATAATTAGTCAAATGCATTGGATTGTTACAGATTTTGACCCTACAAAGAGTAACATAGCGGTTTACTGCTTCAAATCAATGTTTTGTCTCGGTTTTAGCCTGTTTTCTCGGTCTAAGCCTCTTTTGGGATAAAACGGGTTTAAGTGTTGTCTAAACACTCCAAATGCATCCCGAACTCTTACAACTAGTCAAATGCATTGGATTGTCACACATTCTGACCCTAGAAACAGTAACAAAACAGTTTACTGCTTAGAATCAACGTTTTCTCGGTTTTAGCCTGTTTCAGGAAAAAATGGGTAAAAATGGTGTCTAAACACTCCAAATTCAACCCGAACTCTTATAATTAGTCAAATGCATTGGATTGTTACATATTGTGACCCTAGAAAGAGTAACATACGGTTTACTGCTTCAAATCAATGTTTTCTCTCGGTTTTAGCCTGTTTTCTTGGTTTAAGCCTGTTTTGGGATAAAACGGGTTTAAGTGTTGTCTAAACACTCCAAATTCATCCCGAACTCTTACAACTAGTCAAATGCATTGGATTGTCACACATTCTGACCCTAGAAACAGTAACAAAGCTGTTTACTGCTTAGAATCCATGTTTTCTTGGGTTTAGTCTGTTTCAGGACAAAATGGGTAAAAGTGGTATCTAAACACTCCAAATTCAACCCGAACTCTTATAATTAGTTAAATGCATTGGATTGTTACATATTTTGACCCTATAAAGAGTAACATATCGGTTTACTGCTTTAAATCAATGTTTTCTCTCGGTTTTAGCCTGTTTTCTCGGTCTAAGCCTGTTTTGGGATAAAACGGGTTTAAGTGTCGTCTAAACACTCCAAATTCATCCCGAACTCTTACAACTAGTCAAATGCATTGGATTGTCACACATTCTGACCCTAGAAACAGAAACAAATCTGTTTACTGCTTAGAATCAATGTTTTCTCGGTTTTAGCTTGTTTCAGGACAAAATGGGTAAAAGTGGTGTCTAAACACTCCAAATTCAACCCGAACTCTTATAATTAGTCAACTGCATTGAATTGTTACAGATTTTTACCCTAGAAAGAGTAACATAGCGGTTTACTGCTTCAAATCAATGTTTTCTCTCGGTTTTAGCCTGTTTTCTCGGTCTAAGCCTGTTTTGGGATAAAACGGGTTTAAGTGTTGTCTAAACACTCCAAATTCATCCCGAACTCTTACAACTAGTCAAATGCATTGGATTGTCACACATTCTGACCCTACAAACCGTAACAAAGCTGTTTACTGCTTAGAATCAACGTTTTCTTGGTTTTAGCCTGTTTTAGGACAAAATGGGTAAAAGTGGTGTCTAAACACTCCAAATTCAACCCGAACTCTTATAATTAGTCAACTGCATTGGATTGTTACAGTTTTGACCCTAGAAAGAGTAACATAGCGGTTTACTGCTTCAAATCAATGTTTTCTCTCGGTTTTAGCCAGTTTTCTCGGTCTAAGCCTGTTTTGGGATAAAACGGGTTTAAGTGTCGTCTAAACACTCCAAATTCATCCCGAACTTTTACAACTAGTCAAATGCATTGGATTGTCACACATTCTGACCCTAGAAACAGAAACAAATCTGTTTACTGCTTAGAATCAACGTTTTCTTGGTTTTAGCCTGTTTTAGGACAAAATGGGTAAAAGTGGTGTCTAAACACTCCAAATTCAACCCGAACTCTTATAATTAGTCAAATGCATTGGATTGTTACAGATTTTGACCCTACAAAGAGTAACATAGCGGTTTACTGCTTCAAATCAATGTTTTCTCTCGGTTTTAGCCTGTTTTCTCGGTCTAAGCCTCTTTTGGGATAAAACGGGTTTAAGTGTTGTCTAAACACTCCAAATGCATCCCGAACTCTTACAACTAGTCAAATGCATTGGATTGTCACACATTCTGACCCTAGAAACAGTAACAAAACAGTTTACTGCTTAGAATCAACGTTTTCTCGGTTTTAGCCTGTTTCAGGAAAAAATGGGTAAAAATGGTGTCTAAACACTCCAAATTCAACCCGAACTCTTATAATTAGTCAAATGCATTGGATTGTTACATATTGTGACCCTAGAAAGAGTAACATACGGTTTACTGCTTCAAATCAATGTTTTCTCTCGGTTTTAGCCTGTTTTCTTGGTTTAAGCCTGTTTTGGGATAAAACGGGTTTAAGTGTTGTCTAAACACTCCAAATTCATCCCGAACTCTTACAACTAGTCAAATGCATTGGATTGTCACACATTCTGACCCTAGAAACAGTAACAAAGCTGTTTACTGCTTAGAATCCATGTTTTCTTGGGTTTAGTCTGTTTCAGGACAAAATGGGTAAAAGTGGTATCTAAACACTCCAAATTCAACCCGAACTCTTATAATTAGTTAAATGCGTTGGATTGTTACATATTTGACCCTATAAAGAGTAACATATCGGTTTACTGCTTTAAATCAATGTTTTCTCTCGGTTTTAGCCTGTTTTCTCGGTCTAAGCCTGTTTTGGGATAAAACGGGTTTAAGTGTCGTCTAAACACTCCAAATTCATCCCGAACTCTTACAACTAGTCAAATGCATTGGATTGTCACACATTCTGACCCTAGAAACAGAAACAAATCTGTTTACTGCTTAGAATCAATGTTTTCTCGGTTTTAGCTTGTTTCAGGACAAAATGGGTAAAAGTGGTGTCTAAACACTCCAAATTCAACCCGAACTCTTATAATTAGTCAACTGCATTGAATTGTTACAGATTTTTACCCTAGAAAGAGTAACATAGCGGTTTACTGCTTCAAATCAATGTTTTCTCTCGGTTTTAGCCTGTTTTCTCGGTCTAAGCCTGTTTTGGGATAAAACGGGTTTAAGTGTTGTCTAAACACTCCAAATTCATCCCGAACTCTTACAACTAGTCAAATGCATTGGATTGTCACACATTCTGACCCTACAAACCGTAACAAAGCTGTTTACTGCTTAGAATCAACGTTTTCTTGGTTTTAGCCTGTTTTAGGACAAAATGGGTAAAAGTGGTGTCTAAACACTCCAAATTCAACCCGAACTCTTATAATTAGTCAACTGCATTGGATTGTTACAGTTTTGACCCTAGAAAGAGTAACATAGCGGTTTACTGCTTCAAATCAATGTTTTCTCTCGGTTTTAGCCAGTTTTCTCGGTCTAAGCCTGTTTTGGGATAAAACGGGTTTAAGTGTCGTCTAAACACTCCAAATTCATCCCGAACTTTTACAACTAGTCAAATGCATTGGATTGTCACACATTCTGACCCTAGAAACAGAAACAAATCTGTTTACTGCTTAGAATCAACGTTTTCTTGGTTTTAGCCTGTTTTAGGACAAAATGGGTAAAAGTGGTGTCTAAACACTCCAAATTCAACCCGAACTCTTATAATTAGTCAAATGCATTGGATTGTTACAGATTTTGACCCTACAAAGAGTAACATAGCGGTTTACTGCTTCAAATCAATGTTTTCTCTCGGTTTTAGCCTGTTTTCTCGGTCTAAGCCTCTTTTGGGATAAAACGGGTTTAAGTGTTGTCTAAACACTCCAAATGCATCCCGAACTCTTACAACTAGTCAAATGCATTGGATTGTCACACATTCTGACCCTAGAAACAGTAACAAAGCAGTTTACTGCTTAGAATCAACGTTTTCTCGGTTTTAGCCTGTTTCAGGAAAAAATGGGTAAAAATGGTGTCTAAACACTCCAAATTCAACCCGAACTCTTATAATTAGTCAAATGCATTGGATTGTTACATATTGTGACCCTAGAAAGAGTAACATAGCGGTTTACTGCTTCAAATCAATGTTTTCTCTCGGTTTTAGCCTGTTTTCTCGGTTTAAGCCTGTTTTGGGATAAAACGGGTTTAAGTGTTGTCTAAACACTCCAAATTCATCCCGAACTCTTACAACTAGTCAAATGCATTGGATTGTCACACATTCTGACCCTAGAAACAGTAACAAAGCTGTTTACTGCTTAGAATCAACGTTTTCTTGGTTTTAGCCTGTTTTAGGACAAAATGGGTAAAAGTGGTGTCTAAACACTCCAAATTCAACCCGAACTCTTATAATTAGTCAAATGCATTGGATTGTTACAGATTTTGACCCTAGAAAGACTAACATAGCGGTTTACTGCTTCAAAGCAATGTTTTCTCTCGGTTTTAGCCTGTTTTCTCGGTTTAAGCCTGTTTTGGGATAAAACGGGTTTAAGTGTTGTCTAAACACTCCAAATTCATCCCGAACTCTTACAACTAGTCAAATGCATTGGATTGTCACACATTCTGACCCTAGAAACAGTAACAAAGCTGTTTACTGCTTAGAATCAACGTTTTCTTGGTTTGAGCCTGTTTTAGGACAAAATGGGTAAAAGTGGTGTCTAAACACTCCAAATTCAACCCGAACTCTTATAATTAGTCAACTGCATTGGATTGTTACAGTTTTGACCCTAGAAAGAGTAACATAGCGGTTTACTGCTTCAAATCAATGTTTTCTCTCGGTTTTAGCCAGTTTTCTCGGTCTAAGCCTGTTTTGGGATAAAACGGGTTTAAGTGTCGTCTAAACACTCCAAATTCATCCCGAACTCTTACAACTAGTCAAATGCATTGGATTGTCACACATTCTGACCCTAGAAACAGTAACAAAGCTGTTTACTGCTTAGAATCCATGTTTTCTTGGGTTTAGTCTGTTTCAGGACAAAATGGGTAAAAGTGGTGTCTAAACACTCCAAATTCAACCCGAACTCTTATAATTAGTCAACTGCATTGGATTGTTACAGTTTTGACCCTAGAAAGAGTAACATAGCGGTTTACTGCTTCAAATCAATGTTTTCTCTCGGTTTTAGCCAGTTTTCTCGGTCTAAGCCTGTTTTGGGATAAAACGGGTTTAAGTGTCGTCTAAACACTCCAAATTCATCCCGAACTTTTACAACTAGTCAAATGCATTGGATTGTCACACATTCTGACCCTAGAAACAGAAACAAATCTGTTTACTGCTTAGAATCAACGTTTTCTTGGTTTTAGCCTGTTTTAGGACAAAATGGGTAAAAGTGGTGTCTAAACACTCCAAATTCAACCCGAACTCTTATAATTAGTCAAATGCATTGGATTGTTACAGATTTTGACCCTACAAAGAGTAACATAGCGGTTTACTGCTTCAAATCAATGTTTTCTCTCGGTTTTAGCCAGTTTTCTCGGTCTAAGCCTGTTTTGGGATAAAACGGGTTTAAGTGTCGTCTAAACACTCCAAATTCATCCCGAACTCTTACAACTAGTCAAATGCATTGGATTGTCACACATTCTGACCCTAGAAACAGAAACAAATCTGTTTACTGCTTAGAATCAATGTTTTCTCGGTTTTAGCCTGTTTCGGGACAAAATGGCTAAAAGTGGTGTCTAAACACTCCAAATTCAACCTGAACTCTTATAATTAGTCAAATACATTGGATTGATACATATTATGACCCTAGAAAGAGTAACAAAGCTGTTTACTGCTTTGAATCAATGTATTCTCTCTGTTTTAGCCTGTTTTCTCGGTTTATGCCTGTTTTGGGATAAAACGGGTTTTAGTGTTGTCTAAACACTCGAAACTCATCATGAACTCTTAGATCTAGTAAATGCATTGGATTTTGACACATTATGACCCTTAGAAATAGTAACAAAGCTGGTTACTGCTTCAAATCCATGATTTCTCGGTTTTATCCTGTTTCGGGACAAAATGGGTAAAAATGGTGTCTAAACACTCCAAATTCAACCCGAACTCTTATAATTAGTCCAATGCATTGGATTGCTACATATTGTGACCCTAGAAAGAGTAACATAGCGGTTTACTGCTTCAAATCAATGTTTTCTCTCGGTTTTAGCCAGTTTTCTCGGTCTAAGCCTGTTTTGGGATAAAACGGGTTTAAGTGTCGTCTAAACACTCCAAATTCATCCCGAACTCTTACAACTAGTCAAATGCATTGGATTGTCACACATTCTGACCCTAGAAACAGTAACAAAGCTTTTTACTGCTTAGAATCCATGTTTTCTTGGGTTTAGTCTGTTTCAGGACAAAATGGGTAAAAGTGGTGTCTAAACACTCCAAATTCAACCCGAACTCTTATAATTAGTCAACTGCATTGGATTGTTACAGTTTTGACCCTAGAAAGAGTAACATAGCGGTTTACTGCTTCAAATCAATGTTTTCTCTCGGTTTTAGCCAGTTTTCTCGGTCTAAGCCTGTTTTGGGATAAAACGGGTTTAAGTGTCGTCTAAACACTCCAAATTCATCCCGAACTTTTACAACTAGTCAAATGCATTGGATTGTCACACATTCTGACCCTAGAAACAGAAACAAATCTGTTTACTGCTTAGAATCAACGTTTTCTTGGTTTTAGCCTGTTTTAGGACAAAATGGGTAAAAGTGGTGTCTAAACACTCCAAATTCATCCCGAACTCTTATAATTAGTCAAATGCATTGGATTGTTACAGATTTTGACCCTACAAAGAGTAACATAGCGGTTTACTGCTTCAAATCAATGTTTTCTCTCGGTTTTAGCCAGTTTTCTCGGTCTAAGCCTGTTTTGGGATAAAACGGGTTTAAGTGTCGTCTAAACACTCCAAATTCATCCCGAACTCTTACAACTAGTCAAATGCATTGGATTGTCACACATTCTGACCCTAGAAACAGAAACAAATCTGTTTACTGCTTAGAATCAATGTTTTCTCGGTTTTAGCCTGTTTCGGGACAAAATGGCTAAAAGTGGTGTCTAAACACTCCAAATTCAACCTGAACTCTTATAATTAGTCAAATACATTGGATTGATACATATTATGACCCTAGAAAGAGTAACAAAGCTGTTTACTGCTTTGAATCAATGTATTCTCTCTGTTTTAGCCTGTTTTCTCGGTTTATGCCTGTTTTGGGATAAAACGGGTTTTAGTGTTGTCTAAACACTCGAAACTCATCATGAACTCTTAGAACTAGTCAATGCATTGGATTTTGACACATTATGACCCTTAGAAATAGTAACAAAGCTGGTTACTGCTTCAAATCCATGATTTCTCGGTTTTATCCTGTTTCGGGACAAAATGGGTAAAAATGGTGTCTAAACACTCCAAATTCAACCCGAACTCTTATAATTAGTCAAATGCATTGGATTGCTACATATTGTGACCCTAGAAAGAGTAACATAGCGGTTTACTGCTTCAAATCAATGTTTTCTCTCGGTTTTAGCCTGTTTTCTTGGTTTAAGCCTGTTTTGGGATAAAACGGGTTTAAGTGTTGTCTAAACACTCCAAATTCATCCCGAACTCTTACAACTAGTCAAATGCATTGGATTGTCACACATTCTGACCCTAGAAACAGTAACAAAGCTGTTTACTGCTTAGAATCAACGTTTTCTTGGTTTTAGCCTGTTTTAGGACAAAATGGGTAAAAGTGGTGTCTAAACACTCCAAATTCAACCCGAACTCTTATAATTAGTCAACTGCATTGGATTGTTACAGTTTTGACCCTAGAAAGAGTAACATAGCGGTTTACTGCTTCAAATCAATGTTTTCTCTCGGTTTTAGCCAGTTTTCTCGGTCTAAGCCTGTTTTGGGATAAAACGGGTTTAAGTGTCGTCTAAACACTCCAAATTCATCCCGAACTTTTACAACTAGTCAAATGCATTGGATTGTCACACATTCTGACCCTAGAAACAGAAACAAATCTGTTTACTGCTTAGAATCAACGTTTTCTTGGTTTTAGCCTGTTTTAGGACAAAATGGGTAAAAGTGGTGTCTAAACACTCCAAATTCAACCCGAACTCTTATAATTAGTCAAATGCATTGGATTGTTACAGATTTTGACCCTACAAAGAGTAACATAGCGGTTTACTGCTTCAAATCAATGTTTTGTCTCGGTTTTAGCCTGTTTTCTCGGTCTAAGCCTCTTTTGGGATAAAACGGGTTTAAGTGTTGTCTAAACACTCCAAATGCATCCCGAACTCTTACAACTAGTCAAATGCATTGGATTGTCACACATTCTGACCCTAGTATTAGAATGTACCAAGGAGGAGAGAGGAGAGGCCGGTAAGGCCGAACCTTGGAAGAAGAGAAGAAAGGCCGGAAAGGCCATGTAAAGGCCGGTACCATGTACCGTGTCCGTGAACGGACCCATGTCCGGAGAGCGGCCAGTTAGGCCGTGAACACATTGAAGAGCAGGCCCGTCCGTACAGGCCCGTCCGTACAGGCCCGTCCGTACAGGCCCGTCCGTACAGGCCCGTCCGTACTATTAGTATATATGAAGGAGAAGAGAGAGTGAGGCCGGTGAGGCCGAGCTGCACAAGGAAGAAGAGAGTGGCCGGTAAGGCTGCTAGTACAAGAAGTGTGGCCGGTAAGGCCATGAGTGGTGTGGGAGCGGCCAGTAAGGCCGTGAGCACAATAAGAGTGGCCAATAAGGCCATGTGGGCCGTGAGAGCAAGGAGAGTGGTCAGCAAGGCCATAAGTGCAATATAAGAAGAACAAAGGCCTTATAAGAAGAAGAAGCCCAAGAAGAAGGAAATATCTCACAAGGAAGGGAAGAAGGATCCAATGGCCATAAGGGAAGGAGATCTAACGGTCACAAGGCATGGAAGGGAAGGAAATCACGTGTGGCTTTGGTTGGGAAGCATAGCGAGTCAACCAAAGACAAGGAGCTGTCCCTTTCATCTCTCCTTTGAATCCCTTGTGTGCCTAACGGCTCTATGCCTTTGTTTTCTCTATATTAAGCTGTAATTCTCTCATATGTAATACATCACAATATTATCTAATAGAAGAGAAACCGTTTTCCCTCTCTACTTGTGTTCTTGTTCATATCAACAATGTAGAGTGTTTAGGAGATTAGCGGTTAGAGGCTGCCCTTAAGGCAGCCTATTCTCTTCTCAAATCCACCTAAACTCTTATTATTTACTGCTTTACTTAGCCTAGATTACTGATTCTTAATCCTCCTTCTCCTAAGTACACAAACTCTAAGTGTTGTGATACTAGAAGAGGATAAGTCTCAAACTAGTGCTTCTCCTAGTTAGGATCCGCTTACTCTCTAGTATTTGGGTTCTATCTAGCTTGTTTATGGGGAGTTCATCACAAGTTGATGTTCTCTCCTCCCCCTTGAGAATGAGTTAGTTTGTTGTGGGTAAAGGGGGATTCATTCACCAAGTGTTTGTCTACCCTCTCTTGTGAGCTTTGTCTCATAAATCCCAACATGGTATCAGAGCAGGCTCTGTTCTTGGTGATTTAAACTCATTCTCAAAGTCGTTTTCTTAGGAGTTAGCTTAGTTAAAGTTTTAGACTTTGCTTAGGTGTTAAATCGCTTAGCTTAGTTTCTTTAAAGCTTTAATTTTGCTTTTGTTGATTAAATCGATTCTCTAGCAGCTCATTGTTGAGTAAGCTTGGTCTCTTGTCTTGTTAGAATTTGTAGACCAAGTGTGTGGAAAGAAATCGATTTTACAAGCCCCATCCTTAAGCTTTACCGATTTGGTAATAGCTTTGTTTATTTTGGGATGTGTGGGAAGTGATGAACCATTGAGCAAATTGTGTTGTTCATGGTGAGGATTCACGGTTCTTGTGTGCTTGTATGAGCCACGAAATTCTTAGGATTTAGCTCTCTTAGGATTTAGTTAATTTTCCTCTAAAGGTTTAATTTTGCTTTTGTTAAATTTCCTTTAAAGGCTTAATTACTAAATCGCTACTTCTTCTTCTCAATGTTGAGAAAGCTTTGTTTCTGGCCCTATGGTGTGTCCAGATTCAAGCTTGAAGAAGAGAGAGATCTTAATTTTCGCATCTCATGTCCGCTTGGTCAACTAGACTAAAGCTGTTCAAAGATGCATTCTTTTAACCGTTGGACAATAGGCTGTTCCAAAGGCTTTTGTTGTTTCTTCTTTGCTTGGGACCACGAAAAACATCTTCTATATGTTATCTTCGTGGATCTAAAGCCTTAATCTCTTGAAGAACACTTGTTTAAGTGATTCTACAAGGAGTTTTGTTGTTAAACCTTTGGAGAAACTAATTTTCCATAAGGTCCATTGTGTTTCAGCCATTAAAGCACCAAAAGAGATTGTCTTCTTGGATGTTCTTGGCTGTCAAAGCTTCGTTCAACTCAAGAAAACAGAGTGAAACTCTGTCCATAAGAACTCTTGAGCAGATTCTCTATTCTACTCTCCATTCATCTTATACTACCGCCAATACTCTCCCTTATACTCTCACTTTCTATACTCTTGGTTACTGATTCTCTGTTCTCTATTTATACTCTTACTTATTCTCTAAATTCTATTTTATTTTTCAGTATTATTCTCTATACTCTAATCTCTAACAATCTCTTGTTTAGAATCTGTTCCATTGATTTTTGGTTTCAGTTTCAGCATTGAAGATTGTGTGGAGCTCGCTCACTATCTCAAGGAGAAGAAGTGGCGAGGTTGAAGGCTACAAGATAGCCATGTAAGAGCGCAGCACAATGCCTGGAGTTAGAACCAAGGGCCACCAAGTCTTTGTTAAGCTGGTGGAAGGTGATGAATCAGTCCAAGAGCATGTGTGTTAGTGCCAAGTTGTTGATCGGATGTGCACAATGGTCTTTAGGAAAGGTGATGCACAAGGTTTCAACTGTTGATTGGATGTGCACAAGAACGGTGATGCACAAGGCTTCAACTGAGGTGATGAGGTTTCAGCCCATCATCAAGTAAAGGTTACGGGGGAGATCAAGTGACTTCAGACCGTACCTCACAGATTCTGCTCGGCCACAAGCAAAAGTCTTTACTTAAAGCTCAGCCGAAGCGTCTCAAAGATCGACTCGGACGAAACCCTTCCACTGCGATTCGGCTTCCGCGTTCTTCATTAAAGTTCGAGACCACAGAGTCATCTTGCCAGTGGAAGTGGAATCATACCAATCCGAGCAGCCGTTCGAAAGTTATGTCCGATTCAGTGGGCATGTGTCAGTCTGACAAATAAAACTGACCAGGTTTAAAAACCATGGTTAGAGTAGGAGCGGTCTCAAGGAGGAATTCCAAACCGCAACAGTGATCAACTCTCTCCCTCCTATCCATCAAAACACCATAAAGGCTGTGCTCTAAACTCTTCTCTATTTTAATTCATAAATTCATTACCTTAGTTTCATTACTAGTCTTTAGTCTTTAATATGTTCTCTTAAATTGTCACACTTTTAGAAATTTTCTTTGATATTCCTCATAGCAAACACTTATTCTTTTCTTCTTTATCACTTGTTTAAGGGGTAAAGGAGACTATGAGAGCCTCAAAGAAATTCTAAAGGCGCAAGGATGGAGATCATAAGGAATGTGCTAAAGGCAAGGTGGGCTAAGGAGTAGGAGCGGTTCAAATCATGAAGAGAAGGGAGCTAGTTCTTTGCAAACCAAGGTCAAGGGACATCATGGATAGTGGAGTCTATACTCTTTTTCCCTTAACAAAGTTTTATCCCAAGAGGTTTTCTTTGTTGAGGTTTTTTTAATGAGGTAGATGACACTAGTCCACCCTTGATCTTTGGTCCCCATGGTGTCCCACCGATCAAGCGTGCGGGGGAGTATTAGAATGTACCAAGGAGGAGAGAGGAGAGGCCGGTAAGGCCGAACCTTGGAAGAAGAGAAGAAAGGCCGGAAAGGCCATGTAAAGGCCGGTACCATGTACCGTGTCCGTGAACGGACCCATGTCCGGAGAGCGGCCAGTTAGGCCGTGAACACATTGAAGAGCAGGCCCGTCCGTACAGGCCCGTCCGTACAGGCCCGTCCGTACAGGCCCGTCCGTACAGGCCCGTCCGTACTATTAGTATATATGAAGGAGAAGAGAGAGTGAGGCCGGTGAGGCCGAGCTGCACAAGGAAGAAGAGAGTGGCCGGTAAGGCTGCTAGTACAAGAAGTGTGGCCGGTAAGGCCATGAGTGGTGTGGGAGCGGCCAGTAAGGCCGTGAGCACAATAAGAGTGGCCAATAAGGCCATGTGGGCCGTGAGAGCAAGGAGAGTGGTCAGCAAGGCCATAAGTGCAATATAAGAAGAACAAAGGCCTTATAAGAAGAAGAAGCCCAAGAAGAAGGAAATATCTCACAAGGAAGGGAAGAAGGATCCAATGGCCATAAGGGAAGGAGATCTAACGGTCACAAGGCATGGAAGGGAAGGAAATCACGTGTGGCTTTGGTTGGGAAGCATAGCGAGTCAACCAAAGACAAGGAGCTGTCCCTTTCATCTCTCCTTTGAATCCCTTGTGTGCCTAACGGCTCTATGCCTTTGTTTTCTCTATATTAAGCTGTAATTCTCTCATATGTAATACATCACAATATTATCTAATAGAAGAGAAACCGTTTTCCCTCTCTACTTGTGTTCTTGTTCATATCAACAATGTAGAGTGTTTAGGAGATTAGCGGTTAGAGGCTGCCCTTAAGGCAGCCTATTCTCTTCTCAAATCCACCTAAACTCTTATTATTTACTGCTTTACTTAGCCTAGATTACTGATTCTTAATCCTCCTTCTCCTAAGTACACAAACTCTAAGTGTTGTGATACTAGAAGAGGATAAGTCTCAAACTAGTGCTTCTCCTAGTTAGGATCCGCTTACTCTCTAGTATTTGGGTTCTATCTAGCTTGTTTATGGGGAGTTCATCACAAGTTGATGTTCTCTCCTCCCCCTTGAGAATGAGTTAGTTTGTTGTGGGTAAAGGGGGATTCATTCACCAAGTGTTTGTCTACCCTCTCTTGTGAGCTTTGTCTCATAAATCCCAACACCTAGAAACAGTAACAAAACAGTTTACTGCTTAGAATCAACGTTTTCTCGGTTTTAGCCTGTTTCAGGAAAAAATGGGTAAAAATGGTGTCTAAACACTCCAAATTCAACCCGAACTCTTATAATTAGTCAAATGCATTGGATTGTTACATATTGTGACCCTAGAAAGAGTAACATACGGTTTACTGCTTCAAATCAATGTTTTCTCTCGGTTTTAGCCTGTTTTCTTGGTTTAAGCCTGTTTTGGGATAAAACGGGTTTAAGTGTTGTCTAAACACTCCAAATTCATCCCGAACTCTTACAACTAGTCAAATGCATTGGATTGTCACACATTCTGACCCTAGAAACAGTAACAAAGCTGTTTACTGCTTAGAATCCATGTTTTCTTGGGTTTAGTCTGTTTCAGGACAAAATGGGTAAAAGTGGTATCTAAACACTCCAAATTCAACCCGAACTCTTATAATTAGTTAAATGCATTGGATTGTTACATATTTTGACCCTATAAAGAGTAACATATCGGTTTACTGCTTTAAATCAATGTTTTCTCTCGGTTTTAGCCTGTTTTCTCGGTCTAAGCTTGTTTTGGGATAAAACGGGTTTAAGTGTCGTCTAAACACTCCAAATTCATCCCGAACTCTTACAACTAGTCAAATGCATTGGATTGTCACACATTCTGACCCTAGAAACAGAAACAAATCTGTTTACTGCTTAGAATCAATGTTTTCTCGGTTTTAGCCTGTTTCAGGACAAAATGGGTAAAAGTGGTGTCTAAACACTCCAAATTCAACCCGAACTCTTATAATTAGTCAACTGCATTGAATTGTTACAGATTTTTACCCTAGAAAGAGTAACATAGCGGTTTACTGCTTCAAATCAATGTTTTCTCTCGGTTTTAGCCTGTTTTCTCGGTCTAAGCCTGTTTTGGGATAAAACGGGTTTAAGTGTTGTCTAAACACTCCAAATTCATCCCGAACTCTTACAACTAGTCAAATGCATTGGATTGTCACACATTCTGACCCTACAAACCGTAACAAAGCTGTTTACTGCTTAGAATCAACGTTTTCTTGGTTTTAGCCTGTTTTAGGACAAAATGGGTAAAAGTGGTGTCTAAACACTCCAAATTCAACCCGAACTCTTATAATTAGTCAACTGCATTGGATTGTTACAGTTTTGACCCTAGAAAGAGTATCATAGCGGTTTACTGCTTCAAATCAATGTTTTCTCTCGGTTTTAGCCAGTTTTCTCGGTCTAAGCCTGTTTTGGGATAAAACGGGTTTAAGTGTCGTCTAAACACTCCAAATTCATCCCGAACTTTTACAACTAGTCAAATGCATTGGATTGTCACACATTCTGACCCTAGAAACAGAAACAAATCTGTTTACTGCTTAGAATCAACGTTTTCTTGGTTTTAGCCTGTTTTAGGACAAAATGGGTAAAAGTGGTGTCTAAACACTCCAAATTCAACCCGAACTCTTATAATTAGTCAAATGCATTGGATTGTTACAGATTTTGACCCTACAAAGAGTAACATAGCGGTTTACTGCTTCAAATCAATGTTTTCTCTCGGTTTTAGCCTGTTTTCTCGGTCTAAGCCTCTTTTGGGATAAAACGGGTTTAAGTGTTGTCTAAACACTCCAAATGCATCCCGAACTCTTACAACTAGTCAAATGCATTGGATTGTCACACATTCTGACCCTAGAAACAGTAACAAAGCTGTTTACTGCTTAGAATCAACGTTTTCTTGGTTTTAGCCTGTTTTAGGACAAAATGGGTAAAAGTGGTGTCTAAACACTCCAAATTCAACCCGAACTCTTATAATTAGTCAAATGCATTGGATTGTTACAGATTTTGACCCTAGAAAGACTAACATAGCGGTTTACTGCTTCAAATCAATGTTTTCTCTCGGTTTTAGCCTGTTTTCTCGGTTTAAGCCTGTTTTGGGATAAAACGGGTTTAAGTGTTGTCTAAACACTCCAAATTCATCCCGAACTCTTACAACTAGTCAAATGCATTGGATTGTCACACATTCTGACCCTAGAAACAGTAACAAAGCTGTTTACTGCTTAGAATCAACGTTTTCTTGGTTTGAGCCTGTTTTAGGACAAAATGGGTAAAAGTGGTGTCTAAACACTCCAAATTCAACCCGAACTCTTATAATTAGTCAACTGCATTGGATTGTTACAGTTTTGACCCTAGAAAGAGTAACATAGCGGTTTACTGCTTCAAATCAATGTTTTCTCTCGGTTTTAGCCAGTTTTCTCGGTCTAAGCCTGTTTTGGGATAAAACGGGTTTAAGTGTCGTCTAAACACTCCAAATTCATCCCGAACTCTTACAACTAGTCAAATGCATTGGATTGTCACACATTCTGACCCTAGAAACAGTAACAAAGCTGTTTACTGCTTAGAATCCATGTTTTCTTGGGTTTAGTCTGTTTCAGGACAAAATGGGTAAAAGTGGTGTCTAAACACTCCAAATTCAACCCGAACTCTTATAATTAGTCAACTGCATTGGATTGTTACAGTTTTGACCCTAGAAAGAGTAACATAGCGGTTTACTGCTTCAAATCAATGTTTTCTCTCGGTTTTAGCCAGTTTTCTCGGTCTAAGCCTGTTTTGGGATAAAACGGGTTTAAGTGTCGTCTAAACACTCCAAATTCATCCCGAACTTTTACAACTAGTCAAATGCATTGGATTGTCACACATTCTGACCCTAGAAACAGAAACAAATCTGTTTACTGCTTAGAATCAACGTTTTCTTGGTTTTAGCCTGTTTTAGGACAAAATGGGTAAAAGTGGTGTCTAAACACTCCAAATTCAACCCGAACTCTTATAATTAGTCAAATGCATTGGATTGTTACAGATTTTGACCCTACAAAGAGTAACATAGCGGTTTACTGCTTCAAATCAATGTTTTCTCTCGGTTTTAGCCAGTTTTCTCGGTCTAAGCCTGTTTTGGGATAAAACGGGTTTAAGTGTCGTCTAAACACTCCAAATTCATCCCGAACTCTTACAACTAGTCAAATGCATTGGATTGTCACACATTCTGACCCTAGAAACAGAAACAAATCTGTTTACTGCTTAGAATCAATGTTTTCTCGGTTTTAGCCTGTTTCGGGACAAAATGGCTAAAAGTGGTGTCTAAACACTCCAAATTCAACCTGAACTCTTATAATTAGTCAAATACATTGGATTGATACATATTATGACCCTAGAAAGAGTAACAAAGCTGTTTACTGCTTTGAATCAATGTATTCTCTCTGTTTTAGCCTGTTTTCTCGGTTTATGCCTGTTTTGGGATAAAACGGGTTTTAGTGTTGTCTAAACACTCGAAACTCATCATGAACTCTTAGAACTAGTCAATGCATTGGATTTTGACACATTATGACCCTTAGAAATAGTAACAAAGCTGGTTACTGCTTCAAATCCATGATTTCTCGGTTTTATCCTGTTTCGGGACAAAATGGGTAAAAATGGTGTCTAAACACTCCAAATTCAACCCGAACTCTTATAATTAGTCAAATGCATTGGATTGCTACATATTGTGACCCTAGAAAGAGTAACATAGCGGTTTACTGCTTCAAATCAATGTTTTCTCTCGGTTTTAGCCAGTTTTCTCGGTCTAAGCCTGTTTTGGGATAAAACGGGTTTAAGTGTCGTCTAAACACTCCAAATTCATCCCGAACTCTTACAACTAGTCAAATGCATTGGATTGTCACACATTCTGACCCTAGAAACAGTAACAAAGCTGTTTACTGCTTAGAATCCATGTTTTCTTGGGTTTAGTCTGTTTCAGGACAAAATGGGTAAAAGTGGTGTCTAAACACTCCAAATTCAACCCGAACTCTTATAATTAGTCAACTGCATTGGATTGTTACAGTTTTGACCCTAGAAAGAGTAACATAGCGGTTTACTGCTTCAAATCAATGTTTTCTCTCGGTTTTAGCCAGTTTTCTCGGTCTAAGCCTGTTTTGGGATAAAACGGGTTTAAGTGTCGTCTAAACACTCCAAATTCATCCCGAACTTTTACAACTAGTCAAATGCATTGGATTGTCACACATTCTGACCCTAGAAACAGAAACAAATCTGTTTACTGCTTAGAATCAACGTTTTCTTGGTTTTAGCCTGTTTTAGGAAAAAATGGGTAAAAGTGGTGTCTAAACACTCCAAATTCAACCCGAACTCTTATAATTAGTCAAATGCATTGGATTGTTACAGATTTTGACCCTACAAAGAGTAACATAGCGGTTTACTGCTTCAAATCAATGTTTTCTCTCGGTTTTAGCCAGTTTTCTCGGTCTAAGCCTGTTTTGGGATAAAACGGGTTTAAGTGTCGTCTAAACACTCCAAATTCATCCCGAACTCTTACAACTAGTCAAATGCATTGGATTGTCACACATTCTGACCCTAGAAACAGAAACAAATCTGTTTACTGCTTAGAATCAATGTTTTCTCGGTTTTAGCCTGTTTCGGGACAAAATGGCTAAAAGTGGTGTCTAAACACTCCAAATTCAACCTGAACTCTTATAATTAGTCAAATACATTGGATTGATACATATTATGACCCTAGAAAGAGTAACAAAGCTGTTTACTGCTTTGAATCAATGTATTCTCTCTGTTTTAGCCTGTTTTCTCGGTTTATGCCTGTTTTGGGATAAAACGGGTTTTAGTGTTGTCTAAACACTCGAAACTCATCATGAACTCTTAGAACTAGTCAATGCATTGGATTTTGACACATTATGACCCTTAGAAATAGTAACAAAGCTGGTTACTGCTTCAAATCCATGATTTCTCGGTTTTATCCTGTTTCGGGACAAAATGGGTAAAAATGGTGTCTAAACACTCCAAATTCAACCCGAACTCTTATAATTAGTCAAATGCATTGGATTGCTACATATTGTGACCCTAGAAAGAGTAACATAGCGGTTTACTGCTTCAAATCAATGTTTTCTCTCGGTTTTAGCCTGTTTTCTTGGTTTAAGCCTGTTTTGGGATAAAACGGGTTTAAGTGTCGTCTAAACACTCCAAATTCATCCCGAACTCTTACAACTAGTCAAATGCATTGGATTGTCACACATTCTGACCCTAGAAACTATTGATCAAGAGAATAAGCCTAAGGCAGCCATGGCCGTCCGTACAATTATGGGGCCGTCCGTACAACCAAGCAATAAGGCCGAGTCATGTAAGTGTGTAAAGACAATGAGGAGGCCTGCTCTCCTTAGGCCCATGAGAAGGATCTAGAATGTCGCTTGTAGCCGTTAGAGAGGAGGAACAAGTGGAGTCACGGGTTATGTTGTGTTTAAGGAGACTAGGACGGGTCACTATCACCGTTGGGATTAGTTCTATCTCTCTCCTTGTCCCTATCACTTATACGATCGGTTGGTAGAGGGTGTAGCCCTAATTTTCCCTTGATATATATAGGCTTTAGCCTACATTGTAATATGTATTCTTATGGAACAATAACCTAATCTTTTCTTCTTCCTCATTCTCTTTGTCTACCGATATCTCTCATCAATCTCTTGATTCTCTTCTTTATTCTACAAAGTCTTACATGGTATCAGAGCAAGTTCTTCGATTCTCTACAGTCTAATCTCATTCTCCTACTCATTTCTACACTCTAGTCTCCTTATCTTCGTTTCTTCTTACTCGCATCTCTTTTATTCTCCGGGTAAAAGCTTTACCCATCGGTCCATAGAAACCCGACCATGGAAAACGCCAAGCCCATTGTTTCACCGGTTGTCCTAAAGGGGACAAACTACTTGCTGTGGACAAGAACCACAAGAACCGCCCTTGGAGGTCGTGGCCTTTGGAGTCATGTCGAGTCCGACTATGTCCCAAAGAAAAACCCCAAAGGAGAGGACGCTTCCGAGGCGGAAGCGGAGGAAGAGAGCGAGAGGAAGGCCAAATGGTTCCAAGAAGACCAAGTTGTCCTATCTGTTCTCCAAAACTCTCTGGACACGCCTATCCTTGAGGCCTACTCATATTGCGAGACGGCCAAGGAACTGTGGGAAACACTTAAAGGCGTGTATGGTAATGTCTCTAACATGACTAGAGTCTTTGAGGTCAAGAAGGCCATAAATGATCTTAACCAAGATGATGTGGAGTTCACTAAGCATCTTGGTAAGTTCCGTGCACTATGGTCCGAGCTTGACATGTTGCGGCCAAGTACACTTGAGGCAAGTGTGCTAAACGAAAGAAAGGAGCAAGACAAAGTCTTCGGACTCCTACTTACCTTGAACCCGTCCTTCAACGACCTCTTGAAGCACATCCTAAGGGCAGAGAAGCTCCCCTCCTTTGAAGATATTTGCTCCCAAATTCAGAAAGAGCAAGGATCCCTTGATTTGTTTAGCGGTAAGGGGGAGCTTGCTTCGGCCAACAAAGGAATGTACAAGCAAGAGGAGAGGAAGTTGTTGGTGTGCGACCACTGCAAGAAGCGGGGTCATCTGAAAGACAAGTGCTGGGTTCTCCATCCTCATCTCAAGCCGGCCAAGTTCAAAGCCAACCTCTCAAAGGAAGCGGTTAGCGATAAAGGAGCCGGATCATCAAAGCAGGGAGATGAGGTGGCCATGACCGCAGCCTACGGAGATGTGGTGAGGAAGTCAGACCTTGAGGCTCTCATCCGCTCCATTGCTTCACTCAAGGAGTCTGGTATCTCTTTCTTTACTTCTAGGCCTAGCAAATCGCTTGTTATTGACTCGGGAGCCTCACATCATATGATTAGTAACCCTAGTTTAATTGACAACATAAAACCGGCCTTAGGAAATGTTGTTATTGCAAATGGAGAACAAATACCAGTAAAGGGAATAGGGGACTTGAAACTATTTGATAAAACCTCAAAAGCTTTCTTTATGCCTACCTTTACCTCCAATTTACTATCGGTTAAGAGGGCCACAAATGATTTGAATTGTTATGCAATCTTTGGTCCTAACAATGTTTATTTTCAGGATATTGAGACTGGAAAGGTTCTTGGAGAAGGGCAAGGGAGTGGAGATCTCTATGTCCTAGAGAAAACCGATCCAAATTTATCCTCTACTAAGTCTTGTTTTGTTGTTGATTCGAATATGGTGTGGCATGCTAGGCTAGGCCACCCACATTCACGTGCTTTAGGGTTGATGTTTCCTAATATTTCTTTTGATAATTCTACTTGTGAACCTTGTATTCTCGGAAAACATTGCAAGTCTATCTTTCCTAAGTCAACTACTATTTATGAGAATTGTTTTGATTTAGTTCACTCAGATGTTTGGACATCACCATGCCTATCTAGAGATAATAACAAGTATTTTGTGACTTTTATTGATGAAAAATCAAAATACACTTGGATTACCTTGTTGCCATCTAAAGATAGAGTATTTGATGCCTTTATCAATTTTCAAAATTATGTGACTAATCACTTCAATGCTAAACTTAAGGTACTTAGGTCTGATAATGGGGGGGAATACACAAGTTGCAAGTTCAAAGAACATCTCTCCAAGCATGGCATTCTCCATCAAACTAGTTGTCCCTACACGCCACAACAAAATGGTGTGGCCGAGAGGAAGAACCGGCACCTCATGGAAGTGGCGCGGGCAATCATGTTCCATTCGAGTGTTCCTAAACGATATTGGGGTGATGCCGTGATGACTGCATGCTACCTAATCAACCGAACACCAACTAGAGTTCTTCATGACTTATCTCCATTTGAAGTACTAAACAAATTTAAACCATCTCTTGATCACTTACGAGTTTTCGGCTGTGTTTGTTTTGTGTTAGTACCAGGAGAACAAAGGAGTAAGCTGGATGCCAAAAGTACAAAGTGTATGTTCATTGGCTACTCCACCACACAAAAGGGGTACAAATGTTATGATCCGGCCACAAGTCGACTATATGTCTCTCGAGATGTCCGGTTTCTAGAACATGTGGGCTACCATGACAAGAGGGATTGGAACAGCCTTAAAGATCTCTCTCACTCACCTAATGACCGAGCTTCGAGTCTACGGTTCCTTCTTGATCACCTTGGCAACCCATCTCCACCAACGGGTGCCGTGCGGCCAACACTAAGTCAAATTTCTACCGATGGTGGGTCTGACCAAGGAGATGCAAATGACAATGGTTCAGCCCAAGATGGTGAATCTCTCGAGTCTGGCCTACCCATAACCGGTGTTCCCGTCCCTGGCCCTACAACGGACACGCATGCTCCGGCGGCGGCCTCTACCGAGGAAAACACGGAGACGGCTCCTACGGACGGTACGTCCACCGTGTTGCCTAGCGTGGATCCACTTCCGGCACCAGTCCTGCGTCGGAGCACCAGACCTCGATCGGATCCCTCCACTTGGAAGAACAAGCGTGTCTATTACAACAGCCAAGCTGTCGCTCATCCCATTCAGTCCGTTTGTTCCCTTGAGCTGTTACCTGCTGATCACCAAGCTTTCTTCGGCCAAGTGGACGCCAATTGGATCCCGCAGACATATGATGAAGCCAAGGAACATCAAGTTTGGTTAGATGCGGTCAAGGATGAAACTGGCGCCATGATCCGGAATCATACGTGGGACGAATCGGATCTTCCTCAAGGCAAGCGGGCAGTTAGCTCCAAATGGGTGTTTACCATAAAGTATTTGAGCAATGGTGACATTGAACGGCATAAAGCCAGGTTAGTGGCCCGTGGCTTCACCCAAACCTATGGCGCGGACTACACGGACACCTTTGCACCCGTGGCCAAGCTCCATACGGTTCGGGTTGTGCTGTCTCTTGCTGTCAACCTCTCATGGGACTTATGGCAGATGGATGTGAAGAACGCCTTCCTTCAAGGTGAACTTGATGAAGAAGTGTACATGACGCCTCCTCCCGGCCTTGAAGACATGGTTACACCCGGAAAAGTCTTGAGGCTGCGTAAGGCCATCTATGGCCTTAAGCAGTCCCCACGAGCGTGGTACCACAAACTAAGCTCCACTCTCAAGACTGATGGTTTTACGCGATCGGAGGCTGATCATACTCTCTTCACGCGTCGCACCTCTATTGGTTGGGTGGTGGTGCTCATATACGTCGACGACATCATCGTGACTGGTGATGATAAGGCGGCCATTCAGGACACCAAGGACTCTCTCAAGTCGGTATTTGACATCAAGGACCTTGGGGAACTCAAATACTTTCTTGGTATTGAGATTTGTCGCTCACCGGAAGGACTCTTCCTCTCACAACGCAAGTATACTCTTGACTTGTTAGAGGAGACTGGCAAGCTTGGTGTGTCTCCGGTTGCTACGCCCCTTGATGATGATTACCAGCTCAAGCGAAAGGGGGAGAGCTTACGGGCAAAAGAAGGCCGACCTAAGGAACCAATGGACGAGCCATTCTTAGACGTCACACGCTACCGCCGGCTTGTAGGTAAGCTGATATACCTTACTATCACACGACCTGACATATCCTATGCTGTGAATCAGGTTAGCCAACATATGAAGGCACCAAGCAAGTACCAATGGAGTCAAGTCGAAAGGATCCTAAGCTATCTCAAGGGCAGTCCGGGTCAAGGTATTTGGATGGGCAAGAATGACAACACCGAAATCGTTGGCTATTGTGATGCGGATTACAATGGCGACACGCTGGATAGGAGATCCACCACTGGGTACTGCACGTTTGTTGGAGGCAACTTGGTTACATGGAGGTCTAAGAAACAAAAGGTGGTTTCATGCTCTAGCGCCGAGGCCGAGTATAGAGCTATGAGGAAGCTCACTAACGAGATGACATGGCTGAAGGGCCTACTCAAGGACTTAGGCATCGAGACAAAGCAGCCCATGACCATGCACTGCGACAATGAAGCGGCTATCCACATTGCCACAAACTCAGTCTTTCATGAGAGGACCAAGCACATAGAAAGCGATTGCCACAAGGTGAGAGAGAAGATTGAAGAAGGAGTGGTGTTACCATGCCACACAAGGAGTCAAGATCAGCTAGCTGACATCTTCACCAAGTCTGCAAGCTCCAAGGTTTGTGATCACATCTACAGCAAACTTGGACTTGTAGACATTACACGGCCATGATCAAGCTTCCCTAATCCGTGGACAGCACACTCTTTTTCCCTTGACTTGGTTTTGTCCCATGAGGTTTTCTAAGTCAAGGTTTTTAATGAGGTGCTGCTTCACGGGTTCCAAGCTTAGCCATTTCACTCGGCTAAGCTTGAGGGGGAGTATTGATCAAGAGAATAAGCCTAAGGCAGCCATGGCCGTCCGTACAATTATGGGGCCGTCCGTACAACCAAGCAATAAGGCCGAGTCATGTAAGTGTGTAAAGACAATGAGGAGGCCTGCTCTCCTTAGGCCCATGAGAAGGATCTAGAATGTCGCTTGTAGCCGTTAGAGAGGAGGAACAAGTGGAGTCACGGGTTATGTTGTGTTTAAGGAGACTAGGACGGGTCACTATCACCGTTGGGATTAGTTCTATCTCTCTCCTTGTCCCTATCACTTATACGATCGGTTGGTAGAGGGTGTAGCCCTAATTTTCCCTTGATATATATAGGCTTTAGCCTACATTGTAATATGTATTCTTATGGAACAATAACCTAATCTTTTCTTCTTCCTCATTCTCTTTGTCTACCGATATCTCTCATCAATCTCTTGATTCTCTTCTTTATTCTACAAAGTCTTACAGAAACAGTAACAAAGCTGTTTACTGCTTAGAATCAACGTTTTCTTGGGTTTAGTCTGTTTCAGGACAAAATGGGTAAAAGTGGTATCTAAACACTCCAAATTCAACCCGAACTCTTATAATTAGTTAAATGCATTGGATTGTTACATATTTTGACCCTATAAAGAGTAACATATCGGTTTACTGCTTCAAATCAATGTTTTCTCTCGGTTTTAGCCAGTTTTCTCGGTCTAAGCCTGTTTTGGGATAAAACGGGTTTAAGTGTCGTCTAAACACTCCAAATTCATCCCGAACTCTTACAACTAGTCAAATGCATTGGATTGTCACACATTCTGACCCTAGAAACAGAAACAAATCTGTTTACTGCTTAGAATCAATGTTTTCTCGGTTTTAGCCTGTTTCAGGACAAAATGGGTAAAAGTGGTGTCTTATTGACCATGTTACTTAAGACTTGGAGGTTGTCCGTACGGACGTCCGTACGATCGTCCTAATGGCCACCCTTAAGGTTGAGGCCTATTGAGAGAAATGAGAAGGCTTGGGGTTGGAAACAATACCAAGCCCATTAGAAGGATCTCGAAGAAGAATGTGACCGTTGGAGGATAAGAGTCACGAGATAGCTTCCCTTAGGGAGACAAGGTCACGTCGCTTTCTATCTTGGGATCGCTCCCTTCTCTCTCTTCATGTCTCTATCTACAAGTTGTCGAGTTGGTGGGATTGTTAACCTAGTTTTCATTCTATTTAAGGCCTTTGGCCGACATTGTAAAAGCTATTCTAATACAAGCTCTCATTTTATCTCACATTCTCTCTAATTTGCTTCCGCATACTCAATTTAAACCAACATGGTATCAGAGCAAGTTTATTGATCCATGGTTCTATAAACTTTCTCCTCTTCTTTTTCTTGTTCTTATTTGATTCTACTTTGCATTCTCTACTCGTATACTACTCCTTTACTCTATTCTTCATTCTACTCACTCATTCGCGCTTCATTCTATCCGCTACTCTATCGTTTTTCTCGCTACTCTACCTAACAATGGACAACAACAAGCCTATTGTTACCCCGGTGGTGCTCAAAGGAGCAAACTACCTGTTGTGGAAAAGAACCACAAAGACCGCTCTCAGTGGCCGAGGACTTTGGATCCATGTAGAAACGGACCAACTCCCCAAGAAAGCCACTAAGGAGGACGGTAAAGAAGGAACGGAAGAAGACAAGGAGGCTGATCTCGAGAAGGAAGTCAAGTGGTTCCAAGAAGATCAGACCGTGCTTGCCATTCTCCAAAACTCGCTAGACGCACCTATTCTTGAAACCTACTCGTACTGCGAGACGGCCAAAGAACTATGGGAGACGCTAGCGAATGTGTATGGGAACGTGACCAACTTGACTCGGGTATTTGAGGTCAAGAAGGCTATCAACGGTCTCCATCAAGAAGACTTGGAGTTTACCAAGCATTTTGGGAAGTTCCGGTCATTGTGGGCCGAGTTGGAGATGCTCCGGCCAAGTACTATCGATCCGGCCATCCTCAATGAACGAAAGGAGCAAGACAAGGTGTTTGGTCTCCTGCTCACTCTCAATCCGGCGTTCAATGACCTGATTAAGCACATCCTCCGTGGAGACAAGCTACCTACTCTTGAAGACGTGTGTTCTCAAGTGCAAAAGGAACAAGGTTCACTTGGTCTCTTTTGTGGAAAGGACGACTTGGCTACCGCGAACAAAGGAGTCTACAAGCAAGATGACCGGAAAACAATGGTGTGCGACCATTGCAAGAAGAAGGGACACATGAAGGACAAGTGCTGGATCCTTCACCCTCATCTCAAACCGGCTAAGTTCAAGGCGCATATCTCGCAAGAAGGACCAAGCGGCCAAGGTTTCGGTGCAGCAAACCAAGGCAACGCGGCGGCTACGGCCATGGCGGCTTCTCTTGGAGATCTTGTGAGGAAATCAGACCTGGAGGCCCTCATCAAGTCCATCGCAGCCCTAAAGGAATCTGGTATCACTTTCTTCGCTTCACAACCTAGTAAAACGCTTGTTGTAGACTCGGGTGCTTCTCATCACATGATAAGTAACCCGAGCCTTATACACAACATAAAGCCGACTGTGGGAAATGTGATTATTGCAAATGGGGATAGGATACCAGTTAAAGGTGTAGGAGATTTAAAGTTGTTTGATAAGAACTCAAAGGCCTTCTTTATGCCTACTTTCACTTCTAACCTATTATCGGTTAAGAGAGCTACAACCGATTTGAATTGTTATACCATATTTGGTCCTAACAGTGTGCATTTTCAGGATATTGAGACTGGCAAGATTCTTGGAGGTGGAGATGCTAAGGGAGATCTCTATGTCCTAGAGAAAAACTCATCAAGTTCACCTAATATGTTTTCTTTTAAATCGGACCTTAGTAGTATTTCAAGTGAAGTGTGGCATGCTAGACTAGGCCACCCTCACTCTAGAGCTTTTCAATTAATGTTGCCTAAATTTTCTTTTGATAGTTCAAGTTGTGAACCTTGTATTCTTGGCAAACATTGCAAATCGGTTTTCCCTAAATCTACTACCATTTATGAACATTGTTTTGACTTAGTACATTCTGATGTTTGGACCTCACCATGCCTATCTAGAGACAATAACAAGTATTTTGTGACTTTTATTGATGAAAAATCAAAATATACTTGGCTCACATTGTTACCATCTAAAGATAGGGTTTATGATGCATTTGTTAATTTTCAGAATTATGTTACTAATCATTTCAATGCAAAAATAAAGGTACTAAGATCAGATAATGGGGGAGAGTACATCAGTCATAGACTCAAAGATCATTTGTCCAAACACGGCATTCTACAACAAACGAGTTGTCCATATACGCCCCAACAGAATGGCGTGGCCGAGAGGAAGAACCGGCACCTTATGGAAGTGGCGAGGTCGATGATGTTCCAAACCAATGTCACCAAACGATTCTGGGGAGATGCTGTCATGACGGCTTGCTACTTGATTAATAGGACTCCTACCAAAGTTCTACAAGACAAATCTCCATATGAGGTACTCAATCAATTTAAACCATCTTTGGATCACTTACGCGTTTTCGGGTGTGTATGCTTTGTTTTGGTTCCAGGGGAACAAAGGACTAAGCTCGACGCCAAAAGCACCAAATGTATGTTCATTGGCTACTCGACAAGTCAGAAGGGCTATAAGTGCTATGATCCAGCTGCTGGCCGCCTACATATCTCTCGAGAAGTGCGGTTCCTTGAACACCAAGGATACTATGCGACAAAGGATTGGGACAGTCTCAAGGATCTCTCTCGGTCCAACTCTGATCGTTCGGCCAACCTACGGTTCCTCCTCGATCACCTCGGCATCACCACTCCATCAAGCCCGTCGAGCCATGCTCAGCCTACTCCGACCTCACATGAACCGGATGTACCCGCTATCTCACCCGTAGAAGAAGAAGTTCAAGAAAATGCCTCCGTGCCGCCTGTTCCTCCTCCGGCTGAACCATGTGCCGAGCCTACTCATGAGGACAATGATCATCTCGTGACCTCAACCGATGCTCTCCCACGGGAATCTATGGTTGCTCTTCCCCGGCGAAGTCAACGTCTAAAGTTTCATCCTTCGACATGGAAAGATAAGCGGGTCTACTACAACAATCAGGCCGTGGCCCATCCTATCCAAGCGGTGTGTTCACTTGACCTGGTCCCTCAGGAACACGCTGCCTTCCTCACCAAGATTGATGCTCAATTCGTTCCTCAAACCTATGATGAAGCCAAAGAGCACAAAGAGTGGTTAGCGGCGGTTGATGCTGAGACCGATGCTATGATCAGGAACCACACTTGGGACGAAGCGGATCTTCCCAAGGGAAAGAAGGTGGTCAGCTCAAAATGGGTCTTCACAATTAAGTACCTGAGCAATGGCGACGTGGAGCGCTATAAGGCTCGCCTTGTGGCTCGCGGTTTCACACAAACATACGGTACCGACTATACGGACACGTTTGCCCCGGTCGCCAAGCTGCACACCGTTCGTGTCGTTCTCTCCTTGGCTACAAACCTCTCGTGGGACCTTTGGCAGATGGACGTCAAGAATGCCTTCCTTCAGGGGGAGCTTGAAGAAGAAGTGTATATGCACCCACCTCCGGGCTTCGAACATCTTGTGGCTCCGGGCAAAGTTCTCCGCCTTCGCAAGGCCATCTACGGCCTCAAACAATCCCCTCGGGCGTGGTACCACAAACTCAGCTCGACACTTCGCACCAATGGTTTTCGACGCTCGGAAGCCGACCACACATTGTTCACTCTACGGACTGCCGGCGGTCGCGTCGTGGTGCTCGTCTATGTCGATGATATAATCATCACTGGCGATGACAAGGAAGGTATTTCCACTACCAAGACTCTCCTTCACTCAGCCTTTGACATCAAGGACCTCGGCGAACTGAAATATTTTCTTGGGATTGAAATCTCCCGATCGCCGGAAGGACTCTTTCTCTCCCAACGGAAGTACACGCTGGACTTGCTCAAGGAAACTGGTAAGCTGGGGGCTAAACCGGTCTCTACGCCACTAGAAGAAGGCTACCAGGTCAAGCGAAAGGGGGAGATGAAGACGTTACCGAACAAGTTGGCTGAGCCATATGAGGACGTGGGCAGATATAGGCGGCTGGTTGGGAAGCTGATTTACCTCACCATCACACGGCCGGATCTGTGCTATGCTGTGAACCAAGTAAGCCAGCACATGAAAGCACCAACAAACTTTGATTGGAACACTGTTGAGAGGATCCTATGCTATCTAAAGGGAAGCCCTGGCCGCGGCATTTGGATGGGAAAGAACAACAATACCGAGCTTGTTGGCTATTGCGACGCGGATTATGCGGGCGACACAACCGATAGAAGGTCTACAACAGGATACTGTACGTTTGTTGGTGGGAACCTAGTCACTTGGAAGTCGAAGAAACAGAAGGTGGTGTCTCAATCTAGTGCCGAGTCAGAATATAGGGCCATGAAGAAGCTCACAAACGAGCTAACTTGGCTCAAAGGTCTTCTCAAGGACCTTGGAGTGGAGATAGATGAACCCATCACTATGCACTGTGACAACAAGGCTGCAATACATATAGCAACCAACTCTGTTTTCCATGAGAGGACCAAGCATATCGAAGTAGACTGCCACACAGTGCGAGAGAAGATTGAAGAAGGGGTTGTCTTACCGTGTCACACGCCGAGCAAGGACCAACTGGCCGATATTTTCACAAAAGCCACTAGTCCACAGATTTGCGAGTATATCTCTAGCAAACTTGGACTAGTCGATCCTACACATCCATGAGAAGACTCCTCTAACCCGTGGAGAGCACACTCTTTTCCTTGATATGGTTTTGTCCCATGTGGTTTTCCATATTAAGGTTTTTAACGAGGTGGTCTTGTGCGGGTTCCAAGCTTAGCCGTTTCACTTGGCTAAGCTTGAGGGGGAGTATTGACCATGTTACTTAAGACTTGGAGGTTGTCCGTACGGACGTCCGTACGATCGTCCTAATGGCCACCCTTAAGGTTGAGGCCTATTGAGAGAAATGAGAAGGCTTGGGGTTGGAAACAATACCAAGCCCATTAGAAGGATCTCGAAGAAGAATGTGACCGTTGGAGGATAAGAGTCACGAGATAGCTTCCCTTAGGGAGACAAGGTCACGTCGCTTTCTATCTTGGGATCGCTCCCTTCTCTCTCTTCATGTCTCTATCTACAAGTTGTCGAGTTGGTGGGATTGTTAACCTAGTTTTCATTCTATTTAAGGCCTTTGGCCGACATTGTAAAAGCTATTCTAATACAAGCTCTCATTTTATCTCACATTCTCTCTAATTTGCTTCCGCATACTCAATTTAAACCAACATGTCTAAACACTCCAAATTCAATCCGAACTCTTATAATTAGTCAACTGCATTGAATTGTTACAGATTTTTACCCTAGAAAGAGTAACATAGCGGTTTACTGCTTCAAATCAATGTTTTCTCTCGGTTTTAGCCTGTTTTCTCGGTCTAAGCCTGTCTTGGGATAAAACGGGTTTAAGTGTTGTCTAAACACTCCAAATTCATCCCGAACTCTTACAACTAGTCAAATGCATTGGATTGTCACACATTCTGACCCTAGAAACAGTAACAAAGCTGTTTACTGCTTAGAATCAACGTTTTCTTGGTTTGAGCCTGTTTTAGGACAAAATGGGTAAAAGTGGTGTCTAAACACTCCAAATTCAACCCGAACTCTTATAATTAGTCAACTGCATTGGATTGTTACATATTGTGACCCTAGAAAGAGTAACATAGCGGTTTACTGCTTCAAATCAATGTTTTCTCTCGGTTTTAGCCTGTTTTCTCGGTTTAAGCCTGTTTTGGGATAAAACGGGTTTAAGTGTTGTCTAAACACTCCAAATTCATCCCGAACTTTTACAACTAGTCAAATGTATTGGATTGTCACACATTCTGACCCTAGAAACAGTAACAAAACTGTTTACTGCTTAGAATCAACGTTTTCTCGGTTTTAGCCTGTTTCAGGAAAAAATGGGTAAAAATGGTGTCTAAACACTCCAAATTCAACCCGAACTCTTATAATTAGTTAAATGCATTGGATTGTTACATATTGTGACCCTAGAAAGAGTAACATAGCGGTTTACTGCTTCAAATCAATGTTTTCTCTCGGTTTTAGCCTGTTTTCTTGGTTTAAGCCTGTTTTGGGATAAAACGGGTTTAAGTGTTGTCTAAACACTCCAAATTCATCCCGAACTCTTACAACTAGTCAAATGCATTGGATTGTCACACATTCTGACCCTAGAAACAGTAACAAAGCTGTTTACTGCTTAGAATCAACGTTTTCTTGGTTTTAGCCTGTTTTAGGACAAAATGGGTAAAAGTGGTGTCTAAACACTCCAAATTCAACCCGAACTCTTATAATTAGTCAAATGCATTGGATTGTTACAGATTTTGACCCTAGAAAGACTAACATAGCGGTTTACTGCTTCAAATCAATGTTTTCTCTCGGTTTTAGCCTGTTTTCTCGGTTTAAGCCTGTTTTGGGATAAAACGGGTTTAAGTGTTGTCTAAACACTCCAAATTCATCCCGAACTCTTACAACTAGTCAAATGCATTGGATTGTCACACATTCTGACCCTAGAAACAGTAACAAAGCTGTTTACTGCTTAGAATCAACGTTTTCTTGTTTTTAGCCTGTTTTAGGACAAAATGGGTAAAAGTGGTGTCTAAACACTCCAAATTCAACCCGAACTCTTATAATTAGTCAACTGCATTGGATTGTTACAGTTTTGACCCTAGAAAGAGTAACATAGCGGTTTACTGCTTCAAATCAATGTTTTCTCTCGGTTTTAGCCAGTTTTCTCGGTCTAAGCCTGTTTTGGGATAAAACGGGTTTAAGTGTCGTCTAAACACTCCAAATTCATCCCGAACTCTTACAACTAGTCAAATGCATTGGATTGTCACACATTCTGACCCTAGAAACAGTAACAAAGCTGTTTACTGCTTAGAATCCATGTTTTCTTGGGTTTAGTCTGTTTCAGGACAAAATGGGTAAAAGTGGTGTCTAAACACTCCAAATTCAACCCGAACTCTTATAATTAGTCAACTGCATTGGATTGTTACAGTTTTGACCCTAGAAAGAGTAACATAGCGGTTTACTGCTTCAAATCAATGTTTTCTCTCGGTTTTAGTCAGTTTTCTCGGTCTAAGCCTGTTTTGGGATAAAACGGGTTTAACTGTCGTCTAAACACTCCAAATTCATCCCGAACTTTTACAACTAGTCAAATGCATTGGATTGTCACACATTCTGACCCTAGAAACAGAAACAAATCTGTTTACTGCTTAGAATCTATTAGAATGTACCAAGGAGGAGAGAGGAGAGGCCGGTAAGGCCGAACCTTGGAAGAAGAGAAGAAAGGCCGGAAAGGCCATGTAAAGGCCGGTAAGGCCATGTCCGTGTCCGTGAGCGACCATGTACCGTGTCCGGTACCATGTACCGTGTCCGTGAACGGACCCATGTCCGGAGAGCGGCCAGTTAGGCCGTGAACACATTGAAGAGCAGGCCCGTCCGTACAGGCCCGTCCGTACAGGCCCGTCCGTACAGGCCCGTCCGTACTATTAGTATATATGAAGGAGAAGAGAGAGTGAGGCCGGTGAGGCCGAGCTGCACAAGGAAGAAGAGAGTGGCCGGTAAGGCTGCTAGTACAAGAAGTGTGGCCGGTAAGGCCATGAGTGGTGTGGGAGCGGCCAGTAAGGCCGTGAGCACAATAAGAGTGGCCAATAAGGCCATGTGGGCCGTGAGAACAATGAGAGTGGTCAGCAAGGCCATAAGAGCAATGTGAGAAGAATTGTGAAGTAAAGGCCTTATAAGAAGAAGAGGCCCAAGAAGAAGTTAAATGTCTCACAAAGGGAAAAGAAGGGAAGGAAGGAAGCATGTGAGACCTTGGTTGGTGAAGAATGAGACAACCAAGGGAAGGAGCTGTCCCTTTCACCATACACCCACTTGTGCACCAACGGCTATATGTCACTCTCACCTCTCATTTATCTCAAACGGCCATATACATTTGTTCTCCTATATTAAGCATTGTAATCTCTCATTTTGTAACACAACACAATATTATCTAATAGAAGAGAATCCGATTTCCCCTCTCTACTTGTGTTCTTGTTCATATCAACAATGTAGAGTGTTTAGGAGATTAGCGGTTAGAGGCTGCCCTTAAGGCAGCCTATTCTCTTCTCAAATCCACCTAAACTCTTCTTATTTACTGCTTTACTTAGCCTAGATTACTGATTCTTAATCCTCCTTCTCCTAAGTATACAAACTCTAAGTGTTGTGATACTAGAAGAGGATAAGTCTCAAACTAGTGCTTCTCCTAGTTAGGATCCGCTTACTCTCTAGTATTTGGGTTCTATCTAGTTGTTTATGGGGAGTTCATCACAAGTTGATGTTCTCTCCTCCCCCTTGAGAATGAGTTAGTTTGTTGTGGGTAAAGGGGGATTCATTCACCAAGTGTTTGTCTACCCTCTCTTGTGAGCTTTGTCTCATAAATCCCAACATGGTATCAGAGCAGGCTCTGTTCTTGGTGACTCAAACTCGTTCTCAAGTTGGTTTTCTTAGGAGTTAGCTTAATTAAAGTTTTAATCCTAGCCTAGGTGTTAAATCGCTTAGCTTAGTTTCTTTAAAACTTTAATTTTGCTTTTGTTGTTAAATCGATTCTCTAGCAGCTCAATGTTGAGTAAGCTTGGTCTTGGGTCTTTGTAGAGTTCATAGACCAAGTGTGTGAAAGAAATCGATTTTAAAACCTCATCTTTAGGCTTACCGATTTGGTGAAAGCTTGGGTTTAAATTGAGGTGGTGATGAACCAAGGAGCAAATTGTTCTTGTTCTTGGTAAGGATTCACGTGTTTTTAGGCTTGTATAGAGCCACGAAATCCTTAGGATTTTTCCTAGGATTCTCTTAAGATTTAGTTAATTTTCCTTTAAAGGTTTAATTTTGCTTTTGTTAAATTTCCTTTAAAGTTTAATTACTAAATCACTTCTTCTTCTTCTCAAGGTTGAGAAAGCTTTGTTTCTGGTCATATGGTGTGTCCAGGTTCGAGTTTGAGGAAGAGAGAGACTTTATTTTAGCATGTAGAGCCCGCTTGGTCAAATAGATTCAAGTTGGTCCAAGATGCATTCTTTTAACCGTTGGACAATAGGCTGTTCCAAAGGCTTTTGTTGTTTCTTCTTTGCTTGGGACCACGAAAAACATCTTCTATATGTTATCTTCGTGGATCTAAAGCCTTAATCTCTTGAAGAACACTTGTTTAAGTGATTCTACAAGGAGGTTTGTTGTTAAACCTTTGGAGAAACTAATTTTCCATAAGGTCCATTGTGTTTCAGCCATTAAAGCACCAAAAGAGATTGTCTTCTTGGATGTTCTTGGCTGTCAAAGCTTCTTTCAACTCAAGAAAACAGAGTTAAACTCTGTCCATAAGAATTCTTGAGCAGATTCTCTATTCTACTCTCCATTCATCTTATACTACCGCCAATACTCTCCCTTATACTCTCACTTTCTATTCTCCATATATACTCTTATTAATTCTCTAAATTCTCTATTTAATTTCAGTATTATTCTCTAAATTCTATTTTATTTTCAGTAATATTCTATATTCTCTATTCTCTAATCTCTAACAATCTCTTGTTTAGAATCTGTTCCATTGATTTTTGGTTTCAGTTTCAGCATTGAAGATTGTGTGGAGCTCGCTCACTATCTCAAGGAGAAGAAGTGGCGAGGTTGAAGGCTACAAGATAGCCATGTAAGAGCGCAGCACAATGCCTGGAGTTAGAACCAAGGGCCACCAAGTCTTTGTTAAGCTGGTGGAAGGTGATGAATCAGTCCAAGAGCATGTGTGTTAGTGCCAAGTTGTTGATCGGATGTGCACAATGGTCTTTAGGAAAGGTGATGCACAAGGTTTCAACTGTTGATTGGATGTGCACAAGAACGGTGATGCACAAGGCTTCAACTGAGGTGATGAGGTTTCAGCCCATCATCAAGTAAAGGTTACGGGGGAGATCAAGTGACTTCAGACCGTACCTCACAGATTCTGCTCGGCCACAAGCAAAAGTCTTTACTTAAAGCTCAGCCTAAGCGTCTCAAAGATCGACTCGGACGAAACCCTTCCACTGCGATTCGGCTTCCGCGTTCTTCATTAAAGTTCGAGACCACAGAGTCATCTTGCCAGTGGAAGTGGAATCATACCAATCCGAGCAGCCGTTCGAAAGTTATGTCCGATTCAGTGGGCATGTGTCAGTCTGACAAATAAAACTGACCGGGTTTAAAACCATGGTTAGAGGAGCGGTCTCAAGGAGGAATTCCAAACCGCAACAGTGATCAACTCTCTCCCTCCTATCCATCAAAACACCATAAAGGCTGTGCTCTAAACTCTTCTCTATTTTAATTCATAAATTCATTACCTTAGCTTCATTACTAGTCTTTAGTCTTTAATATGTTCTCTTAAATTGTCACACTTTTAGAAATTTTCTTTGATATTCCTCATAGCAAACACTTATTCTTTTCTTCTTTATCACTTGTTTAAGGGGTAAAGGAGACTATGAGAGCCTCAAAGAAATTCTAAAGGCGCAAGGATGGAGATCATAAGGAATGTGCTAAAGGCAAGGTGGGCTAAGGAGTAGGAGCGGTTCAAATCATGAAGAGAAGGGAGCTAGTTCTTTGCAAACCAAGGTCAAGGGACATCATGGATAGTGGAGTCTATACTCTTTTTCCCTTAACAAAGTTTTATCCCAAGAGGTTTTCTTTGTTGAGGTTTTTAATGAGGTAGATGACACTAGTCCACCCTTGATCTTTGGTCCCCATGGTGTCCCACCGATCAAGCGTGCGGGGGAGTATTAGAATGTACCAAGGAGGAGAGAGGAGAGGCCGGTAAGGCCGAACCTTGGAAGAAGAGAAGAAAGGCCGGAAAGGCCATGTAAAGGCCGGTAAGGCCATGTCCGTGTCCGTGAGCGACCATGTACCGTGTCCGGTACCATGTACCGTGTCCGTGAACGGACCCATGTCCGGAGAGCGGCCAGTTAGGCCGTGAACACATTGAAGAGCAGGCCCGTCCGTACAGGCCCGTCCGTACAGGCCCGTCCGTACAGGCCCGTCCGTACTATTAGTATATATGAAGGAGAAGAGAGAGTGAGGCCGGTGAGGCCGAGCTGCACAAGGAAGAAGAGAGTGGCCGGTAAGGCTGCTAGTACAAGAAGTGTGGCCGGTAAGGCCATGAGTGGTGTGGGAGCGGCCAGTAAGGCCGTGAGCACAATAAGAGTGGCCAATAAGGCCATGTGGGCCGTGAGAACAATGAGAGTGGTCAGCAAGGCCATAAGAGCAATGTGAGAAGAATTGTGAAGTAAAGGCCTTATAAGAAGAAGAGGCCCAAGAAGAAGTTAAATGTCTCACAAAGGGAAAAGAAGGGAAGGAAGGAAGCATGTGAGACCTTGGTTGGTGAAGAATGAGACAACCAAGGGAAGGAGCTGTCCCTTTCACCATACACCCACTTGTGCACCAACGGCTATATGTCACTCTCACCTCTCATTTATCTCAAACGGCCATATACATTTGTTCTCCTATATTAAGCATTGTAATCTCTCATTTTGTAACACAACACAATATTATCTAATAGAAGAGAATCCGATTTCCCCTCTCTACTTGTGTTCTTGTTCATATCAACAATGTAGAGTGTTTAGGAGATTAGCGGTTAGAGGCTGCCCTTAAGGCAGCCTATTCTCTTCTCAAATCCACCTAAACTCTTCTTATTTACTGCTTTACTTAGCCTAGATTACTGATTCTTAATCCTCCTTCTCCTAAGTATACAAACTCTAAGTGTTGTGATACTAGAAGAGGATAAGTCTCAAACTAGTGCTTCTCCTAGTTAGGATCCGCTTACTCTCTAGTATTTGGGTTCTATCTAGTTGTTTATGGGGAGTTCATCACAAGTTGATGTTCTCTCCTCCCCCTTGAGAATGAGTTAGTTTGTTGTGGGTAAAGGGGGATTCATTCACCAAGTGTTTGTCTACCCTCTCTTGTGAGCTTTGTCTCATAAATCCCAACAGAATCAACGTTTTCTTGGTTTTAGCCTGTTTTAGGACAAAATGGGTAAAAGTGGTGTCTAAACACTCCAAATTCAACCCGAACTCTTATAATTAGTCAAATGCATTGGATTGTTACAGATTTTGACCCTACAAAGAGTAACATAGCGGTTTACTGCTTCAAATCAATGTTTTCTCTCGGTTTTAGCCTGTTTTCTCGGTCTAAGCCTGTTTTGGGATAAAACGGGTTTAAGTGTCGTCTAAACACTCCAAATTCATCCCGAACTCTTACAACTAGTCAAATGCATTGGATTGTCACACATTCTGACCCTAGAAACAGAAACAAATCTGTTTACTGCTTAGAATCAATGTTTTCTCGGTTTTAGCCTGTTTCGGGACAAAATGGCTAAAAGTGGTGTCTAAACACTCCAAATTCAACCTGAACTCTTATAATTAGTCAAATACATTGGATTGATACATATTATGACCCTAGAAAGAGTAACAAAGCTGTTTACTGCTTTGAATCAATGTATTCTCTCTGTTTTAGCCTGTTTTCTCGGTTTATGCCTGTTTTGGGATAAAACGGGTTTTAGTGTTGTCTAAACACTCGAAACTCATCATGAACTCTTAGAACTAGTCAATGCATTGGATTTTGACACATTATGACCCTTAGAAATAGTAACAAAGCTGGTTACTGCTTCAAATCCATGATTTCTCGGTTTTATCCTGTTTCGGGACAAAATGGGTAAAAATGGTGTCTAAACACTCCAAATTCAACCCGAACTCTTATAATTAGTCAAATGCATTGGATTGCTACATATTGTGACCCTAGAAAGAGTAACATAGCGGTTTACTGCTTCAAATCAATGTTTTCTCTCGGTTTTAGCCTGTTTTCTTGGTTTAAGCCTGTTTTGGGATAAAACGGGTTTAAGTGTTGTCTAAACACTCCAAATTCATCCCGAACTCTTACAACTAGTCAAATGCATTGGATTGTCACACATTCTGACCCTAGAAACAGTAACAAAGCTGTTTACTGCTTAGAATCAACGTTTTCTTGGGTTTAGTCTGTTTCAGGACAAAATGGGTAAAAGTGGTATCTAAACACTCCAAATTCAACCCGAACTCTTATAATTAGTTAAATGCATTGGATTGTTACATATTTTGACCCTATAAAGAGTAACATATCGGTTTACTGCTTCAAATCAATGTTTTCTCTCGGTTTTAGCCAGTTTTCTCGGTCTAAGCCTGTTTTGGGATAAAACGGGTTTAAGTGTCGTCTAAACACTCCAAATTCATCCCGAACTCTTACAACTAGTCAAATGCATTGGATTGTCACACATTCTGACCCTAGAAACAGAAACAAATCTGTTTACTGCTTAGAATCAATGTTTTCTCGGTTTTAGCCTGTTTCAGGACAAAATGGGTAAAAGTGGTGTCTAAACACTCCAAATTCAATCCGAACTCTTATAATTAGTCAACTGCATTGAATTGTTACAGATTTTTACCCTAGAAAGAGTAACATAGCGGTTTACTGCTTCAAATCAATGTTTTCTCTCGGTTTTAGCCTGTTTTCTCGGTCTAAGCCTGTTTTGGGATAAAACGGGTTTAAGTGTTGTCTAAACACTCCAAATTCATCCCGAACTCTTACAACTAGTCAAATGCATTGGATTGTCACACATTCTGACCCTAGAAACAGTAACAAAGCTGTTTACTGCTTAGAATCAACGTTTTCTTGGTTTGAGCCTGTTTTAGGACAAAATGGGTAAAAGTGGTGTCTAAACACTCCAAATTCAACCCGAACTCTTATAATTAGTCAACTGCATTGGATTGTTACATATTGTGACCCTAGAAAGAGTAACATAGCGGTTTACTGCTTCAAATCAATGTTTTCTCTCGGTTTTAGCCTGTTTTCTCGGTTTAAGCCTGTTTTGGGATAAAACGGGTTTAAGTGTTGTCTAAACACTCCAAATTCATCCCGAACTTTTACAACTAGTCAAATGTATTGGATTGTCACACATTCTGACCCTAGAAACAGTAACAAAACTGTTTACTGCTTAGAATCAACGTTTTCTCGGTTTTAGCCTGTTTCAGGAAAAAATGGGTAAAAATGGTGTCTAAACACTCCAAATTCAACCCGAACTCTTATAATTAGTTAAATGCATTGGATTGTTACATATTGTGACCCTAGAAAGAGTAACATAGCGGTTTACTGCTTCAAATCAATGTTTTCTCTCGGTTTTAGCCTGTTTTCTTGGTTTAAGCCTGTTTTGGGATAAAACGGGTTTAAGTGTTGTCTAAACACTCCAAATTCATCCCGAACTCTTACAACTAGTCAAATGCATTGGATTGTCACACATTCTGACCCTAGAAACAGTAACAAAGCTGTTTACTGCTTAGAATCAACGTTTTCTTGGTTTTAGCCTGTTTTAGGACAAAATGGGTAAAAGTGGTGTCTAAACACTCCAAATTCAACCCGAACTCTTATAATTAGTCAAATGCATTGGATTGTTACAGATTTTGACCCTAGAAAGACTAACATAGCGGTTTACTGCTTCAAATCAATGTTTTCTCTCGGTTTTAGCCTGTTTTCTCGGTTTAAGCCTGTTTTGGGATAAAACGGGTTTAAGTGTTGTCTAAACACTCCAAATTCATCCCGAACTCTTACAACTAGTCAAATGCATTGGATTGTCACACATTCTGACCCTAGAAACAGTAACAAAGCTGTTTACTGCTTAGAATCAACGTTTTCTTGGTTTTAGCCTGTTTTAGGACAAAATGGGTAAAAGTGGTGTCTAAACACTCCAAATTCAACCCGAACTCTTATAATTAGTCAACTGCATTGGATTGTTACAGTTTTGACCCTAGAAAGAGTAACATAGCGGTTTACTGCTTCAAATCAATGTTTTCTCTCGGTTTTAGCCAGTTTTCTCGGTCTAAGCCTGTTTTGGGATAAAACGGGTTTAAGTGTCGTCTAAACACTCCAAATTCATCCCGAACTCTTACAACTAGTCAAATGCATTGGATTGTCACACATTCTGACCCTAGAAACAGTAACAAAGCTGTTTACTGCTTAGAATCCATGTTTTCTTGGGTTTAGTCTGTTTCAGGACAAAATGGGTAAAAGTGGTGTCTAAACACTCCAAATTCAACCCGAACTCTTATAATTAGTCAACTGCATTGGATTGTTACAGTTTTGACCCTAGAAAGAGTAACATAGCGGTTTACTGCTTCAAATCAATGTTTTCTCTCGGTTTTAGCCAGTTTTCTCGGTCTAAGCCTGTTTTGGGATAAAACGGGTTTAAGTGTCGTCTAAACACTCCAAATTCATCCCGAACTTTTACAACTAGTCAAATGCATTGGATTGTCACACATTCTGACCCTAGAAACAGAAACAAATCTGTTTACTGCTTAGAATCAACGTTTTCTTGGTTTTAGCCTGTTTTAGGACAAAATGGGTAAAAGTGGTGTCTAAACACTCCAAATTCAACCCGAACTCTTATAATTAGTCAAATGCATTGGATTGTTACAGATTTTGACCCTACAAAGAGTAACATAGCGGTTTACTGCTTCAAATCAATGTTTTCTCTCGGTTTTAGCCTGTTTTCTCGGTCTAAGCCTGTTTTGGGATAAAACGGGTTTAAGTGTCGTCTAAACACTCCAAATTCATCCCGAACTCTTACAACTAGTCAAATGCATTGGATTGTCACACATTCTGACCCTAGAAACAGAAACAAATCTGTTTACTGCTTAGAATCAATGTTTTCTCGGTTTTAGCCTGTTTCGGGACAAAATGGCTAAAAGTGGTGTCTAAACACTCCAAATTCAACCTGAACTCTTATAATTAGTCAAATACATTGGATTGATACATATTATGACCCTAGAAAGAGTAACAAAGCTGTTTACTGCTTTGAATCAATGTATTCTCTCTGTTTTAGCCTGTTTTCTCGGTTTATGCCTGTTTTGGGATAAAACGGGTTTTAGTGTTGTCTAAACACTCGAAACTCATCATGAACTCTTAGAACTAGTCAATGCATTGGATTTTGACACATTATGACCCTTAGAAATAGTAACAAAGCTGGTTACTGCTTCAAATCCATGATTTCTCGGTTTTATCCTGTTTCGGGACAAAATGGGTAAAAATGGTGTCTAAACACTCCAAATTCAACCCGAACTCTTATAATTAGTCAAATGCATTGGATTGCTACATATTGTGACCCTAGAAAGAGTAACATAGCGGTTTACTGCTTCAAATCAATGTTTTCTCTCGGTTTTAGCCTGTTTTCTTGGTTTAAGCCTGTTTTGGGATAAAACGGGTTTAAGTGTTGTCTAAACACTCCAAATTCATCCCGAACTCTTACAACTAGTCAAATGCATTGGATTGTCACACATTCTGACCCTAGAAACAGTAACAAAGCTGTTTACTGCTTAGAATCAACGTTTTCTTGGGTTTAGTCTGTTTCAGGACAAAATGGGTAAAAGTGGTATCTAAACACTCCAAATTCAACCCGAACTCTTATAATTAGTTAAATGCATTGGATTGTTACATATTTTGACCCTATAAAGAGTAACATATCGGTTTACTGCTTCAAATCAATGTTTTCTCTCGGTTTTAGCCAGTTTTCTCGGTCTAAGCCTGTTTTGGGATAAAACGGGTTTAAGTGTCGTCTAAACACTCCAAATTCATCCCGAACTCTTACAACTAGTCAAATGCATTGGATTGTCACACATTCTGACCCTAGAAACAGAAACAAATCTGTTTACTGCTTAGAATCAATGTTTTCTCGGTTTTAGCCTGTTTCAGGACAAAATGGGTAAAAGTGGTGTCTAAACACTCCAAATTCAATCCGAACTCTTATAATTAGTCAAATACATTGGATTGATACATATTATGACCCTAGAAAGAGTAACAAAGCTGTTTACTGCTTTGAATCAATGTATTCTCTCTGTTTTAGCCTGTTTTCTCGGTTTATGCCTGTTTTGGGATAAAACGGGTTTTAGTGTTGTCTAAACACTCGAAACTCATCATGAACTCTTAGAACTAGTCAATGCATTGGATTTTGACACATTATGACCCTTAGAAATAGTAACAAAGCTGGTTACTGCTTCAAATCCATGATTTCTCGGTTTTATCCTGTTTCGGGACAAAATGGGTAAAAATGGTGTCTAAACACTCCAAATTCAACCCGAACTCTTATAATTAGTCAAATGCATTGGATTGCTACATATTGTGACCCTAGAAAGAGTAACATAGCGGTTTACTGCTTCAAATCAATGTTTTCTCTCGGTTTTAGCCTGTTTTCTTGGTTTAAGCCTGTTTTGGGATAAAACGGGTTTAAGTGTTGTCTAAACACTCCAAATTCATCCCGAACTCTTACAACTAGTCAAATGCATTGGATTGTCACACATTCTGACCCTAGAAACAGTAACAAAGCTGTTTACTGCTTAGAATCAACGTTTTCTTGGGTTTAGTCTGTTTCAGGACAAAATGGGTAAAAGTGGTATCTAAACACTCCAAATTCAACCCGAACTCTTATAATTAGTTAAATGCATTGGATTGTTACATATTTTGACCCTATAAAGAGTAACATATCGGTTTACTGCTTCAAATCAATGTTTTCTCTCGGTTTTAGCCAGTTTTCTCGGTCTAAGCCTGTTTTGGGATAAAACGGGTTTAAGTGTCGTCTAAACACTCCAAATTCATCCCGAACTCTTACAACTAGTCAAATGCATTGGATTGTCACACATTCTGACCCTAGAAACAGAAACAAATCTGTTTACTGCTTAGAATCAATGTTTTCTCGGTTTTAGCCTGTTTCAGGACAAAATGGGTAAAAGTGGTGTCTAAACACTCCAAATTCAATCCGAACTCTTATAATTAGTCAACTGCATTGAATTGTTACAGATTTTTACCCTAGAAAGAGTAACATAGCGGTTTACTGCTTCAAATCAATGTTTTCTCTCGGTTTTAGCCTGTTTTCTCGGTCTAAGCCTGTTTTGGGATAAAACGGGTTTAAGTGTTGTCTAAACACTCCAAATTCATCCCGAACTCTTACAACTAGTCAAATGCATTGGATTGTCACACATTCTGACCCTAGAAACAGTAACAAAGCTGTTTACTGCTTAGAATCAACGTTTTCTTGGTTTGAGCCTGTTTTAGGACAAAATGGGTAAAAGTGGTGTCTAAACACTCCAAATTCAACCCGAACTCTTATAATTAGTCAACTGCATTGGATTGTTACATATTGTGACCCTAGAAAGAGTAACATAGCGGTTTACTGCTTCAAATCAATGTTTTCTCTCGGTTTTAGCCTGTTTTCTCGGTTTAAGCCTGTTTTGGGATAAAACGGGTTTAAGTGTTGTCTAAACACTCCAAATTCATCCCGAACTTTTACAACTAGTCAAATGTATTGGATTGTCACACATTCTGACCCTAGAAACAGTAACAAAACTGTTTACTGCTTAGAATCAACGTTTTCTCGGTTTTAGCCTGTTTCAGGAAAAAATGGGTAAAAATGGTGTCTAAACACTCCAAATTCAACCCGAACTCTTATAATTAGTTAAATGCATTGGATTGTTACATATTGTGACCCTAGAAAGAGTAACATAGCGGTTTACTGCTTCAAATCAATGTTTTCTCTCGGTTTTAGCCTGTTTTCTTGGTTTAAGCCTGTTTTGGGATAAAACGGGTTTAAGTGTTGTCTAAACACTCCAAATATATCCCGAACTCTTACAACTAGTCAAATGCATTGGATTGTCACACATTCTGACCCTAGAAACAGTAACAAAGCTGTTTACTGCTTAGAATCAACGTTTTCTTGGTTTTAGCCTGTTTTAGGACAAAATGGGTAAAAGTGGTGTCTAAACACTCCAAATTCAACCCGAACTCTTATAATTAGTCAAATGCATTGGATTGTTACAGATTTTGACCCTAGAAAGACTAACATAGCGGTTTACTGCTTCAAATCAATGTTTTCTCTCGGTTTTAGCCTGTTTTCTCGGTTTAAGCCTGTTTTGGGATAAAACGGGTTTAAGTGTTGTCTAAACACTCCAAATTCATCCCGAACTCTTACAACTAGTCAAATGCATTGGATTGTCACACATTCTGACCCTAGAAACAGTAACAAAGCTGTTTACTGCTTAGAATCAACGTTTTCTTGGTTTTAGCCTGTTTTAGGACAAAATGGGTAAAAGTGGTGTCTAAACACTCCAAATTCAACCCGAACTCTTATAATTAGTCAACTGCATTGGATTGTTACAGTTTTGACCCTAGAAAGAGTAACATAGCGGTTTACTGCTTCAAATCAATGTTTTCTCTCGGTTTTAGCCAGTTTTCTCGGTCTAAGCCTGTTTTGGGATAAAACGGGTTTAAGTGTCGTCTAAACACTCCAAATTCATCCCGAACTCTTACAACTAGTCAAATGCATTGGATTGTCACACATTCTGACCCTAGAAACAGTAACAAAGCTGTTTACTGCTTAGAATCCATGTTTTCTTGGGTTTAGTCTGTTTCAGGACAAAATGGGTAAAAGTGGTATCTAAACACTCCAAATTCAACCCGAACTCTTATAATTAGTTAAATGCATTGGATTGTTACATATTTTGACCCTATAAAGAGTAACATATCGGTTTACTGCTTTAAATCAATGTTTTCTCTCGGTTTTAGCCTGTTTTCTCGGTCTAAGCCTGTTTTGGGATAAAACGGGTTTAAGTGTCGTCTAAACACTCCAAATTCATCCCGAACTCTTACAACTAGTCAAATGCATTGGATTGTCACACATTCTGACCCTAGAAACAGAAACAAATCTGTTTACTGCTTAGAATCAACGTTTTCTTGGTTTGAGCCTGTTTTAGGACAAAATGGGTAAAAGTGGTGTCTAAACACTCCAAATTCAACCCGAACTCTTATAATTAGTCAACTGCATTGGATTGTTACATATTGTGACCCTAGAAAGAGTAACATAGCGGTTTACTGCTTCAAATCAATGTTTTCTCTCGGTTTTAGCCTGTTTTCTCGGTTTAAGCCTGTTTTGGGATAAAACGGGTTTAAGTGTTGTCTAAACACTCCAAATTCATCCCGAACTTTTACAACTAGTCAAATGTATTGGATTGTCACACATTCTGACCCTAGAAACAGTAACAAAACTGTTTACTGCTTAGAATCAACGTTTTCTCGGTTTTAGCCTGTTTCAGGAAAAAATGGGTAAAAATGGTGTCTAAACACTCCAAATTCAACCCGAACTCTTATAATTAGTTAAATGCATTGGATTGTTACATATTGTGACCCTAGAAAGAGTAACATAGCGGTTTACTGCTTCAAATCAATGTTTTCTCTCGGTTTTAGCCTGTTTTCTTGGTTTAAGCCTGTTTTGGGATAAAACGGGTTTAAGTGTTGTCTAAACACTCCAAATTCATCCCGAACTCTTACAACTAGTCAAATGCATTGGATTGTCACACATTCTGACCCTAGAAACAGTAACAAAGCTGTTTACTGCTTAGAATCAACGTTTTCTTGGTTTTAGCCTGTTTTAGGACAAAATGGGTAAAAGTGGTGTCTAAACACTCCAAATTCAACCCGAACTCTTATAATTAGTCAAATGCATTGGATTGTTACAGATTTTGACCCTAGAAAGACTAACATAGCGGTTTACTGCTTCAAATCAATGTTTTCTCTCGGTTTTAGCCTGTTTTCTCGGTTTAAGCCTGTTTTGGGATAAAACGGGTTTAAGTGTTGTCTAAACACTCCAAATTCATCCCGAACTCTTACAACTAGTCAAATGCATTGGATTGTCACACATTCTGACCCTAGAAACAGTAACAAAGCTGTTTACTGCTTAGAATCAACGTTTTCTTGGTTTTAGCCTGTTTTAGGACAAAATGGGTAAAAGTGGTGTCTAAACACTCCAAATTCAACCCGAACTCTTATAATTAGTCAACTGCATTGGATTGTTACAGATTTTGACCCTACAAAGAGTAACATAGCGGTTTACTGCTTCAAATCAATGTTTTCTCTCGGTTTTAGCCTGTTTTCTCGGTCTAAGCCTGTTTTGGGATAAAACGGGTTTAAGTGTCGTCTAAACACTCCAAATTCATCCCGAACTCTTACAACTAGTCAAATGCATTGGATTGTCACACATTCTGACCCTAGAAACAGAAACAAATCTGTTTACTGCTTAGAATCAATGTTTTCTCGGTTTTAGCCTGTTTCGGGACAAAATGGCTAAAAGTGGTGTCTAAACACTCCAAATTCAACCTGAACTCTTATAATTAGTCAAATACATTGGATTGATACATATTATGACCCTAGAAAGAGTAACAAAGCTGTTTACTGCTTTGAATCAATGTATTCTCTCTGTTTTAGCCTGTTTTCTCGGTTTATGCCTGTTTTGGGATAAAACGGGTTTTAGTGTTGTCTAAACACTCGAAACTCATCATGAACTCTTAGAACTAGTCAATGCATTGGATTTTGACACATTATGACCCTTAGAAATAGTAACAAAGCTGGTTACTGCTTCAAATCCATGATTTCTCGGTTTTATCCTGTTTCGGGACAAAATGGGTAAAAATGGTGTCTAAACACTCCAAATTCAACCCGAACTCTTATAATTAGTCAAATGCATTGGATTGCTACATATTGTGACCCTAGAAAGAGTAACATAGCGGTTTACTGCTTCAAATCAATGTTTTCTCTCGGTTTTAGCCTGTTTTCTTGGTTTAAGCCTGTTTTGGGATAAAACGGGTTTAAGTGTTGTCTAAACAATCCAAATTCATCCCGAACTCTTACAACTAGTCAAATGCATTGGATTGTCACACATTCTGACCCTAGAAACAGTAACAAAGCTGTTTACTGCTTAGAATCAACGTTTTCTTGGGTTTAGTCTGTTTCAGGACAAAATGGGTAAAAGTGGTATCTAAACACTCCAAATTCAACCCGAACTCTTATAATTAGTTAAATGCATTGGATTGTTACATATTTTGACCCTATAAAGAGTAACATATCGGTTTACTGCTTCAAATCAATGTTTTCTCTCGGTTTTAGCCAGTTTTCTCGGTCTAAGCCTGTTTTGGGATAAAACGGGTTTAAGTGTCGTCTAAACACTCCAAATTCATCCCGAACTCTTACAACTAGTCAAATGCATTGGATTGTCACACATTCTGACCCTAGAAACAGAAACAAATCTGTTTACTGCTTAGAATCAATGTTTTCTCGGTTTTAGCCTGTTTCAGGACAAAATGGGTAAAAGTGGTGTCTAAACACTCCAAATTCAATCCGAACTCTTATAATTAGTCAACTGCATTGAATTGTTACAGATTTTTACCCTAGAAAGAGTAACATAGCGGTTTACTGCTTCAAATCAATGTTTTCTCTCGGTTTTAGCCTGTTTTCTCGGTCTAAGCCTGTTTTGGGATAAAACGGGTTTAAGTGTTGTCTAAACACTCCAAATTCATCCCGAACTCTTACAACTAGTCAAATGCATTGGATTGTCACACATTCTGACCCTAGAAACAGTAACAAAGCTGTTTACTGCTTAGAATCAACGTTTTCTTGGTTTTAGCCTGTTTTAGGACAAAATGGGTAAAAGTGGTGTCTAAACACTCCAAATTCAACCCGAACTCTTATAATTAGTCAACTGCATTGGATTGTTACAGTTTTGACCCTAGAAAGAGTAACATAGCGGTTTACTGCTTCAAATCAATGTTTTCTCTCGGTTTTAGCCAGTTTTCTCGGTCTAAGCCTGTTTTGGGATAAAACGGGTTTAAGTGTCGTCTAAACACTCCAAATTCATCCCGAACTTTTACAACTAGTCAAATGCATTGGATTGTCACACATTCTGACCCTAGAAACAGAAACAAATCTGTTTACTGCTTAGAATCAACGTTTTCTTGGTTTTAGCCTGTTTTAGGACAAAATGGGTAAAAGTGGTGTCTAAACACTCCAAATTCAACCCGAACTCTTATAATTAGTCAAATGCATTGGATTGTTACAGATTTTGACCCTACAAAGAGTAACATAGCGGTTTACTGCTTCAAATCAATGTTTTCTCTCGGTTTTAGCCTGTTTTCTCGGTCTAAGCCTGTTTTGGGATAAAACGGGTTTAAGTGTCGTCTAAACACTCCAAATTCATCCCGAACTCTTACAACTAGTCAAATGCATTGGATTGTCACACATTCTGACCCTAGAAACAGAAACAAATCTGTTTACTGCTTAGAATCAATGTTTTCTCGGTTTTAGCCTGTTTCGGGACAAAATGGCTAAAAGTGGTGTCTAAACACTCCAAATTCAACCTGAACTCTTATAATTAGTCAAATACATTGGATTGATACATATTATGACCCTAGAAAGAGTAACAAAGCTGTTTACTGCTTTGAATCAATGTATTCTCTCTGTTTTAGCCTGTTTTCTCGGTTTATGCCTGTTTTGGGATAAAACGGGTTTTAGTGTTGTCTAAACACTCGAAACTCATCATGAACTCTTAGAACTAGTCAATGCATTGGATTTTGACACATTATGACCCTTAGAAATAGTAACAAAGCTGGTTACTGCTTCAAATCCATGATTTCTCGGTTTTATCCTGTTTCGGGACAAAATGGGTAAAAATGGTGTCTAAACACTCCAAATTCAACCCGAACTCTTATAATTAGTCAAATGCATTGGATTGCTACATATTGTGACCCTAGAAAGAGTAACATAGCGGTTTACTGCTTCAAATCAATGTTTTCTCTCGGTTTTAGCCTGTTTTCTTGGTTTAAGCCTGTTTTGGGATAAAACGGGTTTAAGTGTTGTCTAAACAATCCAAATTCATCCCGAACTCTTACAACTAGTCAAATGCATTGGATTGTCACACATTCTGACCCTAGAAACAGTAACAAAGCTGTTTACTGCTTAGAATCAACGTTTTCTTGGGTTTAGTCTGTTTCAGGACAAAATGGGTAAAAGTGGTATCTAAACACTCCAAATTCAACCCGAACTCTTATAATTAGTTAAATGCATTGGATTGTTACATATTTTGACCCTATAAAGAGTAACATATCGGTTTACTGCTTCAAATCAATGTTTTCTCTCGGTTTTAGCCAGTTTTCTCGGTCTAAGCCTGTTTTGGGATAAAACGGGTTTAAGTGTCGTCTAAACACTCCAAATTCATCCCGAACTCTTACAACTAGTCAAATGCATTGGATTGTCACACATTCTGACCCTAGAAACAGAAACAAATCTGTTTACTGCTTAGAATCAATGTTTTCTCGGTTTTAGCCTGTTTCAGGACAAAATGGGTAAAAGTGGTGTCTAAACACTCCAAATTCAATCCGAACTCTTATAATTAGTCAACTGCATTGAATTGTTACAGATTTTTACCCTAGAAAGAGTAACATAGCGGTTTACTGCTTCAAATCAATGTTTTCTCTCGGTTTTAGCCTGTTTTCTCGGTCTAAGCCTGTTTTGGGATAAAACGGGTTTAAGTGTTGTCTAAACACTCCAAATTCATCCCGAACTCTTACAACTAGTCAAATGCATTGGATTGTCACACATTCTGACCCTAGAAACAGTAACAAAGCTGTTTACTGCTTAGAATCCATGTTTTCTTGGGTTTAGTCTGTTTCAGGACAAAATGGGTAAAAGTGGTATCTAAACACTCCAAATTCAACCCGAACTCTTATAATTAGTTAAATGCATTGGATTGTTACATATTTTGACCCTATAAAGAGTAACATATCGGTTTACTGCTTCAAATCAATGTTTTCTCTCGGTTTTAGCCTGTTTTCTCGGTCTAAGCCTGTTTTGGGATAAAACAGGTCTAAGTGTCGTCTAAACACTCCAAATTCATCCCGAACTCTTACAACTAGTCAAATGCATTGGATTGTCACACATTCTGACCCTAAAAACAGACACAAATCTGTTTAGTGCTTAGAATCAATGTTTTCTCGGTTTTAGCCTGTTTCAGGACAAAATGGGTAAAAGTGGTGTCTAAACACTCCAAATTCAACCCGAACTCTTATAATTAGTCAAATGCATTGGATTGTTACAGATTTTGACCCTACAAAGAGTAACATAGCGGTTTACTGCTTCAAATCAATGTTTTCTCTCGGTTTTAGCCTGTTTTCGGTCTAAGCCTGTTTTGGGATAAAACGGGTTTAAGTGTCGTCTAAACACTCCAAATGCATCCCGAACTCTTACAACTAGTCAAATGCATTGGATTGTCACACATTCTGACCCTAGAAACAGAAACAAATCTGTTTACTGCTTAGAATCAATGTTTTCTCGGTTTTAGCCTGTTTCGGGACAAAATGGCTAAAAGTGGTGTCTAAACACTCAAAATTCAACCTGAACTCTTATAATTAGTCAAATACATTGGATTGATACATATTATGACCCTAGAAAGAGTAACAATGCTGTTTACTGCTTTGAATCAATGTATTCTCTCTGTTTTAGCCTGTTTTCTCGGTTTAAGCCTGTTTTGGGATAAAACGGGTTTTAGTGTTGTCTAAACACTTGAAACTCATCATGAACTCTTAGAACTAGTCCATGCATTGGATTTTGACACATTATGACTCTTAGAAATAGTAACAAAGGTGGTTACTGCTTCGAATCCATGATTTCTCGGTTTTATCCTGTTTCGGGACAAAATGGGTAAAAGTGGTGTCTAAAAACTCCAAATTCAACCTGAACTCTTATAATTAGTCAAATACATTGGATATATTATGACCCTAGAAAGAGTAACACAGCTGTTTACGGCTTTGAATCAATGTTTTCTCTCGGTTTTAGCCTGTTTTCGGTATAAGCCTGTTTTGGGATAAAACGGGTTTAAGTGTTGTCTAAACACTCCAAATTCATCCCGAACTCTTACAACTAGTCAAATGCATTGGATTGTCACACATTCTGACCCTAGAAACAGTAACAAAGCTGTTTACTGCTTAGAATCAACGTTTTCTCGGTTTTATCCTGTTTCAGGACAAAATGGGTAAAAATGGTGTCTAAACACTCCAAATTCAACCCGAACTCTTATAATTAGTCAAATGCATTGGATTGTTACATATTTTGACCCTAGAAAGAGTAACATAGCGGTTTACTGCTTTAAATCAATGTTTTCTCTCGGTTTTAGCCTGTTTTCTCGGTCTAAGCCTGTTTTGGGATAAAACGGGTTTAAGTGTCGTCTAAACACTCCAAATTCATCCCGAACTCTTACAACTAGTCAAATGCATTGGATTGTCACACATTCTGACCCTAGAAACAGAAACAAATCTGTTTACTGCTTAGAATCAACGTTTTCTTGGTTTTAGCCTGTTTTAGGACAAAATGGGTAAAAGTGGTGTCTAAACACTCCAAATTCAACCCGAACTCTTATAATTAGTCAAATGCATTGGATTGTTACAGATTTTGACCCTACAAAGAGTAACATAGCGGTTTACTGCTTCAAATCAATGTTTTCTCTCGGTTTTAGCCTGTTTTCTCGGTCTAAGCTGTTGGGATTTATGAGACAAAGCTCACAAGAGAGGGTAGACAAACACTTGGTGAATGAATCCCCCTTTACCCACAACAAACTAACTCATTCTCAAGGGGGAGGAGAGAACATCAACTTGTGATGAACTCCCCATAAACAAGCTAGATAGAACCCAAATACTAGAGAGTAAGCGGATCCTAACTAGGAGAAGCACTAGTTTGAGACTTATCCTCTTCTAGTATCACAACACTTAGAGTTTGTGTACTTAGGAGAAGGAGGATTAAGAATCAGTAATCTAGGCTAAGTAAAGCAGTAAATAAGAAGAGTTTAGGTGGATTTGAGAAGAGAATAGGCTGCCTTAAGGGCAGCCCCTAACCGCTAATCCTAAACTCTCTACATTGTTAATATGAAACAAGAACACAAGTATAGAGAGGAAATCGGTTTCTCTTATTGAATAATATTGTGTTACATATGAGGTGAAATACAAAGCTTAATATAGGAGAATACAAGGTCATATGACCGTTAGAGAGAAGAAGAGAGTGATGAAAGTGACATTCTCGATTTGGTGTTGGTGAGAGTGACCTTTCCTTCCTTCACCAACCAAGGGCACATGTGATCTTCCCATAAGCCTCTTTCTCTTGTAGGGCCTCGCTTTCCTCCTCTCAAACTCGGCCTCTCTATCTACTGGACCGAGCGCAGGCCTAAGGGCCGAGACCGTACGGACGGGCCTAACCTTCATTGTACGGACGGGCCTTCTCTTCATCGTACGGACGGGCCTGTACGGACGGGCCTGTACGGACGGGCCTTCTCTTCAATGTGTTCACGGCCTAACTGGCCGCTCACCGGACATGGGTCCGTTCACGGACACGGTACATGGTACCGGACACGGTACATGGTCGCTCACGGACACGGACATGGCCTTACCGGCCTTTACATGGCCTTTCCGGCCTTTCTTCTCTTCTTCCAAGGCTCGGCCTTACCGGCCTCTCCTCTCTCCTCCTTGGTACATTCTAATACTCCCCCGCACGTTTGATCTGCAGGGCACCATGGGGACCAAAGATCAAGCGTGGACACGTGAGGACTACCTCATTAAAAACCTTAACAAAGAAAACCACTTGGGAGAAAACTTTGTTAAGTAAAAAGAGTGTAGTCTCCACGGTCCTTGATGTCGCATTGATCGTACAGGCCCGTCCGTACGATGAAGAGAAGGGCCGAGACCGTACGGACGGGCCTAACCTTCATTGTACGGACGGGCCTTCTCTTCATCGTACGGACGGGCCTGTACGGACGGGCCTGTACGGACGGGCCTGTACGGACGGGCCTTCTCTTCAATGTGTTCACGGCCTAACTGGCCGCTCACCGGACATGGGTCCGTTCACGGACACGGTACATGGTACCGGACACGGTACATGGTCGCTCACGGACACGGACATGGCCTTACCGGCCTTTACATGGCCTTTCCGGCCTTTCTTCTCTTCTTCCAAGGCTCGGCCTTACCGGCCTCTCCTCTCTCCTCCTTGGTACATTCTAATACTCCCCCGCACGTTTGATCTGCAGGGCACCATGGGGACCAAAGATCAAGCGTGGACATGTGAGGACTACCTCATTAAAAACCTTAACAAAGAAAACCACTTGGGAGAAAACTTTGTTAAGTAAAAAGAGTGTAGTCTCCACGGTCCTTGATGTCGCATTGATCTTGGTTTGTCAAGAACTAGCTCCCTTCTCTTCATGAATTGAACCGCTCCTACTCCTTAGCCCACCTTGCCTTTAGCACATTCCTTATGATCTCCATCCTTGCGCCTTTAGAATTTCTTTGAGGCTCTCATAGTCTCCTTTACCCCTTAAACAAGTGATAAAGAAGAAAAGAATAAGTGTTTGCTATGAGGAATATCAAAGAAAATTTCTAAAAATGTGACAATTTAAGAGAACATATTAAAGAGTAAAGACTAGTAATGAAGCTAAGGTAATGGATTTAAGAAATTTAAATAGAGTAGAGTTTAGAGCACAGCCTTTATGGTGTTTTGATGGATAGGAAGGAGAGAGTTGATCACTGATGCGGTTTGGAATTCCTCCTTGAGACCGCTCCTCTAACCATGGTTTTAAACCCGGTCAGTTTTATTTGTCAGACTGACACATGCCCACTGAATCGGACATAACTTTCGAACGGCTGCTCGGATTGGTATGATTCCACTTCCACTGGCAAGATGACTCTGTGGTCTCGAACTTTAATGAAGAACGCGGAAGCCGAATCGCAGTGGAAGGGTTTCGTCCGAGTCGATCTTTGAGACGCTTCGGCTGAGCTTTAAGTAAAGACTTTTGCTTGTGGCCGAGCAGAATCTGTGAGGTACGGTCTGAAGTCACTTGATCTCCCCCGTAACCTTTACTTGATGATGGGCTGAAACCTCATCACCTCAGTTGAAGCCTTGTGCATCACCGTTCTTGTGCACATCCAATCAACAGTTGAAACCTTGTGCATCACCTTTCCTAAAGACCATTGTGCACATCCGATCAACAACTTGGCACTAACACACATGCTCTTGGACTGATTCATCACCTTCCACCAGCTTAACAAAGACTTGGTGGCCCTTGGTTCTAACTCCAGGCATTGTGCTGCGCTCTCCTCATGGCTATCTTGTAGCCTTCAACCTCGCCACTTCTTCTTCTTGAGATAGTAGGCGAGCTCCACACAATCTTCAAGGCTGAAGCTGAAACCAAATTCAATGGAACAGATTCTAAACAAGAGATTGTTAGAGATTAGAGAATAGAGAATATAGAATATTACTGAAAATAAAATAGAATTTAGAGAATAAGTAACCAGAGAATTAGTAACCAAGAGTATAGAGTATAGTAGAGTATATGGGCGGAAGTATAAGGTGAGTGGAGAGTAGAATAGAGAATTTGCTCAAGAGTTCTTATGGACAGAGTTATACTCTGTTTTCTTGAGTTTGCAGAAGCTTTGACAGCCAAGAGCATCCAACATTCAACAAGACTTTGGTGCTTTAATGGCTGAAACACATGGACCGTTTGGAAAATTAATTTCTCCAACGGTTTGGACCTAACTCATGGTAGAATCACTTAAACAAAGTGTTCTCCAAGATCTTAAGGCTTTAGATCCACGAAAATAACATATAGAAGATGTTTTTCGTGGTCCCAAGCAAAGAAGAAACAACAAAAGCCTTTGGAACAACCTATTGTCCAACGGTTAAAAGAATGCATCTTGGACCAACTTGAATCTATTTGACCAAGCGGGCTCTACATGCTAAAATAAAGTCTCTCTCTTCCTCAAACTCGAACCTGGACACACCATATGACCAGAAACAAAGCTTTCTCAACCTTGAGAAGAAGAAGAAGTGATTTAGTAATTAAACTTTAAAGGAAATTTAACAAAAGCAAAATTAAACCTTTAAAGGAAAATTAACTAAATCTTAAGAGAATCCTAGGAAAAATCCTAAGGATTTCGTGGCTCTATACAAGCCTAAAAACACGTGAATCCTTACCAAGAACAAGAACAATTTGCTCCTTGGTTCATCACCACCTCAATTTAAACCCAAGCTTTTACCCAATCGGTGAAGCCTAAGGATGAGGTTTTAAAATCGATTTCTTTCACACACTTGGTCTATGAACTCTACAAAGACCCAAGACCAAGCTTACTCAACATTGAGCTGCTAGAGAATCGATTTAACAACAAAAGCAAAATTAAAGTTTTAAAGAAACTAAGCTAAGCGATTTAACACCTAGGCTAGGATTAAAACTTTAATTAAGCTAACTCCTAAGAGAACCAACTTGAGAACGAGTTTGAGTCACCAAGAACAGAGCCTGCTCTGATACCATGTTGGGATTTATGAGACAAAGCTCACAAGAGAGGGTAGACAAACACTTGGTGAATGAATCCCCCTTTACCCACAACAAACTAACTCATTCTCAAGGGGGAGGAGAGAACATCAACTTGTGATGAACTCCCCATAAACAAGCTAGATAGAACCCAAATACTAGAGAGTAAGCGGATCCTAACTAGGAGAAGCACTAGTTTGAGACTTATCCTCTTCTAGTATCACAACACTTAGAGTTTGTGTACTTAGGAGAAGGAGGATTAAGAATCAGTAATCTAGGCTAAGTAAAGCAGTAAATAAGAAGAGTTTAGGTGGATTTGAGAAGAGAATAGGCTGCCTTAAGGGCAGCCCCTAACCGCTAATCCTAAACTCTCTACATTGTTAATATGAAACAAGAACACAAGTATAGAGAGGAAATCGGTTTCTCTTATTGAATAATATTGTGTTACATATGAGGTGAAATACAAAGCTTAATATAGGAGAATACAAGGTCATATGACCGTTAGAGAGAAGAAGAGAGTGATGAAAGTGACATTCTCGATTTGGTGTTGGTGAGAGTGACCTTTCCTTCCTTCACCAACCAAGGGCACATGTGATCTTCCCATAAGCCTCTTTCTCTTGTAGGGCCTCGCTTTCCTCCTCTCAAACTCGGCCTCTCTATCTACTGGACCGAGCGCAGGCCTAAGGGCCGAGACCGTACGGACGGGCCTAACCTTCATTGTACGGACGGGCCTTCTCTTCATCGTACGGACGGGCCTGTACGGACGGGCCTGTACGGACGGGCCTGTACGGACGGGCCTTCTCTTCAATGTGTTCACGGCCTAACTGGCCGCTCACCGGACATGGGTCCGTTCACGGACACGGTACATGGTACCGGACACGGTACATGGTCGCTCACGGACACGGACATGGCCTTACCGGCCTTTACATGGCCTTTCCGGCCTTTCTTCTCTTCTTCCAAGGCTCGGCCTTACCGGCCTCTCCTCTCTCCTCCTTGGTACATTCTAATATAAGCCTCTTTTGGGATAAAACGGGTTTAAGTGTTGTCTAAACACTCCAAATGCATCCCGAACTCTTACAACTAGTCAAATGCAATGGATTGTCACACATTCTGACCCTAGAAACAGTAACAAAGCAGTTTACTGCTTAGAATCAACGTTTTCTCGGTTTTAGCCTGTTTCAGGAAAAAATGGGTAAAAATGGTGTCTAAACACTCCAAATTCAACCCGAACTCTTATAATTAGTCAAATGCATTGGATTGTTACATATTGTGACCCTAGAAAGAGTAACATAGCGGTTTACGGCTTCAAATCAATGTTTTCTCTCGGTTTTAGCCTGTTTTCTTGGTTTAAGCCTGTTTTGGGATAAAACGGGTTTAAGTGTTGTCTAAACACTCCAAATTCATCCCGAACTCTTACAACTAGTCAAATGCATTGGATTGTCACACATTCTGACCCTAGAAACAGTAACAAAGCTGTTTACCGCTTAGAATCCATGTTTTCTTGGGTTTAGTCTGTTTCAGGACAAAATGGGTAAAAGTGGTATCTAAACACTCCAAATTCAACCCGAACTCTTATAATTAGTTAAATGCATTGGATTGTTACATATTTTGACCCTATAAAGAGTAACATATCGGTTTACTGCTTCAAATCAATGTTTTCTCTCGGTTTTAGCCAGTTTTCTCGGTCTAAGCCTGTTTTGGGATAAAACGGGTTTAAGTGTCGTCTAAACACTCCAAATTCATCCCGAACTCTTACAACTAGTCAAATGCATTGGATTGTCACACATTCTGACCCTAGAAACAGAAACAAATCTGTTTACTGCTTAGAATCAATGTTTTCTCGGTTTTAGCCTGTTTCAGGACAAAATGGGTAAAAGTGGTGTCTAAACACTCCAAATTCAACCCGAACTCTTATAATTAGTCAACTGCATTGAATTGTTACAGATTTTTACCCTAGAAAGAGTAACATAGCGGTTTACTGCTTCAAATCAATGTTTTCTCTCGGTTTTAGCCTGTTTTCTCGGTCTAAGCCTGTTTTGGGATAAAACGGGTTTAAGTGTTGTCTAAACACTCCAAATTCATCCCGAACTCTTACAACTAGTCAAATGCATTGGATTGTCACACATTCTGACCCTAGAAACAGTAACAAAGCTGTTTACTGCTTAGAATCAACGTTTTCTTGGTTTTAGCCTGTTTTAGGACAAAATGGGTAAAAGTGGTGTCTAAACACTCCAAATTCAACCCGAACTCTTATAATTAGTCAACTGCATTGGATTGTTACAGTTTTGACCCTAGAAAGAGTAACATAGCGGTTTACTGCTTCAAATCAATGTTTTCTCTCGGTTTTAGCCAGTTTTCTCGGTCTAAGCCTGTTTTGGGATAAAACGGGTTTAAGTGTCGTCTAAACACTCCAAATTCATCCCGAACTTTTACAACTAGTCAAATGCATTGGATTGTCACACATTCTGACCCTAGAAACAGAAACAAATCTGTTTACTGCTTAGAATCAACGTTTTCTTGGTTTTAGCCTGTTTTAGGACAAAATGGGTAAAAGTGGTGTCTAAACACTCCAAATTCAACCCGAACTCTTATAATTAGTCAAATGCATTGGATTGTTACAGATTTTGACCCTACAAAGAGTAACATAGCGGTTTACTGCTTCAAATCAATGTTTTCTCTCGGTTTTAGCCTGTTTTCTCGGTCTAAGCCACTTTTGGGATAAAACGGGTTTAAGTGTTGTCTAAACACTCCAAATGCATCCCGAACTCTTACAACTAGTCAAATGCATTGGATTGTCACACATTCTGACCCTAGAAACTATTGATCAAGAGAATAAGCCTAAGGCAGCCATGGCCGTCCGTACAATTATGGGGCCGTCCGTACAACCAAGCAATAAGGCCGAGTCATGTAAGTGTGTAAAGACAATGAGGAGGCCTGCTCTCCTTAGGCCCATGAGAAGGATCTAGAATGTCACTTGTAGCCGTTAGAGAGGAGGAACAAGTGGAGTCACGGGTTATGTTGTGTTTAAGGAGACTAGGACGGGTCACTATCACCGTTGGGATTAGTTCTATCTCTCTCCTTGTCCCTATCACTTATACGATCGGTTGGTAGAGGGTGTAGCCCTAATTTTCCCTTGATATATATAGGCTTTAGCCTACATTGTAATATGTATTCTTATGGAACAATAACCTAATCTTTTCTTCTTCCTCATTCTCTTTGTCTACCGATATCTCTCATCAATCTCTTGATTCTCTTCTTTATTCTACAAAGTCTTACATGGTATCAGAGCAAGTTCTTCGATTCTCTACAGTCTAATCTCATTCTCCTACTCATTTCTACACTCTAGTCTCCTTATCTTCGTTTCTTCTTACTCGCATCTCTTTTATTCTCCGGGTAAAAGCTTTACCCATCGGTCCATAGAAACCCGACCATGGAAAACGCCAAGCCCATTGTTTCACCGGTTGTCCTAAAGGGGACAAACTACTTGCTGTGGACAAGAACCACAAGAACCACCCTTGGAGGTCGTGGCCTTTGGAGTCATGTCGAGTCCGACTATGTCCCAAAGAAAAACCCCAAAGGAGAGGACGCTTCCGAGGCGGAAGCGGAGGAAGAGAGCGAGAGGAAGGCCAAATGGTTCCAAGAAGACCAAGTTGTCCTATCTGTTCTCCAAAACTCTCTGGACACGCCTATCCTTGAGGCCTACTCATATTGCGAGACGGCCAAGGAACTGTGGGAAACACTTAAAGGCGTGTATGGTAATGTCTCTAACATGACTAGAGTCTTTGAGGTCAAGAAGGCCATAAATGATCTTAACCAAGATGATGTGGAGTTCACTAAGCATCTTGGTAAGTTCCGTGCACTATGGTCCGAGCTTGACATGTTGCGGCCAAGTACACTTGAGGCAAGTGTGCTAAACGAAAGAAAGGAGCAAGACAAAGTCTTCGGACTCCTACTTACCTTGAACCCGTCCTTCAACGACCTCTTGAAGCACATCCTAAGGGCAGAGAAGCTCCCCTCCTTTGAAGATATTTGCTCCCAAATTCAGAAAGAGCAAGGATCCCTTGATTTGTTTAGCGGTAAGGGGGAGCTTGCTTCGGCCAACAAAGGAATGTACAAGCAAGAGGAGAGGAAGTTGTTGGTGTGCGACCACTGCAAGAAGCGGGGTCATCTGAAAGACAAGTGCTGGGTTCTCCATCCTCATCTCAAGCCGGCCAAGTTCAAAGCCAACCTCTCAAAGGAAGCGGTTAGCGATAAAGGAGCCGGATCATCAAAGCAGGGAGATGAGGTGGCCATGACCGCAGCCTACGGAGATGTGGTGAGGAAGTCAGACCTTGAGGCTCTCATCCGCTCCATTGCTTCACTCAAGGAGTCTGGTATCTCTTTCTTTACTTCTAGGCCTAGCAAATCGCTTGTTATTGACTCGGGAGCCTCACATCATATGATTAGTAACCCTAGTTTAATTGACAACATAAAACCGGCCTTAGGAAATGTTGTTATTGCAAATGGAGAACAAATACCAGTAAAGGGAATAGGGGACTTGAAACTATTTGATAAAACCTCAAAAGCTTTCTTTATGCCTACCTTTACCTCCAATTTACTATCGGTTAAGAGGGCCACAAATGATTTGAATTGTTATGCAATCTTTGGTCCTAACAATGTTTATTTTCAGGATATTGAGACTGGAAAGGTTCTTGGAGAAGGGCAAGGGAGTGGAGATCTCTATGTCCTAGAGAAAACCGATCCAAATTTATCCTCTACTAAGTCTTGTTTTGTTGTTGATTCGAATATGGTGTGGCATGCTAGGCTAGGCCACCCACATTCACGTGCTTTAGGGTTGATGTTTCCTAATATTTCTTTTGATAATTCTACTTGTGAACCTTGTATTCTCGGAAAACATTGCAAGTCTATCTTTCCTAAGTCAACTACTATTTATGAGAATTGTTTTGATTTAGTTCACTCAGATGTTTGGACATCACCATGCCTATCTAGAGATAATAACAAGTATTTTGTGACTTTTATTGATGAAAAATCAAAATACACTTGGATTACCTTGTTGCCATCTAAAGATAGAGTATTTGATGCCTTTATCAATTTTCAAAATTATGTGACTAATCACTTCAATGCTAAACTTAAGGTACTTAGGTCTGATAATGGGGGGGAATACACAAGTTGCAAGTTCAAAGAACATCTCTCCAAGCATGGCATTCTCCATCAAACTAGTTGTCCCTACACGCCACAACAAAATGGTGTGGCCGAGAGGAAGAACCGGCACCTCATGGAAGTGGCGCGGGCAATCATGTTCCATTCGAGTGTTCCTAAACGATATTGGGGTGATGCCGTGATGACTGCATGCTACCTAATCAACCGAACACCAACTAGAGTTCTTCATGACTTATCTCCATTTGAAGTACTAAACAAATTTAAACCATCTCTTGATCACTTACGAGTTTTCGGCTGTGTTTGTTTTGTGTTAGTACCAGGAGAACAAAGGAGTAAGCTGGATGCCAAAAGTACAAAGTGTATGTTCATTGGCTACTCCACCACACAAAAGGGGTACAAATGTTATGATCCGGCCACAAGTCGACTATATGTCTCTCGAGATGTCCGGTTTCTAGAACATGTGGGCTACCATGACAAGAGGGATTGGAACAGCCTTAAAGATCTCTCTCACTCACCTAATGACCGAGCTTCGAGTCTACGGTTCCTTCTTGATCACCTTGGCAACCCATCTCCACCAACGGGTGCCGTGCGGCCAACACTAAGTCAAATTTCTACCGATGGTGGGTCTGACCAAGGAGATGCAAATGACAATGGTTCAGCCCAAGATGGTGAATCTCTCGAGTCTGGCCTACCCATAACCGGTGTTCCCGTCCCTGGCCCTACAACGGACACGCATGCTCCGGCGGCGGCCTCTACCGAGGAAAACACAGAGACGGCTCCTACGGACGGTACGTCCACCGTGTTGCCTAGCGTGGATCCACTTCCGGCACCAGTCCTGCGTCGGAGCACCAGACCTCGATCGGATCCCTCCACTTGGAAGAACAAGCGTGTCTATTACAACAGCCAAGCTGTCGCTCATCCCATTCAGTCCGTTTGTTCCCTTGAGCTGTTACCTGCTGATCACCAAGCTTTCTTCGGCCAAGTGGACGCCAATTGGATCCCGCAGACATATGATGAAGCCAAGGAACATCAAGTTTGGTTAGATGCGGTCAAGGATGAAACTGGCGCCATGATCCGGAATCATACGTGGGACGAATCGGATCTTCCTCAAGGCAAGCGGGCAGTTAGCTCCAAATGGGTGTTTACCATAAAGTATTTGAGCAATGGTGACATTGAACGGCATAAAGCCAGGTTAGTGGCCCGTGGCTTCACCCAAACCTATGGCGCGGACTACACGGACACCTTTGCACCCGTGGCCAAGCTCCATACGGTTCGGGTTGTGCTGTCTCTTGCTGTCAACCTCTCATGGGACTTATGGCAGATGGATGTGAAGAACGCCTTCCTTCAAGGTGAACTTGATGAAGAAGTGTACATGACGCCTCCTCCCGGCCTTGAAGACATGGTTACACCCGGAAAAGTCTTGAGGCTGCGTAAGGCCATCTATGGCCTTAAGCAGTCCCCACGAGCGTGGTACCACAAACTAAGCTCCACTCTCAAGACTGATGGTTTTACGCGATCGGAGGCTGATCATACTCTCTTCACGCGTCGCACCTCTATTGGTTGGGTGGTGGTGCTCATATACGTCGACGACATCATCGTGACTGGTGATGATAAGGCGGCCATTCAGGACACCAAGGACTCTCTCAAGTCGGTATTTGACATCAAGGACCTTGGGGAACTCAAATACTTTCTTGGTATTGAGATTTGTCGCTCACCGGAAGGACTCTTCCTCTCACAACGCAAGTATACTCTTGACTTGTTAGAGGAGACTGGCAAGCTTGGTGTGTCTCCGGTTGCTACGCCCCTTGATGATGATTACCAGCTCAAGCGAAAGGGGGAGAGCTTACGGGCAAAAGAAGGCCGACCTAAGGAACCAATGGACGAGCCATTCTTAGACGTCACACGCTACCGCCGGCTTGTAGGTAAGCTGATATACCTTACTATCACACGACCTGACATATCCTATGCTGTGAATCAGGTTAGCCAACATATGAAGGCACCAAGCAAGTACCAATGGAGTCAAGTCGAAAGGATCCTAAGCTATCTCAAGGGCAGTCCGGGTCAAGGTATTTGGATGGGCAAGAATGACAACACCGAAATCGTTGGCTATTGTGATGCGGATTACAATGGCGACACGCTGGATAGGAGATCCACCACTGGGTACTGCACGTTTGTTGGAGGCAACTTGGTTACATGGAGGTCTAAGAAACAAAAGGTGGTTTCATGCTCTAGCGCCGAGGCCGAGTATAGAGCTATGAGGAAGCTCACTAACGAGATGACATGGCTGAAGGGCCTACTCAAGGACTTAGGCATCGAGACAAAGCAGCCCATGACCATGCACTGCGACAATGAAGCGGCTATCCACATTGCCACAAACTCAGTCTTTCATGAGAGGACCAAGCACATAGAAAGCGATTGCCACAAGGTGAGAGAGAAGATTGAAGAAGGAGTGGTGTTACCATGCCACACAAGGAGTCAAGATCAGCTAGCTGACATCTTCACCAAGTCTGCAAGCTCCAAGGTTTGTGATCACATCTACAGCAAACTTGGACTTGTAGACATTACACGGCCATGATCAAGCTTCCCTAATCCGTGGACAGCACACTCTTTTTCCCTTGACTTGGTTTTGTCCCATGAGGTTTTCTAAGTCAAGGTTTTTAATGAGGTGCTGCTTCACGGGTTCCAAGCTTAGCCATTTCACTCGGCTAAGCTTGAGGGGGAGTATTGATCAAGAGAATAAGCCTAAGGCAGCCATGGCCGTCCGTACAATTATGGGGCCGTCCGTACAACCAAGCAATAAGGCCGAGTCATGTAAGTGTGTAAAGACAATGAGGAGGCCTGCTCTCCTTAGGCCCATGAGAAGGATCTAGAATGTCGCTTGTAGCCGTTAGAGAGGAGGAACAAGTGGAGTCACGGGTTATGTTGTGTTTAAGGAGACTAGGACGGGTCACTATCACCGTTGGGATTAGTTCTATCTCTCTCCTTGTCCCTATCACTTATACGATCGGTTGGTAGAGGGTGTAGCCCTAATTTTCCCTTGATATATATAGGCTTTAGCCTACATTGTAATATGTATTCTTATGGAACAATAACCTAATCTTTTCTTCTTCCTCATTCTCTTTGTCTACCGATATCTCTCATCAATCTCTTGATTCTCTTCTTTATTCTACAAAGTCTTACAGAAACAGTAACAAAGCAGTTTACTGCTTAGAATCAACGTTTTCTCGGTTTTAGCCTGTTTCAGGAAAAAATGGGTAAAAATGGTGTCTAAACACTCCAAATTCAACCCGAACTCTTATAATTAGTCAAATGCATTGGATTGTTACATATTGTGACCCTAGAAAGAGTAACATAGCGGTTTACTGCTTCAAATCAATGTTTTCTCTCGGTTTTAGCCTGTTTTCTTGGTTTAAGCCTGTTTTGGGATAAAACGGGTTTAAGTGTTGTCTAAACACTCCAAATTCATCCCGAACTCTTACAACTAGTCAAATGCATTGGATTGTCACACATTCTGACCCTAGAAACAGTAACAAAGCTGTTTACTGCTTAGAATCCATGTTTTCTTGGGTTTAGTCTGTTTCAGGACAAAATGGGTAAAAGTGGTATCTAAACACTCCAAATTCAACCCGAACTCTTATAATTAGTTAAATGCATTGGATTGTTACATATTTTGACCCTATAAAGAGTAACATATCGGTTTACTGCTTCGAATCAATGTTTTCTCTCGGTTTTAGCCAGTTTTCTCGGTCTAAGCCTGTTTTGGGATAAAACGGGTTTAAGTGTCGTCTAAACACTCCAAATTCATCCCGAACTCTTACAACTAGTCAAATGCATTGGATTGTCACACATTCTGACCCTAGAAACAGAAACAAATCTGTTTACTGCTTAGAATCAATGTTTTCTCGGTTTTAGCCTGTTTCAGGACAAAATGGGTAAAAGTGGTGTCTAAACACTCCAAATTCAACCCGAACTCTTATAATTAGTCAACTGCATTGAATTGTTACAGATTTTTACCCTAGAAAGAGTAACATAGCGGTTTACTGCTTCAAATCAATGTTTTCTCTCGGTTTTAGCCTGTTTTCTCGGTCTAAGCCTGTTTTGGGATAAAACGGGTTTAAGTGTTGTCTAAACACTCCAAATTCATCCCGAACTCTTACAACTAGTCAAATGCATTGGATTGTCACACATTCTGACCCTAGAAACCGTAACAAAGCTGTTTACTGCTTAGAATCAACGTTTTCTTGGTTTTAGCCTGTTTTAGGACAAAATGGGTAAAAGTGGTGTCTAAACACTCCAAATTCAACCCGAACTCTTATAATTAGTCAACTGCATTGGATTGTTACAGTTTTGACCCTAGAAAGAGTAACATAGCGGTTTACTGCTTCAAATCAATGTTTTCTCTCGGTTTTAGCCAGTTTTCTCGGTCTAAGCCTGTTTTGGGATAAAACGGGTTTAAGTGTCGTCTAAACACTCCAAATTCATCCCGAACTTTTACAACTAGTCAAATGCATTGGATTGTCACACATTCTGACCCTAGAAACAGAAACAAATCTGTTTACTGCTTAGAATCAACGTTTTCTTGGTTTTAGCCTGTTTTAGGACAAAATGGGTAAAAGTGGTGTCTAAACACTCCAAATTCAACCCGAACTCTTATAATTAGTCAAATGCATTGGATTGTTACAGATTTTGACCCTACAAAGAGTAACATAGCGGTTTACTGCTTCAAATCAATGTTTTCTCTCGGTTTTAGCCTGTTTTCTCGGTCTAAGCCTCTTTTGGGATAAAACGGGTTTAAGTGTTGTCTAAACACTCCAAATGCATCCCGAACTCTTACAACTAGTCAAATGCATTGGATTGTCACACATTCTGACCCTAGAAACAGTAACAAAGCAGTTTACTGCTTAGAATCAACGTTTTCTCGGTTTTAGCCTGTTTCAGGAAAAAATGGGTAAAAATGGTGTCTAAACACTCCAAATTCAACCCGAACTCTTATAATTAGTCAAATGCATTGGATTGTTACATATTGTGACCCTAGAAAGAGTAACATAGCGGTTTACTGCTTCAAATCAATGTTTTCTCTCGGTTTTAGCCTGTTTTCTTGGTTTAAGCCTGTTTTGGGATAAAACGGGTTTAAGTGTTGTCTAAACACTCCAAATTCATCCCGAACTCTTACAACTAGTCAAATGCATTGGATTGTCACACATTCTGACCCTAGAAACAGTAACAAAGCTGTTTACTGCTTAGAATCCATGTTTTCTTGGGTTTAGTCTGTTTCAGGACAAAATGGGTAAAAGTGGTATCTAAACACTCCAAATTCAACCCGAACTCTTATAATTAGTTAAATGCATTGGATTGTTACATATTTTGACCCTATAAAGAGTAACATATCGGTTTACTGCTTTAAATCAATGTTTTCTCTCGGTTTTAGCCTGTTTTCTCGGTCTAAGCCTGTTTTGGGATAAAACGGGTTTAAGTGTCGTCTAAACACTCCAAATTCATCCCGAACTCTTACAACTAGTCAAATGCATTGGATTGTCACACATTCTGACCCTAGAAACAGAAACAAATCTGTTTACTGCTTAGAATCAATGTTTTCTCGGTTTTAGCCTGTTTCAGGACAAAATGGGTAAAAGTGGTGTCTAAACACTCCAAATTCAACCCGAACTCTTATAATTAGTCAACTGCATTGAATTGTTACAGATTTTTACCCTAGAAAGAGTAACATAGCGGTTTACTGCTTCAAATCAATGTTTTCTCTCGGTTTTAGCCTGTTTTCTCGGTCTAAGCCTGTTTTGGGATAAAACGGGTTTAAGTGTTGTCTAAACACTCCAAATTCATCCCGAACTCTTACAACTAGTCAAATGCATTGGATTGTCACACATTCTGACCCTAGAAACAGTAACAAAGCTGTTTACTGCTTAGAATCAACGTTTTCTTGGTTTTAGCCTGTTTTAGGACAAAATGGGTAAAAGTGGTGTCTAAACACTCCAAATTCAATCCGAACTCTTATAATTAGTCAACTGCATTGGATTGTTACAGTTTTGACCCTAGAAAGAGTAACATAGCGGTTTACTGCTTCAAATCAATGTTTTCTCTCGGTTTTAGCCTGTTTTCTCGGTCTAAGCCTGTTTTGGGATAAAACGGGTTTAAGTGTCGTCTAAAGACTCCAAATTCATCCCGAACTCTTACAACTAGTCAAATGCATTGGATTGTCACACATTCTGACCCTAGAAACAGAAACAAATCTGTTTACTGCTTAGAATCAATGTTTTCTCGGTTTTAGCCTGTTTCGGGACAAAATGGCTAAAAGTGGTGCCTAAACACTCCAAATTCATCCCGAACTCTTACAACTAGTCAAATGCATTGGATTGTCACACATTCTGACCCTAGAAACAGTAACAAAGCTGTTTACTGCTTAGAATCAACGTTTTCTTGGTTTTAGCCTGTTTTAGGACAAAATGGGTAAAAGTGGTGTCTAAACACTCCAAATTCAACCCGAACTCTTATAATTAGTCAAATGCATTGGATTGTTACAGATTTTGACCCTAGAAAGACTAACATAGCGGTTTACTACTTCAAATCAATGTTTTCTCTCGGTTTTAGCCTGTTTTCTCGGTTTAAGCCTGTTTTGGGATAAAACGGGTTTAAGTGTTGTCTAAACACTCCAAATTCATCCCGAACTCTTACAACTAGTCAAATGCATTGGATTGTCACACATTCTGACCCTAGAAACAGTAACAAAGCTGTTTACTGCTTAGAATCAACGTTTTCTTGGTTTTAGCCTGTTTTAGGACAAAATGGGTAAAAGTGGTGTCTAAACACTCCAAATTCAACCCGAACTCTTATAATTAGTCAACTGCATTGGATTGTTACAGTTTTGACCCTAGAAAGAGTAACATAGCGGTTTACTGCTTCAAATCAATGTTTTCTCTCGGTTTTAGCCAGTTTTCTCGGTCTAAGCCTGTTTTGGGATAAAACGGGTTTAAGTGTCGTCTAAAGACTCCAAATTCATCCCGAACTCTTACAACTAGTCAAATGCATTGGATTGTCACACATTCTGACCCTAGAAACAGAAACAAATCTGTTTACTGCTTAGAATCAATGTTTTCTCGGTTTTAGCCTGTTTCGGGACAAAATGGCTAAAAGTGGTGCCTAAACACTCCAAATTCATCCCGAACTCTTATTAGAATGTACCAAGGAGGAGAGAGGAGAGGCCGGTAAGGCCGAGCCTTGGAAGAAGAGAAGAAAGGCCGGAAAGGCCATGTAAAGGCCGGTAAGGCCATGTCCGTGTCCGTGAGCGACCATGTACCGTGTCCGGTACCATGTACCGTGTCCGTGAACGGACCCATGTCCGGTGAGCGGCCAGTTAGGCCGTGAACACATTGAAGAGAAGGCCCGTCCGTACAGGCCCGTCCGTACAGGCCCGTCCGTACAGGCCCGTCCGTACAGGCCCGTCCGTACTATTAGTATATATGAAGGAGAAGAGAGAGTGAGGCCGGTGAGGCCCAGCTTTACAAGGAAGAAGAGAGTGGCCGGTAAGGCTGCTAGTACAAGAAGTGTGGCCGGTAAGGCCATGAGTGGTGTGGGAGCGGCCAGTAAGGCCGTGAGCACAATAAGAGTGGCCAATAAGGCCATGTGGGCCGTGAGAACAATGAGAGTGGTCAGCAAGGCCATAAGAGCAATGTGAGAAGAATTGTGAAGTAAAGGCCTTATAAGAAGAAGAGGCCCAAGAAGAAGTTAAATGTCTCACAAAGGGAAAAGAAGGGAAGGAAGGAAGCATGTGAGACCTTGGTTGGTGAAGAATGAGACAACCAAGGGAAGGAGCTGTCCCTTTCACCATACACCCACTTGTGCACCAACGGCTATATGTCACTCTCACCTCTCATTTATCTCAAACGGCCATATACATTTGTTCTCCTATATTAAGCATTGTAATCTCTCATTTTGTAAGACATCACAACATATTATTCAATAGAAGAGAAACCGTTTTCCCTCTCTACTTGTGTTCTTGTTCATATCAACAATGTAGAGTTCTTAGGAGATTAGCGGTTAGAGGCTGCCCTTAAGGCAGCCTATTCTCTTCTCAAATCCACCTAAACTCTTCTTATTTACTGCTTTACTTAGCCTAGATTACTGATTCTTAATCCTCCTTCTCCTAAGTACACAAACTCTAAGTGTTGTGATACTAGAAGAGGATAAGTCTCAAACTAGTGCTTCTCCTAGTTAGGATCCGCTTACTCTCTAGTATTTGGGTTCTATCTAGCTTGTTTATGGGGAGTTCATCACAAGTTGATGTTCTCTCCTCCCCCTTTAGAATGAGTTAGTTTGTTGTGGGTAAAGGGGGATTCATTCACCAAGTGTTTGTCTACCCTCTCTTGTGAGCTTTGTCTCATAAATCCCAACATGGTATCAGAGCAGGTTCTGTTCTTGGTGTTTTAAACTCATTCTCAAAGTCGTTTTCTTAGGAGTTAGCTTAGTTAAAGTTTAGACTTTGCTTAGGTGTTAAATCGCTTAGCTTAGTTTCTTTAAAGCTTTAATTTTGCTTTTGTTGATTAAATCGATTCTCTAGCAGCTCATTGTTGAGTAAGCTTGGTCTCTTATCTTGTTAGAATTTGTAGACCAAGTGTGTGGAAAGAAATCGATTTTACAAGCCCCATCCTTAAGCTTTACCGATTTGGTAATAGCTTTGTTTATTTTGGGATGTGTGGGAAGTGATGAACCATTGAGCAAATTGTGTTGTTCATGGTGAGGATTCACGGTTCTTGTGTGCTTGTATGAGCCACGAAATTCTTAGGATTTAGTTCTCTTAGGATTTAGTTAATTTTCCTCTAAAGGTTTAATTTTGCTTTTGTTAAATTTCCTTTAAAGGCTTAATTACTAAATCGCTTCTTCTTCTTCTTCTCAAGGTTGAGAAAGCTTTGTTTCTGGTCATATGGTGTGTCCAGGTTCGAGTTTGAGGAAGAGAGAGACTTTATTTTAGCATGTAGAGCCCGCTTGGTCAAATAGATTCAAGTTGGTCCAAGATGCATTCTTTTAACCGTTGGACAATAGGTTGTTCCAAAGGCTTTTGTTGTTTCTTCTTTGCTTGGGACCACGAAAAACATCTTCTATATGTTATCTTCGTGGATCTTCAAGCCTTAATCTCTTGAAGAACACTTGTTTAAGTGATTCTACAAGGAGTTTTGTTGTTAAACCTTTGGAGAAACTAATTTTCCATAAGGTCCATTGTGTTTCAGCCATTAAAGCACCAAAAGAGATTGTCTTCTTGGATGTTCTTGGCTGTCAAAGCTTCTTTCAACTCAAGAAAACAGAGTATAACTCTGTCCATAAGAACTCTTGAGCAAATTCTCTATTCTACTCTCCACTCACCTTATACTTCCGCCCATATACTCTACTATACTCTATACTCTTGGTTACTAATTCTCTGGTTACTTATTCTCTAAATTCTATTTTATTTTCAGTAATATTCTATATTCTCTATTCTCTAATCTCTAACAATCTCTTGTTTAGAATCTGTTCCATTGATTTTTGGTTTCAGTTTCAGCATTGAAGATTGTGTGGAGCTCGCTCACTATCTCAAGAAGAAGAAGTGGCGAGGTTGAAGGCCACAAGATAGCCATGTAAGAGCGCAGCACAATGCCTGGAGTTAGAACCAAGGGCCACCAAGTCTTTGTTAAGCTGGTGGAAGGTGATGAATCAGTCCAAGAGCATGTGTGTTAGTGCCAAGTTGTTGATCGGATGTGCACAATGGTCTTTAGGAAAGGTGATGCACAAGGTTTCAACTGTTGATTGGATGTGCACAAGAACGGTGATGCACAAGGCTTCAACTGAGGTGATGAGGTTTCAGCCCATCATCAAGTAAAGGTTACGGGGGAGATCAAGTGACTTCAGACCGTACCTCACAGATTCTGCTCGGCCACAAGCAAAAGTCTTTACTTAAAGCTCAGCCGAAGCGTCTCAAAGATCGACTCGGACGAAACCCTTCCACTGCGATTTGGCTTCCGCGTTCTTCATTAAAGTTCGAGACCACAGAGTCATCTTGCCAGTGGAAGTGGAATCATACCAATCCGAGCAGCCGTTCGAAAGTTATGTCCGATTCAGTGGGCATGTATCAGTCTGACAGATAAAACTGGCCGGGTTTAAAAACCATGGTTAGAGAAGCGGTCTCAAGGAGGAATTCCAAACCGCATCAGTGATCAACTCTCTCCTTCCTATCCATCAAAACACCATAAAGGCTGTGCTCTAAACTCTACTCTATTTAAATTTCTTAAATTCATTACCTTAGCTTCATTACTAGTCTTTACTCTTTAATATGTTCTCTTAAATTGTCACACTTTTAGAAATTTTCTTTGATATTCCTCATAGCAAACACTTATTCTTTTCTTCTTTATCACTTGTTTAAGGGGTAAAGGAGACTATGAGAGCCTCAAAGAAACTCTAAAGGCGCAAGGATGGAGATCATAAGGAATGTGCTAAAGGCAAGGTGGGCTAAGGAGTAGGAGCGGTTCAAATCATGAAGAGAAGGGAGCTAGTTCTTTGCAAACCAAGGTCAAGGGACATCATGGATAGTGGAGTCTATACTCTTTTTCCCTTAACAAAGTTTTATCCCAAGAGGTTTTCTTTGTTGAGGTTTTTAATGAGGTAGATGACACTAGTCCACCCTTGATCTTTGGTCCCCATGGTGTCCCACCGATCAAGCGTGCGGGGGAGTATTAGAATGTACCAAGGAGGAGAGAGGAGAGGCCGGTAAGGCCGAGCCTTGGAAGAAGAGAAGAAAGGCCGGAAAGGCCATGTAAAGGCCGGTAAGGCCATGTCCGTGTCCGTGAGCGACCATGTACCGTGTCCGGTACCATGTACCGTGTCCGTGAACGGACCCATGTCCGGTGAGCGGCCAGTTAGGCCGTGAACACATTGAAGAGAAGGCCCGTCCGTACAGGCCCGTCCGTACAGGCCCGTCCGTACAGGCCCGTCCGTACAGGCCCGTCCGTACTATTAGTATATATGAAGGAGAAGAGAGAGTGAGGCCGGTGAGGCCGAGCTGCACAAGGAAGAAGAGAGTGGCCGGTAAGGCTGCTAGTACAAGAAGTGTGGCCGGTAAGGCCATGAGTGGTGTGGGAGCGGCCAGTAAGGCCGTGAGCACAATAAGAGTGGCCAATAAGGCCATGTGGGCCGTGAGAACAATGAGAGTGGTCAGCAAGGCCATAAGAGCAATGTGAGAAGAATTGTGAAGTAAAGGCCTTATAAGAAGAAGAGGCCCAAGAAGAAGTTAAATGTCTCACAAAGGGAAAAGAAGGGAAGGAAGGAAGCATGTGAGACCTTGGTTGGTGAAGAATGAGACAACCAAGGGAAGGAGCTGTCCCTTTCACCATACACCCACTTGTGCACCAACGGCTATATGTCACTCTCACCTCTCATTTATCTCAAACGGCCATATACATTTGTTCTCCTATATTAAGCATTGTAATCTCTCATTTTGTAAGACATCACAACATATTATTCAATAGAAGAGAAACCGTTTTCCCTCTCTACTTGTGTTCTTGTTCATATCAACAATGTAGAGTTCTTAGGAGATTAGCGGTTAGAGGCTGCCCTTAAGGCAGCCTATTCTCTTCTCAAATCCACCTAAACTCTTCTTATTTACTGCTTTACTTAGCCTAGATTACTGATTCTTAATCCTCCTTCTCCTAAGTACACAAACTCTAAGTGTTGTGATACTAGAAGAGGATAAGTCTCAAACTAGTGCTTCTCCTAGTTAGGATCCGCTTACTCTCTAGTATTTGGGTTCTATCTAGCTTGTTTATGGGGAGTTCATCACAAGTTGATGTTCTCTCCTCCCCCTTTAGAATGAGTTAGTTTGTTGTGGGTAAAGGGGGATTCATTCACCAAGTGTTTGTCTACCCTCTCTTGTGAGCTTTGTCTCATAAATCCCAACAACTCTTACAACTAGTCAAATGCATTGGATTGTCACACATTCTGACCCTAGAAACAGTAACAAAGCTGTTTACTGCTTAGAATCAACGTTTTCTTGGTTTTAGCCTGTTTTAGGACAAAATGGGTAAAAGTGGTGTCTAAACACTCCAAATTCAACCCGAACTCTTATAATTAGTCAAATGCATTGGATTGTTACAGATTTTGACCCTAGAAAGACTAACATAGCGGTTTACTGCTTCAAATCAATGTTTTCTCTCGGTTTTAGCCTGTTTTCTCGGTTTAAGCCTGTTTTGGGATAAAACGGGTTTAAGTGTTGTCTAAACACTCCAAATTCATCCCGAACTCTTACAACTAGTCAAATGCATTGGATTGTCACACATTCTGACCCTAGAAACAGTAACAAAGCTGTTTACTGCTTAGAATCAACGTTTTCTTGGTTTTAGCCTGTTTTAGGACAAAATGGGTAAAAGTGGTGTCTAAACACTCCAAATTCAACCCGAACTCTTATAATTAGTCAACTGCATTGGATTGTTACAGTTTTGACCCTAGAAAGAGTAACATAGCGGTTTACTGCTTCAAATCAATGTTTTCTCTCGGTTTTAGCCAGTTTTCTCGGTCTAAGCCTGTTTTGGGATAAAACGGGTTTAAGTGTCGTCTAAACACTCCAAATTCATCCCGAACTTTTACAACTAGTCAAATGCATTGGATTGTCACACATTCTGACCCTAGAAACAGAAACAAATCTGTTTACTGCTTAGAATCAACGTTTTCTTGGTTTTAGCCTGTTTTAGGACAAAATGGGTAAAAGTGGTGTCTAAACACTCCAAATTCAACCCGAACTCTTATAATTAGTCAAATGCATTGGATTGTTACAGATTTTGACCCTACAAAGAGTAACATAGCGGTTACTGCTTCAAATCAATGTTTTCTCTCGGTTTTAGCCTGTTTTCTCGGTCTAGGCCTCTTTTGGGATAAAACGGGTTTAAGTGTTGTCTAAACACTCCAAATGCATCCCGAACTCTTACAACTAGTCAAATGCATTGGATTGTCACACATTCTGACCCTAGAAACAGTAACAAAGCAGTTTACTGCTTAGAATCAACGTTTTCTCGGTTTTAGCCTGTTTCAGGAAAAAATGGGTAAAAATGGTGTCTAAACACTCCAAATTCAACCCGAACTCTTATAATTAGTCAAATGCATTGGATTGTTACATATTGTGACCCTAGAAAGAGTAACATAGCGGTTTACTGCTTCAAATCAATGTTTTCTCTCGGTTTTAGCCTGTTTTCTTGGTTTAAGCCTGTTTTGGGATAAAACGGGTTTAAGTGTTGTCTAAACACTCCAAATTCATCCCGAACTCTTACAACTAGTCAAATGCATTGGATTGTCACACATTCTGACCCTAGAAACAGTAACAAAGCTGTTTACTGCTTAGAATCCATGTTTTCTTGGGTTTAGTCTGTTTCAGGACAAAATGGGTAAAAGTGGTATCTAAACACTCCAAATTCAACCCGAACTCTTATAATTAGTTAAATGCATTGGATTGTTACATATTTTGACCCTATAAAGAGTAACATATCGGTTTACTGCTTCAAATCAATGTTTTCTCTCGGTTTTAGCCAGTTTTCTCGGTCTAAGCCTGTTTTAGGATAAAACGGGTTTAAGTGTCGTCTAAACACTCCAAATTCATCCCGAACTCTTACAACTAGTCAAATGCATTGGATTGTCACACATTCTGACCCTAGAAACAGAAACAAATCTGTTTACTGCTTAGAATCAATGTTTTCTCGGTTTTAGCCTGTTTCAGGACAAAATGGGTAAAAGTGGTGTCTAAACACTCCAAATTCAACCCGAACTCTTATAATTAGTCAACTGCATTGAATTGTTACAGATTTTGACCCTAGAAAGAGTAACATAGCGGTTTACTGCTTCAAATCAATGTTTTCTCTCGGTTTTAGCCTGTTTTCTCGGTCTAAGCCTGTTTTGGGATAAAACGGGTTTAAGTGTTGTCTAAACATTCCAAATTCATCCCGAACTCTTACAACTAGTCAAATGCATTGGATTGTCACACATTCTGACCCTAGAAACAGTAACAAAGCTGTTTACTGCTTAGAATCAACGTTTTCTTGGTTTTAGCCTGTTTTAGGACAAAATGGGTAAAAGTGGTGTCTAAACACTCCAAATTCAACCCGAACTCTTATAATTAGTCAACTGCATTGGATTGTTACAGTTTTGACCCTAGAAAGAGTAACATAGCGGTTTACTGCTTCAAATCAATGTTTTCTCTCGGTTTTAGCCAGTTTTCTAGGTCTAAGCCTGTTTTGGGATAAAACGGGTTTAAGTGTCGTCTAAAGACTCCAAATTCATCCCGAACTTTTACAACTAGTCAAATGCATTGGATTGTCACACATTCTGACCCTAGAAACAGAAACAAATCTGTTTACTGCTTAGAATCAACGTTTTCTTGGTTTTAGCCTGTTTTAGGACAAAATGGGTAAAAGTGGTGTCTAAACACTCCAAATTCAACCCGAACTCTTATAATTAGTCAAATGCATTGGATTGTTACAGATTTTGACCCTACAAAGAGTAACATAGCGGTTTACTGCTTCAAATCAATGTTTTCTCTCGGTTTTAGCCTGTTTTCTCGGTCTAAGCCTGTTTTGGGATAAAACGGGTTTAAGTGTCGTCTAAACACTCCAAATTCATCCCGAACTCTTACAACTAGTCAAATGCATTGGATTGTCACACATTCTGACCCTAGAAACAGAAACAAATCTGTTTACTGCTTAGAATCAATGTTTTCTCGGTTTTAGCCTGTTTCGGGACAAAATGGCTAAAAGTGGTGTCTAAACACTCCAAATTCAACCTGAACTCTTATAATTAGTCAAATACATTGGATTGATACATATTATGACCCTAGAAAGAGTAACAAAGCTGTTTACTGCTTTGAATCAATGTATTCTCTCTGTTTTAGCCTGTTTTCTCGGTTTATGCCTGTTTTGGGATAAAACGGGTTTTAGTGTTGTCTAAACACTCGAAACTCATCATGAACTCTTAGAACTAGTCAATGCATTGGATTTTGACACATTATGACCCTTAGAAATAGTAACAAAGCTGGTTACTGCTTCAAATCCATGATTTCTCGGTTTTATCCTGTTTCAGGACAAAATGGGTAAAAATGGTGTCTAAACACTCCAAATTCAACCCGAACTCTTATAATTAGTCAAATGCATTGGATTGTTACATATTGTGACCCTAGAAAGAGTAACATAGCGGTTTACTGCTTCAAATCAATGTTTTCTCTCGGTTTTAGCCTGTTTTCTTGGTTTAAGCCTGTTTTGGGATAAAACGGGTTTAAGTGTTGTCTAAACACTCCAAATTCATCCCTAACTCTTACAACTAGTCAAATGCATTGGATTGTCACACATTCTGACCCTAGAAACAGTAACAAAGCTGTTTACTGCTTAGAATCAACGTTTTCTTGGGTTTAGTCTGTTTCAGGACAAAATGGGTAAAAGTGGTATCTAAACACTCCAAATTCAACCCGAACTCTTATAATTAGTTAAATGCATTGGATTGTTACATATTTTGACCCTATAAAGAGTAACATATCGGTTTACTGCTTCAAATCAATGTTTTCTCTCGGTTTTAGCGAGTTTTCTCGGTCTAAGCCTGTTTTGGGATAAAACGGGTTTAAGTGTCGTCTAAACACTCCAAATTCATCCCGAACTCTTACAACTAGTCAAATGCATTGGATTGTCACACATTCTGACCCTAGAAACAGTAACAAAGCTGTTTACTGCTTAGAATCAACGTTTTCTTGGTTTGAGCCTGTTTTAGGACAAAATGGGTAAAAGTGGTGTCTAAACACTCCAAATTCAACCCGAACTCTTATAATTAGTCAACTGCATTGGATTGTTACATATTGTGACCCTAGAAAGAGTAACATAGCGGTTTACTGCTTCAAATCAATGTTTTCTCTCGGTTTTAGCCAGTTTTCTAGGTCTAAGCCTGTTTTGGGATAAAACGGGTTTAAGTGTCGTCTAAACACTCCAAATTCATCCCGAACTCTTACAACTAGTCAAATGCATTGGATTGTCACACATTCTGACCCTAGAAACAGTAACAAAGCAGTTTACTGCTTAGAATCAACGTTTTCTCGGTTTTAGCCTGTTTCAGGAAAAAATGGGTAAAAATGGTGTCTAAACACTCCAAATTCAACCCGAACTCTTATAATTAGTCAAATGCATTGGATTGTTACATATTGTGACCCTAGAAAGAGTAACATAGCGGTTTACTGCTTCAAATCAATGTTTTCTCTCGGTTTTAGCCTGTTTTCTTGGTTTAAGCCTGTTTTGGGATAAAACGGGTTTAAGTGTTGTCTAAACACTCCAAATTCATCCCGAACTCTTACAACTAGTCAAATGCATTGGATTGTCACACATTCTGACCCTAGAAATATTAGAATGTACCAAGGAGGAGAGAGGAGAGGCCGGTAAGGCCGAGCCTTGGAAGAAGAGAAGAAAGGCCGGAAAGGCCATGAAAAGGCCGGTAAGGCCATGTCCGTGTCCGTGAGCGACCATGTACCGTGTCCGGTACCATGTACCGTGTCCGTGAACGGACCCATGTCCGGTGAGCGGCACCAAGGAGGAGAGAGGAGAGGCCGGTAAGGCCATGTCCGTGTCCGTGAGCGACCATGTACCGTGTCCGGTACCATGTACCGTGTCCGTGAACGGACCCATGTCCGGTGAGCGGCCAGTTAGGCCGTGAACACATTGAAGAGAAGGCCCGTCCGTACAGGCCCGTCCGTACAGGCCCGTCCGTACAATGAAGAGAAGGCCCGTCCGTACGGTCGTGCTCTTAGGGCTGCTCTCGGTCCATGTGATGGAAAGGCCGAAGTTTGAGTGGCTTAGGAGAAGGAAAACGAGGCCTTACAAAAGAGAGTGGCCAATAAGGCCATGTGGGCCGTGAGCACAATAAGAGTGGCCAATAAGGCCATGTGGGCCGTAGCACAATGAGAGTGGTTAGCAAGGCCATAGGTGCAATGTGAGAAGAATTGTGAAGTAAAGGCCTTATAAGAAGAAGAGGCCCAAGGAGAAGTTAAATGTCTCACAAAGGGAAAAGAAGGGAAGGAGCTGTCCCTTTCACCATACACCCACTTGTGCACCAACGGCTATATGTCACTCTCACCTCTCATCTATCTCAAACGGCCATATACATTTGTTCTCCTATATTAAGCATTGTAATCTCTCATTTTGTAATATATCACAATATTATCTAATAGAAGAGAAACCGTTTTCCCTCTCTACTTGTGTTCTTGTTCATATTAACAATGTAGAGAGTTTAGGATTAGCGGTTAGGGGCTGCCCTTAAGGCAGCCTATTCTCTTCTCAAATCCACCTAAACTCTTCTTATTTACTGCTTTACTTAGCCTAGATTACTGATTCTTAATCCTCCTTCTCCTAAGTACACAAACTCTAAGTGTTGTGATACTAGAAGAGGATAAGTCTCAAACTAGTGCTTCTCCTAGTTAGGATCCGCTTACTCTCTAGTATTTGGGTTCTATCTAGCTTGTTTATGGGGAGTTCATCACAAGTTGATGTTCTCTCCTCCCCCTTGAGAATGGGTTAGTTTGTTGTGGGTAAAGGGGGATTCATTCACCAAGTGTTTGTCTACCCTCTCTTGTGAGCTTTGTCTCATAAATCCCAACATGGTATCAGAGCAGGTTCTGTTCTTGGTGATTCAAACTCATTCTCAATGTCGTTTTCTTAGGAGTTAGCTTAGTTAAAGTTTTAATCCTAGCTTAGGTGTTAATTCGCTTAGCTTAGTTCTTTAAAGCTTTAATTTTGCTTTTGTTGTTAATCGATTCTCTAGCAGCTCATTGTTGAGTAAGCTTGGTCTCTTGTCTTGTTAGAATTTGTAGACCAAGTGTGTGAAAGAAATCGATTTTAAAACCTCATCTTTAGGCTTACCGATTTGGTGAAAGCTTGGGTTTAAATGAGGTGGTGATGAACCAAGGAGCAAATCGGTTTTGTTCTTGGTAAGGATTCACGGTTCTTGTGTGCTTGTATGAGCCACGAAATTCTTAGGATTTAGTTCTCTTAGGATTTAGTTAATTTTCCTCTAAAGGTTTAATTTAGCTTTTGTTAAATTTCCTTTAAAGGCTTAATTACTAAATCGATTCTTCTTCTTCTCAAGGTTGAGAAAGCTTTGTTTCTGGCCATATGGTGTGTCCAGATTCGAGTTTGGGGAAGAGAGAGTTCTTGTCTTTAGCATGTATGGCCCGCTTGGTCAAATAGATTCAAGTTGGTCCAAGATGCATTCTTTTAACCAATGGACAAAAGGTTGTTCCAAAGGTGTTTCTTCTTTTATTTGAATTTTGAACATGGAAAGCATCTTCTATATGCTCTTTCGTGATCTTTGAAGGCATTAGACTCTTGGAGAACACCTGTTTAAGTGATTCTACCATGAGAAGTGTCCCAAACCGTTGGAGAAATTAATTTTCCAAACGGCCCATGTGTTTCAGCCATTAAAGCACCAAAGTCTTGTTGAATGTTGGATGCTCTTGGCTGTCAAAGCTTCTGCAAACTCAAGAAAACAGAGTATAACTCTGTCCATAAGAACTCTTGAGCAAATTCTCTATTCTACTCTCCACTCACCTTATACTTCCGCCTATATACTCTACTATACTCTATACTCTTGGTTACTAATTCTCTGGTTACTTATTCTCTAAATTCTATTTTATTTTCAGTAATATTCTATATTCTCTATTCTCTAATCTCTAACAATCTCTTGTTTAGAATCTGTTCCATTGAATTTGGTTTCAGCTTCAGCCTTGAAGATTGTGTGGAGCTCGCCTACTATCTCAAGAAGAAGAAGTGGCGAGGTTGAAGGCTACAAGATAGCCATGAGGAGAGCGCAGCACAATGCCTGGAGTTAGAACCAAGGGCCACCAAGTCTTTGTTAAGCTGGTGGAAGGTGATGAATCAGTCCAAGAGCATGTGTGTTAGTGCCAAGTTGTTGATCGGATGTGCACAATGGTCTTTAGGAAAGGTGATGCACAAGGTTTCAACTGTTGATTGGATGTGCACAAGAACGGTGATGCACAAGGCTTCAACTGAGGTGATGAGGTTTCAGCCCATCATCAAGTAAAGGTTACGGGGGAGATCAAGTGACTTCAGACCGTACCTCACAGATTCTGCTCGGCCACAAGCAAAAGTCTTTACTTAAAGCTCAGCCGAAGCGTCTCAAAGATCGACTCGGACGAAACCCTTCCACTGCGATTCGGCTTCCGCGTTCTTCATTAAAGTTCGAGACCACAGAGTCATCTTGCCAGTGGAAGTGGAATCATACCAATCCGAGCAGCCGTTCGAAAGTTATGTCCGATTCAGTGGGCATGTGTCAGTCTGACAAATAAAACTGACCGGGTTTAAAACCATGGTTAGAGGAGCGGTCTCAAGGAGGAATTCCAAACCGCAACTGTGATCAACTCTCTCCTTCCTATCCATCAAAACACCATAAAGGCTGTGCTCTAAACCCTTCTCTATTTTAATTCATAAATTCATTACCTTAGCTTCATTACTAGTCTTTAGTCTTTAATATGATTCTTCTTAAATTGTCACATTTTTTAGAATTTTTCTTTGATATTCCTCATAGCAAACACTTATTCTTTTCTTCTTTATCACTTGTTTAAGGGGTAAAGGAGACTATGAGAGCCTCAAAGAAATTCTAAAGGCGCAAGGATGGAGATCATAAGGAATGTGCTAAAGGCAAGGTGGGCTAAGGAGTAGGAGCGGTTCAAATCATGAAGAGAAGGGAGCTAGTTCTTTGCAAACCAAGGTCAAGGGACATCATGGATAGTGGAGTCTATACTCTTTTTCCCTTAACAAAGTTTTATCCCAAGAGGTTTTCTTTGTTGAGGTTTTTTAATGAGGTAGATGACACTAGTCCACCCTTGATCTTTGGTCCCCATGGTGTCCCACCGATCAAGCGTGCGGGGGAGTATTAGAATGTACCAAGGAGGAGAGAGGAGAGGCCGGTAAGGCCGAGCCTTGGAAGAAGAGAAGAAAGGCCGGAAAGGCCATGAAAAGGCCGGTAAGGCCATGTCCGTGTCCGTGAGCGACCATGTACCGTGTCCGGTACCATGTACCGTGTCCGTGAACGGACCCATGTCCGGTGAGCGGCCAGTTAGGCCGTGAACACATTGAAGAGAAGGCCCGTCCGTACAGGCCCGTCCGTACAGGCCCGTCCGTACAATGAAGAGAAGGCCCGTCCGTACGGTCGTGCTCTTAGGGCTGCTCTCGGTCCATGTGATGGAAAGGCCGAAGTTTGAGTGGCTTAGGAGAAGGAAAACGAGGCCTTACAAAAGAGAGTGGCCAATAAGGCCATGTGGGCCGTGAGCACAATAAGAGTGGCCAATAAGGCCATGTGGGCCGTAGCACAATGAGAGTGGTTAGCAAGGCCATAGGTGCAATGTGAGAAGAATTGTGAAGTAAAGGCCTTATAAGAAGAAGAGGCCCAAGGAGAAGTTAAATGTCTCACAAAGGGAAAAGAAGGGAAGGAGCTGTCCCTTTCACCATACACCCACTTGTGCACCAACGGCTATATGTCACTCTCACCTCTCATCTATCTCAAACGGCCATATACATTTGTTCTCCTATATTAAGCATTGTAATCTCTCATTTTGTAATATATCACAATATTATCTAATAGAAGAGAAACCGTTTTCCCTCTCTACTTGTGTTCTTGTTCATATTAACAATGTAGAGAGTTTAGGATTAGCGGTTAGGGGCTGCCCTTAAGGCAGCCTATTCTCTTCTCAAATCCACCTAAACTCTTCTTATTTACTGCTTTACTTAGCCTAGATTACTGATTCTTAATCCTCCTTCTCCTAAGTACACAAACTCTAAGTGTTGTGATACTAGAAGAGGATAAGTCTCAAACTAGTGCTTCTCCTAGTTAGGATCCGCTTACTCTCTAGTATTTGGGTTCTATCTAGCTTGTTTATGGGGAGTTCATCACAAGTTGATGTTCTCTCCTCCCCCTTGAGAATGGGTTAGTTTGTTGTGGGTAAAGGGGGATTCATTCACCAAGTGTTTGTCTACCCTCTCTTGTGAGCTTTGTCTCATAAATCCCAACAAGAAACAGTAACAAAGCTGTTTACTGCTTAGAATCCATGTTTTCTTGGGTTTAGTCTGTTTCAGGACAAAATGGGTAAAAGTGGTATCTAAACACTCCAAATTCAACCCGAACTCTTATAATTAGTTAAATGCATTGGATTGTTACATATTTTGACCCTATAAAGAGTAACATATCGGTTTACTGCTTCTAATCAATGTTTTCTCTCGGTTTTAGCCAGTTTTCTCGGTCTAAGCCTGTTTTGGGATAAAACGGGTTTAAGTGTCGTCTAAACACTCCAAATTCATCCCGAACTCTTACAACTAGTCAAATGCATTGGATTGTCACACATTCTGACCCTAGAAACAGAAACAAATCTGTTTACTGCTTAGAATCAATGTTTTCTCGGTTTTAGCCTGTTTCAGGACAAAATGGGTAAAAGTGGTGTCTAAACACTCCAAATTCAACCCGAACTCTTATAATTAGTCAACTGCATTGAATTGTTACAGATTTTGACCCTAGAAAGAGTAACATAGCGGTTTACTGCTTCAAATCAATGTTTTCTCTCGGTTTTAGCCTGTTTTCTCGGTCTAAGCCTGTTTTGGGATAAAACGGGTTTAAGTGTTGTCTAAACATTCCAAATTCATCCCGAACTCTTACAACTAGTCAAATGCATTGGATTGTCACACATTCTGACCCTAGAAACAGTAACAAAGCTGTTTACTGCTTAGAATCAACGTTTTCTTGGTTTTAGCCTGTTTTAGGACAAAATGGGTAAAAGTGGTGTCTAAACACTCCAAATTCAACCCGAACTCTTATAATTAGTCAACTGCATTGGATTGTTACAGTTTTGACCCTAGAAAGAGTAACATAGCGGTTTACTGCTTCAAATCAATGTTTTCTCTCGGTTTTAGCCAGTTTTCTAGGTCTAAGCCTGTTTTGGGATAAAACGGGTTTAAGTGTCGTCTAAAGACTCCAAATTCATCCCGAACTTTTACAACTAGTCAAATGCATTGGATTGTCACACATTCTGACCCTAGAAACAGAAACAAATCTGTTTACTGCTTAGAATCAACGTTTTCTTGGTTTTAGCCTGTTTTAGGACAAAATGGGTAAAAGTGGTGTCTAAACACTCCAAATTCAACCCGAACTTTTATAATTAGTCAAATGCATTGGATTGTTACAGATTTTGACCCTACAAAGAGTAACATAGCGGTTTACTGCTTCAAATCAATGTTTTCTCTCGGTTTTAGCCTGTTTTCTCGGTCTAAGCCTGTTTTGGGATAAAACGGGTTTAAGTGTCGTCTAAACACTCCAAATTCATCCCGAACTCTTACAACTAGTCAAATGCATTGGATTGTCACACATTCTGACCCTAGAAACAGAAACAAATCTGTTTACTGCTTAGAATCAATGTTTTCTCGGTTTTAGCCTGTTTCGGGACAAAATGGCTAAAAGTGGTGTCTAAACACTCCAAATTCAACCTGAACTCTTATAATTAGTCAAATACATTGGATTGATACATATTATGACCCTAGAAAGAGTAACAAAGCTGTTTACTGCTTTGAATCAATGTATTCTCTCTGTTTTAGCCTGTTTTCTCGGTTTATGCCTGTTTTGGGATAAAACGGGTTTTAGTGTTGTCTAAACACTCGAAACTCATCATGAACTCTTAGAACTAGTCAATGCATTGGATTTTGACACATTATGACCCTTAGAAATAGTAACAAAGCTGGTTACTGCTTCAAATCCATGATTTCTCGGTTTTATCCTGTTTCAGGACAAAATGGGTAAAAATGGTGTCTAAACACTCCAAATTCAACCCGAACTCTTATAATTAGTCAAATGCATTGGATTGTTACATATTGTGACCCTAGAAAGAGTAACATAGCGGTTTACTGCTTCAAATCAATGTTTTCTCTCGGTTTTAGCCTGTTTTCTTGGTTTAAGCCTGTTTTGGGATAAAACGGGTTTAAGTGTTGTCTAAACACTCCAAATTCATCCCTAACTCTTACAACTAGTCAAATGCATTGGATTGTCACACATTCTGACCCTAGAAACAGTAACAAAGCTGTTTACTGCTTAGAATCAACGTTTTCTTGGGTTTAGTCTGTTTCAGGACAAAATGGGTAAAAGTGGTATCTAAACACTCCAAATTCAACCCGAACTCTTATAATTAGTTAAATGCATTGGATTGTTACATATTTTGACCCTATAAAGAGTAACATATCGGTTTACTGCTTCAAATCAATGTTTTCTCTCGGTTTTAGCGAGTTTTCTCGGTCTAAGCCTGTTTTGGGATAAAACGGGTTTAAGTGTCGTCTAAACACTCCAAATTCATCCCGAACTCTTACAACTAGTCAAATGCATTGGATTGTCACACATTCTGACCCTAGAAACAGTAACAAAGCTGTTTACTGCTTAGAATCAACGTTTTCTTGGTTTGAGCCTGTTTTAGGACAAAATGGGTAAAAGTGGTGTCTAAACACTCCAAATTCAACCCGAACTCTTATAATTAGTCAACTGCATTGGATTGTTACATATTGTGACCCTAGAAAGAGTAACATAGCGGTTTACTGCTTCAAATCAATGTTTTCTCTCGGTTTTAGCCTGTTTTCTCGGTTTAAGCCTGTTTTGGGATAAAACGGGTTTAAGTGTTGTCTAAACACTCCAAATTCATCCCGAACTTTTACAACTAGTCAAATGCATTGGATTGTCACACATTCTGACCCTAGAAACAGTAACAAAGCTGTTTACTGCTTAGAATCAACGTTTTCTTGGTTTGAGCCTGTTTTAGGACAAAATGGGTAAAAGTGGTGTCTAAACACTCCAAATTCAACCCGAACTCTTATAATTAGTCAACTGCATTGGATTGTTACATATTGTGACCCTAGAAAGAGTAACATAGCGGTTTACTGCTTCAAATCAATGTTTTCTCTCGGTTTTAGCCTGTTTTCTCGGTCTAAGCCTGTTTTGGGATAAAACGGGTTTAAGTGTTGTCTAAACACTCCAAATTCATCCCGAACTTTTACAACTAGTCAAATGTATTGGATTGTCACACATTCTGACCCTAGAAACAGTAACAAAACTGTTTACTGCTTAGAATCAACGTTTTCTTGGGTTTAGTCTGTTTCAGGACAAAATGGGTAAAAGTGGTGTCTAAACACTCCAAATTCAACCCGAACTCTTATAATTAGTTAAATGCATTGGATTGTTACAGATTTTGACCCTACAAAGAGTAACATAGCGGTTTACTGCTTCAAATCAATGTTTTCTCTCGGTTTTAGCCTGTTTTCTCGGTCTAAGCCTGTTTTGGGATAAAACGGGTTTAAGTGTTGTCTAAACACTCCAAATTCATCCCGAACTCTTACAACTAGTCAAATGCATTGGATTGTCACACATTCTGACCCTAGAAACAGTAACAAAGCTGTTTACTGCTTAGAATCAACGTTTTCTTGGTTTTAGCCTGTTTTAGGACAAAATGGGTAAAAGTGGTGTCTAAACACTCCAAATTCAACCCGAACTCTTATAATTAGTCAACTGCATTGGATTGTTACAGTTTTGACCCTACAAAGAGTAACATAGCGGTTTACTGCTTCAAATCAATGTTTTCTCTCGGTTTTAGCCTGTTTTCTCGGTCTAAGCCTGTTTTGGGATAAAACGGGTTTAAGTGTCGTCTAAACACTCCAAATTCATCCCGAACTTTTACAACTAGTCAAATGCATTGGATTGTCACACATTCTGACCCTAGAAACAGAAACAAATCTGTTTACTGCTTAGAATCAACGTTTTCTTGGTTTTAGCCTGTTTTAGGACAAAATGGGTAAAAGTGGTGTCTAAACACTCCAAATTCAACCCGAACTCTTATAATTAGTCAAATGCATTGGATTGTTACAGATTTTGACCCTACAAAGAGTAACATAGCGGTTACTGCTTCAAATCAATGTTTTCTCTCGGTTTTAGCCTGTTTTCTCGGTCTAGGCCTCTTTTGGGATAAAACGGGTTTAAGTGTTGTCTAAACACTCCAAATGCATCCCGAACTCTTACAACTAGTCAAATGTATTGGATTGTCACACATTCTGACCCTAGAAACAGTAACAAAGCAGTTTACTGCTTAGAATCAACGTTTTCTCGGTTTTAGCCTGTTTCAGGAAAAAATGGGTAAAAATGGTGTCTAAACACTCCAAATTCAACCCGAACTCTTATAATTAGTCAAATGCATTGGATTATTACATATTGTGACCCTAGAAAGAGTAACATAGCGGTTTACTGCTTCAAATCAATGTTTTCTCTCGGTTTTAGCCTGTTTTCTTGGTTTAAGCCTGTTTTGGGATAAAACGGGTTTAAGTGTTGTCTAAACACTCCAAATTCATCCCGAACTCTTACAACTAGTCAAATGCATTGGATTGTCACACATTCTGACCCTAGAAACAGTAACAAAGCTGTTTACTGCTTAGAATCCATGTTTTCTTGGGTTTAGTCTGTTTCAGGACAAAATGGGTAAAAGTGGTATCTAAACACTCCAAATTCAACCCGAACTCTTATAATTAGTTAAATGCATTGGATTGTTACATATTTTGACCCTATAAAGAGTAACATATCGGTTTACTGCTTCAAATCAATGTTTTCTCTCGGTTTTAGCCAGTTTTCTCGGTCTAAGCCTGTTTTGGGATAAAACGGGTTTAAGTGTCGTCTAAACACTCCAAATTCATCCCGAACTCTTACAACTAGTCAAATGCATTGGATTGTCACACATTCTGACCCTAGAAACAGAAACAAATCTGTTTACTGCTTAGAATCAATGTTTTCTCGGTTTTAGCCTGTTTCAGGACAAAATGGGTAAAAGTGGTGTCTAAACACTCCAAATTCAACCCGAACTCTTATAATTAGTCAACTGCATTGAATTGTTACAGATTTTGACCCTAGAAAGAGTAACATAGCGGTTTACTGCTTCAAATCAATGTTTTCTCTCGGTTTTAGCCTGTTTTCTCGGTCTAAGCCTGTTTTGGGATAAAACGGGTTTAAGTGTTGTCTAAACACTCCAAATTCATCCCGAACTCTTACAACTAGTCAAATGCATTGGATTGTCACACATTCTGACCCTAGAAACAGTAACAAAGCTGTTTACTGCTTAGAATCAACGTTTTCTTGGTTTTAGCCTGTTTTAGGACAAAATGGGTAAAAGTGGTGTCTAAACACTCCAAATTCAACCCGAACTCTTATAATTAGTCAACTGCATTGGATTGTTACAGTTTTGACCCTAGAAAGAGTAACATAGCGGTTTACTGCTTCAAATCAATGTTTTCTCTCGGTTTTAGCCAGTTTTCTAGGTCTAAGCCTGTTTTGGGATAAAACGGGTTTAAGTGTCGTCTAAACACTCCAAATTCATCCCGAACTTTTACAACTAGTCAAACGCATTGGATTGTCACACATTCTGACCCTAGAAACAGAAACAAATCTGTTTACTGCTTAGAATCAACGTTTTCTTGGTTTTAGCCTGTTTTAGGACAAAATGGGTAAAAGTGGTGTCTAAACACTCCAAATTCAACCCGAACTCTTATAATTAGTCAAATGCATTGGATTGTTACAGATTTTGACCCTACAAAGAGTAACATAGCGGTTTACTGCTTCAAATCAATGTTTTCTCTCGGTTTTAGCCAGTTTTCTCGGTCTAAGCCTGTTTTGGGATAAAACGGGTTTAAGTGTCGTCTAAACACTCCAAATTCATCCCGAACTTTTACAACTAGTCAAATGCATTGGATTGTCACACATTCTGACCCTAGAAACAGAAACAAATCTGTTTACTGCTTAGAATCAACGTTTTCTTGGTTTTAGCCTGTTTTAGGACAAAATGGGTAAAAGTGGTGTCTAAACACTCCAAATTCAACCCGAACTCTTATAATTAGTCAAATGCATTGGATTGTTACAGATTTTGACCCTACAAAGAGTAACATAGCGGTTTACTGCTTCAAATCAATGTTTTCTCTCGGTTTTAGCCTGTTTTCTCGGTCTAAGCCTCTTTTGGGATAAAACGGGTTTAAGTGTTGTCTAAACACTCCAAATGCATCCCGAACTCTTACAACTAGTCAAATGCATTGGATTGTCACACATTCTGACCCTAGAAACAGTAACAAAGCAGTTTACTGCTTAGAATCAACGTTTTCTCGGTTTTAGCCTGTTTCAGGAAAAAATGGGTAAAAATGGTGTCTAAACACTCCAAATTCAACCCGAACTCTTATAATTAGTCAAATGCATTGGATTGTTACATATTGTGACCCTAGAAAGAGTAACATAGCGGTTTACTGCTTCAAATCAATGTTTTCTCTCGGTTTTAGCCTGTTTTCTCGGTTTAAGCCTGTTTTGGGATAAAACGGGTTTAAGTGTTGTCTAAACACTCCAAATTCATCCCGAACTCTTACAACTAGTCAAATGCATTGGATTGTCACACATTCTGACCCTAGAAACAGTAACAAAGCTGTTTACTGCTTAGAATCAACGTTTTCTTGGTTTTAGCCTGTTTTAGGACAAAATGGGTAAAAGTGGTGTCTAAACACTCCAAATTCAACCCGAACTCTTATAATTAGTCAACTGCATTGGATTGTTACAGTTTTGACCCTACAAAGAGTAACATAGCGGTTTACTGCTTCAAATCAATGTTTTCTCTCGGTTTTAGCCTGTTTTCTCGGTCTAAGCCTGTTTTGGGATAAAACGGGTTTAAGTGTCGTCTAAACACTCCAAATTCATCCCGAACTCTTACAACTAGTCAAATGCATTGGATTGTCACACATTCTGACCCTAGAAACAGAAACAAATCTGTTTACTGCTTAGAATCAATGTTTTCTCGGTTTTAGCCTGTTTCGGGACAAAATGGCTAAAAGTGGTGTCTAAACACTCCAAATTCAACCTGAACTCTTATAATTAGTCAAATACATTGGATTGATACATATTATGACCCTAGAAAGAGTAACATAGCGGTTTACTGCTTTGAATCAATGTATTCTCTCTGTTTTAGCCTGTTTTCTCGGTTTATGCCTGTTTTGGGATAAAACGGGTTTTAGTGTTGTTTAAACACTCGAAACTCATCATGAACTCTTAGAACTAGTCAATGCATTGGATTTTGACACATTATGACCCTTAGAAATAGTAACAAAGCTGGTTACTGCTTCGAATCCATGATTTCTCGGTTTTATCCTGTTTCAGGACAAAATGGGTAAAAATGGTGTCTAAACACTCCAAATTCAACCCGAACTCTTATAATTAGTCAAATGCATTGGATTGTTACATATTGTGACCCTAGAAAGAGTAACATAGCGGTTTACTGCTTCAAATCAATGTTTTCCCTCGGTTTTAGCCTGTTTTCTTGGTTTAAGCCTGTTTTGGGATAAAACGGGTTTAAGTGTTGTCTAAACACTCCAAATTCATCCCTAACTCTTACAACTAGTCAAATGCATTGGATTGTCACACATTCTGACCCTAGAAACAGTAACAAAGCTGTTTACTGCTTAGAATCAACGTTTTCTTGGGTTTAGTCTGTTTCAGGACAAAATGGGTAAAAGTGGTATCTAAACACTCCAAATTCAATCCGAACTCTTATAATTAGTTAAATGCATTGGATTGTTACATATTTTGACCCTATAAAGAGTAACATATCGGTTTACTGCTTCAAATCAATGTTTTCTCTCGGTTTTAGCCAGTTTTCTCGGTCTAAGCATGTTTTGGGATAAAACGGGTTTAAGTGTCGTCTAAACACTCCAAATTCATCCCGAACTCTTACAACTAGTCAAATGCATTGGATTGTCACACATTCTGACCCTAGAAACAGAAACAAATCTGTTTACTGCTTAGAATCAATGTTTTCTCGGTTTTAGCCTGTTTCAGGACAAAATGGGTAAAAGTGGTGTCTAAACACTCCAAATTCAATCCGAACTCTTATAATTAGTCAACTGCATTGAATTGTTACAGATTTTTACCCTAGAAAGAGTAACATAGCGGTTTACTGCGTCAAATCAATGTTTTCTCTCGGTTTTAGCCTGTTTTCTCGGTCTAAGCCTGTTTTGGGATAAAACGGGTTTAAGTGTTGTCTAAACACTCCAAATTCATCCCGAACTTTTACAACTAGTCAAATGCATTGGATTGTCACACATTCTGACCCTAGAAACAGAAACAAATCTGTTAACTGCTTAGAATCAACGTTTTCTTGGTTTTAGCCTGTTTTAGGACAAAATGGGTAAAAGTGGTGTCTAAACACTCCAAATTCAACCCGAACTCTTATAATTAGTCAACTGCATTGGATTGTTACATATTGTGACCCTAGAAAGAGTAACATAGCGGTTTACTGCTTCAAATCAATGTTTTCTCTCGGTTTTAGCCTGTTTTCTCGGTCTAAGCCTCTTTTGGGATAAAACGGGTTTAAGTGTTGTCTAAACACTCCAAATGCATCCCGAACTCTTACAACTAGTCAAATGCATTGGATTGTCACACATTCTGACCCTAGAAACAGTAACAAAGCAGTTTACTGCTTAGAATCAACGTTTTCTCGGTTTTAGCCTGTTTCAGGAAAAAATGGGTAAAAATGGTGTCTAAACACTCCAAATTCAACCCGAACTCTTATAATTAGTCAAATGCATTGGATTGTTACATATTGTGACCCTAGAAAGAGTAACATAGCGGTTTACTGCTTCAAATCAATGTTTTCTCTCGGTTTTAGCCTGTTTTCTCGGTTTAAGCCTGTTTTGGGATAAAACGGGTTTAAGTGTTGTCTAAACACTCCAAATTCATCCCGAACTCTTACAACTAGTCAAATGCATTGGATTGTCACACATTCTGACCCTAGAAACAGTAACAAAGCTGTTTACTGCTTAGAATCAACGTTTTCTTGGTTTTAGCCTGTTTTAGGACAAAATGGGTAAAAGTGGTGTCTAAACACTCCAAATTCAACCCGAACTCTTATAATTAGTCAAATGCATTGGATTGTTACAGATTTTGACCCTAGAAAGACTAACATAGCGGTTTACTGCTTCAAATCAATGTTTTCTCTCGGTTTTAGCCTGTTTTCTCGGTTTAAGCCTGTTTTGGGATAAAACGGGTTTAAGTGTTGTCTAAACACTCCAAATTCATCCCGAACTCTTACAACTAGTCAAATGCATTGGATTGTCACACATTCTGACCCTAGAAACAGTAACAAAGCTGTTTACTGCTTAGAATCAACGTTTTCTTGGTTTGAGCCTGTTTTAGGACAAAATGGGTAAAAGTGGTGTCTAAACACTCCAAATTCAACCCGAACTCTTATAATTAGTCAACTGCATTGGATTGTTACAGTTTTGACCCTAGAAAGAGTAACATAGCGGTTTACTGCTTCAAATCAATGTTTTCTCTCGGTTTTAGCCAGTTTTCTCGGTCTAAGCCTGTTTTGGGATAAAACGGGTTTAAGTGTCGTCTATGTTGGTTTAAATTGAGTATGCGGAAGCAAATTAGAGAGAATGTGAGATAAAATGAGAGCTTGTATTAGAATAGCTTTTACAATGTCGGCCAAAGGCCTTAAATAGAATGAAAACTAGGTTAACAATCCCACCAACTCGACAACTTGTAGATAGAGACATGAAGAGAGAGAAGGGAGCGATCCCAAGATAGAAAGCGACGTGACCTTGTCTCCCTAAGGGAAGCTATCTCGTGACTCTTATCCTCCAACGGTCACATTCTTCTTCGAGATCCTTCTAATGGGCTTGGTATTGTTTCCAACCCCAAGCCTTCTCATTTCTCTCAATAGGCCTCAACCTTAAGGGTGGCCATTAGGACGATCGTACGGACGTCCGTACGGACAACCTCCAAGTCTTAAGTAACATGGTCAATACTCCCCCTCAAGCTTAGCCAAGTGAAACGGCTAAGCTTGGAACCCGCACAAGACCACCTCGTTAAAAACCTTAATATGGAAAACCACATGGGACAAAACCATATCAAGGAAAAGAGTGTGCTCTCCACGGGTTAGAGGAGTCTTCTCATGGATGTGTAGGATCGACTAGTCCAAGTTTGCTAGAGATATACTCGCAAATCTGTGGACTAGTGGCTTTTGTGAAAATATCGGCCAGTTGGTCCTTGCTCGGCGTGTGACACGGTAAGACAACCCCTTCTTCAATCTTCTCTCGCACTGTGTGGCAGTCTACTTCGATATGCTTGGTCCTCTCATGGAAAACAGAGTTGGTTGCTATATGTATTGCAGCCTTGTTGTCACAGTGCATAGTGATGGGTTCATCTATCTCCACTCCAAGGTCCTTGAGAAGACCTTTGAGCCAAGTTAGCTCGTTTGTGAGCTTCTTCATGGCCCTATATTCTGACTCGGCACTAGATTGAGACACCACCTTCTGTTTCTTCGACTTCCAAGTGACTAGGTTCCCACCAACAAACGTACAATATCCTGTTGTAGACCTTCTATCGGTTGTGTCGCCCGCATAATCCGCGTCGCAATAGCCAACAAGCTCGGTATTGTTGTTCTTTCCCATCCAAATGCCGCGGCCAGGGCTTCCCTTTAGATAGCATAGGATCCTCTCAACAGTGTTCCAATCAAAGTTTGTTGGTGCTTTCATGTGCTGGCTTACTTGGTTCACAGCATAGCACAGATCCGGCCGTGTGATGGTGAGGTAAATCAGCTTCCCAACCAGCCGCCTATATCTGCCCACGTCCTCATATGGCTCAGCCAACTTGTTCGGTAACGTCTTCATCTCCCCCTTTCGCTTGACCTGGTAGCCTTCTTCTAGTGGCGTAGAGACCGGTTTAGCCCCCAGCTTACCAGTTTCCTTGAGCAAGTCCAGCGTGTACTTCCGTTGGGAGAGAAAGAGTCCTTCCGGCGATCGGGAGATTTCAATCCCAAGAAAATATTTCAGTTCGCCGAGGTCCTTGATGTCAAAGGCTGAGTGAAGGAGAGTCTTGGTAGTGGAAATACCTTCCTTGTCATCGCCAGTGATGATTATATCATCGACATAGACGAGCACCACGACGCGACCGCCGGCAGTCCGTAGAGTGAACAATGTGTGGTCGGCTTCCGAGCGTCGAAAACCATTGGTGCGAAGTGTCGAGCTGAGTTTGTGGTACCACGCCCGAGGGGATTGTTTGAGGCCGTAGATGGCCTTGCGAAGGCGGAGAACTTTGCCCGGAGCCACAAGATGTTCGAAGCCCGGAGGTGGGTGCATATACACTTCTTCTTCAAGCTCCCCCTGAAGGAAGGCATTCTTGACGTCCATCTGCCAAAGGTCCCACGAGAGGTTTGTAGCCAAGGAGAGAACGACACGAACGGTGTGCAGCTTGGCGACCGGGGCAAACGTGTCCGTATAGTCGGTACCGTATGTTTGTGTGAAACCGCGAGCCACAAGGCGAGCCTTATAGCGCTCCACGTCGCCATTGCTCAGGTACTTAATTGTGAAGACCCATTTTGAGCTGACCACCTTCTTTCCCTTGGGAAGATCCGCTTCGTCCCAAGTGTGGTTCCTGATCATAGCATCGGTCTCAGCATCAACCGCCGCTAACCACTCTTTGTGCTCTTTGGCTTCATCATAGGTTTGAGGAACGAATTGAGCATCAATCTTGGTGAGGAAGGCAGCGTGTTCCTGAGGGACCAGGTCAAGTGAACACACCGCTTGGATAGGATGGGCCACGGCCTGATTGTTGTAGTAGACCCGCTTATCTTTCCATGTCGAAGGATGAAACTTTAGACGTTGACTTCGCCGGGGAAGAGCAACCATAGATTCCCGTGGGAGAGCATCGGTTGAGGTCACGAGATGATCATTGTCCTCATGAGTAGGCTCGGCACATGGTTCAGCCGGAGGAGGAACAGGCGGCACGGAGGCATTTTCTTGAACTTCTTCTTCTACGGGTGAGATAGCGGGTACATCCGGTTCATGTGAGGTCGGAGTAGGCTGAGCATGGCTCGACGGGCTTGATGGAGTGGTGATGCCGAGGTGATCGAGGAGGAACCGTAGGTTGGCCGAACGATCAGAGTTGGACCGAGAGAGATCCTTGAGACTGTCCCAATCCTTTGTCGCATAGTATCCTTGGTGTTCAAGGAACCGCACTTCTCGAGAGATATGTAGGCGGCCAGCAGCTGGATCATAGCACTTATAGCCCTTCTGACTTGTCGAGTAGCCAATGAACATACATTTGGTGCTTTTGGCGTCGAGCTTAGTCCTTTGTTCCCCTGGAACCAAAACAAAGCATACACACCCGAAAACGCGTAAGTGATCCAAAGATGGTTTAAATTGATTGAGTACCTCATATGGAGATTTGTCTTGTAGAACTTTGGTAGGAGTCCTATTAATCAAGTAGCAAGCCGTCATGACAGCATCTCCCCAGAATCGTTTGGTGACATTGGTTTGGAACATCATCGACCTCGCCACTTCCATAAGGTGCCGGTTCTTCCTCTCGGCCACGCCATTCTGTTGGGGCGTATATGGACAACTCGTTTGTTGTAGAATGCCGTGTTTGGACAAATGATCTTTGAGTCTATGACTGATGTACTCTCCCCCATTATCTGATCTTAGTACCTTTATTTTTGCATTGAAATGATTAGTAACATAATTCTGAAAATTAACAAATGCATCATAAACCCTATCTTTAGATGGTAACAATGTGAGCCAAGTATATTTTGATTTTTCATCAATAAAAGTCACAAAATACTTGTTATTGTCTCTAGATAGGCATGGTGAGGTCCAAACATCAGAATGTACTAAGTCAAAACAATGTTCATAAATGGTAGTAGATTTAGGGAAAACCGATTTGCAATGTTTGCCAAGAATACAAGGTTCACAACTTGAACTATCAAAAGAAAATTTAGGCAACATTAATTGAAAAGCTCTAGAGTGAGGGTGGCCTAGTCTAGCATGCCACACTTCACTTGAAATACTACTAAGGTCCGATTTAAAAGAAAACATATTAGGTGAACTTGATGAGTTTTTCTCTAGGACATAGAGATCTCCCTTAGCATCTCCACCTCCAAGAATCTTGCCAGTCTCAATATCCTGAAAATGCACACTGTTAGGACCAAATATGGTATAACAATTCAAATCGGTTGTAGCTCTCTTAACCGATAATAGGTTAGAAGTGAAAGTAGGCATAAAGAAGGCCTTTGAGTTCTTATCAAACAACTTTAAATCTCCTACACCTTTAACTGGTATCCTATCCCCATTTGCAATAATCACATTTCCCACAGTCGGCTTTATGTTGTGTATAAGGCTCGGGTTACTTATCATGTGATGAGAAGCACCCGAGTCTACAACAAGCGTTTTACTAGGTTGTGAAGCGAAGAAAGTGATACCAGATTCCTTTAGGGCTGCGATGGACTTGATGAGGGCCTCCAGGTCTGATTTCCTCACAAGATCTCCAAGAGAAGCCGCCATAGCCGTAGCCGCCGCGTTGCCTTGGTTTGCTGCACCGAAACCTTGGCCGCTTGGTCCTTCTTGCGAGATATGCGCCTTGAACTTAGCCGGTTTGAGATGAGGGTGAAGGATCCAGCACTTGTCCTTCATGTGTCCCTTCTTCTTGCAATGGTCGCACACCATTGTTTTCCGGTCATCTTGCTTGTAGACTCCTTTGTTCGCGGTAGCCAAGTCGTCCTTTCCACAAAAGAGACCAAGTGAACCTTGTTCCTTTTGCACTTGAGAACACACGTCTTCAAGAGTAGGTAGCTTGTCTCCACGGAGGATGTGCTTAATCAGGTCATTGAACGCCGGATTGAGAGTGAGCAGGAGACCAAACACCTTGTCTTGCTCCTTTCGTTCATTGAGGATGGCCGGATCGATAGTACTTGGCCGGAGCATCTCCAACTCGGCCCACAATGACCGGAACTTCCCAAAATGCTTGGTAAACTCCAAGTCTTCTTGATGGAGACCGTTGATAGCCTTCTTGACCTCAAATACCCGAGTCAAGTTGGTCACGTTCCCATACACATTCGCTAGCGTCTCCCATAGTTCTTTGGCCGTCTCGCAGTACGAGTAGGCTTCAAGAATAGGTGCGTCTAGCGAGTTTTGGAGAATGGCAAGCACGGTCTGATCTTCTTGGAACCACTTGACTTCCTTCTCGAGATCAGCCTCCTTGTCTTCTTCCGTTCCTTCTTTACCGTCCTCCTTAGTGGCTTTCTTGGGGAGTTGGTCCGTTTCTACATGGATCCAAAGTCCTCGGCCACTGAGAGCGGTCTTTGTGGTTCTTTTCCACAACAGGTAGTTTGCTCCTTTGAGCACCACCGGGGTAACAATAGGCTTGTTGTTGTCCATTGTTAGGTAGAGTAGCGAGAAAAACGATAGAGTAGCGGATAGAATGAAGCGCGAATGAGTGAGTAGAATGAAGAATAGAGTAAAGGAGTAGTATACGAGTAGAGAATGCAAAGTAGAATCAAATAAGAACAAGAAAAAGAAGAGGAGAAAGTTTATAGAACCATGGATCAATAAACTTGCTCTGATACCATGTTGGTTTAAATTGAGTATGCGGAAGCAAATTAGAGAGAATGTGAGATAAAATGAGAGCTTGTATTAGAATAGCTTTTACAATGTCGGCCAAAGGCCTTAAATAGAATGAAAACTAGGTTAACAATCCCACCAACTCGACAACTTGTAGATAGAGACATGAAGAGAGAGAAGGGAGCGATCCCAAGATAGAAAGCGACGTGACCTTGTCTCCCTAAGGGAAGCTATCTCGTGACTCTTATCCTCCAACGGTCACATTCTTCTTCGAGATCCTTCTAATGGGCTTGGTATTGTTTCCAACCCCAAGCCTTCTCATTTCTCTCAATAGGCCTCAACCTTAAGGGTGGCCATTAGGACGATCATACGGACGTCCGTACGGACAACCTCCAAGTCTTAAGTAACATGGTCAATAGAAACAGTAACAAAACTGTTTACTGCTTAGAATCAACGTTTTCTTGGGTTTAGTCTGTTTCAGGACAAAATGGGTAAAAGTGGTGTCTAAACACTCCAAATTCAACCCGAACTCTTATAATTAGTTAAATGCATTGGATTGTTACAGATTTTGACCCTACAAAGAGTAACATAGCGGTTTACTGCTTCAAATCAATGTTTTCTCTCGGTTTTAGCCTGTTTTCTCGGTCTAAGCCTGTTTTGGGATAAAACGGGTTTAAGTGTTGTCTAAACACTCCAAATTCATCCCAAACTCTTACAACTAGTCAAATGCATTGGATTGTCACACATTCTGACCCTAGAAACAGTAACAAAGCTGTTTACTGATTAGAATCAACGTTTTCTTGGTTTTAGCCTGTTTCAGGACAAAATGGGTAAAAGTGGTATCTAAACACTCCAAATTCAACCCGAACTCTTATAATTAGTCAAATGCATTGGATTGTTACATATTTTGACCCTAGAAAGAGTAACATAGCGGTTTACTGCTTCAAATCAATGTTTTCTCTCGGTTTTAGCCTGTTTTCACGGTCTAAGCCTGTTTTGGGATAAAACGGGTTTAAGTGTCGTCTAAACACTCCAAATTCATCCCGAACTTTTACAACTAGTCAAATGCATTGGATTGTCACACATTCTGACCCTAGAAACAGAAACAAATCTGTTTACTGCTTAGAATCAATGTTTTCTCGGTTTTAGCCTGTTTCAGGACAAAATGGGTAAAAGTGGTGTCTAAACACTCCAAATTCAATCCGAACTCTTATAATTAGTCAACTGCATTGAATTGTTACAGATTTTTACCCTAGAAAGAGTAACATAGCGGTTTACTGCGTCAAATCAATGTTTTCTCTCGGTTTTAGCCTGTTTTCTCGGTCTAAGCCTGTTTTGGGATAAAACGGGTTTAAGTGTTGTCTAAACACTCCAAATTCATCCCGAACTTTTACAACTAGTCAAATGCATTGGATTGTCACACATTCTGACCCTAGAAACAGAAACAAATCTGTTAACTGCTTAGAATCAACGTTTTCTTGGTTTTAGCCTGTTTTAGGACAAAATGGGTAAAAGTGGTGTCTAAACACTCCAAATTCAACCCGAACTCTTATAATTAGTCAACTGCATTGGATTGTTACATATTGTGACCCTAGAAAGAGTAACATAGCGGTTTACTGCTTCAAATCAATGTTTTCTCTCGGTTTTAGCCTGTTTTCTCGGTTTAAGCCTGTTTTGGGATAAAACGGGTTTAAGTGTTGTCTAAACACTCCAAATTCATCCCGAACTTTTACAACTAGTCAAATGTATTGGATTGTCACACATTCTGACCCTAGAAACTGTTGGTTTAAATTGAGTATGCGGAAGCAAATTAGAGAGAATGTGAGATAAAATGAGAGCTTGTATTAGAATAGCTTTTACAATGTCGGCCAAAGGCCTTAAATAGAATGAAAACTAGGTTAACAATCCCACCAACTCGACAACTTGTAGATAGAGACATGAAGAGAGAGAAGGGAGCGATCCCAAGATAGAAAGCGACGTGACCTTGTCTCCCTAAGGGAAGCTATCTCGTGACTCTTATCCTCCAACGGTCACATTCTTCTTCGAGATCCTTCTAATGGGCTTGGTATTGTTTCCAACCCCAAGCCTTCTCATTTCTCTCAATAGGCCTCAACCTTAAGGGTGGCCATTAGGACGATCGTACGGACGTCCGTACGGACAACCTCCAAGTCTTAAGTAACATGGTCAATACTCCCCCTCAAGCTTAGCCAAGTGAAACGGCTAAGCTTGGAACCCGCACAAGACCACCTCGTTAAAAACCTTAATATGGAAAACCACATGGGACAAAACCATATCAAGGAAAAGAGTGTGCTCTCCACGGGTTAGAGGAGTCTTCTCATGGATGTGTAGGATCGACTAGTCCAAGTTTGCTAGAGATATACTCGCAAATCTGTGGACTAGTGGCTTTTGTGAAAATATCGGCCAGTTGGTCCTTGCTCGGCGTGTGACACGGTAAGACAACCCCTTCTTCAATCTTCTCTCGCACTGTGTGGCAGTCTACTTCGATATGCTTGGTCCTCTCATGGAAAACAGAGTTGGTTGCTATATGTATTGCAGCCTTGTTGTCACAGTGCATAGTGATGGGTTCATCTATCTCCACTCCAAGGTCCTTGAGAAGACCTTTGAGCCAAGTTAGCTCGTTTGTGAGCTTCTTCATGGCCCTATATTCTGACTCGGCACTAGATTGAGACACCACCTTCTGTTTCTTCGACTTCCAAGTGACTAGGTTCCCACCAACAAACGTACAGTATCCTGTTGTAGACCTTCTATCGGTTGTGTCGCCCGCATAATCCGCGTCGCAATAGCCAACAAGCTCGGTATTGTTGTTCTTTCCCATCCAAATGCCGCGGCCAGGGCTTCCCTTTAGATAGCATAGGATCCTCTCAACAGTGTTCCAATCAAAGTTTGTTGGTGCTTTCATGTGCTGGCTTACTTGGTTCACAGCATAGCACAGATCCGGCCGTGTGATGGTGAGGTAAATCAGCTTCCCAACCAGCCGCCTATATCTGCCCACGTCCTCATATGGCTCAGCCAACTTGTTCGGTAACGTCTTCATCTCCCCCTTTCGCTTGACCTGGTAGCCTTCTTCTAGTGGCGTAGAGACCGGTTTAGCCCCCAGCTTACCAGTTTCCTTGAGCAAGTCCAGCGTGTACTTCCGTTGGGAGAGAAAGAGTCCTTCCGGCGATCGGGAGATTTCAATCCCAAGAAAATATTTCAGTTCGCCGAGGTCCTTGATGTCAAAGGCTGAGTGAAGGAGAGTCTTGGTAGTGGAAATACCTTCCTTGTCATCGCCAGTGATGATTATATCATCGACATAGACGAGCACCACGACGCGACCGCCGGCAGTCCGTAGAGTGAACAATGTGTGGTCGGCTTCCGAGCGTCGAAAACCATTGGTGCAAAGTGTCGAGCTGAGTTTGTGGTACCACGCCCGAGGGGATTGTTTGAGGCCGTAGATGGCCTTGCGAAGGCGGAGAACTTTGCCCGGAGCCACAAGATGTTCGAAGCCCGGAGGTGGGTGCATATACACTTCTTCTTCAAGCTCCCCCTGAAGGAAGGCATTCTTGACGTCCATCTGCCAAAGGTCCCACGAGAGGTTTGTAGCCAAGGAGAGAACGACACGAACGGTGTGCAGCTTGGCGACCGGGGCAAACGTGTCCGTATAGTCGGTACCGTATGTTTGTGTGAAACCGCGAGCCACAAGGCGAGCCTTATAGCGCTCCACGTCGCCATTGCTCAGGTACTTAATTGTGAAGACCCATTTTGAGCTGACCACCTTCTTTCCCTTGGGAAGATCCGCTTCGTCCCAAGTGTGGTTCCTGATCATAGCATCGGTCTCAGCATCAACCGCCGCTAACCACTCTTTGTGCTCTTTGGCTTCATCATAGGTTTGAGGAACGAATTGAGCATCAATCTTGGTGAGGAAGGCAGCGTGTTCCTGAGGGACCAGGTCAAGTGAACACACCGCTTGGATAGGATGGGCCACGGCCTGATTGTTGTAGTAGACCCGCTTATCTTTCCATGTCGAAGGATGAAACTTTAGACGTTGACTTCGCCGGGGAAGAGCAACCATAGATTCCCGTGGGAGAGCATCGGTTGAGGTCACGAGATGATCATTGTCCTCATGAGTAGGCTCGGCACATGGTTCAGCCGGAGGAGGAACAGGCGGCACGGAGGCATTTTCTTGAACTTCTTCTTCTACGGGTGAGATAGCGGGTACATCCGGTTCATGTGAGGTCGGAGTAGGCTGAGCATGGCTCGACGGGCTTGATGGAGTGGTGATGCCGAGGTGATCGAGGAGGAACCGTAGGTTGGCCGAACGATCAGAGTTGGACCGAGAGAGATCCTTGAGACTGTCCCAATCCTTTGTCGCATAGTATCCTTGGTGTTCAAGGAACCGCACTTCTCGAGAGATATGTAGGCGGCCAGCAGCTGGATCATAGCACTTATAGCCCTTCTGACTTGTCGAGTAGCCAATGAACATACATTTGGTGCTTTTGGCGTCGAGCTTAGTCCTTTGTTCCCCTGGAACCAAAACAAAGCATACACACCCGAAAACGCGTAAGTGATCCAAAGATGGTTTAAATTGATTGAGTACCTCATATGGAGATTTGTCTTGTAGAACTTTGGTAGGAGTCCTATTAATCAAGTAGCAAGCCGTCATGACAGCATCTCCCCAGAATCGTTTGGTGACATTGGTTTGGAACATCATCGACCTCGCCACTTCCATAAGGTGCCGGTTCTTCCTCTCGGCCACGCCATTCTGTTGGGGCGTATATGGACAACTCGTTTGTTGTAGAATGCCGTGTTTGGACAAATGATCTTTGAGTCTATGACTGATGTACTCTCCCCCATTATCTGATCTTAGTACCTTTATTTTTGCATTGAAATGATTAGTAACATAATTCTGAAAATTAACAAATGCATCATAAACCCTATCTTTAGATGGTAACAATGTGAGCCAAGTATATTTTGATTTTTCATCAATAAAAGTCACAAAATACTTGTTATTGTCTCTAGATAGGCATGGTGAGGTCCAAACATCAGAATGTACTAAGTCAAAACAATGTTCATAAATGGTAGTAGATTTAGGGAAAACCGATTTGCAATGTTTGCCAAGAATACAAGGTTCACAACTTGAACTATCAAAAGAAAATTTAGGCAACATTAATTGAAAAGCTCTAGAGTGAGGGTGGCCTAGTCTAGCATGCCACACTTCACTTGAAATACTACTAAGGTCCGATTTAAAAGAAAACATATTAGGTGAACTTGATGAGTTTTTCTCTAGGACATAGAGATCTCCCTTAGCATCTCCACCTCCAAGAATCTTGCCAGTCTCAATATCCTGAAAATGCACACTGTTAGGACCAAATATGGTATAACAATTCAAATCGGTTGTAGCTCTCTTAACCGATAATAGGTTAGAAGTGAAAGTAGGCATAAAGAAGGCCTTTGAGTTCTTATCAAACAACTTTAAATCTCCTACACCTTTAACTGGTATCCTATCCCCATTTGCAATAATCACATTTCCCACAGTCGGCTTTATGTTGTGTATAAGGCTCGGGTTACTTATCATGTGATGAGAAGCACCCGAGTCTACAACAAGCGTTTTACTAGGTTGTGAAGCGAAGAAAGTGATACCAGATTCCTTTAGGGCTGCGATGGACTTGATGAGGGCCTCCAGGTCTGATTTCCTCACAAGATCTCCAAGAGAAGCCGCCATGGCCGTAGCCGCCGCGTTGCCTTGGTTTGCTGCACCGAAACCTTGGCCGCTTGGTCCTTCTTGCGAGATATGCGCCTTGAACTTAGCCGGTTTGAGATGAGGGTGAAGGATCCAGCACTTGTCCTTCATGTGTCCCTTCTTCTTGCAATGGTCGCACACCATTGTTTTCCGGTCATCTTGCTTGTAGACTCCTTTGTTCGCGGTAGCCAAGTCGTCCTTTCCACAAAAGAGACCAAGTGAACCTTGTTCCTTTTGCACTTGAGAACACACGTCTTCAAGAGTAGGTAGCTTGTCTCCACGGAGGATGTGCTTAATCAGGTCATTGAACGCCGGATTGAGAGTGAGCAGGAGACCAAACACCTTGTCTTGCTCCTTTCGTTCATTGAGGATGGCCGGATCGATAGTACTTGGCCGGAGCATCTCCAACTCGGCCCACAATGACCGGAACTTCCCAAAATGCTTGGTAAACTCCAAGTCTTCTTGATGGAGACCGTTGATAGCCTTCTTGACCTCAAATACCCGAGTCAAGTTGGTCACGTTCCCATACACATTCGCTAGCGTCTCCCATAGTTCTTTGGCCGTCTCGCAGTACGAGTAGGCTTCAAGAATAGGTGCGTCTAGCGAGTTTTGGAGAATGGCAAGCACGGTCTGATCTTCTTGGAACCACTTGACTTCCTTCTCGAGATCAGCCTCCTTGTCTTCTTCCGTTCCTTCTTTACCGTCCTCCTTAGTGGCTTTCTTGGGGAGTTGGTCCGTTTCTACATGGATCCAAAGTCCTCGGCCACTGAGAGCGGTCTTTGTGGTTCTTTTCCACAACAGGTAGTTTGCTCCTTTGAGCACCACCGGGGTAACAATAGGCTTGTTGTTGTCCATTGTTAGGTAGAGTAGCGAGAAAAACGATAGAGTAGCGGATAGAATGAAGCGCGAATGAGTGAGTAGAATGAAGAATAGAGTAAAGGAGTAGTATACGAGTAGAGAATGCAAAGTAGAATCAAATAAGAACAAGAAAAAGAAGAGGAGAAAGTTTATAGAACCATGGATCAATAAACTTGCTCTGATACCATGTTGGTTTAAATTGAGTATGCGGAAGCAAATTAGAGAGAATGTGAGATAAAATGAGAGCTTGTATTAGAATAGCTTTTACAATGTCGGCCAAAGGCCTTAAATAGAATGAAAACTAGGTTAACAATCCCACCAACTCGACAACTTGTAGATAGAGACATGAAGAGAGAGAAGGGAGCGATCCCAAGATAGAAAGCGACGTGACCTTGTCTCCCTAAGGGAAGCTATCTCGTGACTCTTATCCTCCAACGGTCACATTCTTCTTCGAGATCCTTCTAATGGGCTTGGTATTGTTTCCAACCCCAAGCCTTCTCATTTCTCTCAATAGGCCTCAACCTTAAGGGTGGCCATTAGGACGATCGTACGGACGTCCGTACGGACAACCTCCAAGTCTTAAGTAACATGGTCAATAGAAACAGTAACAAAACTGTTTACTGCTTAGAATCAACGTTTTCTTGGGTTTAGTCTGTTTCAGGACAAAATGGGTAAAAGTGGTGTCTAAACACTCCAAATTCAACCCGAACTCTTATAATTAGTTAAATGCATTGGATTGTTACAGATTTTGACCCTACAAAGAGTAACATAGCGGTTTACTGCTTCAAATCAATGTTTTCTCTCGGTTTTAGCCTGTTTTCTCGGTCTAAGCCTGTTTTGGGATAAAACGGGTTTAAGTGTTGTCTAAACACTCCAAATTCATCCCAAACTCTTACAACTAGTCAAATGCATTGGATTGTCACACATTCTGACCCTAGAAACAGTAACAAAGCTGTTTACTGATTAGAATCAACGTTTTCTTGGTTTTAGCCTGTTTCAGGACAAAATAGGTAAAAGTGGTATCTAAACACTCCAAATTCAACCCGAACTCTTATAATTAGTCAAATGCATTGGATTGTTACATATTTTGACCCTAGAAAGAGTAACATAGCGGTTTACTGCTTCAAATCAATGTTTTCTCTCGGTTTTAGCCTGTTTTCACGGTCTAAGCCTGTTTTGGGATAAAACGGGTTTAAGTGTCGTCTAAACACTCCAAATTCATCCCGAACTTTTACAACTAGTCAAATGCATTGGATTGTCACACATTCTGACCCTAGAAACAGAAACAAATCTGTTAACTGCTTAGAATCAACGTTTTCTTGGTTTTAGCCTGTTTTAGGACAAAATGGGTAAAAGTGGTGTCTAAACACTCCAAATTCAACCCGAACTCTTATAATTAGTCAAATGCATTGGATTGTTACAGATTTTGACCCTACAAAGAGTAACATAGCGGTTTACTGCTTCAAATCACTGTTTTCTCTCGGTTTTAGCCTGTTTTCTCGGTCTAAGCCTGTTTTATTGACCATGTTACTTAAGACTTGGAGGTTGTCCGTACGGACGTCCGTACGATCGTCCTAATGGCCACCCTTAAGGTTGAGGCCTATTGAGAGAAATGAGAAGGCTTGGGGTTGGAAACAATACCAAGCCCATTAGAAGGATCTCGAAGAAGAATGTGACCGTTGGAGGATAAGAGTCACGAGATAGCTTCCCTTAGGGAGACAAGGTCACGTCGCTTTCTATCTTGGGATCGCTCCCTTCTCTCTCTTCATGTCTCTATCTACAAGTTGTCGAGTTGGTGGGATTGTTAACCTAGTTTTCATTCTATTTAAGGCCTTTGGCCGACATTGTAAAAGCTATTCTAATACAAGCTCTCATTTTATCTCACATTCTCTCTAATTTGCTTCCGCATACTCAATTTAAACCAACATGGTATCAGAGCAAGTTTATTGATCCATGGTTCTATAAACTTTCTCCTCTTCTTTTTCTTGTTCTTATTTGATTCTACTTTGCATTCTCTACTCGTATACTACTCCTTTACTCTATTCTTCATTCTACTCACTCATTCGCGCTTCATTCTATCCGCTACTCTATCGTTTTTCTCGCTACTCTACCTAACAATGGACAACAACAAGCCTATTGTTACCCCGGTGGTGCTCAAAGGAGCAAACTACCTGTTGTGGAAAAGAACCACAAAGACCGCTCTCAGTGGCCGAGGACTTTGGATCCATGTAGAAACGGACCAACTCCCCAAGAAAGCCACTAAGGAGGACGGTAAAGAAGGAACGGAAGAAGACAAGGAGGCTGATCTCGAGAAGGAAGTCAAGTGGTTCCAAGAAGATCAGACCGTGCTTGCCATTCTCCAAAACTCGCTAGACGCACCTATTCTTGAAGCCTACTCGTACTGCGAGACGGCCAAAGAACTATGGGAGACGCTAGCGAATGTGTATGGGAACGTGACCAACTTGACTCGGGTATTTGAGGTCAAGAAGGCTATCAACGGTCTCCATCAAGAAGACTTGGAGTTTACCAAGCATTTTGGGAAGTTCCGGTCATTGTGGGCCGAGTTGGAGATGCTCCGGCCAAGTACTATCGATCCGGCCATCCTCAATGAACGAAAGGAGCAAGACAAGGTGTTTGGTCTCCTGCTCACTCTCAATCCGGCGTTCAATGACCTGATTAAACACATCCTCCGTGGAGACAAGCTACCTACTCTTGAAGACGTGTGTTCTCAAGTGCAAAAGGAACAAGGTTCACTTGGTCTCTTTTGTGGAAAGGACGACTTGGCTACCGCGAACAAAGGAGTCTACAAGCAAGATGACCGGAAAACAATGGTGTGCGACCATTGCAAGAAGAAGGGACACATGAAGGACAAGTGCTGGATCCTTCACCCTCATCTCAAACCGGCTAAGTTCAAGGCGCATATCTCGCAAGAAGGACCAAGCGGCCAAGGTTTCGGTGCAGCAAACCAAGGCAACGCGGCGGCTACGGCCATGGCGGCTTCTCTTGGAGATCTTGTGAGGAAATCAGACCTGGAGGCCCTCATCAAGTCCATCGCAGCCCTAAAGGAATCTGGTATCACTTTCTTCGCTTCACAACCTAGTAAAACGCTTGTTGTAGACTCGGGTGCTTCTCATCACATGATAAGTAACCCGAGCCTTATACACAACATAAAGCCGACTGTGGGAAATGTGATTATTGCAAATGGGGATAGGATACCAGTTAAAGGTGTAGGAGATTTAAAGTTGTTTGATAAGAACTCAAAGGCCTTCTTTATGCCTACTTTCACTTCTAACCTATTATCGGTTAAGAGAGCTACAACCGATTTGAATTGTTATACCATATTTGGTCCTAACAGTGTGCATTTTCAGGATATTGAGACTGGCAAGATTCTTGGAGGTGGAGATGCTAAGGGAGATCTCTATGTCCTAGAGAAAAACTCATCAAGTTCACCTAATATGTTTTCTTTTAAATCGGACCTTAGTAGTATTTCAAGTGAAGTGTGGCATGCTAGACTAGGCCACCCTCACTCTAGAGCTTTTCAATTAATGTTGCCTAAATTTTCTTTTGATAGTTCAAGTTGTGAACCTTGTATTCTTGGCAAACATTGCAAATCGGTTTTCCCTAAATCTACTACCATTTATGAACATTGTTTTGACTTAGTACATTCTGATGTTTGGACCTCACCATGCCTATCTAGAGACAATAACAAGTATTTTGTGACTTTTATTGATGAAAAATCAAAATATACTTGGCTCACATTGTTACCATCTAAAGATAGGGTTTATGATGCATTTGTTAATTTTCAGAATTATGTTACTAATCATTTCAATGCAAAAATAAAGGTACTAAGATCAGATAATGGGGGAGAGTACATCAGTCATAGACTCAAAGATCATTTGTCCAAACACGGCATTCTACAACAAACGAGTTGTCCATATACGCCCCAACAGAATGGCGTGGCCGAGAGGAAGAACCGGCACCTTATGGAAGTGGCGAGGTCGATGATGTTCCAAACCAATGTCACCAAACGATTCTGGGGAGATGCTGTCATGACGGCTTGCTACTTGATTAATAGGACTCCTACCAAAGTTCTACAAGACAAATCTCCATATGAGGTACTCAATCAATTTAAACCATCTTTGGATCACTTACGCGTTTTCGGGTGTGTATGCTTTGTTTTGGTTCCAGGGGAACAAAGGACTAAGCTCGACGCCAAAAGCACCAAATGTATGTTCATTGGCTACTCGACAAGTCAGAAGGGCTATAAGTGCTATGATCCAGCTGCTGGCCGCCTACATATCTCTCGAGAAGTGCGGTTCCTTGAACACCAAGGATACTATGCGACAAAGGATTGGGACAGTCTCAAGGATCTCTCTCGGTCCAACTCTGATCGTTCGGCCAACCTACGGTTCCTCCTCGATCACCTCGGCATCACCACTCCATCAAGCCCGTCGAGCCATGCTCAGCCTACTCCGACCTCACATGAACCGGATGTACCCGCTATCTCACCCGTAGAAGAAGAAGTTCAAGAAAATGCCTCCGTGCCGCCTGTTCCTCCTCCGGCTGAACCATGTGCCGAGCCTACTCATGAGGACAATGATCATCTCATGACCTCAACCGATGCTCTCCCACGGGAATCTATGGTTGCTCTTCCCCGGCGAAGTCAACGTCTAAAGTTTCATCCTTCGACATGGAAAGATAAGCGGGTCTACTACAACAATCAGGCCGTGGCCCATCCTATCCAAGCGGTGTGTTCACTTGACATGGTCCCTCAGGAACACGCTGCCTTCCTCACCAAGATTGATGCTCAATTCGTTCCTCAAACCTATGATGAAGCCAAAGAGCACAAAGAGTGGTTAGCGGCGGTTGATGCTGAGACCGATGCTATGATCAGGAACCACACTTGGGACGAAGCGGATCTTCCCAAGGGAAAGAAGGTGGTCAGCTCAAAATGGGTCTTCACAATTAAGTACCTGAGCAATGGCGACGTGGAGCGCTATAAGGCTCGCCTTGTGGCTCGCGGTTTCACACAAACATACGGTACCGACTATACGGACACGTTTGCCCCGGTCGCCAAGCTGCACACCGTTCGTGTCGTTCTCTCCTTGGCTACAAACCTCTCGTGGGACCTTTGGCAGATGGACGTCAAGAATGCCTTCCTTCAGGGGGAGCTTGAAGAAGAAGTGTATATGCACCCACCTCCGGGCTTCGAACATCTTGTGGCTCCGGGCAAAGTTCTCCGCCTTCGCAAGGCCATCTACGGCCTCAAACAATCCCCTCGGGCGTGGTACCACAAACTCAGCTCGACACTTCGCACCAATGGTTTTCGACGCTCGGAAGCCGACCACACATTGTTCACTCTACGGACTGCCGGCGGTCGCGTCGTGGTGCTCGTCTATGTCGATGATATAATCATCACTGGCGATGACAAGGAAGGTATTTCCACTACCAAGACTCTCCTTCACTCAGCCTTTGACATCAAGGACCTCGGCGAACTGAAATATTTTCTTGGGATTGAAATCTCCCGATCGCCGGAAGGACTCTTTCTCTCCCAACGGAAGTACACGCTGGACTTGCTCAAGGAAACTGGTAAGCTGGGGGCTAAACCGGTCTCTACGCCACTAGAAGAAGGCTACCAGGTCAAGCGAAAGGGGGAGATGAAGACGTTACCGAACAAGTTGGCTGAGCCATATGAGGACGTGGGCAGATATAGGCGGCTGGTTGGGAAGCTGATTTACCTCACCATCACACGGCCGGATCTGTGCTATGCTGTGAACCAAGTAAGCCAGCACATGAAAGCACCAACAAACTTTGATTGGAACACTGTTGAGAGGATCCTATGCTATCTAAAGGGAAGCCCTGGCCGCGGCATTTGGATGGGAAAGAACAACAATACCGAGCTTGTTGGCTATTGCGACGCGGATTATGCGGGCGACACAACCGATAGAAGGTCTACAACAGGATACTGTACGTTTGTTGGTGGGAACCTAGTCACTTGGAAGTCGAAGAAACAGAAGGTGGTGTCTCAATCTAGTGCCGAGTCAGAATATAGGGCCATGAAGAAGCTCACAAACGAGCTAACTTGGCTCAAAGGTCTTCTCAAGGACCTTGGAGTGGAGATAGATGAACCCATCACTATGCACTGTGACAACAAGGCTGCAATACATATAGCAACCAACTCTGTTTTCCATGAGAGGACCAAGCATATCGAAGTAGACTGCCACACAGTGCGAGAGAAGATTGAAGAAGGGGTTGTCTTACCGTGTCACACGCCGAGCAAGGACCAACTGGCCGATATTTTCACAAAAGCCACTAGTCCACAGATTTGCGAGTATATCTCTAGCAAACTTGGACTAGTCGATCCTACACATCCATGAGAAGACTCCTCTAACCCGTGGAGAGCACACTCTTTTCCTTGATATGGTTTTGTCCCATGTGGTTTTCCATATTAAGGTTTTTAACGAGGTGGTCTTGTGCGGGTTCCAAGCTTAGCCGTTTCACTTGGCTAAGCTTGAGGGGGAGTATTGACCATGTTACTTAAGACTTGGAGGTTGTCCGTACGGACGTCCGTACGATCGTCCTAATGGCCACCCTTAAGGTTGAGGCCTATTGAGAGAAATGAGAAGGCTTGGGGTTGGAAACAATACCAAGCCCATTAGAAGGATCTCGAAGAAGAATGTGACCGTTGGAGGATAAGAGTCACGAGATAGCTTCCCTTAGGGAGACAAGGTCACGTCGCTTTCTATCTTGGGATCGCTCCCTTCTCTCTCTTCATGTCTCTATCTACAAGTTGTCGAGTTGGTGGGATTGTTAACCTAGTTTTCATTCTATTTAAGGCCTTTGGCCGACATTGTAAAAGCTATTCTAATACAAGCTCTCATTTTATCTCACATTCTCTCTAATTTGCTTCCGCATACTCAATTTAAACCAACATGTTTTGGGATAAAACGGGTTTAAGTGTCGTCTAAACACTCCAAATTCATCCCGAACTTTTACAACTAGTCAAACGCATTGGATTGTCACACATTCTGACCCTAGAAACAGAAACAAATCTGTTTACTGCTTAGAATCAACGTTTTCTTGGTTTTAGCCTGTTTTAGGACAAAATGGGTAAAAGTGGTGTCTAAACACTCCAAATTCAACCCGAACTCTTATAATTAGTCAAATGCATTGGATTGTTACAGATTTTGACCCTACAAAGAGTAACATAGCGGTTTACTGCTTTGAATCAATGTATTCTCTCTGTTTTAGCCTGTTTTCTCGGTTTATGCCTGTTTTGGGATAAAACGGGTTTTAGTGTTGTTTAAACACTCGAAACTCATCATGAACTCTTAGAACTAGTCAATGCATTGGATTTTGACACATTATGACCCTTAGAAATAGTAACAAAGCTGGTTACTGCTTCGAATCCATGATTTCTCGGTTTTATCCTGTTTCAGGACAAAATGGGTAAAAATGGTGTCTAAACACTCCAAATTCAACCCGAACTCTTATAATTAGTCAAATGCATTGGATTGTTACATATTGTGACCCTAGAAAGAGTAACATAGCGGTTTACTGCTTCAAATCAATGTTTTCCCTCGGTTTTAGCCTGTTTTCTTGGTTTAAGCCTGTTTTGGGATAAAACGGGTTTAAGTGTTGTCTAAACACTCCAAATTCATCCCGAACTCTTACAACTAGTCAAATGCATTGGATTGTCACACATTCTGACCCTAGAAACAGTAACAAAGCTGTTTACTGCTTAGAATCAACGTTTTCTTGGGTTTAGTCTGTTTCAGGACAAAATGGGTAAAAGTGGTATCTAAACACTCCAAATTCAATCCGAACTCTTATAATTAGTTAAATGCATTGGATTGTTACATATTTTGACCCTATAAAGAGTAACATATCGGTTTACTGCTTCAAATCAATGTTTTCTCTCGGTTTTAGCCAGTTTTCTCGGTCTAAGCCTGTTTTGGGATAAAACGGGTTTAAGTGTCGTCTAAACACTCCAAATTCATCCCGAACTCTTACAACTAGTCAAATGCATTGGATTGTCACACATTCTGACCCTAGAAACAGAAACAAATCTGTTTACTGCTTAGAATCAATGTTTTCTCGGTTTTAGCCTGTTTCAGGACAAAATGGGTAAAAGTGGTGTCTAAACACTCCAAATTCAATCCGAACTCTTATAATTAGTCAACTGCATTGAATTGTTACAGATTTTTACCCTAGAAAGAGTAACATAGCGGTTTACTGCGTCAAATCAATGTTTTCTCTCGGTTTTAGCCTGTTTTCTCGGTCTAAGCCTGTTTTGGGATAAAACGGGTTTAAGTGTTGTCTAAACACTCCAAATTCATCCCGAACTTTTACAACTAGTCAAATGCATTGGATTGTCACACATTCTGACCCTAGAAACAGAAACAAATCTGTTAACTGCTTAGAATCAACGTTTTCTTGGTTTTAGCCTGTTTTAGGACAAAATGGGTAAAAGTGGTGTCTAAACATTCCAAATTCAACCCGAACTCTTATAATTAGTCAACTGCATTGGATTGTTACATATTGTGACCCTAGAAAGAGTAACATAGCGGTTTACTGCTTCAAATCAATGTTTTCTCTCGGTTTTAGCCTGTTTTCTCGGTTTAAGCCTGTTTTGGGATAAAACGGGTTTAAGTGTTGTCTAAACACTCCAAATTCATCCCGAACTTTTACAACTAGTCAAATGTATTGGATTGTCACACATTCTGACCCTAGAAACAGTAACAAAACTGTTTACTGCTTAGAATCAACGTTTTCTTGGGTTTAGTCTGTTTCAGGACAAAATGGGTAAAAGTGGTGTCTAAACACTCCAAATTCAACCCGAACTCTTATAATTAGTTAAATGCATTGGATTGTTACAGATTTTGACCCTACAAAGAGTAACATAGCGGTTTACTGCTTCAAATCAATGTTTTCTCTCGGTTTTAGCCTGTTTTCTCGGTCTAAGCCTGTTTTGGGATAAAACGGGTTTAAGTGTTGTCTAAACACTCCAAATTCATCCCAAACTCTTACAACTAGTCAAATGCATTGGATTGTCACACATTCTGACCCTAGAAACAGTAACAAAGCTGTTTACTGATTAGAATCAACGTTTTCTTGGTTTTAGCCTGTTTCAGGACAAAATGGGTAAAAGTGGTATCTAAACACTCCAAATTCAACCCGAACTCTTATAATTAGTCAAATGCATTGGATTGTTACATATTTTGACCCTAGAAAGAGTAACATAGCGGTTTACTGCTTCAAATCAATGTTTTCTCTCGGTTTTAGCCTGTTTTCACGGTCTAAGCCTGTTTTGGGATAAAACGGGTTTAAGTGTCGTCTAAACACTCCAAATTCATCCCGAACTTTTACAACTAGTCAAATGCATTGGATTGTCACACATTCTGACCCTAGAAACAGAAACAAATCTGTTAACTGCTTAGAATCAACGTTTTCTTGGTTTTAGCCTGTTTTAGGACAAAATGGGTAAAAGTGGTGTCTAAACACTCCAAATTCAACCCGAACTCTTATAATTAGTCAAATGCATTGGATTGTTACAGATTTTGACCCTACAAAGAGTAACATAGCGGTTTACTGCTTCAAATCACTGTTTTCTCTCGGTTTTAGCCTGTTTTCTCGGTCTAAGCCTGTTTTGGGATAAAACGGGTTTAAGTGTCGTCTAAACACTCCAAATTCATCCCGAACTTTTACAACTAGTCAAACGCATTGGATTGTCACACATTCTGACCCTAGAAACAGAAACAAATCTGTTTACTGCTTAGAATCAACGTTTTCTTGGTTTTAGCCTGTTTTAGGACAAAATGGGTAAAAGTGGTGTCTAAACACTCCAAATTCAACCCGAACTCTTATAATTAGTCAAATGCATTGGATTGTTACAGATTTTGACCCTAGAAAGAGTAACATAGCGGTTTACTGCTTTGAATCAATGTATTCTCTCTGTTTTAGCCTGTTTTCTCGGTTTATGCCTGTTTTGGGATAAAACGGGTTTTAGTGTTGTTTAAACACTCGAAACTCATCATGAACTCTTAGAACTAGTCAATGCATTGGATTTTGACACATTATGACCCTTAGAAATAGTAACAAAGCTGGTTACTGCTTCGAATCGATGATTTCTCGGTTTTATCCTGTTTCAGGACAAAATGGGTAAAAGTGGTGTCTAAAAACTCCAAATTCAACCTGAACTCTTATAATTAGTCATATACATTGGATTGATACATATTATGACCCTAGAAAGAGTAACACAGCGGTTTACTGCTTCAAATCAATGTTTTCTCTCGGTTTTAGCCTGTTTTCTCGGTCTAAGCCTGTTTTGGGATAAAACGGGTTTAAGTGTTGTCTAAACACTCCAAATTCATCCCGAACTTTTACAACTAGTCAAATGCATTGGATTGTCACACATTCTGACCCTAGAAACAGAAACAAAGCTGTTTACTGATTAGAATCAACGTTTTCTTGGGTTTAGTCTGTTTCAGGACAAAATGGGTAAAAGTGGTGTCTAAACACTCCAAATTCAACCCGAACTCTTATAATTAGTTAAATGCATTGGATTGTTACAGATTTTGACCCTACAAAGAGTAACACAGCTGTTTACGGCTTTGAATCAATGTTTTCTCTCGGTTTTAGCCTGTTTTCTCGGTCTAAGCCTGTTTTGGGATAAAATGGGTTTAAGTGTCGTCTAAACACTCCAAATTCATCCCGAACTCTTACAACTAGTCAAATGCATTGGATTGTCACACATTCTGACCCTAGAAACAGTAACAAAGCTGTTTACTGATTAGAATCAACGTTTTCTTGGTTTTAGCCTGTTTCAGGACAAAATGGGTAAAAGTGGTATCTAAACACTCCAAATTCAACCCGGACTCTTATAATTAGTCAAATGCATTGGATTGTTACATATTTTGACCCTAGAAAGAGTAACATAGCGGTTTACGGCTTTGAATCAATGTTTTCTCTCGGTTTTAGCCTGTTTTCTCGGTCTAAGCCTGTTTTGGGATAAAACGGGTTTAAGTGTCGTCTAAACACTCCAAATTCATCCCGAACTTTTACAACTAGTCAAATGCATTGGATTGTCACACATTCTGACCCTAGAAACAGAAACAAATCTGTTTACTGCTTAGAATCAATGTTTTCTTGGTTTTAGCCTGTTTTAGGACAAAATGGGTAAAAGTGGTGTCTAAACACTCCAAATTCAACCCGAACTCTTATAATTAGTCCAATGCATTGGATTGTTACAGATTTTGACCCTACAAAGAGTAACATAGCGGTTTACTGCTTCATATCAATGTTTTCTCTCGGTTTTAGCCTGTTTTCTCGGTCTAAGCCTGTTTTAGGATAAAATGGGTTTAAGTGTTGTCTAAACACTCCAAATTCATCCCGAACTCTTACAACTAGTCAAATGCATTGGATTGTCACACATTCTGACCCTAGAAACAGTAACAAAGCTGTTTACTGCTTAGAATCAACGTTTTCTTGGTTTGAGCCTGTTTTAGGACAAAATGGGTAAAAGTGGTGTCTAAACACTCCAAATTCAACCCGAACTCTTATAATTAGTCAAATGCATTGGATTGTTACAGATTTTGACCCTCGAAAGAGTAACATAGCGGTTTACTGCTTTGAATATATGTATTCTCTCTGTTTTAGCCTGTTTTCTCGGTTTATGCCTGTTTTGGGATAAAACGGGTTTTAGTGTTGTTTAAACACTCGAAACTCATCATGAACTCTTAGAACTAGTCAATGCATTGGATTTTGACACATTATGACCCTTAGAAATAGTAACAAAGCTGGTTACTGCTTCGAATCGATGATTTCTCGGTTTTATCCTGTTTCAGGACAAAATGGGTAAAAGTGGTGTCTAAAAACTCCAAATTCAACCTGAACTCTTATAATTAGTCATATACATTGGATTGATACATATTATGACCCTAGAAAGAGTAACACAGCGGTTTACTGCTTCAAATCAATGTTTTCTCTCGGTTTTAGCCTGTTTTCTCGGTCTAAGCCTGTTTTGGGATAAAACGGGTTTAAGTGTCGTCTAAACACTCCAAATGCATCCCGAACTCTTACAACTAGTCAAATGCATTGGATTGTCACACATTCTGACCCTAGAAACAGTAACAAAGCTGTTTACTGATTAGAATCAACGTTTTCTTGGTTTTATCCTGTTTCGGGACAAAATGGGTAAAAGTTGTGTCTAAAAACTCCAAATTCAACCTGAACTCTTATAATTAGTCAAATACATTGGATTGATACATATTATGACCCTAGAAAGAGTAACACAGCTGTTTACGGCTTTGAATCAATGTTTTCTCTCGGTTTTAGCCTGTTTTCTCGGTCTAAGCCTGTTTTGGGATAAAACGGGTTTAAGTGTCGTCTAAACACTCCAAATTCATCCCGAACTCTTACAACTAGTCAAATGCATTGGATTGTCACACATTCTGACCCTAGAAACAGTAACAAAGCTGTTTACTGATTAGAATCAACGTTTTCTTGGTTTTAGCCTGTTTCAGGACAAAATGGGTAAAAGTGGTATCTAAACACTCCAAATTCAACCCGGACTCTTATAATTAGTCAAATGCATTGGATTGTTACATATTTTGACCCTAGAAAGAGTAACATAGCGGTTTACGGCTTTGAATCAATGTTTTCTCTCGGTTTTAGCCTGTTTTCTCGGTCTAAGCCTGTTTTGGGATAAAACGGGTTTAAGTGTCGTCTAAACACTCCAAATTCATCCCGAACTTTTACAACTAGTCAAATGCATTGGATTGTCACACATTCTGACCCTAGAAACAGAAACAAATCTGTTTACTGCTTAGAATCAATGTTTTCTTGGTTTTAGCCTGTTTTAGGACAAAATGGGTAAAAGTAGTGTCTAAACACTCCAAATTCAACCCGAACTCTTATAATTAGTCCAATGCATTGGATTGTTACAGATTTTGACCCTACAAAGAGTAACATAGCGGTTTACTGCTTCATATCAATGTTTTCTCTCGGTTTTAGCCTGTTTTCTCGGTCTAAGCCTGTTTTAGGATAAAATGGGTTTAAGTGTTGTCTAAACACTCCAAATTCATCCCGAACTCTTACAACTAGTCAAATGCATTGGATTGTCACACATTCTGACCCTAGAAACAGTAACAAAGCTGTTTACTGCTTAGAATCAACGTTTTCTTGGTTTGAGCCTGTTTTAGGACAAAATGGGTAAAAGTGGTGTCTAAACACTCCAAATTCAACCCGAACTCTTATAATTAGTCAAATGCATTGGATTGTTACAGATTTTGACCCTCGAAAGAGTAACATAGCGGTTTACTGCTTTGAATATATGTATTCTCTCTGTTTTAGCCTGTTTTCTCGGTTTATGCCTGTTTTGGGATAAAACGGGTTTTAGTGTTGTTTAAACACTCGAAACTCATCATGAACTCTTAGAACTAGTCAATGCATTGGATTTTGACACATTATGACCCTTAGAAATAGTAACAAAGCTGGTTACTGCTTCGAATCGATGATTTCTCGGTTTTATCCTGTTTCAGGACAAAATGGGTAAAAGTGGTGTCTAAAAACTCCAAATTCAACCTGAACTCTTATAATTAGTCATATACATTGGATTGATACATATTATGACCCTAGAAAGAGTAACACAGCGGTTTACTGCTTCAAATCAATGTTTTCTCTCGGTTTTAGCCTGTTTTCTCGGTCTAAGCCTGTTTTGGGATAAAACGGGTTTAAGTGTCGTCTAAACACTCCAAATGCATCCCGAACTCTTACAACTAGTCAAATGCATTGGATTGTCACACATTCTGACCCTAGAAACAGTAACAAAGCTGTTTACTGATTAGAATCAACGTTTTCTTGGTTTTATCCTGTTTCGGGACAAAATGGGTAAAAGTTGTGTCTAAAAACTCCAAATTCAACCTGAACTCTTATAATTAGTCAAATACATTGGATTGATACATATTATGACCCTAGAAAGAGTAACACAGCTGTTTACGGCTTTGAATCAATGTTTTCTCTCGGTTTTAGCCTGTTTTCTCGGTCTAAGCCTGTTTTGGGATAAAACGGGTTTAAGTGTCGTCTAAACACTCCAAATTCATCCCGAACTCTTACAACTAGTCAAATGCATTGGATTGTCACACATTCTGACCCTAGAAACAGTAACAAAGCTGTTTACTGATTAGAATCAACGTTTTCTTGGTTTTAGCCTGTTTCAGGACAAAATGGGTAAAAGTGGTATCTAAACACTCCAAATTCAACCCGGACTCTTATAATTAGTCAAATGCATTGGATTGTTACATATTTTGACCCTAGAAAGAGTAACATAGCGGTTTACGGCTTTGAATCAATGTTTTCTCTCGGTTTTAGCCTGTTTTCTCGGTCTAAGCCTGTTTTGGGATAAAACGGGTTTAAGTGTCGTCTAAACACTCCAAATTCATCCCGAACTTTTACAACTAGTCAAATGCATTGGATTGTCACACATTCTGACCCTAGAAACAGAAACAAATCTGTTTACTGCTTAGAATCAATGTTTTCTTGGTTTTAGCCTGTTTTAGGACAAAATGGGTAAAAGTAGTGTCTAAACACTCCAAATTCAACCCGAACTCTTATAATTAGTCCAATGCATTGGATTGTTACAGATTTTGACCCTACAAAGAGTAACATAGCGGTTTACTGCTTCATATCAATGTTTTCTCTCGGTTTTAGCCTGTTTTCTCGGTCTAAGCCTGTTTTAGGATAAAATGGGTTTAAGTGTTGTCTAAACACTCCAAATTCATCCCGAACTCTTACAACTAGTCAAATGCATTGGATTGTCACACATTCTGACCCTAGAAACAGTAACAAAGCTGTTTACTGCTTAGAATCAACGTTTTCTTGGTTTGAGCCTGTTTTAGGACAAAATGGGTAAAAGTGGTGTCTAAACACTCCAAATTCAACCCGAACTCTTATAATTAGTCAAATGCATTGGATTGTTACAGATTTTGACCCTCGAAAGAGTAACATAGCGGTTTACTGCTTTGAATATATGTATTCTCTCTGTTTTAGCCTGTTTTCTCGGTTTATGCCTGTTTTGGGATAAAACGGGTTTTAGTGTTGTTTAAACACTCGAAACTCATCATGAACTCTTAGAACTAGTCAATGCATTGGATTTTGACACATTATGACCCTTAGAAATAGTAACAAAGCTGGTTACTGCTTCGAATCGATGATTTCTCGGTTTTATCCTGTTTCAGGACAAAATGGGTAAAAGTGGTGTCTAAAAACTCCAAATTCAACCTGAACTCTTATAATTAGTCATATACATTGGATTGATACATATTATGACCCTAGAAAGAGTAACACAGCGGTTTACTGCTTCAAATCAATGTTTTCTCTCGGTTTTAGCCTGTTTTCTCGGTCTAAGCCTGTTTTGGGATAAAACGGGTTTAAGTGTCGTCTAAACACTCCAAATGCATCCCGAACTCTTACAACTAGTCAAATGCATTGGATTGTCACACATTCTGACCCTAGAAACAGTAACAAAGCTGTTTACTGATTAGAATCAACGTTTTCTTGGTTTTATCCTGTTTCGGGACAAAATGGGTAAAAGTTGTGTCTAAAAACTCCAAATTCAACCTGAACTCTTATAATTAGTCAAATACATTGGATTGATACATATTATGACCCTAGAAAGAGTAACACAGCTGTTTACGGCTTTGAATCAATGTTTTCTCTCGGTTTTAGCCTGTTTTCTCGGTCTAAGCCTGTTTTGGGATAAAACGGGTTTAAGTGTCGTCTAAACACTCCAAATTCATCCCGAACTCTTACAACTAGTCAAATGCATTGGATTGTCACACATTCTGACCCTAGAAACAGTAACAAAGCTGTTTACTGATTAGAATCAACGTTTTCTTGGTTTTAGCCTGTTTCAGGACAAAATGGGTAAAAGTGGTATCTAAACACTCCAAATTCAACCCGGACTCTTATAATTAGTCAAATGCATTGGATTGTTACATATTTTGACCTTATAAAGAGTAACATAGCGGTTTACGGCTTTGAATCAATGTTTTCTCTCGGTTTTAGCCTGTTTTCTCGGTCTAAGCCTGTTTTGGGATAAAACGGGTTTAAGTGTCGTCTAAACACTCCAAATTCATCCCGAACTTTTACAACTAGTCAAATGCATTGGATTGTCACACATTCTGACCCTAGAAACAGAAACAAATCTGTTTACTGCTTAGAATCAATGTTTTCTTGGTTTTAGCCTGTTTTAGGACAAAATGGGTAAAAGTGGTGTCTAAACACTCCAAATTCAACCCGAACTCTTATAATTAGTCCAATGCATTGGATTGTTACAGATTTTGACCCTACAAAGAGTAACATAGCGGTTTACTGCTTCAAATCAATGTTTTCTCTCGGTTTTAGCCTGTTTTCTCGGTCTAAGCCTGTTTTGGGATAAAACGGGTTTAAGTGTTGTCTAAACACTCCAAATTCATCCCGAACTCTTACAACTAGTCAAATGCATTGGATTGTCACACATTCTGACCCTAGAAACAGTAACAAAGCTGTTTACTGCTTAGAATCAACGTTTTCTTGGTTTGAGCCTGTTTTAGGACAAAATGGGTAAAAGTGGTGTCTAAACACTCCAAATTCAACCCGAACTCTTATAATTAGTCAAATGCATTGGATTGTTACAGATTTTGACCCTCGAAAGAGTAACATAGCGGTTTACTGCTTTGAATATATGTATTCTCTCTGTTTTAGCCTGTTTTCTCGGTTTATGCCTGTTTTGGGATAAAACGGGTTTTAGTGTTGTTTAAACACTCGAAACTCATCATGAACTCTTAGAACTAGTCAATGCATTGGATTTTGACACATTATGACCCTTAGAAATAGTAACAAAGCTGGTTACTGCTTCGAATCGATGATTTCTCGGTTTTATCCTGTTTCAGGACAAAATGGGTAAAAGTGGTGTCTAAAAACTCCAAATTCAACCTGAACTCTTATAATTAGTCATATACATTGGATTGATACATATTATGACCCTAGAAAGAGTAACATAGCTGTTTACTGCTTCGAATCAACGTTTTCTTGGTTTTAGCCTGTTTTAGGACAAAATGGGTAAAAGTGTTGTCTAAACACTCCAAATTCATCCCGAACTCTTACAACTAGTCAAATGCATTGGATTGTCACACATTCTGACCCTAGAAACAGAAACAAATCTGTTTACTGCTTAGAATCAATGTTTTCTCGGTTTTAGCCTGTTTCAGGACAAAATGGGTAAAAGTGGTGTCTAAACACTCCAAATTCAACCCGAACTCTTATAATTAGTCAACTGCATTGAATTGTTACAGATTTTTACCCTAGAAAGAGTAACATAGCGGTTTACTGCTTCAAATCAATGTTTTCTCTCGGTTTTAGCCTGTTTTCTCGGTCTAAGCCTGTTTTGGGATAAAACGGGTTTAAGTGTTGTCTAAACACTCCAAATTCATCCCGAACTCTTACAACTAGTCAAATGCATTGGATTGTAACACATTCTGACCCTAGAAACAGTAACAAAGCTGTTTACTGCTTAGAATCAACGTTTTCTTGGTTTTAGCCTGTTTTAGGACAAAATGGGTAAAAGTGGTGTCTAAACACTCCAAATTCAACCCGAACTCTTATAATTAGTCCAATGCATTGGATTGTTACAGATTTTGACCCTACAAAGAGTAACATAGCGGTTTACTGCTTCAAATCAATGTTTTCTCTCGGTTTTAGCCTGTTTTCTCGGTCTAAGCCTGTTTTGGGATAAAACGGGTTTAAGTGTTGTCTAAACACTCCAAATTCATCCCGAACTCTTAACTCTAGTCAAATGCATTGGATTGTCACACATTCTGACCCTAGAAACAGTAACAAAGCTGTTTACTGCTTAGAATCAACGTTTTCTTGGTTTGAGCCTGTTTTAGGACAAAATGGGTAAAAGTGGTGTTTAAACACTCCAAATTCAACCCGAACTCTTATAATTAGTCAAATGCATTGGATTGTTACATATTGTGACCCTAGAAAGAGTAACATAGCGGTTTACTGCTTCAAATCAATGTTTTCTCTCGGTTTTAGCCTGTTTTCTTGGTTTAAGCCTGTTTTGGGATAAAACGGGTTTAAGTGTTGTCTAAACACTCCAAATTCATCCCGAACTCTTACAACTAGTCAAATGCATTGGATTGTCACACATTCTGACCCTAGAAACAGAAACAAATCTGTTTACTGCTTAGAATCAATGTTTTCTCGGTTTTAGCCTGTTTCAGGACAAAATGGGTAAAAGTGGTGTCTAAACACTCCAAATTCAACCCGAACTCTTATAATTAGTCAACTGCATTGAATTGTTACAGATTTTTACCCTAGAAAGAGTAACATAGCTGTTTACTGCTTCGAATCAATGTTTTCTCTCGGTTTTAGCCTGTTTTCTCGGTCTAAGCCTGTTTTGGGATAAAACGGGTTTAAGTGTTGTCTAAACACTCCAAATTCATCCCGAACTCTTACAACTAGTAAAATGCATTGGATTGTCACACATTCTGACCCTAGAAACAGTAACAAAGCTGTTTACTGCTTAGAATCAACGTTTTCTTGGTTTTAGCCTGTTTTAGGACAAAATGGGTAAAAGTGGTGTCTAAACACTCCAAATTCAACCCGAACTCTTATAATTAGTCAAATGCATTGGATTGTTACAGATTTTGACCCTAGAAAGGCTAACATAGCGGTTTACTGCTTCAAATCAATGTTTTCTCTCGGTTTTAGCCTGTTTTCTCGGTCTAAGCCTGTTTTGGGATAAAACGGGTTTAAGTGTTGTCTAAACACTCCAAATTCATCCCGAACTCTTAACTCTAGTCAAATGCATTGGATTGTCACACATTCTGACCCTAGAAACAGTAACAAAGCTGTTTACTGCTTAGAATCAACGTTTTCTTGGTTTTAGCCTGTTTTAGGACAAAATGGGTAAAAGTGGTGTCTAAACACTCCAAATTCAACCCGAACTCTTATAATTAGTCAAATGCATTGGATTGTTACAGATTTTGACCCTAGAAAGGCTAACATAGCGGTTTACTGCTTCAAATCAATGTTTTCTCTCGGTTTTAGCCTGTTTTCTCGGTCTAAGCCTGTTTTGGGATAAAACGGGTTTAAGTGTTGTCTAAACACTCCAAATTCATCCCGAACTCTTAACTCTAGTCAAATGCATTGGATTGTCACACATTCTGACCCTAGAAACAGTAACAAAGCTGTTTACTGCTTAGAATCAACGTTTTCTTGGTTTTAGCCTGTTTTAGGACAAAATGGGTAAAAGTGGTGTCTAAACACTCCAAATTCAACCCGAACTCTTATAATTAGTCAAATGCATTGGATTGTTACAGATTTTGACCCTAGAAAGAGTAACATAGCGGTTTACTGCTTCAAATCAATGTTTTCTCTCGGTTTTAGCCTGTTTTCTTGGTTTAAGCCTGTTTTGGGATAAAACGGGTTTAAGTGTTGTCTAAACACTCCAAATTCATCCCGAACTCTTACAACTAGTCAAATGCATTGGATTGTCACACATTCTGACCCTAGAAACAGTAACAAAGCTGTTTACTGCTTAGAATCAACGTTTTCTTGGGTTTAGTCTGTTTCAGGACAAAATGGGTAAAAGTGGTGTCTAAACACTCCAAATTCAACCCGAACTCTTATAATTAGTTAAATGCATTGGATTGTTACATATTTTGACCCTATAAAGAGTAACATATCGGTTTACTGCTTCAAATCAATGTTTTCTCTCGGTTTTAGCCAGTTTTCTCGGTCTAAGCCTGTTTTGGGATAAAACGGGTTTAAGTGTCGTCTAAACACTCCAAATTCATCCCGAACTCTTACAACTAGTCAAATGCATTGGATTGTCACACATTCTGACCCTAGAAACAGAAACAAATCTGTTTACTGCTTAGAATCAATGTTTTCTCGGTTTTAGCCTGTTTCAGGACAAAATGGGTAAAAGTGGTGTCTAAACACTCCAAATTCAACCCGAACTCTTATAATTAGTCAACTGCATTGAATTGTTACAGATTTTTACCCTAGAAAGAGTAACATAGCGGTTTACTGCTTCAAATCTATGTTTTCTCTCGGTTTTAGCCTGTTTTCTCGGTCTAAGCCTGTTTTGGGATAAAACGGGTTTAAGTGTTGTCTAAACACTCCAAATTCATCCCGAACTCTTACAACTAGTCAAATGCATTGGATTGTAACACATTCTGACCCTAGAAACAGTAACAAAGCTGTTTACTGCTTAGAATCAACGTTTTCTTGGTTTTAGCCTGTTTTAGGACAAAATGGGTAAAAGTGGTGTCTAAACACTCCAAATTCAACCCGAACTCTTATAATTAGTCCAATGCATTGGATTGTTACAGATTTTGACCCTACAAAGAGTAACATAGCGGTTTACTGCTTCAAATCAATGTTTTCTCTCGGTTTTAGCCTGTTTTCTCGGTCTAAGCCTGTTTTGGGATAAAACGGGTTTAAGTGTTGTCTAAACACTCCAAATTCATCCCGAACTCTTAACTCTAGTCAAATGCATTGGATTGTCACACATTCTGACCCTAGAAACAGTAACAAAGCTGTTTACTGCTTAGAATCAACGTTTTCTTGGTTTGAGCCTGTTTTAGGACAAAATGGGTAAAAGTGGTGTTTAAACACTCCAAATTCAACCCGAACTCTTATAATTAGTCAAATGCATTGGATTGTTACATATTGTGACCCTAGAAAGAGTAACATAGCGGTTTACTGCTTCAAATCAATGTTTTCTCTCGGTTTTAGCCTGTTTTCTTGGTTTAAGCCTGTTTTGGGATAAAACGGGTTTAAGTGTTGTCTAAACACTCCAAATTCATCCCGAACTCTTACAACTAGTCAAATGCATTGGATTGTCACACATTCTGACCCTAGAAACAGAAACAAATCTGTTTACTGCTTAGAATCAATGTTTTCTCGGTTTTAGCCTGTTTCAGGACAAAATGGGTAAAAGTGGTGTCTAAACACTCCAAATTCAACCCGAACTCTTATAATTAGTCAACTGCATTGAATTGTTACAGATTTTTACCCTAGAAAGAGTTACATAGCTGTTTACTGCTTCGAATCAATGTTTTCTCTCGGTTTTAGCCTGTTTTCTCGGTCTAAGCCTGTTTTGGGATAAAACGGGTTTAAGTGTTGTCTAAACACTCCAAATTCATCCCGAACTCTTACAACTAGTAAAATGCATTGGATTGTCACACATTCTGACCCTAGAAACAGTAACAAAGCTGTTTACTGCTTAGAATCAACGTTTTCTTGGTTTTAGCCTGTTTTAGGACAAAATGGGTAAAAGTGGTGTCTAAACACTCCAAATTCAACCCGAACTCTTATAATTAGTCAAATGCATTGGATTGTTACAGATTTTGACCCTAGAAAGGCTAACATAGCGGTTTACTGCTTCAAATCAATGTTTTCTCTCGGTTTTAGCCTGTTTTCTCGGTCTAAGCCTGTTTTGGGATAAAACGGGTTTAAGTGTTGTCTAAACACTCCAAATTCATCCCGAACTCTTAACTCTAGTCAAATGCATTGGATTGTCACACATTCTGACCCTAGAAACAGTAACAAAGCTGTTTACTGCTTAGAATCAACGTTTTCTTGGTTTTAGCCTGTTTTAGGACAAAATGGGTAAAAGTGGTGTCTAAACACTCCAAATTCAACCCGAACTCTTATAATTAGTCAAATGCATTGGATTGTTACAGATTTTGACCCTAGAAAGAGTAACATAGCGGTTTACTGCTTCAAATCAATGTTTTCTCTCGGTTTTAGCCTGTTTTCTTGGTTTAAGCCTGTTTTGGGATAAAACGGGTTTAAGTGTTGTCTAAACACTCCAAATTCATCCCGAACTCTTACAACTAGTCAAATGCATTGGATTGTCACACATTCTGACCCTAGAAACAGTAACAAAGCTGTTTACTGCTTAGAATCAACGTTTTCTTGGGTTTAGTCTGTTTCAGGACAAAATGGGTAAAAGTGGTGTCTAAACACTCCAAATTCAACCCGAACTCTTATAATTAGTTAAATGCATTGGATTGTTACATATTTTGACCCTATAAAGAGTAACATATCGGTTTACTGCTTCAAATCAATGTTTTCTCTCGGTTTTAGCCAGTTTTCTCGGTCTAAGCCTGTTTTGGGATAAAACGGGTTTAAGTGTCGTCTAAACACTCCAAATTCATCCCGAACTCTTACAACTAGTCAAATGCATTGGATTGTCACACATTCTGACCCTAGAAACAGAAACAAATCTGTTTACTGCTTAGAATCAATGTTTTCTCGGTTTTAGCCTGTTTCAGGACAAAATGGGTAAAAGTGGTGTCTAAACACTCCAAATTCAACCCGAACTCTTATAATTAGTCAACTGCATTGAATTGTTACAGATTTTTACCCTAGAAAGAGTAACATAGCGGTTTACTGCTTCAAATCTATGTTTTCTCTCGGTTTTAGCCTGTTTTCTCGGTCTAAGCCTGTTTTGGGATAAAACGGGTTTAAGTGTTGTCTAAACACTCCAAATTCATCCCGAACTCTTACAACTAGTCAAATGCATTGGATTGTCACACATTCTGACCCTAGAAACAGTAACAAAGCTGTTTACTGCTTAGAATCAACGTTTTCTTGGTTTTAGCCTGTTTTAGGACAAAATGGGTAAAAGTGGTGTCTAAACACTCCAAATTCAACCCGAACTCTTATAATTAGTCCAATGCATTGGATTGTTACAGATTTTGACCCTACAAAGAGTAACATAGCGGTTTACTGCTTCAAATCAATGTTTTCTCTCGGTTTTAGCCAGTTTTCTCGGTCTAAGCCTGTTTTGGGATAAAACGGGTTTAAGTGTTGTCTAAACACTCCAAATTCATCCCGAACTCTTAACTCTAGTAAAATGCATTGGATTGTCACACATTCTGACCCTAGAAACAGTAACAAAGCTGTTTACTGCTTAGAATCAACGTTTTCTTGGTTTTAGCCTGTTTTAGGACAAAATGGGTAAAAGTGGTGTCTAAACACTCCAAATTCAACCCGAACTCTTATAATTAGTCAAATGCATTGGATTGTTACAGATTTTGACCCTAGAAAGACTAACATAGCGGTTTACTGCTTCAAATCAATGTTTTCTCTCGGTTTTAGCCTGTTTTCTCGGTCTAAGCCTGTTTTGGGATAAAACCGGTTTAAGTGTTGTCTAAACACTCCAAATTCATCCCGAACTCTTACAACTAGTCAAATGCATTGGATTGTCACACATTCTGACCCTAGAAACAGTAACAAAGCTGTTTACTGCTTAGAATCGACGTTTTCTTGGTTTGAGCCTGTTTTAGGACAAAATGGGTAAAAGTGGTGTCTAAACACTCCAAATTCAACCCGAACTCTTATAATTAGTCAAATGCATTGGATTGTTACATATTGTGACCCTAGAAAGAGTAACATAGCGGTTTACTGCTTCAAATCAATGTGTTCTCTCGGTTTTAGCCTGTTTTCTTGGTTTAAGCCTGTTTTGGGATAAAACGGGTTTAAGTGTTGTCTAAACACTCCAAATTCATCCCGAACTCTTACAACTAGTCAAATGCATTGGATTGTCACACATTCTGACCCTAGAAACAGTAACAAAGCTGTTTACTGCTTAGAATCAACGTTTTCTTGGGTTTAGTCTGTTTCAGGACAAAATGGGTAAAAGTGGTGTCTAAACACTCCAAATTCAACCCGAACTCTTATAATTAGTCCAATGCATTGGATTGTTACAGATTTTGACCCTACAAAGAGTAACATAGCGGTTTACTGCTTCAAATCAATGTTTTCTCTCGGTTTTAGCCTGTTTTCTCGGTCTAAGCCTGTTTTGGGATAAAACGGGTTTAAGTGTCGTCTAAACACTCCAAATTCATCCCGAACTCTTAACTCTAGTAAAATGCATTGGATTGTCACACATTCTGACCCTAGAAACAGTAACAAAGCTGTTTACTGCTTAGAATCAACGTTTTCTTGGTTTTAGCCTGTTTTAGGACAAAATGGGTAAAAGTGGTGTCTAAACACTCCAAATTCAACCCGAACTCTTATAATTAGTCAAATGCATTGGATTGTTACAGATTTTGACCCTAGAAAGACTAACATAGCGGTTTACTGCTTCAAATCAATGTTTTCTCTCGGTTTTAGCCTGTTTTCTCGGTCTAAGCCTGTTTTGGGATAAAACGGGTTTAAGTGTTGTCTAAACACTCCAAATTCATCCCGAACTCTTAACTCTAGTAAAATGCATTGGATTGTCACACATTCTGACCCTAGAAACAGTAACAAAGCTGTTTACTGCTTAGAATCAACGTTTTCTTGGTTTGAGCCTGTTTTAGGACAAAATGGGTAAAAGTGGTGTTTAAACACTCCAAATTCAACCCGAACTCTTATAATTAGTCAAATGCATTGGATTGTTACATATTGTGACCCTAGAAAGAGTAACATAGCGGTTTACTGCTTCAAATCAATGTGTTCTCTCGGTTTTAGCCTGTTTTCTTGGTTTAAGCCTGTTTTGGGATAAAACGGGTTTAAGTGTTGTCTAAACACTCCAAATTCATCCCGAACTCTTACAACTAGTCAAATGCATTGGATTGTCACACATTCTGACCCTAGAAACAGAAACAAATCTGTTTACTGCTTAGAATCAATGTTTTCTCGGTTTTAGCCTGTTTCAGGACAAAATGGGTAAAAGTGGTGTCTAAACACTCCAAATTCAACCCGAACTCTTATAATTAGTCAACTGCATTGAATTGTTACAGATTTTTACCCTAGAAAGAGTAACATAGCGGTTTACTGCTTCAAATCAATGTTTTCTCTCGGTTTTAGCCTGTTTTCTCGGTCTAAGCCTGTTTTGGGATAAAACGGGTTTAAGTGTTGTCTAAACACTCCAAATTCATCCCGAACTCTTACAACTAGTCAAATGCATTGGATTGTAACACATTCTGACCCTAGAAACAGTAACAAAGCTGTTTACTGCTTAGAATCAACGTTTTCTTGGTTTTAGCCTGTTTTAGGACAAAATGGGTAAAAGTGGTGTCTAAACACTCCAAATTCAACCCGAACTCTTATAATTAGTCCAATGCATTGGATTGTTACAGATTTTGACCCTACAAAGAGTAACATAGCGGTTTACTGCTTCAAATCAATGTTTTCTCTCGGTTTTAGCCTGTTTTCTCGGTCTAAGCCTGTTTTGGGATAAAACGGGTTTAAGTGTTGTCTAAACACTCCAAATTCATCCCGAACTCTTAACTCTAGTCAAATGCATTGGATTGTCACACATTCTGACCCTAGAAACAGTAACAAAGCTGTTTACTGCTTAGAATCAACGTTTTCTTGGTTTGAGCCTGTTTTAGGACAAAATGGGTAAAAGTGGTGTTTAAACACTCCAAATTCAACCCGAACTCTTATAATTAGTCAAATGCATTGGATTGTTACATATTGTGACCCTAGAAAGAGTAACATAGCGGTTTACTGCTTCAAATCAATGTTTTCTCTCGGTTTTAGCCTGTTTTCTTGGTTTAAGCCTGTTTTGGGATAAAACGGGTTTAAGTGTTGTCTAAACACTCCAAATTCATCCCGAACTCTTACAACTAGTCAAATGCATTGGATTGTCACACATTCTGACCCTAGAAACAGAAACAAATCTGTTTACTGCTTAGAATCAATGTTTTCTCGGTTTTAGCCTGTTTCAGGACAAAATGGGTAAAAGTGGTGTCTAAACACTCCAAATTCAACCCGAACTCTTATAATTAGTCAACTGCATTGAATTGTTACAGATTTTTACCCTAGAAAGAGTAACATAGCTGTTTACTGCTTCGAATCAATGTTTTCTCTCGGTTTTAGCCTGTTTTCTCGGTCTAAGCCTGTTTTGGGATAAAACGGGTTTAAGTGTTGTCTAAACACTCCAAATTCATCCCGAACTCTTACAACTAGTAAAATGCATTGGATTGTCACACATTCTGACCCTAGAAACAGTAACAAAGCTGTTTACTGCTTAGAATCAACGTTTTCTTGGTTTTAGCCTGTTTTAGGACAAAATGGGTAAAAGTGGTGTCTAAACACTCCAAATTCAACCCGAACTCTTATAATTAGTCAAATGCATTGGATTGTTACAGATTTTGACCCTAGAAAGGCTAACATAGCGGTTTACTGCTTCAAATCAATGTTTTCTCTCGGTTTTAGCCTGTTTTCTCGGTCTAAGCCTGTTTTGGGATAAAACGGGTTTAAGTGTTGTCTAAACACTCCAAATTCATCCCGAACTCTTAACTCTAGTCAAATGCATTGGATTGTCACACATTCTGACCCTAGAAACAGTAACAAAGCTGTTTACTGCTTAGAATCAACGTTTTCTTGGTTTTAGCCTGTTTTAGGACAAAATGGGTAAAAGTGGTGTCTAAACACTCCAAATTCAACCCGAACTCTTATAATTAGTCAAATGCATTGGATTGTTACAGATTTTGACCCTAGAAAGAGTAACATAGCGGTTTACTGCTTCAAATCAATGTTTTCTCTCGGTTTTAGCCTGTTTTCTTGGTTTAAGCCTGTTTTGGGATAAAACGGGTTTAAGTGTTGTCTAAACACTCCAAATTCATCCCGAACTCTTACAACTAGTCAAATGCATTGGATTGTCACACATTCTGACCCTAGAAACAGTAACAAAGCTGTTTACTGCTTAGAATCAACGTTTTCTTGGGTTTAGTCTGTTTCAGGACAAAATGGGTAAAAGTGGTGTCTAAACACTCCAAATTCAACCCGAACTCTTATAATTAGTTAAATGCATTGGATTGTTACATATTTTGACCCTATAAAGAGTAACATATCGGTTTACTGCTTCAAATCAATGTTTTCTCTCGGTTTTAGCCAGTTTTCTCGGTCTAAGCCTGTTTTGGGATAAAACGGGTTTAAGTGTCGTCTAAACACTCCAAATTCATCCCGAACTCTTACAACTAGTCAAATGCATTGGATTGTCACACATTCTGACCCTAGAAACAGAAACAAATCTGTTTACTGCTTAGAATCAATGTTTTCTCGGTTTTAGCCTGTTTCAGGACAAAATGGGTAAAAGTGGTGTCTAAACACTCCAAATTCAACCCGAACTCTTATAATTAGTCAACTGCATTGAATTGTTACAGATTTTTACCCTAGAAAGAGTAACATAGCGGTTTACTGCTTCAAATCTATGTTTTCTCTCGGTTTTAGCCTGTTTTCTCGGTCTAAGCCTGTTTTGGGATAAAACGGGTTTAAGTTGTTGGGATTTATGAGACAAAGCTCACAAGAGAGGGTAGACAAACACTTGGTGAATGAATCCCCCTTTACCCACAACAAACTAACCCATTCTCAAGGGGGAGGAGAGAACATCAACTTGTGATGAACTCCCCATAAAGCAGCTAGATAGAACCCAAATACTAGAGAGTAAGCGGATCCTACCTAGGAGAAGCACTAGTTTGAGACTATCCCCTTCTAGTATCACAACACTTAGAGTTTGTGTACTTAGGAGAAGGAGGATTAGAATCAGTAATCTAGGCTAAGTAAAGCAGTAAATAAAGAAGAGTTTAGGTGGGTTTGAGAAGAGAATTAGGCTGCCATAAGGGCAGCCCCTAACCGCTAATCACCTAAACAATCTACATTGTGAATATGAACAAGAACACAAGTAGAGAGGGGAAATCGGATTCTCTTCTATTGAATAATATTGTTATATGTTACATATGAGAGTGTATACAAAGCTTAATATAGAGATACAAATGCCATATGACCGTTGGAGAGAAGAAGAGAGTGATGAAAGTGACATTCTCGATTTGGTGTTGGTGAGAGTGACCTTTCCTTCCTTCACCAACCAAGGGCACATGTGATCTTCCCATAAGCCTCTCTCTCTTGTAGGGCCTCGCTTTCCTCCTCTCAAACTCGGCCTCTCTATCTACTGGACCGAGCGCAGGCCTAAGGGCCGAGACTGTACGGACGGGCCTTCTCTTCATTGTACGGACGGGCCTTCTCTTCATCGTACGGACGGGCCTGTACGGACGGGCCTGTACGGACGGGCCTTCTCTTCATCGTGTTCACGGCCTAACTGGCCGCTCACCGGACATGGGTCCGTTCACGGACACGGTACATGGTACCGGACACGGTACATGGTCGCTCACGGACACGGACATGGCCTTACCGGCCTTTACATGGCCTTTCCGGCCTTTCTTCTCTTCTTCCAAGGCTCGGCCTTACCGGCCTCTCCTCTCTCCTCCTTGGTACATTCTAATACTCCCCCGCACGCTTGATCGGTGGAACACCATGGGGACCAAAGATCAAGGGTGGACTAGTGTCATCTACCTCATTAAAAAAAACCTCAACAAAGAAAACCTCTTGGGATAAAACTTTGTTAAGGGAAAAAGAGTATAGACTCCACTATCCATGATGTCCCCTGACCTTGGTTTGCAAAGAACTAGCTCCCTTCTCTTCATGAATTGAACCGCTCCTACTCCTTAGCCCACCTTGCCTTTAGCACATTCCTTATGATCTCCATCCTTGCGCCTTTAGAATTTCTTTGAGGCTCTCATAGTCTCCTTTACCCCTTAAACAAGTGATAAAGAAGAAAAGAATAAGTGTTTGCTATGAGGAATATCAAAGAAAATTTCTAAAAATGTGACAATTTAAGAGAACATATTAAAGAGTAAAGACTAGTAATGAAGCTAAGGTAATGGATTTAAGAAATTTAAATAGAGTAGAGTTTAGAGCACAGCCTTTATGGTGTTTTGATGGATAGGAAGGAGAGAGTTGATCACTGATGCGGTTTGGAATTCCTCCTTGAGACCGCTTCTCTAACCATGGTTTTAAACCCGGCTAGCTTTATTCGTCAGACTGACATATGCCCACTGAATCGGGCATAACTTTCGAACGGCTGCTCGGATTGGTATGATTCCACTTCCACTGGCAAGATGACTCCATGGTCTAGAACTTTTGTGAAGAACGCGGAAGCTGAATCGCAGTGGAAGGGTTTCGTCCGAGTCGATCTTTGAGACGCTTCGGCTGAGCTTTAAGTAAAGACTTTTGCTTGTGGCCGAGCAGAATCTGTGAGGTACGGTCTGAAGTCACTTGATCTCCCCCGTAACCTTTACTTGATGATGGGCTGAAACCTCATCACCTCAGTTGAAGCCTTGTGCATCACCGTTCTTGTGCACATCCAATCTGTTGGGATTTATGAGACAAAGCTCACAAGAGAGGGTAGACAAACACTTGGTGAATGAATCCCCCTTTACCCACAACAAACTAACTCATTCTCAAGGGGGAGGAGAGAACATCAACTTGTGATGAACTCCCCATAAACAAGCTAGATAGAACCCAAATACTAGAGAGTAAGCGGATCCTAACTAGGAGAAGCACTAGTTTGAGACTTATCCTCTTCTAGTATCACAACACTTAGAGTTTGTGTACTTAGGAGAAGGAGGATTAAGAATCAGTAATCTAGGCTAAGTAAAGCAGTAAATAATAAGAGTTTAGGTGGATTTGAGAAGAGAATAGGCTGCCTTAAGGGCAGCCTCTAACCGCTAATCTCCTAAACACTCTACATTGTTGATATGAACAAGAACACAAGTAGAGAGGGAAAACGGTTTCTCTTCTATTAGATAATATTGTGATGTATTACATATGAGAGAATTACAGCTTAATATAGAGAAAACAAAGGCATAGAGCCGTTAGGCACACAAGGGATTCAAAGGAGAGATGAAAGGGACAGCTCCTTGTCTTTGGTTGACTCGCTATGCTTCCCAACCAAAGCCACACGTGATTTCCTTCCCTTCCATGCCTTGTGACCGTTAGATCTCCTTCCCTTATGGCCATTGGATCCTTCTTCCCTTCCTTGTGAGATATTTCCTTCTTCTTGGGCTTCTTCTTCTTATAAGGCCTTTGTTCTTCTTATATTGCACTTATGGCCTTGCTGACCACTCTCCTTGCTCTCACGGCCCACATGGCCTTATTGGCCACTCTTATTGTGCTCACGGCCTTACTGGCCGCTCCCACACCACTCATGGCCTTACCGGCCACACTTCTTGTACTAGCAGCCTTACCGGCCACTCTCTTCTTCCTTGTGCAGCTCGGCCTCACCGGCCTCACTCTCTCTTCTCCTTCATATATACTAATAGTACGGACGGGCCTGTACGGACGGGCCTGTACGGACGGGCCTGTACGGACGGGCCTGTACGGACGGGCCTGCTCTTCAATGTGTTCACGGCCTAACTGGCCGCTCTCCGGACATGGGTCCGTTCACGGACACGGTACATGGTACCGGCCTTTACATGGCCTTTCCGGCCTTTCTTCTCTTCTTCCAAGGTTCGGCCTTACCGGCCTCTCCTCTCTCCTCCTTGGTACATTCTAATACTCCCCCGCACGCTTGATCGGTGGGACACCATGGGGACCAAAGATCAAGGGTGGACTAGTGTCATCTACCTCATTAAAAAAACCTCAACAAAGAAAACCTCTTGGGATAAAACTTTGTTAAGGGAAAAAGAGTATAGACTCCACTATCCATGATGTCCCTTGACCTTGGTTTGCAAAGAACTAGCTCCCTTCTCTTCATGATTTGAACCGCTCCTACTCCTTAGCCCACCTTGCCTTTAGCACATTCCTTATGATCTCCATCCTTGCGCCTTTAGAATTTCTTTGAGGCTCTCATAGTCTCCTTTACCCCTTAAACAAGTGATAAAGAAGAAAAGAATAAGTGTTTGCTATGAGGAATATCAAAGAAAATTTCTAAAAGTGTGACAATTTAAGAGAACATATTAAAGACTAAAGACTAGTAATGAAACTAAGGTAATGAATTTATGAATTAAAATAGAGAAGAGTTTAGAGCACAGCCTTTATGGTGTTTTGATGGATAGGAGGGAGAGAGTTGATCACTGTTGCGGTTTGGAATTCCTCCTTGAGACCGCTCCTACTCTAACCATGGTTTTTAAACCTGGTCAGTTTTATTTGTCAGACTGACACATGCCCACTGAATCGGACATAACTTTCGAACGGCTGCTCGGATTGGTATGATTCCACTTCCACTGGCAAGATGACTCTGTGGTCTCGAACTTTAATGAAGAACGCGGAAGCCGAATCGCAGTGGAAGGGTTTCGTCCGAGTCGATCTTTGAGACGCTTCGGCTGAGCTTTAAGTAAAGACTTTTGCTTGTGGCCGAGCAGAATCTGTGAGGTACGGTCTGAAGTCACTTGATCTCCCCCGTAACCTTTACTTGATGATGGGCTGAAACCTCATCACCTCAGTTGAAGCCTTGTGCATCACCGTTCTTGTGCACATCCAATCAACAGTTGAAACCTTGTGCATCACCTTTCCTAAAGACCATTGTGCACATCCGATCAACAACTTGGCACTAACACACATGCTCTTGGACTGATTCATCACCTTCCACCAGCTTAACAAAGACTTGGTGGCCCTTGGTTCTAACTCCAGGCATTGTGCTGCGCTCTTACATGGCTATCTTGTAGCCTTCAACCTCGCCACTTCTTCTCCTTGAGATAGTGAGCGAGCTCCACACAATCTTCAATGCTGAAACTGAAACCAAAAATCAATGGAACAGATTCTAAACAAGAGATTGTTAGAGATTAGAGTATAGAGAATAATACTGAAAAATAAAATAGAATTTAGAGAATAAGTAAGAGTATAAATAGAGAACAGAGAATCAGTAACCAAGAGTATAGAAAGTGAGAGTATAAGGGAGAGTATTGGCGGTAGTATAAGATGAATGGAGAGTAGAATAGAGAATCTGCTCAAGAGTTCTTATGGACAGAGTTTCACTCTGTTTTCTTGAGTTGAACGAAGCTTTGACAGCCAAGAACATCCAAGAAGACAATCTCTTTTGGTGCTTTAATGGCTGAAACACAATGGACCTTATGGAAAATTAGTTTCTCCAAAGGTTTAACAACAAAACTCCTTGTAGAATCACTTAAACAAGTGTTCTTCAAGAGATTAAGGCTTTAGATCCACGAAGATAACATATAGAAGATGTTTTTCGTGGTCCCAAGCAAAGAAGAAACAACAAAAGCCTTTGGAACAGCCTATTGTCCAACGGTTAAAAGAATGCATCTTTGAACAGCTTTAGTCTAGTTGACCAAGCGGACATGAGATGCGAAAATTAAGATCTCTCTCTTCTTCAAGCTTGAATCTGGACACACCATAGGGCCAGAAACAAAGCTTTCTCAACATTGAGAAGAAGAAGTAGCGATTTAGTAATTAAGCCTTTAAAGGAAATTTAACAAAAGCAAAATTAAACCTTTAGAGGAAAATTAACTAAATCCTAAGAGAGCTAAATCCTAAGAATTTCGTGGCTCATACAAGCACACAAGAACCGTGAATCCTCACCATGAACAACACAATTTGCTCAATGGTTCATCACTTCCCACACATCCCAAAATAAACAAAGCTATTACCAAATCGGTAAAGCTTAAGGATGGGGCTTGTAAAATCGATTTCTTTCCACACACTTGGTCTACAAATTCTAACAAGACAAGAGACCAAGCTTACTCAACAATGAGCTGCTAGAGAATCGATTTAATCAACAAAAGCAAAATTAAAGCTTTAAAGAAACTAAGCTAAGCGATTTAACACCTAAGCAAAGTCTAAAACTTTAACTAAGCTAACTCCTAAGAAAACGACTTTGAGAATGAGTTTAAATCACCAAGAACAGAGCCTGCTCTGATACCATGTTGGGATTTATGAGACAAAGCTCACAAGAGAGGGTAGACAAACACTTGGTGAATGAATCCCCCTTTACCCACAACAAACTAACTCATTCTCAAGGGGGAGGAGAGAACATCAACTTGTGATGAACTCCCCATAAACAAGCTAGATAGAACCCAAATACTAGAGAGTAAGCGGATCCTAACTAGGAGAAGCACTAGTTTGAGACTTATCCTCTTCTAGTATCACAACACTTAGAGTTTGTGTACTTAGGAGAAGGAGGATTAAGAATCAGTAATCTAGGCTAAGTAAAGCAGTAAATAATAAGAGTTTAGGTGGATTTGAGAAGAGAATAGGCTGCCTTAAGGGCAGCCTCTAACCGCTAATCTCCTAAACACTCTACATTGTTGATATGAACAAGAACACAAGTAGAGAGGGAAAACGGTTTCTCTTCTATTAGATAATATTGTGATGTATTACATATGAGAGAATTACAGCTTAATATAGAGAAAACAAAGGCATAGAGCCGTTAGGCACACAAGGGATTCAAAGGAGAGATGAAAGGGACAGCTCCTTGTCTTTGGTTGACTCGCTATGCTTCCCAACCAAAGCCACACGTGATTTCCTTCCCTTCCATGCCTTGTGACCGTTAGATCTCCTTCCCTTATGGCCATTGGATCCTTCTTCCCTTCCTTGTGAGATATTTCCTTCTTCTTGGGCTTCTTCTTCTTATAAGGCCTTTGTTCTTCTTATATTGCACTTATGGCCTTGCTGACCACTCTCCTTGCTCTCACGGCCCACATGGCCTTATTGGCCACTCTTATTGTGCTCACGGCCTTACTGGCCGCTCCCACACCACTCATGGCCTTACCGGCCACACTTCTTGTACTAGCAGCCTTACCGGCCACTCTCTTCTTCCTTGTGCAGCTCGGCCTCACCGGCCTCACTCTCTCTTCTCCTTCATATATACTAATAGTACGGACGGGCCTGTACGGACGGGCCTGTACGGACGGGCCTGTACGGACGGGCCTGTACGGACGGGCCTGCTCTTCAATGTGTTCACGGCCTAACTGGCCGCTCTCCGGACATGGGTCCGTTCACGGACACGGTACATGGTACCGGCCTTTACATGGCCTTTCCGGCCTTTCTTCTCTTCTTCCAAGGTTCGGCCTTACCGGCCTCTCCTCTCTCCTCCTTGGTACATTCTAATACAATCAACAGTTGAAACCTTGTGCATCACCTTTCCTAAAGACCATTGTGCACATCCGATCAACAACTTGGCACTAACACACATGCTCTTGGACTGATTCATCACCTTCCACCAGCTTAACAAAGACTTGGTGGCCCTTGGTTCTAACTCCAGGCATTGTGCTGCGCTCTTACATGGCTATCTTGTAGCCTTCAACCTCGCCACTTCTTCTCCTTGAGATAGTGAGCGAGCTCCACACAATCTTCAATGCTGAAACTGAAACCAAAAATCAATGGAACAGATTCTAAACAAGAGATTGTTAGAGATTAGAGAATAGAGAATATAGAATATTACTGAAAATAAAATAGAATTTAGAGAATAAGTAACCAGAGAATTAGTAACCAAGAGTATAGAGTATAGTAGAGTATATGGGCGGAAGTATAAGGTGAGTGGAGAGTAGAATAGAGAATTTGCTCAAGAGTTCTTATGGACAGAGTTATACTCTGTTTTCTTGAGTTTGCAGAAGCTTTGACAGCCAAGAGCATCCAACATTCAACAAGACTTTGGTGCTTTAATGGCTGAAACACATGGACCGTTTGGAAAATTAATTTCTCCAACGGTTTGGACCTAACTCATGGTAGAATCACTTAAACAAAGTGTTCTCCAAGATCTTAAGGCTTTAGATCCACGAAAATAACATATAGGAGATGTTTTTCGTGGTCCCAAGCAAAGAAGAAACAAAAAAAGGCCTTTGGAACACCCTATTGTCCATCGGTTAAAAGAATGCATCCTTGGACCAGCTTTAATCTATTTGACCAAGCATACCATATATGCGAAAAACAAGATCTCTCTCTTCCTCAAGCGTGAATCTGGACACACCATATGACCAGAAACAAAGCTTTCTCAACCTTGAGATGAAGAAGAAGCGATTTAGCATCTAAAGCAAAATTAAACCTTTACAAGGAACTAAGCTTTAGCATCTAAAGCCAAATCCAAAGAGGATCCTGTGGCACATATAAGCACACAAGAACCGTGAATCCTTACCCTGAACAACATAATTTGTTCATCGGTTCATCACTTCCCCATTTAGACAAAACTATTACCAAATCGGTAAAGCATAAGGATGAGGCTTTTAAACTCGATTTCTCTTCACTCACTTGGTCTACAAATTCTAACAAGATAAGAGACCAAGCTTACTCAACATTGAGCTGTAAGAGAATCGTTTTTAACAACAAAAGCAAAGTTAAAGCTTTAAAGAACTAAGCTAAGCGAATTAACACCTAAGCTAAGTTTAAAACTTTAACTAAGCTATCTCCTAAGAGATTTAACTTGAGAACGAGTTTGAATCACCAAGAACAGAACCTTGCTCTGATACCATGTTGGGATTTATGAGACAAAGCTCACAAGAGAGGGTAGACAAACACTTGGTGAATGAATCCCCCTTTACCCACAACAAACTAACCCATTCTCAAGGGGGAGGAGAGAACATCAACTTGTGATGAACTCCCCATAAAGCAGCTAGATAGAACCCAAATACTAGAGAGTAAGCGGATCCTACCTAGGAGAAGCACTAGTTTGAGACTATCCCCTTCTAGTATCACAACACTTAGAGTTTGTGTACTTAGGAGAAGGAGGATTAGAATCAGTAATCTAGGCTAAGTAAAGCAGTAAATAAAGAAGAGTTTAGGTGGGTTTGAGAAGAGAATTAGGCTGCCATAAGGGCAGCCCCTAACCGCTAATCACCTATATGAAACCGCACACACACCTTGTCCGTACATCCGTCCGTACAACCATCACCATTGGGCCGTCCGTACAGCTAAAGGCCTACCAAGCTCAACCCATGAGGATCACGAGTCCATTCCATGTTCACCAGCCTCCAACGGTCACAAGAGCTTCTCGATCCTTCTCCTCATAGCCGTTAGTGTAGAGTGCGCAAGTGGGAAGGATCACATGTCTTCTTAAGGACATGTCGCTATCTTTATATGTAAATGTGCCTAGGATCATCTTAGTATATTCTTTTGTATAGGTCTATAAGTAGATTGTAATTATGTTCTAAATGAGGTAAGAAGAGATAATATCTCTTTCTCCACAATACTCTCTCTATACTCTCTTACTATACTCTCAACGATTCTCACTCTCTTGTTATTCAAATCTTCTCACTAAACTCATAATCGATCCTATTAATTCTTTCATGGTATCAGAGCCTGGTTGCTCGTCATTCTAAAGTTTTTGATCATCACTTACTTCCGCTTCTCCTTCTCTCTCATTTTCTGTTTTTGACTTGAAAGTCATTTTCTTTAACCGTTGGATAATAGCTTTACCTAACGGTCTCTTCATCATGGAAAGTGTCAAAACCATGGTTGTTCCGGTGACTCTCAAGGGAGAGAACTATCTGCCGTGGGCGAGGACCACGAAAACTGCCCTTTGTGGCCGAGGCCTTTGGTCTCACGTTGAGAAGAGCGAAGCTCCGAGTGGTGAGACCACCAAGGACGGCAAGGAACTTGCCGGAGATGAAAAGAACAAATGGTTCCAAGAAGACCAAGGGGTCTTAGCCATCATTCAAAACTCTCTAGATGCCCCCATTCTTGAAGCCTACTCCTACTGCGAGACGGCGAAGGACTTGTGGGACACCCTCAAGAACGTTTTTGGTAATATTACCAATGTCAATCGTATCTTCGAGATTAAAAGGGCCATCAATAACCTCAACCAAGAGGATATGGAGTTTACAAAGCATTTTGGGAAGTTTAGGTCCCTTTGGGCTGAACTAGAAATGCTGCGACCGGCGACAATTGATCCGGCCATACTGAACGAGAGGCGTGAACAAGACAAAGTGTTTGGGCTGCTCTTGACCCTAAACCCCTCCTACAATGATCTCATCAAACACATCTTGCGGTCAGATAAACTCCCAAGCCTTGATGATGTTTGTAACCAAATTCAAAAGGAGCATGGCTCCATGGGATTGTTCGGCAGCAAGGGAGAGCTGGTGACCGCTAACAAAGCTGAGATGGCATCAGCAAACAAAGGCTACTACCGACCGGAGGACAAGAACAACCCGCCGGTTTGTGAGCACTGTAAGAAACTTGGCCACTTCAAGAGCCGCTGCTGGATCCTACATCCGCATCTAGCACCACCACCGGGAACAATCCGAGGTGGACGACCAAACCGCGGAGGACAACCGAGAGCTCACCAAGCAACTGCCGTGGGGGAGCCATTGATCTCTGAGCAGCCTCAACAAGTGACCGGTGGAACTGCTCTTGCTGCAGCATCGTCCGAGCTGGTAAGGCGGTCCGACCTTGATGCGCTCATCAAAGCCCTCAAGGAGGCCACCGGTAAGGCGTTTCTTACTTCAAACAAAACTAAGTCTCTTATTGTTGATTCTGGTGCATCTCATCACATGATTAGTGATTCTAGGTTAATGAGTGATATTAAGCCTGCTAATGGTAATGTTGTGATAGCTAATGGTGAGAAAGTTCCAATTAAAGGCATAGGGAATTTAAAGTTATTTAACAAAGAAACTAAAGCTTTCTATATGCCAAATTTCACATCTAATTTGCTATCAGTTAAGAGGGCCACCACTGATTTAAATTGTTATGCAATATTTGGTCCTAACAAGGTTCATTTTCAGGATATTGAGACAAGTAAAGTTCTTGGTCAAGGAGGTTCCAAGGATGATCTATATGTGCTTGAGGACTTGAATCTATCTTCTTCTACTGCATCTTGTTTTAATTCGGTTATTATTAAACCTAGTGATTCTATTTTACATGCTAGGCTAGGACATCCTCATACTAGAGCTTTATCATTAATGTTTCCTAATATTTCTTTTAAAAATGATGAGTGTGAGGCATGTATTCTTGGTAAACATTGCAAGGCTGTTTTTCCTAAATCTATGACTATTTATGAAAATTGTTTTGATTTAATCCATTCAGATGTTTGGACTTCCCCTTGCTTGTCTAGAGAAAATCAAAAATATTTTGTGACTTTTATTGATGAAAAATCAAAATATACTTGGCTGACCTTGCTTCCTTCTAAAGATAGAGTTCTTGAAGCCTTCACTAATTTTCAAAAATATGTGACTAACCATTATAATGCAAAGATTAAAATTTTGAGATCAGATAATGGAGGAGAGTATACAAGCCATGCCTTCAAACAATACCTAGCAAACCATGGGATTATTCATCAAACAAGCTGTCCATATACACCCCAACAAAATGGTGTTGCTGAAAGGAAGAATAGGCACCTCATGGAAGTGGCAAGATCCATGATGTTTCACACCAATGTTCCAAAGAAGTTTTGGGGAGATGCTGTTCTTGCGGCTTGCTACCTCATTAACCGGACACCAACCAAAGTTCTTCAAGACAGTTCACCGTTTGAGGTAATAAACAAGGTAAAACCCTCATTTGATCATTTAAGAGTATTTGGCTGCGTGTGTTATGTGTTGAAGCCAGGAGAACTGCGCGACAAGCTTGATGCTAAGAGTGTTAAGAGCATGTTCCTTGGGTACTCGACGACTCAAAAAGGCTACAAGTGCTACGAGCCGAACATGAAGCGCGTTTTTGTCTCTCGTGATGTTAAGTTCGTGGAGTCTAAAGGCTTCTATGAGGAACAGAACTGGGAGAGCCTTCGAGACTTGTCCACCTCACCATCTGACCGAGCTAACAACCTTCGCATCCTTCTCGAGAGACTCGGTGTTGACAATGCCCCCGCGTCAACACCTGCACCCCCAGTCAATGCACCGGCCACTTCACCGCCGGAGTCTCTAGACTATGATCCCTCGGCTGCACTTGATGAACACTCGGCTGAACTTGATGAACAATCCGATGATGAAAATGGTTTAAATTCAGTTCCGGTGGACAATGCTTCCGGTGATGAGGATTATGTGCCCACCGAGGAAGACAATGACGATGAGGCCACACCACAGGAAGTTATCCCACTTCGCCGCAGTGAACGCCTCAAGTTTCCCCCCTCCAATTGGCGAAACACTCGGGTCTACTACAACAACGTTGCTGTAGCTCATCCGATTCAAGCGGTATGCACCTTGGCTCATTTTCCTCCACACCATCAAGTGTTTCTTGGCAAGATTGATGCTCATTGGATTCCCAAAGACTATGAAGAAGCCAAGAATCATAAGGAATGGTGTGATGCTGTCAATGCCGAGAAGAATGCAATGGAGGCCAATCATACATGGGACGAGGCTGACTTACCCAAAGGCAAGAAGGCTGTGACATCCAGGTGGATCTTTACCATTAAATATAAGAGTGATGGGGAGATCGAACGCTACAAAGCCAGACTCGTTGCAAGGGGGTTCACTCAAACGTATGGGGAGGACTACCAAGATACGTTTGCACCGGTGGCCAAACTTCACACGGTTCGAGTTGTTCTCTCTCTTGCAACCAACCTTGACTGGGACTTATGGCAAATGGATGTTAAGAACGCCTTCTTACAAGGAGAGCTCGAGGATGAAGTTTATATGAGGCCACCTCCGGGTTTAGAAGACATCATTGGTCCCGGGAAAGTATTAAAACTGAACAAGGCGATTTATGGACTCAAACAGTCCCCTAGGGCTTGGTATCACAAGTTAAGCACCACACTCCTTGAGAAAGGCTTCCGCAAATCAGAGGCTGACCACACTCTATTCACCTTACCAAGTGAAAAAGGTATTATAGTCATTCTAGTTTATGTTGATGATATCATCATAACTGGAAGTGACAAGGTAGGCATTCAAGAGACTAAGGCTTACCTTAAGTCAGTTTTTGATATCAAAGACCTAGGAGAACTTAAATATTTTCTTGGTATAGAAGTATATAGGACTAATGAAGGATTGTTTTTATCACAAAGAAAATATGCTCTTGATTTATTGAGTGAAGCAGGGAAGCTAGGTTCAAAAGCTGTATCTACACCCCTTGATGAAAACTATAAGGCCGGAGGAAAGGGGGAGTTTGATGCAGCTCCATTTCAAGACGTCAAGCGATACCGGCGGCTAGTAGGTAAGCTTATATACCTTACTATCACTAGACCTGATATTTGCTTTGCTGTTAATCAGGTGAGCCAACACATGCAAAGTCCTACCGTGCATCATTGGGGTATGGTGAACCGCATCCTCAAATATCTCAAGGGCTCGCCGGGGCAAGGCATATGGATGGGTCGAAATGAAAGCACGGAGCTAGTAGGGTATTGTGATGCGGATTACGCCGGAGACCGTGGAGACCGTCGCTCCACTACAGGCTATTGCACGTTCCTAGGAGGCAACTTGATCACATGGAAGAGCAAGAAACAAAAGGTGGTATCCCTATCAAGTGCTGAATCGGAGTATAGAGCCATGAGAAAGTTAACAACCGAGTTGATGTGGCTCAAGGCACTCATCAAGGACCTTGGAATCGAGTCACCTAAGCCTATTACTATGCATTGCGACAATGAGGCAGCTATTCACATCGCAACAAACTCGGTGTTCCATGAGAGAACCAAGCACATTGAAGTCGACTGCCACAAAGTCCGAGAGCAAATTAAACTTGGAGTTGTTCTACCATGTCACACCGAGAGCTCTGAACAATTGGCTGACGTTTTCACCAAGGCGGCCAGTCCACAAGTGTGTGAGTACATTCACTCCAAACTTGGCCTCAAAGATCTTACTCGGCCATGATTGTCTTCACATGATGCCCACACTCTTTTTCCCTTAAGTATAGTTTTTCCCAAGTGGTTTTCTATACTAAGGTTTTTTTAATGAGGTGGGTGTGCATGAGTCCAAGCTTGATCAATGCTCATGATCAAGCTTGAGGGGGAGTATGAAACCGCACACACACCTTGTCCGTACATCCGTCCGTACAACCATCACCATTGGGCCGTCCGTACAGCTAAAGGCCTACCAAGCTCAACCCATGAGGATCACGAGTCCATTCCATGTTCACCAGCCTCCAACGGTCACAAGAGCTTCTCGATCCTTCTCCTCATAGCCGTTAGTGTAGAGTGCGCAAGTGGGAAGGATCACATGTCTTCTTAAGGACATGTCGCTATCTTTATATGTAAATGTGCCTAGGATCATCTTAGTATATTCTTTTGTATAGGTCTATAAGTAGATTGTAATTATGTTCTAAATGAGGTAAGAAGAGATAATATCTCTTTCTCCACAATACTCTCTCTATACTCTCTTACTATACTCTCAACGATTCTCACTCTCTTGTTATTCAAATCTTCTCACTAAACTCATAATCGATCCTATTAATTCTTTCAACCTAAACAATCTACATTGTGAATATGAACAAGAACACAAGTAGAGAGGGGAAATCGGATTCTCTTCTATTGAATAATATTGTTATATGTTACATATGAGAGTGTATACAAAGCTTAATATAGAGATACAAATGCCATATGACCGTTGGAGAGAAGAAGAGAGTGATGAAAGTGACATTCTCGATTTGGTGTTGGTGAGAGTGACCTTTCCTTCCTTCACCAACCAAGGGCACATGTGATCTTCCCATAAGCCTCTCTCTCTTGTAGGGCCTCGCTTTCCTCCTCTCAAACTCGGCCTCTCTATCTACTGGACCGAGCGCAGGCCTAAGGGCCGAGACTGTACGGACGGGCCTTCTCTTCATTGTACGGACGGGCCTTCTCTTCATCGTACGGACGGGCCTGTACGGACGGGCCTGTACGGACGGGCCTTCTCTTCATCGTGTTCACGGCCTAACTGGCCGCTCACCGGACATGGGTCCGTTCACGGACACGGTACATGGTACCGGACACGGTACATGGTCGCTCACGGACACGGACATGGCCTTACCGGCCTTTACATGGCCTTTCCGGCCTTTCTTCTCTTCTTCCAAGGCTCGGCCTTACCGGCCTCTCCTCTCTCCTCCTTGGTACATTCTAATATAAGTGTTGTCTAAACACTCCAAATTCATCCCGAACTCTTACAACTAGTCAAATGCATTGGATTGTCACACATTCTGACCCTAGAAACAGTAACAAAGCTGTTTACTGCTTAGAATCAACGTTTTCTTGGTTTTAGCCTGTTTTAGGACAAAATGGGTAAAAGTGGTGTCTAAACACTCCAAATTCAACCCGAACTCTTATAATTAGTCCAATGCATTGGATTGTTACAGATTTTGACCCTACAAAGAGTAACATAGCGGTTTACTGCTTCAAATCAATGTTTTCTCTCGGTTTTAGCCTGTTTTCTCGGTCTAAGCCTGTTTTGGGATAAAACGGGTTTAAGTGTTGTCTAAACACTCCAAATTCATCCCGAACTCTTAACTCTAGTAAAATGCATTGGATTGTCACACATTCTGACCCTAGAAACAGTAACAAAGCTGTTTACTGCTTAGAATCAACGTTTTCTTGGTTTTAGCCTGTTTTAGGACAAAATGGGTAAAAGTGGTGTCTAAACACTCCAAATTCAACCCGAACTCTTATAATTAGTCAAATGCATTGGATTGTTACAGATTTTGACCCTAGAAAGACTAACATAGCGGTTTACTGCTTCAAATCAATGTTTTCTCTCGGTTTTAGCCTGTTTTCTCGGTCTAAGCCTGTTTTGGGATAAAACCGGTTTAAGTGTTGTCTAAACACTCCAAATTCATCCCGAACTCTTACAACTAGTCAAATGCATTGGATTGTCACACATTCTGACCCTAGAAACAGTAACAAAGCTGTTTACTGCTTAGAATCGACGTTTTCTTGGTTTGAGCCTGTTTTAGGACAAAATGGGTAAAAGTGGTGTCTAAACACTCCAAATTCAACCCGAACTCTTATAATTAGTCAAATGCATTGGATTGTTACATATTGTGACCCTAGAAAGAGTAACATAGCGGTTTACTGCTTCAAATCAATGTGTTCTCTCGGTTTTAGCCTGTTTTCTTGGTTTAAGCCTGTTTTGGGATAAAACGGGTTTAAGTGTTGTCTAAACACTCCAAATTCATCCCGAACTCTTACAACTAGTCAAATGCATTGGATTGTCACACATTCTGACCCTAGAAACAGTAACAAAGCTGTTTACTGCTTAGAATCAACGTTTTCTTGGGTTTAGTCTGTTTCAGGACAAAATGGGTAAAAGTGGTGTCTAAACACTCCAAATTCAACCCGAACTCTTATAATTAGTCCAATGCATTGGATTGTTACAGATTTTGACCCTACAAAGAGTAACATAGCGGTTTACTGCTTCAAATCAATGTTTTCTCTCGGTTTTAGCCTGTTTTCTCGGTCTAAGCCTGTTTTGGGATAAAACGGGTTTAAGTGTCGTCTAAACACTCCAAATTCATCCCGAACTCTTAACTCTAGTAAAATGCATTGGATTGTCACACATTCTGACCCTAGAAACAGTAACAAAGCTGTTTACTGCTTAGAATCAACGTTTTCTTGGTTTTAGCCTGTTTTAGGACAAAATGGGTAAAAGTGGTGTCTAAACACTCCAAATTCAACCCGAACTCTTATAATTAGTCAAATGCATTGGATTGTTACAGATTTTGACCCTAGAAAGACTAACATAGCGGTTTACTGCTTCAAATCAATGTTTTCTCTCGGTTTTAGCCTGTTTTCTCGGTCTAAGCCTGTTTTGGGATAAAACCGGTTTAAGTGTTGTCTAAACACTCCAAATTCATCCCGAACTCTTACAACTAGTCAAATGCATTGGATTGTCACACATTCTGACCCTAGAAACAGTAACAAAGCTGTTTACTGCTTAGAATCAACGTTTTCTTGGTTTGAGCCTGTTTTAGGACAAAATGGGTAAAAGTGGTGTCTAAACACTCCAAATTCAACCCGAACTCTTATAATTAGTCAAATGCATTGGATTGTTACATATTGTGACCCTAGAAAGAGTAACATAGCGGTTTACTGCTTCAAATCAATGTGTTCTCTCGGTTTTAGCCTGTTTTCTTGGTTTAAGCATGTTTTGGGATAAACGGGTTTAAGTGTTGTCTAAACACTCCAAATTCATCCCGAACTCTTACAACTAGTCAAATGCATTGGATTGTCACACATTCTGACCCTAGAAACAGTAACAAAGCTGTTTACTGCTTAGAATCAACGTTTTCTTGGGTTTAGTCTGTTTCAGGACAAAATGGGTAAAAGTGGTGTCTAAACACTCCAAATTCAACCCGAACTCTTATAATTAGTTAAATGCATTGGATTGTTACATATTTTGACCCTATAAAGAGTAACATATCGGTTTACTGCTTCAAATCAATGTTTTCTCTCGGTTTTAGCCTGTTTTCTCGGTCTAAGCCTGTTTTGGGATAAAACGGGTTTAAGTGTTGTCTAAACACTCCAAATTCATCCCGAACTCTTAACTCTAGTAAAATGCATTGGATTGTCACACATTCTGACCCTAGAAACAGTAACAAAGCTGTTTACTGCTTAGAATCAACGTTTTCTTGGTTTTAGCCTGTTTTAGGACAAAATGGGTAAAAGTGGTGTCTAAACACTCCAAATTCAACCCGAACTCTTATAATTAGTCAAATGCATTGGATTGTTACAGATTTTGACCCTAGAAAGACTAACATAGCGGTTTACTGCTTCAAATCAATGTTTTCTCTCGGTTTTAGCCTGTTTTCTCGGTCTAAGCCTGTTTTGGGATAAAACCGGTTTAAGTGTTGTCTAAACACTCCAAATTCATCCCGAACTCTTACAACTAGTCAAATGCATTGGATTGTCACACATTCTGACCCTAGAAACAGTAACAAAGCTGTTTACTGCTTAGAATCGACGTTTTCTTGGTTTGAGCCTGTTTTAGGACAAAATGGGTAAAAGTGGTGTCTAAACACTCCAAATTCAACCCGAACTCTTATAATTAGTCAAATGCATTGGATTGTTACATATTGTGACCCTAGAAAGAGTAACATAGCGGTTTACTGCTTCAAATCAATGTGTTCTCTCGGTTTTAGCCTGTTTTCTTGGTTTAAGCCTGTTTTGGGATAAAACGGGTTTAAGTGTTGTCTAAACACTCCAAATTCATCCCGAACTCTTACAACTAGTCAAATGCATTGGATTGTCACACATTCTGACCCTAGAAACAGTAACAAAGCTGTTTACTGCTTAGAATCAACGTTTTCTTGGGTTTAGTCTGTTTCAGGACAAAATGGGTAAAAGTGGTGTCTAAACACTCCAAATTCAACCCGAACTCTTATAATTAGTCCAATGCATTGGATTGTTACAGATTTTGACCCTACAAAGAGTAACATAGCGGTTTACTGCTTCAAATCAATGTTTTCTCTCGGTTTTAGCCTGTTTTCTCGGTCTAAGCCTGTTTTGGGATAAAACGGGTTTAAGTGTCGTCTAAACACTCCAAATTCATCCCGAACTCTTAACTCTAGTAAAATGCATTGGATTGTCACACATTCTGACCCTAGAAACAGTAACAAAGCTGTTTACTGCTTAGAATCAACGTTTTCTTGGTTTTAGCCTGTTTTAGGACAAAATGGGTAAAAGTGGTGTCTAAACACTCCAAATTCAACCCGAACTCTTATAATTAGTCAAATGCATTGGATTGTTACAGATTTTGACCCTAGAAAGACTAACATAGCGGTTTACTGCTTCAAATCAATGTTTTCTCTCGGTTTTAGCCTGTTTTCTCGGTCTAAGCCTGTTTTGGGATAAAACCGGTTTAAGTGTTGTCTAAACACTCCAAATTCATCCCGAACTCTTACAACTAGTCAAATGCATTGGATTGTCACACATTCTGACCCTAGAAACAGTAACAAAGCTGTTTACTGCTTAGAATCAACGTTTTCTTGGTTTGAGCCTGTTTTAGGACAAAATGGGTAAAAGTGGTGTCTAAACACTCCAAATTCAACCCGAACTCTTATAATTAGTCAAATGCATTGGATTGTTACATATTGTGACCCTAGAAAGAGTAACATAGCGGTTTACTGCTTCAAATCAATGTGTTCTCACGGTTTTAGCCTGTTTTCTTGGTTTAAGCCTGTTTTGGGATAAACGGGTTTAAGTGTTGTCTAAACACTCCAAATTCATCCCGAACTCTTACAACTAGTCAAATGCATTGGATTGTCACACATTCTGACCCTAGAAACAGTAACAAAGCTGTTTACTGCTTAGAATCAACGTTTTCTTGGGTTTAGTCTGTTTCAGGACAAAATGGGTAAAAGTGGTGTCTAAACACTCCAAATTCAACCCGAACTCTTATAATTAGTTAAATGCATTGGATTGTTACATATTTTGACCCTATAAAGAGTAACATATCGGTTTACTGCTTCAAATCAATGTTTTCTCTCGGTTTTAGCCAGTTTTCTCGGTCTAAGCCTGTTTTGGGATAAAACGGGTTTAAGTGTCGTCTAAACACTCCAAATTCATCCCGAACTCTTACAACTAGTCAAATGCATTGGATTGTCACACATTCTGACCCTAGAAACAGAAACAAATCTGTTTACTGCTTAGAATCAATGTTTTCTCGGTTTTAGCCTGTTTCAGGACAAAATGGGTAAAAGTGGTGTCTAAACACTCCAAATTCAACCCGAACTCTTATAATTAGTCAACTGCATTGAATTGTTACAGATTTTTACCCTAGAAAGAGTAACATAGCGGTTTACTGCTTCAAATCTATGTTTTCTCTCGGTTTTAGCCTGTTTTCTCGGTCTAAGCCTGTTTTGGGATAAAACGGGTTTAAGTGTTGTCTAAACACTCCAAATTCATCCCGAACTCTTACAACTAGTCAAATGCATTGGATTGTCACACATTCTGACCCTAGAAACAGTAACAAAGCTGTTTACTGCTTAGAATCAACGTTTTCTTGGTTTTAGCCTGTTTTAGGACAAAATGGGTAAAAGTGGTGTCTAAACACTCCAAATTCAACCCGAACTCTTATAATTAGTCAAATGCATTGGATTGTTACAGATTTTGACCCTAGAAAGACTAACATAGCGGTTTACTGCTTCAAATCAATGTTTTCTCTCGGTTTTAGCCTGTTTTCTCGGTCTAAGCCTGTTTTGGGATAAAACGGGTTTAAGTGTCGTCTAAACACTCCAAATTCATCCTGAACTCTTACAACTAGTCAAATGCATTGGATTGTCACACATTCTGACCCTAGAAACAGAAACAAATCTGTTTACTGCTTAGAATCAATGTTTTCTTGGTTTTAGCCTGTTTTAGGACAAAATGGGTAAAAGTGGTGTCTAAACACTCCAAATTCAACCCGAACTCTTATAATTAGTCAAATGCATTGGATTGTTACAGATTTTGACCCTACAAAGAGTAACATAGCGGTTTACTGCTTCAAATCAATGTTTTCTCTCGGTTTTAGCCTGTTTTCTCGGTCTAAGCCTGTTTTAGGATAAAACGGGTTTAAGTGTTGTCTAAACACTCCAAATTCATCCCGAACTCTTACAACTAGTCAAATGCATTGGATTGTCACACATTCTGACCCTAGAAACAGTAACAAAGCTGTTTACTGCTTAGAATCAACGTTTTCTTGGTTTGAGCCTGTTTTAGGACAAAATGGGTAAAAGTGGTGTCTAAACACTCCAAATTCAACCCGAACTCTTATAATTAGTCAAATGCATTGGATTGTTACATATTGTGACCCTAGAAAGAGTAACATAGCGGTTTACTGCTTCAAATCAATGTTTTCTCTCGGTTTTAGCCTGTTTTCTTGGTTTAAGCCTGTTTTGGGATAAAACGGGTAGTGTTGTCTAAACACTCCAAATTCATCCCGAACTCTTACAACTAGTCAAATGCATTGGATTTATGAACCGGCACACACACTTGTCCGTACGACCGTACGGACGTCCGTACGACCAACCAACGGGCCATCCTCAAATAGAAGTCTTCATGAGCCCAATCCACCAAAGAGATCCTCCAACGGTCGCCATTCATCTCGATCCTTCCTTTGTAGCCGTTGGAGCAAGTTGTAAGAGAGAAGAGGAGATCACATGTTAGAATAAGGAGATGTCGCTTTCTCCTCATATTAGTGTGCATAGGATCCTAAGAGAATATCCTATTTGTATATGTCTTTAAATAGTTTGTAAGTATCATACTAATAGAAGTAAGAAAAGAGTTTATTCTCTTTCTCCAACACTCTCTCTCTCAATCGTTCACTCTCCTCACTCTTTACACGATTTCACTCTCTTCCATAATCTCTTGATTACTCTACTCTCAAACTTACATGGTATCAGAGCAGATTTGATTCTGTTCTTGCCTCAAATCTCCATCACTCCCTTCCGCATTCTCTTTCTTGTTCTTGAAATTTCTTGTTCTTGAATCTTCTTTCTTTAACCGTTGGACAATAGCTTTAACCAACGGTCTCTTCATCTTTTTCCATGGAAACTACCAAAACTCTCATTGTTCCAGTTACTCTCAAGGGAGAGAATTACTTACTGTGGGCTAGAACCACAAAGACAGCCCTATGCGGCCGAGGACTTTGGTCCCATGTTGAGACGAGCGAAGCTCCTAGTGGCGAGACCACCAAAGACGGCAAGGATCTTGTCGATGAGAAGAACAAGTGGTTTCAAGAAGATCAGGGAGTCCTAGCTATCATTCAAAACTCCCTAGATGCACCTATACTTGAAGCTTACTCTTATTGCGAGACAGCAAAAGACTTGTGGGACACTCTCAAGAATGTTTTTGGGAATGTTACAAATGTAAACCGAATTTTTGAGATTAAGAGGGCCATCAACAACCTCAACCAAGAAGACATGGAGTTCACCAAGCACTTTGGGAAGTTTAGGTCCCTTTGGGCTGAACTAGAGATGCTCCGGCCGGCGACTATAGATCCGGCCATTCTGAATGAGAGGCGTGAACAAGATAAGGTGTTCGGCCTTCTCTTGACCTTGAACCCCTCCTACAATGACCTTATCAAGCATATTCTACGGTCGGACAAGCTCCCTAGCCTTGATGATGTCTGTAACCAAATTCAAAAGGAGCATGGCTCCATGGGATTGTTTGGCGGCAAGGGAGAACTTGTGACCGCTAACAAAGCTGAGACGGCATCAGCAAACAAGGGCTACTACAAGCCGGAGGACAAGAACAACCCGCCATTTTGTGAGCATTGTAAGAAGCTTGGTCACTTCAAGAGCCGCTGCTGGATTCTACACCCTCATCTAGCACCACCGCCGGGTACCATCCGAGGTGGACGACCAAACCGCGGAGGACCACCGAGAGCTCATCAAGCAGTAGCCATGGGGGAGTCATCAATCTCTGAGCAACCTCAACAAGTGACCAGTGGAACTGCTCTTGCTGCAGCATCGTCCGAGCTGGTAAGGCGGTCCGACCTTGATGCGCTCATCAAAGCCATCAAAGAGGCCACCGGTAAGGCGTTTCTTGCCTCAAACAAAATTAAACCCCTCATAGTTGATTCTGGTGCATCCCATCACATGATTAGTGATTCTAGGCTAATTAGTGATATTAAACCTGCTAATGGTAATGTGATAATAGCAAATGGTGAGAAAGTACCAGTTAAAGGCATTGGAAACTTGAAACTATTTGATAAGGAGACTAAGACATTTTATATGCCAAACTTTACTTCTAACTTGCTATCAGTTAAGAGAGCCACTACTGATTTAAATTGTTATGCTATATTTGGTCCTAACAATGTTCATTTTCAGGATATTGAGACAAGTAAGGTTCTTGGTCAAGGAGGATCCAAGGATGACCTCTATGTGCTTGAGGACTTGAACTTATCTTCTAATGCATCTTGTTTTAATTCGGTTATTATGAAACCTAGTGATTCTATTTTACATGCTAGGCTAGGACACCCTCACACAAGAGCTTTATCTTTAATATTTCCTAATGTTTCTTTTCAAAATGATGAGTGTGAGGCTTGTATTCTTGGTAAACATTGCAAGGCTGTTTTTCCTAAATCTATTACTATTTATGAAAAATGTTTTGATTTAATTCATTCTGATGTTTGGACATCTCCTTGCTTATCTAGAGATAATCAAAAGTATTTTGTGACTTTTATTGATGAAAAATCAAAATATACTTGGATAACTTTACTTCCCTCTAAGGATAGAGTCCTTGAGGCCTTTACTAATTTTCAAAATTATGTCACTAACCACTTTCATGCCAAGATTAAAATTTTGAGATCAGATAATGGTGGAGAGTACACAAGCCATGCCTTTAAGCAATATCTAGCCAAACATGGAATTCTTCATCAAACTAGCTGTCCTTACACACCACAACAAAATGGAGTGGCTGAGAGAAAGAATAGGCATCTCATGGAAGTAGCAAGGTCTATGATGTTTCACACAAGGGTTCCAAAGAGGTTTTGGGGAGATGCTGTGCTAGCCGCTTGTTATCTTATTAACCGCACACCAACAAAGATCCTAAAGGATGTGTCTCCATTTGAGGTATTAACGAATGACAAACCTACAGTTGATCACTTACGAGTGTTTGGTTGTGTGTGCTATGTGTTGCGACCAGGTGAGCTAAGAGACAAGCTTGATGCAAAGAGTACAAAGGCTATGTTTCTTGGCTACTCTACCACACAAAAGGGGTATAAGTGCTATGAACCTACAACAAGGAGGGTTCTAGTATCTCGTGATGTCAAGTTCATGGAGACACAAGGTTTTTACGATGAGAAGAATTGGGATGAGCTCCGTAACCTCTCTGATTCACCATCTGATCGGACGCGCAACCTCCGAGTAATCCTTGAGCGACTAGGTCTTGAAAACGATCGGATCACTACCGAGTCAGCCAGACCAGCATCACCAGAGCAACCTGAGCCATTTACTGAGCCTGAGCCTGCTACACATGCCGATGACCATACTGAGCAGCATGAGGAAGCACCCGAGTCACTCGCGGACAACACGGCCGAAACAACCGAGGAGACGGCTGAACAGCTTGAGGAGATCATTACTCCAGGACGAGCCAACTCCGAAGCTGGGGCTATAGTTCCTCTTCGGCGCAGCCAACGTATTAGGTATCCTCCTAGTCATTGGAAGAACACCCGTGTGTACTACAACAACATGGCCGTTGCTCATCCAATTCAGGCCGTGTGCACCTTGGCTCATTTTCCGATAGAGCATCAAGTGTTTCTTGGCCATATTGATGAGGATTGGATCCCCAAGACCTATGATGAGGCTAAGCAGCACAAAGTATGGAGAGATGCAGTGGATGCCGAGAATACGGCCATGGTGCAAAATCATACATGGGACGAGGCTGACTTACCCAAGGGCAAGAAGGCTGTCACCTCTCGGTATATCTTCACAATCAAATATAAGAGCAATGGGGAGATTGAACGCCACAAAGCCCGCCTAGTCGCACGAGGGTTCACGCAAACGTATGGGGAGGACTATCTTGATACGTTTGCTCCGGTGGCTAAGCTTCACACGGTTCGAGTTGTACTCTCTCTCGCCACCAACCTCGACTGGGAACTTTGGCAAATGGACGTGAAGAACGCCTTCTTGCAAGGAGAACTGGAGGATGAAGTGTATATGCGACCACCACCGGGTTTGGAGGATACTATTGGTCCGGGAAAGGTCTTGAAACTCAACAAAGCTATCTATGGCTTGAAGCAGTCACCAAGGGCTTGGTATCACAAGCTTAGCACCACACTCCTTGACAAAGGCTTTCGCAAATCCGAAGCTGACCACACCTTGTTCACCTTACCAAGCGCCAAAGGTATAGTAGTCATTCTAGTGTATGTTGATGATATCATCATCACTGGAAGTGACTCGGTAGGTATTCAAGACTCTAAAACATTCTTGAAATCAGTTTTTGATATTAAAGATCTTGGAGAGTTGAAATACTTTCTTGGGATAGAAGTTTATAGATCAAATGAAGGGTTATTGTTGTCTCAAAGAAAGTATGCACTAGACTTATTGAGTGAAACAGGAAAACTAGGAGCTAAGGCAGTAACAACGCCCCTAGAAGAGAATTACAAGGATGGAGGACAGGGGGAGCTTGACACCGCTCCATTCGAGGACGTTAGCCTCTACCGGCGGCTAGTCGGTAAGCTCATTTATTTGACTATCACACGGCCTGACATTTGCTTTGCCGTGAACCAGGTAAGCCAGCATATGAAGAACCCCACCGTGCACCATTGGAACATGCTGACACGGATCCTCAAGTACATCAAGGGCTCACCCGGCCAAGGCATATGGATGGGACGCAACAAGAGCACTGAGTTGGTAGGCTACTGCGACGCTGACTATGCCGGAGATCGTGGGGACCGACGCTCAACCACAGGCTATTGCACGTTCCTTGGAGGGAACCTGGTCACATGGAAGAGCAAGAAGCAAAAGGTCGTCTCACTCTCAAGTGCCGAATCCGAGTATAGAGCTATGAGGAAGCTAACGACGGAGCTAATGTGGCTGAAGATGTTACTCAAGGATCTTGGAATAGAATCAACAAAGCCGATCACCATGCACTGTGATAACGAAGCAGCCATTCATATAGCAACCAATTCAGTGTTCCATGAGCGGACCAAGCACATTGAAGTGGATTGCCATAAGGTCCGAGAACAAATCAAGCTTGGAGTTGTCTTACCTTGCCATACCGAAAGCAAAGAACAACTTGCAGACGTCCTGACTAAAGCTGCGAGCCCCCAAGTGTGTGAATACATCCATCCTAAGCTTGGCCTCCTAAACCTCACTCGGCCATGACTTGCTTTGTTTTGGCGCCTACACTCTTTTTCCCTTAAGTATAGTTTTCCCAAGAGGTTTTTCTATACTAAGGTTTTTAATGAGGTGGGTGCCTATGTTGTCAAGCTTGACTAGTTCCCCAAGTCAAGCTTGAGGGGGAGTATGAACCGGCACACACACTTGTCCGTACGACCGTACGGACGTCCGTACGACCAACCAACGGGCCATCCTCAAATAGAAGTCTTCATGAGCCCAATCCACCAAAGAGATCCTCCAACGGTCGCCATTCATCTCGATCCTTCCTTTGTAGCCGTTGGAGCAAGTTGTAAGAGAGAAGAGGAGATCACATGTTAGAATAAGGAGATGTCGCTTTCTCCTCATATTAGTGTGCATAGGATCCTAAGAGAATATCCTATTTGTATATGTCTTTAAATAGTTTGTAAGTATCATACTAATAGAAGTAAGAAAAGAGTTTATTCTCTTTCTCCAACACTCTCTCTCTCAATCGTTCACTCTCCTCACTCTTTACACGATTTCACTCTCTTCCATAATCTCTTGATTACTCTACTCTCAAACTTACAGGATTGTCACACATTCTGACCCTAGAAACAGTAACAAAGCTGTTTACTGCTTAGAATCAACGTTTACTTGGTTTTAGCCTGTTTTAGGACAAAATGGGTAAAAGTGGTGTCTAAACACTCCAAATTCAACCCGAACTCTTATAATTAGTCAACTGCATTGGATTGTTACAGATTTTTACCCTAGAAAGAGTAACATAGCGGTTTACTGCTTCAAATCAATGTTTTCTCTCGGTTTTAGCCTGTTTTCTCAGTCTAAGCCTCTTTTGGGATAAAACGGGTTTAAGTGTTGTCTAAACACTCCAAATGCATCCTGAACTCTTACAACTAGTCAAATGCATTGGATTGTCACACATTCTGACCCTAGAAACAGTAACAAAGCTGTTTACTGCTTAGAATCAACGTTTTCTTGGTTTTAGCCTGTTTTAGGACAAAATGGGTAAAAGTGGTGTCTAAACACTCCAAATTCAACCCGAACTCTTATAATTAGTCAAATGCATTGGATTGTTACAGATTTTGACCCTAGAAAGAGTAACATATCGGTTTACTGCTTCAAATCAATGTTTTCTCTCGGTTTTAGCCTGTTTTCTCGGTCTAAGCCTGTTTTGGGATAAAACAGGTTTAAGTGTCGTCTAAACACTCCAAATTCATCCCGAACTCTTACAACTAGTCAAATGCATCGGATTGTCACACATTCTGACCCTAGAAACAGAAACAAATCTGTTTACTGCTTAGAATCATGTTTTCTCGGTTTTAGCCTGTTTCAGGACAAAATGGGTAAAAGTGGTGTCTAAACACTCCAAATTCAACCCGAACTCTTATAATTAGTCAAATGCATTGGATTGTTACAGATTTTGACCCTACAAAGAGTAACATAGCGGTTTACTGCTTCAAATCAATGTTTTCTCTCGGTTTTAGCCTGTTTTCTCGGTCTAAGCCTCTTTTGGGATAAAACGGGTTTAAGTGTCGTCTAAACACTCCAAATACATCCCGAACTCTTACAACTAGTCAAATGCATTGGATTGTCACACATTCTGACCCTAGAAACAGAAACAAATCTGTTTACTGCTTAGAATCAATGTTTTTTCGGTTTTAGCCTGTTTCGGGACAAAATGGCTAAAAGTGGTGTCTAAACACTCCAAATTCAACCTGAACTCTTATAATTAGTCAAATACATTGGATTGATACATATTATGACCCTAGAAAGAGTAACAAAGCTGTTTACTGCTTTGAATCAATGTATTCTCTCTGTTTTAGCCTGTTTTCTCGGTTTAAGCCTGTTTTGGGATAAAACGGGTTTTAGTGTTGTCTAAACACTTGAAACTCATCATGAACTCTTAGAACTAGTCAATGCATTGGATTTTGACACATTATGACCCTTAGAAATAGTAACAAAGCTGGTTACTGCTTCGAATCCATGATTTCTCGGTTTTATCCTGTTTCGGGACAAAATGGGTAAAAGTGGTGTCTAAAAACTCCAAATTCAACCTGAACTCTTATAATTAGTCAAATACATTGGATTGATACATATTATGACCCTAGAAAGAGTAACACAGCTGTTTACGGCTTTGACTCAATGTTTTCTCTCGGTTTTAGCCTGTTTTCTCGGTCTAAGCCTGTTTTGGGATAAAACGGGTTTAAGTGTCGTCTAAACACTCCAAATTCATCCCGAACTGTTACAACTAGTCAAATGCATTGGATTGTCACACATTCTGACCCTAGAAACAGAAACAAATCTGTTTACTGCTTAGAATCAATGTTTTCTTGGTTTTAGCCTGTTTTAGGACAAAATGGGTAAAAGTGGTGTCTAAACACTCCAAATTCAACCCGAACTCTTATAATTAGTCCAATGCATTGGATTGTTACAGATTTTGACCCTACAAAGAGTAACATAGCGGTTTACTGCTTCAAGTCAATGTTTTCTCTCGGTTTTAGCCTGTTTTCTCGGTCTAAGCCTGTTTTGAGATAAAACGGGTTTAAGTGTTGTCTAAACACTCCAAATTCATCCCGAACTCTTACAACTAGTCAAATGCATTGGATTGTCACACATTCTGACCCTAGAAACAGTAACAAAGCTGTTTACTGCTTAGAATCAACGTTTTCTTGGTTTGAGCCTGTTTTAGGACAAAATGGGTAAAAGTGGTGTCTAAACACTCCAAATTCAACCCGAACTCTTATAATTAGTCAAATGCATTGGATTGTTACATATTGTGACCCTAGAAAGAGTAACATAGCGGTTTACTGCTTCAAATCAATGTTTTCTCTCGGTTTTAGCCTGTTTTCTTGGTTTAAGCCTGTTTTGGGATAAAACGGGTTTAAGTGTTGTCTAAACACTCCAAATTCATCCCGAACTCTTACAACTAGTCAAATGCATTGGATTGTCACACATTCTGACCCTAGAAACAGTAACAAAGCTGTTTACTGCTTAGAATCAACGTTTTCTTGGTTTTAGCCTGTTTTAGGACAAAATGGGTAAAAGTGGTGTCTAAACACTCCAAATTCAACCCGAACTCTTATAATTAGTCAACTGCATTGGATTGTTACAGATTTTTACCCTAGAAAGAGTAACATAGCGGTTTACTGCTTCAAATCAATGTTTTCTCTCGGTTTTAGCCTGTTTTCTCAGTCTAAGCCTCTTTTGGGATAAAACGGGTTTAAGTGTTGTCTAAACACTCCAAATGCATCCCGAACTCTTACAACTAGTCAAATGCATTGGATTGTCACACATTCTGATCCTAGAAACAGTAACAAAGCTGTTTACTGCTTAGAATCAACGTTTTCTTGGTTTTAGCCTGTTTTAGGACAAAATGGGTAAAAGTGGTGTCTAAACACTCCAAATTCAACCCGAACTCTTATAATTAGTCAAATGCATTGGATTGTTACAGATTTTGACCCTAGAAAGAGTAACATAGCGGTTTACTGCTTCAAATCAATGTTTTCTCTCGGTTTTAGCCTGTTTTCTCGGTCTAAGCCTGTTTTGGGATAAAAAGGGTTTAAGTGTTGTCTAAACACTCCAAATTCATCCCGAACTCTTACAACTAGTCAAATGCATTGGATTGTCACACATTCTGACCCTAGAAACAGTAACAAAGCTGTTTACTGCTTAGAATCAACGTTTTCTTGGTTTGAGCCTGTTTTAGGACAAAATGGGTAAAAGTGGTGTCTAAACACTCCAAATTCAACCCGAACTCTTATAATTAGTCAAATGCATTGGATTGTTACATATTGTGACCCTAGAAAGAGTAACATAGCGGTTTACTGCTTCAAATCAATGTTTTCTCTCGGTTTTAGCCTGTTTTCTTGGTTTAAGCCTGTTTTGGGATAAAACGGGTTTAAGTGTTGTCTAAACACTCCAAATTCATTTCGAACTCTTACAACTAGTCAAATGCATTGGATTGTCACACATTCTGACCCTAGAAACAGTAACAAAGCTGTTTACTGCTTAGAATCAACGTTTTCTTGGTTTTAGCCTGTTTTAGGACAAAATGGGTAAAAGTGGTGTCTAAACACTCCAAATTCAACCCGAACTCTTATAATTAGTCAAATGCATTGGATTGTTACAGATTTTGACCCTAGAAAAAGTAACATATCGGTTTACTGCTTCAAATCAATGTTTTCTCTCGGTTTTAGCCTGTTTTCTCGGTCTAAGCCTGTTTTGGGATAAAACAGGTTTAAGTGTCGTCTAAACACTCCAAATTCATCCCGAACTCTTACAACTAGTCAAATGCATCGGATTGTCACACATTCTGACCCTAGAAACAGAAACAAATCTGTTTACTGCTTAGAATCATGTTTTCTCGGTTTTAGCCTGTTTCAGGACAAAATGGGTAAAAGTGGTGTCTAAACACTCCAAATTCAACCCGAACTCTTATAATTAGTCAAATGCATTGGATTGTTACAGATTTTGACCCTACAAAGAGTAACATAGCGGTTTACTGCTTCAAATCAATGTTTTCTCTCGGTTTTAGCCTGTTTTCTCGGTCTAAGCCTCTTTTGGGATAAAACGGGTTTAAGTGTCGTCTAAACACTCCAAATACATCCCGAACTCTTACAACTAGTCAAATGCATTGGATTGTCACACATTCTGACCCTAGAAACAGAAACAAATCTGTTTACTGCTTAGAATCAATGTTTTTTCGGTTTTAGCCTGTTTCGGGACAAAATGGCTAAAAGTGGTGTCTAAACACTCCAAATTCAACCTGAACTCTTATAATTAGTCAAATACATTGGATTGATACATATTATGACCCTAGAAAGAGTAACAAAGCTGTTTACTACTTTGAATCAATGTATTCTCTCTGTTTTAGCCTGTTTTCTCGGTTTAAGCCTGTTTTGGGATAAAACGGGTTTTAGTGTTGTCTAAACACTTGAAACTCATCATGAACTCTTAGAACTAGTCAATGCATTGGATTTTGACACATTATGACCCTTAGAAATAGTAACAAAGCTGGTTACTGCTTCGAATCCATGATTTCTCGGTTTTATCCTGTTTCGGGACAAAATGGGTAAAAGTGGTGTCTAAAAACTCCAAATTCAACCTGAACTCTTATAATTAGTCAAATACATTGGATTGATACATATTATGACCCTAGAAAGAGTAACACAGCTGTTTACGGCTTTGACTCAATGTTTTCTCTCGGTTTTAGCCTGTTTTCTCGGTCTAAGCCTGTTTTGGGATAAAACGGGTTTAAGTGTCGTCTAAACACTCCAAATTCATCCCGAACTGTTACAACTAGTCAAATGCATTGGATTGTCACACATTCTGACCCTAGAAACAGAAACAAATCTGTTTACTGCTTAGAATCAATGTTTTCTTGGTTTTAGCCTGTTTTAGGACAAAATGGGTAAAAGTGGTGTCTAAACACTCCAAATTCAACCCGAACTCTTATAATTAGTCCAATGCATTGGATTGTTACAGATTTTGACCCTACAAAGAGTAACATAGCGGTTTACTGCTTCAAGTCAATGTTTTCTCTCGGTTTTAGCCTGTTTTCTCGGTCTAAGCCTGTTTTGAGATAAAACGGGTTTAAGTGTTGTCTAAACACTCCAAATATTGATCAAGAGAATAAGCCTAAGGCAGCCATGGCCGTCCGTACAATTATGGGGCCGTCCGTACAACCAAGCAATAAGGCCGAGTCATGTAAGTGTGTAAAGACAATGAGGAGGCCTGCTCTCCTTAGGCCCATGAGAAGGATCTAGAATGTCGCTTGTAGCCGTTAGAGAGGAGGAACAAGTGGAGTCACGGGTTATGTTGTGTTTAAGGAGACTAGGACGGGTCACTATCACCGTTGGGATTAGTTCTATCTCTCTCCTTGTCCCTATCACTTATACGATCGGTTGGTAGAGGGTGTAGCCCTAATTTTCCCTTGATATATATAGGCTTTAGCCTACATTGTAATATGATTTCTTATGGAACAATAACCTAATCTTTTCTTCTTCCTCATTCTCTTTGTCTACCGATATCTCTCATCAATCTCTTGATTCTCTTCTTTATTCTACAAAGTCTTACATGGTATCAGAGCAAGTTCTTCGATTCTCTACAGTCTAATCTCATTCTCCTACTCATTTCTACACTCTAGTCTCCTTATCTTCGTTTCTTCTTACTCGCATCTCTTTTATTCTCCGGGTAAAAGCTTCACCCATCGGTCCATAGAAATCCGACCATGGAAAACGCCAAGCCCATTGTTTCACCGGTTGTCCTAAAGGGGACAAACTACTTGCTGTGGACAAGAACCACAAGAACCGCCCTTGGAGGTCGTGGCCTTTGGAGTCATGTCGAGTCCGACTATGTCCCAAAGAAAAACCCCAAAGGAGAGGACGCTTCCGAGGCGGAAGCGGAGGAAGAGAGCGAGAGGAAGGCCAAATGGTTCCAAGAAGACCAAGTTGTCCTATCTGTTCTCCAAAACTCTCTGGACACGCCTATCCTTGAGGCCTACTCATATTGCGAGACGGCCAAGGAACTGTGGGAAACACTTAAAGGCGTGTATGGTAATGTCTCTAACATGACTAGAGTCTTTGAGGTCAAGAAGGCCATAAATGATCTTAACCAAGATGATGTGGAGTTCACTAAGCATCTTGGTAAGTTCCGTGCACTATGGTCCGAGCTTGACATGTTGCGGCCAAGTACACTTGAGGCAAGTGTGCTAAACGAAAGAAAGGAGCAAGACAAAGTCTTCGGACTCCTACTTACCTTGAACCCGTCCTTCAACGACCTCTTGAAGCACATCCTAAGGGCAGAGAAGCTCCCCTCCTTTGAAGATATTTGCTCCCAAATTCAGAAAGAGCAAGGATCCCTTGATTTGTTTAGCGGTAAGGGGGAGCTTGCTTCGGCCAACAAAGGAATGTACAAGCAAGAGGAGAGGAAGTTGTTGGTGTGCGACCACTGCAAGAAGCGGGGTCATCTGAAAGACAAGTGCTGGGTTCTCCATCCTCATCTCAAGCCGGCCAAGTTCAAAGCCAACCTCTCAAAGGAAGCGGTTAGCGATAAAGGAGCCGGATCATCAAAGCAGGGAGATGAGGTGGCCATGACCGCAGCCTACGGAGATGTGGTGAGGAAGTCAGACCTTGAGGCTCTCATCCGCTCCATTGCTTCACTCAAGGAGTCTGGTATCTCTTTCTTTACTTCTAGGCCTAGCAAATCGCTTGTTATTGACTCGGGAGCCTCACATCATATGATTAGTAACCCTAGTTTAATTGACAACATAAAACCGGCCTTAGGAAATGTTGTTATTGCAAATGGAGAACAAATACCAGTAAAGGGAATAGGGGACTTGAAACTATTTGATAAAACCTCAAAAGCTTTCTTTATGCCTACCTTTACCTCCAATTTACTATCGGTTAAGAGGACCACAAATGATTTGAATTGTTATGCAATCTTTGGTCCTAACAATGTTTATTTTCAGGATATTGAGACTGGAAAGGTTCTTGGAGAAGGGCAAGGGAGTGGAGATCTCTATGTCCTAGAGAAAACCGATCCAAATTTATCCTCTACTAAGTCTTGTTTTGTTGTTGATTCGAATATGGTGTGGCATGCTAGGCTAGGCCACCCACATTCACGTGCTTTAGGGTTGATGTTTCCTAATATTTCTTTTGATAATTCTACTTGTGAACCTTGTATTCTTGGAAAACATTGCAAGTCTATCTTTCCTAAGTCAACTACTATTTATGAGAATTGTTTTGATTTAGTTCACTCAGATGTTTGGACATCACCATGCCTATCTAGAGATAATAACAAGTATTTTGTGACTTTTATTGATGAAAAATCAAAATACACTTGGATTACCTTGTTGCCATCTAAAGATAGAGTATTTGATGCCTTTATCAATTTTCAAAATTATGTGACTAATCACTTCAATGCTAAACTTAAGGTACTTAGGTCTGATAATGGGGGGGGAATACACAAGTTGCAAGTTCAAAGAACATCTCTCCAAGCATGGCATTCTTCATCAAACTAGTTGTCCCTACACGCCACAACAAAATGGTGTGGCCGAGAGGAAGAACCGGCACCTCATGGAAGTGGCGCGGGCAATCATGTTCCATTCGAGTGTTCCTAAACGATATTGGGGTGATGCCGTGATGACTGCATGCTACCTAATCAACCGAACACCAACTAGAGTTCTTCATGACTTATCTCCATTTGAAGTACTAAACAAATTTAAACCATCTCTTGATCACTTACGAGTTTTCGGCTGTATTTGTTTTGTGTTAGTACCAGGAGAACAAAGGAGTAAGCTGGATGCCAAAAGTACAAAGTGTATGTTCATTGGCTACTCCACCACACAAAAGGGGTACAAATGTTATGATCCGGCCACAAGTCGACTATATGTCTCTCGAGATGTCCGGTTTCTAGAACATGTGGGCTACCATGACAAGAGGGATTGGAACAGCCTTAAAGATCTCTCTCACTCACCTAATGACCGAGCTTCGAGTCTACGGTTCCTTCTTGATCACCTTGGCAACCCATCTCCACCAACGGGTGCCGTGCGGCCAACACTAAGTCAAATTTCTACCGATGGTGGGTCTGACCAAGGAGATGCAAATGACAATGGTTCAGCCCAAGATGGTGAATCTCTCGAGTCTGGCCTACCCATAACCGGTGTTCTCGTCCCTGGCCCTACAACGGACACGCATGCTCCGGCGGCGGCCTCTACCGAGGAAAACACGGAGACGGCTCCTACGGACGGTACGTCCACCGTGTTGCCTAGCGTGGATCCACTTCCGGCACCAGTCCTGCGTCGGAGCACCAGACCTCGATCGGATCCCTCCACTTGGAAGAACAAGCGTGTCTATTACAACAGCCAAGCTGTCGCTCATCCCATTCAGTCTGTTTGTTCCCTTGAGCTGTTACCTGCTGATCACCAAGCTTTCTTCGGCCAAGTGGACGCCAATTGGATCCCGCAGACATATGATGAAGCCAAGGAACATCAAGGTTGGTTAGATGCGGTCAAGGATGAAACTGGCGCCATGATCCGGAATCATACGTGGGACGAATCGGATCTTCCTCAAGGCAAGCGGGCAGTTAGCTCCAAATGGGTGTTTACCATAAAGTATTTGAGCAATGGTGACATTGAACGGCATAAAGCCAGGTTAGTGGCCCGTGGCTTCACCCAAACCTATGGCGCGGACTACACGGACACCTTTGCACCCGTGGCCAAGCTCCATACGGTTCGGGTTGTGCTGTCTCTTGCTGTCAACCTCTCATGGGACTTATGGCAGATGGATGTGAAGAACGCCTTCCTTCAAGGTGAACTTGATGAAGAAGTGTACATGACGCCTCCTCCCGGCCTTGAAGACATGGTTACACCCGGAAAAGTCTTGAGGCTACGTAAGGCCATCTATGGCCTTAAGCAGTCCCCACGAGCGTGGTACCACAAACTAAGCTCCACTCTCAAGACTGATGGTTTTACGCGATCGGAGGCTGATCATACTCTCTTCACGCGTCGCACCTCTATTGGTTGGGTGGTGGTGCTCATATACGTCGACGACATCATCGTGACTGGTGATGATAAGGCGGCCATTCAGGACACCAAGGACTCTCTCAAGTCGGTATTTGACATCAAGGACCTTGGGGAACTCAAATACTTTCTTGGTATTGAGATTTGTCGCTCACCGGAAGGACTCTTCCTCTCACAACGCAAGTATACTCTTGACTTGTTAGAGGAGACTGGCAAGCTTGGTGTGTCTCCGGTTGCTACGCCCCTTGATGAAGATTACCAGCTCAAGCGAAAGGGGGAGAGCTTACGGGCAAAAGAAGGCCGACCTAAGGAACCAATGGACGAGCCATTCTTAGACGTCACACGCTACCGCCGGCTTGTAGGTAAGCTGATATACCTTACTATCACACGACCTGACATATCCTATGCTGTGAATCAGGTTAGCCAACATATGAAGGCACCAAGCAAGTACCAATGGAGTCAAGTCGAAAGGATCCTAAGCTATCTCAAGGGCAGTCCGGGTCAAGGTATTTGGATGGGCAAGAATGACAACACCGAAATCGTTGGCTATTGTGATGCGGATTACAATGGCGACACGCTGGATAGGAGATCCACCACTGGGTACTGCACGTTTGTTGGAGGCAACTTGGTTACATGGAGGTCTAAGAAACAAAAGGTGGTTTCATGCTCTAGCGCCGAGGCCGAGTATAGAGCTATGAGGAAGCTCACTAACGAGATGACATGGCTGAAGGGCCTACTCAAGGACTTAGGCATCGAGACAAAGCAGCCCATGACCATGCACTGCGACAATGAAGCGGCTATCCACATTGCCACAAACTCAGTCTTTCATGAGAGGACCAAGCACATAGAAAGCGATTGCCACAAGGTGAGAGAGAAGATTGAAGAAGGAGTGGTGTTACCATGCCACACAAGGAGTCAAGATCAGCTAGCTGACATCTTCACCAAGTCTGCAAGCTCCAAGGTTTGTGATCACATCTACAGCAAACTTGGACTTGTAGACATTACACGGCCATGATCAAGCTTCCCTAATCCGTGGACAGCACACTCTTTTTCCCTTGACTTGGTTTTGTCCCATGAGGTTTTCTAAGTCAAGGTTTTTAATGAGGTGCTGCTTCACGGGTTCCAAGCTTAGCCATTTCACTCGGCTAAGCTTGAGGGGGAGTATTGATCAAGAGAATAAGCCTAAGGCAGCCATGGCCGTCCGTACAATTATGGGGCCGTCCGTACAACCAAGCAATAAGGCCGAGTCATGTAAGTGTGTAAAGACAATGAGGAGGCCTGCTCTCCTTAGGCCCATGAGAAGGATCTAGAATGTCGCTTGTAGCCGTTAGAGAGGAGGAACAAGTGGAGTCACGGGTTATGTTGTGTTTAAGGAGACTAGGACGGGTCACTATCACCGTTGGGATTAGTTCTATCTCTCTCCTTGTCCCTATCACTTATACGATCGGTTGGTAGAGGGTGTAGCCCTAATTTTCCCTTGATATATATAGGCTTTAGCCTACATTGTAATATGATTTCTTATGGAACAATAACCTAATCTTTTCTTCTTCCTCATTCTCTTTGTCTACCGATATCTCTCATCAATCTCTTGATTCTCTTCTTTATTCTACAAAGTCTTACACCAAATTCATCCCGAACTCTTACAACTAGTCAAATGCATTGGATTGTCACACATTCTGACCCTAGAAACAGTAACAAAGCTGTTTACTGCTTAGAATCAACGTTTTCTTGGTTTGAGCCTGTTTTAGGACAAAATGGGTAAAAGTGGTGTCTAAACACTCCAAATTCAACCCGAACTCTTATAATTAGTCAAATGCATTGGATTGTTACATATTGTGACCCTAGAAAGAGTAACATAGCGGTTTACTGCTTCAAATCAATGTTTTCTCTCGGTTTTAGCCTGTTTTCTTGGTTTAAGCCTGTTTTGGGATAAAACGGGTTTAAGTGTTGTCTAAACACTCCAAATTCATCCCGAACTCTTACAACTAGTCAAATGCATTGGATTGTCACACATTCTGACCCTAGAAACAGTAACAAAGCTGTTTACTGCTTAGAATCAACGTTTTCTTGGTTTTAGCCTGTTTTAGGACAAAATGGGTAAAAGTGGTGTCTAAACACTCCAAATTCAACCCGAACTCTTATAATTAGTCAACTGCATTGGATTGTTACAGATTTTGACCCTAGAAAGAGTAACATAGCGGTTTACTGCTTCAAATCAATGTTTTCTCTCGGTTTTAGCCTGTTTTCTCAGTCTAAGCCTCTTTTGGGATAAAACGGGTTTAAGTGTTGTCTAAACACTCCAAATGCATCCCGAACTCTTACAACTAGTCAAATGCATTGGATTGTCACACATTCTGATCCTAGAAACAGTAACAAAGCTGTTTACTGCTTAGAATCAACGTTTTCTTGGTTTGAGCCTGTTTTAGGACAAAATGGGTAAAAGTGGTGTCTAAACACTCCAAATTCAACCCGAACTCTTATAATTAGTCAAATGCATTGGATTGTTACAGATTTTGACCCTAGAAAGAGTAACATAGCGGTTTACTGCTTCAAATCAATGTTTTCTCTCGGTTTTAGCCTGTTTTCTCGGTCTAAGCCTGTTTTGGGATAAAACGGGTTTAAGTGTTGTCTAAACACTCCAAATTCATCCCGAACTCTTACAACTAGTCAAATGCATTGGATTGTCACACATTCTGACCCTAGAAACAGTAACAAAGCTGTTTACTGCTTAGAATCAACGTTTTCTTGGTTTGAGCCTGTTTTAGGACAAAATGGGTAAAAGTGGTGTCTAAACACTCCAAATTCAACCCGAACTCTTATAATTAGTCAAATGCATTGGATTGTTACATATTGTGACCCTAGAAAGAGTAACATAGCGGTTTACTGCTTCAAATCAATGTTTTCTCTCGGTTTTAGCCTGTTTTCTTGGTTTAAGCCTGTTTTGGGATAAAACGGGTTTAAGTGTTGTCTAAACACTCCAAATTCATCCCGAACTCTTACAACTAGTCAAATGCATTGGATTGTCACACATTCTGACCCTAGAAACAGAAACAAATCTGTTTACTGCTTAGAATCAATGTTTTCTTGGTTTGAGCCTGTTTTAGGACAAAATGGGTAAAAGTGGTGTCTAAACACTCCAAATTCAACCCGAACTCTTATAATTAGTCCAATGCATTGGATTGTTACAGATTTTGACCCTACAAAGAGTAACATAGCGGTTTACTGCTTCAAGTCAATGTTTTCTCTCGGTTTTAGCCTGTTTTCTCGGTCTAAGCCTGTTTTGAGATAAAACGGGTTTAAGTGTTGTCTAAACACTCCAAATTCATCCCGAACTCTTACAACTAGTCAAATGCATTGGATTGTCACACATTCTGACCCTAGAAACAGTAACAAAGCTGTTTACTGCTTAGAATCAACGTTTTCTTGGTTTGAGCCTGTTTTAGGACAAAATGGGTAAAAGTGGTGTCTAAACACTCCAAATTCAACCCGAACTCTTATAATTAGTCAAATGCATTGGATTGTTACATATTGTGACCCTAGAAAGAGTAACATAGCGGTTTACTGCCTTAAATCAATGTTTTCTCTCGGTTTTAGCCTGTTTTCTTGGTCTAAGCCTGTTTTGGGATAAAACGGGTTTAAGTGTTGTCTAAACACTCCAAATTCATCCCGAACTCTTACAACTAGTCAAATGCATTGGATTGTCACACATTCTGACCCTAGAAACAGTAACAAAGCAGTTTACTGCTTAGAATCAACGTTTTCTTGGTTTTAGCCTGTTTCAGGAAAAAATGGGTAAAAATGGTGTCTAAACACTCCAAATTCAACCCGAACTCTTATAATTAGTCAACTGCATTGGATTGTTACAGATTTTGACCCTAGAAAGAGTAACATAGCGGTTTACTGCTTCAAATCAATGTTTTCTCTCGGTTTTAGCCTGTTTTCTCAGTCTAAGCCTCTTTTGGGATAAAACGGGTTTAAGTGTTGTCTAAACACTCCAAATGCATCCCGAACTCTTACAACTAGTCAAATGCATTGGATTGTCACACATTCTGATCCTAGAAACAGTAACAAAGCTGTTTACTGCTTAGAATCAACGTTTTCTTGGTTTGAGCCTGTTTTAGGACAAAATGGGTAAAACTGGTGTCTAAACACTCCAAATTCAACCCGAACTCTTATAATTAGTCAAATGCATTGGATTGTTACAGATTTTGACCCTAGAAAGAGTAACATAGCGGTTTACTGCTTCAAATCAATGTTTTCTCTCGGTTTTAGCCTGTTTTCTCGGTCTAAGCCTGTTTTGGGATAAAACGGGTTTAAGTGTTGTCTAAACACTCCAAATTCATCCCGAACTCTTACAACTAGTCAAATGCATTGGATTGTCACACATTCTGACCCTAGAAACAGTAACAAAGCTGTTTACTGCTTAGAATCAACGTTTTCTTGGTTTGAGCCTGTTTTAGGACAAAATGGGTAAAAGTGGTGTCTAAACACTCCAAATTCAACCCGAACTCTTATAATTAGTCAAATGCATTGGATTGTTACATATTGTGACCCTAGAAAGAGTAACATAGCGGTTTACTGCTTCAAATCAATGTTTTCTCTCGGTTTTAGCCTGTTTTCTTGGTTTAAGCCTGTTTTGGGATAAAACGGGTTTAAGTGTTGTCTAAACACTCCAAATTCATTTCGAACTCTTACAACTAGTCAAATGCATTGGATTGTCACACATTCTGACCCTAGAAACAGTAACAAAGCTGTTTACTGCTTAGAATCAACGTTTTCTTGGTTTTAGCCTGTTTTAGGACAAAATGGGTAAAAGTGGTGTCTAAACACTCCAAATTCAACCCGAACTCTTATAATTAGTCAACTGCATTGGATTGTTACAGATTTTGACCCTAGAAAGAGTAACATATCGGTTTACTGCTTCAAATCAATGTTTTCTCTCGGTTTTAGCCTGTTTTCTCGGTCTAAGCCTGTTTTGGGATAAAACAGGTTTAAGTGTCGTCTAAACACTCCAAATTCATCCCGAACTCTTACAACTAGTCAAATGCATCGGATTGTCACACATTCTGACCCTAGAAACAGAAACAAAGCTGTTTACTGCTTAGAATCAACGTTTTCTTGGTTTGAGCCTGTTTTAGGACAAAATGGGTAAAAGTGGTGTCTAAACACTCCAAATTCAACCCGAACTCTTATAATTAGTCAAATGCATTGGATTGTTACATATTGTGACCCTAGAAAGAGTAACATAGCGGTTTACTGCCTTAAATCAATGTTTTCTCTCGGTTTTAGCCTGTTTTCTTGGTCTAAGCCTGTTTTGGGATAAAACGGGTTTAAGTGTTGTCTAAACACTCCAAATTCATCCCGAACTCTTACAACTAGTCAAATGCATTGGATTGTCACACATTCTGACCCTAGAAACAGTAACAAAGCAGTTTACTGCTTAGAATCAACGTTTTCTCGGTTTTAGCCTGTTTCAGGAAAAAATGGGTAAAAATGGTGTCTAAACACTCCAAATTCAACCCGAACTCTTATAATTAGTCAACTGCATTGGATTGTTACAGATTTTTACCCTAGAAAGAGTAACATAGCGGTTTACTGCTTCAAATCAATGTTTTCTCTCGGTTTTAGCCTGTTTTCTCGGTCTAAGCCTGTTTTGGGATAAAACAGGTTTAAGTGTCGTCTAAACACTCCAAATTCATCCCGAACTCTTACAACTAGTCAAATGCATCGGATTGTCACACATTCTGACCCTAGAAACAGAAACAAAGCTGTTTACTGCTTAGAATCAACGTTTTCTTGGTCTAAGCCTGTTTTAGGACAAAATGGGTAAAAGTGGTGTCTAAACACTCCAAATTCAACCCGAACTCTTATAATTAGTCAAATGCATTGGATTGTCACACATTCTGACCCTAGAAACAGTAACAAAGCTGTTTACTGCTTAGAATCAACGTTTTCTTGGTTTGAGCCTGTTTTAGGACAAAATGGGTAAAAGTGGTGTCTAAACACTCCAAATTCAACCCGAACTCTTATAATTAGTCAACTGCATTGGATTGTTACAGATTTTTACCCTAGAAAGAGTAACATAGCGGTTTACTGCTTCAAATCAATGTTTTCTCTCGGTTTTAGCCTGTTTTCTCAGTCTAAGCCTCTTTTGGGATAAAACGGGTTTAAGTGTTGTCTAAACACTCCAAATGCATCCCGAACTCTTACAACTAGTCAAATGCATTGGATTGTCACACATTCTGACCCTAGAAACAGTAACAAAGCAGTTTACTGCTTAGAATCAACGTTTTCTCGGTTTTAGCCTGTTTCAGGAAAAAAATGGGTAAAAATGGTGTCTACACACTCCAAATTCAACCCGAACTCTTATAATTAGTCAAATGCATTGGATTGTTACATATTGTGACCCTAGAAAGAGTAACATAGCGGTTTACTGCTTCAAATCAATGTTTTCTCTCGGTTTTAGCCTGTTTTCTTGGTTTAAGCCTGTTTTGGGATAAAACGGGTTTAAGTGTTGTCTAAACACTCCAAATTCATCCCGAACTCTTACAACTAGTCAAATGCATTGGATTGTCACACATTCTGACCCTAGAAACAGTAACAAAGCTGTTTACTTCTTAGAATTAACGTTTTCTTGGGTTTAGTCTGTTTCAGGACAAAATGGGTAAAAGTGGTATCTAAACACTCCAAATTCAACCCGAACTCTTATAATTAGTTAAATGCATTGGATTGTTACATATTTTGACCCTATAAAGAGTAACATATCGGTTTACTGCTTCAAATCAATGTTTTTGTAAGTTTAGATTCAAAGAAGAAGATAAGAGGATTTGCGGTTTAGGGTTGTGAGAGTGAGTAGAAGTGTAAGGGAGAGTATAGAAGAAGAATTCAACTTCTTACTTGATTTAGAACCTAGATACAAACTAAATATAGACATATGAAAGCAATAGCAATATTCTATACAAGATGCTAAATGTAATTAAGACATGAAAGTGACATGTCTTGTTCCTTATTCTAACATGTGATTTCTTCTCCCCCACTTGCTTGAATCGCCAACGGTAGGAATGGAAGGATCTAGAGGCTTGTCTTGGTTTACTATGAGGCTTGTGACACAACGAATGGGCCTTTACATGTTTGGACATCACGGCTGTACGGACGGCCCGGCTAGAGTATGTACGGACGGTGGCTGTACGGACAAGGTGGCCATGATCCCAATTTATACTCCCCCTCAAGCTTTAGTCGTTGGACCCCAAGACTGAAGCTTGAACCAATGATCACCTACCTCGTTAAAAAAACCTTAGTATAGAAAACCTCTTGGGAAAAACTATACGTAAGGGAAAAAGAGTGTAGGCTTTATGGTTTAGTGAGGTCCATGAGTCCAAGCTTTGAGTGTATGTACTCACACACCTGTGGGCTAGCTGCTTTTGTGAATACATCGGCCAATTGTTCGGAGCTCTCGGTGTGACACGGAATGGTGACGCCTAGTTGGATTTGCTCTCGAACTTTGTGACAATCGACTTCGATATGTTTTGTCCTCTCGTGGAACACCGAGTTGGTTGCAATATGGATAGCTGCTTCATTATCACAATGCATAGTGATGGGCATGGTAATTTCGACTCCAAGGTCTTGAAGTAGATTCTTGAGCCACATCAACTCAGTAGTAAGTTTGCGCATCGCCCTATACTCCGACTCCGCACTGGATAGAGATACCACTTTCTGTTTCTTGCTCTTCCATGTCACTAGGTTGCCTCCCAGAAAGGTACAATAGCCGGTTGTTGATCGTCGGTCGTCTCGGTCTCCTGCATAGTCCGCATCACAATAGCCTACAAGCTCCGTGTTGTTGTTACATCCCATCCAAATACCCTGGCCGGGTGATCCTTTGATATACTTGAGGATCCAGTTGACTATGTTCCAGTGGTGGATCTTTGGAGCTTGCATGTGCTGACTAGCCTGATTTGTTGAAATAAGCGGAAGACTTAGAGAGATTTGAGAGGTTTAGAATGAAGAAGAAGAGTTGGTGGCGAATAGTATGAAAGAGAGTGATAATAGATTAGAATTAGGTAGAATATCCCAAATACAACACATGACAAAGGTTTAAATAGGGAGGCAGCTAGGGCGACCACATGACCTAAAATAGAAACAAAAGAAATCGACAATTAGGAGAGAGAGGGGGTACGTGATCGGTGATAGCGACTTGTCCTAGTCTTCCACTCTTGTCCACTTGCGCTTTCTCCCTAACGGCTACACAAGGGATTCTCGATCCTTCTCATGGGCCGAAGGTAAGCAGGCCTCCTCACTATCCTCACACATAGATGACTCGGCCTTAGTGCTTCACTCGGCCTTATTGCTTGCACGTACGGACGGTACGGACTGTACGGACGCCATAGGCTTATTCTTGATCAATACTCCCCCTCAAGCTTAGCCTGATGAAATGGCTAAGCTTGGAACCCGTGAAGCAGCACCTCATTAAAAACCTTGACTTAGAAAACCTCATGGGACAAAACTAAGCCAAGGGAAAAAGAGTGTGCTGTCCACGGATTAGGAAAGTTGATCACGGCCGTGTGATGTCTACAAGTCCAAGTTTGCTATGAATATAATCACAAACCTTGGGACTTGCGGATTTCCGAGATGGTCAAGGAGAAACTTAAGGCTGGAGGCTCTATCATTTGGTGATGATGAAAGATCCTTCAAGCTGTTCCAGTCTTTGTTATCAAAATAACCCACATTTTCCAAGAACCGAACATCTCTTGATACATACAGCCGGCTTGTCTTTGGGTCAAAACACTTGTATCCCTTTTGAGTAGTGGAGTAGCCGATGAACATACACCTTATGCTTTTGGGATCGAGCTTACTCCGCTGTTCTCCTGGCACAAGTACAAAAGAAACACACCCAAAGACCCGTAGGTGCTCTAGAGATGGTTTAAATCCATTCAATACCTCAAATGGCGATAGGTCATTAAGGACTTTGGTTGGTGTCCGATTGATCAAGTAGCATGCTGTCATCACAGCATCACCCCAATATCGCCTTGTAACGTGTGAATGGAACATCATCGACCGTGCCACCTCCATTAGATGTCGGTTCTTCCTCTCGGCCACACCATTTTGTTGGGGCGTATAGGGACAACTCGTTTGGTGTAGTATGCCGTGTTTTGCTAGGTGTTCTCTGAATTTGTGACTTGTATACTCTCCACCATTGTCTGATCTAAGTACCTTAATTTTAGCATTGAAATGATTAGTAACATAATTTTGAAAGTTTATAAAAGCATCAAACACTCTATCCTTTGAAGGCAACAAAGTAATCCATGTGTACTTAGACTTTTCATCAATAAAAGTCACAAAATATTTGTTATTATCTCTAGAAAGGCATGGTGAAGTCCACACATCCGAGTGCACTAAATCAAAACAATGCTCATAAATAGTTTTAGACTTGGGAAAAATAGATTTGCAATGTTTACCAAGAATACAAGACTCACACATTGAACTATCAAAAGAAACACTTGGTAACATTAAAGCAAGGGCACGAGAATGAGGATGGCCTAATCTAGCATGCCACACACTATCCAAATTAACAACAAAACAAGATTTAGTAGATAAACTTGGCGAGGTTTTCTCTAGGACATAGAGATCTCCACTCCCTTGTCCCTCTCCAAGAACTTTTCCAGTCTCAATATCCTGAAAATGAACACTATTAGGACCAAAGATTGCATAACAATTCAAATCATTAGTGGTTCTCTTAACCGATAGAAGATTAGATGTGAAGGTAGGCATAAAGAAAGCTTTTGTGGTTTTATCAAATAGTTTCAAGTCCCCTATTCCTTTCACTGGTATTTGTTCTCCATTTGCAATTATAACATTTCCTAAAGCCGGTTTTATATTGTCAATTAGACTAGGATTACTAATCATGTGGTGAGAAGCACCCGAGTCTATGACAAGAGATTTACTAGGCTTAGAGGTAAAGAAAGAGATACCAGACTCCTTGAGTGAGGCAATGGAACGGATGAGCGCCTCAAGGTCTGATTTCCTAACCACTTCTCCATAGGCTGCGGTCATGGCTGCCTCATCTCCTTGCTTTGACGGCCCGGCTCCCTTGTCGCTAACCGCTTCCTTTGAGAGGTTTGCTTTGAACTTGGCCGGTTTGAGATGAGGGTGGAGGACCCAGCACTTGTCTTTCAGGTGACCCCGCCTCTTGCAGTGGTCGCATATCCACACCTTCCTCTCCTCTTGCTTGTACACTCCTTTATTAGCCGTAGCAAGTTCCCCCTTACCGCTAAACAAGTCAAGAGAACCTTGCTCTCTTTGGATTTGTGAACAAATGTCTTCAAAAGAGGGAAGTTTCTCTGCCCTGAGGATGTGCTTCAAGAGATCGTTGAAGGATGGGTTTAAAGTAAGAAGGAGACCAAAGATCTTGTCTTGCTCCTTTCTTTCAGTCAACACACTCGGATCGAGTGTACTCGGCCGCAACATGTCAAGCTCGGACCATAAAGCTCGAAACTTGCCAAGATGTTTAGTGAACTCCACATCATCTTGGTTAAGCTCATTTATGGCCTTCTTGACCTCAAAGACCCGAGTCAAGTTGGAGATATTGCCATAGACACCTTTAAGTGTCTCCCACAACTCCTTGGCCGTCTCGCAATATGAGTAGGCCTCAAGGATTGGTGTGTCAAGAGAGTTTTGGAGAACAGATAGGACAACTTGGTCTTCTTGGAACCACTTGGCCTTCCTCTCGCTCTCTTCTTCTACTTCCTCCTCGGAAGCGCCTTCATCTTCTCCTTTGAGGTTTTGTTTTGGAGCATAGTCACTCTCGACATGACTCCAAAGACCACGGCCTCCCAGGGCAGTTCTTGTGGTTCTAGTCCACAGCAAGTAGTTTGTTCCTTTGAGAACAACCGGCATGACAATGGGTTTGGCGTTTTCCATGGTTTAACCGCTATGGACCGATGGACAAAGCTTTTACCCGGAGAATAAAGAGAAATAGGACTGAGAATCGAGTGAACAAGAATGAAGAATGGAAGAATAGAAGAGATAGGTTATCAAGAACGACAACCTAGCTCTGATACCATGTTGAAATAAGCGGAAGACTTAGAGAGATTTGAGAGGTTTAGAATGAAGAAGAAGAGTTGGTGGCGAATAGTATGAAAGAGAGTGATAATAGATTAGAATTAGGTAGAATATCCCAAATACAACACATGACAAAGGTTTAAATAGGGAGGCAGCTAGGGCGACCACATGACCTAAAATAGAAACAAAAGAAATCGACAATTAGGAGAGAGAGGGGGTAGGTGATCGGTGATAGCGACTTGTCCTAGTCTTCCACTCTTGTCCACTTGCGCTTTCTCCCTAACGGCTACACAAGGGATTCTCGATCCTTCTCATGGGCCGAAGGTAAGCAGGCCTCCTCACTATCCTCACACATAGATGACTCGGCCTTAGTGCTTCACTCGGCCTTATTGCTTGCACGTACGGACGGTACGGACTGTACGGACGCCATAGGCTTATTCTTGATCAATATGATTCACGGCAAAACAAATATCTGGTCGTGTAATAGTTAAGTAAATGAGCTTACCGACCAATCTTCTATATTGGGCTACATTCTCAAATGGTTGGTCTTCTATCTCCCCCTCACGACAGATTTTGTAGTTCTCATCAAGTGGTGTACTAACCGGTCTTGATCCAAGTTTCCCTACATCACTTAAGAGATCAATAGCATATTTTCTTTGAGATAGAAATAATCCCTCTTCCGAGCGACACACTTCTATCCCTAAGAAATATTTTAACTCTCCCAGGTCCTTGATATCAAACACTGACTTCAAAAATGTTTTGGTTTCTTGAATACCTACCGAGTCATTTCCTGATATGATGATGTCATCAACATATACAAGAATGACTATAATACCTTTGGTGCTAGAATATGTGAACAGTGTGTGGTCAGGTTCGGATCTCCTGAAGCCTCTATTGAGCAATGTCGAGCTTAGCTTGTGGTACCATGCCCTTGGTGATTGTTTCAGTCCATAGATTGCTTTGTTCAGCTTAAGTACCTTTCCCGGACCGATCGTGTCTTCTAGGCCAGGCGGTGGTCTCATGTATACTTCATCCTCCAATTCACCTTGTAGGAACGCATTTTTAACGTCCATCTGCCACAGTTCCCATTTCAAGTTGACCGCCAAAGATAGAACCACACGAACGGTATGGAGTTTAGCCACCGGAGCAAACGTATCTTTATAATCTTCCCCGTACGTTTGCGTAAAGCCTCTTGCCACAAGTCGTGCTTTGTAGCGTTCAATCTCCCCGTCACTACGATACTTGATTGTGAATACCCATTTGGATGTAACGGCCTTCTTGCCTTTAGGCAAGTCAGCCTCGTCCCATGTGTGGTTTGTCTCCATGGCCGTGCACTCATCTTGTATCGCATCACGCCACACCTTATGGTCCTTGGCCTCGTCATATGTTTGTGGGATCCAGTGGCTATCAACTTGGCCGAGGAACACTTGGTGTTCCATAGGTAAATTGGCAAGCGTACATACGGCTTGGATCGGATGTGCTACCGCTGCATTGTTGTAGTACACCCGAGTGTTCTTCCAGTTGGATGGGGGAAATTTGAGACGTTGGCTGCGTCTTAATGGGATAACTTCATCATGAGCAGCACCTTCATCTTCAGAGTCTCGTGGGTCGGTATCTCCTCCAGGATGTATACTAGTGTTAGAGTTATGCGAGTTGAGCTCTTCATCGGTTGACTGGTTAACTTGATCCGTCTGAGGAAGGGGCTCACTAGACTCACAAGTGATGCTGTCTAGAGGTGGCTGGGGCCCTTCTGGTGAGTTTGGCCCGGGAGAACTATGTGCGTCCCGATCATTTGTGGCCCCTAAGCGTTCAAGGATGATACGGAGATTGACCGCCCGATCGGAGGAGGAGGTCGATAGGTCTCGGAGATCTTCCCAATTTTTCTTGCTGTAGTACCCTTGAGATTCAACAAACTTCACGTCCCTAGAGACAAGAACTCGTCTAGCCTCATGATCATAGCACTTATACCCCTTTTGTGTGGTAGAGTACCCAATAAACATTGCTTTGGTGCTTTTGGCTTCCAGTTTGTCTCGTAATTCACCTGGTTTTAACACAAAACAAGTGCACCCAAACACACGTAAGTGATCAAATGTAGGTTTTTCTTTGTTCAATACCTCAAATGGAGAGACGTCTTGTAAAATCTTCGTGGGTATGCGGTTTATAAGATAGCACACCGCAAGGACCGCATCTCCCCAAAAACGCCTTGGAACATTTGTGTGGAACATCATGGACCGGGCTACCTCCATGAGATGTCTATTCTTGCGTTCGGCCACACCATTTTGTTGGGGGGTATAAGGGCAGCTGGTTTGATGGATAATGCCATGATTGTTCAAGTGTTGTTTGAATGCGTGACTAGTGTATTCGCCGCCATTATCTGACCTTAAAATCTTGATCTTAGCATTGTAATGGTTAGTCACATATTTTTGAAAACTAATGAAAGCTTCAAGAACCCTATCCTTAGTAGGTAACAAGGTTAGCCAGGTATATTTAGACTTTTCATCAATGAAGGTAACAAAATACTTTTGATTTTCTCTAGACAAACAAGGAGATGTCCACACATCTGAGTGAACTAAGTCAAAACAGTTTTCATAAATGGTTAAAGATTTTGGAAAAACAGTTTTGCAGTGTTTACCAAGGATGCAAGCCTCACATTCATTGTTTTTAAAAGAAATACTTGGAAGCATAATTTCTAAAGCACGAGAATGAGGGTGTCCCAATCTAGCATGCCATATAGCATTGTTTGCTTTAACAGAAACTGAACTAAAACAAGAGACATTAGGAGTAGATAGATTTAAGTCTTCAAGAACATATAAGTCATCCTTAGAGACTCCTTGTCCAAGGACTTGACTGGTCTCAATATCCTGAAAGTGTACATTGTTAGGACCAAATATAGCATAACAGTTTAAATCGGTGGTGGCTCTCTTAACAGATAAAAGATTTGATGTAAAGCTAGGCATGTAAAAGGCTTTAGTAGTCTTATCAAACAATTTTAAGTCACCTATTCCCTTAACTGGTACTTTCTCACCATTAGCTATAATCACATTTCCAACTGCCCGTTTAATTTCACTTATTAACTTGGAGTCACTAATCATATGGTGTGATGCACCAGAATCGACTATAAGCGGTTTAGTTTGATTTAAAACAAGATAGGAGTTACCAGAGGCTTCCTTGAGAGCTTTGATGAGGGCATCGAGATCTGACTTCCTCACCAGGTCAGACGTCGCTGCTAGAGCCGTTCCTTGTCCTTCGATGATTTGCTGATTTGATTCGGTGATAGTAGGCTCTATGGTAGCTTGATGTGCTCTAGGTCCTCCGCGGTTATTTACTGGTCGATTAACCTTAAGGTGTGGATGGAGTATCCAACACCGGCTCTTGAAATGACCAGGTTTCTTGCAGTGGTCGCACACTGGAGGATTCTTGTCATCATGCCGATAGTAGCTCTTGTTTGCAGCCGCTACTTCAGCCTTGTTAGCGGTTACAAGTTCTCCTTTGTTACCAAACAGCCCCATGGAGCCATGCTCCTTTTGAATTTGGCTACACACCTCATCTAGACTAGGCAGCTTATCCGACCTCAAGATATGTTTGATGAGGTCATTGTAAGAAGGGTTTAGTGTGAGAAGTAGACCAAACACCTTGTCCTGCTCTCGCCTCTCGTTTAGTATGGCCGGATCAAGTGTGGCCGGCCTAAGCATCTCAAGTTCAGCCCAAAGAGACCTAAACTTCCCAAAGTGTTTGGTGAACTCCATGTCTTCTTGGCTTAGGTTGTTAATGGCCCTCTTGATCTCAAATACTCGGTTTAAATTGGTGGTGTTGCCGAACACATTTTGTAATGTGTCCCATAGATCCTTGGCCGTCTCACAGTATGAGTAGGCTTCAAGTAGTGGAGCATCAAGAGAGTTTTGAATGATGGCAAGAACACTTTGGTCTTCTTGAAACCATTTGTCCCCACCACTTGTGACCGCTTCTTTGCCGTCTACGGTGGACTCTTCCCTTGGAGCCTCACTCGTGGTAATATGGGTCCAAAGCCCTCGGCCACATAATGCCGTCTTTGTGGTCCTCGCCCACAACAAGTAGTTCTCTCCTTTGAGAGTAACTGGAACAATCAAGGTCTTGGTGCCTTCCATGGTGTTTTGTCCGTTGGTCAATAGCTTTATCCAACGGTTAAAACAAAACGCTTCTTGCGATTGAAACAGAAATGTAGGAAAGTGATAAGAGCGGAAGTGATGAATGGATGAGAGATTGAGAACTAGGAGCAACAAGGCTCTGATACCATGTAAGTTTAGATTCAAAGAAGAAGAAGAATTCAACTTCTTACTTGATTTAGAACCTAGATACAAACTAAATATAGACATATGAAAGCAATAGGAATATTCTATACAAGATGCTAAATGTAATTAAGACATGAAAGTGACATGTCTTGTTCCTTATTCTAACATGTGATTTCTTCTCCCCCACTTGCTTGAATCGCCAACGGTAGGAATGGAAGGATCTAGAGGCTTGTCTTGGTTTACTATGAGGCTTGTGACACAACGAATGGGCCTTTACATGTTTGGACATCACGGCTGTACGGACGGCCCGGCTAGAGTATGTACGGACGGTGGCTGTATGGACAAGGTGGCCATGATCCCAATTTATAGTTTTCTCTCGGTTTTAGCCAGTTTTCTCGGTCTAAGCCTGTTTTGGGATAAAACGGGTTTAAGTGTCGTCTAAACACTCCAAATTCATCCCGAACTCTTACAACTAAACAAATGCATTGGATTGTCACAAATTCTGACCCTAGAAACAGAAACAAATCTGTTTACTGCTTAGAATCAATGTTTTCTCGGTTTTAGCCTGTTTCAGGACAAAATGGGTAAAAGTGGTGTCTAAACACTCCAAATTCAACCCGAACTCTTATAATTAGTCAACTGCATTGAATTGTTACAGATTTTTACCCTAGAAAGAGTAACATAGCGGTTTACTGCTTCAAATCAATGTTTTCTCTCGGTTTTAGCCTGTTTTCTCGGTCTAAGCCTGTTTTGGGATAAAACGGGTTTAAGTGTTGTCTAAACACTCCAAATTCATCCCGAACTCTTATAACTAGTCAAATGCATTGGATTGTCACACATTCTGACCCTAGAAACAGTAACAAAGCTGTTTACTGCTTAGAATCAACGTTTTCTTGGTTTTAGCCTGTTTTAGGACAAAATGGGTAAAAGTGGTGTCTAAACACTCCAAATTCAACCCGAACTCTTATAATTAGTCAAATGCATTGGATTGTTACAGATTTTGACCCTAGAAAGAGTAACATAGCGGTTTACTGCTTCAAATCAATGTTTTCTCTTGGTTTTAGCCTGTTTTCTCGGTCTAAGCCTGTTTTGGGATAAAACGGGTTTAAGTGTTGTCTAAACACTCCAAATTCATCCCGAACTCTTACTGTTGGGATTTATGAGACAAAGCTCACAAGAGAGGGTAGACAAACACTTGGTGAATGAATCCCCCTTTACCCACAACAAACTAACTCATTCTCAAGGGGGAGGAGAGAACATCAACTTGTGATGAACTCCCCATAAACAAGCTAGATAGAACCCAAATACTAGAGAGTAAGCGGATCCTAACTAGGAGAAGCACTAGTTTGAGACTTATCCTCTTCTAGTATCACAACACTTAGAGTTTGTGTACTTAGGAGAAGGAGGATTAAGAATCAGTAATCTAGGCTAAGTAAAGCAGTAAATAAGAAGAGTTTAGGTGGATTTGAGAAGAGAATAGGCTGCCTTAAGGGCAGCCCCTAACCGCTAATCCTAAACTCTCTACATTGTTAATATGAAACAAGAACACAAGTATAGAGAGGAAATCGGTTTCTCTTCTATTGAATAATATTGTGATATATTACATATGAGAGAATTACAGCTTAATATAGAGAAAACAAAGGCATAGAGCCGTTAGGCACACAAGGGATTCAAAGGAGAGATGAAAGGGACAGCTCCTTGTCTTTGGTTGACTCGCTATGCTTCCCAACCAAAGCCACACGTGATTTCCTTCCCTTCCATGCCTTGTGACCGTTAGATCTCCTTCCCTTATGGCCATTGGATCCTTCTTCCCTTCCTTGTGAGATATTTCCTTCTTCTTGGGCTTCTTCTTCTTATAAGGCCTTTGTTCTTCTTATATTGCACTTATGGCCTTGCTGACCACTCTCCTTGCTCTCACGGCCCACATGGCCTTATTGGCCACTCTTATTGTGCTCACGGCCTTACTGGCCGCTCCCACACCACTCATGGCCTTACCGGCCACACTTCTTGTACTAGCAGCCTTACCGGCCACTCTCTTCTTCCTTGTGCAGCTCGGCCTCACCGGCCTCACTCTCTCTTCTCCTTCATATATACTAATAGTACGGACGGGCCTGTACGGACGGGCCTGTACGGACGGGCCTGTACGGACGGGCCCGTTCTTCAATGTGTTCACGGCCTAACTGGCCGCTCTCCGGACATGGGTCCGTTCACGGACACGGTACATGGTACCGGACACGGTACATGGCCTTACCGGCCTTTACATGGCCTTTCCGGCCTTTCTTCTCTTCTTCCAAGGTTCGGCCTTACCGGCCTCTCCTCTCTCCTCCTTGGTACATTCTAATACTCCCCCGCACGCTTGATCGGTGGGACACCATGGGGACCAAAGATCAAGGGTGGACTAGTGTCATCTACCTCATTAAAAACCTCAACAAAGAAAACCTCTTGGGATAAAACTTTGTTAAGGGAAAAAGAGTATAGACTCCACTATCCATGATGTCCCTTGACCTTGGTTTGCAAAGAACTAGCTCCCTTCTCTTCATGATTTGAACCGCTCCTACTCCTTAGCCCACCTTGCCTTTAGCACATTCCTTATGATCTCCATCCTTGCGCCTTTAGAATTTCTTTGAGGCTCTCATAGTCTCCTTTACCCCTTAAACAAGTGATAAAGAAGAAAAGAATAAGTGTTTGCTATGAGGAATATCAAAGAAAATTTCTAAAAGTGTGACAATTTAAGAGAACATATTAAAGACTAAAGACTAGTAATGAAACTAAGGTAATGAATTTATGAATTAAAATAGAGAAGAGTTTAGAGCACAGCCTTTATGGTGTTTTGATGGATAGGAGGGAGAGAGTTGATCACTGTTGCGGTTTGGAATTCCTCCTTGAGACCGCTCCTACTCTAACCATGGTTTTTTTTTTAAACCTGGTCAGTTTTATTTGTCAGACTGACACATGCCCACTGAATTGGACATAACTTTCGAACGGCTGCTCGGATTGGTATGATTCCACTTCCACTGGCAAGATGACTCTGTGGTCTCGAACTTTAATGAAGAACGCGGAAGCCGAATCGCAGTGGAAGGGTTTCGTCCGAGTCGATCTTTGAGACGCTTCGGCTGAGCTTTAAGTAAAGACTTTTGCTTGTGGCCGAGCAGAATCTGTGAGGTACGGTCTGAAGTCACTTGATCTCCCCCGTAACCTTTACTTGATGATGGGCTGAAACCTCATCACCTCAGTTGAAGCCTTGTGCATCACCGTTCTTGTGCACATCCAATCAACAGTTGAAACCTTGTGCATCACCTTTCCTAAAGACCATTGTGCACATCCGATCAACAACTTGGCACTAACACACATGCTCTTGGACTGATTCATCACCTTCCACCAGCTTAACAAAGACTTGGTGGCCCTTGGTTCTAACTCCAGGCATTGTGCTGCGCTCTTACATGGCTATCTTGTAGCCTTCAACCTCGCCACTTCTTCTTCTTGAGATAGTAGGCGAGCTCCACACAATCTTCAAGGCTGAAGCTGAAACCAAATTCAATGGAACAGATTCTAAACAAGAGATTGTTAGAGATTAGAGTATAGAGAATATTACTGAAAAATAAAATAGAATTTAGAGAATAATTAAGAGTATAAATAGAGAACAGAGAATCAGTAACCAAGAGTATAGAAAGTGAGAGTATAAGGGAGAGTATAGGCGGTAGTATAAGATGAATGGAGAGTAGAATAGAGAATCTGCTCAAGAGTTCTTATGGACAGAGTTTAACTCTGTTTTCTTGAGTTGAAAGAAGCTTTGACAGCCAAGAACATCCAAGAAGACAATCTCTTTTGGTGCTTTAATGGCTGAAACACAATGGACCGTTTGGAAAATTAATTTCTCCAGCGGTTTGGGACACTTCTCATGGTAGAATCACTTAAACAGGTGTTCTCCAAGAGTCTAATGCCTTCAAAGATCACGAAAGAGCATATAGAAGATGCTTTCCATGTTCAAAAATCAAATAAAAGAAGAAACACCTTTGGAACAACCTTTTGTCCATTGGTTAAAAGAATGCATCTTGGACCAACTTGAATCTATTTGACCAAGCGGGCCATACATGCTAAAAACAAGAACTCTCTCTTCCCCAAACTCGAATCTGGACACACCATATGGCCAGAAACAAAGCTTTCTCAACCTTGAGAAGAAGAAGAATCGATTTAGTAATTAAGCCTTTAAAGGAAATTTAACAAAAGCTAAATTAAACCTTTAGAGGAAAATTAACTAAATCCTAAGAGAATTAAATCCTAAGAATTTCGTGGCTCATACAAGCACACAAGAACCGTGAATCCTCACCATGAACAACACAATTTGCTCAATGGTTCATCACTTCCCACACATCCCAAAATAAACAAAGCTATTACCAAATCGGTAAAGCTTAAGGATGGGGCTTGTAAAATCGATTTCTTTCCACACACTTGGTCTACAAATTCTAACAAGATAAGAGACCAAGCTTACTCAACAATGAGCTGCTAGAGAATCGATTTAATCAACAAAAGCAAAATTAAAGCTTTAAAGAAACTAAGCTAAGCGATTTAACACCTAAGCAAAGTCTAAACTTTAACTAAGCTAACTCCTAAGAAAACGACTTTGAGAATGAGTTTAAAACACCAAGAACAGAACCTGCTCTGATACCATGTTGGGATTTATGAGACAAAGCTCACAAGAGAGGGTAGACAAACACTTGGTGAATGAATCCCCCTTTACCCACAACAAACTAACTCATTCTCAAGGGGGAGGAGAGAACATCAACTTGTGATGAACTCCCCATAAACAAGCTAGATAGAACCCAAATACTAGAGAGTAAGCGGATCCTAACTAGGAGAAGCACTAGTTTGAGACTTATCCTCTTCTAGTATCACAACACTTAGAGTTTGTGTACTTAGGAGAAGGAGGATTAAGAATCAGTAATCTAGGCTAAGTAAAGCAGTAAATAAGAAGAGTTTAGGTGGATTTGAGAAGAGAATAGGCTGCCTTAAGGGCAGCCCCTAACCGCTAATCCTAAACTCTCTACATTGTTAATATGAAACAAGAACACAAGTATAGAGAGGAAATCGGTTTCTCTTCTATTGAATAATATTGTGATATATTACATATGAGAGAATTACAGCTTAATATAGAGAAAACAAAGGCATAGAGCCGTTAGGCACACAAGGGATTCAAAGGAGAGATGAAAGGGACAGCTCCTTGTCTTTGGTTGACTCGCTATGCTTCCCAACCAAAGCCACACGTGATTTCCTTCCCTTCCATGCCTTGTGACCGTTAGATCTCCTTCCCTTATGGCCATTGGATCCTTCTTCCCTTCCTTGTGAGATATTTCCTTCTTCTTGGGCTTCTTCTTCTTATAAGGCCTTTGTTCTTCTTATATTGCACTTATGGCCTTGCTGACCACTCTCCTTGCTCTCACGGCCCACATGGCCTTATTGGCCACTCTTATTGTGCTCACGGCCTTACTGGCCGCTCCCACACCACTCATGGCCTTACCGGCCACACTTCTTGTACTAGCAGCCTTACCGGCCACTCTCTTCTTCCTTGTGCAGCTCGGCCTCACCGGCCTCACTCTCTCTTCTCCTTCATATATACTAATAGTACGGACGGGCCTGTACGGACGGGCCTGTACGGACGGGCCTGTACGGACGGGCCTGTACGGACGGGCCCGTTCTTCAATGTGTTCACGGCCTAACTGGCCGCTCTCCGGACATGGGTCCGTTCACGGACACGGTACATGGTACCGGACACGGTACATGGCCTTACCGGCCTTTACATGGCCTTTCCGGCCTTTCTTCTCTTCTTCCAAGGTTCGGCCTTACCGGCCTCTCCTCTCTCCTCCTTGGTACATTCTAATACTTACAACTAGTCAAATGCATTGGATTGTCACACATTCTGACCCTAGAAACAGTAACAAAGCTGTTTACTGCTTAGAATCAATGTTTTCTTGGTTTGAGCCTGTTTTAGGACAAAATGGGTAAAAGTGGTGTCTAAACACTCCAAATTCAACCCGAACTCTTATAATTAGTCAAATGCATTGGATTGTTACAGATTTTGACCCTAGAAAGAGTAACATAGCGGTTTACTGCTTCAAATCAATGTTTTCTCTCGGTTTTAGCCTGTTTTCTCGGTCTAAGCCTCTTTTGGGATAAAACGGGTTTAAGTGTTGTCTAAACACTCCAAATGCATCCCGAACTCTTACAACTAGTCAAATGCATTGGATTGTCACACATTCTGACCCTAGAAACAGTAACAAAGCAGTTTACTGCTTAGAATCAACGTTTTCTCGGTTTGAGCCTGTTTCAGGAAAAAATGGGTAAAAATGGTGTCTAAACACTCCAAATTCAACCCGAACTCTTATAATTAGTCAAATGCATTGGATTGTTACATATTGTGACCCTAGAAAGAGTAACATAGCGGTTTACTGCTTCAAATCAATGTTTTCTCTCGGTTTTAGCCTGTTTTCTTGGTCTAAGCCTCTTTTGGGATAAAACGGGTTTAAGTGTTGTCTAAACACTCCAAATGCATCCCGAACTCTTACAACTAGTCAAATGCATTGGATTGTCACACATTCTGACCCTAGAAACAGTAACAAAGCAGTTTACTGCTTAGAATCAACGTTTTCTCGGTTTTAGCCTGTTTCAGGAAAAAAATGGGTAAAAATGGTGTCTACACACTCCAAATTCAACCCGAACTCTTATAATTAGTCAAATGCATTGGATTGTTACATATTGTGACCCTAGAAACAGTAACAAAGCTGTTTACTGCTTAGAATCAACGTTTTCTTGGTTTGAGCCTGTTTTAGGACAAAATGGGTAAAAATGGTGTCTACACACTCCAAATTCAACCCGAACTCTTATAATTAGTCAAATGCATTGGATTGTTACATATTGTGACCCTAGAAAGAGTAACATAGCGGTTTACAGCTTCAAATCAATGTTTTCTCTCGGTTTTAGCCTGTTTTCTCAGTCTAAGCCTGTTTTGGGATACAACGGGTTTAAGTGTTGTCTAAACACTCCAAATTCATCCCGAACTCTTATAACTAGTCAAATGCATTGGATTGTCACACATTCTGACCCTAGAAACAGTAACAAAGCTGTTTACTGCTTAGAATCAACGTTTTCTTGGTTTGAGCCTGTTTTAGGACAAAATGGGTAAAAGTGGTGTCTAAACACTCCAAATTCAACCCGAACTCTTATAATTAGTCAAATGCATTGGATTGTTACAGATTTTGACCCTAGAAAGAGTAACATAGCGGTTTACTGCTTTAAATCAATGTTTTCTCTCGGTTTTAGCCTGTTTTCTTGGTCTAAGCCTGTTTTGGGATAAAACGGGTTTAAGTGTTGTCTAAACACTCCAAATTCATCCCGAACTCTTACAACTAGTCAAATGCATTGGATTGTCACACATTCTGACCCTAGAAACAGTAACAAAGCTGTTTACTGCTTAGAATCAACGTTTTCTCGGTTTTAGCCTGTTTCAGGAAAAAATGGGTAAAAATGGTGTCTAAACACTCCAAATTCAACCCGAACTCTTATAATTAGTCAAATGCATTGGATTGCTACATATTGTGACCCTAGAAAGAGTAACATAGCGGTTTACTGCTTCAAATCAATGTTTTCTCTCGGTTTTAGCCTGTTTTCTCGGTCTAAGCCTCTTTTGGGATAAAACGGGTTTAAGTGTTGTCTAAACACTCCAAATGCATCCCGAACTCTTACAACTAGTCAAATGCATTGGATTGTCACACATTCTGACCCTAGAAACAGTAACAAAGCAGTTTACTGCTTAGAATCAACGTTTTCTCGGTTTGAGCCTGTTTCAGGAAAAAATGGGTAAAAATGGTGTCTAAACACTCCAAATTCAACCCGAACTCTTATAATTAGTCAAATGCATTGGATTGTTACATATTGTGACCCTAGAAAGAGTAACATAGCGGTTTACTGCTTCAAATCAATGTTTTCTCTCGGTTTTAGCCTGTTTTCTTGGTCTAAGCCTCTTTTGGGATAAAACGGGTTTAAGTGTTGTCTAAACACTCCAAATGCATCCCGAACTCTTACAACTAGTCAAATGCATTGGATTGTCACACATTCTGACCCTAGAAACAGTAACAAAGCTGTTTACTGCTTAGAATCAACGTTTTCTCGGTTTTAGCCTGTTTCAGGAAAAAATGGGTAAAAATGGTGTCTAAACACTCCAAATTCAACCCGAACTCTTATAATTAGTCAAATGCATTGGATTGTTACAGATTTTGACCCTAGAAAGAGTAACATAGCGGTTTACTGCTTCAAATCAATGTTTTCTCTCGGTTTTAGCCTGTTTTCTCGGTCTAAGCCTCTTTTGGGATAAAACGGGTTTAAGTGTTGTCTAAACACTCCAAATGCATCCCGAACTCTTACAACTAGTCAAATGCATTGGATTGTCACACATTCTGACCCTAGAAACAGTAACAAAGCAGTTTACTGCTTAGAATCAACGTTTTCTCGGTTTGAGCCTGTTTCAGGAAAAAATGGGTAAAAATGGTGTCTAAACACTCCAAATTCAACCCGAACTCTTATAATTAGTCAAATGCATTGGATTGTTACATATTGTGACCCTAGAAAGAGTAACATAGCGGTTTACTGCTTCAAATCAATGTTTTCTCTCGGTTTTAGCCTGTTTTCTTGGTCTAAGCCTCTTTTGGGATAAAACGGGTTTAAGTGTTGTCTAAACACTCCAAATGCATCCCGAACTCTTACAACTAGTCAAATGCATTGGATTGTCACACATTCTGACCCTAGAAACAGTAACAAAGCAGTTTACTGCTTAGAATCAACGTTTTCTCGGTTTTAGCCTGTTTCAGGAAAAAAATGGGTAAAAATGGTGTCTACACACTCCAAATTCAACCCGAACTCTTATAATTAGTCAAATGCATTGGATTGTTACATATTGTGACCCTAGAAAGAGTAACATAGCGGTTTACAGCTTCAAATCAATGTTTTCTCTCGGTTTTAGCCTGTTTTCTCAGTCTAAGCCTGTTTTGGGATAAAACGGGTTTAAGTGTTGTCTAAACACTCCAAATTCATCCCGAACTCTTATAACTAGTCAAATGCATTGGATTGTCACACATTCTGACCCTAGAAACAGTAACAAAGCTGTTTACTGCTTAGAATCAACGTTTTCTTGGTTTGAGCCTGTTTTAGGACAAAATGGGTAAAAGTGGTGTCTAAACACTCCAAATTCAACCCGAACTCTTATAATTAGTCAAATGCATTGGATTGTTACAGATTTTGACCCTAGAAAGAGTAACATAGCGGTTTACTGCTTTAAATCAATGTTTTCTCTCGGTTTTAGCCTGTTTTCTTGGTCTAAGCCTGTTTTGGGATAAAACGGGTTTAAGTGTTGTCTAAACACTCCAAATTCATCCCGAACTCTTACAACTAGTCAAATGCATTGGATTGTCACACATTCTGACCCTAGAAACAGTAACAAAGCTGTTTACTGCTTAGAATCAACGTTTTCTCGGTTTTAGCCTGTTTCAGGAAAAAATGGGTAAAAATGGTGTCTAAACACTCCAAATTCAACCCGAACTCTTATAATTAGTCAAATGCATTGGATTGCTACATATTGTGACCCTAGAAAGAGTAACATAGCGGTTTACTGCTTCAAATCAATGTTTTCTCTCGGTTTTAGCCTGTTTTCTCGGTCTAAGCCTCTTTTGGGATAAAACGGGTTTAAGTGTTGTCTAAACACTCCAAATGCATCCCGAACTCTTACAACTAGTCAAATGCATTGGATTGTCACACATTCTGACCCTAGAAACAGTAACAAAGCAGTTTACTGCTTAGAATCAACGTTTTCTCGGTTTGAGCCTGTTTCAGGAAAAAATGGGTAAAAATGGTGTCTAAACACTCCAAATTCAACCCGAACTCTTATAATTAGTCAAATGCATTGGATTGTTACATATTGTGACCCTAGAAAGAGTAACATAGCGGTTTACTGCTTCAAATCAATGTTTTCTCTCGGTTTTAGCCTGTTTTCTTGGTCTAAGCCTCTTTTGGGATAAAACGGGTTTAAGTGTTGTCTAAACACTCCAAATGCATCCCGAACTCTTACAACTAGTCAAATGCATTGGATTGTCACACATTCTGACCCTAGAAACAGTAACAAAGCTGTTTACTGCTTAGAATCAACGTTTTCTCGGTTTTAGCCTGTTTCAGGAAAAAATGGGTAAAAATGGTGTCTAAACACTCCAAATTCAACCCGAACTCTTATAATTAGTCAAATGCATTGGATTGTTACAGATTTTGACCCTAGAAAGAGTAACATAGCGGTTTACTGCTTCAAATCAATGTTTTCTCTCGGTTTTAGCCTGTTTTCTCGGTCTAAGCCTCTTTTGGGATAAAACGGGTTTAAGTGTTGTCTAAACACTCCAAATGCATCCCGAACTCTTACAACTAGTCAAATGCATTGGATTGTCACACATTCTGACCCTAGAAACAGTAACAAAGCAGTTTACTGCTTAGAATCAACGTTTTCTCGGTTTGAGCCTGTTTCAGGAAAAAATGGGTAAAAATGGTGTCTAAACACTCCAAATTCAACCCGAACTCTTATAATTAGTCAAATGCATTGGATTGTTACATATTGTGACCCTAGAAAGAGTAACATAGCGGTTTACTGCTTCAAATCAATGTTTTCTCTCGGTTTTAGCCTGTTTTCTTGGTCTAAGCCTCTTTTGGGATAAAACGGGTTTAAGTGTTGTCTAAACACTCCAAATGCATCCCGAACTCTTACAACTAGTCAAATGCATTGGATTGTCACACATTCTGACCCTAGAAACAGTAACAAAGCAGTTTACTGCTTAGAATCAACGTTTTCTCGGTTTTAGCCTGTTTCAGGAAAAAAATGGGTAAAAATGGTGTCTACACACTCCAAATTCAACCCGAACTCTTATAATTAGTCAAATGCATTGGATTGTTACATATTGTGACCCTAGAAAGAGTAACATAGCGGTTTACAGCTTCAAATCAATGTTTTCTCTCGGTTTTAGCCTGTTTTCTCAGTCTAAGCCTGTTTTGGGATAAAACGGGTTTAAGTGTTGTCTAAACACTCCAAATTCATCCCGAACTCTTATAACTAGTCAAATGCATTGGATTGTCACACATTCTGACCCTAGAAACAGTAACAAAGCTGTTTACTGCTTAGAATCAACGTTTTCTTGGTTTGAGCCTGTTTTAGGACAAAATGGGTAAAAGTGGTGTCTAAACACTCCAAATTCAACCCGAACTCTTATAATTAGTCAAATGCATTGGATTGTTACAGATTTTGACCCTAGAAAGAGTAACATAGCGGTTTACTGCTTTAAATCAATGTTTTCTCTCGGTTTTAGCCTGTTTTCTTGGTCTAAGCCTGTTTTGGGATAAAACGGGTTTAAGTGTTGTCTAAACACTCCAAATTCATCCCGAACTCTTACAACTAGTCAAATGCATTGGATTGTCACACATTCTGACCCTAGAAACAGTAACAAAGCTGTTTACTGCTTAGAATCAACGTTTTCTCGGTTTTAGCCTGTTTCAGGAAAAAATGGGTAAAAATGGTGTCTAAACACTCCAAATTCAACCCGAACTCTTATAATTAGTCAAATGCATTGGATTGTTACAGATTTTGACCCTAGAAAGAGTAACATAGCGGTTTACTGCTTCAAATCAATGTTTTCTCTCGGTTTTAGCCTGTTTTCTCGGTCTAAGCCTCTTTTGGGATAAAACGGGTTTAAGTGTTGTCTAAACACTCCAAATGCATCCCGAACTCTTACAACTAGTCAAATGCATTGGATTGTCACACATTCTGACCCTAGAAACAGTAACAAAGCAGTTTACTGCTTAGAATCAACGTTTTCTCGGTTTGAGCCTGTTTCAGGAAAAAATGGGTAAAAATGGTGTCTAAACACTCCAAATTCAACCCGAACTCTTATAATTAGTCAAATGCATTGGATTGTTACATATTGTGACCCTAGAAAGAGTAACATAGCGGTTTACTGCTTCAAATCAATGTTTTCTCTCGGTTTTAGCCTGTTTTCTTGGTCTAAGCCTCTTTTGGGATAAAACGGGTTTAAGTGTTGTCTAAACACTCCAAATGCATCCCGAACTCTTACAACTAGTCAAATGCATTGGATTGTCACACATTCTGACCCTAGAAACAGTAACAAAGCAGTTTACTGCTTAGAATCAACGTTTTCTCGGTTTTAGCCTGTTTCAGGAAAAAAATGGGTAAAAATGGTGTCTACACACTCCAAATTCAACCCGAACTCTTATAATTAGTCAAATGCATTGGATTGTTACATATTGTGACCCTAGAAAGAGTAACATAGCGGTTTACAGCTTCAAATCAATGTTTTCTCTCGGTTTTAGCCTGTTTTCTCAGTCTAAGCCTGTTTTGGGATAAAACGGGTTTAAGTGTTGTCTAAACACTCCAAATTCATCCCGAACTCTTATAACTAGTCAAATGCATTGGATTGTCACACATTCTGACCCTAGAAACAGTAACAAAGCTGTTTACTGCTTAGAATCAACGTTTTCTTGGTTTGAGCCTGTTTTAGGACAAAATGGGTAAAAGTGGTGTCTAAACACTCCAAATTCAACCCGAACTCTTATAATTAGTCAAATGCATTGGATTGTTACAGATTTTGACCCTAGAAAGAGTAACATAGCGGTTTACTGCTTCAAATCAATGTTTTCTCTCGGTTTTAGCCTGTTTTCTCGGTCTAAGCCTCTTTTGGGATAAAACGGGTTTAAGTGTTGTCTAAACACTCCAAATGCATCCCGAACTCTTACAACTAGTCAAATGCATTGGATTGTCACACATTCTGACCCTAGAAACAGTAACAAAGCAGTTTACTGCTTAGAATCAACGTTTTCTCGGTTTTAGCCTGTTTCAGGAAAAAATGGGTAAAAATGGTGTCTAAACACTCCAAATTCAACCCGAACTCTTATAATTAGTCAAATGCATTGAATTGTTACATATTGTGACCCTAGAAAGAGTAACATAGCGGTTTACTGCTTCAAATCAATGTTTTCTCTCGGTTTTAGCCTGTTTTCTCAGTCTAAGCCTGTTTTGGGATAAAACGGGTTTAAGTGTTGTCTAAACACTCCAAATTCATCCCGAACTCTTATAACTAGTCAAATGCATTGGATTGTCACACATTCTGACCCTAGAAACAGTAACAAAGCTGTTTACTGCTTAGAATCAACGTTTTCTTGGTTTGAGCCTGTTTTAGGACAAAATGGGTAAAAGTGGTGTCTAAACACTCCAAATTCAACCCGAACTCTTATAATTAGTCAAATGCATTGGATTGTTACAGATTTTGACCCTAGAAAGAGTAACATAGCGGTTTACTGCTTTAAATCAATGTTTTCTCTCGGTTTTAGCCTGTTTTCTTGGTCTAAGCCTGTTTTGGGATAAAACGGGTTTAAGTGTTGTCTAAACACTCCAAATTCATCCCGAACTCTTACAACTAGTCAAATGCATTGGATTGTCACACATTCTGACCCTAGAAACAGTAACAAAGCTGTTTACTGCTTAGAATCAACGTTTTCTCGGTTTTAGCCTGTTTCAGGAAAAAATGGGTAAAAATGGTGTCTAAACACTCCAAATTCAACCCGAACTCTTATAATTAGTCAAATGCATTGGATTGCTACATATTGTGACCCTAGAAAGACTAACATAGCGGTTTACTGCTTCAAATCAATGTTTTCTCTCGGTTTTAGCCTGTTTTCTCGGTCTAAGCCTCTTTTGGGATAAAACGGGTTTAAGTGTTGTCTAAACACTCCAAATGCATCCCGAACTCTTACAACTAGTCAAATGCATTGGATTGTCACACATTCTGACCCTAGAAACAGTAACAAAGCAGTTTACTGCTTAGAATCAACGTTTTCTCGGTTTGAGCCTGTTTCAGGAAAAAATGGGTAAAAATGGTGTCTAAACACTCCAAATTCAACCCGAACTCTTATAATTAGTCAAATGCATTGGATTGTTACATATTGTGACCCTAGAAAGAGTAACATAGCGGTTTACTGCTTCAAATCAATGTTTTCTCTCGGTGTTAGCCTGTTTTCTTGGTCTAAGCCTGTTTTGGGATAAAACGGGTTTAAGTGTTGTCTAAACACTCCAAATTCATCCCGAACTCTTACAACTAGTCAAATGCATTGGATTGTCACACATTCTGACCCTAGAAACAGTAACAAAGCTGTTTACTGCTTAGAATCAACGTTTTCTCGGTTTTAGCCTGTTTCAGGAAAAAATGGGTAAAAATGGTGTCTAAACACTCCAAATTCAACCCGAACTCTTATAATTAGTCAAATGCATTGGATTGCTACATATTGTGACCCTAGAAAGACTAACATAGCGGTTTACTGCTTCAAATCAATGTTTTCTCTCGGTTTTAGCCTGTTTTCTCGGTCTAAGCCTCTTTTGGGATAAAACGGGTTTAAGTGTTGTCTAAACACTCCAAATGCATCCCGAACTCTTACAACTAGTCAAATGCATTGGATTGTCACACATTCTGACCCTAGAAACAGTAACAAAGCAGTTTACTGCTTAGAATCAACGTTTTCTCGGTTTGAGCCTGTTTCAGGAAAAAATGGGTAAAAATGGTGTCTAAACACTCCAAATTCAACCCGAACTCTTATAATTAGTCAAATGCATTGGATTGTTACATATTGTGACCCTAGAAAGAGTAACATAGCGGTTTACTGCTTCAAATCAATGTTTTCTCTCGGTGTTAGCCTGTTTTCTTGGTCTAAGCCTCTTTTGGGATAAAACGGGTTTAAGTGTTGTCTAAACACTCCAAATGCATCCCGAACTCTTACAACTAGTCAAATGCATTGGATTGTCACACATTCTGACCCTAGAAACAGTAACAAAGCTGTTTACTGCTTAGAATCAACGTTTTCTCGGTTTTAGCCTGTTTCAGGAAAAAATGGGTAAAAATGGTGTCTAAACACTCCAAATTCAACCCGAACTCTTATAATTAGTCAAATGCATTGGATTGTTACAGATTTTGACCCTAGAAAGAGTAACATAGCGGTTTACTGCTTCAAATCAATGTTTTCTCTCGGTTTTAGCCTGTTTTCTCGGTCTAAGCCTGTTTTGGGATAAAACGGGTTTAAGTGTTGTCTAAACACTCCAAATTCATCCCGAACTCTTACAACTAGTCAAATGCATTGGATTGTCACACATTCTGACCCTAGAAACAGTAACAAAGCTGTTTACTGCTTAGAATCAACGTTTTCTCGGTTTTAGCCTGTTTCAGGAAAAAATGGGTAAAAATGGTGTCTAAACACTCCAAATTCAACCCGAACTCTTATAATTAGTCAAATGCATTGGATTGTTACATATTGTGACCCTAGAAAGAGTAACATAGCGGTTTACTGCTTCAAATCAATGTTTTCTCTCGGTTTTAGCCTGTTTTCTTGGTCTAAGCCTCTTTTGGGATAAAACGGGTTTAAGTGTTGTCTAAACACTCCAAATGCATCCCGAACTCTTACAACTAGTCAAATGCATTGGATTGTCACACATTCTGACCCTAGAAACAGTAACAAAGCAGTTTACTGCTTAGAATCAACGTTTTCTTGGTTTGAGCCTGTTTTAGGAAAAAAATGGGTAAAAATGGTGTCTACACACTCCAAATTCAACCCGAACTCTTATAATTAGTCAAATGCATTGGATTGTTACATATTGTGACCCTAGAAAGAGTAACATAGCGGTTTACTGCCTTAAATCAATGTTTTCTCTCGGTTTTAGCCTGTTTTCTCAGTCTAAGCCTGTTTTGGGATAAAACGGGTTTAAGTGTTGTCTAAACACTCCAAATTCATCCCGAACTCTTATAACTAGTCAAATGCATTGGATTGTCACACATTCTGACCCTAGAAACAGTAACAAAGCAGTTTACTGCTTAGAATCAACGTTTTCTTGGTTTGAGCCTGTTTTAGGACAAAATGGGTAAAAGTGGTGTCTAAACACTCCAAATTCAACCCGAACTCTTATAATTAGTCAAATGCATTGGATTGTTACATATTGTGACCCTAGAAAGAGTAACATAGCGGTTTACTGCTTCAAATCAATGTTTTCTCTCGGTTTTAGCCTGTTTTCTTGGTCTAAGCCTCTTTTGGGATAAAACGGGTTTAAGTGTTGTCTAAACACTCCAAATGCATCCCGAACTCTTACAACTAGTCAAATGCATTGGATTGTCACACATTCTGACCCTAGAAACAGTAACAAAGCTGTTTACTGCTTAGAATCAACGTTTTCTTGGTTTTAGCCTGTTTCAGGACAAAATGGGTAAAAGTGGTCTCTAAACACTCCAAATTCAACCCGAACTCTTATAATTAGTCAAATGCATTGGATTGCTACATATTTTGACCCTAGAAAGACTAACATAGCGGTTTACTGCTTCAAATCAATGTTTTCTCTCGGTTTTAGCCTGTTTTCTTGGTCTAAGCCTCTTTTGGGATAAAACGGGTTTAAGTGTTGTCTAGACACTCCAAATGCATCCCGAACTCTTACAACTAGTCAAATGCATTGGATTGTCACACATTCTGACCCTAGAAACAGTAACAAAGCAGTTTACTGCTTAGAATCAACGTTTTCTCGGTTTTAGCCTGTTTCAGGAAAAAATGGGTAAAAATGGTGTCTAAACACTCCAAATTCAACCCGAACTCTTATAATTAGTCAAATGCATTGGATTGTTACATATTGTGACCCTAGAAAGAGTAACATAGCGGTTTACTGCTTCAAATCAATGTTTTCTCTCGGTTTTAGCCTGTTTTCTCGGTCTAAGCCTGTTTTGGGATAAAACGGGTTTAAGTGTCGTCTAAACACTCCAAATTCATCCCGAACTCTTACAACTAGTCAAATGCATTGGATTGTCACAGATTCTGAAACTAGAAACAGAAACAAATCTGTTTACTGCTTAGAATCAATGTTTTCTTGGTTTTAGCCTGTTTCAGGACAAAATGGGTAAAAGTGGTGTCTAAACACTCCAAATTCAACCCGAACTCTTATAATTAGTCAACTGCATTGGATTGTTACAGATTTTTACCCTAGAAAGAGTAACATAGCGGTTTACTGCTTCAAATCAATGTTTTCTCTCGGTTTTAGCCTGTTTTCTCAGTCTAAGCCTGTTTTGGGATATAACGGGTTTAAGTGTTGTCTAAACACTCCAAATTCATCCCGAACTCTTACAACTAGTCAAATGCATTGGATTGTCACACATTCTGACCCTAGAAACAGTAACAAAGCTGTTTACTGCTTAGAATCAACGTTTTCTTGGTTTGAGCCTGTTTTAGGACAAAATGGGTAAAAGTGGTGTCTAAACACTCCAAATTCAACCCGAACTCTTATAATTAGTCAAATGCATTGGATTGTTACAGATTTTTGTTGGGATTTATGAGACAAAGCTCACAAGAGAGGGTAGACAAACACTTGGTGAATGAATCCCCCTTTACCCACAACAAACTAACCCATTCTCAAGGGGGAGGAGAGAACATCAACTTGTGATGAACTCCCCATAAACAAGCTAGATAGAACCCAAATACTAGAGAGTAAGCGGATCCTAACTAGGAGAAGCACTAGTTTGAGACTTATCCTCTTCTAGTATCACAACACTTAGAGTTTGTGTACTTAGGAGAAGGAGGATTAAGAATCAGTAATCTAGGCTAAGTAAAGCAGTAAATAAGAAGAGTTTAGGTGGATTTGAGAAGAGAATAGGCTGCCTTAAGGGCAGCCCCTAACCGCTAATCCTAAACTCTCTACATTGTTAATATGAAACAAGAACACAAGTATAGAGAGGAAATCGGATTCTCTTCTATTAGATAATATTGTAGTGTGTTACAAAATGAGAGATTACAATGCTTAATATAGGAGAACAAATGTATATGGCCGTTTGAGATAAATGAGAGGTGAGAGTGACATATAGCCGTTGGTGCACAAGTGGGTGTATGGTGAAAGGGACAGCTCCTTCCCTTGGTTGTCTCATTCTTCACCAACCAAGGTCTCACATGCTTCCTTCCTTCCCTTCTTTTCCCTTTGTGAGACATTTAACTTCTTCTTGGGCCTCTTCTTCTTATAAGGCCTTTACTTCACAATTCTTCTCACATTGCTCTTATGGCCTTGCTGACCACTCTCATTGTTCTCACGGCCCACATGGCCTTATTGGCCACTCTTATTGTGCTCACGGCCTTACTGGCCGCTCCCACACCACTCATGGCCTTACCGGCCACACTTCTTGTACTAGCAGCCTTACCGGCCACTCTCTTCTTCCTTGTGCAGCTCGGCCTCACCGGCCTCACTCTCTCTTCTCCTTCATATATACTAATAGTACGGACGGGCCTGTACGGACGGGCCTGTACGGACGGGCCTGTACGGACGGGCCTGTACGGACGGGCCTGCTCTTCAATGTGTTCACGGCCTAACTGGCCGCTCTCCGGACATGGGTCCGTTCACGGACACGGTACATGGTACCGGACACGGTACATGGTCGCTCACGGACACGGACATGGCCTTACCGGCCTTTACATGGCCTTTCCGGCCTTTCTTCTCTTCTTCCAAGGTTCGGCCTTACCGGCCTCTCCTCTCTCCTCCTTGGTACATTCTAATACTCCCCCGCACGCTTGATCGGTGGGACACCATGGGGACCAAAGATCAAGGGTGGACTAGTGTCATCTACCTCATTAAAAACCTCAACAAAGAAAACCTCTTGGGATAAAACTTTGTTAAGGGAAAAAGAGTATAGACTCCACTATCCATGATGTCCCTTGACCTTGGTTTGCAAAGAACTAGCTCCCTTCTCTTCATGATTTGAACCGCTCCTACTCCTTAGCCCACCTTGCCTTTAGCACATTCCTTATGATCTCCATCCTTGCGCCTTTAGAATTTCTTTGAGGCTCTCATAGTCTCCTTTACCCCTTAAACAAGTGATAAAGAAGAAAAGAATAAGTGTTTGCTATGAGGAATATCAAAGAAAATTTCTAAAAGTGTGACAATTTAAGAGAACATATTAAAGACTAAAGACTAGTAATGAAGCTAAGGTAATGAATTTATGAATTAAAATAGAGAAGAGTTTAGAGCACAGCCTTTATGGTGTTTTGATGGATAGGAGGGAGAGAGTTGATCACTATTGCGGTTTGGAATTCCTCCTTGAGACCGCTCCTCTAACCATGGTTTTAAACCCGGTCAGTTTTATTTGTCAGACTGACACATGCCCACTGAATCGGACATAACTTTCGAACGGCTGCTCGGATTGGTATGATTCCACTTCCACTGGCAAGATGACTCTGTGGTCTCGAACTTTAATGAAGAACGCGGAAGCCGAATCGCAGTGGAAGGGTTTCGTCCGAGTCGATCTTTGAGACGCTTCGGCTGAGCTTTAAGTAAAGACTTTTGCTTGTGGCCGAGCAGAATCTGTGAGGTACGGTCTAAAGTCACTTGATCTCCCCCGTAACCTTTACTTGATGATGGGCTGAAACCTCATCACCTCAGTTGAAGCCTTGTGCATCACCGTTCTTGTGCACATCCAATCAACAGTTGAAACCTTGTGCATCACCTTTCCTAAAGACCATTGTGCACATCCGATCAACAACTTGGCACTAACACACATGCTCTTGGACTGATTCATCACCTTCCACCAGCTTAACAAAGACTTGGTGGCCCTTGGTTCTAACTCCAGGCATTGTGCTGCGCTCTTACATGGCTATCTTGTAGCCTTCAACCTCGCCACTTCTTCTCCTTGAGATAGTGAGCGAGCTCCACACAATCTTCAATGCTGAAACTGAAACCAAAAATCAATGGAACAGATTCTAAACAAGGGATTGTTAGAGATTAGAGTATAGAGAATAATACTGAAATTAAATAGAGAATTTAGAGAATTAATAAGAGTATATATGGAGAATAGAAAGTGAGAGTATAAGGGAGAGTATTGGCGGTAGTATAAGATGAATGGAGAGTAGAATAGAGAATCTGCTCAAGAATTCTTATGGACAGAGTTTAACTCTGTTTTCTTGAGTTGAAAGAAGCTTTGACAGCCAAGAACATCCAAGAAGACAATCTCTTTTGGTGCTTTAATGGCTGAAACACAATGGACCTTATGGAAAATTAGTTTCTCCAAAGGTTTAACAACAAAACTCCTTGTAGAATCACTTAAACAAGTGTTCTTCAAGAGATTAAGGCTTTAGATCCACGAAGATAACATATAGAAGATGTTTTTCGTGGTCCCAAGCAAAGAAGAAACAACAAAAGCCTTTGGAACAGCCTATTGTCCAACGGTTAAAAGAATGCATCTTGGACCAACTTGAATCTATTTGACCAAGCGGGCTCTACATGCTAAAATAAAGTCTCTCTCTTCCTCAAACTCGAACCTGGACACACCATATGACCAGAAACAAAGCTTTCTCAACCTTGAGAAGAAGAAGAAGTGATTTAGTAATTAAACTTTAAAGGAAATTTAACAAAAGCAAAATTAAACCTTTAGAGGAAAATTAACTAAATCCTAAGAGAACTAAATCCTAAGAATTTCGTGGCTCATACAAGCACACAAGAACCGTGAATCCTCACCCTGAACAACACAATTTGCTCAATGGTTCATCACTTCCCACACATCCCAAAATAAACAAAGCTATTACCAAATCGGTGAAGCTTAAGGATGGGGCTTGTAAAATCGATTTCTTTCCACACACTTGGTCTACAAATTCTAACAAGACAAGAGACCAAGCTTACTCAACAATGAGCTGCTAGAGAATCGATTTAATCAACAAAAGCAAAATTAAAGCTTTAAAGAAACTAAGCTAAGCGATTTAACACCTAAGCAAAGTCTAAAACTTTAACTAAGCTAACTCCTAAGAAAACGACTTTGAGAATGAGTTTAAAACACCAAGAACAGAACCTGCTCTGATACCATGTTGGGATTTATGAGACAAAGCTCACAAGAGAGGGTAGACAAACACTTGGTGAATGAATCCCCCTTTACCCACAACAAACTAACCCATTCTCAAGGGGGAGGAGAGAACATCAACTTGTGATGAACTCCCCATAAACAAGCTAGATAGAACCCAAATACTAGAGAGTAAGCGGATCCTAACTAGGAGAAGCACTAGTTTGAGACTTATCCTCTTCTAGTATCACAACACTTAGAGTTTGTGTACTTAGGAGAAGGAGGATTAAGAATCAGTAATCTAGGCTAAGTAAAGCAGTAAATAAGAAGAGTTTAGGTGGATTTGAGAAGAGAATAGGCTGCCTTAAGGGCAGCCCCTAACCGCTAATCCTAAACTCTCTACATTGTTAATATGAAACAAGAACACAAGTATAGAGAGGAAATCGGATTCTCTTCTATTAGATAATATTGTAGTGTGTTACAAAATGAGAGATTACAATGCTTAATATAGGAGAACAAATGTATATGGCCGTTTGAGATAAATGAGAGGTGAGAGTGACATATAGCCGTTGGTGCACAAGTGGGTGTATGGTGAAAGGGACAGCTCCTTCCCTTGGTTGTCTCATTCTTCACCAACCAAGGTCTCACATGCTTCCTTCCTTCCCTTCTTTTCCCTTTGTGAGACATTTAACTTCTTCTTGGGCCTCTTCTTCTTATAAGGCCTTTACTTCACAATTCTTCTCACATTGCTCTTATGGCCTTGCTGACCACTCTCATTGTTCTCACGGCCCACATGGCCTTATTGGCCACTCTTATTGTGCTCACGGCCTTACTGGCCGCTCCCACACCACTCATGGCCTTACCGGCCACACTTCTTGTACTAGCAGCCTTACCGGCCACTCTCTTCTTCCTTGTGCAGCTCGGCCTCACCGGCCTCACTCTCTCTTCTCCTTCATATATACTAATAGTACGGACGGGCCTGTACGGACGGGCCTGTACGGACGGGCCTGTACGGACGGGCCTGTACGGACGGGCCTGTACGGACGGGCCTGCTCTTCAATGTGTTCACGGCCTAACTGGCCGCTCTCCGGACATGGGTCCGTTCACGGACACGGTACATGGTACCGGACACGGTACATGGTCGCTCACGGACACGGACATGGCCTTACCGGCCTTTACATGGCCTTTCCGGCCTTTCTTCTCTTCTTCCAAGGTTCGGCCTTACCGGCCTCTCCTCTCTCCTCCTTGGTACATTCTAATAATTTTGACCCTAGAAAGAGTAACATAGCGGTTTACTGCTTTAAATCAATGTTTTCTCTCGGTTTTAGCCTGTTTTCTCGGTCTAAGCCTGTTTTGGGATAAAACGGGTTTAAGTGTTGTCTAAACACTCCAAATTCATCCCGAACTCTTACAACTAGTCAAATGCATTGGATTGTCACACATTCTGACCCTAGAAACAGTAACAAAGCAGTTTACTGCTTAGAATCAACGTTTTCTCGGTTTTAGCCTGTTTCAGGAAAAAATGGGTAAAAATGGTGTCTAAACACTCCAAATTCAACCCGAACTCTTATAATTAGTCAAATGCATTGGATTGTTACATATTGTGACCCTAGAAAGAGTAACATAGCGGTTTACTGCTTCAAATCAATGTTTTCTCTCGGTTTTAGCCTGTTTTCTCGGTCTAAGCCTGTTTTGGGATAAAACGGGTTTAAGTGTTGTCTAAACACTCCAAATTCATCCCGAACTCTTACAACTAGTCAAATGCATTGGATTGTCACACATTCTGACCCTAGAAACAGTAACAAAGCTGTTTACTGCTTAGAATCAACGTTTTCTTGGTTTTAGCCTGTTTCAGGACAAAATGGGTAAAAGTGGTATCTAAACACTCCAAATTCAACCCGAACTCTTATAATTAGTCAAATGCATTGGATTGCTACATATTTTGACCCTAGAAAGACTAACATAGCGGTTTACTGCTTCAAATCAATGTTTTCTCTCGGTTTTAGCCTGTTTTCTTGGTCTAAGCCTCTTTTGGGATAAAACGGGTTTAAGTGTTGTCTAGACACTCCAAATGCATCCCGAACTCTTACAACTAGTCAAATGCATTGGATTGTCACACATTCTGACCCTAGAAACAGTAACAAAGCAGTTTACTGCTTAGAATCAACGTTTTCTCGGTTTTAGCCTGTTTCAGGAAAAAATGGGTAAAAATGGTGTCTAAACACTCCAAATTCAACCCGAACTCTTATAATTAGTCAAATGCATTGGATTGTTACATATTGTGACCCTAGAAAGAGTAACATAGCGGTTTACTGCTTCAAATCAATGTTTTCTCTCGGTTTTAGCCTGTTTTCTCGGTCTAAGCCTGTTTTGGGATAAAACGGGTTTAAGTGTCGTCTAAACACTCCAAATTCATCCCGAACTCTTACAACTAGTCAAATGCATTGGATTGTCACAGATTCTGAAACTAGAAACAGAAACAAATCTGTTTACTGCTTAGAATCAATGTTTTCTCGGTTTTAGCCTGTTTCAGGACAAAATGGGTAAAAGTGGTGTCTAAACACTCCAAATTCAACCCGAACTCTTATAATTAGTCAACTGCATTGGATTGTTACAGATTTTTACCCTAGAAAGAGTAACATAGCGGTTTACTGCTTCAAATCAATGTTTTCTCTCGGTTTTAGCCTGTTTTCTCAGTCTAAGCCTGTTTTGGGATAAAACGGGTTTAAGTGTTGTCTAAACACTCCAAATTCATCCCGAACTCTTACAACTAGTCAAATGCATTGGATTGTCACACATTCTGACCCTAGAAACAGTAACAAAGCTGTTTACTGCTTAGAATCAACGTTTTCTTGGTTTGAGCCTGTTTTAGGACAAAATGGGTAAAAGTGGTGTCTAAACACTCCAAATTCAACCCGAACTCTTATAATTAGTCAAATGCATTGGATTGTTACAGATTTTGACCCTAGAAAGAGTAACATAGCGGTTTACTGCTTTAAATCAATGTTTTCTCTCGGTTTTAGCCTGTTTTCTCGGTCTAAGCCTGTTTTGGGATAAAACGGGTTTAAGTGTTGTCTATGTTGGGATTTATGAGACAAAGCTCACAAGAGAGGGTAGACAAACACTTGGTGAATGAATCCCCCTTTACCCACAACAAACTAACTCATTCTCAAGGGGGAGGAGAGAACATCAACTTGTGATGAACTCCCCATAAACAAGCTAGATAGAACCCAAATACTAGAGAGTAAGCGGATCCTAACTAGGAGAAGCACTAGTTTGAGACTTATCCTTGTTCTAGTATCACAACACTTAGAGTTTGTGTACTTAGGAGAAGGAGGATTAAGAATCAGTAATCTAGGCTAAGTAAAGCAGTAAATAAGAAGACTTTAGGTGAGATTTGGGAAGAGAATAGGCTGCCTTAAGGGCAGCCTCTAACCGATTCCCTAAACTATCTACATTGAAGCTAAGAACAAGAACACAAGGTAAAAGAGGGGAAATCGGATTCTCTTCTTATTGAATAATATTGTGATGTGTTACAAAATGAGAGATTACACTTCTTGTACTAGCAGCCTTACCGGCCACTCTCTTCTTCCTTGTGCAGCTCGGCCTCACCGGCCTCACTCTCTCTTCTCCTTCATATATACTAATAGTACGGACGGGCCTGTACGGACGGGCCTGTACGGACGGGCCTGTACGGACGGGCCTGTACGGACGGGCCTGCTCTTCAATGTGTTCACGGCCTAACTGGCCGCTCTCCGGACATGGGTCCGTTCACGGACACGGTACATGGTACCGGACACGGTACATGGTCGCTCACGGACACGGACATGGCCTTACCGGCCTTTACATGGCCTTTCCGGCCTTTCTTCTCTTCTTCCAAGGTTCGGCCTTACCGGCCTCTCCTCTCTCCTCCTTGGTACATTCTAATACTCCCCCGCACGCTTGATCGGTGGGACACCATGGGGACCAAAGATCAAGGGTGGACTAGTGTCATCTACCTCATTAAAAAACCTCAACAAAGAAAACCTCTTGGGATAAAACTTTGTTAAGGGAAAAAGAGTATAGACTCCACTATCCATGATGTCCCTTGACCTTGGTTTGCAAAGAACTAGCTCCCTTCTCTTCATGATTTGAACCGCTCCTACTCCTTAGCCCACCTTGCCTTTAGCACATTCCTTATGATCTCCATCCTTGCGCCTTTAGAATTTCTTTGAGGCTCTCATAGTCTCCTTTACCCCTTAAACAAGTGATAAAGAAGAAAAGAATAAGTGTTTGCTATGAGGAATATCAAAGAAAATTTCTAAAAGTGTGACAATTTAAGAGAACATATTAAAGACTAAAGACTAGTAATGAAGCTAAGGTAATGAATTTATGAATTAAAATAGAGAAGAGTTTAGAGCACAGCCTTTATGGTGTTTTGATGGATAGGAGGGAGAGAGTTGATCACTATTGCGGTTTGGAATTCCTCCTTGAGACCGCTCCTCTAACCATGGTTTTAAACCCGGTCAGTTTTATTTGTCAGACTGACACATGCCCACTGAATCGGACATAACTTTCGAACGGCTGCTCGGATTGGTATGATTCCACTTCCACTGGCAAGATGACTCTGTGGTCTCGAACTTTAATGAAGAACGCGGAAGCCGAATCGCAGTGGAAGGGTTTCGTCCGAGTCGATCTTTGAGACGCTTCGGCTGAGCTTTAAGTAAAGACTTTTGCTTGTGGCCGAGCAGAATCTGTGAGGTACGGTCTGAAGTCACTTGATCTCCCCCGTAACCTTTACTTGATGATGGGCTGAAACCTCATCACCTCAGTTGAAGCCTTGTGCATCACCGTTCTTGTGCACATCCAATCAACAGTTGAAACCTTGTGCATCACCTTTCCTAAAGACCATTATGCACATCCGATCAACAACTTGGCACTAACACACATGCTCTTGGACTGATTCATCACCTTCCACCAGCTTAACAAAGACTTGGTGGCCCTTGGTTCTAACTCCAGGCATTGTGCTGCGCTCTTACATGGCTATCTTGTAGCCTTCAACCTCGCCACTTCTTCTCCTTGAGATAGTGAGCGAGCTCCACACAATCTTCAATGCTGAAACTGAAACCAAAAATCAATGGAACAGATTCTAAACAAGAGATTGTTAGAGATTAGAGTATAGAGAATAATACTGAAAAATAAAATAGAATTTAGAGAATAAGTAAGAGTATAAATAGAGAACAGAGAATCAGTAACCAAGAGTATAGAAAGTGAGAGTATAAGGGAGAGTATTGGCGGTAGTATAAGATGAATGGAGAGTAGAATAGAGAATCTGCTCAAGAGTTCTTATGGACAGAGTTTCACTCTGTTTTCTTGAGTTGAACGAAGCTTTGACAGCCAAGAACATCCAAGAAGACAATCTCTTTTGGTGCTTTAATGGCTGAAACACAATGGACCTTATGGAAAATTAGTTTCTCCAAAGGTTTAACAACAAAACTCCTTGTAGAATCACTTAAACAAGTGTTCTTCAAGAGATTAAGGCTTTAGATCCACGAAGATAACATATAGAAGATGTTTTTCGTGGTCCCAAGCAAAGAAGAAACAACAAAAGCCTTTGGAACAGCCTATTGTCCAACGGTTAAAAGAATGCATCTTTGAACAGCTTTAGTCTAGTTGACCAAGCGGACATGAGATGCGAAAATTAAGATCTCTCTCTTCTTCAAGCTTGAATCTGGACACACCATAGGGCCAGAAACAAAGCTTTCTCAACATTGAGAAGAAGAAGTAGCGATTTAGTAATTAAGCCTTTAAAGGAAATTTAACAAAAGCAAAATTAAACCTTTAGAGGAAAATTAACTAAATCCTAAGAGAGCTAAATCCTAAGAATTTCGTGGCTCATACAAGCACACAAGAACCGTGAATCCTCACCATGAACAACACAATTTGCTCAATGGTTCATCACTTCCCACACATCCCAAAATAAACAAAGCTATTACCAAATCGGTAAAGCTTAAGGATGGGGCTTGTAAAATCGATTTCTTTCCACACACTTGGTCTACAAATTCTAACAAGACAAGAGACCAAGCTTACTCAACAATGAGCTGCTAGAGAATCGATTTAATCAACAAAAGCAAAATTAAAGCTTTAAAGAAACTAAGCTAAGCGATTTAACACCTAAGCAAAGTCTAAAACTTTAACTAAGCTAACTCCTAAGAAAACGACTTTGAGAATGAGTTTAAATCACCAAGAACAGAGCCTGCTCTGATACCATGTTGGGATTTATGAGACAAAGCTCACAAGAGAGGGTAGACAAACACTTGGTGAATGAATCCCCCTTTACCCACAACAAACTAACTCATTCTCAAGGGGGAGGAGAGAACATCAACTTGTGATGAACTCCCCATAAACAAGCTAGATAGAACCCAAATACTAGAGAGTAAGCGGATCCTAACTAGGAGAAGCACTAGTTTGAGACTTATCCTTGTTCTAGTATCACAACACTTAGAGTTTGTGTACTTAGGAGAAGGAGGATTAAGAATCAGTAATCTAGGCTAAGTAAAGCAGTAAATAAGAAGACTTTAGGTGAGATTTGGGAAGAGAATAGGCTGCCTTAAGGGCAGCCTCTAACCGATTCCCTAAACTATCTACATTGAAGCTAAGAACAAGAACACAAGGTAAAAGAGGGGAAATCGGATTCTCTTCTTATTGAATAATATTGTGATGTGTTACAAAATGAGAGATTACACTTCTTGTACTAGCAGCCTTACCGGCCACTCTCTTCTTCCTTGTGCAGCTCGGCCTCACCGGCCTCACTCTCTCTTCTCCTTCATATATACTAATAGTACGGACGGGCCTGTACGGACGGGCCTGTACGGACGGGCCTGTACGGACGGGCCTGTACGGACGGGCCTGCTCTTCAATGTGTTCACGGCCTAACTGGCCGCTCTCCGGACATGGGTCCGTTCACGGACACGGTACATGGTACCGGACACGGTACATGGTCGCTCACGGACACGGACATGGCCTTACCGGCCTTTACATGGCCTTTCCGGCCTTTCTTCTCTTCTTCCAAGGTTCGGCCTTACCGGCCTCTCCTCTCTCCTCCTTGGTACATTCTAATAGTCTAAACACTCCAAATTCATCCCGAACTCTTACAACTAGTCAAATGCATTGGATTGTCACACATTCTGACCCTAGAAACAGTAACAAAGCAGTTTACTGCTTAGAATCAACGTTTTCTCGGTTTTAGCCTGTTTCAGGAAAAAATGGGTAAAAATGGTGTCTAAACACTCCAAATTCAACCCGAACTCTTATAATTAGTCAAATGCATTGGATTGTTACATATTGTGACCCTAGAAAGAGTAACATAGCGGTTTACTGCTTCAAATCAATGTTTTCTCTCGGTTTTAGCCTGTTTTCTCGGTCTAAGCCTGTTTTGGGATAAAACGGGTTTAAGTGTTGTCTAAACACTCCAAATTCATCCCGAACTCTTACAACTAGTCAAATGCATTGGATTGTCACACATTCTGTATTGATCAAGAGAATAAGCCTAAGGCAGCCATGGCCGTCCGTACAATTATGGGGCCGTCCGTACAACCAAGCAATAAGGCCGAGTCATGTAAGTGTGTAAAGACAATGAGGAGGCCTGCTCTCCTTAGGCCCATGAGAAGGATCTAGAATGTCGCTTGTAGCCGTTAGAGAGGAGGAACAAGTGGAGTCACGGGTTATGTTGTGTTTAAGGAGACTAGGACGGGTCACTATCACCGTTGGGATTAGTTCTATCTCTCTCCTTGTCCCTATCACTTATACGATCGGTTGGTAGAGGGTGTAGCCCTAATTTTCCCTTGATATATATAGGCTTTAGCCTACATTGTAATATGTATTCTTATGGAACAATAACCTAATCTTTTCTTCTTCCTCATTCTCTTTGTCTACCGATATCTCTCATCAATCTCTTGATTCTCTTCTTTATTCTACAAAGTCTAACATGGTATCAGAGCGAGTTCTTCGATTCTCTACAGTCTAATCTCATTCTCCTACTCATTTCTACACTCTAGTCTCCTTATCTTCGTTTCTTCTCACTCGCATCTCTTTTATTCTCCGGGTAAAAGCTTTACCCATCGGTCCATAGAAATCCGACCATGGAAAACGCCAAGCCCATTGTTTCACCGGTTGTCCTAAAGGGGACAAACTACTTGCTGTGGACAAGAACCACAAGAACCGCCCTTGGAGGTCGTGGCCTTTGGAGTCATGTCGAGTCCGACTATGTCCCAAAGAAAAACCCCAAAGGAGAGGACGCTTCCGAGGCGGAAGCGGAGGAAGAGAGCGAGAGGAAGGCCAAATGGTTCCAAGAAGACCAAGTTGTCCTATCTGTTCTCCAAAACTCTCTGGACACGCCTATCCTTGAGGCCTACTCATATTGCGAGACGGCCAAGGAACTGTGGGAAACACTTAAAGGCGTGTATGGTAATGTCTCTAACATGACTAGAGTCTTTGAGGTCAAGAAGGCCATAAATGATCTTAACCAAGATGATGTGGAGTTCACTAAGCATCTTGGTAAGTTCCGTGCACTATGGTCCGAGCTTGACATGTTGCGGCCAAGTACACTTGAGGCAAGTGTGCTAAACGAAAGAAAGGAGCAAGACAAAGTCTTCGGACTCCTACTTACCTTGAACCCGTCCTTCAACGACCTCTTGAAGCACATCCTAAGGGCAGAGAAGCTCCCCTCCTTTGAAGATATTTGCTCCCAAATTCAGAAAGAGCAAGGATCCCTTGATTTGTTTAGCGGTAAGGGGGAGCTTGCTTCGGCCAACAAAGGAACGTACAAGCAAGAGGAGAGGAAGTGGTTGGTGTGCGACCACTGCAAGAAGCGGGGTCATCTGAAAGACAAGTGCTGGGTTCTCCATCCTCATCTCAAGCCGGCCAAGTTCAAAGCCAACCTCTCAAAGGAAGCGGTTAGCGATAAAGGAGCCGGATCATCAAAGCAGGGAGATGAGGTGGCCATGACCGCAGCCTACGGAGATGTGGTGAGGAAGTCAGACCTTGAGGCTCTCATCCGCTCCATTGCTTCACTCAAGGAGTCTGGTATCTCTTTCTTTACTTCTAGGCCTAGCAAATCGCTTGTTATTGACTCGGGAGCCTCACATCATATGATTAGTAATCCTAGTTTAATTGACAACATAAAACCGGCCTTAGGAAGTGTTGTTATTGCAAATGGAGAACAAATACCAGTAAAGGGAATAGGGGACTTGAAACTATTTGATAAAACCTCAAAAGCTTTCTTTATGCCTACCTTTACCTCCAATTTACTATCGGTTAAGAGGGCCACAAATGATTTGAATTGTTATGCAATCTTTGGTCCTAACAATGTTTATTTTCAGGATATTGAGACTGGAAAGGTTCTTGGAGAAGGGCAAGGGAGTGGAGATCTCTATGTCCTAGAGAAAACCGATCCAAATTTATCCTCTACTAAGTCTTGTTTTGTTGTTGATTCGAATATGGTGTGGCATTCTAGGCTAGGCCACCCACATTCACGTGCTTTAGGGTTGATGTTTCCTAATATTTCTTTTGATAATTCTACTTGTGAACCTTGTATTCTTGGAAAACATTGCAAGTCTATCTTTCCTAAGTCAACTACTATTTATGAGAATTGTTTTGATTTAGTTCACTCAGATGTTTGGACATCACCATGCCTATCTAGAGATAATAACAAGTATTTTGTGACCTTTATTGATGAAAAATCAAAATACACTTGGATTACCTTGTTGCCATCTAAAGATAGAGTATTTGATGCCTTTATCAATTTTCAAAATTATGTGACTAATCACTTCAATGCTAAACTTAAGGTACTTAGGTCTGATAATGGGGGGGAATACACAAATTGCAAGTTCAAAGAACATCTCTCCAAGCATGGCATTCTCCATCAAACGAGTTGTCCCTACACGCCACAACAAAATGGTGTGGCCGAGAGGAAGAACCGGCACCTCATGGAAGTGGCGCGGGCAATCATGTTCCATTCGAGTGTTCCTAAACGATATTGGGGTGATGCCGTGATGACTGCATGCTACCTAATCAACCGAACACCAACTAGAGTTCTTCATGACTTATCTCCATTTGAAGTACTAAACAAATTTAAACCATCTCTTGATCACTTACGAGTTTTCGGCTGTGTTTGTTTTGTGTTAGTACCAGGAGAACAAAGGAGTAAGCTGGATGCCAAAAGTACAAAGTGTATGTTCATTGGCTACTCTACCACACAAAAGGGGTACAAATGTTATGATCCGGCCACAAGTCGACTATATGTCTCTCGAGATGTCCGGTTTCTAGAACATGTGGGCTACCATGACAAGAGGGATTGGAACAGCCTTAAAGATCTCTCTCACTCACCTAATGACCGAGCTTCGAGTCTACGGTTCCTTCTTGATCACCTTGGCAACCCATCTCCACCAACGGGTGCCGTGCGGCCAACACTAAGTCAAATTTCTACCGATGGTGGGTCTGACCAAGGAGATGCAAATGACAATGGTTCAGCCCAAGATGGTGAATCTCTCGAGTCTGGCCTACCCATAACCGGTGTTCCCGTCCCTGGCCCTACAACGGACACGCATGCTCCGGCGGCGGCCTCTACCGAGGAAAACACGGAGACGGCTCCTACGGACGGTACGTCCACCGTGTTGCCTAGCGTGGATCCACTTCCAGCACCAGTCCTGCGTCGGAGCACCAGACCTCGGTCGGATCCCTCCACTTGGAAGAACAAGCGTGTCTATTACAACAGCCAAGCTGTCGCTCATCCCATTCAGTCCGTTTGTTCCCTTGAGCTGTTACCTGCTGATCACCAAGCTTTCTTCGGCCAAGTGGACGCCAATTGGATCCCGCAGACATATGATGAAGCCAAGGAACATCAAGTTTGGTTAGATGCGGTCAAGGATGAAACTGGCGCCATGATCCGGAATCATACGTGGGACGAATCGGATCTTCCTCAAGGCAAGCGGGCAGTTAGCTCCAAATGGGTGTTTACCATAAAGTATTTGAGCAATGGTGACATTGAACGGCATAAAGCCAGGTTAGTGGCCCGTGGCTTCACCCAAACCTATGGCGCGGACTACACGGACACCTTTGCACCCGTGGCCAAGCTCCATACGGTTCGGGTTGTGCTGTCTCTTGCTGTCAACCTCTCATGGGACTTATGGCAGATGGATGTGAAGAACGCCTTCCTTCAAGGTGAACTTGATGAAGAAGTGTACATGACGCCTCCTCCCGGCCTTGAAGACATGGTTACACCCGGAAAAGTCTTGAGGCTACGTAAGGCCATCTATGGCCTTAAGCAGTCCCCACGAGCGTGGTACCACAAACTAAGCTCCACTCTCAAGACTGATGGTTTTACGCGATCGGAGGCTGATCATACTCTCTTCACGCGTCGCACCTCTATTGGTTGGGTGGTGGTGCTCATATACGTCGACGACATCATCGTGACTGGTGATGATAAGGCGGCCATTCAGGACACCAAGGACTCTCTCAAGTCGGTATTTGACATCAAGGACCTTGGGGAACTCAAATACTTTCTTGGTATTGAGATTTGTCGCTCACCGGAAGGACTCTTCCTCTCACAACGCAAGTATACTCTTGACTTGTTAGAGGAGACTGGCAAGCTTGGTGTGTCTCCGGTTGCTACGCCCCTTGATGAAGATTACCAGCTCAAGCGAAAGGGGGAGAGCTTACGGGCAAAAGAAGGCCGACCTAAGGAACCAATGGACGAGCCATTCTTAGACGTCACACGCTACCGCCGGCTTGTAGGTAAGCTGATATACCTTACTATCACACGACCTGACATATCTTACGCTGTGAATCAGGTTAGCCAACATATGAAGGCACCAAGCAAGTACCAATGGAGTCAAGTCGAAAGGATCCTAAGCTATCTCAAGGGCAGTCCGGGTCAAGGTATTTGGATGGGCAAGAATGACAACACCGAAATCGTTGGCTATTGTGATGCGGATTACAATGGCGATACGCTGGATAGGAGATCCACCACTGGGTACTGCACGTTTGTTGGAGGCAACTTGGTTACATGGAGGTCTAAGAAACAAAAGGTGGTTTCATGCTCTAGCGCCGAGGCCGAGTATAGAGCTATGAGGAAGCTCACTAACGAGATGACATGGCTGAAGGGCCTACTCAAGGACTTAGGCATCGAGACAGAGCAGCCCATGACCATGCACTGCGACAATGAAGCGGCCATCCACATTGCCACAAACTCAGTCTTTCATGAGAGGACCAAGCACATAGAAAGCGATTGCCACAAGGTGAGAGAGAAGATTGAAGAAGGAGTGGTGTTACCATGCCACACAAGGAGTCAAGATCAGCTAGCTGACATCTTCACCAAGTCTGCAAGCTCCAAGGTTTGTGATCACATCTACAGCAAACTTGGACTTGTAGACATTACACGGCCATGATCAAGCTTCCCTAATCCGTGGACGGCACACTCTTTTTCCCTTGACTTGGTTTTGTCCCATGAGGTTTTCTAAGTCAAGGTTTTTAATGAGGTGCTGCTTCACGGGTTCCAAGCTTAGCCATTTCACTTGGCTAAGCTTGAGGGGGAGTATTGATCAAGAGAATAAGCCTAAGGCAGCCATGGCCGTCCGTACAATTATGGGGCCGTCCGTACAACCAAGCAATAAGGCCGAGTCATGTAAGTGTGTAAAGACAATGAGGAGGCCTGCTCTCCTTAGGCCCATGAGAAGGATCTAGAATGTCGCTTGTAGCCGTTAGAGAGGAGGAACAAGTGGAGTCACGGGTTATGTTGTGTTTAAGGAGACTAGGACGGGTCACTATCACCGTTGGGATTAGTTCTATCTCTCTCCTTGTCCCTATCACTTATACGATCGGTTGGTAGAGGGTGTAGCCCTAATTTTCCCTTGATATATATAGGCTTTAGCCTACATTGTAATATGTATTCTTATGGAACAATAACCTAATCTTTTCTTCTTCCTCATTCTCTTTGTCTACCGATATCTCTCATCAATCTCTTGATTCTCTTCTTTATTCTACAAAGTCTAACATTCTGACCCTAGAAACAGTAACAAAGCTGTTTACTGCTTAGAATCAACGTTTTCTCGGTTTTAGCCTGTTTCAGGAAAAAATGGGTAAAAATGGTGTCTAAACACTCCAAATTCAACCCGAACTCTTATAATTAGTCAAATGCATTGGATTGTTACATATTGTGACCCTAGAAAGAGTAACATAGCGGTTTACTGCTTCAAATCAATGTTTTCTCTCGGTTTTAGCCTGTTTTCTCAGTCTAAGCCTGTTTTGGGATAAAACGGGTTTAAGTGTTGTCTAAACACTCCAAATTCATCCCGAACTCTTACAACTAGTCAAATGCATTGGATTGTCACACATTCTGACCCTAGAAACAGTAACAAAGCAGTTTACTGCTTAGAATCAACGTTTTCTCGGTTTTAGCCTGTTTCAGGAAAAAATGGGTAAAAATGGTGTCTAAACACTCCAAATTCAACCCGAACTCTTATAATTAGTCAAATGCATTGGATTGTTACATATTGTGACCCTAGAAAGAGTAACATAGCGGTTTACTGCTTCAAATCAATGTTTTCTCTCGGTTTTAGCCTGTTTTCTCGGTCTAAGCCTGTTTTGGGATAAAACGGGTTTAAGTGTTGTCTAAACACTCCAAATTCATCCCGAACTCTTATAACTAGTCAAATGCATTGGATTGTCACACATTCTGACCCTAGAAACAGTAACAAAGCTGTTTACTGCTTAGAATCAACGTTTTCTTGGTTTGAGCCTGTTTTAGGACAAAATGGGTAAAAGTGGTGTCTAAACACTCCAAATTCAACCCGAACTCTTATAATTAGTCAAATGCATTGGATTGTTACAGATTTTGACCCTAGAAAGAGTAACATAGCGGTTTACTGCTTTAAATCAATGTTTTCTCTCGGTTTTAGCCTGTTTTCTTGGTCTAAGCCTGTTTTGGGATAAAACGGGTTTAAGTGTTGTCTAAACACTCCAAATTCATCCCGAACTCTTACAACTAGTCAAATGCATTGGATTGTCACACATTCTGACCCTAGAAACAGTAACAAAGCAGTTTACTGCTTAGAATCAACGTTTTCTCGGTTTTAGCCTGTTTCAGGAAAAAATGGGTAAAAATGGTGTCTAAACACTCCAAATTCAACCCGAACTCTTATAATTAGTCAAATGCATTGGATTGTTACATATTGTGACCCTAGAAAGAGTAACATAGCGGTTTACTGCTTCAAATCAATGTTTTCTCTCGGTTTTAGCCTGTTTTCTTGGTCTAAGCCTCTTTTGGGATAAAACGGGTTTAAGTGTTGTCTAGACACTCCAAATGCATCCCGAACTCTTACAACTAGTCAAATGCATTGGATTGTCACACATTCTGACCCTAGAAACAGTAACAAAGCAGTTTACTGCTTAGAATCAACGTTTTCTCGGTTTTAGCCTGTTTCAGGAAAAAATGGGTAAAAATGGTGTCTAAACACTCCAAATTCAACCCGAACTCTTATAGTTAGTCAAATGCATTGGATTGTTACATATTGTGACCCTAGAAAGAGTAACATAGCGGTTTACTGCTTCAAATCAATGTTTTCTCTCGGTTTTAGCCTGTTTTCTCGGTCTAAGCCTGTTTTGGGATAAAACGGGTTTAAGTGTTGTCTAAACACTCCAAATTCATCGCGAACTCTTACAACTAGTCAAATGCATTGGATTGTCACACATTCTGACCCTAGAAACAGTAACAAAGCTGTTTACTGCTTAGAATCAACGTTTTCTTGGTTTTAGCCTGTTTTAGGACAAAATGGGTAAAAGTGGTGTCTAAACACTCCAAATTCAACCCGAACTCTTATAATTAGTCAAATGCATTGGATTGCTACAGATTTTGACCCTAGAAAGACTAACATAGCGGTTTACTGCTTCAAATCAATGTTTTCTCTTGGTTTTAGCCTGTTTTCTCGGTCTAAGCCTGTTTTGGGATAAAACGGGTTTAAGTGTTGTCTAAACACTCCAAATTCATCCCGAACTTTTACAACTAGTCAAATGCATTGGATTGTCACACATTCTGACCCTAGAAACAGTAACAAAGCTGTTTACTGCTTAGAATCTATTAGTATATAAGAAGGAGAAGAGAGAGGGAGGCCGGTGAGGCCGAGCTGCACAAGGAAGAAGAGAGTAGCCGGTAAGGCTGCTAGTACAAGAAGTGTGGCCGGTAAGGCCATGAGTGGTGTGGGAGCGGCCAGTAAGGCCGTGAGCACAATAAGAGTGGCCAGTAAGGCCATATGGGCCGTGAGAACAATGAGAGTGGTCAGCAAGGCCATAAGAGCAATGTGAGAAGAATTGTGAAGTAAAGGCCTTATAAGAAGAAGAGGCCCAAGAAGAAGTTAAATGTCTCACAAAGGGAAAAGAAGGGAAGGAAGGAAGCATGTGAGACCTTGGTTGGTGAAGAATGAGACAACCAAGGGAAGGAGCTGTCCCTTTCACCATACACCCACTTGTGCACCAACGGCTATATGTCACTCTCACCTCTCATTTATCTCAAACGGCCATATACATTTGTTCTCCTATATTAAGCATTGTAATCTCTCATTTTGTAATACATCACAACACATTATTCAATAGAAGAGAAACCGATTTCCTCTCTATACTTGTGTTCTTGTTTCATATTAACAATGTAGAGAGTTTAGGATTAGCGGTTAGGGGCTGCCCTTAAGGCAGCCTATTCTCTTCTCAAATCCACCTAAACTCTTCTTATTTACTGCTTTACTTAGCCTAGATTACTGATTCTTAATCCTCCTTCTCCTAAGTACACAAACTCTAAGTGTTGTGATACTAGAAGAGGATAAGTCTCAAACTAGTGCTTCTCCTAGTTAGGATCCGCTTACTCTCTAGTATTTGGGTTCTATCTAGCTTGTTTATGGGGAGTTCATCACAAGTTGATGTTCTCTCCTCCCCCTTGAGAATGAGTTAGTTTGTTGTGGGTAAAGGGGGATTCATTCACCAAGTGTTTGTCTACCCTCTCTTGTGAGCTTTGTCTCATAAATCCCAACATGGTATCAGAGCAGGCTCTGTTCTTGGTGACTCAAACTCGTTCTCAAGTTGGTTCTCTTAGGAGTTAGCTTAATTAAAGTTTTAATCCTAGCCTAGGTGTTAAATCGCTTAGCTTAGTTTCTTTAAAACTTTAATTTTGCTTTTGTTGTTAAATCGATTCTCTAGCAGCTCAATGTTGAGTAAGCTTGGTCTTGGGTCTTTGTAGAGTTCATAGACCAAGTGTGTGAAAGAAATCGATTTTAAAACCTCATCCTTAGGCTTCACCGATTGGGTAAAAGCTTGGGTTTAAATTGAGGTGGTGATGAACCAAGGAGCAAATTGTTCTTGTTCTTGGTAAGGATTCACGTGTTTTTAGGCTTGTATAGAGCCACGAAATCCTTAGGATTTTTCCTAGGATTCTCTTAAGATTTAGTTAATTTTCCTTTAAAGGTTTAATTTTGCTTTTGTTAAATTTCCTTTAAAGTTTAATTACTAAATCACTTCTTCTTCTTCTCAAGGTTGAGAAAGCTTTGTTTCTGGTCATATGGTGTGTCCAGGTTCGAGTTTGAGGAAGAGAGAGACTATTTTAGCATGTAGAGCCCGCTTGGTCAAATAGATTCAAGTTGGTCCAAGATGCATTCTTTTAACCAATGGACAAAAGGTTGTTCCAAAGGTGTTTCTTCTTTTATTTGAATTTTGAACATGGAAAGCATCTTCTATATGCTCTTTCGTGATCCTTGAAGGCATTAGACTCTTGGAGAACACCTGTTTAAGTGATTCTACCATGAGAAGTGTCCTAAACCTTTGGAGAAACTAATTTTCCATAAGGTCCATGTGTTTCAGCCATTAAAGCACCAAAAGAGATTGTCTTCTTGGTTGTTCTTGGCTGTCAAAGCTTCTGCAAACTCAAGAAAACAGAGTCTAACTCTGTCCATAGGAACTCTTGAGCTCTATTCTACTCTCCATTCACCTTATACTATCGCCCATATTCTCTCTTATACTCTCTTATACTTTATTCTCTTGGTTACTTATACTTGGTTACTTATTCTCTAAATTCTATTTTATTTTCAGTAATATTCTATATTCTCTATTCTCTAATCTCTAACAATCTCTTGTTTAGAATCTGTTCCATTGATTTTTGGTTTCAGTTTCAGCATTGAAGATTGTGTGGAGCTCGCTCACTATCTCAAGGAGAAGAAGTGGCGAGGTTGAAGGCTACAAGATAGCCATGTAAGAGCGCAGCACAATGCCTGGAGTTAGAACCAAGGGCCACCAAGTCTTTGTTAAGCTGGTGGAAGGTGATGAATCAGTCCAAGAGCATGTGTGTTAGTGCCAAGTTGTTGATCGGATGTGCACAATGGTCTTTAGGAAAGGTGATGCACAAGGTTTCAACCGTTGATTGGATGTGCACAAGAACGGTGATGCACAAGGCTTCAACTGAGGTGATGAGGTTTCAGCCCATCATCAAGTAAAGGTTACGGGGGAGATCAAGTGACTTCAGACCGTACCTCACAGATTCTGCTCGGCCACAAGCAAAAGTTTTTACTTAAAGCTCAGCCGAAGCGTCTCAAAGATCGACTCGGACGAAACCCTTCCACTGCGATTCAGCTTCCGCGTTCTTCAACAAAGTTCGAGACCATGGAGTCATCTTGCCAGTGGAAGTAGAATCATACCAATCCGAGCAGCCGTTCGAAAGTTATGTCCGATTCAGTGGGCATATGTCAGTCTGACGATAAAACTGACCGGGTTAAAAACCATGGTTAGAGAAGCGGTCTCAAGGAGGAATTCCAAACCGCATCAGTGATCAACTCTCTCCCGCCTATCCATCAAAACACCATAAAGGCTGTGCTCTAAACTCTTCTCTATTTTAATTCATAAATTCATTACCTTAGCTTCATTACTAGTCTTTAGTCTTTAATATGATTCTTCTTAAATTGTCACACTTTTAGAAATTTTCTTTGATATTCCTCATAGCAAACACTTATTCTTTTCTTCTTTATCACTTGTTTAAGGGTAAAGGAGACTATGAGAGCCTCAAAGGAATTCTAAAGGAACAAGGATGGAGATCATAAGGAATGTGCTAAAGGCAAGGAGGGCTAAGGAAGTGTAGCGGTTCAAAGGCTTAAAGAGAAAGAGAGCTGGTTCTTGACAAACCAAGATCAATGCGACATCAAGGACCGTGGAGACTACACTCTTTTTACTTAACAAAGTTTTCTCCCAAGTGGTTTTCTTTGTTAAGGTTTTTAATGAGGTAGTCCTCACGTGTCCACGCTTGATCTTTGGTCCCCATGGTGCCCTGCAGATCAAACGTGCGGGGGAGTATTAGTATATAAGAAGGAGAAGAGAGAGGGAGGCCGGTGAGGCCGAGCTGCACAAGGAAGAAGAGAGTAGCCGGTAAGGCTGCTAGTACAAGAAGTGTGGCCGGTAAGGCCATGAGTGGTGTGGGAGCGGCCAGTAAGGCCGTGAGCACAATAAGAGTGGCCAGTAAGGCCATATGGGCCGTGAGAACAATGAGAGTGGTCAGCAAGGCCATAAGAGCAATGTGAGAAGAATTGTGAAGTAAAGGCCTTATAAGAAGAAGAGGCCCAAGAAGAAGTTAAATGTCTCACAAAGGGAAAAGAAGGGAAGGAAGGAAGCATGTGAGACCTTGGTTGGTGAAGAATGAGACAACCAAGGGAAGGAGCTGTCCCTTTCACCATACACCCACTTGTGCACCAACGGCTATATGTCACTCTCACCTCTCATTTATCTCAAACGGCCATATACATTTGTTCTCCTATATTAAGCATTGTAATCTCTCATTTTGTAATACATCACAACACATTATTCAATAGAAGAGAAACCGATTTCCTCTCTATACTTGTGTTCTTGTTTCATATTAACAATGTAGAGAGTTTAGGATTAGCGGTTAGGGGCTGCCCTTAAGGCAGCCTATTCTCTTCTCAAATCCACCTAAACTCTTCTTATTTACTGCTTTACTTAGCCTAGATTACTGATTCTTAATCCTCCTTCTCCTAAGTACACAAACTCTAAGTGTTGTGATACTAGAAGAGGATAAGTCTCAAACTAGTGCTTCTCCTAGTTAGGATCCGCTTACTCTCTAGTATTTGGGTTCTATCTAGCTTGTTTATGGGGAGTTCATCACAAGTTGATGTTCTCTCCTCCCCCTTGAGAATGAGTTAGTTTGTTGTGGGTAAAGGGGGATTCATTCACCAAGTGTTTGTCTACCCTCTCTTGTGAGCTTTGTCTCATAAATCCCAACAGAATCAACGTTTTCTTGGTTTTAGCCTGTTTCAGGACAAAATGGGTAAAAGTGGTATCTAAACACTCCAAATTCAACCCGAACTCTTATAATTAGTCAAATGCATTGGATTGCTACATATTTTGACCCTAGAAAGACTAACATAGCGGTTTACTGCTTCAAATCAATGTTTTCTCTCGGTTTTAGCCTGTTTTCTTGGTCTAAGCCTCTTTTGGGATAAAACGGGTTTAAGTGTTGTCTAGACACTCCAAATGCATCCCGAACTCTTACAACTAGTCAAATGCATTGGATTGTCACACATTCTGACCCTAGAAACAGTAACAAAGCAGTTTACTGCTTAGAATCAACGTTTTCTCGGTTTTAGCCTGTTTCAGGAAAAAATGGGTAAAAATGGTGTCTAAACACTCCAAATTCAACCCGAACTCTTATAATTAGTCAAATGCATTGGATTGTTACATATTGTGACCCTAGAAAGAGTAACATAGCGGTTTACTGCTTCAAATCAATGTTTTCTCTCGGTTTTAGCCTGTTTTCTCGGTCTAAGCCTGTTTTGGGATAAAACGGGTTTAAGTGTCGTCTAAACACTCCAAATTCATCCCGAACTCTTACAACTAGTCAAATGCATTGGATTGTCACAGATTCTGAAACTAGAAACAGAAACAAATCTGTTTACTGCTTAGAATCAATGTTTTCTCGGTTTTAGCCTGTTTCAGGACAAAATGGGTAAAAGTGGTGTCTAAACACTCCAAATTCAACCCGAACTCTTATAATTAGTCAACTGCATTGGATTGTTACAGATTTTTACCCTAGAAAGAGTAACATAGCGGTTTACTGCTTCAAATCAATGTTTTCTCTCGGTTTTAGCCTGTTTTCTCAGTCTAAGCCTGTTTTGGGATAAAACGGGTTTAAGTGTTGTCTAAACACTCCAAATTCATCCCGAACTCTTACAACTAGTCAAATGCATTGGATTTTCACACATTCTGACCCTAGAAACAGTAACAAAGCTGTTTACTGCTTAGAATCAACGTTTTCTTGGTTTGAGCCTGTTTTAGGACAAAATGGGTAAAAGTGGTGTCTAAACACTCCAAATTCAACCCGAACTCTTATAATTAGTCAAATGCATTGGATTGTTACAGATTTTGACCCTAGAAAGAGTAACATAGCGGTTTACTGCTTTAAATCAATGTTTTCTCTCGGTTTTAGCCTGTTTTCTCGGTCTAAGCCTGTTTTGGGATAAAACGGGTTTAAGTGTTGTCTAAACACTCCAAATTCATCCCGAACTCTTACAACTAGTCAAATGCATTGGATTGTCACACATTCTGACCCTAGAAACAGTAACAAAGCAGTTTACTGCTTAGAATCAACGTTTTCTCGGTTTTAGCCTGTTTCAGGAAAAAATGGGTAAAAATGGTGTCTAAACACTCCAAATTCAACCCGAACTCTTATAATTAGTCAAATGCATTGGATTGTTACATATTGTGACCCTAGAAAGAGTAACATAGCGGTTTACTGCTTCAAATCAATGTTTTCTCTCGGTTTTAGCCTGTTTTCTCGGTCTAAGCCTGTTTTGGGATAAAACGGGTTTAAGTGTTGTCTAAACACTCCAAATTCATCCCGAACTCTTACAACTAGTCAAATGCATTGGATTGTCACACATTCTGACCCTAGAAACAGTAACAAAGCTGTTTACTGCTTAGAATCAACGTTTTCTCGGTTTTAGCCTGTTTCAGGAAAAAATGGGTAAAAATGGTGTCTAAACACTCCAAATTCAACCCGAACTCTTATAATTAGTCAAATGCATTGGATTGTTACATATTGTGACCCTAGAAAGAGTAACATAGCGGTTTACTGCTTCAAATCAATGTTTTCTCTCGGTTTTAGCCTGTTTTCTCAGTCTAAGCCTGTTTTGGGATAAAACGGGTTTAAGTGTTGTCTAAACACTCCAAATTCATCCCGAACTCTTACAACTAGTCAAATGCATTGGATTGTCACACATTCTTATTAGAATGTACCAAGGAGGAGAGAGGAGAGGCCGGTAAGGCCGAACCTTGGAAGAAGAGAAGAAAGGCCGGAAAGGCCATGTAAAGGCCGGTAAGGCCATGTCCGTGTCCGTGAGCGACCATGTACCGTGTCCGGTACCATGTACCGTGTCCGTGAACGGACCCATGTCCGGAGAGCGGCCAGTTAGGCCGTGAACACATTGAAGAGCAGGCCCGTCCGTACAGGCCCGTCCGTACAGGCCCGTCCGTACAGGCCCGTCCGTACAGGCCCGTCCGTACTATTAGTATATATGAAGGAGAAGAGAGAGTGAGGCCGGTGAGGCCGAGCTGCACAAGGAAGAAGAGAGTGGCCGGTAAGGCTGCTAGTACAAGAAGTGTGGCCGGTAAGGCCATGAGTGGTGTGGGAGCGGCCAGTAAGGCCGTGAGCACAATAAGAGTGGCCAATAAGGCCATGTGGGCCGTGAGAGCAAGGAGAGTGGTCAGCAAGGCCATAAGTGCAATATAAGAAGAACAAAGGCCTTATAAGAAGAAGAAGCCCAAGAAGAAGGAAATATCTCACAAGGAAGGGAAGAAGGATCCAATGGCCATAAGGGAAGGAGATCTAACGGTCACAAGGCATGGAAGGGAAGGAAATCACGTGTGGCTTTGGTTGGGAAGCATAGCGAGTCAACCAAAGACAAGGAGCTGTCCCTTTCATCTCTCCTTTGAATCCCTTGTGTGCCTAACGGCTCTATGCCTTTGTTTTCTCTATATTAAGCTGTAATTCTCTCATATGTAATCATTACAATATTATTCAATAAGAAGAGAATCCGATTTCCCCTCTTTTACCTTGTGTTCTTGTTCTTAGCTTCAATGTAGATAGTTTAGGGAATCGGTTAGAGGCTGCCCTTAAGGCAGCCTATTCTCTTCCCAAATCTCACCTAAAGTCTTCTTATTTACTGCTTTACTTAGCCTAGATTACTGATTCTTAATCCTCCTTCTCCTAAGTACACAAACTCTAAGTGTTGTGATACTAGAACAAGGATAAGTCTCAAACTAGTGCTTCTCCTAGTTAGGATCCGCTTACTCTCTAGTATTTGGGTTCTATCTAGCTTGTTTATGGGGAGTTCATCACAAGTTGATGTTCTCTCCTCCCCCTTGAGAATGAGTTAGTTTGTTGTGGGTAAAGGGGGATTCATTCACCAAGTGTTTGTCTACCCTCTCTTGTGAGCTTTGTCTCATAAATCCCAACATGGTATCAGAGCAGGTTCTGTTCTTGGTGATTTAAACTCATTCTCAAAGTCGTTTTCTTAGGAGTTAGCTTAGTTAAAGTTTTAGACTTTGCTTAGGTGTTAAATCGCTTAGCTTAGTTTCTTTAAAGCTTTAATTTTGCTTTTGTTGATTAAATCGATTCTCTAGCAGCTCATTGTTGAGTAAGCTTGGTCTCTTGTCTTGTTAGAATTTGTAGACCAAGTGTGTGGAAAGAAATCGATTTTACAAGCCCCATCCTTAAGCTTTACCGATTTGGTAATAGCTTTGTTTATTTTGGGATGTGTGGGAAGTGATGAACCATTGAGCAAATTGTGTTGTTCAGGGTGAGGATTCACGGTTCTTGTGTGCTTGTATGAGCCACGAAATTCTTAGGATTTAGCTCTCTTAGGATTTAGTTAATTTTCCTCTAAAGGTTTGATTTTGCTTTTGTTAAATTTCCTTTAAAGGCTTAATTACTAAATCGCTACTTCTTCTTCTCAATGTTGAGAAAGCTTTGTTTCTGGCCCTATGGTGTGTCCAGATTCAAGCTTGAAGAAGAGAGAGATCTTAATTTTCGCATCTCATGTCCGCTTGGTCAACTAGACTAAAGCTGTTCAAAGATGCATTCTTTTAACCGTTGGACAATAGGCTGTTCCAAAGGCTTTTGTTGTTTCTTCTTTGCTTGGGACCACGAAAAACATCTTCTATATGTTATCTTCGTGGATCTAAAGCCTTAATCTCTTGAAGAACACTTGTTTAAGTGATTCTACAAGGAGTTTTGTTGTTAAACCTTTGGAGAAACTAATTTTCCATAAGGTCCATTGTGTTTCAGCCATTAAAGCACCAAAAGAGATTGTCTTCTTGGATGTTCTTGGCTGTCAAAGCTTCGTTCAACTCAAGAAAACAGAGTGAAACTCTGTCCATAAGAACTCTTGAGCAGATTCTCTATTCTACTCTCCATTCATCTTATACTACCGCCAATACTCTCCCTTATACTCTCACTTTCTATACTCTTGGTTACTGATTCTCTGTTCTCTATTTATACTCTTACTTATTCTCTAAATTCTATTTTATTTTTCAGTATTATTCTCTATACTCTAATCTCTAACAATCTCTTGTTTAGAATCTGTTCCATTGATTTTTGGTTTCAGTTTCAGCATTGAAGATTGTGTGGAGCTCGCTCACTATCTCAAGGAGAAGAAGTGGCGAGGTTGAAGGCTACAAGATAGCCATGTAAGAGCGCAGCACAATGCCTGGAGTTAGAACCAAGGGCCACCAAGTCTTTGTTAAGCTGGTGGAAGGTGATGAATCAGTCCAAGAGCATGTGTGTTAGTGCCAAGTTGTTGATCGGATGTGCACAATGGTCTTTAGGAAAGGTGATGCACAAGGTTTCAACTGTTGATTGGATGTGCACAAGAACGGTGATGCACAAGGCTTCAACTGAGGTGATGAGGTTTCAGCCCATCATCAAGTAAAGGTTACGGGGGAGATCAAGTGACTTCAGACCGTACCTCACAGATTCTGCTCGGCCACAAGCAAAAGTCTTTACTTAAAGCTCAGCCGAAGCGTCTCAAAGATCGACTCGGACGAAACCCTTCCACTGCGATTCGGCTTCCGCGTTCTTCATTAAAGTTCGAGACCACAGAGTCATCTTGCCAGTGGAAGTGGAATCATACCAATCCGAGCAGCCGTTCGAAAGTTATGTCCGATTCAGTGGGCATGTGTCAGTCTGACAAATAAAACTGACCAGGTTTAAAAACCATGGTTAGAGTAGGAGCGGTCTCAAGGAGGAATTCCAAACCGCAACAGTGATCAACTCTCTCCCTCCTATCCATCAAAACACCATAAAGGCTGTGCTCTAAACTCTTCTCTATTTTAATTCATAAATTCATTACCTTAGTTTCATTACTAGTCTTTAGTCTTTAATATGTTCTCTTAAATTGTCACACTTTTAGAAATTTTCTTTGATATTCCTCATAGCAAACACTTATTCTTTTCTTCTTTATCACTTGTTTAAGGGGTAAAGGAGACTATGAGAGCCTCAAAGAAATTCTAAAGGCGCAAGGATGGAGATCATAAGGAATGTGCTAAAGGCAAGGTGGGCTAAGGAGTAGGAGCGGTTCAAATCATGAAGAGAAGGGAGCTAGTTCTTTGCAAACCAAGGTCAAGGGACATCATGGATAGTGGAGTCTATACTCTTTCCTTAACAAAGTTTTATCCCAAGAGGTTTTCTTTGTTGAGGTTTTTTTAATGAGGTAGATGACACTAGTCCACCCTTGATCTTTGGTCCCCATGGTGTCCCACCGATCAAGCGTGCGGGGGAGTATTAGAATGTACCAAGGAGGAGAGAGGAGAGGCCGGTAAGGCCGAACCTTGGAAGAAGAGAAGAAAGGCCGGAAAGGCCATGTAAAGGCCGGTAAGGCCATGTCCGTGTCCGTGAGCGACCATGTACCGTGTCCGGTACCATGTACCGTGTCCGTGAACGGACCCATGTCCGGAGAGCGGCCAGTTAGGCCGTGAACACATTGAAGAGCAGGCCCGTCCGTACAGGCCCGTCCGTACAGGCCCGTCCGTACAGGCCCGTCCGTACTATTAGTATATATGAAGGAGAAGAGAGAGTGAGGCCGGTGAGGCCGAGCTGCACAAGGAAGAAGAGAGTGGCCGGTAAGGCTGCTAGTACAAGAAGTGTGGCCGGTAAGGCCATGAGTGGTGTGGGAGCGGCCAGTAAGGCCGTGAGCACAATAAGAGTGGCCAATAAGGCCATGTGGGCCGTGAGAGCAAGGAGAGTGGTCAGCAAGGCCATAAGTGCAATATAAGAAGAACAAAGGCCTTATAAGAAGAAGAAGCCCAAGAAGAAGGAAATATCTCACAAGGAAGGGAAGAAGGATCCAATGGCCATAAGGGAAGGAGATCTAACGGTCACAAGGCATGGAAGGGAAGGAAATCACGTGTGGCTTTGGTTGGGAAGCATAGCGAGTCAACCAAAGACAAGGAGCTGTCCCTTTCATCTCTCCTTTGAATCCCTTGTGTGCCTAACGGCTCTATGCCTTTGTTTTCTCTATATTAAGCTGTAATTCTCTCATATGTAATCATTACAATATTATTCAATAAGAAGAGAATCCGATTTCCCCTCTTTTACCTTGTGTTCTTGTTCTTAGCTTCAATGTAGATAGTTTAGGGAATCGGTTAGAGGCTGCCCTTAAGGCAGCCTATTCTCTTCCCAAATCTCACCTAAAGTCTTCTTATTTACTGCTTTACTTAGCCTAGATTACTGATTCTTAATCCTCCTTCTCCTAAGTACACAAACTCTAAGTGTTGTGATACTAGAACAAGGATAAGTCTCAAACTAGTGCTTCTCCTAGTTAGGATCCGCTTACTCTCTAGTATTTGGGTTCTATCTAGCTTGTTTATGGGGAGTTCATCACAAGTTGATGTTCTCTCCTCCCCCTTGAGAATGAGTTAGTTTGTTGTGGGTAAAGGGGGATTCATTCACCAAGTGTTTGTCTACCCTCTCTTGTGAGCTTTGTCTCATAAATCCCAACAATTCTGACCCTAGAAACAGTAACAAAGCAGTTTACTGCTTAGAATCAACGTTTTCTCGGTTTTAGCCTGTTTCAGGAAAAAATGGGTAAAAATGGTGTCTAAACACTCCAAATTCAACCCGAACTCTTATAATTAGTCAAATGCATTGGATTGTTACATATTGTGACCCTAGAAAGAGTAACATAGCGGTTTACTGCTTCAAATCAATGTTTTCTCTCGGTTTTAGCCTGTTTTCTCGGTCTAAGCCTGTTTTGGGATAAAACGGGTTTAAGTGTTGTCTAAACACTCCAAATTCATCCCGAACTCTTATAACTAGTCAAATGCATTGGATTGTCACACATTCTGACCCTAGAAACAGTAACAAAGCTGTTTACTGCTTAGAATCAACGTTTTCTTGGTTTGAGCCTGTTTTAGGACAAAATGGGTAAAAGTGGTGTCTAAACACTCCAAATTCAACCCGAACTCTTATAATTAGTCAAATGCATTGGATTGTTACAGATTTTGACCCTAGAAAGAGTAACATAGCGGTTTACTGCTTTAAATCAATGTTTTCTCTCGGTTTTAGCCTGTTTTCTTGGTCTAAGCCTGTTTTGGGATAAAACGGGTTTAAGTGTTGTCTAAACACTCCAAATTCATCCCGAACTCTTACAACTAGTCAAATGCATTGGATTGTCACACATTCTGACCCTAGAAACAGTAACAAAGCAGTTTACTGCTTAGAATTATTAGTATATAAGAAGGAGAAGAGAGAGGGAGGCCGGTGAGGCCGAGCTGCACAAGGAAGAAGAGAGTAGCCGGTAAGGCTGCTAGTACAAAAAGTGTGGCCGGTAAGGCCATGAGTGGTGTGAGAGCGGCCAGTAAGGCCGTGAGCACAAGAAGAAGGGCCGTGGAGGCCCATGAAGGCACATAAGAGATGTGCCAATCTCGTGTCCGTACGGTCAGCCTCTCCCTATGTCCGTACGGTCGTGCTCTTAGGGCTGCTCTCGGTCCATGTGATGGAAAGGCCGAGTTTGAGTGGCTTAGGAGAAGGAAAACGAGGCCTTACAAGAGAGAGAGGCCCATGAAGAAGAAGGAAAAGGAAGGAAGAAGGAAAAGGAAGGAAGGGAGATTCACGTGTGCTTTTGGTTAGGTGAAGGAAGAGAGAAGTCGCTCTCTTCTTCCTCTACTCGAGACAAACGGCTACAAGTCACTTTCATACCTTCCCCTTCTCTCTTTGTGTCTAACGGTCATATGACCTTGTTTCTCCTATATTAAGATGTAATCTCTCATATGTAATACATCACAACACATTATTCAATAGAAGAGAAACCGATTTCCTCTCTATACTTGTGTTCTTGTTTCATATTAACAATGTAGAGAGTTTAGGATTAGCGGTTAGGGGCTGCCCTTAAGGCAGCCTATTCTCTTCTCAAATCCACCTAAACTCTTCTTATTTACTGCTTTACTTAGCCTAGATTACTGATTCTTAATCCTCCTTCTCCTAAGTACACAAACTCTAAGTGTTGTGATACTAGAAGAGGATAAGTCTCAAACTAGTGCTTCTCCTAGTTAGGATCCGCTTACTCTCTAGTATTTGGGTTCTATCTAGCTTGTTTATGGGGAGTTCATCACAAGTTGATGTTCTTATTGATCAAGAGAATAAGCCTAAGGCAGCCATGGCCGTCCGTACAATTATGGGGCCGTCCGTACAACCAAGCAATAAGGCCGAGTCATGTAAGTGTGTAAAGACAATGAGGAGGCCTGCTCTCCTTAGGCCCATGAGAAGGATCTAGAATGTCGCTTGTAGCCGTTAGAGAGGAGGAACAAGTGGAGTCACGGGTTATGTTGTGTTTAAGGAGACTAGGACGGGTCACTATCACCGTTGGGATTAGTTCTATCTCTCTCCTTGTCCCTATCACTTATACGATCGGTTGGTAGAGGGTGTAGCCCTAATTTTCCCTTGATATATATAGACTTTAGCCTACATTGTAATATGTATTCTTATGGAACAATAACCTAATCTTTTCTTCTTCCTCATTCTCTTTGTCTACCGATATCTCTCATCAATCTCTTGATTCTCTTCTTTATTCTACAAAGTCTTACATGGTATCAGAGCAAGTTCTTCGATTCTCTACAGTCTAATCTCATTCTCCTACTCATTTCTACACTCTAGTCTCCTTATCTTCGTTTCTTCTTACTCGCATCTCCTTTATTCTCCGGGTAAAAGCTTTACCCATCGGTCCATAGAAATCCGACCATGGAAAACGCCAAGCCCATTGTTTCACCGGTTGTCCTAAAGGGGACAAACTACTTGCTGTGGACAAGAACCACAAGAACCGCCCTTGGAGGTCGTGGCCTTTGGAGTCATGTCGAGTCCGACTATGTCCCAAAGAAAAACCCCAAAGGAGAGGACGCTTCCGAGGCGGAAGCGGAGGAAGAGAGCGAGAGGAAGGCCAAATGGTTCCAAGAAGACCAAGTTGTCCTATCTGTTCTCCAAAACTCTCTGGACACGCCTATCCTTGAGGCCTACTCATATTGCGAGACGGCCAAGGAACTGTGGGAAACACTTAAAGGCGTGTATGGTAATGTCTCTAACATGACTAGAGTCTTTGAGGTCAAGAAGGCCATAAATGATCTTAACCAAGATGATGTGGAGTTCACTAAGCATCTTGGTAAGTTCCGTGCACTATGGTCCGAGCTTGACATGTTGCGGCCAAGTACACTTGAGGCAAGTGTGCTAAACGAAAGAAAGGAGCAAGACAAAGTCTTCGGACTCCTACTTACCTTGAACCCGTCCTTCAACGACCTCTTGAAGCACATCCTAAGGGCAGAGAAGCTCCCCTCCTTTGAGGATATTTGCTCCCAAATTCAGAAAGAGCAAGGATCCCTTGATTTGTTTAGCGGTAAGGGGGAGCTTGCTTCGGCCAACAAAGGAATGTACAAGCAAGAGGAGAGGAAGTTGTTGGTGTGCGACCACTGCAAGAAGCGGGGTCATCTGAAAGACAAGTGCTGGGTTCTCCATCCTCATCTCAAGCCGGCCAAGTTCAAAGCCAACCTCTCAAAGGAAGCGGTTAGCGATAAAGGAGCCGGATCATCAAAGCAGGGAGATGAGGTGGCCATGACCGCAGCCTACGGAGATGTGGTGAGGAAGTCAGACCTTGAGGCTCTCATCCGCTCCATTGCTTCACTCAAGGAGTCTGGTATCTCTTTCTTTACTTCTAGGCCTAGCAAATCGCTTGTTATTGACTCGGGAGCCTCACATCATATGATTAGTAACCCTAGTTTAATTGACAACATAAAACCGGCCTTAGGAAATGTTGTTATTGCAAATGGAGAACAAATACCAGTAAAGGGAATAGGGGACTTGAAACTATTTGATAAAACCTCAAAAGCTTTCTTTATGCCTACCTTTACCTCCAATTTACTATCGGTTAAGAGGGCCACAAATGATTTGAATTGTTATGCAATCTTTGGTCCTAACAATGTTTATTTTCAGGATATTGAGACTGGAAAGGTTCTTGGAGAAGGGCAAGGGAGTGGAGATCTCTATGTCCTAGAGAAAACCGATCCAAATTTATCCTCTACTAAGTCTTGTTTTGTTGTTGATTCGAATATGGTGTGGCATGCTAGGCTAGGCCACCCACATTCACGTGCTTTAGGGTTGATGTTTCCTAATATTTCTTTTGATAACTCTACTTGTGAACCTTGTATTCTTGGAAAACATTGCAAGTCTATCTTTCCTAAGTCAACTACTATTTATGAGAATTGTTTTGATTTGGTTCACTCAGATGTTTGGACATCACCATGCCTATCTAGAGATAATAACAAGTATTTTGTGACTTTTATTGATGAAAAATCAAAATACACTTGGATTACCTTGTTGCCATCTAAAGATAGAGTATTTGATGCCTTTATCAATTTTCAAAATTATGTGACTAATCACTTCAATGCTAAACTTAAGGTACTTAGGTCTGATAATGGGGGGGAATACACAAGTTGCAAGTTCAAAGAACATCTCTCCAAGCATGGCATTCTCCATCAAACTAGTTGTCCCTACACGCCACAACAAAATGGTGTGGCCGAGAGGAAGAACCGGCACCTCATGGAAGTGGCGCGGGCAATCATGTTCCATTCGAGTGTTCCTAAACGATATTGGGGTGATGCCGTGATGACTGCATGCTACCTAATCAACCGAACACCAACTAGAGTTCTTCATGACTTATCTCCATTTGAAGTACTAAACAAATTTAAACCATCTCTTGATCACTTACGAGTTTTCGGCTGTGTTTGTTTTGTGTTAGTACCAGGAGAACAAAGGAGTAAGCTGGATGCCAAAAGTACAAAGTGTATGTTCATTGGCTACTCCACCACACAAAAGGGGTACAAATGTTATGATCCGGCCACAAGTCGACTATATGTCTCTCGAGACGTCCGGTTTCTAGAACATGTGGGCTACCATGACAAGAGGGATTGGAACAGCCTTAAAGATCTCTCTCACTCACCTAATGACCGAGCTTCGAGTCTACGGTTCCTTCTTGATCACCTTGGCAACCCATCTCCACCAACGGGTGCCGTGCGGCCAACACTAAGTCAAAATTCTACCGATGGTGGGTCTGACCAAGGAGATGCAAATGACAATGGTTCAGCCCAAGATGGTGAATCTCTCGGGTCTGGCCTACCCATAACCGGTGTTCCCGTCCCTGGCCCTACAACGGACACGCATGCTCCGGCGGCGGCCTCTACCGAGGAAAACACGGAGACGGCTCCTACGGACGGTACGTCCACCGTGTTGCCTAGCGTGGATCCACTTCCGGCACCAGTCCTGCGTCGGAGCACCAGACCTCGATCAGATCCCTCCACTTGGAAGAACAAGCGTGTCTATTACAACAGCCAAGCTGTCGCTCATCCCATTCAGTCCGTTTGTTCCCTTGAGCTGTTACCTGCTGATCACCAAGCTTTCTTCGGCCAAGTGGACGCCAATTGGATCCCGCAGACATATGATGAAGCTAAGGAACATCAAGTTTGGTTAGATGCGGTCAAGAATGAAACTGGCGCCATGATCCGGAATCATACGTGGGACGAATCGGATCTTCCTCAAGGCAAGCGGGCAGTTAGCTCCAAATGGGTGTTTACCATAAAGTATTTGAGCAATGGTGACATTGAACGGCATAAAGCCAGGTTAGTGGCCCGTGGCTTCACCCAAACCTATGGCGCGGACTACACGGACACCTTTGCACCCGTGGCCAAGCTCCATACGGTTCGGGTTGTGCTGTCTCTTGCTGTCAACCTCTCATGGGACTTATGGCAGATGGATGTGAAGAACGCCTTCCTTCAAGGTGAACTTGATGAAGAAGTGTACATGACGCCTCCTCCCGGCCTTGAAGACATGGTTACACCCGGAAAAGTCTTGAGGCTACGTAAGGCCATCTATGGCCTTAAGCAGTCCCCACGAGCGTGGTACCACAAACTAAGCTCCACTCTCAAGACTGATGGTTTTACGCGATCGGAGGCTGATCATACTCTCTTCACGCGTCGCACCTCTATTGGTTGGGTGGTGGTGCTCATATACGTCGACGACATCATCGTGACTGGTGATGATAAGGCGGCCATTCAGGACACCAAGGACTCTCTCAAGTCGGTATTTGACATCAAGGACCTTGGGGAACTCAAATACTTTCTTGGTATTGAGATTTGTCGCTCACCGGAAGGACTCTTCCTCTCACAACGCAAGTTTACTCTTGACTTGTTAGAGGAGACTGGCAAGCTTGGTGTGTCTCCGGTTGCTACGCCCCTTGATGAAGATTACCAGCTCAAGCGAAAGGGGGAGAGCTTACGGGCAAAAGAAGGCCGACCTAAGGAACCGATGGACGAGCCATTCTTAGACGTCACACGCTACCGCCGGCTTGTAGGTAAGCTGATATACCTTACTATCACACGACCTGACATATCCTATGCTGTGAATCAGGTTAGCCAACATATGAAGGCACCAAGCAAGTACCAATGGAGTCAAGTCGAAAGGATCCTAAGCTATCTCAAGGGCAGTCCGGGTCAAGGTATTTGGATGGGCAAGAATGACAACACCGAAATCGTTGGCTATTGTGATGCGGATTACAATGGCGACACGCTGGATAGGAGATCCACCACTGGGTACTGCACGTTTGTTGGAGGCAACTTGGTTACATGGAGGTCTAAGAAACAAAAGGTGGTTTCATGCTCTAGCGCCGAGGCCGAGTATAGAGCTATGAGGAAGCTCACTAACGAGATGACATGGCTGAAGGGCCTACTCAAGGACTTAGGCATCGAGACAAAGCAGCCCATGACCATGCACTGCGACAATGAAGCGGCTATCCACATTGCCACAAACTCAGTCTTTCATGAGAGGACCAAGCACATAGAAAGCGATTGCCACAAGGTGAGAGAGAAGATTGAAGAAGGAGTGGTGTTACCATGCCACACAAGGAGTCAAGATCAGCTAGCTGACATCTTCACCAAGTCTGCAAGCTCCAAGGTTTGTGATCACATCTACAGCAAACTTGGACTTGTAGACATTACACGGCCATGATCAAGCTTCCCTAATCCGTGGACAGCACACTCTTTTTCCCTTGACTTGGTTTTGTCCCGTGAGGTTTTCTAAGTCAAGGTTTTTAATGAGGTGCTGCTTCACGGGTTCCAAGCTTAGCCATTTCACTCGGCTAAGCTTGAGGGGGAGTATTGATCAAGAGAATAAGCCTAAGGCAGCCATGGCCGTCCGTACAATTATGGGGCCGTCCGTACAACCAAGCAATAAGGCCGAGTCATGTAAGTGTGTAAAGACAATGAGGAGGCCTGCTCTCCTTAGGCCCATGAGAAGGATCTAGAATGTCGCTTGTAGCCGTTAGAGAGGAGGAACAAGTGGAGTCACGGGTTATGTTGTGTTTAAGGAGACTAGGACGGGTCACTATCACCGTTGGGATTAGTTCTATCTCTCTCCTTGTCCCTATCACTTATACGATCGGTTGGTAGAGGGTGTAGCCCTAATTTTCCCTTGATATATATAGACTTTAGCCTACATTGTAATATGTATTCTTATGGAACAATAACCTAATCTTTTCTTCTTCCTCATTCTCTTTGTTTACCGATATCTCTCATCAATCTCTTGATTCTCTTCTTTATTCTACAAAGTCTTACAGTTCTCTCCTCCCCCTTGAGAATGAGTTAGTTTGTTGTGGGTAAAGGGGGATTCATTCACCAAGTGTTTGTCTACCCTCTCTTGTGAGCTTTGTCTCATAAATCCCAACATGGTATCAGAGCAGGCTCTGTTCTTGGTGACTCAAACTCGTTCTCAAGTTGGTTCTCTTAGGAGTTAGCTTAATTAAAGTTTTAATCCTAGCCTAGGTGTTAAATCGCTTAGCTTAGTTTCTTTAAAACTTTAATTTTGCTTTTGTTGTTAAATCGATTCTCTAGCAGCTCAATGTTGAGTAAGCTTGGTCTTGGGTCTTTGTAGAGTTCATAGACCAAGTGTGTGAAAGAAATCGATTTTAAAACCTCATCCTTAGGCTTCACCGATTGGGTAAAAGCTTGGGTTTAAATTGAGGTGGTGATGAACCAAGGAGCAAATTGTTCTTGTTCTTGGTAAGGATTCACGTGTTTTTAGGCTTGTATAGAGCCACGAAATCCTTAGGATTTTTCCTAGGATTCTCTTAAGATTTAGTTAATTTTCCTTTAAAGGTTTAATTTTGCTTTTGTTAAATTTCCTTTAAAGTTTAATTACTAAATCACTTCTTCTTCTTCTCAAGGTTGAGAAAGCTTTGTTTCTGGTCATATGGTGTGTCCAGGTTCGAGTTTGAGGAAGAGAGAGACTTTATTTTAGCATGTAGAGCCCGCTTGGTCAAATAGATTCAAGTTGGTCCAAGATGCATTCTTTTAACCGTTGGACAATAGGCTGTTCCAAAGGCTTTTGTTGTTTCTTCTTTGCTTGGGACCACGAAAAACATCTTCTATATGTTATCTTCGTGGATCTAAAGCCTTAATCTCTTGAAGAACACTTGTTTAAGTGATTCTACAAGGAGTTTTGTTGTTAAACCTTTGGAGAAACTAATTTTCCATAAGGTCCATTGTGTTTCAGCCATTAAAGCACCAAAAGAGATTGTCTTCTTGGATGTTCTTGGCTGTCAAAGCTTCTTTCAACTCAAGAAAACAGAGTTAAACTCTGTCCATAAGAACTCTTGAGCAGATTCTCTATTCTACTCTCCATTCATCTTATACTACCGCCAATACTCTCCCTTATACTCTCACTTTCTATTCTCCATATATACTCTTATTAATTCTCTAAATTCTCTATTTAATTTCAGTAATATTCTCTATACTCTAATCTCTAACAATCTCTTGTTTAGAATCTGTTCCATTGATTTTTGGTTTCAGTTTCAGCATTGAAGATTGTGTGGAGCTCGCTCACTATCTCAAGGAGAAGAAGTGGCGAGGTTGAAGGCTACAAGATAGCCATGTAAGAGCGCAGCACAATGCCTGGAGTTAGAACCAAGGGCCACCAAGTCTTTGTTAAGCTGGTGGAAGGTGATGAATCAGTCCAAGAGCATGTGTGTTAGTGCCAAGTTGTTGATCGGATGTGCACAATGGTCTTTAGGAAAGGTGATGCACAAGGTTTCAACTGTTGATTGGATGTGCACAAGAACGGTGATGCACAAGGCTTCAACTGAGGTGATGAGGTTTCAGCCCATCATCAAGTAAAGGTTACGGGGGAGATCAAGTGACTTCAGACCGTACCTCACAGATTCTGCTCGGCCACAAGCAAAAGTCTTTACTTAAAGCTCAGCCGAAGCGTCTCAAAGATCGACTCGGACGAAACCCTTCCACTGCGATTCGGCTTCCGCGTTATTCATTAAAGTTCGAGACCACAGAGTCATCTTGCCAGTGGAAGTGGAATCATACCAATCCGAGCAGCCGTTCGAAAGTTATGTCCGATTCAGTGGGCATGTGTCAGTCTGACAAATAAAACTGACCGGGTTTAAAACCATGGTTAGAGGAGCGGTCTCAAGGAGGAATTCCAAACCGCAACAGTGATCAACTCTCTCCCTCCTATCCATCAAAACACCATAAAGGCTGTGCTCTAAACTCTTCTCTATTTTAATTCATAAATTCATTACCTTAGCTTCATTACTAGTCTTTAGTCTTTAATATGATTCTTCTTAAATTGTCACACTTTTAGAAATTTTCTTTGATATTCCTCATAGCAAACACTTATTCTTTTCTTCTTTATCACTTGTTTAAGGGTAAAGGAGACTATGAGAGCCTCAAAGGAATTCTAAAGGAACAAGGATGGAGATCATAAGGAATGTGCTAAAGGCAAGGAGGGCTAAGGAAGTGTAGCGGTTCAAAGGCTTAAAGAGAAAGAGAGCTGGTTCTTGACAAACCAAGATCAATGCTGTTGGGATTTATGAGACAAAGCTCACAAGAGAGGGTAGACAAACACTTGGTGAATGAATCCCCCTTTACCCACAACAAACTAACTCATTCTCAAGGGGGAGGAGAGAACATCAACTTGTGATGAACTCCCCATAAACAAGCTAGATAGAACCCAAATACTAGAGAGTAAGCGGATCCTAACTAGGAGAAGCACTAGTTTGAGACTTATCCTCTTCTAGTATCACAACACTTAGAGTTTGTGTACTTAGGAGAAGGAGGATTAAGAATCAGTAATCTAGGCTAAGTAAAGCAGTAAATAAGAAGAGTTTAGGTGGATTTGAGAAGAGAATAGGCTGCCTTAAGGGCAGCCCCTAACCGCTAATCCTAAACTCTCTACATTGTTAATATGAAACAAGAACACAAGTATAGAGAGGAAATCGGTTTCTCTTCTATTGAATAATGTGTTGTGATATATTACAAAATGAGAGATTACAATGCTTAATATAGGAGAACAAATGTATATGGCCGTTTGAGATAAATGAGAGGTGAGAGTGACATATAGCCGTTGGTGCACAAGTGGGTGTATGGTGAAAGGGACAGCTCCTTCCCTTGGTTGTCTCATTCTTCACCAACCAAGGTCTCACATGCTTCCTTCCTTCCCTTCTTTTCCCTTTGTGAGACATTTAACTTCTTCTTGGGCCTCTTCTTCTTATAAGGCCTTTACTTCACAATTCTTCTCACATTGCTCTTATGGCCTTGCTGACCACTCTCATTGTTCTCACGGCCCATATGGCCTTACTGGCCACTCTTATTGTGCTCACGGCCTTACTGGCCGCTCCCACACCACTCATGGCCTTACCGGCCACACTTCTTGTACTAGCAGCCTTACCGGCTACTCTCTTCTTCCTTGTGCAGCTCGGCCTCACCGGCCTCCCTCTCTCTTCTCCTTCTTATATACTAATACTCCCCCGCACGTTTGATCTGCAGGGCACCATGGGGACCAAAGATCAAGCGTGGACACGTGAGGACTACCTCATTAAAAACCTTAACAAAGAAAACCACTTGGGAGAAAACTTTGTTAAGTAAAAAGAGTGTAGTCTCCACGGTCCTTGATGTCGCATTGATCTTGGTTTGTCAAGAACCAGCTCTCTTTCTCTTTAAGCCTTTGAACCGCTACACTTCCTTAGCCCTCCTTGCCTTTAGCACATTCCTTATGATCTCCATCCTTGTTCCTTTAGAATTCCTTTGAGGCTCTCATAGTCTCCTTTACCCTTAAACAAGTGATAAAGAAGAAAAGAATAAGTGTTTGCTATGAGGAATATCAAAGAAAATTTCTAAAAGTGTGACAATTTAAGAAGAATCATATTAAAGACTAAAGACTAGTAATGAAGCTAAGGTAATGAATTTATGAATTAAAATAGAGAAGAGTTTAGAGCACAGCCTTTATGGTGTTTTGATGGATAGGCGGGAGAGAGTTGATCACTGATGCGGTTTGGAATTCCTCCTTGAGACCGCTTCTCTAACCATGGTTTTTAACCCGGTCAGTTTTATCGTCAGACTGACATATGCCCACTGAATCGGACATAACTTTCGAACGGCTGCTCGGATTGGTATGATTCTACTTCCACTGGCAAGATGACTCCATGGTCTCGAACTTTGTTGAAGAACGCGGAAGCTGAATCGCAGTGGAAGGGTTTCGTCCGAGTCGATCTTTGAGACGCTTCGGCTGAGCTTTAAGTAAAAACTTTTGCTTGTGGCCGAGCAGAATCTGTGAGGTACGGTCTGAAGTCACTTGATCTCCCCCGTAACCTTTACTTGATGATGGGCTGAAACCTCATCACCTCAGTTGAAGCCTTGTGCATCACCGTTCTTGTGCACATCCAATCAACAGTTGAAACCTTGTGCATCACCTTTCCTAAAGACCATTGTGCACATCCGATCAACAACTTGGCACTAACACACATGCTCTTGGACTGATTCATCACCTTCCACCAGCTTAACAAAGACTTGGTGGCCCTTGGTTCTAACTCCAGGCATTGTGCTGCGCTCTTACATGGCTATCTTGTAGCCTTCAACCTCGCCACTTCTTCTCCTTGAGATAGTGAGCGAGCTCCACACAATCTTCAATGCTGAAACTGAAACCAAAAATCAATGGAACAGATTCTAAACAAGAGATTGTTAGAGATTAGAGAATAGAGAATATAGAATATTACTGAAAATAAAATAGAATTTAGAGAATAAGTAACCAAGTATAAGTAACCAAGAGAATAAAGTATAAGAGAGTATAAGAGAGAATATGGGCGATAGTATAAGGTGAATGGAGAGTAGAATAGAGCTCAAGAGTTCCTATGGACAGAGTTAGACTCTGTTTTCTTGAGTTTGCAGAAGCTTTGACAGCCAAGAACAACCAAGAAGACAATCTCTTTTGGTGCTTTAATGGCTGAAACACATGGACCTTATGGAAAATTAGTTTCTCCAAAGGTTTAGGACACTTCTCATGGTAGAATCACTTAAACAGGTGTTCTCCAAGAGTCTAATGCCTTCAAGGATCACGAAAGAGCATATAGAAGATGCTTTCCATGTTCAAAATTCAAATAAAAGAAGAAACACCTTTGGAACAACCTTTTGTCCATTGGTTAAAAGAATGCATCTTGGACCAACTTGAATCTATTTGACCAAGCGGGCTCTACATGCTAAAATAGTCTCTCTCTTCCTCAAACTCGAACCTGGACACACCATATGACCAGAAACAAAGCTTTCTCAACCTTGAGAAGAAGAAGAAGTGATTTAGTAATTAAACTTTAAAGGAAATTTAACAAAAGCAAAATTAAACCTTTAAAGGAAAATTAACTAAATCTTAAGAGAATCCTAGGAAAAATCCTAAGGATTTCGTGGCTCTATACAAGCCTAAAAACACGTGAATCCTTACCAAGAACAAGAACAATTTGCTCCTTGGTTCATCACCACCTCAATTTAAACCCAAGCTTTTACCCAATCGGTGAAGCCTAAGGATGAGGTTTTAAAATCGATTTCTTTCACACACTTGGTCTATGAACTCTACAAAGACCCAAGACCAAGCTTACTCAACATTGAGCTGCTAGAGAATCGATTTAACAACAAAAGCAAAATTAAAGTTTTAAAGAAACTAAGCTAAGCGATTTAACACCTAGGCTAGGATTAAAACTTTAATTAAGCTAACTCCTAAGAGAACCAACTTGAGAACGAGTTTGAGTCACCAAGAACAGAGCCTGCTCTGATACCATGTTGGGATTTATGAGACAAAGCTCACAAGAGAGGGTAGACAAACACTTGGTGAATGAATCCCCCTTTACCCACAACAAACTAACTCATTCTCAAGGGGGAGGAGAGAACATCAACTTGTGATGAACTCCCCATAAACAAGCTAGATAGAACCCAAATACTAGAGAGTAAGCGGATCCTAACTAGGAGAAGCACTAGTTTGAGACTTATCCTCTTCTAGTATCACAACACTTAGAGTTTGTGTACTTAGGAGAAGGAGGATTAAGAATCAGTAATCTAGGCTAAGTAAAGCAGTAAATAAGAAGAGTTTAGGTAGATTTGAGAAGAGAATAGGCTGCCTTAAGGGCAGCCCCTAACCGCTAATCCTAAACTCTCTACATTGTTAATATGAAACAAGAACACAAGTATAGAGAGGAAATCGGTTTCTCTTCTATTGAATAATGTGTTATGATATATTACAAAATGAGAGATTACAATGCTTAATATAGGAGAACAAATGTATATGGCCGTTTGAGATAAATGAGAGGTGAGAGTGACATATAGCCGTTGGTGCACAAGTGGGTGTATGGTGAAAGGGACAGCTCCTTCCCTTGGTTGTCTCATTCTTCACCAACCAAGGTCTCACATGCTTCCTTCCTTCCCTTCTTTTCCCTTTGTGAGACATTTAACTTCTTCTTGGGCCTCTTCTTCTTATAAGGCCTTTACTTCACAATTCTTCTCACATTGCTCTTATGGCCTTGCTGACCACTCTCATTGTTCTCACGGCCCATATGGCCTTACTGGCCACTCTTATTGTGCTCACGGCCTTACTGGCCGCTCCCACACCACTCATGGCCTTACCGGCCACACTTCTTGTACTAGCAGCCTTACCGGCTACTCTCTTCTTCCTTGTGCAGCTCGGCCTCACCGGCCTCCCTCTCTCTTCTCCTTCTTATATACTAATAAATGCGACATCAAGGACCGTGGAGACTACACTCTTTTTACTTAACAAAGTTTTCTCCCAAGTGGTTTTCTTTGTTAAGGTTTTTAATGAGGTAGTCCTCACGTGTCCACGCTTGATCTTTGGTCCCCATGGTGCCCTGCAGATCAAACGTGCGGGGGAGTATTAGTATATAAGAAGGAGAAGAGAGAGGGAGGCCGGTGAGGCCGAGCTGCACAAGGAAGAAGAGAGTAGCCGGTAAGGCTGCTAGTACAAAAAGTGTGGCCGGTAAGGCCATGAGTGGTGTGAGAGCGGCCAGTAAGGCCGTGAGCACAAGAAGAAGGGCCGTGGAGGCCCATGAAGGCACATAAGAGATGTGCCAATCTCGTGTCCGTACGGTCAGCCTCTCCCTATGTCCGTACGGTCGTGCTCTTAGGGCTGCTCTCGGTCCATGTGATGGAAAGGCCGAGTTTGAGTGGCTTAGGAGAAGGAAAACGAGGCCTTACAAGAGAGAGAGGCCCATGAAGAAGAAGGAAAAGGAAGGAAGAAGGAAAAGGAAGGAAGGGAGATTCACGTGTGCTTTTGGTTAGGTGAAGGAAGAGAGAAGTCGCTCTCTTCTTCCTCTACTCGAGACAAACGGCTACAAGTCACTTTCATACCTTCCCCTTCTCTCTTTGTGTCTAACGGTCATATGACCTTGTTTCTCCTATATTAAGATGTAATCTCTCATATGTAATACATCACAACACATTATTCAATAGAAGAGAAACCGATTTCCTCTCTATACTTGTGTTCTTGTTTCATATTAACAATGTAGAGAGTTTAGGATTAGCGGTTAGGGGCTGCCCTTAAGGCAGCCTATTCTCTTCTCAAATCCACCTAAACTCTTCTTATTTACTGCTTTACTTAGCCTAGATTACTGATTCTTAATCCTCCTTCTCCTAAGTACACAAACTCTAAGTGTTGTGATACTAGAAGAGGATAAGTCTCAAACTAGTGCTTCTCCTAGTTAGGATCCGCTTACTCTCTAGTATTTGGGTTCTATCTAGCTTGTTTATGGGGAGTTCATCACAAGTTGATGTTCTCTCCTCCCCCTTGAGAATGAGTTAGTTTGTTGTGGGTAAAGGGGGATTCATTCACCAAGTGTTTGTCTACCCTCTCTTGTGAGCTTTGTCTCATAAATCCCAACAAGAATCAACGTTTTCTCGGTTTTAGCCTGTTTCAGGAAAAAATGGGTAAAAATGGTGTCTAAACACTCCAAATTCAACCCGAACTCTTATAATTAGTCAAATGCATTGGATTGTTACATATTGTGACCCTAGAAAGAGTAACATAGCGGTTTACTGCTTCAAATCAATGTTTTCTCTCGGTTTTAGCCTGTTTTCTTGGTCTAAGCCTCTTTTGGGATAAAACGGGTTTAAGTGTTGTCTAGACACTCCAAATGCATCCCGAACTCTTACAACTAGTCAAATGCATTGGATTGTCACACATTCTGACCCTAGAAACAGTAACAAAGCAGTTTACTGCTTAGAATCAACGTTTTCTCGGTTTTAGCCTGTTTCAGGAAAAAATGGGTAAAAATGGTGTCTAAACACTCCAAATTCAACCCGAACTCTTATAGTTAGTCAAATGCATTGGATTGTTACATATTGTGACCCTAGAAAGAGTAACATAGCGGTTTACTGCTTCAAATCAATGTTTTCTCTCGGTTTTAGCCTGTTTTCTCGGTCTAAGCCTGTTTTGGGATAAAACGGGTTTAAGTGTTGTCTAAACACTCCAAATTCATCGCGAACTCTTACAACTAGTCAAATGCATTGGATTGTCACACATTCTGACCCTAGAAACAGTAACAAAGCTGTTTACTGCTTAGAATCAACGTTTTCTTGGTTTTAGCCTGTTTTAGGACAAAATGGGTAAAAGTGGTGTCTAAACACTCCAAATTCAACCCGAACTCTTATAATTAGTCAAATGCATTGGATTGCTACAGATTTTGACCCTAGAAAGACTAACATAGCGGTTTACTGCTTCAAATCAATGTTTTCTCTTGGTTTTAGCCTGTTTTCTCGGTCTAAGCCTGTTTTGGGATAAAACGGGTTTAAGTGTTGTCTAAACACTCCAAATTCATCCCGAACTTTTACAACTAGTCAAATGCATTGGATTGTCACACATTCTGACCCTAGAAACAGTAACAAAGCTGTTTACTGCTTAGAATCAACGTTTTCTTGGTTTTAGCCTGTTTCAGGACAAAATGGGTAAAAGTGGTATCTAAACACTCCAAATTCAACCCGAACTCTTATAATTAGTCAAATGCATTGGATTGCTACATATTTTGACCCTAGAAAGACTAACATAGCGGTTTACTGCTTCAAATCAATGTTTTCTCTCGGTTTTAGCCTGTTTTCTTGGTCTAAGCCTCTTTTGGGATAAAACGGGTTTAAGTGTTGTCTAGACACTCCAAATGCATCCCGAACTCTTACAACTAGTCAAATGCATTGGATTGTCACACATTCTGACCCTAGAAACAGTAACAAAGCAGTTTACTGCTTAGAATCAACGTTTTCTCGGTTTTAGCCTGTTTCAGGAAAAAATGGGTAAAAATGGTGTCTAAACACTCCAAATTCAACCCGAACTCTTATAATTAGTCAAATGCATTGGATTGTTACATATTGTGACCCTAGAAAGAGTAACATAGCGGTTTACTGCTTCAAATCAATGTTTTCTCTCGGTTTTAGCCTGTTTTCTCGGTCTAAGCCTGTTTTGGGATAAAACGGGTTTAAGTGTCGTCTAAACACTCCAAATTCATCCCGAACTCTTACAACTAGTCAAATGCATTGGATTGTCACACATTCTGACCCTAGAAACAGTAACAAAGCTGTTTACTGCTTAGAATCAACGTTTTCTTGGTTTTAGCCTGTTTCAGGACAAAATGGGTAAAAGTGGTGTCTAAACACTCCAAATTCAACCCGAACTCTTATAATTAGTCAAATGCATTGGATTGTTACATATTGTGACCCTAGAAAGAGTAACATAGCAGTTTACTGCTTCAAATCAATGTTTTCTCTCGGTTTTAGCCTGTTTTCTCGGTCTAAGCCTGTTTTGGGATAAAACGGGTTTAAGTGTTGTCTAAACACTCCAAATTCATCCCGAACTCTTACAACTAGTCAAATGCATTGGATTGTCACACATTCTGACCCTAGAAACAGTAACAAAGCTGTTTACTGCTTAGAATCAACGTTTTCTCGGTTTTAGCCTGTTTCAGGAAAAAATGGGTAAAAATGGTGTCTAAACACTCCAAATTCAACCCGAACTCTTATAATTAGTCAAATGCATTGGATTGTTACATATTGTGACCCTAGAAAGAGTAACATAGCGGTTTACTGCTTCAAATCAATGTTTTCTCTCGGTTTTAGCCTGTTTTCTCAGTCTAAGCCTGTTTTGGGATAAAACGGGTTTAAGTGTTGTCTAAACACTCCAAATTCATCCCGAACTCTTACAACTAGTCAAATGCATTGGATTGTCACACATTCTGACCCTAGAAACAGTAACAAAGCAGTTTACTGCTTAGAATCAACGTTTTCTCGGTTTTAGCCTGTTTCAGGAAAAAATGGGTAAAAATGGTGTCTAAACACTCCAAATTCAACCCAAACTCTTATAATTAGTCAAATGCATTGGATTGTTACATATTGTGACCCTAGAAAGAGTAACATAGCGGTTTACTGCTTCAAATCAATGTTTTCTCTCGGTTTTAGCCTGTTTTCTCGGTCTAAGCCTGTTTTGGGATAAAACGGGTTTAAGTGTTGTCTAAACACTCCAAATTCATCCCGAACTCTTACAACTAGTCAAATGCATTGGATTGTCACACATTCTGACCCTAGAAACAGTAACAAAGCTGTTTACTGCTTAGAATCAACGTTTTCTTGGTTTTAGCCTGTTTCAGGACAAAATGGGTAAAAGTGGTATCTAAACACTCCAAATTCAACCCGAACTCTTATAATTAGTCAAATGCATTGGATTGCTACATATTTTGACCCTAGAAAGACTAACATAGCGGTTTACTGCTTCAAATCAATGTTTTCTCTCGGTTTTAGCCTGTTTTCTTGGTCTAAGCCTCTTTTGGGATAAAACGGGTTTAAGTGTTTTCTAGACACTCCAAATGCATCCCGAACTCTTACAACTAGTCAAATGCATTGGATTGTCACACATTCTGACCCTAGAAACAGTAACAAAGCAGTTTACTGCTTAGAATCAACGTTTTCTCGGTTTTAGCCTGTTTCAGGAAAAAATGGGTAAAAATGGTGTCTAAACACTCCAAATTCAACCCGAACTCTTATAATTAGTCAAATGCATTGGATTGCTACATATTTTGACCCTAGAAAGACTAACATAGCGGTTTACTGCTTCAAATCAATGTTTTCTCTCGGTTTTAGCCTGTTTTCTCGGTCTAAGCCTGTTTTGGGATAAAACGGGTTTAAGTGTCGTCTAAACACTCCAAATTCATCCCGAACTCTTACAACTAGTCAAATGCATTGGATTGTCACAGATTCTGACCCTAGAAACAGAAACAAAGCTGTTTACTGCTTAGAATCAACGTTTTCTTGGTTTTAGCCTGTTTTAGGACAAAATGGGTAAAAGTGGTGTCTAAACACTCCAAATTCAACCCGAACTCTTATAATTAGTCAAATGCATTGGATTGTTACAGATTTTGACCCTAGAAAGAGTAACATAGCGGTTTACTGCTTTAAATCAATGTTTTCTCTCGGTTTTAGCCTGTTTTCTCGGTCTAAGCCTGTTTTGGGATAAAACGGGTTTAAGTGTTGTCTAAACACTCCAAATTCATCCCGAACTCTTACAACTAGTCAAATGCATTGGATTGTCACACATTCTGACCCTAGAAACAGTAACAAAGCTGTTTACTGCTTAGAATCAACGTTTTCTTGGTTTTAGCCTGTTTCAGGACAAAATGGGTAAAAGTGGTGTCTAAACACTCCAAATTCAACCCGAACTCTTATAATTAGTCAAATGCATTGGATTGTTACATATTGTGACCCTAGAAAGAGTAACATAGCGGTTTACTGCTTCAAATCAATGTTTTCTCTCGGTTTTAGCCTGTTTTCTTGGTCTAAGCCTGTTTTGGGATAAAACGGGTTTAAGTGTTGTCTAAACACTCCAAATTCATCCCGAACTCTTACAACTAGTCAAATGCATTGGATTGTCACACATTCTGACCCTAGAAACAGTAACAAAGCAGTTTACTGCTTAGAATCAACGTTTTCTCGGTTTTAGCCTGTTTCAGGAAAAAATGGGTAAAAGTGGTATCTAAACACTCCAAATTCAACCCGAACTCTTATAATTAGTCAAATGCATTGGATTGTTACATATTGTGACCCTAGAAAGAGTAACATAGCGGTTTACTGCTTCAAATCAATGTTTTCTCTCGGTTTTAGCCTGTTTTCTCAGTCTAAGCCTGTTTTGGGATAAAACGGGTTTAAGTGTTGTCTAGACACTCCAAATGCATCCCGAACTCTTACAACTAGTCAAATGCATTGGATTGTCACACATTCTGACCCTAGAAACAGTAACAAAGCTGTTTACTGCTTAGAATCAACGTTTTCTTGGTTTTAGCCTGTTTTAGGACAAAATGGGTAAAAGTGGTGTTTAAACACTCCAAATTCAACCCGAACTCTTATAATTAGTCAAATGCATTGGATTGCTACAGATTTTGACCCTAGAAAGACTAACATAGCGGTTTACTGCTTCAAATCAATGTTTTCTCTCGGTTTTAGCCTGTTTTCTCGGTCTAAGCCTGTTTTGGGATAAAACGGGTTTAAGTGTTGTCTAAACACTCCAAATTCATCCCGAACTCTTACAACTAGTCAAATGCATTGGATTGTCACACATTCTGACCCTAGAAACAGTAACAAAGCTGTTTACTGCTTAGAATCAACGTTTTCTTGGTTTTAGCCTGTTTCAGGACAAAATGGGTAAAAGTGGTGTCTAAACACTCCAAATTCAACCCGAACTCTTATAATTAGTCAAATGCATTGGATTGCTACAGATTTTGACCCTAGAAAGAGTAACATAGCGGTTTACTGCTTCAAATCAATGTTTTCTCTTGGTTTTAGCCTGTTTTCTCGGTCTAAGCCTGTTTTGGGATAAAACGGGTTTAAGTGTTGTCTAAACACTCCAAATTCATCCCGAACTCTTACAACTAGTCAAATGCATTGGATTGTCACACATTCTGACCCTAGAAACAGTAACAAAGCTGTTTACTGCTTAGAATCAACGTTTTCTTGGTTTGAGCCTGTTTTAGGACAAAATGGGTAAAAGTGGTGTCTAAACACTCCAAATTCAACCCGAACTCTTATAATTAGTCAAATGCATTGGATTGTTACAGATTTTGACCCTAGAAAGAGTAACATAGCGGTTTACTGCTTTAAATCAATGTTTTCTCTCGGTTTTAGCCTGTTTTCTTGGTCTAAGCCTGTTTTGGGATAAAACGGGTTTAAGTGTTGTCTAAACACTCCAAATTCATCCCGAACTCTTACAACTAGTCAAATGCATTGGATTGTCACACATTCTGAACCTAGAAACAGTAACAAAGCAGTTTACTGCTTAGAATCAACGTTTTCTCGGTTTTAGCCTGTTTCAGGAAAAAATGGGTAAAAATGGTGTCTAAACACTCCAAATTCAACCCGAACTCTTATAATTAGTCAAATGCATTGGATTGTTACATATTGTGACCCTAGAAAGAGTAACATAGCGGTTTACTGCTTCAAATCAATGTTTTCTCTCGGTTTTAGCCTGTTTTCTCGGTCTAAGCCTGTTTTGGGATAAAACGGGTTTAAGTGTTGTCTAAACACTCCAAATTCATCCCGAACTCTTACAACTAGTCAAATGCATTGGATTGTCACACATTCTGACCCTAGAAACAGTAACAAAGCTGTTTACTGCTTAGAATCAACGTTTTCTTGGTTTTAGCCTGTTTCAGGACAAAATGGGTAAAAGTGGTATCTAAACACTCCAAATTCAACCCGAACTCTTATAATTAGTCAAATGCATTGGATTGCTACATATTTTGACCCTAGAAAGACTAACATAGCGGTTTACTGCTTCAAATCAATGTTTTCTCTCGGTTTTAGCCTGTTTTCTTGGTCTAAGCCTCTTTTGGGATAAAACGGGTTTAAGTGTTGTCTAGACACTCCAAATGCATCCCGAACTCTTACAACTAGTCAAATGCATTGGATTGTCACACATTCTGACCCTAGAAACAGTAACAAAGCAGTTTACTGCTTAGAATCAACGTTTTCTCGGTTTTAGCCTGTTTCAGGAAAAAATGGGTAAAAATGGTGTCTAAACACTCCAAATTCAACCCGAACTCTTATAATTAGTCAAATGCATTGGATTGTTACATATTGTGACCCTAGAAAGAGTAACATAGCGGTTTACTGCTTCAAATCAATGTTTTCTCTCGGTTTTAGCCTGTTTTCTCGGTCTAAGCCTGTTTTGGGATAAAACGGGTTTAAGTGTCGTCTAAACACTCCAAATTCATCCCGAACTCTTACAACTAGTCAAATGCATTGGATTGTCACAGATTCTGACCCTAGAAACAGAAACAAAGCTGTTTACTACTTAGAATCAACGTTTTCTTGGTTTGAGCCTGTTTTAGGACAAAATGGGTAAAAGTGGTGTCTAAACACTCCAAATTCAACCCGAACTCTTATAATTAGTCAAATGCATTGGATTGATACAGATTTTGACCCTAGAAAGAGTAACATAGCGGTTTACTGCTTTAAATCAATGTTTTCTCTCGGTTTTAGCCTGTTTTCTCGGTCTAAGCCTGTTTTGGGATAAAACGGGTTTAAGTGTCGTCTAAACACTCCAAATTCATCCCGAACTCTTACAACTAGTCAAATGCATTGGATTGTCACAGATTCTGACCCTAGAAACAGAAACAAATCTGTTTACTGCTTAGAATCAATGTTTTCTCGGTTTTAGCCTGTTTCAGGACAAAATGGGTAAAAGTGGTGTCTAAACACTCCAAATTCAACCCGAACTCTTATAATTAGTCAAATGCATTGGATTGCTACAGATTTTGACCCTAGAAAGACTAACATAGCGGTTTACTGCTTCAAATCAATGGTTTCTCTTAGTTTTAGCCTGTTTTCTCGGTCTAAGCCTGTTTTGGGATAAAACGGGTTTAAGTGTTGTCTAAACACTCCAAATTCATCCCGAACTCTTACAACTAGTCAAATGCATTGGATTGTCACACATTCTGACCCTAGAAACAGTAACAAAGCTGTTTACTGCTTAGAATCAACGTTTTCTTGGTTTTAGCCTGTTTTAGGACAAAATGGGTAAAAGTGGTGTCTAAACACTCCAAATTCAACCCGAACTCTTATAATTAGTCAAATGCATTGGATTGCTACAGATTTTGACCCTAGAAAGACTAACATAGCGGTTTACTGCTTCAAATCAATGTTTTCTCTTGGTTTTAGCCTGTTTTCTCGGTCTAAGCCTGTTTTGGGATAAAACGGGTTTAAGTGTTGTCTAAACACTCCAAATTCATCCCGAACTCTTACAACTAGTCAAATGCATTGGATTGTCACACATTCTGACCCTAGAAACAGTAACAAAGCTGTTTACTGCTTAGAATCAACGTTTTCTTGGTTTGAGCCTATTTTAGGACAAAATGGGTAAAAGTGGTGTCTAAACACTCCAAATTCAACCCGAACTCTTATAATTAGTCAAATGCATTGGATTGTTACAGATTTTGACCCTAGAAAGAGTAACATAGCGGTTTACTGCTTTAAATCAATGTTTTCTCTCGGTTTTAGCCTGTTTTCTTGGTCTAAGCCTGTTTTGGGATAAAACGGGTTTAAGTGTTGTCTAAACACTCCAAATTCATCCCGAACTCTTACAACTAGTCAAATGCATTGGATTGTCACACATTCTGACCCTAGAAACAGTAACAAAGCAGTTTACTGCTTAGAATCAACGTTTTCTCGGTTTTAGCCTGTTTCAGGAAAAAATGGGTAAAAATGGTGTCTAAACACTCCAAATTCAACCCGAACTCTTATAATTAGTCAAATGCATTGGATTGTTACATATTGTGACCCTAGAAAGAGTAACATAGCGGTTTACTGCTTCAAATCAATGTTTTCTCTCGGTTTTAGCCTGTTTTCTCGGTCTAAGCCTGTTTTGGGATAAAACGGGTTTAAGTGTTGTCTAAACACTCCAAATTCATCCCGAACTCTTACAACTAGTCAAATGCATTGGATTGTCACACATTCTGACCCTAGAAACAGTAACAAAGCTGTTTACTGCTTAGAATCAACGTTTTCTTGGTTTGAGCCTGTTTTAGGAAAAAATGGGTAAAAATGGTGTCTAAACACTCCAAATTCAACCCGAACTCTTATAATTAGTCAAATGCATTGGATTGTTACAGATTTTGACCCTAGAAAGAGTAACATAGCGGTTTACTGCTTTAAATCAATGTTTTCTCTCGGTTTTAGCCTGTTTTCTTGGTCTAAGCCTGTTTTGGGATAAAACGGGTTTAAGTGTTGTCTAAACACTCCAAATTCATCCCGAACTCTTACAACTAGTCAAATGCATTGGATTGTCACACATTCTGACCCTAGAAACTGTTGGGATTTATGAGACAAAGCTCACAAGAGAGGGTAGACAAACACTTGGTGAATGAATCCCCCTTTACCCACAACAAACTAACTCATTCTCAAGGGGGAGGAGAGAACATCAACTTGTGATGAACTCCCCATAAACAAGCTAGATAGAACCCAAATACTAGAGAGTAAGCGGATCCTAACTAGGAGAAGCACTAGTTTGAGACTTATCCTTGTTCTAGTATCACAACACTTAGAGTTTGTGTACTTAGGAGAAGGAGGATTAAGAATCAGTAATCTAGGCTAAGTAAAGCAGTAAATAAGAAGACTTTAGGTGAGATTTGGGAAGAGAATAGGCTGCCTTAAGGGCAGCCTCTAACCGATTCCCTAAACTATCTACATTGAAGCTAAGAACAAGAACACAAGGTAAAAGAGGGGAAATCGGATTCTCTTCTTATTGAATAATATTGTAATGATTACATATGAGAGAATTACAGCTTAATATAGAGAAAACAAAGGCATAGAGCCGTTAGGCACACAAGGGATTCAAAGGAGAGATGAAAGGGACAGCTCCTTGTCTTTGGTTGACTCGCTATGCTTCCCAACCAAAGCCACACGTGATTTCCTTCCCTTCCATGCCTTGTGACCGTTAGATCTCCTTCCCTTATGGCCATTGGATCCTTCTTCCCTTCCTTGTGAGATATTTCCTTCTTCTTGGGCTTCTTCTTCTTATAAGGCCTTTGTTCTTCTTATATTGCACTTATGGCCTTGCTGACCACTCTCCTTGCTCTCACGGCCCACATGGCCTTATTGGCCACTCTTATTGTGCTCACGGCCTTACTGGCCGCTCCCACACCACTCATGGCCTTACCGGCCACACTTCTTGTACTAGCAGCCTTACCGGCCACTCTCTTCTTCCTTGTGCAGCTCGGCCTCACCGGCCTCACTCTCTCTTCTCCTTCATATATACTAATAGTACGGACGGGCCTGTACGGACGGGCCTGTACGGACGGGCCTGTACGGACGGGCCTGTACGGACGGGCCTGCTCTTCAATGTGTTCACGGCCTAACTGGCCGCTCTCCGGACATGGGTCCGTTCACGGACACGGTACATGGTACCGGACACGGTACATGGTCGCTCACGGACACGGACATGGCCTTACCGGCCTTTACATGGCCTTTCCGGCCTTTCTTCTCTTCTTCCAAGGTTCGGCCTTACCGGCCTCTCCTCTCTCCTCCTTGGTACATTCTAATACTCCCCCGCACGCTTGATCGGTGGGACACCATGGGGACCAAAGATCAAGGGTGGACTAGTGTCATCTACCTCATTAAAAAAACCTCAACAAAGAAAACCTCTTGGGATAAAACTTTGTTAAGGGAAAAAGAGTATAGACTCCACTATCCATGATGTCCCTTGACCTTGGTTTGCAAAGAACTAGCTCCCTTCTCTTCATGATTTGAACCGCTCCTACTCCTTAGCCCACCTTGCCTTTAGCACATTCCTTATGATCTCCATCCTTGCGCCTTTAGAATTTCTTTGAGGCTCTCATAGTCTCCTTTACCCCTTAAACAAGTGATAAAGAAGAAAAGAATAAGTGTTTGCTATGAGGAATATCAAAGAAAATTTCTAAAAGTGTGACAATTTAAGAGAACATATTAAAGACTAAAGACTAGTAATGAAACTAAGGTAATGAATTTATGAATTAAAATAGAGAAGAGTTTAGAGCACAGCCTTTATGGTGTTTTGATGGATAGGAGGGAGAGAGTTGATCACTGTTGCGGTTTGGAATTCCTCCTTGAGACCGCTCCTACTCTAACCATGGTTTTTAAACCTGGTCAGTTTTATTTGTCAGACTGACACATGCCCACTGAATCGGACATAACTTTCGAACGGCTGCTCGGATTGGTATGATTCCACTTCCACTGGCAAGATGACTCTGTGGTCTCGAACTTTAATGAAGAACGCGGAAGCCGAATCGCAGTGGAAGGGTTTCGTCCGAGTCGATCTTTGAGACGCTTCGGCTGAGCTTTAAGTAAAGACTTTTGCTTGTGGCCGAGCAGAATCTGTGAGGTACGGTCTGAAGTCACTTGATCTCCCCCGTAACCTTTACTTGATGATGGGCTGAAACCTCATCACCTCAGTTGAAGCCTTGTGCATCACCGTTCTTGTGCACATCCAATCAACAGTTGAAACCTTGTGCATCACCTTTCCTAAAGACCATTGTGCACATCCGATCAACAACTTGGCACTAACACACATGCTCTTGGACTGATTCATCACCTTCCACCAGCTTAACAAAGACTTGGTGGCCCTTGGTTCTAACTCCAGGCATTGTGCTGCGCTCTTACATGGCTATCTTGTAGCCTTCAACCTCGCCACTTCTTCTCCTTGAGATAGTGAGCGAGCTCCACACAATCTTCAATGCTGAAACTGAAACCAAAAATCAATGGAACAGATTCTAAACAAGAGATTGTTAGAGATTAGAGTATAGAGAATAATACTGAAAAATAAAATAGAATTTAGAGAATAAGTAAGAGTATAAATAGAGAACAGAGAATCAGTAACCAAGAGTATAGAAAGTGAGAGTATAAGGGAGAGTATTGGCGGTAGTATAAGATGAATGGAGAGTAGAATAGAGAATCTGCTCAAGAGTTCTTATGGACAGAGTTTCACTCTGTTTTCTTGAGTTGAACGAAGCTTTGACAGCCAAGAACATCCAAGAAGACAATCTCTTTTGGTGCTTTAATGGCTGAAACACAATGGACCTTATGGAAAATTAGTTTCTCCAAAGGTTTAACAACAAAACTCCTTGTAGAATCACTTAAACAAGTGTTCTTCAAGAGATTAAGGCTTTAGATCCACGAAGATAACATATAGAAGATGTTTTTCGTGGTCCCAAGCAAAGAAGAAACAACAAAAGCCTTTGGAACAGCCTATTGTCCAACGGTTAAAAGAATGCATCTTTGAACAGCTTTAGTCTAGTTGACCAAGCGGACATGAGATGCGAAAATTAAGATCTCTCTCTTCTTCAAGCTTGAATCTGGACACACCATAGGGCCAGAAACAAAGCTTTCTCAACATTGAGAAGAAGAAGTAGCGATTTAGTAATTAAGCCTTTAAAGGAAATTTAACAAAAGCAAAATCAAACCTTTAGAGGAAAATTAACTAAATCCTAAGAGAGCTAAATCCTAAGAATTTCGTGGCTCATACAAGCACACAAGAACCGTGAATCCTCACCCTGAACAACACAATTTGCTCAATGGTTCATCACTTCCCACACATCCCAAAATAAACAAAGCTATTACCAAATCGGTAAAGCTTAAGGATGGGGCTTGTAAAATCGATTTCTTTCCACACACTTGGTCTACAAATTCTAACAAGACAAGAGACCAAGCTTACTCAACAATGAGCTGCTAGAGAATCGATTTAATCAACAAAAGCAAAATTAAAGCTTTAAAGAAACTAAGCTAAGCGATTTAACACCTAAGCAAAGTCTAAAACTTTAACTAAGCTAACTCCTAAGAAAACGACTTTGAGAATGAGTTTAAATCACCAAGAACAGAACCTGCTCTGATACCATGTTGGGATTTATGAGACAAAGCTCACAAGAGAGGGTAGACAAACACTTGGTGAATGAATCCCCCTTTACCCACAACAAACTAACTCATTCTCAAGGGGGAGGAGAGAACATCAACTTGTGATGAACTCCCCATAAACAAGCTAGATAGAACCCAAATACTAGAGAGTAAGCGGATCCTAACTAGGAGAAGCACTAGTTTGAGACTTATCCTTGTTCTAGTATCACAACACTTAGAGTTTGTGTACTTAGGAGAAGGAGGATTAAGAATCAGTAATCTAGGCTAAGTAAAGCAGTAAATAAGAAGACTTTAGGTGAGATTTGGGAAGAGAATAGGCTGCCTTAAGGGCAGCCTCTAACCGATTCCCTAAACTATCTACATTGAAGCTAAGAACAAGAACACAAGGTAAAAGAGGGGAAATCGGATTCTCTTCTTATTGAATAATATTGTAATGATTACATATGAGAGAATTACAGCTTAATATAGAGAAAACAAAGGCATAGAGCCGTTAGGCACACAAGGGATTCAAAGGAGAGATGAAAGGGACAGCTCCTTGTCTTTGGTTGACTCGCTATGCTTCCCAACCAAAGCCACACGTGATTTCCTTCCCTTCCATGCCTTGTGACCGTTAGATCTCCTTCCCTTATGGCCATTGGATCCTTCTTCCCTTCCTTGTGAGATATTTCCTTCTTCTTGGGCTTCTTCTTCTTATAAGGCCTTTGTTCTTCTTATATTGCACTTATGGCCTTGCTGACCACTCTCCTTGCTCTCACGGCCCACATGGCCTTATTGGCCACTCTTATTGTGCTCACGGCCTTACTGGCCGCTCCCACACCACTCATGGCCTTACCGGCCACACTTCTTGTACTAGCAGCCTTACCGGCCACTCTCTTCTTCCTTGTGCAGCTCGGCCTCACCGGCCTCACTCTCTCTTCTCCTTCATATATACTAATAGTACGGACGGGCCTGTACGGACGGGCCTGTACGGACGGGCCTGTACGGACGGGCCTGTACGGACGGGCCTGCTCTTCAATGTGTTCACGGCCTAACTGGCCGCTCTCCGGACATGGGTCCGTTCACGGACACGGTACATGGTACCGGACACGGTACATGGTCGCTCACGGACACGGACATGGCCTTACCGGCCTTTACATGGCCTTTCCGGCCTTTCTTCTCTTCTTCCAAGGTTCGGCCTTACCGGCCTCTCCTCTCTCCTCCTTGGTACATTCTAATAGAAACAGTAACAAAGCAGTTTACTGCTTAGAATCAACGTTTTCTCGGTTTTAGCCTGTTTCAGGAAAAAATGGGTAAAAATGGTGTCTAAACACTCCAAATTCAACCCGCACTCTTATAAATAGTCAAATGCATTGGATTGTTACATATTGTGACCCTAGAAAGAGTAACATAGCGGTTTACTGCTTCAAATCAATGTTTTCTCTCGGTTTTAGCCTGTTTTCTCGGTCTAAGCCTGTTTTGGGATAAAACGGGTTTAAGTGTCGTCTAAACACTCCAAATTCATCCCGAACTCTTACAACTAGTCAAATGCATTGGATTGTCACACATTCTGACCCTAGAAACAGTAACAAAGCTGTTTACTGCTTAGAATCAACGTTTTCTTGGTTTTAGCCTGTTTCAGGACAAAATGGGTAAAAGTGGTGTCTAAACACTCCAAATTCAACCCGAACTCTTATAATTAGTCAAATGCATTGGATTGCTACATATTTTGACCCTAGAAAGAGTAACATAGCGGTTTACTGCTTCAAATCAATGTTTTCTCTCGGTTTTAGCCTGTTTTCTTGGTCTAAGCCTCTTTTGGGATAAAACGGGTTTAAGTGTTGTCTAGACACTCCAAATGCATCCCGAACTCTTACAACTAGTCAAATGCATTGGATTGTCACACATTCTGACCCTAGAAACAGTAACAAAGCAGTTTACTGCTTAGAATCAACGTTTTCTCGGTTTTAGCCTGTTTCAGGAAAAAATGGGTAAAAATGGTGTCTAAACACTCCAAATTCAACCCGAACTCTTATAATTAGTCAAATGCATTGGATTGTTACATATTGTGACCCTAGAAAGAGTAACATAGCGGTTTACTGCTTCAAATCAATGTTTTCTCTCGGTTTTAGCCTGTTTTCTCGGTCTAAGCCTGTTTTGGGATAAAACGGGTTTAAGTGTTGTCTAAACACTCCAAATTCATCCCGAACTCTTACAACTAGTCAAATGCATTGGATTGTCACACATTCTGACCCTAGAAACAGTAACAAAGCTGTTTACTGCTTAGAATCAACGTTTTCTTGGTTTTAGCCTGTTTCAGGACAAAATGGGTAAAAGTGGTATCTAAACACTCCAAATTCAACCCGAACTCTTATAATTAGTCAAATGCATTGGATTGCTACATATTTTGACCCTAGAAAGACTAACATAGCGGTTTACTGCTTCAAATCAATGTTTTCTCTCGGTTTTAGCCTGTTTTCTTGGTCTAAGCCTCTTTTGGGATAAAACGGGTTTAAGTGTTGTCTAGACACTCCAAATGCATCCCGAACTCTTACAACTAGTCAAATGCATTGGATTGTCACACATTCTGACCCTAGAAACAGTAACAAAGCAGTTTACTGCTTAGAATCAACGTTTTCTCGGTTTTAGCCTGTTTCAGGAAAAAATGGGTAAAAATGGTGTCTAAACACTCCAAATTCAACCCGAACTCTTATAATTAGTCAAATGCATTGGATTGTTACATATTGTGACCCTAGAAAGAGTAACATAGCGGTTTACTGCTTCAAATCAATGTTTTCTCTCGGTTTTAGCCTGTTTTCTCGGTCTAAGCCTGTTTTGGGATAAAACGGGTTTAAGTGTCGTCTAAACACTCCAAATTCATCCCGAACTCTTACAACTAGTCAAATGCATTGGATTGTCACAGATTCTGACCCTAGAAACAGAAACAAAGCTGTTTACTACTTAGAATCAACGTTTTCTTGGTTTGAGCCTGTTTTAGGACAAAATGGGTAAAAGTGGTGTCTAAACACTCCAAATTCAACCCGAACTCTTATAATTAGTCAAATGCATTGGATTGATACAGATTTTGACCCTAGAAAGAGTAACATAGCGGTTTACTGCTTTAAATCAATGTTTTCTCTCGGTTTTAGCCTGTTTTCTCGGTCTAAGCCTGTTTTGGGATAAAACGGGTTTAAGTGTCGTCTAAACACTCCAAATTCATCCCGAACTCTTACAACTAGTCAAATGCATTGGATTGTCACAGATTCTGACCCTAGAAACAGAAACAAATCTGTTTACTGCTTAGAATCAATGTTTTCTCGGTTTTAGCCTGTTTCAGGACAAAATGGGTAAAAGTGGTGTCTAAACACTCCAAATTCAACCCGAACTCTTATAATTAGTCAAATGCATTGGATTGCTACAGATTTTGACCCTAGAAAGACTAACATAGCGGTTTACTGCTTCAAATCAATGTTTTCTCTTAGTTTTAGCCTGTTTTCTCGGTCTAAGCCTGTTTTGGGATAAAACGGGTTTAAGTGTTGTCTAAACACTCCAAATTCATCCCGAACTCTTACAACTAGTCAAATGCATTGGATTGTCACACATTCTGACCCTAGAAACAGTAACAAAGCTGTTTACTGCTTAGAATCAACGTTTTCTTGGTTTTAGCCTGTTTTAGGACAAAATGGGTAAAAGTGGTGTCTAAACACTCCAAATTCAACCCGAACTCTTATAATTAGTCAAATGCATTGGATTGCTACAGATTTTGACCCTAGAAAGACTAACATAGCGGTTTACTGCTTCAAATCAATGTTTTCTCTTGGTTTTAGCCTGTTTTCTCGGTCTAAGCCTGTTTTGGGATAAAACGGGTTTAAGTGTTGTCTAAACACTCCAAATTCATCCCGAACTCTTACAACTAGTCAAATGCATTGGATTGTCACACATTCTGACCCTAGAAACAGTAACAAAGCTGTTTACTGCTTAGAATCAACGTTTTCTTGGTTTGAGCCTGTTTTAGGACAAAATGGGTAAAAGTGGTGTCTAAACACTCCAAATTCAACCCGAACTCTTATAATTAGTCAAATGCATTGGATTGTTACAGATTTTGACCCTAGAAAGAGTAACATAGCGGTTTACTGCTTCAAATCAATGTTTTCTCTCGGTTTTAGCCTGTTTTCTCGGTCTAAGCCTCTTTTGGGATAAAACGGGTTTAAGTGTTGTCTAAACACTCCAAATGCATCCCGAACTCTTACAACTAGTCAAATGCATTGGATTGTCACACATTCTGACCCTAGAAACAGTAACAAAGCAGTTTACTGCTTAGAATCAACGTTTTCTTGGTTTGAGCCTGTTTCAGGAAAAAATGGGTAAAAATGGTGTCTAAACACTCCAAATTCAACCCGAACTCTTATAATTAGTCAAATGCATTGGATTGTTACAGATTTTGACCCTAGAAAGAGTAACATAGCGGTTTACTGCTTCAAATCAATGTTTTCTCTCGGTTTTAGCCTGTTTTCTCGGTCTAAGCCTGTTTTGGGATAAAACGGGTTTAAGTGTTGTCTAAACACTCCAAATTCATCCCGAACTCTTACAACTAGTCAAATGCATTGGATTGTCACACATTCTGACCCTAGAAACAGTAACAAAGCTGTTTACTGCTTAGAATCAACGTTTTCTTGGTTTGAGCCTATTTTAGGACAAAATGGGTAAAAGTGGTGTCTAAACACTCCAAATTCAACCCGAACTCTTATAATTAGTCAAATGCATTGGATTGATACAGATTTTGACCCTAGAAAGAGTAACATAGCGGTTTACTGCTTTAAATCAATGTTTTCTCTCGGTTTTAGCCTGTTTTCTCGGTCTAAGCCTGTTTTGGGATAAAACGGGTTTAAGTGTCGTCTAAACACTCCAAATTCATCCCGAACTCTTACAACTAGTCAAATGCATTGGATTGTCACAGATTCTGACCCTAGAAACAGAAACAAATCTGTTTACTGCTTAGAATCAATGTTTTCTCGGTTTTAGCCTGTTTCAGGACAAAATGGGTAAAAGTGGTGTCTAAACACTCCAAATTCAACCCGAACTCTTATAATTAGTCAAATGCATTGGATTGCTACAGATTTTGACCCTAGAAAGACTAACATAGCGGTTTACTGCTTCAAATCAATGTTTTCTCTTAGTTTTAGCCTGTTTTCTCGGTCTAAGCCTGTTTTGGGATAAAACGGGTTTAAGTGTTGTCTAAACACTCCAAATTCATCCCGAACTCTTACAACTAGTCAAATGCATTGGATTGTCACACATTCTGACCCTAGAAACAGTAACAAAGCTGTTTACTGCTTAGAATCAACGTTTTCTTGGTTTTAGCCTGTTTTAGGACAAAATGGGTAAAAGTGGTGTCTAAACACTCCAAATTCAACCCGAACTCTTATAATTAGTCAAATGCATTGGATTGCTACAGATTTTGACCCTAGAAAGACTAACATAGCGGTTTACTGCTTCAAATCAATGTTTTCTCTTGGTTTTAGCCTGTTTTCTCGGTCTAAGCCTGTTTTGGGATAAAACGGGTTTAAGTGTTGTCTAAACACTCCAAATTCATCCCGAACTCTTACAACTAGTCAAATGCATTGGATTGTCACACATTCTGACCCTAGAAACAGTAACAAAGCTGTTTACTGCTTAGAATCAACGTTTTCTTGGTTTGAGCCTGTTTTAGGACAAAATGGGTAAAAGTGGTGTCTAAACACTCCAAATTCAACCCGAACTCTTATAATTAGTCAAATGCATTGGATTGTTACAGATTTTGACCCTAGAAAGAGTAACATAGCGGTTTACTGCTTCAAATCAATGTTTTCTCTCGGTTTTAGCCTGTTTTCTCGGTCTAAGCCTCTTTTGGGATAAAACGGGTTTAAGTGTTGTCTAAACACTCCAAATGCATCCCGAACTCTTACAACTAGTCAAATGCATTGGATTGTCACACATTCTGACCCTAGAAACAGTAACAAAGCAGTTTACTGCTTAGAATCAACGTTTTCTTGGTTTGAGCCTGTTTCAGGAAAAAATGGGTAAAAATGGTGTCTAAACACTCCAAATTCAACCCGAACTCTTATAATTAGTCAAATGCATTGGATTGTTACAGATTTTGACCCTAGAAAGAGTAACATAGCGGTTTACTGCTTCAAATCAATGTTTTCTCTCGGTTTTAGCCTGTTTTCTCGGTCTAAGCCTGTTTTGGGATAAAACGGGTTTAAGTGTTGTCTAAACACTCCAAATTCATCCCGAACTCTTACAACTAGTCAAATGCATTGGATTGTCACACATTCTGACCCTAGAAACAGTAACAAAGCTGTTTACTGCTTAGAATCAACGTTTTCTTGGTTTGAGCCTATTTTAGGACAAAATGGGTAAAAGTGGTGTCTAAACACTCCAAATTCAACCCGAACTCTTATAATTAGTCAAATGCATTGGATTGTTACAGATTTTGACCCTAGAAAGAGTAACATAGCGGTTTACTGCTTTAAATCAATGTTTTCTCTCGGTTTTAGCCTGTTTTCTTGGTCTAAGCCTGTTTTGGGATAAAACGGGTTTAAGTGTTGTCTAAACACTCCAAATTCATCCCGAACTCTTACAACTAGTCAAATGCATTGGATTGTCACACATTCTGACCCTAGAAACAGTAACAAAGCAGTTTACTGCTTAGAATCAACGTTTTCTCGGTTTTAGCCTGTTTCAGGAAAAAATGGGTAAAAATGGTGTCTAAACACTCCAAATTCAACCCGAACTCTTATAATTAGTCAAATGCATTGGATTGTTACATATTGTGACCCTAGAAAGAGTAACATAGCGGTTTACTGCTTCAAATCAATGTTTTCTCTCGGTTTTAGCCTGTTTTCTCGGTCTAAGCCTGTTTTGGGATAAAACGGGTTTAAGTGTTGTCTAAACACTCCAAATTCATCCCGAACTCTTACAACTAGTCAAATGCATTGGATTGTCACAGATTCTGACCCTAGAAACAGAAACAAATCTGTTTACTGCTTAGAATCAATGTTTTCTCGGTTTTAGCCTGTTTCAGGACAAAATGGGTAAAAGTGGTGTCTAAACACTCCAAATTCAACCCGAACTCTTATAATTAGTCAAATGCATTGGATTGCTACAGATTTTGACCCTAGAAAGACTAACATAGCGGTTTACTGCTTCAAATCAATGTTTTCTCTTAGTTTTAGCCTGTTTTCTCGGTCTAAGCCTGTTTTGGGATAAAACGGGTTTAAGTGTTGTCTAAACACTCCAAATTCATCCCGAACTCTTACAACTAGTCAAATGCATTGGATTGTCACACATTCTGACCCTAGAAACAGTAACAAAGCTGTTTACTGCTTAGAATCAACGTTTTCTTGGTTTTAGCCTGTTTTAGGACAAAATGGGTAAAAGTGGTGTCTAAACACTCCAAATTCAACCCGAACTCTTATAATTAGTCAAATGCATTGGATTGCTACAGATTTTGACCCTAGAAAGACTAACATAGCGGTTTACTGCTTCAAATCAATGTTTTCTCTTGGTTTTAGCCTGTTTTCTCGGTCTAAGCCTGTTTTGGGATAAAACGGGTTTAAGTGTTGTCTAAACACTCCAAATTCATCCCGAACTCTTACAACTAGTCAAATGCATTGGATTGTCACACATTCTGACCCTAGAAACAGTAACAAAGCTGTTTACTGCTTAGAATCAACGTTTTCTTGGTTTGAGCCTGTTTTAGGACAAAATGGGTAAAAGTGGTGTCTAAACACTCCAAATTCAACCCGAACTCTTATAATTAGTCAAATGCATTGGATTGTTACAGATTTTGACCCTAGAAAGAGTAACATAGCGGTTTACTGCTTCAAATCAATGTTTTCTCTCGGTTTTAGCCTGTTTTCTCGGTCTAAGCCTCTTTTGGGATAAAACGGGTTTAAGTGTTGTCTAAACACTCCAAATGCATCCCGAACTCTTACAACTAGTCAAATGCATTGGATTGTCACACATTCTGACCCTAGAAACAGTAACAAAGCAGTTTACTGCTTAGAATCAACGTTTTCTTGGTTTGAGCCTGTTTCAGGAAAAAATGGGTAAAAATGGTGTCTAAACACTCCAAATTCAACCCGAACTCTTATAATTAGTCAAATGCATTGGATTGTTACAGATTTTGACCCTAGAAAGAGTAACATAGCGGTTTACTGCTTCAAATCAATGTTTTCTCTCGGTTTTAGCCTGTTTTCTCGGTCTAAGCCTGTTTTGGGATAAAACGGGTTTAAGTGTTGTCTAAACACTCCAAATTCATCCCGAACTCTTACAACTAGTCAAATGCATTGGATTGTCACACATTCTGACCCTAGAAACAGTAACAAAGCTGTTTACTGCTTAGAATCAACGTTTTCTTGGTTTGAGCCTATTTTAGGACAAAATGGGTAAAAGTGGTGTCTAAACACTCCAAATTCAACCCGAACTCTTATAATTAGTCAAATGCATTGGATTGTTACAGATTTTGACCCTAGAAAGAGTAACATAGCGGTTTACTGCTTTAAATCAATGTTTTCTCTCGGTTTTAGCCTGTTTTCTTGGTCTAAGCCTGTTTTGGGATAAAACGGGTTTAAGTGTTGTCTAAACACTCCAAATTCATCCCGAACTCTTACAACTAGTCAAATGCATTGGATTGTCACACATTCTGACCCTAGAAACAGTAACAAAGCAGTTTACTGCTTAGAATCAACGTTTTCTCGGTTTTAGCCTGTTTCAGGAAAAAATGGGTAAAAATGGTGTCTAAACACTCCAAATTCAACCCGAACTCTTATAATTAGTCAAATGCATTGGATTGTTACATATTGTGACCCTAGAAAGAGTAACATAGCGGTTTACTGCTTCAAATCAATGTTTTCTCTCGGTTTTAGCCTGTTTTCTCGGTCTAAGCCTGTTTTGGGATAAAACGGGTTTAAGTGTTGTCTAAACACTCCAAATTCATCCCGAACTCTTACAACTAGTCAAATGCATTGGATTGTCACACATTCTGACCCTAGAAACAGTAACAAAGCTGTTTACTGCTTAGAATCAACGTTTTCTTGGTTTGAGCCTGTTTTAGGAAAAAATGGGTAAAAATGGTGTCTAAACACTCCAAATTCAACCCGAACTCTTATAATTAGTCAAATGCATTGGATTGTTACAGATTTTGACCCTAGAAAGAGTAACATAGCGGTTTACTGCTTTAAATCAATGTTTTCTCTCGGTTTTAGCCTGTTTTCTCGGTCTAAGCCTGTTTTGGGATAAAACGGGTTTAAGTGTCGTCTAAACACTCCAAATTCATCCCGAACTCTTACAACTAGTCAAATGCATTGGATTGTCACAGATTCTGACCCTAGAAACAGAAACAAATCTGTTTACTGCTTAGAATCAATGTTTTCTCGGTTTTAGCCTGTTTCAGGACAAAATGGGTAAAAGTGGTGTCTAAACACTCCAAATTCAACCCGAACTCTTATAATTAGTCAAATGCATTGGATTGCTACAGATTTTGACCCTAGAAAGACTAACATAGCGGTTTACTGCTTCAAATCAATGTTTTCTCTTAGTTTTAGCCTGTTTTCTCGGTCTAAGCCTGTTTTGGGATAAAACGGGTTTAAGTGTTGTCTAAACACTCCAAATTCATCCCGAACTCTTACAACTAGTCAAATGCATTGGATTGTCACACATTCTGACCCTAGAAACAGTAACAAAGCTGTTTACTGCTTAGAATCAACGTTTTCTTGGTTTTAGCCTGTTTTAGGACAAAATGGGTAAAAGTGGTGTCTAAACACTCCAAATTCAACCCGAACTCTTATAATTAGTCAAATGCATTGGATTGCTACAGATTTTGACCCTAGAAAGACTAACATAGCGGTTTACTGCTTCAAATCAATGTTTTCTCTTGGTTTTAGCCTGTTTTCTCGGTCTAAGCCTGTTTTGGGATAAAACGGGTTTAAGTGTTGTCTAAACACTCCAAATTCATCCCGAACTCTTACAACTAGTCAAATGCATTGGATTGTCACACATTCTGACCCTAGAAACAGTAACAAAGCTGTTTACTGCTTAGAATCAACGTTTTCTTGGTTTGAGCCTGTTTTAGGACAAAATGGGTAAAAGTGGTGTCTAAACACTCCAAATTCAACCCGAACTCTTATAATTAGTCAAATGCATTGGATTGTTACAGATTTTGACCCTAGAAAGAGTAACATAGCGGTTTACTGCTTCAAATCAATGTTTTCTCTCGGTTTTAGCCTGTTTTCTCGGTCTAAGCCTCTTTTGGGATAAAACGGGTTTAAGTGTTGTCTAAACACTCCAAATGCATCCCGAACTCTTACAACTAGTCAAATGCATTGGATTGTCACACATTCTGACCCTAGAAACAGTAACAAAGCAGTTTACTGCTTAGAATCAACGTTTTCTTGGTTTGAGCCTGTTTCAGGAAAAAATGGGTAAAAATGGTGTCTAAACACTCCAAATTCAACCCGAACTCTTATAATTAGTCAAATGCATTGGATTGTTACAGATTTTGACCCTAGAAAGAGTAACATAGCGGTTTACTGCTTCAAATCAATGTTTTCTCTCGGTTTTAGCCTGTTTTCTCGGTCTAAGCCTGTTTTGGGATAAAACGGGTTTAAGTGTTGTCTAAACACTCCAAATTCATCCCGAACTCTTACAACTAGTCAAATGCATTGGATTGTCACACATTCTGACCCTAGAAACAGTAACAAAGCTGTTTACTGCTTAGAATCAACGTTTTCTTGGTTTGAGCCTATTTTAGGACAAAATGGGTAAAAGTGGTGTCTAAACACTCCAAATTCAACCCGAACTCTTATAATTAGTCAAATGCATTGGATTGTTACAGATTTTGACCCTAGAAAGAGTAACATAGCGGTTTACTGCTTTAAATCAATGTTTTCTCTCGGTTTTAGCCTGTTTTCTTGGTCTAAGCCTGTTTTGGGATAAAACGGGTTTAAGTGTTGTCTAAACACTCCAAATTCATCCCGAACTCTTACAACTAGTCAAATGCATTGGATTGTCACACATTCTGACCCTAGAAACAGTAACAAAGCAGTTTACTGCTTAGAATCAACGTTTTCTCGGTTTTAGCCTGTTTCAGGAAAAAATGGGTAAAAATGGTGTCTAAACACTCCAAATTCAACCCGAACTCTTATAATTAGTCAAATGCATTGGATTGTTACATATTGTGACCCTAGAAAGAGTAACATAGCGGTTTACTGCTTCAAATCAATGTTTTCTCTCGGTTTTAGCCTGTTTTCTCGGTCTAAGCCTGTTTTGGGATAAAACGGGTTTAAGTGTTGTCTAAACACTCCAAATTCATCCCGAACTCTTACAACTAGTCAAATGCATTGGATTGTCACACATTCTGACCCTAGAAACAGTAACAAAGCTGTTTACTGCTTAGAATCAACGTTTTCTTGGTTTGAGCCTGTTTTAGGAAAAAATGGGTAAAAATGGTGTCTAAACACTCCAAATTCAACCCGAACTCTTATAATTAGTCAAATGCATTGGATTGTTACAGATTTTGACCCTAGAAAGAGTAACATAGCGGTTTACTGCTTTAAATCAATGTTTTCTCTCGGTTTTAGCCTGTTTTCTTGGTCTAAGCCTGTTTTGGGATAAAACGGGTTTAAGTGTTGTCTAAACACTCCAAATTCATCCCGAACTCTTACAACTAGTCAAATGCATTGGATTGTCACACATTCTGACCCTAGAAACAGTAACAAAGCAGTTTACTGCTTAGAATCAACGTTTTCTCGGTTTTAGCCTGTTTCAGGAAAAAATGGGTAAAAATGGTGTCTAAACACTCCAAATTCAACCCGAACTCTTATAAATAGTCAAATGCATTGGATTGTTACATATTGTGACCCTAGAAAGAGTAACATAGCGGTTTACTGCTTCAAATCAATGTTTTCTCTCGGTTTTAGCCTGTTTTCTCGGTCTAAGCCTGTTTTGGGATAAAACGGGTTTAAGTGTCGTCTAAACACTCCAAATTCATCCCGAACTCTTACAACTAGTCAAATGCATTGGATTGTCACACATTCTGACCCTAGAAACAGTAACAAAGCTGTTTACTGCTTAGAATCAACGTTTTCTTGGTTTTAGCCTGTTTCAGGACAAAATGGGTAAAAGTGGTGTCTAAACACTCCAAATTCAACCCGAACTCTTATAATTAGTCAAATGCATTGGATTGCTACATATTTTGACCCTAGAAAGAGTAACATAGCGGTTTACTGCTTCAAATCAATGTTTTCTCTCGGTTTTAGCCTGTTTTCTTGGTCTAAGCCTCTTTTGGGATAAAACGGGTTTAAGTGTTGTCTAGACACTCCAAATGCATCCCGAACTCTTACAACTAGTCAAATGCATTGGATTGTCACACATTCTGACCCTAGAAACAGTAACAAAGCAGTTTACTGCTTAGAATCAACGTTTTCTCGGTTTTAGCCTGTTTCAGGAAAAAATGGGTAAAAATGGTGTCTAAACACTCCAAATTCAACCCGAACTCTTATAATTAGTCAAATGCATTGGATTGTTACATATTGTGACCCTAGAAAGAGTAACATAGCGGTTTACTGCTTCAAATCAATGTTTTCTCTCGGTTTTAGCCTGTTTTCTCGGTCTAAGCCTGTTTTGGGATAAAACGGGTTTAAGTGTCGTCTAAACACTCCAAATTCATCCCGAACTCTTACAACTAGTCAAATGCATTGGATTGTCACAGATTCTGACCCTAGAAACAGAAACAAATCTGTTTACTGCTTAGAATCAATGTTTTCTCGGTTTTAGCCTGTTTCAGGACAAAATGGGTAAAAGTGGTGTCTAAACACTCCAAATTCAACCCGAACTCTTATAATTAGTCAACTGCATTGGATTGTTACAGATTTTTACCCTAGAAAGAGTAACATAGCGGTTTACTGCTTCAAATCAATGTTTTCTCTCGGTTTTAGCCTGTTTTCTCAGTCTAAGCCTGTTTTGGGATAAAACGGGTTTAAGTGTTGTCTAAACACTCCAAATTCATCCCGAACTCTTACAACTAGTCAAATGCATTGGATTGTCACACATTCTGACCCTAGAAACAGTAACAAAGCTGTTTACTGCTTAGAATCAACGTTTTCTTGGTTTGAGCCTGTTTTAGGACAAAATGGGTAAAAGTGGTGTCTAAACACTCCAAATTCAACCCGAACTCTTATAATTGTTAGACTTTGTAGAATAAAGAAGAGAATCAAGAGATTGATGAGAGATATCGGTAGACAAAGAGAATGAGGAAGAAGAAAAGATTAGGTTATTGTTCCATAAGAATACATATTACAATGTAGGCTAAAGCCTATATATATCAAGGGAAAATTAGGGCTACACCCTCTACCAACCGATCGTATAAGTGATAGGGACAAGGAGAGAGATAGAACTAATCCCAACGGTGATAGTGACCCGTCCTAGTCTCCTTAAACACAACATAACCCGTGACTCCACTTGTTCCTCCTCTCTAACGGCTACAAGCGACATTCTAGATCCTTCTCATGGGCCTAAGGAGAGCAGGCCTCCTCATTGTCTTTACACACTTACATGACTCGGCCTTATTGCTTGGTTGTACGGACGGCCCCATAATTGTACGGACGGCCATGGCTGCCTTAGGCTTATTCTCTTGATCAATACTCCCCCTCAAGCTTAGCCAAGTGAAATGGCTAAGCTTGGAACCCGTGAAGCAGCACCTCATTAAAAACCTTGACTTAGAAAACCTCATGGGACAAAACCAAGTCAAGGGAAAAAGAGTGTGCCGTCCACGGATTAGGGAAGCTTGATCATGGCCGTGTAATGTCTACAAGTCCAAGTTTGCTGTAGATGTGATCACAAACCTTGGAGCTTGCAGACTTGGTGAAGATGTCAGCTAGCTGATCTTGACTCCTTGTGTGGCATGGTAACACCACTCCTTCTTCAATCTTCTCTCTCACCTTGTGGCAATCGCTTTCTATGTGCTTGGTCCTCTCATGAAAGACTGAGTTTGTGGCAATGTGGATGGCCGCTTCATTGTCGCAGTGCATGGTCATGGGCTGCTCTGTCTCGATGCCTAAGTCCTTGAGTAGGCCCTTCAGCCATGTCATCTCGTTAGTGAGCTTCCTCATAGCTCTATACTCGGCCTCGGCGCTAGAGCATGAAACCACCTTTTGTTTCTTAGACCTCCATGTAACCAAGTTGCCTCCAACAAACGTGCAGTACCCAGTGGTGGATCTCCTATCCAGCGTATCGCCATTGTAATCCGCATCACAATAGCCAACGATTTCGGTGTTGTCATTCTTGCCCATCCAAATACCTTGACCCGGACTGCCCTTGAGATAGCTTAGGATCCTTTCGACTTGACTCCATTGGTACTTGCTTGGTGCCTTCATATGTTGGCTAACCTGATTCACAGCGTAAGATATGTCAGGTCGTGTGATAGTAAGGTATATCAGCTTACCTACAAGCCGGCGGTAGCGTGTGACGTCTAAGAATGGCTCGTCCATTGGTTCCTTAGGTCGGCCTTCTTTTGCCCGTAAGCTCTCCCCCTTTCGCTTGAGCTGGTAATCTTCATCAAGGGGCGTAGCAACCGGAGACACACCAAGCTTGCCAGTCTCCTCTAACAAGTCAAGAGTATACTTGCGTTGTGAGAGGAAGAGTCCTTCCGGTGAGCGACAAATCTCAATACCAAGAAAGTATTTGAGTTCCCCAAGGTCCTTGATGTCAAATACCGACTTGAGAGAGTCCTTGGTGTCCTGAATGGCCGCCTTATCATCACCAGTCACGATGATGTCGTCGACGTATATGAGCACCACCACCCAACCAATAGAGGTGCGACGCGTGAAGAGAGTATGATCAGCCTCCGATCGCGTAAAACCATCAGTCTTGAGAGTGGAGCTTAGTTTGTGGTACCACGCTCGTGGGGACTGCTTAAGGCCATAGATGGCCTTACGTAGCCTCAAGACTTTTCCGGGTGTAACCATGTCTTCAAGGCCGGGAGGAGGCGTCATGTACACTTCTTCATCAAGTTCACCTTGAAGGAAGGCGTTCTTCACATCCATCTGCCATAAGTCCCATGAGAGGTTGACAGCAAGAGACAGCACAACCCGAACCGTATGGAGCTTGGCCACGGGTGCAAAGGTGTCCGTGTAGTCCGCGCCATAGGTTTGGGTGAAGCCACGGGCCACTAACCTGGCTTTATGCCGTTCAATGTCACCATTGCTCAAATACTTTATGGTAAACACCCATTTGGAGCTAACTGCCCGCTTGCCTTGAGGAAGATCCGATTCGTCCCACGTATGATTCCGGATCATGGCGCCAGTTTCATCCTTGACCGCATCTAACCAAACTTGATGTTCCTTGGCTTCATCATATGTCTGCGGGATCCAATTGGCGTCCACTTGGCCGAAGAAAGCTTGGTGATCAGCAGGTAACAGCTCAAGGGAACAAACGGACTGAATGGGATGAGCGACAGCTTGGCTGTTGTAATAGACACGCTTGTTCTTCCAAGTGGAGGGATCCGACCGAGGTCTGGTGCTCCGACGCAGGACTGGTGCTGGAAGTGGATCCACGCTAGGCAACACGGTGGACGTACCGTCCGTAGGAGCCGTCTCCGTGTTTTCCTCGGTAGAGGCCGCCGCCGGAGCATGCGTGTCCGTTGTAGGGCCAGGGACGGGAACACCGGTTATGGGTAGGCCAGACTCGAGAGATTCACCATCTTGGGCTGAACCATTGTCATTTGCATCTCCTTGGTCAGACCCACCATCGGTAGAAATTTGACTTAGTGTTGGCCGCACGGCACCCGTTGGTGGAGATGGGTTGCCAAGGTGATCAAGAAGGAACCGTAGACTCGAAGCTCGGTCATTAGGTGAGTGAGAGAGATCTTTAAGGCTGTTCCAATCCCTCTTGTCATGGTAGCCCACATGTTCTAGAAACCGGACATCTCGAGAGACATATAGTCGACTTGTGGCCGGATCATAACATTTGTACCCCTTTTGTGTGGTAGAGTAGCCAATGAACATACACTTTGTACTTTTGGCATCCAGCTTACTCCTTTGTTCTCCTGGTACTAACACAAAACAAACACAGCCGAAAACTCGTAAGTGATCAAGAGATGGTTTAAATTTGTTTAGTACTTCAAATGGAGATAAGTCATGAAGAACTCTAGTTGGTGTTCGGTTGATTAGGTAGCATGCAGTCATCACGGCATCACCCCAATATCGTTTAGGAACACTCGAATGGAACATGATTGCCCGCGCCACTTCCATGAGGTGCCGGTTCTTCCTCTCGGCCACACCATTTTGTTGTGGCGTGTAGGGACAACTCGTTTGATGGAGAATGCCATGCTTGGAGAGATGTTCTTTGAACTTGCAATTTGTGTATTCCCCCCCATTATCAGACCTAAGTACCTTAAGTTTAGCATTGAAGTGATTAGTCACATAATTTTGAAAATTGATAAAGGCATCAAATACTCTATCTTTAGATGGCAACAAGGTAATCCAAGTGTATTTTGATTTTTCATCAATAAAGGTCACAAAATACTTGTTATTATCTCTAGATAGGCATGGTGATGTCCAAACATCTGAGTGAACTAAATCAAAACAATTCTCATAAATAGTAGTTGACTTAGGAAAGATAGACTTGCAATGTTTTCCAAGAATACAAGGTTCACAAGTAGAATTATCAAAAGAAATATTAGGAAACATCAACCCTAAAGCACGTGAATGTGGGTGGCCTAGCCTAGAATGCCACACCATATTCGAATCAACAACAAAACAAGACTTAGTAGAGGATAAATTTGGATCGGTTTTCTCTAGGACATAGAGATCTCCACTCCCTTGCCCTTCTCCAAGAACCTTTCCAGTCTCAATATCCTGAAAATAAACATTGTTAGGACCAAAGATTGCATAACAATTCAAATCATTTGTGGCCCTCTTAACCGATAGTAAATTGGAGGTAAAGGTAGGCATAAAGAAAGCTTTTGAGGTTTTATCAAATAGTTTCAAGTCCCCTATTCCCTTTACTGGTATTTGTTCTCCATTTGCAATAACAACACTTCCTAAGGCCGGTTTTATGTTGTCAATTAAACTAGGATTACTAATCATATGATGTGAGGCTCCCGAGTCAATAACAAGCGATTTGCTAGGCCTAGAAGTAAAGAAAGAGATACCAGACTCCTTGAGTGAAGCAATGGAGCGGATGAGAGCCTCAAGGTCTGACTTCCTCACCACATCTCCGTAGGCTGCGGTCATGGCCACCTCATCTCCCTGCTTTGATGATCCGGCTCCTTTATCGCTAACCGCTTCCTTTGAGAGGTTGGCTTTGAACTTGGCCGGCTTGAGATGAGGATGGAGAACCCAGCACTTGTCTTTCAGATGACCCCGCTTCTTGCAGTGGTCGCACACCAACCACTTCCTCTCCTCTTGCTTGTACGTTCCTTTGTTGGCCGAAGCAAGCTCTCCCTTACCGCTAAACAAATCAAGGGATCCTTGCTCTTTCTGAATTTGGGAGCAAATATCTTCAAAGGAGGGGAGCTTCTCTGCCCTTAGGATGTGCTTCAAGAGGTCGTTGAAGGACGGGTTCAAGGTAAGTAGGAGTCCGAAGACTTTGTCTTGCTCCTTTCTTTCGTTTAGCACACTTGCCTCAAGTGTACTTGGCCGCAACATGTCAAGCTCGGACCATAGTGCACGGAACTTACCAAGATGCTTAGTGAACTCCACATCATCTTGGTTAAGATCATTTATGGCCTTCTTGACCTCAAAGACTCTAGTCATGTTAGAGACATTACCATACACGCCTTTAAGTGTTTCCCACAGTTCCTTGGCCGTCTCGCAATATGAGTAGGCCTCAAGGATAGGCGTGTCCAGAGAGTTTTGGAGAACAGATAGGACAACTTGGTCTTCTTGGAACCATTTGGCCTTCCTCTCGCTCTCTTCCTCCGCTTCCGCCTCGGAAGCGTCCTCTCCTTTGGGGTTTTTCTTTGGGACATAGTCGGACTCGACATGACTCCAAAGGCCACGACCTCCAAGGGCGGTTCTTGTGGTTCTTGTCCACAGCAAGTAGTTTGTCCCCTTTAGGACAACCGGTGAAACAATGGGCTTGGCGTTTTCCATGGTCGGATTTCTATGGACCGATGGGTAAAGCTTTTACCCGGAGAATAAAAGAGATGCGAGTGAGAAGAAACGAAGATAAGGAGACTAGAGTGTAGAAATGAGTAGGAGAATGAGATTAGACTGTAGAGAATCGAAGAACTCGCTCTGATACCATGTTAGACTTTGTAGAATAAAGAAGAGAATCAAGAGATTGATGAGAGATATCGGTAGACAAAGAGAATGAGGAAGAAGAAAAGATTAGGTTATTGTTCCATAAGAATACATATTACAATGTAGGCTAAAGCCTATATATATCAAGGGAAAATTAGGGCTACACCCTCTACCAACCGATCGTATAAGTGATAGGGACAAGGAGAGAGATAGAACTAATCCCAACGGTGATAGTGACCCGTCCTAGTCTCCTTAAACACAACATAACCCGTGACTCCACTTGTTCCTCCTCTCTAACGGCTACAAGCGACATTCTAGATCCTTCTCATGGGCCTAAGGAGAGCAGGCCTCCTCATTGTCTTTACACACTTACATGACTCGGCCTTATTGCTTGGTTGTACGGACGGCCCCATAATTGTACGGACGGCCATGGCTGCCTTAGGCTTATTCTCTTGATCAATAATAATTAGTCAAATGCATTGGATTGTTACAGATTTTGACCCTAGAAAGAGTAACATAGCGGTTTACTGCTTTAAATCAATGTTTTCTCTCGGTTTTAGCCTGTTTTCTCGGTCGAAGCCTGTTTTGGGATAAAACGGGTTTAAGTGTTGTCTAAACACTCCAAATTCATCCCGAACTCTTACAACTAGTCAAATGCATTGGATTGTCATACATTCTGACCCTAGAAACAGTAACAAAGCAGTTTACTGCTTAGAATCAACGTTTTCTCGGTTTTAGCCTGTTTCAGGAAAAAATGGGTAAAAATGGTGTCTAAACACTCCAAATTCAACCCGAACTCTTATAATTAGTCAAATGCATTGGATTGTTACATATTGTGACCCTAGAAAGAGTAACATAGCGGTTTACTGCTTCAAATCAATGTTTTCTCTCGGTTTTAGCCTGTTTTCTCGGTCTAAGCCTGTTTTGGGATAAAACGGGTTTAAGTGTTGTCTAAACACTCCAAATTCATCCCGAACTCTTACAACTAGTCAAATGCATTGGATTGTCACACATTCTGACCCTAGAAACAGTAACAAAGCTGTTTACTGCTTAGAATCAACGTTTTCTTGGTTTGAGCCTGTTTTAGGACAAAATGGGTAAAAGTGGTGTCTAAACACTCCAAATTCAACCCGAACTCTTATAATTAGTCAAATGCATTGGATTGTTACAGATTTTGACCCTAGAAAGAGTAACATAGCGGTTTACTGCTTTAAATCAATGTTTTCTCTCGGTTTTAGCCTGTTTTCTCGGTCGAAGCCTGTTTTGGGATAAAACGGGTTTAAGTGTTGTCTAAACACTCCAAATTCATCCCGAACTCTTACAACTAGTCAAATGCATTGGATTGTCATACATTCTGACCCTAGAAACAGTAACAAAGCAGTTTACTGCTTAGAATCAACGTTTTCTCGGTTTTAGCCTGTTTCAGGAAAAAATGGGTAAAAATGGTGTCTAAACACTCCAAATTCAACCCGAACTCTTATAATTAGTCAAATGCATTGGATTGTTACATATTGTGACCCTAGAAAGAGTAACATAGCGGTTTACTGCTTCAAATCAATGTTTTCTCTCGGTTTTAGCCTGTTTTCTCGGTCTAAGCCTGTTTTGGGATAAAACGGGTTTAAGTGTTGTCTAAACACTCCAAATTCATCCCGAACTCTTACAACTAGTCAAATGCATTGGATTGTCACACATTCTGACCCTAGAAACAGTAACAAAGCTGTTTACTGCTTAGAATCAACGTTTTCTTGGTTTGAGCCTGTTTTAGGAAAAAATGGGTAAAAATGGTGTCTAAACACTCCAAATTCAACCCGAACTCTTATAATTAGTCAAATGCATTGGATTGATACAGATTTTGACCCTAGAAAGAGTAACATAGCGGTTTACTGCTTTAAATCAATGTTTTCTCTCGGTTTTAGCCTGTTTTCTCGGTCTAAGCCTGTTTTGGGATAAAACGGGTTTAAGTGTCGTCTAAACACTCCAAATTCATCCCGAACTCTTACAACTAGTCAAATGCATTGGATTGTCACAGATTCTGACCCTAGAAACAGAAACAAATCTATTTACTGCTTAGAATCAATGTTTTCTCGGTTTTAGCCTGTTTCAGGACAAAATGGGTAAAAGTGGTGTCTAAACACTCCAAATTCAACCCGAACTCTTATAATTAGTCAAATGCATTGGATTGCTACAGATTTTGACCCTAGAAAGACTAACATAGCGGTTTACTGCTTCAAATCAATGTTTTCTCTTAGTTTTAGCCTGTTTTCTCGGTCTAAGCCTGTTTTGGGATAAAACGGGTTTAAGTGTTGTCTAAACACTCCAAATTCATCCCGAACTCTTACAACTAGTCAAATGCATTGGATTGTCACACATTCTGACCCTAGAAACAGTAACAAAGCTGTTTACTGCTTAGAATCAACGTTTTCTTGGTTTTAGCCTGTTTTAGGACAAAATGGGTAAAAGTGGTGTCTAAACACTCCAAATTCAACCCGAACTCTTATAATTAGTCAAATGCATTGGATTGCTACAGATTTTGACCCTAGAAAGACTAACATAGCGGTTTACTGCTTCAAATCAATGTTTTCTCTTGGTTTTAGCCTGTTTTCTCGGTCTAAGCCTGTTTTGGGATAAAACGGGTTTAAGTGTTGTCTAAACACTCCAAATTCATCCCGAACTCTTACAACTAGTCAAATGCATTGGATTGTCACACATTCTGACCCTAGAAACAGTAACAAAGCTGTTTACTGCTTAGAATCAACGTTTTCTTGGTTTGAGCCTGTTTTAGGACAAAATGGGTAAAAGTGGTGTCTAAACACTCCAAATTCAACCCGAACTCTTATAATTAGTCAAATGCATTGGATTGTTACAGATTTTGACCCTAGAAAGAGTAACATAGCGGTTTACTGCTTCAAATCAATGTTTTCTCTCGGTTTTAGCCTGTTTTCTCGGTCTAAGCCTCTTTTGGGATAAAACGGGTTTAAGTGTTGTCTAAACACTCCAAATGCATCCCGAACTCTTACAACTAGTCAAATGCATTGGATTGTCACACATTCTGACCCTAGAAACAGTAACAAAGCAGTTTACTGCTTAGAATCAACGTTTTCTTGGTTTGAGCCTGTTTCAGGAAAAAATGGGTAAAAATGGTGTCTAAACACTCCAAATTCAACCCGAACTCTTATAATTAGTCAAATGCATTGGATTGTTACAGATTTTGACCCTAGAAAGAGTAACATAGCGGTTTACTGCTTCAAATCAATGTTTTCTCTCGGTTTTAGCCTGTTTTCTCGGTCTAAGCCTCTTTTGGGATAAAACGGGTTTAAGTGTTGTCTAAACACTCCAAATGCATCCCGAACTCTTACAACTAGTCAAATGCATTGGATTGTCACACATTCTGACCCTAGAAACAGTAACAAAGCAGTTTACTGCTTAGAATCAACGTTTTCTTGGTTTGAGCCTGTTTCAGGAAAAAATGGGTAAAAATGGTGTCTAAACACTCCAAATTCAACCCGAACTCTTATAATTAGTCAAATGCATTGGATTGTTACAGATTTTGACCCTAGAAAGAGTAACATAGCGGTTTACTGCTTCAAATCAATGTTTTCTCTCGGTTTTAGCCTGTTTTCTCGGTCTAAGCCTGTTTTGGGATAAAACGGGTTTAAGTGTTGTCTAAACACTCCAAATTCATCCCGAACTCTTACAACTAGTCAAATGCATTGGATTGTCACACATTCTGACCCTAGAAACAGTAACAAAGCTGTTTACTGCTTAGAATCAACGTTTTCTTGGTTTGAGCCTATTTTAGGACAAAATGGGTAAAAGTGGTGTCTAAACACTCCAAATTCAACCCGAACTCTTATAATTAGTCAAATGCATTGGATTGTTACAGATTTTGACCCTAGAAAGAGTAACATAGCGGTTTACTGCTTTAAATCAATGTTTTCTCTCGGTTTTAGCCTGTTTTCTTGGTCTAAGCCTGTTTTGGGATAAAACGGGTTTAAGTGTTGTCTAAACACTCCAAATTCATCCCGAACTCTTACAACTAGTCAAATGCATTGGATTGTCACACATTCTGACCCTAGAAACAGTAACAAAGCAGTTTACTGCTTAGAATCAACGTTTTCTCGGTTTTAGCCTGTTTCAGGAAAAAATGGGTAAAAATGGTGTCTAAACACTCCAAATTCAACCCGAACTCTTATAATTAGTCAAATGCATTGGATTGTTACATATTGTGACCCTAGAAAGAGTAACATAGCGGTTTACTGCTTCAAATCAATGTTTTCTCTCGGTTTTAGCCTGTTTTCTCGGTCTAAGCCTGTTTTGGGATAAAACGGGTTTAAGTGTTGTCTAAACACTCCAAATTCATCCCGAACTCTTACAACTAGTCAAATGCATTGGATTGTCACACATTCTGACCCTAGAAACAGTAACAAAGCTGTTTACTGCTTAGAATCAACGTTTTCTTGGTTTGAGCCTGTTTTAGGAAAAAATGGGTAAAAATGGTGTCTAAACACTCCAAATTCAACCCGAACTCTTATAATTAGTCAAATGCATTGGATTGTTACAGATTTTGACCCTAGTATTAGAATGTACCAAGGAGGAGAGAGGAGAGGCCGGTAAGGCCGAGCCTTGGAAGAAGAGAAGACAGGCCGGAAAGGCCATGTAAAGGCCGGTAAGGCCATGTCCGTGTCCGTGAGCGACCATGTACCGTGTCCGGTACCATGTACCGTGTCCGTGAACGGACCCATGTCCGGTGAGCGGCCAGTTAGGCCGTGAACACATTGAAGAGAAGGCCCGTCCGTACAGGCCCGTCCGTACAGGCCCGTCCGTACAGGCCCGTCCGTACGATGAAGAGAAGGCCCGTCCGTACGGTCGTGCTCTTAGGGCTGCTCTCGGTCCATGTGATGGAAAGGCCGAAGTTTGAGTGGCTTAGGAGAAGGAAAACGAGGCCTTACAAGAGAGAGAGGCCCATCTCACAAAGAAAAGGAAGGAAGGGAGAAGATTCACGTGAGCGTTTGGTGAAGGAAGGAAGTCGCTTTCACCAAGTTGAATTGAGAACGTCCCTATCACCTTCTTCTTCTCTCTTTGTGTCTAACGGTCATATGACCTTCTTCTCCTATATTAATGTATAATCTCTCATATGTAAAAGACATCACATTATTATTCAATAGAAGAGAAACCGATTTCCTCTCTATACTTGTGTTCTTGTTTCATATTAACAATGTAGAGAGTTTAGGATTAGCGGTTAGGGGCTGCCCTTAAGGCAGCCTATTCTCTTCTCAAATCCACCTAAACTCTTCTTATTTACTGCTTTACTTAGCCTAGATTACTGATTCTTAATCCTCCTTCTCCTAAGTACACAAACTCTAAGTGTTGTGATACTAGAAGAGGATAAGTCTCAAACTAGTGCTTCTCCTAGTTAGGATCCGCTTACTCTCTAGTATTTGGGTTCTATCTAGCTTGTTTATGGGGAGTTCATCACAAGTTGATGTTCTCTCCTCCCCCTTGAGAATGAGTTAGTTTGTTGTGGGTAAAGGGGGATTCATTCACCAAGTGTTTGTCTACCCTCTCTTGTGAGCTTTGTCTCATAAATCCCAACATGGTATCAGAGCAGGTTCTGTTCTTGGTGTTTTAAACTCATTCTCAAAGTCGTTTTCTTAGGAGTTAGCTTAGTTAAAGTTTAGACTTTGCTTAGGTGTTAAATCGCTTAGCTTAGTTTCTTTAAAGCTTTAATTTTGCTTTTGTTGATTAAATCGATTCTCTAGCAGCTCATTGTTGAGTAAGCTTGGTCTCTTATCTTGTTAGAATTTGTAGACCAAGTGTGTGGAAAGAAATCGATTTTACAAGCCCCATCCTTAAGCTTTACCGATTTGGTAATAGCTTTGTTTATTTTGGGATGTGTGGGAAGTGATGAACCATTGAGCAAATTGTGTTGTTCATGGTGAGGATTCACGGTTCTTGTGTGCTTGTATGAGCCACGAAATTCTTAGGATTTAATTCTCTTAGGATTTAGTTAATTTTCCTCTAAAGGTTTAATTTAGCTTTTGTTAAATTTCCTTTAAAGGCTTAATTACTAAATCGATTCTTCTTCTTCTCAAGGTTGAGAAAGCTTTGTTTCTGGCCATATGGTGTGTCCAGATTCGAGTTTGGGGAAGAGAGAGTTCTTGTTTTTAGCATGTATGGCCCGCTTGGTCAAATAGATTCAAGTTGGTCCAAGATGCATTCTTTTAACCAATGGACAAAAGGTTGTTCCAAAGGTGTTTCTTCTTTTATTTGATTTTTGAACATGGAAAGCATCTTCTATATGCTCTTTCGTGATCTTTGAAGGCATTAGACTCTTGGAGAACACCTGTTTAAGTGATTCTACCATGAGAAGTGTCCCAAACCGCTGGAGAAATTAATTTTCCAAACGGTCCATTGTGTTTCAGCCATTAAAGCACCAAAAGAGATTGTCTTCTTGGATGTTCTTGGCTGTCAAAGCTTCTTTCAACTCAAGAAAACAGAGTTAAACTCTGTCCATAAGAACTCTTGAGCAGATTCTCTATTCTACTCTCCATTCATCTTATACTACCGCCTATACTCTCCCTTATACTCTCACTTTCTATACTCTTGGTTACTGATTCTCTGTTCTCTATTTATACTCTTAATTATTCTCTAAATTCTATTTTATTTTTCAGTAATATTCTCTATACTCTAATCTCTAACAATCTCTTGTTTAGAATCTGTTCCATTGAATTTGGTTTCAGCTTCAGCCTTGAAGATTGTGTGGAGCTCGCCTACTATCTCAAGAAGAAGAAGTGGCGAGGTTGAAGGCTACAAGATAGCCATGTAAGAGCGCAGCACAATGCCTGGAGTTAGAACCAAGGGCCACCAAGTCTTTGTTAAGCTGGTGGAATGTGATGAATCAGTCCAAGAGCATGTGTGTTAGTGCCAAGTTGTTGATCGGATGTGCACAATGGTCTTTAAGAAAGGTGATGCACAAGGTTTCAACTGTTGATCGGATGTGCACAAGAACGGTGATGCACAAGGTTTCAACTGAGGTGATGAGGTTTCAGCCCATCATCAAGTAAAGGTTACGGGGGAGATCAACTATCAAGTGACTTCAGACCGTACCTCACAGATTCTGCTCGGCCACAAGCGAAAGTTTTTACTTAAAGCTCAGCCGAAGCGTCTCAAAGATCGACTCGGACGAAACCCTTCCACTGCGATTCAGCTTCCGCGTTCTTCACAAAAGTTCTAGACCATGGAGTCATCTTGCCAGTGGAAGTGGAATCATACCAATCCGAGCAGCCGTTCGAAAGTTATGTCCGATTCAGTGGACATGTATCAGTTTGACAAATAAAACTGACCGGGTTTAAAACCATGGTTAGAAGAGCGGTCTCAAGGAGGAATTCCAAACCGCAACAGTGATCAACTCTCTCCCTCCTATCCATCAAAACACCATAAAGGCTGTGCTCTAAACTCTTCTCTATTTTAATTCATAAATTCATTACCTTAGCTTCATTACTAGTCTTTAGTCTTTAATATGTTCTCTTAAATTGTCACACTTTTAGAAATTTTCTTTGATATTCCTCATAGCAAACACTTATTCTTTTCTTCTTTATCACTTGTTTAAGGGGTAAAGGAGACTATGAGAGCCTCAAAGAAATTCTAAAGGCGCAAGGATGGAGATCATAAGGAATGTGCTAAAGGCAAGGTGGGCTAAGGAGTAGGAGCGGTTCAAATCATGAAGAGAAGGGAGCTAGTTCTTTGCAAACCAAGGTCAAGGGACATCATGGATAGTGGAGTCTATACTCTTTTTCCCTTAACAAAGTTTTATCCCAAGAGGTTTTCTTTGTTGAGGTTTTTAATGAGGTAGATGACACTAGTCCACCCTTGATCTTTGGTCCCCATGGTGTCCCACCGATCAAGCGTGCGGGGGAGTATTAGAATGTACCAAGGAGGAGAGAGGAGAGGCCGGTAAGGCCGAGCCTTGGAAGAAGAGAAGACAGGCCGGAAAGGCCATGTAAAGGCCGGTAAGGCCATGTCCGTGTCCGTGAGCGACCATGTACCGTGTCCGGTACCATGTACCGTGTCCGTGAACGGACCCATGTCCGGTGAGCGGCCAGTTAGGCCGTGAACACATTGAAGAGAAGGCCCGTCCGTACAGGCCCGTCCGTACAGGCCCGTCCGTACAGGCCCGTCCGTACGATGAAGAGAAGGCCCGTCCGTACGGTCGTGCTCTTAGGGCTGCTCTCGGTCCATGTGATGGAAAGGCCGAAGTTTGAGTGGCTTAGGAGAAGGAAAACGAGGCCTTACAAGAGAGAGAGGCCCATCTCACAAAGAAAAGGAAGGAAGGGAGAAGATTCACGTGAGCGTTTGGTGAAGGAAGGAAGTCGCTTTCACCAAGTTGAATTGAGAACGTCCCTATCACCTTCTTCTTCTCTCTTTGTGTCTAACGGTCATATGACCTTCTTCTCCTATATTAATGTATAATCTCTCATATGTAAAAGACATCACATTATTATTCAATAGAAGAGAAACCGATTTCCTCTCTATACTTGTGTTCTTGTTTCATATTAACAATGTAGAGAGTTTAGGATTAGCGGTTAGGGGCTGCCCTTAAGGCAGCCTATTCTCTTCTCAAATCCACCTAAACTCTTCTTATTTACTGCTTTACTTAGCCTAGATTACTGATTCTTAATCCTCCTTCTCCTAAGTACACAAACTCTAAGTGTTGTGATACTAGAAGAGGATAAGTCTCAAACTAGTGCTTCTCCTAGTTAGGATCCGCTTACTCTCTAGTATTTGGGTTCTATCTAGCTTGTTTATGGGGAGTTCATCACAAGTTGATGTTCTCTCCTCCCCCTTGAGAATGAGTTAGTTTGTTGTGGGTAAAGGGGGATTCATTCACCAAGTGTTTGTCTACCCTCTCTTGTGAGCTTTGTCTCATAAATCCCAACACCTAGAAAGAGTAACATAGCGGTTTACTGCTTTAAATCAATGTTTTCTCTCGGTTTTAGCCTGTTTTCTTGGTCTAAGCCTGTTTTGGGATAAAACGGGTTTAAGTTATTAGAATGTACCAAGGAGGAGAGAGGAGAGGCCGGTAAGGCCGAACCTTGGAAGAAGAGAAGAAAGGCCGGAAAGGCCATGTAAAGGCCGGTAAGGCCATGTCCGTGTCCGTGAGCGACCATGTACCGTGTCCGGTACCATGTACCGTGTCCGTGAACGGACCCATGTCCGGAGAGCGGCCAGTTAGGCCGTGAACACATTGAAGAGCAGGCCCGTCCGTACAGGCCCGTCCGTACAGGCCCGTCCGTACAGGCCCGTCCGTACTATTAGTATATATGAAGGAGAAGAGAGAGTGAGGCCGGTGAGGCCGAGCTGCACAAGGAAGAAGAGAGTGGCCGGTAAGGCTGCTAGTACAAGAAGTGTGGCCGGTAAGGCCATGAGTGGTGTGGGAGCGGCCAGTAAGGCCGTGAGCACAATAAGAGTGGCCAATAAGGCCATGTGGGCCGTGAGAGCAAGGAGAGTGGTCAGCAAGGCCATAAGTGCAATATAAGAAGAACAAAGGCCTTATAAGAAGAAGAAGCCCAAGAAGAAGGAAATATCTCACAAGGAAGGGAAGAAGGATCCAATGGCCATAAGGGAAGGAGATCTAACGGTCACAAGGCATGGAAGGGAAGGAAATCACGTGTGGCTTTGGTTGGGAAGCATAGCGAGTCAACCAAAGACAAGGAGCTGTCCCTTTCATCTCTCCTTTGAATCCCTTGTGTGCCTAACGGCTCTATGCCTTTGTTTTCTCTATATTAAGCTGTAATTCTCTCATATGTAAAACATCACAATATTATTCAATAGAAGAGAAACCGATTTCCTCTCTATACTTGTGTTCTTGTTTCATATTAACAATGTAGAGAGTTTAGGATTAGCGGTTAGGGGCTGCCCTTAAGGCAGCCTATTCTCTTCTCAAATCCACCTAAACTCTTCTGATTTACTGCTTTACTTAGCCTAGATTACTGATTCTTAATCCTCCTTCTCCTAAGTACACAAACTCTAAGTGTTGTGATACTAGAAGAGGATAAGTCTCAAACTAGTGCTTCTCCTAGTTAGGATCCGCTTACTCTCTAGTATTTGGGTTCTATCTAGCTTGTTTATGGGGAGTTCATCACAAGTTGATGTTCTCTCCTCCCCCTTGAGAATGAGTTAGTTTGTTGTGGGTAAAGGGGGATTCATTCACCAAGTGTTTGTCTACCCTCTCTTGTGAGCTTTGTCTCATAAATCCCAACATGGTATCAGAGCAGGTTCTGTTCTTGGTGATTTAAACTCATTCTCAAAGTCGTTTTCTTAGGAGTTAGCTTAGTTAAAGTTTTAGACTTTGCTTAGGTGTTAAATCGCTTAGCTTAGTTTCTTTAAAGCTTTAATTTTGCTTTTGTTGATTAAATCGATTCTCTAGCAGCTCATTGTTGAGTAAGCTTGGTCTCTTGTCTTGTTAGAATTTGTAGACCAAGTGTGTGGAAAGAAATCGATTTTACAAGCCCCATCCTTAAGCTTTACCGATTTGGTAATAGCTTTGTTTATTTTGGGATGTGTGGGAAGTGATGAACCATTGAGCAAATTGTGTTGTTCATGGTGAGGATTCACGGTTCTTGTGTGCTTGTATGAGCCACGAAATTCTTAGGATTTAGCTCTCTTAGGATTTAGTTAATTTTCCTCTAAAGGTTTGATTTTGCTTTTGTTAAATTTCCTTTAAAGGCTTAATTACTAAATCGCTACTTCTTCTTCTCAATGTTGAGAAAGCTTTGTTTCTGGCCCTATGGTGTGTCCAGATTCAAGCTTGAAGAAGAGAGAGATCTTAATTTTCGCATCTCATGTCCGCTTGGTCAACTAGACTAAAGCTGTTCAAAGATGCATTCTTTTAACCGTTGGACAATAGGCTGTTCCAAAGGCTTTTGTTGTTTCTTCTTTGCTTGGGACCACGAAAAACATCTTCTATATGTTATCTTCGTGGATCTAAAGCCTTAATCTCTTGAAGAACACTTGTTTAAGTGATTCTACAAGGAGTTTTGTTGTTAAACCTTTGGAGAAACTAATTTTCCATAAGGTCCATTGTGTTTCAGCCATTAAAGCACCAAAAGAGATTGTCTTCTTGGATGTTCTTGGCTGTCAAAGCTTCGTTCAACTCAAGAAAACAGAGTGAAACTCTGTCCATAAGAACTCTTGAGCAGATTCTCTATTCTACTCTCCATTCATCTTATACTACCGCCAATACTCTCCCTTATACTCTCACTTTCTATACTCTTGGTTACTGATTCTCTGTTCTCTATTTATACTCTTACTTATTCTCTAAATTCTATTTTATTTTTCAGTATTATTCTCTATACTCTAATCTCTAACAATCTCTTGTTTAGAATCTGTTCCATTGATTTTTGGTTTCAGTTTCAGCATTGAAGATTGTGTGGAGCTCGCTCACTATCTCAAGGAGAAGAAGTGGCGAGGTTGAAGGCTACAAGATAGCCATGTAAGAGCGCAGCACAATGCCTGGAGTTAGAACCAAGGGCCACCAAGTCTTTGTTAAGCTGGTGGAAGGTGATGAATCAGTCCAAGAGCATGTGTGTTAGTGCCAAGTTGTTGATCGGATGTGCACAATGGTCTTTAGGAAAGGTGATGCACAAGGTTTCAACTGTTGATTGGATGTGCACAAGAACGGTGATGCACAAGGCTTCAACTGAGGTGATGAGGTTTCAGCCCATCATCAAGTAAAGGTTACGGGGGAGATCAAGTGACTTCAGACCGTACCTCACAGATTCTGCTCGGCCACAAGCAAAAGTCTTTACTTAAAGCTCAGCCGAAGCGTCTCAAAGATCGACTCGGACGAAACCCTTCCACTGCGATTCGGCTTCCGCGTTCTTCATTAAAGTTCGAGACCACAGAGTCATCTTGCCAGTGGAAGTGGAATCATACCAATCCGAGCAGCCGTTCGAAAGTTATGTCCGATTCAGTGGGCATGTGTCAGTCTGACAAATAAAACTGACCAGGTTTAAAAACCATGGTTAGAGTAGGAGCGGTCTCAAGGAGGAATTCCAAACCGCAACAGTGATCAACTCTCTCCCTCCTATCCATCAAAAACACCATAAAGGCTGTGCTCTAAACTCTTCTCTATTTTAATTCATAAATTCATTACCTTAGTTTCATTACTAGTCTTTAGTCTTTAATATGTTCTCTTAAATTGTCACACTTTTAGAAATTTTCTTTGATATTCCTCATAGCAAACACTTATTCTTTTCTTCTTTATCACTTGTTTAAGGGGTAAAGGAGACTATGAGAGCCTCAAAGAAATTCTAAAGGCGCAAGGATGGAGATCATAAGGAATGTGCTAAAGGCAAGGTGGGCTAAGGAGTAGGAGCGGTTCAAATCATGAAGAGAAGGGAGCTAGTTCTTTGCAAACCAAGGTCAAGGGACATCATGGATAGTGGAGTCTATACTCTTTTTCCCTTAACAAAGTTTTATCCCAAGAGGTTTTCTTTGTTGAGGTTTTTAATGAGGTAGATGACACTAGTCCACCCTTGATCTTTGGTCCCCATGGTGTCCCACCGATCAAGCGTGCGGGGGAGTATTAGAATGTACCAAGGAGGAGAGAGGAGAGGCCGGTAAGGCCGAACCTTGGAAGAAGAGAAGAAAGGCCGGAAAGGCCATGTAAAGGCCGGTAAGGCCATGTCCGTGTCCGTGAGCGACCATGTACCGTGTCCGGTACCATGTACCGTGTCCGTGAACGGACCCATGTCCGGAGAGCGGCCAGTTAGGCCGTGAACACATTGAAGAGCAGGCCCGTCCGTACAGGCCCGTCCGTACAGGCCCGTCCGTACAGGCCCGTCCGTACTATTAGTATATATAAAGGAGAAGAGAGAGTGAGGCCGGTGAGGCCGAGCTGCACAAGGAAGAAGAGAGTGGCCGGTAAGGCTGCTAGTACAAGAAGTGTGGCCGGTAAGGCCATGAGTGGTGTGGGAGCGGCCAGTAAGGCCGTGAGCACAATAAGAGTGGCCAATAAGGCCATGTGGGCCGTGAGAGCAAGGAGAGTGGTCAGCAAGGCCATAAGTGCAATATAAGAAGAACAAAGGCCTTATAAGAAGAAGAAGCCCAAGAAGAAGGAAATATCTCACAAGGAAGGGAAGAAGGATCCAATGGCCATAAGGGAAGGAGATCTAACGGTCACAAGGCATGGAAGGGAAGGAAATCACGTGTGGCTTTGGTTGGGAAGCATAGCGAGTCAACCAAAGACAAGGAGCTGTCCCTTTCATCTCTCCTTTGAATCCCTTGTGTGCCTAACGGCTCTATGCCTTTGTTTTCTCTATATTAAGCTGTAATTCTCTCATATGTAAAACATCACAATATTATTCAATAGAAGAGAAACCGATTTCCTCTCTATACTTGTGTTCTTGTTTCATATTAACAATGTAGAGAGTTTAGGATTAGCGGTTAGGGGCTGCCCTTAAGGCAGCCTATTCTCTCTATAGGTGTGGGAGCGGCCAGTAAGGCCGTGAGCACAATAAGAGTGGCCAATAAGGCCATGTGGGCCGTGAGAGCAAGGAGAGTGGTCAGCAAGGCCATAAGTGCAATATAAGAAGAACAAAGGCCTTATAAGAAGAAGAAGCCCAAGAAGAAGGAAATATCTCACAAGGAAGGGAAGAAGGATCCAATGGCCATAAGGGAAGGAGATCTAACGGTCACAAGGCATGGAAGGGAAGGAAATCACGTGTGGCTTTGGTTGGGAAGCATAGCGAGTCAACCAAAGACAAGGAGCTGTCCCTTTCATCTCTCCTTTGAATCCCTTGTGTGCCTAACGGCTCTATGCCTTTGTTTTCTCTATATTAAGCTGTAATTCTCTCATATGTAAAACATCACAATATTATTCAATAGAAGAGAAACCGATTTCCTCTCTATACTTGTGTTCTTGTTTCATATTAACAATGTAGAGAGTTTAGGATTAGCGGTTAGGGGCTGCCCTTAAGGCAGCCTATTCTCTTCTCAAATCCACCTAAACTCTTCTGATTTACTGCTTTACTTAGCCTAGATTACTGATTCTTAATCCTCCTTCTCCTAAGTACACAAACTCTAAGTGTTGTGATACTAGAAGAGGATAAGTCTCAAACTAGTGCTTCTCCTAGTTAGGATCCGCTTACTCTCTAGTATTTGGGTTCTATCTAGCTTGTTTATGGGGAGTTCATCACAAGTTGATGTTCTCTCCTCCCCCTTGAGAATGAGTTAGTTTGTTGTGGGTAAAGGGGGATTCATTCACCAAGTGTTTGTCTACCCTCTCTTGTGAGCTTTGTCTCATAAATCCCAACATAAGTGTTGTCTAAACACTCCAAATTCATCCCGAACTCTTACAACTAGTCAAATGCATTGGATTGTCACACATTCTGACCCTAGAAACAGTAACAAAGCAGTTTACTGCTTAGAATCAACGTTTTCTCGGTTTTAGCCTGTTTCAGGAAAAAATGGGTAAAAATGGTGTCTAAACACTCCAAATTCAACCCGAACTCTTATAAATAGTCAAATGCATTGGATTGTTACATATTGTGACCCTAGAAAGAGTAACATAGCGGTTTACTGCTTCAAATCAATGTTTTCTCTCGGTTTTAGCCTGTTTTCTCGGTCTAAGCCTGTTTTGGGATAAAACGGGTTTAAGTGTCGTCTAAACACTCCAAATTCATCCCGAACTCTTACAACTAGTCAAATGCATTGGATTGTCACACATTCTGACCCTAGAAACAGTAACAAAGCTGTTTACTGCTTAGAATCAACGTTTTCTTGGTTTTAGCCTGTTTCAGGACAAAATGGGTAAAAGTGGTGTCTAAACACTCCAAATTCAACCCGAACTCTTATAATTAGTCAAATGCATTGGATTGCTACATATTTTGACCCTAGAAAGAGTAACATAGCGGTTTACTGCTTCAAATCAATGTTTTCTCTCGGTTTTAGCCTGTTTTCTTGGTCTAAGCCTCTTTTGGGATAAAACGGGTTTAAGTGTTGTCTAGACACTCCAAATGCATCCCGAACTCTTACAACTAGTCAAATGCATTGGATTGTCACACATTCTGACCCTAGAAACAGTAACAAAGCAGTTTACTGCTTAGAATCAACGTTTTCTCGGTTTTAGCCTGTTTCAGGAAAAAATGGGTAAAAATGGTGTCTAAACACTCCAAATTCAACCCGAACTCTTATAATTAGTCAAATGCATTGGATTGTTACATATTGTGACCCTAGAAAGAGTAACATAGCGGTTTACTGCTTCAAATCAATGTTTTCTCTCGGTTTTAGCCTGTTTTCTCGGTCTAAGCCTGTTTTGGGATAAAACGGGTTTAAGTGTCGTCTAAACACTCCAAATTCATCCCGAACTCTTACAACTAGTCAAATGCATTGGATTGTCACAGATTCTGACCCTAGAAACAGAAACAAAGCTGTTTACTGCTTAGAATCAACGTTTTCTTGGTTTGAGCCTGTTTTAGGACAAAATGGGTAAAAGTGGTGTCTAAACACTCCAAATTCAACCCGAACTCTTATAATTAGTCAAATGCATTGGATTGTTACAGATTTTGACCCTAGAAAGAGTAACATAGCGGTTTACTGCTTTAAATCAATGTTTTCTCTCGGTTTTAGCCTGTTTTCTCGGTCTAAGCCTGTTTTGGGATAAAACGGGTTTAAGTGTTGTCTAAACACTCCAAATTCATCCCGAACTCTTACAACTAGTCAAATGCATTGGATTGTCATACATTCTGACCCTAGAAACAGTAACAAAGCAGTTTACTGCTTAGAATCAACGTTTTCTCGGTTTTAGCCTGTTTCAGGAAAAAATGGGTAAAAATGGTGTCTAAACACTCCAAATTCAACCTGAACTCTTATAATTAGTCAAATGCATTGGATTGTTACATATTGTGACCCTAGAAAGAGTAACATAGCGGTTTACTGCTTCAAATCAATGTTTTCTCTCGGTTTTAGCCTGTTTTCTCGGTCTAAGCCTGTTTTGGGATAAAACGGGTTTAAGTGTTGTCTAAACACTCCAAATTCATCCCGAACTCTTACAACTAGTCAAATGCATTGGATTGTCACACATTCTGACCCTAGAAACAGTAACAAAGCTGTTTACTGCTTAGAATCAACGTTTTCTTGGTTTGAGCCTGTTTTAGGACAAAATGGGTAAAAGTGGTGTCTAAACACTCCAAATTCAACCCGAACTCTTATAATTAGTCAAATGCATTGGATTGCTACAGATTTTGACCCTAGAAAGACTAACATAGCGGTTTACTGCTTCAAATCAATGTTTTCTCTCGGTTTTAGCCTGTTTTCTTGGTCTAAGCCTCTTTTGGGATAAAACGGGTTTAAGTGTTGTCTAGACACTCCAAATGCATCCCGAACTCTTACAACTAGTCAAATGCATTGGATTGTCACACATTCTGACCCTAGAAACAGTAACAAAGCAGTTTACTGCTTAGAATCAACGTTTTCTCGGTTTTAGCCTGTTTCAGGAAAAAATGGGTAAAAATGGTGTCTAAACACTCCAAATTCAACCCGAACTCTTATAATTAGTCAAATGCATTGGATTGTTACATATTGTGACCCTAGAAAGAGTAACATAGCGGTTTACTGCTTCAAATCAATGTTTTCTCTCGGTTTTAGCCTGTTTTCTCGGTCTAAGCCTGTTTTCGGATAAAACGGGTTTAAGTGTCGTCTAAACACTCCAAATTCATCCCGAACTCTTACAACTAGTCAAATGCATTGGATTGTCACAGATTCTGACCCTAGAAACAGAAACAAATCTGTTTACTGCTTAGAATCAATGTTTTCTCGGTTTTAGCCTGTTTCAGGACAAAATGGGTAAAAGTGGTGTCTAAACACTCCAAATTCAACCCGAACTCTTATAATTAGTCAACTGCATTGGATTGTTACAGATTTTTACCCTAGAAAGAGTAACATAGCGGTTTACTGCTTCAAATCAATGTTTTCTCTCGGTTTTAGCCTGTTTTCTCAGTCTAAGCCTGTTTTGGGATAAAACGGGTTTAAGTGTTGTCTAAACACTCCAAATTCATCCCGAACTCTTACAACTAGTCAAATGCATTGGATTGTCACACATTCTGACCCTAGAAACAGTAACAAAGCTGTTTACTGCTTAGAATCAACGTTTTCTTGGTTTGAGCCTGTTTTAGGACAAAATGGGTAAAAGTGGTGTCTAAACACTCCAAATTCAACCCGAACTCTTATAATTAGTCAAATGCATTGGATTGTTACAGATTTTGACCCTAGAAAGAGTAACATAGCGGTTTACTGCTTTAAATCAATGTTTTCTCTCGGTTTTAGCCTGTTTTCTCGGTCTAAGCCTGTTTTGGGATAAAACGGGTTTAAGTGTTGTCTAAACACTCCAAATTCATCCCGAACTCTTACAACTAGTCAAATGCATTGGATTGTCACACATTCTGACCCTAGAAACAGTAACAAAGCAGTTTACTGCTTAGAATCAACGTTTTCTCGGTTTTAGCCTGTTTCAGGAAAAAATGGGTAAAAATGGTGTCTAAACACTCCAAATTCAACCCGAACTCTTATAATTAGTCAAATGCATTGGATTGTTACATATTGTGACCCTAGAAAGAGTAACATAGCGGTTTACTGCTTCAAATCAATGTTTTCTCTCGGTTTTAGCCTGTTTTCTCGGTCTAAGCCTGTTTTGGGATAAAACGGGTTTAAGTGTTGTCTAAACACTCCAAATTCATCCCGAACTCTTACAACTAGTCAAATGCATTGGATTGTCACACATTCTGACCCTAGAAACAGTAACAAAGCTGTTTACTGCTTAGAATCAACGTTTTCTTGGTTTTAGCCTGTTTCAGGACAAAATGGGTAAAAGTGGTATCTAAACACTCCAAATTCAACCCGAACTCTTATAATTAGTCAAATGTTGGTTTAAATTGAGTATGCGGAAGCAAATTAGAGAGAATGTGAGATAAAATGAGAGCTTGTATTAGAATAGCTTTTACAATGTCGGCCAAAGGCCTTAAATAGAATGAAAACTAGGTTAACAATCCCACCAACTCGACAACTTGTAGATAGAGACATGAAGAGAGAGAAGGGAGCGATCCCAAGATAGAAAGCGACGTGACCTTGTCTCCCTAAGGGAAGCTATCTCGTGACTCTTATCCTCCAACGGTCACATTCTTCTTCGAGATCCTTCTAATGGGCTTGGTATTGTTTCCAACCCCAAGCCTTCTCATTTCTCTCAATAGGCCTCAACCTTAAGGGTGGCCATTAGGACGATCGTACGGACGTCCGTACGGACAACCTCCAAGTCTTAAGTAACATGGTCAATACTCCCCCTCAAGCTTAGCCAAGTGAAACGGCTAAGCTTGGAACCCGCACAAGACCACCTCGTTAAAAACCTTAATATGGAAAACCACATGGGACAAAACCATATCAAGGAAAAGAGTGTGCTCTCCACGGGTTAGAGGAGTCTTCTCATGGATGTGTAGGATCGACTAGTCCAAGTTTGCTAGAGATATACTCGCAAATCTGTGGACTAGTGGCTTTTGTGAAAATATCGGCCAGTTGGTCCTTGCTCGGCGTGTGACACGGTAAGACAACCCCTTCTTCAATCTTCTCTCGCACTGTGTGGCAGTCTACTTCGATATGCTTGGTCCTCTCATGGAAAACAGAGTTGGTTGCTATATGTATTGCAGCCTTGTTGTCACAGTGCATAGTGATGGGTTCATCTATCTCCACTCCAAGGTCCTTGAGAAGACCTTTGAGCCAAGTTAGCTCGTTTGTGAGCTTCTTCATGGCCCTATATTCTGACTCGGCACTAGATTGAGACACCACCTTCTGTTTCTTCGACTTCCAAGTGACTAGGTTCCCACCAACAAACGTACAGTATCCTGTTGTAGACCTTCTATCGGTTGTGTCGCCCGCATAATCCGCGTCGCAATAGCCAACAAGCTCGGTATTGTTGTTCTTTCCCATCCAAATGCCGCGGCCAGGGCTTCCCTTTAGATAGCATAGGATCCTCTCAACAGTGTTCCAATCAAAGTTTGTTGGTGCTTTCATGTGCTGGCTTACTTGGTTCACAGCATAGCACAGATCCGGCCGTGTGATGGTGAGGTAAATCAGCTTCCCAACCAGCCGCCTATATCTGCCCACGTCCTCATATGGCTCAGCCAACTTGTTCGGTAACGTCTTCATCTCCCCCTTTCGCTTGACCTGGTAGCCTTCTTCTAGTGGCGTAGAGACCGGTTTAGCCCCCAGCTTACCAGTTTCCTTGAGCAAGTCCAGCGTGTACTTCCGTTGGGAGAGAAAGAGTCCTTCCGGCGATCGGGAGATTTCAATCCCAAGAAAATATTTCAGTTCGCCGAGGTCCTTGATGTCAAAGGCTGAGTGAAGGAGAGTCTTGGTAGTGGAAATACCTTCCTTGTCATCGCCAGTGATGATTATATCATCGACATAGACGAGCACCACGACGCGACCGCCGGCAGTCCGTAGAGTGAACAATGTGTGGTCGGCTTCCGAGCGTCGAAAACCATTGGTGCGAAGTGTCGAGCTGAGTTTGTGGTACCACGCCCGAGGGGATTGTTTGAGGCCGTAGATGGCCTTGCGAAGGCGGAGAACTTTGCCCGGAGCCACAAGATGTTCGAAGCCCGGAGGTGGGTGCATATACACTTCTTCTTCAAGCTCCCCCTGAAGGAAGGCATTCTTGACGTCCATCTGCCAAAGGTCCCACGAGAGGTTTGTAGCCAAGGAGAGAACGACACGAACGGTGTGCAGCTTGGCGACCGGGGCAAACGTGTCCGTATAGTCGGTACCGTATGTTTGTGTGAAACCGCGAGCCACAAGGCGAGCCTTATAGCGCTCCACGTCGCCATTGCTCAGGTACTTAATTGTGAAGACCCATTTTGAGCTGACCACCTTCTTTCCCTTGGGAAGATCCGCTTCGTCCCAAGTGTGGTTCCTGATCATAGCATCGGTCTCAGCATCAACCGCCGCTAACCACTCTTTGTGCTCTTTGGCTTCATCATAGGTTTGAGGAACGAATTGAGCATCAATCTTGGTGAGGAAGGCAGCGTGTTCCTGAGGGACCAGGTCAAGTGAACACACCGCTTGGATAGGATGGGCCACGGCCTGATTGTTGTAGTAGACCCGCTTATCTTTCCATGTCGAAGGATGAAACTTTAGACGTTGACTTCGCCGGGGAAGAGCAACCATAGATTCCCGTGGGAGAGCATCGGTTGAGGTCACGAGATGATCATTGTCCTCATGAGTAGGCTCGGCACATGGTTCAGCCGGAGGAGGAACAGGCGGCACGGAGGCATTTTCTTGAACTTCTTCTTCTACGGGTGAGATAGCGGGTACATCCGGTTCATGTGAGGTCGGAGTAGGCTGAGCATGGCTCGACGGGCTTGATGGAGTGGTGATGCCGAGGTGATCGAGGAGGAACCGTAGGTTGGCCGAACGATCAGAGTTGGACCGAGAGAGATCCTTGAGACTGTCCCAATCCTTTGTCGCATAGTATCCTTGGTGTTCAAGGAACCGCACTTCTCGAGAGATATGTAGGCGGCCAGCAGCTGGATCATAGCACTTATAGCCCTTCTGACTTGTCGAGTAGCCAATGAACATACATTTGGTGCTTTTGGCGTCGAGCTTAGTCCTTTGTTCCCCTGGAACCAAAACAAAGCATACACACCCGAAAACGCGTAAGTGATCCAAAGATGGTTTAAATTGATTGAGTACCTCATATGGAGATTTGTCTTGTAGAACTTTGGTAGGAGTCCTATTAATCAAGTAGCAAGCCGTCATGACAGCATCTCCCCAGAATCGTTTGGTGACATTGGTTTGGAACATCATCGACCTCGCCACTTCCATAAGGTGCCGGTTCTTCCTCTCGGCCACGCCATTCTGTTGGGGCGTATATGGACAACTCGTTTGTTGTAGAATGCCGTGTTTGGACAAATGATCTTTGAGTCTATGACTGATGTACTCTCCCCCATTATCTGATCTTAGTACCTTTATTTTTGCATTGAAATGATTAGTAACATAATTCTGAAAATTAACAAATGCATCATAAACCCTATCTTTAGATGGTAACAATGTGAGCCAAGTATATTTTGATTTTTCATCAATAAAAGTCACAAAATACTTGTTATTGTCTCTAGATAGGCATGGTGAGGTCCAAACATCAGAATGTACTAAGTCAAAACAATGTTCATAAATGGTAGTAGATTTAGGGAAAACCGATTTGCAATGTTTGCCAAGAATACAAGGTTCACAACTTGAACTATCAAAAGAAAATTTAGGCAACATTAATTGAAAAGCTCTAGAGTGAGGGTGGCCTAGTCTAGCATGCCACACTTCACTTGAAATACTACTAAGGTCCGATTTAAAAGAAAACATATTAGGTGAACTTGATGAGTTTTTCTCTAGGACATAGAGATCTCCCTTAGCATCTCCACCTCCAAGAATCTTGCCAGTCTCAATATCCTGAAAATGCACACTGTTAGGACCAAATATGGTATAACAATTCAAATCGGTTGTAGCTCTCTTAACCGATAATAGGTTAGAAGTGAAAGTAGGCATAAAGAAGGCCTTTGAGTTCTTATCAAACAACTTTAAATCTCCTACACCTTTAACTGGTATCCTATCCCCATTTGCAATAATCACATTTCCCACAGTCGGCTTTATGTTGTGTATAAGGCTCGGGTTACTTATCATGTGATGAGAAGCACCCGAGTCTACAACAAGCGTTTTACTAGGTTGTGAAGCGAAGAAAGTGATACCAGATTCCTTTAGGGCTGCGATGGACTTGATGAGGGCCTCCAGGTCTGATTTCCTCACAAGATCTCCAAGAGAAGCCGCCATGGCCGTAGCCGCCGCGTTGCCTTGGTTTGCTGCACCGAAACCTTGGCCGCTTGGTCCTTCTTGCGAGATATGCGCCTTGAACTTAGCCGGTTTGAGATGAGGGTGAAGGATCCAGCACTTGTCCTTCATGTGTCCCTTCTTCTTGCAATGGTCGCACACCATTGTTTTCCGGTCATCTTGCTTGTAGACTCCTTTGTTCGCGGTAGCCAAGTCGTCCTTTCCACAAAAGAGACCAAGTGAACCTTGTTCCTTTTGCACTTGAGAACACACGTCTTCAAGAGTAGGTAGCTTGTCTCCACGGAGGATGTGCTTAATCAGGTCATTGAACGCCGGATTGAGAGTGAGCAGGAGACCAAACACCTTGTCTTGCTCCTTTCGTTCATTGAGGATGGCCGGATCGATAGTACTTGGCCGGAGCATCTCCAACTCGGCCCACAATGACCGGAACTTCCCAAAATGCTTGGTAAACTCCAAGTCTTCTTGATGGAGACCGTTGATAGCCTTCTTGACCTCAAATACCCGAGTCAAGTTGGTCACGTTCCCATACACATTCGCTAGCGTCTCCCATAGTTCTTTGGCCGTCTCGCAGTACGAGTAGGCTTCAAGAATAGGTGCGTCTAGCGAGTTTTGGAGAATGGCAAGCACGGTCTGATCTTCTTGGAACCACTTGACTTCCTTCTCGAGATCAGCCTCCTTGTCTTCTTCCGTTCCTTCTTTACCGTCCTCCTTAGTGGCTTTCTTGGGGAGTTGGTCCGTTTCTACATGGATCCAAAGTCCTCGGCCACTGAGAGCGGTCTTTGTGGTTCTTTTCCACAACAGGTAGTTTGCTCCTTTGAGCACCACCGGGGTAACAATAGGCTTGTTGTTGTCCATTGTTAGGTAGAGTAGCGAGAAAAACGATAGAGTAGCGGATAGAATGAAGCGCGAATGAGTGAGTAGAATGAAGAATAGAGTAAAGGAGTAGTATACGAGTAGAGAATGCAAAGTAGAATCAAATAAGAACAAGAAAAAGAAGAGGAGAAAGTTTATAGAACCATGGATCAATAAACTTGCTCTGATACCATGTTGGTTTAAATTGAGTATGCGGAAGCAAATTAGAGAGAATGTGAGATAAAATGAGAGCTTGTATTAGAATAGCTTTTACAATGTCGGCCAAAGGCCTTAAATAGAATGAAAACTAGGTTAACAATCCCACCAACTCGACAACTTGTAGATAGAGACATGAAGAGAGAGAAGGGAGCGATCCCAAGATAGAAAGCGACGTGACCTTGTCTCCCTAAGGGAAGCTATCTCGTGACTCTTATCCTCCAACGGTCACATTCTTCTTCGAGATCCTTCTAATGGGCTTGGTATTGTTTCCAACCCCAAGCCTTCTCATTTCTCTCAATAGGCCTCAACCTTAAGGGTGGCCATTAGGACGATCGTACGGACAACCTCCAAGTCTTAAGTAACATGGTCAATATCAAATGCATTGGATTGCTACATATTTTGACCCTAGAAAGACTAACATAGCGGTTTACTGCTTCAAATCAATGTTTTCTCTCGGTTTTAGCCTGTTTTCTTGGTCTAAGCCTCTTTTGGGATAAAACGGGTTTAAGTGTTGTCTAGACACTCCAAATGCATCCCGAACTCTTACAACTAGTCAAATGCATTGGATTGTCACACATTCTGACCCTAGAAACAGTAAGAAAGCTGTTTACTGCTTAGAATCAACGTTTTCTTGGTTTTAGCCTGTTTTAGGACAAAATGGGTAAAAATGGTGTCTAAACACTCCAAATTCAACCCGAACTCTTATAATTAGTCAAATGCATTGGATTGTTACAGATTTTGACCCTAGAAAGAGTAACATAGCGGTTTACTGCTTCAAATCAATGTTTTCTCTCGGTTTTAGCCTGTTTTCTCGGTCTAAGCCTGTTTTGGGATAAAACGGGTTTAAGTGTTGTCTAAACACTCCAAATTCATCCCGAACTCTTACAACTAATCAAATGCATTGGATTGTCACACATTCTGACCCTAGAAACAGTAACAAAGCTGTTTACTGCTTAGAATCAACGTTTTCTTGGTTTTAGCCTGTTTTAGGACAAAATGGGTAAAAGTGGTGTCTAAACACTCCAAATTCAACCCGAACTCTTATAATTAGTCAAATGCATTGGATTGCTACAGATTTTGACCCTAGAAAGACTAACATAGCGGTTTACTGCTTCAAATCAATGTTTTCTCTTGGTTTTAGCCTGTTTTCTCGGTCTAAGCCTGTTTTGGGATAAAACGGGTTTAAGTGTTGTCTAAACACTCCAAATTCATCCCGAACTCTTACAACTAGTCAAATGCATTGGATTGTCACACATTCTGACCCTAGAAACAGTAACAAAGCTGTTTACTGCTTAGAATCAACGTTTTCTTGGTTTGAGCCTGTTTTAGGACAAAATGGGTAAAAGTGGTGTCTAAACACTCCAAATTCAACCCGAACTCTTATAATTAGTCAAATGCATTGGATTGTTACAGATTTTGACCCTAGAAAGAGTAACATAGCGGTTTACTGCTTCAAATCAATGTTTTCTCTCGGTTTTAGCCTGTTTTCTCGGTCTAAGCCTCTTTTGGGATAAAACGGGTTTAAGTGTTGTCTAAACACTCCAAATATTGACCATGTTACTTAAGACTTGGAGGTTGTCCGTACGGACGTCCGTACGATCGTCCTAATGGCCACCCTTAAGGTTGAGGCCTATTGAGAGAAATGAGAAGGCTTGGGGTTGGAAACAATACCAAGCCCATTAGAAGGATCTCGAAGAAGAATGTGACCGTTGGAGGATAAGAGTCACGAGATAGCTTCCCTTAGGGAGACAAGGTCACGTCGCTTTCTATCTTGGGATCGCTCCCTTCTCTCTCTTCATGTCTCTATCTACAAGTTGTCGAGTTGGTGGGATTGTTAACCTAGTTTTCATTCTATTTAAGGCCTTTGGCCGACATTGTAAAAGCTATTCTAATACAAGCTCTCATTTTATCTCACATTCTCTCTAATTTGCTTCCGCATACTCAATTTAAACCAACATGGTATCAGAGCAAGTTTATTGATCCATGGTTCTATAAACTTTCTCCTCTTCTTTTTCTTGTTCTTATTTGATTCTACTTTGCATTCTCTACTCGTATACTACTCCTTTACTCTATTCTTCATTCTACTCACTCATTCGCGCTTCATTCTATCCGCTACTCTATCGTTTTTCTCGCTACTCTACCTAACAATGGACAACAACAAGCCTATTGTTACCCCGGTGGTGCTCAAAGGAGCAAACTACCTGTTGTGGAAAAGAACCACAAAGACCGCTCTCAGTGGCCGAGGACTTTGGATCCATGTAGAAACGGACCAACTCCCCAAGAAAGCCACTAAGGAGGACGGTAAAGAAGGAACGGAAGAAGACAAGGAGGCTGATCTCGAGAAGGAAGTCAAGTGGTTCCAAGAAGATCAGACCGTGCTTGCCATTCTCCAAAACTCGCTAGACGCACCTATTCTTGAAGCCTACTCGTACTGCGAGACGGCCAAAGAACTATGGGAGACGCTAGCGAATGTGTATGGGAACGTGACCAACTTGACTCGGGTATTTGAGGTCAAGAAGGCTATCAACGGTCTCCATCAAGAAGACTTGGAGTTTACCAAGCATTTTGGGAAGTTCCGGTCATTGTGGGCCGAGTTGGAGATGCTCCGGCCAAGTACTATCGATCCGGCCATCCTCAATGAACGAAAGGAGCAAGACAAGGTGTTTGGTCTCCTGCTCACTCTCAATCCGGCGTTCAATGACCTGATTAAGCACATCCTCCGTGGAGACAAGCTACCTACTCTTGAAGACGTGTGTTCTCAAGTGCAAAAGGAACAAGGTTCACTTGGTCTCTTTTGTGGAAAGGACGACTTGGCTACCGCGAACAAAGGAGTCTACAAGCAAGATGACCGGAAAACAATGGTGTGCGACCATTGCAAGAAGAAGGGACACATGAAGGACAAGTGCTGGATCCTTCACCCTCATCTCAAACCGGCTAAGTTCAAGGCGCATATCTCGCAAGAAGGACCAAGCGGCCAAGGTTTCGGTGCAGCAAACCAAGGCAACGCGGCGGCTACGGCCATGGCGGCTTCTCTTGGAGATCTTGTGAGGAAATCAGACCTGGAGGCCCTCATCAAGTCCATCGCAGCCCTAAAGGAATCTGGTATCACTTTCTTCGCTTCACAACCTAGTAAAACGCTTGTTGTAGACTCGGGTGCTTCTCATCACATGATAAGTAACCCGAGCCTTATACACAACATAAAGCCGACTGTGGGAAATGTGATTATTGCAAATGGGGATAGGATACCAGTTAAAGGTGTAGGAGATTTAAAGTTGTTTGATAAGAACTCAAAGGCCTTCTTTATGCCTACTTTCACTTCTAACCTATTATCGGTTAAGAGAGCTACAACCGATTTGAATTGTTATACCATATTTGGTCCTAACAGTGTGCATTTTCAGGATATTGAGACTGGCAAGATTCTTGGAGGTGGAGATGCTAAGGGAGATCTCTATGTCCTAGAGAAAAACTCATCAAGTTCACCTAATATGTTTTCTTTTAAATCGGACCTTAGTAGTATTTCAAGTGAAGTGTGGCATGCTAGACTAGGCCACCCTCACTCAAGAGCTTTTCAATTAATGTTGCCTAAATTTTCTTTTGATAGTTCAAGTTGTGAACCTTGTATTCTTGGCAAACATTGCAAATCGGTTTTCCCTAAATCTACTACCATTTATGAACATTGTTTTGACTTAGTACATTCTGATGTTTGGACCTCACCATGCCTATCTAGAGACAATAACAAGTATTTTGTGACTTTTATTGATGAAAAATCAAAATATACTTGGCTCACATTGTTACCATCTAAAGATAGGGTTTATGATGCATTTGTTAATTTTCAGAATTATGTTACTAATCATTTCAATGCAAAAATAAAGGTACTAAGATCAGATAATGGGGGAGAGTACATCAGTCATAGACTCAAAGATCATTTGTCCAAACACGGCATTCTACAACAAACGAGTTGTCCATATACGCCCCAACAGAATGGCGTGGCCGAGAGGAAGAACCGGCACCTTATGGAAGTGGCGAGGTCGATGATGTTCCAAACCAATGTCACCAAACGATTCTGGGGAGATGCTGTCATGACGGCTTGCTACTTGATTAATAGGACTCCTACCAAAGTTCTACAAGACAAATCTCCATATGAGGTACTCAATCAATTTAAACCATCTTTGGATCACTTACGCGTTTTCGGGTGTGTATGCTTTGTTTTGGTTCCAGGGGAACAAAGGACTAAGCTCGACGCCAAAAGCACCAAATGTATGTTCATTGGCTACTCGACAAGTCAGAAGGGCTATAAGTGCTATGATCCAGCTGCTGGCCGCCTACATATCTCTCGAGAAGTGCGGTTCCTTGAACACCAAGGATACTATGCGACAAAGGATTGGGACAGTCTCAAGGATCTCTCTCGGTCCAACTCTGATCGTTCGGCCAACCTACGGTTCCTCCTCGATCACCTCGGCATCACCACTCCATCAAGCCCGTCGAGCCATGCTCAGCCTACTCCGACCTCACATGAACCGGATGTACCCGCTATCTCACCCGTAGAAGAAGAAGTTCAAGAAAATGCCTCCGTGCCGCCTGTTCCTCCTCCGGCTGAACCATGTGCCGAGCCTACTCATGAGGACAATGATCATCTCGTGACCTCAACCGATGCTCTCCCACGGGAATCTATGGTTGCTCTTCCCCGGCGAAGTCAACGTCTAAAGTTTCATCCTTCGACATGGAAAGATAAGCGGGTCTACTACAACAATCAGGCCGTGGCCCATCCTATCCAAGCGGTGTGTTCACTTGACCTGGTCCCTCAGGAACACGCTGCCTTCCTCACCAAGATTGATGCTCAATTCGTTCCTCAAACCTATGATGAAGCCAAAGAGCACAAAGAGTGGTTAGCGGCGGTTGATGCTGAGACCGATGCTATGATCAGGAACCACACTTGGGACGAAGCGGATCTTCCCAAGGGAAAGAAGGTGGTCAGCTCAAAATGGGTCTTCACAATTAAGTACCTGAGCAATGGCGACGTGGAGCGCTATAAGGCTCGCCTTGTGGCTCGCGGTTTCACACAAACATACGGTACCGACTATACGGACACGTTTGCCCCGGTCGCCAAGCTGCACACCGTTCGTGTCGTTCTCTCCTTGGCTACAAACCTCTCGTGGGACCTTTGGCAGATGGACGTCAAGAATGCCTTCCTTCAGGGGGAGCTTGAAGAAGAAGTGTATATGCACCCACCTCCGGGCTTCGAACATCTTGTGGCTCCGGGCAAAGTTCTCCGCCTTCGCAAGGCCATCTACGGCCTCAAACAATCCCCTCGGGCGTGGTACCACAAACTCAGCTCGACACTTCGCACCAATGGTTTTCGACGCTCGGAAGCCGACCACACATTGTTCACTCTACGGACTGCCGGCGGTCGCGTCGTGGTGCTCGTCTATGTCGATGATATAATCATCACTGGCGATGACAAGGAAGGTATTTCCACTACCAAGACTCTCCTTCACTCAGCCTTTGACATCAAGGACCTCGGCGAACTGAAATATTTTCTTGGGATTGAAATCTCCCGATCGCCGGAAGGACTCTTTCTCTCCCAACGGAAGTACACGCTGGACTTGCTCAAGGAAACTGGTAAGCTGGGGGCTAAACCGGTCTCTACGCCACTAGAAGAAGGCTACCAGGTCAAGCGAAAGGGGGAGATGAAGACGTTACCGAACAAGTTGGCTGAGCCATATGAGGACGTGGGCAGATATAGGCGGCTGGTTGGGAAGCTGATTTACCTCACCATCACACGGCCGGATCTGTGCTATGCTGTGAACCAAGTAAGCCAGCACATGAAAGCACCAACAAACTTTGATTGGAACACTGTTGAGAGGATCCTATGCTATCTAAAGGGAAGCCCTGGCCGCGGCATTTGGATGGGAAAGAACAACAATACCGAGCTTGTTGGCTATTGCGACGCGGATTATGCGGGCGACACAACCGATAGAAGGTCTACAACAGGATACTGTACGTTTGTTGGTGGGAACCTAGTCACTTGGAAGTCGAAGAAACAGAAGGTGGTGTCTCAATCTAGTGCCGAGTCAGAATATAGGGCCATGAAGAAGCTCACAAACGAGCTAACTTGGCTCAAAGGTCTTCTCAAGGACCTTGGAGTGGAGATAGATGAACCCATCACTATGCACTGTGACAACAAGGCTGCAATACATATAGCAACCAACTCTGTTTTCCATGAGAGGACCAAGCATATCGAAGTAGACTGCCACACAGTGCGAGAGAAGATTGAAGAAGGGGTTGTCTTACCGTGTCACACGCCGAGCAAGGACCAACTGGCCGATATTTTCACAAAAGCCACTAGTCCACAGATTTGCGAGTATATCTCTAGCAAACTTGGACTAGTCGATCCTACACATCCATGAGAAGACTCCTCTAACCCGTGGAGAGCACACTCTTTTCCTTGATATGGTTTTGTCCCATGTGGTTTTCCATATTAAGGTTTTTAACGAGGTGGTCTTGTGCGGGTTCCAAGCTTAGCCGTTTCACTTGGCTAAGCTTGAGGGGGAGTATTGACCATGTTACTTAAGACTTGGAGGTTGTCCGTACGGACGTCCGTACGATCGTCCTAATGGCCACCCTTAAGGTTGAGGCCTATTGAGAGAAATGAGAAGGCTTGGGGTTGGAAACAATACCAAGCCCATTAGAAGGATCTCGAAGAAGAATGTGACCGTTGGAGGATAAGAGTCACGAGATAGCTTCCCTTAGGGAGACAAGGTCACGTCGCTTTCTATCTTGGGATCGCTCCCTTCTCTCTCTTCATGTCTCTATCTACAAGTTGTCGAGTTGGTGGGATTGTTAACCTAGTTTTCATTCTATTTAAGGCCTTTGGCCGACATTGTAAAAGCTATTCTAATACAAGCTCTCATTTTATCTCACATTCTCTCTAATTTGCTTCCGCATACTCAATTTAAACCAACACCAAATGCATCCCGAACTCTTACAACTAGTCAAATGCATTGGATTGTCACACATTCTGACCCTAGAAACAGTAACAAAGCAGTTTACTGCTTAGAATCAACGTTTTCTTGGTTTGAGCCTGTTTCAGGAAAAAATGGGTAAAAATGGTGTCTAAACACTCCAAATTCAACCCGAACTCTTATAATTAGTCAAATGCATTGGATTGTTACATATTGTGACCCTAGAAAGAGTAACATAGCGGTTTACTGCTTCAAATCAATGTTTTCTCTCGGTTTTAGCCTGTTTTCTCAGTCTAAGCCTGTTTTGGGATAAAACGGGTTTAAGTGTTGTCTAAACACTCCAAATTCATCCCGAACTCTTACAACTAGTCAAATGCATTGGATTGTCACACATTCTGACCCTAGAAACAGTAACAAAGCTGTTTACTGCTTAGAATCAACGTTTTCTTGGTTTGAGCCTGTTTTAGGACAAAATGGGTAAAAGTGGTGTCTAAACACTCCAAATTCAACCCGAACTCTTATAATTAGTCAAATGCATTGGATTGTTACAGATTTTGACCCTAGAAAGAGTAACATAGCGGTTTACTGCTTCAAATCAATGTTTTCTCTCGGTTTTAGCCTGTTTTCTCGGTCTAAGCCTGTTTTGGGATAAAACGGGTTTAAGTGTTGTCTAAACACTCCAAATTCATCCCGAACTCTTACAACTAATCAAATGCATTGGATTGTCACACATTCTGACCCTAGAAACAGTAACAAAGCTGTTTACTGCTTAGAATCAACGTTTTCTTGGTTTTAGCCTGTTTTAGGACAAAATGGGTAAAAGTGGTGTCTAAACACTCCAAATTCAACCCGAACTCTTATAATTAGTCAAATGCATTGGATTGCTACAGATTTTGACCCTAGAAAGACTAACATAGCGGTTTACTGCTTCAAATCAATGTTTTCTCTTGGTTTTAGCCTGTTTTCTCGGTCTAAGCCTGTTTTGGGATAAAACGGGTTTAAGTGTTGTCTAAACACTCCAAATTCATCCCGAACTCTTACAACTAGTCAAATGCATTGGATTGTCACACATTCTGACCCTAGAAACAGTAACAAAGCTGTTTACTGCTTAGAATCAACGTTTTCTTGGTTTGAGCCTGTTTTAGGACAAAATGGGTAAAAGTGGTGTCTAAACACTCCAAATTCAACCCGAACTCTTATAATTAGTCAAATGCATTGGATTGTTACAGATTTTGACCCTAGAAAGAGTAACATAGCGGTTTACTGCTTCAAATCAATGTTTTCTCTCGGTTTTAGCCTGTTTTCTCGGTCTAAGCCTCTTTTGGGATAAAACGGGTTTAAGTGTTGTCTAAACACTCCAAATGCATCCCGAACTCTTACAACTAGTCAAATGCATTGGATTGTCACACATTCTGACCCTAGAAACAGTAACAAAGCAGTTTACTGCTTAGAATCAACGTTTTCTTGGTTTGAGCCTGTTTCAGGAAAAAATGGGTAAAAATGGTGTCTAAACACTCCAAATTCAACCCGAACTCTTATAATTAGTCAAATGCATTGGATTGTTACATATTGTGACCCTAGAAAGAGTAACATAGCGGTTTACTGCTTCAAATCAATGTTTTCTCTCGGTTTTAGCCTGTTTTCTCAGTCTAAGCCTGTTTTGGGATAAAACGGGTTTAAGTGTTGTCTAAACACTCCAAATTCATCCCGAACTCTTACAACTAGTCAAATGCATTGGATTGTCACACATTCTGACCCTAGAAACAGTAACAAAGCTGTTTACTGCTTAGAATCAACGTTTTCTTGGTTTGAGCCTGTTTTAGGACAAAATGGGTAAAAGTGGTGTCTAAACACTCCAAATTCAACCCGAACTCTTATAATTAGTCAAATGCATTGGATTGTTACAGATTTTGACCCTAGAAAGAGTAACATAGCGGTTTACTGCTTCAAATATATGTTTTCTCTCGGTTTTAGCCTGTTTTCTCGGTCTAAGCCTCTTTTGGGATAAAACGGGTTTAAGTGTTGTCTAAACACTCCAAATGCATCCCGAACTCTTACAACTAGTCAAATGCATTGGATTGTCACACATTCTGACCCTAGAAACAGTAACAAAGCAGTTTACTGCTTAGAATCAACGTTTTCTTGGTTTGAGCCTGTTTCAGGAAAAAATGGGTAAAAATGGTGTCTAAACACTCCAAATTCAACCCGAACTCTTATAATTAGTCAAATGCATTGGATTGTTACATATTGTGACCCTAGAAAGAGTAACATAGCGGTTTACTGCTTCAAATCAATGTTTTCTCTCGGTTTTAGCCTGTTTTCTCGGTCTAAGCCTGTTTTGGGATAAAACGGGTTTAAGTGTTGTCTAAACACTCCAAATTCATCCCGAACTCTTACAACTAGTCAAATGCATTGGATGGTCACACATTCTGACCCTAGAAACAGTAACAAAGCTGTTTACTGCTTAGAATCAACGTTTTCTTGGTTTGAGCCTGTTTCAGGAAAAAATGGGTAAAAGTGGTGTCTAAACACTCCAAATTCAACCCGAACTCTTATAATTAGTCAAATGCATTGGATTGTTACAGATTTTGACCCTAGAAAGAGTAACATAGCGGTTTACTGCTTCAAATCAATGTTTTCTCTCGGTTTTAGCCTGTTTTCTCGGTCTAAGCCTCTTTTGGGATAAAACGGGTTTAAGTGTTGTCTAAACACTCCAAATGCATCCCGAACTCTTACAACTAGTCAAATGCATTGGATTGTCACACATTCTGACCCTAGAAACAGTAACAAAGCAGTTTACTGCTTAGAATCAACGTTTTCTTGGTTTGAGCCTGTTTCAGGAAAAAATGGGTAAAAATGGTGTCTAAACACTCCATATTCAACCCGAACTCTTATAATTAGTCAAATGCATTGGATTGTTACATATTGTGACCCTAGAAAGAGTAACATAGCGGTTTACTGCTTCAAATCAATGTTTTCTCTCGGTTTTAGCCTGTTTTCTCAGTCTAAGCCTGTTTTGGGATAAAACGGGTTTAAGTGTTGTCTAAACACTCCAAATTCATCCCGAACTCTTACAACTAGTCAAATGCATTGGATTGTCACACATTCTGACCCTAGAAACAGTAACAAAGCTGTTTACTGCTTAGAATCAACGTTTTCTTGGTTTGAGCCTGTTTTAGGACAAAATGGGTAAAAGTGGTGTCTAAACACTCCAAATTCAACCCGAACTCTTATAATTAGTCAAATGCATTGGATTGTTACAGATTTTGACCCTAGAAAGAGTAACATAGCGGTTTACTGCTTCAAATCAATGTTTTCTCTCGGTTTTAGCCTGTTTTCTCGGTCTAAGCCTCTTTTGGGATAAAACGGGTTTAAGTGTTGTCTAAACACTCCAAATGCATCCCGAACTCTTACAACTAGTCAAATGCATTGGATTGTCACACATTCTGACCCTAGAAACAGTAACAAAGCAGTTTACTGCTTAGAATCAACGTTTTCTTGGTTTGAGCCTGTTTCAGGAAAAAATGGGTAAAAATGGTGTCTAAACACTCCAAATTCAACCCGAACTCTTATAATTAGTCAAATGCATTGGATTGTTACATATTGTGACCCTAGAAAGAGTAACATAGCGGTTTACTGCTTCAAATCAATGTTTTCTCTCGGTTTTAGCCTGTTTTCTCGGTCTAAGCCTGTTTTGGGATAAAACGGGTTTAAGTGTTGTCTAAACACTCCAAATTCATCCCGAACTCTTACAACTAGTCAAATGCATTGGATTGTCACACATTCTGACCCTAGAAACAGTAACAAAGCTGTTTACTGCTTAGAATCAACGTTTTCTTGGTTTGAGCCTGTTTTAGGACAAAATGGGTAAAAGTGGTGTCTAAACACTCCAAATTCAACGCGAACTCTTATAATTAGTCAAATGCATTGGATTGTTACAGATTTTGACCCTAGAAAGAGTAACATAGCGGTTTACTGCTTCAAATCAATGTTTTCTCTCGGTTTTAGCCTGTTTTCTCGGTCTAAGCCTCTTTTGGGATAAAACGGGTTTAAGTGTTGTCTAAACACTCCAAATGCATCCCGAACTCTTACAACTAGTCAAATGCATTGGATTGTCACACATTCTGACCCTAGAAACAGTAACAAAGCAGTTTACTGCTTAGAATCAACGTTTTCTTGGTTTGAGCCTGTTTCAGGAAAAAATGGGTAAAAGTGGTATCTAAACACTCCAAATTCAACCCGAACTCTTATAATTAGTCAAATGCATTGGATTGTTACATATTGTGACCCTAGAAAGAGTAACATAGCGGTTTACTGCTTCAAATCAATGTTTTCTCTCGGTTTTAGCCTGTTTTCTCGGTCTAAGCCTGTTTTGGGATAAAACGGGTTTAAGTGTTGTCTAAACACTCCAAATTCAACCCGAACTCTTATAATTAGTCAACTGCATTGGATTGTTACAGATTTTTACCCTAGAAAGAGTAACATAGCGGTTTACTGCTTCAAATCAATGTTTTCTCTCGGTTTTAGCCTGTTTTCTCAGTCTAAGCCTGTTTTGGGATAAAACGGGTTTAAGTGTTGTCTAAACACTCCAAATTCATCCCGAACTCTTACAACTAGTCAAATGCATTGGATTGTCACACATTCTGACCCTAGAAACAGTAACAAAGCTGTTTACTGCTTAGAATCAACGTTTTCTTGGTTTGAGCCTGTTTTAGGACAAAATGGGTAAAAGTGGTGTCTAAACACTCCAAATTCAACCCGAACTCTTATAATTAGTCAAATGCATTGGATTGTTACAGATTTTGACCCTAGAAAGAGTAACATAGCGGTTTACTGCTTTAAATCAATGTTTTCTCTCGGTTTTAGCCTGTTTTCTCGGTCTAAGCCTGTTTTGGGATAAAACGGGTTTAAGTGTTGTCTAAACACTCCAAATTCATCCCGAACTCTTACAACTAGTCAAATGCATTGGATTGTCACACATTCTGACCCTAGAAACAGTAACAAAGCAGTTTACTGCTTAGAATCAACGTTTTCTCGGTTTTAGCCTGTTTCAGGAAAAAATGGGTAAAAATGGTGTCTAAACACTCCAAATTCAACCCGAACTCTTATAATTAGTCAAATGCATTGGATTGTTACATATTGTGACCCTAGAAAGAGTAACATAGCGGTTTACTGCTTCAAATCAATGTTTTCTCTCGGTTTTAGCCTGTTTTCTCGGTCTAAGCCTGTTTTGGGATAAAACGGGTTTAAGTGTTGTCTAAACACTCCAAATTCATCCCGAACTCTTACAACTAGTCAAATGCATTGGATTGTCACACATTCTGACCCTAGAAACAGTAACAAAGCTGTTTACTGCTTAGAATCAACGTTTTCTTGGTTTTAGCCTGTTTCAGGACAAAATGGGTAAAAGTGGTATCTAAACACTCCAAATTCAACCCGAACTCTTATAATTAGTCAAATGCATTGGATTGCTACATATTTTGACCCTAGAAAGACTAACATAGCGGTTTACTGCTTCAAATCAATGTTTTCTCTCGGTTTTAGCCTGTTTTCTTGGTCTAAGCCTCTTTTGGGATAAAACGGGTTTAAGTGTTGTCTAGACACTCCAAATGCATCCCGAACTCTTACAACTAGTCAAATGCATTGGATTGTCACACATTCTGACCCTAGAAACAGTAAGAAAGCTGTTTACTGCTTAGTATTGACCATGTTACTTAAGACTTGGAGGTTGTCCGTACGGACGTCCGTACGATCGTCCTAATGGCCACCCTTAAGGTTGAGGCCTATTGAGAGAAATGAGAAGGCTTGGGGTTGGAAACAATACCAAGCCCATTAGAAGGATCTCGAAGAAGAATGTGACCGTTGGAGGATAAGAGTCACGAGATAGCTTCCCTTAGGGAGACAAGGTCACGTCGCTTTCTATCTTGGGATCGCTCCCTTCTCTCTCTTCATGTCTCTATCTACAAGTTGTCGAGTTGGTGGGATTGTTAACCTAGTTTTCATTCTATTTAAGGCCTTTGGCCGACATTGTAAAAGCTATTCTAATACAAGCTCTCATTTTATCTCACATTCTCTCTAATTTGCTTCCGCATACTCAATTTAAACCAACATGGTATCAGAGCAAGTTTATTGATCCATGGTTCTATAAACTTTCTCCTCTTCTTTTTCTTGTTCTTATTTGATTCTACTTTGCATTCTCTACTCGTATACTACTCCTTTACTCTATTCTTCATTCTACTCACTCATTCGCGCTTCATTCTATCCGCTACTCTATCGTTTTTCTCGCTACTCTACCTAACAATGGACAACAACAAGCCTATTGTTACCCCGGTGGTGCTCAAAGGAGCAAACTACCTGTTGTGGAAAAGAACCACAAAGACCGCTCTCAGTGGCCGAGGACTTTGGATCCATGTAGAAACGGACCAACTCCCCAAGAAAGCCACTAAGGAGGACGGTAAAGAAGGAACGGAAGAAGACAAGGAGGCTGATCTCGAGAAGGAAGTCAAGTGGTTCCAAGAAGATCAGACCGTGCTTGCCATTCTCCAAAACTCGCTAGACGCACCTATTCTTGAAACCTACTCGTACTGCGAGACGGCCAAAGAACTATGGGAGACGCTAGCGAATGTGTATGGGAACGTGACCAACTTGACTCGGGTATTTGAGGTCAAGAAGGCTATCAACGGTCTCCATCAAGAAGACTTGGAGTTTACCAAGCATTTTGGGAAGTTCCGGTCATTGTGGGCCGAGTTGGAGATGCTCCGGCCAAGTACTATCGATCCGGCCATCCTCAATGAACGAAAGGAGCAAGACAAGGTGTTTGGTCTCCTGCTCACTCTCAATCCGGCGTTCAATGACCTGATTAAGCACATCCTCCGTGGAGACAAGCTACCTACTCTTGAAGACGTGTGTTCTCAAGTGCAAAAGGAACAAGGTTCACTTGGTCTCTTTTGTGGAAAGGACGACTTGGCTACCGCGAACAAAGGAGTCTACAAGCAAGATGACCGGAAAACAATGGTGTGCGACCATTGCAAGAAGAAGGGACACATGAAGGACAAGTGCTGGATCCTTCACCCTCATCTCAAACCGGCTAAGTTCAAGGCGCATATCTCGCAAGAAGGACCAAGCGGCCAAGGTTTCGGTGCAGCAAACCAAGGCAACGCGGCGGCTACGGCCATGGCGGCTTCTCTTGGAGATCTTGTGAGGAAATCAGACCTGGAGGCCCTCATCAAGTCCATCGCAGCCCTAAAGGAATCTGGTATCACTTTCTTCGCTTCACAACCTAGTAAAACGCTTGTTGTAGACTCGGGTGCTTCTCATCACATGATAAGTAACCCGAGCCTTATACACAACATAAAGCCGACTGTGGGAAATGTGATTATTGCAAATGGGGATAGGATACCAGTTAAAGGTGTAGGAGATTTAAAGTTGTTTGATAAGAACTCAAAGGCCTTCTTTATGCCTACTTTCACTTCTAACCTATTATCGGTTAAGAGAGCTACAACCGATTTGAATTGTTATACCATATTTGGTCCTAACAGTGTGCATTTTCAGGATATTGAGACTGGCAAGATTCTTGGAGGTGGAGATGCTAAGGGAGATCTCTATGTCCTAGAGAAAAACTCATCAAGTTCACCTAATATGTTTTCTTTTAAATCGGACCTTAGTAGTATTTCAAGTGAAGTGTGGCATGCTAGACTAGGCCACCCTCACTCTAGAGCTTTTCAATTAATGTTGCCTAAATTTTCTTTTGATAGTTCAAGTTGTGAACCTTGTATTCTTGGCAAACATTGCAAATCGGTTTTCCCTAAATCTACTACCATTTATGAACATTGTTTTGACTTAGTACATTCTGATGTTTGGACCTCACCATGCCTATCTAGAGACAATAACAAGTATTTTGTGACTTTTATTGATGAAAAATCAAAATATACTTGGCTCACATTGTTACCATCTAAAGATAGGGTTTATGATGCATTTGTTAATTTTCAGAATTATGTTACTAATCATTTCAATGCAAAAATAAAGGTACTAAGATCAGATAATGGGGGAGAGTACATCAGTCATAGACTCAAAGATCATTTGTCCAAACACGGCATTCTACAACAAACGAGTTGTCCATATACGCCCCAACAGAATGGCGTGGCCGAGAGGAAGAACCGGCACCTTATGGAAGTGGCGAGGTCGATGATGTTCCAAACCAATGTCACCAAACGATTCTGGGGAGATGCTGTCATGACGGCTTGCTACTTGATTAATAGGACTCCTACCAAAGTTCTACAAGACAAATCTCCATATGAGGTACTCAATCAATTTAAACCATCTTTGGATCACTTACGCGTTTTCGGGTGTGTATGCTTTGTTTTGGTTCCAGGGGAACAAAGGACTAAGCTCGACGCCAAAAGCACCAAATGTATGTTCATTGGCTACTCGACAAGTCAGAAGGGCTATAAGTGCTATGATCCAGCTGCTGGCCGCCTACATATCTCTCGAGAAGTGCGGTTCCTTGAACACCAAGGATACTATGCGACAAAGGATTGGGACAGTCTCAAGGATCTCTCTCGGTCCAACTCTGATCGTTCGGCCAACCTACGGTTCCTCCTCGATCACCTCGGCATCACCACTCCATCAAGCCCGTCGAGCCATGCTCAGCCTACTCCGACCTCACATGAACCGGATGTACCCGCTATCTCACCCGTAGAAGAAGAAGTTCAAGAAAATGCCTCCGTGCCGCCTGTTCCTCCTCCGGCTGAACCATGTGCCGAGCCTACTCATGAGGACAATGATCATCTCGTGACCTCAACCGATGCTCTCCCACGGGAATCTATGGTTGCTCTTCCCCGGCGAAGTCAACGTCTAAAGTTTCATCCTTCGACATGGAAAGATAAGCGGGTCTACTACAACAATCAGGCCGTGGCCCATCCTATCCAAGCGGTGTGTTCACTTGACCTGGTCCCTCAGGAACACGCTGCCTTCCTCACCAAGATTGATGCTCAATTCGTTCCTCAAACCTATGATGAAGCCAAAGAGCACAAAGAGTGGTTAGCGGCGGTTGATGCTGAGACCGATGCTATGATCAGGAACCACACTTGGGACGAAGCGGATCTTCCCAAGGGAAAGAAGGTGGTCAGCTCAAAATGGGTCTTCACAATTAAGTACCTGAGCAATGGCGACGTGGAGCGCTATAAGGCTCGCCTTGTGGCTCGCGGTTTCACACAAACATACGGTACCGACTATACGGACACGTTTGCCCCGGTCGCCAAGCTGCACACCGTTCGTGTCGTTCTCTCCTTGGCTACAAACCTCTCGTGGGACCTTTGGCAGATGGACGTCAAGAATGCCTTCCTTCAGGGGGAGCTTGAAGAAGAAGTGTATATGCACCCACCTCCGGGCTTCGAACATCTTGTGGCTCCGGGCAAAGTTCTCCGCCTTCGCAAGGCCATCTACGGCCTCAAACAATCCCCTCGGGCGTGGTACCACAAACTCAGCTCGACACTTCGCACCAATGGTTTTCGACGCTCGGAAGCCGACCACACATTGTTCACTCTACGGACTGCCGGCGGTCGCGTCGTGGTGCTCGTCTATGTCGATGATATAATCATCACTGGCGATGACAAGGAAGGTATTTCCACTACCAAGACTCTCCTTCACTCAGCCTTTGACATCAAGGACCTCGGCGAACTGAAATATTTTCTTGGGATTGAAATCTCCCGATCGCCGGAAGGACTCTTTCTCTCCCAACGGAAGTACACGCTGGACTTGCTCAAGGAAACTGGTAAGCTGGGGGCTAAACCGGTCTCTACGCCACTAGAAGAAGGCTACCAGGTCAAGCGAAAGGGGGAGATGAAGACGTTACCGAACAAGTTGGCTGAGCCATATGAGGACGTGGGCAGATATAGGCGGCTGGTTGGGAAGCTGATTTACCTCACCATCACACGGCCGGATCTGTGCTATGCTGTGAACCAAGTAAGCCAGCACATGAAAGCACCAACAAACTTTGATTGGAACACTGTTGAGAGGATCCTATGCTATCTAAAGGGAAGCCCTGGCCGCGGCATTTGGATGGGAAAGAACAACAATACCGAGCTTGTTGGCTATTGCGACGCGGATTATGCGGGCGACACAACCGATAGAAGGTCTACAACAGGATACTGTACGTTTGTTGGTGGGAACCTAGTCACTTGGAAGTCGAAGAAACAGAAGGTGGTGTCTCAATCTAGTGCCGAGTCAGAATATAGGGCCATGAAGAAGCTCACAAACGAGCTAACTTGGCTCAAAGGTCTTCTCAAGGACCTTGGAGTGGAGATAGATGAACCCATCACTATGCACTGTGACAACAAGGCTGCAATACATATAGCAACCAACTCTGTTTTCCATGAGAGGACCAAGCATATCGAAGTAGACTGCCACACAGTGCGAGAGAAGATTGAAGAAGGGGTTGTCTTACCGTGTCACACGCCGAGCAAGGACCAACTGGCCGATATTTTCACAAAAGCCACTAGTCCACAGATTTGCGAGTATATCTCTAGCAAACTTGGACTAGTCGATCCTACACATCCATGAGAAGACTCCTCTAACCCGTGGAGAGCACACTCTTTTCCTTGATATGGTTTTGTCCCATGTGGTTTTCCATATTAAGGTTTTTAACGAGGTGGTCTTGTGCGGGTTCCAAGCTTAGCCGTTTCACTTGGCTAAGCTTGAGGGGGAGTATTGACCATGTTACTTAAGACTTGGAGGTTGTCCGTACGGACGTCCGTACGATCGTCCTAATGGCCACCCTTAAGGTTGAGGCCTATTGAGAGAAATGAGAAGGCTTGGGGTTGGAAACAATACCAAGCCCATTAGAAGGATCTCGAAGAAGAATGTGACCGTTGGAGGATAAGAGTCACGAGATAGCTTCCCTTAGGGAGACAAGGTCACGTCGCTTTCTATCTTGGGATCGCTCCCTTCTCTCTCTTCATGTCTCTATCTACAAGTTGTCGAGTTGGTGGGATTGTTAACCTAGTTTTCATTCTATTTAAGGCCTTTGGCCGACATTGTAAAAGCTATTCTAATACAAGCTCTCATTTTATCTCACATTCTCTCTAATTTGCTTCCGCATACTCAATTTAAACCAACACTTAGAATCAACGTTTTCTTGGTTTTAGCCTGTTTTAGGACAAAATGGGTAAAAATGGTGTCTAAACACTCCAAATTCAACCCGAACTCTTATAATTAGTCAAATGCATTGGATTGTTACAGATTTTGACCCTAGAAAGAGTAACATAGCGGTTTACTGCTTCAAATCAATGTTTTCTCTCGGTTTTAGCCTGTTTTCTCGGTCTAAGCCTGTTTTGGGATAAAACGGGTTTAAGTGTTGTCTAAACACTCCAAATTCATCCCGAACTCTTACAACTAATCAAATGCATTGGATTGTCACACATTCTGACCCTAGAAACAGTAACAAAGCTGTTTACTGCTTAGAATCAACGTTTTCTTGGTTTTAGCCTGTTTTAGGACAAAATGGGTAAAAGTGGTGTCTAAACACTCCAAATTCAACCCGAACTCTTATAATTAGTCAAATGCATTGGATTGCTACAGATTTTGACCCTAGAAAGACTAACATAGCGGTTTACTGCTTCAAATCAATGTTTTCTCTTGGTTTTAGCCTGTTTTCTCGGTCTAAGCCTGTTTTGGGATAAAACGGGTTTAAGTGTTGTCTAAACACTCCAAATTCATCCCGAACTCTTACAACTAGTCAAATGCATTGGATTGTCACACATTCTGACCCTAGAAACAGTAACAAAGCTGTTTACTGCTTAGAATCAACGTTTTCTTGGTTTGAGCCTGTTTTAGGACAAAATGGGTAAAAGTGGTGTCTAAACACTCCAAATTCAACCCGAACTCTTATAATTAGTCAAATGCATTGGATTGTTACAGATTTTGACCCTAGAAAGAGTAACATAGCGGTTTACTGCTTCAAATCAATGTTTTCTCTCGGTTTTAGCCTGTTTTCTCGGTCTAAGCCTCTTTTGGGATAAAACGGGTTTAAGTGTTGTCTAAACACTCCAAATGCATCCCGAACTCTTACAACTAGTCAAATGCATTGGATTGTCACACATTCTGACCCTAGAAACAGTAACAAAGCAGTTTACTGCTTAGAATCAACGTTTTCTTGGTTTGAGCCTGTTTCAGGAAAAAATGGGTAAAAATGGTGTCTAAACACTCCAAATTCAACCCGAACTCTTATAATTAGTCAAATGCATTGGATTGTTACATATTGTGACCCTAGAAAGAGTAACATAGCGGTTTACTGCTTCAAATCAATGTTTTCTCTCGGTTTTAGCCTGTTTTCTCAGTCTAAGCCTGTTTTGGGATAAAACGGGTTTAAGTGTTGTCTAAACACTCCAAATTCATCCCGAACTCTTACAACTAGTCAAATGCATTGGATTGTCACACATTCTGACCCTAGAAACAGTAACAAAGCTGTTTACTGCTTAGAATCAACGTTTTCTTGGTTTGAGCCTGTTTTAGGACAAAATGGGTAAAAGTGGTGTCTAAACACTCCAAATTCAACCCGAACTCTTATAATTAGTCAAATGCATTGGATTGTTACAGATTTTGACCCTAGAAAGAGTAACATAGCGGTTTACTGCTTCAAATCAATGTTTTCTCTCGGTTTTAGCCTGTTTTCTCGGTCTAAGCCTCTTTTGGGATAAAACGGGTTTAAGTGTTGTCTAAACACTCCAAATGCATCCCGAACTCTTACAACTAGTCAAATGCATTGGATTGTCACACATTCTGACCCTAGAAACAGTAACAAAGCAGTTTACTGCTTAGAATCAACGTTTTCTTGGTTTGAGCCTGTTTCAGGAAAAAATGGGTAAAAATGGTGTCTAAACACTCCAAATTCAACCCAAACTCTTATAATTAGTCAAATGCATTGGATTGTTACATATTGTGACCCTAGAAAGAGTAACATAGCGGTTTACTGCTTCAAATCAATGTTTTCTCTCGGTTTTAGCCTGTTTTCTCGGTCTAAGCCTGTTTTGGGATAAAACGGGTTTAAGTGTTGTCTAAACACTCCAAATTCATCCCGAACTCTTACAACTAGTCAAATGCATTGGATTGTCACACATTCTGACCCTAGAAACAGTAACAAAGCTGTTTACTGCTTAGAATCAACGTTTTCTTGGTTTGAGCCTGTTTTAGGACAAAATGGGTAAAAGTGGTGTCTAAACACTCCAAATTCAACCCGAACTCTTATAATTAGTCAAATGCATTGGATTGTTACAGATTTTGACCCTAGAAAGAGTAACATAGCGGTTTACTGCTTCAAATCAATGTTTTCTCTCGGTTTTAGCCTGTTTTCTCGGTCTAAGCCTCTTTTGGGATAAAACGGGTTTAAGTGTTGTCTAAACACTCCAAATGCATCCCGAACTCTTACAACTAGTCAAATGCATTGGATTGTCACACATTCTGACCCTAGAAACAGTAACAAAGCAGTTTACTACTTAGAATCAACGTTTTCTTGGTTTGAGCCTGTTTCAGGAAAAAATGGGTAAAAGTGGTATCTAAACACTCCAAATTCAACCCGAACTCTTATAATTAGTCAAATGCATTGGATTGTTACATATTGTGACCCTAGAAAGAGTAACATAGCGGTTTACTGCTTCAAATCAATGTTTTCTCTCGGTTTTAGCCTGTTTTCTCGGTCTAAGCCTGTTTTGGGATAAAACGGGTTTAAGTGTTGTCTAAACACTCCAAATTCATCCCGAACTCTTACAACTAGTCAAATGCATTGGATTGTCACACATTCTGACCCTAGAAACAGTAACAAAGCTGTTTACTGCTTAGAATCAACGTTTTCTTGGTTTTAGCCTGTTTCAGGACAAAATGGGTAAAAGTGGTATCTAAACACTCCAAATTCAACCCGAACTCTTATAATTAGTCAAATGCATTGGATTGCTACATATTTTGACCCTAGAAAGACTAACATAGCGGTTTACTGCTTCAAATCAATGTTTTCTCTCGGTTTTAGCCTGTTTTCTTGGTCTAAGCCTCTTTTGGGATAAAACGGGTTTAAGTGTTGTCTAGACACTCCAAATGCATCCCGAACTCTTACAACTAGTCAAATGCATTGGATTGTCACACATTCTGACCCTAGAAACAGTAAGAAAGCTGTTTACTGCTTAGAATCAACGTTTTCTTGGTTTTAGCCTGTTTTAGGACAAAATGGGTAAAAATGGTGTCTAAACACTCCAAATTCAACCCGAACTCTTATAATTAGTCAAATGCATTGGATTGTTACAGATTTTGACCCTAGAAAGAGTAACATAGCGGTTTACTGCTTCAAATCAATGTTTTCTCTCGGTTTTAGCCTGTTTTCTCGGTCTAAGCCTGTTTTGGGATAAAACGGGTTTAAGTGTTGTCTAAACACTCCAAATTCATCCCGAACTCTTACAACTAATCAAATGCATTGGATTGTCACACATTCTGACCCTAGAAACAGTAACAAAGCTGTTTACTGCTTAGAATCAACGTTTTCTTGGTTTTAGCCTGTTTTAGGACAAAATGGGTAAAAGTGGTGTCTACACACTCCAAATTCAACCCGAACTCTTATAATTAGTCAAATGCATTGGATTGCTACAGATTTTGACCCTAGAAAGACTAACATAGCGGTTTACTGCTTCAAATCAATGTTTTCTCTTGGTTTTAGCCTGTTTTCTCGGTCTAAGCCTGTTTTGGGATAAAACGGGTTTATGTGTTGTCTAAACACTCCAAATTCATCCCGAACTCTTACAACTAGTCAAATGCATTGGATTGTCACACATTCTGACCCTAGAAACAGTAACAAAGCTGTTTACTGCTTAGAATCAACGTTTTCTTGGTTTGAGCCTGTTTTAGGACAAAATGGGTAAAAGTGGTGTCTAAACACTCCAAATTCAACCCGAACTCTTATAATTAGTCAAATGCATTGGATTGTTACAGATTTTGACCCTAGAAAGAGTAACATAGCGGTTTACTGCTTCAAATCAATGTTTTCTCTCGGTTTTAGCCTGTTTTCTCGGTCTAAGCCTCTTTTGGGATAAAACGGGTTTAAGTGTTGTCTAAACACTCCAAATGCATCCCGAACTCTTACAACTAGTCAAATGCATTGGATTGTCACACATTCTGACCCTAGAAACAGTAACAAAGCAGTTTACTGCTTAGAATCAACGTTTTCTTGGTTTGAGCCTGTTTCAGGAAAAATGGGTAAAAATGGTGTCTAAACACTCCAAATTCAACCCGAACTCTTATAATTAGTCAAATGCATTGGATTGTTACATATTGTGACCCTAGAAAGAGTAACATAGCGGTTTACTGCTTCAAATCAATGTTTTCTCTCGGTTTTAGCCTGTTTTCTCAGTCTAAGCCTGTTTTGGGATAAAACGGGTTTAAGTGTTGTCTAAACACTCCAAATTCATCCCGAACTCTTACAACTAGTCAAATGCATTGGATTGTCACACATTCTGACCCTAGAAACAGTAACAAAGCTGTTTACTGCTTAGAATCAACGTTTTCTTGGTTTGAGCCTGTTTTAGGACAAAATGGGTAAAAGTGGTGTCTAAACACTCCAAATTCAACCCGAACTCTTATAATTAGTCAAATGCATTGGATTGTTACAGATTTTGACCCTAGAAAGAGTAACATAGCGGTTTACTGCTTCAAATCAATGTTTTCTCTCGGTTTTAGCCTGTTTTCTCGTTCTAAGCCTCTTTTGGGATAAAACGGGTTTAAGTGTTGTCTAAACACTCCAAATGCATCCCGAACTCTTACAACTAGTCAAATGCATTGGATTGTCACACATTCTGACCCTAGAAACAGTAACAAAGCAGTTTACTGCTTAGAATCAACGTTTTCTTGGTTTGAGCCTGTTTCAGGAAAAAATGGGTAAAAATGGTGTCTAAACACTCCAAATTCAACCCGAACTCTTATAATTAGTCAAATGCATTGGATTGTTACATATTGTGACCCTAGAAAGAGTAACATAGCGGTTTACTGCTTCAAATCAATGTTTTCTCTCGGTTTTAGCCTGTTTTCTCAGTCTAAGCCTGTTTTGGGATAAAACGGGTTTAAGTGTTGTCTAAACACTCCAAATTCATCCCGAACTCTTACAACTAGTCAAATGCATTGGATTGTCACACATTCTGACCCTAGAAACAGTAACAAAGCTGTTTACTGCTTAGAATCAACGTTTTCTTGGTTTTAGCCTGTTTCAGGACAAAATGGGTAAAAGTGGTATCTAAACACTCCAAATTCAACCCGAACTCTTATAATTAGTCAAATGCATTGGATTGCTACATATTTTGACCCTAGAAAGAGTAACATAGCGGTTTACTGCTTCAAATCAATGTTTTCTCTCGGTTTTAGCCTGTTTTCTTGGTCTAAGCCTCTTTTGGGATAAAACGGGTTTAAGTGTTGTCTAAACACTCCAAATGCATCCCGAACTCTTACAACTAGTCAAATGCATTGGATTGTCACACATTCTGACCCTAGAAACAGTAACAAAGCAGTTTACTGCTTAGAATCAACGTTTTCTCGGTTTTAGCCTGTTTCAGGAAAAAATGGGTAAAAATGGTGTCTAAACACTCCAAATTCAACCCGAACTCTTATAATTAGTCAAATGCATTGGATTGTTACATATTGTGACCCTAGAAAGAGTAACATAGCGGTTTACTGCTTCAAATCAATGTTTTCTCTCGGTTTTAGCCTGTTTTCTCGGTCTAAGCCTGTTTTGGGATAAAACGGGTTTAAATGTTGTCTAAACACTCCAAATTCATCCCGAACTCTTACAACTAGTCAAATGCATTGGATTGTCACACATTCTGACCCTAGAAACAGTAACAAAGCTGTTTACTGCTTAGAATCAACGTTTTCTTGGTTTGAGCCTGTTTTAGGACAAAATGGGTAAAAGTGGTGTCTAAACACTCCAAATTCAACCCGAACTCTTATAATTAGTCAAATGCATTGGATTGTTACAGATTTTGACCCTAGAAAGAGTAACATAGCGGTTTACTGCTTTAAATCAATGTTTTCTCTCGGTTTTAGCCTGTTTTCTCGGTCTAAGCCTGTTTTGGGATAAAACGGGTTTAAGTGTTGTCTAAACACTCCAAATTCATCCCGAACTCTTACAACTAGTCAAATGCATTGGATTGTCACACATTCTGACCCTAGAAACAGTAACAAAGCAGTTTACTGCTTAGAATCAACGTTTTCTCGGTTTTAGCCTGTTTCAGGAAAAAATGGGTAAAAATGGTGTCTAAACACTCCAAATTCAACCCGTATTAGAATGTACCAAGGAGGAGAGAGGAGAGGCCGGTAAGGCCGAACCTTGGAAGAAGAGAAGAAAGGCCGGAAAGGCCATGTAAAGGCCGGTAAGGCCATGTCCGTGTCCGTGAGCGACCATGTACCGTGTCCGGTACCATGTACCGTGTCCGTGAACGGACCCATGTCCGGAGAGCGGCCAGTTAGGCCGTGAACACATTGAAGAGCAGGCCCGTCCGTACAGGCCCGTCCGTACAGGCCCGTCCGTACAGGCCCGTCCGTACTATTAGTATATATGAAGGAGAAGAGAGAGTGAGGCCGGTGAGGCCGAGCTGCACAAGGAAGAAGAGAGTGGCCGGTAAGGCTGCTAGTACAAGAAGTGTGGCCGGTAAGGCCATGAGTGGTGTGGGAGCGGCCAGTAAGGCCGTGAGCACAATAAGAGTGGCCAATAAGGCCATGTGGGCCGTGAGAACAATGAGAGTGGTCAGCAAGGCCATAAGAGCAATGTGAGAAGAATTGTGAAGTAAAGGCCTTATAAGAAGAAGAGGCCCAAGAAGAAGTTAAATGTCTCACAAAGGGAAAAGAAGGGAAGGAAGGAAGCATGTGAGACCTTGGTTGGTGAAGAATGAGACAACCAAGGGAAGGAGCTGTCCCTTTCACCATACACCCACTTGTGCACCAACGGCTATATGTCACTCTCACCTCTCATTTATCTCAAACGGCCATATACATTTGTTCTCCTATATTAAGCATTGTAATCTCTCATTTTGTAACACAACACAATATTATCTAATAGAAGAGAATCCGATTTCCCCTCTCTACTTGTGTTCTTGTTCATATCAACAATGTAGAGTGTTTAGGAGATTAGCGGTTAGAGGCTGCCCTTAAGGCAGCCTATTCTCTTCTCAAATCCACCTAAACTCTTCTTATTTACTGCTTTACTTAGCCTAGATTACTGATTCTTAATCCTCCTTCTCCTAAGTATACAAACTCTAAGTGTTGTGATACTAGAAGAGGATAAGTCTCAAACTAGTGCTTCTCCTAGTTAGGATCCGCTTACTCTCTAGTATTTGGGTTCTATCTAGTTGTTTATGGGGAGTTCATCACAAGTTGATGTTCTCTCCTCCCCCTTGAGAATGAGTTAGTTTGTTGTGGGTAAAGGGGGATTCATTCACCAAGTGTTTGTCTACCCTCTCTTGTGAGCTTTGTCTCATAAATCCCAACATGGTATCAGAGCAGGCTCTGTTCTTGGTGACTCAAACTCGTTCTCAAGTTGGTTTTCTTAGGAGTTAGCTTAATTAAAGTTTTAATCCTAGCCTAGGTGTTAAATCGCTTAGCTTAGTTTCTTTAAAACTTTAATTTTGCTTTTGTTGTTAAATCGATTCTCTAGCAGCTCAATGTTGAGTAAGCTTGGTCTTGGGTCTTTGTAGAGTTCATAGACCAAGTGTGTGAAAGAAATCGATTTTAAAACCTCATCCTTAGGCTTCACCGATTGGGTAAAAGCTTGGGTTTAAATTGAGGTGGTGATGAACCAAGGAGCAAATTGTTCTTGTTCTTGGTAAGGATTCACGTGTTTTTAGGCTTGTATAGAGCCACGAAATCCTTAGGATTTTTCCTAGGATTCTCTTAAGATTTAGTTAATTTTCCTTTAAAGGTTTAATTTTGCTTTTGTTAAATTTCCTTTAAAGTTTAATTACTAAATCACTTCTTCTTCTTCTCAAGGTTGAGAAAGCTTTGTTTCTGGTCATATGGTGTGTCCAGGTTCGAGTTTGAGGAAGAGAGAGACTTTATTTTAGCATGTAGAGCCCGCTTGGTCAAATAGATTCAAGTTGGTCCAAGATGCATTCTTTTAACCGTTGGACAATAGGCTGTTCCAAAGGCTTTTGTTGTTTCTTCTTTGCTTGGGACCACGAAAAACATCTTCTATATGTTATCTTCGTGGATCTAAAGCCTTAATCTCTTGAAGAACACTTGTTTAAGTGATTCTACAAGGAGGTTTGTTGTTAAACCTTTGGAGAAACTAATTTTCCATAAGGTCCATTGTGTTTCAGCCATTAAAGCACCAAAAGAGATTGTCTTCTTGGATGTTCTTGGCTGTCAAAGCTTCTTTCAACTCAAGAAAACAGAGTTAAACTCTGTCCATAAGAATTCTTGAGCAGATTCTCTATTCTACTCTCCATTCATCTTATACTACCGCCAATACTCTCCCTTATACTCTCACTTTCTATTCTCCATATATACTCTTATTAATTCTCTAAATTCTCTATTTAATTTCAGTATTATTCTCTAAATTCTATTTTATTTTCAGTAATATTCTATATTCTCTATTCTCTAATCTCTAACAATCTCTTGTTTAGAATCTGTTCCATTGATTTTTGGTTTCAGTTTCAGCATTGAAGATTGTGTGGAGCTCGCTCACTATCTCAAGGAGAAGAAGTGGCGAGGTTGAAGGCTACAAGATAGCCATGTAAGAGCGCAGCACAATGCCTGGAGTTAGAACCAAGGGCCACCAAGTCTTTGTTAAGCTGGTGGAAGGTGATGAATCAGTCCAAGAGCATGTGTGTTAGTGCCAAGTTGTTGATCGGATGTGCACAATGGTCTTTAGGAAAGGTGATGCACAAGGTTTCAACTGTTGATTGGATGTGCACAAGAACGGTGATGCACAAGGCTTCAACTGAGGTGATGAGGTTTCAGCCCATCATCAAGTAAAGGTTACGGGGGAGATCAAGTGACTTCAGACCGTACCTCACAGATTCTGCTCGGCCACAAGCAAAAGTCTTTACTTAAAGCTCAGCCTAAGCGTCTCAAAGATCGACTCGGACGAAACCCTTTCACTGCGATTCGGCTTCCGCGTTCTTCATTAAAGTTCGAGACCACAGAGTCATCTTGCCAGTGGAAGTGGAATCATACCAATCCGAGCAGCCGTTCGAAAGTTATGTCCGATTCAGTGGGCATGTGTCAGTCTGACAAATAAAACTGACCGGGTTTAAAACCATGGTTAGAGGAGCGGTCTCAAGGAGGAATTCCAAACCGCAACAGTGATCAACTCTCTCCCTCCTATCCATCAAAACACCATAAAGGCTGTGCTCTAAACTCTTCTCTATTTTAATTCATAAATTCATTACCTTAGCTTCATTACTAGTCTTTAGTCTTTAATATGTTCTCTTAAATTGTCACACTTTTAGAAATTTTCTTTGATATTCCTCATAGCAAACACTTATTCTTTTCTTCTTTATCACTTGTTTAAGGGGTAAAGGAGACTATGAGAGCCTCAAAGAAATTCTAAAGGCGCAAGGATGGAGATCATAAGGAATGTGCTAAAGGCAAGGTGGGCTAAGGAGTAGGAGCGGTTCAAATCATGAAGAGAAGGGAGCTAGTTCTTTGCAAACCAAGGTCAAGGGACATCATGGATAGTGGAGTCTATACTCTTTTTCCCTTAACAAAGTTTTATCCCAAGAGGTTTTCTTTGTTGAGGTTTTTAATGAGGTAGATGACACTAGTCCACCCTTGATCTTTGGTCCCCATGGTGTCCCACCGATCAAGCGTGCGGGGGAGTATTAGAATGTACCAAGGAGGAGAGAGGAGAGGCCGGTAAGGCCGAACCTTGGAAGAAGAGAAGAAAGGCCGGAAAGGCCATGTAAAGGCCGGTAAGGCCATGTCCGTGTCCGTGAGCGACCATGTACCGTGTCCGGTACCATGTACCGTGTCCGTGAACGGACCCATGTCCGGAGAGCGGCCAGTTAGGCCGTGAACACATTGAAGAGCAGGCCCGTCCGTACAGGCCCGTCCGTACAGGCCCGTCCGTACAGGCCCGTCCGTACTATTAGTATATATGAAGGAGAAGAGAGAGTGAGGCCGGTGAGGCCGAGCTGCACAAGGAAGAAGAGAGTGGCCGGTAAGGCTGCTAGTACAAGAAGTGTGGCCGGTAAGGCCATGAGTGGTGTGGGAGCGGCCAGTAAGGCCGTGAGCACAATAAGAGTGGCCAATAAGGCCATGTGGGCCGTGAGAACAATGAGAGTGGTCAGCAAGGCCATAAGAGCAATGTGAGAAGAATTGTGAAGTAAAGGCCTTATAAGAAGAAGAGGCCCAAGAAGAAGTTAAATGTCTCACAAAGGGAAAAGAAGGGAAGGAAGGAAGCATGTGAGACCTTGGTTGGTGAAGAATGAGACAACCAAGGGAAGGAGCTGTCCCTTTCACCATACACCCACTTGTGCACCAACGGCTATATGTCACTCTCACCTCTCATTTATCTCAAACGGCCATATACATTTGTTCTCCTATATTAAGCATTGTAATCTCTCATTTTGTAACACAACACAATATTATCTAATAGAAGAGAATCCGATTTCCCCTCTCTACTTGTGTTCTTGTTCATATCAACAATGTAGAGTGTTTAGGAGATTAGCGGTTAGAGGCTGCCCTTTGTTGGGATTTATGAGACAAAGCTCACAAGAGAGGGTAGACAAACACTTGGTGAATGAATCCCCCTTTACCCACAACAAACTAACTCATTCTCAAGGGGGAGGAGAGAACATCAACTTGTGATGAACTCCCCATAAACAACTAGATAGAACCCAAATACTAGAGAGTAAGCGGATCCTAACTAGGAGAAGCACTAGTTTGAGACTTATCCTCTTCTAGTATCACAACACTTAGAGTTTGTATACTTAGGAGAAGGAGGATTAAGAATCAGTAATCTAGGCTAAGTAAAGCAGTAAATAAGAAGAGTTTAGGTGGATTTGAGAAGAGAATAGGCTGCCTTAAGGGTATTAGAATGTACCAAGGAGGAGAGAGGAGAGGCCGGTAAGGCCGAACCTTGGAAGAAGAGAAGAAAGGCCGGAAAGGCCATGTAAAGGCCGGTAAGGCCATGTCCGTGTCCGTGAGCGACCATGTACCGTGTCCGGTACCATGTACCGTGTCCGTGAACGGACCCATGTCCGGAGAGCGGCCAGTTAGGCCGTGAATGAGAGGTGAGAGTGAGAGTGAGAGTGACATATAGCCGTTGGTGCACAAGTGGGTGTATGGTGAAAGGGACAGCTCCTTCCCTTGGTTGTCTCATTCTTCACCAACCAAGGTCTCACATGCTTCCTTCCTTCCCTTCTTTTCCCTTTGTGAGACATTTAACTTCTTCTTGGGCCTCTTCTTCTTATAAGGCCTTTACTTCACAATTCTTCTCACATTGCTCTTATGGCCTTGCTGACCACTCTCATTGTTCTCACGGCCCACATGGCCTTATTGGCCACTCTTATTGTGCTCACGGCCTTACTGGCCGCTCCCACACCACTCATGGCCTTACCGGCCACACTTCTTGTACTAGCAGCCTTACCGGCCACTCTCTTCTTCCTTGTGCAGCTCGGCCTCACCGGCCTCACTCTCTCTTCTCCTTCATATATACTAATAGTACGGACGGGCCTGTACGGACGGGCCTGTACGGACGGGCCTGTACGGACGGGCCTGCTCTTCAATGTGTTCACGGCCTAACTGGCCGCTCTCCGGACATGGGTCCGTTCACGGACACGGTACATGGTACCGGACACGGTACATGGTCGCTCACGGACACGGACATGGCCTTACCGGCCTTTACATGGCCTTTCCGGCCTTTCTTCTCTTCTTCCAAGGTTCGGCCTTACCGGCCTCTCCTCTCTCCTCCTTGGTACATTCTAATAACCCGAACTCTTATAATTAGTCAAATGCATTGGATTGTTACATATTGTGACCCTAGAAAGAGTAACATAGCGGTTTACTGCTTCAAATCAATGTTTTCTCTCGGTTTTAGCCTGTTTTCTCGGTCTAAGCCTGTTTTGGGATAAAACGGGTTTAAGTGTTGTCTAAACACTCCAAATTCATCCCGAACTCCTACAACTAGTCAAATGCATTGGATTGTCACACATTCTGACCCTAGAAACAGTAACAAAGCTGTTTACTGCTTAGAATCAACGTTTTCTTGGTTTTAGCCTGTTTCAGGACAAAATGGGTAAAAGTGGTATCTAAACACTCCAAATTCAACCCGAACTCTTATAATTAGTCAAATGCATTGGATTGCTACATATTTTGACCCTAGAAAGACTAACATAGCGGTTTACTGCTTCAAATCAATGTTTTCTCTCGGTTTTAGCCTGTTTTCTTGGTCTAAGCCTCTTTTGGGATAAAACGGGTTTAAGTGTTGTCTAGACACTCCAAATGCATCCCGAACTCTTACAACTAGTCAAATGCATTGGATTGTCACACATTCTGACCCTAGAAACAGTAAGAAAGCTGTTTACTGCTTAGAATCAACGTTTTCTTGGTTTTAGCCTGTTTTAGGACAAAATGGGTAAAAGTGGTGTCTAAACACTCCAAATTCAACCCGAACTCTTATAATTAGTCAAATGCATTGGATTGTTACAGATTTTGACCCTAGAAAGAGTAACATAGCGGTTTACTGCTTCAAATCAATGTTTTCTCTCGGTTTTAGCCTGTTTTCTCGGTCTAAGCCTCTTTTGGGATAAAACGGGTTTAAGTGTTGTCTAAACACTCCAAATTCATCCCGAACTCTTACAACTAGTCAAATGCATTGGATTGTCACACATTCTGACCCTAGAAACAGTAACAAAGCTGTTTACTGCTTAGAATCAACGTTTTCTTGGTTTTAGCCTGTTTCAGGACAAAATGGGTAAAAGTGGTGTCTAAACACTCCAAATTCAACCCGAACTCTTATAATTAGTCAAATGCATTGGATTGTTACAGATTTTGACCCTAGAAAGAGTAACATAGCGGTTTACTGCTTTAAATCAATGTTTTCTCTCGGTTTTAGCCTGTTTTCTCGGTCTAAGCCTGTTTTGGGATAAAACGGGTTTAAGTGTTGTCTAAACACTCCAAATTCATCCCGAACTCTTATAACTAGTCAAATGCATTGGATTGTCACACATTCTGACCCTAGAAACAGGAACAAAGCTGTTTACTGCTTAGAATCAACGTTTTTTTGGTTTGAGCCTGTTTTAGGACAAAATGGGTAAAAGTGGTGTCTAAACACTCCAAATTCAACCCGAACTCTTATAATTAGTCAAATGCATTGGATTGTTACAGATTTTGACCCTAGAAAGAGTAACATAGCGGTTTACTGCTTTAAATCAATGTTTTCTCTCGGTTTTAGCCTGTTTTCTCGGTCTAAGCCTGTTTTGGGATAAAACGGGTTTAAGTGTTGTCTAAACACTCCAAATTCATCCCGAACTCTTACAACTAGTCAAATGCATTGGATTGTCACACATTCTGATCCTAGAAACAGTAACAAAGCAGTTTACTGCTTAGAATCAACATTTTCTCGGTTTTAGCCTGTTTCAGGAAAAAATGGGTAAAAATGGTGTCTAAACACTCCAAATTCAACCCGAACTCTTATAATTAGTCAAATGCATTGGATTGTTACATATTGTGACCCTAGAAAGAGTAACATAGCGGTTTACTGCTTCAAATCAATGTCTTCTCTCGGTTTTAGCCTGTTTTCTTGGTTTAAGCCTGTTTTGGGATAAAACGGGTTTAAGTGTTGTCTAAACACTCCAAATTCATCCCGAACTCTTACAACTAGTCAAATGCATTGGATTGTCACACATTCTGACCCTAGAAACAGTAACAAAGCAGTTTACTGCTTAGAATCAACGTTTTCTCGGTTTTAGCCTGTTTCAGGAAAAAATGGGTAAAAATGGTGTCTAAACACTCCAAATTCAACCCGAACTCTTATAATTAGTCAAATGCATTGGATTGTTACATATTGTGACCCTAGAAAGAGTAACATAGCGGTTTACTGCTTCAAATCAATGTTTTCTCTCGGTTTTAGCCTGTTTTCTCGGTCTAAGCCTGTTTTGGGATAAAACGGGTTTAAGTGTTGTCTAAACACTCCAAATTCATCCCGAACTCTTACAACTAGTCAAATGCATTGGATTGTCACACATTCTGACCCTAGAAACAGTAACAAAGCTGTTTACTGCTTAGAATCAACGTTTTCTTGGTTTTAGCCTGTTTCAGGACAAAATGGGTAAAAGTGGTATCTAAACACTCCAAATTCAACCCGAACTCTTATAATTAGTCAAATGCATTGGATTGCTACATATTTTGACCCTAGAAAGACTAACATAGCGGTTTACTGCTTCAAATCAATGTTTTCTCTCGGTTTTAGCCTGTTTTCTTGGTCTAAGCCTCTTTTGGGATAAAACGGGTTTAAGTGTTGTCTAGACACTCCAAATGCATCCCGAACTCTTACAACTAGTCAAATGCATTGGATTGTCACACATTCTGACCCTAGAAACAGTAAGAAAGCTGTTTACTGCTTAGAATCAACGTTTTCTTGGTTTTAGCCTGTTTTAGGACAAAATGGGTAAAAGTGGTGTCTAAACACTCCAAATTCAACCCGAACTCTTATAATTAGTCAAATGCATTGGATTGTTACAGATTTTGACCCTAGAAAGAGTAACATAGCGGTTTACTGCTTCAAATCAATGTTTTCTCTCGGTTTTAGCCTGTTTTCTCGGTCTAAGCCTCTTTTGGGATAAAACGGGTTTAAGTGTTGTCTAAACACTCCAAATTCATCCCGAACTCTTACAACTAGTCAAATGCATTGGATTGTCACACATTCTGACCCTAGAAACAGTAACAAAGCTGTTTACTGCTTAGAATCAACGTTTTCTTGGTTTTAGCCTGTTTCAGGACAAAATGGGTAAAAGTGGTGTCTAAACACTCCAAATTCAACCCGAACTCTTATAATTAGTCAAATGCATTGGATTGTTACACATTTTGACCCTAGAAAGACTAACATAGCGGTTTACTGCTTCAAATCAATGTTTTCTCTTGGTTTTAGCCTGTTTTCTCGGTCTAAGCCTGTTTTGGGATAAAACGGGTTTAAGTGTTGTCTAAACACTCCAAATTCATCCCGAACTCTTACAACTAGTCAAATGCATTGGATTGTCACACATTCTGACCCTAGAAACAGTAACAAAGCTGTTTACTGCTTAGAATCAACGTTTTCTTGGTTTGAGCCTGTTTTAGGACAAAATGGGTAAAAGTAGTGTCTAAACACTCCAAATTCAACCCGAACTCTTATAATTAGTCAAATGCATTGGATTGTTACAGATTTTGACCCTAGAAAGAGTAACATAGCGGTTTACTGCTTCAAATCAATGTTTTCTCTCGGTTTTAGCCTGTTTTCTCGGTCTAAGCCTGTTTTGGGATAAAACGGGTTTAAGTGTTGTCTAAACACTCCAAATTCATCCCGAACTCTTACAACTAGTCAAATGCATTGGATTGTCACACATTCTGACCCTAGAAACAGTAACAAAGCTGTTTACTGCTTAGAATCAACGTTTTCTTGGTTTGAGCCTGTTTTAGGACAAAATGGGTAAAAGTGGTGTCTAAACACTCCAAATTCAACCCGAACTCTTATAATTAGTCAAATGCATTGGATTGTTACAGATTTTGACCCTAGAAAGAGTAACATAGCGGTTTACTGCTTTAAATCAATGTTTTCTCTCGGTTTTAGCCTGTTTTCTCGGTCTAAGCCTGTTTTGGGATAAAACGGGTTTAAGTGTTGTCTAAACACTCCAAATTCATCCCGAACTCTTATAACTAGTCAAATGCATTGGATTGTCACACATTCTGACCCTAGAAACAGGAACAAAGCTGTTTACTGCTTAGAATCAACGTTTTTTTGGTTTGAGCCTGTTTTAGGACAAAATGGGTAAAAGTGGTGTCTAAATATTGATCAAGAGAATAAGCCTAAGGCAGCCATGGCCGTCCGTACAATTATGGGGCCGTCCGTACAACCAAGCAATAAGGCCGAGTCATGTAAGTGTGTAAAGACAATGAGGAGGCCTGCTCTCCTTAGGCCCATGAGAAGGATCTAGAATGTCGCTTGTAGCCGTTAGAGAGGAGGAACAAGTGGAGTCACGGGTTATGTTGTGTTTAAGGAGACTAGGACGGGTCACTATCACCGTTGGGATTAGTTCTATCTCTCTCCTTGTCCCTATCACTTATACGATCGGTTGGTAGAGGGTGTAGCCCTAATTTTCCCTTGATATATATAGGCTTTAGCCTACATTGTAATATGTATTCTTATGGAACAATAACCTAATCTTTTCTTCTTCCTCATTCTCTTTGTCTACCGATATCTCTCATCAATCTCTTGATTCTCTTCTTTATTCTACAAAGTCTTACATGGTATCAGAGCAAGTTCTTCGATTCTCTACAGTCTAATCTCATTCTCCTACTCATTTCTACACTCTAGTCTCCTTATCTTCGTTTCTTCTTACTCGCATCTCTTTTATTCTCCGGGTAAAAGCTTTACCCATCGGTCCATAGAAACCCGACCATGGAAAACGCCAAGCCCATTGTTTCACCGGTTGTCCTAAAGGGGACAAACTACTTGCTGTGGACAAGAACCACAAGAACCGCCCTTGGAGGTCGTGGCCTTTGGAGTCATGTCGAGTCCGACTATGTCCCAAAGAAAAACCCCAAAGGAGAGGACGCTTCCGAGGCGGAAGCGGAGGAAGAGAGCGAGAGGAAGGCCAAATGGTTCCAAGAAGACCAAGTTGTCCTATCTGTTCTCCAAAACTCTCTGGACACGCCTATCCTTGAGGCCTACTCATATTGCGAGACGGCCAAGGAACTGTGGGAAACACTTAAAGGCGTGTATGGTAATGTCTCTAACATGACTAGAGTCTTTGAGGTCAAGAAGGCCATAAATGATCTTAACCAAGATGATGTGGAGTTCACTAAGCATCTTGGTAAGTTCCGTGCACTATGGTCCGAGCTTGACATGTTGCGGCCAAGTACACTTGAGGCAAGTGTGCTAAACGAAAGAAAGGAGCAAGACAAAGTCTTCGGACTCCTACTTACCTTGAACCCGTCCTTCAACGACCTCTTGAAGCACATCCTAAGGGCAGAGAAGCTCCCCTCCTTTGAAGATATTTGCTCCCAAATTCAGAAAGAGCAAGGATCCCTTGATTTGTTTAGCGGTAAGGGGGAGCTTGCTTCGGCCAACAAAGGAATGTACAAGCAAGAGGAGAGGAAGTTGTTGGTGTGCGACCACTGCAAGAAGCGGGGTCATCTGAAAGACAAGTGCTGGGTTCTCCATCCTCATCTCAAGCCGGCCAAGTTCAAAGCCAACCTCTCAAAGGAAGCGGTTAGCGATAAAGGAGCCGGATCATCAAAGCAGGGAGATGAGGTGGCCATGACCGCAGCCTACGGAGATGTGGTGAGGAAGTCAGACCTTGAGGCTCTCATCCGCTCCATTGCTTCACTCAAGGAGTCTGGTATCTCTTTCTTTACTTCTAGGCCTAGCAAATCGCTTGTTATTGACTCGGGAGCCTCACATCATATGATTAGTAACCCTAGTTTAATTGACAACATAAAACCGGCCTTAGGAAATGTTGTTATTGCAAATGGAGAACAAATACCAGTAAAGGGAATAGGGGACTTGAAACTATTTGATAAAACCTCAAAAGCTTTCTTTATGCCTACCTTTACCTCCAATTTACTATCGGTTAAGAGGGCCACAAATGATTTGAATTGTTATGCAATCTTTGGTCCTAACAATGTTTATTTTCAGGATATTGAGACTGGAAAGGTTCTTGGAGAAGGGCAAGGGAGTGGAGATCTCTATGTCCTAGAGAAAACCGATCCAAATTTATCCTCTACTAAGTCTTGTTTTGTTGTTGATTCGAATATGGTGTGGCATGCTAGGCTAGGCCACCCACATTCACGTGCTTTAGGGTTGATGTTTCCTAATATTTCTTTTGATAATTCTACTTGTGAACCTTGTATTCTCGGAAAACATTGCAAGTCTATCTTTCCTAAGTCAACTACTATTTATGAGAATTGTTTTGATTTAGTTCACTCAGATGTTTGGACATCACCATGCCTATCTAGAGATAATAACAAGTATTTTGTGACTTTTATTGATGAAAAATCAAAATACACTTGGATTACCTTGTTGCCATCTAAAGATAGAGTATTTGATGCCTTTATCAATTTTCAAAATTATGTGACTAATCACTTCAATGCTAAACTTAAGGTACTTAGGTCTGATAATGGGGGGGAATACACAAGTTGCAAGTTCAAAGAACATCTCTCCAAGCATGGCATTCTCCATCAAACTAGTTGTCCCTACACGCCACAACAAAATGGTGTGGCCGAGAGGAAGAACCGGCACCTCATGGAAGTGGCGCGGGCAATCATGTTCCATTCGAGTGTTCCTAAACGATATTGGGGTGATGCCGTGATGACTGCATGCTACCTAATCAACCGAACACCAACTAGAGTTCTTCATGACTTATCTCCATTTGAAGTACTAAACAAATTTAAACCATCTCTTGATCACTTACGAGTTTTCGGCTGTGTTTGTTTTGTGTTAGTACCAGGAGAACAAAGGAGTAAGCTGGATGCCAAAAGTACAAAGTGTATGTTCATTGGCTACTCCACCACACAAAAGGGGTACAAATGTTATGATCCGGCCACAAGTCGACTATATGTCTCTCGAGATGTCCGGTTTCTAGAACATGTGGGCTACCATGACAAGAGGGATTGGAACAGCCTTAAAGATCTCTCTCACTCACCTAATGACCGAGCTTCGAGTCTACGGTTCCTTCTTGATCACCTTGGCAACCCATCTCCACCAACGGGTGCCGTGCGGCCAACACTAAGTCAAATTTCTACCGATGGTGGGTCTGACCAAGGAGATGCAAATGACAATGGTTCAGCCCAAGATGGTGAATCTCTCGAGTCTGGCCTACCCATAACCGGTGTTCCCGTCCCTGGCCCTACAACGGACACGCATGCTCCGGCGGCGGCCTCTACCGAGGAAAACACGGAGACGGCTCCTACGGACGGTACGTCCACCGTGTTGCCTAGCGTGGATCCACTTCCGGCACCAGTCCTGCGTCGGAGCACCAGACCTCGATCGGATCCCTCCACTTGGAAGAACAAGCGTGTCTATTACAACAGCCAAGCTGTCGCTCATCCCATTCAGTCCGTTTGTTCCCTTGAGCTGTTACCTGCTGATCACCAAGCTTTCTTCGGCCAAGTGGACGCCAATTGGATCCCGCAGACATATGATGAAGCCAAGGAACATCAAGTTTGGTTAGATGCGGTCAAGGATGAAACTGGCGCCATGATCCGGAATCATACGTGGGACGAATCGGATCTTCCTCAAGGCAAGCGGGCAGTTAGCTCCAAATGGGTGTTTACCATAAAGTATTTGAGCAATGGTGACATTGAACGGCATAAAGCCAGGTTAGTGGCCCGTGGCTTCACCCAAACCTATGGCGCGGACTACACGGACACCTTTGCACCCGTGGCCAAGCTCCATACGGTTCGGGTTGTGCTGTCTCTTGCTGTCAACCTCTCATGGGACTTATGGCAGATGGATGTGAAGAACGCCTTCCTTCAAGGTGAACTTGATGAAGAAGTGTACATGACGCCTCCTCCCGGCCTTGAAGACATGGTTACACCCGGAAAAGTCTTGAGGCTGCGTAAGGCCATCTATGGCCTTAAGCAGTCCCCACGAGCGTGGTACCACAAACTAAGCTCCACTCTCAAGACTGATGGTTTTACGCGATCGGAGGCTGATCATACTCTCTTCACGCGTCGCACCTCTATTGGTTGGGTGGTGGTGCTCATATACGTCGACGACATCATCGTGACTGGTGATGATAAGGCGGCCATTCAGGACACCAAGGACTCTCTCAAGTCGGTATTTGACATCAAGGACCTTGGGGAACTCAAATACTTTCTTGGTATTGAGATTTGTCGCTCACCGGAAGGACTCTTCCTCTCACAACGCAAGTATACTCTTGACTTGTTAGAGGAGACTGGCAAGCTTGGTGTGTCTCCGGTTGCTACGCCCCTTGATGATGATTACCAGCTCAAGCGAAAGGGGGAGAGCTTACGGGCAAAAGAAGGCCGACCTAAGGAACCAATGGACGAGCCATTCTTAGACGTCACACGCTACCGCCGGCTTGTAGGTAAGCTGATATACCTTACTATCACACGACCTGACATATCCTATGCTGTGAATCAGGTTAGCCAACATATGAAGGCACCAAGCAAGTACCAATGGAGTCAAGTCGAAAGGATCCTAAGCTATCTCAAGGGCAGTCCGGGTCAAGGTATTTGGATGGGCAAGAATGACAACACCGAAATCGTTGGCTATTGTGATGCGGATTACAATGGCGACACGCTGGATAGGAGATCCACCACTGGGTACTGCACGTTTGTTGGAGGCAACTTGGTTACATGGAGGTCTAAGAAACAAAAGGTGGTTTCATGCTCTAGCGCCGAGGCCGAGTATAGAGCTATGAGGAAGCTCACTAACGAGATGACATGGCTGAAGGGCCTACTCAAGGACTTAGGCATCGAGACAAAGCAGCCCATGACCATGCACTGCGACAATGAAGCGGCTATCCACATTGCCACAAACTCAGTCTTTCATGAGAGGACCAAGCACATAGAAAGCGATTGCCACAAGGTGAGAGAGAAGATTGAAGAAGGAGTGGTGTTACCATGCCACACAAGGAGTCAAGATCAGCTAGCTGACATCTTCACCAAGTCTGCAAGCTCCAAGGTTTGTGATCACATCTACAGCAAACTTGGACTTGTAGACATTACACGGCCATGATCAAGCTTCCCTAATCCGTGGACAGCACACTCTTTTTCCCTTGACTTGGTTTTGTCCCATGAGGTTTTCTAAGTCAAGGTTTTTAATGAGGTGCTGCTTCACGGGTTCCAAGCTTAGCCATTTCACTCGGCTAAGCTTGAGGGGGAGTATTGATCAAGAGAATAAGCCTAAGGCAGCCATGGCCGTCCGTACAATTATGGGGCCGTCCGTACAACCAAGCAATAAGGCCGAGTCATGTAAGTGTGTAAAGACAATGAGGAGGCCTGCTCTCCTTAGGCCCATGAGAAGGATCTAGAATGTCGCTTGTAGCCGTTAGAGAGGAGGAACAAGTGGAGTCACGGGTTATGTTGTGTTTAAGGAGACTAGGACGGGTCACTATCACCGTTGGGATTAGTTCTATCTCTCTCCTTGTCCCTATCACTTATACGATCGGTTGGTAGAGGGTGTAGCCCTAATTTTCCCTTGATATATATAGGCTTTAGCCTACATTGTAATATGTATTCTTATGGAACAATAACCTAATCTTTTCTTCTTCCTCATTCTCTTTGTCTACCGATATCTCTCATCAATCTCTTGATTCTCTTCTTTATTCTACAAAGTCTTACACTAAACACTCCAAATTCAACCCGAACTCTTATAATTAGTCAAATGCATTGGATTGTTACAGATTTTGACCCTAGAAAGAGTAACATAGCGGTTTACTGCTTTAAATCAATGTTTTCTCTCGGTTTTAGCCTGTTTTCTCGGTCTAAGCTTGTTTTGGGATAAAACGGGTTTAAGTGTTGTCTAAACACTCCAAATTCATCCCGAACTCTTACAACTAGTCAAATGCATTGGATTGTCACACATTCTGATCCTAGAAACAGTAACAAAGCAGTTTACTGCTTAGAATCAACGTTTTCTCGGTTTTAGCCTGTTTCAGGAAAAAATGGGTAAAAATGGTGTCTAAACACTCCAAATTCAACCCGAACTCTTATAATTAGTCAAATGCATTGGATTGTTACAGATTTTGACCCTAGAAAGAGTAACATAGCGGTTTACTGCTTCAAATCAATGTTTTCTCTCGGTTTTAGCCTGTTTTCTCGGTCTAAGCCTGTTTTGGGATAAAACGGGTTTAAGTGTTGTCTAAACACTCCAAATTCATCCCGAACTCTTACAACTAGTCAAATGCATTGGATTGTCACACATTCTGACCCTAGAAACAGTAACAAAGCTGTTTACTGCTTAGAATCAACGTTTTCTTGGTTTGAGCCTGTTTTAGGACAAAATGGGTAAAAGTGGTGTCTAAACACTCCAAATTCAACCCGAACTCTTATAATTAGTCAAATGCATTGGATTGTTACAGATTTTGACCCTAGAAAGAGTAACATAGCGGTTTACTGCTTTAAATCAATGTTTTCTCTCGGTTTTAGCCTGTTTTCTCGGTCTAAGCCTATTTTGGGATAAAACGGGTTTAAGTGTTGTCTAAACACTCCAAATTCATCCCGAACTCTTATAACTAGTCAAATGCATTGGATTGTCACACATTCTGACCCTAGAAACAGGAACAAAGCTGTTTACTGCTTAGAATCAACGTTTTTTTGGTTTGAGCCTGTTTTAGGACAAAATGGGTAAAAGTGGTGTCTAAACACTCCAAATTCAACCCGAACTCTTATAATTAGTCAAATGCATTGGATTGTTACAGATTTTGACCCTAGAAAGAGTAACATAGCGGTTTACTGCTTTAAATCAATGTTTTCTCTCGGTTTTAGCCTGTTTTCTCGGTCTAAGCCTGTTTTGGGATAAAACGGGTTTAAGTGTTGTCTAAACACTCCAAATTCATCCCGAACTCTTACAACTAGTCAAATGCATTGGATTGTCACACATTCTGATCCTAGAAACAGTAACAAAGCAGTTTACTGCTTAGAATCAACGTTTTCTCGGTTTTAGCCTGTTTCAGGAAAAAATGGGTAAAAATGGTGTCTAAACACTCCAAATTCAACCCGAACTCTTATAATTAGTCAAATGCATTGGATTGTTACATATTGTGACCCTAGAAAGAGTAACATAGCGGTTTACTGCTTCAAATCAATGTCTTCTCTCGGTTTTAGCCTGTTTTCTTGGTTTAAGCCTGTTTTGGGATAAAACGGGTTTAAGTGTTGTCTAAACACTCCAAATTCATCCCGAACTCTTACAACTAGTCAAATGCATTGGATTGTCACACATTCTGACCCTAGAAACAGTAACAAAGCAGTTTACTGCTTAGAATCAACGTTTTCTCGGTTTTAGTCTGTTTCAGGAAAAAATGGGTAAAAATGGTGTCTAAACACTCCAAATTCAACCCGAACTCTTATAATTAGTCAAATGCATTGGATTGTTACATATTGTGACCCTAGAAAGAGTAACATAGCGGTTTACTGCTTCAAATCAATGTTTTCTCTCGGTTTTAGCCTGTTTTCTCGGTCTAAGCCTGTTTTGGGATAAAACGGGTTTAAGTGTTGTCTAAACACTCCAAATTCATCCCGAACTCTTACAACTAGTCAAATGCATTGGATTGTCACACATTCTGACCCTAGAAACAGTAACAAAGCTGTTTACTGCTTAGAATCAACGTTTTCTTGGTTTTAGCCTGTTTCAGGACAAAATGGGTAAAAGTGGTATCTAAACACTCCAAATTCAACCCGAACTCTTATAATTAGTCAAATGCATTGGATTGCTACATATTTTGACCCTAGAAAGACTAACATAGCGGTTTACTGCTTCAAATCAATGTTTTCTCTCGGTTTTAGCCTGTTTTCTTGGTCTAAGCCTCTTTTGGGATAAAATGGGTTTAAGTGTTGTCTAGACACTCCAAATGCATCCCGAACTCTTACAACTAGTCAAATGCATTGGATTGTCACACATTCTGACCCTAGAAACAGTAAGAAAGCTGTTTACTGCTTAGAATCAACGTTTTCTTGGTTTTAGCCTGTTTTAGGACAAAATGGGTAAAAGTGGTGTCTAAACACTCCAAATTCAACCCGAACTCTTATAATTAGTCAAATGCATTGGATTGTTACAGATTTTGACCCTAGAAAGAGTAACATAGCGGTTTACTGCTTCAAATCAATGTTTTCTCTCGGTTTTAGCCTGTTTTCTTGGTCTAAGCCTCTTTTGGGATAAAACGGGTTTAAGTGTTGTCTAGACACTCCAAATGCATCCCGAACTCTTACAACTAGTCAAATGCATTGGATTGTCACACATTCTGACCCTAGAAACAGTAAGAAAGCTGTTTACTGCTTAGAATCAACGTTTTCTTGGTTTTAGCCTGTTTTAGGACAAAATGGGTAAAAGTGGTGTCTAAACACTCCAAATTCAACCCGAACTCTTATAATTAGTCAAATGCATTGGATTGTTACAGATTTTGACCCTAGAAAGAGTAACATAGCGGTTTACTGCTTCAAATCAATGTTTTCTCTCGGTTTTAGCCTGTTTTCTCGGTCTAAGCCTCTTTTGGGATAAAACGGGTTTAAGTGTTGTCTAAACACTCCAAATTCATCCCGAACTCTTACAACTAGTCAAATGCATTGGATTGTCACACATTCTGACCCTAGAAACAGTAACAAAGCTGTTTACTGCTTAGAATCAACGTTTTCTTGGTTTTAGCCTGTTTCAGGACAAAATGGGTAAAAGTGGTGTCTAAACACTCCAAATTCAACCCGAACTCTTATAATTAGTCAAATGCATTGGATTGTTACAGATTTTGACCCTAGAAAGACTAACATAGCGGTTTACTGCTTCAAATCAATGTTTTCTCTTGGTTTTAGCCTGTTTTCTCGGTCTAAGCCTGTTTTGGGATAAAACGGGTTTAAGTGTTGTCTAAACACTCCAAATTCAACCCGAACTCTTATAATTAGTCAAATGCATTGGATTGTTACAGATTTTGACCCTAGAAAGAGTAACATAGCGGTTTACTGCTTCAAATCAATGTTTTCTCTCGGTTTTAGCCTGTTTTCTCGGTCTAAGCCTCTTTTGGGATAAAACGGGTTTAAGTGTTGTCTAAACACTCCAAATTCATCCCGAACTCTTACAACTAGTCAAATGCATTGGATTGTCACACATTCTGACCCTAGAAACAGTAACAAAGCTGTTTACTGCTTAGAATCAACGTTTTCTTGGTTTTAGCCTGTTTCAGGACAAAATGGGTAAAAGTGGTGTCTAAACACTCCAAATTCAACCCGAACTCTTATAATTAGTCAAATGCATTGGATTGTTACAGATTTTGACCCTAGAAAGAGTAACATAGCGGTTTACTGCTTTAAATCAATGTTTTCTCTCGGTTTTAGCCTGTTTTCTCGGTCTAAGCCTGTTTTGGGATAAAACGGGTTTAAGTGTTGTCTAAACACTCCAAATTCATCCCGAACTCTTATAACTAGTCAAATGCATTGGATTGTCACACATTCTGACCCTAGAAACAGGAACAAAGCTGTTTACTGCTTAGAATCAACGTTTTTTTGGTTTGAGCCTGTTTTAGGACAAAATGGGTAAAAGTGGTGTCTAAACACTCCAAATTCAACCCGAACTCTTATAATTAGTCAAATGCATTGGATTGTTACAGATTTTGACCCTAGAAAGAGTAACATAGCGGTTTACTGCTTTAAATCAATGTTTTCTCTCGGTTTTAGCCTGTTTTCTCGGTCTAAGCCTGTTTTGGGATAAAACGGGTTTAAGTGTTGTCTAAACACTCCAAATTCATCCCGAACTCTTACAACTAGTCAAATGCATTGGATTGTCACACATTCTGATCCTAGAAACAGTAACAAAGCAGTTTACTGCTTAGAATCAACGTTTTCTCGGTTTTAGCCTGTTTCAGGAAAAAATGGGTAAAAATGGTGTCTAAACACTCCAAATTCAACCCGAACTCTTATAATTAGTCAAATGCATTGGATTGTTACATATTGTGACCCTAGAAAGAGTAACATAGCGGTTTACTGCTTCAAATCAATGTCTTCTCTCGGTTTTAGCCTGTTTTCTTGGTTTAAGCCTGTTTTGGGATAAAACGGGTTTAAGTGTTGTCTAAACACTCCAAATTCATCCCGAACTCTTACAACTAGTCAAATGCATTGGATTGTCACACATTCTGACCCTAGAAACAGTAACAAAGCAGTTTACTGCTTAGAATCAACGTTTTCTCGGTTTTAGCCTGTTTCAGGAAAAAATGGGTAAAAATGGTGTCTAAACACTCCAAATTCAACCCGAACTCTTATAATTAGTCAAATGCATTGGATTGTTACATATTGTGACCCTAGAAAGAGTAACATAGCGGTTTACTGCTTCAAATCAATGTTTTCTCTCGGTTTTAGCCTGTTTTCTCGGTCTAAGCCTGTTTTGGGATAAAACGGGTTTAAATGTTGTCTAAACACTCCAAATTCATCCCGAACTCTTACAACTAGTCAAATGCATTGGATTGTCACACATTCTGACCCTAGAAACAGTAACAAAGCTGTTTACTGCTTAGAATCAACGTTTTCTTGGTTTGAGCCTGTTTTAGGACAAAATGGGTAAAAGTGGTGTCTAAACACTCCAAATTCAACCCGAACTCTTATAATTAGTCAAATGCATTGGATTGTTACAGATTTTGACCCTAGAAAGAGTAACATAGCGGTTTACTGCTTTAAATCAATGTTTTCTCTCGGTTTTAGCCTGTTTTCTCGGTCTAAGCCTGTTTTGGGATAAAACGGGTTTAAGTGTTGTCTAAACACTCCAAATTCATCCCGAACTCTTACAACTAGTCAAATGCATTGGATTGTCACACATTCTGACCCTAGAAACAGTAACAAAGCAGTTTACTGCTTAGAATCAACGTTTTCTCGGTTTTAGCCTGTTTCAGGAAAAAATGGGTAAAAATGGTGTCTAAACACTCCAAATTCAACCCGAACTCTTATAATTAGTCAAATGCATTGGATTGTTACATATTGTGACCCTAGAAAGAGTAACATAGCGGTTTACTGCTTCAAATCAATGTTTTCTCTCGGTTTTAGCCTGTTTTCTCGGTCTAAGCCTGTTTTGGGATAAAACGGGTTTAAGTGTTGTCTAAACACTCCAAATTCATCCCGAACTCTTACAACTAGTCAAATGCATTGGATCGTCACACATTCTGACCCTAGAAACAGTAACAAAGCTGTTTACTGCTTAGAATCAACGTTTTCTTGGTTTTAGCCTGTTTCAGGACAAAATGGGTAAAAGTGGTATCTAAACACTCCAAATTCAACCCGAACTCTTATAATTAGTCAAATGCATTGGATTGCTACATATTTTGACCCTAGAAAGACTAACATAGCGGTTTACTGCTTCAAATCAATGTTTTCTCTCGGTTTTAGCCTGTTTTCTTGGTCTAAGCCTCTTTTGGGATAAAACGGGTTTAAGTGTTGTCTAGACACTCCAAATGCATCCCGAACTCTTACAACTAGTCAAATGCATTGGATTGTCACACATTCTGACCCTAGAAACAGTAAGAAAGCTGTTTACTGCTTAGAATCAACGTTTTCTTGGTTTTAGCCTGTTTTAGGACAAAATGGGTAAAAGTGGTGTCTAAACACTCCAAATTCAACCCGAACTCTTATAATTAGTCAAATGCATTGGATTGTTACAGATTTTGACCCTAGAAAGAGTAACATAGCGGTTTACTGCTTCAAATCAATGTTTTCTCTCGGTTTTAGCCTGTTTTCTCGGTCTAAGCCTCTTTTGGGATAAAACGGGTTTAAGTGTTGTCTAAACACTCCAAATTCATCCCGAACTCTTACAACTAGTCAAATGCATTGGATTGTCACACATTCTGACCCTAGAAACAGTAACAAAGCTGTTTACTGCTTAGAATCAACGTTTTCTTGGTTTTAGCCTGTTTCAGGACAAAATGGGTAAAAGTGGTGTCTAAACACTCCAAATTCAACCCGAACTCTTATAATTAGTCAAATGCATTGGATTGTTACAGATTTTGACTCTAGAAAGACTAACATAGCGGTTTACTGCTTCAAATCAATGTTTTCTCTTGGTTTTAGCCTGTTTTCTCGGTCTAAGCCTGTTTTGGGATAAAACGGGTTTAAGTGTTGTCTAAACACTCCAAATTCATCCCGAACTCTTACAACTAGTCAAATGCATTGGATTGTCACACATTCTGACCCTAGAAACAGTAACAAAGCTGTTTACTGCTTAGAATCAACGTTTTCTTGGTTTGAGCCTGTTTTAGGACAAAATGGGTAAAAGTGGTGTCTAAACACTCCAAATTCAACCCGAACTCTTATAATTAGTCAAATGCATTGGATTGTTACAGATTTTGACCCTAGAAAGAGTAACATAGCGGTTTACTGCTTCAAATCAATGTTTTCTCTCGGTTTTAGCCTGTTTTCTCGGTCTAAGCCTGTTTTGGGATAAAACGGGTTTAAGTGTTGTCTAAACACTCCAAATTCATCCCGAACTCTTACAACTAGTCAAATGCATTGGATTGTCACACATTCTGACCCTAGAAACAGTAACAAAGCTGTTTACTGCTTAGAATCAACGTTTTCTTGGTTTGAGCCTGTTTTAGGACAAAATGGGTAAAAGTGGTGTCTAAACACTCCAAATTCAACCCGAACTCTTATAATTAGTCAAATGCATTGGATTGTTACAGATTTTGACCCTAGAAAGACTAACATAGCGGTTTACTGCTTCAAATCAATGTTTTCTCTTGGTTTTAGCCTGTTTTCTCGGTCTAAGCCTGTTTTGGGATAAAACGGGTTTAAGTGTTGTCTAAACACTCCAAATTCATCCCGAACTCTTACAACTAGTTAAATGCATTGGATTGTCACACATTCTGACCCTAGAAACAGTAACAAAGCTGTTTACTGCTTAGAATCAACGTTTTCTTGGTTTGAGCCTGTTTTAGGACAAAATGGGTAAAAGTGGTGTCTAAACACTCCAAATTCAACCCGAACTCTTATAATTAGTCAAATATTAGAATGTACCAAGGAGGAGAGAGGAGAGGCCGGTAAGGCCGAACCTTGGAAGAAGAGAAGAAAGGCCGGAAAGGCCATGTAAAGGCCGGTAAGGCCATGTCCGTGTCCGTGAGCGACCATGTACCGTGTCCGGTACCATGTACCGTGTCCGTGAACGGACCCATGTCCGGAGAGCGGCCAGTTAGGCCGTGAACACATTGAAGAGCAGGCCCGTCCGTACAGGCCCGTCCGTACAGGCCCGTCCGTACAGGCCCGTCCGTACTATTAGTATATATGAAGGAGAAGAGAGAGTGAGGCCGGTGAGGCCGAGCTGCACAAGGAAGAAGAGAGTGGCCGGTAAGGCTGCTAGTACAAGAAGTGTGGCCGGTAAGGCCATGAGTGGTGTGGGAGCGGCCAGTAAGGCCGTGAGCACAATAAGAGTGGCCAATAAGGCCATGTGGGCCGTGAGAGCAAGGAGAGTGGTCAGCAAGGCCATAAGTGCAATATAAGAAGAACAAAGGCCTTATAAGAAGAAGAAGCCCAAGAAGAAGGAAATATCTCACAAGGAAGGGAAGAAGGATCCAATGGCCATAAGGGAAGGAGATCTAACGGTCACAAGGCATGGAAGGGAAGGAAATCACGTGTGGCTTTGGTTGGGAAGCATAGCGAGTCAACCAAAGACAAGGAGCTGTCCCTTTCATCTCTCCTTTGAATCCCTTGTGTGCCTAACGGCTCTATGCCTTTGTTTTCTCTATATTAAGCTGTAATTCTCTCATATGTAAAATATCACAATATTATTCAATAGAAGAGAAACCGATTTCCTCTCTATACTTGTGTTCTTGTTTCATATTAACAATGTAGAGAGTTTAGGATTAGCGGTTAGGGGCTGCCCTTAAGGCAGCCTATTCTCTTCTCAAATCCACCTAAACTCTTCTGATTTACTGCTTTACTTAGCCTAGATTACTGATTCTTAATCCTCCTTCTCCTAAGTACACAAACTCTAAGTGTTGTGATACTAGAAGAGGATAAGTCTCAAACTAGTGCTTCTCCTAGTTAGGATCCGCTTACTCTCTAGTATTTGGGTTCTATCTAGCTTGTTTATGGGGAGTTCATCACAAGTTGATGTTCTCTCCTCCCCCTTGAGAATGAGTTAGTTTGTTGTGGGTAAAGGGGGATTCATTCACCAAGTGTTTGTCTACCCTCTCTTGTGAGCTTTGTCTCATAAATCCCAACATGGTATCAGAGCAGGTTCTGTTCTTGGTGATTTAAACTCATTCTCAAAGTCGTTTTCTTAGGAGTTAGCTTAGTTAAAGTTTTAGACTTTGCTTAGGTGTTAAATCGCTTAGCTTAGTTTCTTTAAAGCTTTAATTTTGCTTTTGTTGATTAAATCGATTCTCTAGCAGCTCATTGTTGAGTAAGCTTGGTCTCTTGTCTTGTTAGAATTTGTAGACCAAGTGTGTGGAAAGAAATCGATTTTACAAGCCCCATCCTTAAGCTTTACCGATTTGGTAATAGCTTTGTTTATTTTGGGATGTGTGGGAAGTGATGAACCATTGAGCAAATTGTGTTGTTCATGGTGAGGATTCACGGTTCTTGTGTGCTTGTATGAGCCACGAAATTCTTAGGATTTAGCTCTCTTAGGATTTAGTTAATTTTCCTCTAAAGGTTTGATTTTGCTTTTGTTAAATTTCCTTTAAAGGCTTAATTACTAAATCGCTACTTCTTCTTCTCAATGTTGAGAAAGCTTTGTTTCTGGCCCTATGGTGTGTCCAGATTCAAGCTTGAAGAAGAGAGAGATCTTAATTTTCGCATCTCATGTCCGCTTGGTCAACTAGACTAAAGCTGTTCAAAGATGCATTCTTTTAACCGTTGGACAATAGGCTGTTCCAAAGGCTTTTGTTGTTTCTTCTTTGCTTGGGACCACGAAAAACATCTTCTATATGTTATCTTCGTGGATCTAAAGCCTTAATCTCTTGAAGAACACTTGTTTAAGTGATTCTACAAGGAGTTTTGTTGTTAAACCTTTGGAGAAACTAATTTTCCATAAGGTCCATTGTGTTTCACCCATTAAAGCACCAAAAGAGATTGTCTTCTTGGATGTTCTTGGCTGTCAAAGCTTCGTTCAACTCAAGAAAACAGAGTGAAACTCTGTCCATAAGAACTCTTGAGCAGATTCTCTATTCTACTCTCCATTCATCTTATACTACCGCCAATACTCTCCCTTATACTCTCACTTTCTATACTCTTGGTTACTGATTCTCTGTTCTCTATTTATACTCTTACTTATTCTCTAAATTCTATTTTATTTTTCAGTATTATTCTCTATACTCTAATCTCTAACAATCTCTTGTTTAGAATCTGTTCCATTGATTTTTGGTTTCAGTTTCAGCATTGAAGATTGTGTGGAGCTCGCTCACTATCTCAAGGAGAAGAAGTGGCGAGGTTGAAGGCTACAAGATAGCCATGTAAGAGCGCAGCACAATGCCTGGAGTTAGAACCAAGGGCCACCAAGTCTTTGTTAAGCTGGTGGAAGGTGATGAATCAGTCCAAGAGCATGTGTGTTAGTGCCAAGTTGTTGATCGGATGTGCACAATGGTCTTTAGGAAAGGTGATGCACAAGGTTTCAACTGTTGATTGGATGTGCACAAGAACGGTGATGCACAAGGCTTCAACTGAGGTGATGAGGTTTCAGCCCATCATCAAGTAAAGGTTACGGGGGAGATCAAGTGACTTCAGACCGTACCTCACAGATTCTGCTCGGCCACAAGCAAAAGTCTTTACTTAAAGCTCAGCCGAAGCGTCTCAAAGATCGACTCGGACGAAACCCTTCCACTGCGATTCGGCTTCCGCGTTCTTCATTAAAGTTCGAGACCACAGAGTCATCTTGCCAGTGGAAGTGGAATCATACCAATCCGAGCAGCCGTTCGAAAGTTATGTCCGATTCAGTGGGCATGTGTCAGTCTGACAAATAAAACTGACCAGGTTTAAAAACCATGGTTAGAGTAGGAGCGGTCTCAAGGAGGAATTCCAAACCGCAACAGTGATCAACTCTCTCCCTCCTATCCATCAAAAACACCATAAAGGCTGTGCTCTAAACTCTTCTCTATTTTAATTCATAAATTCATTACCTTAGTTTCATTACTAGTCTTTAGTCTTTAATATGTTCTCTTAAATTGTCACACTTTTAGAAATTTTCTTTGATATTCCTCATAGCAAACACTTATTCTTTTCTTCTTTATCACTTGTTTAAGGGGTAAAGGAGACTATGAGAGCCTCAAAGAAATTCTAAAGGCGCAAGGATGGAGATCATAAGGAATGTGCTAAAGGCAAGGTGGGCTAAGGAGTAGGAGCGGTTCAAATCATGAAGAGAAGGGAGCTAGTTCTTTGCAAACCAAGGTCAAGGGACATCATGGATAGTGGAGTCTATACTCTTTTTCCCTTAACAAAGTTTTATCCCAAGAGGTTTTCTTTGTTGAGGTTTTTAATGAGGTAGATGACACTAGTCCACCCTTGATCTTTGGTCCCCATGGTGTCCCACCGATCAAGCGTGCGGGGGAGTATTAGAATGTACCAAGGAGGAGAGAGGAGAGGCCGGTAAGGCCGAACCTTGGAAGAAGAGAAGAAAGGCCGGAAAGGCCATGTAAAGGCCGGTAAGGCCATGTCCGTGTCCGTGAGCGACCATGTACCGTGTCCGGTACCATGTACCGTGTCCGTGAACGGACCCATGTCCGGAGAGCGGCCAGTTAGGCCGTGAACACATTGAAGAGCAGGCCCGTCCGTACAGGCCCGTCCGTACAGGCCCGTCCGTACAGGCCCGTCCGTACTATTAGTATATATGAAGGAGAAGAGAGAGTGAGGCCGGTGAGGCCGAGCTGCACAAGGAAGAAGAGAGTGGCCGGTAAGGCTGCTAGTACAAGAAGTGTGGCCGGTAAGGCCATGAGTGGTGTGGGAGCGGCCAGTAAGGCCGTGAGCACAATAAGAGTGGCCAATAAGGCCATGTGGGCCGTGAGAGCAAGGAGAGTGGTCAGCAAGGCCATAAGTGCAATATAAGAAGAACAAAGGCCTTATAAGAAGAAGAAGCCCAAGAAGAAGGAAATATCTCACAAGGAAGGGAAGAAGGATCCAATGGCCATAAGGGAAGGAGATCTAACGGTCACAAGGCATGGAAGGGAAGGAAATCACGTGTGGCTTTGGTTGGGAAGCATAGCGAGTCAACCAAAGACAAGGAGCTGTCCCTTTCATCTCTCCTTTGAATCCCTTGTGTGCCTAACGGCTCTATGCCTTTGTTTTCTCTATATTAAGCTGTAATTCTCTCATATGTAAAATATCACAATATTATTCAATAGAAGAGAAACCGATTTCCTCTCTATACTTGTGTTCTTGTTTCATATTAACAATGTAGAGAGTTTAGGATTAGCGGTTAGGGGCTGCCCTTAAGGCAGCCTATTCTCTTCTCAAATCCACCTAAACTCTTCTGATTTACTGCTTTACTTAGCCTAGATTACTGATTCTTAATCCTCCTTCTCCTAAGTACACAAACTCTAAGTGTTGTGATACTAGAAGAGGATAAGTCTCAAACTAGTGCTTCTCCTAGTTAGGATCCGCTTACTCTCTAGTATTTGGGTTCTATCTAGCTTGTTTATGGGGAGTTCATCACAAGTTGATGTTCTCTCCTCCCCCTTGAGAATGAGTTAGTTTGTTGTGGGTAAAGGGGGATTCATTCACCAAGTGTTTGTCTACCCTCTCTTGTGAGCTTTGTCTCATAAATCCCAACATCAAATGCATTGGATTGTTACAGATTTTGACCCTAGAAAGAGTAACATAGCGGTTTACTGCTTCAAATCAATGTTTTCTCTCGGTTTTAGCCTGTTTTCTCGGTCTAAGCCTGTTTTGGGATAAAACGGGTTTAAGTGTTGTCTAAACACTCCAAATTCATCCCGAACTCTTACAACTAGTCAAATGCATTGGATTGTCACACATTCTGACCCTAGAAACAGTAACAAAGCTGTTTACTGCTTAGAATCAACGTTTTCTTGGTTTGAGCCTGTTTTAGGACAAAATGGGTAAAAGTGGTGTCTAAACACTCCAAATTCAACCCGAACTCTTATAATTAGTCAAATGCATTGGATTGTTACAGATTTTGACCCTAGAAAGAGTAACATAGCGGTTTACTGCTTTAAATCAATGTTTTCTCTCGGTTTTAGCCTGTTTTCTCGGTCTAAGCCTGTTTTGGGATAAAACGGGTTTAAGTGTTGTCTAAACACTCCAAATTCATCCCGAACTCTTATAACTAGTCAAATGCATTGGATTGTCACACATTCTGACCCTAGAAACAGGAACAAAGCTGTTTACTGCTTAGAATCAACGTTTTCTTGGTTTGAGCCTGTTTTAGGACAAAATGGGTAAAAGTGGTGTCTAAACACTCCAAATTCAACCCGAACTCTTATAATTAGTCAAATGCATTGGATTGTTACAGATTTTGACCCTAGAAAGAGTAACATAGCGGTTTACTGCTTTAAATCAATGTTTTCTCTCGGTTTTAGCCTGTTTTCTCGGTCTAAGCCTGTTTTGGGATAAAACGGGTTTAAGTGTTGTCTAAACACTCCAAATTCATCCCGAACTCTTACAACTAGTCAAATGCATTGGATTGTCACACATTCTGATCCTAGAAACAGTAACAAAGCAGTTTACTGCTTAGAATCCACGTTTTCTCGGTTTTAGCCTGTTTCAGGAAAAAATGGGTAAAAATGGTGTCTAAACACTCCAAATTCAACCCGAACTCTTATAATTAGTCAAATGCATTGGATTGTTACATATTGTGACCCTAGAAAGAGTAACATAGCGGTTTACTGCTTCAAATCAATGTCTTCTCTCGGTTTTAGCCTGTTTTCTTGGTTTAAGCCTGTTTTGGGATAAAACGGGTTTAAGTGTTGTCTAAACACTCCAAATTCATCCCGAACTCTTACAACTAGTCAAATGCATTGGATTGTCACACATTCTGACCCTAGAAACAGTAACAAAGCAGTTTACTGCTTAGAATCAACGTTTTCTCGGTTTTAGCCTGTTTCAGGAAAAAATGGGTAAAAATGGTGTCTAAACACTCCAAATTCAACCCGAACTCTTATAATTAGTCAAATGCATTGGATTGTTACATATTGTGACCCTAGAAAGAGTAACATAGCGGTTTACTGCTTCAAATCAATGTTTTCTCTCGGTTTTAGCCTGTTTTCTCAGTCTAAGCCTGTTTTGGGATAAAACGGGTTTAAGTGTTGTCTAAACACTCCAAATTCATCCCGAACTCTTACAACTAGTCAAATGCATTGGATTGTCACACATTCTGACCCTAGAAACAGTAACAAAGCTGTTTACTGCTTAGAATCAACGTTTTCTTGGTTTTAGCCTGTTTCAGGACAAAATGGGTAAAAGTGGTATCTAAACACTCCAAATTCAACCCGAACTCTTATAATTAGTCAAATGCATTGGATTGCTACATATTTTGACCCTAGAAAGACTAACATAGCGGTTTACTGCTTCAAATCAATGTTTTCTCTCGGTTTTAGCCTGTTTTCTTGGTCTAAGCCTCTTTTGGGATAAAACGGGTTTAAGTGTTGTCTAGACACTCCAAATGCATCCCGAACTCTTACAACTAGTCAAATGCATTGGATTGTCACACATTCTGACCCTAGAAACAGTAAGAAAGCTGTTTACTGCTTAGAATCAACGTTTTCTTGGTTTTAGCCTGTTTTAGGACAAAATGGGTAAAAGTGGTGTCTAAACACTCCAAATTCAACCCGAACTCTTATAATTAGTCAAATGCATTGGATTGTTACAGATTTTGACCCTAGAAAGAGTAACATAGCGGTTTACTGCTTCAAATCAATGTTTTCTCTCGGTTTTAGCCTGTTTTCTCGGTCTAAGCCTCTTTTGGGATAAAACGGGTTTAAGTGTTGTCTAAACACTCCAAATTCATCCCGAACTCTTACAACTAGTCAAATGCATTGGATTGTCACACATTCTGACCCTAGAAACAGTAACAAAGCTGTTTACTGCTTAGAATCAACGTTTTCTTGGTTTTAGCCTGTTTCAGGACAAAATGGGTAAAAGTGGTGTCTAAACACTCCAAATTCAACCCGAACTCTTATAATTAGTCAAATGCATTGGATTGTTACAGATTTTGACCCTAGAAAGACTAACATAGCGGTTTACTGCTTCAAATCAATGTTTTCTCTTGGTTTTAGCCTGTTTTCTCGGTCTAAGCCTGTTTTGGGATAAAACGGGTTTAAGTGTTGTCTAAACACTCCAAATTCATCCCGAACTCTTACAACTAGTCAAATGCATTGGATTGTCACACATTCTGACCCTAGAAACAGTAACAAAGCTGTTTACTGCTTAGAATCAACGTTTTCTTGGTTTGAGCCTGTTTTAGGACAAAATGGGTAAAAGTAGTGTCTAAACACTCCAAATTCAACCCGAACTCTTATAATTAGTCAAATGCATTGGATTGTTACAGATTTTGACCCTAGAAAGAGTAACATAGCGGTTTACTGCTTCAAATCAATGTTTTCTCTCGGTTTTAGCCTGTTTTCTCGGTCTAAGCCTGTTTTGGGATAAAACGGGTTTAAGTGTTGTCTAAACACTCCAAATTCATCCCGAACTCTTACAACTAGTCAAATGCATTGGATTGTCACACATTCTGACCCTAGAAACAGTAACAAAGCTGTTTACTGCTTAGAATCAACGTTTTCTTGGTTTGAGCCTGTTTTAGGACAAAATGGGTAAAAGTGGTGTCTAAACACTCCAAATTCAACCCGAACTCTTATAATTAGTCAAATGCATTGGATTGTTACAGATTTTGACCCTAGAAAGACTAACATAGCGGTTTACTGCTTCAAATCAATGTTTTCTCTTGGTTTTAGCCTGTTTTCTCGGTCTAAGCCTGTTTTGGGATAAAACGGGTTTAAGTGTTGTCTAAACACTCCAAATTCATCCCGAACTCTTACAACTAGTCAAATGCATTGGATTGTCACACATTCTGACCCTAGAAACAGTAACAAAGCTGTTTACTGCTTAGAATCAACGTTTTCTTGGTTTGAGCCTGTTTTAGGACAAAATGGGTAAAAGTGGTGTCTAAACACTCCAAATTCAACCCGAACTCTTATAATTAGTCAAATGCATTGGATTGTTACAGATTTTGACCCTAGAAAGAGTAACATAGCGGTTTACTGCTTTAAATCAATGTTTTCTCTCGGTTTTAGCCTGTTTTCTCGGTCTAAGCCTGTTTTGGGATAAAACGGGTTTAAGTGTTGTCTAAACACTCCAAATTCATCCCGAACTCTTACAACTAGTCAAATGCATTGGATTGTCACACATTCTGACCCTAGAAACAGTAACAAAGCTGTTTACTGCTTAGAATCAACGTTTTCTTGGTTTGAGCCTGTTTTAGGACAAAATGGGTAAAAGTGGTGTCTAAACACTCCAAATTCAACCCGAACTCTTATAATTAGTCAAATGCATTGGATTGTTACAGATTTTGACCCTAGAAAGAGTAACATAGCGGTTTACTGCTTTAAATCAATGTTTTCTCTCGGTTTTAGCCTGTTTTCTCGGTCTAAGCCTGTTTTGGGATAAAACGGGTTTAAGTGTTGTCTAAACACTCCAAATTCATCCCGAACTCTTACAACTAGTCAAATGCATTGGATTGTCACACATTCTGACCCTAGAAACAGTAACAAAGCAGTTTACTGCTTAGAATCAACGTTTTCTCGGTTTTAGCCTGTTTCAGGAAAAAATGGGTAAAAATGGTGTCTAAACACTCCAAATTCAACCCGAACTCTTATAATTAGTCAAATGCATTGGATTGTTACATATTGTGACCCTAGAAAGAGTAACATAGCGGTTTACTGCTTCAAATCAATGTTTTCTCTCGGTTTTAGCCTGTTTTCTCGGTCTAAGCCTCTTTTGGGATAAAACGGGTTTAAGTGTTGTCTAAACACTCCAAATGCATCCCGAACTCTTACAACTAGTCAAATGCATTGGATTGTCACACATTCTGACCCTAGAAACAGTAACAAAGCTGTTTACTGCTTAGAATCAACGTTTTCTTGGTTTGAGCCTGTTTTAGGACAAAATGGGTAAAAATGGTGTCTAAACACTCCAAATTCAAGCCGAACTCTTATAATTAGTCAAATGCATTGGATTGTTACAGATTTTGACCCTAGAAAGAGTAACATATCGGTTTACTGCTTCAAATCAATGTTTTCTCTCGGTTTTAGCCTGTTTTCTCGGTCTAAGCCTGTTTTGGGATAAAACAGGTTTAAGTGTCGTCTAAACACTCCAAATTCATCCCGAACTCTTACAACTAGTCAAATGCATTGGATTGTCACACATTCTGACCCTAGAAACAGAAACAAATCTGTTTACTGCTTAGAATCAATGTTTTCTCGGTTTTAGCCTGTTTCAGGACAAAATAGGTAAAAGTGGTGTCTAAACACTCCAAATTCAACCCGAACTCTTATAATTAGTCAACTGCATTGGATTGTTACAGATTTTTACCCTAGAAAGAGTAACATATCGGTTTACTGCTTCAAATCAATGTTTTCTCTCGGTTTTAGCCTGTTTTCTCGGTCTAAGCCTGTTTTGGGATAAAACGGGTTTAAGTGTCGTCTAAACCCTCCAAATTCATCCTGAACTCTTACAACTAGTCAAATGCATTGGATTGTCACACATTCTGACCCTAGAAACAGAAACAAATCTGTTTACTGCTTAGAATCAATGTTTTCTCGGTTTTAGCCTGTTTCGGGACAAAATGGCTAAAAGTCGTGTCTAAACACTCCAAATTCAACCTGAACTCTTATAATTAGTCAAATACATTGGATTGATACATATTATGACCCTAGAAAGAGTAACAAAGCTGTTTACTGCTTTGAATCAATGTATTCTCTCTGTTTTAGCCTGTTTTCTCGGTTTAAGCCTGTTTTGGGATAAAACGGGTTTTAGTGTTGTCTAAACACTCGAAATTCAACCCGAACTCTTACAACTAGTCAAATGCATTGGATTGTCACACATTCTGATCCTAGAAACAGTAACAAAGCAGTTTACTGCTTAGAATCCACGTTTTCTCGGTTTTAGCCTGTTTCAGGAAAAAATGGGTAAAAATGGTGTCTAAACACTCCAAATTCAACCCGAACTCTTATAATTAGTCAAATGCATTGGATTGTTACATATTGTGACCCTAGAAAGAGTAACATAGCGGTTTACTGCTTCAAATCAATGTCTTCTCTCGGTTTTAGCCTGTTTTCTTGGTTTAAGCCTGTTTTGGGATAAAACGGGTTTAAGTGTTGTCTAAACACTCCAAATTCATCCCGAACTCTTACAACTAGTCAAATGCATTGGATTGTCACACATTCTGACCCTAGAAACAGTAACAAAGCAGTTTACTGCTTAGAATCAACGTTTTCTCGGTTTTAGCCTGTTTCAGGAAAAAATGGGTAAAAATGGTGTCTAAACACTCCAAATTCAACCCGAACTCTTATAATTAGTCAAATGCATTGGATTGTTACATATTGTGACCCTAGAAAGAGTAACATAGCGGTTTACTGCTTCAAATCAATGTTTTCTCTCGGTTTTAGCCTGTTTTCTCGGTCTAAGCCTGTTTTGGGATAAAACGGGTTTAAGTGTTGTCTATATTGACCATGTTACTTAAGACTTGGAGGTTGTCCGTACGGACGTCCGTACGATCGTCCTAATGGCCACCCTTAAGGTTGAGGCCTATTGAGAGAAATGAGAAGGCTTGGGGTTGGAAACAATACCAAGCCCATTAGAAGGATCTCGAAGAAGAATGTGACCGTTGGAGGATAAGAGTCACGAGATAGCTTCCCTTAGGGAGACAAGGTCACGTCGCTTTCTATCTTGGGATCGCTCCCTTCTCTCTCTTCATGTCTCTATCTACAAGTTGTCGAGTTGGTGGGATTGTTAACCTAGTTTTCATTCTATTTAAGGCCTTTGGCCGACATTGTAAAAGCTATTCTAATACAAGCTCTCATTTTATCTCACATTCTCTCTAATTTGCTTCCGCATACTCAATTTAAACCAACATGGTATCAGAGCAAGTTTATTGATCCATGGTTCTATAAACTTTCTCCTCTTCTTTTTCTTGTTCTTATTTGATTCTACTTTGCATTCTCTACTCGTATACTACTCCTTTACTCTATTCTTCATTCTACTCACTCATTCGCGCTTCATTCTATCCGCTACTCTATCGTTTTTCTCGCTACTCTACCTAACAATGGACAACAACAAGCCTATTGTTACCCCGGTGGTGCTCAAAGGAGCAAACTACCTGTTGTGGAAAAGAACCACAAAGACCGCTCTCAGTGGCCGAGGACTTTGGATCCATGTAGAAACGGACCAACTCCCCAAGAAAGCCACTAAGGAGGACGGTAAAGAAGGAACGGAAGAAGACAAGGAGGCTGATCTCGAGAAGGAAGTCAAGTGGTTCCAAGAAGATCAGACCGTGCTTGCCATTCTCCAAAACTCGCTAGACGCACCTATTCTTGAAGCCTACTCGTACTGCGAGACGGCCAAAGAACTATGGGAGACGCTAGCGAATGTGTATGGGAACGTGACCAACTTGACTCGGGTATTTGAGGTCAAGAAGGCTATCAATGGTCTCCATCAAGAAGACTTGGAGTTTACCAAGCATTTTGGGAAGTTCCGGTCATTGTGGGCCGAGTTGGAGATGCTCCGGCCAAGTACTATCGATCCGGCCATCCTCAATGAACGAAAGGAGCAAGACAAGGTGTTTGGTCTCCTGCTCACTCTCAATCCGGCGTTCAATGACCTGATTAAGCACATCCTCCGTGGAGACAAGCTACCTACTCTTGAAGACGTGTGTTCTCAAGTGCAAAAGGAACAAGGTTCACTTGGTCTCTTTTGTGGAAAGGACGACTTGGCTACCGCGAACAAAGGAGTCTACAAGCAAGATGACCGGAAAACAATGGTGTGCGACCATTGCAAGAAGAAGGGACACATGAAGGACAAGTGCTGGATCCTTCACCCTCATCTCAAACCGGCTAAGTTCAAGGCGCATATCTCGCAAGAAGGACCAAGCGGCCAAGGTTTCGGTGCAGCAAACCAAGGCAACGCGGCGGCTACGGCCATGGCGGCTTCTCTTGGAGATCTTGTGAGGAAATCAGACCTGGAGGCCCTCATCAAGTCCATCGCAGCCCTAAAGGAATCTGGTATCACTTTCTTCGCTTCACAACCTAGTAAAACGCTTGTTGTAGACTCGGGTGCTTCTCATCACATGATAAGTAACCCGAGCCTTATACACAACATAAAGCCGACTGTGGGAAATGTGATTATTGCAAATGGGGATAGGATACCAGTTAAAGGTGTAGGAGATTTAAAGTTGTTTGATAAGAACTCAAAGGCCTTCTTTATGCCTACTTTCACTTCTAACCTATTATCGGTTAAGAGAGCTACAACCGATTTGAATTGTTATACCATATTTGGTCCTAACAGTGTGCATTTTCAGGATATTGAGACTGGCAAGATTCTTGGAGGTGGAGATGCTAAGGGAGATCTCTATGTCCTAGAGAAAAACTCATCAAGTTCACCTAATATGTTTTCTTTTAAATCGGACCTTAGTAGTATTTCAAGTGAAGTGTGGCATGCTAGACTAGGCCACCCTCACTCTAGAGCTTTTCAATTAATGTTGCCTAAATTTTCTTTTGATAGTTCAAGTTGTGAACCTTGTATTCTTGGCAAACATTGCAAATCGGTTTTCCCTAAATCTACTACCATTTATGAACATTGTTTTGACTTAGTACATTCTGATGTTTGGACCTCACCATGCCTATCTAGAGACAATAACAAGTATTTTGTGACTTTTATTGATGAAAAATCAAAATATACTTGGCTCACATTGTTACCATCTAAAGATAGGGTTTATGATGCATTTGTTAATTTTCAGAATTATGTTACTAATCATTTCAATGCAAAAATAAAGGTACTAAGATCAGATAATGGGGGAGAGTACATCAGTCATAGACTCAAAGATCATTTGTCCAAACACGGCATTCTACAACAAACGAGTTGTCCATATACGCCCCAACAGAATGGCGTGGCCGAGAGGAAGAACCGGCACCTTATGGAAGTGGCGAGGTCGATGATGTTCCAAACCAATGTCACCAAACGATTCTGGGGAGATGCTGTCATGACGGCTTGCTACTTGATTAATAGGACTCCTACCAAAGTTCTACAAGACAAATCTCCATATGAGGTACTCAATCAATTTAAACCATCTTTGGATCACTTACGCGTTTTCGGGTGTGTATGCTTTGTTTTGGTTCCAGGGGAACAAAGGACTAAGCTCGACGCCAAAAGCACCAAATGTATGTTCATTGGCTACTCGACAAGTCAGAAGGGCTATAAGTGCTATGATCCAGCTGCTGGCCGCCTACATATCTCTCGAGAAGTGCGGTTCCTTGAACACCAAGGATACTATGCGACAAAGGATTGGGACAGTCTCAAGGATCTCTCTCGGTCCAACTCTGATCGTTCGGCCAACCTACGGTTCCTCCTCGATCACCTCGGCATCACCACTCCATCAAGCCCGTCGAGCCATGCTCAGCCTACTCCGACCTCACATGAACCGGATGTACCCGCTATCTCACCCGTAGAAGAAGAAGTTCAAGAAAATGCCTCCGTGCCGCCTGTTCCTCCTCCGGCTGAACCATGTGCCGAGCCTACTCATGAGGACAATGATCATCTCGTGACCTCAACCGATGCTCTCCCACGGGAATCTATGGTTGCTCTTCCCCGGCGAAGTCAACGTCTAAAGTTTCATCCTTCGACATGGAAAGATAAGCGGGTCTACTACAACAATCAGGCCGTGGCCCATCCTATCCAAGCGGTGTGTTCACTTGACCTGGTCCCTCAGGAACACGCTGCCTTCCTCACCAAGATTGATGCTCAATTCGTTCCTCAAACCTATGATGAAGCCAAAGAGCACAAAGAGTGGTTAGCGGCGGTTGATGCTGAGACCGATGCTATGATCAGGAACCACACTTGGGACGAAGCGGATCTTCCCAAGGGAAAGAAGGTGGTCAGCTCAAAATGGGTCTTCACAATTAAGTACCTGAGCAATGGCGACGTGGAGCGCTATAAGGCTCGCCTTGTGGCTCGCGGTTTCACACAAACATACGGTACCGACTATACGGACACGTTTGCCCCGGTCGCCAAGCTGCACACCGTTCGTGTCGTTCTCTCCTTGGCTACAAACCTCTCGTGGGACCTTTGGCAGATGGACGTCAAGAATGCCTTCCTTCAGGGGGAGCTTGAAGAAGAAGTGTATATGCACCCACCTCCGGGCTTCGAACATCTTGTGGCTCCGGGCAAAGTTCTCCGCCTTCGCAAGGCCATCTACGGCCTCAAACAATCCCCTCGGGCGTGGTACCACAAACTCAGCTCGACACTTCGCACCAATGGTTTTCGACGCTCGGAAGCCGACCACACATTGTTCACTCTACGGACTGCCGGCGGTCGCGTCGTGGTGCTCGTCTATGTCGATGATATAATCATCACTGGCGATGACAAGGAAGGTATTTCCACTACCAAGACTCTCCTTCACTCAGCCTTTGACATCAAGGACCTCGGCGAACTGAAATATTTTCTTGGGATTGAAATCTCCCGATCGCCGGAAGGACTCTTTCTCTCCCAACGGAAGTACACGCTGGACTTGCTCAAGGAAACTGGTAAGCTGGGGGCTAAACCGGTCTCTACGCCACTAGAAGAAGGCTACCAGGTCAAGCGAAAGGGGGAGATGAAGACGTTACCGAACAAGTTGGCTGAGCCATATGAGGACGTGGGCAGATATAGGCGGCTGGTTGGGAAGCTGATTTACCTCACCATCACACGGCCGGATCTGTGCTATGCTGTGAACCAAGTAAGCCAGCACATGAAAGCACCAACAAACTTTGATTGGAACACTGTTGAGAGGATCCTATGCTATCTAAAGGGAAGCCCTGGCCGCGGCATTTGGATGGGAAAGAACAACAATACCGAGCTTGTTGGCTATTGCGACGCGGATTATGCGGGCGACACAACCGATAGAAGGTCTACAACAGGATACTGTACGTTTGTTGGTGGGAACCTAGTCACTTGGAAGTCGAAGAAACAGAAGGTGGTGTCTCAATCTAGTGCCGAGTCAGAATATAGGGCCATGAAGAAGCTCACAAACGAGCTAACTTGGCTCAAAGGTCTTCTCAAGGACCTTGGAGTGGAGATAGATGAACCCATCACTATGCACTGTGACAACAAGGCTGCAATACATATAGCAACCAACTCTGTTTTCCATGAGAGGACCAAGCATATCGAAGTAGACTGCCACACAGTGCGAGAGAAGATTGAAGAAGGGGTTGTCTTACCGTGTCACACGCCGAGCAAGGACCAACTGGCCGATATTTTCACAAAAGCCACTAGTCCACAGATTTGCGAGTATATCTCTAGCAAACTTGGACTAGTCGATCCTACACATCCATGAGAAGACTCCTCTAACCCGTGGAGAGCACACTCTTTTCCTTGATATGGTTTTGTCCCATGTGGTTTTCCATATTAAGGTTTTTAACGAGGTGGTCTTGTGCGGGTTCCAAGCTTAGCCGTTTCACTTGGCTAAGCTTGAGGGGGAGTATTGACCATGTTACTTAAGACTTGGAGGTTGTCCGTACGGACGTCCGTACGATCGTCCTAATGGCCACCCTTAAGGTTGAGGCCTATTGAGAGAAATGAGAAGGCTTGGGGTTGGAAACAATACCAAGCCCATTAGAAGGATCTCGAAGAAGAATGTGACCGTTGGAGGATAAGAGTCACGAGATAGCTTCCCTTAGGGAGACAAGGTCACGTCGCTTTCTATCTTGGGATCGCTCCCTTCTCTCTCTTCATGTCTCTATCTACAAGTTGTCGAGTTGGTGGGATTGTTAACCTAGTTTTCATTCTATTTAAGGCCTTTGGCCGACATTGTAAAAGCTATTCTAATACAAGCTCTCATTTTATCTCACATTCTCTCTAATTTGCTTCCGCATACTCAATTTAAACCAACAGTCTAAACACTCCAAATTCATCCCGAACTCTTACAACTAGTCAAATGCATTGGATTGTCACACATTCTGACCCTAGAAACAGTAACAAAGCTGTTTACTGCTTAGAATCAACGTTTTCTTGGTTTTAGCCTGTTTCAGGACAAAATGGGTAAAAGTGGTATCTAAACACTCCAAATTCAACCCGAACTCTTATAATTAGTCAAATGCATTGGATTGCTACATATTTTGACCCTAGAAAGACTAACATAGCGGTTTACTGCTTCAAATCAATGTTTTCTCTCGGTTTTAGCCTGTTTTCTTGGTCTAAGCCTCTTTTGGGATAAAACGGGTTTAAGTGTTGTCTAGACACTCCAAATGCATCCCGAACTCTTACAACTAGTCAAATGCATTGGATTGTCACACATTCTGACCCTAGAAACAGTAAGAAAGCTGTTTACTGCTTAGAATCAACGTTTTCTTGGTTTTAGCCTGTTTTAGGACAAAATGGGTAAAAGTGGTGTCTAAACACTCCAAATTCAACCCGAACTCTTATAATTAGTCAAATGCATTGGATTGTTACAGATTTTGACCCTAGAAAGAGTAACATAGCGGTTTACTGCTTCAAATCAATGTTTTCTCTCGGTTTTAGCCTGTTTTCTCGGTCTAAGCCTCTTTTGGGATAAAACGGGTTTAAGTGTTGTCTAAACACTCCAAATTCATCCCGAACTCTTACAACTAGTCAAATGCATTGGATTGTCACACATTCTGACCCTAGAAACAGTAACAAAGCTGTTTACTGCTTAGAATCAACGTTTTCTTGGTTTTAGCCTGTTTCAGGACAAAATGGGTAAAAGTGGTGTCTAAACACTCCAAATTCAACCCGAACTCTTATAATTAGTCAAATGCATTGGATTGTTACAGATTTTGACCCTAGAAAGACTAACATAGCGGTTTACTGCTTCAAATCAATGTTTTCTCTTGGTTTTAGCCTGTTTTCTCGGTCTAAGCCTGTTTTGGGATAAAACGGGTTTAAGTGTTGTCTAAACACTCCAAATTCATCCCGAACTCTTACAACTAGTCAAATGCATTGGATTGTCACACATTCTGACCCTAGAAACAGTAACAAAGCTGTTTACTGCTTAGAATCAACGTTTTCTTGGTTTGAGCCTGTTTTAGGACAAAATGGGTAAAAGTAGTGTCTAAACACTCCAAATTCAACCCGAACTCTTATAATTAGTCAAATGCATTGGATTGTTACAGATTTTGACCCTAGAAAGAGTAACATAGCGGTTTACTGCTTCAAATCAATGTTTTCTCTCGGTTTTAGCCTGTTTTCTCGGTCTAAGCCTGTTTTGGGATAAAACGGGTTTAAGTGTTGTCTAAACACTCCAAATTCATCCCGAACTCTTACAACTAGTCAAATGCATTGGATTGTCACACATTCTGACCCTAGAAACAGTAACAAAGCTGTTTACTGCTTAGAATCAACGTTTTCTTGGTTTGAGCCTGTTTTAGGACAAAATGGGTAAAAGTGGTGTCTAAACACTCCAAATTCAACCCGAACTCTTATAATTAGTCAAATGCATTGGATTGTTACAGATTTTGACCCTAGAAAGACTAACATAGCGGTTTACTGCTTCAAATCAATGTTTTCTCTTGGTTTTAGCCTGTTTTCTCGGTCTAAGCCTGTTTTGGGATAAAACGGGTTTAAGTGTTGTCTAAACACTCCAAATTCATCCCGAACTCTTACAACTAGTCAAATGCATTGGATTGTCACACATTCTGACCCTAGAAACAGTAACAAAGCTGTTTACTGCTTAGAATCAACGTTTTCTCGGTTTGAGCCTGTTTTAGGACAAAATGGGTAAAAGTGGTGTCTAAACACTCCAAATTCAACCCGAACTCTTATAATTAGTCAAATGCATTGGATTGTTACAGATTTTGACCCTAGAAAGAGTAACATAGCGGTTTACTGCTTCAAATCAATGTTTTCTCTCGGTTTTAGCCTGTTTTCTCGGTCTAAGCCTGTTTTGGGATAAAACGGGTTTAAGTGTTGTCTAAACACTCCAAATTCATCCCGAACTCTTACAACTAGTCAAATGCATTGGATTGTCACACATTCTGACCCTAGAAACAGTAACAAAGCTGTTTACTGCTTAGAATCAACGTTTTCTTGGTTTGAGCCTGTTTTAGGACAAAATGGGTAAAAGTGGTGTCTAAACACTCCAAATTCAACCCGAACTCTTATAATTAGTCAAATGCATTGGATTGTTACAGATTTTGACCCTAGAAAGAGTAACATAGCGGTTTACTGCTTTAAATCAATGTTTTCTCTCGGTTTTAGCCTGTTTTCTCGGTCTAAGCCTGTTTTGGGATAAAACGGGTTTAAGTGTTGTCTAAACACTCCAAATTCATCCCGAACTCTTACAACTAGTCAAATGCATTGGATTGTCACACATTCTGACCCTAGAAACAGTAACAAAGCAGTTTACTGCTTAGAATCAACGTTTTCTCGGTTTTAGCCTGTTTCAGGAAAAAATGGGTAAAAATGGTGTCTAAACACTCCAAATTCAACCCGAACTCTTATAATTAGTCAAATGCATTGGATTGTTACATATTGTGACCCTAGAAAGAGTAACATAGCGGTTTACTGCTTCAAATCAATGTTTTCTCTCGGTTTTAGCCTGTTTTCTCGGTCTAAGCCTCTTTTGGGATAAAACGGGTTTAAGTGTTGTCTAAACACTCCAAATGCATCCCGAACTCTTACAACTAGTCAAATGCATTGGATTGTCACACATTCTGACCCTAGAAACAGTAACAAAGCTGTTTACTGCTTAGAATCAACGTTTTCTTGGTTTGAGCCTGTTTTAGGACAAAATGGGTAAAAATGGTGTCTAAACACTCCAAATTCAAGCCGAACTCTTATAATTAGTCAAATGCATTGGATTGTTACAGATTTTGACCCTAGAAAGAGTAACATATCGGTTTACTGCTTCAAATCAATGTTTTCTCTCGGTTTTAGCCTGTTTTCTCGGTCTAAGCCTGTTTTGGGATAAAACAGGTTTAAGTGTCGTCTAAACACTCCAAATTTATCCCGAACTCTTACAACTAGTCAAATGCATTGGATTGTCACACATTCTGACCCTAGAAACAGAAACAAATCTGTTTACTGCTTAGAATCAATGTTTTCTCGGTTTTAGCCTGTTTCAGGACAAAATAGGTAAAAGTGGTGTCTAAACACTCCAAATTCAACCCGAACTCTTATAATTAGTCAACTGCATTGGATTGTTACAGATTTTTACCCTAGAAAGAGTAACATATCGGTTTACTGCTTCAAATCAATGTTTTCTCTCGGTTTTAGCCTGTTTTCTCGGTCTAAGCCTGTTTTGGGATAAAACGGGTTTAAGTGTTGTCTAAACACTCCAAATTCATCCCGAACTCTTACAACTAGTCAAATGCATTGGATTGTCACACATTCTGACCCTAGAAACAGTAACAAAGCTGTTTACTGCTTAGAATCAACGTTTTCTTGGTTTTAGCCTGTTTTAGGACAAAATGGGTAAAAGTGGTGTCTAAACACTCCAAATTCAACCCGAACTCTTATAATTAGTCAAATGCATTGGATTGTTACAGATTTTGACCCTAGAAAGACTAACATAGCGGTTTACTGCTTCAAATCAATGTTTTCTCTCGGTTTTAGCCTGTTTTCTCGGTCTAAGCCTGTTATGGGATAAAACGGGTTTAAGTGTTGTCTAAACACTCCAAATTCATCCCGAATTCTTACAACTAGTCAAATGCATTGGATTGTCACACATTCTGACCCTAGAAACAGTAACAAAGCTGTTTACTGCTTAGAATCAACGTTTTCTTGGTTTGAGCCTGTTTTAGGACAAAATGGGTAAAAGTTGTGTCTAAACACTCCAAATTCGACCCGAACTCTTATAATTAGTAAAATGCATTGGATTGTTACATATTGTGACCCTAGAAAGAGTAAGATAGCGGTTTACTGCTTCAAATCAATGTTTTCTCTCGGTTTTAGCCTGTTTTCTTGGTTTAAGCCTGTTTTGGGATAAAACGGGTTTAAGTGTCGTCTAAACACTCCAAATTCATCCCGAACTCTTACAACTAGTCAACTGCATTGGATTGTTACACATTCTGACCCTAGAAACAGTAACAAAGCTGTTTACTGATTAGAATCAACGTTTTCTTGGTTTTACCCTGTTTCAGGACAAAATGGGTAAAAGTGGTGTCTAAACACTCCAAATTCAACCCGAACTCTTATAATTAGTCAAATGCATTGGATTGTTACATATTTTGACCCTAGAAAGAGTAACATAGCGGTTTACTGCTTCAAATCAATGTTTTCTCTTGGTTTTAGCCTGTTTTCTCGGTCTAAGCCTGTTTTGGGATAAAACGGGTTTAAGTGTTGTCTAAACACTCCAGATTCATCCCGAACTCTAACAACTAGTCAAATGCATTGGATAGTCACACATTCTGACCCTAGAAACAGTAACAAAGCTGTTTACTGCTTAGAATCAACGTTTTCTCGGTTTTAGCCTGTTTCAGGACAAAATGGGTAAAAGTGGTGTCTAAACACTCCAAATTCAACCCGAACTCTTATAATTAGTCAAATGCATTGGATTGTTACAGATTTTGACCCTAGAAAGAGTAACATAGCGGTTTACTGCTTCAAATCAATGTTTTCTCTCGGTTTTAGCCTGTTTTCTCGGTCTAAGCTTGTTTTGGGATAAAACGGGTTTAAGTGTTGTCTAAACACTCCAAATTCATCCCGAACTCTTACAACTAGTCAAATGCATTGGATTGTCACACATTCTGACCCTAGAAACAGTAACAAAGCTGTTTACTGCTTAGAATCAACGTTTTCTTGGTTTGAGCCTGTTTTAGGACAAAATGTTGGGATTTATGAGACAAAGCTCACAAGAGAGGGTAGACAAACACTTGGTGAATGAATCCCCCTTTACCCACAACAAACTAACTCATTCTCAAGGGGGAGGAGAGAACATCAACTTGTGATGAACTCCCCATAAACAAGCTAGATAGAACCCAAATACTAGAGAGTAAGCGGATCCTAACTAGGAGAAGCACTAGTTTGAGACTTATCCTCTTCTAGTATCACAACACTTAGAGTTTGTGTACTTAGGAGAAGGAGGATTAAGAATCAGTAATCTAGGCTAAGTAAAGCAGTAAATAAGAAGAGTTTAGGTGGATTTGAGAAGAGAATAGGCTGCCTTAAGGGCAGCCCCTAACCGCTAATCCTAAACTCTCTACATTGTTAATATGAAACAAGAACACAAGTATAGAGAGGAAATCGGTTTCTCTTATTGAATAATATTGTGTTACATATGAGGTGAAATACAAAGCTTAATATAGGAGAATACAAGGTCATATGACCGTTAGAGAGAAGAAGAGAGTGATGAAAGTGACATTCTCGATTTGGTGTTGGTGAGAGTGACCTTTCCTTCCTTCACCAACCAAGGGCACATGTGATCTTCCCATAAGCCTCTTTCTCTTGTAGGGCCTCGCTTTCCTCCTCTCAAACTCGGCCTCTCTATCTACTGGACCGAGCGCAGGCCTAAGGGCCGAGACCGTACGGACGGGCCTAACCTTCATTGTACGGACGGGCCTTCTCTTCATCGTACGGACGGGCCTGTACGGACGGGCCTGTACGGACGGGCCTGTACGGACGGGCCTGTACGGACGGGCCTTCTCTTCAATGTGTTCACGGCCTAACTGGCCGCTCACCGGACATGGGTCCGTTCACGGACACGGTACATGGTACCGGACACGGTACATGGTCGCTCACGGACACGGACATGGCCTTACCGGCCTTTACATGGCCTTTCCGGCCTTTCTTCTCTTCTTCCAAGGCTCGGCCTTACCGGCCTCTCCTCTCTCCTCCTTGGTACATTCTAATACTCCCCCGCACGTTTGATCTGCAGGGCACCATGGGGACCAAAGATCAAGCGTGGACACGTGAGGACTACCTCATTAAAAACCTTAACAAAGAAAACCACTTGGGAGAAAACTTTGTTAAGTAAAAAGAGTGTAGTCTCCACGGTCCTTGATGTCGCATTGATCTTGGTTTGTCAAGAACCAGCTCTCTTTCTCTTTAAGCCTTTGAACCGCTACACTTCCTTAGCCCTCCTTGCCTTTAGCACATTCCTTATGATCTCCATCCTTGTTCCTTTAGAATTCCTTTGAGGCTCTCATAGTCTCCTTTACCCTTAAACAAGTGATAAAGAAGAAAAGAATAAGTGTTTGCTATGAGGAATATCAAAGAAAATTTCTAAAAGTGTGACAATTTAAGAAGAATCATATTAAAGACTAAAGACTAGTAATGAAGCTAAGGTAATGAATTTATGAATTAAAATAGAGAAGAGTTTAGAGCACAGCCTTTATGGTGTTTTGATGGATAGGAGGGAGAGAGTTGATCACTGTTGCGGTTTGGAATTCCTCCTTGAGACCGCTCCTCTAACCATGGTTTTAAACCCGGTCAGTTTTATTTGTCAGACTGACACATGCCCACTGAATCGGACATAACTTTCGAACGGCTGCTCGGATTGGTATGATTCCACTTCCACTGGCAAGATGACTCTGTGGTCTCGAACTTTAATGAATAACGCGGAAGCCGAATCGCAGTGGAAGGGTTTCGTCCGAGTCGATCTTTGAGACGCTTCGGCTGAGCTTTAAGTAAAGACTTTTGCTTGTGGCCGAGCAGAATCTGTGAGGTACGGTCTGAAGTCACTTGATCTCCCCCGTAACCTTTACTTGATGATGGGCTGAAACCTCATCACCTCAGTTGAAGCCTTGTGCATCACCGTTCTTGTGCACATCCAATCAACAGTTGAAACCTTGTGCATCACCTTTCCTAAAGACCATTGTGCACATCCGATCAACAACTTGGCACTAACACACATGCTCTTGGACTGATTCATCACCTTCCACCAGCTTAACAAAGACTTGGTGGCCCTTGGTTCTAACTCCAGGCATTGTGCTGCGCTCTCCTCATGGCTATCTTGTAGCCTTCAACCTCGCCACTTCTTCTTCTTGAGATAGTAGGCGAGCTCCACACAATCTTCAAGGCTGAAGCTGAAACCAAATTCAATGGAACAGATTCTAAACAAGAGATTGTTAGAGATTAGAGAATAGAGAATATAGAATATTACTGAAAATAAAATAGAATTTAGAGAATAAGTAACCAGAGAATTAGTAACCAAGAGTATAGAGTATAGTAGAGTATATGGGCGGAAGTATAAGGTGAGTGGAGAGTAGAATAGAGAATTTGCTCAAGAGTTCTTATGGACAGAGTTATACTCTGTTTTCTTGAGTTTGCAGAAGCTTTGACAGCCAAGAGCATCCAACATTCAACAAGACTTTGGTGCTTTAATGGCTGAAACACATGGACCGTTTGGAAAATTAATTTCTCCAACGGTTTGGACCTAACTCATGGTAGAATCACTTAAACAAAGTGTTCTCCAAGATCTTAAGGCTTTAGATCCACGAAAATAACATATAGAAGATGTTTTTCGTGGTCCCAAGCAAAGAAGAAACAACAAAAGCCTTTGGAACAACCTATTGTCCAACGGTTAAAAGAATGCATCTTGGACCAACTTGAATCTATTTGACCAAGCGGGCTCTACATGCTAAAATAAAGTCTCTCTCTTCCTCAAACTCGAACCTGGACACACCATATGACCAGAAACAAAGCTTTCTCAACCTTGAGAAGAAGAAGAAGTGATTTAGTAATTAAACTTTAAAGGAAATTTAACAAAAGCAAAATTAAACCTTTAAAGGAAAATTAACTAAATCTTAAGAGAATCCTAGGAAAAATCCTAAGGATTTCGTGGCTCTATACAAGCCTAAAAACACGTGAATCCTTACCAAGAACAAGAACAATTTGCTCCTTGGTTCATCACCACCTCAATTTAAACCCAAGCTTTTACCCAATCGGTGAAGCCTAAGGATGAGGTTTTAAAATCGATTTCTTTCACACACTTGGTCTATGAACTCTACAAAGACCCAAGACCAAGCTTACTCAACATTGAGCTGCTAGAGAATCGATTTAACAACAAAAGCAAAATTAAAGTTTTAAAGAAACTAAGCTAAGCGATTTAACACCTAGGCTAGGATTAAAACTTTAATTAAGCTAACTCCTAAGAGAACCAACTTGAGAACGAGTTTGAGTCACCAAGAACAGAGCCTGCTCTGATACCATGTTGGGATTTATGAGACAAAGCTCACAAGAGAGGGTAGACAAACACTTGGTGAATGAATCCCCCTTTACCCACAACAAACTAACTCATTCTCAAGGGGGAGGAGAGAACATCAACTTGTGATGAACTCCCCATAAACAAGCTAGATAGAACCCAAATACTAGAGAGTAAGCGGATCCTAACTAGGAGAAGCACTAGTTTGAGACTTATCCTCTTCTAGTATCACAACACTTAGAGTTTGTGTACTTAGGAGAAGGAGGATTAAGAATCAGTAATCTAGGCTAAGTAAAGCAGTAAATAAGAAGAGTTTAGGTGGATTTGAGAAGAGAATAGGCTGCCTTAAGGGCAGCCCCTAACCGCTAATCCTAAACTCTCTACATTGTTAATATGAAACAAGAACACAAGTATAGAGAGGAAATCGGTTTCTCTTATTGAATAATATTGTGTTAGATATGAGGTGAAATACAAAGCTTAATATAGGAGAATACAAGGTCATATGACCGTTAGAGAGAAGAAGAGAGTGATGAAAGTGACATTCTCGATTTGGTGTTGGTGAGAGTGACCTTTCCTTCCTTCACCAACCAAGGGCACATGTGATCTTCCCATAAGCCTCTTTCTCTTGTAGGGCCTCGCTTTCCTCCTCTCAAACTCGGCCTCTCTATCTACTGGACCGAGCGCAGGCCTAAGGGCCGAGACCGTACGGACGGGCCTAACCTTCATTGTACGGACGGGCCTTCTCTTCATCGTACGGACGGGCCTGTACGGACGGGCCTGTACGGACGGGCCTTCTCTTCAATGTGTTCACGGCCTAACTGGCCGCTCACCGGACATGGGTCCGTTCACGGACACGGTACATGGTACCGGACACGGTACATGGTCGCTCACGGACACGGACATGGCCTTACCGGCCTTTACATGGCCTTTCCGGCCTTTCTTCTCTTCTTCCAAGGCTCGGCCTTACCGGCCTCTCCTCTCTCCTCCTTGGTACATTCTAATACAAAATGGGTAAAAGTGGTGTCTAAACACTCCAAATTCAACCCGAACTCTTATAATTAGCCAAATGCATTGGATTGTTACAGATTTTGACCCTAGAAAGAGTAACATAGCGGTTTACTGCTTCAAATCAATGTTTTCTCTCGGTTTTAGCCTGTTTTCTCGGTCTAAGCCTGTTTTGGGATAAAACGGGTTTAAGTGTTGTTTAAACACTCCAAATTCATCCCGAACTCTTACAACTAGTCAAATGCATTGGATTGTCACACATTCTGACCCTAGAAACAGTAACAAAGCTGTTTACTGCTTAGAATCAACGTTTTCTTGGTTTGAGCCTGTTTTAGGACAAAATGGGTAAAAGTGGTGTCTAAACACTCCAAATTCAACCCAAACTCTTATAATTAGTCAAATGCATTGGATTGTTACATATTGTGACCCTAGAAAGAGTAACATAGCGGTTTACTGCTTCAAATCAATGTTTTCTCTCGGTTTTAGCCTGTTTTCTTGGTTTAAGCCTGTTTTGGGATAAAACGGGTTTAAGTGTTGTCTAAACACTCCAAATTCATCCCGAACTCTTACAACTAGTCAAATGCATTGGATTGTCACACATTCTGACCCTAGAAACAGTAACAAAGCTGTTTACTGCTTAGAATCAACGTTTTCTTGGTTTGAGCCTGTTTTAGGACAAAATGGGTAAAAGTGGTGTCTAAACACTCCAAATTCAACCCGAACTCTTATAATTAGTCAAATGCATTGGATTGTTACAGATTTTGACCCTAGAAAGAGTAACATATCGGTTTACTGCTTCAAATCAATGTTTTCTCTCGGTTTTAGCCTGTTTTCTCGGTCTAAGCCTGTTTTGGGATAAAACAGGTTTAAGTGTCGTCTAAACACTCCAAATTCATCCCGAACTCTTACAACTAGTCAAATGCATTGGATTGTCACACATTCTGACCCTAGAAACAGAAACAAATCTGTTTACTGCTTAGAATCAATGTTTTCTCGGTTTTAGCCTGTTTCAGGACAAAATGGGTAAAAGTGGTGTCTAAACACTCCAAATTCAACCCGAACTCTTATAATTAGTCAACTGCATTGGATTGTTACAGATTTTTACCCTAGAAAGAGTAACATATCGGTTTACTGCTTCAAATCAATGTTTTCTCTCGGTTTTAGCCTGTTTTCTCGGTCTAAGCCTGTTTTGGGATAAAACGGGTTTAAGTGTTGTCTAAACACTCCAAATTCATCCCGAACTCTTACAACTAGTCAAATGCATTGGATTGTCACACATTCTGACCCTAGAAACAGTAACAAAGCTGTTTACTGCTTAGAATCAACGTTTTCTTGGTTTTAGCCTGTTTTAGGACAAAATGGGTAAAAGTGGTGTCTAAACACTCCAAATTCAACCCGAACTCTTATAATTAGTCAAATGCATTGGATTGTTACAGATTTTGACCCTAGAAAGACTAACATAGCGGTTTACTGCTTCAAATCAATGTTTTCTCTCGGTTTTAGCCTGTTTTCTCGGTCTAAGCCTGTTTTGGGATAAAACGGGTTTAAGTGTTGTCTAAACACTCCAAATTCATCCCGAACTCTTACAACTAGTCAAATGCATTGGATTGTCACACATTCTGACCCTAGAAACAGTAACAAAGCTGTTTACTGCTTAGAATCAACGTTTTCTTGGTTTGAGCCTGTTTTAGGACAAAATGGGTAAAAGTTGTGTCTAAACACTCCAAAGTCAACCCGAACTCTTATAATTAGTCAAATGCATTGGATTGTTACATATTGTGACCCTAGAAAGAGTAAGATAGCGGTTTACTGCTTCAAATCAATGTTTTCTCTCGGTTTTAGCCTGTTTTCTCGGTCTAAGCCTCTTTTGGGATAAAACGGGTTTAAGTGTTGTCTAAACACTCCAAATTCATCCCGAACTCTTACAACTAGTCAAATGCATTGGATTGTCACACATTCTGACCCTAGAAACAGTAACAAAGCTGTTTACTGCTTAGAATCAACGTTTTCTTGGTTTTAGCCTGTTTCAGGACAAAATGGGTAAAAGTGGTGTCTAAACACTCCAAATTCAACCCGAACTCTTATAATTAGTCAAATGCATTGGATTGTTACAGATTTTGACCCTAGAAAGACTAACATAGCGGTTTACTGCTTCAAATCAATGTTTTCTCTTGGTTTTAGCCTGTTTTCTCGGTCTAAGCCTGTTTTGGGATAAAACGGGTTTAAGTGTATTAGAATGTACCAAGGAGGAGAGAGGAGAGGCCGGTAAGGCCGAACCTTGGAAGAAGAGAAGAAAGGCCGGAAAGGCCATGTAAAGGCCGGTAAGGCCATGTCCGTGTCCGTGAGCGACCATGTACCGTGTCCGGTACCATGTACCGTGTCCGCTTTCTTCTCTTCTTCCAAGGTTCGGCCTTACCGGCCTCTCCTCTCTCCTCCTTGGTACATTCTAATAAAGTGTTGTCTAAACACTCCAAATTCATCCCGAACTCTTACAACTAGTCAAATGCATTGGATTGTCACACATTCTGACCCTAGAAACAGTAACAAAGCTGTTTACTGCTTAGAATCAACGTTTTCTTGGTTTGAGCCTGTTTTAGGACAAAATGGGTAAAAGTAGTGTCTAAACACTCCAAATTCAACCCGAACTCTTATAATTAGTCAAATGCATTGGATTGTTACAGATTTTGACCCTAGAAAGAGTAACATAGCGGTTTACTGCTTCAAATCAATGTTTTCTCTCGGTTTTAGCCTGTTTTCTCGGTCTAAGCCTGTTTTGGGATAAAACGGGTTTAAGTGTCGTCTAAACACTCCAAATTCATCCCGAACTCTTACAACTAGTCAAATGCATTGGATTGTCACACATTCTGACCCTAGAAACAGAAAAATATCTGTTTACTGCTTAGAATCAACGTTTTCTCGGTTTGAGCCTGTTTTAGGACAAAATGGGTAAAAGTGGTGTCTAAACACTCCAAATTCAACTCGAACTCTTATAATTAGTCAACTGCATTGGATTGTTACAGATTTTTACCCTAGAAAGAGTAACATAGCGGTTTACTGCTTCAAATCAATGTTTTCTCTCGGTTTTAGCCTGTTTTCTCAGTCTAAGCCTCTTTTGGGATAAAACGGGTTTAAGTGTTGTCTAAACACTCCAAATTCATCCCGAACTCTTACAACTAGTCAAATGCATTGGATTGTCACACATTCTGACCCTAAAAACAGTAACAAAGCTGTTTACTGCTTAGAATCAACATTTTCTTGGTTTTAGCCTGTTTTAGGACAAAATGGGTAAAAGTGGTGTCTAAACACTCCAAATTCAACCCGAACTCTTATAATTAGTCAAATGCATTGGATTGTTACATATTGTGACCCTAGAAAGACTAACATAGCGGTTTACTGCTTCAAATCAATGTTTTCTCTCGGTTTTAGCCTGTTTTCTCGGTTTAAGCCTGTTTTGGGATAAAACGGGTTTAAGTGTTGTCTAAACACTCCAAATTCATCCCGAACTCTTACAACTAGTCATATGCAATGGATTGTCACACATTCTGACCCTAGAAACAGTAACAAAGCTGTTTACTGCTTAGAATCAACGTTTTCTTGGGTTTGGTCTGTTTTAGGACAAAATGGGTAAAAGTGGTATCTAAACACTCCAAATTCAACCCGAACTCTTATAATTAGTCAAATGCATTGGATTGCTACATATTTTGACCCTAGAAAGAGTAACATAGCGGTTTACTGCTTCAAATCAATGTTTTCTCTCGGTTTTAGCCTGTTTTCTCGGTCTAACCCTGCTTTGGGATAAAACGGGTTTAAGTGTTGTCTAAACACTCCAAATTCATCGCGAACTCTTACAACTAGTCAAATGCATTGGATTGTCACACAATCTGACCCTAGAAACAGTAACAAAGCTGTTTACTGCTTAGAATCAACGTTTTCTTGGTATGAGCCTGTTTTAGGACAAAATGGGTAAAAGTGGTGTCTAAACACTCCAAATTCAACCCGAACTCTTATAATTAGTCAAATGCATTGGATTGTTACAGATTTTGACCCTAGAAAGAGTAACATAGCGGTTTACTGCTTCAAATCAATGTTTTCTCTCGGTTTTAGCCTGTTTTCTCGGTCTAAGCCTGTTTTGGGATAAAACGGGTTTAAGTGTTGTCTAAACACTCCAAATTCATCCCGAACTCTTACAACTAGTCAAATGCATTGGATTGTCACACATTCTGACCCTAGAAACAGTAACAAAGCTGTTTACTGCTTAGAATCAACGTTTTCTTGGTTTGAGCCTGTTTTAGGACAAAATGGGTAAAAGTGGTGTCTAAACACTCCAAATTCAACCCGAACTCTTATGATTAGTCAAATGCATTGGATTGTTACAGATTTTGACCCTAAAAAGAGTAACATAGCGGTTTACTGCTTCAAATCAATGTTTTCTCTCGAGTTTAGCCTGATTTCTCGGTCTAAGCCTGTTTTGGGATAAAACGGGTTTAAGTGTTGTCTAAACACTCCAAATTCATCCCGAACTCTTACAACTAGTCAAATGCATTGGATTGTCACACATTCTGACCCTAGAAACAGTAACAAAGCTGTTTACTGCTTAGAATCAACGTTTTCTTGGTTTGAGCCTGTTTTAGGACAAAATGGGTAAAAGTGGTGTCTAAACACTCCAAATTCAACCCGAACTCTTATGATTAGTCAAATGCATTGGATTGTTACAGATTTTGACCCTAAAAAGAGTAACATAGCGGTTTACTGCTTCAAATCAATGTTTTCTCTCGAGTTTAGCCTGATTTCTCGGTCTAAGCCTGTTTTGGGATAAAACGGGTTTAAGTGTTGTCTAAACACTCCAAATTCATCCCGAACTCTTACAACTAGTCAAATGCATTGGATTGTCACACATTCTGAGCCTAGAAACAGTAACAAAGCTGTTTACTGCTTAGAATCAACGTTTTCTTGGTTTGAGCCTGTTTTAGGACAAAATGGGTAAAAGTGGTGTCTAAACACTCCAAATTCAACCCGAACTCTTATAATTAGTCAAATGCATTGGATTGTTACAGATTTTGACCCTAGAAAGAGTAACATATCGGTTTACTGCTTCAAATCAATGTTTTCTCTCGGTTTTAGCCTGTTTTCTCGGTCTAAGCCTGTTTTGGGATAAAACAGGTTTAAGTGTCGTCTAAACACTCCAAATTCATCCCGAACTCTTACAACTAGTCAAATGCATTGGATTGTCACACATTCTGACCCTAGAAACAGAAAAATATCTGTTTACTGCTTAGAATCAATGTTTTCTCGGTTTTAGCCTGTTTCAGGACAAAATGGGAAAAAGTGGTGTCTAAACACTCCAAATTCAACTCGAACTCTTATAATTAGTCAACTGCATTGGATTGTTACAGATTTTTACCCTAGAAAGAGTAACATAGCGGTTTACTGCTTCAAATCAATGTTTTCTCTTGGTTTTAGCCTGTTTTCTCGGTCTAAGCCTGTTTTGGGATAAAACGGGTTTAAGTGTTGTCTAAACACTCCAGATTCATCCCGAACTCTAACAACTAGTCAAATGCATTGGATTGTCACACATTCTGACCCTAGAAATATTAGAATGTACCAAGGAGGAGAGAGGAGAGGCCGGTAAGGCCGAGCCTTGGAAGAAGAGAAGAAAGGCCGGAAAGGCCATGTAAAGGCCGGTAAGGCCATGTCTGTGTCCGTGAGCGACCATGTACCGTGTCCGGTACCATGTACCGTGTCCGTGAACGGACCCATGTCCGGTGAGCGGCCAGTTAGGCCGTGAACACGATGAAGAGAAGGCCCGTCCGTACAGGCCCGTCCGTACAGGCCCGTCCGTACGATGAAGAGAAGGCCCGTCCGTACAATGAAGAGAAGGCCCGTCCGTACAGTCTCGGCCCTTAGGCCTGCGCTCGGTCCAGTAGATAGAGAGGCCGAGTTTGAGAGGAGGAAAGCGAGGCCCTACAAGAGAGAGAGGCTTATGGGAAGATCACATGTGCCCTTGGTTGGTGAAGGAAGGAAAGGTCACTCTCACCAACACCAAATCGAGAATGTCACTTTCATCACTCTCTTCTTCTCTCCAACGGTCATATGGCATTTGTATCTCTATATTAAGCTTTGTATACACTCTCATATGTAACATATAACAATATTATTCAATAGAAGAGAATCCGATTTCCCCTCTCTACTTGTGTTCTTGTTCATATTCACAATGTAGATTGTTTAGGTGATTAGCGGTTAGGGGCTGCCCTTATGGCAGCCTAATTCTCTTCTCAAACCCACCTAAACTCTTCTTTATTTACTGCTTTACTTAGCCTAGATTACTGATTCTAATCCTCCTTCTCCTAAGTACACAAACTCTAAGTGTTGTGATACTAGAAGGGGATAGTCTCAAACTAGTGCTTCTCCTAGGTAGGATCCGCTTACTCTCTAGTATTTGGGTTCTATCTAGCTGCTTTATGGGGAGTTCATCACAAGTTGATGTTCTCTCCTCCCCCTTGAGAATGGGTTAGTTTGTTGTGGGTAAAGGGGGATTCATTCACCAAGTGTTTGTCTACCCTCTCTTGTGAGCTTTGTCTCATAAATCCCAACATGGTATCAGAGCAAGGTTCTGTTCTTGGTGATTCAAACTCGTTCTCAAGTTAAATCTCTTAGGAGATAGCTTAGTTAAAGTTTTAAACTTAGCTTAGGTGTTAATTCGCTTAGCTTAGTTCTTTAAAGCTTTAACTTTGCTTTTGTTGTTAAAAACGATTCTCTTACAGCTCAATGTTGAGTAAGCTTGGTCTCTTATCTTGTTAGAATTTGTAGACCAAGTGAGTGAAGAGAAATCGAGTTTAAAAGCCTCATCCTTATGCTTTACCGATTTGGTAATAGTTTTGTCTAAATGGGGAAGTGATGAACCGATGAACAAATTATGTTGTTCAGGGTAAGGATTCACGGTTCTTGTGTGCTTATATGTGCCACAGGATCCTCTTTGGATTTGGCTTTAGATGCTAAAGCTTAGTTCCTTGTAAAGGTTTAATTTTGCTTTAGATGCTAAATCGCTTCTTCTTCATCTCAAGGTTGAGAAAGCTTTGTTTCTGGTCATATGGTGTGTCCAGATTCACGCTTGAGGAAGAGAGAGATCTTGTTTTTCGCATATATGGTATGCTTGGTCAAATAGATTAAAGCTGGTCCAAGGATGCATTCTTTTAACCGATGGACAATAGGGTGTTCCAAAGGCCTTTTTTTGTTTCTTCTTTGCTTGGGACCACGAAAAACATCTCCTATATGTTATTTTCGTGGATCTAAAGCCTTAATATCTTGGAGAACACTTTGTTTAAGTGATTCTACCATGAGTTAGGTCCAAACCGTTGGAGAAATTAATTTTCCAAACGGTCCATGTGTTTCAGCCATTAAAGCACCAAAGTCTTGTTGAATGTTGGATGCTCTTGGCTGTCAAAGCTTCTGCAAACTCAAGAAAACAGAGTATAACTCTGTCCATAAGAACTCTTGAGCAAATTCTCTATTCTACTCTCCACTCACCTTATACTTCCGCCCATATACTCTACTATACTCTATACTCTTGGTTACTAATTCTCTGGTTACTTATTCTCTAAATTCTATTTTATTTTCAGTAATATTCTATATTCTCTATTCTCTAATCTCTAACAATCTCTTGTTTAGAATCTGTTCCATTGATTTTTGGTTTCAGTTTCAGCATTGAAGATTGTGTGGAGCTCGCTCACTATCTCAAGGAGAAGAAGTGGCGAGGTTGAAGGCTACAAGATAGCCATGTAAGAGCGCAGCACAATGCCTGGAGTTAGAACCAAGGGCCACCAAGTCTTTGTTAAGCTGGTGGAAGGTGATGAATCAGTCCAAGAGCATGTGTGTTAGTGCCAAGTTGTTGATCGGATGTGCACAATGGTCTTTAGGAAAGGTGATGCACAAGGTTTCAACTGTTGATTGGATGTGCACAAGAACGGTGATGCACAAGGCTTCAACTGAGGTGATGAGGTTTCAGCCCATCATCAAGTAAAGGTTACGGGGGAGATCAAGTGACTTCAGACCGTACCTCACAGATTCTGCTCGGCCACAAGCAAAAGTCTTTACTTAAAGCTCAGCCGAAGCGTCTCAAAGATCGACTCGGACGAAACCCTTCCACTGCGATTCAGCTTCCGCGTTCTTCACAAAAGTTCTAGACCATGGAGTCATCTTGCCAGTGGAAGTGGAATCATACCAATCCGAGCAGCCGTTCGAAAGTTATGCCCGATTCAGTGGGCATATGTCAGTCTGACGAATAAAGCTAGCCGGGTTTAAAACCATGGTTAGAGAAGCGGTCTCAAGGAGGAATTCCAAACCGCATCAGTGATCAACTCTCTCCTTCCTATCCATCAAAACACCATAAAGGCTGTGCTCTAAACTCTACTCTATTTAAATTTCTTAAATCCATTACCTTAGCTTCATTACTAGTCTTTACTCTTTAATATGTTCTCTTAAATTGTCACATTTTTAGAAATTTTCTTTGATATTCCTCATAGCAAACACTTATTCTTTTCTTCTTTATCACTTGTTTAAGGGGTAAAGGAGACTATGAGAGCCTCAAAGAAATTCTAAAGGCGCAAGGATGGAGATCATAAGGAATGTGCTAAAGGCAAGGTGGGCTAAGGAGTAGGAGCGGTTCAATTCATGAAGAGAAGGGAGCTAGTTCTTTGCAAACCAAGGTCAGGGGACATCATGGATAGTGGAGTCTATACTCTTTTTCCCTTAACAAAGTTTTATCCCAAGAGGTTTTCTTTGTTGAGGTTTTTAATGAGGTAGATGACACTAGTCCACCCTTGATCTTTGGTCCCCATGGTGTCCCACCGATCAAGCGTGCGGGGGAGTATTAGAATGTACCAAGGAGGAGAGAGGAGAGGCCGGTAAGGCCGAGCCTTGGAAGAAGAGAAGAAAGGCCGGAAAGGCCATGTAAAGGCCGGTAAGGCCATGTCCGTGTCCGTGAGCGACCATGTACCGTGTCCGGTACCATGTACCGTGTCCGTGAACGGACCCATGTCCGGTGAGCGGCCAGTTAGGCCGTGAACACGATGAAGAGAAGGCCCGTCCGTACAGGCCCGTCCGTACAGGCCCGTCCGTACGATGAAGAGAAGGCCCGTCCGTACAATGAAGAGAAGGCCCGTCCGTACAGTCTCGGCCCTTAGGCCTGCGCTCGGTCCAGTAGATAGAGAGGCCGAGTTTGAGAGGAGGAAAGCGAGGCCCTACAAGAGAGAGAGGCTTATGGGAAGATCACATGTGCCCTTGGTTGGTGAAGGAAGGAAAGGTCACTCTCACCAACACCAAATCGAGAATGTCACTTTCATCACTCTCTTCTTCTCTCCAACGGTCATATGGCATTTGTATCTCTATATTAAGCTTTGTATACACTCTCATATGTAACATATAACAATATTATTCAATAGAAGAGAATCCGATTTCCCCTCTCTACTTGTGTTCTTGTTCATATTCACAATGTAGATTGTTTAGGTGATTAGCGGTTAGGGGCTGCCCTTATGGCAGCCTAATTCTCTTCTCAAACCCACCTAAACTCTTCTTTATTTACTGCTTTACTTAGCCTAGATTACTGATTCTAATCCTCCTTCTCCTAAGTACACAAACTCTAAGTGTTGTGATACTAGAAGGGGATAGTCTCAAACTAGTGCTTCTCCTAGGTAGGATCCGCTTACTCTCTAGTATTTGGGTTCTATCTAGCTGCTTTATGGGGAGTTCATCACAAGTTGATGTTCTCTCCTCCCCCTTGAGAATGGGTTAGTTTGTTGTGGGTAAAGGGGGATTCATTCACCAAGTGTTTGTCTACCCTCTCTTGTGAGCTTTGTCTCATAAATCCCAACAAGAAACAGTAACAAAGCTGTTTACTGCTTAGAATCAACGTTTTCTCGGTTTTAGCCTGTTTCAGGACAAAATGGGTAAAAGTGGTGTCTAAACACTCCAAATTCAACCCGAACTCTTATAATTAGTCAAATGCATTGGATTGTTACAGATTTTGACCCTAGAAAGAGTAACATAGCGGTTTACTGCTTCAAATCAATGTTTTCTCTCGGTTTTAGCCTGTTTTCTCGGTCTAAGCCTGTTTTGGGATAAAACAGGTTTAAGTGTCGTCTAAACACTCCAAATTCATCCCGAACTCTTACAACTAGTCAAATGCATTGGATTGTCACACATTCTGACCCTAGAAACAGAAAAATATCTGTTTACTGCTTAGAATCAATGTTTTCTCGGTTTTAGCCTGTTTCAGGACAAAATGGGTAAAAGTGGTGTCTAAACACTCCAAATTCAACTCGAACTCTTATAATTAGTCAACTGCATTGGATTGTTACAGATTTTTACCCTAGAAAGAGTAACATAGCGGTTTACTGCTTCAAATCAATGTTTTCTCTTGATTTTAGCCTGTTTTCTCGGTCTAAGCCTGTTTTGGGATAAAACGGGTTTAAGTGTTGTCTAAACACTCCAGATTCATCCCGAACTCTAACAACTAGTCAAATGCATTGGATTGTCACACATTCTGACCCTAGAAACAGTAACAAAGCTGTTTACTGCTTAGAATCAACGTTTTCTCGGTTTTAGCCTGTTTCAGGACAAAATGGGTAAAAGTGGTGTCTAAACACTCCAAATTCAACCCGAACTCTTATAATTAGTCAAATGCATTGGATTGTTACAGATTTTGACCCTAGAAAGAGTAACATAGCGGTTTACTGCTTCAAATCAATGTTTTCTCTCGGTTTTAGCCTGTTTTCTCGGTCTAAGCCTGTTTTGGGATAAAACGGGTTTAAGTGTTGTCTAAACACTCCAAATTCATCCCGAACTCTTACAACTAGTCAAATGCATTGGATTGTCACACATTCTGACCCTAGAAACAGTAACAAAGCTGTTTACTGCTTAGAATCAACGTTTTCTTGGTTTGAGCCTGTTTTAGGACAAAATGGGTAAAAGTGGTGTCTAAACACTCCAAATTAAACCCGAACTCTTATGATTAGTCAAATGCATTGGATTGTTACAGATTTTGACCCTAAAAAGAGTAACATAGCGGTTTACTGCTTCAAATCAATGTTTTCTCTCGAGTTTAGCCTGATTTCTCGGTCTAAGCCTGTTTTGGGATAAAACGGGTTTAAGTGTTGTCTAAACACTCCAAATTCATCCCGAACTCTTACAACTAGTCAAACGCATTGGATTGTCACACATTCTGAGCCTAGAAACAGTAACAAAGCTGTTTACTGCTTAGAATCAACGTTTTCTTGGTTTGAGCCTGTTTTAGGACAAAATGGGTAAAAGTGGTGTCTAAACACTCCAAATTCAACCCGAACTCTTATAATTAGTCAAATGCATTGGATTGTTACAGATTTTGACCCTAGAAAGAGTAACATAGCGGTTTACTGCTTCAAATCAATGTTTTCTCTCGGTTTTAGCCTGTTTTCTCGGTCTAAGCCTGTTTTGGGATAAAACGGGTTTAAGTGTTGTCTAAACACTCCAGATTCATCCCGAACTCTTACAACTAGTCAAATGCATTGGATTGTCACACATTCTGACCCTAGAAACAGTAACAAAGCTGTTTACTGCTTAGAATCAACGTTTTCTTGGTTTGAGCCTGTTTTAGGACAAAATGGGTAAAAGTGGTGTCTAAACACTCCAAATTCAACCCGAACTCTTATGATTAGTCAAATGCATTGGATTGTTACAGATTTTGACCCTAAAAAGAGTAACATAGCGGTTTACTGCTTCAAATCAATGTTTTCTCTCGAGTTTAGCCTGATTTCTCGGTCTAAGCCTGTTTTGGGATAAAACGGGTTTAAGTGTTGTCTAAACACTCCAAATTCATCCCGAACTCTTACAACTAGTCAAATGCATTGGATTGTCACACATTCTGAGCCTAGAAACAGTAACAAAGCTGTTTACTGCTTAGAATCAACGTTTTCTTGGTTTGAGCCTGTTTTAGGACAAAATGGGTAAAAGTGGTGTCTAAACACTCCAAATTCAACCCGAACTCTTATAATTAGTCAAATGCATTGGATTGTTATAGATTTTGACCCTAGAAAGAGTAACATAGCGGTTTACTGCTTCAAATCAATGTTTTCTCTCGGTTTTAGCCTGATTTCTCGGTCTAAGCCTGTTTTGGGATAAAACGGGTTTAAGTGTTGTCTAAACACTCCAAATTCATCCCGAACTCTTACAACTAGTCAAACGCATTGGATTGTCACACATTCTGAGCCTAGAAACAGTAACAAAGCTGTTTACTGCTTAGAATCAACGTTTTCTTGGTTTGAGCCTGTTTTAGGACAAAATGGGTAAAAGTGGTGTCTAAACACTCCAAATTCAACCCGAACTCTTATAATTAGTCAAATGCATTGGATTGTTACAGATTTTGACCCTAGAAAGAGTAACATAGCGGTTTACTGCTTCAAATCAATGTTTTCTCTCGGTTTTAGCCTGTTTTCTCGGTCTAAGCCTGTTTTGGGATAAAACGGGTTTAAGTGTTGTCTAAACACTCCAGATTCATCCCGAACTCTTACAACTAGTCAAATGCATTGGATTGTCACACATTCTGACCCTAGAAACAGTAACAAAGCTGTTTACTGCTTAGAATCAACGTTTTCTTGGTTTGAGCCTGTTTTAGGACAAAATGGGTAAAAGTGGTGTCTAAACACTCCAAATTAAACCCGAACTCTTATGATTAGTCAAATGCATTGGATTGTTACAGATTTTGACCCTAAAAAGAGTAACATAGCGGTTTACTGCTTCAAATCAATGTTTTCTCTCGAGTTTAGCCTGATTTCTCGGTCTAAGCCTGTTTTGGGATAAAACGGGTTTAAGTGTTGTCTAAACACTCCAAATTCATCCCGAACTCTTACAACTAGTCAAACGCATTGGATTGTCACACATTCTGAGCCTAGAAACAGTAACAAAGCTGTTTACTGCTTAGAATCAACGTTTTCTTGGTTTGAGCCTGTTTTAGGACAAAATGGGTAAAAGTGGTGTCTAAACACTCCAAATTCAACCCGAACTCTTATAATTAGTCAAATGCATTGGATTGTTACAGATTTTGACCCTAGAAAGAGTAACATAGCGGTTTACTGCTTCAAATCAATGTTTTCTCTCGGTTTTAGCCTGTTTTCTCGGTCTAAGCCTGTTTTGGGATAAAACGGGTTTAAGTGTTGTCTAAACACTCCAAATTCATCCCGAACTCTTACAACTAGTCAAATGCATTGGATTGTCACACATTCTGACCCTAGAAACAGTAACAAAGCTGTTTACTGCTTAGAATCAACGTTTTCTTGGTTTGAGCCTGTTTTAGGACAAAATGGGTAAAAGTGGTGTCTAAACACTCCAAATTCAACCCGAACTCTTATGATTAGTCAAATGCATTGGATTGTTACAGATTTTGACCCTAAAAAGAGTAACATAGCGGTTTACTGCTTCAAATCAATGTTTTCTCTCGAGTTTAGCCTGATTTCTCGGTCTAAGCCTGTTTTGGGATAAAACGGGTTTAAGTGTTGTCTAAACACTCCAAATTCATCCCGAACTCTTACAACTAGTCAAATGCATTGGATTGTCACACATTCTGAGCCTAGAAACAGTAACAAAGCTGTTTACTGCTTAGAATCAACGTTTTCTTGGTTTGAGCCTGTTTTAGGACAAAATGGGTAAAAGTGGTGTCTAAACACTCCAAATTCAACCCGAACTCTTATAATTAGTCAAATGCATTGGATTGTTATAGATTTTGACCCTAGAAAGAGTAACATAGCGGTTTACTGCTTCAAATCAATGTTTTCTCTCGGTTTTAGCCTGATTTCTCGGTCTAAGCCTGTTTTGGGATAAAACGGGTTTAAGTGTTGTCTAAACACTCCAAATTCATCCCGAACTCTTACAACTAGTCAAACGCATTGGATTGTCACACATTCTGAGCCTAGAAACAGTAACAAAGCTGTTTACTGCTTAGAATCAACGTTTTCTTGGTTTGAGCCTGTTTTAGGACAAAATGGGTAAAAGTGGTGTCTAAACACTCCAAATTCAACCCGAACTCTTATAATTAGTCAAATGCATTGGATTGTTACAGATTTTGACCCTAGAAAGAGTAACATAGCGGTTTACTGCTTCAAATCAATGTTTTCTCTCGGTTTTAGCCTGTTTTCTCGGTCTAAGCCTGTTTTGGGATAAAACGGGTTTAAGTGTTGTCTAAACACTCCAGATTCATCCCGAACTCTTACAACTAGTCAAATGCATTGGATTGTCACACATTCTGACCCTAGAAACAGTAACAAAGCTGTTTACTGCTTAGAATCAACGTTTTCTTGGTTTGAGCCTGTTTTAGGACAAAATGGGTAAAAGTGGTGTCTAAACACTCCAAATTCAACCCGAACTCTTATGATTAGTCAAATGCATTGGATTGTTACAGATTTTGACCCTAAAAAGAGTAACATAGCGGTTTACTGCTTCAAATCAATGTTTTCTCTCGAGTTTAGCCTGATTTCTCGGTCTAAGCCTGTTTTGGGATAAAACGGGTTTAAGTGTTGTCTAAACACTCCAAATTCATCCCGAACTCTTACAACTAGTCAAATGCATTGGATTGTCACACATTCTGAGCCTAGAAACAGTAACAAAGCTGTTTACTGCTTAGAATCAACGTTTTCTTGGTTTGAGCCTGTTTTAGGACAAAATGGGTAAAAGTGGTGTCTAAACACTCCAAATTCAACCCGAACTCTTATAATTAGTCAAATGCATTGGATTGTTACAGATTTTGACCCTAGAAAGAGTAACATAGCGGTTTACTGCTTCAAATCAATGTTTTCTCTCGGTTTTAGCCTGTTTTCTCGGTCTAAGCCTGTTTTGGGATAAAACGGGTTTAAGTGTCGTCTAAACACTCCAAATTTATCCCGAACTCTTACAACTAGTCAAATGCATTGGATTGTCACACATTCTGACCCTAGAAACAGTAACAAAGCTGTTTACTGCTTAGAATCAACGTTTTCTTGGTTTTAGCCTGTTTTAGGACAAAATGGGTAAAAGTTGTGTCTAAACACTCCAAATTCAACCCGAACTTTTATAATTAGTCAAATGCATTGGATTGCTACATATTGTGACCCTAGAAAGAGTAAGATAGCGGTTTACTGCTTCAAATCAATGTTTTCTCTCGGTTTTAGCCTGTTTTCTTGGTTTAAGCCTGTTTTGGGATAAAACGGGTTTAAGTGTTGTCTAAACACTCCAAATTCATCCCGAACTCTTACAACTAGTCAAATGCATTGGATTGTCACACATTCTGACCCTAGAAACAGTAACAAAGCTGTTTACTGCTTAGAATCAACGTTTTCTTGGTTTGAGCCTGTTTTAGGACAAAATGGGTAAAAGTGGTGTCTAAACACTCCAAATTCAACTCGAACTCTTATAATTAGTCAAATGCATTGGATTGTTACATATTGTGACCCTAGAAAGAGTAACATAGCGGTTTACTGCTTCAAATCAATGTTTTCTCTTGGTTTTAGCCTGTTTTCTCGGTCTAAGCCTGTTTTGGGATAAAACGGGTTTAAGTGTTGTCTAAACACTCCAAATTCATCCCGAACTCTTACAACTAGTCAAATGCATTGGATTGTCACACATTCTGACCCTAGAAACAGTAACAAAGCTGTTTACTGCTTAGAATCAACGTTTTCTCGGTTTTAGCCTGTTTCAGGACAAAATGGGTAAAAGTGGTGTCTAAACACTCCAAATTCAACCCGAACTCTTATAATTAGTCAAATGCATTGGATTGTTACAGATTTTGACCCTAGAAAGAGTAACATAGCGGTTTACTGCTTCAAATCAATGTTTTCTCTCGGTTTTAGCCTGTTTTCTCGGTCTAAGCCTGTTTTGGGATAAAACGGGTTTAAGTGTCGTCTAAACACTCCAAATTTATCCCGAACTCTTACAACTAGTCAAATGCATTGGATTGTCACACATTCTGACCCTAGAAACAGTAACAAAGCTGTTTACTGCTTAGAATCAATGTTTTCTCGGTTTTAGCCTGTTTCAGGACAAAATGGGTAAAAGTGGTATCTAAACACTCCAAATTCAACCCGAACTCTTATAATTAGTCAAATGCATTGGATTGCTACATATTTTGACCCTAGAAAGAGTAACATAGCGGTTTACTGCTTCAAATCAATGTTTTCTCTCGGTTTTAGCCTGTTTTCTCGGTCTAACCCTGTTTTGGGATAAAACGGGTTTAAGTGTTGTCTAAACACTCCAAATTCATCCCGAACTCTTACAACTAGTCAAATGCATTGGATTGTCACACAATCTGACCCTAGAAACAGTAACAAAGCTGTTTACTGCTTAGAATCAACGTTTTCTCGGTTTTAGCCTGTTTCAGGACAAAATGGGTAAAAGTGGTGTCTAAACACTCCAAATTCAACCCGAACTCTTATAATTAGTCAAATGCATTGGATTGTTACAGATTTTGACCCTAGAAAGAGTAACATAGCGGTTTACTGCTTCAAATCAATGTTTTCTCTCGGTTTTAGCCTGTTTTCTCGGTCTAAGCCTGTTTTGGGATAAAACGGGTTTAAGTGTCGTCTAAACACTCCAAATTTTTCCCGAACTCTTACAACTAGTCAAATGCATTGGATTGTCACACATTCTGACCCTAGAAACAGAAACAAAGCTGTTTACTGCTTAGAATCAACGTTTTCTTGGTTTGAGCCTGTTTTAGGACAAAATGGGTAAAAGTGGTGTCTAAACACTCCAAATTCAACCCGAACTCTTATGATTAGTCAAATGCATTGGATTGTTACAGATTTTGACCCTAAAAAGAGTAACATAGCGGTTTACTGCTTCAAATCAATGTTTTCTCTCGAGTTTAGCCTGATTTCTCGGTCTAAGCCTGTTTTGGGATAAAACGGGTTTAAGTGTTGTCTAAACACTCCAAATTCATCCCGAACTCTTACAACTAGTCAAATGCATTGGATTGTCACACATTCTGAGCCTAGAAACAGTAACAAAGCTGTTTACTGCTTAGAATCAACGTTTTCTTGGTTTGAGCCTGTTTTAGGACAAAATGGGTAAAAGTGGTGTCTAAACACTCCAAATTCAACCCGAACTCTTATAATTGTTGGTTTAAATTGAGTATGCGGAAGCAAATTAGAGAGAATGTGAGATAAAATGAGAGCTTGTATTAGAATAGCTTTTACAATGTCGGCCAAAGGCCTTAAATAGAATGAAAACTAGGTTAACAATCCCACCAACTCGACAACTTGTAGATAGAGACATGAAGAGAGAGAAGGGAGCGATCCCAAGATAGAAAGCGACGTGACCTTGTCTCCCTAAGGGAAGCTATCTCGTGACTCTTATCCTCCAACGGTCACATTCTTCTTCGAGATCCTTCTAATGGGCTTGGTATTGTTTCCAACCCCAAGCCTTCTCATTTCTCTCAATAGGCCTCAACCTTAAGGGTGGCCATTAGGACGATCGTACGGACGTCCGTACGGACAACCTCCAAGTCTTAAGTAACATGGTCAATACTCCCCCTCAAGCTTAGCCAAGTGAAACGGCTAAGCTTGGAACCCGCACAAGACCACCTCGTTAAAAACCTTAATATGGAAAACCACATGGGACAAAACCATATCAAGGAAAAGAGTGTGCTCTCCACGGGTTAGAGGAGTCTTCTCATGGATGTGTAGGATCGACTAGTCCAAGTTTGCTAGAGATATACTCGCAAATCTGTGGACTAGTGGCTTTTGTGAAAATATCGGCCAGTTGGTCCTTGCTCGGCGTGTGACACGGTAAGACAACCCCTTCTTCAATCTTCTCTCGCACTGTGTGGCAGTCTACTTCGATATGCTTGGTCCTCTCATGGAAAACAGAGTTGGTTGCTATATGTATTGCAGCCTTGTTGTCACAGTGCATAGTGATGGGTTCATCTATCTCCACTCCAAGGTCCTTGAGAAGACCTTTGAGCCAAGTTAGCTCGTTTGTGAGCTTCTTCATGGCCCTATATTCTGACTCGGCACTAGATTGAGACACCACCTTCTGTTTCTTCGACTTCCAAGTGACTAGGTTCCCACCAACAAACGTACAGTATCCTGTTGTAGACCTTCTATCGGTTGTGTCGCCCGCATAATCCGCGTCGCAATAGCCAACAAACCACATGGGACAAAACCATATCAAGGAAAAGAGTGTGCTCTCCACGGGTTAGAGGAGTCTTCTCATGGATGTGTAGGATCGACTAGTCCAAGTTTGCTAGAGATATACTCGCAAATCTGTGGACTAGTGGCTTTTGTGAAAATATCGGCCAGTTGGTCCTTGCTCGGCGTGTGACACGGTAAGACAACCCCTTCTTCAATCTTCTCTCGCACTGTGTGGCAGTCTACTTCGATATGCTTGGTCCTCTCATGGAAAACAGAGTTGGTTGCTATATGTATTGCAGCCTTGTTGTCACAGTGCATAGTGATGGGTTCATCTATCTCCACTCCAAGGTCCTTGAGAAGACCTTTGAGCCAAGTTAGCTCGTTTGTGAGCTTCTTCATGGCCCTATATTCTGACTCGGCACTAGATTGAGACACCACCTTCTGTTTCTTCGACTTCCAAGTGACTAGGTTCCCACCAACAAACGTACAGTATCCTGTTGTAGACCTTCTATCGGTTGTGTCGCCCGCATAATCCGCGTCGCAATAGCCAACAAGCTCGGTATTGTTGTTCTTTCCCATCCAAATGCCGCGGCCAGGGCTTCCCTTTAGATAGCATAGGATCCTCTCAACAGTGTTCCAATCAAAGTTTGTTGGTGCTTTCATGTGCTGGCTTACTTGGTTCACAGCATAGCACAGATCCGGCCGTGTGATGGTGAGGTAAATCAGCTTCCCAACCAGCCGCCTATATCTGCCCACGTCCTCATATGGCTCAGCCAACTTGTTCGGTAACGTCTTCATCTCCCCCTTTCGCTTGACCTGGTAGCCTTCTTCTAGTGGCGTAGAGACCGGTTTAGCCCCCAGCTTACCAGTTTCCTTGAGCAAGTCCAGCGTGTACTTCCGTTGGGAGAGAAAGAGTCCTTCCGGCGATCGGGAGATTTCAATCCCAAGAAAATATTTCAGTTCGCCGAGGTCCTTGATGTCAAAGGCTGAGTGAAGGAGAGTCTTGGTAGTGGAAATACCTTCCTTGTCATCGCCAGTGATGATTATATCATCGACATAGACGAGCACCACGACGCGACCGCCGGCAGTCCATAGAGTGAACAATGTGTGGTCGGCTTCCGAGCGTCGAAAACCATTGGTGCGAAGTGTCGAGCTGAGTTTGTGGTACCACGCCCGAGGGGATTGTTTGAGGCCGTAGATGGCCTTGCGAAGGCGGAGAACTTTGCCCGGAGCCACAAGATGTTCGAAGCCCGGAGGTGGGTGCATATACACTTCTTCTTCAAGCTCCCCCTGAAGGAAGGCATTCTTGACGTCCATCTGCCAAAGGTCCCACGAGAGGTTTGTAGCCAAGGAGAGAACGACACGAACGGTGTGCAGCTTGGCGACCGGGGCAAACGTGTCCGTATAGTCGGTACCGTATGTTTGTGTGAAACCGCGAGCCACAAGGCGAGCCTTATAGCGCTCCACGTCGCCATTGCTCAGGTACTTAATTGTGAAGACCCATTTTGAGCTGACCACCTTCTTTCCCTTGGGAAGATCCGCTTCGTCCCAAGTGTGGTTCCTGATCATAGCATCGGTCTCAGCATCAACCGCCGCTAACCACTCTTTGTGCTCTTTGGCTTCATCATAGGTTTGAGGAACGAATTGAGCATCAATCTTGGTGAGGAAGGCAGCGTGTTCCTGAGGGACCAGGTCAAGTGAACACACCGCTTGGATAGGATGGGCCACGGCCTGATTGTTGTAGTAGACCCGCTTATCTTTCCATGTCGAAGGATGAAACTTTAGACGTTGACTTCGCCGGGGAAGAGCAACCATAGATTCCCGTGGGAGAGCATCGGTTGAGGTCACGAGATGATCATTGTCCTCATGAGTAGGCTCGGCACATGGTTCAGCCGGAGGAGGAACAGGCGGCACGGAGGCATTTTCTTGAACTTCTTCTTCTACGGGTGAGATAGCGGGTACATCCGGTTCATGTGAGGTCGGAGTAGGCTGAGCATGGCTCGACGGGCTTGATGGAGTGGTGATGCCGAGGTGATCGAGGAGGAACCGTAGGTTGGCCGAACGATCAGAGTTGGACCGAGAGAGATCCTTGAGACTGTCCCAATCCTTTGTCGCATAGTATCCTTGGTGTTCAAGGAACCGCACTTCTCGAGAGATATGTAGGCGGCCAGCAGCTGGATCATAGCACTTATAGCCCTTCTGACTTGTCGAGTAGCCAATGAACATACATTTGGTGCTTTTGGCGTCGAGCTTAGTCCTTTGTTCCCCTGGAACCAAAACAAAGCATACACACCCGAAAACGCGTAAGTGATCCAAAGATGGTTTAAATTGATTGAGTACCTCATATGGAGATTTGTCTTGTAGAACTTTGGTAGGAGTCCTATTAATCAAGTAGCAAGCCGTCATGACAGCATCTCCCCAGAATCGTTTGGTGACATTGGTTTGGAACATCATCGACCTCGCCACTTCCATAAGGTGCCGGTTCTTCCTCTCGGCCACGCCATTCTGTTGGGGCATATATGGACAACTCGTTTGTTGTAGAATGCCGTGTTTGGACAAATGATCTTTGAGTCTATGACTGATGTACTCTCCCCCATTATCTGATCTTAGTACCTTTATTTTTGCATTGAAATGATTAGTAACATAATTCTGAAAATTAACAAATGCATCATAAACCCTATCTTTAGATGGTAACAATGTGAGCCAAGTATATTTTGATTTTTCATCAATAAAAGTCACAAAATACTTGTTATTGTCTCTAGATAGGCATGGTGAGGTCCAAACATCAGAATGTACTAAGTCAAAACAATGTTCATAAATGGTAGTAGATTTAGGGAAAACCGATTTGCAATGTTTGCCAAGAATACAAGGTTCACAACTTGAACTATCAAAAGAAAATTTAGGCAACATTAATTGAAAAGCTCTAGAGTGAGGGTGGCCTAGTCTAGCATGCCACACTTCACTTGAAATACTACTAAGGTCCGATTTAAAAGAAAACATATTAGGTGAACTTGATGAGTTTTTCTCTAGGACATAGAGATCTCCCTTAGCATCTCCACCTCCAAGAATCTTGCCAGTCTCAATATCCTGAAAATGCACACTGTTAGGACCAAATATGGTATAACAATTCAAATCGGTTGTAGCTCTCTTAACCGATAATAGGTTAGAAGTGAAAGTAGGCATAAAGAAGGCCTTTGAGTTCTTATCAAACAACTTTAAATCTCCTACACCTTTAACTGGTATCCTATCCCCATTTGCAATAATCACATTTCCCACAGTCGGCTTTATGTTGTGTATAAGGCTCGGGTTACTTATCATGTGATGAGAAGCACCCGAGTCTACAACAAGCGTTTTACTAGGTTGTGAAGCGAAGAAAGTGATACCAGATTCCTTTAGGGCTGCGATGGACTTGATGAGGGCCTCCAGGTCTGATTTCCTCACAAGATCTCCAAGAGAAGCCGCCATGGCCGTAGCCGCCGCGTTGCCTTGGTTTGCTGCACCGAAACCTTGGCCGCTTGGTCCTTCTTGCGAGATATGCGCCTTGAACTTAGCCGGTTTGAGATGAGGGTGAAGGATCCAGCACTTGTCCTTCATGTGTCCCTTCTTCTTGCAATGGTCGCACACCATTGTTTTCCGGTCATCTTGCTTGTAGACTCCTTTGTTCGCGGTAGCCAAGTCGTCCTTTCCACAAAAGAGACCAAGTGAACCTTGTTCCTTTTGCACTTGAGAACACACGTCTTCAAGAGTAGGTAGCTTGTCTCCACGGAGGATGTGCTTAATCAGGTCATTGAACGCCGGATTGAGAGTGAGCAGGAGACCAAACACCTTGTCTTGCTCCTTTCGTTCATTGAGGATGGCCGGATCGATAGTACTTGGCCGGAGCATCTCCAACTCGGCCCACAATGACCGGAACTTCCCAAAATGCTTGGTAAACTCCAAGTCTTCTTGATGGAGACCGTTGATAGCCTTCTTGACCTCAAATACCCGAGTCAAGTTGGTCACGTTCCCATACACATTCGCTAGCGTCTCCCATAGTTCTTTGGCCGTCTCGCAGTACGAGTAGGCTTCAAGAATAGGTGCGTCTAGCGAGTTTTGGAGAATGGCAAGCACGGTCTGATCTTCTTGGAACCACTTGACTTCCTTCTCGAGATCAGCCTCCTTGTCTTCTTCCGTTCCTTCTTTACCGTCCTCCTTAGTGGCTTTCTTGGGGAGTTGGTCCGTTTCTACATGGATCCAAAGTCCTCGGCCACTGAGAGCGGTCTTTGTGGTTCTTTTCCACAACAGGTAGTTTGCTCCTTTGAGCACCACCGGGGTAACAATAGGCTTGTTGTTGTCCATTGTTAGGTAGAGTAGCGAGAAAAACGATAGAGTAGCGGATAGAATGAAGCGCGAATGAGTGAGTAGAATGAAGAATAGAGTAAAGGAGTAGTATACGAGTAGAGAATGCAAAGTAGAATCAAATAAGAACAAGAAAAAGAAGAGGAGAAAGTTTATAGAACCATGGATCAATAAACTTGCTCTGATACCATGTTGGTTTAAATTGAGTATGCGGAAGCAAATTAGAGAGAATGTGAGATAAAATGAGAGCTTGTATTAGAATAGCTTTTACAATGTCGGCCAAAGGCCTTAAATAGAATGAAAACTAGGTTAACAATCCCACCAACTCGACAACTTGTAGATAGAGACATGAAGAGAGAGAAGGGAGCGATCCCAAGATAGAAAGCGACGTGACCTTGTCTCCCTAAGGGAAGCTATCTCGTGACTCTTATCCTCCAACGGTCACATTCTTCTTCGAGATCCTTCTAATGGGCTTGGTATTGTTTCCAACCCCAAGCCTTCTCATTTCTCTCAATAGGCCTCAACCTTAAGGGTGGCCATTAGGACGATCGTACGGACGTCCGTACGGACAACCTCCAAGTCTTAAGTAACATGGTCAATAATAATTAGTCAAATGCATTGGATTGTTACAGATTTTGACCCTAGAAAGAGTAACATAGCGGTTTACTGCTTCAAATCAATGTTTTCTCTCGGTTTTAGCCTGTTTTCTCGGTCTAAGCCTGTTTTGGGATAAAACGGGTTTAAGTGTCGTCTAAACACTCCAAATTTATCCCGAACTCTAACAACTAGTCAAATGCATTGGATTGTCACACATTCTGACCCTAGAAACAGTAACAAAGCTGTTTACTGCTTAGAATCAACGTTTTCTTGGTTTTAGCCTGTTTTAGGACAAAATGGGTAAAAGTTGTGTCTAAACACTCCAAATTCAACCCGAACTCTTATAATTAGTCAAATGCATTGGATTGTTACATATTGTGACCCTAGAAAGAGTAAGATAGCGGTTTACTGCTTCAAATCAATGTTTTCTCTCGGTTTTAGCCTGTTTTCTTGGTTTAAGCCTGTTTTGGGATAAAACGGGTTTAAGTGTTGTCTAAACACTCCAAATTCATCCCGAACTCTTACAACTAGTCAAATGCATTGGATTGTCACACATTCTGACCCTAGAAACAGTAACAAAGCTGTTTACTGCTTAGAATCAACGTTTTCTTGGTTTGAGCCTGTTTTAGGACAAAATGGGTAAAAGTGGTGTCTAAACACTCCAAATTCAACCCGAACTCTTATAATTAGTCAAATGCATTGGATTGTTACATATTGTGACCCTAGAAAGAGTAACATAGCGGTTTACTGCTTCAAATCAATGTTTTCTCTCGGTTTTAGCCTGATTTCTCGGTCTAAGCCTGTTTTGGGATAAAACGGGTTTAAGTGTTGTCTAAACACTCCAAATTCATCCCGAACTCTTACAACTAGTCAAACGCATTGGATTGTCACACATTCTGAGCCTAGAAACTGTTGGGATTTATGAGACAAAGCTCACAAGAGAGGGTAGACAAACACTTGGTGAATGAATCCCCCTTTACCCACAACAAACTAACTCATTCTCAAGGGGGAGGAGAGAACATCAACTTGTGATGAACTCCCCATAAACAACTAGATAGAACCCAAATACTAGAGAGTAAGCGGATCCTAACTAGGAGAAGCACTAGTTTGAGACTTATCCTCTTCTAGTATCACAACACTTAGAGTTTGTATACTTAGGAGAAGGAGGATTAAGAATCAGTAATCTAGGCTAAGTAAAGCAGTAAATAAGAAGAGTTTAGGTGGATTTGAGAAGAGAATAGGCTGCCTTAAGGGCAGCCTCTAACCGCTAATCTCCTAAACACTCTACATTGTTGATATGAACAAGAACACAAGTAGAGAGGGGAAATCGGATTCTCTTCTATTAGATAATATTGTGTTGTGTTACAAAATGAGAGATTACAATGCTTAATATAGGAGAACAAATGTATATGGCCGTTTGAGATAAATGAGAGGTGAGAGTGACATATAGCCGTTGGTGCACAAGTGGGTGTATGGTGAAAGGGACAGCTCCTTCCCTTGGTTGTCTCATTCTTCACCAACCAAGGTCTCACATGCTTCCTTCCTTCCCTTCTTTTCCCTTTGTGAGACATTTAACTTCTTCTTGGGCCTCTTCTTCTTATAAGGCCTTTACTTCACAATTCTTCTCACATTGCTCTTATGGCCTTGCTGACCACTCTCATTGTTCTCACGGCCCACATGGCCTTATTGGCCACTCTTATTGTGCTCACGGCCTTACTGGCCGCTCCCACACCACTCATGGCCTTACCGGCCACACTTCTTGTACTAGCAGCCTTACCGGCCACTCTCTTCTTCCTTGTGCAGCTCGGCCTCACCGGCCTCACTCTCTCTTCTCCTTCATATATACTAATAGTACGGACGGGCCTGTACGGACGGGCCTGTACGGACGGGCCTGTACGGACGGGCCTGCTCTTCAATGTGTTCACGGCCTAACTGGCCGCTCTCCGGACATGGGTCCGTTCACGGACACGGTACATGGTACCGGACACGGTACATGGTCGCTCACGGACACGGACATGGCCTTACCGGCCTTTACATGGCCTTTCCGGCCTTTCTTCTCTTCTTCCAAGGTTCGGCCTTACCGGCCTCTCCTCTCTCCTCCTTGGTACATTCTAATACTCCCCCGCACGCTTGATCGGTGGGACACCATGGGGACCAAAGATCAAGGGTGGACTAGTGTCATCTACCTCATTAAAAACCTCAACAAAGAAAACCTCTTGGGATAAAACTTTGTTAAGGGAAAAAGAGTATAGACTCCACTATCCATGATGTCCCTTGACCTTGGTTTGCAAAGAACTAGCTCCCTTCTCTTCATGATTTGAACCGCTCCTACTCCTTAGCCCACCTTGCCTTTAGCACATTCCTTATGATCTCCATCCTTGCGCCTTTAGAATTTCTTTGAGGCTCTCATAGTCTCCTTTACCCCTTAAACAAGTGATAAAGAAGAAAAGAATAAGTGTTTGCTATGAGGAATATCAAAGAAAATTTCTAAAAGTGTGACAATTTAAGAGAACATATTAAAGACTAAAGACTAGTAATGAAGCTAAGGTAATGAATTTATGAATTAAAATAGAGAAGAGTTTAGAGCACAGCCTTTATGGTGTTTTGATGGATAGGAGGGAGAGAGTTGATCACTGTTGCGGTTTGGAATTCCTCCTTGAGACCGCTCCTCTAACCATGGTTTTAAACCCGGTCAGTTTTATTTGTCAGACTGACATATGCCCACTGAATCGGACATAACTTTTGAACGGCTGCTCGGATTGGTATGATTCCACTTCCACTGGCAAGATGACTCCATGGTCTCGAACTTTGTTGAAGAACGCGGAAGCTGAATCGCAGTGGAAGGGTTTCGTCCGAGTCGATCTTTGAGACGCTTCGGCTGAGCTTTAAGTAAAGACTTTTGCTTGTGGCCGAGCAGAATCTGTGAGGTACGGTCTGAAGTCACTTGATAGTTGATCTCCCCCGTAACCTTTACTTGATGATGGGCTGAAACCTCATCACCTCAGTTGAAACCTTGTGCATCACCGTTCTTGTGCACATCCGATCAACAGTTGAAACCTTGTGCATCACCTTTCTTAAAGACCATTGTGCACATCCGATCAACAACTTGGCACTAACACACATGCTCTTGGACTGATTCATCACATTCCACCAGCTTAACAAAGACTTGGTGGCCCTTGGTTCTAACTCCAGGCATTGTGCTGCGCTCTTACATGGCTATCTTGTAGCCTTCAACCTCGCCACTTCTTCTCCTTGAGATAGTGAGCGAGCTCCACACAATCTTCAATGCTGAAACTGAAACCAAAAATCAATGGAACAGATTCTAAACAAGAGATTGTTAGAGATTAGAGAATAGAGAATATAGAATATTACTGAAAATAAAATAGAATTTAGAGAATAATACTGAAATTAAATAGAGAATTTAGAGAATTAATAAGAGTATATATGGAGAATAGAAAGTGAGAGTATAAGGGAGAGTATTGGCGGTAGTATAAGATGAATGGAGAGTAGAATAGAGAATCTGCTCAAGAGTTCTTATGGACAGAGTTTAACTCTGTTTTCTTGAGTTGAAAGAAGCTTTGACAGCCAAGAACATCCAAGAAGACAATCTCTTTTGGTGCTTTAATGGCTGAAACACAATGGACCTTATGGAAAATTAGTTTCTCCAAAGGTTTAACAACAAAACTCCTTGTAGAATCACTTAAACAAGTGTTCTTCAAGAGATTAAGGCTTTAGATCCACGAAGATAACATATAGAAGATGTTTTTCGTGGTCCCAAGCAAAGAAGAAACAACAAAAGCCTTTGGAACAGCCTATTGTCCAACGGTTAAAAGAATGCATCTTGGACCAACTTGAATCTATTTGACCAAGCGGGCTCTACATGCTAAAATAAAGTCTCTCTCTTCCTCAAACTCGAACCTGGACACACCATATGACCAGAAACAAAGCTTTCTCAACCTTGAGAAGAAGAAGAAGTGATTTAGTAATTAAACTTTAAAGGAAATTTAACAAAAGCAAAATTAAACCTTTAAAGGAAAATTAACTAAATCTTAAGAGAACTAAATCCTAAGAATTTCGTGGCTCATACAAGCACACAAAAACGTGAATCCTTACCAAGAACAAAACCGATTTGCTCCTTGGTTCATCACCACCTCATTTAAACCCAAGCTTTCACCAAATCGGTAAGCCTAAAGATGAGGTTTTAAAATCGATTTCTTTCACACACTTGGTCTACAAATTCTAACAAGACAAGAGACCAAGCTTACTCCACAATGAGCTGCTAGAGAATCGATTTAACAACAAAAGCAAAATTAAAGCTTTAAAGAACTAAGCTAAGCGAATTAACACCTAAGCTAGGATTAAAACTTTAACTAAGCTAACTCCTAAGAAAACCAACTTGAGAACGAGTTTGAGTCACCAAGAACAGAGCCTGCTCTGATACCATGTTGGGATTTATGAGACAAAGCTCACAAGAGAGGGTAGACAAACACTTGGTGAATGAATCCCCCTTTACCCACAACAAACTAACTCATTCTCAAGGGGGAGGAGAGAACATCAACTTGTGATGAACTCCCCATAAACAACTAGATAGAACCCAAATACTAGAGAGTAAGCGGATCCTAACTAGGAGAAGCACTAGTTTGAGACTTATCCTCTTCTAGTATCACAACACTTAGAGTTTGTATACTTAGGAGAAGGAGGATTAAGAATCAGTAATCTAGGCTAAGTAAAGCAGTAAATAAGAAGAGTTTAGGTGGATTTGAGAAGAGAATAGGCTGCCTTAAGGGCAGCCTCTAACCGCTAATCTCCTAAACACTCTACATTGTTGATATGAACAAGAACACAAGTAGAGAGGGGAAATCGGATTCTCTTCTATTAGATAATATTGTGTTGTGTTACAAAATGAGAGATTACAATGCTTAATATAGGAGAACAAATGTATATGGCCGTTTGAGATAAATGAGAGGTGAGAGTGACATATAGCCGTTGGTGCACAAGTGGGTGTATGGTGAAAGGGACAGCTCCTTCCCTTGGTTGTCTCATTCTTCACCAACCAAGGTCTCACATGCTTCCTTCCTTCCCTTCTTTTCCCTTTGTGAGACATTTAACTTCTTCTTGGGCCTCTTCTTCTTATAAGGCCTTTACTTCACAATTCTTCTCACATTGCTCTTATGGCCTTGCTGACCACTCTCATTGTTCTCACGGCCCACATGGCCTTATTGGCCACTCTTATTGTGCTCACGGCCTTACTGGCCGCTCCCACACCACTCATGGCCTTACCGGCCACACTTCTTGTACTAGCAGCCTTACCGGCCACTCTCTTCTTCCTTGTGCAGCTCGGCCTCACCAGTCTCACTCTCTCTTCTCCTTCATATATACTAATAGTACGGACGGGCCTGTACGGACGGGCCTGTACGGACGGGCCTGTACGGACGGGCCTGCTCTTCAATGTGTTCACGGCCTAACTGGCCGCTCTCCGGACATGGGTCCGTTCACGGACACGGTACATGGTACCGGACACGGTACATGGTCGCTCACGGACACGGACATGGCCTTACCGGCCTTTACATGGCCTTTCCGGCCTTTCTTCTCTTCTTCCAAGGTTCGGCCTTACCGGCCTCTCCTCTCTCCTCCTTGGTACATTCTAATAGAAACAGTAACAAAGCTGTTTACTGCTTAGAATCAACGTTTTCTTGGTTTGAGCCTGTTTTAGGACAAAATGGGTAAAAGTGGTGTCTAAACACTCCAAATTCAACCCGAACTCTTATAATTAGTCAAATGCATTGGATTGTTACAGATTTTGACCCTAGAAAGAGTAACATAGCGGTTTACTGCTTCAAATCAATGTTTTCTCTCGGTTTTAGCCTGTGTTCTCGGTCTAAGCCTGTTTTGGGATAAAACAGGTTTAAGTGTCGTCTAAACATTCCAAATTCATCCCGAACTCTTACAACTAGTCAAATGCATTGGATTGTCACACATTCTGACCCTAGAAACAGAAAAATATCTGTTTACTGCTTAGAATCAATGTTTTCTCGGTTTTAGCCTGTTTCAGGACAAAATGGGTAAAAGTGGTGTCTAAACACTCCAAATTCAACTCGAACTCTTATAATTAGTCAACTGCATTGGATTGTTACAGATTTTTACCCTAGAAAGAGTAACATAGCGGTTTACTGCTTCAAATCAATGTTTTCTCTTGGTTTTAGCCTGTTTTCTCGGTCTAAGCCTGTTTTGGGATAAAACGGGTTTAAGTGTTGTCTAAACACTCCAGATTCATCCCGAACTCTAACAACTAGTCAAATGCATTGGATTGTCACACATTCTGACCCTAGAAACAGTAACAAAGCTGTTTACTGCTTAGAATCAACGTTTTCTCGGTTTTAGCCTGTTTCAGGACAAAATGGGTAAAAGTGGTGTCTAAACACTCCAAATTCAACCCGAACTCTTATAATTAGTCAAATGCATTGGATTGTTACAGATTTTGACCCTAGAAAGAGTAACATAGCGGTTTACTGCTTCAAATCAATGTTTTCTCTCGGTTTTAGCCTGTTTTCTCGGTCTAAGCCTGTTTTGGGATAAAACGGGTTTAAGTGTCGTCTAAACACTCCAAATTTATCCCGAACTCTTACAACTAGTCAAATGCATTGGATTGTCACACATTCTGACCCTAGAAACAGTAACAAAGCTGTTTACTGCTTAGAATCAACCTTTTCTCGGTTTTAGCCTGTTTCAGGACAAAATGGGTAAAAGTGGTATCTAAACACTCCAAATTCAACCCGAACTCTTATAATTAGTCAAATGCATTGGATTGCTACATATTTTGACCCTAGAAAGAGTAACATAGCGGTTTACTGCTTCAAATCAATGTTTTCTCTCGGTTTTAGCCTGTTTTCTCGGTCTAACCCTGTTTTGGGATAAAACGGGTTTAAGTGTTGTCTAAACACTCCAAATTCATCCCGAACTCTTACAACTAGTCAAATGCATTGGATTGTCACACAATCTGACCCTAGAAACAGTAACAAAGCTGTTTACTGCTTAGAATCAACGTTTTCTCGGTTTTAGCCTGTTTCAGGACAAAATGGGTAAAAGTGGTGTCTAAACACTCCAAATTCAACCCGAACTCTTATAATTAGTCAAATGCATTGGATTGTTACAGATTTTGACCCTAGAAAGAGTAACATAGCGGTTTACTGCTTCAAATCAATGTTTTCTCTCGGTTTTAGCCTGTTTTCTCGGTCTAAGCCTGTTTTGGGGTAAAACGGGTTTAAGTGTTGTCTAAACACTCCAAATTCATCCCGAACTCTTACAACTAGTCAAATGCATTGGATTGTCACACATTCTGACCCTAGAAACAGTAACAAAGCTGTTTACTGCTTAGAATCAACGTTTTCTTGGTTTTAGCCTGTTTTAGGACAAAATGGGTAAAAGTTGTGTCTAAACACTCCAAATTCAACCCGAACTCTTATAATTAGTCAAATGCATTGGATTGTTACATATTGTGACCCTAGAAAGAGTAAGATAGCGGTTTACTGCTTCAAATCAATGTTTTCTCTCGGTTTTAGCCTGTTTTCTTGGTTTAAGCCTGTTTTGGGATAAAACGGGTTTAAGTGTTGTCTAAACACTCCAAATTCATCCCGAACTCTTACAACTAGTCAAATGCATTGGATTGTCACACATTCTGACCCTAGAAACAGTAACAAAGCTGTTTACTGCTTAGAATCAACGTTTTCTTGGTTTGAGCCTGTTTTAGGACAAAATGGGTAAAAGTGGTGTCTAAACACTCCAAATTCAACCCGAACTCTTATAATTAGTCAAATGCATTGGATTGTTACATATTGTGACCCTAGAAAGAGTAACATAGCGGTTTACTGCTTCAAATCAATGTTTTCTCTCGGTTTTAGCCTGATTTCTCGGTCTAAGCCTGTTTTGGGATAAAACGGGTTTAAGTGTTGTCTAAACACTCCAAATTCATCCCGAACTCTTACAACTAGTCAAACGCATTGGATTGTCACACATTCTGAGCCTAGAAACAGTAACAAAGCTGTTTACTGCTTAGAATCAACGTTTTCTTGGTTTGAGCCTGTTTTAGGACAAAATGGGTAAAAGTGGTGTCTAAACACTCCAAATTCAACCCGAACTCTTATAATTAGTCAAATGCATTGGATTGTTACAGATTTTGACCCTAGAAAGAGTAACATAGCGGTTTACTGCTTCAAATCAATGTTTTCTCTCGGTTTTAGCCTGTGTTCTCGGTCTAAGCCTGTTTTGGGATAAAACAGGTTTAAGTGTCGTCTAAACATTCCAAATTCATCCCGAACTCTTACAACTAGTCAAATGCATTGGATTGTCACACATTCTGACCCTAGAAACAGAAAAATATCTGTTTACTGCTTAGAATCAATGTTTTCTCGGTTTTAGCCTGTTTCAGGACAAAATGGGTAAAAGTGGTGTCTAAACACTCCAAATTCAACTCGAACTCTTATAATTAGTCAACTGCATTGGATTGTTACAGATTTTTACCCTAGAAAGAGTAACATAGCGGTTTACTGCTTCAAATCAATGTTTTCTCTTGTTTTTAGCCTGTTTTCTCGGTCTAAGCCTGTTTTGGGATAAAACGGGTTTAAGTGTTGTCTAAACACTCCAGATTCATCCCGAACTCTAACAACTAGTCAAATGCATTGGATTGTCACACATTCTGACCCTAGAAACAGTAACAAAGCTGTTTACTGCTTAGAATCAACGTTTTCTCGGTTTTAGCCTGTTTCAGGACAAAATGGGTAAAAGTGGTGTCTAAACACTCCAAATTCAACCCGAACTCTTATAATTAGTCAAATGCATTGGATTGTTACAGATTTTGACCCTAGAAAGAGTAACATAGCGGTTTACTGCTTCAAATCAATGTTTTCTCTCGGTTTTAGCCTGTTTTCTCGGTCTAAGCCTGTTTTGGGATAAAACGGGTTTAAGTGTCGTCTAAACACTCCAAATTTATCCCGAACTCTTACAACTAGTCAAATGCATTGGATTGTCACACATTCTGACCCTAGAAACAGTAACAAAGCTGTTTACTGCTTAGAATCAACCTTTTCTCGGTTTTAGCCTGTTTCAGGACAAAATGGGTAAAAGTGGTATCTAAACACTCCAAATTCAACCCGAACTCTTATAATTAGTCAAATGCATTGGATTGCTACATATTTTGACCCTAGAAAGAGTAACATAGCGGTTTACTGCTTCAAATCAATGTTTTCTCTCGGTTTTAGCCTGTTTTCTCGGTCTAACCCTGTTTTGGGATAAAACGGGTTTAAGTGTTGTCTAAACACTCCAAATTCATCCCGAACTCTTACAACTAGTCAAATGCATTGGATTGTCACACAATCTGACCCTAGAAACAGTAACAAAGCTGTTTACTGCTTAGAATCAACGTTTTCTCGGTTTTAGCCTGTTTCAGGACAAAATGGGTAAAAGTGGTGTCTAAACACTCCAAATTCAACCCGAACTCTTATAATTAGTCAAATGCATTGGATTGTTACATATTGTGACCCTAGAAAGAGTAACATAGCGGTTTACTGCTTCAAATCAATGTTTTCTCTCGGTTTTAGCCTGATTTCTCGGTCTAAGCCTGTTTTGGGATAAAACGGGTTTAAGTGTTGTCTAAACACTCCAAATTCATCCCGAACTCTTACAACTAGTCAAACGCATTGGATTGTCACACATTCTGAGCCTAGAAACAGTAACAAAGCTGTTTACTGCTTAGAATCAACGTTTTCTTGGTTTGAGCCTGTTTTAGGACAAAATGGGTAAAAGTGGTGTCTAAACACTCCAAATTCAACCCGAACTCTTATAATTAGTCAAATGCATTGGATTGTTACAGATTTTGACCCTAGAAAGAGTAACATAGCGGTTTACTGCTTCAAATCAATGTTTTCTCTCGGTTTTAGCCTGTGTTCTCGGTCTAAGCCTGTTTTGGGATAAAACAGGTTTAAGTGTCGTCTAAACATTCCAAATTCATCCCGAACTCTTACAACTAGTCAAATGCATTGGATTGTCACACATTCTGACCCTAGAAACAGAAAAATATCTGTTTACTGCTTAGAATCAATGTTTTCTCGGTTTTAGCCTGTTTCAGGACAAAATGGGTAAAAGTGGTGTCTAAACACTCCAAATTCAACTCGAACTCTTATAATTAGTCAACTGCATTGGATTGTTACAGATTTTTACCCTAGAAAGAGTAACATAGCGGTTTACTGCTTCAAATCAATGTTTTCTCTTGGTTTTAGCCTGTTTTCTCGGTCTAAGCCTGTTTTGGGATAAAACGGGTTTAAGTGTTGTCTAAACACTCCAGATTCATCCCGAACTCTAACAACTAGTCAAATGCATTGGATTGTCACACATTCTGACCCTAGAAACAGTAACAAAGCTGTTTACTGCTTAGAATCAACGTTTTCTCGGTTTTAGCCTGTTTCAGGACAAAATGGGTAAAAGTGGTGTCTAAACACTCCAAATTCAACCCGAACTCTTATAATTAGTCAAATGCATTGGATTGTTACAGATTTTGACCCTAGAAAGAGTAACATAGCGGTTTACTGCTTCAAATCAATGTTTTCTCTCGGTTTTAGCCTGTTTTCTCGGTCTAAGCCTGTTTTGGGATAAAACGGGTTTAAGTGTCGTCTAAACACTCCAAATTTATCCCGAACTCTTACAACTAGTCAAATGCATTGGATTGTCACACATTCTGACCCTAGAAACAGTAACAAAGCTGTTTACTGCTTAGAATCAACCTTTTCTCGGTTTTAGCCTGTTTCAGGACAAAATGGGTAAAAGTGGTATCTAAACACTCCAAATTCAACCCGAACTCTTATAATTAGTCAAATGCATTGGATTGCTACATATTTTGACCCTAGAAAGAGTAACATAGCGGTTTACTGCTTCAAATCAATGTTTTCTCTCGGTTTTAGCCTGTTTTCTCGGTCTAACCCTGTTTTGGGATAAAACGGGTTTAAGTGTTGTCTAAACACTCCAAATTCATCCCGAACTCTTACAACTAGTCAAATGCATTGGATTGTCACACAATCTGACCCTAGAAACAGTAACAAAGCTGTTTACTGCTTAGAATCAACGTTTTCTTGGTTTTAGCCTGTTTCAGGACAAAATGGGTAAAAGTGGTGTCTAAACACTCCAAATTCAACCCGAACTCTTATAATTAGTCAAATGCATTGGATTGTTACAGATTTTGACCCTAGAAAGAGTAACATAGCGGTTTACTGCTTCAAATCAATGTTTTCTCTCGGTTTTAGCCTGTTTTCTCGGTCTAAGCCTGTTTTGGGATAAAACGGGTTTAAGTGTCGTCTAAACACTCCAAATTTTTCCCGAACTCTTACAACTAGTCAAATGCATTGGATTGTCACACATTCTGACCCTAGAAACAGTAACAAAGCTGTTTACTGCTTAGAATCAACCTTTTCTCGGTTTTAGCCTGTTTCAGGACAAAATGGGTAAAAGTGGTATCTAAACACTCCAAATTCAACCCGAACTCTTATAATTAGTCAAATGCATTGGATTGCTACATATTTTGACCCTAGAAAGAGTAACATAGCGGTTTACTGCTTCAAATCAATGTTTTCTCTCGGTTTTAGCCTGTTTTCTCGGTCTAACCCTGTTTTGGGATAAAACGGGTTTAAGTGTTGTCTAAACACTCCAAATTCATCCCGAACTCTTACAACTAGTCAAATGCATTGGATTGTCACACAATCTGACCCTAGAAACAGTAACAAAGCTGTTTACTGCTTAGAATCAACGTTTTCTTGGTTTGAGCCTGTTTTAGGACAAAATGGGTAAAAGTGGTGTCTAAACACTCCAAATTCAACCCGAACTCTTATAATTAGTCAAATGCATTGGATTGTTACAGATTTTGACCCTAGAAAGAGTAACATAGCGGTTTACTGCTTCAAATCAATGTTTTCTCTCGGTTTTAGCCTGTTTTCTCGGTCTAAGCCTGTTTTGGGATAAAACGGGTTTAAGTGTTGTCTAAACACTCCAAATTCATCCCGAACTCTTACAACTAGTCAAATGCATTGGATTGTCACACATTCTGACCCTAGAAACAGTAACAAAGCTGTTTACTGCTTAGAATCAACGTTTTCTTGGTTTGAGCCTGTTTTAGGACAAAATGGGTAAAAGTGGTGTCTAAACACTCCAAATTCAACCCGAACTCTTATGATTAGTCAAATGCATTGGATTGTTACAGATTTTGACCCTAAAAAGAGTAACATAGCGGTTTACTGCTTCAAATCAATGTTTTCTCTCGAGTTTAGCCTGATTTCTCGGTCTAAGCCTGTTTTGGGATAAAACGGGTTTAAGTGTTGTCTAAACACTCCAAATTCATCCCGAACTCTTACAACTAGTCAAATGCATTGGATTGTCACACATTCTGACCCTAGAAACAGTAACAAAGCTGTTTACTGCTTAGAATCAACGTTTTCTTGGTTTGAGCCTGTTTTAGGACAAAATGGGTAAAAGTGGTGTCTAAACACTCCAAATTCAACCCGAACTCTTATGATTAGTCAAATGCATTGGATTGTTACAGATTTTGACCCTAAAAAGAGTAACATAGCGGTTTACTGCTTCAAATCAATGTTTTCTCTCGAGTTTAGCCTGATTTCTCGGTCTAAGCCTGTTTTGGGATAAAACGGGTTTAAGTGTTGTCTAAACACTCCAAATTCATCCCGAACTCTTACAACTAGTCAAATGCATTGGATTGTCACACATTCTGAGCCTAGAAACAGTAACAAAGCTGTTTACTGCTTAGAATCAACGTTTTCTTGGTTTGAGCCTGTTTTAGGACAAAATGGGTAAAAGTGGTGTCTAAACACTCCAAATTCAACCCGAACTCTTATAATTAGTCAAATGCATTGGATTGTTACAGATTTTGACCCTAGAAAGAGTAACATAGCGGTTTACTGCTTCAAATCAATGTTTTCTCTCGGTTTTAGCCTGTTTTCTCGGTCTAAGCCTGTTTTGGGATAAAACGGGTTTAAGTGTCGTCTAAACACTCCAAATTTATCCCGAACTCTTACAACTAGTCAAATGCATTGGATTGTCACACATTCTGACCCTAGAAACAGTAACAAAGCTGTTTACTGCTTAGAATCAACGTTTTCTTGGTTTTAGCCTGTTTTAGGACAAAATGGGTAAAAGTTGTGTCTAAACACTCCAAATTCAACCCGAACTCTTATAATTAGTCAAATGCATTGGATTGTTACATATTGTGACCCTAGAAAGAGTAAGATAGCGGTTTACTGCTTCAAATCAATGTTTTCTCTCGGTTTTAGCCTGTTTTCTTGGTTTAAGCCTGTTTTGGGATAAAACGGGTTTAAGTGTTGTCTAAACACTCCAAATTCATCCCGAACTCTTACAACTAGTCAAATGCATTGGATTGTCACACATTCTGACCCTAGAAACAGTAACAAAGCTGTTTACTGCTTAGAATCAACGTTTTCTTGGTTTGAGCCTGTTTTAGGACAAAATGGGTAAAAGTGGTGTCTAAACACTCCAAATTCAACCCGAACTCTTATAATTAGTCAAATGCATTGGATTGTTACATATTGTGACCCTAGAAAGAGTAACATAGCGGTTTACTGCTTCAAATCAATGTTTTCTCTCGGTTTTAGCCTGTTTTCTTGGTTTAAGCCTGTTTTGGGATAAAACGGGTTTAAGTGTTGTCTAAACACTCCAAATTCATCCCGAACTCTTACAACTAGTCAAATGCATTGGATTGTCACACATTCTGACCCTAGAAACAGTAACAAAGCTGTTTACTGCTTAGAATCAACGTTTTCTTGGTTTTAGCCTGTTTTAGGACAAAATGGGTAAAAGTGGTGTCTAAACACTCCAAATTCAACCCGAACTCTTATAATTAGTCAAATGCATTGGATTGTTACAGATTTTGACCCTAGAAAGAGTAACATATCGGTTTACTGCTTCAAATCAATGTTTTCTCTCGGTTTTAGCCTGTTTTCTCGGTCTAAGCCTGTTTTGGGATAAAACAGGTTTAAGTGTCGTCTAAACACTCCAAATTCATCCCGAACTCTTACAACTAGTCAAATGCATTGGATTGTCACACATTCTGACCCTAGAAACAGAAAAATATCTGTTTACTGCTTAGAATCAATGTTTTCTCGGTTTTAGCCTGTTTCAGGACAAAATGGGTAAAAGTTATTAGAATGTACCAAGGAGGAGAGAGGAGAGGCCGGTAAGGCCGAGCCTTGGAAGAAGAGAAGAAAGGCCGGAAATGCCATGTAAAGGCCGGTAAGGCCATGTCCGTGTCCGTGAGCGACCATGTACCGTGTCCGGTACCATGTACCGTGTCCGTGAACGGACCCATGTCCGGTGAGCGGCCAGTTAGGCCGTGAACACGATGAAGAGAAGGCCCGTCCGTACAGGCCCGTCCGTACAGGCCCGTCCGTACGATGAAGAGAAGGCCCGTCCGTACAGTCTCGGCCCTTAGGCCTGCGCTCGGTCCAGTAGATAGAGAGGCCGAGTTTGAGAGGAGGAAAGCGAGGCCCTACAAGAGAGAGAGGCTTATGGGAAGATCACATGTGCCCTTGGTTGGTGAAGGAAGGAAAGGTCACTCTCACCAACACCAAATCGAGAATGTCACTTTCATCACTCTCTTCTTCTCTCCAACGGTCATATGGCATTTGTATCTCTATATTAAGCTTTGTATACACTCTCATATAAAATATATAACACAATATTATTCAATAAGAGAAACCGATTTCCTCTCTATACTTGTGTTCTTGTTTCATATTAACAATGTAGAGAGTTTAGGATTAGCGGTTAGTGTTGGGATTTCAAGAGAGAGAGCTCTTGACAAAGGAGAGACAACTCCCAAGGATTGAATCTTCTTATACCCACAACAAACTAACTCATTCTCAAGGGGGAAGGAGAGGTCATCAACTTGTGATGAACTCCCCACAAACAACCTAAATAGACCCCAAATACTAGATAGTAAATCGGATCTATGAAGGAGCAAACAGCCTAGTTTGAGACTAATCCTTGTTAAAGTATCACAACACTTAAGAGTTTGTGTACTTAGGTAGAAAGGATTTAGAATCAGTAAGCTAGGGAATAACAAGTAAATAAAGAAGAGTTTAGGTGAGATTTGAGAAGAGAATAGGCTGCCTTAAGGGCAGCCCCTAAACCGCTAACCCTAAACACTCTACATTTGTGATATGAACAAGAACACCATGTAGAGAGGAAAATCGGATTTCTCTTCTATTGAATAATGTTGTGTTGTTTTTTTGTTGTTGTTTTATATGAGAGTGTATACAAAGCTTAATATAGAGATACAAATGCCATATGACCGTTGGAGAGAAGAAGAGAGTGATGAAAGTGACATTCTCGATTTGGTGTTGGTGAGAGTGACCTTTCCTTCCTTCACCAACCAAGGGCACATGTGATCTTCCCATAAGCCTCTCTCTCTTGTAGGGCCTCGCTTTCCTCCTCTCAAACTTGGCCTCTCTATCTACTGGACCGAGCGCAGGCCTAAGGGCCGAGACCGTACGGACGGGCCTTCTCTTCATTGTACGGACGGGCCTTCTCTTCATCGTACGGACGGGCCTGTACGGACGGGCCTGTACGGACGGGCCTGTACGGACGGGCCTTCTCTTCAATGTGTTCACGGCCTAACTGGCCGCTCACCGGACATGGGTCCGTTCACGGACACGGTACATGGTACCGGACACGGTACATGGTACCGGACACGGTACATGGTCGCTCACGGACACGGACATGGCCTTACCGGCCTTTACATGGCCTTTCCGGCCTTTCTTCTCTTCTTCCAAGGCTCGGCCTTACCGGCCTCTCCTCTCTCCTCCTTGGTACATTCTAATACTCCCCCGCACGCTTGATCGGTGGGACACCATGGGGACCAAAGATCAAGGGTGGAGTAGTGTAGTCTACCTCATTAAAAACCTCAACAAAGAAAACCTCTTGGGATAAAACTTTGTTAAAGGGAAAAAGAGTATAGCCTCCACTATCCATGATGTCCCTTGACCTTGGTTTAAAAAGAACCAGCTCTCTTCTCTTCATTATTTGAACCGCTACTTCTCCTTAGCCCACCTTGCCTTTGGCACCTTCCTTATGATCTCCATCCTTGCACCTTTAGAATTTCTTTGAGGCTCTCATAGTCTCCTTTACCCTTTAAACAAGTGATAAAGAAGAAAAGTGTAAGTGTATGCTATGAGGAATATCAAAGACAATTTCTATAAGTGTGACAATTTAAGAAAAATCATATGGAAGTGTAAAGACTAGCAATGGAACTAAAAATAATTAGGAATTTAAAGAGAGTAGGGTTTAGAGCACAGCCTTTTGGTGTTTTTATGAATAGGAGGGAGAGAGTGTTGATCATTGTTGCGGTTTTGACCTCTCTTCTTGAGACCGCTACTGACTGATATATGCCCACTGAATCGGGCATAACTTTTGATCGGCTACTCGGAATGGTATGATTTCACTTCCACTGGCAAGATAACTCTGTGGTCTAGAACTTTGGTGAAGAACGCGGAAGCTGAATCGCAGTGGAAGGGTTTCGTCCGAGTCGATCTTTGAGACGTCTCGGCAGAGATTTGCTTGTTGCCGAGAACAGAGAATGTGAGGGGCGGTGAGTATAATGTCTATCTCCCCCGTACCCTTGACTTGATGATGAGCTGACATCTCATCATTTTCCTTGAAACCTTGTGCTTGACCTTCCTCAAAGTCTGGTGCACATCCGATCAACTACTTGGCGCTAACACACATGCTCTTGGGCTGATTCATCACCTTCCACCAGCTTAACAAAGACTTGGTGGCCCTTGGTTCTAACTCCAGGCATTGTGCTGCGCCTTCTCATGGCTTCTTTGTAGCCTTCAACCTCGCCATTTCTTCTTGAGATAGCAAGTGAGCTCCACACAATCTTCAAGGTTGAAACTGAAACCAAATTCAATGGAACAGATTCTAAACAAGAGATTGTTAGAGATTAGAGTATAGAGTGTAGAGTGTAGAGTGTAAATGGAGAATAGAGAATAAGTAACCAAGAGTATAAGAGAGTATGGGGGGGTAGTATAAGATGAGTGTAGAGTAGAATTGGGCTCAAGAGTTCCAATGGACAGAGTTATACTCTGTTTTCTTGAGTTTGAGACATCTTTGACAGCCAAGAACAACCAACAAGACAATCTCTTTTGGTGTTTTAATGGCTGAAACACATGGATCGTTTGGAAAATTAATTTCTCCAACGGTTTAGACAAATTTCATGGTAGAATCACTTAAACAAAGTGTTCTCCAAGATCTTAAGGCTTTAGATCCACGAAAATAACATATAGGAGATGTTTTTCGTGGTCCCAAGCAAAGAAGAAACAAAAGGCCTTTGGAACACCCTATTGTCCATCGGTTAAAAGAATGCATCCTTGGACCAGCTTTAATCTATTTGACCAAGCATACCATATATGCGAAAAACAAGATCTCTCTCTTCCTCAAGCGTGAATCTGGACACACCATATGACCAGAAACAAAGCTTTCTCAACCTTGAGATGAAGAAGAAGCGATTTAGCATCTAAAGCAAAATTAAACCTTTACAAGGAACTAAGCTTTAGCATCTAAAGCCAAATCCAAAGAGGATCCTGTGGCACATATAAGCACACAAGAACCGTGAATCCTCACCCTGAACAACATAATTTGTTCATCGGTTCATCACTTCCCCATTTAGACAAAACTATTACCAAATCGGTAAAGCATAAGGATGAGGCTTTTAAACTCGATTTCTCTTCACTCACTTGGTCTACAAATTCTAACAAGATAAGAGACCAAGCTTACTCAACATTGAGCTGTAAGAGAATCGTTTTTAACAACAAAAGCAAAGTTAAAGCTTTAAAGAACTAAGCTAAGCGAATTAACACCTAAGCTAAGTTTAAAACTTTAACTAAGCTATCTCCTAAGAGATTTAACTTGAGAACGAGTTTGAATCACCAAGAACAGATCCTGCTCTGATACCATGTTGGGATTTCAAGAGAGAGAGCTCTTGACAAAGGAGAGACAACTCCCAAGGATTGAATCTTCTTATACCCACAACAAACTAACTCATTCTCAAGGGGGAAGGAGAGGTCATCAACTTGTGATGAACTCCCCACAAACAACCTAAATAGACCCCAAATACTAGATAGTAAATCGGATCTATGAAGGAGCAAACAGCCTAGTTTGAGACTAATCCTTGTTAAAGTATCACAACACTTAAGAGTTTGTGTACTTAGGTAGAAAGGATTTAGAATCAGTAAGCTAGGGAATAACAAGTAAATAAAGAAGAGTTTAGGTGAGATTTGAGAAGAGAATAGGCTGCCTTAAGGGCAGCCCCTAAACCGCTAACCCTAAACACTCTACATTTGTGATATGAACAAGAACACCATGTAGAGAGGAAAATCGGATTTCTCTTCTATTGAATAATGTTGTGTTGTTTTTTTGTTGTTGTTTTATATGAGAGTGTATACAAAGCTTAATATAGAGATACAAATGCCATATGACCGTTGGAGAGAAGAAGAGAGTGATGAAAGTGACATTCTCGATTTGGTGTTGGTGAGAGTGACCTTTCCTTCCTTCACCAACCAAGGGCACATGTGATCTTCCCATAAGCCTCTCTCTCTTGTAGGGCCTCGCTTTCCTCCTCTCAAACTTGGCCTCTCTATCTACTGGACCGAGCGCAGGCCTAAGGGCCGAGACCGTACGGACGGGCCTTCTCTTCATTGTACGGACGGGCCTTCTCTTCATCGTACGGACGGGCCTGTACGGACGGGCCTGTACGGACGGGCCTGTACGGACGGGCCTTCTCTTCAATGTGTTCACGGCCTAACTGGCCGCTCACCGGACATGGGTCCGTTCACGGACACGGTACATGGTACCGGACACGGTACATGGTACCGGACACGGTACATGGTCGCTCACGGACACGGACATGGCCTTACCGGCCTTTACATGGCCTTTCCGGCCTTTCTTCTCTTCTTCCAAGGCTCGGCCTTACCGGCCTCTCCTCTCTCCTCCTTGGTACATTCTAATAGTTAGGGGCTGCCCTTAAGGCAGCCTATTCTCTTCTCAAATCCACCTAAACTCTTCTTATTTACTGCTTTACTTAGCCTAGATTACTGATTCTTAATCCTCCTTCTCCTAAGTACACAAACTCTAAGTGTTGTGATACTAGAAGAGGATAAGTCTCAAACTAGTGCTTCTCCTAGTTAGGATCCGCTTACTCTCTAGTATTTGGGTTCTATCTAGCTTGTTTATGGGGAGTTCATCACAAGTTGATGTTCTCTCCTCCCCCTTGAGAATGAGTTAGTTTGTTGTGGGTAAAGGGGGATTCATTCACCAAGTGTTTGTCTACCCTCTCTTGTGAGCTTTGTCTCATAAATCCCAACAAAAGTGGTGTCTAAACACTCCAAATTCAACTCGAACTCTTATAATTAGTCAACTGCATTGGATTGTTACAGATTTTTACCCTAGAAAGAGTAACATAGCGGTTTACTGCTTCAAATCAATGTTTTCTCTTGGTTTTAGCCTGTTTTCTCGGTCTAAGCCTGTTTTGGGATAAAACGGGTTTAAGTGTTGTCTAAATACTCCAGATTCATCCCGAACTCTAACAACTAGTCAAATGCATTGGATTGTCACACATTCTGACCCTAGAAACAGTAACAAAGCTGTTTACTGATTAGAATCAACGTTTTCTCGGTTTTAGCCTGTTTCAGGACAAAATGGGTAAAAGTGGTGTCTAAACACTCCAAATTCAACCCGAACTCTTATAATTAGTCAAATGCATTGGATTGTTACAGATTTTGACCCTAGAAAGAGTGACATAGCGGTTTACTGCTTCAAATCAATGTTTTCTCTCGGTTTTAGCCTGTTTTCTCGGTCTAAGCCTGTTTTGGGATAAAACAGGTTTAAGTGTCGTCTAAACACTCCAAATTCATCCCGAACTCTTACAACTAGTCAAATGCATTGGATTGTCACACATTCTGACCCTAGAAACAGAAAAATATCTGTTTACTGCTTAGAATCAATGTTTTCTCGGTTTTAGCCTGTTTCAGGACAAAATGGGTAAAAGTGGTGTCTAAACACTCCAAATTCAACTCGAACTCTTATAATTAGTCAACTGCATTGGATTGTTACAGATTTTTACCCTAGAAAGAGTAACATAGCGGTTTACTGCTTCAAATCAATGTTTTCTCTTGGTTTTAGCCTGTTTTCTCGGTCTAAGCCTGTTTTGGGATAAAACGGGTTTAAGTGTTGTCTAAACACTCCAGATTCATCCCGAACTCTAACAACTAGTCAAATGCATTGGATTGTCACACATTCTGACCCTAGAAACAGTAACAAAGCTGTTTACTGCTTAGAATCAACGTTTTCTCGGTTTTAGCCTGTTTCAGGACAAAATGGGTAAAAGTGGTGTCTAAACACTCCAAATTCAACCCGAACTCTTATAATTAGTCAAATGCATTGGATTGTTACAGATTTTGACCCTAGAAAGAGTAACATAGCGGTTTACTGCTTCAAATCAATGTTTTCTCTCGGTTTTAGCCTGTTTTCTCGGTCTAAGCCTGTTTTGGGATAAAACGGGTTTAAGTGTCGTCTAAACACTCCAAATTTATCCCGAACTCTTACAACTAGTCAAATGCATTGGATTGTCACACATTCTGACCCTAGAAACAGTAACAAAGCTGTTTACTGCTTAGAATCAACCTTTTCTCGGTTTTAGCCTGTTTCAGGACAAAATGGGTAAAAGTGGTATCTAAACACTCCAAATTCAACCCGAACTCTTATAATTAGTCAAATGCATTGGATTGCTACATATTTTGACCCTAGAAAGAGTAACATAGCGGTTTACTGCTTCAAATCAATGTTTTCTCTCGGTTTTAGCCTGTTTTCTCGGTCTAACCCTGTTTTGGGATAAAACGGGTTTAAGTGTTGTCTAAACACTCCAAATTCATCCCGAACTCTTACAACTAGTCAAATGCATTGGATTGTCACACAATCTGACCCTAGAAACAGTAACAAAGCTGTTTACTGCTTAGAATCAATGTTTTCTTGGTTTGAGCCTGTTTTAGGACAAAATGGGTAAAAGTGGTGTCTAAACACTCCAAATTCAACCCGAACTCTTATAATTAGTCAAATGCATTGGATTGTTACAGATTTTGACCCTAGAAAGAGTAACATAGCGGTTTACTGCTTCAAATCAATGTTTTCTCTCGGTTTTAGCCTGTTTTCTCGGTCTAAGCCTGTTTTGGGATAAAACGGGTTTAAGTGTTGTCTAAACACTCCAAATTCATCCCGAACTCTTACAACTAGTCAAATGCATTGGATTGTCACACATTCTGACCCTAGAAACAGTAACAAAGCTGTTTACTGCTTAGAATCAACGTTTTCTTGGTTTGAGCCTGTTTTAGGACAAAATGGGTAAAAGTGGTGTCTAAACACTCCAAATTCAACCCGAACTCTTATGATTAGTCAAATGCATTGGATTGTTACAGATTTTGACCCTAAAAAGAGTAACATAGCGGTTTACTGCTTCAAATCAATGTTTTCTCTCGAGTTTAGCCTGATTTCTCGGTCTAAGCCTGTTTTGGGATAAAACGGGTTTAAGTGTTGTCTAAACACTCCAAATTCATCCCGAACTCTTACAACTAGTCAAATGCATTGGATTGTCACACATTCTGACCCTAGAAACAGTAACAAAGCTGTTTACTGCTTAGAATCAACGTTTTCTTGGTTTGAGCCTGTTTTAGGACAAAATGGGTAAAAGTGGTGTCTAAACACTCCAAATTCAACCCGAACTCTTATGATTAGTCAAATGCATTGGATTGTTACAGATTTTGACCCTAAAAAGAGTAACATAGCGGTTTACTGCTTCAAATCAATGTTTTCTCTCGAGTTTAGCCTGATTTCTCGGTCTAAGCCTGTTTTGGGATAAAACGGGTTTAAGTGTTGTCTAAACACTCCAAATTCATCCCGAACTCTTACAACTAGTCAAATGCATTGGATTGTCACACATTCTGAGCCTAGAAACAGTAACAAAGCTGTTTACTGCTTAGAATCAACGTTTTCTTGGTTTGAGCCTGTTTTAGGACAAAATGGGTAAAAGTGGTGTCTAAACACTCCAAATTCAACCCGAACTCTTATAATTAGTCAAATGCATTGGATTGTTACAGATTTTGACCCTAGAAAGAGTAACATAGCGGTTTACTGCTTCAAATCAATGTTTTCTCTCGGTTTTAGCCTGTTTTCTCGGTCTAAGCCTGTTTTGGGATAAAACGGGTTTAAGTGTCGTCTAAACACTCCAAATTTATCCCGAACTCTTACAACTAGTCAAATGCATTGGATTGTCACACATTCTGACCCTAGAAACAGTAACAAAGCTGTTTACTGCTTAGAATCAACGTTTTCTTGGTTTTAGCCTGTTTTAGGACAAAATGGGTAAAAGTTGTGTCTAAACACTCCAAATTCAACCCGAACTCTTATAATTAGTCAAATGCATTGGATTGTTACATATTGTGACCCTAGAAAGAGTAAGATAGCGGTTTACTGCTTCAAATCAATGTTTTCTCTCGGTTTTAGCCTGTTTTCTTGGTTTAAGCCTGTTTTGGGATAAAACGGGTTTAAGTGTTGTCTAAACACTCCAAATTCATCCCGAACTCTTACAACTAGTCAAATGCATTGGATTGTCACACATTCTGACCCTAGAAACAGTAACAAAGCTGTTTACTGCTTAGAATCAACGTTTTCTTGGTTTGAGCCTGTTTTAGGACAAAATGGGTAAAAGTGGTGTCTAAACACTCCAAATTCAACCCGAACTCTTATAATTAGTCAAATGCATTGGATTGTTACATATTGTGACCCTAGAAAGAGTAACATAGCGGTTTACTGCTTCAAATCAATGTTTTCTCTCGGTTTTAGCCTGTTTTCTTGGTTTAAGCCTGTTTTGGGATAAAACGGGTTTAAGTGTTGTCTAAACACTCCAAATTCATCCCGAACTCTTACAACTAGTCAAATGCATTGGATTGTCACACATTCTGACCCTAGAAACAGTAACAAAGCTGTTTACTGCTTAGAATCAACGTTTTCTTGGTTTTAGCCTGTTTTAGGACAAAATGGGTAAAAGTGGTGTCTAAACACTCCAAATTCAACCCGAACTCTTATAATTAGTCAAATGCATTGGATTGTTACAGATTTTGACCCTAGAAAGAGTAACATATCGGTTTACTGCTTCAAATCAATGTTTTCTCTCGGTTTTAGCCTGTTTTCTCGGTCTAAGCCTGTTTTGGGATAAAACAGGTTTAAGTGTCGTCTAAACACTCCAAATTCATCCCGAACTCTTACAACTAGTCAAATGCATTGGATTGTCACAAATTCTGACCCTCGAAACAGAAAAATATCTGTTTACTGCTTAGAATCAATGTTTTCTCGGTTTTAGCCTGTTTCAGGACAAAATGGGTAAAAGTGGTGTCTAAACACTCCAAATTCAACTCGAACTCTTATAATTAGTCAACTGCATTGGATTGTTACAGATTTTTACCCTAGAAAGAGTAACATAGCGGTTTACTGCTTCAAATCAATGTTTTCTCTTGGTTTTAGCCTGTTTTCTCGGTCTAAGCCTGTTTTGGGATAAAACGGGTTTAAGTGTTGTCTAAACACTCCAGATTCATCCCGAACTCTAACAACTAGTCAAATGCATTGGATTGTCACACATTCTGACCCTAGAAACAGTAACAAAGCTGTTTACTGCTTAGAATCAACGTTTTCTCGGTTTTAGCCTGTTTCAGGACAAAATGGGTAAAAGTGGTGTCTAAACACTCCAAATTCAACCCGAACTCTTATAGTTAGTCAAATGCATTGGATTGTTACAGATTTTGACCCTAGAAAGAGTAACATAGCGGTTTACTGCTTCAAATCAATGTTTTCTCTCGGTTTTAGCCTGTTTTCTCGGTCTAAGCCTGTTTTGGGATAAAACGGGTTTAAGTGTCGTCTAAACACTCCAAATTTATCCCGAACTCTTACAACTAGTCAAATGCATTGGATTGTCACACATTCTGACCCTAGAAACAGTAACAAAGCTGTTTACTGCTTAGAATCAACCTTTTCTCGGTTTTAGCCTGTTTCAGGACAAAATGGGTAAAAGTGGTATCTAAACACTCCAAATTCAACCCGAACTCTTATAATTAGTCAAATGCATTGGATTGCTACATATTTTGACCCTAGAAAGAGTAACATAGCGGTTTACTGCTTCAAATCAATGTTTTCTCTCGGTTTTAGCCTGTTTTCTCGGTCTAACCCTGTTTTGGGATAAAACGGGTTTAAGTGTTGTCTAAACACTCCAAATTCATCCCGAACTCTTACAACTAGTCAAATGCATTGGATTGTCACACAATCTGACCCTAGAAACAGTAACAAAGCTGTTTACTGCTTAGAATCAACGTTTTCTTGGTTTGAGCCTGTTTTAGGACAAAATGGGTAAAAGTGGTGTCTAAACACTCCAAATTCAACCCGAACTCTTATAATTAGTCAAATGCATTGGATTGTTACAGATTTTGACCCTAGAAAGAGTAACATAGCGGTTTACTGCTTCAAATCAATGTTTTCTCTCGGTTTTAGCCTGTTTTCTCGGTCTAAGCCTGTTTTGGGATAAAACGGGTTTAAGTGTCGTCTAAACACTCCAAATTTATCCCGAACTCTTACAACTAGTCAAATGCATTGGATTGTCACACATTCTGACCCTAGAAACAGTAACAAAGCTGTTTACTGCTTAGAATCAACGTTTTCTTGGGTTTGGTCTGTTTTAGGACAAAATGGGTAAAAGTGGTATCTAAACACTCCAAATTCAACCCGAACTCTTATAATTAGTCAAATGCATTGGATTGCTACATATTTTGACCCTAGAAAGAGTAACATAGCGGTTTACTGCTTCAAATCAATGTTTTCTCTCGGTTTTAGCCTGTTTTCTCGGTCTAACCCTGTTTTGGGATAAAACGGGTTTAAGTGTTGTCTAAACACTCCAAATTCATCCCGAACTCTTACAACTAGTCAAATGCATTGGATTGTCACACAATCTGACCCTAGAAACAGTATCAAAGCTGTTTACTGCTTAGAATCAACGTTTTCTTGGTTTGAGCCTGTTTTAGGACAAAATGGGTAAAAGTGGTGTCTAAACACTCCAAATTCAACCCGAACTCTTATAATTAGTCAAATGCATTGGATTGTTACAGATTTTGACCCTAGAAAGAGTAACATAGCGGTTTACTGCTTCAAATCAATGTTTTCTCTCGAGTTTAGCCTGATTTCTCGGTCTAAGCCTGTTTTGGGATAAAACGGGTTTAAGTGTTGTCTAAACACTCCAAATTCATCCCGAACTCTTACAACTAGTCAAATGCATTGGATTGTCACACATTCTGACCCTAGAAACAGTAACAAAGCTGTTTACTGCTTAGAATCAACGTTTTCTTGGTTTTAGCCTGTTTTAGGACAAAATGGGTAAAAGTGGTGTCTAAACACTCCAAATTCAACCCGAACTCTTATAATTAGTCAAATGCATTGGATTGTTACAGATTTTGACCCTAGAAAGAGTAACATATCGGTTTACTGCTTCAAATCAATGTTTTCTCTCGGTTTTAGCCTGTTTTCTCGGTCTAAGCCTGTTTTGGGATAAAACAGGTTTAAGTGTCGTCTAAACACTCCAAATTCATCCCGAACTCTTACAACTAGTCAAATGCATTGGATTGTCACACATTCTGACCCTAGAAACAGAAAAATATCTGTTTACTGCTTAGAATCAATGTTTTCTCGGTTTTAGCCTGTTTCAGGACAAAATGGGTAAAAGTGGTGTCTAAACACTCCAAATTCAACTCGAACTCTTATAATTAGTCAACTGCATTGGATTGTTACAGATTTTTACCCTAGAAAGAGTAACATAGCGGTTTACTGCTTCAAATCAATGTTTTCTCTTGGTTTTAGCCTGTTTTCTCGGTCTAAGCCTGTTTTGGGATAAAACGGGTTTAAGTGTTGTCTAAACACTCCAGATTCATCCCGAACTCTAACAACTAGTCAAATGCATTGGATTGTCACACATTCTGACCCTAGAAACAGTAACAAAGCTGTTTACTGCTTAGAATCAACGTTTTCTCGGTTTTAGCCTGTTTCAGGATAAAATGGGTAAAAGTGGTGTCTAAACACTCCAAATTCAACCCGAACTCTTATAATTAGTCAAATGCATTGGATTGTTACAGATTTTGACCCTAGAAAGAGTAACATAGCGGTTTACTGTTGGGATTTATGAGACAAAGCTCACAAGAGAGGGTAGACAAACACTTGGTGAATGAATCCCCCTTTACCCACAACAAACTAACTCATTCTCAAGGGGGAGGAGAGAACATCAACTTGTGATGAACTCCCCATAAACAAGCTAGATAGAACCCAAATACTAGAGAGTAAGCGGATCCTAACTAGGAGAAGCACTAGTTTGAGACTTATCCTCTTCTAGTATCACAACACTTAGAGTTTGTGTACTTAGGAGAAGGAGGATTAAGAATCAGTAATCTAGGCTAAGTAAAGCAGTAAATAAGAAGAGTTTAGGTGGATTTGAGAAGAGAATAGGCTGCCTTAAGGGCAGCCCCTAACCGCTAATCCTAAACTCTCTACATTGTTAATATGAAACAAGAACACAAGTATAGAGAGGAAATCGGTTTCTCTTATTGAATAATATTGTGTTATATGTTTTATATGAGAGTGTATACAAAGCTTAATATAGAGATACAAATGCCATATGACCGTTGGAGAGAAGAAGAGAGTGATGAAAGTGACATTCTCGATTTGGTGTTGGTGAGAGTGACCTTTCCTTCCTTCACCAACCAAGGGCACATGTGATCTTCCCATAAGCCTCTCTCTCTTGTAGGGCCTCGCTTTCCTCCTCTCAAACTCGGCCTCTCTATCTACTGGACCGAGCGCAGGCCTAAGGGCCGAGACTGTACGGACGGGCCTTCTCTTCATCGTACGGACGGGCCTGTACGGACGGGCCTGTACGGACGGGCCTTCTCTTCATCGTGTTCACGGCCTAACTGGCCGCTCACCGGACATGGGTCCGTTCACGGACACGGTACATGGTACCGGACACGGTACATGGTCGCTCACGGACACGGACATGGCCTTACCGGCCTTTACATGGCATTTCCGGCCTTTCTTCTCTTCTTCCAAGGCTCGGCCTTACCGGCCTCTCCTCTCTCCTCCTTGGTACATTCTAATACTCCCCCGCACGCTTGATCGGTGGGACACCATGGGGACCAAAGATCAAGGGTGGACTAGTGTCATCTACCTCATTAAAAAACCTCAACAAAGAAAACCTCTTGGGATAAAACTTTGTTAAGGGAAAAAGAGTATAGACTCCACTATCCATGATGTCCCCTGACCTTGGTTTGCAAAGAACTAGCTCCCTTCTCTTCATGAATTGAACCGCTCCTACTCCTTAGCCCACCTTGCCTTTAGCACATTCCTTATGATCTCCATCCTTGCGCCTTTAGAATTTCTTTGAGGCTCTCATAGTCTCCTTTACCCCTTAAACAAGTGATAAAGAAGAAAAGAATAAGTGTTTGCTATGAGGAATATCAAAGAAAATTTCTAAAAATGTGACAATTTAAGAGAACATATTAAAGAGTAAAGACTAGTAATGAAGCTAAGGTAATGGATTTAAGAAATTTAAATAGAGTAGAGTTTAGAGCACAGCCTTTATGGTGTTTTGATGGATAGGAAGGAGAGAGTTGATCACTGATGCGGTTTGGAATTCCTCCTTGAGACCGCTCCTCTAACCATGGTTTTAAACCCGGTCAGTTTTATTTGTCAGACTGACACATGCCCACTGAATCGGACATAACTTTCGAACGGCTGCTCGGATTGGTATGATTCCACTTCCACTGGCAAGATGACTCTGTGGTCTCGAACTTTAATGAAGAACGCGGAAGCTGAATCGCAGTGGAAGGGTTTCGTCCGAGTCGATCTTTGAGACGCTTCGGCTGAGCTTTAAGTAAAGACTTTTGCTTGTGGCCGAGCAGAATCTGTGAGGTACGGTCTGAAGTCACTTGATCTCCCCCGTAACCTTTACTTGATGATGGGCTGAAACCTCATCACCTCAGTTGAAGCCTTGTGCATCACCGTTCTTGTGCACATCCAATCAACAGTTGAAACCTTGTGCATCACCTTTCCTAAAGACCATTGTGCACATCCGATCAACAACTTGGCACTAACACACATGCTCTTGGACTGATTCATCACCTTCCACCAGCTTAACAAAGACTTGGTGGCCCTTGGTTCTAACTCCAGGCATTGTGCTGCGCTCTCCTCATGGCTATCTTGTAGCCTTCAACCTCGCCACTTCTTCTTCTTGAGATAGTAGGCGAGCTCCACACAATCTTCAAGGCTGAAGCTGAAACCAAATTCAATGGAACAGATTCTAAACAAGAGATTGTTAGAGATTAGAGAATAGAGAATATAGAATATTACTGAAAATAAAATAGAATTTAGAGAATAAGTAACCAGAGAATTAGTAACCAAGAGTATAGAGTATAGTAGAGTATATGGGCGGAAGTATAAGGTGAGTGGAGAGTAGAATAGAGAATTTGCTCAAGAGTTCTTATGGACAGAGTTATACTCTGTTTTCTTGAGTTTGCAGAAGCTTTGACAGCCAAGAGCATCCAACATTCAACAAGACTTTGGTGCTTTAATGGCTGAAACACATGGACCGTTTGGAAAATTAATTTCTCCAACGGTTTGGACCTAACTCATGGTAGAATCACTTAAACAAAGTGTTCTCCAAGATCTTAAGGCTTTAGATCCACGAAAATAACATATAGAAGATGTTTTTCGTGGTCCCAAGCAAAGAAGAAACAACAAAAGCCTTTGGAACAACCTATTGTCCAACGGTTAAAAGAATGCATCTTGGACCAACTTGAATCTATTTGACCAAGCGGGCTCTACATGCTAAAATAAAGTCTCTCTCTTCCTCAAACTCGAACCTGGACACACCATATGACCAGAAACAAAGCTTTCTCAACCTTGAGAAGAAGAAGAAGTGATTTAGTAATTAAACTTTAAAGGAAATTTAACAAAAGCAAAATTAAACCTTTAAAGGAAAATTAACTAAATCTTAAGAGAATCCTAGGAAAAATCCTAAGGATTTCGTGGCTCTATACAAGCCTAAAAACACGTGAATCCTTACCAAGAACAAGAACAATTTGCTCCTTGGTTCATCACCACCTCAATTTAAACCCAAGCTTTTACCCAATCGGTGAAGCCTAAGGATGAGGTTTTAAAATCGATTTCTTTCACACACTTGGTCTATGAACTCTACAAAGACCCAAGACCAAGCTTACTCAACATTGAGCTGCTAGAGAATCGATTTAACAACAAAAGCAAAATTAAAGTTTTAAAGAAACTAAGCTAAGCGATTTAACACCTAGGCTAGGATTAAAACTTTAATTAAGCTAACTCCTAAGAGAACCAACTTGAGAACGAGTTTGAGTCACCAAGAACAGAGCCTGCTCTGATACCATGTTGGGATTTATGAGACAAAGCTCACAAGAGAGGGTAGACAAACACTTGGTGAATGAATCCCCCTTTACCCACAACAAACTAACTCATTCTCAAGGGGGAGGAGAGAACATCAACTTGTGATGAACTCCCCATAAACAAGCTAGATAGAACCCAAATACTAGAGAGTAAGCGGATCCTAACTAGGAGAAGCACTAGTTTGAGACTTATCCTCTTCTAGTATCACAACACTTAGAGTTTGTGTACTTAGGAGAAGGAGGATTAAGAATCAGTAATCTAGGCTAAGTAAAGCAGTAAATAAGAAGAGTTTAGGTGGATTTGAGAAGAGAATAGGCTGCCTTAAGGGCAGCCCCTAACCGCTAATCCTAAACTCTCTACATTGTTAATATGAAACAAGAACACAAGTATAGAGAGGAAATCGGTTTCTCTTATTGAATAATATTGTGTTATATGTTTTATATGAGAGTGTATACAAAGCTTAATATAGAGATACAAATGCCATATGACCGTTGGAGAGAAGAAGAGAGTGATGAAAGTGACATTCTCGATTTGGTGTTGGTGAGAGTGACCTTTCCTTCCTTCACCAACCAAGGGCACATGTGATCTTCCCATAAGCCTCTCTCTCTTGTAGGGCCTCGCTTTCCTCCTCTCAAACTCGGCCTCTCTATCTACTGGACCGAGCGCAGGCCTAAGGGCCGAGACTGTACGGACGGGCCTTCTCTTCATCGTACGGACGGGCCTGTACGGACGGGCCTGTACGGACGGGCCTTCTCTTCATCGTGTTCACGGCCTAACTGGCCGCTCACCGGACATGGGTCCGTTCACGGACACGGTACATGGTACCGGACACGGTACATGGTCGCTCACGGACACGGACATGGCCTTACCGGCCTTTACATGGCATTTCCGGCCTTTCTTCTCTTCTTCCAAGGCTCGGCCTTACCGGCCTCTCCTCTCTCCTCCTTGGTACATTCTAATATTTACTGCTTCAAATCAATGTTTTCTCTCGGTTTTAGCCTGTTTTCTCGGTCTAAGCCTGTTTTGGGATAAAACGGGTTTAAGTGTCGTCTAAACACTCCAAATTTATCCCGAACTCTTACAACTAGTCAAATGCATTGGATTGTCACACATTCTGACCCTAGAAACAGTAACAAAGCTGTTTACTGCTTAGAATCAACCTTTTCTCGGTTTTAGCCTGTTTCAGGACAAAATGGGTAAAAGTGGTATCTAAACACTCCAAATTCAACCCGAACTCTTATAATTCGTCAAATGCATTGGATTGCTACATATTTTGACCCTAGAAAGAGTAACATAGCGGTTTACTGCTTCAAATCAATGTTTTCTCTCGGTTTTAGCCTGTTTTCTCGGTCTAACCCTGTTTTGGGATAAAACGGGTTTAAGTGTTGTCTAAACACTCCAAATTCATCCCGAACTCTTACAACTAGTCAAATGCATTGGATTGTCACACAATCTGACCCTAGAAACAGTAACAAAGCTGTTTACTGCTTAGAATCAACGTTTTCTTGGTTTGAGCCTGTTTTAGGACAAAATGGGTAAAAGTGGTGTCTAAACACTCCAAATTCAACCCGAACTCTTATAATTAGTCAAATGCATTGGATTGTTACAGATTTTGACCCTAGAAAGAGTAACATAGCGGTTTACTGCTTCAAATCAATGTTTTCTCTCGGTTTTAGCCTGTTTTCTCGGTCTAACCCTGTTTTGGGATAAAACGGGTTTAAGTGTTGTCTAAACACTCCAAATTCATCCCGAACTCTTACAACTAGTCAAATGCATTGGATTGTCACACAATCTGACCCTAGAAACAGTAACAAAGCTGTTTACTGCTTAGAATCAACGTTTTCTTGGTTTGAGCCTGTTTTAGGACAAAATGGGTAAAAGTGGTGTCTAAACACTCCAAATTCAACCCGAACTCTTATGATTAGTCAAATGCATTGGATTGTTACAGATTTTGACCCTAAAAAGAGTAACATAGCGGTTTACTGCTATTGATCAAAAGAATAAGCCTAAGGCAGCCATGGCCGTCCGTACGAGTGTTGAATATGGGCTGTCCGTACAAGTGTGGTGAAATGGCCGAGTCTTCTAGTGATAAGGAATGGAGAGGAGGCCTGAAGCCCACTAGAAGGATCGAGAAGCACATTATAACCGTTAGAGAGAAGGGAAGGAAATAGTCACATGTTTGGTAAGGATGGGCTGTCGCTTTCACCTTGGGATGTAGTGTGTCTCTCTCCTAATGTCCCTATCCCACTTGTGTGTCTCGGTCAAGGGAGTAGCCCTAGTTTGTGTTTCCTTAAATAGGCTCATAGCCACCTTGTATTATTGATTCTAATGGAACAAGAACCTAATCTTTTCTTCTTCCTCATTCTCTTTGTCTACCGATATCTCTCATCAATCTCTTGATTCTCTTCTTTATTCTACAAAGTCTTACATGGTATCAGAGCAAGTTCTTCGATTCTCTACAGTCTAATCTCATTCTCCTACTCATTTCTACACTCTAGTCTCCTTATCTCCGTTTCTTCATACTCGCATCTCTTTTATTCTCCGGGTAAAAGCTTTACCCATCGGTCCATAGAAATCCGACCATGGAAAACGCCAAGCCCATTGTTTCACCGATTGTCCTAAAGGGGACAAACTACCTGCTGTGGACAAGAACCACAAGAACCGCCCTTGGAGGTCGTGGCCTTTGGAGTCATGTCGAGTCCGACTATGTCCCAAAGAAAAACCCCAAAGGAGAGGACGCTTCCGAGGCGGAAGCGGAGGAAGAGAGCGAGAGGAAGGCCAAATGGTTCCAAGAAGACCAAGTTGTCCTATCTGTTCTCCAAAACTCTCTGGACACGCCTATCCTTGAGGCCTACTCATACTGCGAGACGGCCAAGGAACTGTGGGAAACACTTAAAGGCGTGTATGGTAATGTCTCTAACATGACTAGAGTCTTTGAGGTCAAGAAGGCCATAAACGACCTTAACCAAGATGATGTGGAGTTCACTAAGCATCTTGGTAAGTTCCGTGCACTATGGTCCGAGCTTGACATGTTGCGGCCAAGTACACTTGAGGCGAGTGTGCTAAACGAAAGGAAGGAGCAAGACAAGATCTTTGGACTCCTCCTTACCTTGAACCCATCCTTCAATGACCTCTTGAAGCACATCCTAAGGGCAGAGAAGCTTCCCTCCTTTGAAGATATTTGCTCCCAAATTCAGAAAGAACAAGGATCTCTTGATTTGTTTAGCGGTAAGGGGGAGCTTGCTACGGCCAACAAAGGAGTGTACAAGCAAGAGGAGAGGAAGGTGTGGGTATGCGACCACTGCAAGAAGCGGGGCCACCTGAAAGACAAATGCTGGGTTCTCCATCCTCATCTCAAGCCGGCCAAGTTCAAAGCCAACTTCTCAAAGGAAGCGGTTAGCGACAAGGGATCCGGATCATCAAAGCAGGGAGATGAGGTGGCCATGACCGCAGCCTATGGAGATGTGGTGAGGAAGTCAGACCTTGAGGCTCTCATCCGCTCCATTGCCTCACTCAAGGAGTCTGGTATCTCTTTCTTTACCTCTAAGCCTAGTAAATCGCTTGTTATTGACTCGGGGGCTTCACATCATATGATTAGCAACCCTAGGTTAATTGACAACATAAAACCGGCTTTAGGGAATGTTGTTATTGCTAATGGAGATCAAATACCAGTAAAAGGGATAGGGGACTTGAAACTTTTTGATAAAACCTCAAAAGCTTTCTTTATGCCTACATTTACCTCCAATCTTCTATCGGTTAAGAGGGCCACAAATGATTTGAATTGTTATGCAATTTTTGGTCCTAACAGTGTTCATTTTCAGGATATTGAGACTGGAAAGGTTCTTGGAGAAGGGCAAGGGAGTGGAGATCTCTATGTCCTAGAGAAAACCGATCCAAATTTATCTTCTATTAAGTCTTGTTTTGTTGTTGATTCGAATATGGTGTGGCATGCTAGGCTAGGCCACCCTCATTCGCGTGCTTTAGGACTAATGTTTCCCAATATTTCTTTTGATAATTCTACTTGTGAACCTTGTATTCTTGGAAAACATTGCAAGTCTATCTTTCCTAAGTCAACTACTATTTATGAAAATTGTTTTGATTTAGTTCACTCAGATGTTTGGACTTCACCATGCCTATCTAGAGATAATAACAAGTATTTTGTGACTTTTATTGATGAAAAATCAAAATATACTTGGATTACCTTATTGCCTTCTAAAGATAGAGTGTTTGATGCCTTTGTCAACTTTCAAAACTATGTGACTAATCACTTTAATGCAAAACTTAAGGTACTTAGGTCTGATAATGGTGGAGAATACACAAGTTGCAAGTTCAAAGAACATCTCTCCAAGCATGGCATTCTCCATCAAACTAGTTGTCCCTACACGCCACAACAAAATGGTGTGGCCGAGAGAAAGAACCGGCATCTCATGGAAGTGGCGCGGGCAATCATGTTCCACTCTAGTGTTCCCAAACGATATTGGGGTGATGCTGTGATGACTGCATGCTATCTCATCAACCGGACACCAACCCGAGTTCTTCATGACTTATCTCCATTTGAAGTACTAAACAAATTTAAACCATCCCTTGATCACTTACGCGTTTTTGGTTGTGTTTGTTTTGTGTTAGTACCAGGAGAACAAAGGAGTAAGCTGGATGCCAAGAGTACAAAGTGCATGTTCATTGGCTACTCTACCACACAAAAGGGGTACAAATGTTATGATCCGGCCACAAGTCGTCTATATGTCTCCCGAGATGTCCGGTTCCTAGAGAATGTGGGCTACTATGACAAGAAGGACTGGAACAACCTTAAAGACCTCTCTCACTCACCTAATGACCGAGCTTCAAGTCTAAGGTTCCTTCTTGATCACCTTGGCAACCCGTCTCCACCAACGGGTGTCGTGCAGCCTATGCTACGCCAAACTCCTACCGACGGTGGGTCTGACCAAGGAGATACGAATAACAATGTTTCAGCCCAAGATAGTGTGTCCCTTGAGTCTGGCCTACCCATAGCCGGTGTTCCTGTTCCTGGCCCTACACCGGACACACATGCTCCGGCAGCGGCTCCTACCGAGGAAAACACGGAGACGGTTCTTACGGACGGTACGTCAACGGAGTTGCCTAGGACGGATCCACCTCCTGCACCAGTCCTGCGTCGGAGCACCAGACCTCGATCTGACCCCTCCACTTGGAAGAACAAGCGTGTATATTACAACAGTCAAGCCGTCGCTCATCCCATCCAGTCCGTTTGTTCCCTTGAGCTGTTACCTGCTGATCACCAAGCTTTCTTTGGCCGAGTTGACGTCAATTGGATCCCGCAGACATATGATGAAGCCAAGGAGCATCAGGTTTGGTTAGATGCGGTCAAGGATGAAACCGGCGCCATGATCCGGAATCATACGTGGGACGAATCGGATCTTCCTCAAGGCAAGCGGGCAGTTAGCTCCAAATGGGTGTTCACCATCAAGTATTTGAGCAATGGTGACATTGAACGGCATAAAGCCCGGTTAGTGGCCCGTGGCTTCACCCAAACCTATGGTGCGGACTACACGGACACCTTTGCACCCGTGGCCAAGCTCCATACGGTTCGGGTTGTGCTGTCTCTTGCTGTCAACCTATCATGGGACTTATGGCAGATGGATGTGAAGAACGCCTTTCTTCAAGGTGAACTTGATGAAGAAGTGTACATGACACCTCCTCCCGGCCTTGAAGACATGGTTACACCCGGAAAAGTCTTGAGGCTACGTAAGGCCATCTATGGCCTTAAGCAGTCCCCACGAGCTTGGTACCACAAACTAAGCTCTACTCTCAAGACTTATGGTTTTAAGCGATCGGAGGCTGATCATACTCTCTTCACACGTCGCACCTCTATTGGTTGGGTGGTGGTGCTCATATACGTCGACGATATCATCGTGACTGGTGATGATAAGGCGGCCATTCAGGACACCAAGGACTCCCTCAAGTCGGCATTTGACATCAAGGACCTTGGGGAACTCAAATACTTTCTTGGTATTGAAATTTGTCGCTCACCGGAAGGACTCTTCCTCTCACAACGCAAGTACACTCTTGACTTGTTAGAGGAGACTGGCAAGCTTGGTGTGTCTCCGGTCGCTACGCCACTTGATGAAGACTACCAGCTCAAGCGAAAGGGGGAGAGCTTACGGGAAAAAGAAGGCCGACCTAAGGAACCAATGGACGAGCCATTCTTAGACGTCACACGCTACCGCCGGCTTGTAGGTAAGCTAATATACCTTACTATCACACGACCTGACATATGTTATGCTGTGAATCAGGTTAGCCAACATATGAAGGCACCAAGCAAGTACCAATGGAGTCAAGTCGAGAGGATCCTAAGCTATCTCAAGGGCAGTCCGGGTCAAGGTATTTGGATGGGCAAGAATGACAACACCGAGATTGTTGGCTACTGTGATGCGGATTACAATGGCGACACGCTGGATAGAAGATCCACTACTGGGTACTGCACGTTCGTTGGAGGCAACATGGTTACATGGAGGTCTAAGAAACAAAAGGTGGTTTCATGCTCTAGCGCCGAGGCCGAGTATAGAGCTATGAGGAAGCTCACGAACGAGATGACATGGCTGAAGGGTCTACTCAAGGACTTAGGCATCGAAACAAAGCAGCCCATGACCATGCACTGCGACAATGAAGCGGCCATCCACATTGCCACAAACTCGGTCTTTCATGAGAGGACCAAGCACATAGAAAGCGATTGCCACAAGGTGAGAGAGAAGATTGAAGAAGGAGTGGTGTTACCATGCCACACAAGGAGTCAAGATCAGCTAGCTGACATCTTCACCAAGTCTGCAAGCTCCAAGGTTTGTGATCACATCTATAGCAAACTTGGACTTGTAGACATTACACGGCCATGATCAAGCTTCTCTAATCCGTGGACAGCACACTCTTTTTCCCTTGACTTGGTTTTGTCCCATGAGGTTTTCTAAGTCAAGTTTTTTAATGAGGTGCTGCTTCACGGGTTCCAAGCTTAGCCATTTCATTAGGCTAAGCTTGAGGGGGAGTATTGATCAAAAGAATAAGCCTAAGGCAGCCATGGCCGTCCGTACGAGTGTTGAATATGGGCTGTCCGTACAAGTGTGGTGAAATGGCCGAGTCTTCTAGTGATAAGGAATGGAGAGGAGGCCTGAAGCCCACTAGAAGGATCGAGAAGCACATTATAACCGTTAGAGAGAAGGGAAGGAAATAGTCACATGTTTGGTAAGGATGGGCTGTCGCTTTCACCTTGGGATGTAGTGTGTCTCTCTCCTAATGTCCCTATCCCACTTGTGTGTCTCGGTCAAGGGAGTAGCCCTAGTTTGTGTTTCCTTAAATAGGCTCATAGCCACCTTGTATTATTGATTCTAATGGAACAAGAACCTAATCTTTTCTTCTTCCTCATTCTCTTTGTCTACCGATATCTCTCATCAATCTCTTGATTCTCTTCTTTATTCTACAAAGTCTTACAACTGCTTCAAATCAATGTTTTCTCTCGAGTTTAGCCTGATTTCTCGGTCTAAGCCTGTTTTGGGATAAAACGGGTTTAAGTGTTGTCTAAACACTCCAAATTCATCCCGAACTCTTACAACTAGTCAAACGCATTGGATTGTCACACATTCTGAGCCTAGAAACAGTAACAAAGCTGTTTACTGCTTAGAATCAACGTTTTCTTGGTTTGAGCCTGTTTTAGGACAAAATGGGTAAAAGTGGTGTCTAAACACTCCAAATTCAACCCGAACTCTTATAATTAGTCAAATGCATTGGATTGCTACATATTTTGACCCTAGAAAGAGTAACATAGCGGTTTACTGCTTCAAATCAATGTTTTCTCTCGGTTTTAGCCTGTTTTCTCGGTCTAACCCTGTTTTGGGATAAAACGGGTTTAAGTGTTGTCTAAACACTCCAAATTCATCCCGAACTCTTACAACTAGTCAAATGCATTGGATTGTCACACATTCTGACCCTAGAAACAGTAACAAAGCTGTTTACTGCTTAGAATCAACGTTTTCTTGGTTTGAGCCTGTTTTAGGACAAAATGGGTAAAAGTGGTGTCTAAACACTCCAAATTCAACCCGAACTCTTATAATTAGTCAAATGCATTGGATTGTTACATATTGTGACCCTAGAAAGAGTAACATAGCGGTTTACTGCTTCAAATCAATGTTTTCTCTCGGTTTTAGCCTGTTTTCTTGGTTTAAGCCTGTTTTGGGATAAAACGGGTTTAAGTGTTGTCTAAACACTCCAAATTCATCCCGAACTCTTACAACTAGTCAAATGCATTGGATTGTCACACATTCTGACCCTAGAAACAGTAACAAAGCTGTTTACTGCTTAGAATCAACGTTTTCTTGGTTTTAGCCTGTTTTAGGACAAAATGGGTAAAAGTGGTGTCTAAACACTCCAAATTCAACCCGAACTCTTATAATTAGTCAAATGTTGGGATTTATGAGACAAAGCTCACAAGAGAGGGTAGACAAACACTTGGTGAATGAATCCCCCTTTACCCACAACAAACTAACTCATTCTCAAGGGGGAGGAGAGAACATCAACTTGTGATGAACTCCCCATAAACAAGCTAGATAGAACCCAAATACTAGAGAGTAAGTGGATCCTAACTAGGAGAAGCACTAGTTTGAGACTTATCCTCTTCTAGTATCACAACACTTAGAGTTTGTGTACTTAGGAGAAGGAGGATTAAGAATCAGTAATCTAGGCTAAGTAAAGCAGTAAATCAGAAGAGTTTAGGTGGATTTGAGAAGAGAATAGGCTGCCTTAAGGGCAGCCCCTAACCGCTAATCCTAAACTCTCTACATTGTTAATATGAAACAAGAACACAAGTATAGAGAGGAAATCGGTTTCTCTTCTATTGAATAATATTGTAATGTTTTACATATGAGAGAATTACAGCTTAATATAGAGAAAACAAAGGCATAGAGCCGTTAGGCACACAAGGGATTCAAAGGAGAGATGAAAGGGACAGCTCCTTGTCTTTGGTTGACTCGCTATGCTTCCCAACCAAAGCCACACGTGATTTCCTTCCCTTCCATGCCTTGTGACCGTTAGATCTCCTTCCCTTATGGCCATTGGATCCTTCTTCCCTTCCTTGTGAGATATTTCCTTCTTCTTGGGCTTCTTCTTCTTATAAGGCCTTTGTTCTTCTTATATTGCACTTATGGCCTTGCTGACCACTCTCCTTGCTCTCACGGCCCACATGGCCTTATTGGCCACTCTTATTGTGCTCACGGCCTTACTGGCCGCTCCCACACCACTCATGGCCTTACCGGCCACACTTCTTGTACTAGCAGCCTTACCGGCCACTCTCTTCTTCCTTGTGCAGCTCGGCCTCACCGGCCTCACTCTCTCTTCTCCTTCATATATACTAATAGTACGGACGGGCCTGTACGGACGGGCCTGTACGGACGGGCCTGTACGGACGGGCCTGCTCTTCAATGTGTTCACGGCCTAACTGGCCGCTCTCCGGACATGGGTCCGTTCACGGACACGGTACATGGTACCGGACACGGTACATGGTCGCTCACGGACACGGACATGGCCTTACCGGCCTTTACATGGCCTTTCCGGCCTTTCTTCTCTTCTTCCAAGGTTCGGCCTTACCGGCCTCTCCTCTCTCCTCCTTGGTACATTCTAATACTCCCCCGCACGCTTGATCGGTGGGACACCATGGGGACCAAAGATCAAGGGTGGACTAGTGTCATCTACCTCATTAAAAACCTCAACAAAGAAAACCTCTTGGGATAAAACTTTGTTAAGGGAAAAAGAGTATAGACTCCACTATCCATGATGTCCCTTGACCTTGGTTTGCAAAGAACTAGCTCCCTTCTCTTCATGATTTGAACCGCTCCTACTCCTTAGCCCACCTTGCCTTTAGCACATTCCTTATGATCTCCATCCTTGCGCCTTTAGAATTTCTTTGAGGCTCTCATAGTCTCCTTTACCCCTTAAACAAGTGATAAAGAAGAAAAGAATAAGTGTTTGCTATGAGGAATATCAAAGAAAATTTCTAAAAGTGTGACAATTTAAGAGAACATATTAAAGACTAAAGACTAGTAATGAAACTAAGGTAATGAATTTATGAATTAAAATAGAGAAGAGTTTAGAGCACAGCCTTTATGGTGTTTTTGATGGATAGGAGGGAGAGAGTTGATCACTGTTGCGGTTTGGAATTCCTCCTTGAGACCGCTCCTACTCTAACCATGGTTTTTAAACCTGGTCAGTTTTATTTGTCAGACTGACACATGCCCACTGAATCGGACATAACTTTCGAACGGCTGCTCGGATTGGTATGATTCCACTTCCACTGGCAAGATGACTCTGTGGTCTCGAACTTTAATGAAGAACGCGGAAGCCGAATCGCAGTGGAAGGGTTTCGTCCGAGTCGATCTTTGAGACGCTTCGGCTGAGCTTTAAGTAAAGACTTTTGCTTGTGGCCGAGCAGAATCTGTGAGGTACGGTCTGAAGTCACTTGATCTCCCCCGTAACCTTTACTTGATGATGGGCTGAAACCTCATCACCTCAGTTGAAGCCTTGTGCATCACCGTTCTTGTGCACATCCAATCAACAGTTGAAACCTTGTGCATCACCTTTCCTAAAGACCATTGTGCACATCCGATCAACAACTTGGCACTAACACACATGCTCTTGGACTGATTCATCACCTTCCACCAGCTTAACAAAGACTTGGTGGCCCTTGGTTCTAACTCCAGGCATTGTGCTGCGCTCTTACATGGCTATCTTGTAGCCTTCAACCTCGCCACTTCTTCTCCTTGAGATAGTGAGCGAGCTCCACACAATCTTCAATGCTGAAACTGAAACCAAAAATCAATGGAACAGATTCTAAACAAGAGATTGTTAGAGATTAGAGTATAGAGAATAATACTGAAAAAATAAAATAGAATTTAGAGAATAAGTAAGAGTATAAATAGAGAACAGAGAATCAGTAACCAAGAGTATAGAAAGTGAGAGTATAAGGGAGAGTATTGGCGGTAGTATAAGATGAATGGAGAGTAGAATAGAGAATCTGCTCAAGAGTTCTTATGGACAGAGTTTCACTCTGTTTTCTTGAGTTGAACGAAGCTTTGACAGCCAAGAACATCCAAGAAGACAATCTCTTTTGGTGCTTTAATGGCTGAAACACAATGGACCTTATGGAAAATTAGTTTCTCCAAAGGTTTAACAACAAAACTCCTTGTAGAATCACTTAAACAAGTGTTCTTCAAGAGATTAAGGCTTTAGATCCACGAAGATAACATATAGAAGATGTTTTTCGTGGTCCCAAGCAAAGAAGAAACAACAAAAGCCTTTGGAACAGCCTATTGTCCAACGGTTAAAAGAATGCATCTTTGAACAGCTTTAGTCTAGTTGACCAAGCGGACATGAGATGCGAAAATTAAGATCTCTCTCTTCTTCAAGCTTGAATCTGGACACACCATAGGGCCAGAAACAAAGCTTTCTCAACATTGAGAAGAAGAAGTAGCGATTTAGTAATTAAGCCTTTAAAGGAAATTTAACAAAAGCAAAATCAAACCTTTAGAGGAAAATTAACTAAATCCTAAGAGAGCTAAATCCTAAGAATTTCGTGGCTCATACAAGCACACAAGAACCGTGAATCCTCACCATGAACAACACAATTTGCTCAATGGTTCATCACTTCCCACACATCCCAAAATAAACAAAGCTATTACCAAATCGGTAAAGCTTAAGGATGGGGCTTGTAAAATCGATTTCTTTCCACACACTTGGTCTACAAATTCTAACAAGACAAGAGACCAAGCTTACTCAACAATGAGCTGCTAGAGAATCGATTTAATCAACAAAAGCAAAATTAAAGCTTTAAAGAAACTAAGCTAAGCGATTTAACACCTAAGCAAAGTCTAAAACTTTAACTAAGCTAACTCCTAAGAAAACGACTTTGAGAATGAGTTTAAATCACCAAGAACAGAACCTGCTCTGATACCATGTTGGGATTTATGAGACAAAGCTCACAAGAGAGGGTAGACAAACACTTGGTGAATGAATCCCCCTTTACCCACAACAAACTAACTCATTCTCAAGGGGGAGGAGAGAACATCAACTTGTGATGAACTCCCCATAAACAAGCTAGATAGAACCCAAATACTAGAGAGTAAGCGGATCCTAACTAGGAGAAGCACTAGTTTGAGACTTATCCTCTTCTAGTATCACAACACTTAGAGTTTGTGTACTTAGGAGAAGGAGGATTAAGAATCAGTAATCTAGGCTAAGTAAAGCAGTAAATCAGAAGAGTTTAGGTGGATTTGAGAAGAGAATAGGCTGCCTTAAGGGCAGCCCCTAACCGCTAATCCTAAACTCTCTACATTGTTAATATGAAACAAGAACACAAGTATAGAGAGGAAATCGGTTTCTCTTCTATTGAATAATATTGTAATGTTTTACATATGAGAGAATTACAGCTTAATATAGAGAAAACAAAGGCATAGAGCCGTTAGGCACACAAGGGATTCAAAGGAGAGATGAAAGGGACAGCTCCTTGTCTTTGGTTGACTCGCTATGCTTCCCAACCAAAGCCACACGTGATTTCCTTCCCTTCCATGCCTTGTGACCGTTAGATCTCCTTCCCTTATGGCCATTGGATCCTTCTTCCCTTCCTTGTGAGATATTTCCTTCTTCTTGGGCTTCTTCTTCTTATAAGGCCTTTGTTCTTCTTATATTGCACTTATGGCCTTGCTGACCACTCTCCTTGCTCTCACGGCCCACATGGCCTTATTGGCCACTCTTATTGTGCTCACGGCCTTACTGGCCGCTCCCACACCACTCATGGCCTTACCGGCCACACTTCTTGTACTAGCAGCCTTACCGGCCACTCTCTTCTTCCTTGTGCAGCTCGGCCTCACCGGCCTCACTCTCTCTTCTCCTTCATATATACTAATAGTACGGACGGGCCTGTACGGACGGGCCTGTACGGACGGGCCTGTACGGACGGGCCTGCTCTTCAATGTGTTCACGGCCTAACTGGCCGCTCTCCGGACATGGGTCCGTTCACGGACACGGTACATGGTACCGGACACGGTACATGGTCGCTCACGGACACGGACATGGCCTTACCGGCCTTTACATGGCCTTTCCGGCCTTTCTTCTCTTCTTCCAAGGTTCGGCCTTACCGGCCTCTCCTCTCTCCTCCTTGGTACATTCTAATATCAAATGCATTGGATTGTTACAGATTTTGACCCTAGAAAGAGTAACATATCGGTTTACTGCTTCAAATCAATGTTTTCTCTCGGTTTTAGCCTGTTTTCTCGGTCTAAGCCTGTTTTGGGATAAAACGGGTTTAAGTGTCGTCTAAACACTCCAAATTTATCCCGAACTCTTACAACTAGTCAAATGCATTGGATTGTCACACATTCTGACCCTAGAAACAGTAACAAAGCTGTTTACTGCTTAGAATCAACCTTTTCTCGGTTTTAGCCTGTTTCAGGACAAAATGGGTAAAAGTGGTATCTAAACACTCCAAATTCAACCCGAACTCTTATAATTAGTCAAATGCATTGGATTGCTACATATTTTGACCCCAGAAAGAGTAACATAGCGGTTTACTGCTTCAAATCAATGTTTTCTCTCGGTTTTAGCCTGTTTTCTCGGTCTAACCCTGTTTTGGGATAAAACGGGTTTAAGTGTTGTCTAAACACTCCAAATTCATCCCGAACTCTTACAACTAGTCAAATGCATTGGATTGTCACACAATCTGACCCTAGAAACAGTAACAAAGCTGTTTACTGCTTAGAATCAACGTTTTCTTGGTTTGAGCCTGTTTTAGGACAAAATGGGTAAAAGTGGTGTCTAAACACTCCAAATTCAACCCGAACTCTTATAATTAGTCAAATGCATTGGATTGTTACAGATTTTGACCCTAGAAAGAGTAACATAGCGGTTTACTGCTTCAAATCAATGTTTTCTCTCGGTTTTAGCCTGTTTTCTCGGTCTAAGCCTGTTTTGGGATAAAACGGGTTTAAGTGTCGTCTAAACACTCCAAATTTATCCCGAACTCTTACAACTAGTCAAATGCATTGGATTGTCACACATTCTGACCCTAGAAACAGTAACAAATCTGTTTACTGCTTAGAATCAACGTTTTCTTGGGTTTGGTCTGTTTTAGGACAAAATGGGTAAAAGTGGTATCTAAACACTCCAAATTCAACCCGAACTCTTATAATTAGTCAAATGCATTGGATTGCTACATATTTTGACCCTAGAAAGAGTAACATAGCGGTTTACTGCTTCAAATCAATGTTTTCTCTCGGTTTTAGCCTGTTTTCTCGGTCTAACCCTGTTTTGGGATAAAACGGGTTTAAGTGTTGTCTAAACACTCCAAATTCATCCCGAACTCTTACAACTAGTCAAATGCATTGGATTGTCACACAATCTGACCCTAGAAACAGTAACAAAGCTGTTTACTGCTTAGAATCAACGTTTTCTTGGTTTGAGCCTGTTTTAGGACAAAATGGGTAAAAGTGGTGTCTAAACACTCCAAATTCAACCCGAACTCTTATGATTAGTCAAATGCATTGGATTGTTACAGATTTTGACCCTAAAAAGAGTAACATAGCGGTTTACTGCTTCAAATCAATGTTTTCTCTCGAGTTTAGCCTGATTTCTCGGTCTAAGCCTGTTTTGGGATAAAACGGGTTTAAGTGTTGTCTAAACACTCCAAATTCATCCCGAACTCTTACAACTAGTCAAACGCATTGGATTGTCACACATTCTGAGCCTAGAAACAGTAACAAAGCTGTTTACTGCTTAGAATCAACGTTTTCTTGGTTTGAGCCTGTTTTAGGACAAAATGGGTAAAAGTGGTGTCTAAACACTCCAAATTCAACCCGAACTCTTATAATTAGTCAAATGCATTGGATTGCTACATATTTTGACCCTAGAAAGAGTAACATAGCGGTTTACTGCTTCAAATCAATGTTTTCTCTCGGTTTTAGCCTGTTTTCTCGGTCTAACCCTGTTTTGGGATAAAACGGGTTTAAGTGTTGTCTAAACACTCCAAATTCATCCCGAACTCTTACAACTAGTCAAATGCATTGGATTGTCACACATTCTGACCCTAGAAACAGTAACAAAGCTGTTTACTGCTTAGAATCAACGTTTTCTTGGTTTGAGCCTGTTTTAGGACAAAATGGGTAAAAGTGGTGTCTAAACACTCCAAATTCAACCCGAACTCTTATAATTAGTCAAATGCATTGGATTGTTACATATTGTGACCCTAGAAAGAGTAACATAGCGGTTTACTGCTTCAAATCAATGTTTTCTCTCGGTTTTAGCCTGTTTTCTTGGTTTAAGCCTGTTTTGGGATAAAACGGGTTTAAGTGTTGTCTAAACACTCCAAATTCATCCCGAACTCTTACAACTAGTCAAATGCATTGGATTGTCACACATTCTGACCCTAGAAACAGTAACAAAGCTGTTTACTGCTTAGAATCAACGTTTTCTTGGTTTTAGCCTGTTTTAGGACAAAATGGGTAAAAGTGGTGTCTAAACACTCCAAATTCAACCCGAACTCTTATAATTAGTCAAATGCATTGGATTGTTACAGATTTTGACCCTAGAAAGAGTAACATATCGGTTTACTGCTTCAAATCAATGTTTTCTCTCGGTTTTAGCCTGTTTTCTCGGTCTAAGCCTGTTTTGGGATAAAACGGGTTTAAGTGTCGTCTAAACACTCCAAATTTATCCCGAACTCTTACAACTAGTCAAATGCATTGGATTGTCACACATTCTGACCCTAGAAACAGTAACAAAGCTGTTTACTGCTTAGAATCAACCTTTTCTCGGTTTTAGCCTGTTTCAGGACAAAATGGGTAAAAGTGGTATCTAAACACTCCAAATTCAACCCGAACTCTTATAATTAGTCAAATGCATTGGATTGCTACATATTTTGACCCTAGAAAGAGTAACATAGCGGTTTACTGCTTCAAATCAATGTTTTCTCTCGGTTTTAGCCTGTTTTCTCGGTCTAACCCTGTTTTGGGATAAAACGGGTTTAAGTGTTGTCTAAACACTCCAAATTCATCCCGAACTCTTACAACTAGTCAAATGCATTGGATTGTCACACAATCTGACCCTAGAAACAGTAACAAAGCTGTTTACTGCTTAGAATCAACGTTTTCTTGGTTTGAGCCTGTTTTAGGACAAAATGGGTAAAAGTGGTGTCTAAACACTCCAAATTCAACCCGAACTCTTATAATTAGTCAAATGCATTGGATTGTTACAGATTTTTATTAGAATGTACCAAGGAGGAGAGAGGAGAGGCCGGTAAGGCCGAACCTTGGAAGAAGAGAAGAAAGGCCGGAAAGGCCATGTAAAGGCCGGTAAGGCCATGTCCGTGTCCGTGAGCGACCATGTACCGTGTCCGGTACCATGTACCGTGTCCGTGAACGGACCCATGTCCGGAGAGCGGCCAGTTAGGCCGTGAACACATTGAAGAGCAGGCCCGTCCGTACAGGCCCGTCCGTACAGGCCCGTCCGTACAGGCCCGTCCGTACTATTAGTATATATGAAGGAGAAGAGAGAGTGAGGCCGGTGAGGCCGAGCTGCACTGTAAGACTTTGTAGAATAAAGAAGAGAATCAAGAGATTGATGAGAGATATCGGTAGACAAAGAGAATGAGGAAGAAGAAAAGATTAGGTTATTGTTCCATAAGAATACATATTACAATGTAGGCTAAAGCCTATATATATCAAGGGAAAATTAGGGCTACACCCTCTACCAACCGATCGTATAAGTGATAGGGACAAGGAGAGAGATAGAACTAATCCCAACGGTGATAGTGACCCGTCCTAGTCTCCTTAAACACAACATAACCCGTGACTCCACTTGTTCCTCCTCTCTAACGGCTACAAGCGACATTCTAGATCCTTCTCATGGGCCTAAGGAGAGCAGGCCTCCTCATTGTCTTTACACACTTACATGACTCGGCCTTATTGCTTGGTTGTACGGACGGCCCCATAATTGTACGGACGGCCATGGCTGCCTTAGGCTTATTCTCTTGATCAATACTCCCCCTCAAGCTTAGCCGAGTGAAATGGCTAAGCTTGGAACCCGTGAAGCAGCACCTCATTAAAAACCTTGACTTAGAAAACCTCATGGGACAAAACCAAGTCAAGGGAAAAAGAGTGTGCTGTCCACGGATTAGGGAAGCTTGATCATGGCCGTGTAATGTCTACAAGTCCAAGTTTGCTGTAGATGTGATCACAAACCTTGGAGCTTGCAGACTTGGTGAAGATGTCAGCTAGCTGATCTTGACTCCTTGTGTGGCATGGTAACACCACTCCTTCTTCAATCTTCTCTCTCACCTTGTGGCAATCGCTTTCTATGTGCTTGGTCCTCTCATGAAAGACTGAGTTTGTGGCAATGTGGATAGCCGCTTCATTGTCGCAGTGCATGGTCATGGGCTGCTTTGTCTCGATGCCTAAGTCCTTGAGTAGGCCCTTCAGCCATGTCATCTCGTTAGTGAGCTTCCTCATAGCTCTATACTCGGCCTCGGCGCTAGAGCATGAAACCACCTTTTGTTTCTTAGACCTCCATGTAACCAAGTTGCCTCCAACAAACGTGCAGTACCCAGTGGTGGATCTCCTATCCAGCGTGTCGCCATTGTAATCCGCATCACAATAGCCAACGATTTCGGTGTTGTCATTCTTGCCCATCCAAATACCTTGACCCGGACTGCCCTTGAGATAGCTTAGGATCCTTTCGACTTGACTCCATTGGTACTTGCTTGGTGCCTTCATATGTTGGCTAACCTGATTCACAGCATAGGATATGTCAGGTCGTGTGATAGTAAGGTATATCAGCTTACCTACAAGCCGGCGGTAGCGTGTGACGTCTAAGAATGGCTCGTCCATTGGTTCCTTAGGTCGGCCTTCTTTTGCCCGTAAGCTCTCCCCCTTTCGCTTGAGCTGGTAATCATCATCAAGGGGCGTAGCAACCGGAGACACACCAAGCTTGCCAGTCTCCTCTAACAAGTCAAGAGTATACTTGCGTTGTGAGAGGAAGAGTCCTTCCGGTGAGCGACAAATCTCAATACCAAGAAAGTATTTGAGTTCCCCAAGGTCCTTGATGTCAAATACCGACTTGAGAGAGTCCTTGGTGTCCTGAATGGCCGCCTTATCATCACCAGTCACGATGATGTCGTCGACGTATATGAGCACCACCACCCAACCAATAGAGGTGCGACGCGTGAAGAGAGTATGATCAGCCTCCGATCGCGTAAAACCATCAGTCTTGAGAGTGGAGCTTAGTTTGTGGTACCACGCTCGTGGGGACTGCTTAAGGCCATAGATGGCCTTACGCAGCCTCAAGACTTTTCCGGGTGTAACCATGTCTTCAAGGCCGGGAGGAGGCGTCATGTACACTTCTTCATCAAGTTCACCTTGAAGGAAGGCGTTCTTCACATCCATCTGCCATAAGTCCCATGAGAGGTTGACAGCAAGAGACAGCACAACCCGAACCGTATGGAGCTTGGCCACGGGTGCAAAGGTGTCCGTGTAGTCCGCGCCATAGGTTTGGGTGAAGCCACGGGCCACTAACCTGGCTTTATGCCGTTCAATGTCACCATTGCTCAAATACTTTATGGTAAACACCCATTTGGAGCTAACTGCCCGCTTGCCTTGAGGAAGATCCGATTCGTCCCACGTATGATTCCGGATCATGGCGCCAGTTTCATCCTTGACCGCATCTAACCAAACTTGATGTTCCTTGGCTTCATCATATGTCTGCGGGATCCAATTGGCGTCCACTTGGCCGAAGAAAGCTTGGTGATCAGCAGGTAACAGCTCAAGGGAACAAACGGACTGAATGGGATGAGCGACAGCTTGGCTGTTGTAATAGACACGCTTGTTCTTCCAAGTGGAGGGATCCGATCGAGGTCTGGTGCTCCGACGCAGGACTGGTGCCGGAAGTGGATCCACGCTAGGCAACACGGTGGACGTACCGTCCGTAGGAGCCGTCTCCGTGTTTTCCTCGGTAGAGGCCGCCGCCGGAGCATGCGTGTCCGTTGTAGGGCCAGGGACGGGAACACCGGTTATGGGTAGGCCAGACTCGAGAGATTCACCATCTTGGGCTGAACCATTGTCATTTGCATCTCCTTGGTCAGACCCACCATCGGTAGAAATTTGACTTAGTGTTGGCCGCACGGCACCCGTTGGTGGAGATGGGTTGCCAAGGTGATCAAGAAGGAACCGTAGACTCGAAGCTCGGTCATTAGGTGAGTGAGAGAGATCTTTAAGGCTGTTCCAATCCCTCTTGTCATGGTAGCCCACATGTTCTAGAAACCGGACATCTCGAGAGACATATAGTCGACTTGTGGCCGGATCATAACATTTGTACCCCTTTTGTGTGGTGGAGTAGCCAATGAACATACACTTTGTACTTTTGGCATCCAGCTTACTCCTTTGTTCTCCTGGTACTAACACAAAACAAACACAGCCGAAAACTCGTAAGTGATCAAGAGATGGTTTAAATTTGTTTAGTACTTCAAATGGAGATAAGTCATGAAGAACTCTAGTTGGTGTTCGGTTGATTAGGTAGCATGCAGTCATCACGGCATCACCCCAATATCGTTTAGGAACACTCGAATGGAACATGATTGCCCGCGCCACTTCCATGAGGTGCCGGTTCTTCCTCTCGGCCACACCATTTTGTTGTGGCGTGTAGGGACAACTAGTTTGATGGAGAATGCCATGCTTGGAGAGATGTTCTTTGAACTTGCAACTTGTGTATTCCCCCCCATTATCAGACCTAAGTACCTTAAGTTTAGCATTGAAGTGATTAGTCACATAATTTTGAAAATTGATAAAGGCATCAAATACTCTATCTTTAGATGGCAACAAGGTAATCCAAGTGTATTTTGATTTTTCATCAATAAAAGTCACAAAATACTTGTTATTATCTCTAGATAGGCATGGTGATGTCCAAACATCTGAGTGAACTAAATCAAAACAATTCTCATAAATAGTAGTTGACTTAGGAAAGATAGACTTGCAATGTTTTCCGAGAATACAAGGTTCACAAGTAGAATTATCAAAAGAAATATTAGGAAACATCAACCCTAAAGCACGTGAATGTGGGTGGCCTAGCCTAGCATGCCACACCATATTCGAATCAACAACAAAACAAGACTTAGTAGAGGATAAATTTGGATCGGTTTTCTCTAGGACATAGAGATCTCCACTCCCTTGCCCTTCTCCAAGAACCTTTCCAGTCTCAATATCCTGAAAATAAACATTGTTAGGACCAAAGATTGCATAACAATTCAAATCATTTGTGGCCCTCTTAACCGATAGTAAATTGGAGGTAAAGGTAGGCATAAAGAAAGCTTTTGAGGTTTTATCAAATAGTTTCAAGTCCCCTATTCCCTTTACTGGTATTTGTTCTCCATTTGCAATAACAACATTTCCTAAGGCCGGTTTTATGTTGTCAATTAAACTAGGGTTACTAATCATATGATGTGAGGCTCCCGAGTCAATAACAAGCGATTTGCTAGGCCTAGAAGTAAAGAAAGAGATACCAGACTCCTTGAGTGAAGCAATGGAGCGGATGAGAGCCTCAAGGTCTGACTTCCTCACCACATCTCCGTAGGCTGCGGTCATGGCCACCTCATCTCCCTGCTTTGATGATCCGGCTCCTTTATCGCTAACCGCTTCCTTTGAGAGGTTGGCTTTGAACTTGGCCGGCTTGAGATGAGGATGGAGAACCCAGCACTTGTCTTTCAGATGACCCCGCTTCTTGCAGTGGTCGCACACCAACAACTTCCTCTCCTCTTGCTTGTACATTCCTTTGTTGGCCGAAGCAAGCTCCCCCTTACCGCTAAACAAATCAAGGGATCCTTGCTCTTTCTGAATTTGGGAGCAAATATCTTCAAAGGAGGGGAGCTTCTCTGCCCTTAGGATGTGCTTCAAGAGGTCGTTGAAGGACGGGTTCAAGGTAAGTAGGAGTCCGAAGACTTTGTCTTGCTCCTTTCTTTCGTTTAGCACACTTGCCTCAAGTGTACTTGGCCGCAACATGTCAAGCTCGGACCATAGTGCACGGAACTTACCAAGATGCTTAGTGAACTCCACATCATCTTGGTTAAGATCATTTATGGCCTTCTTGACCTCAAAGACTCTAGTCATGTTAGAGACATTACCATACACGCCTTTAAGTGTTTCCCACAGTTCCTTGGCCGTCTCGCAATATGAGTAGGCCTCAAGGATAGGCGTGTCCAGAGAGTTTTGGAGAACAGATAGGACAACTTGGTCTTCTTGGAACCATTTGGCCTTCCTCTCGCTCTCTTCCTCCGCTTCCGCCTCGGAAGCGTCCTCTCCTTTGGGGTTTTTCTTTGGGACATAGTCGGACTCGACATGACTCCAAAGGCCACGACCTCCAAGGGCGGTTCTTGTGGTTCTTGTCCACAGCAAGTAGTTTGTCCCCTTTAGGACAACCGGTGAAACAATGGGCTTGGCGTTTTCCATGGTCGGGTTTCTATGGACCGATGGGTAAAGCTTTTACCCGGAGAATAAAAGAGATGCGAGTAAGAAGAAACGAAGATAAGGAGACTAGAGTGTAGAAATGAGTAGGAGAATGAGATTAGACTGTAGAGAATCGAAGAACTTGCTCTGATACCATGTAAGACTTTGTAGAATAAAGAAGAGAATCAAGAGATTGATGAGAGATATCGGTAGACAAAGAGAATGAGGAAGAAGAAAAGATTAGGTTATTGTTCCATAAGAATACATATTACAATGTAGGCTAAAGCCTATATATATCAAGGGAAAATTAGGGCTACACCCTCTACCAACCGATCGTATAAGTGATAGGGACAAGGAGAGAGATAGAACTAATCCCAACGGTGATAGTGACCCGTCCTAGTCTCCTTAAACACAACATAACCCGTGACTCCACTTGTTCCTCCTCTCTAACGGCTACAAGCGACATTCTAGATCCTTCTCATGGGCCTAAGGAGAGCAGGCCTCCTCATTGTCTTTACACACTTACATGACTCGGCCTTATTGCTTGGTTGTACGGACGGCCCCATAATTGTACGGACGGCCATGGCTGCCTTAGGCTTATTCTCTTGATCAATATGCACAAGGAAGAAGAGAGTGGCCGGTAAGGCTGCTAGTACAAGAAGTGTGGCCGGTAAGGCCATGAGTGGTGTGGGAGCGGCCAGTAAGGCCGTGAGCACAATAAGAGTGGCCAATAAGGCCATGTGGGCCGTGAGAGCAAGGAGAGTGGTCAGCAAGGCCATAAGTGCAATATAAGAAGAACAAAGGCCTTATAAGAAGAAGAAGCCCAAGAAGAAGGAAATATCTCACAAGGAAGGGAAGAAGGATCCAATGGCCATAAGGGAAGGAGATCTAACGGTCACAAGGCATGGAAGGGAAGGAAATCACGTGTGGCTTTGGTTGGGAAGCATAGCGAGTCAACCAAAGACAAGGAGCTGTCCCTTTCATCTCTCCTTTGAATCCCTTGTGTGCCTAACGGCTCTATGCCTTTGTTTTCTCTATATTAAGCTGTAATTCTCTCATATGTAAAATATCACAATATTATTCAATAGAAGAGAAACCGATTTCCTCTCTATACTTGTGTTCTTGTTTCATATTAACAATGTAGAGAGTTTAGGATTAGCGGTTAGGGGCTGCCCTTAAGGCAGCCTATTCTCTTCTCAAATCCACCTAAACTCTTCTGATTTACTGCTTTACTTAGCCTAGATTACTGATTCTTAATCCTCCTTCTCCTAAGTACACAAACTCTAAGTGTTGTGATACTAGAAGAGGATAAGTCTCAAACTAGTGCTTCTCCTAGTTAGGATCCGCTTACTCTCTAGTATTTGGGTTCTATCTAGCTTGTTTATGGGGAGTTCATCACAAGTTGATGTTCTCTCCTCCCCCTTGAGAATGAGTTAGTTTGTTGTGGGTAAAGGGGGATTCATTCACCAAGTGTTTGTCTACCCTCTCTTGTGAGCTTTGTCTCATAAATCCCAACATGGTATCAGAGCAGGTTCTGTTCTTGGTGATTTAAACTCATTCTCAAAGTCGTTTTCTTAGGAGTTAGCTTAGTTAAAGTTTTAGACTTTGCTTAGGTGTTAAATCGCTTAGCTTAGTTTCTTTAAAGCTTTAATTTTGCTTTTGTTGATTAAATCGATTCTCTAGCAGCTCATTGTTGAGTAAGCTTGGTCTCTTGTCTTGTTAGAATTTGTAGACCAAGTGTGTGGAAAGAAATCGATTTTACAAGCCCCATCCTTAAGCTTTACCGATTTGGTAATAGCTTTGTTTATTTTGGGATGTGTGGGAAGTGATGAACCATTGAGCAAATTGTGTTGTTCATGGTGAGGATTCACGGTTCTTGTGTGCTTGTATGAGCCACGAAATTCTTAGGATTTAGCTCTCTTAGGATTTAGTTAATTTTCCTCTAAAGGTTTGATTTTGCTTTTGTTAAATTTCCTTTAAAGGCTTAATTACTAAATCGCTACTTCTTCTTCTCAATGTTGAGAAAGCTTTGTTTCTGGCCCTATGGTGTGTCCAGATTCAAGCTTGAAGAAGAGAGAGATCTTAATTTTCGCATCTCATGTCCGCTTGGTCAACTAGACTAAAGCTGTTCAAAGATGCATTCTTTTAACCGTTGGACAATAGGCTGTTCCAAAGGCTTTTGTTGTTTCTTCTTTGCTTGGGACCACGAAAAACATCTTCTATATGTTATCTTCGTGGATCTAAAGCCTTAATCTCTTGAAGAACACTTGTTTAAGTGATTCTACAAGGAGTTTTGTTGTTAAACCTTTGGAGAAACTAATTTTCCATAAGGTCCATTGTGTTTCAGCCATTAAAGCACCAAAAGAGATTGTCTTCTTGGATGTTCTTGGCTGTCAAAGCTTCGTTCAACTCAAGAAAACAGAGTGAAACTCTGTCCATAAGAACTCTTGAGCAGATTCTCTATTCTACTCTCCATTCATCTTATACTACCGCCAATACTCTCCCTTATACTCTCTTATACTTTATTCTCTTGGTTACTTATACTTGGTTACTTATTCTCTAAATTCTATTTTATTTTCAGTAATATTCTAATATTCTCTATACTCTAATCTCTAACAATCTCTTGTTTAGAATCTGTTCCATTGATTTTTTGGTTTCAGTTTCAGCATTGAAGATTGTGTGGAGCTCGCTCACTATCTCAAGGAGAAGAAGTGGCGAGGTTGAAGGCTACAAGATAGCCATGTAAGAGCGCAGCACAATGCCTGGAGTTAGAACCAAGGGCCACCAAGTCTTTGTTAAGCTGGTGGAAGGTGATGAATCAGTCCAAGAGCATGTGTGTTAGTGCCAAGTTGTTGATCGGATGTGCACAATGGTCTTTAGGAAAGGTGATGCACAAGGTTTCAACTGTTGATTGGATGTGCACAAGAACGGTGATGCACAAGGCTTCAACTGAGGTGATGAGGTTTCAGCCCATCATCAAGTAAAGGTTACGGGGGAGATCAAGTGACTTCAGACCGTACCTCACAGATTCTGCTCGGCCACAAGCAAAAGTCTTTACTTAAAGCTCAGCCGAAGCGTCTCAAAGATCGACTCGGACGAAACCCTTCCACTGCGATTCGGCTTCCGCGTTCTTCATTAAAGTTCGAGACCACAGAGTCATCTTGCCAGTGGAAGTGGAATCATACCAATCCGAGCAGCCGTTCGAAAGTTATGTCCGATTCAGTGGGCATGTGTCAGTCTGACAAATAAAACTGACCAGGTTTAAAAACCATGGTTAGAGTAGGAGCGGTCTCAAGGAGGAATTCCAAACCGCAACAGTGATCAACTCTCTCCCTCCTATCCATCAAAAACACCATAAAGGCTGTGCTCTAAACTCTTCTCTATTTTAATTCATAAATTCATTACCTTAGTTTCATTACTAGTCTTTAGTCTTTAATATGTTCTCTTAAATTGTCACACTTTTAGAAATTTTCTTTGATATTCCTCATAGCAAACACTTATTCTTTTCTTCTTTATCACTTGTTTAAGGGGTAAAGGAGACTATGAGAGCCTCAAAGAAATTCTAAAGGCGCAAGGATGGAGATCATAAGGAATGTGCTAAAGGCAAGGTGGGCTAAGGAGTAGGAGCGGTTCAAATCATGAAGAGAAGGGAGCTAGTTCTTTGCAAACCAAGGTCAAGGGACATCATGGATAGTGGAGTCTATACTCTTTTTCCCTTAACAAAGTTTTATCCCAAGAGGTTTTCTTTGTTGAGGTTTTTAATGAGGTAGATGACACTAGTCCACCCTTGATCTTTGGTCCCCATGGTGTCCCACCGATCAAGCGTGCGGGGGAGTATTAGAATGTACCAAGGAGGAGAGAGGAGAGGCCGGTAAGGCCGAACCTTGGAAGAAGAGAAGAAAGGCCGGAAAGGCCATGTAAAGGCCGGTAAGGCCATGTCCGTGTCCGTGAGCGACCATGTACCGTGTCCGGTACCATGTACCGTGTCCGTGAACGGACCCATGTCCGGAGAGCGGCCAGTTAGGCCGTGAACACATTGAAGAGCAGGCCCGTCCGTACAGGCCCGTCCGTACAGGCCCGTCCGTACAGGCCCGTCCGTACTATTAGTATATATGAAGGAGAAGAGAGAGTGAGGCCGGTGAGGCCGAGCTGCACAAGGAAGAAGAGAGTGGCCGGTAAGGCTGCTAGTACAAGAAGTGTGGCCGGTAAGGCCATGAGTGGTGTGGGAGCGGCCAGTAAGGCCGTGAGCACAATAAGAGTGGCCAATAAGGCCATGTGGGCCGTGAGAGCAAGGAGAGTGGTCAGCAAGGCCATAAGTGCAATATAAGAAGAACAAAGGCCTTATAAGAAGAAGAAGCCCAAGAAGAAGGAAATATCTCACAAGGAAGGGAAGAAGGATCCAATGGCCATAAGGGAAGGAGATCTAACGGTCACAAGGCATGGAAGGGAAGGAAATCACGTGTGGCTTTGGTTGGGAAGCATAGCGAGTCAACCAAAGACAAGGAGCTGTCCCTTTCATCTCTCCTTTGAATCCCTTGTGTGCCTAACGGCTCTATGCCTTTGTTTTCTCTATATTAAGCTGTAATTCTCTCATATGTAAAATATCACAATATTATTCAATAGAAGAGAAACCGATTTCCTCTCTATACTTGTGTTCTTGTTTCATATTAACAATGTAGAGAGTTTAGGATTAGCGGTTAGGGGCTGCCCTTAAGGCAGCCTATTCTCTTCTCAAATCCACCTAAACTCTTCTGATTTACTGCTTTACTTAGCCTAGATTACTGATTCTTAATCCTCCTTCTCCTAAGTACACAAACTCTAAGTGTTGTGATACTAGAAGAGGATAAGTCTCAAACTAGTGCTTCTCCTAGTTAGGATCCGCTTACTCTCTAGTATTTGGGTTCTATCTAGCTTGTTTATGGGGAGTTCATCACAAGTTGATGTTCTCTCCTCCCCCTTGAGAATGAGTTAGTTTGTTGTGGGTAAAGGGGGATTCATTCACCAAGTGTTTGTCTACCCTCTCTTGTGAGCTTTGTCTCATAAATCCCAACAATTTTGACCCTAGAAAGAGTAACATAGCGGTTTACTGCTTCAAATCAATGTTTTCTCTCGGTTTTAGCCTGTTTTCTCGGTCTAAGCCTGTTTTGGGATAAAACGGGTTTAAGTGTCGTCTAAACACTCCAAATTTATCCCGAACTCTTACAACTAGTCAAATGCATTGGATTGTCACACATTCTGACCCTAGAAACAGTAACAAAGCTGTTTACTGCTTAGAATCAACGTTTTCTTGGGTTTGGTCTGTTTTAGGACAAAATGGGTAAAAGTGGTATCTAAACACTCCAAATTCAACCCGAACTCTTATAATTAGTCAAATGCATTGGATTGCTACATATTTTGACCCTAGAAAGAGTAACATAGCGGTTTACTGCTTCAAATCAATGTTTTCTCTCGGTTTTAGCCTGTTTTCTCGGTCTAACCCTGTTTTGGGATAAAACGGGTTTAAGTGTTGTCTAAACACTCCAAATTCATCCCGAACTCTTACAACTAGTCAAATGCATTCGATTGTCACACAATCTGACCCTAGAAACAGTAACAAAGCTGTTTACTGCTTAGAATCAACGTTTTCTTGGTTTGAGCCTGTTTTAGGACAAAATGGGTAAAAGTGGTGTCTAAACACTCCAAATTCAACCCGAACTCTTATGATTAGTCAAATGCATTGGATTGTTACAGATTTTGACCCTAAAAAGAGTAACATAGCGGTTTACTGCTTCAAATCAATGTTTTCTCTCGAGTTTAGCCTGATTTCTCGGTCTAAGCCTGTTTTGGGATAAAACGGGTTTAAGTGTTGTCTAAACACTCCAAATTCATCCCGAACTCTTACAACTAGTCAAACGCATTGGATTGTCACACATTCTGAGCCTAGAAACAGTAACAAAGCTGTTTACTGCTTAGAATCAACGTTTTCTTGGTTTGAGCCTGTTTTAGGACAAAATGGGTAAAAGTGGTGTCTAAACACTCCAAATTCAACCCGAACTCTTATAATTAGTCAAATGCATTGGATTGCTACATATTTTGACCCTAGAAAGAGTAACATAGCGGTTTACTGCTTCAAATCAATGTTTTCTCTCGGTTTTAGCCTGTTTTCTCGGTCTAACCCTGTTTTGGGATAAAACGGGTTTAAGTGTTGTCTAAACACTCCAAATTCATCCCGAACTCTTACAACTAGTCAAATGCATTGGATTGTCACACATTCTGACCCTAGAAACAGTAACAAAGCTGTTTACTGCTTAGAATCAACGTTTTCTTGGTTTGAGCCTGTTTTAGGACAAAATGGGTAAAAGTGGTGTCTAAACACTCCAAATTCAACCCGAACTCTTATAATTAGTCAAATGCATTGGATTGCTACATATTTTGACCCTAGAAAGAGTAACATAGCGGTTTACTGCTTCAAATCAATGTTTTCTCTCGGTTTTAGCCTGTTTTCTCGGTCTAACCCTGTTTTGGGATAAAACGGGTTTAAGTGTTGTCTAAACACTCCAAATTCATCCCGAACTCTTACAACTAGTCAAATGCATTGGATTGTCACACAATCTGACCCTAGAAACAGTAACAAAGCTGTTTACTGCTTAGAATCAACGTTTTCTTGGTTTGAGCCTGTTTTAGGACAAAATGGGTAAAAGTGGTGTCTAAACACTCCAAATTCAACCCGAACTCTTATAATTAGTCAAATGCATTGGATTGTTACAGATTTTGACCCTAGAAAGAGTAACATAGCGGTTTACTGCTTCAAATCAATGTTTTCTCTCGGTTTTAGCCTGTTTTCTCGGTCTAACCCTGTTTTGGGATAAAACGGGTTTAAGTGTTGTCTAAACACTCCAAATTCATCCCGAACTCTTACAACTAGTCAAATGCATTGGATTGTCACACAATCTGACCCTAGAAACAGTAACAAAGCTGTTTACTGCTTAGAATCAACGTTTTCTTGGTTTGAGCCTGTTTTAGGACAAAATGGGTAAAAGTGGTGTCTAAACACTCCAAATTCAACCCGAACTCTTATGATTAGTCAAATGCATTGGATTGTTACAGATTTTGACCCTAAAAAGAGTAACATAGCGGTTTACTGCTTCAAATCAATGTTTTCTCTCGAGTTTAGCCTGATTTCTCGGTCTAAGCCTGTTTTGGGATAAAACGGGTTTAAGTGTTGTCTAAACACTCCAAATTCATCCCGAACTCTTACAACTAGTCAAACGCATTGGATTGTCACACATTCTGAGCCTAGAAACAGTAACAAAGCTGTTTACTGCTTAGAATCAACGTTTTCTTGGTTTGAGCCTGTTTTAGGACAAAATGGGTAAAAGTGGTGTCTAAACACTCCAAATTCAACACGAACTCTTATAATTAGTCAAATGCATTGGATTGCTACATATTTTGACCCTAGAAAGAGTAACATAGCGGTTTACTGCTTCAAATCAATGTTTTCTCTCGGTTTTAGCCTGTTTTCTCGGTCTAACCCTGTTTTGGGATAAAACGGGTTTAAGTGTTGTCTAAACACTCCAAATTCATCCCGAACTCTTACAACTAGTCAAATGCATTGGATTGTCACACATTCTGACCCTAGAAACAGTAACAAAGCTGTTTACTGCTTAGAATCAACGTTTTCTTGGTTTGAGCCTGTTTTAGGACAAAATGGGTAAAAGTGGTGTCTAAACACTCCAAATTCAACCCGAACTCTTATAATTAGTCAAATGCATTGGATTGTTACATATTGTGACCCTAGAAAGAGTAACATAGCGGTTTACTGCTTCAAATCAATGTTTTCTCTCGGTTTTAGCCTGTTTTCTTGGTTTAAGCCTGTTTTGGGATAAAACGGGTTTAAGTGTTGTCTAAACACTCCAAATTCATCCCGAACTCTTACAACTAGTCAAATGCATTGGATTGTCACACATTCTGACCCTAGAAACAGTAACAAAGCTGTTTACTGCTTAGAATCAACGTTTTCTTGGTTTTAGCCTGTTTTAGGACAAAATGGGTAAAAGTGGTGTCTAAACACTCCAAATTCAACCCGAACTCTTATAATTAGTCAAATGCATTGGATTGTTACAGATTTTGACCCTAGAAAGAGTAACATATCGGTTTACTGCTTCAAATCAATGTTTTCTCTCGGTTTTAGCCTGTTTTCTCGGTCTAAGCCTGTTTTGGGATAAAACGGGTTTAAGTGTCGTCTAAACACTCCAAATTTATCCCGAACTCTTACAACTAGTCAAATGCATTGGATTGTCACACATTCTGACCCTAGAAACAGTAACAAAGCTGTTTACTGCTTAGAATCAACCTTTTCTCGGTTTTAGCCTGTTTCAGGACAAAATGGGTAAAAGTGGTATCTAAACACTCCAAATTCAACCCGAACTCTTATAATTAGTCAAATGCATTGGATTGCTACATATTTTGACCCCAGAAAGAGTAACATAGCGGTTTACTGCTTCAAATCAATGTTTTCTCTCGGTTTTAGCCTGTTTTCTCGGTCTAACCCTGTTTTGGGATAAAACGGGTTTAAGTGTTGTCTAAACACTCCAAATTCATCCCGAACTCTTACAACTAGTCAAATGCATTGGATTGTCACACAATCTGACCCTAGAAACAGTAACAAAGCTGTTTACTGCTTAGAATCAACGTTTTCTTGGTTTGAGCCTGTTTTAGGACAAAATGGGTAAAAGTGGTGTCTAAACACTCCAAATTCAACCCGAACTCTTATAATTAGTCAAATGCATTGGATTGTTACAGATTTTGACCCTAGAAAGAGTAACATAGCGGTTTACTGCTTCAAATCAATGTTTTCTCTCGGTTTTAGCCTGTTTTCTCGGTCTAAGCCTGTTTTGGGATAAAACGGGTTTAAGTGTCGTCTAAACACTCCAAATTTATCCCGAACTCTTACAACTAGTCAAATGCATTGGATTGTCACACATTCTGACCCTAGAAACAGTAACAAATCTGTTTACTGCTTAGAATCAACGTTTTCTTGGGTTTGGTCTGTTTTAGGACAAAATGGGTAAAAGTGGTATCTAAACACTCCAAATTCAACCCGAACTCTTATAATTAGTCAAATGCATTGGATTGCTACATATTTTGACCCTAGAAAGAGTAACATAGCGGTTTACTGCTTCAAATCAATGTTTTCTCTCGGTTTTAGCCTGTTTTCTCGGTCTAACCCTGTTTTGGGATAAAACGGGTTTAAGTGTTGTCTAAACACTCCAAATTCATCCCGAACTCTTACAACTAGTCAAATGCATTGGATTGTCACACAATCTGACCCTAGAAACAGTAACAAAGCTGTTTACTGCTTAGAATCAACGTTTTCTTGGTTTGAGCCTATTTTAGGACAAAATGGGTAAAAGTGGTGTCTAAACACTCCAAATTCAACCCGAACTCTTATGATTAGTCAAATGCATTGGATTGTTACAGATTTTGACCCTAAAAAGAGTAACATAGCGGTTTACTGCTTCAAATCAATGTTTTCTCTCGAGTTTAGCCTGATTTCTCGGTCTAAGCCTGTTTTGGGATAAAACGGGTTTAAGTGTTGTCTAAACACTCCAAATTCATCCCGAACTCTTACAACTAGTCAAACGCATTGGATTGTCACACATTCTGAGCCTAGAAACAGTAACAAAGCTGTTTACTGCTTAGAATCAACGTTTTCTTGGTTTGAGCCTGTTTTAGGACAAAATGGGTAAAAGTGGTGTCTAAACACTCCAAATTCAACCCGAACTCTTATAATTAGTCAAATGCATTGGATTGCTACATATTTTGACCCTAGAAAGAGTAACATAGCGGTTTACTGCTTCAAATCAATGTTTTCTCTCGGTTTTAGCCTGTTTTCTCGGTCTAACCCTGTTTTGGGATAAAACGGGTTTAAGTGTTGTCTAAACACTCCAAATTCATCCCGAACTCTTACAACTAGTCAAATGCATTGGATTGTCACACATTCTGACCCTAGAAACAGTAACAAAGCTGTTTACTGCTTAGAATCAACGTTTTCTTGGTTTGAGCCTGTTTTAGGACAAAATGGGTAAAAGTGGTGTCTAAACACTCCAAATTCAACCCGAACTCTTATAATTAGTCAAATGCATTGGATTGTTACATATTGTGACCCTAGAAAGAGTAACATAGCGGTTTACTGCTTCAAATCAATGTTTTCTCTCGGTTTTAGCCTGTTTTCTTGGTTTAAGCCTGTTTTGGGATAAAACGGGTTTAAGTGTTGTCTAAACACTCCAAATTCATCCCGAACTCTTACAACTAGTCAAATGCATTGGATTGTCACACATTCTGACCCTAGAAGCAGTAACAAAGCAGTTTACTGCTTAGAATCAACGTTTTCTTGGTTTTAGCCTGTTTTAGGACAAAATGGGTAAAAGTGGTGTCTAAACACTCCAAATTCAACCCGAACTCTTATAATTAGTCAAATGCATTGGATTGTTACAGATTTTGACCCTAGAAAGAGTAACATATCGGTTTACTGCTTCAAATCAATGTTTTCTCTCGGTTTTAGCCTGTTTTCTCGGTCTAAGCCTGTTTTGGGATAAAACGGGTTTAAGTGTCGTCTAAACACTCCAAATTTATCCCGAACTCTTACAACTAGTCAAATGCATTGGATTGTCACACATTCTGACCCTAGAAACAGTAACAAAGCTGTTTACTGCTTAGAATCAACCTTTTCTCGGTTTTAGCCTGTTTCAGGACAAAATGGGTAAAAGTGGTATCTAAACACTCCAAATTCAACCCGAACTCTTATAATTAGTCAAATGCATTGGATTGCTACATATTTTGACCCCAGAAAGAGTAACATAGCGGTTTACTGCTTCAAATCAATGTTTTCTCTCGGTTTTAGCCTGTTTTCTCGGTCTAACCCTGTTTTGGGATAAAACGGGTTTAAGTGTTGTCTAAACACTCCAAATTCATCCCGAACTCTTACAACTAGTCAAATGCATTGGATTGTCACACAATCTGACCCTAGAAACAGTAACAAAGCTGTTTACTGCTTAGAATCTGTTGGTTTAAATTGAGTATGCGGAAGCAAATTAGAGAGAATGTGAGATAAAATGAGAGCTTGTATTAGAATAGCTTTTACAATGTCGGCCAAAAACCTTAAATAGAATGAAAACTAGGTTAACAATCCCACCAACTCGACAACTTGTAGATAGAGACATGAAGAGAGAGAAGGGAGCGATCCCAAGATAGAAAGCGACGTGACCTTGTCTCCCTAAGGGAAGCTATCTCGTGACTCTTATCCTCCAACGGTCACATTCTTCTTCGAGATCCTTCTAATGGGCTTGGTATTGTTTCCAACCCCAAGCCTTCTCATTTCTCTCAATAGGCCTCAACCTTAAGGGTGGCCATTAGGACGATCGTACGGACGTCCGTACGGACAACCTCCAAGTCTTAAGTAACATGGTCAATACTCCCCCTCAAGCTTAGCCAAGTGAAACGGCTAAGCTTGGAACCCGCACAAGACCACCTCGTTAAAAACCTTAATATGGAAAACCACATGGGACAAAACCATATCAAGGAAAAGAGTGTGCTCTCCACGGGTTAGAGGAGTCTTCTCATGGATGTGTAGGATCGACTAGTCCAAGTTTGCTAGAGATATACTCGCAAATCTGTGGACTAGTGGCTTTTGTGAAAATATCGGCCAGTTGGTCCTTGCTCGGCGTGTGACACGGTAAGACAACCCCTTCTTCAATCTTCTCTCGCACTGTGTGGCAGTCTACTTCGATATGCTTGGTCCTCTCATGGAAAACAGAGTTGGTTGCTATATGTATTGCAGCCTTGTTGTCACAGTGCATAGTGATGGGTTCATCTATCTCCACTCCAAGGTCCTTGAGAAGACCTTTGAGCCAAGTTAGCTCGTTTGTGAGCTTCTTCATGGCCCTATATTCTGACTCGGCACTAGATTGAGACACCACCTTCTGTTTCTTCGACTTCCAAGTGACTAGGTTCCCACCAACAAACGTACAGTATCCTGTTGTAGACCTTCTATCGGTTGTGTCGCCCGCATAATCCGCGTCGCAATAGCCAACAAGCTCGGTATTGTTGTTCTTTCCCATCCAAATGCCGCGGCCAGGGCTTCCCTTTAGATAGCATAGGATCCTCTCAACAGTGTTCCAATCAAAGTTTGTTGGTGCTTTCATGTGCTGGCTTACTTGGTTCACAGCATAGCACAGATCCGGCCGTGTGATGGTGAGGTAAATCAGCTTCCCAACCAGCCGCCTATATCTGCCCACGTCCTCATATGGCTCAGCCAACTTGTTCGGTAACGTCTTCATCTCCCCCTTTCGCTTGACCTGGTAGCCTTCTTCTAGTGGCGTAGAGACCGGTTTAGCCCCCAGCTTACCAGTTTCCTTGAGCAAGTCCAGCGTGTACTTCCGTTGGGAGAGAAAGAGTCCTTCCGGCGATCGGGAGATTTCAATCCCAAGAAAATATTTCAGTTCGCCGAGGTCCTTGATGTCAAAGGCTGAGTGAAGGAGAGTCTTGGTAGTGGAAATACCTTCCTTGTCATCGCCAGTGATGATTATATCATCGACATAGACGAGCACCACGACGCGACCGCCGGCAGTCCGTAGAGTGAACAATGTGTGGTCGGCTTCCGAGCGTCGAAAACCATTGGTGCGAAGTGTCGAGCTGAGTTTGTGGTACCACGCCCGAGGGGATTGTTTGAGGCCGTAGATGGCCTTGCGAAGGCGGAGAACTTTGCCCGGAGCCACAAGATGTTCGAAGCCCGGAGGTGGGTGCATATACACTTCTTCTTCAAGCTCCCCCTGAAGGAAGGCATTCTTGACGTCCATCTGCCAAAGGTCCCACGAGAGGTTTGTAGCCAAGGAGAGAACGACACGAACGGTGTGCAGCTTGGCGACCGGGGCAAACGTGTCCGTATAGTCGGTACCGTATGTTTGTGTGAAACCGCGAGCCACAAGGCGAGCCTTATAGCGCTCCACGTCGCCATTGCTCAGGTACTTAATTGTGAAGACCCATTTTGAGCTGACCACCTTCTTTCCCTTGGGAAGATCCGCTTCGTCCCAAGTGTGGTTCCTGATCATAGCATCGGTCTCAGCATCAACCGCCGCTAACCACTCTTTGTGCTCTTTGGCTTCATCATAGGTTTGAGGAACGAATTGAGCATCAATCTTGGTGAGGAAGGCAGCGTGTTCCTGAGGGACCAGGTCAAGTGAACACACCGCTTGGATAGGATGGGCCACGGCCTGATTGTTGTAGTAGACCCGCTTATCTTTCCATGTCGAAGGATGAAACTTTAGACGTTGACTTCGCCGGGGAAGAGCAACCATAGATTCCCGTGGGAGAGCATCGGTTGAGGTCACGAGATGATCATTGTCCTCATGAGTAGGCTCGGCACATGGTTCAGCCGGAGGAGGAACAGGCGGCACGGAGGCATTTTCTTGAACTTCTTCTTCTACGGGTGAGATAGCGGGTACATCCGGTTCATGTGAGGTCGGAGTAGGCTGAGCATGGCTCGACGGGCTTGATGGAGTGGTGATGCCGAGGTGATCGAGGAGGAACCGTAGGTTGGCCGAACGATCAGAGTTGGACCGAGAGAGATCCTTGAGACTGTCCCAATCCTTTGTCGCATAGTATCCTTGGTGTTCAAGGAACCGCACTTCTCGAGAGATATGTAGGCGGCCAGCAGCTGGATCATAGCACTTATAGCCCTTCTGACTTGTCGAGTAGCCAATGAACATACATTTGGTGCTTTTGGCGTCGAGCTTAGTCCTTTGTTCCCCTGGAACCAAAACAAAGCATACACACCCGAAAACGCGTAAGTGATCCAAAGATGGTTTAAATTGATTGAGTACCTCATATGGAGATTTGTCTTGTAGAACTTTGGTAGGAGTCCTATTAATCAAGTAGCAAGCCGTCATGACAGCATCTCCCCAGAATCGTTTGGTGACATTGGTTTGGAACATCATCGACCTCGCCACTTCCATAAGGTGCCGGTTCTTCCTCTCGGCCACGCCATTCTGTTGGGGCGTATATGGACAACTCGTTTGTTGTAGAATGCCGTGTTTGGACAAATGATCTTTGAGTCTATGACTGATGTACTCTCCCCCATTATCTGATCTTAGTACCTTTATTTTTGCATTGAAATGATTAGTAACATAATTCTGAAAATTAACAAATGCATCATAAACCCTATCTTTAGATGGTAACAATGTGAGCCAAGTATATTTTGATTTTTCATCAATAAAAGTCACAAAATACTTGTTATTGTCTCTAGATAGGCATGGTGAGGTCCAAACATCAGAATGTACTAAGTCAAAACAATGTTCATAAATGGTAGTAGATTTAGGGAAAACCGATTTGCAATGTTTGCCAAGAATACAAGGTTCACAACTTGAACTATCAAAAGAAAATTTAGGCAACATTAATTGAAAAGCTCTAGAGTGAGGGTGGCCTAGTCTAGCATGCCACACTTCACTTGAAATACTACTAAGGTCCGATTTAAAAGAAAACATATTAGGTGAACTTGATGAGTTTTTCTCTAGGACATAGAGATCTCCCTTAGCATCTCCACCTCCAAGAATCTTGCCAGTCTCAATATCCTGAAAATGCACACTGTTAGGACCAAATATGGTATAACAATTCAAATCGGTTGTAGCTCTCTTAACCGATAATAGGTTAGAAGTGAAAGTAGGCATAAAGAAGGCCTTTGAGTTCTTATCAAACAACTTTAAATCTCCTACACCTTTAACTGGTATCCTATCCCCATTTGCAATAATCACATTTCCCACAGTCGGCTTTATGTTGTGTATAAGGCTCGGGTTACTTATCATGTGATGAGAAGCACCCGAGTCTACAACAAGCGTTTTACTAGGTTGTGAAGCGAAGAAAGTGATACCAGATTCCTTTAGGGCTGCGATGGACTTGATGAGGGCCTCCAGGTCTGATTTCCTCACAAGATCTCCAAGAGAAGCCGCCATGGCCGTAGCCGCCGCGTTGCCTTGGTTTGCTGCACCGAAACCTTGGCCGCTTGGTCCTTCTTGCGAGATATGCGCCTTGAACTTAGCCGGTTTGAGATGAGGGTGAAGGATCCAGCACTTGTCCTTCATGTGTCCCTTCTTCTTGCAATGGTCGCACACCATTGTTTTCCGGTCATCTTGCTTGTAGACTCCTTTGTTCGCGGTAGCCAAGTCGTCCTTTCCACAAAAGAGACCAAGTGAACCTTGTTCCTTTTGCACTTGAGAACACACGTCTTCAAGAGTAGGTAGCTTGTCTCCACGGAGGATGTGCTTAATCAGGTCATTGAACGCCGGATTGAGAGTGAGCAGGAGACCAAACACCTTGTCTTGCTCCTTTCGTTCATTGAGGATGGCCGGATCGATAGTACTTGGCCGGAGCATCTCCAACTCGGCCCACAATGACCGGAACTTCCCAAAATGCTTGGTAAACTCCAAGTCTTCTTGATGGAGACCGTTGATAGCCTTCTTGACCTCAAATACCCGAGTCAAGTTGGTCACGTTCCCATACACATTCGCTAGCGTCTCCCATAGTTCTTTGGCCGTCTCGCAGTACGAGTAGGCTTCAAGAATAGGTGCGTCTAGCGAGTTTTGGAGAATGGCAAGCACGGTCTGATCTTCTTGGAACCACTTGACTTCCTTCTCGAGATCAGCCTCCTTGTCTTCTTCCGTTCCTTCTTTACCGTCCTCCTTAGTGGCTTTCTTGGGGAGTTGGTCCGTTTCTACATGGATCCAAAGTCCTCGGCCACTGAGAGCGGTCTTTGTGGTTCTTTTCCACAACAGGTAGTTTGCTCCTTTGAGCACCACCGGGGTAACAATAGGCTTGTTGTTGTCCATTGTTAGGTAGAGTAGCGAGAAAAACGATAGAGTAGCGGATAGAATGAAGCGCGAATGAGTGAGTAGAATGAAGAATAGAGTAAAGGAGTAGTATACGAGTAGAGAATGCAAAGTAGAATCAAATAAGAACAAGAAAAAGAAGAGGAGAAAGTTTATAGAACCATGGATCAATAAACTTGCTCTGATACCATGTTGGTTTAAATTGAGTATGCGGAAGCAAATTAGAGAGAATGTGAGATAAAATGAGAGCTTGTATTAGAATAGCTTTTACAATGTCGGCCAAAAACCTTAAATAGAATGAAAACTAGGTTAACAATCCCACCAACTCGACAACTTGTAGATAGAGACATGAAGAGAGAGAAGGGAGCGATCCCAAGATAGAAAGCGACGTGACCTTGTCTCCCTAAGGGAAGCTATCTCGTGACTCTTATCCTCCAACGGTCACATTCTTCTTCGAGATCCTTCTAATGGGCTTGGTATTGTTTCCAACCCCAAGCCTTCTCATTTCTCTCAATAGGCCTCAACCTTAAGGGTGGCCATTAGGACGATCGTACGGACGTCCGTACGGACAACCTCCAAGTCTTAAGTAACATGGTCAATAGAATCAACGTTTTCTTGGTTTGAGCCTGTTTTAGGACAAAATGGGTAAAAGTGGTGTCTAAACACTCCAAATTCAACCCGAACTCTTATAATTAGTCAAATGCATTGGATTGTTACAGATTTTGACCCTAGAAAGAGTAACATAGCGGTTTACTGCTTCAAATCAATGTTTTCTCTCGGTTTTAGCCTGTTTTCTCGGTCTAAGCCTGTTTTGGGATAAAACGGGTTTAAGTGTCGTCTAAACACTCCAAATTTATCCCGAACTCTTACAACTAGTCAAATGCATTGGATTGTCACACATTCTGACCCTAGAAACAGTAACAAATCTGTTTACTGCTTAGAATCAACGTTTTCTTGGGTTTGGTCTGTTTTAGGACAAAATGGGTAAAAGTGGTATCTAAACACTCCAAATTCAACCCGAACTCTTATAATTAGTCAAATGCATTGGATTGCTACATATTTTGACCCTAGAAAGAGTAACATAGCGGTTTACTGCTTCAAATCAATGTTTTCTCTCGGTTTTAGCCTGTTTTCTCGGTCTAACCCTGTTTTGGGATAAAACGGGTTGAAGTGTTGTCTAAACACTCCAAATTCATCCCGAACTCTTACAACTAGTCAAATGCATTGGATTGTCACACAATCTGACCCTAGAAACAGTAACAAAGCTGTTTACTGCTTAGAATCAACGTTTTCTTGGTTTGAGCCTATTTTAGGACAAAATGGGTAAAAGTGGTGTCTAAACACTCCAAATTCAACCCGAACTCTTATGATTAGTCAAATGCATTGGATTGTTACAGATTTTGACCCTAAAAAGAGTAACATAGCGGTTTACTGCTTCAAATCAATGTTTTCTCTCGAGTTTAGCCTGATTTCTCGGTCTAAGCCTGTTTTGGGATAAAACGGGTTTAAGTGTTGTCTAAACACTCCAAATTCATCCCGAACTCTTACAACTAGTCAAACGCATTGGATTGTCACACATTCTGAGCCTAGAAACAGTAACAAAGCTGTTTACTGCTTAGAATCAACGTTTTCTTGGTTTGAGCCTGTTTTAGGACAAAATGGGTAAAAGTGGTGTCTAAACACTCCAAATTCAACCCGAACTCTTATAATTAGTCAAATGCATTGGATTGCTACATATTTTGACCCTAGAAAGAGTAACATAGCGGTTTACTGCTTCAAATCAATGTTTTCTCTCGGTTTTAGCCTGTTTTCTCGGTCTAACCCTGTTTTGGGATAAAACGGGTTTAAGTGTTGTCTAAACACTCCAAATTCATCCCGAACTCTTACAACTAGTCAAATGCATTGGATTGTCACACATTCTGACCCTAGAAACAGTAACAAAGCTGTTTACTGCTTAGAATCAACGTTTTCTTGGTTTGAGCCTGTTTTAGGACAAAATGGGTAAAAGTGGTGTCTAAACACTCCAAATTCAACCCGAACTCTTATAATTAGTCAAATGCATTGGATTGTTACATATTGTGACCCTAGAAAGAGTAACATAGCGGTTTACTGCTTCAAATCAATGTTTTCTCTCGGTTTTAGCCTGTTTTCTTGGTTTAAGCCTGTTTTGGGATAAAACGGGTTTAAGTGTTGTCTAAACACTCCAAATTCATCCCGAACTCTTACAACTAGTCAAATGCATTGGATTGTCACACATTCTGACCCTAGAAACAGTAACAAAGCTGTTTACTGCTTAGAATCAACGTTTTCTTGGTTTTAGCCTGTTTTAGGACAAAATGGGTAAAAGTGGTGTCTAAACACTCCAAATTCAACCCGAACTCTTATAATTAGTCAAATGCATTGGATTGTTACAGATTTTGACCCTAGAAAGAGTAACATATCGGTTTACTGCTTCAAATCAATGTTTTCTCTCGGTTTTAGCCTGTTTTCTCGGTCTAAGCCTGTTTTGGGATAAAACGGGTTTAAGTGTCGTCTAAACACTCCAAATTTATCCCGAACTCTTACAACTAGTCAAATGCATTGGATTGTCACACATTCTGACCCTAGAAACAGTAACAAAGCTGTTTACTGCTTAGAATCAACCTTTTCTCGGTTTTAGCCTGTTTCAGGACAAAATGGGTAAAAGTGGTATCTAAACACTCCAAATTCAACCCGAACTCTTATAATTAGTCAAATGCATTGGATTGCTACATATTTTGACCCTAGAAAGAGTAACATAGCGGTTTACTGCTTCAAATCAATGTTTTCTCTCGGTTTTAGCCTGTTTTCTCGGTCTAACCCTGTTTTGGGATAAAACGGGTTTAAGTGTTGTCTAAACACTCCAAATTCATCCCGAACTCTTACAACTAGTCAAATGCATTGGATTGTCACACAATCTGACCCTAGAAACAGTAACAAAGCTGTTTACTGCTTAGAATCAACGTTTTCTTGGTTTGAGCCTGTTTTAGGACAAAATGGGTAAAAGTGGTGTCTAAACACTCCAAATTCAACCCGAACTCTTATAATTAGTCAAATGCATTGGATTGTTACAGATTTTGACCCTAGAAAGAGTAACATAGCGGTTTACTGCTTCAAATCAATGTTTTCTCTCGGTTTTAGCCTGTTTTCTCGGTCTAAGCCTGTTTTGGGATAAAACGGGTTTAAGTGTCGTCTAAACACTCCAAATTTATCCCGAACTCTTACAACTAGTCAAATGCATTGGATTGTCACACATTCTGACCCTAGAAACAGTAACAAAGCTGTTTACTGCTTAGAATCAACGTTTTCTTGGGTTTGGTCTGTTTTAGGACAAAATGGGTAAAAGTGGTATCTAAACACTCCAAATTCAACCCGAACTCTTATAATTAGTCAAATGCATTGGATTGCTACATATTTTGACCCTAGAAAGAGTAACATAGCGGTTTACTGCTTCAAATCAATGTTTTCTCTCGGTTTTAGCCTGTTTTCTCGGTCTAACCCTGTTTTGGGATAAAACGGGTTTAAGTGTTGTCTAAACACTCCAAATTCATCCCGAACTCTTACAACTAGTCAAATGCATTGGATTGTCACACAATCTGACCCTAGAAACAGTAACAAAGCTGTTTACTGCTTAGAATCAACGTTTTCTTGGTTTGAGCCTGTTTTAGGACAAAATGGGTAAAAGTGGTGTCTAAACACTCCAAATTCAACCCGAACTCTTATGATTAGTCAAATGCATTGGATTGTTACAGATTTTGACCCTAAAAAGAGTAACATAGCGGTTTACTGCTTCAAATCAATGTTTTCTCTCGAGTTTAGCCTGATTTCTCGGTCTAAGCCTGTTTTGGGATAAAACGGGTTTAAGTGTTGTCTAAACACTCCAAATTCATCCCGAACTCTTACAACTAGTCAAACGCATTGGATTGTCACACATTCTGAGCCTAGAAACAGTAACAAAGCTGTTTACTGCTTAGAATCAACGTTTTCTTGGTTTGAGCCTGTTTTAGGACAAAATGGGTAAAAGTGGTGTCTAAACACTCCAAATTCAACCCGAACTCTTATAATTAGTCAAATGCATTGGATTGCTACATATTTTGACCCTAGAAAGAGTAACATAGCGGTTTACTGCTTCAAATCAATGTTTTCTCTCGGTTTTAGCCTGTTTTCTCGGTCTAACCCTGTTTTGGGATAAAACGGGTTTAAGTGTTGTCTAAACACTCCAAATTCATCCCGAACTCTTACAACTAGTCAAATGCATTGGATTGTCACACATTCTGACCCTAGAAACAGTAACAAAGCTGTTTACTGCTTAGAATCAACGTTTTCTTGGTTTGAGCCTGTTTTAGGACAAAATGGGTAAAAGTGGTGTCTAAACACTCCAAATTCAACCCGAACTCTTATAATTAGTCAAATGCATTGGATTGTTACATATTGTGACCCTAGAAAGAGTAACATAGCGGTTTACTGCTTCAAATCAATGTTTTCTCTCGGTTTTAGCCTGTTTTCTTGGTTTAAGCCTGTTTTGGGATAAAACGGGTTTAAGTGTTGTCTAAACACTCCAAATTCATCCCGAACTCTTACAACTAGTCAAATGCATTGGATTGTCACACATTCTGACCCTAGAAACAGTAACAAAGCTGTTTACTGCTTAGAATCAACGTTTTCTTGGTTTTAGCCTGTTTTAGGACAAAATGGGTAAAAGTGGTGTCTAAACACTCCAAATTCAACCCGAACTCTTATAATTAGTCAAATGCATTGGATTGTTACAGATTTTGACCCTAGAAAGAGTAACATATCGGTTTACTGCTTCAAATCAATGTTTTCTCTCGGTTTTAGCCTGTTTTCTCGGTCTAAGCCTGTTTTGGGATAAAACGGGTTTAAGTGTCGTCTAAACACTCCAAATTTATCCCGAACTCTTACAACTAGTCAAATGCATTGGATTGTCACACATTCTGACCCTAGAAACAGTAACAAAGCTGTTTACTGCTTAGAATCAACCTTTTCTCGGTTTTAGCCTGTTTCAGGACAAAATGGGTAAAAGTGGTATCTAAACACTCCAAATTCAACCCGAACTCTTATAATTAGTCAAATGCATTGGATTGCTACATATTTTGACCCTAGAAAGAGTAACATAGCGGTTTACTGCTTCAAATCAATGTTTTCTCTCGGTTTTAGCCTGTTTTCTCGGTCTAACCCTGTTTTGGGATAAAACGGGTTTAAGTGTTGTCTAAACACTCCAAATTCATCCCGAACTCTTACAACTAGTCAAATGCATTGGATTGTCACACAATCTGACCCTAGAAACAGTAACAAAGCTGTTTACTGCTTAGAATCAACGTTTTCTTGGTTTGAGCCTGTTTTAGGACAAAATGGGTAAAAGTGGTGTCTAAACACTCCAAATTCAACCCGAACTCTTATAATTAGTCAAATGCATTGGATTGTTACAGATTTTGACCCTAGAAAGAGTAACATAGCGGTTTACTGCTTCAAATCAATGTTTTCTCTCGGTTTTAGCCTGTTTTCTCGGTCTAAGCCTGTTTTGGGATAAAACGGGTTTAAGTGTCGTCTAAACACTCCAAATTTATCCCGAACTCTTACAACTAGTCAAATGCATTGGATTGTCACACATTCTGACCCTAGAAACAGTAACAAAGCTGTTTACTGCTTAGAATCTGTTGGGATTTATGAGACAAAGCTCACAAGAGAGGGTAGACAAACACTTGGTGAATGAATCCCCCTTTACCCACAACAAACTAACTCATTCTCAAGGGGGAGGAGAGAACATCAACTTGTGATGAACTCCCCATAAACAAGCTAGATAGAACCCAAATACTAGAGAGTAAGCGGATCCTAACTAGGAGAAGCACTAGTTTGAGACTTATCCTCTTCTAGTATCACAACACTTAGAGTTTGTGTACTTAGGAGAAGGAGGATTAAGAATCAGTAATCTAGGCTAAGTAAAGCAGTAAATCAGAAGAGTTTAGGTGGATTTGAGAAGAGAATAGGCTGCCTTAAGGGCAGCCCCTAACCGCTAATCCTAAACTCTCTACATTGTTAATATGAAACAAGAACACAAGTATAGAGAGGAAATCGGTTTCTCTTCTATTGAATAATATTGTGATGTTTTACATATGAGAGAATTACAGCTTAATATAGAGAAAACAAAGGCATAGAGCCGTTAGGCACACAAGGGATTCAAAGGAGAGATGAAAGGGACAGCTCCTTGTCTTTGGTTGACTCGCTATGCTTCCCAACCAAAGCCACACGTGATTTCCTTCCCTTCCATGCCTTGTGACCGTTAGATCTCCTTCCCTTATGGCCATTGGATCCTTCTTCCCTTCCTTGTGAGATATTTCCTTCTTCTTGGGCTTCTTCTTCTTATAAGGCCTTTGTTCTTCTTATATTGCACTTATGGCCTTGCTGACCACTCTCCTTGCTCTCACGGCCCACATGGCCTTATTGGCCACTCTTATTGTGCTCACGGCCTTACTGGCCGCTCCCACACCACTCATGGCCTTACCGGCCACACTTCTTGTACTAGCAGCCTTACCGGCCACTCTCTTCTTCCTTGTGCAGCTCGGCCTCACCGGCCTCACTCTCTCTTCTCCTTCATATATACTAATAGTACGGACGGGCCTGTACGGACGGGCCTGTACGGACGGGCCTGTACGGACGGGCCTGCTCTTCAATGTGTTCACGGCCTAACTGGCCGCTCTCCGGACATGGGTCCGTTCACGGACACGGTACATGGTACCGGACACGGTACATGGTCGCTCACGGACACGGACATGGCCTTACCGGCCTTTACATGGCCTTTCCGGCCTTTCTTCTCTTCTTCCAAGGTTCGGCCTTACCGGCCTCTCCTCTCTCCTCCTTGGTACATTCTAATACTCCCCCGCACGCTTGATCGGTGGGACACCATGGGGACCAAAGATCAAGGGTGGACTAGTGTCATCTACCTCATTAAAAACCTCAACAAAGAAAACCTCTTGGGATAAAACTTTGTTAAGGGAAAAAGAGTATAGACTCCACTATCCATGATGTCCCTTGACCTTGGTTTGCAAAGAACTAGCTCCCTTCTCTTCATGATTTGAACCGCTCCTACTCCTTAGCCCACCTTGCCTTTAGCACATTCCTTATGATCTCCATCCTTGCGCCTTTAGAATTTCTTTGAGGCTCTCATAGTCTCCTTTACCCCTTAAACAAGTGATAAAGAAGAAAAGAATAAGTGTTTGCTATGAGGAATATCAAAGAAAATTTCTAAAAGTGTGACAATTTAAGAGAACATATTAAAGACTAAAGACTAGTAATGAAACTAAGGTAATGAATTTATGAATTAAAATAGAGAAGAGTTTAGAGCACAGCCTTTATGGTGTTTTTGATGGATAGGAGGGAGAGAGTTGATCACTGTTGCGGTTTGGAATTCCTCCTTGAGACCGCTCCTACTCTAACCATGGTTTTTAAACCTGGTCAGTTTTATTTGTCAGACTGACACATGCCCACTGAATCGGACATAACTTTCGAACGGCTGCTCGGATTGGTATGATTCCACTTCCACTGGCAAGATGACTCTGTGGTCTCGAACTTTAATGAAGAACGCGGAAGCCGAATCGCAGTGGAAGGGTTTCGTCCGAGTCGATCTTTGAGACGCTTCGGCTGAGCTTTAAGTAAAGACTTTTGCTTGTGGCCGAGCAGAATCTGTGAGGTACGGTCTGAAGTCACTTGATCTCCCCCGTAACCTTTACTTGATGATGGGCTGAAACCTCATCACCTCAGTTGAAGCCTTGTGCATCACCGTTCTTGTGCACATCCAATCAACAGTTGAAACCTTGTGCATCACCTTTCCTAAAGACCATTGTGCACATCCGATCAACAACTTGGCACTAACACACATGCTCTTGGACTGATTCATCACCTTCCACCAGCTTAACAAAGACTTGGTGGCCCTTGGTTCTAACTCCAGGCATTGTGCTGCGCTCTTACATGGCTATCTTGTAGCCTTCAACCTCGCCACTTCTTCTCCTTGAGATAGTGAGCGAGCTCCACACAATCTTCAATGCTGAAACTGAAACCAAAAATCAATGGAACAGATTCTAAACAAGAGATTGTTAGAGATTAGAGTATAGAGAATAATACTGAAAAATAAAATAGAATTTAGAGAATAAGTAAGAGTATAAATAGAGAACAGAGAATCAGTAACCAAGAGTATAGAAAGTGAGAGTATAAGGGAGAGTATTGGCGGTAGTATAAGATGAATGGAGAGTAGAATAGAGAATCTGCTCAAGAGTTCTTATGGACAGAGTTTCACTCTGTTTTCTTGAGTTGAACGAAGCTTTGACAGCCAAGAACATCCAAGAAGACAATCTCTTTTGGTGCTTTAATGGCTGAAACACAATGGACCTTATGGAAAATTAGTTTCTCCAAAGGTTTAACAACAAAACTCCTTGTAGAATCACTTAAACAAGTGTTCTTCAAGAGATTAAGGCTTTAGATCCACGAAGATAACATATAGAAGATGTTTTTCGTGGTCCCAAGCAAAGAAGAAACAACAAAAGCCTTTGGAACAGCCTATTGTCCAACGGTTAAAAGAATGCATCTTTGAACAGCTTTAGTCTAGTTGACCAAGCGGACATGAGATGCGAAAATTAAGATCTCTCTCTTCTTCAAGCTTGAATCTGGACACACCATAGGGCCAGAAACAAAGCTTTCTCAACATTGAGAAGAAGAAGTAGCGATTTAGTAATTAAGCCTTTAAAGGAAATTTAACAAAAGCAAAATCAAACCTTTAGAGGAAAATTAACTAAATCCTAAGAGAGCTAAATCCTAAGAATTTCGTGGCTCATACAAGCACACAAGAACCGTGAATCCTCACCATGAACAACACAATTTGCTCAATGGTTCATCACTTCCCACACATCCCAAAATAAACAAAGCTATTACCAAATCGGTAAAGCTTAAGGATGGGGCTTGTAAAATCGATTTCTTTCCACACACTTGGTCTACAAATTCTAACAAGACAAGAGACCAAGCTTACTCAACAATGAGCTGCTAGAGAATCGATTTAATCAACAAAAGCAAAATTAAAGCTTTAAAGAAACTAAGCTAAGCGATTTAACACCTAAGCAAAGTCTAAAACTTTAACTAAGCTAACTCCTAAGAAAACGACTTTGAGAATGAGTTTAAATCACCAAGAACAGAACCTGCTCTGATACCATGTTGGGATTTATGAGACAAAGCTCACAAGAGAGGGTAGACAAACACTTGGTGAATGAATCCCCCTTTACCCACAACAAACTAACTCATTCTCAAGGGGGAGGAGAGAACATCAACTTGTGATGAACTCCCCATAAACAAGCTAGATAGAACCCAAATACTAGAGAGTAAGCGGATCCTAACTAGGAGAAGCACTAGTTTGAGACTTATCCTCTTCTAGTATCACAACACTTAGAGTTTGTGTACTTAGGAGAAGGAGGATTAAGAATCAGTAATCTAGGCTAAGTAAAGCAGTAAATCAGAAGAGTTTAGGTGGATTTGAGAAGAGAATAGGCTGCCTTAAGGGCAGCCCCTAACCGCTAATCCTAAACTCTCTACATTGTTAATATGAAACAAGAACACAAGTATAGAGAGGAAATCGGTTTCTCTTCTATTGAATAATATTGTGATGTTTTACATATGAGAGAATTACAGCTTAATATAGAGAAAACAAAGGCATAGAGCCGTTAGGCACACAAGGGATTCAAAGGAGAGATGAAAGGGACAGCTCCTTGTCTTTGGTTGACTCGCTATGCTTCCCAACCAAAGCCACACGTGATTTCCTTCCCTTCCATGCCTTGTGACCGTTAGATCTCCTTCCCTTATGGCCATTGGATCCTTCTTCCCTTCCTTGTGAGATATTTCCTTCTTCTTGGGCTTCTTCTTCTTATAAGGCCTTTGTTCTTCTTATATTGCACTTATGGCCTTGCTGACCACTCTCCTTGCTCTCACGGCCCACATGGCCTTATTGGCCACTCTTATTGTGCTCACGGCCTTACTGGCCGCTCCCACACCACTCATGGCCTTACCGGCCACACTTCTTGTACTAGCAGCCTTACCGGCCACTCTCTTCTTCCTTGTGCAGCTCGGCCTCACCGGCCTCACTCTCTCTTCTCCTTCATATATACTAATAGTACGGACGGGCCTGTACGGACGGGCCTGTACGGACGGGCCTGTACGGACGGGCCTGCTCTTCAATGTGTTCACGGCCTAACTGGCCGCTCTCCGGACATGGGTCCGTTCACGGACACGGTACATGGTACCGGACACGGTACATGGTCGCTCACGGACACGGACATGGCCTTACCGGCCTTTACATGGCCTTTCCGGCCTTTCTTCTCTTCTTCCAAGGTTCGGCCTTACCGGCCTCTCCTCTCTCCTCCTTGGTACATTCTAATAGAATCAACGTTTTCTTGGGTTTGGTCTGTTTTAGGACAAAATGGGTAAAAGTGGTATCTAAACACTCCAAATTCAACCCGAACTCTTATAATTAGTCAAATGCATTGGATTGCTACATATTTTGACCCTAGAAAGAGTAACATAGCGGTTTACTGCTTCAAATCAATGTTTTCTCTCGGTTTTAGCCTGTTTTCTCGGTCTAACCCTGTTTTGGGATAAAACGGGTTTAAGTGTTGTCTAAACACTCCAAATTCATCCCGAACTCTTACAACTAGTCAAATGCATTGGATTGTCACACAATCTGACCCTAGAAACAGTAACAAAGCTGTTTACTGCTTAGAATCAACGTTTTCTTTGTTTGAGCCTGTTTTAGGACAAAATGGGTAAAAGTGGTGTCTAAACACTCCAAATTCAACCCGAACTCTTATGATTAGTCAAATGCATTGGATTGTTACAGATTTTGACCCTAAAAAGAGTAACATAGCGGTTTACTGCTTCAAATCAATGTTTTCTCTCGAGTTTAGCCTGATTTCTCGGTCTAAGCCTGTTTTGGGATAAAACGGGTTTAAGTGTTGTCTAAACACTCCAAATTCATCCCGAACTCTTACAACTAGTCAAACGCATTGGATTGTCACACATTCTGAGCCTAGAAACAGTAACAAAGCTGTTTACTGCTTAGAATCAACGTTTTCTTGGTTTGAGCCTGTTTTAGGACAAAATGGGTAAAAGTGGTGTCTAAACACTCCAAATTCAACCCGAACTCTTATAATTAGTCAAATGCATTGGATTGCTACATATTTTGACCCTAGAAAGAGTAACATAGCGGTTTACTGCTTCAAATCAATGTTTTCTCTCGGTTTTAGCCTGTTTTCTCGGTCTAACCCTGTTTTGGGATAAAACGGGTTTAAGTGTTGTCTAAACACTCCAAATTCATCCCGAACTCTTACAACTAGTCAAATGCATTGGATTGTCACACATTCTGACCCTAGAAACAGTAACAAAGCTGTTTACTGCTTAGAATCAACGTTTTCTTGGTTTGAGCCTGTTTTAGGACAAAATGGGTAAAAGTGGTGTCTAAACACTCCAAATTCAACCCGAACTCTTATAATTAGTCAAATGCATTGGATTGTTACATATTGTGACCCTAGAAAGAGTAACATAGCGGTTTACTGCTTCAAATCAATGTTTTCTCTCGGTTTTAGCCTGTTTTCTTGGTTTAAGCCTGTTTTGGGATAAAACGGGTTTAAGTGTTGTCTAAACACTCCAAATTCATCCCGAACTCTTACAACTAGTCAAATGCATTGGATTGTCACACATTCTGACCCTAGAAACAGTAACAAAGCTGTTTACTGCTTAGAATCAACGTTTTCTTGGTTTTAGCCTGTTTTAGGACAAAATGGGTAAAAGTGGTGTCTAAACACTCCAAATTCAACCCGAACTCTTATAATTAGTCAAATGCATTGGATTGTTACAGATTTTGACCCTAGAAAGAGTAACATATCGGTTTACTGCTTCAAATCAATGTTTTCTCTCGGTTTTAGCCTGTTTTCTCGGTCTAAGCCTGTTTTGGGATAAAACAGGTTTAAGTGTCGTCTAAACACTCCAAATTCATCCCGAACTCTTACAACTAGTCAAATGCATTGGATTGTCACACATTCTGACCCTAGAAACAGAAAAATATCTGTTTACTGCTTAGAATCAATGTTTTCTCGGTTTTAGCCTGTTTCAGGACAAAATGGGTAAAAGTGGTGTCTAAACACTCCAAATTCAACTCGAACTCTTATAATTAGTCAACTGCATTGGATTGTTACAGATTTTTACCCTAGAAAGAGTAACATAGCGGTTTACTGCTTCAAATCAATGTTTTCTCTCGGTTTTAGCCTGTTTTCTCAGTCTAAGCCTCTTTTGGGATAAAACGGGTTTAAGTGTTGTCTAAACACTCCAAATTCATCCCGAACTCTTACAACTAGTCAAATGCATTGGATTGTCACACATTCTGACCCTAGAAACAGTAACAAAGCTGTTTACTGCTTAGAATCAACATTTTCTTGGTTTTAGCCTGTTTTAGGACAAAATGGGTAAAAGTGGTGTCTAAACACTCCAAATTCAACCGAACTCTTATAATTAGTCAAATGCATTGGATTGTTACAGATTTTGACCCTAGAAAGAGTAACATAGCGGTTTACTGCTTCAAATCAATGTTTTCTCTCGGTTTTAGCCTGTTTTCTCGGTCTAAGCCTGTTTTGGGATAAAACGGGTTTAAGTGTCGTCTAAACACTCCAAATTTATCCCGAACTCTTACAACTAGTCAAATGCATTGGATTGTCACACATTCTGACCCTAGAAACAGTAACAAAGCTGTTTACTGCTTAGAATCAACCTTTTCTCGGTTTTAGCCTGTTTCAGGACAAAATGGGTAAAAGTGGTATCTAAACACTCCAAATTCAACCCGAACTCTTATAATTAGTCAAATGCATTGGATTGCTACATATTTTGACCCTAGAAAGAGTAACATAGCGGTTTACTGCTTCAAATCAATGTTTTCTCTCGGTTTTAGCCTGTTTTCTCGGTCTAACCCTGTTTTGGGATAAAACGGGTTTAAGTGTTGTCTAAACACTCCAAATTCATCCCGAACTCTTACAACTAGTCAAATGCATTGGATTGTCACACAATCTGACCCTAGAAACAGTATCAAAGCTGTTTACTGCTTAGAATCAACGTTTTCTTGGTTTGAGCCTGTTTTAGGACAAAATGGGTAAAAGTGGTGTCTAAACACTCCAAATTCAACCCGAACTCTTATAATTAGTCAAATGCATTGGATTGTTACAGATTTTGACCCTAGAAAGAGTAACATAGCGGTTTACTGCTTCAAATCAATGTTTTCTCTCGAGTTTAGCCTGATTTCTCGGTCTAAGCCTGTTTTGGGATAAAACGGGTTTAAGTGTTGTCTAAACACTCCAAATTCATCCCGAACTCTTACAACTAGTCAAATGCATTGGATTGTCACACATTCTGAGCCTAGAAACAGTAACAAAGCTGTTTACTGCTTAGAATCAACGTTTTCTTGGTTTGAGCCTGTTTTAGGACAAAATGGGTAAAAGTGGTGTCTAAACACTCCAAATTCAACCCGAACTCTTATAATTAGTCAAATGCATTGGATTGTTACAGATTTTGACCCTAGAAAGAGTAACATAGCGGTTTACTGCTTCAAATCAATGTTTTCTCTCGAGTTTAGCCTGATTTCTCGGTCTAACCCTGTTTTGGGATAAAACGGGTTTAAGTGTTGTCTAAACACTCCAAATTCATCCCGAACTCTTACAACTAGTCAAATGCATTGGATTGTCACACAATCTGACCCTAGAAACAGTATCAAAGCTGTTTACTGCTTAGAATCAACGTTTTCTTGGTTTGAGCCTGTTTTAGGACAAAATGGGTAAAAGTGGTGTCTAAACACTCCAAATTCAACCCGAACTCTTATAATTAGTCAAATGCATTGGATTGTTACAGATTTTGACCCTAGAAAGAGTAACATAGCGGTTTACTGCTTCAAATCAATGTTTTCTCTCGAGTTTAGCCTGATTTCTCGGTCTAAGCCTGTTTTGGGATAAAACGGGTTTAAGTGTTGTCTAAACACTCCAAATTCATCCCGAACTCTTACAACTAGTCAAATGCATTGGATTGTCACACATTCTGACCCTAGAAACAGTAAGAAAGCTGTTTACTGCTTAGAATCAACGTTTTCTTGGTTTTAGCCTGTTTTAGGACAAAATGGGTAAAAGTGGTGTCTAAACACTCCAAATTCAACCCGAACTCTTATGATTAGTCAAATGCATTGGATTGTTACAGATTTTGACCCTAGAAAGAGTAACATAGCGGTTTACTGCTTCAAATCAATGTTTTCTCTGTTGGGATTTATGAGACAAAGCTCACAAGAGAGGGTAGACAAACACTTGGTGAATGAATCCCCCTTTACCCACAACAAACTAACTCATTCTCAAGGGGGAGGAGAGAACATCAACTTGTGATGAACTCCCCATAAACAAGCTAGATAGAACCCAAATACTAGAGAGTAAGCGGATCCTAACTAGGAGAAGCACTAGTTTGAGACTTATCCTCTTCTAGTATCACAACACTTAGAGTTTGTGTACTTAGGAGAAGGAGGATTAAGAATCAGTAATCTAGGCTAAGTAAAGCAGTAAATAAGAAGAGTTTAGGTGGATTTGAGAAGAGAATAGGCTGCCTTAAGGGCAGCCCCTAACCGCTAATCCTAAACTCTCTACATTGTTAATATGAAACAAGAACACAAGTATAGAGAGGAAATCGGTTTCTCTTCTATTGAATAATATTGTGATATATTACATATGAGAGAATTACAGCTTAATATAGAGAAAACAAAGGCATAGAGCCGTTAGGCACACAAGGGATTCAAAGGAGAGATGAAAGGGACAGCTCCTTGTCTTTGGTTGACTCGCTATGCTTCCCAACCAAAGCCACACGTGATTTCCTTCCCTTCCATGCCTTGTGACCGTTAGATCTCCTTCCCTTATGGCCATTGGATCCTTCTTCCCTTCCTTGTGAGATATTTCCTTCTTCTTGGGCTTCTTCTTCTTATAAGGCCTTTGTTCTTCTTATATTGCACTTATGGCCTTGCTGACCACTCTCCTTGCTCTCACGGCCCACATGGCCTTATTGGCCACTCTTATTGTGCTCACGGCCTTACTGGCCGCTCCCACACCACTCATGGCCTTACCGGCCACACTTCTTGTACTAGCAGCCTTACCGGCCACTCTCTTCTTCCTTGTGCAGCTCGGCCTCACCGGCCTCACTCTCTCTTCTCCTTCATATATACTAATAGTACGGACGGGCCTGTACGGACGGGCCTGTACGGACGGGCCTGTACGGACGGGCCTGTACGGACGGGCCTGCTCTTCAATGTGTTCACGGCCTAACTGGCCGCTCTCCGGACATGGGTCCGTTCACGGACACGGTACATGGTACCGGACACGGTACATGGCCTTACCGGCCTTTACATGGCCTTTCCGGCCTTTCTTCTCTTCTTCCAAGGTTCGGCCTTACCGGCCTCTCCTCTCTCCTCCTTGGTACATTCTAATACTCCCCCGCACGCTTGATTGGTGGGACACCATGGGGACCAAAGATCAAGGGTGGACTAGTGTCATCTACCTCATTAAAAACCTCAACAAAGAAAACCTCTTGGGATAAAACTTTGTTAAGGGAAAAAGAGTATAGACTCCACTATCCATGATGTCCCTTGACCTTGGTTTGCAAAGAACTAGCTCCCTTCTCTTCATGATTTGAACCGCTCCTACTCCTTAGCCCACCTTGCCTTTAGCACATTCCTTATGATCTCCATCCTTGCGCCTTTAGAATTTCTTTGAGGCTCTCATAGTCTCCTTTACCCCTTAAACAAGTGATAAAGAAGAAAAGAATAAGTGTTTGCTATGAGGAATATCAAAGAAAATTTCTAAAAGTGTGACAATTTAAGAGAACATATTAAAGACTAAAGACTAGTAATGAAACTAAGGTAATGAATTTATGAATTAAAATAGAGAAGAGTTTAGAGCACAGCCTTTATGGTGTTTTGATGGATAGGAGGGAGAGAGTTGATCACTGTTGCGGTTTGGAATTCCTCCTTGAGACCGCTCCTACTCTAACCATGGTTTTTTTTTTTTTTAAACCTGGTCAGTTTTATTTGTCAGACTGACACATGCCCACTGAATTGGACATAACTTTCGAACGGCTGCTCGGATTGGTATGATTCCACTTCCACTGGCAAGATGACTCTGTGGTCTCGAACTTTAATGAAGAACGCGGAAGCCGAATCGCAGTGGAAGGGTTTCGTCCGAGTCGATCTTTGAGACGCTTCGGCTGAGCTTTAAGTAAAGACTTTTGCTTGTGGCCGAGCAGAATCTGTGAGGTACGGTCTGAAGTCACTTGATCTCCCCCGTAACCTTTACTTGATGATGGGCTGAAACCTCATCACCTCAGTTGAAGCCTTGTGCATCACCGTTCTTGTGCACATCCAATCAACAGTTGAAACCTTGTGCATCACCTTTCCTAAAGACCATTGTGCACATCCGATCAACAACTTGGCACTAACACACATGCTCTTGGACTGATTCATCACCTTCCACCAGCTTAACAAAGACTTGGTGGCCCTTGGTTCTAACTCCAGGCATTGTGCTGCGCTCTTACATGGCTATCTTGTAGCCTTCAACCTCGCCACTTCTTCTTCTTGAGATAGTAGGCGAGCTCCACACAATCTTCAAGGCTGAAGCTGAAACCAAATTCAATGGAACAGATTCTAAACAAGAGATTGTTAGAGATTAGAGTATAGAGAATATTACTGAAAAATAAAATAGAATTTAGAGAATAATTAAGAGTATAAATAGAGAACAGAGAATCAGTAACCAAGAGTATAGAAAGTGAGAGTATAAGGGAGAGTATAGGCGGTAGTATAAGATGAATGGAGAGTAGAATAGAGAATCTGCTCAAGAGTTCTTATGGACAGAGTTTAACTCTGTTTTCTTGAGTTGAAAGAAGCTTTGACAGCCAAGAACATCCAAGAAGACAATCTCTTTTGGTGCTTTAATGGCTGAAACACAATGGACCGTTTGGAAAATTAATTTCTCCAGCGGTTTGGGACACTTCTCATGGTAGAATCACTTAAACAGGTGTTCTCCAAGAGTCTAATGCCTTCAAAGATCACGAAAGAGCATATAGAAGATGCTTTCCATGTTCAAAAATCAAATAAAAGAAGAAACACCTTTGGAACAACCTTTTGTCCATTGGTTAAAAGAATGCATCTTGGACCAACTTGAATCTATTTGACCAAGCGGGCCATACATGCTAAAAACAAGAACTCTCTCTTCCCCAAACTCGAATCTGGACACACCATATGGCCAGAAACAAAGCTTTCTCAACCTTGAGAAGAAGAAGAATCGATTTAGTAATTAAGCCTTTAAAGGAAATTTAACAAAAGCTAAATTAAACCTTTAGAGGAAAATTAACTAAATCCTAAGAGAATTAAATCCTAAGAATTTCGTGGCTCATACAAGCACACAAGAACCGTGAATCCTCACCATGAACAACACAATTTGCTCAATGGTTCATCACTTCCCACACATCCCAAAATAAACAAAGCTATTACCAAATCGGTAAAGCTTAAGGATGGGGCTTGTAAAATCGATTTCTTTCCACACACTTGGTCTACAAATTCTAACAAGATAAGAGACCAAGCTTACTCAACAATGAGCTGCTAGAGAATCGATTTAATCAACAAAAGCAAAATTAAAGCTTTAAAGAAACTAAGCTAAGCGATTTAACACCTAAGCAAAGTCTAAACTTTAACTAAGCTAACTCCTAAGAAAACGACTTTGAGAATGAGTTTAAAACACCAAGAACAGAACCTGCTCTGATACCATGTTGGGATTTATGAGACAAAGCTCACAAGAGAGGGTAGACAAACACTTGGTGAATGAATCCCCCTTTACCCACAACAAACTAACTCATTCTCAAGGGGGAGGAGAGAACATCAACTTGTGATGAACTCCCCATAAACAAGCTAGATAGAACCCAAATACTAGAGAGTAAGCGGATCCTAACTAGGAGAAGCACTAGTTTGAGACTTATCCTCTTCTAGTATCACAACACTTAGAGTTTGTGTACTTAGGAGAAGGAGGATTAAGAATCAGTAATCTAGGCTAAGTAAAGCAGTAAATAAGAAGAGTTTAGGTGGATTTGAGAAGAGAATAGGCTGCCTTAAGGGCAGCCCCTAACCGCTAATCCTAAACTCTCTACATTGTTAATATGAAACAAGAACACAAGTATAGAGAGGAAATCGGTTTCTCTTCTATTGAATAATATTGTGATATATTACATATGAGAGAATTACAGCTTAATATAGAGAAAACAAAGGCATAGAGCCGTTAGGCACACAAGGGATTCAAAGGAGAGATGAAAGGGACAGCTCCTTGTCTTTGGTTGACTCGCTATGCTTCCCAACCAAAGCCACACGTGATTTCCTTCCCTTCCATGCCTTGTGACCGTTAGATCTCCTTCCCTTATGGCCATTGGATCCTTCTTCCCTTCCTTGTGAGATATTTCCTTCTTCTTGGGCTTCTTCTTCTTATAAGGCCTTTGTTCTTCTTATATTGCACTTATGGCCTTGCTGACCACTCTCCTTGCTCTCACGGCCCACATGGCCTTATTGGCCACTCTTATTGTGCTCACGGCCTTACTGGCCGCTCCCACACCACTCATGGCCTTACCGGCCACACTTCTTGTACTAGCAGCCTTACCGGCCACTCTCTTCTTCCTTGTGCAGCTCGGCCTCACCGGCCTCACTCTCTCTTCTCCTTCATATATACTAATAGTACGGACGGGCCTGTACGGACGGGCCTGTACGGACGGGCCTGTACGGACGGGCCTGTACGGACGGGCCTGCTCTTCAATGTGTTCACGGCCTAACTGGCCGCTCTCCGGACATGGGTCCGTTCACGGACACGGTACATGGTACCGGACACGGTACATGGCCTTACCGGCCTTTACATGGCCTTTCCGGCCTTTCTTCTCTTCTTCCAAGGTTCGGCCTTACCGGCCTCTCCTCTCTCCTCCTTGGTACATTCTAATATTCTCTCGGTTTTAGCCTGTTTTCTCGGTCTAACCCTGTTTTGGGATAAAACGGGTTTAAGTGTTGTCTAAACACTCCAAATTCATCCCGAACTCTTACAACTAGTCAAATGCATTGGATTGTCACACAATCTGACCCTAGAAACAGTATCAAAGCTGTTTACTGCTTAGAATCAACGTTTTCTTGGTTTGAGCCTGTTTTAGGACAAAATGGGTAAAAGTGGTGTCTAAACACTCCAAATTCAACCCGAACTCTTATAATTAGTCAAATGCATTGGATTGTTACAGATTTTGACCCTAGAAAGAGTAACATAGCGGTTTACTGCTTCAAATCAATGTTTTCTCTCGAGTTTAGCCTGATTTCTCGGTCTAAGCCTGTTTTGGGATAAAACGGGTTTAAGTGTTGTCTAAACACTCCAAATTCATCCCGAACTCTTACAACTAGTCAAATGCATTGGATTGTCACACATTCTGACCCTAGAAACAGTAAGAAAGCTGTTTACTGCTTAGAATCAACGTTTTCTTGGTTTTAGCCTGTTTTAGGACAAAATGGGTAAAAGTGGTGTCTAAACACTCCAAATTCAACCCGAACTCTTATGATTAGTCAAATGCATTGGATTGTTACAGATTTTGACCCTAGAAAGAGTAACATAGCGGTTTACTGCTTCAAATCAATGTTTTCTCTCGGTTTTAGCCTGTTTTCTCGGTCTAAGCCTGTTTTGGGATAAAACGGGTTTAAGTGTTGTCTAAACACTCCAAATTCATCCCGAACTCTTACAACTAGTCAAACGCATTGGATTGTCACACATTCTGAGCCTAGAAACAGTAACAAAGCTGTTTACTGCTTAGAATCAACGTTTTCTTGGTTTGAGCCTGTTTTAGGACAAAATGGGTAAAAGTGGTGTCTAAACACTCCAAATTCAACCCGAACTCTTATAATTAGTCAAATGCATTGGATTGTTACAGATTTTGACCCTAGAAAGAGTAACATAGCGGTTTACTGCTTCAAATCAATGTTTTCTCTCGGTTTTAGCCTGTTTTCTCGGTCTAAGCCTGTTTTGGGATAAAACGGGTTTAAGTGTCATTAAACACTCCAAATTTATCCCGAACTCTTACAACTAGTCAAATGCATTGGATTGTCACACATTCTGACCCTAGAAACAGTAACAAAGCTGTTTACTGCTTAGAATCAACCTTTTCTCGGTTTTAGCCTGTTTCAGGACAAAATGGGTAAAAGTGGTATCTAAACACTCCAAATTCAACCCGAACTCTTATAATTAGTCAAATGCATTGGATTGCTACATATTTTGACCCTAGAAAGAGTAACATAGCGGTTTACTGCTTCAAATCAATGTTTTCTCTCGGTTTTAGCCTGTTTTCTCGGTCTAACCCTGTTTTGGGATAAAACGGGTTTAAGTGTTGTCTAAACACTCCAAATTCATCCCGAACTCTTACAACTAGTCAAATGCATTGGATTGTCACACAATCTGACCCTAGAAACAGTATCAAAGCTGTTTACTGCTTAGAATCAACGTTTTCTTGGTTTGAGCCTGTTTTAGGACAAAATGGGTAAAAGTGGTGTCTAAACACTCCAAATTCAACCCAAACTCTTATAATTAGTCAAATGCATTGGATTGTTACAGATTTGGACCCTAGAAAGAGTAACATAGCGGTTTACTGCTTCAAATCAATGTTTTCTCTCGAGTTTAGCCTGATTTCTCGGTCTAAGCCTGTTTTGGGATAAAACGGGTTTAAGTGTTGTCTAAACACTCCAAATTCATCCCGAACTCTTACAACTAGTCAAATGCATTGGATTGTCACACATTCTGACCCTAGAAACAGTAAGAAAGCTGTTTACTGCTTAGAATCAACGTTTTCTTGGTTTTAGCCTGTTTTAGGACAAAATGGGTAAAAGTGGTGTCTAAACACTACAAATTCAACCCGAACTCTTATAATTAGTCAAATGCATTGGATTGTTACAGATTTTGACCCTAGAAAGAGTAACATAGCGGTTTACTGCTTCAAATCAATGTTTTCTCTCGGTTTTAGCCTGTTTTCTCGGTCTAAGCCTGTTTTGGGAAAAAACGGGTTTAAGTGTCGTCTAAACACTCCAAATTCATCCCGAACTCTTACAACTAGTCAACTGCATTGGATTGTTACACATTCTGACCCTAGAAACAGTAAGAAAGCTGTTTACTGATTAGAATCAACGTTTTCTTGGTTTTAGCCTGTTTCAGGACAAAATGGGTAAAAGTGGTGTCTAAACACTCCAAATTCAACCCGAACTCTTATAATTAGTCAAATGCATTGGATTGTTACATATTTTGACCCTAGAAAGAGTAACATAGCGGTTTACTGCTTCAAATCAATGTTTTCTCTTGGTTTTAGCCTGTTTTCTCGGTCTAAGCCTGTTTTGGGATAAAACGGGTTTAAGTGTTGTCTAAACACTCCAGATTCATCCCGAACTCTAACAACTAGTCAAATGCATTGGATTGTCACACATTCTGACCCTAGAAACAGTAACAAAGCTGTTTACTGCTTAGAATCAACGTTTTCTCGGTTTTAGCCTGTTTCAGGACAAAATGGGTAAAAGTGGTGTCTAAACACTCCAAATTCAACCCGAACTCTTATAATTAGTCAAATGCATTGGATTGTTACAGATTTTGACGCTAGAAAGAGTAACATAGCGGTTTACTGCTTCAAATCAATGTTTTCTCTCGGTTTTAGCCTGTTTTCTCGGTCTAAGCCTGTTTTGGGATAAAACGGGTTTAAGTGTCGTCTAAACACTCCAAATTTATCCCGAACTCTTACATCTAGTCAAATGCATTGGATTGTCACACATTCTGACCCTAGAAACAGTAACAAAGCTGTTTACTGCTTAGAATCAACCTTTTCTCGGTTTTAGCCTGTTTCAGGACAAAATGGGTAAAAGTGGTATCTAAACACTCCAAATTCAACCCGAACTCTTATAATTAGTCAAATGCATTGGATTGCTACATATTTTGACCCTAGAAAGAGTAACATAGCGGTTTACTGCTTCAAATCAATGTTTTCTCTCGGTTTTAGCCTGTTTTCTCGGTCTAACCCTGTTTTGGGATAAAACGGGTTTAAGTGTTGTCTAAACACTCCAAATTCATCCCGAACTATTACAACTAGTCAAATGCATTGGATTGTCACACAATCTGACCCTAGAAACAGTATCAAAGCTGTTTACTGCTTAGAATCAACGTTTTCTTGGTTTGAGCCTGTTTTAGGACAAAATGGGTAAAAGTGGTGTCTAAACACTCCAAATTCAACCCGAACTCTTATAATTAGTCAAATGCATTGGATTGTTACAGATTTTGACCCTAGAAAGAGTAACATAGCGGTTTACTGCTTCAAATCAATGTTTTCTCTTGGTTTTAGCCTGTTTTCTCGGTCTAAGCCTGTTTTGGGATAAAACGGGTTTAAGTGTTGTCTAAACACTCCAGATTCATCCCGAACTCTAACAACTAGTCAAATGCATTGGATTGTCACACATTCTGACCCTAGAAACAGTAACAAAGCTGTTTACTGCTTAGAATCAACGTTTTCTCGGTTTTAGCCTGTTTCAGGACAAAATGGGTAAAAGTGGTGTCTAAACACTCCAAATTCAACCCGAACTCTTATAATTAGTCAAATGCATTGGATTGTTACAGATTTTGACCCTAGAAAGAGTAACATAGCGGTTTACTGCTTCAAATCAATGTTTTCTCTCGGTTTTAGCCTGTTTTCTCGGTCTAAGCCTGTTTTGGGATAAAACGGGTTTAAGTGTCGTCTAAACACTCCAAATTTATCCCGAACTCTTACAACTAGTCAAATGCATTGGATTGTCACACATTCTGACCCTAGAAACAGTAACAAAGCTGTTTACTGCTTAGAATCAACCTTTTCTCGGTTTTAGCCTGTTTCAGGACAAAATGGGTAAAAGTGGTATCTAAACACTCCAAATTCAACCCGAACTCTTATAATTAGTCAAATGCATTGGATTGCTACATATTTTGACCCTAGAAAGAGTAACATAGCGGTTTACTGCTTCAAATCAATGTTTTCTCTCGGTTTTAGCCTGTTTTCTCGGTCTAACCCTGTTTTGGGATAAAACGGGTTTAAGTGTTGTCTAAACACTCCAAATTCATCCCGAACTCTTACAACTAGTCAAATGCATTGGATTGTCACACAATCTGACCCTAGAAACAGTATCAAAGCTGTTTACTGCTTAGAATCAACGTTTTCTTGGTTTGAGGCTGTTTTAGGACAAAATGGGTAAAAGTGGTGTCTAAACACTCCAAATTCAACCCGAACTCTTATAATTAGTCAAATGCATTGGATTGTTACAGATTTTGACCCTAGAAAGAGTAACATAGCGGTTTACTGCTTCAAATCAATGTTTTCTCTCGAGTTTAGCCTGATTTCTCGGTCTAAGCCTGTTTTGGGATAAAACGGGTTTAAGTGTTGTCTAAACACTCCAAATTCATCCTGAACTCTTACAACTAGTCAAATGCATTGGATTGTCACACATTCTGACCCTAGAAACAGTAAGAAAGCTGTTTACTGCTTAGAATCAACGTTTTCTTGGTTTTAGCCTGTTTTAGGACAAAATGGGTAAAAGTGGTGTCTAAACACTCCAAATTCAACCCGAACTCTTATAATTAGTCAAATGCATTGGATTGTTACAGATTTTGACCCTAGAAAGAGTAACATAGCGGTTTACTGCTTCAAATCAATGTTTTCTCTCGGTTTTAGCCTGTTTTCTCGGTCTAAGCCTGTTTTGGGATAAAACGGGTTTAAGTGTCGTCTAAACACTCCAAATTCATCCCGAACTCTTACAACTAGTCAACTGCATTGGATTGTTACACATTCTGACCCTAGAAACAGTAACAAAGCTGTTTACTGATTAGAATCAACGTTTTCTTGGTTTTAGCCTGTTTCAGGACAAAATAGGTAAAAGTGGTGTCTAAACACTCCAAATTCAACCCGAACTCTTATAATTAGTCAAATGCATTGGATTGTTACATATTTTGACCCTAGAAAGAGTAACATAGCGGTTTACTGCTTCAAATCAATGTTTTCTCTTGGTTTTAGCCTGTTTTCTCGGTCTAAGCCTGTTTTGGGATAAAACGGGTTTAAGTGTTGTCTAAACACTCCAGATTCATCCCGAACTCTAACAACTAGTCAAATGCATTGGATTGTCACACATTCTGACCCTAGAAACAGTAACAAAGCTGTTTACTGCTTAGAATCAACGTTTTCTTTGTTTTAGCCTGTTTCAGGACAAAATGGGTAAAAGTGGTGTCTAAACACTCCAAATTCAACCCGAACTCTTATAATTAGTCAAATGCATTGGATTGTTACAGATTTTGACCCTAGAAAGAGTAACATAGCGGTTTACTGCTTCAAATCAATGTTTTCTCTCGGTTTTAGCCTGTTTTCTCGGTCTAAGCCTGTTTTGGGATAAAACGGGTTTAAGTGTCGTCTAAACACTCCAAATTTATCCCAAACTCTTACAACTAGTCAAATGCATTGGATTGTCACACATTCTGACCCTAGAAACAGTAACAAAGCTGTTTACTGCTTAGAATCAACCTTTTCTCGGTTTTAGCCTGTTTCAGGACAAAATGGGTAAAAGTGGTATCTAAACACTCCAAATTCAACCCGAACTCTTATAATTAGTCAAATGCATTGGATTGCTACATATTTTGACCCTAGAAAGAGTAACATAGCGGTTTACTGCTTCAAATCAATATTTTCTCTCGGTTTTAGCCTGTTTTCTCGTTCTAACCCTGTTTTGGGATAAAACGGGTTTAAGTGTTGTCTAAACACTCCAAATTCATCCCGAACTCTTACAACTAGTCAAATGCATTGGATTGTCACACATTCTGAGCCTAGAAACAGTAACAAAGCTGTTTACTGCTTAGAATCAACGTTTTCTTGGTTTGAGCCTGTTTTAGGACAAAATGGGTAAAAGTGGTGTCTAAACACTCCAAATTCAACCCGAACTCTTTTAATTAGTCAAATGCATTGGATTGTTACAGATTTTGACCCTAGAAAGAGTAACATAGTATTAGAATGTACCAAGGAGGAGAGAGGAGAGGCCGGTAAGGCCGAACCTTGGAAGAAGAGAAGAAAGGCCGGAAAGGCCATGTAAAGGCCGGTAAGGCCATGTCCGTGTCCGTGAGCGACCATGTACCGTGTCCGGTACCATGTACCGTGTCCGTGAACGGACCCATGTCCGGAGAGCGGCCAGTTAGGCCGTGAACACATTGAAGAGCAGGCCCGTCCGTACAGGCCCGTCCGTACAGGCCCGTCCGTACTATTAGTATATATGAAGGAGAAGAGAGAGTGAGGCCGGTGAGGCCGAGCTGCACAAGGAAGAAGAGAGTGGCCGGTAAGGCTGCTAGTACAAGAAGTGTGGCCGGTAAGGCCATGAGTGGTGTGGGAGCGGCCAGTAAGGCCGTGAGCACAATAAGAGTGGCCAATAAGGCCATGTGGGCCGTGAGAACAATGAGAGTGGTCAGCAAGGCCATAAGAGCAATGTGAGAAGAATTGTGAAGTAAAGGCCTTATAAGAAGAAGAGGCCCAAGAAGAAGTTAAATGTCTCACAAAGGGAAAAGAAGGGAAGGAAGGAAGCATGTGAGACCTTGGTTGGTGAAGAATGAGACAACCAAGGGAAGGAGCTGTCCCTTTCACCATACACCCACTTGTGCACCAACGGCTATATGTCACTCTCACCTCTCATTTATCTCAAACGGCCATATACATTTGTTCTCCTATATTAAGCATTGTAATCTCTCATTTTGTAACACAACACAATATTATCTAATAGAAGAGAATCCGATTTCCCCTCTCTACTTGTGTTCTTGTTCATATCAACAATGTAGAGTGTTTAGGAGATTAGCGGTTAGAGGCTGCCCTTAAGGCAGCCTATTCTCTTCTCAAATCCACCTAAACTCTTCTTATTTACTGCTTTACTTAGCCTAGATTACTGATTCTTAATCCTCCTTCTCCTAAGTATACAAACTCTAAGTGTTGTGATACTAGAAGAGGATAAGTCTCAAACTAGTGCTTCTCCTAGTTAGGATCCGCTTACTCTCTAGTATTTGGGTTCTATCTAGTTGTTTATGGGGAGTTCATCACAAGTTGATGTTCTCTCCTCCCCCTTGAGAATGAGTTAGTTTGTTGTGGGTAAAGGGGGATTCATTCACCAAGTGTTTGTCTACCCTCTCTTGTGAGCTTTGTCTCATAAATCCCAACATGGTATCAGAGCAGGCTCTGTTCTTGGTGACTCAAACTCGTTCTCAAGTTGGTTTTCTTAGGAGTTAGCTTAATTAAAGTTTTAATCCTAGCCTAGGTGTTAAATCGCTTAGCTTAGTTTCTTTAAAACTTTAATTTTGCTTTTGTTGTTAAATCGATTCTCTAGCAGCTCAATGTTGAGTAAGCTTGGTCTTGGGTCTTTGTAGAGTTCATAGACCAAGTGTGTGAAAGAAATCGATTTTAAAACCTCATCCTTAGGCTTCACCGATTGGGTAAAAGCTTGGGTTTAAATTGAGGTGGTGATGAACCAAGGAGCAAATTGTTCTTGTTCTTGGTAAGGATTCACGTGTTTTTAGGCTTGTATAGAGCCACGAAATCCTTAGGATTTTTCCTAGGATTCTCTTAAGATTTAGTTAATTTTCCTTTAAAGGTTTAATTTTGCTTTTGTTAAATTTCCTTTAAAGTTTAATTACTAAATCACTTCTTCTTCTTCTCAAGGTTGAGAAAGCTTTGTTTCTGGTCATATGGTGTGTCCAGGTTCGAGTTTGAGGAAGAGAGAGACTTTATTTTAGCATGTAGAGCCCGCTTGGTCAAATAGATTCAAGTTGGTCCAAGATGCATTCTTTTAACCGTTGGACAATAGGCTGTTCCAAAGGCTTTTGTTGTTTCTTCTTTGCTTGGGACCACGAAAAACATCTTCTATATGTTATCTTCGTGGATCTAAAGCCTTAATCTCTTGAAGAACACTTGTTTAAGTGATTCTACAAGGAGGTTTGTTGTTAAACCTTTGGAGAAACTAATTTTCCATAAGGTCCATTGTGTTTCAGCCATTAAAGCACCAAAAGAGATTGTCTTCTTGGATGTTCTTGGCTGTCAAAGCTTCTTTCAACTCAAGAAAACAGAGTTAAACTCTGTCCATAAGAATTCTTGAGCAGATTCTCTATTCTACTCTCCATTCATCTTATACTACCGCCAATACTCTCCCTTATACTCTCACTTTCTATTCTCCATATATACTCTTATTAATTCTCTAAATTCTCTATTTAATTTCAGTATTATTCTCTAAATTCTATTTTATTTTCAGTAATATTCTATATTCTCTATTCTCTAATCTCTAACAATCTCTTGTTTAGAATCTGTTCCATTGATTTTTGGTTTCAGTTTCAGCATTGAAGATTGTGTGGAGCTCGCTCACTATCTCAAGGAGAAGAAGTGGCGAGGTTGAAGGCTACAAGATAGCCATGTAAGAGCGCAGCACAATGCCTGGAGTTAGAACCAAGGGCCACCAAGTCTTTGTTAAGCTGGTGGAAGGTGATGAATCAGTCCAAGAGCATGTGTGTTAGTGCCAAGTTGTTGATCGGATGTGCACAATGGTCTTTAGGAAAGGTGATGCACAAGGTTTCAACTGTTGATTGGATGTGCACAAGAACGGTGATGCACAAGGCTTCAACTGAGGTGATGAGGTTTCAGCCCATCATCAAGTAAAGGTTACGGGGGAGATCAAGTGACTTCAGACCGTACCTCACAGATTCTGCTCGGCCACAAGCAAAAGTCTTTACTTAAAGCTCAGCCTAAGCGTCTCAAAGATCGACTCGGACGAAACCCTTCCACTGCGATTCGGCTTCCGCGTTCTTCATTAAAGTTCGAGACCACAGAGTCATCTTGCCAGTGGAAGTGGAATCATACCAATCCGAGCAGCCGTTCGAAAGTTATGTCCGATTCAGTGGGCATGTGTCAGTCTGACAAATAAAACTGACCGGGTTTAAAACCATGGTTAGAGGAGCGGTCTCAAGGAGGAATTCCAAACCGCAACAGTGATCAACTCTCTCCCTCCTATCCATCAAAACACCATAAAGGCTGTGCTCTAAACTCTTCTCTATTTTAATTCATAAATTCATTACCTTAGCTTCATTACTAGTCTTTAGTCTTTAATATGTTCTCTTAAATTGTCACACTTTTAGAAATTTTCTTTGATATTCCTCATAGCAAACACTTATTCTTTTCTTCTTTATCACTTGTTTAAGGGGTAAAGGAGACTATGAGAGCCTCAAAGAAATTCTAAAGGCGCAAGGATGGAGATCATAAGGAATGTGCTAAAGGCAAGGTGGGCTAAGGAGTAGGAGCGGTTCAAATCATGAAGAGAAGGGAGCTAGTTCTTTGCAAACCAAGGTCAAGGGACATCATGGATAGTGGAGTCTATACTCTTTTTCCCTTAACAAAGTTTTATCCCAAGAGGTTTTCTTTGTTGAGGTTTTTAATGAGGTAGATGACACTAGTCCACCCTTGATCTTTGGTCCCCATGGTGTCCCACCGATCAAGCGTGCGGGGGAGTATTAGAATGTACCAAGGAGGAGAGAGGAGAGGCCGGTAAGGCCGAACCTTGGAAGAAGAGAAGAAAGGCCGGAAAGGCCATGTAAAGGCCGGTAAGGCCATGTCCGTGTCCGTGAGCGACCATGTACCGTGTCCGGTACCATGTACCGTGTCCGTGAACGGACCCATGTCCGGAGAGCGGCCAGTTAGGCCGTGAACACATTGAAGAGCAGGCCCGTCCGTACAGGCCCGTCCGTACAGGCCCGTCCGTACAGGCCCGTCCGTACTATTAGTATATATGAAGGAGAAGAGAGAGTGAGGCCGGTGAGGCCGAGCTGCACAAGGAAGAAGAGAGTGGCCGGTAAGGCTGCTAGTACAAGAAGTGTGGCCGGTAAGGCCATGAGTGGTGTGGGAGCGGCCAGTAAGGCCGTGAGCACAATAAGAGTGGCCAATAAGGCCATGTGGGCCGTGAGAACAATGAGAGTGGTCAGCAAGGCCATAAGAGCAATGTGAGAAGAATTGTGAAGTAAAGGCCTTATAAGAAGAAGAGGCCCAAGAAGAAGTTAAATGTCTCACAAAGGGAAAAGAAGGGAAGGAAGGAAGCATGTGAGACCTTGGTTGGTGAAGAATGAGACAACCAAGGGAAGGAGCTGTCCCTTTCACCATACACCCACTTGTGCACCAACGGCTATATGTCACTCTCACCTCTCATTTATCTCAAACGGCCATATACATTTGTTCTCCTATATTAAGCATTGTAATCTCTCATTTTGTAACACAACACAATATTATCTAATAGAAGAGAATCCGATTTCCCCTCTCTACTTGTGTTCTTGTTCATATCAACAATGTAGAGTGTTTAGGAGATTAGCGGTTAGAGGCTGCCCTTAAGGCAGCCTATTCTCTTCTCAAATCCACCTAAACTCTTCTTATTTACTGCTTTACTTAGCCTAGATTACTGATTCTTAATCCTCCTTCTCCTAAGTATACAAACTCTAAGTGTTGTGATACTAGAAGAGGATAAGTCTCAAACTAGTGCTTCTCCTAGTTAGGATCCGCTTACTCTCTAGTATTTGGGTTCTATCTAGTTGTTTATGGGGAGTTCATCACAAGTTGATGTTCTCTCCTCCCCCTTGAGAATGAGTTAGTTTGTTGTGGGTAAAGGGGGATTCATTCACCAAGTGTTTGTCTACCCTCTCTTGTGAGCTTTGTCTCATAAATCCCAACACATAGCGGTTTACTGCTTCAAATCAATGTTTTCTCTCGAGTTTAGCCTGATTTCTCGGTCTAAGCCTGTTTTGGGATAAAACGGGTTTAAGTGTTGTCTAAACACTCCAAATTCATCCCAAACTCTTACAACTAGTCAAATGCATTGGATTGTCACACATTCTGACCCTAGAAACAGTAAGAAAGCTGTTTACTGCTTAGAATCAACGTTTTCTTGGTTTTAGCCTGTTTTAGGACAAAATGGGTAAAAGTGGTGTCTAAACACTCCAAATTCAACCCGAACTCTTATAATTAGTCAAATGCATTGGATTGTTACAGATTTTGACCCTAGAAAGAGTAACATAGCGGTTTACTGCTTCAAATCAATGTTTTCTCTCGGTTTTAGCCTGTTTTCTCGGTCTAAGCCTGTTTTGGGATAAAACGGGTTTAAGTGTCGTCTAAACACTCCAAATTCATCCCGAACTCTTACAACTAGTCAACTGCATTGGATTGTTACACATTCTGACCCTAGAAACAGTAACAAAGCTGTTTACTGATTAGAATCAACGTTTTCTTGGTTTTAGCCTGTTTCAGGACAAAATGGGTAAAAGTGGTGTCTAAACACTCCAAATTCAACCCGAACTCTTATAATTAGTCAAATGCATTGGATTGTTACATATTTTGACCCTAGAAAGAGTAACATAGCGGTTTACTGCTTCAAATCAATGTTTTCTCTTGGTTTTAGCCTGTTTTCTCGGTCTAAGCCTGTTTTGGGATAAAACGGGTTTAAGTGTTGTCTAAACACTCCAGATTCATCCCGAACTCTAACAACTAGTCAAATGCATTGGATTGTCACACATTCTGACCCTAGAAACAGTAACAAAGCTGTTTACTGCTTAGAATCAACGTTTTCTTTGTTTTAGCCTGTTTCAGGACAAAATGGGTAAAAGTGGTGTCTAAACACTCCAAATTCAACCCGAACTCTTATAATTAGTCAAATGCATTGGATTGTTACAGATTTTGACCCTAGAAAGAGTAACATAGCGGTTTACTGCTTCAAATCAATGTTTTCTCTCGGTTTTAGCCTGTTTTCTCGGTCTAAGCCTGTTTTGGGATAAAACGGGTTTAAGTGTCGTCTAAACACTCCAAATTTATCCCAAACTCTTACAACTAGTCAAATGCATTGGATTGTCACACATTCTGACCCTAGAAACAGTAACAAAGCTGTTTACTGCTTAGAATCAACCTTTTCTCGGTTTTAGCCTGTTTCAGGACAAAATGGGTAAAAGTGGTATCTAAACACTCCAAATTCAACCCGAACTCTTATAATTAGTCAAATGCATTGGATTGCTACATATTTTAACCCTAGAAAGAGTAACATAGCGGTTTACTGCTTCAAATCAATATTTTCTCTCGGTTTTAGCCTGTTTTCTCGTTCTAACCCTGTTTTGGGATAAAACGGGTTTAAGTGTTGTCTAAACACTCCAAATTCATCCCGAACTCTTACAACTAGTCAAATGCATTGGATTGTCACACATTCTGAGCCTAGAAACAGTAACAAAGCTGTTTACTGCTTAGAATCAACGTTTTCTTGGTTTGAGCCTGTTTTAGGACAAAATGGGTAAAAGTGGTGTCTAAACACTCCAAATTCAACCCGAACTCTTATAATTAGTCAAATGCATTGGATTGTTACAGATTTTGACCCTAGAAAGAGTAACATAGCGGTTTACTGCTTCAAATCAATGTTTTCTCTCGAGTTTAGCCTGATTTCTCGGTCTAAGCCTGTTTTGGGATAAAACGGGTTTAAGTGTTGTCTAAACACTCCAAATTCATCCCGAACTCTTACAACTAGTCAAATGCATTGGATTGTCACACATTCTGACCCTAGAAACAGTAAGAAAGCTGTTTACTGCTTAGAATCAACGTTTTCTTGGTTTTAGCCTGTTTTAGGACAAAATGGGTAAAAGTGGTGTCTAAACACTCCAAATTCAACCCGAACTCTTATAATTAGTCAAATGCATTGGATTGTTACAGATTTTGACCCTAGAAAGAGTAACATAGCGGTTTACTGCTTCAAATCAATGTTTTCTCTCGGTTTTAGCCTGTTTTCTCGGTCTAAGCCTGTTTTGGGATAAAACGGGTTTAACTGTCGTCTAAACACTCCAAATTCATCCCGAACTCTTACAACTAGTCAACTGCATTGGATTGTCACACATTCTGACCCTAGAAACAGTAACAAAGCTGTTTACTGATTAGAATCAACGTTTTCTTGGTTTTAGCCTGTTTCAGGATAAAATGGGTAAAAGTGGTGTCTAAACACTCCAAATTCAACCCGAACTCTTATAATTAGTCAAATGCATTGGATTGTTACATATTTTGACCCTAGAAAGAGTAACATAGCGGTTTACTGCTTCAAATCAATGTTTTCTCTTGGTTTTAGCCTGTTTTCTCGGTCTAAGCCTGTTTTGGGATAAAACGGGTTTAAGTGTTGTCTAAACACTCCAGATTCATCCCGAACTCTAACAACTAGTCAAATGCATTGGATTGTCACACATTCTGACCCTAGAAACAGTAACAAAGCTGTTTACTGCTTAGAATCAACGTTTTCTTTGTTTTAGCCTGTTTCAGGACAAAATGGGTAAAAGTGGTGTCTAAACACTCCAAATTCAACCCGAACTCTTATAATTAGTCAAATGCATTGGATTGTTACAGATTTTGACCCTAGAAAGAGTAACATAGCGGTTTACTGCTTCAAATCAATGTTTTCTCTCGGTTTTAGCCTGTTTTCTCGGTCTAAGCCTGTTTTGGGATAAAACGGGTTTAAGTGTCGTCTAAACACTCCAAATTTATCCCGAACTCTTACAACTAGTCAAATGCATTGGATTGTCACACATTCTGACCCTAGAAACAGTAACAAAGCTGTTTACTGCTTAGAATCAACCTTTTCTCGGTTTTAGCCTGTTTCAGGACAAAATGGGTAAAAGTGGTATCTAAACACTCCAAATTCAACCCGAACTCTTATAATTAGTCAAATGCATTGGATTGCTACATATTTTGACCCTAGAAAGAGTAACATAGCGGTTTACTGCTTCAAATCAATGTTTTCTCTCGGTTTTAGCCTGTTTTCTCGGTCTAACCCTGTTTTGGGATAAAACGGGTTTAAGTGTTGTCTAAACACTCCAAATTCATCCCGAACTCTTACAACTAGTCAAATGCATTGGATTGTCACACAATCTGACCCTAGAAACAGTATCAAAGCTGTTTACTGCTTAGAATCAACGTTTTCTTGGTTTGAGCCTGTTTTAGGACAAAATGGGTAAAAGTGGTGTCTAAACACTCCAAATTCAACCCGAACTCTTATAATTAGTCAAATGCATTGGATTGTTACAGATTTTGACCCTAGAAAGAGTAACATAGCGGTTTACTGCTTCAAATCAATGTTTTCTCTCGAGTTTAGCCTGATTTCTCGGTCTAAGCCTGTTTTGGGATAAAACGGGTTTAAGTGTTGTCTAAACACTCCAAATTCATCCCGAACTCTTACAACTAGTCAAATGCATTGGATTGTCACACATTCTGACCCTAGAAACAGTAAGAAAGCTGTTTACTGCTTAGAATCAACGTTTTCTTGGTTTTAGCCTGTTTTAGGACAAAATGGGTAAAAGTGGTGTCTAAACACTCCAAATTCAACCCGAACTCTTATAATTAGTCAAATGCATTGGATTGTTACAGATTTTGACCCTAGAAAGAGTAACATAGCGGTTTACTGCTTCAAATCAATGTTTTCTCTCGGTTTTAGCCTGTTTTCTCGGTCTAAGCCTGTTTTGGGATAAAACGGGTTTAACTGTCGTCTAAACACTCCAAATTCATCCCGAACTCTTACAACTAGTCAACTGCATTGGATTGTCACACATTCTGACCCTAGAAACAGTAACAAAGCTGTTTACTGATTAGAATCAACGTTTTCTTGGTTTTAGCCTGTTTCAGGACAAAATGGGTAAAAGTGGTGTCTAAACACTCCAAATTCAACCCGAACTCTTATAATTAGTCAAATGCATTGGATTGTTACAGATTTTGACCCTAGAAAGAGTAACATAGCGGTTTACTGCTTCAAATCAATGTTTTCTCTTGGTTTTAGCCTGTTTTCTCGGTCTAAGCCTGTTTTGGGATAAAACGGGTTTAAGTGTTGTCTAAACACTCCAGATTCATCCCGAACTCTAACAACTAGTCAAATGCATTGGATTGTCACACATTCTGACCCTAGAAACAGTAACAAAGCTGTTTACTGCTTAGAATCAACGTTTTCTTTGTTTTAGCCTGTTTCAGGACAAAATGGGTAAAAGTGGTGTCTAAACACTCCAAATTCAACCCGAACTCTTATAATTAGTCAAATGCATTCGATTGTTACAGATTTTGACCCTAGAAAGAGTAACATAGCGGTTTACTGCTTCAAATCAATGTTTTCTCTCGGTTTTAGCCTGTTTTCTTGGTTTAAGCCTGTTTTGGGATAAAACGGGTTTAAATGTCGTCTAAACACTCCAAATTCATCCCGAACTCTTACAACTAGTCAAATGCATTGGATTGTCACACATTCTGACCCTAGAAACAGTAACAAAGCTGTTTACTGCTTAGAATCAACGTTTTCTTGGTTTTAGCCTGTTTCAGGACAAAATGGGTAAAAGTGGTGTCTAAACACTCCAAATTCAACCCGAACTCTTATATTTCGTCAAATGGATTGGATTGTTACATATTGTGACCCTAGAAAGAGTAACATAGCGGTTTACTGCTTCAAATCAATGTTTTCTCTCGGTTTTAGCCTGTTTTCTTGGTTTAAGCCTGTTTTGGGATAAAACGGGTTTAAATGTCGTCTAAACACTCCAAATTCATCCCGAACTCTTACAACTAGTCAAATGCATTGGATTGTGACACATTCTGACCCTAGAAACAGTAACAAAGCTGTTTACTGCTTAGAATCAACGTTTTCTTGGTTTTAGCCTGTTTTAGGACAAAATGGGTAAAAGTGGTGTCTAAACACTCCAAATTCAACCCGAACTCTTATAATTAGTCAAATGCATTGGATTGTTACAGATTTTGACCCTAGAAAGAGTAACATAGCGGTTTACTGCTTCAAATCAATGTTTTCTCTCGGTTTTAGCCTGTTTTCTTGGTTTAAGCCTGTTTTGGGATAAAACGGGTTTAAATGTCGTCTAAACACTCCAAATTCATCCCGAACTCTTACAACTAGTCAAATGCATTGGATTGTGACACATTCTGACCCTAGAAACAGTAACAAAGCTGTTTACTGCTTAGAATCAACGTTTTCTTGGTTTTAGCCTGTTTTAGGACAAAATGGGTAAAAGTGGTGTCTAAACACTCCAAATTCAACCCGAACTCTTATAATTAGTCAAATGCATTGGATTGTTACAGATTTTGACCCTAGAAAGAGTAACATAGCGGTTTACTGCTTCAAATCAATGTTTTCTCTCGGTTTTAGCCTGTTTTCTCGGTCTAAGCCTCTTTTGGGATAAAACGGGTTTAAGTGTTGTCTAAACACTCCAAATTCATCCCGAACTCTTACAACTAGTCAAATGCATTGGATTGTCACACATTCTGACCCTAGAAACAGAAACAAATCTGTTTACTGTTTAGAATCAACGTTTTCTTGGTTTTAGCCTGTTTTAGGACAAAATGGGTAAAAGTGGTGTCTAAACACTCCAAATTCAACCTGAACTCTTATAATTAGTCAAATACATTGGATTGATACATATTATGACCCTAGAAAGAGTAACAAAGCTGTTTACTGCTTTGAATCAATGTATTCTCTCTGTTTTAGCCTGTTTTCTCGGTTTAAGCCTGTTTTGGGATAAAACGGGTTTTAGTGTTGTCTAAACACTCGAAACTCATCATGAACTCTTAGAACTAGTCAATGCATTGGATTTTGACACATTATGACCCTTAGAAATAGTAACAAAGCTGGTTACTGCTTCAAATCCATGATTTCTCAGTTTTATCCTGTTTCGAGACAAAATGGGTAAAAGTGGTGTCTAAAAACTCCAAATTCAACCTGAACTCTTATAATTAGTCAAATACATTGGATTGATACATATTATGACCCTAGAAAGAGTAACACAGCTGTTTACGGCTTTGAATCAATGTTTTCTCACGGTTGTAGCCCGTTTTCTCGGTTTAAGCCTGTTTTGGGATAAAATGGGTTTAAGTGTTGTCTAAACACTCCAAATTCAACCCAAACTCTTACAACTAGTCAAATACATTGGATTGACACACATTCTGACCCTAGAAACATTAACAACTCTGTTTACTGCTTAGAATCATATTTTTCTCGGTTTAGCCAGTTTCGGGACAAAATGGGTAAAAGTGGTGTCTAAACACTCCAAATTCAACCCGAACTCTTATAATTAGTCAAATGCATTGGATTGTTACATATTTTTACTCTAGAAAGAGTAACAAAGCTGTTTACTGCTTTGAATCAATGTATTCTCTCTGTTTTAGCCTGTTTTCTCGGTTTAAGCCTGTTTTGGGATAAAACGGGTTTAAGTGTCGTCTAAACATTCCAAATTCATCCCGAACTCTTACAACTAGTCAAATGCATTGGATTGTCACACATTCTGACCCTAGAAACAGTAACAAAGCTGTTTACTGCTTAGAATCAACGTTTTCTTGGTTTTAGCCTGTTTTAGGACAAAATGGGTAAAAGTGGTGTCTAAACACTCCAAATTCAACCCGAACTCTTATAATTAGTCAAATGCATTGGATTGTTACAGATTTTGACCCTAGAAAGAGTAACATAGCGGTTTACTGCTTCAAATCAATGTTTTCTCTCGGTTTTAGCCTGTTTTCTCGGTCTAAGCCTCTTTTGGGATAAAACGGGTTTAAGTGTTGTCTAAACACTCCAAATTCATCCCGAACTCTTACAACTAGTCAAATGCATTGGATTGTCACACATTCTGACCCTAGAAACAGAAACAAATCTGTTTACTGCTTAGAATCAACGTTTTCTTGGTTTTAGCCTGTTTTAGGACAAAATGGGTAAAAGTGGTGTCTAAACACTCCAAATTCAACCTGAACTCTTATAATTAGTCAAATACATTGGATTGATACATATTATGACCCTAGAAAGAGTAACAAAGCTGTTTACTGCTTTGAATCAATGTATTCTCTCTGTTTTAGCCTGTTTTCTCGGTTTAAGCCTGTTTTGGGATAAAACGGGTTTTAGTGTTGTCTAAACACTCGAAACTCATCATGAACTCTTAGAACTAGTCAATGCATTGGATTTTGACACATTATGACCCTTAGAAATAGTAACAAAGCTGGTTACTGCTTCAAATCCATGATTTCTCAGTTTTATCCTGTTTCGAGACAAAATGGGTAAAAGTGGTGTCTAAAAACTCCAAATTCAACCTGAACTCTTATAATTAGTCAAATACATTGGATTGATACATATTATGACCCTAGAAAGAGTAACACAGCTGTTTACGGCTTTGAATCAATGTTTTCTCACGGTTGTAGCCCGTTTTCTCGGTTTAAGCCTGTTTTGGGATAAAATGGGTTTAAGTGTTGTCTAAACACTCCAAATTCAACCCAAACTCTTACAACTAGTCAAATACATTGGATTGACACACATTCTGACCCTAGAAACATTAACAACTCTGTTTACTGCTTAGAATCATATTTTTCTCGGTTTAGCCAGTTTCGGGACAAAATGGGTAAAAGTGGTGTCTAAACACTCCAAATATTGATCAAGAATAAGCCTATGGCGTCCGTACAGTCCGTACCGTCCGTACGTGCAAGCAATAAGGCCGAGTGAAGCACTAAGGCCGAGTCATCTATGTGTGAGGATAGTGAGGAGGCCTGCTTACCTTCGGCCCATGAGAAGGATCGAGAATCCCTTGTGTAGCCGTTAGGGAGAAAGCGCAAGTGGACAAGAGTGGAAGACTAGGACAAGTCGCTATCACCGATCACCTACCCCCTCTCTCTCCTAATTGTCGATTTCTTTTGTTTCTATTTTAGGTCATGTGGTCGCCCTAGCTGCCTCCCTATTTAAACCTTTGTCATGTGTTGTATTTGGGATATTCTACCTAATTCTAATCTATTATCACTCTCTTTCATACTATTCGCCACCAACTCTTCTTCTTCATTCTAAACCTCTCAAATCTCTCTAAGTCTTCCGCTTATTTCAACATGGTATCAGAGCTAGGTTGTCGTTCTTGATAACCTATCTCTTCTATTCTTCCATTCTTCATTCTTGTTCACTCGATTCTCAGTCCTATTTCTCTTTATTCTCCGGGTAAAAGCTTTGTCCATCGGTCCATAGCGGTTAAACCATGGAAAACGCCAAACCCATTGTCATGCCGGTTGTTCTCAAAGGAACAAACTACTTGCTGTGGACTAGAACCACAAGAACTGCCCTGGGAGGCCGTGGTCTTTGGAGTCATGTCGAGAGTGACTATGCTCCAAAACAAAACCTCAAAGGAGAAGATGAAGGCGCTTCCGAGGAGGAAGTAGAAGAAGAGAGCGAGAGGAAGGCCAAGTGGTTCCAAGAAGACCAAGTTGTCCTATCTGTTCTCCAAAACTCTCTTGACACACCAATCCTTGAGGCCTACTCATATTGCGAGACGGCCAAGGAGTTGTGGGAGACACTTAAAGGTGTCTATGGCAATATCTCCAACTTGACTCGGGTCTTTGAGGTCAAGAAGGCCATAAATGAGCTTAACCAAGATGATGTGGAGTTCACTAAACATCTTGGCAAGTTTCGAGCTTTATGGTCCGAGCTTGACATGTTGCGGCCGAGTACACTCGATCCGAGTGTGTTGACTGAAAGAAAGGAGCAAGACAAGATCTTTGGTCTCCTTCTTACTTTAAACCCATCCTTCAACGATCTCTTGAAGCACATCCTCAGGGCAGAGAAACTTCCCTCTTTTGAAGACATTTGTTCACAAATCCAAAGAGAGCAAGGTTCTCTTGACTTGTTTAGCGGTAAGGGGGAACTTGCTACGGCTAATAAAGGAGTGTACAAGCAAGAGGAGAGGAAGGTGTGGATATGCGACCACTGCAAGAGGCGGGGTCACCTGAAAGACAAGTGCTGGGTCCTCCACCCTCATCTCAAACCGGCCAAGTTCAAAGCAAACCTCTCAAAGGAAGCGGTTAGCGACAAGGGAGCCGGGCCGTCAAAGCAAGGAGATGAGGCAGCCATGACCGCAGCCTATGGAGAAGTGGTTAGGAAATCAGACCTTGAGGCGCTCATCCGTTCCATTGCCTCACTCAAGGAGTCTGGTATCTCTTTCTTTACCTCTAAGCCTAGTAAATCTCTTGTCATAGACTCGGGTGCTTCTCACCACATGATTAGTAATCCTAGTCTAATTGACAATATAAAACCGGCTTTAGGAAATGTTATAATTGCAAATGGAGAACAAATACCAGTGAAAGGAATAGGGGACTTGAAACTATTTGATAAAACCACAAAAGCTTTCTTTATGCCTACCTTCACATCTAATCTTCTATCGGTTAAGAGAACCACTAATGATTTGAATTGTTATGCAATCTTTGGTCCTAATAGTGTTCATTTTCAGGATATTGAGACTGGAAAAGTTCTTGGAGAGGGACAAGGGAGTGGAGATCTCTATGTCCTAGAGAAAACCTCGCCAAGTTTATCTACTAAATCTTGTTTTGTTGTTAATTTGGATAGTGTGTGGCATGCTAGATTAGGCCATCCTCATTCTCGTGCCCTTGCTTTAATGTTACCAAGTGTTTCTTTTGATAGTTCAATGTGTGAGTCTTGTATTCTTGGTAAACATTGCAAATCTATTTTTCCCAAGTCTAAAACTATTTATGAGCATTGTTTTGATTTAGTGCACTCGGATGTGTGGACTTCACCATGCCTTTCTAGAGATAATAACAAATATTTTGTGACTTTTATTGATGAAAAGTCTAAGTACACATGGATTACTTTGTTGCCTTCAAAGGATAGAGTGTTTGATGCTTTTATAAACTTTCAAAATTATGTTACTAATCATTTCAATGCTAAAATTAAGGTACTTAGATCAGACAATGGTGGAGAGTATACAAGTCACAAATTCAGAGAACACCTAGCAAAACACGGCATACTACACCAAACGAGTTGTCCCTATACGCCCCAACAAAATGGTGTGGCCGAGAGGAAGAACCGACATCTAATGGAGGTGGCACGGTCGATGATGTTCCATTCACACGTTACAAGGCGATATTGGGGTGATGCTGTGATGACAGCATGCTACTTGATCAATCGGACACCAACCAAAGTCCTTAATGACCTATCGCCATTTGAGGTATTGAATGGATTTAAACCATCTCTAGAGCACCTACGGGTCTTTGGGTGTGTTTCTTTTGTACTTGTGCCAGGAGAACAGCGGAGTAAGCTCGATCCCAAAAGCATAAGGTGTATGTTCATCGGCTACTCCACTACTCAAAAGGGATACAAGTGTTTTGACCCAAAGACAAGCCGGCTGTATGTATCAAGAGATGTTCGGTTCTTGGAAAATGTGGGTTATTTTGATAACAAAGACTGGAACAGCTTGAAGGATCTTTCATCATCACCAAATGATAGAGCCTCCAGCCTTAAGTTTCTCCTTGACCATCTCGGAAATCCGCCTACGGCCACAGCCCTTCCTCAGCCAGAACCCAACCCGAGCTCCATTGACCATACGCTCGAGCCGGAAGGTGCTATGCCCGAGATGATATCCCCGGACCATGCGATGCCCGAGCCAAACCAGAGCATGACCGAGGCACATGAGATGCCCGAGCCAAACTCAAGCCTGACCGAGACACGACCTGATGCTGAACCGGTCATCGAAGATGTCACTCAGTCCAGCCAATCAGTGCCGCCAGCTCAACCAGCTCCACGACGAAGCACGCGTGTCCGGTCTCACCCCTCTACATGGAAAGATAAGAGGGTCTACTACAACAGTCAAGCCGTCGCACATCCTATCCAAGCCGTATGTTCGCTCGAGCTGCTTCCGACCGAGCACCAAGCCTTCTTCGGCCAAGTTGATGAACACTGGGTTCCCCAAACGTACGAGGAGGCCAAAGAACATAAGGTATGGGTAGATGCTGTGGAGGATGAAGCTGGTGCAATGATCAGAAATCACACATGGGATGAGGCTGACCTCCCCAAAGGGAAGAAGGCCGTAAGTTCAAAGTGGGTATTCACCATCAAGTTCTTGAGCACGGGAGAGATTGAAAGGCATAAGGCACGGCTGGTGGCCCGAGGGTTCACTCAAACCCATGGAGATGACTACACGGCAACGTTTGCTCCCGTGGCCAAATTGCATACCGTGCGAGTAGTGCTATCGTTGGCCGTGAACCTTTCTTGGGACTTATGGCAAATGGATGTGAAGAACGCGTTCCTCCAAGGCGAGCTAGATGAAGAAGTGTACATGACTCCTCCGCCTGGCCTTGAGGACATTGTTGCTCCCGGGAAGGTCTTACGGTTACGCAAGGCCATCTATGGCCTCAAACAGTCACCACGCGCCTGGTACCATAAGCTCAGCTCCACTCTTAAGGCGAATGGCTTTAGACGATCGGAGGCTGACCACACTCTTTTCACTCTCACGACATCACTTGGCCTGGTTGTGGTGCTGGTTTATGTCGATGACATCATCGTGACTGGCGATGACAAGGCCGGTATTGTTGCCATTAAAGACTCTCTCAAGTCTGCCTTTGACATTAAGGACCTCGGAGAGCTCAAATACTTCCTCGGCATCGAAATCTGCCGTTCCCCGGAGGGTATCTTCCTCTCACAACGCAAGTATGCTCTTGACTTGCTTGCTGAGACAGGCAAACTTGGTACGGTTCCAGCTACTACACCACTGGATGAAGATTACCAGCTCAAGCGAAAGGGGGAGAGCATTCGGGCGAAGGAAGGCAAACCACGCGAACCATTGGACGAGCCGTTCCCGGACGTCACACGCTACCGACGGCTTGTAGGTAAGTTGATCTATTTAACTATCACACGACCTGATATCTCTTATGCTGTGAATCAGGTGAGTCAGCACATGCAAGCTCCAAGCAAGTATCAATGGAGTCAAGTGGAGAGGATTTTGAGCTATCTCAAGGGCAGCCCTGGTCAAGGCATTTGGATGGGTAAAAACGGCAACACTGAGATCGTGGGTTATTGTGATGCGGACTATAATGGAGACACATTGGATAGGCGGTCAACTACTGGATATTGCACCTTTGTTGGAGGAAACCTAGTTACATGGAGGTCTAAGAAGCAAAAGGTGGTGTCATGTTCAAGTGCCGAGGCTGAGTACCGAGCTATGAGGAAGCTAACTAATGAGATGACATGGTTGAAAGGTCTACTTAAGGATCTCGGCATTGAAACAAGACAGCCGATGACAATGCATTGTGACAATGAGGCAGCGATCCACATAGCCACTAACTCAGTCTTCCATGAACGGACCAAGCACATTGAGAGCGACTGCCACAAGGTTAGGGAGAGGATCGAAGAGGGAGCGGTTCTACCATGCCACACAAGGAGTCAAGACCAGCTAGCCGACATCTTCACCAAATCTGCAAGTCCCAAGGTTTGTGATTATATTCATAGCAAACTTGGACTTGTAGACATCACACGGCCGTGATCAACTTTCCTAATCCGTGGACAGCACACTCTTTTTCCCTTGGCTTAGTTTTGTCCCATGAGGTTTTCTAAGTCAAGGTTTTTAATGAGGTGCTGCTTCACGGGTTCCAAGCTTAGCCATTTCATCAGGCTAAGCTTGAGGGGGAGTATTGATCAAGAATAAGCCTATGGCGTCCGTACAGTCCATACCGTCCGTATGTGCAAGCAATAAGGCCGAGTGAAGCACTAAGGCCGAGTCATCTATGTGTGAGGATAGTGAGGAGGCCTGCTTACCTTCGGCCCATGAGAAGGATCGAGAATCCCTTGTGTAGCCGTTAGGGAGAAAGCGCAAGTGGACAAGAGTGGAAGACTAGGACAAGTCGCTATCACCGATCACCTACCCCCTCTCTCTCCTAATTGTCGATTTCTTTTGTTTCTATTTTAGGTCATGTGGTCGCCCTAGCTGCCTCCCTATTTAAACCTTTGTCATGTGTTGTTTTTGGGATATTCTACCTAATTCTAATCTATTATCACTCTCTTTCATACTATTCGCCACCAACTCTTCTTCTTCATTCTAAACCTCTCAAATCTCTCTAAGTCTTCCGCTTATTTCAACACCAAATTCAACCCGAACTCTTATAATTAGTCAAATGCATTGGATTGTTACATATTTTTACTCTAGAAAGAGTAACAAAGCTGTTTACTGCTTTGAATCAATGTATTCTCTCTGTTTTAGCCTGTTTTCTCGGTTTAAGCCTGTTTTGGGATAAAACGGGTTTAAGTGTCGTCTAAACATTCCAAATTCATCCCGAACTCTTACAACTAGTCAAATGCATTGGATTGTCACACATTCTGACCCTAGAAACAGTAAGAAAGCTGTTTACTGCTTAGAATCAACGTTTTCTTGGTTTTAGCCTGTTTTAGGACAAAATGGGTAAAAGTGGTGTCTAAACACTCCAAATTCAACCCGAACTCTTATAATTAGTCAAATGCATTGGATTGTTACAGATTTTGACCCTAGAAAGAGTAACATAGCGGTTTACTGCTTCAAATCAATGTTTTCTCTCGGTTTTAGCCTGTTTTCTCGGTCTAAGCCTGTTTTGGGATAAAACGGGTTTAAGTGTCGTCTAAACACTCCAAATTCAACCCGAACTCTTATATTTCGTCAAATGGATTGGATTGTTACATATTGTGACCCTAGAAAGAGTAACATAGCGGTTTACTGCTTCAAATCAATGTTTTCTCTCGGTTTTAGCCTGTTTTCTTGGTTTAAGCCTGTTTTGGGATAAAACGGGTTTAAATGTCGTCTAAACACTCCAAATTCATCCCGAACTCTTACAACTAGTCAAATGCATTGGATTGTGACACATTCTGACCCTAGAAACAGTAAGAAAGCTGTTTACTGCTTAGAATCAACGTTTTCTTGGTTTTAGCCTGTTTTAGGACAAAATGGGTAAAAGTGGTGTCTAAACACTCCAAATTCAACCCGAACTCTTATAATTAGTCAAATGCATTGGATTGTTACATATTTTGACCCTAGAAAGAGTAACATAGCGGTTTACTGCTTCAAATCAATGTTTTCTCTCGGTTTTAGCCTGTTTTCTCGGTCTAAGCCTCTTTTGGGATAAAACGGGTTTAAGTGTTGTCTAAACACTCCAAATTCATCCCGAACTCTTACAACTAGTCAAATGCATTGGATTGTCACACATTCTGACCCTAGAAACAGAAACAAATCTGTTTACTGCTTAGAATCAATGTTTTCTCGGTTTTAGCCTGTTTCGGGACAAAATGGCTAAAAGTGGTGTCTAAACACTCCAAATTCAACCTGAACTCTTATAATTAGTCAAATACATTGGATTGATACATATTATGACCCTAGAAAGAGTAACAAAGCTGTTTACTGCTTTGAATCAATGTATTCTCTCTGTTTTAGCCTGTTTTCTCGGTTTAAGCCTGTTTTGGGATAAAACGGGTTTTAGTGTTGTCTAAACACTCGAAACTCATCATGAACTCTTAGAACTAGTCAATGCATTGGATTTTGACACATTATGACCCTTAGAAATAGTAACAAAGATGGTTACAGCTTCAAATCCATGATTTCTCAGTTTTATCCTGTTTCGAGACAAAATGGGTAAAAGTGGTGTCTAAAAACTCCAAATTCAACCTGAACTCTTATAATTAGTCAAATACATTGGATTGATACATATTATGACCCTAGAAAGAGTAACACAGCTGTTTACGGCTTTGAATCAATGTTTTCTCACGGTTGTAGCCCGTTTTCTCGGTTTAAGCCTGTTTTGGGATAAAACGGGTTTAAGTGTTGTCTAAACACTCCAAATTCAACCCAAACTCTTACAACTAGTCAAATACATTGGATTGACACACATTCTGACCCTAGAAACATTAACAACTCTGTTTACTGCTTAGAATCATATTTTTCTCGGTTTAGCCAGTTTCGGGACAAAATGGGTAAAAGTGGTGTCTAAACACTCCAAATTCAACCCGAACTCTTATAATTAGTCAAATGCATTGGATTGTTACATATTTTTACTCTAGAAAGAGTAACAAAGCTGTTTACTGCTTTGAATCAATGTATTCTCTCTGTTTTAGCCTGTTTTCTCGGTTTAAGCCTGTTTTGGGATAAAACGGGTTTAAGTGTCGTCTAAACATTCCAAATTCATCCCGAACTCTTACAACTAGTCAAATGCATTGGATTGTCACACATTCTGACCCTAGAAACAGTAAGAAAGCTGTTTACTGCTTAGAATCAACGTTTTCTTGGTTTTAGCCTGTTTTAGGACAAAATGGGTAAAAGTGGTGTCTAAACACTCCAAATTCAACCCGAACTCTTATAATTAGTCAAATGCATTGGATTGTTACAGATTTTGACCCTAGAAAGAGTAACATAGCGGTTTACTGCTTCAAATCAATGTTTTCTCTCGGTTTTAGCCTGTTTTCTCGGTCTAAGCCTGTTTTGGGATAAAACGGGTTTAACTGTCGTCTAAACACTCCAAATTCATCCCGAACTCTTACAACTAGTCAACTGCATTGGATTGTCACACATTCTGACCCTAGAAACAGTAACAAAGCTGTTTACTGATTAGAATCAACGTTTTCTTGGTTTTAGCCTGTTTCAGGACAAAATGGGTAAAAGTGGTGTCTAAACACTCCAAATTCAACCCGAACTCTTATAATTAGTCAAATGCATTCGATTGTTACAGATTTTGACCCTAGAAAGAGTAACATAGCGGTTTACTGCTTCAAATCAATGTTTTCTCTCGGTTTTAGCCTGTTTTCTCAGTCTAAGCCTCTTTTGGGATAAAACGGGTTTAAGTGTTGTCTAAACACTTCAAATGCATCCCGAACTCTTACAACGAGTCAAATGCATTGGATTGTCACACATTCTGACCCTAGAAACAGTAACAAAGCAGTTTACTGCTTAGAATCAACGTTTTCTCGGTTTTAGCCTGTTTCAGGAAAAAATGGGTAAAAGTGGTGTCTAAACACTCCAAATTCAACCCGAACTCTTATATCTCGTCAAATGGATTGGATTGTTACATATTGTGACCCTAGAAAGAGTAACATAGCGGTTTACTGCTTCAAATCAATGTTTTCTCTCGGTTTTAGCCTGTTTTCTTGGTTTAAGCCTGTTTTGGGATAAAACGGGTTTAAATGTCGTCTAAACACTCCAAATTCATCCCGAACTCTTACAACTAGTCAAATGCATTGGATTGTGACACATTCTGACCCTAGAAACAGTAAGAAAGCTGTTTACTGCTTAGAATCAACGTTTTCTTGGTTTTAGCCTGTTTTAGGACAAAATGGGTAAAAGTGGTGTCTAAACACTCCAAATTCAACCCGAACTCTTATAATTAGTCAAATGCATTGGATTGTTACAGATTTTGACCCTAGAAAGAGTAACATAGCGGTTTACTGCTTCAAATCAATGTTTTCTCTCGGTTTTAGCCTGTTTTCTCGGTCTAAGCCTCTTTTGGGATAAAACGGGTTTAAGTGTTGTCTAAACACTCCAAATTCATCCCGAACTCTTACAACTAGTCAAATGCATTGGATTGTCACACATTCTGACCCTAGAAACAGAAACAAATCTGTTTACTGCTTAGAATCAACGTTTTCTTGGTTTTAGCCTGTTTTAGGACAAAATGGGTAAAAGTGGTGTCTAAACACTCCAAATTCAACCCGAACTCTTATAATTAGTCAAATGCATTGGATTGTTACAGATTTTGACCCTACAAAGAGTAACATAGCGGTTTACTGCTTCAAATCAATGTTTTCTCTCGGTTTTAGCCAGTTTTCTCGGTCTAAGCCTGTTTTGGGATAAAACGGGTTTAAGTGTCGTCTAAACACTCCAAATTCATCCTGAACTCTTACAACTAGTCAAATGCATTGGATTGTCACACATTCTGACCCTAGAAACAGAAACAAATCTGTTTACTGCTTAGAATCAATGTTTTCTCGGTTTTAGCCTGTTTCGGGACAAAATGGCTAAAAGTGGTGTCTAAACACTCCAAATTCAACCTGAACTCTTATAATTAGTCAAATACATTGGATTGATACATATTATGACCCTAGAAAGAGTAACAAAGCTGTTTACTGCTTTGAATCAATGTATTCTCTCTGTTTTAGCCTGTTTTCTCGGTTTAAGCCTGTTTTGGGATAAAACGGGTTTTAGTGTTGTCTAAACACTCGAAACTCATCATGAACTCTTAGAACTAGTCAATGCATTGGATTTTGACACATTATGACCCTTAGAAATAGTAACAAAGATGGTTACAGCTTCAAATCCATGATTTCTCAGTTTTATCCTGTTTCGAGACAAAATGGGTAAAAGTGGTGTCTAAAAACTCCAAATTCAACCTGAACTCTTATAATTAGTCAAATACATTGGATTGATACATATTATGACCCTAGAAAGAGTAACACAGCTGTTTACGGCTTTGAATCAATGTTTTCTCACGGTTGTAGCCCGTTTTCTCGGTTTAAGCCTGTTTTGGGATAAAACGGGTTTAAGTGTTGTCTAAACACTCCAAATTCAACCCAAACTCTTACAACTAGTCAAATACATTGGATTGACACACATTCTGACCCTAGAAACATTAACAACTCTGTTTACTGCTTAGAATCATATTTTTCTCGGTTTAGCCAGTTTCGGGACAAAATGGGTAAAAGTGGTGTCTAAACACTCCAAATTCAACCCGAACTCTTATAATTAGTCAAATGCATTGGATTGTTACATATTTTTACTCTAGAAAGAGTAACAAAGCTGTTTACTGCTTTGAATCAATGTATTCTCTCTGTTTTAGCCTGTTTTCTCGGTTTAAGCCTGTTTTGGGATAAAACGGGTTTAAGTGTCGTCTAAACATTCCAAATTCATCCCGAACTCTTACAACTAGTCAAATGCATTGGATTGTCACACATTCTGACCCTAGAAACAGTAAGAAAGCTGTTTACTGCTTAGAATCAACGTTTTCTTGGTTTTAGCCTGTTTTAGGACAAAATGGGTAAAAGTGGTGTCTAAACACTCCAAATTCAACCCGAACTCTTATAATTAGTCAAATGCATTGGATTGTTACAGATTTTGACCCTAGAAAGAGTAACATAGCGGTTTACTGCTTCAAATCAATGTTTTCTCTCGGTTTTAGCCTGTTTTCTCGGTCTAAGCCTGTTTTGGGATAAAACGGGTTTAACTATCGTCTAAACACTCCAAATTCATCCCGAACTCTTACAACTAGTCAACTGCATTGGATTGTCACACATTCTGACCCTAGAAACAGTAACAAAGCTGTTTACTGATTAGAATCAACGTTTTCTTGGTTTTAGCCTGTTTCAGGACAAAATGGGTAAAAGTGGTGTCTAAACACTCCAAATTCAACCCGAACTCTTATAATTAGTCAAATGCATTGGATTGTTACATATTTTGACCCTAGAAAGAGTAACATAGCGGTTTACTGCTTCAAATCAATGTTTTCTCTTGGTTTTAGCCTGTTTTCTCGGTCTAAGCCCGTTTTGGGATAAAACGGGTTTAAGTGTTGTCTAAACACTCCAGATTCATCCCGAACTCTAACAACTAGTCAAATGCATTGGATTGTCACACATTCAGACCCTAGAAACAGTAACAAAGCTGTTTACTGCTTAGAATCAACGTTTTCTTTGTTTTAGCCTGTTTCAGGACAAAATGGGTAAAAGTGGTGTCTAAACACTCCAAATTCAACCCGAACTCTTATAATTAGTCAAATGCATTCGATTGTTACAGATTTTGACCCTAGAAAGAGTAACATAGCGGTTTACTGCTTCAAATCAATGTTTTCTCTCGGTTTTAGCCTGTTTTCTCAGTCTAAGCCTCTTTTGGGATAAAACGGGTTTAAGTGTTGTCTAAACACTTCAAATGCATCCCGAACTCTTACAACGAGTCAAATGCATTGGATTGTCACACATTCTGACCCTAGAAACAGTAACAAAGCAGTTTACTGCTTAGAATCAACGTTTTCTCGGTTTTAGCCTGTTTCAGGAAAAAATGGGTAAAAGTGGTGTCTAAACACTCCAAATTCAACCCGAACTCTTATATTTCGTCAAATGGATTGGATTGTTACATATTGTGACCCTAGAAAGAGTAACATAGCGGTTTACTGCTTCAAATCAATGTTTTCTCTCGGTTTTAGCCTGTTTTCTTGGTTTAAGCCTGTTTTGGGATAAAACGGGTTTAAATGTCGTCTAAACACTCCAAATTCATCCCGAACTCTTACAACTAGTCAAATGCATTGGATTGTGACACATTCTGACCCTAGAAACAGTAACAAAGCTGTTTACTGCTTAGAATCAACGTTTTCTTGGTTTTAGCCTGTTTTAGGACAAAATGGGTAAAAGTGGTGTCTAAACACTCCAAATTCAACCCGAACTCTTATAATTAGTCAAATGCATTGGATTGTTACAGATTTTGACCCTAGAAAGAGTAACATAGCGGTTTACTGCTTCAAATCAATGTTTTCTCTCGGTTTTAGCCTGTTTTCTCGGTCTAAGCCTCTTTTGGGATAAAACGGGTTTAAGTGTTGTCTAAACACTCCAAATTCATCCCGAACTCTTACAACTAGTCAAATGCATTGGATTGTCACACATTCTGACCCTAGAAACAGAAACAAATCTGTTTACTGCTTAGAATCAACGTTTTCTTGGTTTTAGCCTGTTTTAGGACAAAATGGGTAAAAGTGGTGTCTAAACACTCCAAATTCAACCCGAACTCTTATAATTAGTCAAATGCATTGGATTGTTACAGATTTTGACCCTACAAAGAGTAACATAGCGGTTTACTGCTTCAAATCAATGTTTTCTCTCGGTTTTAGCCAGTTTTCTCGGTCTAAGCCTGTTTTGGGATAAAACGGGTTTAAGTGTCGTCTAAACACTCCAAATTCATCCCGAACTCTTACAACTAGTCAAATGCATTGGATTGTCACACATTCTGACCCTAGAAACAGAAACAAATCTGTTTACTGCTTAGAATCAATGTTTTCTCGGTTTTAGCCTGTTTCGGGACAAAATGGCTAAAAGTGGTGTCTAAACACTCCAAATTCAACCTGAACTCTTATAATTAGTCAAATACATTGGATTGATACATATTATGACCCTAGAAAGAGTAACAAAGCTGTTTACTGCTTTGAATCAATGTATTCTCTCTGTTTTAGCCTGTTTTCTCGGTTTAAGCCTGTTTTGGGATAAAACGGGTTTTAGTGTTGTCTAAACACTCGAAACTCATCATGAACTCTTAGAACTAGTCAATGCATTGGATTTTGACACATTATGACCCTTAGAAATAGTAACAAAGCTGGTTACTGCTTCAAATCCATGATTTCTCAGTTTTATCCTGTTTCGAGACAAAATGGGTAAAAGTGGTGTCTAAAAACTCCAAATTCAACCTGAACTCTTATAATTAGTCAAATACATTGGATTGATACATATTATGACCCTAGAAAGAGTAACACAGCTGTTTACGGCTTTGAATCAATGTTTTCTCACGGTTGTAGCCCGTTTTCTCGGTTTAAGCCTGTTTTGGGATAAAACGGGTTTAAGTGTTGTCTAAACACTCCAAATTCAACCCAAACTCTTACAACTAGTCAAATACATTGGATTGACACACATTCTGACCCTAGAAACATTAACAACTCTGTTTACTGCTTAGAATCATATTTTTCTCGGTTTAGCCAGTTTCGGGACAAAATGGGTAAAAGTGGTGTCTAAACACTCCAAATTCAACCCGAACTCTTATAATTAGTCAAATGCATTGGATTGTTACATATTTTTACTCTAGAAAGAGTAACAAAGCTGTTTACTGCTTTGAATCAATGTATTCTCTCTGTTTTAGCCTGTTTTCTCGGTTTAAGCCTGTTTTGGGATAAAACGGGTTTAAGTGTCGTCTAAACATTGCAAATTCATCCCGAACTCTTACAACTAGTCAAATGCATTGGATTGTCACACATTCTGACCCTAGAAACAGTAAGAAAGCTGTTTATATTGATCAAGAATAAGCCTATGGCGTCCGTACAGTCCGTACCGTCCGTACGTGCAAGCAATAAGGCCGAGTGAAGCACTAAGGCCGAGTCATCTATGTGTGAGGATAGTGAGGAGGCCTGCTTACCTTCAGCCCATGAGAAGGATCGAGAATCCCTTGTGTAGCCGTTAGGGAGAAAGCGCAAGTGGACAAGAGTGGAAGACTAGGACAAGTCGCTATCACCGATCACCTACCCCCTCTCTCTCCTAATTGTCGATTTCTTTTGTTTCTATTTTAGGTCATGTGGTCGCCCTAGCTGCCTCCCTATTTAAACCTTTGTCATGTGTTGTATTTGATATATTCTACCTAATTCTAATCTATTATCACTCTCTTTCATACTATTCGCCACCAACTCTTCTTCTTCATTCTAAACCTCTCAAATCTCTCTAAGACTTCCGCTTATTTCAACATGGTATCAGAGCTAGGTTGTCGTTCTTGATAACCTATCTCTTCTATTCTTCCATTCTTCATTCTTGTTCACTCGATTCTCAGTCCTATTTCTCTTTATTCTCCGGGTAAAAGCTTTGTCCATCGGTCCATAGCGGTTAAACCATGGAAAACGCCAAACCCATTGTCATGCCGGTTGTTCTCAAAGGAACAAACTACTTGCTGTGGACTAGAACCACAAGAACTGCCCTTGGAGGTCGTGGTCTTTGGAGTCATGTCGAGAGTGACTATGCTCCAAAACAAAACCTCAAAGGAGAAGATGAAGGCGCTTCCGAGGAGGAAGTAGAAGAAGAGAGCGAGAGGAAGGCCAAGTGGTTCCAAGAAGACCAAGTTGTCCTATCTGTTCTCCAAAACTCTCTTGACACACCAATCCTTGAGGCCTACTCATATTGCGAGACGGCCAAGGAGTTGTGGGAGACACTTAAAGGTGTCTATGGCAATATCTCCAACTTGACTCGGGTCTTTGAGGTCAAGAAGGCCATAAATGAGCTTAACCAAGATGATGTGGAGTTCACTAAACATCTTGGCAAGTTTCGAGCTTTATGGTCCGAGCTTGACATGTTGCGGCCGAGTACACTCGATCCGAGTGTGTTGACTGAAAGAAAGGAGCAAGACAAGATCTTTGGTCTCCTTCTTACTTTAAACCCATCCTTCAACGATCTCTTGAAGCACATCCTCAGGGCAGAGAAACTTCCCCCTTTTGAAGACATTTGTTCACAAATCCAAAGAGAGCAAGGTTCTCTTGACTTGTTTAGCGGTAAGGGGGAGCTTGCTACGGCTAATAAAGGAGTGTACAAGCAAGAGGAGAGGAAGGTGTGGATATGCGACCACTGCAAGAGGCGGGGTCACCTGAAAGACAAGTGCTGGGTCCTCCACCCTCATCTCAAACCGGCCAAGTTCAAAGCAAACCTCTCAAAGGAAGCGGTTAGCGACAAGGGAGCCGGGCCGTCAAAGCAAGGAGATGAGGCAGCCATGACCGCAGCCTATGGAGAAGTGGTTAGGAAATCAGACCTTGAGGCGCTCATCCGTTCCATTGCCTCACTCAAGGAGTCTGGTATCTCTTTCTTTACCTCTAAGCCTAGTAAATCTCTTGTCATAGACTCGGGTGCTTCTCACCACATGATTAGTAATCCTAGTCTAATTGACAATATAAAACCGGCTTTAGGAAATGTTATAATTGCAAATGGAGAACAAATACCAGTGAAAGGAATAGGGGACTTGAAACTATTTGATAAAACCACAAAAGCTTTCTTTATGCCTACCTTCACATCTAATCTTCTATCGGTTAAGAGAACCACTAATGATTTGAATTGTTATGCAATCTTTGGTCCTAATAGTGTTCATTTTCAGGATATTGAGACTGGAAAAGTTCTTGGAGAGGGACAAGGGAGTGGAGATCTCTATGTCCTAGAGAAAACCTCGCCAAGTTTATCTACTAAATCTTGTTTTGTTGTTAATTTGGATAGTGTGTGGCATGCTAGATTAGGCCATCCTCATTCTCGTGCCCTTGCTTTAATGTTACCAAGTGTTTCTTTTGATAGTTCAATGTGTGAATCTTGTATTCTTGGTAAACATTGCAAAAGCATTGTTTTGATTTAGTGCACTCGGATGTGTGGACTTCACCATGCCTTTCTAGAGATAATAACAAATATTTTGTGACTTTTATTGATGAAAAATCTAAGTACACATGGATTACTTTGTTGCCTTCAAAGGATAGAGTGTTTGATGCTTTTATAAACTTTCAAAATTATGTTACTAATCATTTCAATGCTAAAATTAAGGTACTTAGATCAGACAATGGTGGAGAGTATACAAGTCACAAATTCAGAGAACACCTAGCAAAACACGGCATACTACACCAAACGAGTTGTCCCTATACGCCCCAACAAAATGGTGTGGCCGAGAGGAAGAACCGACATCTAATGGAGGTGGCACGGTCGATGATGTTCCATTCACACGTTACAAGGCGATATTGGGGTGATGCTGTGATGACAGCATGCTACTTGATCAATCGGACACCAACCAAAGTCCTTAATGACCTATCGCCATTTGAGGTATTGAATGGATTTAAACCATCTCTAGAGCACTTACGGGTCTTTGGGTGTGTTTCTTTTGTACTTGTGCCAGGAGAACAGCGGAGTAAGCTCGATCCCAAAAGCATAAGGTGTATGTTCATCGGCTACTCCACTACTCAAAAGGGATACAAGTGTTTTGACCCAAAGACAAGCCGGCTGTATGTATCAAGAGATGTTCGGTTCTTGGAAAATGTGGGTTATTTTGATAACAAAGACTGGAACAGCTTGAAGGATCTTTCATCATCACCAAATGATAGAGCCTCCAGCCTTAAGTTTCTCCTTGACCATCTCGGAAATCCGCCTACGGCCACAGCCCTTCCTCAGCCAGAACCCAACCCGAGCTCCATTGACCATACGCTCGAGCCGGAAGGTGCTATGCCCGAGATGATATCCCCGGACCATGAGATGCCCGAGCCAAACCAGAGCATGACCGAGGCACATGAGATGCCCGAGCCAAACTCAAGCCTGACCGAGACACGACCTGATGCTGAACCGGTCATCGAAGATGTCACTCAGTCCAGCCAATCAGTGCCGCCAGCTCAACCAGCTCCACGACGAAGCACGCGTGTCCGGTCTCACCCCTCTACATGGAAAGATAAGAGGGTCTACTACAACAGTCAAGCCGTCGCACATCCTATCCAAGCCGTATGTTCGCTCGAGCTGCTTCCGACCGAGCACCAAGCCTTCTTCGGCCAAGTTGATGAACACTGGGTTCCCCAAACGTACGAGGAGGCCAAAGAACATAAGGTATGGGTAGATGCTGTGGAGGATGAAGCTGGTGCAATGATCAGAAATCACACATGGGATGAGGCTGACCTCCCCAAAGGGAAGAAGGCCGTAAGTTCAAAGTGGGTATTCACCATCAAGTTCTTGAGCACGGGAGAGATTGAAAGGCATAAGGCACGGCTGGTGGCCCGAGGGTTCACTCAAACCTATGGAGATGACTACACGGCAACGTTTGCTCCCGTGGCCAAATTGCATACCGTGCGAGTAGTGCTATCGGTGGCCGTGAACCTTTCTTGGGACTTATGGCAAATGGATGTGAAGAACGCGTTCCTCCAAGGCGAGCTAGATGAAGAAGTGTACATGACTCCCCCGCCTGGCCTTGAGGACATTATTGCTCCCGGGAAGGTCTTACGGTTACGCAAGGCCATCTATGGCCTCAAACAGTCACCACGCGCCTGGTACCATAAGCTCAGCTCCACTCTTAAGGCGAATGGCTTTAGACGATCGGAGGCTGACCACACTCTTTTCACTCTCAAGACATCACTTGGCCTGGTTGTGGTGCTGGTTTATGTCGATGACATCATCGTGACTGGCGATGACAAGGCCGGTATTGTTGCCATTAAAGACTCTCTCAAGTCTGCTTTTGACATTAAGGACCTCGGAGAGCTCAAATACTTCCTCGGCATCGAAATCTGCCGTTCCCCGGAGGGTATCTTCCTCTCACAACGCAAGTATGCTCTTGACTTGCTTGCTGAGACAGGCAAACTTGGTACGGTTCCAGCTACTACACCACTGGATGAAGATTACCAGCTCAAGCGAAAGGGGGAGAGCATTCGGGCGAAGGAAGGCAAACCACGCGAACCATTGGACGAGCCGTTCCCGGACGTCACACGCTACCGACGGCTTGTAGGTAAGTTGATCTATTTAACTATCACACGACCTGATATCTCTTATGCTGTGAATCAGGTGAGTCAGCACATGCAAGCTCCAAGCAAGTATCAATGGAGTCAAGTGGAGAGGATTTTGAGCTATCTCAAGGGCAGCCCTGGTCAAGGCATTTGGATGGGTAAAAACGGCAACACTGAGATCGTGGGTTATTGTGATGCGGACTATAATGGAGACACATTGGATAGGCGGTCAACTACTGGATATTGCACCTTTGTTGGAGGAAACCTAGTTACATGGAGGTCTAAGAAGCAAAAGGTGGTGTCATGTTCAAGTGCCGAGGCTGAGTACCGAGCTATGAGGAAGCTAACTAATGAGATGACATGGTTGAAAGGTCTACTTAAGGATCTCGGCATTGAAACAAGACAGCCGATGACAATGCATTGTGACAATGAGGCAGCGATCCACATAGCCACTAACTCAGTCTTCCATGAACGGACCAAGCACATTGAGAGCGACTGCCACAAGGTTAGGGAGAGGATCGAAGAGGGAGCGGTTCTACCATGCCACACAAGGAGTCAAGACCAGCTAGCCGACATCTTCACCAAATCTGCAAGTCCCAAGGTTTGTGATTATATTCATAGCAAACTTGGACTTGTAGACATCACACGGCCGTGATCAACTTTCCTAATCCGTGGACAGCACACTCTTTTTCCCTTGGCTTAGTTTTGTCCCATGAGGTTTTCTAAGTCAAGGTTTTTAATGAGGTGCTGCTTCACGGGTTCCAAGCTTAGCCATCTCATCAGGCTAAGCTTGAGGGGGAGTATTGATCAAGAATAAGCCTATGGCGTCCGTACAGTCCGTACCGTCCGTACGTGCAAGCAATAAGGCCGAGTGAAGCACTAAGGCCGAGTCATCTATGTGTGAGGATAGTGAGGAGGCCTGCTTACCTTCAGCCCATGAGAAGGATCGAGAATCCCTTGTGTAGCCGTTAGGGAGAAAGCGCAAGTGGACAAGAGTGGAAGACTAGGACAAGTCGCTATCACCGATCACCTACCCCCTCTCTCTCCTAATTGTCGATTTCTTTTGTTTCTATTTTAGGTTATGTGGTCGCCCTAGCTGCCTCCCTATTTAAACCTTTGTCATGTGTTGTATTTGATATATTCTACCTAATTCTAATCTATTATCACTCTCTTTCATACTATTCGCCACCAACTCTTCTTCTTCATTCTAAACCTCTCAAATCTCTCTAAGTCTTCCGCTTATTTCAACAATTCTGACCCTAGAAACAGAAACAAATCTGTTTACTGCTTAGAATCAATGTTTTCTCGGTTTTAGCCTGTTTCGGGACAAAATGGCTAAAAGTCGTGTCTAAACACTCCAAATTCAACCTGAACTCTTATAATTAGTCAAATACATTGGATTGATACATATTATGACCCTAGAAAGAGTAACAAAGCTGTTTACTGCTTTGAATCAATGTATTCTCTCTGTTTTAGCCTGTTTTCTCGGTTTAAGCCTGTTTTGGGATAAAACGGGTTTTAGTGTTGTCTAAACACTCGAAACTCATCATGAACTCTTAGAACTAGTCAATGCATTGGATTTTGACACATTATGATCCTTAGAAATAGTAACAAAGCTGGTTACAGCTTCAAATCCATGATTTCTCAGTTTTATCCTGTTTCGAGACAAAATGGGTAAAAGTGGTGTCTAAAAACTCCAAATTCAACCTGAACTCTTATAATTAGTCAAATACATTGGATTGATACATATTATGACCCTAGAAAGAGTAACACAGCTGTTTACGGCTTTGAATCAATGTTTTCTCACGGTTGTAGCCCGTTTTCTCGGTTTAAGCCTGTTTTGGGATAAAACGGGTTTAAGTGTTGTCTAAACACTCCAAATTCAACCCAAACTCTTACAACTAGTCAAATACATTGGATTGACACACATTCTGACCCTAGAAACATTAACAACTCTGTTTACTGCTTAGAATCATATTTTTCTCGGTTTAGCCAGTTTCGGGACAAAATGGGTAAAAGTGGTGTCTAAACACTCCAAATTCAACCCGAACTCTTATAATTAGTCAAATGCATTGGATTGTTACAGATTTTGACCCTAGAAAGAGTAACATAGCGGTTTACTGCTTCAAATCAATGTTTTCTCTCGGTTTTAGCCTGTTTTCTCGGTCTAAGCCTGTTTTGGGATAAAACGGGTTTAAGTGTCGTCTAAACACTCCAAATTCAACCCGAACTCTTATATTTCGTCAAATGGATTGGATTGTTACATATTGTGACCCTAGAAAGAGTAACATAGCGGTTTACTGCTTCAAATCAATGTTTTCTCTCGGTTTTAGCCTGTTTTCTTGGTTTAAGCCTGTTTTGGGATAAAACGGGTTTAAGTGTCGTCTAAACACTCCAAATTCAACCCGAACTCTTATATTTCGTCAAATGGATTGGATTGTTACAGATTTTGACCCTAGAAAGAGTAACATAGCGGTTTACTGCTTCAAATCAATGTTTTCTCTCGGTTTTAGCCTGTTTTCTCGGTCTAAGCCTGTTTTGGGATAAAACGGGTTTAACTATCGTCTAAACACTCCAAATTCATCCCGAACTCTTACAACTAGTCAACTGCATTGGATTGTCACACATTCTGACCCTAGAAACAGTAACAAAGCTGTTTACTGATTAGAATCAACGTTTTCTTGGTTTTAGCCTGTTTCAGGACAAAATGGGTAAAAGTGGTGTCTAAACACTCCAAATTCAACCCGAACTCTTATAATTAGTCAAATGCATTGGATTGTTACATATTTTGACCCTAGAAAGAGTAACATAGCGGTTTACTGCTTCAAATCAATGTTTTCTCTTGGTTTTAGCCTGTTTTCTCGGTCTAAGCCCGTTTTGGGATAAAACGGGTTTAAGTGTTGTCTAAACACTCCAGATTCATCCCGAACTCTAACAACTAGTCAAATGCATTGGATTGTCACACATTCAGACCCTAGAAACAGTAACAAAGCTGTTTACTGCTTAGAATCAACGTTTTCTTTGTTTTAGCCTGTTTCAGGACAAAATGGGTAAAAGTGGTGTCTAAACACTCCAAATTCAACCCGAACTCTTATAATTAGTCAAATGCATTCGATTGTTACAGATTTTGACCCTAGAAAGAGTAACATAGCGGTTTACTGCTTCAAATCAATGTTTTCTCTCGGTTTTAGCCTGTTTTCTCAGTCTAAGCCTCTTTTGGGATAAAACGGGTTTAAGTGTTGTCTAAACACTTCAAATGCATCCCGAACTCTTACAACGAGTCAAATGCATTGGATTGTCACACATTCTGACCCTAGAAACAGTAACAAAGCAGTTTACTGCTTAGAATCAACGTTTTCTCGGTTTTAGCCTGTTTCAGGAAAAAATGGGTAAAAGTGGTGTCTAAACACTCCAAATTCAACCCGAACTCTTATATTTCGTCAAATGGATTGGATTGTTACATATTGTGACCCTAGAAAGAGTAACATAGCGGTTTACTGCTTCAAATCAATGTTTTCTCTCGGTTTTAGCCTGTTTTCTTGGTTTAAGCCTGTTTTGGGATAAAACGGGTTTAAATGTCGTCTAAACACTCCAAATTCATCCCGAACTCTTACAACTAGTCAAATGCATTGGATTGTGACACATTCTGACCCTAGAAACAGTAACAAAGCTGTTTACTGCTTAGAATCAACGTTTTCTTGGTTTTAGCCTGTTTTAGGACAAAATGGGTAAAAGTGGTGTCTAAACACTCCAAATTCAACCCGAACTCTTATAATTAGTCAAATGCATTGGATTGTTACAGATTTTGACCCTAGAAAGAGTAACATAGCGGTTTACTGCTTCAAATCAATGTTTTCTCTCGGTTTTAGCCTGTTTTCTCGGTCTAAGCCTCTTTTGGGATAAAACGGGTTTAAGTGTTGTCTAAACACTCCAAATTCATCCCGAACTCTTACAACTAGTCAAATGCATTGGATTGTCACACATTCTGACCCTAGAAACAGAAACAAATCTGTTTACTGCTTAGAATCAACGTTTTCTTGGTTTTAGCCTGTTTTAGGACAAAATGGGTAAAAGTGGTGTCTAAACACTCCAAATTCAACCCGAACTCTTATAATTAGTCAAATGCATTGGATTGTTACAGATTTTGACCCTACAAAGAGTAACATAGCGGTTTACTGCTTCAAATCAATGTTTTCTCTCGGTTTTAGCCAGTTTTCTCGGTCTAAGCCTGTTTTGGGATAAAACGGGTTTAAGTGTCGTCTAAACACTCCAAATTCATCCCGAACTCTTACAACTAGTCAAATGCATTGGATTGTCACACATTCTGACCCTAGAAACAGAAACAAATCTGTTTACTGCTTAGAATCAATGTTTTCTCGGTTTTAGCCTGTTTCGGGACAAAATGGCTAAAAGTGGTGTCTAAACACTCCAAATTCAACCTGAACTCTTATAATTAGTCAAATACATTGGATTGATACATATTATGACCCTAGAAAGAGTAACAAAGCTGTTTACTGCTTTGAATCAATGTATTCTCTCTGTTTTAGCCTGTTTTCTCGGTTTAAGCCTGTTTTGGGATAAAACGGGTTTTAGTGTTGTCTAAACACTCGAAACTCATCATGAACTCTTAGAACTAGTCAATGCATTGGATTTTGACACATTATGACCCTTAGAAATAGTAACAAAGCTGGTTACTGCTTCAAATCCATGATTTCTCAGTTTTATCCTGTTTCGAGACAAAATGGGTAAAAGTGGTGTCTAAAAACTCCAAATTCAACCTGAACTCTTATAATTAGTCAAATACATTGGATTGATACATATTATGACCCTAGAAAGAGTAACACAGCTGTTTACGGCTTTGAATCAATGTTTTCTCACGGTTGTAGCCCGTTTTCTCGGTTTAAGCCTGTTTTGGGATAAAACGGGTTTAAGTGTTGTCTAAACACTCCAAATTCAACCCAAACTCTTACAACTAGTCAAATACATTGGATTGACACACATTCTGACCCTAGAAACATTAACAACTCTGTTTACTGCTTAGAATCATATTTTTCTCGGTTTAGCCAGTTTCGGGACAAAATGGGTAAAAGTGGTGTCTAAACACTCCAAATTCAACCCGAACTCTTATAATTAGTCAAATGCATTGGATTGTTACATATTTTTACTCTAGAAAGAGTAACAAAGCTGTTTACTGCTTTGAATCAATGTATTCTCTCTGTTTTAGCCTGTTTTCTCGGTTTAAGCCTGTTTTGGGATAAAACGGGTTTAAGTGTCGTCTAAACATTCCAAATTCATCCCGAACTCTTACAACTAGTCAAATGCATTGGATTGTCACACATTCTGACCCTAGAAACAGTAAGAAAGCTGTTTACTGCTTAGAATCAACGTTTTCTTGGTTTTAGCCTGTTTTAGGACAAAATGGGTAAAAGTGGTGTCTAAACACTCCAAATTCAACCCGAACTCTTATAATTAGTCAAATGCATTGGATTGTTACAGATTTTGACCCTAGAAAGAGTAACATAGCGGTTTACTGCTTCAAATCAATGTTTTCTCTCGGTTTTAGCCTGTTTTCTCGGTCTAAGCCTGTTTTGGGATAAAACGGGTTTAAGTGTCGTCTAAACACTCCAAATTCAACCCGAACTCTTATATTTCGTCAAATGGATTGGATTGTTACATATTGTGACCCTAGAACGAGTAACATAGCGGTTTACTGCTTCAAATCAATGTTTTCTCTCGGTTTCAGCCTGTTTTCTTGGTTTAAGCCTGTTTTGGGATAAAACGGGTTTAAATGTCGTCTAAACACTCGAAATTCATCCCGAACTCTTACAACTAGTCAAATGCATTGGATTGTGACACATTCTGACCCTAGAAACAGTAACAAAGCTGTTTACTGCTTAGAATCAACGTTTTCTTGGTTTTAGCCTGTTTTAGGACAAAATGGGTAAAAGTGGTGTCTAAACACTCCAAATTCAACCCGAACTCTTATAATTAGTCAAATGCATTGGATTGTTACAGATTTTGACCCTAGAAAGAGTAACATAGCGGTTTACTGCTTCAAATCAATGTTTTCTCTCGGTTTTAGCCTGTTTTCTCGGTCTAAGCCTCTTTTGGGATAAAACGGGTTTAAGTGTTGTCTAAACACTCCAAATTCATCCCGAACTCTTACAACTAGTCAAATGCATTGGATTGTCACACATTCTGACCCTAGAAACAGAAACAAATCTGTTTACTGCTTAGAATCAACGTTTTCTTGGTTTTAGCCTGTTTTAGGACAAAATGGGTAAAAGTGGTGTCTAAACACTCCAAATTCAACCCGAACTCTTATAATTAGTCAAATGCATTGGATTGTTACAGATTTTGACCCTACAAAGAGTAACATAGCGGTTTACTGCTTCAAATCAATGTTTTCTCTCGGTTTTAGCCAGTTTTCTCGGTCTAAGCCTGTTTTGGGATAAAACGGGTTTAAGTGTCGTCTAAACACTCCAAATTCATCCCGAACTCTTACAACTAGTCAAATGCATTGGATTGTCACACATTCTGACCCTAGAAACAGAAACAAATCTGTTTACTGCTTAGAATCAATGTTTTCTCGGTTTTAGCCTGTTTCGGGACAAAATGGCTAAAAGTGGTGTCTAAACACTCCAAATTCAACCTGAACTCTTATAATTAGTCAAATACATTGGATTGATACATATTATGACCCTAGAAAGAGTAACAAAGCTGTTTACTGCTTTGAATCAATGTATTCTCTCTGTTTTAGCCTGTTTTCTCGGTTTAAGCCTGTTTTGGGATAAAACGGGTTTTAGTGTTGTCTAAACACTCGAAACTCATCATGAACTCTTAGAACTAGTCAATGCATTGGATTTTGACACATTATGACCCTTAGAAATAGTAACAAAGCTGGTTACTGCTTCAAATCCATGATTTCTCAGTTTTATCCTGTTTCGAGACAAAATGGGTAAAAGTGGTGTCTAAAAACTCCAAATTCAACCTGAACTCTTATAATTAGTCAAATACATTGGATTGATACATATTATGACCCTAGAAAGAGTAACACAGCTGTTTACGGCTTTGAATCAATGTTTTCTCACGGTTGTAGCCCGTTTTCTCGGTTTAAGCCTGTTTTGGGATAAAACGGGTTTAAGTGTTGTCTAAACACTCCAAATTCAACCCAAACTCTTACAACTAGTCAAATACATTGGATTGACACACATTCTGACCCTAGAAACATTAACAACTCTGTTTACTGCTTAGAATCATATTTTTCTCGGTTTAGCCAGTTTCGGGACAAAATGGGTAAAAGTGGTGTCTAAACACTCCAAATTCAACCCGAACTCTTATAATTAGTCAAATGCATTGGATTGTTACATATTTTTACTCTAGAAAGAGTAACAAAGCTGTTTACTGCTTTGAATCAATGTATTCTCTCTGTTTTAGCCTGTTTTCTCGGTTTAAGCCTGTTTTGGGATAAAACGGGTTTAAGTGTCGTCTAAACATTCCAAATTCATCCCGAACTCTTACAACTAGTCAAATGCATTGGATTGTCACACATTCTGACCCTAGAAACAGTAAGAAAGCTGTTTACTGCTTAGAATCAACGTTTTCTTGGTTTTAGCCTGTTTTAGGACAAAATGGGTAAAAGTGGTGTCTAAACACTCCAAATTCAACCCGAACTCTTATAATTAGTCAAATGCATTGGATTGTTACAGATTTTGACCCTAGAAAGAGTAACATAGCGGTTTACTGCTTCAAATCAATGTTTTCTCTCGGTTTTAGCCTGTTTTCTCGGTCTAAGCCTGTTTTGGGATAAAACGGGTTTAAGTGTCGTCTAAACACTCCAAATTCAACCCGAACTCTTATATTTCGTCAAATGGATTGGATTGTTACATATTGTGACCCTAGAACGAGTAACATAGCGGTTTACTGCTTCAAATCAATGTTTTCTCTCGGTTTCAGCCTGTTTTCTTGGTTTAAGCCTGTTTTGGGATAAAACGGGTTTAAATGTCGTCTAAACACTCGAAATTCATCCCGAACTCTTACAACTAGTCAAATGCATTGGATTGTGACACATTCTGACCCTAGAAACAGTAACAAAGCTGTTTACTGCTTAGAATCAACGTTTTCTTGGTTTTAGCCTGTTTTAGGACAAAATGGGTAAAAGTGGTGTCTAAACACTCCAAATTCAACCCGAACTCTTATAATTAGTCAAATACATTGGATTGATACATATTATGACCCTAGAAAGAGTAACATAGCGGTTTACTGCTTCAAATCAATGTTTTCTCTCGGTTTTAGCCTGTTTTCTCGGTCTAAGCCTCTTTTGGGATAAAACGGGTTTAAGTGTTGTCTAAACACTCCAAATTCATCCCGAACTCTTACAACTAGTCAAATGCATTGGATTGTCACACATTCTGACCCTAGAAACAGAAACAAATCTGTTTACTGCTTAGAATCAACGTTTTCTTGGTTTTAGCCTGTTTTAGGACAAAATGGGTAAAAGTGGTGTCTAAACACTCCAAATTCAACCCGAACTCTTATAATTAGTCAAATGCATTGGATTGTTACAGATTTTGACCCTACAAAGAGTAACATAGCGGTTTACTGCTTCAAATCAATGTTTTCTCTCGGTTTTAGCCAGTTTTCTCGGTCTAAGCCTGTTTTGGGATAAAACGGGTTTAAGTGTCGTCTAAACCCTCCAAATTCATCCTGAACTCTTACAACTAGTCAAATGCATTGGATTGTCACACATTCTGACCCTAGAAACAGAAACAAATCTGTTTACTGCTTAGAATCAATGTTTTCTCGGTTTTAGCCTGTTTCGGGACAAAATGGCTAAAAGTCGTGTCTAAACACTCCAAATTCAACCTGAACTCTTATAATTAGTCAAATACATTGGATTGATACATATTATGACCCTAGAAAGAGTAACAAAGCTGTTTACTGCTTTGAATCAATGTATTCTCTCTGTTTTAGCCTGTTTTCTCGGTTTAAGCCTGTTTTGGGATAAAACGGGTTTTAGTGTTGTCTAAACACTCGAAACTCATCATGAACTCTTAGAACTAGTCAATGCATTGGATTTTGACACATTATGATCCTTAGAAATAGTAACAAAGCTGGTTACAGCTTCAAATCCATGATTTCTCAGTTTTATCCTGTTTCGAGACAAAATGGGTAAAAGTGGTGTCTAAAAACTCCAAATTCAACCTGAACTCTTATAATTAGTCAAATACATTGGATTGATACATATTATGACCCTAGAAAGAGTAACACAGCTGTTTACGGCTTTGAATCAATGTTTTCTCACGGTTGTAGCCCGTTTTCTCGGTTTAAGCCTGTTTTGGGATAAAACGGGTTTAAGTGTTGTCTAAACACTCCAAATTCAACCCAAACTCTTACAACTAGTCAAATACATTGGATTGACACACATTCTGACCCTAGAAACATTAACAACTCTGTTTACTGCTTAGAATCATATTTTTCTCGGTTTAGCCAGTTTCGGGACAAAATGGGTAAAAGTGGTGTCTAAACACTCCAAATTCAACCCGAACTCTTATAATTAGTCAAATGCATTGGATTGTTACAGATTTTGACCCTAGAAAGAGTAACATAGCGGTTTACTGCTTCAAATCAATGTTTTCTCTCGGTTTTAGCCTGTTTTCTCGGTCTAAGCCTGTTTTGGGATAAAACGGGTTTAAGTGTCGTCTAAACACTCCAAATTCAACCCGAACTCTTATATTTCGTCAAATGGATTGGATTGTTACATATTGTGACCCTAGAAAGAGTAACATAGCGGTTTACTGCTTCAAATCAATGTTTTCTCTCGGTTTTAGCCTGTTTTCTTGGTTTAAGCCTGTTTTGGGATAAAACGGGTTTAAATGTCGTCTAAACACTCCAAATTCATCCCGAACTCTTACAACTAGTCAAATGCATTGGATTGTGACACATTCTGACCCTAGAAACAGTAACAAAGCTGTTTACTGCTTAGAATCAACGTTTTCTTGGTTTTAGCCTGTTTTAGGACAAAATGGGTAAAAGTGGTGTCTAAACACTCCAAATTCAACCCGAACTCTTATAATTAGTCAAATGCATTGGATTGTTACAGATTTTGACCCTAGAAAGAGTAACATAGCGGTTTACTGCTTCAAATCAATGTTTTCTCTCGGTTTTAGCCTGTTTTCTCGGTCTAAGCCTGTTTTGGGATAAAACGGGTTTAAGTGTCGTCTAAACACTCCAAATTCAACCCGAACTCTTATATTTCGTCAAATGGATTGGATTGTTACATATTGTGACCCTAGAAAGAGTAACATAGCGGTTTACTGCTTCAAATCAATGTTTTCTCTCGGTTTTAGCCTGTTTTCTTGGTTTAAGCCTGTTTTGGGATAAAACGGGTTTAAATGTCGTCTAAACACTCCAAATTCATCCCGAACTCTTACAACTAGTCAAATGCATTGGATTGTGACACATTCTGACCCTAGAAACAGTAACAAAGCTGTTTACTGCTTAGAATCAACGTTTTCTTGGTTTTAGCCTGTTTTAGGACAAAATGGGTAAAAGTGGTGTCTAAACACTCCAAATTCAACCCGAACTCTTATAATTAGTCAAATGCATTGGATTGTTACAGATTTTGACCCTAGAAAGAGTAACATAGCGGTTTACTGCTTCAAATCAATGTTTTCTCTCGGTTTTAGCCTGTTTTCTCGGTCTAAGCCTCTTTTGGGATAAAACGGGTTTAAGTGTTGTCTAAACACTCCAAATTCATCCCGAACTCTTACAACTAGTCAAATGCATTGGATTGTCACACATTCTGACCCTAGAAACAGAAACAAATCTGTTTACTGCTTAGAATCAACGTTTTCTTGGTTTTAGCCTGTTTTAGGACAAAATGGGTAAAAGTGGTGTCTAAACACTCCAAATTCAACCCGAACTCTTATAATTAGTCAAATGCATTGGATTGTTACATATTTTTACTCTAGAAAGAGTAACAAAGCTGTTTACTGCTTTGAATCAATGTATTCTCTCTGTTTTAGCCTGTTTTCTCGGTTTAAGCCTGTTTTGGGATAAAACGGGTTTTAGTGTTGTCTAAACACTCGAAACTCATCATGAACTCTTAGAACTAGTCAATGCATTGGATTTTGACACATTATGACCCTTAGAAATAGTAACAAAGCTGGTTACTGCTTCAAATCCATGATTTCTCGGTTTTATCCTGTTTCGAGACAAAATGGGTAAAAGTGGTGTCTAAAAAATCCAAATTCAACCTGAACTCTTATAATTAGTCAAATACATTGGATTGATACATATTATGACCCTAGAAAGAGTAACACAGCTGTTTACGGCTTTGAATCAATGTTTTCTCACGGTTTTAGCCCGTTTTCTCGGTTTAAGCCTGTTTTGGGATAAAACGGGTTTAAGTGTTGTCTAAACACTCCAAATTCAACCCAAACTCTTACAACTAGTCAAATACATTGGATTGACACACATTCTGACCCTAGAAACATTAACAACTCTGTTTACTGCTTAGAATCATATTTTTCTCGGTTTAGCCAGTTTCAGGACAAAATGGGTAAAAGTGGTGTCTAAACACTCCAAATTCAACCCGAACTCTTATAATTAGTCAAATGCATTGGATTGTTACATATTTTTACTCTAGAAAGAGTAACAAAGCTGTTTACTGCTTTGAATCAATGTATTCTCTCTGTTTTAGTCTGTTTTCTCGGTTTAAGCCTGTTTTGGGATAAAACGGGTTTAAGTGTTGTCTAAACACTCCAAATTCATCCCGAACTCTTACAACTAGTCAAATGCATTGGATTGTCACACATTCTGACCCTAGAAACAGTAAGAAAGCTGTTTACTGCTTAGAATCAACGTTTTCTTTGTTTTAGCCTGTTTTAGGACAAAATTGGTAAAAGTGGTGTCTAAACACTCCAAATTCAACCCGAACTCTTATAATTAGTCAAATACATTGGATTGATACATATTATGACCCTAGAAAGAGTAACACAGCTGTTTACGGCTTTGAATCAATGTTTTCTCACGGTTTTAGCCCGTTTTCTCGGTTTAAGCCTGTTTTGGGATAAAACGGGTTTAAGTGTTGTCTAAACACTCCAAATTCATCCCGAACTCTTACAACTAGTCAAATGCATTGGATTGTCACACATTCTGACCCTAGAAACAGTAACAAAGCTGTTTACTGCTTAGAATCAACGTTTTCTTGGTTTTAGCCTGTTTCAGGACAAAATGGGTAAAAGTGGTATCTAAACACTCCAAATTCAACCCGAACTCTTATAATTAGTCAAATGCATTGGATTGCTACATATTTTGACCCTAGAAAGAGTAACATAGCGGTTTACTGCTTCAAATCAATGTTTTCTCTCGGTTTTAGCCTGTTTTCTCGGTCTAAGCCTCTTTTGGGATAAAACGGGTTTAAGTGTTGTCTAAACACTCCAAATTCATCCCGAACTCTTACAACTAGTCAAATGCATTGGATTGTCACACATTCTGACCCTAGAAACAGAAACAAATCTGTTTACTGCTTAGAATCAACGTTTTCTTGGTTTTAGCCTGTTTTAGGACAAAATGGGTAAAAGTGGTGTCTAAACACTCCAAATTCAACCCGAACTCTTATAATTAGTCAAATGCATTGGATTGTTACAGATTTTGACCCTACAAAGAGTAACATAGCGGTTTACTGCTTCAAATCAATGTTTTCTCTCGGTTTTAGCCAGTTTTCTCGGTCTAAGCCTGTTTTGGGATAAAACGGGTTTAAGTGTCATCGAAACACTCCAAATTCATCCCGAACTCTTACAACTAGTCAAATGCATTGGATTGTCACACATTCTGACCCTAGAAACAGAAACAAATCTGTTTACTGCTTAGAATCAATGTTTTCTCGAATTTAGCCTGTTTCGGGACAAAATGGCTAAAAGTGGTGTCTAAACACTCCAAATTTAACCTGAACTCTTATAATTAGTCAGATACATTGGATTGATACATATTATGACCCTAGAAAGAGTAACAAAGCTGTTTACTGCTTTGAATCAATGTATTCTCTCTGTTTTAGCCTGTTTTCTCGGTTTAAGCCTGTTTTGGGATAAAACGGGTTTTAGTGTTGTCTAAACACTCGAAACTCATCATGAACTCTTAGAACTAGTCAATGCATTGGATTTTGACACATTATGACCCTTAGAAATAGTAACAAAGCTGGTTACTGCTTCAAATCCATGATTTCTCGGTTTTATCCTGTTTCGAGACAAAATGGGTAAAAGTGGTGTCTAAAAACTCCAAATTCAACCTGAACTCTTATAATTAGTCAAATACATTGGATTGATACATATTATGACCCTAGAAAGAGTAACACAGCTGTTTACGGCTTTGAATCAATGTTTTCTCACGGTTGTAGCCCGTTTTCTCGGTTTAAGCCTGTTTTGGGATAAAACGGGTTTAAGTGTTGTCTAAACACTCCAAATTCAACCCAAACTCTTACAACTAGTCAAATACATTGGATTGACACACATTCTGACCCTAGAAACATTAACAACTCTGTTTACTGCTTAGAATCATATTTTTCTCGGTTTAGCCAGTTTCGGGACAAAATGGGTAAAAGTGGTGTCTAAACACTCCAAATTCAACCCGAACTCTTATAATTAGTCATATGCATTGGATTGTTACAGATTTTGACCCTAGAAAGAGTAACATAGCGGTTTACTGCTTCAAATCAATGTTTTCTCTCGGTTTTAGCCTGTTTTCTCGGTCTAAGCCTGTTTTGGGATAAAACGGGTTTAAGTGTCGTCTAAACACTCCAAATTCAACCCGAACTCTTATATTTCGTCAAATGGATTGGATTGTTACATATTGTGACCCTAGAAAGAGTAACATAGCGGTTTACTGCTTCAAATCAATGTTTTCTCTCGGTTTTAGCCTGTTTTCTTGGTTTAAGCCTGTTTTGGGATAAAACGGGTTTAAATGTCGTCTAAACACTCCAAATTCATCCCGAACTCTTACAACTAGTCAAATGCATTGGATTGTGACACATTCTGACCCTAGAAACAGTAACAAAGCTGTTTACTGCTTAGAATCAACGTTTTCTTGGTTTTAGCCTGTTTTAGGACAAAATGGGTAAAAGTGGTGTCTAAACACTCCAAATTCAACCCGAACTCTTATAATTAGTCAAATGCATTGGATTGTTACAGATTTTGACCCTAGAAAGAGTAACATAGCGGTTTACTGCTTCAAATCAATGTTTTCTCTCGGTTTTAGCCTGTTTTCTCGGTCTAAGCCTGTTTTGGGATAAAACGGGTTTAAGTGTCGTCTAAACACTCCAAATTCAACCTGAACTCTTATATTTCGTCAAATGGATTGGATTGTTACATATTGTGACCCTAGAAAGAGTAACATAGCGGTTTACTGCTTCAAATCAATGTTTTCTCTCGGTTTTAGCCTGTTTTCTTGGTTTAAGCCTGTTTTGGGATAAAACGGGTTTAAATGTCGTCTAAACACTCCAAATTCATCCCGAACTCTTACAACTAGTCAAATGCATTGGATTGTGACACATTCTGACCCTAGAAACAGTAACAAAGCTGTTTACTGCTTAGAATCAACGTTTTCTTGGTTTTAGCCTGTTTTAGGACAAAATGGGTAAAAGTGGTGTCTAAACACTCCAAATTCAACCCGAACTCTTATAATTAGTCAAATGCATTGGATTGTTACAGATTTTGACCCTAGAAAGAGTAACATAGCGGTTTACTGCTTCAAATCAATGTTTTCTCTCGGTTTTAGCCTGTTTTCTCGGTCTAAGCCTCTTTTGGGATAAAACGGGTTTAAGTGTTGTCTAAACACTCCAAATTCATCCCGAACTCTTACAACTAGTCAAATGCATTGGATTGTCACACATTCTGACCCTAGAAACAGAAACAAATCTGTTTACTGCTTAGAATCAACGTTTTCTTGGTTTTAGCCTGTTTTAGGACAAAATGGGTAAAAGTGGTGTCTAAACACTCCAAATTCAACCCGAACTCTTATAATTAGTCAAATGCATTGGATTGTTACAGATTTTGACCCTACAAAGAGTAACATAGCGGTTTACTGCTTCAAATCAATGTTTTCTCTCGGTTTTAGCCAGTTTTCTCGGTCTAAGCCTGTTTTGGGATAAAACGGGTTTAAGTGTCGTCTAAACACTCCAAATTCATCCCGAACTCTTACAACTAGTCAAATGCATTGGATTGTCACACATTCTGACCCTAGAAACAGAAACAAATCTGTTTACTGCTTAGAATCAATGTTTTCTCGGTTTTAGCCTGTTTCGGGACAAAATGGCTAAAAGTGGTGTCTAAACACTCCAAATTCAACCTGAACTCTTATAATTAGTCAAATACATTGGATTGATACATATTATGACCCTAGAAAGAGTAACAAAGCTGTTTACTGCTTTGAATCAATGTATTCTCTCTGTTTTAGCCTGTTTTCTCGGTTTAAGCCTGTTTTGGGATAAAACGGGTTTAAGTGTCGTCTAAACACTCCAAATTCATCCCGAACTCTTACAACTAGTCAAATGCATTGGATTGTCACACATTCTGACCCTAGAAACAGTAACAAAGCTGTTTACTGCTTAGAATCAACGTTTTCTTGGTTTTAGCCTGTTTTAGGACAAAATGGGTAAAAGTGGTGTCTAAACACTCCAAATTCAACCCGAACTCTTATAATTAGTCAAATGCATTGGATTGTTACAGATTTTGACCCTAGAAAGAGTAACATAGCGGTTTACTGCTTCAAATCAATGTTTTCTCTCGGTTTTAGCCTGTTTTCTCGGTCTAAGCCTCTTTTGGGATAAAACGGGTTTAAGTGTTGTCTAAACACTCCAAATTCATCCCGAACTCTTACAACTAGTCAAATGCATTGGATTGTCACACATTCTGACCCTAGAAACAGAAACAAATCTGTTTACTGCTTAGAATCAACGTTTTCTTGGTTTTAGCCTGTTTTAGGACAAAATGGGTAAAAGTGGTGTCTAAACACTCCAAATTCAACCCGAACTCTTATAATTAGTCAAATGCATTGGATTGTTACAGATTTTGACCCTACAAAGAGTAACATAGCGGTTTACTGCTTCAAATCAATGTTTTCTCTCGGTTTTAGCCAGTTTTCTCGGTCTAAGCCTGTTTTGGGATAAAACGGGTTTAAGTGTCATCGAAACACTCCAAATTCATCCCGAACTCTTACAACTAGTCAAATGCATTGGATTGTCACACATTCTGACCCTAGAAACAGAAACAAATCTGTTTACTGCTTAGAATCAATGTTTTCTCGGATTTAGCCTGTTTCGGGACAAAATGGCTAAAAGTGGTGTCTAAACACTCCAAATTTAACCTGAACTCTTATAATTAGTCAGATACATTGGATTGATACATATTATGACCCTAGAAAGAGTAACAAAGCTGTTTACTGCTTTGAATCAATGTATTCTCTCTGTTTTAGCCTGTTTTCTCGGTTTAAGCCTGTTTTGGGATAAAACGGGTTTTAGTGTTGTCTAAACACTCGAAACTCATCATGAACTCTTAGAACTAGTCAATGCATTGGATTTTGACACATTATGACCCTTAGAAATAGTAACAAAGCTGGTTACTGCTTCAAATCCATGATTTCTCGGTTTTATCCTGTTTCGAGACAAAATGGGTAAAAGTGGTGTCTAAAAAATCCAAATTCAACCTGAACTCTTATAATTAGTCAAATACATTGGATTGATACATATTATGACCCTAGAAAGAGTAATGTTGGTTTAAATTGAGTATGCGGAAGCAAATTAGAGAGAATGTGAGATAAAATGAGAGCTTGTATTAGAATAGCTTTTACAATGTCGGCCAAAGGCCTTAAATAGAATGAAAACTAGGTTAACAATCCCACCAACTCGACAACTTGTAGATAGAGACATGAAGAGAGAGAAGGGAGCGATCCCAAGATAGAAAGCGACGTGACCTTGTCTCCCTAAGGGAAGCTATCTCGTGACTCTTATCCTCCAACGGTCACATTCTTCTTCGAGATCCTTCTAATGGGCTTGGTATTGTTTCCAACCCCAAGCCTTCTCATTTCTCTCAATAGGCCTCAACCTTAAGGGTGGCCATTAGGACGATCGTACGGACGTCCGTACGGACAACCTCCAAGTCTTAAGTAACATGGTCAATACTCCCCCTCAAGCTTAGCCAAGTGAAACGGCTAAGCTTGGAACCCGCACAAGACCACCTCGTTAAAAACCTTAATATGGAAAACCACATGGGACAAAACCATATCAAGGAAAAGAGTGTGCTCTCCACGGGTTAGAGGAGTCTTCTCATGGATGTGTAGGATCGACTAGTCCAAGTTTGCTAGAGATATACTCGCAAATCTGTGGAGTAGTGGCTTTTGTGAAAATATCGGCCAGTTGGTCCTTGCTCGGCGTATGACACGGTAAGACAACCCCTTCTTCAATCTTCTCTCGCACTGTGTGGCAGTCTACTTCGATATGCTTGGTCCTCTCATGGAAAACAGAGTTGGTTGCTATATGTATTGCAGCCTTGTTGTCACAGTGCATAGTGATGGGTTCATCTATCTCCACTCCAAGGTCCTTGAGAAGACCTTTGAGCCAAGTTAGCTCGTTTGTGAGCTTCTTCATGGCCCTATATTCTGACTCGGCACTAGATTGAGACACCACCTTCTGTTTCTTCGACTTCCAAGTGACTAGGTTCCCACCAACAAACGTACAGTATCCTGTTGTAGACCTTCTATCGGTTGTGTCGCCCGCATAATCCGCGTCGCAATAGCCAACAAGCTCGGTATTGTTGTTCTTTCCCATCCAAATGCCGCGGCCAGGGCTTCCCTTTAGATAGCATAGGATCCTCTCAACAGTGTTCCAATCAAAGTTTGTTGGTGCTTTCATGTGCTGGCTTACTTGGTTCACAGCATAGCACAGATCCGGCCGTGTGATGGTGAGGTAAATCAGCTTCCCAACCAGCCGCCTATATCTGCCCACGTCCTCATATGGCTCAGCCAACTTGTTCGGTAACGTCTTCATCTCCCCCTTTCGCTTGACCTGGTAGCCTTCTTCTAGTGGCGTAGAGACCGGTTTAGCCCCCAGCTTACCAGTTTCCTTGAGCAAGTCCAGCGTGTACTTCCGTTGGGAGAGAAAGAGTCCTTCCGGCGATCGGGAGATTTCAATCCCAAGAAAATATTTCAGTTCGCCGAGGTCCTTGATGTCAAAGGCTGAGTGAAGGAGAGTCTTGGTAGTGGAAATACCTTCCTTGTCATCGCCAGTGATGATTATATCATCGACATAGACGAGCACCACGACGCGACCGCCGGCAGTCCGTAGAGTGAACAATGTGTGGTCGGCTTCCGAGCGTCGAAAACCATTGGTGCGAAGTGTCGAGCTAATTTTGTGGTACCACGCCCGAGGGGATTGTTTGAGGCCGTAGATGGCCTTGCGAAGGCGGAGAACTTTGCCCGGAGCCACAAGATGTTCGAAGCCCGGAGGTGGGTGCATATACACTTCTTCTTCAAGCTCCCCCTGAAGGAAGGCATTCTTGACGTCCATCTGCCAAAGGTCCCACGAGAGGTTTGTAGCCAAGGAGAGAACGACACGAACGGTGTGCAGCTTGGCGACCGGGGCAAACGTGTCCGTATAGTCGGTACCGTATGTTTGTGTGAAACCGCGAGCCACAAGGCGAGCCTTATAGCGCTCCACGTCGCCATTGCTCAGGTACTTAATTGTGAAGACCCATTTTGAGCTGACCACCTTCTTTCCCTTGGGAAGATCCGCTTCGTCCCAAGTGTGGTTCCTGATCATAGCATCGGTCTCAGCATCAACCGCCGCTAACCACTCTTTGTGCTCTTTGGCTTCATCATAGGTTTGAGGAACGAATTGAGCATCAATCTTGGTGAGGAAGGCAGCGTGTTCCTGAGGGACCAGGTCAAGTGAACACACCGCTTGGATAGGATGGGCCACGGCCTGATTGTTGTAGTAGACCCGCTTATCTTTCCATGTCGAAGGATGAAACTTTAGACGTTGACTTCGCCGGGGAAGAGCAACCATAGATTCCCGTGGGAGAGCATCGGTTGAGGTCACGAGATGATCATTGTCCTCATGAGTAGGCTCGGCACATGGTTCAGCCGGAGGAGGAACAGGCGGCACGGAGGCATTTTCTTGAACTTCTTCTTCTACGGGTGAGATAGCGGGTACATCCGGTTCATGTGAGGTCGGAGTAGGCTGAGCATGGCTCGACGGGCTTGATGGAGTGGTGATGCCGAGGTGATCGAGGAGGAACCGTAGGTTGGCCGAACGATCAGAGTTGGACCGAGAGAGATCCTTGAGACTGTCCCAATCCTTTGTCGCATAGTATCCTTGGTGTTCAAGGAACCGCACTTCTCGAGAGATATGTAGGCGGCCAGCAGCTGGATCATAGCACTTATAGCCCTTCTGACTTGTCGAGTAGCCAATGAACATACATTTGGTGCTTTTGGCGTCGAGCTTAGTCCTTTGTTCCCCTGGAACCAAAACAAAGCATACACACCCGAAAACGCGTAAGTGATCCAAAGATGGTTTAAATTGATTGAGTACCTCATATGGAGATTTGTCTTGTAGAACTTTGGTAGGAGTCCTATTAATCAAGTAGCAAGCCGTCATGACAGCATCTCCCCAGAATCGTTTGGTGACATTGGTTTGGAACATCATCGACCTCGCCACTTCCATAAGGTGCCGGTTCTTCCTCTCGGCCACGCCATTCTGTTGGGGCGTATATGGACAACTCGTTTGTTGTAGAATGCCGTGTTTGGACAAATGATCTTTGAGTCTATGACTGATGTACTCTCCCCCATTATCTGATCTTAGTACCTTTATTTTTGCATTGAAATGATTAGTAACATAATTCTGAAAATTAACAAATGCATCATAAACCCTATCTTTAGATGGTAACAATGTGAGCCAAGTATATTTTGATTTTTCATCAATAAAAGTCACAAAATACTTGTTATTGTCTCTAGATAGGCATGGTGAGGTCCAAACATCAGAATGTACTAAGTCAAAACAATGTTCATAAATGGTAGTAGATTTAGGGAAAACCGATTTGCAATGTTTGCCAAGAATACAAGGTTCACAACTTGAACTATCAAAAGAAAATTTAGGCAACATTAATTGAAAAGCTCTAGAGTGAGGGTGGCCTAGTCTAGCATGCCACACTTCACTTGAAATACTACTAAGGTCCGATTTAAAAGAAAACATATTAGGTGAACTTGATGAGTTTTTCTCTAGGACATAGAGATCTCCCTTAGCATCTCCACCTCCAAGAATCTTGCCAGTCTCAATATCCTGAAAATGCACACTGTTAGGACCAAATATGGTATAACAATTCAAATCGGTTGTAGCTCTCTTAACCGATAATAGGTTAGAAGTGAAAGTAGGCATAAAGAAGGCCTTTGAGTTCTTATCAAACAACTTTAAATCTCCTACACCTTTAACTGGTATCCTATCCCCATTTGCAATAATCACATTTCCCACAGTCGGCTTTATGTTGTGTATAAGGCTCGGGTTACTTATCATGTGATGAGAAGCACCCGAGTCTACAACAAGCGTTTTACTAGGTTGTGAAGCGAAGAAAGTGATACCAGATTCCTTTAGGGCTGCGATGGACTTGATGAGGGCCTCCAGGTCTGATTTCCTCACAAGATCTCCAAGAGAAGCCGCCATGGCCGTAGCCGCCGCGTTGCCTTGGTTTGCTGCACCGAAACCTTGGCCGCTTGGTCCTTCTTGCGAGATATGCGCCTTGAACTTAGCCGGTTTGAGATGAGGGTGAAGGATCCAGCACTTGTCCTTCATGTGTCCCTTCTTCTTGCAATGGTCGCACACCATTGTTTTCCGGTCATCTTGCTTGTAGACTCCTTTGTTCGCGGTAGCCAAGTCGTCCTTTCCACAAAAGAGACCAAGTGAACCTTGTTCCTTTTGCACTTGAGAACACACGTCTTCAAGAGTAGGTAGCTTGTCTCCACGGAGGATGTGCTTAATCAGGTCATTGAACGCCGGATTGAGAGTGAGCAGGAGACCAAACACCTTGTCTTGCTCCTTTCGTTCATTGAGGATGGCCGGATCGATAGTACTTGGCCGGAGCATCTCCAACTCGGCCCACAATGACCGGAACTTCCCAAAATGCTTGGTAAACTCCAAGTCTTCTTGATGGAGACCGTTGATAGCCTTCTTGACCTCAAATACCCGAGTCAAGTTGGTCACGTTCCCATACACATTCGCTAGCGTCTCCCATAGTTCTTTGGCCGTCTCGCAGTACGAGTAGGCTTCAAGAATAGGTGCGTCTAGCGAGTTTTGGAGAATGGCAAGCACGGTCTGATCTTCTTGGAACCACTTGACTTCCTTCTCGAGATCAGCCTCCTTGTCTTCTTCCGTTCCTTCTTTACCGTCCTCCTTAGTGGCTTTCTTGGGGAGTTGGTCCGTTTCTACATGGATCCAAAGTCCTCGGCCACTGAGAGCGGTCTTTGTGGTTCTTTTCCACAACAGGTAGTTTGCTCCTTTGAGCACCACCGGGGTAACAATAGGCTTGTTGTTGTCCATTGTTAGGTAGAGTAGCGAGAAAAACGATAGAGTAGCGGATAGAATGAAGCGCGAATGAGTGAGTAGAATGAAGAATAGAGTAAAGGAGTAGTATACGAGTAGAGAATGCAAAGTAGAATCAAATAAGAACAAGAAAAAGAAGAGGAGAAAGTTTATAGAACCATGGATCAATAAACTTGCTCTGATACCATGTTGGTTTAAATTGAGTATGCGGAAGCAAATTAGAGAGAATGTGAGATAAAATGAGAGCTTGTATTAGAATAGCTTTTACAATGTCGGCCAAAGGCCTTAAATAGAATGAAAACTAGGTTAACAATCCCACCAACTCGACAACTTGTAGATAGAGACATGAAGAGAGAGAAGGGAGCGATCCCAAGATAGAAAGCGACGTGACCTTGTCTCCCTAAGGGAAGCTATCTCGTGACTCTTATCCTCCAACGGTCACATTCTTCTTCGAGATCCTTCTAATGGGCTTGGTATTGTTTCCAACCCCAAGCCTTCTCATTTCTCTCAATAGGCCTCAACCTTAAGGGTGGCCATTAGGACGATCGTACGGACGTCCGTACGGACAACCTCCAAGTCTTAAGTAACATGGTCAATAAGTAACACAGCTGTTTACGGCTTTGAATCAATGTTTTCTCACGGTTTTAGCCCGTTTTCTCGGTTTAAGCCTGTTTTGGGATAAAACGGGTTTAAGTGTTGTCTAAACACTCCAAATTCAACCCAAACTCTTACAACTAGTCAAATACATTGGATTGACACACATTCTGACCCTAGAAACATTAACAACTCTGTTTACTGCTTAGAATCATATTTTTCTCGGTTTAGCCAGTTTCAGGACAAAATGGGTAAAAGTGGTGTCTAAACACTCCAAATTCAACCCGAACTCTTATAATTAGTCAAATGCATTGGATTGTTACATATTTTTACTCTAGAAAGAGTAACAAAGCTGTTTACTGCTTTGAATCAATGTATTCTCTCTGTTTTAGTCTGTTTTCTCGGTTTAAGCATGTTTTGGGATAAAACGGGTTTAAGTGTTGTCTAAACACTCCAAATTCATCCCGAACTCTTACAACTAGTCAAATGCATTGGATTGTCACACATTCTGACCCTAGAAACAGTAAGAAAGCTGTTTACTGCTTAGAATCAACGTTTTCTTTGTTTTAGCCTGTTTTAGGACAAAATTGGTAAAAGTGGTGTCTAAACACTCCAAATTCAACCCGAACTCTTATAATTAGTCAAATACATTGGATTGATACATATTATGACCCTAGAAAGAGTAACACAGCTGTTTACGGCTTTGAATCAATGTTTTCTCACGGTTTTAGCCCGTTTTCTCGGTTTAAGCCTGTTTTGGGATAAAACGGGTTTAAGTGTTGTCTAAACACTCCAAATTCATCCCGAACTCTTACAACTAGTCAAATGCATTGGATTGTCACACATTCTGACCCTAGAAACAGTAACAAAGCTGTTTACTGCTTAGAATCAACGTTTTCTTGGTTTTAGCCTGTTTCAGGACAAAATGGGTAAAAGTGGTATCTAAACACTCCAAATTCAACCCGAACTCTTATAATTAGTCAAATGCATTGGATTGCTACATATTTTGACCCTAGAAAGAGTAACATAGCGGTTTACTGCTTCAAATCAATGTTTTCTCTCGGTTTTAGCCTGTTTTCTCGGTCTAAGCCTCTTTTGGGATAAAACGGGTTTAAGTGTTGTCTAAACACTCCAAATTCATCCCGAACTCTTACAACTAGTCAAATGCATTGGATTGTCACACATTCTGACCCTAGAAACAGAAACAAATCTGTTTACTGCTTAGAATCAATGTTTTCTCGGATTTAGCCTGTTTCGGGACAAAATGGCTAAAAGTGGTGTCTAAAAAATCCAAATTTAACCTGAACTCTTATAATTAGTCAGATACATTGGATTGATACATATTATGACCCTAGAAAGAGTAACAAAGCTGTTTACTGCTTTGAATCAATGTATTCTCTCTGTTTTAGCCTGTTTTCTCGGTTTAAGCCTGTTTTGGGATAAAACGGGTTTTAGTGTTGTCTAAACACTCGAAACTCATCATGAACTCTTAGAACTAGTCAATGCATTGGATTTTGACACATTATGACCCTTAGAAATAGTAACAAAGCTGGTTACTGCTTCAAATCCATGATTTCTCGGTTTTATCCTGTTTCGAGACAAAATGGGTAAAAGTGGTGTCTAAAAAATCCAAATTCAACCTGAACTCTTATAATTAGTCAAATACATTGGATTGATACATATTATGACCCTAGAAAGAGTAACACAGCTGTTTACGGCTTTGAATCAATGTTTTCTCACGGTTTTAGCCCGTTTTCTCGGTTTAAGCCTGTTTTGGGATAAAACGGGTTTAAGTGTTGTCTAAACACTCCAAATTCAACCCAAACTCTTACAACTAGTCAAATACATTGGATTGACACACATTCTGACCCTAGAAACATTAACAACTCTGTTTACTGCTTAGAATCATATTTTTCTCGGTTTAGCCAGTTTCAGGACAAAATGGGTAAAAGTGGTGTCTAAACACTCCAAATTCAACCCGAACTCTTATAATTAGTCAAATGCATTGGATTGTTACATATTTTTACTCTAGAAAGAGTAACAAAGCTGTTTACTGCTTTGAATCAATGTATTCTCTCTGTTTTAGTCTGTTTTCTCGGTTTAAGCCTGTTTTGGGATAAAACGGGTTTAAGTGTTGTCTAAACACTCCAAATTCATCCCGAACTCTTACAACTAGTCAAATGCATTGGATTGTCACACATTCTGACCCTAGAAACAGTAAGAAAGCTGTTTACTGCTTAGAATCAACGTTTTCTTTGTTTTAGCCTGTTTTAGGACAAAATTGGTAAAAGTGGTGTCTAAACACTCCAAATTCAACCCGAACTCTTATAATTAGTCAAATACATTGGATTGATACATATTATGACCCTAGAAAGAGTAACACAGCTGTTTACGGCTTTGAATCAATGTTTTCTCACGGTTTTAGCCCGTTTTCTCGGTTTAAGCCTGTTTTGGGATAAAACGGGTTTAAGTGTTGTCTAAACACTCCAAATTCATCCCGAACTCTTACAACTAGTCAAATGCATTGGATTGTCACACATTCTGACCCTAGAAACAGTAACAAAGCTGTTTACTGCTTAGAATCAACGTTTTCTTGGTTTTAGCCTGTTTCAGGACAAAATGGGTAAAAGTGGTATCTAAACACTCCAAATTCAACCCGAACTCTTATAATTAGTCAAATGCATTGGACTGCTACATATTTTGACCCTAGAAAGAGTAACATAGCGGTTTACTGCTTCAAATCAATGTTTTCTCTCGGTTTTAGCCTGTTTTCTCGGTCTAAGCCTCTTTTGGGATAAAACGGGTTTAAGTGTTGTCTAAACACTCCAAATTCATCCCGAACTCTTACAACTAGTCAAATGCATTGGATTGTCACACATTCTGACCCTAGAAACAGAAACAAATCTTTTTACTGCTTAGAATCAACGTTTTCTTGGTTTTAGCCTGTTTTAGGACAAAATGGGTAAAAGTGGTGTCTAAACACTCCAAATTCAACCCGAACTCTTATAATTAGTCAAATGCATTGGATTGTTACAGATTTTGACCCTACAAAGAGTAACATAGCGGTTTACTGCTTCAAATCAATGTTTTCTCTCGGTTTTAGCCAGTTTTCTCGGTCTAAGCCTGTTTTGGGATAAAACGGGTTTAAGTATTGTCTAAACACTCCAAATTCATCCCGAACTCTTACAACTAGTCAAATGCATTGGATTGTCACACATTCTGACCCTAGAAACAGAAACAAATCTGTTTACTGCTTAGAATCAATGTTTTCTCGGATTTAGCCTGTTTCGGGACAAAATGGCTAAAAGTGGTGTCTAAACACTCCAAATTTAACCTGAACTCTTATAATTAGTCAGATACATTGGATTGATACATATTATGACCCTAGAAAGTGTTGAAATAAGCGGAAGACTTAGAGAGATTTGAGAGGTTTAGAATGAAGAAGAAGAGTTGGTGGCGAATAGTATGAAAGAGAGTGATAATAGATTAGAATTAGGTAGAATATCCCAAATACAACACATGACAAAGGTTTAAATAGGGAGGCAGCTAGGGCGACCACATGACCTAAAATAGAAACAAAAGAAATCGACAATTAGGAGAGAGAGGGGGTAGGTGATCGGTGATAGCGACTTGTCCTAGTCTTCCACTCTTGTCCACTTGCGCTTTCTCCCTAACGGCTACACAAGGGATTCTCGATCCTTCTCATGGGCCGAAGGTAAGCAGGCCTCCTTATTGATCAAGAGAATAAGCCTAAGGCAGCCATGGCCGTCCGTACAATTATGGGGCCGTCCGTACAACCAAGCAATAAGGCCGAGTCATGTAAGTGTGTAAAGACAATGAGGAGGCCTGCTCTCCTTAGGCCCATGAGAAGGATCTAGAATGTCGCTTGTAGCCGTTAGAGAGGAGGAACAAGTGGAGTCACGGGTTATGTTGTGTTTAAGGAGACTAGGACGGGTCACTATCACCGTTGGGATTAGTTCTATCTCTCTCCTTGTCCCTATCACTTATACGATCGGTTGGTAGAGGGTGTAGCCCTAATTTTCCCTTGATATATATAGGCTTTAGCCTACATTGTAATATGTATTCTTATGGAACAATAACCTAATCTTTTCTTCTTCCTCATTCTCTTTGTCTACCGATATCTCTCATCAATCTCTTGATTCTCTTCTTTATTCTACAAAGTCTTACATGGTATCAGAGCAAGTTCTTCGATTCTCTACAGTCTAATCTCATTCTCCTACTCATTTCTACACTCTAGTCTCCTTATCTTCGTTTCTTCTTACTCGCATCTCTTTTATTCTCCGGGTAAAAGCTTTACCCATCGGTCCATAGAAACCCGACCATGGAAAACGCCAAGCCCATTGTTTCACCGGTTGTCCTAAAGGGGACAAACTACTTGCTGTGGACAAGAACCACAAGAACCGCCCTTGGAGGTCGTGGCCTTTGGAGTCATGTCGAGTCCGACTATGTCCCAAAGAAAAACCCCAAAGGAGAGGACGCTTCCGAGGCGGAAGCGGAGGAAGAGAGCGAGAGGAAGGCCAAATGGTTCCAAGAAGACCAAGTTGTCCTATCTGTTCTCCAAAACTCTCTGGACACGCCTATCCTTGAGGCCTACTCATATTGCGAGACGGCCAAGGAACTGTGGGAAACACTTAAAGGCGTGTATGGTAATGTCTCTAACATGACTAGAGTCTTTGAGGTCAAGAAGGCCATAAATGATCTTAACCAAGATGATGTGGAGTTCACTAAGCATCTTGGTAAGTTCCGTGCACTATGGTCCGAGCTTGACATGTTGCGGCCAAGTACACTTGAGGCAAGTGTGCTAAACGAAAGAAAGGAGCAAGACAAAGTCTTCGGACTCCTACTTACCTTGAACCCGTCCTTCAACGACCTCTTGAAGCACATCCTAAGGGCAGAGAAGCTCCCCTCCTTTGAAGATATTTGCTCCCAAATTCAGAAAGAGCAAGGATCCCTTGATTTGTTTAGCGGTAAGGGGGAGCTTGCTTCGGCCAACAAAGGAATGTACAAGCAAGAGGAGAGGAAGTTGTTGGTGTGCGACCACTGCAAGAAGCGGGGTCATCTGAAAGACAAGTGCTGGGTTCTCCATCCTCATCTCAAGCCGGCCAAGTTCAAAGCCAACCTCTCAAAGGAAGCGGTTAGCGATAAAGGAGCCGGATCATCAAAGCAGGGAGATGAGGTGGCCATGACCGCAGCCTACGGAGATGTGGTGAGGAAGTCAGACCTTGAGGCTCTCATCCGCTCCATTGCTTCACTCAAGGAGTCTGGTATCTCTTTCTTTACTTCTAGGCCTAGCAAATCGCTTGTTATTGACTCGGGAGCCTCACATCATATGATTAGTAACCCTAGTTTAATTGACAACATAAAACCGGCCTTAGGAAATGTTGTTATTGCAAATGGAGAACAAATACCAGTAAAGGGAATAGGGGACTTGAAACTATTTGATAAAACCTCAAAAGCTTTCTTTATGCCTACCTTTACCTCCAATTTACTATCGGTTAAGAGGGCCACAAATGATTTGAATTGTTATGCAATCTTTGGTCCTAACAATGTTTATTTTCAGGATATTGAGACTGGAAAGGTTCTTGGAGAAGGGCAAGGGAGTGGAGATCTCTATGTCCTAGAGAAAACCGATCCAAATTTATCCTCTACTAAGTCTTGTTTTGTTGTTGATTCGAATATGGTGTGGCATGCTAGGCTAGGCCACCCACATTCACGTGCTTTAGGGTTGATGTTTCCTAATATTTCTTTTGATAATTCTACTTGTGAACCTTGTATTCTCGGAAAACATTGCAAGTCTATCTTTCCTAAGTCAACTACTATTTATGAGAATTGTTTTGATTTAGTTCACTCAGATGTTTGGACATCACCATGCCTATCTAGAGATAATAACAAGTATTTTGTGACTTTTATTGATGAAAAATCAAAATACACTTGGATTACCTTGTTGCCATCTAAAGATAGAGTATTTGATGCCTTTATCAATTTTCAAAATTATGTGACTAATCACTTCAATGCTAAACTTAAGGTACTTAGGTCTGATAATGGGGGGGAATACACAAGTTGCAAGTTCAAAGAACATCTCTCCAAGCATGGCATTCTCCATCAAACTAGTTGTCCCTACACGCCACAACAAAATGGTGTGGCCGAGAGGAAGAACCGGCACCTCATGGAAGTGGCGCGGGCAATCATGTTCCATTCGAGTGTTCCTAAACGATATTGGGGTGATGCCGTGATGACTGCATGCTACCTAATCAACCGAACACCAACTAGAGTTCTTCATGACTTATCTCCATTTGAAGTACTAAACAAATTTAAACCATCTCTTGATCACTTACGAGTTTTCGGCTGTGTTTGTTTTGTGTTAGTACCAGGAGAACAAAGGAGTAAGCTGGATGCCAAAAGTACAAAGTGTATGTTCATTGGCTACTCCACCACACAAAAGGGGTACAAATGTTATGATCCGGCCACAAGTCGACTATATGTCTCTCGAGATGTCCGGTTTCTAGAACATGTGGGCTACCATGACAAGAGGGATTGGAACAGCCTTAAAGATCTCTCTCACTCACCTAATGACCGAGCTTCGAGTCTACGGTTCCTTCTTGATCACCTTGGCAACCCATCTCCACCAACGGGTGCCGTGCGGCCAACACTAAGTCAAATTTCTACCGATGGTGGGTCTGACCAAGGAGATGCAAATGACAATGGTTCAGCCCAAGATGGTGAATCTCTCGAGTCTGGCCTACCCATAACCGGTGTTCCCGTCCCTGGCCCTACAACGGACACGCATGCTCCGGCGGCGGCCTCTACCGAGGAAAACACGGAGACGGCTCCTACGGACGGTACGTCCACCGTGTTGCCTAGCGTGGATCCACTTCCGGCACCAGTCCTGCGTCGGAGCACCAGACCTCGATCGGATCCCTCCACTTGGAAGAACAAGCGTGTCTATTACAACAGCCAAGCTGTCGCTCATCCCATTCAGTCCGTTTGTTCCCTTGAGCTGTTACCTGCTGATCACCAAGCTTTCTTCGGCCAAGTGGACGCCAATTGGATCCCGCAGACATATGATGAAGCCAAGGAACATCAAGTTTGGTTAGATGCGGTCAAGGATGAAACTGGCGCCATGATCCGGAATCATACGTGGGACGAATCGGATCTTCCTCAAGGCAAGCGGGCAGTTAGCTCCAAATGGGTGTTTACCATAAAGTATTTGAGCAATGGTGACATTGAACGGCATAAAGCCAGGTTAGTGGCCCGTGGCTTCACCCAAACCTATGGCGCGGACTACACGGACACCTTTGCACCCGTGGCCAAGCTCCATACGGTTCGGGTTGTGCTGTCTCTTGCTGTCAACCTCTCATGGGACTTATGGCAGATGGATGTGAAGAACGCCTTCCTTCAAGGTGAACTTGATGAAGAAGTGTACATGACGCCTCCTCCCGGCCTTGAAGACATGGTTACACCCGGAAAAGTCTTGAGGCTGCGTAAGGCCATCTATGGCCTTAAGCAGTCCCCACGAGCGTGGTACCACAAACTAAGCTCCACTCTCAAGACTGATGGTTTTACGCGATCGGAGGCTGATCATACTCTCTTCACGCGTCGCACCTCTATTGGTTGGGTGGTGGTGCTCATATACGTCGACGACATCATCGTGACTGGTGATGATAAGGCGGCCATTCAGGACACCAAGGACTCTCTCAAGTCGGTATTTGACATCAAGGACCTTGGGGAACTCAAATACTTTCTTGGTATTGAGATTTGTCGCTCACCGGAAGGACTCTTCCTCTCACAACGCAAGTATACTCTTGACTTGTTAGAGGAGACTGGCAAGCTTGGTGTGTCTCCGGTTGCTACGCCCCTTGATGATGATTACCAGCTCAAGCGAAAGGGGGAGAGCTTACGGGCAAAAGAAGGCCGACCTAAGGAACCAATGGACGAGCCATTCTTAGACGTCACACGCTACCGCCGGCTTGTAGGTAAGCTGATATACCTTACTATCACACGACCTGACATATCCTATGCTGTGAATCAGGTTAGCCAACATATGAAGGCACCAAGCAAGTACCAATGGAGTCAAGTCGAAAGGATCCTAAGCTATCTCAAGGGCAGTCCGGGTCAAGGTATTTGGATGGGCAAGAATGACAACACCGAAATCGTTGGCTATTGTGATGCGGATTACAATGGCGACACGCTGGATAGGAGATCCACCACTGGGTACTGCACGTTTGTTGGAGGCAACTTGGTTACATGGAGGTCTAAGAAACAAAAGGTGGTTTCATGCTCTAGCGCCGAGGCCGAGTATAGAGCTATGAGGAAGCTCACTAACGAGATGACATGGCTGAAGGGCCTACTCAAGGACTTAGGCATCGAGACAAAGCAGCCCATGACCATGCACTGCGACAATGAAGCGGCTATCCACATTGCCACAAACTCAGTCTTTCATGAGAGGACCAAGCACATAGAAAGCGATTGCCACAAGGTGAGAGAGAAGATTGAAGAAGGAGTGGTGTTACCATGCCACACAAGGAGTCAAGATCAGCTAGCTGACATCTTCACCAAGTCTGCAAGCTCCAAGGTTTGTGATCACATCTACAGCAAACTTGGACTTGTAGACATTACACGGCCATGATCAAGCTTCCCTAATCCGTGGACAGCACACTCTTTTTCCCTTGACTTGGTTTTGTCCCATGAGGTTTTCTAAGTCAAGGTTTTTAATGAGGTGCTGCTTCACGGGTTCCAAGCTTAGCCATTTCACTCGGCTAAGCTTGAGGGGGAGTATTGATCAAGAGAATAAGCCTAAGGCAGCCATGGCCGTCCGTACAATTATGGGGCCGTCCGTACAACCAAGCAATAAGGCCGAGTCATGTAAGTGTGTAAAGACAATGAGGAGGCCTGCTCTCCTTAGGCCCATGAGAAGGATCTAGAATGTCGCTTGTAGCCGTTAGAGAGGAGGAACAAGTGGAGTCACGGGTTATGTTGTGTTTAAGGAGACTAGGACGGGTCACTATCACCGTTGGGATTAGTTCTATCTCTCTCCTTGTCCCTATCACTTATACGATCGGTTGGTAGAGGGTGTAGCCCTAATTTTCCCTTGATATATATAGGCTTTAGCCTACATTGTAATATGTATTCTTATGGAACAATAACCTAATCTTTTCTTCTTCCTCATTCTCTTTGTCTACCGATATCTCTCATCAATCTCTTGATTCTCTTCTTTATTCTACAAAGTCTTACACTCCTCACTATCCTCACACATAGATGACTCGGCCTTAGTGCTTCACTCGGCCTTATTGCTTGCACGTACGGACGGTACGGACTGTACGGACGCCATAGGCTTATTCTTGATCAATACTCCCCCTCAAGCTTAGCCTGATGAAATGGCTAAGCTTGGAACCCGTGAAGCAGCACCTCATTAAAAACCTTGACTTAGAAAACCTCATGGGACAAAACTAAGCCAAGGGAAAAAGAGTGTGCTGTCCACGGATTAGGAAAGTTGATCACGGCCGTGTGATGTCTACAAGTCCAAGTTTGCTATGAATATAATCACAAACCTTGGGACTTGCAGATTTGGTGAAGATGTCGGCTAGCTGGTCTTGACTCCTTGTGTGGCATGGTAGAACCGCTCCCTCTTCGATCCTCTCCCTAACCTTGTGGCAGTCGCTCTCAATGTGCTTGGTCCGTTCATGGAAGACTGAGTTAGTGGCTATGTGGATCGCTGCCTCATTGTCACAATGCATTGTCATCGGCTGTCTTGTTTCAATGCCGAGATCCTTAAGTAGACCTTTCAACCATGTCATCTCATTAGTTAGCTTCCTCATAGCTCGGTACTCAGCCTCGGCACTTGAACATGACACCACCTTTTGCTTCTTAGACCTCCATGTAACTAGGTTTCCTCCAACAAAGGTGCAATATCCAGTAGTTGACCGCCTATCCAATGTGTCTCCATTATAGTCCGCATCACAATAACCCACGATCTCAGTGTTGCCGTTTTTACCCATCCAAATGCCTTGACCAGGGCTGCCCTTGAGATAGCTCAAAATCCTCTCCACTTGACTCCATTGATACTTGCTTGGAGCTTGCATGTGCTGACTCACCTGATTCACAGCATAAGAGATATCAGGTCGTGTGATAGTTAAATAGATCAACTTACCTACAAGCCGTCGGTAGCGTGTGACGTCCGGGAACGGCTCGTCCAATGGTTCGCGTGGTTTGCCTTCCTTCGCCCGAATGCTCTCCCCCTTTCGCTTGAGCTGGTAATCTTCATCCAGTGGTGTAGTAGCTGGAACCGTACCAAGTTTGCCTGTCTCAGCAAGCAAGTCAAGAGCATACTTGCGTTGTGAGAGGAAGATACCCTCCGGGGAACGGCAGATTTCGATGCCGAGGAAGTATTTGAGCTCTCCGAGGTCCTTAATGTCAAAGGCAGACTTGAGAGAGTCTTTAATGGCAACAATACCGGCCTTGTCATCGCCAGTCACGATGATGTCATCGACATAAACCAGCACCACAACCAGGCCAAGTGATGTCGTGAGAGTGAAAAGAGTGTGGTCAGCCTCCGATCGTCTAAAGCCATTCGCCTTAAGAGTGGAGCTGAGCTTATGGTACCAGGCGCGTGGTGACTGTTTGAGGCCATAGATGGCCTTGCGTAACCGTAAGACCTTCCCGGGAGCAACAATGTCCTCAAGGCCAGGCGGAGGAGTCATGTACACTTCTTCATCTAGCTCGCCTTGGAGGAACGCGTTCTTCACATCCATTTGCCATAAGTCCCAAGAAAGGTTCACGGCCAACGATAGCACTACTCGCACGGTATGCAATTTGGCCACGGGAGCAAACGTTGCCGTGTAGTCATCTCCATGGGTTTGAGTGAACCCTCGGGCCACCAGCCGTGCCTTATGCCTTTCAATCTCTCCCGTGCTCAAGAACTTGATGGTGAATACCCACTTTGAACTTACGGCCTTCTTCCCTTTGGGGAGGTCAGCCTCATCCCATGTGTGATTTCTGATCATTGCACCAGCTTCATCCTCCACAGCATCTACCCATACCTTATGTTCTTTGGCCTCCTCGTACGTTTGGGGAACCCAGTGTTCATCAACTTGGCCGAAGAAGGCTTGGTGCTCGGTCGGAAGCAGCTCGAGCGAACATACGGCTTGGATAGGATGTGCGACGGCTTGACTGTTGTAGTAGACCCTCTTATCTTTCCATGTAGAGGGGTGAGACCGGACACGCGTGCTTCGTCGTGGAGCTGGTTGAGCTGGCGGCACTGATTGGCTGGACTGAGTGACATCTTCGATGACCGGTTCAGCATCAGGTCGTGTCTCGGTCAGGCTTGAGTTTGGCTCGGGCATCTCATGTGCCTCGGTCATGCTCTGGTTTGGCTCGGGCATCGCATGGTCCGGGGATATCATCTCGGGCATAGCACCTTCCGGCTCGAGCGTATGGTCAATGGAGCTCGGGTTGGGTTCTGGCTGAGGAAGGGCTGTGGCCGTAGGCGGATTTCCGAGATGGTCAAGGAGAAACTTAAGGCTGGAGGCTCTATCATTTGGTGATGATGAAAGATCCTTCAAGCTGTTCCAGTCTTTGTTATCAAAATAACCCACATTTTCCAAGAACCGAACATCTCTTGATACATACAGCCGGCTTGTCTTTGGGTCAAAACACTTGTATCCCTTTTGAGTAGTGGAGTAGCCGATGAACATACACCTTATGCTTTTGGGATCGAGCTTACTCCGCTGTTCTCCTGGCACAAGTACAAAAGAAACACACCCAAAGACCCGTAGGTGCTCTAGAGATGGTTTAAATCCATTCAATACCTCAAATGGCGATAGGTCATTAAGGACTTTGGTTGGTGTCCGATTGATCAAGTAGCATGCTGTCATCACAGCATCACCCCAATATCGCCTTGTAACGTGTGAATGGAACATCATCGACCGTGCCACCTCCATTAGATGTCGGTTCTTCCTCTCGGCCACACCATTTTGTTGGGGCGTATAGGGACAACTCGTTTGGTGTAGTATGCCGTGTTTTGCTAGGTGTTCTCTGAATTTGTGACTTGTATACTCTCCACCATTGTCTGATCTAAGTACCTTAATTTTAGCATTGAAATGATTAGTAACATAATTTTGAAAGTTTATAAAAGCATCAAACACTCTATCCTTTGAAGGCAACAAAGTAATCCATGTGTACTTAGACTTTTCATCAATAAAAGTCACAAAATATTTGTTATTATCTCTAGAAAGGCATGGTGAAGTCCACACATCCGAGTGCACTAAATCAAAACAATGCTCATAAATAGTTTTAGACTTGGGAAAAATAGATTTGCAATGTTTACCAAGAATACAAGACTCACACATTGAACTATCAAAAGAAACACTTGGTAACATTAAAGCAAGGGCACGAGAATGAGGATGGCCTAATCTAGCATGCCACACACTATCCAAATTAACAACAAAACAAGATTTAGTAGATAAACTTGGCGAGGTTTTCTCTAGGACATAGAGATCTCCACTCCCTTGTCCCTCTCCAAGAACTTTTCCAGTCTCAATATCCTGAAAATGAACACTATTAGGACCAAAGATTGCATAACAATTCAAATCATTAGTGGTTCTCTTAACCGATAGAAGATTAGATGTGAAGGTAGGCATAAAGAAAGCTTTTGTGGTTTTATCAAATAGTTTCAAGTCCCCTATTCCTTTCACTGGTATTTGTTCTCCATTTGCAATTATAACATTTCCTAAAGCCGGTTTTATATTGTCAATTAGACTAGGATTACTAATCATGTGGTGAGAAGCACCCGAGTCTATGACAAGAGATTTACTAGGCTTAGAGGTAAAGAAAGAGATACCAGACTCCTTGAGTGAGGCAATGGAACGGATGAGCGCCTCAAGGTCTGATTTCCTAACCACTTCTCCATAGGCTGCGGTCATGGCTGCCTCATCTCCTTGCTTTGACGGCCCGGCTCCCTTGTCGCTAACCGCTTCCTTTGAGAGGTTTGCTTTGAACTTGGCCGGTTTGAGATGAGGGTGGAGGACCCAGCACTTGTCTTTCAGGTGACCCCGCCTCTTGCAGTGGTCGCATATCCACACCTTCCTCTCCTCTTGCTTGTACACTCCTTTATTAGCCGTAGCAAGTTCCCCCTTACCGCTAAACAAGTCAAGAGAACCTTGCTCTCTTTGGATTTGTGAACAAATGTCTTCAAAAGAGGGAAGTTTCTCTGCCCTGAGGATGTGCTTCAAGAGATCGTTGAAGGATGGGTTTAAAGTAAGAAGGAGACCAAAGATCTTGTCTTGCTCCTTTCTTTCAGTCAACACACTCGGATCGAGTGTACTCGGCCGCAACATGTCAAGCTCGGACCATAAAGCTCGAAACTTGCCAAGATGTTTAGTGAACTCCACATCATCTTGGTTAAGCTCATTTATGGCCTTCTTGACCTCAAAGACCCGAGTCAAGTTGGAGATATTGCCATAGACACCTTTAAGTGTCTCCCACAACTCCTTGGCCGTCTCGCAATATGAGTAGGCCTCAAGGATTGGTGTGTCAAGAGAGTTTTGGAGAACAGATAGGACAACTTGGTCTTCTTGGAACCACTTGGCCTTCCTCTCGCTCTCTTCTTCTACTTCCTCCTCGGAAGCGCCTTCATCTTCTCCTTTGAGGTTTTGTTTTGGAGCATAGTCACTCTCGACATGACTCCAAAGACCACGGCCTCCCAGGGCAGTTCTTGTGGTTCTAGTCCACAGCAAGTAGTTTGTTCCTTTGAGAACAACCGGCATGACAATGGGTTTGGCGTTTTCCATGGTTTAACCGCTATGGACCGATGGACAAAGCTTTTACCCGGAGAATAAAGAGAAATAGGACTGAGAATCGAGTGAACAAGAATGAAGAATGGAAGAATAGAAGAGATAGGTTATCAAGAACGACAACCTAGCTCTGATACCATGTTGAAATAAGCGGAAGACTTAGAGAGATTTGAGAGGTTTAGAATGAAGAAGAAGAGTTGGTGGCGAATAGTATGAAAGAGAGTGATAATAGATTAGAATTAGGTAGAATATCCCAAATACAACACATGACAAAGGTTTAAATAGGGAGGCAGCTAGGGCGACCACATGACCTAAAATAGAAACAAAAGAAATCGACAATTAGGAGAGAGAGGGGGTAGGTGATCGGTGATAGCGACTTGTCCTAGTCTTCCACTCTTGTCCACTTGCGCTTTCTCCCTAACGGCTACACAAGGGATTCTCGATCCTTCTCATGGGCCGAAGGTAAGCAGGCCTCCTCACTATCCTCACACATAGATGACTCGGCCTTAGTGCTTCACTCGGCCTTATTGCTTGCACGTACGGACGGTACGGACTGTACGGACGCCATAGGCTTATTCTTGATCAATAGAAAGAGTAACAAAGCTGTTTACTGCTTTGAATCAATGTATTCTCTCTGTTTTAGCCTGTTTTCTCGGTTTAAGCCTGTTTTGGGATAAAGCGGGTTTTAGTGTTGTCTAAACACTCGAAACTCATCATGAACTCTTAGAACTAGTCAATGCATTGGATTTTGACACATTATGACCCTTAGAAATAGTAACAAAGCTGGTTACTGCTTCAAATCCATGATTTCTCGGTTTTATCCTGTTTCGAGACAAAATGGGTAAAAGTGGTGTCTAAAAAATCCAAATTCAAGCCGAACTCTTATAATTAGTCAAATACATTGGATTGATACATATTATGACCCTAGAAAGAGTAACACAGCTGTTTACGGCTTTGAATCAATGTTTTCTCACGGTTTTAGCCCGTTTTCTCGGTTTAAGCCTGTTTTGGGATAAAACGGGTTTAAGTGTTGTCTAAACACTCAAAATTCAACCCAAACTCTTACAACTAGTCAAATACATTGGATTGACACACATTCTGACCCTAGAAACATTAACAACTCTGTTTACTGCTTAGAATCATATTTTTCTCGGTTTAGCCAGTTTCAGGACAAAATGGGTAAAAGTGGTGTCTAAACACTCCAAATTCAACCCGAACTCTTATAATTAGTCAAATGCATTGGATTGTTACAGATTTTGACCCTAGAAAGAGTAACATAGCGGTTTACTGCTTCAAATCAATGTTTTCTCTCGGTTTTAGCCTGTTTTCTCGGTCTAAGCCTGTTTTGGGATAAAACGGGTTTAAGTGTCGTCTAAACACTCCAAATTCATCCCGAAATCTTACAACTAGTCAAATGCATTGGATTGTCACACATTCTGACCCTAGAAACAGTAACAAAGCTGTTTACTGATTAGAATCAATGTTTTCTTGGTTTTAGCCTGTTTGAGGACAAAATGGGTAAAAGTGGTGTCTAAACACTACAAATTCAACCCGAACTCTTATAATTAGTCAAATGCATTGGATTGTTACATATTTTGACCCTAGAAAGAGTAACATAGCGGTTTACTGCTTCAAATCAATGTTTTCTCTCGGTTTTAGCCTGTTTTCTCGGTCTAAGCCTGTTTTGGGATAAAACGGGTTTAAGTGTTGTCTAAACACTCCAAATTCATCCCGAACTCTAACAACTAGTCAAATGCATTGGATTGTCACACATTCTGACCCTAGAAACAGTAACAAAGCTGTTTACTGCTTAGAATCAACGTTTTCTTGGTTTTAGCCTGTTTCAGGACAAAATGGGTAAAAGTGGTGTCTAAACACTCCAAATTCAACCCGAACTCTTATAATTAGTCAAATGCATTAGATTGTTACATATTTTGACCCTAGAAAGAGTAACATAGTGGTTTACTGCTTCAAATTATTGTTTTCTCTCGGTTTTAGCCTGTTTTCTCGGTCTAAGCCTGTTTTGGGATAAAACGGGTTTAAGTGTCGTCTAAACACTCCAAATTCATCCCGAACTCTTACAACTAGTCAAATGCATTGGATTGTCACACATTCTGACCCTAGAAACAGTAACAAAGCTGTTTACTGATTAGAATCAATGTTTTCTTGGTTTTAGCCTGTTTGAGGACAAAATGGGTAAAAGTGGTGTCTAAACACTACAAATTCAACCCGAACTCTTATATTTCGTCAAATGGATTGGATTGTTACATATTGTGACCCTAGAAAGAGTAACATAGCGGTTTACTGCTTCAAATCAATGTTTTCTCTCGGTTTTAGCCTGTTTTCTTGGTTTAAGCCTGTTTTGGGATAAAACGGGTTTAAGTGTTGTCTAAACACTCCAAATTCATCCCGAACTCTAACAACTAGTCAAATGCATTGGATTGTCACACATTCTGACCCTAGAAACAGTAACAAAGCTGTTTACTGCTTAGAATCAACGTTTTCTTGGTTTTAGCCTGTTTCAGGACAAAATGGGTAAAAGTGGTGTCTAAACACTCCAAATTCAACCCGAACTCTTATAATTAGTCAAATGCATTAGATTGTTACATATTTTGACCCTAGAAAGAGTAACATAGCGGTTTACTGCTTCAAATCAATGTTTTCTCTCGGTTTTAGCCTGTTTTCTCGGTCTAAGCCTCTTTTGGGATAAAACGGGTTTAAGTGTTGTCTAAACACTCCAAATTCATCCCGAACTCTTACAACTAGTCAAATGCATTGGATTGTCACACATTCTGACCCTAGAAACAGTAACAAAGCAGTTTACTGCTTAGAATCAACGTTTTCTCGGTTTTAGCCTGTTTCAGGAAAAAATGGGTAAAAGTGGTGTCTAAACACTCCAAATTCAACCCGAACTCTTATATTTCGTCAAATGGATTGGATTGTTACATATTGTGACCCTAGAAAGAGTAACATAGCGGTTTACTGCTTCAAATCAATGTTTTCTCACGGTTTTAGCCCGTTTTCTCGGTTTAAGCCTGTTTTGGGATAAAACGGGTTTAAGTGTTGTCTAAACACTCCAAATTCATCCCGAACTCTTACAACTAGTCAAATGCATTGGATTGTCACACATTCTGACCCTAGAAACAGTAACAAAGCTGTTTACTGCTTAGAATCAACGTTTTCTTGGTTTTAGCCTGTTTCAGGACAAAATGGGTAAAAGTGTTGGGATTTATGAGACAAAGCTCACAAGAGAGGGTAGACAAACACTTGGTGAATGAATCCCCCTTTACCCACAACAAACTAACTCATTCTCAAGGGGGAGGAGAGAACATCAACTTGTGATGAACTCCCCATAAACAAGCTAGATAGAACCCAAATACTAGAGAGTAAGCGGATCCTAACTAGGAGAAGCACTAGTTTGAGACTTATCCTCTTCTAGTATCACAACACTTAGAGTTTGTGTACTTAGGAGAAGGAGGATTAAGAATCAGTAATCTAGGCTAAGTAAAGCAGTAAATAAGAAGAGTTTAGGTGGATTTGAGAAGAGAATAGGCTGCCTTAAGGGCAGCCCCTAACCGCTAATCCTAAACTCTCTACATTGTTAATATGAAACAAGAACACAAGTATAGAGAGGAAATCGGTTTCTCTTCTATTGAATAATATTGTGATATATTACATATGAGAGAATTACAGCTTAATATAGAGAAAACAAAGGCATAGAGCCGTTAGGCACACAAGGGATTCAAAGGAGAGATGAAAGGGACAGCTCCTTGTCTTTGGTTGACTCGCTATGCTTCCCAACCAAAGCCACACGTGATTTCCTTCCCTTCCATGCCTTGTGACCGTTAGATCTCCTTCCCTTATGGCCATTGGATCCTTCTTCCCTTCCTTGTGAGATATTTCCTTCTTCTTGGGCTTCTTCTTCTTATAAGGCCTTTGTTCTTCTTATATTGCACTTATGGCCTTGCTGACCACTCTCCTTGCTCTCACGGCCCACATGGCCTTATTGGCCACTCTTATTGTGCTCACGGCCTTACTGGCCGCTCCCACACCACTCATGGCCTTACCGGCCACACTTCTTGTACTAGCAGCCTTACCGGCCACTCTCTTCTTCCTTGTGCAGCTCGGCCTCACCGGCCTCACTCTCTCTTCTCCTTCATATATACTAATAGTACGGACGGGCCTGTACGGACGGGCCTGTACGGACGGGCCTGTACGGACGGGCCTGTACGGACGGGCCTGCTCTTCAATGTGTTCACGGCCTAACTGGCCGCTCTCCGGACATGGGTCCGTTCACGGACACGGTACATGGTACCGGACACGGTACATGGCCTTACCGGCCTTTACATGGCCTTTCCGGCCTTTCTTCTCTTCTTCCAAGGTTCGGCCTTACCGGCCTCTCCTCTCTCCTCCTTGGTACATTCTAATACTCCCCCGCACGCTTGATCGGTGGGACACCATGGGGACCAAAGATCAAGGGTGGACTAGTGTCATCTACCTCATTAAAAACCTCAACAAAGAAAACCTCTTGGGATAAAACTTTGTTAAGGGAAAAAGAGTATAGACTCCACTATCCATGATGTCCCTTGACCTTGGTTTGCAAAGAACTAGCTCCCTTCTCTTCATGATTTGAACCGCTCCTACTCCTTAGCCCACCTTGCCTTTAGCACATTCCTTATGATCTCCATCCTTGCGCCTTTAGAATTTCTTTGAGGCTCTCATAGTCTCCTTTACCCCTTAAACAAGTGATAAAGAAGAAAAGAATAAGTGTTTGCTATGAGGAATATCAAAGAAAATTTCTAAAAGTGTGACAATTTAAGAGAACATATTAAAGACTAAAGACTAGTAATGAAACTAAGGTAATGAATTTATGAATTAAAATAGAGAAGAGTTTAGAGCACAGCCTTTATGGTGTTTTGATGGATAGGAGGGAGAGAGTTGATCACTGTTGCGGTTTGGAATTCCTCCTTGAGACCGCTCCTACTCTAACCATGGTTTTTTTTTTAAACCTGGTCAGTTTTATTTGTCAGACTGACACATGCCCACTGAATTGGACATAACTTTCGAACGGCTGCTCGGATTGGTATGATTCCACTTCCACTGGCAAGATGACTCTGTGGTCTCGAACTTTAATGAAGAACGCGGAAGCCGAATCGCAGTGGAAGGGTTTCGTCCGAGTCGATCTTTGAGACGCTTCGGCTGAGCTTTAAGTAAAGACTTTTGCTTGTGGCCGAGCAGAATCTGTGAGGTACGGTCTGAAGTCACTTGATCTCCCCCGTAACCTTTACTTGATGATGGGCTGAAACCTCATCACCTCAGTTGAAGCCTTGTGCATCACCGTTCTTGTGCACATCCAATCAACAGTTGAAACCTTGTGCATCACCTTTCCTAAAGACCATTGTGCACATCCGATCAACAACTTGGCACTAACACACATGCTCTTGGACTGATTCATCACCTTCCACCAGCTTAACAAAGACTTGGTGGCCCTTGGTTCTAACTCCAGGCATTGTGCTGCGCTCTTACATGGCTATCTTGTAGCCTTCAACCTCGCCACTTCTTCTTCTTGAGATAGTAGGCGAGCTCCACACAATCTTCAAGGCTGAAGCTGAAACCAAATTCAATGGAACAGATTCTAAACAAGAGATTGTTAGAGATTAGAGTATAGAGAATATTACTGAAAAATAAAATAGAATTTAGAGAATAATTAAGAGTATAAATAGAGAACAGAGAATCAGTAACCAAGAGTATAGAAAGTGAGAGTATAAGGGAGAGTATAGGCGGTAGTATAAGATGAATGGAGAGTAGAATAGAGAATCTGCTCAAGAGTTCTTATGGACAGAGTTTAACTCTGTTTTCTTGAGTTGAAAGAAGCTTTGACAGCCAAGAACATCCAAGAAGACAATCTCTTTTGGTGCTTTAATGGCTGAAACACAATGGACCGTTTGGAAAATTAATTTCTCCAGCGGTTTGGGACACTTCTCATGGTAGAATCACTTAAACAGGTGTTCTCCAAGAGTCTAATGCCTTCAAAGATCACGAAAGAGCATATAGAAGATGCTTTCCATGTTCAAAAATCAAATAAAAGAAGAAACACCTTTGGAACAACCTTTTGTCCATTGGTTAAAAGAATGCATCTTGGACCAACTTGAATCTATTTGACCAAGCGGGCCATACATGCTAAAAACAAGAACTCTCTCTTCCCCAAACTCGAATCTGGACACACCATATGGCCAGAAACAAAGCTTTCTCAACCTTGAGAAGAAGAAGAATCGATTTAGTAATTAAGCCTTTAAAGGAAATTTAACAAAAGCTAAATTAAACCTTTAGAGGAAAATTAACTAAATCCTAAGAGAATTAAATCCTAAGAATTTCGTGGCTCATACAAGCACACAAGAACCGTGAATCCTCACCATGAACAACACAATTTGCTCAATGGTTCATCACTTCCCACACATCCCAAAATAAACAAAGCTATTACCAAATCGGTAAAGCTTAAGGATGGGGCTTGTAAAATCGATTTCTTTCCACACACTTGGTCTACAAATTCTAACAAGATAAGAGACCAAGCTTACTCAACAATGAGCTGCTAGAGAATCGATTTAATCAACAAAAGCAAAATTAAAGCTTTAAAGAAACTAAGCTAAGCGATTTAACACCTAAGCAAAGTCTAAACTTTAACTAAGCTAACTCCTAAGAAAACGACTTTGAGAATGAGTTTAAAACACCAAGAACAGAACCTGGCTCTGATACCATGTTGGGATTTATGAGACAAAGCTCACAAGAGAGGGTAGACAAACACTTGGTGAATGAATCCCCCTTTACCCACAACAAACTAACTCATTCTCAAGGGGGAGGAGAGAACATCAACTTGTGATGAACTCCCCATAAACAAGCTAGATAGAACCCAAATACTAGAGAGTAAGCGGATCCTAACTAGGAGAAGCACTAGTTTGAGACTTATCCTCTTCTAGTATCACAACACTTAGAGTTTGTGTACTTAGGAGAAGGAGGATTAAGAATCAGTAATCTAGGCTAAGTAAAGCAGTAAATAAGAAGAGTTTAGGTGGATTTGAGAAGAGAATAGGCTGCCTTAAGGGCAGCCCCTAACCGCTAATCCTAAACTCTCTACATTGTTAATATGAAACAAGAACACAAGTATAGAGAGGAAATCGGTTTCTCTTCTATTGAATAATATTGTGATATATTACATATGAGAGAATTACAGCTTAATATAGAGAAAACAAAGGCATAGAGCCGTTAGGCACACAAGGGATTCAAAGGAGAGATGAAAGGGACAGCTCCTTGTCTTTGGTTGACTCGCTATGCTTCCCAACCAAAGCCACACGTGATTTCCTTCCCTTCCATGCCTTGTGACCGTTAGATCTCCTTCCCTTATGGCCATTGGATCCTTCTTCCCTTCCTTGTGAGATATTTCCTTCTTCTTGGGCTTCTTCTTCTTATAAGGCCTTTGTTCTTCTTATATTGCACTTATGGCCTTGCTGACCACTCTCCTTGCTCTCACGGCCCACATGGCCTTATTGGCCACTCTTATTGTGCTCACGGCCTTACTGGCCGCTCCCACACCACTCATGGCCTTACCGGCCACACTTCTTGTACTAGCAGCCTTACCGGCCACTCTCTTCTTCCTTGTGCAGCTCGGCCTCACCGGCCTCACTCTCTCTTCTCCTTCATATATACTAATAGTACGGACGGGCCTGTACGGACGGGCCTGTACGGACGGGCCTGTACGGACGGGCCTGTACGGACGGGCCTGCTCTTCAATGTGTTCACGGCCTAACTGGCCGCTCTCCGGACATGGGTCCGTTCACGGACACGGTACATGGTACCGGACACGGTACATGGCCTTACCGGCCTTTACATGGCCTTTCCGGCCTTTCTTCTCTTCTTCCAAGGTTCGGCCTTACCGGCCTCTCCTCTCTCCTCCTTGGTACATTCTAATAAAAAGTGGTATCTAAACACTCCAAATTCAACCCGAACTCTTATAATTAGTCAAATGCATTGGACTGCTACATATTTTGACCCTAGAAAGAGTAACATAGCGGTTTACTGCTTCAAATCAATGTTTTCTCTCGGTTTTAGCCTGTTTTCTCGGTCTAAGCCTCTTTTGGGATAAAACGGGTTTAAGTGTTGTCTAAACACTCCAAATTCATCCCGAACTCTTACAACTAGTCAAATGCATTGGATTGTCACACATTCTGACCCTAGAAACAGAAACAAATCTTTTTACTGCTTAGAATCAACGTTTTCTTGGTTTTAGCCTGTTTTAGGACAAAATGGGTAAAAGTGGTGTCTAAACACTCCAAATTCAACCCGAACTCTTATAATTAGTCAAATGCATTGGATTGTTACAGATTTTGACCCTACAAAGAGTAACATAGCGGTTTACTGCTTCAAATCAATGTTTTCTCTCGGTTTTAGCCAGTTTTCTCGGTCTAAGCCTGTTTTGGGATAAAACGGGTTTAAGTATTGTCTAAACACTCCAAATTCATCCCGAACTCTTACAACTAGTCAAATGCATTGGATTGTCACACATTCTGACCCTAGAAACAGAAACAAATCTGTTTACTGCTTAGAATCAATGTTTTCTCGGATTTAGCCTGTTTCGGGACAAAATGGCTAAAAGTGGTGTCTAAACACTCCAAATTTAACCTGAACTCTTATAATTAGTCAGATACATTGGATTGATACATATTATGACCCTAGAAAGAGTAACAAAGCTGTTTACTGCTTTGAATCAATGTATTCTCTCTGTTTTAGCCTGTTTTCTCGGTTTAAGCCTGTTTTGGGATAAAACGGGTTTTAGTGTTGTCTAAACACTCGAAACTCATCATGAACTCTTAGAACTAGTCAATGCATTGGATTTTGACACATTATGACCCTTAGAAATAGTAACAAAGCTGGTTACTGCTTCAAATCCATGATTTCTCGGTTTTATCCTGTTTCGAGACAAAATGGGTAAAAGTGGTGTCTAAAAAATCCAAATTCAAGCCGAACTCTTATAATTAGTCAAATACATTGGATTGATACATATTATGACCCTAGAAAGAGTAACACAGCTGTTTACGGCTTTGAATCAATGTTTTCTCACGGTTTTAGCCCGTTTTCTCGGTTTAAGCCTGTTTTGGGATAAAACGGGTTTAAGTGTTGTCTAAACACTCAAAATTCAACCCAAACTCTTACAACTAGTCAAATACATTGGATTGACACACATTCTGACCCTAGAAACATTAACAACTCTGTTTACTGCTTAGAATCATATTTTTCTCGGTTTAGCCAGTTTCAGGACAAAATGGGTAAAAGTGGTGTCTAAACACTCCAAATTCAACCCGAACTCTTATAATTAGTCAAATGCATTGGATTGTTACAGATTTTGACCCTAGAAAGAGTAACATAGCGGTTTACTGCTTCAAATCAATGTTTTCTCTCGGTTTTAGCCTGTTTTCTCGGTCTAAGCCTGTTTTGGGATAAAACGGGTTTAAGTGTCGTCTAAACACTCCAAATTCATCCCGAAATCTTACAACTAGTCAAATGCATTGGATTGTCACACATTCTGACCCTAGAAACAGTAACAAAGCTGTTTACTGATTAGAATCAATGTTTTCTTGGTTTTAGCCTGTTTGAGGACAAAATGGGTAAAAGTGGTGTCTAAACACTACAAATTCAACCCGAACTCTTATAATTAGTCAAATGCATTGGATTGTTACATATTTTGACCCTAGAAAGAGTAACATAGCGGTTTACTGCTTCAAATCAATGTTTTCTCTCGGTTTTAGCCTGTTTTCTCGGTCTAAGCCTGTTTTGGGATAAAACGGGTTTAAGTGTTGTCTAAACACTCCAAATTCATCCCGAACTCTAACAACTAGTCAAATGCATTGGATTGTCACACATTCTGACCCTAGAAACAGTAACAAAGCTGTTTACTGCTTAGAATCAACGTTTTCTTGGTTTTAGCCTGTTTCAGGACAAAATGGGTAAAAGTGGTGTCTAAACACTCCAAATTCAACCCGAACTCTTATAATTAGTCAAATGCATTAGATTGTTACATATTTTGACCCTAGAAAGAGTAACATAGTGGTTTACTGCTTCAAATTATTGTTTTCTCTCGGTTTTAGCCTGTTTTCTCGGTCTAAGCCTGTTTTGGGATAAAACGGGTTTAAGTGTCGTCTAAACACTCCAAATTCATCCCGAACTCTTACAACTAGTCAAATGCATTGGATTGTCACACATTCTGACCCTAGAAACAGTAACAAAGCTGTTTACTGATTAGAATCAATGTTTTCTTGGTTTTAGCCTGTTTGAGGACAAAATGGGTAAAAGTGGTGTCTAAACACTACAAATTCAACCCGAACTCTTATATTTCGTCAAATGGATTGGATTGTTACATATTGTGACCCTAGAAAGAGTAACATAGCGGTTTACTGCTTCAAATCAATGTTTTCTCTCGGTTTTAGCCTGTTTTCTTGGTTTAAGCCTGTTTTGGGATAAAACGGGTTTAAGTGTTGTCTAAACACTCCAAATTCATCCCGAACTCTAACAACTAGTCAAATGCATTGGATTGTCACACATTCTGACCCTAGAAACAGTAACAAAGCTGTTTACTGCTTAGAATCAACGTTTTCTTGGTTTTAGCCTGTTTCAGGACAAAATGGGTAAAAGTGGTGTCTAAACACTCCAAATTCAACCCGAACTCTTATAATTAGTCAAATGCATTAGATTGTTACATATTTTGACCCTAGAAAGAGTAACATAGCGGTTTACTGCTTCAAATCAATGTTTTCTCTCGGTTTTAGCCTGTTTTCTCGGTCTAAGCCTCTTTTGGGATAAAACGGGTTTAAGTGTTGTCTAAACACTCCAAATTCATCCCGAACTCTTACAACTAGTCAAATGCATTGGATTGTCACACATTCTGACCCTAGAAACAGTAACAAAGCAGTTTACTGCTTAGAATCAACGTTTTCTCGGTTTTAGCCTGTTTCAGGAAAAAATGGGTAAAAGTGGTGTCTAAACACTCCAAATTCAACCCGAACTCTTATATTTCGTCAAATGGATTGGATTGTTACATATTGTGACCCTAGAAAGAGTAACATAGCGGTTTACTGCTTCAAATCAATGTTTTCTCTCGGTTTTAGCCTGTTTTCTTGGTTTAAGCCTGTTTTGGGATAAAACGGGTTTAAGTGTCATCGAAACACTCCAAATTCATCCCGAACTCTTACAACTAGTCAAATGCATTGGATTGTCACACATTCTGACCCTAGAAACAGAAACAAATCTGTTTACTGCTTAGAATCAATGTTTTCTCGGATTTAGCCTGTTTCGGGACAAAATGGCTAAAAGTGGTGTCTAAACACTCCAAATTTAACCTGAACTCTTATAATTAGTCAGATACATTGGATTGATACATATTATGACCCTAGAAAGAGTAACAAAGCTGTTTACTGCTTTGAATCAATGTATTCTCTCTGTTTTAGCCTGTTTTCTCGGTTTAAGCCTGTTTTGGGATAAAACGGGTTTTAGTGTTGTCTAAACACTCGAAACTCATCATGAACTCTTAGAACTAGTCAAATGCATTGGATTGTCACACATTCTGACCCTAGAAACAGTAACAAAGCTGTTTACTGCTTAGAATCAACGTTTTCTTGGTTTTAGCCTGTTTCAGGACAATATGGGTAAAAGTGGTGTCTAAACACTCCAAATTCAACCCGAACTCTTATAATTAGTCAAATGCATTGGATTGTTACAGATTTTGACCCTACAAAGAGTAACATAGCGGTTTACTGCTTCAAATCAATGTTTTCTCTCGGTTTTAGCCAGTTTTCTCGGTCTAAGCCTGTTTTGGGATAAAACGGGTTTAAGTATTGTCTAAACACTCCAAATTCATCCCGAACTCTTACAACTAGTCAAATGCATTGGATTGTCACACATTCTGACCCTAGAAACAGAAACAAATCTGTTTACTGCTTAGAATCAATGTTTTCTCGGATTTAGCCTGTTTCGGGACAAAATGGCTAAAAGTGGTGTCTAAACACTCCAAATTTAACCTGAACTCTTATAATTAGTCAGATACATTGGATTGATACATATTATGACCCTAGAAAGAGTAACAAAGCTGTTTACTGCTTTGAATCAATGTATTCTCTCTGTTTTAGCCTGTTTTCTCGGTTTAAGCCTGTTTTGGGATAAAACGGGTTTTAGTGTTGTCTAAACACTCGAAACTCATCATGAACTCTTAGAACTAGTCAATGCATTGGATTTTGACACATTATGACCCTTAGAAATAGTAACAAAGCTGGTTACTGCTTCAAATCCATGATTTCTCGGTTTTATCCTGTTTCGAGACAAAATGGGTAAAAGTGGTGTCTAAAAAATCCAAATTCAAGCCGAACTCTTATAATTAGTCAAATACATTGGATTGATACATATTATGACCCTAGAAAGAGTAACACAGCTGTTTACGGCTTTGAATCAATGTTTTCTCACGGTTTTAGCCCGTTTTCTCGGTTTAAGCCTGTTTTGGGATAAAACGGGTTTAAGTGTTGTCTAAACACTCAAAATTCAACCCAAACTCTTACAACTAGTCAAATACATTGGATTGACACACATTCTGACCCTAGAAACATTAACAACTCTGTTTACTGCTTAGAATCATATTTTTCTCGGTTTAGCCAGTTTCAGGACAAAATGGGTAAAAGTGGTGTCTAAACACTCCAAATTCAACCCGAACTCTTATAATTAGTCAAATGCATTGGATTGTTACAGATTTTGACCCTAGAAAGAGTAACATAGCGGTTTACTGCTTCAAATCAATGTTTTCTCTCGGTTTTAGCCTGTTTTCTCGGTCTAAGCCTGTTTTGGGATAAAACGGGTTTAAGTGTCGTCTAAACACTCCAAATTCATCCCGAAATCTTACAACTAGTCAAATGCATTGGATTGTCACACATTCTGACCCTAGAAACAGTAACAAAGCTGTTTACTGATTAGAATCAATGTTTTCTTGGTTTTAGCCTGTTTGAGGACAAAATGGGTAAAAGTGGTGTCTAAACACTACAAATTCAACCCGAACTCTTATAATTAGTCAAATGCATTGGATTGTTACATATTTTGACCCTAGAAAGAGTAACATAGCGGTTTACTGCTTCAAATCAATGTTTTCTCTCGGTTTTAGCCTGTTTTCTCGGTCTAAGCCTGTTTTGGGATAAAACGGGTTTAAGTGTTGTCTAAACACTCCAAATTCATCCCGAACTCTAACAACTAGTCAAATGCATTGGATTGTCACACATTCTGACCCTAGAAACAGTAACAAAGCTGTTTACTGCTTAGAATCAACGTTTTCTTGGTTTTAGCCTGTTTCAGGACAAAATGGGTAAAAGTGGTGTCTAAACACTCCAAATTCAACCCGAACTCTTATAATTAGTCAAATGCATTAGATTGTTACATATTTTGACCCTAGAAAGAGTAACATAGTGGTTTACTGCTTCAAATTATTGTTTTCTCTCGGTTTTAGCCTGTTTTCTCGGTCTAAGCCTGTTTTGGGATAAAACGGGTTTAAGTGTCGTCTAAACACTCCAAATTCATCCCGAACTCTTACAACTAGTCAAATGCATTGGATTGTCACACATTCTGACCCTAGAAACAGTAACAAAGCTGTTTACTGATTAGAATCAATGTTTTCTTGGTTTTAGCCTGTTTGAGGACAAAATGGGTAAAAGTGGTGTCTAAACACTACAAATTCAACCCGAACTCTTATATTTCGTCAAATGGATTGGATTGTTACATATTGTGACCCTAGAAAGAGTAACATAGCGGTTTACTGCTTCAAATCAATGTTTTCTCTCGGTTTTAGCCTGTTTTCTTGGTTTAAGCCTGTTTTGGGATAAAACGGGTTTAAGTGTTGTCTAAACACTCCAAATTCATCCCGAACTCTAACAACTAGTCAAATGCATTGGATTGTCACACATTCTGACCCTAGAAACAGTAACAAAGCTGTTTACTGCTTAGAATCAACGTTTTCTTGGTTTTAGCCTGTTTCAGGACAAAATGGGTAAAAGTGGTGTCTAAACACTCCAAATTCAACCCGAACTCTTATAATTAGTCAAATGCATTAGATTGTTACATATTTTGACCCTAGAAAGAGTAACATAGCGGTTTACTGCTTCAAATCAATGTTTTCTCTCGGTTTTAGCCTGTTTTCTCGGTCTAAGCCTCTTTTGGGATAAAACGGGTTTAAGTGTTGTCTAAACACTCCAAATTCATCCCGAACTCTTACAACTAGTCAAATGCATTGGATTGTCACACATTCTGACCCTAGAAACAGTAACAAAGCAGTTTACTGCTTAGAATCAACGTTTTCTCGGTTTTAGCCTGTTTCAGGAAAAAATGGGTAAAAGTGGTGTCTAAACACTCCAAATTCAACCCGAACTCTTATATTTCGTCAAATGGATTGGATTGTTACATATTGTGACCCTAGAAAGAGTAACATAGCGGTTTACTGCTTCAAATCAATGTTTTCTCTCGGTTTTAGCCTGTTTTCTTGGTTTAAGCCTGTTTTGGGATAAAACGGGTTTAAGTGTCATCGAAACACTCCAAATTCATCCCGAACTCTTACAACTAGTCAAATGCATTGGATTGTCACACATTCTGACCCTAGAAACAGAAACAAATCTGTTTACTGCTTAGAATCAATGTTTTCTCGGATTTAGCCTGTTTCGGGACAAAATGGCTAAAAGTGGTGTCTAAACACTCCAAATTTAACCTGAACTCTTATAATTAGTCAGATACATTGGATTGATACATATTATGACCCTAGAAAGAGTAACAAAGCTGTTTACTATTGACCATGTTACTTAAGACTTGGAGGTTGTCCGTACGGACGTCCGTACGATCGTCCTAATGGCCACCCTTAAGGTTGAGGCCTATTGAGAGAAATGAGAAGGCTTGGGGTTGGAAACAATACCAAGCCCATTAGAAGGATCTCGAAGAAGAATGTGACCGTTGGAGGATAAGAGTCACGAGATAGCTTCCCTTAGGGAGACAAGGTCACGTCGCTTTCTATCTTGGGATCGCTCCCTTCTCTCTCTTCATGTCTCTATCTACAAGTTGTCGAGTTGGTGGGATTGTTAACCTAGTTTTCATTCTATTTAAGGCCTTTGGCCGACATTGTAAAAGCTATTCTAATACAAGCTCTCATTTTATCTCACATTCTCTCTAATTTGCTTCCGCATACTCAATTTAAACCAACATGGTATCAGAGCAAGTTTATTGATCCATGGTTCTATAAACTTTCTCCTCTTCTTTTTCTTGTTCTTATTTGATTCTACTTTGCATTCTCTACTCGTATACTACTCCTTTACTCTATTCTTCATTCTACTCACTCATTCGCGCTTCATTCTATCCGCTACTCTATCGTTTTTCTCGCTACTCTACCTAACAATGGACAACAACAAGCCTATTGTTACCCCGGTGGTGCTCAAAGGAGCAAACTACCTGTTGTGGAAAAGAACCACAAAGACCGCTCTCAGTGGCCGAGGACTTTGGATCCATGTAGAAACGGACCAACTCCCCAAGAAAGCCACTAAGGAGGACGGTAAAGAAGGAACGGAAGAAGACAAGGAGGCTGATCTCGAGAAGGAAGTCAAGTGGTTCCAAGAAGATCAGACCGTGCTTGCCATTCTCCAAAACTCGCTAGACGCACCTATTCTTGAAGCCTACTCGTACTGCGAGACGGCCAAAGAACTATGGGAGACGCTAGCGAATGTGTATGGGAACGTGACCAACTTGACTCGGGTATTTGAGGTCAAGAAGGCTATCAACGGTCTCCATCAAGAAGACTTGGAGTTTACCAAGCATTTTGGGAAGTTCCGGTCATTGTGGGCCGAGTTGGAGATGCTCCGGCCAAGTACTATCGATCCGGCCATCCTCAATGAACGAAAGGAGCAAGACAAGGTGTTTGGTCTCCTGCTCACTCTCAATCCGGCGTTCAATGACCTGATTAAGCACATCCTCCGTGGAGACAAGCTACCTACTCTTGAAGACGTGTGTTCTCAAGTGCAAAAGGAACAAGGTTCACTTGGTCTCTTTTGTGGAAAGGACGACTTGGCTACCGCGAACAAAGGAGTCTACAAGCAAGATGACCGGAAAACAATGGTGTGCGACCATTGCAAGAAGAAGGGACACATGAAGGACAAGTGCTGGATCCTTCACCCTCATCTCAAACCGGCTAAGTTCAAGGCGCATATCTCGCAAGAAGGACCAAGCGGCCAAGGTTTCGGTGCAGCAAACCAAGGCAACGCGGCGGCTACGGCCATGGCGGCTTCTCTTGGAGATCTTGTGAGGAAATCAGACCTGGAGGCCCTCATCAAGTCCATCGCAGCCCTAAAGGAATCTGGTATCACTTTCTTCGCTTCACAACCTAGTAAAACGCTTGTTGTAGACTCGGGTGCTTCTCATCACATGATAAGTAACCCGAGCCTTATACACAACATAAAGCCGACTGTGGGAAATGTGATTATTGCAAATGGGGATAGGATACCAGTTAAAGGTGTAGGAGATTTAAAGTTGTTTGATAAGAACTCAAAGGCCTTCTTTATGCCTACTTTCACTTCTAACCTATTATCGGTTAAGAGAGCTACAACCGATTTGAATTGTTATACCATATTTGGTCCTAACAGTGTGCATTTTCAGGATATTGAGACTGGCAAGATTCTTGGAGGTGGAGATGCTAAGGGAGATCTCTATGTCCTAGAGAAAAACTCATCAAGTTCACCTAATATGTTTTCTTTTAAATCGGACCTTAGTAGTATTTCAAGTGAAGTGTGGCATGCTAGACTAGGCCACCCTCACTCTAGAGCTTTTCAATTAATGTTGCCTAAATTTTCTTTTGATAGTTCAAGTTGTGAACCTTGTATTCTTGGCAAACATTGCAAATCGGTTTTCCCTAAATCTACTACCATTTATGAACATTGTTTTGACTTAGTACATTCTGATGTTTGGACCTCACCATGCCTATCTAGAGACAATAACAAGTATTTTGTGACTTTTATTGATGAAAAATCAAAATATACTTGGCTCACATTGTTACCATCTAAAGATAGGGTTTATGATGCATTTGTTAATTTTCAGAATTATGTTACTAATCATTTCAATGCAAAAATAAAGGTACTAAGATCAGATAATGGGGGAGAGTACATCAGTCATAGACTCAAAGATCATTTGTCCAAACACGGCATTCTACAACAAACGAGTTGTCCATATACGCCCCAACAGAATGGCGTGGCCGAGAGGAAGAACCGGCACCTTATGGAAGTGGCGAGGTCGATGATGTTCCAAACCAATGTCACCAAACGATTCTGGGGAGATGCTGTCATGACGGCTTGCTACTTGATTAATAGGACTCCTACCAAAGTTCTACAAGACAAATCTCCATATGAGGTACTCAATCAATTTAAACCATCTTTGGATCACTTACGCGTTTTCGGGTGTGTATGCTTTGTTTTGGTTCCAGGGGAACAAAGGACTAAGCTCGACGCCAAAAGCACCAAATGTATGTTCATTGGCTACTCGACAAGTCAGAAGGGCTATAAGTGCTATGATCCAGCTGCTGGCCGCCTACATATCTCTCGAGAAGTGCGGTTCCTTGAACACCAAGGATACTATGCGACAAAGGATTGGGACAGTCTCAAGGATCTCTCTCGGTCCAACTCTGATCGTTCGGCCAACCTACGGTTCCTCCTCGATCACCTCGGCATCACCACTCCATCAAGCCCGTCGAGCCATGCTCAGCCTACTCCGACCTCACATGAACCGGATGTACCCGCTATCTCACCCGTAGAAGAAGAAGTTCAAGAAAATGCCTCCGTGCCGCCTGTTCCTCCTCCGGCTGAACCATGTGCCGAGCCTACTCATGAGGACAATGATCATCTCGTGACCTCAACCGATGCTCTCCCACGGGAATCTATGGTTGCTCTTCCCCGGCGAAGTCAACGTCTAAAGTTTCATCCTTCGACATGGAAAGATAAGCGGGTCTACTACAACAATCAGGCCGTGGCCCATCCTATCCAAGCGGTGTGTTCACTTGACCTGGTCCCTCAGGAACACGCTGCCTTCCTCACCAAGATTGATGCTCAATTCGTTCCTCAAACCTATGATGAAGCCAAAGAGCACAAAGAGTGGTTAGCGGCGGTTGATGCTGAGACCGATGCTATGATCAGGAACCACACTTGGGACGAAGCGGATCTTCCCAAGGGAAAGAAGGTGGTCAGCTCAAAATGGGTCTTCACAATTAAGTACCTGAGCAATGGCGACGTGGAGCGCTATAAGGCTCGCCTTGTGGCTCGCGGTTTCACACAAACATACGGTACCGACTATACGGACACGTTTGCCCCGGTCGCCAAGCTGCACACCGTTCGTGTCGTTCTCTCCTTGGCTACAAACCTCTCGTGGGACCTTTGGCAGATGGACGTCAAGAATGCCTTCCTTCAGGGGGAGCTTGAAGAAGAAGTGTATATGCACCCACCTCCGGGCTTCGAACATCTTGTGGCTCCGGGCAAAGTTCTCCGCCTTCGCAAGGCCATCTACGGCCTCAAACAATCCCCTCGGGCGTGGTACCACAAACTCAGCTCGACACTTCGCACCAATGGTTTTCGACGCTCGGAAGCCGACCACACATTGTTCACTCTACGGACTGCCGGCGGTCGCGTCGTGGTGCTCGTCTATGTCGATGATATAATCATCACTGGCGATGACAAGGAAGGTATTTCCACTACCAAGACTCTCCTTCACTCAGCCTTTGACATCAAGGACCTCGGCGAACTGAAATATTTTCTTGGGATTGAAATCTCCCGATCGCCGGAAGGACTCTTTCTCTCCCAACGGAAGTACACGCTGGACTTGCTCAAGGAAACTGGTAAGCTGGGGGCTAAACCGGTCTCTACGCCACTAGAAGAAGGCTACCAGGTCAAGCGAAAGGGGGAGATGAAGACGTTACCGAACAAGTTGGCTGAGCCATATGAGGACGTGGGCAGATATAGGCGGCTGGTTGGGAAGCTGATTTACCTCACCATCACACGGCCGGATCTGTGCTATGCTGTGAACCAAGTAAGCCAGCACATGAAAGCACCAACAAACTTTGATTGGAACACTGTTGAGAGGATCCTATGCTATCTAAAGGGAAGCCCTGGCCGCGGCATTTGGATGGGAAAGAACAACAATACCGAGCTTGTTGGCTATTGCGACGCGGATTATGCGGGCGACACAACCGATAGAAGGTCTACAACAGGATACTGTACGTTTGTTGGTGGGAACCTAGTCACTTGGAAGTCGAAGAAACAGAAGGTGGTGTCTCAATCTAGTGCCGAGTCAGAATATAGGGCCATGAAGAAGCTCACAAACGAGCTAACTTGGCTCAAAGGTCTTCTCAAGGACCTTGGAGTGGAGATAGATGAACCCATCACTATGCACTGTGACAACAAGGCTGCAATACATATAGCAACCAACTCTGTTTTCCATGAGAGGACCAAGCATATCGAAGTAGACTGCCACACAGTGCGAGAGAAGATTGAAGAAGGGGTTGTCTTACCGTGTCACACGCCGAGCAAGGACCAACTGGCCGATATTTTCACAAAAGCCACTAGTCCACAGATTTGCGAGTATATCTCTAGCAAACTTGGACTAGTCGATCCTACACATCCATGAGAAGACTCCTCTAACCCGTGGAGAGCACACTCTTTTCCTTGATATGGTTTTGTCCCATGTGGTTTTCCATATTAAGGTTTTTAACGAGGTGGTCTTGTGCGGGTTCCAAGCTTAGCCGTTTCACTTGGCTAAGCTTGAGGGGGAGTATTGACCATGTTACTTAAGACTTGGAGGTTGTCCGTACGGACGTCCGTACGATCGTCCTAATGGCCACCCTTAAGGTTGAGGCCTATTGAGAGAAATGAGAAGGCTTGGGGTTGGAAACAATACCAAGCCCATTAGAAGGATCTCGAAGAAGAATGTGACCGTTGGAGGATAAGAGTCACGAGATAGCTTCCCTTAGGGAGACAAGGTCACGTCGCTTTCTATCTTGGGATCGCTCCCTTCTCTCTCTTCATGTCTCTATCTACAAGTTGTCGAGTTGGTGGGATTGTTAACCTAGTTTTCATTCTATTTAAGGCCTTTGGCCGACATTGTAAAAGCTATTCTAATACAAGCTCTCATTTTATCTCACATTCTCTCTAATTTGCTTCCGCATACTCAATTTAAACCAACATTTACTGCTTTGAATCAATGTATTCTCTCTGTTTTAGCCTGTTTTCTCGGTTTAAGCCTGTTTTGGGATAAAACGGGTTTTAGTGTTGTCTAAACACTCGAAACTCATCATGAACTCTTAGAACTAGTCAAATGCATTGGATTGTCACACATTCTGACCCTAGAAACAGTAACAAAGCTGTTTACTGCTTAGAATCAACGTTTTCTTGGTTTTAGCCTGTTTCAGGACAAAATGGGTAAAAGTGGTGTCTAAACACTCCAAATTCAACCCGAACTCTTATAATTAGTCAAATGCATTAGATTGTTACATATTTTGACCCTAGAAAGAGTAACATAGCGGTTTACTGCTTCAAATCATTGTTTTCTCTCGGTTTTAGCCTGTTTTCTCGGTCTAAGCCTGTTTTGGGATAAAACGGGTTTAAGTGTCGTCTAAACACTCAAAATTCAACCCAAACTCTTACAACTAGTCAAATACATTGGATTGACACACATTCTGACCCTAGAAACATTAACAACTCTGTTTACTGCTTAGAATCATATTTTTCTCGGTTTAGCCAGTTTCAGGACAAAATGGGTAAAAGTGGTGTCTAAACACTACAAATTCAACCCGAACTCTTATAATTAGTCAAATGCATTGGATTGTTACATATTTTGACCCTAGAAAGAGTAACATAGCGGTTTACTGCTTCAAATCAATGTTTTCTCTCGGTTTTAGCCTGTTTTCTCGGTCTAAGCCTGTTTTGGGATAAAACGGGTTTAAGTGTTGTCTAAACACTCCAAATTCATCCCGAACTCTAACAACTAGTCAAATGCATTGGATTGTCACACATTCTGACCCTAGAAACAGTAACAAAGCTGTTTACTGCTTAGAATCAACGTTTTCTTGGTTTTAGCCTGTTTCAGGACAAAATGGGTAAAAGTGGTGTCTAAACACTCCAAATTCAACCCGAACTCTTATAATTAGTCAAATGCATTAGATTGTTACATATTTTGACCCTAGAAAGAGTAACATAGCGGTTTACTGCTTCAAATCAATGTTTTCTCTCGGTTTTAGCCTGTTTTCTCGGTCTAAGCCTGTTTTGGGATAAAACGGGTTTAAGTGTCGTCTAAACACTCCAAATTCATCCCGAACTCTTACGACTAGTCAAATGCATTGGATTGTCACACATTCTGACCCTAGAAACAGTAACAAAGCAGTTTACTGCTTAGAATCAACGTTTTCTCGGTTTTAGCCTGTTTCAGGAAAAAATGGGTAAAAGTGGTGTCTAAACACTCCAAATTCAACCCGAACTCTTATATTTCGTCAAATGGATTGGATTGTTACATATTGTGACCCTAGAAAGAGTAACATAGCGGTTTACTGCTTCAAATCAATGTTTTCTCTCGGTTTTAGCCTGTTTTCTTGGTTTAAGCCTGTTTTGGGATAAAACGGGTTTAAGTGTCGTCTAAACACTCCAAATTCATCCCGAACTCTTACTGTAAGACTTTGTAGAATAAAGAAGAGAATCAAGAGATTGATGAGAGATATCGGTAGACAAAGAGAATGAGGAAGAAGAAAAGATTAGGTTCTTGTTCCATTAGAATCAATAATACAAGGTGGCTATGAGCCTATTTAAGGAAACACAAACTAGGGCTACTCCCTTGACCGAGACACACAAGTGGGATAGGGACATTAGGAGAGAGACACACTACATCCCAAGGTGAAAGCGACAGCCCATCCTTACCAAACATGTGACTATTTCCTTCCCTTCTCTCTAACGGTTATAATGTGCTTCTCGATCCTTCTAGTGGGCTTCAGGCCTCCTCTCCATTCCTTATCACTAGAAGACTCGGCCATTTCACCACACTTGTACGGACAGCCCATATTCAACACTCGTACGGACGGCCATGGCTGCCTTAGGCTTATTCTTTTGATCAATACTCCCCCTCAAGCTTAGCCTAATGAAATGGCTAAGCTTGGAACCCGTGAAGCAGCACCTCATTAAAAACCTTGACTTAGAAAACCTCATGGGACAAAACCAAGTCAAGGGAAAAAGAGTGTGCTGTCCACGGATTAGAGAAGCTTGATCATGGCCGTGTAATGTCTACAAGTCCAAGTTTGCTATAGATGTGATCACAAACCTTGGAGCTTGCAGACTTGGTGAAGATGTCAGCTAGCTGATCTTGACTCCTTGTGTGGCATGGTAACACCACTCCTTCTTCAATCTTCTCTCTCACCTTGTGGCAATCGCTTTCTATGTGCTTGGTCCTCTCATGAAAGACCGAGTTTGTGGCAATGTGGATGGCCGCTTCATTGTCGCAGTGCATGGTCATGGGCTGCTTTGTTTCGATGCCTAAGTCCTTGAGTAGACCCTTCAGCCATGTCATCTCGTTCGTGAGCTTCCTCATAGCTCTATACTCGGCCTCGGCGCTAGAGCATGAAACCACCTTTTGTTTCTTAGACCTCCATGTAACCATGTTGCCTCCAACGAACGTGCAGTACCCAGTAGTGGATCTTCTATCCAGCGTGTCGCCATTGTAATCCGCATCACAGTAGCCAACAATCTCGGTGTTGTCATTCTTGCCCATCCAAATACCTTGACCCGGACTGCCCTTGAGATAGCTTAGGATCCTCTCGACTTGACTCCATTGGTACTTGCTTGGTGCCTTCATATGTTGGCTAACCTGATTCACAGCATAACATATGTCAGGTCGTGTGATAGTAAGGTATATTAGCTTACCTACAAGCCGGCGGTAGCGTGTGACGTCTAAGAATGGCTCGTCCATTGGTTCCTTAGGTCGGCCTTCTTTTTCCCGTAAGCTCTCCCCCTTTCGCTTGAGCTGGTAGTCTTCATCAAGTGGCGTAGCGACCGGAGACACACCAAGCTTGCCAGTCTCCTCTAACAAGTCAAGAGTGTACTTGCGTTGTGAGAGGAAGAGTCCTTCCGGTGAGCGACAAATTTCAATACCAAGAAAGTATTTGAGTTCCCCAAGGTCCTTGATGTCAAATGCCGACTTGAGGGAGTCCTTGGTGTCCTGAATGGCCGCCTTATCATCACCAGTCACGATGATATCGTCGACGTATATGAGCACCACCACCCAACCAATAGAGGTGCGACGTGTGAAGAGAGTATGATCAGCCTCCGATCGCTTAAAACCATAAGTCTTGAGAGTAGAGCTTAGTTTGTGGTACCAAGCTCGTGGGGACTGCTTAAGGCCATAGATGGCCTTACGTAGCCTCAAGACTTTTCCGGGTGTAACCATGTCTTCAAGGCCGGGAGGAGGTGTCATGTACACTTCTTCATCAAGTTCACCTTGAAGAAAGGCGTTCTTCACATCCATCTGCCATAAGTCCCATGATAGGTTGACAGCAAGAGACAGCACAACCCGAACCGTATGGAGCTTGGCCACGGGTGCAAAGGTGTCCGTGTAGTCCGCACCATAGGTTTGGGTGAAGCCACGGGCCACTAACCGGGCTTTATGCCGTTCAATGTCACCATTGCTCAAATACTTGATGGTGAACACCCATTTGGAGCTAACTGCCCGCTTGCCTTGAGGAAGATCCGATTCGTCCCACGTATGATTCCGGATCATGGCGCCGGTTTCATCCTTGACCGCATCTAACCAAACCTGATGCTCCTTGGCTTCATCATATGTCTGCGGGATCCAATTGACGTCAACTCGGCCAAAGAAAGCTTGGTGATCAGCAGGTAACAGCTCAAGGGAACAAACGGACTGGATGGGATGAGCGACGGCTTGACTGTTGTAATATACACGCTTGTTCTTCCAAGTGGAGGGGTCAGATCGAGGTCTGGTGCTCCGACGCAGGACTGGTGCAGGAGGTGGATCCGTCCTAGGCAACTCCGTTGACGTACCGTCCGTAAGAACCGTCTCCGTGTTTTCCTCGGTAGGAGCCGCTGCCGGAGCATGTGTGTCCGGTGTAGGGCCAGGAACAGGAACACCGGCTATGGGTAGGCCAGACTCAAGGGACACACTATCTTGGGCTGAAACATTGTTATTCGTATCTCCTTGGTCAGACCCACCGTCGGTAGGAGTTTGGCGTAGCATAGGCTGCACGACACCCGTTGGTGGAGACGGGTTGCCAAGGTGATCAAGAAGGAACCTTAGACTTGAAGCTCGGTCATTAGGTGAGTGAGAGAGGTCTTTAAGGTTGTTCCAGTCCTTCTTGTCATAGTAGCCCACATTCTCTAGGAACCGGACATCTCGGGAGACATATAGACGACTTGTGGCCGGATCATAACATTTGTACCCCTTTTGTGTGGTAGAGTAGCCAATGAACATGCACTTTGTACTCTTGGCATCCAGCTTACTCCTTTGTTCTCCTGGTACTAACACAAAACAAACACAACCAAAAACGCGTAAGTGATCAAGGGATGGTTTAAATTTGTTTAGTACTTCAAATGGAGATAAGTCATGAAGAACTCGGGTTGGTGTCCGGTTGATGAGATAGCATGCAGTCATCACAGCATCACCCCAATATCGTTTGGGAACACTAGAGTGGAACATGATTGCCCGCGCCACTTCCATGAGATGCCGGTTCTTTCTCTCGGCCACACCATTTTGTTGTGGCGTGTAGGGACAACTAGTTTGATGGAGAATGCCATGCTTGGAGAGATGTTCTTTGAACTTGCAACTTGTGTATTCTCCACCATTATCAGACCTAAGTACCTTAAGTTTTGCATTAAAGTGATTAGTCACATAGTTTTGAAAGTTGACAAAGGCATCAAACACTCTATCTTTAGAAGGCAATAAGGTAATCCAAGTATATTTTGATTTTTCATCAATAAAAGTCACAAAATACTTGTTATTATCTCTAGATAGGCATGGTGAAGTCCAAACATCTGAGTGAACTAAATCAAAACAATTTTCATAAATAGTAGTTGACTTAGGAAAGATAGACTTGCAATGTTTTCCAAGAATACAAGGTTCACAAGTAGAATTATCAAAAGAAATATTGGGAAACATTAGTCCTAAAGCACGCGAATGAGGGTGGCCTAGCCTAGCATGCCACACCATATTCGAATCAACAACAAAACAAGACTTAATAGAAGATAAATTTGGATCGGTTTTCTCTAGGACATAGAGATCTCCACTCCCTTGCCCTTCTCCAAGAACCTTTCCAGTCTCAATATCCTGAAAATGAACACTGTTAGGACCAAAAATTGCATAACAATTCAAATCATTTGTGGCCCTCTTAACCGATAGAAGATTGGAGGTAAATGTAGGCATAAAGAAAGCTTTTGAGGTTTTATCAAAAAGTTTCAAGTCCCCTATCCCTTTTACTGGTATTTGATCTCCATTAGCAATAACAACATTCCCTAAAGCCGGTTTTATGTTGTCAATTAACCTAGGGTTGCTAATCATATGATGTGAAGCCCCCGAGTCAATAACAAGCGATTTACTAGGCTTAGAGGTAAAGAAAGAGATACCAGACTCCTTGAGTGAGGCAATGGAGCGGATGAGAGCCTCAAGGTCTGACTTCCTCACCACATCTCCATAGGCTGCGGTCATGGCCACCTCATCTCCCTGCTTTGATGATCCGGATCCCTTGTCGCTAACCGCTTCCTTTGAGAAGTTGGCTTTGAACTTGGCCGGCTTGAGATGAGGATGGAGAACCCAGCATTTGTCTTTCAGGTGGCCCCGCTTCTTGCAGTGGTCGCATACCCACACCTTCCTCTCCTCTTGCTTGTACACTCCTTTGTTGGCCGTAGCAAGCTCCCCCTTACCGCTAAACAAATCAAGAGATCCTTGTTCTTTCTGAATTTGGGAGCAAATATCTTCAAAGGAGGGAAGCTTCTCTGCCCTTAGGATGTGCTTCAAGAGGTCATTGAAGGATGGGTTCAAGGTAAGGAGGAGTCCAAAGATCTTGTCTTGCTCCTTCCTTTCGTTTAGCACACTCGCCTCAAGTGTACTTGGCCGCAACATGTCAAGCTCGGACCATAGTGCACGGAACTTACCAAGATGCTTAGTGAACTCCACATCATCTTGGTTAAGGTCGTTTATGGCCTTCTTGACCTCAAAGACTCTAGTCATGTTAGAGACATTACCATACACGCCTTTAAGTGTTTCCCACAGTTCCTTGGCCGTCTCGCAGTATGAGTAGGCCTCAAGGATAGGCGTGTCCAGAGAGTTTTGGAGAACAGATAGGACAACTTGGTCTTCTTGGAACCATTTGGCCTTCCTCTCGCTCTCTTCCTCCGCTTCCGCCTCGGAAGCGTCCTCTCCTTTGGGGTTTTTCTTTGGGACATAGTCGGACTCGACATGACTCCAAAGGCCACGACCTCCAAGGGCGGTTCTTGTGGTTCTTGTCCACAGCAGGTAGTTTGTCCCCTTTAGGACAATCGGTGAAACAATGGGCTTGGCGTTTTCCATGGTCGGATTTCTATGGACCGATGGGTAAAGCTTTTACCCGGAGAATAAAAGAGATGCGAGTATGAAGAAACGGAGATAAGGAGACTAGAGTGTAGAAATGAGTAGGAGAATGAGATTAGACTGTAGAGAATCGAAGAACTTGCTCTGATACCATGTAAGACTTTGTAGAATAAAGAAGAGAATCAAGAGATTGATGAGAGATATCGGTAGACAAAGAGAATGAGGAAGAAGAAAAGATTAGGTTCTTGTTCCATTAGAATCAATAATACAAGGTGGCTATGAGCCTATTTAAGGAAACACAAACTAGGGCTACTCCCTTGACCGAGACACACAAGTGGGATAGGGACATTAGGAGAGAGACACACTACATCCCAAGGTGAAAGCGACAGCCCATCCTTACCAAACATGTGACTATTTCCTTCCCTTCTCTCTAACGGTTATAATGTGCTTCTCGATCCTTCTAGTGGGCTTCAGGCCTCCTCTCCATTCCTTATCACTAGAAGACTCGGCCATTTCACCACACTTGTACGGACAGCCCATATTCAACACTCGTACGGACGGCCATGGCTGCCTTAGGCTTATTCTTTTGATCAATACTTACAACTAGTCAAATGCATTGGATTGTCACACATTCTGACCCTAGAAACAGAAACAAATCTGTTTACTGCTTAGAATCAATGTTTTCTCGGTTTTAGCCTGTTTCAGGACAAAATGGGTAAAAGTGGTGTCTAAACACTTCAAATTCAACCCGAACTCTTATAATTAGTCAAATGCATTGGATTGTTACATATTTTGACCCTAGAAAGAGTAACATAGCGGTTTACTGCTTCAAATCAATGTTTTCTCTCGGTTTTAGCCTGTTTTCTCGGTCTAAGCCTGTTTTGGGATAAAACGGGTTTAAGTGTTGTCTAAACACTCCAAATTCATCCCGAACTCTAACAACTAGTCAAATGCATTGGATTGTCACACATTCTGACCCTAGAAACAGTAACAAAGCTGTTTACTGCTTAGAATCAACGTTTTCTTGGTTTTAGCCTGTTTCAGGACAAAATGGGTAAAAGTGGTGTCTAAACACTCCAAATTCAACCCCAACTCTTATAATTAGTCAAATGCATTAGATTGTTACATATTTTGACCCTAGAAAGAGTAACATAGCGGTTTACTGCTTCAAATCATTGTTTTCTCTCGGTTTTAGCCTGTTTTCTCGGTCTAAGCCTGTTTTGGGATAAAACGGGTTTAAGTGTCGTCTAAACACTCCAAATTCATCCCGAACTCTTACAACTAGTCAAATGCATTGGATTGTCACACATTCTGACCCTAGAAACAGTAACAAAGCTGTTTACTGATTAGAATCAATGTTTTCTTGGTTTTAGCCTGTTTGAGGACAAAATGGGTAAAAGTGGTGTCTAAACACTACAAATTCAACCCGAACACTTATATTTCGTCAAATGGATTGGATTGTTACAGATTTTGACCCTAGAAAGAGTAACATAGCGGTTTACTGCTTCAAATCAATGTTTTCTCTCGGTTTTAGCCTGTTTTCTGTTGGTTTAAATTGAGTATGCGGAAGCAAATTAGAGAGAATGTGAGATAAAATGAGAGCTTGTATTAGAATAGCTTTTACAATGTCGGCCAAAGGCCTTAAATAGAATGAAAACTAGGTTAACAATCCCACCAACTCGACAACTTGTAGATAGAGACATGAAGAGAGAGAAGGGAGCGATCCCAAGATAGAAAGCGACGTGACCTTGTCTCCCTAAGGGAAGCTATCTCGTGACTCTTATCCTCCAACGGTCACATTCTTCTTCGAGATCCTTCTAATGGGCTTGGTATTGTTTCCAACCCCAAGCCTTCTCATTTCTCTCAATAGGCCTCAACCTTAAGGGTGGCCATTAGGACGATCGTACGGACGTCCGTACGGACAACCTCCAAGTCTTAAGTAACATGGTCAATACTCCCCCTCAAGCTTAGCCAAGTGAAACGGCTAAGCTTGGAACCCGCACAAGACCACCTCGTTAAAAACCTTAATATGGAAAACCACATGGGACAAAACCATATCAAGGAAAAGAGTGTGCTCTCCACGGGTTAGAGGAGTCTTCTCATGGATGTGTAGGATCGACTAGTCCAAGTTTGCTAGAGATATACTCGCAAATCTGTGGACTAGTGGCTTTTGTGAAAATATCGGCCAGTTGGTCCTTGCTCGGCGTGTGACACGGTAAGACAACCCCTTCTTCAATCTTCTCTCGCACTGTGTGGCAGTCTACTTCGATATGCTTGGTCCTCTCATGGAAAACAGAGTTGGTTGCTATATGTATTGCAGCCTTGTTGTCACAGTGCATAGTGATGGGTTCATCTATCTCCACTCCAAGGTCCTTGAGAAGACCTTTGAGCCAAGTTAGCTCATTTGTGAGCTTCTTCATGGCCCTATATTCTGACTCGGCACTAGATTGAGACACCACCTTCTGTTTCTTCGACTTCCAAGTGACTAGGTTCCCACCAACAAACGTACAGTATCCTGTTGTAGACCTTCTATCGGTTGTGTCGCCCGCATAATCCGCGTCGCAATAGCCAACAAGCTCGGTATTGTTGTTCTTTCCCATCCAAATGCCGCGGCCAGGGCTTCCCTTTAGATAGCATAGGATCCTCTCAACAGTGTTCCAATCAAAGTTTGTTGGTGCTTTCATGTGCTGGCTTACTTGGTTCACAGCATAGCACAGATCCGGCCGTGTGATGGTGAGGTAAATCAGCTTCCCAACCAGCCGCCTATATCTGCCCACGTCCTCATATGGCTCAGCCAACTTGTTCGGTAACGTCTTCATCTCCCCCTTTCGCTTGACCTGGTAGCCTTCTTCTAGTGGCGTAGAGACCGGTTTAGCCCCCAGCTTACCAGTTTCCTTGAGCAAGTCCAGCGTGTACTTCCGTTGGGAGAGAAAGAGTCCTTCCGGCGATCGGGAGATTTCAATCCCAAGAAAATATTTCAGTTCGCCGAGGTCCTTGATGTCAAAGGCTGAGTGAAGGAGAGTCTTGGTAGTGGAAATACCTTCCTTGTCATCGCCAGTGATGATTATATCATCGACATAGACGAGCACCACGACGCGACCGCCGGCAGTCCGTAGAGTGAACAATGTGTGGTCGGCTTCCGAGCGTCGAAAACCATTGGTGCGAAGTGTCGAGCTGAGTTTGTGGTACCACGCCCGAGGGGATTGTTTGAGGCCGTAGATGGCCTTGCGAAGGCGGAGAACTTTGCCCGGAGCCACAAGATGTTCGAAGCCCGGAGGTGGGTGCATATACACTTCTTCTTCAAGCTCCCCCTGAAGGAAGGCATTCTTGACGTCCATCTGCCAAAGGTCCCACGAGAGGTTTGTAGCCAAGGAGAGAACGACACGAACGGTGTGCAGCTTGGCGACCGGGGCAAACGTGTCCGTATAGTCGGTACCGTATGTTTGTGTGAAACCGCGAGCCACAAGGCGAGCCTTATAGCGCTCCACGTCGCCATTGCTCAGGTACTTAATTGTGAAGACCCATTTTGAGCTGACCACCTTCTTTCCCTTGGGAAGATCCGCTTCGTCCCAAGTGTGGTTCCTGATCATAGCATCGGTCTCAGCATCAACCGCCGCTAACCACTCTTTGTGCTCTTTGGCTTCATCATAGGTTTGAGGAACGAATTGAGCATCAATCTTGGTGAGGAAGGCAGCGTGTTCCTGAGGGACCAGGTCAAGTGAACACACCGCTTGGATAGGATGGGCCACGGCCTGATTGTTGTAGTAGACCCGCTTATCTTTCCATGTCGAAGGATGAAACTTTAGACGTTGACTTCGCCGGGGAAGAGCAACCATAGATTCCCGTGGGAGAGCATCGGTTGAGGTCACGAGATGATCATTGTCCTCATGAGTAGGCTCGGCACATGGTTCAGCCGGAGGAGGAACAGGCGGCACGGAGGCATTTTCTTGAACTTCTTCTTCTACGGGTGAGATAGCGGGTACATCCGGTTCATGTGAGGTCGGAGTAGGCTGAGCATGGCTCGACGGGCTTGATGGAGTGGTGATGCCGAGGTGATCGAGGAGGAACCGTAGGTTGGCCGAACGATCAGAGTTGGACCGAGAGAGATCCTTGAGACTGTCCCAATCCTTTGTCGCATAGTATCCTTGGTGTTCAAGGAACCGCACTTCTCGAGAGATATGTAGGCGGCCAGCAGCTGGATCATAGCACTTATAGCCCTTCTGACTTGTCGAGTAGCCAATGAACATACATTTGGTGCTTTTGGCGTCGAGCTTAGTCCTTTGTTCCCCTGGAACCAAAACAAAGCATACACACCCGAAAACGCGTAAGTGATCCAAAGATGGTTTAAATTGATTGAGTACCTCATATGGAGATTTGTCTTGTAGAACTTTGGTAGGAGTCCTATTAATCAAGTAGCAAGCCGTCATGACAGCATCTCCCCAGAATCGTTTGGTGACATTGGTTTGGAACATCATCGACCTCGCCACTTCCATAAGGTGCCGGTTCTTCCTCTCGGCCACGCCATTCTGTTGGGGCGTATATGGACAACTCGTTTGTTGTAGAATGCCGTGTTTGGACAAATGATCTTTGAGTCTATGACTGATGTACTCTCCCCCATTATCTGATCTTAGTACCTTTATTTTTGCATTGAAATGATTAGTAACATAATTCTGAAAATTAACAAATGCATCATAAACCCTATCTTTAGATGGTAACAATGTGAGCCAAGTATATTTTGATTTTTCATCAATAAAAGTCACAAAATACTTGTTATTGTCTCTAGATAGGCATGGTGAGGTCCAAACATCAGAATGTACTAAGTCAAAACAATGTTCATAAATGGTAGTAGATTTAGGGAAAACCGATTTGCAATGTTTGCCAAGAATACAAGGTTCACAACTTGAACTATCAAAAGAAAATTTAGGCAACATTAATTGAAAAGCTCTAGAGTGAGGGTGGCCTAGTCTAGCATGCCACACTTCACTTGAAATACTACTAAGGTCCGATTTAAAAGAAAACATATTAGGTGAACTTGATGAGTTTTTCTCTAGGACATAGAGATCTCCCTTAGCATCTCCACCTCCAAGAATCTTGCCAGTCTCAATATCCTGAAAATGCACACTGTTAGGACCAAATATGGTATAACAATTCAAATCGGTTGTAGCTCTCTTAACCGATAATAGGTTAGAAGTGAAAGTAGGCATAAAGAAGGCCTTTGAGTTCTTATCAAACAACTTTAAATCTCCTACACCTTTAACTGGTATCCTATCCCCATTTGCAATAATCACATTTCCCACAGTCGGCTTTATGTTGTGTATAAGGCTCGGGTTACTTATCATGTGATGAGAAGCACCCGAGTCTACAACAAGCGTTTTACTAGGTTGTGAAGCGAAGAAAGTGATACCAGATTCCTTTAGGGCTGCGATGGACTTGATGAGGGCCTCCAGGTCTGATTTCCTCACAAGATCTCCAAGAGAAGCCGCCATGGCCGTAGCCGCCGCGTTGCCTTGGTTTGCTGCACCGAAACCTTGGCCGCTTGGTCCTTCTTGCGAGATATGCGCCTTGAACTTAGCCGGTTTGAGATGAGGGTGAAGGATCCAGCACTTGTCCTTCATGTGTCCCTTCTTCTTGCAATGGTCGCACACCATTGTTTTCCGGTCATCTTGCTTGTAGACTCCTTTGTTCGCGGTAGCCAAGTCGTCCTTTCCACAAAAGAGACCAAGTGAACCTTGTTCCTTTTGCACTTGAGAACACACGTCTTCAAGAGTAGGTAGCTTGTCTCCACGGAGGATGTGCTTAATCAGGTCATTGAACGCCGGATTGAGAGTGAGCAGGAGACCAAACACCTTGTCTTGCTCCTTTCGTTCATTGAGGATGGCCGGATCGATAGTACTTGGCCGGAGCATCTCCAACTCGGCCCACAATGACCGGAACTTCCCAAAATGCTTGGTAAACTCCAAGTCTTCTTGATGGAGACCGTTGATAGCCTTCTTGACCTCAAATACCCGAGTCAAGTTGGTCACGTTCCCATACACATTCGCTAGCGTCTCCCATAGTTCTTTGGCCGTCTCGCAGTACGAGTAGGCTTCAAGAATAGGTGCGTCTAGCGAGTTTTGGAGAATGGCAAGCACGGTCTGATCTTCTTGGAACCACTTGACTTCCTTCTCGAGATCAGCCTCCTTGTCTTCTTCCGTTCCTTCTTTACCGTCCTCCTTAGTGGCTTTCTTGGGGAGTTGGTCCGTTTCTACATGGATCCAAAGTCCTCGGCCACTGAGAGCGGTCTTTGTGGTTCTTTTCCACAACAGGTAGTTTGCTCCTTTGAGCACCACCGGGGTAACAATAGGCTTGTTGTTGTCCATTGTTAGGTAGAGTAGCGAGAAAAACGATAGAGTAGCGGATAGAATGAAGCGCGAATGAGTGAGTAGAATGAAGAATAGAGTAAAGGAGTAGTATACGAGTAGAGAATGCAAAGTAGAATCAAATAAGAACAAGAAAAAGAAGAGGAGAAAGTTTATAGAACCATGGATCAATAAACTTGCTCTGATACCATGTTGGTTTAAATTGAGTATGCGGAAGCAAATTAGAGAGAATGTGAGATAAAATGAGAGCTTGTATTAGAATAGCTTTTACAATGTCGGCCAAAGGCCTTAAATAGAATGAAAACAAGGTTAACAATCCCACCAACTCGACAACTTGTAGATAGAGACATGAAGAGAGAGAAGGGAGCGATCCCAAGATAGAAAGCGACGTGACCTTGTCTCCCTAAGGGAAGCTATCTCGTGACTCTTATCCTCCAACGGTCACATTCTTCTTCGAGATCCTTCTAATGGGCTTGGTATTGTTTCCAACCCCAAGCCTTCTCATTTCTCTCAATAGGCCTCAACCTTAAGGGTGGCCATTAGGACGATCGTACGGACGTCCGTACGGACAACCTCCAAGTCTTAAGTAACATGGTCAATATTTTCTTGGTTTAAGCCTGTTTTGGGATAAAACGGGTTTAAGTGTCGTCTAAACACTCCAAATTCATCCCGAACTCTTACAACTAGTCAAATGCATTGGATTGTCACACATTCTGACCCTAGAAACAGTAACAAAGCTGTTTACTGATTAGAATCAATGTTTTCTTGGTTTTAGCCTGTTTGAGGACAAAATGGGTAAAAGTGGTGTCTAAACACTCCAAATTCAACCCGAACTCTTATAATTAGTCAAATGCATTGGATTGTTACAGATTTTGACCCTAGAAAGAGTAACATAGCGGTTTACTGCTTCAAATCAATGTTTTCTCTCGGTTTTAGCCTGTTTTCTCGGTCTAAGCCTGTTTTGGGATAAAACGGGTTTAAGTGTTGTCTAAACACTCCAAATTCATCCCGAACTCTTACAACTAGTCAAATGCATTGGATTGTCACACATTCTGACCCTAGAAACTATTGATCAAGAATAAGCCTATGGCGTCCGTACAGTCCGTACCGTCCGTACGTGCAAGCAATAAGGCCGAGTGAAGCACTAAGGCCGAGTCATCTATGTGTGAGGATAGTGAGGAGGCCTGCTTACCTTCGGCCCATGAGAAGGATCGAGAATCCCTTGTGTAGCCGTTAGGGAGAAAGCGCAAGTGGACAAGAGTGGAAGACTAGGACAAGTCGCTATCACCGATCACCTACCCCCTCTCTCTCCTAATTGTCGATTTCTTTTGTTTCTATTTTAGGTCATGTGGTCGCCCTAGCTGCCTCCCTATTTAAACCTTTGTCATGTGTTGTATTTGGGATATTCTACCTAATTCTAATCTATTATCACTCTCTTTCATACTATTCGCCACCAACTCTTCTTCTTCATTCTAAACCTCTCAAATCTCTCTAAGTCTTCCGCTTATTTCAACATGGTATCAGAGCTAGGTTGTCGTTCTTGATAACCTATCTCTTCTATTCTTCCATTCTTCATTCTTGTTCACTCGATTCTCAGTCCTATTTCTCTTTATTCTCCGGGTAAAAGCTTTGTCCATCGGTCCATAGCGGTTAAACCATGGAAAACGCCAAACCCATTGTCATGCCGGTTGTTCTCAAAGGAACAAACTACTTGCTGTGGACTAGAACCACAAGAACTGCCCTGGGAGGCCGTGGTCTTTGGAGTCATGTCGAGAGTGACTATGCTCCAAAACAAAACCTCAAAGGAGAAGATGAAGGCGCTTCCGAGGAGGAAGTAGAAGAAGAGAGCGAGAGGAAGGCCAAGTGGTTCCAAGAAGACCAAGTTGTCCTATCTGTTCTCCAAAACTCTCTTGACACACCAATCCTTGAGGCCTACTCATATTGCGAGACGGCCAAGGAGTTGTGGGAGACACTTAAAGGTGTCTATGGCAATATCTCCAACTTGACTCGGGTCTTTGAGGTCAAGAAGGCCATAAATGAGCTTAACCAAGATGATGTGGAGTTCACTAAACATCTTGGCAAGTTTCGAGCTTTATGGTCCGAGCTTGACATGTTGCGGCCGAGTACACTCGATCCGAGTGTGTTGACTGAAAGAAAGGAGCAAGACAAGATCTTTGGTCTCCTTCTTACTTTAAACCCATCCTTCAACGATCTCTTGAAGCACATCCTCAGGGCAGAGAAACTTCCCTCTTTTGAAGACATTTGTTCACAAATCCAAAGAGAGCAAGGTTCTCTTGACTTGTTTAGCGGTAAGGGGGAACTTGCTACGGCTAATAAAGGAGTGTACAAGCAAGAGGAGAGGAAGGTGTGGATATGCGACCACTGCAAGAGGCGGGGTCACCTGAAAGACAAGTGCTGGGTCCTCCACCCTCATCTCAAACCGGCCAAGTTCAAAGCAAACCTCTCAAAGGAAGCGGTTAGCGACAAGGGAGCCAGGCCGTCAAAGCAAGGAGATGAGGCAGCCATGACCGCAGCCTATGGAGAAGTGGTTAGGAAATCAGACCTTGAGGCGCTCATCCGTTCCATTGCCTCACTCAAGGAGTCTGGTATCTCTTTCTTTACCTCTAAGCCTAGTAAATCTCTTGTCATAGACTCGGGTGCTTCTCACCACATGATTAGTAATCCTAGTCTAATTGACAATATAAAACCGGCTTTAGGAAATGTTATAATTGCAAATGGAGAACAAATACCAGTGAAAGGAATAGGGGACTTGAAACTATTTGATAAAACCACAAAAGCTTTCTTTATGCCTACCTTCACATCTAATCTTCTATCGGTTAAGAGAACCACTAATGATTTGAATTGTTATGCAATCTTTGGTCCTAATAGTGTTCATTTTCAGGATATTGAGACTGGAAAAGTTCTTGGAGAGGGACAAGGGAGTGGAGATCTCTATGTCCTAGAGAAAACCTCGCCAAGTTTATCTACTAAATCTTGTTTTGTTGTTAATTTGGATAGTGTGTGGCATGCTAGATTAGGCCATCCTCATTCTCGTGCCCTTGCTTTAATGTTACCAAGTGTTTCTTTTGATAGTTCAATGTGTGAGTCTTGTATTCTTGGTAAACATTGCAAATCTATTTTTCCCAAGTCTAAAACTATTTATGAGCATTGTTTTGATTTAGTGCACTCGGATGTGTGGACTTCACCATGCCTTTCTAGAGATAATAACAAATATTTTGTGACTTTTATTGATGAAAAGTCTAAGTACACATGGATTACTTTGTTGCCTTCAAAGGATAGAGTGTTTGATGCTTTTATAAACTTTCAAAATTATGTTACTAATCATTTCAATGCTAAAATTAAGGTACTTAGATCAGACAATGGTGGAGAGTATACAAGTCACAAATTCAGAGAACACCTAGCAAAACACGGCATACTACACCAAACGAGTTGTCCCTATACGCCCCAACAAAATGGTGTGGCCGAGAGGAAGAACCGACATCTAATGGAGGTGGCACGGTCGATGATGTTCCATTCACACGTTACAAGGCGATATTGGGGTGATGCTGTGATGACAGCATGCTACTTGATCAATCGGACACCAACCAAAGTCCTTAATGACCTATCGCCATTTGAGGTATTGAATGGATTTAAACCATCTCTAGAGCACCTACGGGTCTTTGGGTGTGTTTCTTTTGTACTTGTGCCAGGAGAACAGCGGAGTAAGCTCGATCCCAAAAGCATAAGGTGTATGTTCATCGGCTACTCCACTACTCAAAAGGGATACAAGTGTTTTGACCCAAAGACAAGCCGGCTGTATGTATCAAGAGATGTTCGGTTCTTGGAAAATGTGGGTTATTTTGATAACAAAGACTGGAACAGCTTGAAGGATCTTTCATCATCACCAAATGATAGAGCCTCCAGCCTTAAGTTTCTCCTTGACCATCTCGGAAATCCGCCTACGGCCACAGCCCTTCCTCAGCCAGAACCCAACCCGAGCTCCATTGACCATACGCTCGAGCCGGAAGGTGCTATGCCCGAGATGATATCCCCGGACCATGCGATGCCCGAGCCAAACCAGAGCATGACCGAGGCACATGAGATGCCCGAGCCAAACTCAAGCCTGACCGAGACACGACCTGATGCTGAACCGGTCATCGAAGATGTCACTCAGTCCAGCCAATCAGTGCCGCCAGCTCAACCAGCTCCACGACGAAGCACGCGTGTCCGGTCTCACCCCTCTACATGGAAAGATAAGAGGGTCTACTACAACAGTCAAGCCGTCGCACATCCTATCCAAGCCGTATGTTCGCTCGAGCTGCTTCCGACCGAGCACCAAGCCTTCTTCGGCCAAGTTGATGAACACTGGGTTCCCCAAACGTACGAGGAGGCCAAAGAACATAAGGTATGGGTAGATGCTGTGGAGGATGAAGCTGGTGCAATGATCAGAAATCACACATGGGATGAGGCTGACCTCCCCAAAGGGAAGAAGGCCGTAAGTTCAAAGTGGGTATTCACCATCAAGTTCTTGAGCACGGGAGAGATTGAAAGGCATAAGGCACGGCTGGTGGCCCGAGGGTTCACTCAAACCCATGGAGATGACTACACGGCAACGTTTGCTCCCGTGGCCAAATTGCATACCGTGCGAGTAGTGCTATCGTTGGCCGTGAACCTTTCTTGGGACTTATGGCAAATGGATGTGAAGAACGCGTTCCTCCAAGGCGAGCTAGATGAAGAAGTGTACATGACTCCTCCGCCTGGCCTTGAGGACATTGTTGCTCCCGGGAAGGTCTTACGGTTACGCAAGGCCATCTATGGCCTCAAACAGTCACCACGCGCCTGGTACCATAAGCTCAGCTCCACTCTTAAGGCGAATGGCTTTAGACGATCGGAGGCTGACCACACTCTTTTCACTCTCACGACATCACTTGGCCTGGTTGTGGTGCTGGTTTATGTCGATGACATCATCGTGACTGGCGATGACAAGGCCGGTATTGTTGCCATTAAAGACTCTCTCAAGTCTGCCTTTGACATTAAGGACCTCGGAGAGCTCAAATACTTCCTCGGCATCGAAATCTGCCGTTCCCCGGAGGGTATCTTCCTCTCACAACGCAAGTATGCTCTTGACTTGCTTGCTGAGACAGGCAAACTTGGTACGGTTCCAGCTACTACACCACTGGATGAAGATTACCAGCTCAAGCGAAAGGGGGAGAGCATTCGGGCGAAGGAAGGCAAACCACGCGAACCATTGGACGAGCCGTTCCCGGACGTCACACGCTACCGACGGCTTGTAGGTAAGTTGATCTATTTAACTATCACACGACCTGATATCTCTTATGCTGTGAATCAGGTGAGTCAGCACATGCAAGCTCCAAGCAAGTATCAATGGAGTCAAGTGGAGAGGATTTTGAGCTATCTCAAGGGCAGCCCTGGTCAAGGCATTTGGATGGGTAAAAACGGCAACACTGAGATCGTGGGTTATTGTGATGCGGACTATAATGGAGACACATTGGATAGGCGGTCAACTACTGGATATTGCACCTTTGTTGGAGGAAACCTAGTTACATGGAGGTCTAAGAAGCAAAAGGTGGTGTCATGTTCAAGTGCCGAGGCTGAGTACCGAGCTATGAGGAAGCTAACTAATGAGATGACATGGTTGAAAGGTCTACTTAAGGATCTCGGCATTGAAACAAGACAGCCGATGACAATGCATTGTGACAATGAGGCAGCGATCCACATAGCCACTAACTCAGTCTTCCATGAACGGACCAAGCACATTGAGAGCGACTGCCACAAGGTTAGGGAGAGGATCGAAGAGGGAGCGGTTCTACCATGCCACACAAGGAGTCAAGACCAGCTAGCCGACATCTTCACCAAATCTGCAAGTCCCAAGGTTTGTGATTATATTCATAGCAAACTTGGACTTGTAGACATCACACGGCCGTGATCAACTTTCCTAATCCGTGGACAGCACACTCTTTTTCCCTTGGCTTAGTTTTGTCCCATGAGGTTTTCTAAGTCAAGGTTTTTAATGAGGTGCTGCTTCACGGGTTCCAAGCTTAGCCATTTCATCAGGCTAAGCTTGAGGGGGAGTATTGATCAAGAATAAGCCTATGGCGTCCGTACAGTCCGTACCGTCCGTACGTGCAAGCAATAAGGCCGAGTGAAGCACTAAGGCCGAGTCATCTATGTGTGAGGATAGTGAGGAGGCCTGCTTACCTTCGGCCCATGAGAAGGATCGAGAATCCCTTGTGTAGCCGTTAGGGAGAAAGCGCAAGTGGACAAGAGTGGAAGACTAGGACAAGTCGCTATCACCGATCACCTACCCCCTCTCTCTCCTAATTGTCGATTTCTTTTGTTTCTATTTTAGGTCATGTGGTCGCCCTAGCTGCCTCCCTATTTAAACCTTTGTCATGTGTTGTATTTGGGATATTCTACCTAATTCTAATCTATTATCACTCTCTTTCATACTATTCGCCACCAACTCTTCTTCTTCATTCTAAACCTCTCAAATCTCTCTAAGTCTTCCGCTTATTTCAACAGAAACAGTAACAAAGCTGTTTACTGCTTAGAATCAACGTTTTCTTGGTTTTAGCCTGTTTCAGGACAAAATGGGTAAAAGTGGTGTCTAAACATGTTGGGATTTATGAGACAAAGCTCACAAGAGAGGGTAGACAAACACTTGGTGAATGAATCCCCCTTTACCCACAACAAACTAACTCATTCTCAAGGGGGAGGAGAGAACATCAACTTGTGATGAACTCCCCATAAACAAGCTAGATAGAACCCAAATACTAGAGAGTAAGCGGATCCTAACTAGGAGAAGCACTAGTTTGAGACTTATCCTCTTCTAGTATCACAACACTTAGAGTTTGTGTACTTAGGAGAAGGAGGATTAAGAATCAGTAATCTAGGCTAAGTAAAGCAGTAAATCAGAAGAGTTTAGGTGGATTTGAGAAGAGAATAGGCTGCCTTAAGGGCAGCCCCTAACCGCTAATCCTAAACTCTCTACATTGTTAATATGAAACAAGAACACAAGTATAGAGAGGAAATCGGTTTCTCTTCTATTGAATAATATTGTGATGTTTTACATATGAGAGAATTACAGCTTAATATAGAGAAAACAAAGGCATAGAGCCGTTAGGCACACAAGGGATTCAAAGGAGAGATGAAAGGGACAGCTCCTTGTCTTTGGTTGACTCGCTATGCTTCCCAACCAAAGCCACACGTGATTTCCTTCCCTTCCATGCCTTGTGACCGTTAGATCTCCTTCCCTTATGGCCATTGGATCCTTCTTCCCTTCCTTGTGAGATATTTCCTTCTTCTTGGGCTTCTTCTTCTTATAAGGCCTTTGTTCTTCTTATATTGCACTTATGGCCTTGCTGACCACTCTCCTTGCTCTCACGGCCCACATGGCCTTATTGGCCACTCTTATTGTGCTCACGGCCTACATGGCCTTATTGGCCACTCTTATTGTGCTCACGGCCTTACTGGCCGCTCCCACACCACTCATGGCCTTACCGGCCACACTTCTTGTACTAGCAGCCTTACCGGCCACTCTCTTCTTCCTTGTGCAGCTCGGCCTCACCGGCCTCACTCTCTCTTCTCCTTCATATATACTAATAGTACGGACGGGCCTGTACGGACGGGCCTGTACGGACGGGCCTGTACGGACGGGCCTGCTCTTCAATGTGTTCACGGCCTAACTGGCCGCTCTCCGGACATGGGTCCGTTCACGGACACGGTACATGGTACCGGACACGGTACATGGTCGCTCACGGACACGGACATGGCCTTACCGGCCTTTACATGGCCTTTCCGGCCTTTCTTCTCTTCTTCCAAGGTTCGGCCTTACCGGCCTCTCCTCTCTCCTCCTTGGTACATTCTAATACTCCCCCGCACGCTTGATCGGTGGGACACCATGGGGACCAAAGATCAAGGGTGGACTAGTGTCATCTACCTCATTAAAAACCTCAACAAAGAAAACCTCTTGGGATAAAACTTTGTTAAGGGAAAAAGAGTATAGACTCCACTATCCATGATGTCCCTTGACCTTGGTTTGCAAAGAACTAGCTCCCTTCTCTTCATGATTTGAACCGCTCCTACTCCTTAGCCCACCTTGCCTTTAGCACATTCCTTATGATCTCCATCCTTGCGCCTTTAGAATTTCTTTGAGGCTCTCATAGTCTCCTTTACCCCTTAAACAAGTGATAAAGAAGAAAAGAATAAGTGTTTGCTATGAGGAATATCAAAGAAAATTTCTAAAAGTGTGACAATTTAAGAGAACATATTAAAGACTAAAGACTAGTAATGAAACTAAGGTAATGAATTTATGAATTAAAATAGAGAAGAGTTTAGAGCACAGCCTTTATGGTGTTTTTGATGGATAGGAGGGAGAGAGTTGATCACTGTTGCGGTTTGGAATTCCTCCTTGAGACCGCTCCTACTCTAACCATGGTTTTTAAACCTGGTCAGTTTTATTTGTCAGACTGACACATGCCCACTGAATCGGACATAACTTTCGAACGGCTGCTCGGATTGGTATGATTCCACTTCCACTGGCAAGATGACTCTGTGGTCTCGAACTTTAATGAAGAACGCGGAAGCCGAATCGCAGTGGAAGGGTTTCGTCCGAGTCGATCTTTGAGACGCTTCGGCTGAGCTTTAAGTAAAGACTTTTGCTTGTGGCCGAGCAGAATCTGTGAGGTACGGTCTGAAGTCACTTGATCTCCCCCGTAACCTTTACTTGATGATGGGCTGAAACCTCATCACCTCAGTTGAAGCCTTGTGCATCACCGTTCTTGTGCACATCCAATCAACAGTTGAAACCTTGTGCATCACCTTTCCTAAAGACCATTGTGCACATCCGATCAACAACTTGGCACTAACACACATGCTCTTGGACTGATTCATCACCTTCCACCAGCTTAACAAAGACTTGGTGGCCCTTGGTTCTAACTCCAGGCATTGTGCTGCGCTCTTACATGGCTATCTTGTAGCCTTCAACCTCGCCACTTCTTCTCCTTGAGATAGTGAGCGAGCTCCACACAATCTTCAATGCTGAAACTGAAACCAAAAATCAATGGAACAGATTCTAAACAAGAGATTGTTAGAGATTAGAGTATAGAGAATAATACTGAAAAATAAAATAGAATTTAGAGAATAAGTAAGAGTATAAATAGAGAACAGAGAATCAGTAACCAAGAGTATAGAAAGTGAGAGTATAAGGGAGAGTATTGGCGGTAGTATAAGATGAATGGAGAGTAGAATAGAGAATCTGCTCAAGAGTTCTTATGGACAGAGTTTCACTCTGTTTTCTTGAGTTGAACGAAGCTTTGACAGCCAAGAACATCCAAGAAGACAATCTCTTTTGGTGCTTTAATGGCTGAAACACAATGGACCTTATGGAAAATTAGTTTCTCCAAAGGTTTAACAACAAAACTCCTTGTAGAATCACTTAAACAAGTGTTCTTCAAGAGATTAAGGCTTTAGATCCACGAAGATAACATATAGAAGATGTTTTTCGTGGTCCCAAGCAAAGAAGAAACAACAAAAGCCTTTGGAACAGCCTATTGTCCAACGGTTAAAAGAATGCATCTTTGAACAGCTTTAGTCTAGTTGACCAAGCGGACATGAGATGCGAAAATTAAGATCTCTCTCTTCTTCAAGCTTGAATCTGGACACACCATAGGGCCAGAAACAAAGCTTTCTCAACATTGAGAAGAAGAAGTAGCGATTTAGTAATTAAGCCTTTAAAGGAAATTTAACAAAAGCAAAATCAAACCTTTAGAGGAAAATTAACTAAATCCTAAGAGAGCTAAATCCTAAGAATTTCGTGGCTCATACAAGCACACAAGAACCGTGAATCCTCACCATGAACAACACAATTTGCTCAATGGTTCATCACTTCCCACACATCCCAAAATAAACAAAGCTATTACCAAATCGGTAAAGCTTAAGGATGGGGCTTGTAAAATCGATTTCTTTCCACACACTTGGTCTACAAATTCTAACAAGACAAGAGACCAAGCTTACTCAACAATGAGCTGCTAGAGAATCGATTTAATCAACAAAAGCAAAATTAAAGCTTTAAAGAAACTAAGCTAAGCGATTTAACACCTAAGCAAAGTCTAAAACTTTAACTAAGCTAACTCCTAAGAAAACGACTTTGAGAATGAGTTTAAATCACCAAGAACAGAACCTGCTCTGATACCATGTTGGGATTTATGAGACAAAGCTCACAAGAGAGGGTAGACAAACACTTGGTGAATGAATCCCCCTTTACCCACAACAAACTAACTCATTCTCAAGGGGGAGGAGAGAACATCAACTTGTGATGAACTCCCCATAAACAAGCTAGATAGAACCCAAATACTAGAGAGTAAGCGGATCCTAACTAGGAGAAGCACTAGTTTGAGACTTATCCTCTTCTAGTATCACAACACTTAGAGTTTGTGTACTTAGGAGAAGGAGGATTAAGAATCAGTAATCTAGGCTAAGTAAAGCAGTAAATCAGAAGAGTTTAGGTGGATTTGAGAAGAGAATAGGCTGCCTTAAGGGCAGCCCCTAACCGCTAATCCTAAACTCTCTACATTGTTAATATGAAACAAGAACACAAGTATAGAGAGGAAATCGGTTTCTCTTCTATTGAATAATATTGTGATGTTTTACATATGAGAGAATTACAGCTTAATATAGAGAAAACAAAGGCATAGAGCCGTTAGGCACACAAGGGATTCAAAGGAGAGATGAAAGGGACAGCTCCTTGTCTTTGGTTGACTCGCTATGCTTCCCAACCAAAGCCACACGTGATTTCCTTCCCTTCCATGCCTTGTGACCGTTAGATCTCCTTCCCTTATGGCCATTGGATCCTTCTTCCCTTCCTTGTGAGATATTTCCTTCTTCTTGGGCTTCTTCTTCTTATAAGGCCTTTGTTCTTCTTATATTGCACTTATGGCCTTGCTGACCACTCTCCTTGCTCTCACGGCCCACATGGCCTTATTGGCCACTCTTATTGTGCTCACGGCCTACATGGCCTTATTGGCCACTCTTATTGTGCTCACGGCCTTACTGGCCGCTCCCACACCACTCATGGCCTTACCGGCCACACTTCTTGTACTAGCAGCCTTACCGGCCACTCTCTTCTTCCTTGTGCAGCTCGGCCTCACCGGCCTCACTCTCTCTTCTCCTTCATATATACTAATAGTACGGACGGGCCTGTACGGACGGGCCTGTACGGACGGGCCTGTACGGACGGGCCTGCTCTTCAATGTGTTCACGGCCTAACTGGCCGCTCTCCGGACATGGGTCCGTTCACGGACACGGTACATGGTACCGGACACGGTACATGGTCGCTCACGGACACGGACATGGCCTTACCGGCCTTTACATGGCCTTTCCGGCCTTTCTTCTCTTCTTCCAAGGTTCGGCCTTACCGGCCTCTCCTCTCTCCTCCTTGGTACATTCTAATACTCCCCCGCACGCTTGATCGGTGGGACACCATGGGGACCAAAGATCAAGGGTGGACTAGTGTCATCTACCTCATTAAAAACCTCAACAAAGAAAACCTCTTGGGATAAAACTTTGTTAAGGGAAAAAGAGTATAGACTCCACTATCCATGATGTCCCTTGACCTTGGTTTGCAAAGAACTAGCTCCCTTCTCTTCATGATTTGAACCGCTCCTACTCCTTAGCCCACCTTGCCTTTAGCACATTCCTTATGATCTCCATCCTTGCGCCTTTAGAATTTCTTTGAGGCTCTCATAGTCTCCTTTACCCCTTAAACAAGTGATAAAGAAGAAAAGAATAAGTGTTTGCTATGAGGAATATCAAAGAAAATTTCTAAAAGTGTGACAATTTAAGAGAACATATTAAAGACTAAAGACTAGTAATGAAACTAAGGTAATGAATTTATGAATTAAAATAGAGAAGAGTTTAGAGCACAGCCTTTATGGTGTTTTTGATGGATAGGAGGGAGAGAGTTGATCACTGTTGCGGTTTGGAATTCCTCCTTGAGACCGCTCCTACTCTAACCATGGTTTTTAAACCTGGTCAGTTTTATTTGTCAGACTGACACATGCCCACTGAATCGGACATAACTTTCGAACGGCTGCTCGGATTGGTATGATTCCACTTCCACTGGCAAGATGACTCTGTGGTCTCGAACTTTAATGAAGAACGCGGAAGCCGAATCGCAGTGGAAGGGTTTCGTCCGAGTCGATCTTTGAGACGCTTCGGCTGAGCTTTAAGTAAAGACTTTTGCTTGTGGCCGAGCAGAATCTGTGAGGTACGGTCTGAAGTCACTTGATCTCCCCCGTAACCTTTACTTGATGATGGGCTGAAACCTCATCACCTCAGTTGAAGCCTTGTGCATCACCGTTCTTGTGCACATCCAATCAACAGTTGAAACCTTGTGCATCACCTTTCCTAAAGACCATTGTGCACATCCGATCAACAACTTGGCACTAACACACATGCTCTTGGACTGATTCATCACCTTCCACCAGCTTAACAAAGACTTGGTGGCCCTTGGTTCTAACTCCAGGCATTGTGCTGCGCTCTTACATGGCTATCTTGTAGCCTTCAACCTCGCCACTTCTTCTCCTTGAGATAGTGAGCGAGCTCCACACAATCTTCAATGCTGAAACTGAAACCAAAAATCAATGGAACAGATTCTAAACAAGAGATTGTTAGAGATTAGAGTATAGAGAATAATACTGAAAAATAAAATAGAATTTAGAGAATAAGTAAGAGTATAAATAGAGAACAGAGAATCAGTAACCAAGAGTATAGAAAGTGAGAGTATAAGGGAGAGTATTGGCGGTAGTATAAGATGAATGGAGAGTAGAATAGAGAATCTGCTCAAGAGTTCTTATGGACAGAGTTTCACTCTGTTTTCTTGAGTTGAACGAAGCTTTGACAGCCAAGAACATCCAAGAAGACAATCTCTTTTGGTGCTTTAATGGCTGAAACACAATGGACCTTATGGAAAATTAGTTTCTCCAAAGGTTTAACAACAAAACTCCTTGTAGAATCACTTAAACAAGTGTTCTTCAAGAGATTAAGGCTTTAGATCCACGAAGATAACATATAGAAGATGTTTTTCGTGGTCCCAAGCAAAGAAGAAACAACAAAAGCCTTTGGAACAGCCTATTGTCCAACGGTTAAAAGAATGCATCTTTGAACAGCTTTAGTCTAGTTGACCAAGCGGACATGAGATGCGAAAATTAAGATCTCTCTCTTCTTCAAGCTTGAATCTGGACACACCATAGGGCCAGAAACAAAGCTTTCTCAACATTGAGAAGAAGAAGTAGCGATTTAGTAATTAAGCCTTTAAAGGAAATTTAACAAAAGCAAAATCAAACCTTTAGAGGAAAATTAACTAAATCCTAAGAGAGCTAAATCCTAAGAATTTCGTGGCTCATACAAGCACACAAGAACCGTGAATCCTCACCATGAACAACACAATTTGCTCAATGGTTCATCACTTCCCACACATCCCAAAATAAACAAAGCTATTACCAAATCGGTAAAGCTTAAGGATGGGGCTTGTAAAATCGATTTCTTTCCACACACTTGGTCTACAAATTCTAACAAGACAAGAGACCAAGCTTACTCAACAATGAGCTGCTAGAGAATCGATTTAATCAACAAAAGCAAAATTAAAGCTTTAAAGAAACTAAGCTAAGCGATTTAACACCTAAGCAAAGTCTAAAACTTTAACTAAGCTAACTCCTAAGAAAACGACTTTGAGAATGAGTTTAAATCACCAAGAACAGAACCTGCTCTGATACCATGTTGGGATTTATGAGACAAAGCTCACAAGAGAGGGTAGACAAACACTTGGTGAATGAATCCCCCTTTACCCACAACAAACTAACTCATTCTCAAGGGGGAGGAGAGAACATCAACTTGTGATGAACTCCCCATAAACAAGCTAGATAGAACCCAAATACTAGAGAGTAAGCGGATCCTAACTAGGAGAAGCACTAGTTTGAGACTTATCCTCTTCTAGTATCACAACACTTAGAGTTTGTGTACTTAGGAGAAGGAGGATTAAGAATCAGTAATCTAGGCTAAGTAAAGCAGTAAATCAGAAGAGTTTAGGTGGATTTGAGAAGAGAATAGGCTGCCTTAAGGGCAGCCCCTAACCGCTAATCCTAAACTCTCTACATTGTTAATATGAAACAAGAACACAAGTATAGAGAGGAAATCGGTTTCTCTTCTATTGAATAATATTGTGATGTTTTACATATGAGAGAATTACAGCTTAATATAGAGAAAACAAAGGCATAGAGCCGTTAGGCACACAAGGGATTCAAAGGAGAGATGAAAGGGACAGCTCCTTGTCTTTGGTTGACTCGCTATGCTTCCCAACCAAAGCCACACGTGATTTCCTTCCCTTCCATGCCTTGTGACCGTTAGATCTCCTTCCCTTATGGCCATTGGATCCTTCTTCCCTTCCTTGTGAGATATTTCCTTCTTCTTGGGCTTCTTCTTCTTATAAGGCCTTTGTTCTTCTTATATTGCACTTATGGCCTTGCTGACCACTCTCCTTGCTCTCACGGCCCACATGGCCTTATTGGCCACTCTTATTGTGCTCACGGCCTACATGGCCTTATTGGCCACTCTTATTGTGCTCACGGCCTTACTGGCCGCTCCCACACCACTCATGGCCTTACCGGCCACACTTCTTGTACTAGCAGCCTTACCGGCCACTCTCTTCTTCCTTGTGCAGCTCGGCCTCACCGGCCTCACTCTCTCTTCTCCTTCATATATACTAATAGTACGGACGGGCCTGTACGGACGGGCCTGTACGGACGGGCCTGTACGGACGGGCCTGCTCTTCAATGTGTTCACGGCCTAACTGGCCGCTCTCCGGACATGGGTCCGTTCACGGACACGGTACATGGTACCGGACACGGTACATGGTCGCTCACGGACACGGACATGGCCTTACCGGCCTTTACATGGCCTTTCCGGCCTTTCTTCTCTTCTTCCAAGGTTCGGCCTTACCGGCCTCTCCTCTCTCCTCCTTGGTACATTCTAATAAAACACTCCAAATTCAACCCGAACTCTTATAATTAGTCAAATGCATTAGATTGTTACATATTTTGACCCTAGAAAGAGTAACATAGCGGTTTACTGCTTCAAATCATTGTTTTCTCTCGGTTTTAGCCTGTTTTCTCGGTCTAAGCCTCTTTTGGGATAAAACGGGTTTAAGTGTCGTCTAAACACTCCAAATTCATCCCGAACTCTTACAACTAGTCAAATGCATTGGATTGTCACACATTCTGACCCTAGAAACAGTAACAAAGCTGTTTACTGATTAGAATCAATGTTTTCTTGGTTTTAGCCTGTTTGAGGACAAAATGGGTAAAAGTGGTGTCTAAACACTACAAATTCAACCCGAACTCTTATAATTAGTCAAATGCATTGGATTGTTACATATTTTGACCCTAGAAAGAGTAACATAGCGGTTTACTGCTTCAAATCAATGTTTTCTCTCGGTTTTAGCCTGTTTTCTCGGTCTAAGCCTGTTTTGGGATAAAACGGGTTTAAGTGTTGTCTAAACACTCCAAATTCATCCCGAACTCTAACAACTAGTCAAATGCATTGGATTGTCACACATTCTGACCCTAGAAACAGTAACAAAGCTGTTTACTGCTTAGAATCAACGTTTTCTTGGTTTTAGCCTGTTTCAGGACAAAATGGGTAAAAGTGGTGTCTAAACACTCCAAATTCAACCCGAACTCTTATAATTAGTCAAATGCATTAGATTGTTACATATTTTGACCCTAGAAAGAGTAACATAGCGGTTTACTGCTTCAAATCAATGTTTTCTCTCGGTTTTAGCCTGTTTTCTCGGTCTAAGCCTGTTTTGGGATAAAACGGGTTTAAGTGTCGTCTAAACACTCCAAATTCATCCCGAACTCTTACAACTAGTCAAATGCATTGGATTGTCACACATTCTGACCCTAGAAACAGTAACAAAGCAGTTTACTGCTTAGAATCAACGTTTTCTCGGTTTTAGCCTGTTTCAGGAAAAAATGGGTAAAAGTGGTGTCTAAACACTCCAAATTCAACCCGAACTCTTATATTTCGTCAAATGGATTGGATTGTTACATATTGTGACCCTAGAAAGAGTAACATAGCGGTTTACTGCTTCAAATCAATGTTTTCTCTCGGTTTTAGCCTGTTTTCTCGGTCTAAGCCTGTTTTGGGATAAAACGGGTTTAAGTGTTGTCTAAACACTCCAAATTCATCCCGAACTCTTACAACTAGTCAAATGCATTGGATTGTCACACATTCTGACCCTAGAAACAGTAACAAAGCTGTTTACTGCTTAGAATCAACGTTTTCTTGGTTTTAGCCTGTTTCAGGACAAAATGGGTAAAAGTGGTGTCTAAACACTCCAAATTCAACCCGAACTCTTATAATTAGTCAAATGCATTAGATTGTTACATATTTTGACCCTAGAAAGAGTAACATAGCGGTTTACTGCTTCAAATCATTGTTTTCTCTCGGTTTTAGCCTGTTTTCTCGGTCTAAGCCTCTTTTGGGATAAAACGGGTTTAAGTGTCGTCTAAACACTCCAAATTCATCCCGAACTCTTACAACTAGTCAAATGCATTGGATTGTCACACATTCTGACCCTAGAAACAGTAACAAAGCTGTTTACTGATTAGAATCAATGTTTTCTTGGTTTTAGCCTGTTTGAGGACAAAATGGGTAAAAGTGGTGTCTAAACACTACAAATTCAACCCGAACTCTTATAATTAGTCAAATGCATTGGATTGTTACATATTTTGACCCTAGAAAGAGTAACATAGCGGTTTACTGCTTCAAATCAATGTTTTCTCTCGGTTTTAGCCTGTTTTCTTGGTTTAAGCCTGTTTTGGGATAAAACGGGTTTAAGTGTCGTCTAAACACTCCAAATTCATCCCGAACTCTTACAACTAGTCAAATGCATTGGATTGTCACACATTCTGACCCTAGAAACAGTAACAAAGCTGTTTACTGATTAGAATCAATGTTTTCTTGGTTTTAGCCTGTTTGAGGACAAAATGGGTAAAAGTGGTGTCTAAACACTCCAAATTCAACCCGAACTCTTATAATTAGTCAAATGCATTGGATTGTTACAGATTTTGACCCTAGAAAGAGTAACATAGCGGTTTACTGCTTCAAATCAATGTTTTCTCTCGGTTTTAGCCTGTTTTCTCGGTCTAAGCCTGTTTTGGGATAAAACGGGTTTAAGTGTTGTCTAAACACTCCAAATTCATCCCGAACTCTTACAACTAGTCAAATGCATTGGATTGTCACACATTCTGACCCTAGAAACAGTAACAAAGCTGTTTACTGCTTAGAATCAACGTTTTCTTGGTTTTAGCCTGTTTCAGGACAAAATGGGTAAAAGTGGTGTCTAAACACTCCAAATTCAACCCGAACTCTTATAATTAGTCAAATGCATTAGATTGTTACATATTTTGACCCTAGAAAGAGTAACATAGCGGTTTACTGCTTCAAATCATTGTTTTCTCTCGGTTTTAGCCTGTTTTCTCGGTCTAAGCCTCTTTTGGGATAAAACGGGTTTAAGTGTCGTCTAAACACTCCAAATTCATCCCGAACTCTTACAACTAGTCAAATGCATTGGATTGTCACACATTCTGACCCTAGAAACAGTAACAAAGCTGTTTACTGATTAGAATCAATGTTTTCTTGGTTTTAGCCTGTTTGAGGACAAAATGGGTAAAAGTGGTGTCTAAACACTACAAATTCAACCCGAACTCTTATAATTAGTCAAATGCATTGGATTGTTACATATTTTGACCCTAGAAAGAGTAACATAGCGGTTTACTGCTTCAAATCAATGTTTTCTCTCGGTTTTAGCCTGTTTTCTCGGTCTAAGCCTGTTTTGGGATAAAACGGGTTTAAGTGTTGTCTAAACACTCCAAATTCATCCCGAACTCTAACAACTAGTCAAATGCATTGGATTGTCACACATTCTGACCCTAGAAACAGTAACAAAGCTGTTTACTGCTTAGAATCAACGTTTTCTTGGTTTTAGCCTGTTTCAGGACAAAATGGGTAAAAGTGGTGTCTAAACACTCCAAATTCAACCCGAACTCTTATAATTAGTCAAATGCATTAGATTGTTACATATTTTGACCCTAGAAAGAGTAACATAGCGGTTTACTGCTTCAAATCAATGTTTTCTCTCGGTTTTAGCCTGTTTTCTCAGTCTAAGCCTCTTTTGGGATAAAACGGGTTTAAGTGTTGTCTAAACACTCCAAATGCATCCCGAACTCTTACAACTAGTCAAATGCATTAGATTGTCACACATTCTGACCCTAGAAACAGTAACAAAGCAGTTTACTGCTTAGAATCAACGTTTTCTCGGTTTTAGCCTGTTTCAGGAAAAAATGGGTAAAAGTGGTGTCTAAACACTCCAAATTCAACCCGAACTCTTATATTTCGTCAAATGGATTGGATTGTTACATATTGTGACCCTAGAAAGAGTAACATAGCGGTTTACTGCTTCAAATCAATGTTTTCTCTCGGTTTTAGCCTGTTTTCTTGGTTTAAGCCTGTTTTGGGATAAAACGGGTTTAAGTGTCGTCTAAACACTCCAAATTCATCCCGAACTCTTACAACTAGTCAAATGCATTGGATTGTCACACATTCTGACCCTAGAAACAGAAACAAATCTGTTTACTGCTTAGAATCAATGTTTTCTCGGTTTTAGCCTGTTTCAGGACAAAATGGGTAAAAGTGGTGTCTAAACACTCCAAATTCAACCCGAACTCTTATAATTAGTCAACTGCATTGGATTGTTACAGATTTTGACCCTAGAAAGAGTAACATAGCGGTTTACTGCTTCAAATCAATGTTTTCTCTCGGTTTTAGCCAGTTTTCTCGGTCTAAGCCTGTTTTGGGATAAAACGGGTTTAAGTGTCGTCTAAACACTGCAAATTAATCCCGAACTCTTACAACTAGTCAAATGCATTGGATTGTCACACATTCTGACCCTAGAAACAGAAACAAATCTGTTTACTGCTTAGAATCAACGTTTTCTTGGTTTTAGCCTGTTTTAGGACAAAATGGGTAAAAGTGGTGTCTAAACACTCCAAATTCAACCCGAACTCTTATAATTAGTCAAATGCATTGGATTGTTACAGATTTTGACCCTACAAAGAGTAACATAGCGGTTTACTGCTTCAAATCAATGTTTTCTCTCGGTTTTAGCCAGTTTTCTCAGTCTAAGCCTGTTTTGGGATAAAACGGGTTTAAGTGTCGTCTAAACACTCCAAATTCATCCCGAACTCTTACAACTAGTCAAATGCATTGGATTGTCACACATTCTGACCCTAGAAACAGAAACAAATCTGTTTACTGCTTAGAATCAATGTTTTCTCGGTTTTAGCCTGTTTCGGGACAAAATGGCTAAAAGTGGTGTCTAAACACTCCAAATTCAACCTGAACTCTTATAATTAGTCAAATACATTGGATTGATACATATTATGACCCTAGAAAGAGTAACAAAGCTGTTTACTGCTTTGAATCAATGTATTCTCTCTGTTTTAGCCTGTTTTCTCGGTTTAAGCCTGTTTTGGGATAAAACGGGTTTTAGTGTTGTCTAAACACTCGAAATATTAGAATATAAGAAGGAGAAGTGAGAGAGAGGCCGGTGAGGCCGAGCTGTGAAAGAAGAAGAGAAGCGGCCGGTAAGGCCGTGAGCACAGGAAGAGTGGCCGGTAAGGCCATAAGTGGTATGAGAGCGGCCAGTAAGGCCGCGAACACAAGGAGAACGGCCGGTAAGGTCGTGTGGGCCGTGTGAAGAATGAAAGAGGTCAGCAAGGCCATAAGGGCAATTTGAGAAGAGTTGTGAAGCAAAAGCCTTATAAGAAGAAGAGGCCCAAGAAGAAGTTAAATGTCTCACAAAGGAAAGGAAGAGAAGGAGAGAAATCAAGTCACATGTGTGAGGAAAGCACCAAGATGTCACTATCAGCTTGGGGGAAAGCATCATTCTCTCTCTTAATGTCCCTCTCAACTCTCATCTCCTCTCTAACGGTCATAAGGCACTTTGAATGCCTATATTAAGCTGTAATTGAGCTCATATGTAAATTAACACAATTATATTCAATATTAAGAGAATCAATTTCCCTCTCTACACTTGTTCTTGTTCTTATTTCCAATGTAGAGTGTTTAAGGGATAAAGGTTAGAGGCTGCCCTTAAGGCAGCCGATTCTCTTCTCAAATATCACCTAAACTCTTCTTATTTACTCTCTTTCTTAGGCTTCTATCAAGCTAATTTATGGGGAGTTCATCACAAGTTGATTACCTCTTCTTCCCCTTGAGATCGAGTTAGTTTGTTGTGGGTATAAGGAGATTCAATCATTGGGAGTTGTCTCTCCTTTGTCAAGAGCCTTCTCTCTTGAAATCCCAACATGGTATCAGAGCAGGTTCTGTTCTTGGTGATTCAAACTCGTTCTCAAGTCAGTCTTTTAATTTCTTTTAGGAGTTAGCTTAGTTAAAGCTTTAAATCCGCTTAGTTGTTAAATCGATTCTCTTTCATCTCAATATTGAGAAAGCTTGTTTATGGCCTTGTTGGCATGACCAAATTCGAGCTTGAGGAAGAGAGAGATCTTGTTTTTAGCATATATGGTCCGCTTGGTCAAATAGATTAAAGCTGGTCCAAGGATGCATTCTTTTAACCGATGGACAAAAGGTTGTTCCAATGGTGCTTTTAACTTTTATTTGAATTTGAACATGGAAAGCATCTTCTATATGCTATTTTGAGGTTCTTGAAGGCCTTAAGCTCTTGGAGAACACTTGGTTTAAGTGATTCTACCATGAGTTGTGTCTTAACCGTTGGATAAATTAATTGTCCAATGGTCCATTGTGTTTCAGCCATTAAAGCACCAAAAGCTTGTTGAATTGTCCATTTGAACTCTTGAGAAAATTCTCTATTCTCCCTTATACCCTCACTTATACTCTATATTCTCTTGGTTACTTATCAATGTTTTCTCTCGGTTTTAGCCTGTTTTCTCGGTCTAAGCCTGTTTTGGGATAAAACGGGTTTAAGTGTTGTCTAAACACTCCAAATTCATCCCGAACTCTTACACCTAGTCAAATGCATTGGATTGTCACACATTCTGACCCTAGAAACAGTAACAAAGCTGTTTACTGCTTAGAATCAACGTTTTCTCGGTTTTAGCCTGTTTCAGGACAAAATGGGTAAAAGTGGTATCTAAACACTCCAAATTCAACCCGAACTCTTATAATTAGTCAAATGCATTGGATTGCTACATATTTTGACCCTAGAAAGAGTAACATAGCGGTTTACTGCTTCAAATCAATGTTTTCTCTCGGTTTTAGCCTGTTTTCTCGGTGTAAGCCTGTTTTGGGATAAAACGGGTTTAAGTGTTGTCTAAACACTCCAAATTCATCCCGAACTCTTACACCTAGTCAAATGCATTGGATTGTCACACATTCTGACCCTAGAAACAGTAACAAAGCTGTTTACTGCTTAGAATCAACGTTTTCTTGGTTTTAGCCTGTTTTAGGACAAAATGGGTAAAAGTGGTGTCTAAACACTCCAAATTCAACCCGAACTCTTATAATTAGTCAAATCCATTGGATTGTTACAGATTTTGACCCTAGAAAGAGTAACATAGCGGTTTACTGCTTCAAATCAATGTTTTCTCTCGGTTTTAGCCTGTTTTCTCGGTCTAAGCCTGTTTTGGGAAAAAACGGGTTTAAGTGTTGTCTAAACACTCCAAATTCATCCCGAACTCTTACACCTAGTCAAATGCATTGGATTGTCACACATTCTGACCCTAGAAACAGTAACAAAGCTGTTTACTGCTTAGAATCAACGTTTTCTTGGTTTTAGCCTGTTTTAGGACAAAATGGGTAAAAGTGGTATCTAAACACTCCAAATTCAACCCGAACTCTTATAATTAGTCAAATGCATTGGATTGCTACATATTTTGACCCTAGAAAGAGTAACATAGCGGTTTACTGCTTCAAATCAATGTTTTCTCTCGGTTTTAGCCTGTTTTCTCGGTCTAAGCCTGTTTTGGGATAAAACGGGTTTAAGTGTTGTCTAAACACTCCAAATTCATCCCGAACTCTTACAACTAGTCAAATGCATTGGATTGTCACACATTCTGACCCTATAAACAGTAAGAAAGCTGTTTACTGCTTAGAATCAACGTTTTCTTGGTTTTAGCCTGTGTTAGGACAAAATGGGTAAAAGTGGTATCTAAACACTCCAAATTCAACCCGAACTCTTATAATTAGTCAAATGCATTGGATTGCTACATATTTTGACCCTAGAAAGAGTAACATAGCGGTTTACTGCTTCAAATCAATGTTTTCTCTCGGTTTTAGCCTGTTTTCTCGGTCTAAGCCTGTTTTGGGATAAAACGGGTTTAAGTGTTGTCTAAACACTCCAAATTCATCCCGAACTCTTACAACTAGTCAAATGCATTGGATTGTCACACATTCTGACCCTAGAAACAGTAACAAAGCTGTTTACTGCTTAGAATCAACGTTTTCTTGGTTTTAGCCTGTTTTAGGACAAAATGGGTAAAAGTGGTGTCTAAACACTCCAAATTCAACCCGAACTCTTATAATTAGTCAACTGCATTGGATTGTTACAGATTTTGACCCTAAAAAGAGTAACATAGCGGTTTACTGCTTCAAATCAATGTTTTCTCTCGGGTTTAGCCCGTTTTCTCGGTCTAAGCCTGTTTTGGGATAAAACGGGTTTAAGTGTTGTCTAAACACTCCAAATTCATCCCGAACTCTTACAACTAGTCAAATGCATTGGATTGTCACACATTCTGACCCTAGAAACAGTAAGAAAGCTGTTTACTGCTTAGAATCAACGTTTTCTTGGTTTTAGCCTGTTTTAGGACAAAATTGGTAAAAGTGGTGTCTAAACACTCCAAATTCAACCCGAACTCTTATAATTAGTCAAATACATTGGATTGATACATATTATGACCCTAGAAAGAGTAACACAGCTGTTTACGGCTTTGAATCAATGTTTTCTCACGGTTTTAGCCCGTTTTCTCGGTTTAAGCCTGTTTTGGGATAAAATGGGTTTAAGTGTTGTCTAAACACTCCAAATTCATCCCGAACTCTTACAGCTAGTCAAAAGCATTGGATTGTCACACATTCTGACCCTAGAAACAGTAACAAAGCTGTTTACTGCTTAGAATCAACGTTTTCTCGGTTTTAGCCTGTTTCAGGACAAAATGGGTAAAAGTGGTATCTAAACACTCCAAATTCAACCCGAACTCTTATAATTAGTCAAATGCATTGGATTGCTACATATTTTGACCCTAGAAAGAGTAACATAGCGGTTTACTGCTTCAAATCAATGTTTTCTCTCGGTTTTAGCCTGTTTTCTCGGTCTAAGCCTGTTTTGGGATAAAACGGGTTTAAGTGTTGTCTAAACACTCCAAATTCATCCCGAACTCTTACAACTAGTCAAATGCATTGGATTGTCACACATTCTGACCCTAGAAACAGTAACAAAGCTGTTTACTGCTTAGAATCAACGTTTTCTCGGTTTTAGCCTGTTTCAGGACAAAATGGGTAAAAGTGGTATCTAAACACTCCAAATTCAACCCGAACTCTTATAATTAGTCAAATGCATTGGATTGCTACATATTTTGACCCTAGAAAGAGTAACATAGCGGTTTACTGCTTCAAATTAATGTTTTCTCTCGGTTTTAGCCTGTTTTCTCGGTGTAAGCCTGTTTTGGGATAAAACGGGTTTAAGTGTTGTCTAAACACTCCAAATTCATCCCGAACTCTTACAACTAGTCAAATGCATTGGATTGTCACACATTCTGACCCTAGAAACAGTAACAAAGCTGTTTACTGCTTAGAATCAACGTTTTCTTTGTTTTAGCCTGTTTTAGGACAAAATGGGTAAAAGTGGTGTCTAAACACTCCAAATTCAACCCGAACTCTTATAATTAGTCAAATGCATTGGATTGTTACAGATTTTGACCCTAGAAAGAGTAACATAGCGGTTTACTGCTTCAAATCAATGTTTTCTCTCGGGTTTAGCCTGTTTTCTCGGTCTAAGCCTGTTTTGGGATAAAACGGGTTTAAGTGTTGTCTAAACACTCCAAATGAAAGAATTAATAGGATCGATTATGAGTTTAGTGAGAAGATTTGAATAACAAGAGAGTGAGAATCGTTGAGAGTATAGTAAGAGAGTATAGAGAGAGTATTGTGGAGAAAGAGATATTATCTCTTCTTACCTCATTTAGAACATAATTACAATCTACTTATAGACATATACAAAAGAATATACTAAGATGATCCTAGGCACATTTACATATAAAGATAGCGACATGTCCTTAAGAAGACATGTGATCCTTCCCACTTGCGCACTCTACACTAACGGCTATGAGGAGAAGGATCGAGAAGCTCTTGTGACCGTTGGAGGCTGGTGAACATGGAATGGACTCGTGATCCTCATGGGTTGAGCTTGGTAGGCCTTTAGCTGTACGGACGGCCCAATGGTGATGGTTGTACGGACGGCCCAATGGTGATGGTTGTACGGACGGATGTACGGACAAGGTGTGTGTGCGGTTTCATACTCCCCCTCAAGCTTGATCATGAGCATTGATCAAGCTTGGACTCATGCACACCCACCTCATTAAAAACCTTAGTATAGAAAACCACTTGGGAAAAACTATACTTAAGGGAAAAAGAGTGTGGGCATCATGTGAAGACAATCATGGCCGAGTAAGATCTTTGAGGCCAAGTTTGGAGTGAATGTACTCACACACTTGTGGACTGGCCGCCTTGGTGAAAACGTCAGCCAATTGTTCAGAGCTCTCGGTGTGACATGGTAGAACAACTCCAAGTTTAATTTGCTCTCGGACTTTGTGGCAGTCGACTTCAATGTGCTTGGTTCTCTCATGGAACACCGAGTTTGTTGCGATGTGAATAGCTGCCTCATTGTCGCAATGCATAGTAATAGGCTTAGGTGACTCGATTCCAAGGTCCTTGATGAGTGCCTTGAGCCACATCAACTCGGTTGTTAACTTTCTCATGGCTCTATACTCCGATTCAGCACTTGATAGGGATACCACCTTTTGTTTCTTGCTCTTCCATGTGATCAAGTTGCCTCCTAGGAACGTGCAATAGCCTGTAGTGGAGCGACGGTCTCCACGGTCTCCGGCATAATCCGCATCACAATACCCTACTAGCTCCGTGCTTTCATTTCGACCCATCCATATGCCTTGCCCCGGCGAGCCCTTGAGATATTTGAGGATGCGGTTCACCATACCCCAATGATGCACGGTAGGACTTTGCATGTGTTGGCTCACCTGATTAACAGCAAAGCAAATATCAGGTCTAGTGATAGTAAGGTATATAAGCTTACCTACTAGCCGCCGGTATCGCTTGACGTCTTGAAATGGAGCTGCATCAAACTCCCCCTTTCCTCCGGCCTTATAGTTTTCATCAAGGGGTGTAGATACAGCTTTTGAACCTAGCTTCCCTGCTTCACTCAATAAATCAAGAGCATATTTTCTTTGTGATAAAAACAATCCTTCATTAGTCCTATATACTTCTATACCAAGAAAATATTTAAGTTCTCCTAGGTCTTTGATATCAAAAACTGACTTAAGGTAAGCCTTAGTCTCTTGAATGCCTACCTTGTCACTTCCAGTTATGATGATATCATCAACATAAACTAGAATGACTATAATACCTTTTTCACTTGGTAAGGTGAATAGAGTGTGGTCAGCCTCTGATTTGCGGAAGCCTTTCTCAAGGAGTGTGGTGCTTAACTTGTGATACCAAGCCCTAGGGGACTGTTTGAGTCCATAAATCGCCTTGTTCAGTTTTAATACTTTCCCGGGACCAATGATGTCTTCTAAACCCGGAGGTGGCCTCATATAAACTTCATCCTCGAGCTCTCCTTGTAAGAAGGCGTTCTTAACATCCATTTGCCATAAGTCCCAGTCAAGGTTGGTTGCAAGAGAGAGAACAACTCGAACCGTGTGAAGTTTGGCCACCGGTGCAAACGTATCTTGGTAGTCCTCCCCATACGTTTGAGTGAACCCCCTTGCAACGAGTCTGGCTTTGTAGCGTTCGATCTCCCCATCACTCTTATATTTAATGGTAAAGATCCACCTGGATGTCACAGCCTTCTTGCCTTTGGGTAAGTCAGCCTCGTCCCATGTATGATTGGCCTCCATTGCATTCTTCTCGGCATTGACAGCATCACACCATTCCTTATGATTCTTGGCTTCTTCATAGTCTTTGGGAATCCAATGAGCATCAATCTTGCCAAGAAACACTTGATGGTGTGGAGGAAAATGAGCCAAGGTGCATACCGCTTGAATCGGATGAGCTACAGCAACGTTGTTGTAGTAGACCCGAGTGTTTCGCCAATTGGAGGGGGGAAACTTGAGGCGTTCACTGCGGCGAAGTGGGATAACTTCCTGTGGTGTGGCCTCATCGTCATTGTCTTCCTCGGTGGGCACATAATCCTCATCACCGGAAGCATTGTCCACCGGAACTGAATTTAAACCATTTTCATCATCGGATTGTTCATCAAGTTCAGCCGAGTGTTCATCAAGTGCAGCCGAGGGATCATAGTCTAGAGACTCCGGCGGTGAAGTGGCCGGTGCATTGACTGGGGGTGCAGGTGTTGACGCGGGGGCATTGTCAACACCGAGTCTCTCGAGAAGGATGCGAAGGTTGTTAGCTCGGTCAGATGGTGAGGTGGACAAGTCTCGAAGGCTCTCCCAGTTCTTTTCCTCATAGAAGCCTTTAGACTCCACGAACTTAACATCACGAGAGACAAAAACGCGCTTCATGTTCGGCTCGTAGCACTTGTAGCCTTTTTGAGTCGTCGAGTACCCAAGGAACATGCTCTTAACACTCTTAGCATCAAGCTTGTCGCGCAGTTCTCCTGGCTTCAACACATAACACACGCAGCCAAATACTCTTAAATGATCAAATGAGGGTTTTACCTTGTTTATTACCTCAAACGGTGAACTGTCTTGAAGAACTTTGGTTGGTGTCCGGTTAATGAGGTAGCAAGCCGCAAGAACAGCATCTCCCCAAAACTTCTTTGGAACATTGGTGTGAAACATCATGGATCTTGCCACTTCCATGAGGTGCCTATTCTTCCTTTCAGCAACACCATTTTGTTGGGGTGTATATGGACAGCTTGTTTGATGAATAATCCCATGGTTTGCTAGGTATTGTTTGAAGGCATGGCTTGTATACTCTCCTCCATTATCTGATCTCAAAATTTTAATCTTTGCATTATAATGGTTAGTCACATATTTTTGAAAATTAGTGAAGGCTTCAAGAACTCTATCTTTAGAAGGAAGCAAGGTCAGCCAAGTATATTTTGATTTTTCATCAATAAAAGTCACAAAATATTTTTGATTTTCTCTAGACAAGCAAGGGGAAGTCCAAACATCTGAATGGATTAAATCAAAACAATTTTCATAAATAGTCATAGATTTAGGAAAAACAGCCTTGCAATGTTTACCAAGAATACATGCCTCACACTCATCATTTTTAAAAGAAATATTAGGAAACATTAATGATAAAGCTCTAGTATGAGGATGTCCTAGCCTAGCATGTAAAATAGAATCACTAGGTTTAATAATAACCGAATTAAAACAAGATGCAGTAGAAGAAGATAGATTCAAGTCCTCAAGCACATATAGATCATCCTTGGAACCTCCTTGACCAAGAACTTTACTTGTCTCAATATCCTGAAAATGAACCTTGTTAGGACCAAATATTGCATAACAATTTAAATCAGTGGTGGCCCTCTTAACTGATAGCAAATTAGATGTGAAATTTGGCATATAGAAAGCTTTAGTTTCTTTGTTAAATAACTTTAAATTCCCTATGCCTTTAATTGGAACTTTCTCACCATTAGCTATCACAACATTACCATTAGCAGGCTTAATATCACTCATTAACCTAGAATCACTAATCATGTGATGAGATGCACCAGAATCAACAATAAGAGACTTAGTTTTGTTTGAAGTAAGAAACGCCTTACCGGTGGCCTCCTTGAGGGCTTTGATGAGCGCATCAAGGTCGGACCGCCTTACCAGCTCGGACGATGCTGCAGCAAGAGCAGTTCCACCGGTCACTTGTTGAGGCTGCTCAGAGATCAATGGCTCCCCCACGGCAGTTGCTTGGTGAGCTCTCGGTTGTCCTCCGCGGTTTGGTCGTCCACCTCGGATTGTTCCCGGTGGTGGTGCTAGATGCGGATGTAGGATCCAGCAGCGGCTCTTGAAGTGGCCAAGTTTCTTACAGTGCTCACAAACCGGCGGGTTGTTCTTGTCCTCCGGTCGGTAGTAGCCTTTGTTTGCTGATGCCATCTCAGCTTTGTTAGCGGTCACCAGCTCTCCCTTGCTGCCGAACAATCCCATGGAGCCATGCTCCTTTTGAATTTGGTTACAAACATCATCAAGGCTTGGGAGTTTATCTGACCGCAAGATGTGTTTGATGAGATCATTGTAGGAGGGGTTTAGGGTCAAGAGCAGCCCAAACACTTTGTCTTGTTCACGCCTCTCGTTCAGTATGGCCGGATCAATTGTCGCCGGTCGCAGCATTTCTAGTTCAGCCCAAAGGGACCTAAACTTCCCAAAATGCTTTGTAAACTCCATATCCTCTTGGTTGAGGTTATTGATGGCCCTTTTAATCTCGAAGATACGATTGACATTGGTAATATTACCAAAAACGTTCTTGAGGGTGTCCCACAAGTCCTTCGCCGTCTCGCAGTAGGAGTAGGCTTCAAGAATGGGGGCATCTAGAGAGTTTTGAATGATGGCTAAGACCCCTTGGTCTTCTTGGAACCATTTGTTCTTTTCATCTCCGGCAAGTTCCTTGCCGTCCTTGGTGGCCTCACCACTCGGAGCTTCGCTCTTCTCAACGTGAGACCAAAGGCCTCGGCCACAAAGGGCAGTTTTCGTGGTCCTCGCCCACAGCAGATAGTTCTCTCCCTTGAGAGTCACCGGAACAACCATGGTTTTGACACTTTCCATGATGAAGAGACCGTTAGGTAAAGCTATTATCCAACGGTTAAAGAAAATGACTTTCAAGTCAAAAACAGAAAATGAGAGAGAAGGAGAAGCGGAAGTAAGTGATGATCAAAAACTTTAGAATGACGAGCAACCAGGCTCTGATACCATGAAAGAATTAATAGGATCGATTATGAGTTTAGTGAGAAGATTTGAATAACAAGAGAGTGAGAATCGTTGAGAGTATAGTAAGAGAGTATAGAGAGAGTATTGTGGAGAAAGAGATATTATCTCTTCTTACCTCATTTAGAACATAATTACAATCTACTTATAGACATATACAAAAGAATATACTAAGATGATCCTAGGCACATTTACATATAAAGATAGCGACATGTCCTTAAGAAGACATGTGATCCTTCCCACTTGCGCACTCTACACTAACGGCTATGAGGAGAAGGATCGAGAAGCTCTTGTGACCGTTGGAGGCTGGTGAACATGGAATGGACTCGTGATCCTCATGGGTTGAGCTTGGTAGGCCTTTAGCTGTACGGACGGCCCAATGGTGATGGTTGTACGGACGGCCCAATGGTGATGGTTGTACGGACGGATGTACGGACAAGGTGTGTGTGCGGTTTCATACCAAATTCATCCCGAACTCTTACAACTAGTCAAATGCATTGGATTGTCACACATTCTGACCCTATAAACAGTAAGAAAGCTGTTTACTGCTTAGAATCAACGTTTTCTTGGTTTTAGCCTGTTTTAGGACAAAATGGGTAAAAGTGGTATCTAAACACTCCAAATTCAACCCGAACTCTTATAATTAGTCAAATGCATTGGATTGCTACATATTTTGACCCTAGAAAGAGTAACATAGCGGTTTACTGCTTCAAATCAATGTTTTCTCTCGGGTTTAGCCTGTTTTCTCGGTCTAAGCCTGTTTTGGGATAAAACGGGTTTAAGTGTTGTCTAAACACTCCAAATTCATCCCGAACTCTTACAACTAGTCAAATGCATTGGATTGTCACACATTCTGACCCTATAAACAGTAAGAAAGCTGTTTACTGCTTAGAATCAACGTTTTCTTGGTTTTAGCCTGTGTTAGGACAAAATGGGTAAAAGTGGTATCTAAACACTCCAAATTCAACCCGAACTCTTATAATTAGTCAAATGCATTGGATTGCTACATATTTTGACCCTAGAAAGAGTAACATAGCGGTTTACTGCTTCAAATCAATGTTTTCTCTCGGTTTTAGCCTGTTTTCTCGGTCTAAGCCTGTTTTGGGATAAAACGGGTTTAAGTGTTGTCTAAACACTCCAAATTCATGTTGAGATTTATGAGACAAAGCTCACAAGAGAGGGTAGACAAACACTTGGTGAATGAATCCCCCTTTACCCACAACAAACTAACTCATTCTCAAGGGGGAGGAGAGAACATCAACTTGTGATGAACTCCCCATAAACAAGCTAGATAGAACCCAAATACTAGAGAGTAAGCGGATCCTAACTAGGAGAAGCACTAGTTTGAGACTTATCCTCTTCTAGTATCACAACACTTAGAGTTTGTGTACTTAGGAGAAGGAGGATTAAGAATCAGTAATCTAGGCTAAGTAAAGCAGTAAATAAGAAGAGTTTAGGTGGATTTGAGAAGAGAATAGGCTGCCTTAAGGGCAGCCCCTAACCGCTAATCCTAAACTCTCTACATTGTTAATATGAAACAAGAACACAAGTATAGAGAGGAAATCGGTTTCTCTTCTATTGAATAATATTGTGTGTTACAAAATGAGAGATTACAATGCTTAATATAGGAGAACAAATGTATATGGCCGTTTGAGATAAATGAGAGGTGAGAGTGACATATAGCCGTTGGTGCACAAGTGGGTGTATGGTGAAAGGGACAGCTCCTTCCCTTGGTTGTCTCATTCTTCACCAACCAAGGTCTCACATGCTTCCTTCCTTCCCTTCTTTTCCCTTTGTGAGACATTTAACTTCTTCTTGGGCCTCTTCTTCTTATAAGGCCTTTACTTCACAATTCTTCTCACATTGCTCTTATGGCCTTGCTGACCACTCTCATTGTTCTCACGGCCCACATGGCCTTATTGGCCACTCTTATTGTGCTCACGGCCTTACTGGCCGCTCCCCCACCACTCATGGCCTTACCGGCCACACTTCTTGTACTAGCAGCCTTACCGGCCACTCTCTTCTTCCTTGTGCAGCTCGGCCTCACCGGCCTCACTCTCTCTTCTCCTTCATATATACTAATAGTACGGACGGGCCTGTACGGACGGGCCTGTACGGACGGGCCTGTACGGACGGGCCTGTACGGACGGGCCTGTACGGACGGGCCTGTACGGACGGGCCTGTACGGACGGACCTGCTCTTCAATGTGTTCACGGCCTAACTGGCCGCTCTCCGGACATGGGTCCGTTCACGGACACGGTACATGGTACCGGACACGGTACATGGTCGCTCACGGACACGGACATGGCCTTACCGGCCTTTACATGGCCTTTCCGGCCTTTCTTCTCTTCTTCCAAGGTTCGGCCTTACCGGCCTCTCCTCTCTCCTCCTTGGTACATTCTAATACTCCCCCGCACGCTTGATCGGTGGGACACCATGGGGACCAAAGATCAAGGGTGGACTAGTGTCATCTACCTCATTAAAAACCTCAACAAAGAAAACCTCTTGGGATAAAACTTTGTTAAGGGAAAAAGAGTATAGACTCCACTATCCATGATGTCCCTTGACCTTGGTTTGCAAAGAACTAGCTCCCTTCTCTTCATGATTTGAACCGCTCCTACTCCTTAGCCCACCTTGCCTTTAGCACATTCCTTATGATCTCCATCCTTGCGCCTTTAGAATTTCTTTGAGGCTCTCATAGTCTCCTTTACCCCTTAAACAAGTGATAAAGAAGAAAAGAATAAGTGTTTGCTATGAGGAATATCAAAGAAAATTTCTAAAAGTGTGACAATTTAAGAGAACATATTAAAGACTAAAGACTAGTAATGAAGCTAAGGTAATGAATTTATGAATTAAAATAGAGAAGAGTTTAGAGCACAGCCTTTATGGTGTTTTGATGGATAGGAGGGAGAGAGTTGATCACTGTTGCGGTTTGGAATTCCTCCTTGAGACCGCTCCTCTAACCATGGTTTTAAACCCGGTCAGTTTTATTTGTCAGACTGACACATGCCCACTGAATCGGACATAACTTTCGAACGGCTGCTCGGATTGGTATGATTCCACTTCCACTGGCAAGATGACTCTGTGGTCTCGAACTTTAATGAAGAACGCGGAAGCCGAATCGCAGTGGAAGGGTTTCGTCCGAGTCGATCTTTGAGACGCTTCGGCTGAGCTTTAAGTAAAGACTTTTGCTTGTGGCCGAGCAGAATCTGTGAGGTACGGTCTGAAGTCACTTGATCTCCCCCGTAACCTTTACTTGATGATGGGCTGAAACCTCATCACCTCAGTTGAAGCCTTGTGCATCACCGTTCTTGTGCACATCCAATCAACAGTTGAAACCTTGTGCATCACCTTTCCTAAAGACCATTGTGCACATCCGATCAACAACTTGGCACTAACACACATGCTCTTGGACTGATTCATCACCTTCCACCAGCTTAACAAAGACTTGGTGGCCCTTGGTTCTAACTCCAGGCATTGTGCTGCGCTCTTACATGGCTATCTTGTAGCCTTCAACCTCGCCACTTCTTCTCCTTGAGATAGTGAGCGAACTCCACACAATCTTCAATGCTGAAACTGAAACCAAAAATCAATGGAACAGATTCTAAACAAGAGATTGTTAGAGATTAGAGTATAGAGAATATTACTGAAATTAAATAGAGAATTTAGAGAATTAATAAGAGTATATATGGAGAATAGAAAGTGAGAGTATAAGGGAGAGTATTGGCGGTAGTATAAGATGAATGGAGAGTAGAATAGAGAATCTGCTCAAGAGTTCTTATGGACAGAGTTTAACTCTGTTTTCTTGAGTTGAAAGAAGCTTTGACAGCCAAGAACATCCAAGAAGACAATCTCTTTTGGTGCTTTAACGGCTGAAACACAATGGACCTTATGGAAAATTAGTTTCTCCAAAGGTTTAACAACAAAACTCCTTGTAGAATCACTTAAACAAGTGTTCTTCAAGAGATTAAGGCTTTAGATCCACGAAGATAACATATAGAAGATGTTTTTCGTGGTCCCAAGCAAAGAAGAAACAACAAAAGCCTTTGGAACAGCCTATTGTCCAACGGTTAAAAGAATGCATCTTGGACCAACTTGAATCTATTTGACCAAGCGGGCTCTACATGCTAAAATAAAGTCTCTCTCTTCCTCAAACTCGAACCTGGACACACCATATGACCAGAAACAAAGCTTTCTCAACCTTGAGAAGAAGAAGAAGAAGAAGAAGTTTAGTAATTAAACTTTAAAGGAAATTTAACAAAAGCAAAATTAAACCTTTAAAGGAAAAATTAACTAAATCTTAAGAGAACTAAATCCTAAGAATTTCGTGGCTCATACAAGCACACAAAAACGTGAATCCTTACCAAGAACAAAACCGATTTGCTCCTTGGTTCATCACCACCTCATTTAAACCCAAGCTTTCACCAAATCGGTAAGCCTAAAGATGAGGTTTTAAAATCGATTTCTTTCACACACTTGGTCTACAAATTCTAACAAGACAAGAGACCAAGCTTACTCAACAATGAGCTGCTAGAGAATCGATTTAACAACAAAAGCAAAATTAAAGCTTTAAAGAACTAAGCTAAGCGAATTAACACCTAAGCTAGGATTAAAACTTTAACTAAGCTAACTCCTAAGAAAACGACATTGAGAATGAGTTTGAATCACCAAGAACAGAACCTGCTCTGATACCATGTTGAGATTTATGAGACAAAGCTCACAAGAGAGGGTAGACAAACACTTGGTGAATGAATCCCCCTTTACCCACAACAAACTAACTCATTCTCAAGGGGGAGGAGAGAACATCAACTTGTGATGAACTCCCCATAAACAAGCTAGATAGAACCCAAATACTAGAGAGTAAGCGGATCCTAACTAGGAGAAGCACTAGTTTGAGACTTATCCTCTTCTAGTATCACAACACTTAGAGTTTGTGTACTTAGGAGAAGGAGGATTAAGAATCAGTAATCTAGGCTAAGTAAAGCAGTAAATAAGAAGAGTTTAGGTGGATTTGAGAAGAGAATAGGCTGCCTTAAGGGCAGCCCCTAACCGCTAATCCTAAACTCTCTACATTGTTAATATGAAACAAGAACACAAGTATAGAGAGGAAATCGGTTTCTCTTCTATTGAATAATATTGTGTGTTACAAAATGAGAGATTACAATGCTTAATATAGGAGAACAAATGTATATGGCCGTTTGAGATAAATGAGAGGTGAGAGTGACATATAGCCGTTGGTGCACAAGTGGGTGTATGGTGAAAGGGACAGCTCCTTCCCTTGGTTGTCTCATTCTTCACCAACCAAGGTCTCACATGCTTCCTTCCTTCCCTTCTTTTCCCTTTGTGAGACATTTAACTTCTTCTTGGGCCTCTTCTTCTTATAAGGCCTTTACTTCACAATTCTTCTCACATTGCTCTTATGGCCTTGCTGACCACTCTCATTGTTCTCACGGCCCACATGGCCTTATTGGCCACTCTTATTGTGCTCACGGCCTTACTGGCCGCTCCCCCACCACTCATGGCCTTACCGGCCACACTTCTTGTACTAGCAGCCTTACCGGCCACTCTCTTCTTCCTTGTGCAGCTCGGCCTCACCGGCCTCATTCTCTCTTCTCCTTCATATATACTAATAGTACGGACGGGCCTGTACGGACGGGCCTGTACGGACGGGCCTGTACGGACGGGCCTGTACGGACGGGCCTGTACGGACGGGCCTGTACGGACGGACCTGCTCTTCAATGTGTTCACGGCCTAACTGGCCGCTCTCCGGACATGGGTCCGTTCACGGACACGGTACATGGTACCGGACACGGTACATGGTCGCTCACGGACACGGACATGGCCTTACCGGCCTTTACATGGCCTTTCCGGCCTTTCTTCTCTTCTTCCAAGGTTCGGCCTTACCGGCCTCTCCTCTCTCCTCCTTGGTACATTCTAATAATTCATCCCGAACTCTTACAACTAGTCAAATGCATTGGATTGTCACACATTCTGACCCTAGAAACAGTAACAAAGCTGTTTACTGCTTAGAATCAACGTTTTCTTGGTTTTAGCCTGTTTTAGGACAAAATGGGTAAAAGTGGTGTCTAAACACTCCAAATTCAACCCGAACTCTTATAATTAGTCAAATGCATTGGATTGTTACAGATTTTGACCCTAGAAAGAGTAACATAGCGGTTTACTGCTTCAAATCAATGTTTTCTCTCGGGTTTAGCCCGTTTTCTCGGTCTAAGCCTGTTTTGGGATAAAACGGGTTTAAGTGTTGTCTAAACACTCCAAATTCATCCCGAACTCTTACAACTAGTCAAATGCATTGGATTGTCACACATTCTGACCCTAGAAACAGTAAGAAAGCTGTTTACTGCTTAGAATCAACGTTTTCTTGGTTTTAGCCTGTTTTAGGACAAAATTGGTAAAAGTGGTGTCTAAACACTCCAAATTCAACCCGAACTCTTATAATTAGTCAAATACATTGGATTGATACATATTATGACCCTAGAAAGAGTAACACAGCTGTTTACGGCTTTGAATCAATGTTTTCTCACGGTTTTAGCCCGTTTTCTCGGTTTAAGCCTGTTTTGGGATAAAACGGGTTTAAGTGTTGTCTAAACACTCCAAATTCATCCCGAACTCTTACAACTAGTCAAATGCATTGGATTGTCACACATTCTGACCCTAGAAACAGTAACAAAGCTGTTTACTGCTTAGAATCAACGTTTTCTCGGTTTTAGCCTGTTTCAGGACAAAATGGGTAAAAGTGGTATCTAAACACTCCAAATTCAACCCGAACTCTTATAATTAGTCAAATGCATTGGATTGCTACATATTTTGACCCTAGAAAGAGTAACATAGCGGTTTACTGGTTCAAATCAATGTTTTCTCTCGGTTTTAGCCTGTTTTCTCGGTCTAAGCCTGTTTTGGGATAAAACGGGTTTAAGTGTTGTCTAAACACTCCAAATTCATCCCGAACTCTTACAACTAGTCAAATGCATTGGATTGTCACACATTCTGACCTTGAAACAGTAACAAAGCTGTTTACTGCTTAGAATCAACGTTTTCTTGGTTTTAGCCTGTTTTAGGACAAAATGGGTAAAAGTGGTGTCTAAACACTCCAAATTCAACCCGAACTCTTATAATTAGTCAAATGCATTGGATTGTTACAGATTTTGACCCTAAAAAGAGTAACATAGCGGTTTACTGCTTCAAATCAATGTTTTCTCTCGGGTTTAGCCCGTTTTCTCGGTCTAAGCCTGTTTTGGGATAAAACGGGTTTAAGTGTTGTCTAAACACTCCAAATTCATCCCGAACTCTTACAACTAGTCAAATGCATTGGATTGTCACACATTCTGACCCTAGAAACAGTAAGAAAGCTGTTTACTGCTTAGAATCAACGTTTTCTTGGTTTTAGCCTGTTTTAGGACAAAATTGGTAAAAGTGGTGTCTAAACACTCCAAATTCAACCCGAACTCTTATAATTAGTCAAATACATTGGATTGATACATATTATGACCCTAGAAAGAGTAACACAGCTGTTTACGGCTTTGAATCAATGTTTTCTCACGGTTTTAGCCCGTTTTCTCGGTTTAAGCCTGTTTTGGGATAAAATGGGTTTAAGTGTTGTCTAAACACTCCAAATTCATCCCGAACTCTTACAGCTAGTCAAAAGCATTGGATTGTCACACATTCTGACCCTAGAAACAGTAACAAAGCTGTTTACTGCTTAGAATCAACGTTTTCTCGGTTTTAGCCTGTTTCAGGACAAAATGGGTAAAAGTGGTATCTAAACACTCCAAATTCAACCCGAACTCTTATAATTAGTCAAATGCATTGGATTGCTACATATTTTGACCCTAGAAAGAGTAACATAGCGGTTTACTGCTTCAAATCAATGTTTTCTCTCGGTTTTAGCCTGTTTTCTCGGTCTAAGCCTGTTTTGGGATAAAACGGGTTTAAGTGTTGTCTAAACACTCCAAATTCATCCCGAACTCTTACAACTAGTCAAATGCATTGGATTGTCACACATTCTGACCCTAGAAACAGTAACAAAGCTGTTTACTGCTTAGAATCAACGTTTTCTCGGTTTTAGCCTGTTTCAGGACAAAATGGGTAAAAGTGGTATCTAAACACTCCAAATTCAACCCGAACTCTTATAATTAGTCAAATGCATTGGATTGCTACATATTTTGACCCTAGAAAGAGTAACATAGCGGTTTACTGCTTCAAATTAATGTTTTCTCTCGGTTTTAGCCTGTTTTCTCGGTGTAAGCCTGTTTTGGGATAAAACGGGTTTAAGTGTTGTCTAAACACTCCAAATTCATCCCGAACTCTTACAACTAGTCAAATGCATTGGATTGTCACACATTCTGACCCTAGAAACAGTAACAAAGCTGTTTACTGCTTAGAATCAACGTTTTCTTTGTTTTAGCCTGTTTTAGGACAAAATGGGTAAAAGTGGTGTCTAAACACTCCAAATTCAACCCGAACTCTTATAATTAGTCAAATGCATTGGATTGTTACAGATTTTGACCCTAGAAAGAGTAACATAGCGGTTTACTGCTTCAAATCAATGTTTTCTCTCGGGTTTAGCCTGTTTTCTCGGTCTAAGCCTGTTTTGGGATAAAACGGGTTTAAGTGTTGTCTAAACACTCCAAATTGATCCCGAACTCTTACAACTAGTCAAATGCATTGGATTGTCACACATTCTGACCCTATAAACAGTAAGAAAGCTGTTTACTGCTTAGAATCAACGTTTTCTTGGTTTTAGCCTGTTTTAGGACAAAATGGGTAAAAGTGGTATCTAAACACTCCAAATTCAACCCGAACTCTTATAATTAGTCAAATGCATTGGATTGCTACATATTTTGACCCTAGAAAGAGTAACATAGCGGTTTACTGCTTCAAATCAATGTTTTCTCTCGGGTTTAGCCTGTTTTCTCGGTCTAAGCCTGTTTTGGGATAAAACGGGTTTAAGTGTTGTCTAAACACTCCAAATTCATCCCGAACTCTTACAACTAGTCAAATGCATTGGATTGTCACACATTCTGACCCTATAAACAGTAAGAAAGCTGTTTACTGCTTAGAATCAACGTTTTCTTGGTTTTAGCCTGTGTTAGGACAAAATGGGTAAAAGTGGTATCTAAACACTCCAAATTCAACCCGAACTCTTATAATTAGTCAAATGCATTGGATTGCTACATATTTTGACCCTAGAAAGAGTAACATAGCGGTTTACTGCTTCAAATCAATGTTTTCTCTCGGTTTTAGCCTGTTTTCTCGGTCTAAGCCTGTTTTGGGATAAAACGGGTTTAAGTGTTGTCTAAACACTCCAAATTCATCCCGAACTCTTACAACTAGTCAAATGCATTGGATTGTCACACATTCTGACCCTAGAAACAGTAACAAAGCTGTTTACTGCTTAGAATCAACGTTTTCTTGGTTTTAGCCTGTTTTAGGACAAAATGGGTAAAAGTGGTGTCTAAACACTCCAAATTCAACCCGAACTCTTATAATTAGTCAAATGCATTGGATTGTTACAGATTTTGACCCTAGAAAGAGTAACATAGCGGTTTACTGCTTCAAATCAATGTTTTCTCTCGGGTTTAGCCCGTTTTCTCGGTCTAAGCCTGTTTTGGGATAAAACGGGTTTAAGTGTTGTCTAAACACTCCAAATTCATCCCGAACTCTTACAACTAGTCAAATGCATTGGATTGTCACACATTCTGACCCTAGAAACAGTAAGAAAGCTGTTTACTGCTTAGAATCAACGTTTTCTTGGTTTTAGCCTGTTTTAGGACAAAATTGGTAAAAGTGGTGTCTAAACACTCCAAATTCAACCCGAACTCTTATAATTAGTCAAATACATTGGATTGATACATATTATGACCCTAGAAAGAGTAACACAGCTGTTTACGGCTTTGAATCAATGTTTTCTCACGGTTTTAGCCCGTTTTCTCGGTTTAAGCCTGTTTTGGGATAAAACGGGTTTAAGTGTTGTCTAAACACTCCAAATTCATCCCGAACTCTTACAACTAGTCAAATGCATTGGATTGTCACACATTCTGACCCTAGAAACAGTAACAAAGCTGTTTACTGCTTAGAATCAACGTTTTCTCGGTTTTAGCCTGTTTCAGGACAAAATGGGTAAAAGTGGTATCTAAACACTCCAAATTCAACCCGAACTCTTATAATTAGTCAAATGCATTGGATTGCTACATATTTTGACCCTAGAAAGAGTAACATAGCGGTTTACTGCTTCAAATCAATGTTTTCTCTCGGTTTTAGCCTGTTTTCTCGGTCTAAGCCTGTTTTGGGATAAAACGGGTTTAAGTGTTGTCTAAACACTCCAAATTCATCCCGAACTCTTACAACTAGTCAAATGCATTGGATTGTCACACATTCTGACCTTGAAACAGTAACAAAGCTGTTTACTGCTTAGAATCAACGTTTTCTTGGTTTTAGCCTGTTTTAGGACAAAATGGGTAAAAGTGGTGTCTAAACACTCCAAATTCAACCCGAACTCTTATAATTAGTCAAATGCATTGGATTGTTACAGATTTTGACCCTAGAAAGAGTAACATAGCGGTTTACTGCTTCAAATCAATGTTTTCTCTCGGGTTTAGCCTGTTTTCTCGGTCTAAGCCTGTTTTGGGATAAAACGGGTTTAAGTGTTGTCTAAACACTCCAAATTCATTCCGAACTCTTACACTAGTCAAATGCATTGGATTGTCACACATTCTGACCCTAGAAACAGTAACAAAGCAGTTTACTGCTTAGAATCAACGTTTTCTTGGTTTTAGCCTGTTTTAGGACAAAATTGGTAAAAGTGGTGTCTAAACACTCCAAATTCAACCCGAACTCTTATAATTAGTCAAATACATTGGATTGATACATATTATGACCCTAGAAAGAGTAACACAGCTGTTTACGGCTTTGAATCAATGTTTTCTCACGGTTTTAGCCCGTTTTCTCGGTTTAAGCCTGTTTTGGGATAAAACGGGTTTAAGTGTTGTCTAAACACTCCAAATTCATCCCGAACTCTTACAACTAGTCAAATGCATTGGATTGTCACACATTCTGACCCTAGAAACAGTAACAAAGCTGTTTACTGCTTAGAATCAACGATTTCTCGGTTTTAGCCTGTTTCAGGACAAAATGGGTAAAAGTGGTATCTAAACACTCCAAATTCAACCCGAACTCTTATAATTAGTCAAATGCATTGGATTGCTACATATTTTGACCCTAGAAAGAGTAACATAGCGGTTTACTGCTTCAAATCAATGTTTTCTCTCGGTTTTAGCCTGTTTTCTCGGTCTAAGCCTGTTTTGGGATAAAACGGGTTTAAGTGTTGTCTAAACACTCCAAATTCATCCCGAACTCTTACAACTAGTCAAATGCATTGGATTGTCACACATTCTGACCTTGAAACAGTAACAAAGCTGTTTACTGCTTAGAATCAACGTTTTCTTGGTTTTAGCCTGTTTTAGGACAAAATGGGTAAAAGTGGTGTCTAAACACTCCAAATTCAACCCGAACTCTTATAATTAGTCAAATGCATTGGATTGTTACAGATTTTGACCCTAGAAAGAGTAACATAGCGGTTTACTGCTTCAAATCAATGTTTTCTCTCGGGTTTAGCCTGTTTTCTCGGTCTAAGCCTGTTTTGGGATAAAACGGGTTTAAGTGTTGTCTAAACACTCCAAATTCATTCCGAACTCTTACACTAGTCAAATGCATTGGATTGTCACACATTCTGACCCTAGAAACAGTAACAAAGCAGTTTACTGCTTAGAATCAACGTTTTCTTGGTTTTAGCCTGTTTTAGGACAAAATTGGTAAAAGTGGTGTCTAAACACTCCAAATTCAACCCGAACTCTTATAATTAGTCAAATACATTGGATTGATACATATTATGACCCTAGAAAGAGTAACACAGCTGTTTACGGCTTTGAATCAATGTTTTCTCACGGTTTTAGCCCGTTTTCTCGGTTTAAGCCTGTTTTGGGATAAAACGGGTTTAAGTGTTGTCTAAACACTCCAAATTCATCCCGAACTCTTACAACTAGTCAAATGCATTGGATTGTCACACATTCTGACCCTAGAAACAGTAACAAAGCTGTTTACTGCTTAGAATCAACGATTTCTCGGTTTTAGCCTGTTTCAGGACAAAATGGGTAAAAGTGGTATCTAAACACTCCAAATTCAACCCGAACTCTTATAATTAGTCAAATGCATTGGATTGCTACATATTTTGACCCTAGAAAGAGTAACATAGCGGTTTACTGCTTCAAATCAATGTTTTCTCTCGGGTTTAGCCTGTTTTCTCGGTCTAAGCCTGTTTTGGGATAAAACGGGTTTAAGTGTTGTCTAAACACTCCAAATTCATCCCGAACTCTTACAACTAGTCAAATGCATTGGATTGTCACACATTCTGACCCTAGAAACAGTAACAAAGCTGTTTACTGCTTAGAATCAACGTTTTCTCGGTTTTAGCCTGTTTCAGGACAAAATGGGTAAAAGTGGTATCTAAACACTCCAAATTCAACCCGAACTCTTATAATTAGTCAAATGCATTGGATTGCTACATATTTTGACCCTAGAAAGAGTAACATAGCGGTTTACTGCTTCAAATCAATGTTTTCTCTCGGTTTTAGCCTGTTTTCTCGGTCTAAGCCTGTTTTGGGATAAAACGGGTTTAAGTGTTGTCTAAACACTCCAAATTCATCCCGAACTCTTACAACTAGTCAAATGCATTGGATTGTCACACATTCTGACCCTAGAAACAGTAACAAAGCTGTTTACTGCTTAGAATCAACGTTTTCTTGGTTTTAGCCTGTTTTAGGACAAAATGGGTAAAAGTGGTGTCTAAACACTCCAAATTCAACCCGACCTCTTATAATTAGTCAAATCCATTGGATTGTTACAGATTTTGACCCTAGAAAGAGTAACATAGCGGTTTACTGCTTCAAATCAATGTTTTCTCTCGGGTTTAGCCTGTTTTCTCGGTCTAAGCCTGTTTTGGGATAAAACGGGTTTAAGTGTTGTCTAAACACTCCAAATTCATCCCGAACTCTTACAACTAGTCAAATGCATTGGATTGTCACACATTCTGACCCTAGAAACAGTAACAAAGCTGTTTACTGCTTAGAATCAACGTTTTCTTGGTTTTAGCCTGTTTTAGGACAAAATGGGTAAAAGTGGTGTCTAAACACTCCAAATTCAACCCCAACTCTTATAATTAGTCAAATGCATTGGATTGTTACAGATTTTGACCCTAGAAAGAGTAACATAGCGGTTTACTGCTTCAAATCAATGTTTTCTCTCGGGTTTAGCCTGTTTTCTCGGTCTAAGCCTGTTTTGGGATAAAACGGGTTTAAGTGTTGTCTAAACACTCCAAATTCATCCCGAACTCTTACACTAGTCAAATGCATTGGATTGTCACACATTCTGACCCTAGAAACAGTAACAAAGCAGTTTACTGCTTAGAATCAACGTTTTCTTGGTTTTAGCCTGTTTTAGGACAAAATTGGTAAAAGTGGTGTCTAAACACTCCAAATTCAACCCGAACTCTTATAATTAGTCAAATACATTGAATTGATACATATTATGACCCTAGAAAGAGTAACACAGCTGTTTACGGCTTTGAATCAATGTTTTCTCACGGTTTTAGCCCGTTTTCTCGGTTTAAGCCTGTTTTGGGATAAAACGGGTTTAAGTGTTGTCTAAACACTCCAAATTCATCCCGAACTCTTACAACTAGTCAAATGCATTGGATTATCACACATTCTGACCCTAGAAACAGTAACAAAGCTGTTTACTGCTTAGAATCAACGATTTCTCGGTTTTAGCCTGTTTCAGGACAAAATGGGTAAAAGTGGTATCTAAACACTCCAAATTCAACCCGAACTCTTATAATTAGTCAAATGCATTGGATTGCTACATATTTTGACCCTAGAAAGAGTAACATAGCGGTTTACTGCTTCAAATCAATGTTTTCTCTCGGGTTTAGCCTGTTTTCTCGGTCTAAGCCTGTTTTGGGATAAAACGGGTTTAAGTGTTGTCTAAACACTCCAAATTCATCCCGAACTCTTACAACTAGTCAAATGCATTGGATTGTCACACATTCTGACCCTAGAAACAGTAACAAAGCAGTTTACTGCTTAGAATCAATGTTTTCTTGGTTTTAGCCTGTTTTAGGACAAAATGGGTAAAAGTGGTGTCTAAACACTCCAAATTCAACCCGAACTCTTATAATTAGTCAAATGCATTGGATTGTTACAGATTTTGACCCTAGAAAGAGTAACATAGCGGTTTACTGCTTCAAATCAATGTTTTCTCTCGGGTTTAGCCTGTTTTCTCGGTCTAAGCCTGTTTTGGGATAAAACGGGTTTAAGTGTTGTCTAAACACTCCAAATTCATCCCGAACTCTTACACTAGTCAAATGCATTGGATTGTCACACATTCTGACCCTAGAAACAGTAACAAAGCTGTTTACTGCTTAGAATCAACGTTTTCTCGGTTTTAGCCTGTTTCAGGACAAAATGGGTAAAAGTGGTATCTAAACACTCCAAATTCAACCCGAACTCTTATAATTAGTCAAATGCATTGGATTGCTACATATTTTGACCCTAGAAAGAGTAACATAGCGGTTTACTGCTTCAAATCAATGTTTTCTCTCGGGTTTAGCCTGTTTTCTCGGTCTAAGCCTGTTTTGGGATAAAACGGGTTTAAGTGTTGTCTAAACACTCCAAATTCATCCCGAACTCTTACAACTAGTCAAATGCATTGGATTGTCACACATTCTGACCCTAGAAACAGTAACAAAGCAGTTTACTGCTTAGAATCAATGTTTTCTTGGTTTTAGCCTGTTTTAGGACAAAATGGGTAAAAGTGGTATCTAAACACTCCAAATTCAACCCGAACTCTTATAATTAGTCAAATGCATTGGATTGTTACAGATTTTGACCCTAGAAAGAGTAACATAGCGGTTTACTGCTTCAAATCAATGTTTTCTCTTGGTTTTAGCCTGTTTTCTCGGTCTAAGCCTGTTTTGGGATAAAACGGGTTTAAGTGTTGTCTAAACACTCCAAATTCATCCCGAACTCTTACACTAGTCAAATGCATTGGATTGTCACACATTCTGACCCTAGAAACAGTAACAAAGCAGTTTACTGCTTAGAATCAACGTTTTCTCGGTTTTAGCCTGTTTCAGGACAAAATGGGTAAAAGTGGTATCTAAACACTCCAAATTCAACCCGAACTCTTATAATTAGTCAAATGCATTGGATTGCTACATATTTTGACCCTAGAAAGAGTAACATAGCGGTTTACTGCTTCAAATCAATGTTTTCTCTCGGGTTTAGCCTGTTTTCTCGGTCTAAGCCTGTTTTGGGATAAAACGGGTTTAAGTGTTGTCTAAACACTCCAAATTCATCCCGAACTCTTACAACTAGTCAAATGCATTGGATTGTCACACATTCTGACCCTAGAAACAGTAACAAAGCAGTTTACTGCTTAGAATCAATGTTTTCTTGGTTTTAGCCTGTTTTAGGACAAAATGGGTAAAAGTGGTATCTAAACACTCCAAATTCAACCCGAACTCTTATAATTAGTCAAATGCATTGGATTGTTACAGATTTTGACCCTAGAAAGAGTAACATAGCGGTTTACTGCTTCAAATCAATGTTTTCTCTCGGTTTTAGCCTGTTTTCTCGGTCTAAGCCTCTTTTGGGATAAAACGGGTTTAAGTGTTGTCTAAACACTCCAAATTCATCCCAAACTCTTACACTAGTCAAATGCATTGGATTGTCACACATTCTGACCCTAGAAACAGTAACAAAGCAGTTTACTGCTTAGAATCAACGTTTTCTCGGTTTTAGCCTGTTTCAGGACAAAATGGGTAAAGGTGGTGTCTAAACACTCCAAATTCAACCCGAACTCTTATAATTAGTCAAATGCATTGGATTGTTACATATTTTGACCCTAGAAAGAGTAACATAGCGGTTTACTGCTTCAAATCAATGTTTTCTCTCGGGTTTAGCCTGTTTTCTCGGTCTAAGCCTGTTTTGGGATAAAACGGGTTTAAGTGTTGTCTAAACACTCCAAATTCATCCCGAACTCTTACACTAGTCAAATGCATTGGATTGTCACACATTCTGACCCTAGAAACAGTAACAAAGCAGTTTACTGCTTAGAATCAACGTTTTCTTGGTTTTAGCCTGTTTTAGGACAAAATTGGTAAAAGTGGTGTCTAAACACTCCAAATTCAACCCGAACTCTTATAATTAGTCAAATACATTGAATTGATACATATTATGACCCTAGAAAGAGTAACACAGCTGTTTACGGCTTTGAATCAATGTTTTCTCACGGTTTTAGCCCGTTTTCTCGGTTTAAGCCTGTTTTGGGATAAAACGGGTTTAAGTGTTGTCTAAACACTCCAAATTCATCCCGAACTCTTACAACTAGTCAAATGCATTGGATTGTCACACATTCTGACCCTAAAAACAGTAACGAAGCTGTTTACTGCTTAGAATCAACGATTTCTCGGTTTTAGCCTGTTTCAGGACAAAATGGGTAAAAGTGGTATCTAAACACTCCAAATTCAACCCGAACTCTTATAATTAGTCAAATGCATTGGATTACTACATATTTTGACCCTAGAAAGAGTAACATAGCGGTTTACTGCTTCAAATCAATGTTTTCTCTCGGGTTTAGCCTGTTTTCTCGGTCTAAGCCGCTTTTGGGATAAAACGGGTTTAAGTGTTGTCTAAACACTCCAAATTCATCCCGAACTCTTACAACTAGTCAAATGCATTGGATTGTCACACATTCTGACCCTAGAAACAGTAAGAAAGCTGTTTACTGCTTAGAATCAACGTTTTCTTGGTTTTAGCCTGTTTTAGGACAAAATTGGTAAAAGTGGTGTCTAAACACTCCAAATTCAACCCGAACTCTTATAATTAGTCAAATACATTGGATTGATACATATTATGACCCTAGAAAGAGTAACACAGCTGTTTACGGCTTTGAATCAATGTTTTCTCACGGTTTTAGCCCGTTTTCTCGGTTTAAGCCTGTTTTGGGATAAAACGGGTTTAAGTGGTGTCTAAACACTCCAAATTCAACCCGAACTCTTATAATTAGTCAAATGCATTGGATTGTTACATATTTTGACCCTAGAAAGAGTAACATAGCGGTTTACTGCTTCAAATCAATGTTTTCTCTCGGGTTTAGCCTGTTTTCTCGGTCTAAGCCTGTTTTGGGATAAAACGGGTTTAAGTGTTGTCTAAACACTCCAAATTCATCCCGAACTCTTACACTAGTCAAATGCATTGGATTGTCACACATTCTGACCCTAGAAACAGTAACAAAGCAGTTTACTGCTTAGAATCAACGTTTTCTTGGTTTTAGCCTGTTTTAGGACAAAATTGGTAAAAGTGGTGTCTAAACACTCCAAATTCAACCCGAACTCTTATAATTAGTCAAATACATTGAATTGATACATATTATGACCCTAGAAAGAGTAACACAGCTGTTTACGGCTTTGAATCAATGTTTTCTCACGGTTTTAGCCCGTTTTCTCGGTTTAAGCTATTGACCATGTTACTTAAGACTTGGAGGTTGTCCGTACGGACGTCCGTACGATCGTCCTAATGGCCACCCTTAAGGTTGAGGCCTATTGAGAGAAATGAGAAGGCTTGGGGTTGGAAACAATACCAAGCCCATTAGAAGGATCTCGAAGAAGAATGTGACCGTTGGAGGATAAGAGTCACGAGATAGCTTCCCTTAGGGAGACAAGGTCACGTCGCTTTCTATCTTGGGATCGCTCCCTTCTCTCTCTTCATGTCTCTATCTACAAGTTGTCGAGTTGGTGGGATTGTTAACCTAGTTTTCATTCTATTTAAGGCCTTTGGCCGACATTGTAAAAGCTATTCTAATACAAGCTCTCATTTTATCTCACATTCTCTCTAATTTGCTTCCGCATACTCAATTTAAACCAACATGGTATCAGAGCAAGTTTATTGATCCATGGTTCTATAAACTTTCTCCTCTTCTTTTTCTTGTTCTTATTTGATTCTACTTTGCATTCTCTACTCGTATACTACTCCTTTACTCTATTCTTCATTCTACTCACTCATTCGCGCTTCATTCTATCCGCTACTCTATCGTTTTTCTCGCTACTCTACCTAACAATGGACAACAACAAGCCTATTGTTACCCCGGTGGTGCTCAAAGGAGCAAACTACCTGTTGTGGAAAAGAACCACAAAGACCGCTCTCAGTGGCCGAGGACTTTGGATCCATGTAGAAACGGACCAACTCCCCAAGAAAGCCACTAAGGAGGACGGTAAAGAAGGAACGGAAGAAGACAAGGAGGCTGATCTCGAGAAGGAAGTCAAGTGGTTCCAAGAAGATCAGACCGTGCTTGCCATTCTCCAAAACTCGCTAGACGCACCTATTCTTGAAGCCTACTCGTACTGCGAGACGGCCAAAGAACTATGGGAGACGCTAGCGAATGTGTATGGGAACGTGACCAACTTGACTCGGGTATTTGAGGTCAAGAAGGCTATCAACGGTCTCCATCAAGAAGACTTGGAGTTTACCAAGCATTTTGGGAAGTTCCGGTCATTGTGGGCCGAGTTGGAGATGCTCCGGCCAAGTACTATCGATCCGGCCATCCTCAATGAACGAAAGGAGCAAGACAAGGTGTTTGGTCTCCTGCTCACTCTCAATCCGGCGTTCAATGACCTGATTAAGCACATCCTCCGTGGAGACAAGCTACCTACTCTTGAAGACGTGTGTTCTCAAGTGCAAAAGGAACAAGGTTCACTTGGTCTCTTTTGTGGAAAGGACGACTTGGCTACCGCGAACAAAGGAGTCTACAAGCAAGATGACCGGAAAACAATGGTGTGCGACCATTGCAAGAAGAAGGGACACATGAAGGACAAGTGCTGGATCCTTCACCCTCATCTCAAACCGGCTAAGTTCAAGGCGCATATCTCGCAAGAAGGACCAAGCGGCCAAGGTTTCGGTGCAGCAAACCAAGGCAACGCGGCGGCTACGGCCATGGCGGCTTCTCTTGGAGATCTTGTGAGGAAATCAGACCTGGAGGCCCTCATCAAGTCCATCGCAGCCCTAAAGGAATCTGGTATCACTTTCTTCGCTTCACAACCTAGTAAAACGCTTGTTGTAGACTCGGGTGCTTCTCATCACATGATAAGTAACCCGAGCCTTATACACAACATAAAGCCGACTGTGGGAAATGTGATTATTGCAAATGGGGATAGGATACCAGTTAAAGGTGTAGGAGATTTAAAGTTGTTTGATAAGAACTCAAAGGCCTTCTTTATGCCTACTTTCACTTCTAACCTATTATCGGTTAAGAGAGCTACAACCGATTTGAATTGTTATACCATATTTGGTCCTAACAGTGTGCATTTTCAGGATATTGAGACTGGCAAGATTCTTGGAGGTGGAGATGCTAAGGGAGATCTCTATGTCCTAGAGAAAAACTCATCAAGTTCACCTAATATGTTTTCTTTTAAATCGGACCTTAGTAGTATTTCAAGTGAAGTGTGGCATGCTAGACTAGGCCACCCTCACTCTAGAGCTTTTCAATTAATGTTGCCTAAATTTTCTTTTGATAGTTCAAGTTGTGAACCTTGTATTCTTGGCAAACATTGCAAATCGGTTTTCCCTAAATCTACTACCATTTATGAACATTGTTTTGACTTAGTACATTCTGATGTTTGGACCTCACCATGCCTATCTAGAGACAATAACAAGTATTTTGTGACTTTTATTGATGAAAAATCAAAATATACTTGGCTCACATTGTTACCATCTAAAGATAGGGTTTATGATGCATTTGTTAATTTTCAGAATTATGTTACTAATCATTTCAATGCAAAAATAAAGGTACTAAGATCAGATAATGGGGGAGAGTACATCAGTCATAGACTCAAAGATCATTTGTCCAAACACGGCATTCTACAACAAACGAGTTGTCCATATACGCCCCAACAGAATGGCGTGGCCGAGAGGAAGAACCGGCACCTTATGGAAGTGGCGAGGTCGATGATGTTCCAAACCAATGTCACCAAACGATTCTGGGGAGATGCTGTCATGACGGCTTGCTACTTGATTAATAGGACTCCTACCAAAGTTCTACAAGACAAATCTCCATATGAGGTACTCAATCAATTTAAACCATCTTTGGATCACTTACGCGTTTTCGGGTGTGTATGCTTTGTTTTGGTTCCAGGGGAACAAAGGACTAAGCTCGACGCCAAAAGCACCAAATGTATGTTCATTGGCTACTCGACAAGTCAGAAGGGCTATAAGTGCTATGATCCAGCTGCTGGCCGCCTACATATCTCTCGAGAAGTGCGGTTCCTTGAACACCAAGGATACTATGCGACAAAGGATTGGGACAGTCTCAAGGATCTCTCTCGGTCCAACTCTGATCGTTCGGCCAACCTACGGTTCCTCCTCGATCACCTCGGCATCACCACTCCATCAAGCCCGTCGAGCCATGCTCAGCCTACTCCGACCTCACATGAACCGGATGTACCCGCTATCTCACCCGTAGAAGAAGAAGTTCAAGAAAATGCCTCCGTGCCGCCTGTTCCTCCTCCGGCTGAACCATGTGCCGAGCCTACTCATGAGGACAATGATCATCTCGTGACCTCAACCGATGCTCTCCCACGGGAATCTATGGTTGCTCTTCCCCGGCGAAGTCAACGTCTAAAGTTTCATCCTTCGACATGGAAAGATAAGCGGGTCTACTACAACAATCAGGCCGTGGCCCATCCTATCCAAGCGGTGTGTTCACTTGACCTGGTCCCTCAGGAACACGCTGCCTTCCTCACCAAGATTGATGCTCAATTCGTTCCTCAAACCTATGATGAAGCCAAAGAGCACAAAGAGTGGTTAGCGGCGGTTGATGCTGAGACCGATGCTATGATCAGGAACCACACTTGGGACGAAGCGGATCTTCCCAAGGGAAAGAAGGTGGTCAGCTCAAAATGGGTCTTCACAATTAAGTACCTGAGCAATGGCGACGTGGAGCGCTATAAGGCTCGCCTTGTGGCTCGCGGTTTCACACAAACATACGGTACCGACTATACGGACACGTTTGCCCCGGTCGCCAAGCTGCACACCGTTCGTGTCGTTCTCTCCTTGGCTACAAACCTCTCGTGGGACCTTTGGCAGATGGACGTCAAGAATGCCTTCCTTCAGGGGGAGCTTGAAGAAGAAGTGTATATGCACCCACCTCCGGGCTTCGAACATCTTGTGGCTCCGGGCAAAGTTCTCCGCCTTCGCAAGGCCATCTACGGCCTCAAACAATCCCCTCGGGCGTGGTACCACAAACTCAGCTCGACACTTCGCACCAATGGTTTTCGACGCTCGGAAGCCGACCACACATTGTTCACTCTACGGACTGCCGGCGGTCGCGTCGTGGTGCTCGTCTATGTCGATGATATAATCATCACTGGCGATGACAAGGAAGGTATTTCCACTACCAAGACTCTCCTTCACTCAGCCTTTGACATCAAGGACCTCGGCGAACTGAAATATTTTCTTGGGATTGAAATCTCCCGATCGCCGGAAGGACTCTTTCTCTCCCAACGGAAGTACACGCTGGACTTGCTCAAGGAAACTGGTAAGCTGGGGGCTAAACCGGTCTCTACGCCACTAGAAGAAGGCTACCAGGTCAAGCGAAAGGGGGAGATGAAGACGTTACCGAACAAGTTGGCTGAGCCATATGAGGACGTGGGCAGATATAGGCGGCTGGTTGGGAAGCTGATTTACCTCACCATCACACGGCCGGATCTGTGCTATGCTGTGAACCAAGTAAGCCAGCACATGAAAGCACCAACAAACTTTGATTGGAACACTGTTGAGAGGATCCTATGCTATCTAAAGGGAAGCCCTGGCCGCGGCATTTGGATGGGAAAGAACAACAATACCGAGCTTGTTGGCTATTGCGACGCGGATTATGCGGGCGACACAACCGATAGAAGGTCTACAACAGGATACTGTACGTTTGTTGGTGGGAACCTAGTCACTTGGAAGTCGAAGAAACAGAAGGTGGTGTCTCAATCTAGTGCCGAGTCAGAATATAGGGCCATGAAGAAGCTCACAAACGAGCTAACTTGGCTCAAAGGTCTTTTCAAGGACCTTGGAGTGGAGATAGATGAACCCATCACTATGCACTGTGACAACAAGGCTGCAATACATATAGCAACCAACTCTGTTTTCCATGAGAGGACCAAGCATATCGAAGTAGACTGCCACACAGTGCGAGAGAAGATTGAAGAAGGGGTTGTCTTACCGTGTCACACGCCGAGCAAGGACCAACTGGCCGATATTTTCACAAAAGCCACTAGTCCACAGATTTGCGAGTATATCTCTAGCAAACTTGGACTAGTCGATCCTACACATCCATGAGAAGACTCCTCTAACCCGTGGAGAGCACACTCTTTTCCTTGATATGGTTTTGTCCCATGTGGTTTTCCATATTAAGGTTTTTAACGAGGTGGTCTTGTGCGGGTTCCAAGCTTAGCCGTTTCACTTGGCTAAGCTTGAGGGGGAGTATTGACCATGTTACTTAAGACTTGGAGGTTGTCCGTACGGACGTCCGTACGATCGTCCTAATGGCCACCCTTAAGGTTGAGGCCTATTGAGAGAAATGAGAAGGCTTGGGGTTGGAAACAATACCAAGCCCATTAGAAGGATCTCGAAGAAGAATGTGACCGTTGGAGGATAAGAGTCACGAGATAGCTTCCCTTAGGGAGACAAGGTCACGTCGCTTTCTATCTTGGGATCGCTCCCTTCTCTCTCTTCATGTCTCTATCTACAAGTTGTCGAGTTGGTGGGATTGTTAACCTAGTTTTCATTCTATTTAAGGCCTTTGGCCGACATTGTAAAAGCTATTCTAATACAAGCTCTCATTTTATCTCACATTCTCTCTAATTTGCTTCCGCATACTCAATTTAAACCAACATAAGCCTGTTTTGGGATAAAACGGGTTTAAGTGTTGTCTAAACACTCCAAATTCATCCCGAACTCTTACAACTAGTCAAATGCATTGGATTGTCACACATTCTGACCCTAGAAACAGTAACGAAGCTGTTTACTGCTTAGAATCAACGATTTCTCGGTTTTAGCCTGTTTCAGGACAAAATGGGTAAAAGTGGTATCTAAACACTCCAAATTCAACCCGAACTCTTATAATTAGTCAAATGCATTGGATTACTACATATTTTGACCCTAGAAAGAGTAACATAGCGGTTTACTGCTTCAAATCAATGTTTTCTCTCGGGTTTAGCCTGTTTTCTCGGTCTAAGCCGCTTTTGGGATAAAACGGGTTTAAGTGTTGTCTAAACACTCCAAATTCATCCCGAACTCTTACAACTAGTCAAATGCATTGGATTGTCACACATTCTGACCCTAGAAACAGTAAGAAAGCTGTTTACTGCTTAGAATCAACGTTTTCTTGGTTTTAGCCTGTTTTAGGACAAAATTGGTAAAAGTGGTGTCTAAACACTCCAAATTCAACCCGAACTCTTATAATTAGTCAAATACATTGGATTGATACATATTATGACCCTAGAAAGAGTAACACAGCTGTTTACGGCTTTGAATCAATGTTTTCTCACGGTTTTAGCCCGTTTTCTCGGTTTAAGCCTGTTTTGGGATAAAACGGGTTTAAGTGTTGTCTAAACACTCCAAATTCATCCCGAACTCTTACAACTAGTCAAAAGCATTGGATTGTCACACATTCTGACCCTAGAAACAGTAACAAAGCTGTTTACTGCTTAGAATCAACGTTTTCTCGGTTTTAGCCTGTTTCAGGACAAAATGGGTAAAAGTGGTATCTAAACACTCCAAATTCAACCCGAACTCTTATAATTAGTCAAATGCATTGGATTGCTACATATTTTGACCCTAGAAAGAGTAACATAGCGGTTTACTGCTTCAAATCAATGTTTTCTCTCGGTTTTAGCCTGTTTTCTCGGTCTAAGCCTGTTTTGGGATAAAACGGGTTTAAGTGTTGTCTAAACACTCCAAATTCATCCCAAACTCTTACACTAGTCAAATGCATTGGATTGTCACACATTCTGACCCTAGAAACAGTAACAAAGCAGTTTACTGCTTAGAATCAACGTTTTCTCGGTTTTAGCCTGTTTCAGGACAAAATGGGTAAAGGTGGTGTCTAAACACTCCAAATTCAACCCGAACTCTTATAATTAGTCAAATGCATTGGATTGTTACATATTTTGACCCTAGAAAGAGTAACATAGCGGTTTACTGCTTCAAATCAATGTTTTCTCTCGGGTTTAGCCTGTTTTCTCGGTCTAAGCCTGTTTTGGGATAAAACGGGTTTAAGTGTTGTCTAAACACTCCAAATTCATCCCGAACTCTTACACTAGTCAAATGCATTGGATTGTCACACATTCTGACCCTAGAAACAGTAACAAAGCAGTTTACTGCTTAGAATCAACGTTTTCTTGGTTTTAGCCTGTTTTAGGACAAAATTGGTAAAAGTGGTGTCTAAACACTCCAAATTCAACCCGAACTCTTATAATTAGTCAAATACATTAAATTGATACATATTATGACCCTAGAAAGAGTAACACAGCTGTTTACGGCTTTGAATCAATGTTTTCTCACGGTTTTAGCCCGTTTTCTCGGTTTAAGCCTGTTTTGGGATAAAACGGGTTTAAGTGTTGTCTAAACACTCCAAATTCATCCCGAACTCTTACAACTAGTCAAATGCATTGGATTGTCACACATTCTGACCCTAGAAACAGTAACGAAGCTGTTTACTGCTTAGAATCAACGATTTCTCGGTTTTAGCCTGTTTCAGGACAAAATGGGTAAAAGTGGTATCTAAACACTCCAAATTCAACCCGAACTCTTATAATTAGTCAAATGCATTGGATTACTACATATTTTGACCCTAGAAAGAGTAACATAGCGGTTTACTGCTTCAAATCAATGTTTTCTCTCGGGTTTAGCCTGTTTTCTCGGTCTAAGCCGCTTTTGGGATAAAACGGGTTTAAGTGTTGTCTAAACACTCCAAATTCATCCCGAACTCTTACAACTAGTCAAATGCATTGGATTGTCACACATTCTGACCCTAGAAACAGTAAGAAAGCTGTTTACTGCTTAGAATCAACGTTTTCTTGGTTTTAGCCTGTTTTAGGACAAAATTGGTAAAAGTGGTGTCTAAACACTCCAAATTCAACCCGAACTCTTATAATTAGTCAAATACATTGGATTGATACATATTATGACCCTAGAAAGAGTAACACAGCTGTTTACGGCTTTGAATCAATGTTTTCTCACGGTTTTAGCCCGTTTTCTCGGTTTAAGCCTGTTTTGGGATAAAACGGGTTTAAGTGTTGTCTAAACACTCCAAATTCATCCCGAACTCTTACAACTAGTCAAAAGCATTGGATTGTCACACATTCTGACCCTAGAAACAGTAACAAAGCTGTTTACTGCTTAGAATCAACGTTTTCTCGGTTTTAGCCTGTTTCAGGACAAAATGGGTAAAAGTGGTATCTAAACACTCCAAATTCAACCCGAACTCTTATAATTAGTCAAATGCATTGGATTGCTACATATTTTGACCCTAGAAAGAGTAACATAGCGGTTTACTGCTTCAAATCAATGTTTTCTCTCGGTTTTAGCCTGTTTTCTCGGTCTAAGCCTGTTTTGGGATAAAACGGGTTTAAGTGTTGTCTAAACACTCCAAATTCATCCCGAACTCTTACAACTAGTCAAATGCATTGGATTGTCACACATTCTGACCCTAGAAACAGTAACAAAGCTGTTTACTGCTTAGAATCAACGTTTTCTCGGTTTTAGCCTGTTTTAGGACAAAATGGGTAAAAGTGGTATCTAAACACTCCAAATTCAACCCGAACTCTTATAATTAGTCAAATGCATTGGATTGCTACATATTTTGATCCTAGAAAGAGTAACATAGCGGTTTACTGCTTCAAATCAATGTTTTCTCTCGGTTTTAGCCTGTTTTCTCGGTCTAAGCCTGTTTTGGGATAAAACGGGTTTAAGTGTTGTCTAAACACTCCAAATTCATCCCGAACTCTTACAACTAGTCAAATGCATTGGATTGTCACACATTCTGACCCTAGAAACAGTAACAAAGCTGTTTACTGCTTAGAATCAACGTTTTCTCGGTTTTAGCCAGTTTCAGGACAAAATTGGTAAAAGTGGTGTCTAAACACTCCAAATTCAACCCGAACTCTTATAATTAGTCAAATACATTGGATTGATACATATTATGACCCTAGAAAGAGTAACACAGCTGTTTACGGCTTTGAATCAATGTTTTCTCACGGTTTTAGCCCGTTTTCTCGGTTTAAGCCTGTTTTGGGATAAAACGGGTTTAAGTGTTGTCTAAACACTCCAAATTCATCCCGAACTCTTACAACTAGTCAAATGCATTGGATTGTCACACATTCTGACCCTAGAAACAGTAACAAAGCTGTTTACTGCTTAGAATCAACGATTTCTCGGTTTTAGCCTGTTTCAGGATAAAATGGGTAAAAGTGGTATCTAAACACTCCAAATTCAACCCGAACTCTTATAATTAGTCAAATGCATTGGATTGCTACATATTTTGACCCTAGAAAGAGTAACATAGCGGTTTACTGCTTCAAATCAATGTTTTCTCTCGGGTTTAGCCTGTTTTCTCGGTCTAAGCCTGTTTTGGGATAAAACGGGTTTAAGTGTTGTCTAAACACTCCAAATTCATCCCGAACTCTTACAACTAGTCCAATGCATTGGATTGTCACACATTCTGACCCTAGAAACAGTAACAAAGCTGTTTACTGCTTAGAATCAACGTTTTCTCGGTTTTAGCCTGTTTCAGGACAAAATGGGTAAAAGTGGTATCTAAACACTCCAAATTCAACCCGAACTCTTATAATTAGTCAAATGCGTTGGATTGCTACATATTTTGACCCTAGAAAGAGTAACATAGCGGTTTACTGCTTCAAATCAATGTTTTCTCTCGGTTTTAGCCTGTTTTCTCGGTCTAAGCCTGTTTTGGGATAAAACGGGTTTAAGTGTTGTCTAAACACTCCAAATTCATCCCGAACTCTTACAACTAGTCAAATGCATTGGATTGTCACACATTCTGACCCTATAAACAGTAAGAAAGCTGTTTACTGCTTAGAATCAACGTTTTTTTGGTTTTAGCCTGTTTTAGGAAAAAATGGGTAAAAGTGGTATCTAAACACTCCAAATTCAACCCGAACTCTTATAATTAGTCAAATGCATTGGATTGTTACAGATTTTGACCCTAGAAAGAGTAACATAGCGGTTTACTGCTTCAAATCAATGTTTTCTCTCGGTTTTAGCCTGTTTTCTCGGTCTAAGCCTCTTTTGGGATAAAACGGGTTTAAGTGTTGTCTAAACACTCCAAATTCATCCCAAACTCTTACACTAGTCAAATGCATTGGATTGTCACACATTCTGACCCTAGAAACAGTAACAAAGCAGTTTACTGCTTAGAATCAACGTTTTCTCGGTTTTAGCCTGTTTCAGGACAAAATGGGTAAAGGTGGTGTCTAAACACTCCAAATTCAATCCGAACTCTTATAATTAGTCAAATGCATTGGATTGTTACATATTTTGACCCTAGAAAGAGTAACATAGCGGTTTACTGCTTCAAATCAATGTTTTCTCTCGGGTTTAGCCTGTTTTCTCGGTCTAAGCCTGTTTTGGGATAAAACGGGTTTAAGTGTTGTCTAAACACTCCAAATTCATCCCGAACTCTTATAACTAGTCAAATGCATTGGATTGTCACACATTCTGACCCTAGAAACAGTAACAAAGCTGTTTACTGCTTAGAATCAACGTTTTCTTGGTTTTAGCCTGTTTTAGGACAAAATGGGTAAAAGTGGTGTCTAAACACTCCAAATTCAACCCGAACTCTTATAATTAGTCAAATGCATTGGATTGTTACAGATTTTGACCCTTGAAAGAGTAACATAGTGGTTTACTGTTTCAAATCAATGTTTTCTCTCGGTTTTAGCCTGTTTTCTCGGTCTAAGCCTGTTTTGGGATAAAACGGGTTTAAGTGTTGTCTAAACACTCCAAATTCATCCCGAACTCTTACAACTAGTCAAATGCATTGGATTGTCACACATTCTGACCCTAGAAACAGTAACAAAGCTGTTTACTGCTTAGAATCAACGTTTTCTCGGTTTTAGCCTGTTTCAGGACAAAATGGGTAAAAGTGGTATCTAAACACTCCAAATTCAACCCGAACTCTTATAATTAGTCAAATGCATTGGATTGTTACAGATTTTGACCCTAGAAAGAGTAACATAGTGGTTTACTGTTTCAAATCAATGTTTTCTCTCGGTTTTAGCCTGTTTTCTCGGTCTAAGCCTGTTTTGGGATAAAACGGGTTTAAGTGTTGTCTAAACACTCCAAATTCATCCCGAACTCTTACAACTAGTCAAATGCATTGGATTGTCACACATTCTGACCCTAGAAACAGTAACAAAGCTGTTTACTGCTTAGAATCAACGTTTTCTCGGTTTTAGCCTGTTTCAGGACAAAATGGGTAAAAGTGGTATCTAAACACTCCAAATTCAACCCGAACTCTTATAATTAGTCAAATGCGTTGGATTGCTACATATTTTGACCCTAGAAAGAGTAACATAGCGGTTTACTGCTTCAAGTCAATGTTTTCTCTCGGTTTTAGCCTGTTTTCTCGGTCTAAGCCTGTTTTGGGATAAAACGGGTTTAAGTGTTGTCTAAACACTCCAAATTCATCCCGAACTCTTACAACTAGTCAAACGCATTGGATTGTCACACATTCTGACCCTAGAAACAGAAACAAATCTGTTTACTGCTTAGAATCAACGTTTTCTTGGTTTTAGCCTGTTTTAGGACAAAATGGGTAAAAGTGGTATCTAAACACTCCAAATTCAACCCGAACTCTTATAATTAGTCAAATACATTGGATTGTTACAGATTTTGACCCTAGAAAGAGTAACATAGCGGTTTACTGCTTCAAATCAATGTTTTCTCTCGGGTTTAGCCTGTTTTCTCGGTCTAAGCCTGTTTTGGGATAAAACGGGTTTAAGTGTCGTCTAAACACTCCAAATTCATCCCGAACTCTTACAACTAGTCAAATGCATTGGATTGTCACACATTCTGACCCTAGAAACAGAAACAAATCTGTTTACTGCTTAGAATCAATGTTTTCTCGGTTTTAGCCTGTTTCGGGACAAAATGGGTAAAAGTGGTGTCTAAACACTCCAAATTCAACCCGAACTCTTTTAATTAGTCAAATGCATTGGATTGTTACATATTATGACCCTAGAAAGAGTAACATAGCGGTTTACTGCTTCAAATCAATGTTTTCTCTCGGTTTTAGCCTGTTTTCTCGGTCTAAGCCTCTTCTGGGATAAAACGGGTTTAAGTGTTGTCTAAACACTCCAAATTCTTCCCGAACTCTTACAACTAGTCAAATGCATTGGATTGTCACACATTCTGACCCTAGAAATAGTAACAAAGCAGTTTACTGCTTAGAATCAACGTTTTCTCGGTTTTAGCCTGTTTCAGGACAAAATGGGTAACGGTGGTGTCTAAACACTCCAAATTCAACCCGAACTCTTATATTAGTCAAATGCATTGGATTGTTACAGATTTTGACCCTACAAAGAGTAACATAGCGGTTTACTGCTTCAAATCAATGTTTTCTCTCGGTTTTAGCCTGTTTTCTCGGTCTAAGCCTCTTTTGGGATAAAACGGGTTTAAGTGTTGTCTAAACACTCCAAATTCATCCCAAACTCTTACACTAGTCAAATGCATTGGATTGTCACACATTCTGACCCTAGAAACAGTAACAAAGCAGTTTACTGCTTAGAATCAACGTTTTCTCGGTTTTAGCCTGTTTCAGGACAAAATGGGTAAAGGTGGTGTCTAAACACTCCAAATTCAACCCGAACTCTTATAATTAGTCAAATGCATTGGATTGTTACATATTTTGATCCTAGAAAGAGTAACATAGCGGTTTACTGCTTCAAATCAATGTTTTCTCTCGGGTTTAGCCTGTTTTCTCGGTCTAAGCCTGTTTTGGGATAAAACGGGTTTAAGTGTTGTCTAAACACTCCAAATTCATCCCGAACTCTTACAACTAGTGAAATGCATTGGATTGTCACACATTCTGACCCTAGAAACAGTAACAAAGCTGTTTACTGCTTAGAATCAACGTTTTCTTGGTTTTAGCCTGTTTTAGGACAAAATGGGTAAAAGTGGTGTCTAAACACTCCAAATTCAACCCGAACTCTTATAATTAGTCAAATGCATTGGATTGTTACAGATTTTGACCCTAGAAAGAGTAACATAGTGGTTTACTGTTTCAAATCAATGTTTTCTCTCGGTTTTAGCCTGTTTTCTCGGTCTAAGCCTGTTTTGGGATAAAACGGGTTTAAGTGTTGTCTAAACACTCCAAATTCATCCCGAACTCTTACAACTAGTCAAATGCATTGGATTGTCACACATTCTGACCCTAGAAACAGTAACAAAGCTGTTTACTGCTTAGAATCAACGTTTTCTCGGTTTTAGCCTGTTTCAGGACAAAATGGGTAAAAGTGGTATCTAAACACTCCAAATTCAACCCGAACTCTTATAATTAGTCAAATGCATTGGATTGTTACAGATTTTGACCCTAGAAAGAGTAACATAGTGGTTTACTGTTTCAAATCAATGTTTTCTCTCGGTTTTAGCCTGTTTTCTCGGTCTAAGCCTGTTTTGGGATAAAACGGGTCTAAGTGTCGTCTAAACACTCCAAATTCATCCCGAACTCTTACAACTAGTCAAATCCATTGGATTGTCACACATTCTGACCCTAGAAACAGAAACAAATCTGTTTACTGCTTAGAATCATTGTTTTCTCGGTTTTAGCCTGTTTCAGGACAAAATGGGTAAAAGTGGTGTCTAAACACTCCAAATTCAACCCGAACTCTTATAATTAGTCAAATGCATTGGATTGTTACAGATTTTTACCCTAGAAAGAGTAACATAGCGGTTTACTGCTTCAAATCAATGTTTTCTCTCGGTTTTAGCCTGTTTTCTCGGTCTAAGCCTGTTTTGGGATAAAACGGGTTTAAGTGTTGTCTAAACACTCCAAATTCATCCCGAACTCTTACAACTAGTCAAATGCATTGGATTGTCACACATTCTAACCCTAGAAACAGTAACAAAGCAGTTTACTGCTTAGAATCAACGTTTTCTCGGTTTTAGCCTGTTTCAGGACAAAATGGGTAAAGGTGGTGTCTAAACACTCCAAATTCAACCCGAACTCTTATAATTAGTCAAATGCATTGGATTGTTACATATTTTGACCCTAGAAAGAGTAACATAGCGGTTTACTGCTTCAAATCAATGTTTTCTCTCGGGTTTAGCCTGTTTTCTCGGTCTAAGCCTGTTTTGGGATAAAACGGGTTTAAGTGTTGTCTAAACACTCCAAATTCATCCCGAACTCTTACAACTAGTCAAATGCATTGGATTGTCACACATTCTGACCCTAGAAACAGTAACAAAGCTGTTTACTGCTTAGAATCAACGTTTTCTTGGTTTTAGCCTGTTTTAGGACAAAATGGGTAAAAGTGGTGTCTAAACACTCCAAATTCAACCCGAACTCTTATAATTAGTCAAATGCATTGGATTGTTACAGATTTTGACCCTAGAAAGAGTAACATAGCGGTTTACTGCTTCAAATCAATGTTTTCTCTCGGTTTTAGCCTGTTTTCTCGGTCTAAGCCTGTTTTGGGATAAAACGGGTTTAAGTGTTGTCTAAACACTCCAAATTCATCCCGAACTCTTACACTAGTCAAATGCATTGGATTGTCACACATTCTGACCCTAGAAACAGTAACAAAGCAGTTTACTGCTTAGAATCAACGTTTTCTCGGTTTTAGCCTGTTTCAGGACAAAATGGGTAAAGGTGGTGTCTAAACACTCCAAATTCAATCCGAACTCTTATAATTAGTCAAATGCATTGGATTGTTACATATTTTGACCCTAGAAAGAGTAACATAGCGGTTTACTGCTTCAAATCAATGTTTTCTCTCGGGTTTAGCCTGTTTTCTCGGTCTAAGCCTGTTTTGGGATAAAACGGGTGTAAGTGTTGTCTAAACACTCCAAATTCATCCCGAACTCTTACAACTAGTCAAATACATTAGCTTGTCACACATTCTGACCCTAGAAGCAGTAACAAAGCAGTTTACTGCTTCGAATCAATGTTTCCCCGTTTTTAGCCTATTTTAGGACAAAATGGGTAAAAGTGGTGTCTAAACACTCAAAATTCAACCCGAACTCTTATAATTAGTCAAATGCATTGGATTGTTACAGATTTTGACCCTAGAAAGAATAACATAGCGGTTTACTGTTTCAAATCAATGTTTTCTCTCGGTTTTAGCCTGTTTTCTCGGTCTAAGCCTGTTTTGGGATAAAACGGGTTTAAGTGTTGTCTAAACACTCCAAATTCATCCTGAACTCTTACAACTAGTCAAATGCATTGGATTGTCACACATTCTGACCCTAGAAACAGTAACAAAGCTGTTTACTGCTTAGAATCAACGTTTTCTTGGTTTTAGCCTGTTTTAGGACAAAATGGGTAAAAGTGGTGTCTAAACACTCCAAATTCAACCCGAACTCTTATAATTAGTCAAATGCATTGGATTGTTACAGATTTTGACCCTAGAAAGAGTAACATAGCGGTTTACTGCTTCAAATCAATGTTTTCTCTCGGGTTTAGCCTGTTTTCTCGGTCTAAGCCTGTTTTGGGATAAAACGGGTTTAAGTGTCGTCTAAACACTCCAAATTCATCCCGAACTCTTACAACTGGTCAAATGCATTGGATTGTCACACATTCTGACCCTAGAAACAGAAACAAATCTGTTTACTGCTTAGAATCAATGTTTTCTCGGTTTTAGCCTGTTTCGGGACAAAATGGGTAAAAGTGGTGTCTAAACACTCCAAATTCAACCCGAACTCTTTTAATTAGTCAAATGCATTGGATTGTTACATATTATGACCCTAGAAAGAGTAACATAGCGGTTTACTGCTTCAAATCAATGTTTTCTCTCGGTTTTAGCCTGTTTTCTCGGTCTAAGCCTCTTCTGGGATAAAACGGGTTTAAGTGTTGTCTAAACACTCCAAATTCTTCCCGAACTCTTACAACTAGTCAAATGCATTGGATTGTCACACATTCTTATTAGAATGTACCAAGGAGGAGAGAGGAGAGGCCGGTAAGGCCGAGCCTTGGAAGAAGAGAAGAAAGGCCGGAAAGGCCATGTAAAGGCCGGTAAGGCCATGTCCGTGTCCGTGAGCGACCATGTACCGTGTCCGTGAACGGACCCATGTCCGGTGAGCGGCCAGTTAGGCCGTGAACACATTGAAGAGAAGGCCCGTCCGTACAGGCCCGTCCGTACAGGCCCGTCCGTACAGGCCCGTCCGTACGATGAAGAGAAGGCCCGTCCGTACAATGAAGAGAAGGCCCGTCCGTACGGTCTCGGCCCTTAGGCCTGCGCTCGGTCCAGTAGATAGAGAGGCCGAGTTTGAGAGGAGGAAAGCGAGGCCCTACAAGAGAGAGAGGCTTATGGGAAGATCACATGTGCCCTTGGTTGGTGAAGGAAGGAAAGGTCACTCTCACCAACACCAAATCGAGAATGTCACTTTCATCACTCTCTTCTTCTCTCTAACGGTCATATGACCTTGTATTCTCCTATATTAAGCTTTGTATTTCACCTCATATGTAACACAATACAACAATCTAATAAGAAGAGAAACGTTTTCCCTCTTTTACTTATGTTTATGCTATCATCTTCAATGTAGATAGCTTAGGGATAAACGATTAGAGGCTGCCCTTAAGGCAGCCTATTCTCTTCTCAAATCCACCTAAACTCTTCTTTATCTCCTTCTATTTCCCTAGCTTACTGATTCTAAATCCTTTCTACCTAAGTACACAAACTCTTAAGTGTTGTGATACTTTAACAAGGATTAGTCTCAAACTAGGATTGTTTGCTCCTTCATAGATCCGTTTACTACCTAGTATTGGGGATCTATTTAGCTTATTTATGGGGAGTTCATCACAAGTTGATGTCCTCTCCTCCCCCTTAGAATGAGTTAGTTTGTTGTGGGTAAAGGGGGATTCATTCACCAAGTGTTTGTCTACCCTCTCTTGTGAGCTTTGTCTCATAAATCCCAACATGGTATCAGAGCAGGCTCTGTTCTTGGTGACTCAAACTCGTTCTCAAGTTGGTTCTCTTAGGAGTTAGCTTAATTAAAGTTTTAATCCTAGCCTAGGTGTTAAATCGCTTAGCTTAGTTTCTTTAAAACTTTAATTTTGCTTTTGTTGTTAAATCGATTCTCTAGCAGCTCAATGTTGAGTAAGCTTGGTCTTGGGTCTTTGTAGAGTTCATAGACCAAGTGTGTGAAAGAAATCGATTTTAAAACCTCATCCTTAGGCTTCACCGATTGGGTAAAAGCTTGGGTTTAAATTGAGGTGGTGATGAACCAAGGAGCAAATTGTTCTTGTTCTTGGTAAGGATTCACGTGTTTTTAGGCTTGTATAGAGCCACGAAATCCTTAGGATTTTTCCTAGGATTCTCTTAAGATTTAGTTAATTTTCCTTTAAAGGTTTAATTTTGCTTTTGTTAAATTTCCTTTAAAGTTTAATTACTAAATCACTTCTTCTTCTTCTCAAGGTTGAGAAAGCTTTGTTTCTGGTCATATGGTGTGTCCAGGTTCGAGTTTGAGGAAGAGAGAGACTTTATTTTAGCATGTAGAGCCCGCTTGGTCAAATAGATTCAAGTTGGTCCAAGATGCATTCTTTTAACCGTTGGACAATAGGCTGTTCCAAAGGCTTTTGTTGTTTCTTCTTTGCTTGGGACCACGAAAAACATCTTCTATATGTTATCTTCGTGGATCTAAAGCCTTAATCTCTTGAAGAACACTTGTTTAAGTGATTCTACAAGGAGTTTTGTTGTTAAACCTTTGGAGAAACTAATTTTCCATAAGGTCCATTGAATTTCAGCCATTAAAGCACCAAGAGTTTGTCTTCTTGGTTGTTCCTGGCTGTCACAGCTTCCGCAAACTCAAGAAAACAGAGTCTAACTCTGTCCATAGGAACTCTTGAGCTCTACTCTACTCTCCATTCATCTTATACTACCGCCTATACTCTCCCTTATACTCTCACTTTCTATACTCTTGGTTACTGATTCTCTGTTCTCTATTTATACTCTTACTTATTCTCTAAATTCTATTTTATTTTTCAGTAATATTCTCTATACTCTAATCTCTAACAATCTCTTGTTTAGAATCTGTTCCATTGAATTTTGGTTTCAGTTTCAGCATTGAGGATTGTGTGGAGCTCGCTCACTATCTCAAGAAGAAGAAGTGGCGAGGTTGAAGGCTACAAGATAGCCATGTAAGAGCGCAGCACAATGCCTGGAGTTAGAACCAAGGGCCACCAAGTCTTTGTTAAGCTGGTGGAAGGTGATGAATCAGTCCAAGAGCATGTGTGTTAGTGCCAAGTTGTTGATCGGATGTGCACAATGGTCTTTAGGAAAGGTGATGCACAAGGTTTCAACTGTTGATTGGATGTGCACAAGAACGGTGATGCACAAGGCTTCAACTGAGGTGATGAGGTTTCAGCCCATCATCAAGTAAAGGTTACGGGGGAGATCAAGTGACTTCAGACCGTACCTCACAGATTCTGCTCGGCCACAAGCAAAAGTCTTTACTTAAAGCTCAGCCGAAGCGTCTCAAAGATCGACTCGGACGAAACCCTTCCACTGCGATTCAGCTTCCGCGTTCTTCACCAAAGTTCTAGACCACAGAGTTATCTTGCCAGTGGAAGTGAAATCATACCATTCCGAGTAGCCGATCAAAAGTTATGCCCGATTCAGTGGGCATATATCAGTCAGTAGCGGTCTCAAGAAGAGAGGTCAAAACCGCAACAATGATCAACACTCTCTCCCTCCTATTCATAAAAACACCAAAAGGCTGTGCTCTAAACCCTACTCTCTTTAAATTCCTAATTATTTTTAGTTCCATTGCTAGTCTTTACACTTCCATATGATTTTTCTTAAATTGTCACACTTATAGAAATTGTCTTTGATATTCCTCATAGCATACACTTACACTTTTCTTCTTTATCACTTGTTTAAAGGGTAAAGGAGACTATGAGAGCCTCAAAGAAATTCTAAAGGTGCAAGGATGGAGATCATAAGGAAGGTGCCAAAGGCAAGGTGGGCTAAGGAGAAGTAGCGGTTCAAATAATGAAGAGAAGAGAGCTGGTTCTTTTTAAACCAAGGTCAAGGGACATCATGGATAGTGGAGGCTATACTCTTTTTCCCTTTAACAAAGTTTTATCCCAAGAGGTTTTCTTTGTTGAGGTTTTTAATGAGGTAGACTACACTACTCCACCCTTGATCTTTGGTCCCCATGGTGTCCCACCGATCAAGCGTGCGGGGGAGTATTAGAATGTACCAAGGAGGAGAGAGGAGAGGCCGGTAAGGCCGAGCCTTGGAAGAAGAGAAGAAAGGCCGGAAAGGCCATGTAAAGGCCGGTAAGGCCATGTCCGTGTCCGTGAGCGACCATGTACCGTGTCCGGTACCATGTACCGTGTCCGTGAACGGACCCATGTCCGGTGAGCGGCCAGTTAGGCCGTGAACACATTGAAGAGAAGGCCCGTCCGTACAGGCCCGTCCGTACAGGCCCGTCCGTACGATGAAGAGAAGGCCCGTCCGTACAATGAAGAGAAGGCCCGTCCGTACGGTCTCGGCCCTTAGGCCTGCGCTCGGTCCAGTAGATAGAGAGGCCGAGTTTGAGAGGAGGAAAGCGAGGCCCTACAAGAGAGAGAGGCTTATGGGAAGATCACATGTGCCCTTGGTTGGTGAAGGAAGGAAAGGTCACTCTCACCAACACCAAATCGAGAATGTCACTTTCATCACTCTCTTCTTCTCTCTAACGGTCATATGACCTTGTATTCTCCTATATTAAGCTTTGTATTTCACCTCATATGTAACACAATACAACAATCTAATAAGAAGAGAAACGTTTTCCCTCTTTTACTTATGTTTATGCTATCATCTTCAATGTAGATAGCTTAGGGATAAACGATTAGAGGCTGCCCTTAAGGCAGCCTATTCTCTTCTCAAATCCACCTAAACTCTTCTTTATCTCCTTCTATTTCCCTAGCTTACTGATTCTAAATCCTTTCTACCTAAGTACACAAACTCTTAAGTGTTGTGATACTTTAACAAGGATTAGTCTCAAACTAGGATTGTTTGCTCCTTCATAGATCCGTTTACTACCTAGTATTGGGGATCTATTTAGCTTATTTATGGGGAGTTCATCACAAGTTGATGTCCTCTCCTCCCCCTTGAGAATGAGTTAGTTTGTTGTGGGTAAAGGGGGATTCATTCACCAAGTGTTTGTCTACCCTCTCTTGTGAGCTTTGTCTCATAAATCCCAACAATTCTGACCCTAGAAATAGTAACAAAGCAGTTTACTGCTTAGAATCAACGTTTTCTCGGTTTTAGCCTGTTTCAGGACAAAATGGGTAACGGTGGTGTCTAAACACTCCAAATTCAACCCGAACTCTTATATTAGTCAAATGCATTGGATTGTTACATATTTTGACCCTACAAAGAGTAACATAGCGGTTTACTGCTTCAAATCAATGTTTTCTCTCGGGTTTAGCCTGTTTTCTCGGTCGAAGCCTGTTTTGGGATAAAACGGGTTTAAGTGTTGTCTAAACACTCCAAATTCATCCCGAACTCTTACAAGTAGTGAAATGCATTGGATTGTCACACATTCTGACCCTAGAAACAGTAACAAAGCTGTTTACTGCTTAGAATCAACGTTTTCTTGGTTTTAGCCTGTTTTAGGACAAAATGGGTAAAAGTGGTGTCTAAACACTCCAAATTCAACACGAACTCTTATAATTAGTCAAATGCATTGGATTGTTACAGATTTTGACCCTTGAAAGAGTAACATAGCGGTTTACTGCTTCAAATCAATGTTTTCTCTCGGTTTTAGCCTGTTTTCTCGGTCTAAGCCTGTTTTGGGATAAAACGGGTTTAAGTGTCGTCTAAACACTCCAAATTCATCCCGAACTCTTACAACTAGTCAAATGCATTGGATTGTCACACATTCTGACCGTAGAAACAGTAACAAAGCTGCTTACTGCTTAGAATCAACGTTTTCTCGGTTTTAGCCTGTTTCAGGACAAAATGGGTAAAAGTGGTATCTAAACACTCCAAATTCAACCCGAACTCTTATAATTAGTCAAATGCATTGGATTGTTACATATTTTGACCCTAGAAAGAGTAACATAGCGGTTTACTGCTTCAAATCAATGTTTTCTCTCGGTTTTAGCCTGTTTTCTCGGTCTAAGCCTGTTTTGGGATAAAACGGGTTTAAGTGTTGTCTAAACACTCCAAATTCATCCTGAACTCTTACAACTAGTCAAATGTATTGGATTGTCACACATTCTGACCCTAGAAACAGTAACAAATCTGTTTACTGCTTAGAATCAATGTTTTCTCGGTTTTAGCCTGTTTCAGGACAAAATGGGTAAAAGTGGTGTCTAAACACTCCAAATTCAACCGGAACTCTTATAATTAGTTAAATGCATTGGATTGTTACATATTTTGACCCTATAAAGAGTAACATATCGGTTTACTGCTTCAAATCAATGTTTTCTCTCGGTTTTAGCCTGTTTTCTCGGTCTAAGCCTGTTTTGGGATAAAACGGGTCTAAGTGTCGTCTAAACACTCCAAATTCATCCCGAACTCTTACAACTAGTCAAATCCATTGGATTGTCACACATTCTGACCCTAGAAACAGAAACAAATCTGTTTACTGCTTAGAATCAATGTTTTCTCGGTTTTAGCCTGTTTCAGGACAAAATGGGTAAAAGTGGTGTCTAAACACTCCAAATTCAACCCGAACTCTTATAATTAGTCAAATGCATTGGATTGTTACAGATTTTTACCCTAGAAAGAGTAACATAGCGGTTTACTGCTTCAAATCAATGTTTTCTCTCGGTTTTAGCCTGTTTTCTCGGTCTAAGCCTGTTTTGGGATAAAACGGGTTTAAGTGTTGTCTAAACACTCCAAATTCATCCCGAACTCTTACAACTAGTCAAATGCATTGGATTGTCACACATTCTAACCCTAGAAACAGTAACAAAGCAGTTTACTGCTTAGAATCAACGTTTTCTCGGTTTTAGCCTGTTTCAGGACAAAATGGGTAAAGGTGGTGTCTAAACACTCCAAATTCAACCCGAACTCTTATAATTAGTCAAATGCATTGGATTGTTACAGATTTTGACCCTAGAAAGAGTAACATAGCGGTTTACTGCTTCAAATCAATGTTTTCTCTCGGTTTTAGCCTGTTTTCTCGGTCTAAGCCTCTTTTGGGATAAAACGGGTTTAAGTGTTGTCTAAACACTCCAAATTCATCCCAAACTCTTACACTAGTCAAATGCATTGGATTGTCACACATTCTGACCCTAGAAACAGTAACAAAGCAGTTTACTGCTTAGAATCAACGTTTTCTCGGTTTTAGCCTGTTTCAGGACAAAATGGGTAAAGGTGGTGTCTAAACACTCCAAATTCAATCCGAACTCTTATAATTAGTCAAATGCATTGGATTGTTACATATTTTGACCCTAGAAAGAGTAACATAGCGGTTTACTGCTTCAAATCAATGTTTTCTCTCGGGTTTAGCCTGTTTTCTCGGTCTAAGCCTGTTTTGGGATAAAACGGGTGTAAGTGTTGTCTAAACACTCCAAATTCATCCCGAACTCTTACAACTAGTCAAATACATTAGCTTGTCACACATTCTGACCCTAGAAGCAGTAACAAAGCAGTTTACTGCTTCGAATCAATGTTTCCCCGTTTTTAGCCTATTTTAGGACAAAATGGGTAAAAGTGGTGTCTAAACACTCCAAATTCAACCCGAACTCTTATAATTAGTCAAATGCATTGGATTGTTACAGATTTTGACCCTAGAAAGAATAACATAGCGGTTTACTGTTTCAAATCAATGTTTTCTCTCGGTTTTAGCCTGTTTTCTCGGTCTAAGCCTGTTTTGGGATAAAATGGGTTTAAGTGTCGTCTAAACACTCCAAATTCATCCCGAACTCTTACAACTAGTCAAATGCATTGGATTGTCACACATTCTGACCCTAGAAACAGTAACAAAGCTGTTTACTGCTTAGAATCAATGTTTTCTCGGTTTTAGCCTGTTTCTGGACAAAATGGGTAAAAGTGGTGTCTAAACACTCCAAATTCAACCCGAACTCTTATAATTAGTCAAACGCATTGGATTGTTACAGATTTTGACCCTAGAAAGAGTAACATAGCGGTTTACTGTTTCAAATCAATGTTTTCTCTCGGTTTTAGCCTGTTTTCTCGGTCTAAGCCTGTTTTGGGATAAAACGGGTTTAAGTGTCGTCTAAACACTCCAAATTCATCCCGAACTCTTACAACTAGTCAAATGCATTGGATTGTCACACATTCTGACCCTAGAAACAGTAACAAAGCAGTTTACTGCTTAGAATCAACGTTTTCTCGGTTTTAGCCTGTTTCAGGACAAAATGGGTAAAAGTGGTATCTAAACACTCCAAATTCAACCCGAACTCTTATATTAGTCAGATGCATTGGATTGTTACATATTTTGACCCTAAAAAGAGTAACATAGCGGTTTACTGCTTCAAATCAATGTTTTCTCTCGGTTTTAGCCTGTTTTTTCGGTCTAAGCCTGTTTTGGGATAAAACGGGTTTAAGTGTTGTCTAAACACTCCAAATTCATCCCGAACTCTAACAACTAGTCAAATGCATTGGATTGTCACACATTCTGACCCTAGAAACAGTAACAAAGCTGTTTACTGCTTAGAATCAACTATTTCTTGGTTTTAGCCTGTTTCAGGACAAAATGGGTAAAAGTGGTGTCTAAACACTCCAAATTCAACCCAAACTCTTATAATTAGTCAAATGCATTGGATTGTTACATATTTTGACCCTAGAAAGTATTGACCAAGAATAAGCCTAAGGCAACCGTGACCGTCCGTACAGCCCAAGGCAACCGTGACCGTCCGTACGCCTAAGCAATAAGGCCGAGTCATCTATGTGTGCGTGTGGATAGTAAGGAGGCCTGCATGTCTTAGGCCCATGAGAAGGCTCTAGAATCTCCTTTGTAGCCGTTAGAGAGGAAGAGCAAGTGGAGTCACGGGTAATGTTGGGTTTAAGGAGACTAGGACAGGTCGCTATCAGCCTTGGGATTAGTCTTCTCTCTCCCCCTGTCCCTATCACTTAGACGATCGGTTTGTAAAGGGTGTAGCCCTAAGTTTCCTTGTTATATATAGGCTTTAGCCTACATTGTAAGACACACACTTATGGAATGAAAAACTAATCTTATCTCCTTCCTTATTCTCTACCGAATCGCTTTCTACTCTCTAAATTCTCTTAAGTCTATCTCTACTTCCACTAATTCTAACATGGTATCAGAGCATGTTCTTCGATTCTTTGCAATTTAATCTCATCATTCTACTTGTTTCTATACTCTAGCCTCCTTCTCTTCCATTCTTGCTACTAGCATCTCTCTTTTATTCTCCGGGTAAACACTTTATCCATTGGTCCATAAAAATCAAACCATGGAAAACGCCAAGCCCATTGTTACACCGATTGTTCTAAAGGGAACCAACTACTTGCTGTGGACAAGAACCACAAGAACCGCCCTTGGAGGTCGCGGCCTTTGGAGTCATGTCGAAACCGACTATGTACCAAAGCAAAACCTCAAAGGAGAAGAAGCTTCCGAGGTGGAAGAAGAGGAAGAGAGCGAGAGGAAGGCCAAGTGGTTCCAAGAAGACCAAGTTGTCCTATCTGTTCTCCAAAACTCTCTAGACACGCCAATCCTTGAGGCCTACTCATATTTTGAAACGGCCAAGGAACTTTGGGAAACGCTTAAGAGCGTTTATGGGAATGTCTCTAACTTGACCCGAGTCTTTGAAGTCAAGAGAGCCATCAACAGCCTGAGCCAAGATGACTTAGAGTTTACTAAGCATCTTGGTAAGTATAGAGCCCTTTGGTCGGAGCTTGAGGCCTTACGACCAAGCTCTCTAGATCCGACGGTCCTTAATGAGAGAAAAGAGCAGGACAAGGTCTTTGGCCTCCTACTCACGCTCAACCCAGCCTTTAACGACCTCATGAAGCACATCCTAAGAGGAGACAAGCTACCCAGCTTTGAAGAAGTGTGTTCTCAAGTTCAAAAGGAACAAGGCTCACTCGATCTGTTTAGCGGTAAGGGGGAGCTAGTCACGGCCAACAAAGGTGTGTACAAGCAGGAAGATAGGAAGGTCTGGGTGTGTGATCATTGCAAGAAGAGAGGCCATATGAAGGACAAATGCTGGATTCTTCACCCTCATCTCAAGCCAGCAAAGTTCAAAGCGAATCTCTCTAAGGAAGCGGTAGGTGAAAAAGGGGCCGGTTCGTCGAGACAAGGAGAGGAGGTGGCCATGAATGCATCCTATGGAGAGGTGGTAAGGAAGTCTGACATAGAGGCCCTCATTCGCTCCATTGCTTCACTCAAGGAGTCTGGTATCTCCTTCTTTACCTCTAAGCCTAGTAAATCACTTGTTATTGACTCGGGTGCCTCTCACCACATGATTAGTAACCCTAGTCTAATTAACAATATAAAACCGGCTTTAGGAAATGTTATTATTGCTAATGGAGAACAAATACCAGTAAAAGGAATAGGAGACTTGAAACTATTTGATAAAACCTCAAAAGCCTTCTTTATGCCTACCTTCACCTCTAATCTCCTATCGGTTAAAAAGGCCACAAATGATTTGAATTGTTATGCAATCTTTGGTCCTAACAGTGTTCATTTTCAGGATATTGAAACTGGAAAAGTTCTTGGAGAAGGGCAAGGGATATGTATCAATCCAATACATTTGACTAATTATAAGAGTTCAGGTTGAATTTGGAGTGTTTAGACACCACTTTTAGCCATTTTATCCCGAAACAGGCTAAAAACGGGAAAACATTGATTCGAAGCAGTAAACAGCTTTGTTACTATTTATAGGGTCAGAATGTGTGACAATCCAATGCATTGACTAGTCCTAAGAGTTCCGAATGAATTTGGAGTGTTTAGACAACACTAAAACCCGTTTTATCCCAAAACAGGCTTAAACCGAGAAAACAGGCTAAAACCGAGAGAAAACATTGATTCAAAGCAGTAAAGCGCTATATTATTCTTTCGATGGTCAAAATATGTAACAATCCAATGCATTTGACTAATTATTAGAGTTCGGATTGAATTTGGAGTGTTTAGACACCACTTTTAGCCATTTGGTCCCGAAACAGGCTAAAACCGAGAAAACATTGATTCGAAGCAGTAAAAAGCTTTCTTACTGCTTCTAGGGTCAGAATGTGTGACAATCTAATGCATTTGATTAGTTGTAAGAGTTCGGGATGAAGTTGGAGTGTTTAGACAACACTTAAACCCGTTTTATCCCCAAACAGGCTTAAACCTAGAAAACAGGTTAAAACCGAGAGAAAACATTGATTTGAAGCAGTAAATCACTATGTTACTATTTATAGGGTCAAAATATGTAATAATCCATTGCATTTGACTAATTAAAAGCTTCTAGGTTGAATTTGGAGCGTTTAGACATCAGTTTTAGCCATTTTATCCCGAAACAGGCTAAAAACGGGAAAACATTGATTCGAAGCAGTAAACTGCTTTGTTACTGCTTCTAAGGTCAGAATGTGTGACAATCCAATGCATTTGACTAGTTGTAAGAGTTCGGGATGAATTTGGAGTGTTTAGACAACACTTAAACCCGTTTTACCCCAAAACAGGCTTAAACTGAGAAAACAGGCTAAAACCGAGAGAAAACAATGATTCAAAGCAGTAAACAGCTATGTTACTCTTTCTAGGGTCAAAATATGTATCAATCCAATACATTTGACTAATTATAAGCGTTCAGGTTGAATTTGGAGTGTTTAGACACCACTTTTAGCCATTTTATCCCGAAACAGGCTAAAAACGGGAAAACATTGATTCGAAGCAGTAAACTGCTTTGTTACTGCTTCTAGGGTCAGAATGTGTGACAATCCAATGCATTTGACTAGTCCTAAGAGTTCCGAATGAATTTGGAGTGTTTAGACAACACTAAAACCCGTTTTATCCCAAAACAGGCTTAAACCGAGAAAACAGGCTAAAACCGAGAGAAAAAATTGATTCAAAGCAGTAAAGCGCTATATTATTCTTTCGATGGTCAAAATATGTAACAATCCAATGCATTTGACTAATTATTAGAGTTCGGATTGAATTTGGAGTGTTTAGACACCACTTTTAGCCATTTGGTCCCGAAACAGGCTAAAACCGAGAAAACATTGATTCGAAGCAGTAAAAAGCTTTCTTACTGCTTCTAGGGTCAGAATGTGTGACAATCCAATGCATTGACTAGTCCTAAGAGTTCCGAATGAATTTGGAGTGTTTAGACAACACTAAAACCCGTTTTATCCCAAAACAGGCTTAGACCGAGAAAACAGGCTAAAACCGAGAGAAAACATTGATTTGAAGCAGTAAATCGCTATGTTACTATTTCTAGGGTCAAAATATGTAATAATCCATTGCATTTGACTAATTAACAGCTTTCAGGTTGAATTTGGAGTGTTTAGACACCACTTTTAGCCATTTGGTCCCGAAACAGGCTAAAACCGAGAAAACATTGATTCGAAGCAGTAAAAAGCTTTCTTACTGCTTCTAGGGTCAGAATGTGTGACAATCCAATGCATTGACTAGTCCTAAGGGTTCCGAATTAATTTGGAGTGTTTAGACAACACTAAAACCCGTTTTATCCCAAAACAGGCTTAAACCGAGAAAACAGGCTAAAACCGAGAGAAAAAATTGATTCAAAGCAGTAAACCGCTATATTATTCTTTCGATGGTCAAAATATGTAACAATCCAATGCATTTGACTAATTATTAGAGTTCGGATTGAATTTGGAGTGTTTAGACACCACTTTTACCCATTTTGTCCCGAAACAGGCTAAAACCGAGAAATTATTGATTCGAAGCAGTAAAAAGCTTTGTTACTGCTTCTAGGGTCAGAATGTGTGACAATCCAATGCATTTGATTAGTTGTAAGAGTTCGGGATGAATTTGGAGTGTTTAGACAACACTTAAACCCATTTTATCCCAAAACAGGCTTAAACCGAGAAAATAGGCTAAAACCGAGAGAAAACATTGATTCAAAGCAGTAAACAGCAATGTTACTCTTTCTAGGGTCAAAATATGTATCAATCCAATACATTTGACTAATTATAAGAGTTCAGGTTGAATTTGGAGTGTTTAGACACCACTTTTACCCATTTTGTCCCGAAACAGGCTAAAACCGAGAAATTATTGATTCGAAGCAGTAAACAGCTTTGTTACTATTTATAGGGTCGGAATGTGTGACAATCCAATGCATTGACTAGTCCTAAGGGTTCCGAATGAATTTGGAGTGTTTAGACAACACTAAAACCCGTTTTATCCCAAAACAGGCTTAAACCGAGAAAACAGGCTAAAACCGAGAGAAAAAATTGATTCAAAGCAGTAAAGCGCTATATTATTCTTTCGATGGTCAAAATATGTAACAATCCAATGCATTTGACTAATTATTAGAGTTCGGATTGAATTTGGAGTGTTTAGACACCACTTTTAGCCATTTGGTCCCGAAACAGGCTAAAACCGAGAAAACATTGATTCGAAGCAGTAAAAAGCTTTCTTACTGCTTCTAGGGTCAGAATGTGTGACAATCTAATGCATTTGATTAGTTGTAAGAGTTCGGGATGAAGTTGGAGTGTTTAGACAACACTTAAACCCGTTTTATCCCCAAACAGGCTTAGACCGAGAAAACAGGCTAAACCCGAGAGAAAACATTGATTTGAAGCAGTAAACAGCAATGTTACTCTTTCTAGGGTCAAAATATGTAACAATCCATTGCATTTGACTAATTAAAAGCTTTCAGGTTGAATTTGGAGCGTTTAGACATCAGTTTTAGCCATTTTGTCCCGAAACAGGCTAAAACCGAGAAATTATTGATTCGAAGCAGTAAACAGCTTTGTTACTATTTATAGGGTCAGAATGTGTGACAATCCAATGCATTTGATTAGTTGTAAGAGTTCGGGATGAATTTGGAGTGTTTAGACAACAGTTAAACCCGTTTTATCCCAAAACAGGCTTAGACCGAGAAAACAGGCTAAACCCGAGAGAAAACATTGATTTGAAGCAGTAAACAGCAATGTTACTCTTTCTAGGGTCAAAATATGTAACAATCCAATGCATTTGACTAATTATAAGAGTTCAGGTTGAATTTGGAGTGTTTAGACACCACTTTTACCCATTTTGTCCCGAAACAGGCTAAAACCGAGAAATTATTGATTCGAAGCAGTAAACAGCTTTGTTACTATTTATAGGGTCAGAATGTGTGACAATCCAATGCATTGACTAGTCCTAAGGGTTCCGAATTAATTTGGAGTGTTTAGACAACACTAAAACCCGTTTTATCCCAAAACAGGCTTAAACCGAGAAAACAGGCTAAAACCGAGAGAAAAAATTGATTCAAAGCAGTAAACCGCTATATTATTCTTTCGATGGTCAAAATATGTAACAATCCAATGCATTTGACTAATTATTAGAGTTCGGATTGAATTTGGAGTGTTTAGACACCACTTTTAGCCATTTGGTCCCGAAACAGGCTAAAACCGAGAAAACATTGATTCGAAGCAGTAAAAAGCTTTCTTACTGCTTCTAGGGTCAGAATGTGTGACAATCCAATGCATTGACTATTCCTAAGAGTTCCGAATGAATTTGGAGTGTTTAGACAACACTAAAACCCGTTTTATCCCAAAACAGGCTTAGACCGAGAAAACAGGCTAAAACCGAGAGAAAACATTGATTTGAAGCAGTAAATCGCTATGTTACTATTTCTAGGGTCAAAATATGTAATAATCCATTGCATTTGACTAATTAAAAGCTTTCAGGTTGAATTTGGAGCGTTTAGACATCAGTTTTAGCCATTTTATCCCGAAACAGGCTAAAAACGGGAAAACATTGATTCGAAGCAGTAAACTGCTTTGTTACTGCTTCTAGGGTCAGAATGTGTGACAATCCAATGCATTTGACTAGTTGTAAGAGTTCGGGATGAATTTGGAGTGTTTAGACAACACTTAAACCCGTTTTACCCCAAAACAGGCTTAAACCGAGAAAACAGGCTAAAACCCAGAGAAAACATTGATTCGAAGCAGTAAATCGTTACGTTACTCTTTCTAGGGTCAAAATATGTAACAATCCATTGCATTTGACTAATTAAAAGAGTTCGGGTTGAATTTGGAGTGTTTAGACACCACTTTTACCCATTTTGTCCCGAAACAGGCTAAAACCGAGAAAACGTTGATTCGAAGAAGTAAAAAGCTTTGTTACTGCTTCTAGGGTCAGAATGTGTGACAATCCAATGCATTTGATTAGTTGTAAGAGTTCGGGATGAATTTGGAGTGTTTAGACAACAGTTAAACCCGTTTTATCCCAAAACAGGCTTAGACCGAGAAAACAGGCTAAACCCGAGAGAAAACATTGATTTGAAGCAGTAAACAGCAATGTTACTCTTTCTAGGGTCAAAATATGTAACAATCCAATGCATTTGACTAATTATAAGAGTTCAGGTTGAATTTGGAGTGTTTAGACACCACTTTTACCCATTTTGTCCCGAAACAGGCTAAAACCGAGAAATTATTGATTCGAAGCAGTAAACAGCTTTGTTACTATTTATAGGGTCAGAATGTGTGACAATCCAATGCATTTGATTAGTTGTAAGAGTTCGGGATGAATTTGGAGTGTTTAGACAACAGTTAAACCCGTTTTATCCCAAAACAGGCTTAGACCGAGAAAACAGGCTAAACCCGAGAGAAAACATTGATTTTGTTGGGATTTATGAGACAAAGCTCACAAGAGAGGGTAGACAAACACTTGGTGAATGAATCCCCCTTTACCCACAACAAACTAACTCATTCTCAAGGGGGAGGAGAGAACATCAACTTGTGATGAACTCCCCATAAACAAGCTAGATAGAACCCAAATACTAGAGAGTAAGCGGATCCTAACTAGGAGAAGCACTAGTTTGAGACTTATCCTCTTCTAGTATCACAACACTTAGAGTTTGTGTACTTAGGAGAAGGAGGATTAAGAATCAGTAATCTAGGCTAAGTAAAGCAGTAAATAAGAAGAGTTTAGGTGGATTTGAGAAGAGAATAGGCTGCCTTAAGGGCAGCCCCTAACCGCTAATCCTAAACTCTCTACATTGTTAATATGAAACAAGAACACAAGTATAGAGAGGAAATCGGTTTCTCTTCTATTGAATGATATTGTGATATATTACATATGAGAGAATTACAGCTTAATATAGAGAAAACAAAGGCATAGAGCCGTTAGGCACACAAGGGATTCAAAGGAGAGATGAAAGGGACAGCTCCTTGTCTTTGGTTGACTCGCTATGCTTCCCAACCAAAGCCACACGTGATTTCCTTCCCTTCCATGCCTTGTGACCGTTAGATCTCCTTCCCTTATGGCCATTGGATCCTTCTTCCCTTCCTTGTGAGATATTTCCTTCTTCTTGGGCTTCTTCTTCTTATAAGGCCTTTGTTCTTCTTATATTGCACTTATGGCCTTGCTGACCACTCTCCTTGCTCTCACGGCCCACATGGCCTTATTGGCCACTCTTATTGTGCTCACGGCCTTACTGGCCGCTCCCACACCACTCATGGCCTTACCGGCCACACTTCTTGTACTAGCAGCCTTACCGGCCACTCTCTTCTTCCTTGTGCAGCTCGGCCTCACCGGCCTCACTCTCTCTTCTCCTTCATATATACTAATAGTACGGACGGGCCTGTACGGACGGGCCTGTACGGACGGGCCTGTACGGACGGGCCTGTACGGACGGGCCTGCTCTTCAATGTGTTCACGGCCTAACTGGCCGCTCTCCGGACATGGGTCCGTTCACGGACACGGTACATGGTACCGGACACGGTACATGGCCTTACCGGCCTTTACATGGCCTTTCCGGCCTTTCTTCTCTTCTTCCAAGGTTCGGCCTTACCGGCCTCTCCTCTCTCCTCCTTGGTACATTCTAATACTCCCCCGCACGCTTGATCGGTGGGACACCATGGGGACCAAAGATCAAGGGTGGACTAGTGTCATCTACCTCATTAAAAACCTCAACAAAGAAAACCTCTTGGGATAAAACTTTGTTAAGGGAAAAAGAGTATAGACTCCACTATCCATGATGTCCCTTGACCTTGGTTTGCAAAGAACTAGCTCCCTTCTCTTCATGATTTGAACCGCTCCTACTCCTTAGCCCACCTTGCCTTTAGCACATTCCTTATGATCTCCATCCTTGCGCCTTTAGAATTTCTTTGAGGCTCTCATAGTCTCCTTTACCCCTTAAACAAGTGATAAAGAAGAAAAGAATAAGTGTTTGCTATGAGGAATATCAAAGAAAATTTCTAAAAGTGTGACAATTTAAGAGAACATATTAAAGACTAAAGACTAGTAATGAAACTAAGGTAATGAATTTATGAATTAAAATAGAGAAGAGTTTAGAGCACAGCCTTTATGGTGTTTTGATGGATAGGAGGGAGAGAGTTGATCACTGTTGCGGTTTGGAATTCCTCCTTGAGACCGCTCCTACTCTAACCATGGTTTTTTTTTTTTTTTAAACCTGGTCAGTTTTATTTGTCAGACTGACACATGCCCACTGAATTGGACATAACTTTCGAACGGCTGCTCGGATTGGTATGATTCCACTTCCACTGGCAAGATGACTCTGTGGTCTCGAACTTTAATGAAGAACGCGGAAGCCGAATCGCAGTGGAAGGGTTTCGTCCGAGTCGATCTTTGAGACGCTTCGGCTGAGCTTTAAGTAAAGACTTTTGCTTGTGGCCGAGCAGAATCTGTGAGGTACGGTCTGAAGTCACTTGATCTCCCCCGTAACCTTTACTTGATGATGGGCTGAAACCTCATCACCTCAGTTGAAGCCTTGTGCATCACCGTTCTTGTGCACATCCAATCAACAGTTGAAACCTTGTGCATCACCTTTCCTAAAGACCATTGTGCACATCCGATCAACAACTTGGCACTAACACACATGCTCTTGGACTGATTCATCACCTTCCACCAGCTTAACAAAGACTTGGTGGCCCTTGGTTCTAACTCCAGGCATTGTGCTGCGCTCTTACATGGCTATCTTGTAGCCTTCAACCTCGCCACTTCTTCTTCTTGAGATAGTAGGCGAGCTCCACACAATCTTCAAGGCTGAAGCTGAAACCAAATTCAATGGAACAGATTCTAAACAAGAGATTGTTAGAGATTAGAGTATAGAGAATATTACTGAAAAATAAAATAGAATTTAGAGAATAATTAAGAGTATAAATAGAGAACAGAGAATCAGTAACCAAGAGTATAGAAAGTGAGAGTATAAGGGAGAGTATAGGCGGTAGTATAAGATGAATGGAGAGTAGAATAGAGAATCTGCTCAAGAGTTCTTATGGACAGAGTTTAACTCTGTTTTCTTGAGTTGAAAGAAGCTTTGACAGCCAAGAACATCCAAGAAGACAATCTCTTTTGGTGCTTTAATGGCTGAAACACAATGGACCGTTTGGAAAATTAATTTCTCCAGCGGTTTGGGACACTTCTCATGGTAGAATCACTTAAACAGGTGTTCTCCAAGAGTCTAATGCCTTCAAAGATCACGAAAGAGCATATAGAAGATGCTTTCCATGTTCAAAAATCAAATAAAAGAAGAAACACCTTTGGAACAACCTTTTGTCCATTGGTTAAAAGAATGCATCTTGGACCAACTTGAATCTATTTGACCAAGCGGGCCATACATGCTAAAAACAAGAACTCTCTCTTCCCCAAACTCGAATCTGGACACACCATATGGCCAGAAACAAAGCTTTCTCAACCTTGAGAAGAAGAAGAATCGATTTAGTAATTAAGCCTTTAAAGGAAATTTAACAAAAGCTAAATTAAACCTTTAGAGGAAAATTAACTAAATCCTAAGAGAATTAAATCCTAAGAATTTCGTGGCTCATACAAGCACACAAGAACCGTGAATCCTCACCATGAACAACACAATTTGCTCAATGGTTCATCACTTCCCACACATCCCAAAATAAACAAAGCTATTACCAAATCGGTAAAGCTTAAGGATGGGGCTTGTAAAATCGATTTCTTTCCACACACTTGGTCTACAAATTCTAACAAGATAAGAGACCAAGCTTACTCAACAATGAGCTGCTAGAGAATCGATTTAATCAACAAAAGCAAAATTAAAGCTTTAAAGAAACTAAGCTAAGCGATTTAACACCTAAGCAAAGTCTAAACTTTAACTAAGCTAACTCCTAAGAAAACGACTTTGAGAATGAGTTTAAAACACCAAGAACAGAACCTGCTCTGATACCATGTTGGGATTTATGAGACAAAGCTCACAAGAGAGGGTAGACAAACACTTGGTGAATGAATCCCCCTTTACCCACAACAAACTAACTCATTCTCAAGGGGGAGGAGAGAACATCAACTTGTGATGAACTCCCCATAAACAAGCTAGATAGAACCCAAATACTAGAGAGTAAGCGGATCCTAACTAGGAGAAGCACTAGTTTGAGACTTATCCTCTTCTAGTATCACAACACTTAGAGTTTGTGTACTTAGGAGAAGGAGGATTAAGAATCAGTAATCTAGGCTAAGTAAAGCAGTAAATAAGAAGAGTTTAGGTGGATTTGAGAAGAGAATAGGCTGCCTTAAGGGCAGCCCCTAACCGCTAATCCTAAACTCTCTACATTGTTAATATGAAACAAGAACACAAGTATAGAGAGGAAATCGGTTTCTCTTCTATTGAATAATATTGTGATATATTACATATGAGAGAATTACAGCTTAATATAGAGAAAACAAAGGCATAGAGCCGTTAGGCACACAAGGGATTCAAAGGAGAGATGAAAGGGACAGCTCCTTGTCTTTGGTTGACTCGCTATGCTTCCCAACCAAAGCCACACGTGATTTCCTTCCCTTCCATGCCTTGTGACCGTTAGATCTCCTTCCCTTATGGCCATTGGATCCTTCTTCCCTTCCTTGTGAGATATTTCCTTCTTCTTGGGCTTCTTCTTCTTATAAGGCCTTTGTTCTTCTTATATTGCACTTATGGCCTTGCTGACCACTCTCCTTGCTCTCACGGCCCACATGGCCTTATTGGCCACTCTTATTGTGCTCACGGCCTTACTGGCCGCTCCCACACCACTCATGGCCTTACCGGCCACACTTCTTGTACTAGCAGCCTTACCGGCCACTCTCTTCTTCCTTGTGCAGCTCGGCCTCACCGGCCTCACTCTCTCTTCTCCTTCATATATACTAATAGTACGGACGGGCCTGTACGGATGGGCCTGTACGGACGGGCCTGTACGGACGGGCCTGTACGGACGGGCCTGCTCTTCAATGTGTTCACGGCCTAACTGGCCGCTCTCCGGACATGGGTCCGTTCACGGACACGGTACATGGTACCGGACACGGTACATGGCCTTACCGGCCTTTACATGGCCTTTCCGGCCTTTCTTCTCTTCTTCCAAGGTTCGGCCTTACCGGCCTCTCCTCTCTCCTCCTTGGTACATTCTAATAGATTTGAAGCAGTAAACAGCAATGTTACTCTTTCTAGGGTCAAAATATGTAACAATCCAATGCATTTGACTAATTATAAGAGTTCAGGTTGAATTTGGAGTGTTTAGACACCACTTTTACCCATTTTGTCCCGAAACAGGCTAAAACCGAGAAATTATTGATTCGAAGCAGTAAACAGCTTTGTTACTATTTATAGGGTCAGAATGTGTGACAATCCAATGCATTGACTAGTCCTAAGGGTTCCGAATTAATTTGGAGTGTTTAGACAACACTAAAACCCGTTTTATCCCAAAACAGGCTTAAACCGAGAAAACAGGCTAAAACCGAGAGAAAAAATTGATTCAAAGCAGTAAACCGCTATATTATTCTTTCGATGGTCAAAATATGTAACAATCCAATGCATTTGACTAATTATTAGAGTTCGGATTGAATTTGGAGTGTTTAGACACCACTTTTAGCCATTTGGTCCCGAAACAGGCTAAAACCGAGAAAACATTGATTCGAAGCAGTAAAAAGCTTTCTTACTGCTTCTAGGGTCAGAATGTGTGACAATCCAATGCATTGACTATTCCTAAGAGTTCCGAATGAATTTGGAGTGTTTAGACAACACTAAAACCCGTTTTATCCCAAAACAGGCTTAGACCGAGAAAACAGGCTAAAACCGAGAGAAAACATTGATTTGAAGCAGTAAACAGCAATGTTACTCTTTCTAGGGTCAAAATATGTAACAATCCATTGCATTTGACTAATTAAAAGCTTTCAGGTTGAATTTGGAGCGTTTAGACATCAGTTTTAGCCATTTTATCCCGAAACAGGCTAAAAACGGGAAAACATTGATTCGAAGCAGTAAACTGCTTTGTTACTGCTTCTAGGGTCAGAATGTGTGACAATCCAATTCATTTGACTAGTTGTAAGAGTTCGGGATGAATTTGGAGTGTTTAGACAACACTTAAACCCGTTTTACCCCAAAACAGGCTTAAACCGAGAAAACAGGCTAAAACCCAGAGAAAACATTGATTCGAAGCAGTAAATCGTTACGTTACTCTTTCTAGGGTCAAAATATGTAACAATCCATTGCATTTGACTAATTAAAAGAGTTCGGGTTGAATTTGGAGTGTTTAGACACCACTTTTACCCATTTTGTCCCGAAACAGGCTAAAACCGAGAAAACGTTGATTCGAAGAAGTAAAAAGCTTTGTTACTGCTTCTAGGGTCAGAATGTGTGACAATCCAATGCATTTGATTAGTTGTAAGAGTTCGGGATGAATTTGGAGTGTTTAGACAACAGTTAAACCCGTTTTATCCCAAAACAGGCTTAGACCGAGAAAACAGGCTAAACCCGAGAGAAAACATTGATTTGAAGCAGTAAACAGCAATGTTACTCTTTCTAGGGTCAAAATATGTAACAATCCAATGCATTTGACTAATTATAAGAGTTCAGGTTGAATTTGGAGTGTTTAGACACCACTTTTACCCATTTTGTCCCGAAACAGGCTAAAACCGAGAAATTATTGATTCGAAGCAGTAAACAGCTTTGTTACTATTTATAGGGTCAGAATGTGTGACAATCCAATGCATTTGATTAGTTGTAAGAGTTCGGGATGAATTTGGAGTGTTTAGACAACAGTTAAACCCGTTTTATCCCAAAACAGGCTTAGACCGAGAAAACAGGCTAAACCCGAGAGAAAACATTGATTTGAAGCAGTAAACAGCAATGTTACTCTTTCTAGGGTCAAAATATTTAACAATCCAATGCATTTGACTAATTATAAGAGTTCAGGTTGAATTTGGAGTGTTTAGACACCACTTTTACCCATTTTGTCCCGAAACAGGCTAAAACCGAGAAATTATTGATTCGAAGCAGTAAACAGCTTTGTTACTATTTATAGGGTCAGAATGTGTGACAATCCAATGCATTGACTAGTCCTAAGGGTTCCGAATTAATTTGGAGTGTTTAGACAACACTAAAACCCGTTTTATCCCAAAACAGGCTTAAACCGAGAAAACAGGCTAAAACCGAGAGAAAAAATTGATTCAAAGCAGTAAACCGCTATATTATTCTTTCGATGGTCAAAATATGTAACAATCCAATGCATTTGACTAATTATTAGAGTTCGGATTGAATTTGGAGTGTTTAGACACCACTTTTAGCCATTTGGTCCCGAAACAGGCTAAAACCGAGAAAACATTGATTCGAAGCAGTAAAAAGCTTTCTTACTGCTTCTAGGGTCAGAATGTGTGACAATCCAATGCATTGACTATTCCTAAGAGTTCCGAATGAATTTGGAGTGTTTAGACAACACTAAAACCCGTTTTATCCCAAAACAGGCTTAGACCGAGAAAACAGGCTAAAACCGAGAGAAAACATTTATTTGAAGCAGTAAATCGCTATGTTACTATTTCTAGGGTCAAAATATGTAATAATCCATTGCATTTGACTAATTAAAAGCTTTCAGGTTGAATTTGGAGCGTTTAGACATCAGTTTTAGCCATTTTATCCCGAAACAGGCTAAAAACGGGAAAACATTGATTCGAAGCAGTAAACTGCTTTGTTACTGCTTCTAGGGTCAGAATGTGTGACAATCCAATGCATTTGACTAGTTGTAAGAGTTCGGGATGAATTTGGAGTGTTTAGACAACACTTAAACCCGTTTTACCCCAAAACAGGCTTAAACCGAAAAAACAGGCTAAAACCGAGAGAAAACATTGATTCGAAGCACTAAATCGTTATGTTACTCTTTCTAGGGTCAAAATATGTAACAATCCATTGCATTTGACTAATTAAAAGAGTTCGGGTTGAATTTGGAGTGTTTAGACACCACTTTTACCCATTTTGTCGCGAAACAGGCTAAAACCGAGAAAACGTTGATTCGAAGCAGTAAAAAGCTATGTTACTGCTTCCAGGGTCAGAATGTGTGACAATCCAATGCATTTGATTAGTTGTAAGAGTTCGGGATGAATTTGGAGTGTTTAGACAACACTTAAACCCATTTTATCCCAAAACAGGCTTAAACCGAGAAAATAGGCTAAAACCGAGAGAAAACATTGATTCAAAGCAGTAAACAGCAATGTTACTCTTTCTAGGGTCAAAATATGTATCAATCCAATACATTTGACTAATTATAAGAGTTCAGGTTGAATTTGGAGTGTTTAGACACCACTTTTACCCATTTTGTCCCGAAACAGGCTAAAACCGAGAAATTATTGATTCGAAGCAGTAAACAGCTTTGTTACTATTTATAGGGTCAGAATGTGTGACAATCCAATGCATTGACTACTCCTAAGGGTTCCGAATGAATTTGGAGTGTTTAGACAACACTAAAACCCGTTTTATCCCAAAACAGGCTTAAACCGAGAAAACAGGCTAAAACCGAGAGAAAAAATTGATTCAAAGCAGTAAAGCGCTATATTATTCTTTCGATGGTCAAAATATGTAACAATCCAATGCATTTGACTAATTATTAGAGTTCGGATTGAATTTGGAGTGTTTAGACACCACTTTTAGCCATTTGGTCCCGAAACAGGCTAAAACCGAGAAAACATTGATTCGAAGCAGTAAAAAGCTTTCTTACTGCTTCTAGGGTCAGAATGTGTGACAATCCAATGCATTGACTATTCCTAAGAGTTCCGAATGAATTTGGAGTGTTTAGACAACACTAAAACCCGTTTTATCCCAAAACAGGCTTAGACCGAGAAAACAGGCTAAAACCGAGAGAAAACATTGATTTGAAGCAGTAAATCGCTATGTTACTATTTCTAGGGTCAAAATATGTAATAATCCATTGCATTTGACTAATTAAAAGCTTTCAGGTTGAATTTGGAGCGTTTAGACATCAGTTTTAGCCATTTTATCCCGAAACAGGCTAAAAACGGGAAAACATTGATTCGAAGCAGTAAACTGCTTTGTTACTGCTTCTAGGGTCAGAATGTGTGACAATCCAATGCATTTGACTAGTTGTAAGAGTTCGGGATGAATTTGGAGTGTTTAGACAACACTTAAACCCGTTTTACCCCAAAACAGGCTTAAACCGAGAAAACAGGCTAAAACCCAGAGAAAACATTGATTCGAAGCAGTAAATCGTTACGTTACTCTTTCTAGGGTCAAAATATGTAACAATCCATTGCATTTGACTAATTAAAAGAGTTCGGGTTGAATTTGGAGTGTTTAGACACCACTTTTACCCATTTTGTCCCGAAACAGGCTAAAACCGAGAAAACGTTGATTCGAAGAAGTAAAAAGCTTTGTTACTGCTTCTAGGGTCAGAATGTGTGACAATCCAATGCATTTGATTAGTTGTAAGAGTTCGGGATGAATTTGGAGTGTTTAGACAACAGTTAAACCCGTTTTATCCCAAAACAGGCTTAGACCGAGAAAACAGGCTAAACCCGAGAGAAAACATTGATTTGAAGCAGTAAACAGCAATGTTACTCTTTCTAGGGTCAAAATATGTAACAATCCAATGCATTTGACTAATTATAAGAGTTCAGGTTGAATTTGGAGTGTTTAGACACCACTTTTACCCATTTTGTCCCGAAACAGGCTAAAACCGAGAAATTATTGATTCGAAGCAGTAAACAGCTTTGTTACTATTTATAGGGTCAGAATGTGTGACAATCCAATGCATTTGATTAGTTGTAAGAGTTCGGGATGAATTTGGAGTGTTTAGACAACAGTTAAACCCGTTTTATCCCAAAACAGGCTTAGACCGAGAAAACAGGCTAAACCCGAGAGAAAACATTGATTTGAAGCAGTAAACAGCAATGTTACTCTTTCTAGGGTCAAAATATGTAACAATCCAATGCATTTGACTAATTATAAGAGTTCAGGTTGAATTTGGAGTGTTTAGACACCACTTTTACCCATTTTGTCCCGAAACAGGCTAAAACCGAGAAATTATTGATTCGAAGCAGTAAACAGCTTTGTTACTATTTATAGGGTCAGAATGTGTGACAATCCAATGCATTGACTAGTCCTAAGGGTTCCGAATTAATTTGGAGTGTTTAGACAACACTAAAACCCGTTTTATCCCAAAACAGGCTTAAACCGAGAAAACAGGCTAAAACCGAGAGAAAAAATTGATTCAAAGCAGTAAACCGCTATATTATTCTTTCGATGGTCAAAATATGTAACAATCCAATGCATTTGACTAATTATTAGAGTTCGGATTGAATTTGGAGTGTTTAGACACCACTTTTAGCCATTTGGTCCCGAAACAGGCTAAAACCGAGAAAACATTGATTCGAAGCAGTAAAAAGCTTTCTTACTGCTTCTAGGGTCAGAATGTGTGACAATCCAATGCATTGACTATTCCTAAGAGTTCCGAATGAATTTGGAGTGTTTAGACAACACTAAAACCCGTTTTATCCCAAAACAGGCTTAGACCGAGAAAACAGGCTAAAACCGAGAGAAAACATTGATTTGAAGCAGTAAACAGCAATGTTACTCTTTCTAGGGTCAAAATATGTAACAATCCATTGCATTTGACTAATTAAAAGCTTTCAGGTTGAATTTGGAGCGTTTAGACATCAGTTTTAGCCATTTTATCCCGAAACAGGCTAAAAACGGGAAAACATTGATTCGAAGCAGTAAACTGCTTTGTTACTGCTTCTAGGGTCAGAATGTGTGACAATCCAATTCATTTGACTAGTTGTAAGAGTTCGGGATGAATTTGGAGTGTTTAGACAACACTTAAACCCGTTTTACCCCAAAACAGGCTTAAACCGAGAAAACAGGCTAAAACCCAGAGAAAACATTGATTCGAAGCAGTAAATCGTTACGTTACTCTTTCTAGGGTCAAAATATGTAACAATCCATTGCATTTGACTAATTAAAAGAGTTCGGGTTGAATTTGGAGTGTTTAGACACCACTTTTACCCATTTTGTCCCGAAACAGGCTAAAACCGAGAAAACGTTGATTCGAAGAAGTAAAAAGCTTTGTTACTGCTTCTAGGGTCAGAATGTGTGACAATCCAATGCATTTGATTAGTTGTAAGAGTTCGGGATGAATTTGGAGTGTTTAGACAACAGTTAAACCCGTTTTATCCCAAAACAGGCTTAGACCGAGAAAACAGGCTAAACCCGAGAGAAAACATTGATTTGAAGCAGTAAACAGCAATGTTACTCTTTCTAGGGTCAAAATATGTAACAATCCAATGCATTTGACTAATTATAAGAGTTCAGGTTGAATTTGGAGTGTTTAGACACCACTTTTACCCATTTTGTCCCGAAACAGGCTAAAACCGAGAAATTATTGATTCGAAGCAGTAAACAGCTTTGTTACTATTTATAGGGTCAGAATGTGTGACAATCCAATGCATTTGATTAGTTGTAAGAGTTCGGGATGAATTTGGAGTGTTTAGACAACAGTTAAACCCGTTTTATCCCAAAACAGGCTTAGACCGAGAAAACAGGCTAAACCCGAGAGAAAACATTGATTTGAAGCAGTAAACAGCAATGTTACTCTTTCTAGGGTCAAAATATTTAACAATCCAATGCATTTGACTAATTATAAGAGTTCAGGTTGAATTTGGAGTGTTTAGACACCACTTTTACCCATTTTGTCCCGAAACAGGCTAAAACCGAGAAATTATTGATTCGAAGCAGTAAACAGCTTTGTTACTATTTATAGGGTCAGAATGTGTGACAATCCAATGCATTGACTAGTCCTAAGGGTTCCGAATTAATTTGGAGTGTTTAGACAACACTAAAACCCGTTTTATCCCAAAACAGGCTTAAACCGAGAAAACAGGCTAAAACCGAGAGAAAAAATTGATTCAAAGCAGTAAACCGCTATATTATTCTTTCGATGGTCAAAATATGTAACAATCCAATGCATTTGACTAATTATTAGAGTTCGGATTGAATTTGGAGTGTTTAGACACCACTTTTAGCCATTTGGTCCCGAAACAGGCTAAAACCGAGAAAACATTGATTCGAAGCAGTAAAAAGCTTTCTTACTGCTTCTAGGGTCAGAATGTGTGACAATCCAATGCATTGACTATTCCTAAGAGTTCCGAATGAATTTGGAGTGTTTAGACAACACTAAAACCCGTTTTATCCCAAAACAGGCTTAGACCGAGAAAACAGGCTAAAACCGAGAGAAAACATTTATTTGAAGCAGTAAATCGCTATGTTACTATTTCTAGGGTCAAAATATGTAATAATCCATTGCATTTGACTAATTAAAAGCTTTCAGGTTGAATTTGGAGCGTTTAGACATCAGTTTTAGCCATTTTATCCCGAAACAGGCTAAAAACGGGAAAACATTGATTCGAAGCAGTAAACTGCTTTGTTACTGCTTCTAGGGTCAGAATGTGTGACAATCCAATGCATTTGACTAGTTGTAAGAGTTCGGGATGAATTTGGAGTGTTTAGACAACACTTAAACCCGTTTTACCCCAAAACAGGCTTAAACCGAAAAAACAGGCTAAAACCGAGAGAAAACATTGATTCGAAGCACTAAATCGTTATGTTACTCTTTCTAGGGTCAAAATATGTAACAATCCATTGCATTTGACTAATTAAAAGAGTTCGGGTTGAATTTGGAGTGTTTAGACACCACTTTTACCCATTTTGTCGCGAAACAGGCTAAAACCGAGAAAACGTTGATTCGAAGCAGTAAAAAGCTATGTTACTGCTTCCAGGGTCAGAATGTGTGACAATCCAATGCATTTGATTAGTTGTAAGAGTTCGGGATGAATTTGGAGTGTTTAGACAACACTTAAACCCATTTTATCCCAAAACAGGCTTAAACCGAGAAAATAGGCTAAAACCGAGAGAAAACATTGATTCAAAGCAGTAAACAGCAATGTTACTCTTTCTAGGGTCAAAATATGTATCAATCCAATACATTTGACTAATTATAAGAGTTCAGGTTGAATTTGGAGTGTTTAGACACCACTTTTACCCATTTTGTCCCGAAACAGGCTAAAACCGAGAAATTATTGATTCGAAGCAGTAAACAGCTTTGTTACTATTTATAGGGTCAGAATGTGTGACAATCCAATGCATTGACTACTCCTAAGGGTTCCGAATGAATTTGGAGTGTTTAGACAACACTAAAACCCGTTTTATCCCAAAACAGGCTTAAACCGAGAAAACAGGCTAAAACCGAGAGAAAAAATTGATTCAAAGCAGTAAAGCGCTATATTATTCTTTCGATGGTCAAAATATGTAACAATCCAATGCATTTGACTAATTATTAGAGTTCGGATTGAATTTGGAGTGTTTAGACACCACTTTTAGCCATTTGGTCCCGAAACAGGCTAAAACCGAGAAAACATTGATTCGAAGCAGTAAAAAGCTTTCTTACTGCTAATAGGGTCAGAATGTGTGACAATCCAATGCATTTGATTAGTTGTAAGAGTTCGGGATGAAGTTGGAGTGTTTAGACAACACTTAAACCCGTTTTATCCCCAAACAGGCTTAAACCGAGAAAACAGGTTAAAACCGAGAGAAAACATTGATTTGAAGCAGTAAATCGCTATGTTACTATTTCTAGGGTCAAAATATGTAATAATCCATTGCATTTGACTAATTAAAAGCTTTCAGGTTGAATTTGGAGCGTTTAGACATCAGTTTTAGCCATTTTATCCCGAAACAGGCTAAAAACGGGAAAACATTGATTCGAAGCAGTAAACTGCTTTGTTACTGCTTCTAGGGTCAGAATGTGTGACAATCCAATGCATTTGACTAGTTGTAAGAGTTCGGGATGAATTTGGAGTGTTTAGACAACACTTAAACCCGTTTTACCCCAAAACAGGCTTAAACCGAAAAAACAGGCTAAAACCCAGAGAAAACATTGATTCGAAGCAGTAAATCGTTACGTTACTCTTTCTAGGGTCAAAATATGTAACAATCCATTGCATTTGACTAATTAAAAGAGTTCGGGTTGAATTTGGAGTGTTTAGACACCACTTTTACCCATTTTGTCCCGAAACAGGCTAAAACCGAGAAAACGTTGATTCGAAGAAGTAAAAAGCTTTGTTACTGCTTCTAGGGTCAGAATGTGTGACAATCCAATGCATTTGATTAGTTGTAAGAGTTCGGGATGAATTTGGAGTGTTTAGACAACAGTTAAACCCGTTTTACCCCAAAACAGGCTTAAACCGAGAAAATAGGCTAAAAGAGAAAACATTGATTCGAAGCAGTAAACAGCTATGTTACTCTTTCTAGGGTCAAAATATGAATCAATCCAATACATATGACTAATTATAAGAGTTCAGGTTGAATTTGGAGTGTTTAGACACCACTTTTAGCCATTTTATCCCGAAACAGGCTAAAAACGGGAAAACATTGATTCGAAGCAGTAAACAGCTTTGTTACTATTTATAGGGTCAGAATGTGTGACAATCCAATGCATTTGATTAGTTGTAAGAGTTCGGGATGAATTTGGAGTGTTTAGACAACACTTAAACCCGTTTTATCCCAAAACAGGCTTAGACCGAGAAAACAGGCTAAACCCGAGAGAAAACATTGATTTGAAGCAGTAAACAGCAATGTTACTCTTTCTAGGGTCAAAATATGTAACAATCCAATGCATTTGACTAATTATAAGAGTTCAGGTTGAATTTGGAGTGTTTAGACACCACTTTTACCCATTTTGTCCCGAAACAGGCTAAAACCGAGAAATTATTGATTCGAAGCAGTAAACAGCTTTGTTACTATTTATAGGGTCAGAATGTGTGACAATCCAATGCATTGACTAGTCCTAAGGGTTCCGAATGAATTTGGAGTGTTTAGACAACACTAAAACCCGTTTTATCCCAAAACAGGCTTAAACCGAGAAAACAGGCTAAAACCGAGAGAAAAAATTGATTCAAAGCAGTAAACCGCTATATTATTCTTTCGATGGTCAAAATATGTAACAATCCAATGCATTTGACTAATTATTAGAGTTCGGATTGAATTTGGAGTGTTTAGACACCACTTTTAGCCATTTGGTCCCGAAACAGGCTAAAACCGAGAAAACATTGATTCGAAGCAGTAAAAAGCTTTCTTACTGCTTCTAGGGTCAGAATGTGTGACAATCCAATGCATTGACTATTCCTAAGAGTTCCGAATGAATTTGGAGTGTTTAGACAACACTAAAACCCGTTTTATCCCAAAACAGGCTTAGACCGAGAAAACAGGCTAAAACCGAGAGAAAACATTGATTTGAAGCAGTAAATATTGACCATGTTACTTAAGACTTGGAGGTTGTCCGTACGGACGTCCGTACGATCGTCCTAATGGCCACCCTTAAGGTTGAGGCCTATTGAGAGAAATGAGAAGGCTTGGGGTTGGAAACAATACCAAGCCCATTAGAAGGATCTCGAAGAAGAATGTGACCGTTGGAGGATAAGAGTCACGAGATAGCTTCCCTTAGGGAGACAAGGTCACGTCGCTTTCTATCTTGGGATCGCTCCCTTCTCTCTCTTCATGTCTCTATCTACAAGTTGTCGAGTTGGTGGGATTGTTAACCTAGTTTTCATTCTATTTAAGGCCTTTGGCCGACATTGTAAAAGCTATTCTAATACAAGCTCTCATTTTATCTCACATTCTCTCTAATTTGCTTCCGCATACTCAATTTAAACCAACATGGTATCAGAGCAAGTTTATTGATCCATGGTTCTATAAACTTTCTCCTCTTCTTTTTCTTGTTCTTATTTGATTCTACTTTGCATTCTCTACTCGTATACTACTCCTTTACTCTATTCTTCATTCTACTCACTCATTCGCGCTTCATTCTATCCGCTACTCTATCGTTTTTCTCGCTACTCTACCTAACAATGGACAACAACAAGCCTATTGTTACCCCGGTGGTGCTCAAAGGAGCAAACTACCTGTTGTGGAAAAGAACCACAAAGACCGCTCTCAGTGGCCGAGGACTTTGGATCCATGTAGAAACGGACCAACTCCCCAAGAAAGCCACTAAGGAGGACGGTAAAGAAGGAACGGAAGAAGACAAGGAGGCTGATCTCGAGAAGGAAGTCAAGTGGTTCCAAGAAGATCAGACCGTGCTTGCCATTCTCCAAAACTCGCTAGACGCACCTATTCTTGAAGCCTACTCGTACTGCGAGACGGCCAAAGAACTATGGGAGACGCTAGCGAATGTGTATGGGAACGTGACCAACTTGACTCGGGTATTTGAGGTCAAGAAGGCTATCAACGGTCTCCATCAAGAAGACTTGGAGTTTACCAAGCATTTTGGGAAGTTCCGGTCATTGTGGGCCGAGTTGGAGATGCTCCGGCCAAGTACTATCGATCCGGCCATCCTCAATGAACGAAAGGAGCAAGACAAGGTGTTTGGTCTCCTGCTCACTCTCAATCCGGCGTTCAATGACCTGATTAAGCACATCCTCCGTGGAGACAAGCTACCTACTCTTGAAGACGTGTGTTCTCAAGTGCAAAAGGAACAAGGTTCACTTGGTCTCTTTTGTGGAAAGGACGACTTGGCTACCGCGAACAAAGGAGTCTACAAGCAAGATGACCGGAAAACAATGGTGTGCGACCATTGCAAGAAGAAGGGACACATGAAGGACAAGTGCTGGATCCTTCACCCTCATCTCAAACCGGCTAAGTTCAAGGCGCATATCTCGCAAGAAGGACCAAGCGGCCAAGGTTTCGGTGCAGCAAACCAAGGCAACGCGGCGGCTACGGCCATGGCGGCTTCTCTTGGAGATCTTGTGAGGAAATCAGACCTGGAGGCCCTCATCAAGTCCATCGCAGCCCTAAAGGAATCTGGTATCACTTTCTTCGCTTCACAACCTAGTAAAACGCTTGTTGTAGACTCGGGTGCTTCTCATCACATGATAAGTAACCCGAGCCTTATACACAACATAAAGCCGACTGTGGGAAATGTGATTATTGCAAATGGGGATAGGATACCAGTTAAAGGTGTAGGAGATTTAAAGTTGTTTGATAAGAACTCAAAGGCCTTCTTTATGCCTACTTTCACTTCTAACCTATTATCGGTTAAGAGAGCTACAACCGATTTGAATTGTTATACCATATTTGGTCCTAACAGTGTGCATTTTCAGGATATTGAGACTGGCAAGATTCTTGGAGGTGGAGATGCTAAGGGAGATCTCTATGTCCTAGAGAAAAACTCATCAAGTTCACCTAATATGTTTTCTTTTAAATCGGACCTTAGTAGTATTTCAAGTGAAGTGTGGCATGCTAGACTAGGCCACCCTCACTCTAGAGCTTTTCAATTAATGTTGCCTAAATTTTCTTTTGATAGTTCAAGTTGTGAACCTTGTATTCTTGGCAAACATTGCAAATCGGTTTTCCCTAAATCTACTACCATTTATGAACATTGTTTTGACTTAGTACATTCTGATGTTTGGACCTCACCATGCCTATCTAGAGACAATAACAAGTATTTTGTGACTTTTATTGATGAAAAATCAAAATATACTTGGCTCACATTGTTACCATCTAAAGATAGGGTTTATGATGCATTTGTTAATTTTCAGAATTATGTTACTAATCATTTCAATGCAAAAATAAAGGTACTAAGATCAGATAATGGGGGAGAGTACATCAGTCATAGACTCAAAGATCATTTGTCCAAACACGGCATTCTACAACAAACGAGTTGTCCATATACGCCCCAACAGAATGGCGTGGCCGAGAGGAAGAACCGGCACCTTATGGAAGTGGCGAGGTCGATGATGTTCCAAACCAATGTCACCAAACGATTCTGGGGAGATGCTGTCATGACGGCTTGCTACTTGATTAATAGGACTCCTACCAAAGTTCTACAAGACAAATCTCCATATGAGGTACTCAATCAATTTAAACCATCTTTGGATCACTTACGCGTTTTCGGGTGTGTATGCTTTGTTTTGGTTCCAGGGGAACAAAGGACTAAGCTCGACGCCAAAAGCACCAAATGTATGTTCATTGGCTACTCGACAAGTCAGAAGGGCTATAAGTGCTATGATCCAGCTGCTGGCCGCCTACATATCTCTCGAGAAGTGCGGTTCCTTGAACACCAAGGATACTATGCGACAAAGGATTGGGACAGTCTCAAGGATCTCTCTCGGTCCAACTCTGATCGTTCGGCCAACCTACGGTTCCTCCTCGATCACCTCGGCATCACCACTCCATCAAGCCCGTCGAGCCATGCTCAGCCTACTCCGACCTCACATGAACCGGATGTACCCGCTATCTCACCCGTAGAAGAAGAAGTTCAAGAAAATGCCTCCGTGCCGCCTGTTCCTCCTCCGGCTGAACCATGTGCCGAGCCTACTCATGAGGACAATGATCATCTCGTGACCTCAACCGATGCTCTCCCACGGGAATCTATGGTTGCTCTTCCCCGGCGAAGTCAACGTCTAAAGTTTCATCCTTCGACATGGAAAGATAAGCGGGTCTACTACAACAATCAGGCCGTGGCCCATCCTATCCAAGCGGTGTGTTCACTTGACCTGGTCCCTCAGGAACACGCTGCCTTCCTCACCAAGATTGATGCTCAATTCGTTCCTCAAACCTATGATGAAGCCAAAGAGCACAAAGAGTGGTTAGCGGCGGTTGATGCTGAGACCGATGCTATGATCAGGAACCACACTTGGGACGAAGCGGATCTTCCCAAGGGAAAGAAGGTGGTCAGCTCAAAATGGGTCTTCACAATTAAGTACCTGAGCAATGGCGACGTGGAGCGCTATAAGGCTCGCCTTGTGGCTCGCGGTTTCACACAAACATACGGTACCGACTATACGGACACGTTTGCCCCGGTCGCCAAGCTGCACACCGTTCGTGTCGTTCTCTCCTTGGCTACAAACCTCTCGTGGGACCTTTGGCAGATGGACGTCAAGAATGCCTTCCTTCAGGGGGAGCTTGAAGAAGAAGTGTATATGCACCCACCTCCGGGCTTCGAACATCTTGTGGCTCCGGGCAAAGTTCTCCGCCTTCGCAAGGCCATCTACGGCCTCAAACAATCCCCTCGGGCGTGGTACCACAAACTCAGCTCGACACTTCGCACCAATGGTTTTCGACGCTCGGAAGCCGACCACACATTGTTCACTCTACGGACTGCCGGCGGTCGCGTCGTGGTGCTCGTCTATGTCGATGATATAATCATCACTGGCGATGACAAGGAAGGTATTTCCACTACCAAGACTCTCCTTCACTCAGCCTTTGACATCAAGGACCTCGGCGAACTGAAATATTTTCTTGGGATTGAAATCTCCCGATCGCCGGAAGGACTCTTTCTCTCCCAACGGAAGTACACGCTGGACTTGCTCAAGGAAACTGGTAAGCTGGGGGCTAAACCGGTCTCTACGCCACTAGAAGAAGGCTACCAGGTCAAGCGAAAGGGGGAGATGAAGACGTTACCGAACAAGTTGGCTGAGCCATATGAGGACGTGGGCAGATATAGGCGGCTGGTTGGGAAGCTGATTTACCTCACCATCACACGGCCGGATCTGTGCTATGCTGTGAACCAAGTAAGCCAGCACATGAAAGCACCAACAAACTTTGATTGGAACACTGTTGAGAGGATCCTATGCTATCTAAAGGGAAGCCCTGGCCGCGGCATTTGGATGGGAAAGAACAACAATACCGAGCTTGTTGGCTATTGCGACGCGGATTATGCGGGCGACACAACCGATAGAAGGTCTACAACAGGATACTGTACGTTTGTTGGTGGGAACCTAGTCACTTGGAAGTCGAAGAAACAGAAGGTGGTGTCTCAATCTAGTGCCGAGTCAGAATATAGGGCCATGAAGAAGCTCACAAACGAGCTAACTTGGCTCAAAGGTCTTCTCAAGGACCTTGGAGTGGAGATAGATGAACCCATCACTATGCACTGTGACAACAAGGCTGCAATACATATAGCAACCAACTCTGTTTTCCATGAGAGGACCAAGCATATCGAAGTAGACTGCCACACAGTGCGAGAGAAGATTGAAGAAGGGGTTGTCTTACCGTGTCACACGCCGAGCAAGGACCAACTGGCCGATATTTTCACAAAAGCCACTAGTCCACAGATTTGCGAGTATATCTCTAGCAAACTTGGACTAGTCGATCCTACACATCCATGAGAAGACTCCTCTAACCCGTGGAGAGCACACTCTTTTCCTTGATATGGTTTTGTCCCATGTGGTTTTCCATATTAAGGTTTTTAACGAGGTGGTCTTGTGCGGGTTCCAAGCTTAGCCGTTTCACTTGGCTAAGCTTGAGGGGGAGTATTGACCATGTTACTTAAGACTTGGAGGTTGTCCGTACGGACGTCCGTACGATCGTCCTAATGGCCACCCTTAAGGTTGAGGCCTATTGAGAGAAATGAGAAGGCTTGGGGTTGGAAACAATACCAAGCCCATTAGAAGGATCTCGAAGAAGAATGTGACCGTTGGAGGATAAGAGTCACGAGATAGCTTCCCTTAGGGAGACAAGGTCACGTCGCTTTCTATCTTGGGATCGCTCCCTTCTCTCTCTTCATGTCTCTATCTACAAGTTGTCGAGTTGGTGGGATTGTTAACCTAGTTTTCATTCTATTTAAGGCCTTTGGCCGACATTGTAAAAGCTATTCTAATACAAGCTCTCATTTTATCTCACATTCTCTCTAATTTGCTTCCGCATACTCAATTTAAACCAACAGTAAATCGCTATGTTACTATTTCTAGGGTTAAAATATGTAATTATCCATTGCATTTGACTATTTAATAGCTTTCAGGTTGAATTTGGAGCGTTTAGACATCAGTTTTAGCCATTTTATCCCGAAACAGGCTAAAAACGGGAAAACATTGATTCGAAGCAGTAAACTGCTTTGTTACTGCTTCTAGGGTCAGAATGTGTGACAATCCAATGCATTTGACTAGTTGTAAGAGTTCGGGATGAATTTGGAGTGTTTAGACAACACTTAAACCCGTTTTACCCCAAAACAGGCTTAAACCGAAAAAACAGGCTAAAACCGAGAGAAAACATTGATTCGAAGCACTAAATCGTTATGTTAATCTTTCTAGGGTCAAAATATGTAACAATCCATTGCATTTGACTAATTAAAAGAGTTCGGGTTGAATTTGGAGTGTTTAGACACCACTTTTACCCATTTTGTCGCGAAACAGACTAAAACCGAGAAAACGTTGATTCGAAGCAGTAAAAAGCTTTGTTACTGCTTCCAGGGTCAGAATGTGTGACAATCCAATGCATTTGATTAGTTGTAAGAGTTCGGGATGAATTTGGAGTGTTTAGACAACACTTAAACCCATTTTATCCCAAAACAGGCTTAAACCGAGAAAATAGGCTAAAACCGAGAGAAAACATTGACTCAAAGCAGTAAACAGCAATGTTACTCTTTCTAGGGTCAAAATATGTATCAATCCAATACATTTGACTAATTATAAGAGTTCAGGTTGAATTTGGAGTGTTTAGACACCACTTTTACCCATTTTGTCCCGAAACAGGCTAAAACCGAGAAAACGTTGATTCGAAGAAGTAAAAAGCTTTGTTACTGCTTCTAGGGTCAGAATGTGTGACAATCCAATGCATTTGATTAGTTGTAAGAGTTCGGGATGAATTTGGAGTGTTTAGACAACAGTTAAACCCGTTTTACCCCAAAACAGGCTTAAACCGAGAAAATAGGCTAAAAGAGAAAACATTGATTCGAAGCAGTAAACAGCTATGTTACTCTTTCTAGGGTCAAAATATGTATCAATCCAATACATATGACTAATTATAAGAGTTCAGGTTGAATTTGGAGTGTTTAGACACCACTTTTAGCCATTTTATCCCGAAACAGGCTAAAAACGGGAAAACATTGATTCGAAGCAGTAAACAGCTTTGTTACTATTTATAGGGTCAGAATGTGTGACAATCCAATGCATTTGATTAGTTGTAAGAGTTCGGGATGAATTTGGAGTGTTTAGACAACAGTTAAACCCGTTTTATCCCAAAACAGGCTTAGACCGAGAAAACAGGCTAAACCCGAGAGAAAACATTGATTTGAAGCAGTAAACAGCAATGTTACTCTTTCTAGGGTCAAAATATGTAACAATCCAATGCATTTGACTAATTATAAGAGTTCAGGTTGAATTTGGAGTGTTTAGACACCACTTTTACCCATTTTGTCCCGAAACAGGCTAAAACCGAGAAATTATTGATTCGAAGCAGTAAACAGCTTTGTTACTATTTATAGGGTCAGAATGTGTGACAATCCAATGCATTGACTAGTCCTAAGGGTTCCGAATGAATTTGGAGTGTTTAGACAACACTAAAACCCGTTTTATCCCAAAACAGGCTTAAACCGAGAAAACAGGCTAAAACCGAGAGAAAAAATTGATTCAAAGCAGTAAACCGCTATATTATTCTTTCGATGGTCAAAATATGTAACAATCCAATGCATTTGACTAATTATTAGAGTTCGGATTGAATTTGGAGTGTTTAGACACCACTTTTAGCCATTTGGTCCCGAAACAGGCTAAAACCGAGAAAACATTGATTCGAAGCAGTAAAAAGCTTTCTTACTGCTTCTAGGGTCAGAATGTGTGACAATCCAATGCATTGACTAGTCCTAAGAGTTACGAATGAATTTGGAGTGTTTAGACAACACTAAAACCCGTTTTATCCCAAAACAGGCTTAGACCGAGAAAACAGGCTAAAACCGAGAGAAAACATTGATTTGAAGCAGTAAATCGCTATGTTACTATTTCTAGGGTCAAAATATGTAATAATCCATTGCATTTGACTAATTAAAAGCTTTCAGGTAGAATTTGGAGCGTTTAGACATCAGTTTTAGCCATTTTATCCCGAAACAGGCTAAAAACGGGAAAACATTGATTCGTATTGATCAAGAATAAGCCTATGGCGTCCGTACAGTCCGTACCGTCCGTACGTGCAAGCAATAAGGCCGAGTGAAGCACTAAGGCCGAGTCATCTATGTGTGAGGATAGTGAGGAGGCCTGCTTACCTTCAGCCCATGAGAAGGATCGAGAATCCCTTGTGTAGCCGTTAGGGAGAAAGCGCAAGTGGACAAGAGTGGAAGACTAGGACAAGTCGCTATCACCGATCACCTACCCCCTCTCTCTCCTAATTGTCGATTTCTTTTGTTTCTATTTTAGGTCATGTGGTCGCCCTAGCTGCCTCCCTATTTAAACCTTTGTCATGTGTTGTATTTGATATATTCTACCTAATTCTAATCTATTATCACTCTCTTTCATACTATTCGCCACCAACTCTTCTTCTTCATTCTAAACCTCTCAAATCTCTCTAAGTCTTCCGCTTATTTCAACATGGTATCAGAGCTAGGTTGTCGTTCTTGATAACCTATCTCTTCTATTCTTCCATTCTTCATTCTTGTTCACTCGATTCTCAGTCCTATTTCTCTTTATTCTCCGGGTAAAAGCTTTGTCCATCGGTCCATAGCGGTTAAACCATGGAAAACGCCAAACCCATTGTCATGCCGGTTGTTCTCAAAGGAACAAACTACTTGCTGTGGACTAGAACCACAAGAACTGCCCTTGGAGGTCGTGGTCTTTGGAGTCATGTCGAGAGTGACTATGCTCCAAAACAAAACCTCAAAGGAGAAGATGAAGGCGCTTCCGAGGAGGAAGTAGAAGAAGAGAGCGAGAGGAAGGCCAAGTGGTTCCAAGAAGACCAAGTTGTCCTATCTGTTCTCCAAAACTCTCTTGACACACCAATCCTTGAGGCCTACTCATATTGCGAGACGGCCAAGGAGTTGTGGGAGACACTTAAAGGTGTCTATGGCAATATCTCCAACTTGACTCGGGTCTTTGAGGTCAAGAAGGCCATAAATGAGCTTAACCAAGATGATGTGGAGTTCACTAAACATCTTGGCAAGTTTCGAGCTTTATGGTCCGAGCTTGACATGTTGCGGCCGAGTACACTCGATCCGAGTGTGTTGACTGAAAGAAAGGAGCAAGACAAGATCTTTGGTCTCCTTCTTACTTTAAACCCATCCTTCAACGATCTCTTGAAGCACATCCTCAGGGCAGAGAAACTTCCCTCTTTTGAAGACATTTGTTCACAAATCCAAAGAGAGCAAGGTTCTCTTGACTTGTTTAGCGGTAAGGGGGAGCTTGCTACGGCTAATAAAGGAGTGTACAAGCAAGAGGAGAGGAAGGTGTGGATATGCGACCACTGCAAGAGGCGGGGTCACCTGAAAGACAAGTGCTGGGTCCTCCACCCTCATCTCAAACCGGCCAAGTTCAAAGCAAACCTCTCAAAGGAAGCGGTTAGCGACAAGGGAGCCGGGCCGTCAAAGCAAGGAGATGAGGCAGCCATGACCGCAGCCTATGGAGAAGTGGTTAGGAAATCAGACCTTGAGGCGCTCATCCGTTCCATTGCCTCACTCAAGGAGTCTGGTATCTCTTTCTTTACCTCTAAGCCTAGTAAATCTCTTGTCATAGACTCGGGTGCTTCTCACCACATGATTAGTAATCCTAGTCTAATTGACAATATAAAACCGGCTTTAGGAAATGTTATAATTGCAAATGGAGAACAAATACCAGTGAAAGGAATAGGGGACTTGAAACTATTTGATAAAACCACAAAAGCTTTCTTTATGCCTACCTTCACATCTAATCTTCTATCGGTTAAGAGAACCACTAATGATTTGAATTGTTATGCAATCTTTGGTCCTAATAGTGTTCATTTTCAGGATATTGAGACTGGAAAAGTTCTTGGAGAGGGACAAGGGAGTGGAGATCTCTATGTCCTAGAGAAAACCTCGCCAAGTTTATCTACTAAATCTTGTTTTGTTGTTAATTTGGATAGTGTGTGGCATGCTAGATTAGGCCATCCTCATTCTCGTGCCCTTGCTTTAATGTTACCAAGTGTTTCTTTTGATAGTTCAATGTGTGAATCTTGTATTCTTGGTAAACATTGCAAATCTATTTTTCCCAAGTCTAAAACTATTTATGAGCATTGTTTTGATTTAGTGCACTCGGATGTGTGGACTTCACCATGCCTTTCTAGAGATAATAACAAATATTTTGTGACTTTTATTGATGAAAAATCTAAGTACACATGGATTACTTTGTTGCCTTCAAAGGATAGAGTGTTTGATGCTTTTATAAACTTTCAAAATTATGTTACTAATCATTTCAATGCTAAAATTAAGGTACTTAGATCAGACAATGGTGGAGAGTATACAAGTCACAAATTCAGAGAACACCTAGCAAAACACGGCATACTACACCAAACGAGTTGTCCCTATACGCCCCAACAAAATGGTGTGGCCGAGAGGAAGAACCGACATCTAATGGAGGTGGCACGGTCGATGATGTTCCATTCACACGTTACAAGGCGATATTGGGGTGATGCTGTGATGACAGCATGCTACTTGATCAATCGGACACCAACCAAAGTCCTTAATGACCTATCGCCATTTGAGGTATTGAATGGATTTAAACCATCTCTAGAGCACTTACGGGTCTTTGGGTGTGTTTCTTTTGTACTTGTGCCAGGAGAACAGCGGAGTAAGCTCGATCCCAAAAGCATAAGGTGTATGTTCATCGGCTACTCCACTACTCAAAAGGGATACAAGTGTTTTGACCCAAAGACAAGCCGGCTGTATGTATCAAGAGATGTTCGGTTCTTGGAAAATGTGGGTTATTTTGATAACAAAGACTGGAACAGCTTGAAGGATCTTTCATCATCACCAAATGATAGAGCCTCCAGCCTTAAGTTTCTCCTTGACCATCTCGGAAATCCGCCTACGGCCACAGCCCTTCCTCAGCCAGAACCCAACCCGAGCTCCATTGACCATACGCTCGAGCCGGAAGGTGCTATGCCCGAGATGATATCCCCGGACCATGAGATGCCCGAGCCAAACCAGAGCATGACCGAGGCACATGAGATGCCCGAGCCAAACTCAAGCCTGACCGAGACACGACCTGATGCTGAACCGGTCATCGAAGATGTCACTCAGTCCAGCCAATCAGTGCCGCCAGCTCAACCAGCTCCACGACGAAGCACGCGTGTCCGGTCTCACCCCTCTACATGGAAAGATAAGAGGGTCTACTACAACAGTCAAGCCGTCGCACATCCTATCCAAGCCGTATGTTCGCTCGAGCTGCTTCCGACCGAGCACCAAGCCTTCTTCGGCCAAGTTGATGAACACTGGGTTCCCCAAACGTACGAGGAGGCCACAGAACATAAGGTATGGGTAGATGCTGTGGAGGATGAAGCTGGTGCAATGATCAGAAATCACACATGGGATGAGGCTGACCTCCCCAAAGGGAAGAAGGCCGTAAGTTCAAAGTGGGTATTCACCATCAAGTTCTTGAGCACGGGAGAGATTGAAAGGCATAAGGCACGGCTGGTGGCCCGAGGGTTCACTCAAACCTATGGAGATGACTACACGGCAACGTTTGCTCCCGTGGCCAAATTGCATACCGTGCGAGTAGTGCTATCGGTGGCCGTGAACCTTTCTTGGGACTTATGGCAAATGGATGTGAAGAACGCGTTCCTCCAAGGCGAGCTAGATGAAGAAGTGTACATGACTCCCCCGCCTGGCCTTGAGGACATTGTTGCTCCCGGGAAGGTCTTACGGTTACGCAAGGCCATCTATGGCCTCAAACAGTCACCACGCGCCTGGTACCATAAGCTCAGCTCCACTCTTAAGGCGAATGGCTTTAGACGATCGGAGGCTGACCACACTCTTTTCACTCTCAAGACATCACTTGGCCTGGTTGTGGTGCTGGTTTATGTCGATGACATCATCGTGACTGGCGATGACAAGGCCGGTATTGTTGCCATTAAAGACTCTCTCAAGTCTGCTTTTGACATTAAGGACCTCGGAGAGCTCAAATACTTCCTCGGCATCGAAATCTGCCGTTCCCCGGAGGGTATCTTCCTCTCACAACGCAAGTATGCTCTTGACTTGCTTGCTGAGACAGGCAAACTTGGTACGGTTCCAGCTACTACACCACTGGATGAAGATTACCAGCTCAAGCGAAAGGGGGAGAGCATTCGGGCGAAGGAAGGCAAACCACGCGAACCATTGGACGAGCCGTTCCCGGACGTCACACGCTACCGACGGCTTGTAGGTAAGTTGATCTATTTAACTATCACACGACCTGATATCTCTTATGCTGTGAATCAGGTGAGTCAGCACATGCAAGCTCCAAGCAAGTATCAATGGAGTCAAGTGGAGAGGATTTTGAGCTATCTCAAGGGCAGCCCTGGTCAAGGCATTTGGATGGGTAAAAACGGCAACACTGAGATCGTGGGTTATTGTGATGCGGACTATAATGGAGACACATTGGATAGGCGGTCAACTACTGGATATTGCACCTTTGTTGGAGGAAACCTAGTTACATGGAGGTCTAAGAAGCAAAAGGTGGTGTCATGTTCAAGTGCCGAGGCTGAGTACCGAGCTATGAGGAAGCTAACTAATGAGATGACATGGTTGAAAGGTCTACTTAAGGATCTCGGCATTGAAACAAGACAGCCGATGACAATGCATTGTGACAATGAGGCAGCGATCCACATAGCCACTAACTCAGTCTTCCATGAACGGACCAAGCACATTGAGAGCGACTGCCACAAGGTTAGGGAGAGGATCGAAGAGGGAGCGGTTCTACCATGCCACACAAGGAGTCAAGACCAGCTAGCCGACATCTTCACCAAATCTGCAAGTCCCAAGGTTTGTGATTATATTCATAGCAAACTTGGACTTGTAGACATCACACGGCCGTGATCAACTTTCCTAATCCGTGGACAGCACACTCTTTTTCCCTTGGCTTAGTTTTGTCCCATGAGGTTTTCTAAGTCAAGGTTTTTAATGAGGTGCTGCTTCACGGGTTCCAAGCTTAGCCATCTCATCAGGCTAAGCTTGAGGGGGAGTATTGATCAAGAATAAGCCTATGGCGTCCGTACAGTCCGTACCGTCCGTACGTGCAAGCAATAAGGCCGAGTGAAGCACTAAGGCCGAGTCATCTATGTGTGAGGATAGTGAGGAGGCCTGCTTACCTTCAGCCCATGAGAAGGATCGAGAATCCCTTGTGTAGCCGTTAGGGAGAAAGCGCAAGTGGACAAGAGTGGAAGACTAGGACAAGTCGCTATCACCGATCACCTACCCCCTCTCTCTCCTAATTGTCGATTTCTTTTGTTTCTATTTTAGGTCATGTGGTCGCCCTAGCTGCCTCCCTATTTAAACCTTTGTCATGTGTTGTATTTGATATATTCTACCTAATTCTAATCTATTATCACTCTCTTTCATACTATTCGCCACCAACTCTTCTTCTTCATTCTAAACCTCTCAAATCTCTCTAAGTCTTCCGCTTATTTCAACAATTCGAAGCAGTAAACTGCTTTGTTACTGCTTCTAGGGTCAGAATGTGTGACAATCCAATGCATTTGACTAGTTGTAAGAGTTCGGGATGAATTTGGAGTGTTTAGACAACACTTAAACCCGTTTTACCCCAAAACAGGCTTAAACCGAAAAAACAGGCTAAAACCGAGAGAAAACATTGATTCGAAGCAGTAAATCGTTATGTTACTCTTTCTAGGGTCAAAATATGTAACAATCCATTGCATTTGACTAATTAAAAGAGTTCGGGTTGAATTTGGAGTGTTTAGACACCACTTTTACCCATTTTGTCGCGAAACAGGCTAAAACCGAGAAAACGTTGATTCGAAGCAGTAAAAAGCTTTGTTACTGCTTCCAGGGTCAGAATGTGTGACAATCCAATGCATTTGATTAGTTGTAAGAGTTCGGGATGAATTTGGAGTGTTTAGACAACACTTAAACCCATTTTATCCCAAAACAGGCTTAAACCGAGAAGATAGGCTAAAACCGAGAGAAAACATTGACTCAAAGCAGTAAACAGCAATGTTACTCTTTCTAGGGTCAAAATATGTATCAATCCAATACATTTGACTAATTATAAGAGTTCAGGTTGAATTTGGAGTGTTTAGACACCACTTTTACCCATTTTGTCCCGAAACAGGCTAAAACCAAGAAATTATTGATTCGAAGCAGTAAACAGCTTTGTTACTATTTATAGGGTCAGAATGTGTGACAATCCAATGCATTGACTACTCCTAAGGGTTCCGAATGAATTTGGAGTGTTTAGACAACACTAAAACCCGTTTTATCCCAAAACAGGCTTAAACCGAGAAAACAGGCTAAAACCGAGAGAAAAAATTGATTCAAAGCAGTAAAGCGCTATATTATTCTTTCGATGGTCAAAATATGTAACAATCCAATGCATTTGACTAATTAAAAGCTTTCAGGTTGAATTTGGAGCGTTTAGACATCAGTTTTAGCCATTTTATCCCGAAACAGGCTAAGAACGGGAAAACATTGATTCGAAGCAGTAAACTGCTTTGTTACTGCTTCTAGGGTCAGAATGTGTGACAATCCAATGCATTTGACTAGTTGTAAGAGTTCGGGATGAAGTTGGAGTGTTTAGACAACACTTAAACCTGTTTTATCCCCAAACAGGCTTAAACCGAGAAAACAGGTTAAAACCGAGAGAAAACATTGATTTGAAGCAGTAAATCGCTATGTTACTATTTCTAGGGTCAAAATATGTAATAATCCATTGCATTTGACTAATTAAAAGCTTTCAGGTTGAATTTGGAGCGTTTAGACATCAGTTTTAGCCATTTTATCCCGAAACAGGCTAAGAACGGGAAAACATTGATTCGAAGCAGTAAACTGCTTTGTTACTGCTTCTAGGGTCAGAATGTGTGACAATCCAATGCATTTGACTAGTTGTAAGAGTTCGGGATGAAGTTGGAGTGTTTAGACAACACTTAAACCTGTTTTATCCCCAAACAGGCTTAAACCGAGAAAACAGGTTAAAACCGAGAGAAAACATTGATTTGAAGCAGTAAATCGCTATGTTACTATTTCTAGGGTCAAAATCTGTAATAATCCATTGCATTTGACTAATTAAAAGCTTTCAGGTTGAATTTGGAGCGTTTAGACATCAGTTTTAGCCATTTTATCCCGAAACAGGCTAAAAACGGGAAAACATTGATTCGAAGCAGTAAACTGCTTTGTTACTGCTTCTAGGGTCAGAATGTGTGACAATCCAATGCATTTGACTAGTTGTAAGAGTTCGGGATGAATTTGGAGTGTTTAGACAACACTTAAACCCGTTTTACCCCAAAACAGGCTTAAACCGAAAAAACAGGCTAAAACCGAGAGAAAACATTGATTCGAAGCACTAAATCGTTACGTTACTCTTTCTAGGGTCAAAATATGTAACAATCCATTGCATTTGACTAATTAAAAGAGTTCGGGTTGAATTTGGAGTGTTTAGACACCACTTTTACCCATTTTGTCCCGAAACAGGCTAAAACCGAGAAAACGTTGATTCGAAGCAGTAAAAAGCTTTGTTACTGCTTCTAGGGTCAGAATGTGTGACAATCCAATGCATTTGATTAGTTGTAAGAGTTCGGGATGAATTTGGAGTGTTTAGACAACACTTAAACCCGTTTTACCCCAAAACAGGCTTAAACCGAGAAAACAGGCTAAAACCGAGAGAAAACACTGATTCGAAGCAGTAAACAGCTATGTTACTCTTTCTAGGGTCAAAATATGTATCAATCCAATACATATGACTAATTATAAGAGTTCAGGTTGAATTTGGAGTGTTTAGACACCACTTTTAGCCATTTTATCCCGAAACAGGCTAAAAACGGGAAAACATTGATTCGAAGCAGTAAACAGCTTTGTTACTATTTATAGGGTCAGAATGTGTGACAATCCAATGCATTGACTAGTCCTAAGAGTTCCGAATGAATTTGGAGTGTTTAGACAACACTAAAACCCGTTTTATCCCAAAACAGGCTTAAACCGAGAAAACAGGCTAAAACCGAGAGAAAACATTGATTCAAAGCAGTAAAGCGCTATATTATTCTTTCGATGGTCAAAATATGTAACAATCCAATGCATTTGACTAATTATTGAGTTCGGATTGAATTTGGAGTGTTTAGACACCACTTTTAGCCATTTGGTCCCGAAACAGGCTAAAACCGAGAAAACATTGATTCGAAGCAGTAAAAAGCTTTCTTACTGCTAATAGGGTCAGAATGTGTGACAATCCAATGCATTTGATTAGTTGTAAGAGTTCGGGATGAAGTTGGAGTGTTTAGACAACACTTAAACCTGTTTTATCCCCAAACAGGCTTAAACCGAGAAAACAGGTTAAAACCGAGAGAAAACATTGATTTGAAGCAGTAAATCGCTATGTTACTATTTCTAGGGTCAAAATATGTAATAATCCATTGCATTTGACTAATTAAAAGCTTTCAGGTTGAATTTGGAGCGTTTAGACATCAGTTTTAGCCATTTTATCCCGAAACAGGCTAAAAACGGGAAAACATTGATTCGAAGCAGTAAACTGCTTTGTTACTGCTTCTAGGGTCAGAATGTGTGACAATCCAATGCATTTGACTAGTTGTAAGAGTTCGGGATGAATTTGGAGTGTTTAGACAACACTTAAACCCGTTTTACCCCAAAACAGGCTTAAACCGAAAAAACAGGCTAAAACCGAGAGAAAACATTGATTCGAAGCACTAAATCGTTACGTTACTCTTTCTAGGGTCAAAATATGTAACAATCCATTGCATTTGACTAATTAAAAGCTTTCAGGTTGAATTTGGAGCGTTTAGACATCAGTTTTAGCCATTTTATCCCGAAACAGGCTAAAAACGGGAAAACATTGATTCGAAGCAGTAAACTGCTTTGTTACTGCTTCTAGGGTCAGAATGTGTGACAATCCAATGCATTTGACTAGTTGTAAGAGTTCGGGATGAATTTGGAGTGTTTAGACAACACTTAAACCCGTTTTACCCCAAAACAGGCTTAAACCGAGAAAACAGGCTAAAACCGAGAGAAAACATTGATTCAAAGCAGTAAAGCGCTATATTATTCTTCCGATGGTCAAAATATGTATCAATCCAATACATTTGACTAATTATAAGCGTTCAGGTTGAATTTGGAGTGTTTAGACACCACTTTTAGCCATTTGGTCCCGAAACAGGCTAAAAACGGGAAAACATTGATTCGAAGCAGTAAACAGCTTTGTTACTATTTATAGGGTCAGAATGTGTGACAATCCAATGCATTGACTAGTCCTAAGAGTTCCGAATGAATTTGGAGTGTTTAGACAACACTAAAACCCGTTTTATCCCAAAACAGGCTTAAACCGAGAAAACAGGCTAAAACCGAGAGAAAACATTGATTCAAAGCAGTAAAGCGCTATATTATTCTTTCGATGGTCAAAATATGTAACAATCCAATGCATTTGACTAATTATTGAGTTCGGATTGAATTTGGAGTGTTTAGACACCACTTTTAGCCATTTGGTCCCGAAACAGGCTAAAACCGAGAAAACATTGATTCGAAGCAGTAAAAAGCTTTCTTACTGCTAATAGGGTCAGAATGTGTGACAATCCAATGCATTTGATTAGTTGTAAGAGTTCGGGATGAAGTTGGAGTGTTTAGACAACACTTAAACCCGTTTTATCCCCAAACAGGCTTAAACCGAGAAAACAGGTTAAAACCGAGAGAAAACATTGATTTGAAGCAGTAAATCGCTATGTTACTATTTCTAGGGTCAAAATATGTAATAATCCATTGCATTTGACTAATTAAAAGCTTTCAGGTTGAATTTGGAGCGTTTAGACATCAGTTTTAGCCATTTTATCCCGAAACAGGCTAAGAACGGGAAAACATTGATTCGAAGCAGTAAACTGCTTTGTTACTGCTTCTAGGGTCAGAATGTGTGACAATCCAATGCATTTGACTAGTTGTAAGAGTTCGGGATGAAGTTGGAGTGTTTAGACAACACTTAAACCTGTTTTATCCCCAAACAGGCTTAAACCGAGAAAACAGGTTAAAACCGAGAGAAAACATTGATTTGAAGCAGTAAATCGCTATGTTACTATTTCTAGGGTCAAAATCTGTAATAATCCATTGCATTTGACTAATTAAAAGCTTTCAGGTTGAATTTGGAGCGTTTAGACATCAGTTTTAGCCATTTTATCCCGAAACAGGCTAAAAACGGGAAAACATTGATTCGAAGCAGTAAACTGCTTTGTTACTGCTTCTAGGGTCAGAATGTGTGACAATCCAATGCATTTGACTAGTTGTAAGAGTTCGGGATGAATTTGGAGTGTTTAGACAACACTTAAACCCGTTTTACCCCAAAACAGGCTTAAACCGAAAAAACAGGCTAAAACCGAGAGAAAACATTGATTCGAAGCACTAAATCGTTACGTTACTCTTTCTAGGGTCAAAATATGTAACAATCCATTGCATTTGACTAATTAAAAGAGTTCGGGTTGAATTTGGAGTGTTTAGACACCACTTTTACCCATTTTGTCCCGAAACAGGCTAAAACCGAGAAAACGTTGATTCGAAGCAGTAAAAAGCTTTGTTACTGCTTCTAGGGTCAGAATGTGTGACAATCCAATGCATTTGATTAGTTGTAAGAGTTCGGGATGAATTTGGAGTGTTTAGACAACACTTAAACCCGTTTTACCCCAAAACAGGCTTAAACCGAGAAAACAGGCTAAAACCGAGAGAAAACACTGATTCGAAGCAGTAAACAGCTATGTTACTCTTTCTAGGGTCAAAATATGTATCAATCCAATACATATGACTAATTATAAGAGTTCAGGTTGAATTTGGAGTGTTTAGACACCACTTTTAGCCATTTTATCCCGAAACAGGCTAAAAACGGGAAAACATTGATTCGAAGCAGTAAACAGCTTTGTTACTATTTATAGGGTCAGAATGTGTGACAATCCAATGCATTGACTAGTCCTAAGAGTTCCGAATGAATTTGGAGTGTTTAGACAACACTAAAACCCGTTTTATCCCAAAACAGGCTTAAACCGAGAAAACAGGCTAAAACCGAGAGAAAACATTGATTCAAAGCAGTAAAGCGCTATATTATTCTTTCGATGGTCAAAATATGTAACAATCCAATGCATTTGACTAATTATTGAGTTCGGATTGAATTTGGAGTGTTTAGACACCACTTTTAGCCATTTGGTCCCGAAACAGGCTAAAACCGAGAAAACATTGATTCGAAGCAGTAAAAAGCTTTCTTACTGCTAATAGGGTCAGAATGTGTGACAATCCAATGCATTTGATTAGTTGTAAGAGTTCGGGATGAAGTTGGAGTGTTTAGACAACACTTAAACCCGTTTTATCCCCAAACAGGCTTAAACCGAGAAAACAGGTTAAAACCGAGAGAAAACATTGATTTGAAGCAGTAAATCGCTATGTTACTATTTCTAGGGTCAAAATATGTAATAATCCATTGCATTTGACTAATTAAAAGCTTTCAGGTTGAATTTGGAGCGTTTAGACATCAGTTTTAGCCATTTTATCCCGAAACAGGCTAAAAACGGGAAAACATTGATTCGAAGCAGTAAACTGCTTTGTTACTGCTTCTAGGGTCAGAATGTGTGACAATCCAATGCATTTGACTAGTTGTAAGAGTTCGGGATGAAGTTGGAGTGTTTAGACAACACTTAAACCTGTTTTATCCCCAAACAGGCTTAAACCGAGAAAACAGGTTAAAACCGAGAGAAAACATTGATTTGAAGCAGTAAATCACTATGTTACTATTTCTAGGGTCAAAATCTGTAATAATCCAGTGCATTTGACTAATTAAAAGCTTTCAGGTTGAATTTGGAGCGTTTAGACATCAGTTTTAGCCATTTTATCCCGAAACAGGCTAAAAACGGGAAAACATTGATTCGAAGCAGTAAACTGCTTTGTTACTGCTTCTAGGGTCAGAATGTGTGACAATCCAATGCATTTGACTAGTTGTAAGAGTTCGGGATGAATTTGGAGTGTTTAGACAACACTTAAACCCGTTTTACCCCAAAACAGGCTTAAACTGAGAAAACAGGCTAAAACCGAGAGAAAACATTGATTCAAAGCAGTAAAGCGCTATATTATTCTTCCGATGGTCAAAATATGTATCAATCCAATACATTTGACTAATTATAAGCGTTCAGGTTGAATTTGGAGTGTTTAGACACCACTTTTAGCCATTTGGTCCCGAAACAGGCTAAAAACGGGAAAACATTGATTCGAAGCAGTAAACAGCTTTGTTACTATTTATAGGGTCAGAATGTGTGACAATCCAATGCATTGACTAGTCCTAAGAGTTCCGAATGAATTTGGAGTGTTTAGACAACACTAAAACCCGTTTTATCCCAAAACAGGCTTAGACCGAGAAAACAGGCTAAAACCGAGAGAAAACATTGATTTGAAGCAGTAAATCGCTATGTTACTATTTCTAGGGTCAAAATATGTAATAATCCATTGCATTTGACTAATTAAAAGCTTTCAGGTTGAATTTGGAGCGTTTAGACATCAGTTTTAGCCATTTTATCCCGAAACAGGCTAAAAACGGGAAAACATTGATTCGAAGCAGTAAACTGCTTTGTTACTGCTTCTAGGGTCAGAATGTGTGACAATCCAATGCATTTGACTAGTTGTAAGAGTTCGGGATGAATTTGGAGTGTTTAGACAACACTTAAACCCGTTTTACCCCAAAACAGGCTTAAACCGAAAAAACAGGCTAAAACCGAGAGAAAACATTGATTCGAAGCAGTAAATCGTTATGTTACTCTTTCTAGGGTCAAAATATGTAACAATCCATTGCATTTGACTAATTAAATGAGTTCGGGTTGAATTTGGAGTGTTTAGACACCACTTTTACCCATTTTGTCGCGAAACAGGCTAAAACCGAGAAAACGTTGATTCGAAGCAGTAAAAAGCTTTGTTACTGCTTCCAGGGTCAGAATGTGTGACAATCCAATGCATTTGATTAGTTGTAAGAGTTCGGGATGAATTTGGAGTGTTTAGACAACACTTAAACCCATTTTATCCCAAAACAGGTTTAAACCGAGAAAATAGGCTAAAACCGAGAGAAAACTTTGATTCAAAGCAGTAAACAGCAATGTTACTCTTTCTAGGGTCAAAATATGTATCAATCCAATACATTTGACTAATTATAAGAGTTCAGGTTGAATTTGGAGTGTTTAGACACCACTTTTACCCATTTTGTCCCGAAACAGGCTAAAACCGAGAAATTATTGATTCGAAGCAGTAAACAGCTTTGTTACTATTTATAGGGTCAGAATGTGTGACAAACCAATGCATTGACTACTCCTAAGGGTTCCGAATGAATTTGGAGTGTTTAGACAACACTAAAACCCGTTTTATCCCAAAACAGGCTTAAACCGAGAAAACAGGCTAAAACCGAGAGAAAAAATTGATTCAAAGCAGTAAAGCGCTATATTATTCTTTCGATGGTCAAAATATGTAACAATCCAATGCATTTGACTAATTATTAGAGTTCGGATTGAATTTGGAGTGTTTAGACACCACTTTTAGCCATTTGGTCCCGAAACAGGCTAAAACCGAGAAAACATTGATTCGAAGCAGTAAAAAGCTTTCTTACTGCTAATAGGGTCAGAATGTGTGACAATCCAATGCATTTGATTAGTTGTAAGAGTTCGGGATGAAGTTGGAGTGTTTAGACAACACTTAAACCCGTTTTATCCCCAAACAGGCTTAAACCGAGAAAACAGGTTAAAACCGAGAGAAAACATTGATTTGAAGCAGTAAATCGCTATGTTACTATTTCTAGGGTCAAAATATGTAATAATCCATTGCATTTGACTAATTAAAAGCTTTCAGGTTGAATTTGGAGCGTTTAGACATCAGTTTTAGCCATTTTATCCCGAAACAGGCTAAAAACGGGAAAACATTGATTCTGTAAGACTTTGTAGAATAAAGAAGAGAATCAAGAGATTGATGAGAGATATCGGTAGACAAAGAGAATGAGGAAGAAGAAAAGATTAGGTTCTTGTTCCATTAGAATCAATAATACAAGGTGGCTATGAGCCTATTTAAGGAAACACAAACTAGGGCTACTCCCTTGACCGAGACACACAAGTGGGATAGGGACATTAGGAGAGAGACACACTACATCCCAAGGTGAAAGCGACAGCCCATCCTTACCAAACATGTGACTATTTCCTTCCCTTCTCTCTAACGGTTATAATGTGCTTCTCGATCCTTCTAGTGGGCTTCAGGCCTCCTCTCCATTCCTTATCACTAGAAGACTCGGCCATTTCACCACACTTGTACGGACAGCCCATATTCAACACTCGTACGGACGGCCATGGCTGCCTTAGGCTTATTCTTTTGATCAATACTCCCCCTCAAGCTTAGCCTAATGAAATGGCTAAGCTTGGAACCCGTGAAGCAGCACCTCATTAAAAACCTTGACTTAGAAAACCTCATGGGACAAAACCAAGTCAAGGGAAAAAGAGTGTGCTGTCCACGGATTAGAGAAGCTTGATCATGGCCGTGTAATGTCTACAAGTCCAAGTTTGCTATAGATGTGATCACAAACCTTGGAGCTTGCAGACTTGGTGAAGATGTCAGCTAGCTGATCTTGACTCCTTGTGTGGCATGGTAACACCACTCCTTCTTCAATCTTCTCTCTCACCTTGTGGCAATCGCTTTCTATGTGCTTGGTCCTCTCATGAAAGACCGAGTTTGTGGCAATGTGGATGGCCGCTTCATTGTCGCAGTGCATGGTCATGGGCTGCTTTGTTTCGATGCCTAAGTCCTTGAGTAGACCCTTCAGCCATGTCATCTCGTTCGTGAGCTTCCTCATAGCTCTATACTCGGCCTCGGCGCTAGAGCATGAAACCACCTTTTGTTTCTTAGACCTCCATGTAACCATGTTGCCTCCAACGAACGTGCAGTACCCAGTAGTGGATCTTCTATCCAGCGTGTCGCCATTGTAATCCGCATCACAGTAGCCAACAATCTCGGTGTTGTCATTCTTGCCCATCCAAATACCTTGACCCGGACTGCCCTTGAGATAGCTTAGGATCCTCTCGACTTGACTCCATTGGTACTTGCTTGGTGCCTTCATATGTTGGCTAACCTGATTCACAGCATAACATATGTCAGGTCGTGTGATAGTAAGGTATATTAGCTTACCTACAAGCCGGCGGTAGCGTGTGACGTCTAAGAATGGCTCGTCCATTGGTTCCTTAGGTCGGCCTTCTTTTTCCCGTAAGCTCTCCCCCTTTCGCTTGAGCTGGTAGTCTTCATCAAGTGGCGTAGCGACCGGAGACACACCAAGCTTGCCAGTCTCCTCTAACAAGTCAAGAGTGTACTTGCGTTGTGAGAGGAAGAGTCCTTCCGGTGAGCGACAAATTTCAATACCAAGAAAGTATTTGAGTTCCCCAAGGTCCTTGATGTCAAATGCCGACTTGAGGGAGTCCTTGGTGTCCTGAATGGCCGCCTTATCATCACCAGTCACGATGATATCGTCGACGTATATGAGCACCACCACCCAACCAATAGAGGTGCGACGTGTGAAGAGAGTATGATCAGCCTCCGATCGCTTAAAACCATAAGTCTTGAGAGTAGAGCTTAGTTTGTGGTACCAAGCTCGTGGGGACTGCTTAAGGCCATAGATGGCCTTACGTAGCCTCAAGACTTTTCCGGGTGTAACCATGTCTTCAAGGCCGGGAGGAGGTGTCATGTACACTTCTTCATCAAGTTCACCTTGAAGAAAGGCGTTCTTCACATCCATCTGCCATAAGTCCCATGATAGGTTGACAGCAAGAGACAGCACAACCCGAACCGTATGGAGCTTGGCCACGGGTGCAAAGGTGTCCGTGTAGTCCGCACCATAGGTTTGGGTGAAGCCACGGGCCACTAACCGGGCTTTATGCCGTTCAATGTCACCATTGCTCAAATACTTGATGGTGAACACCCATTTGGAGCTAACTGCCCGCTTGCCTTGAGGAAGATCCGATTCGTCCCACGTATGATTCCGGATCATGGCGCCGGTTTCATCCTTGACCGCATCTAACCAAACCTGATGCTCCTTGGCTTCATCATATGTCTGCGGGATCCAATTGACGTCAACTCGGCCAAAGAAAGCTTGGTGATCAGCAGGTAACAGCTCAAGGGAACAAACGGACTGGATGGGATGAGCGACGGCTTGACTGTTGTAATATACACGCTTGTTCTTCCAAGTGGAGGGGTCAGATCGAGGTCTGGTGCTCCGACGCAGGACTGGTGCAGGAGGTGGATCCGTCCTAGGCAACTCCGTTGACGTACCGTCCGTAAGAACCGTCTCCGTGTTTTCCTCGGTAGGAGCCGCTGCCGGAGCATGTGTGTCCGGTGTAGGGCCAGGAACAGGAACACCGGCTATGGGTAGGCCAGACTCAAGGGACACACTATCTTGGGCTGAAACATTGTTATTCGTATCTCCTTGGTCAGACCCACCGTCGGTAGGAGTTTGGCGTAGCATAGGCTGCACGACACCCGTTGGTGGAGACGGGTTGCCAAGGTGATCAAGAAGGAACCTTAGACTTGAAGCTCGGTCATTAGGTGAGTGAGAGAGGTCTTTAAGGTTGTTCCAGTCCTTCTTGTCATAGTAGCCCACATTCTCTAGGAACCGGACATCTCGGGAGACATATAGACGACTTGTGGCCGGATCATAACATTTGTACCCCTTTTGTGTGGTAGAGTAGCCAATGAACATGCACTTTGTACTCTTGGCATCCAGCTTACTCCTTTGTTCTCCTGGTACTAACACAAAACAAACACAACCAAAAACGCGTAAGTGATCAAGGGATGGTTTAAATTTGTTTAGTACTTCAAATGGAGATAAGTCATGAAGAACTCGGGTTGGTGTCCGGTTGATGAGATAGCATGCAGTCATCACAGCATCACCCCAATATCGTTTGGGAACACTAGAGTGGAACATGATTGCCCGCGCCACTTCCATGAGATGCCGGTTCTTTCTCTCGGCCACACCATTTTGTTGTGGCGTGTAGGGACAACTAGTTTGATGGAGAATGCCATGCTTGGAGAGATGTTCTTTGAACTTGCAACTTGTGTATTCTCCACCATTATCAGACCTAAGTACCTTAAGTTTTGCATTAAAGTGATTAGTCACATAGTTTTGAAAGTTGACAAAGGCATCAAACACTCTATCTTTAGAAGGCAATAAGGTAATCCAAGTATATTTTGATTTTTCATCAATAAAAGTCACAAAATACTTGTTATTATCTCTAGATAGGCATGGTGAAGTCCAAACATCTGAGTGAACTAAATCAAAACAATTTTCATAAATAGTAGTTGACTTAGGAAAGATAGACTTGCAATGTTTTCCAAGAATACAAGGTTCACAAGTAGAATTATCAAAAGAAATATTGGGAAACATTAGTCCTAAAGCACGCGAATGAGGGTGGCCTAGCCTAGCATGCCACACCATATTCGAATCAACAACAAAACAAGACTTAATAGAAGATAAATTTGGATCGGTTTTCTCTAGGACATAGAGATCTCCACTCCCTTGCCCTTCTCCAAGAACCTTTCCAGTCTCAATATCCTGAAAATGAACACTGTTAGGACCAAAAATTGCATAACAATTCAAATCATTTGTGGCCCTCTTAACCGATAGAAGATTGGAGGTAAATGTAGGCATAAAGAAAGCTTTTGAGGTTTTATCAAAAAGTTTCAAGTCCCCTATCCCTTTTACTGGTATTTGATCTCCATTAGCAATAACAACATTCCCTAAAGCCGGTTTTATGTTGTCAATTAACCTAGGGTTGCTAATCATATGATGTGAAGCCCCCGAGTCAATAACAAGCGATTTACTAGGCTTAGAGGTAAAGAAAGAGATACCAGACTCCTTGAGTGAGGCAATGGAGCGGATGAGAGCCTCAAGGTCTGACTTCCTCACCACATCTCCATAGGCTGCGGTCATGGCCACCTCATCTCCCTGCTTTGATGATCCGGATCCCTTGTCGCTAACCGCTTCCTTTGAGAAGTTGGCTTTGAACTTGGCCGGCTTGAGATGAGGATGGAGAACCCAGCATTTGTCTTTCAGGTGGCCCCGCTTCTTGCAGTGGTCGCATACCCACACCTTCCTCTCCTCTTGCTTGTACACTCCTTTGTTGGCCGTAGCAAGCTCCCCCTTACCGCTAAACAAATCAAGAGATCCTTGTTCTTTCTGAATTTGGGAGCAAATATCTTCAAAGGAGGGAAGCTTCTCTGCCCTTAGGATGTGCTTCAAGAGGTCATTGAAGGATGGGTTCAAGGTAAGGAGGAGTCCAAAGATCTTGTCTTGCTCCTTCCTTTCGTTTAGCACACTCGCCTCAAGTGTACTTGGCCGCAACATGTCAAGCTCGGACCATAGTGCACGGAACTTACCAAGATGCTTAGTGAACTCCACATCATCTTGGTTAAGGTCGTTTATGGCCTTCTTGACCTCAAAGACTCTAGTCATGTTAGAGACATTACCATACACGCCTTTAAGTGTTTCCCACAGTTCCTTGGCCGTCTCGCAGTATGAGTAGGCCTCAAGGATAGGCGTGTCCAGAGAGTTTTGGAGAACAGATAGGACAACTTGGTCTTCTTGGAACCATTTGGCCTTCCTCTCGCTCTCTTCCTCCGCTTCCGCCTCGGAAGCGTCCTCTCCTTTGGGGTTTTTCTTTGGGACATAGTCGGACTCGACATGACTCCAAAGGCCACGACCTCCAAGGGCGGTTCTTGTGGTTCTTGTCCACAGCAGGTAGTTTGTCCCCTTTAGGACAATCGGTGAAACAATGGGCTTGGCGTTTTCCATGGTCGGATTTCTATGGACCGATGGGTAAAGCTTTTACCCGGAGAATAAAAGAGATGCGAGTATGAAGAAACGGAGATAAGGAGACTAGAGTGTAGAAATGAGTAGGAGAATGAGATTAGACTGTAGAGAATCGAAGAACTTGCTCTGATACCATGTAAGACTTTGTAGAATAAAGAAGAGAATCAAGAGATTGATGAGAGATATCGGTAGACAAAGAGAATGAGGAAGAAGAAAAGATTAGGTTCTTGTTCCATTAGAATCAATAATACAAGGTGGCTATGAGCCTATTTAAGGAAACACAAACTAGGGCTACTCCCTTGACCGAGACACACAAGTGGGATAGGGACATTAGGAGAGAGACACACTACATCCCAAGGTGAAAGCGACAGCCCATCCTTACTAAACATGTGACTATTTCCTTCCCTTCTCTCTAACGGTTATAATGTGCTTCTCGATCCTTCTAGTGGGCTTCAGGCCTCCTCTCCATTCCTTATCACTAGAAGACTCGGCCATTTCACCACACTTGTACGGACAGCCCATATTCAACACTCGTACGGACGGCCATGGCTGCCTTAGGCTTATTCTTTTGATCAATAGATTCGAAGCAGTAAACTGCTCTGTTACTGCTTCTAGGGTCAGAATGTGTGACAATCCAATGCATTTGACTAGTTGTAAGAGTTTGGGATGAATTTGGAGTGTTTAGACAACACTTAAACCCGTTTTACCCCAAAACAGGCTTAAACCGAGAAAACAGGCTAAAACCGAGAGAAAACATTGATTCGAAGCAGTAAACAGCTATGTTACTCTTTCTAGGGTCAAAATATGTATCAATCCAATACATTTGACTAATTATAAGAGTTCAGGTTGAATTTGGAGTGTTTAGACACCACTTTTAGCCATTTTATCCCGAAACAGGCTAAAAACGGGAAAACATTGATTCGAAGCAGTAAACAGCTTTGTTACTATTTATAGGGTAAGAATGTGTGACAATCCAATGCATTGACTAGTCCTAAGAGTTCCGAATGAATTTGGAGTGTTTGGACAACACTGAAACCCGTTTTATCCCAAAACAGGCTTAAACCGAGAAAACAGGCTAAAACCGAGAGAAAACATTGATTCAAAGCAGTAAAGCGCTATATTATGCTTTCGATGGTCAAAATATGTAACAATCCAATGCATTTGACTAATTATTAGAGTTCGGATTGAATTTGGAGTGTTTAGACACCACTTTTAGCCATTTGGTCCCGAAACAGGCTAAAACCGAGAAAACATTGATTCGAAGCAGTAAAAAGCTTTCTTACTGCTTCTAGGGTCAGAATGTGTGACAATCTAATGCATTTGATTAGTTGTAAGAGTTCGGGATGAAGTTGGAGTGTTTAGACAACACTTAAACCCGTTTTATCCCCAAACACGCTTAAACCTAGAAAACAGGTTAAAACCGAGAGAAAACATTGATTTGAAGCAGTAAATCGCTATGTTACTATTTCTAGGGTCAAAATATGTAATAATCCATTGCATTTGACTAATTAAAAGCTTTCAGGTTGAATTTGGAGCGTTTAGACATCAGTTTTAGCCATTTTATCCCGAAACAGGCTAAAAACGGGAAAACATTGATTCGAAGCAGTAAACTGCTTTGTTACTGCTTCTAAGGTCAGAATGTGTGACAATCCAATGCATTTGACTAGTTGTAAGAGTTCGGGATGAATTTGGAGTGTTTAGACAACACTTAAACCCGTTTTACCCCAAAACAGGCTTAAACTGAGAAAACAGGCTAAAACCGAGAGAAAACATTGATTCAAAGCAGTAAAGCGCTATATTATTCTTTCGATGGTCAAAATATGTATCAATCCAATACATTTGACTAATTATAAGCGTTCAGGTTGAATTTGGAGTGTTTAGACACCACTTTTAGCCATTTGGTCCCGAAACAGGCTAAAAACGGGAAAACATTGATTCGAAGCAGTAAACTGCTTTGTTACTGCTTCTAGGGTCAGAATGTGTGACAATCCAATGCATTTGACTAGTTGTAAGAGTTCGGGATGAATTTGGAGTGTTTAGACAACACTTAAACCCGTTTTACCCCAAAACAGGCTTAAACCGAGAAAACAGGCTAAAACCGAGAGAAAACATTGATTCAAAGCAGTAAACAGCTATGTTACTCTTTCTAGGGTCAAAATATGTATCAATCCAATACATTTGACTAATTATAAGAGTTCAGGTTGAATTTGGAGTGTTTAGACACCACTTTTAGCCATTTTATCCTGAAACAAGCTAAAAACGGGAAAACATTGATTCGAAGCAGTAAACTGCTTTGTTACTGCTTCTAGGGTCAGAATGTGTGACAATCCAATGCATTGACTAGTCCTAAGAGTTCCGAATGAATTTGGAGTGTTTAGACAACACTAAAACCCGTTTTATCCCAAAACAGGCTTAAACCGAGAAAACAGGCTAAAACCGAGAGAAAACATTGATTCAAAGCAGTAAAGCGCTATATTATTCTTTCGATGGTCAAAATATGTAACAATCCAATGCATTTGACTAATTATTAGAGTTCGGATTGAATTTGGAGTGTTTAGACACCACTTTTAGCCATTTGGTCCCGAAACAGGCTAAAACCGAGAAAACATTGATTTGAAGCAGTAAAAAGCTTTCTTACTGCTTCTAGGGTCAGAATGTGTGACAATCTAATGCATTTGATTAGTTGTAAGAGTTCGGGATGAAGTTGGAGTGTTTAGACAACACTTAAACCCGTTTTATCCCCAAACAGGCTTAAACCGAGAAAAGAGGTTAAAACCGAGAGAAAACATTGATTCAAAGCAGTAAACAGCTATGTTACTCTTTCTAGGGTCAAAATATGTATCAATCCATTGCATTTGACTAATTAAAAGCTTTCAGGTTGAATTTGGAGCGTTTAGACATTAGTTTTAGCCATTTTATCCCGAAACAGGCTAAAAACGGGAAAACATTGATTCGAAGCAGTAAACTGCTTTGTTACTGCTTCTAGGGTCAGAATGTGTGACAATCCAATGCATTTGACTAGTTGTAAGAGTTCGGGATGAATTTGGAGTGTTTAGACAACACTTAAACCCGTTTTATCCCCAAAACAGGCTTAAACTGAGAAAACAGGCTAAAACCGAGAGAAAACATTGATTCAAAGCAGTAAACAGCTATGTTACTCTTTCTAGAGTCAAAATATGTATCAATCCAATACATTTGACTAATTATAAGCGTTCAGGTTGAATTTGGAGTGTTTAGACACCACTTTTAGCCATTTTATCCCGAAACAGGCTAAAAACGGGAAAACATTGATTCGAAGCAGTAAACTGCTTTATTACTGCTTCTAGGGTCAGAATGTGTGACAATCCAATGCATTTGACTAGTTGTAAGAGTTCGGGATGAATTTGGAGTGTTTAGACAACACTTAAACCCGTTTTACCCCAAAACAGGCTTAAACTGAGAAAACAGGCTAAAACCGAGAGAAAACATTGATTCAAAGCAGTAAACAGCTATGTTACTCTTTCTAGGGTCAAAATATGTATCAATCCAATACATTTGACTAATTATAAGAGTTCAGGTTGAATTTGGAGTGTTTAGACACCACTTTTAGCCATTTTATCCCGAAACAGGCTAAAAACGGGAAAACATTGATTCGAAGCAGTAAACAGCTTTGTTACTATTTATAGGGTCAGAATGTGTGACAATCCAATGCATTGACTAGTCCTAAGAGTTCCGAATGAATTTGGAGTGTTTGGACAACACTGAAACCCGTTTTATCCCAAAACAGGCTTAAACCGAGAAAACAGGTTAAAACCGAGAGAAAACATTGATTTGAAGCAGTAAATCGCTATGTTACTATTTCTAGGGTCAAAATCTGTAATAATCCAGTGCATTTGACTAATTAAAAGCTTTCAGGTTGAATTTGGAGCGTTTAGACATCAGTTTTAGCCATTTTATCCCGAAACAGGCTAAAAACGGGAAAACATTGATTCGAAGCAGTAAACTGCTTTGTTACTGCTTCTAGGGTCAGAATGTGTGACAATCCAATGCATTTGACTAGTCCTAAGAGTTCCGAATGAATTTGGAGTGTTTGGACAACACTGAAACCCGTTTTATCCCAAAACAGGCTTAAACCGAGAAAACAGGCTAAAACCGTGAGAAAACATTGATTCAAAGCCGTAAACAGCTGTGTTACTCTTTCTAGGGTCATAATATGTATCAATCCAATGTATTTGACTAATTATAAGAGTTCGGGTTGAATTTGGAGTGTTTAGACACCACTTTTACCAATTTTGTCCTAAAACAGGCTAAAACCAAGAAAACGTTGATTCTAAGCAGTAAACTGCTTTGTTACTGTTTCTAGGGTCAGAATGTGTGACAATCCAATGCATTTGACTAGTGTAAGAGTTCGGGATGAATTTAGAGTGTTTAGACAACACTTAAACCCGTTTTATCCCAAAACAGGCTTAGACCTAGAAAACAGGTTAAAACCGAGAGAAAACATTGATTTGAAGCAGTAAATCGCTATGTTACTATTTCTAGGGTCAAAATATGTAATAATCCATTGCATTTGACTAATTAAAAGCTTTCAGGTTGAATTTGGAGCGTTTAGACATCAGTTTTAGCCATTTTATCCCGAAACAGGCTAAAAACGGGAAAACATTGATTCGAAGCAGTAAACTGCTCTGTTACTGCTTCTAGGGTCAGAATGTGTGACAATCCAATGCATTTGACTAGTTGTAAGAGTTCGGGATGAATTTGGAGTGTTTAGACAACACTTAAACCCGTTTTACCCCAAAACAGGCTTAAACCGAGAAAACAGGCTAAAACCGAGAGAAAACATTGATTCGAAGCAGTAAACAGCTATGTTACTCTTTCTAGGGTCAAAATATGTATCAATCCAATACATTTGACTAATTATAAGAGTTCAGGTTGAATTTGGAGTGTTTAGACACCACTTTTAGCCATTTTATCCCGAAACAGGCTAAAAACGGGAAAACATTGATTCGAAGCAGTAAACTGCTTTGTAACTGCTTCTAGGGTCAGAATGTGTGACAATCCAATGCATTGACTAGTCCTAAGAGTTCCGAATGAATTTGGAGTGTTTAGACAACACTAAAACCCGTTTTATCCCAAAACAGGCTTAAACCGAGAAAACAGGCTAAAACCGAGAGAAAACATTGATTCAAAGCAGTAAAGCGCTATATTATTCTTTCGATGGTCAAAATATGTAACAATCCAATGCATTTGACTAATTATTAGAGTTCGGATTGAATTTGGAGTGTTTAGACACCACTTTTAGCCATTTGGTCCCGAAACAGGCTAAAACCGAGAAAACATTGATTCGAAGCAGTAAAAAGCTTTCTTACTGCTTCTAGGGTCAGAATGTGTGACAATCTAATGCATTTGATTAGTTGTAAGAGTTCGGGATGAAGTTGGAGTGTTTAGACAACACTTAAACCCGTTTTATCCCTAAACACGCTTAAACCTAGAAAACAGGTTAAAACCGAGAGAAAACATTGATTTGAAGCAGTAAATCGCTATGTTACTATTTCTAGGGTCAAAATATGTAATAATCCATTGCATTTGACTAATTAAAAGCTTTCAGGTTGAATTTGGAGCGTTTAGACATCAGTTTTAGCCATTTTATCCCGAAACAGGCTAAAAACGGGAAAACATTGATTCGAAGCAGTAAACTGCTTTGTTACTGCTTCTAAGGTCAGAATGTGTGACAATCCAATGCATTTGACTAGTTGTAAGAGTTCGGGATGAATTTGGAGTGTTTAGACAACACTTAAACCCGTTTTACCCCAAAACAGGCTTAAACTGAGAAAACAGGCTAAAACCGAGAGAAAACATTGATTCAAAGCAGTAAAGCGCTATATTATTCTTTCGATGGTCAAAATATGTATCAATCCAATACATTTGACTAATTATAAGCGTTCAGGTTGAATTTGGAGTGTTTAGACACCACTTTTAGCCATTTGGTCCCGAAACAGGCTAAAAACGGGAAAACATTGATTCGAAGCAGTAAACTGCTTTGTTACTGCTTCTAGGGTCAGAATGTGTGACAATCCAATGCATTTGACTAGTTGTAAGAGTTCGGGATGAATTTGGAGTGTTTAGACAACACTTAAACCCGTTTTACCCCAAAACAGGCTTAAACCGAGGATACAGGCTAAAACCGAGAGAAAACATTGATTCAAAGCAGTAAACAGCTATGTTACTCTTTCTAGGGTCAAAATATGTATCAATCCAATACATTTGACTAATTATAAGAGTTCAGGTTGAATTTGGAGTGTTTAGACACCACTTTTAGCCATTTTATCCTGAAACAGGCTAAAAACGGGAAAACATTGATTCGAAGCAGTAAACTGCTTTGTTACTGCTTCTAGGGTCAGAATGTGTGACAATCCAATGCATTTGACTAGTTGTAAGAGTTCGGGATGAATTTGGAGTGTTTAGACAACACTTAAACCCGTTTTATCCCCAAACAGGCTTAAACTGAGAAAACAGGCTAAAACCGAGAGAAAACATTGATTCAAAGCAGTAAACAGCTATGTTACTCTTTCTAGGGTCAAAATATGTATCAATCCAATACATTTGACTAATTATAAGAGTTCAGGTTGAATTTGGAGTGTTTAGACACCACTTTTAGCCATTTTATCCTGAAACAGGCTAAAAACGGGAAAACATTGATTCGAAGCAGTAAACTGCTTTGTAACTGCTTCTAGGGTCAGAATGTGTGACAATCCAATGCATTGACTAGTCCTAAGAGTTCCGAATGAATTTGGAGTGTTTAGACAACACTAAAACCCGTTTTATCCCAAAACAGGCTTAAACCGAGAAAACAGGCTAAAACCGAGAGAAAACATTGATTCAAAGCAGTAAAGCGCTATATTATTCTTTCGATGGTCAAAATATGTAACAATCCAATGCATTTGACTAATTATTAGAGTTCGGATTGAATTTGGAGTGTTTAGACACCACTTTTAGCCATTTGGTCCCGAAACAGGCTAAAACCGAGAAAACATTGATTTGAAGCAGTAAAAAGCTTTCTTACTGCTTCTAGGGTCAGAATGTGTGACAATCTAATGCATTTGATTAGTTGTAAGAGTTCGGGATGAAGTTGGAGTGTTTAGACAACACTTAAACCCGTTTTATCCCCAAACAGGCTTAAACCGAGAAAACAGGTTAAAACCGAGAGAAAACATTGATTCAAAGCAGTAAACAGCTATGTTACTCTTTCTAGGGTCAAAATATGTATCAATCCATTGCATTTGACTAATTAAAAGCTTTCAGGTTGAATTTGGAGCGTTTAGACATCAGTTTTAGCCATTTTATCCCGAAACAGGCTAAAAACGGGAAAACATTGATTCGAAGCAGTATGTTGGGATTTATGAGACAAAGCTCACAAGAGAGGGTAGACAAACACTTGGTGAATGAATCCCCCTTTACCCACAACAAACTAACTCATTCTCAAGGGGGAGGAGAGAACATCAACTTGTGATGAACTCCCCATAGAACAGCTAGATAGAACCCAAATACTAGAGAGTAAGCGGATCCTAACTAGGAGAAGCACTAGTTTGAGACTTATCCTCTTCTAGTATCACAACACTTAGAGTTTGTATACTTAGGAGAAGGAGGATTAAGAATCAGTAATCTAGGCTAAGTAAAGCAGTAAATAAGAAGAGTTTAGGTGGATTTGAGAAGAGAATAGGCTGCCTTAAGGGCAGCCTCTAACCGCTAATCTCCTAAACACTCTACATTGTTGATATGAACAAGAACACAAGTAGAGAGGGAAAACGGTTTCTCTTCTATTAGATAATATTGTGATTTTTTTACATATGAGAGATTACATCTTAATATAGGAAAAACAAGGTCATATGACCGTTAGACACAAAGAGAGAAGGGGAAGGTATGAAAGTGACTTGTAGCCGTTTGTCTCGAGTAGAGGAAGAAGAGAGCGACTTCTCTCTTCCTTCACCTAACCAAAAGCACACGTGAATCTCCCTTCCTTCCTTTTCCTTCTTCCTTCCTTTTCCTTGTGAGATGGGCCTCTCTCTCTTGTAAGGCCTCGTTTTCCTTCTCCTAAGCCACTCAAACTTCGGCCTTTCCATCACATGGACCGAGAGCAGCCCTAAGAGCACGACCGTACGGACGGGCCTTCTCTTCATCGTACGGACGGGCCTGTACGGACGGGCCTGTACGGACGGGCCTGTACGGACGGGCCTGTACGGACGGGCCTGTACGGACGGGCCTTCTCTTCAATGTGTTCACGGCCTAACTGGCCGCTCACCGGACATGGGTCCGTTCACGGACACGGTACATGGTACCGGACACGGTACATGGTCGCTCACGGACACGGACATGGCCTTACCGGCCTTTACATGGCCTTTCCGGCCTTTCTTCTCTTCTTCCAAGGCTCGGCCTTACCGGCCTCTCCTCTCTCCTCCTTGGTACATTCTAATACTCCCCCGCACGCTTGATCGGTGGGACACCATGGGGACCAAAGATCAAGGGTGGACTAGTGTCATCTACCTCATTAAAAACCTCAACAAAGAAAACCTCTTGGGATAAAACTTTGTTAAGGGAAAAAGAGTATAGACTCCACTATCCATGATGTCCCTTGACCTTGGTTTGCAAAGAACTAGCTCCCTTCTCTTCATGATTTGAACCGCTCCTACTCCTTAGCCCACCTTGCCTTTAGCACATTCCTTATGATCTCCATCCTTGCGCCTTTAGAATTTCTTTGAGGCTCTCATAGTCTCCTTTACCCCTTAAACAAGTGATAAAGAAGAAAAGAATAAGTGTTTGCTATGAGGAATATCAAAGAAAATTTCTAAAAGTGTGACAATTTAAGAGAACATATTAAAGAGTAAAGACTAGTAATGAAGCTAAGGTAATGAATTTAAGAAATTTAAATAGAGTAGAGTTTAGAGCACAGCCTTTATGGTGTTTTGATGGATAGGAAGGAGAGAGTTGATCACTGATGTGGTTTGGAATTCCTCCTTGAGACCGCTTCTCTAACCATGGTTTTTAAACCCGGCCAGTTTTATCGTCAGACTGACATATGCCCACTGAATCGGACATAACTTTCGAACGGCTGCTCGGATTGGTATGATTCCACTTCCACTGGCAAGATGACTCTGTGGTCTCGAACTTTAATGAAGAACGCGGAAGCCGAATCGCAGTGGAAGGGTTTCGTCCGAGTCGATCTTTGAGACGCTTCGGCTGAGCTTTAAGTAAAGACTTTTGCTTGTGGCCGAGCAGAATCTGTGAGGTACGGTCTGAAGTCACTTGATCTCCCCCGTAACCTTTACTTGATGATGGGCTGAAACCTCATCACCTCAGTTGAAGCCTTGTGCATCACCGTTCTTGTGCACATCCAATCAACAGTTGAAACCTTGTGCATCACCTTTCCTAAAGACCATTGTGCACATCCGATCAACAACTTGGCACTAACACACATGCTCTTGGACTGATTCATCACCTTCCACCAGCTTAACAAAGACTTGGTGGCCCTTGGTTCTAACTCCAGGCATTGTGCTGCGCTCTCCTCATGGCTATCTTGTAGCCTGCAACCTCGCCACTTCTTCTAGAGATAGCCAGCGAGCTCCACATATCTTCAAGGTTGAAACTGAAACCAAAACTCAATGGGACAGTTTCTAAACAAGAGATTGTGAGAGATTAGAGTATAGAGTATAGACTGAAAATAAATAGAGAATTTAGAGAATTAATAAGAGTATAAATAGAGAATTAGTAACCAAGTATAAGTAACCAAGAGAATAAAGTATAAGAGAGTATAAGAGAGAATATGGGCGATAGTATAAGGTGAATGGAGAGTAGAATAGAGCTCAAGAGTTCCTATGGACAGAGTTAGACTCTGTTTTCTTGAGTTTGCAGAAGCTTTGACAGCCAAGAACAACCAAGAAGACAATCTCTTTTGGTGCTTTAATGGCTGAAACACATGGACCTTATGGAAAATTAGTTTCTCCAAAGGTTTAGGCATATCTCATGGTAGCATCACTTAAACAAAGTGTTCTCCAAGATTAAAAGCCTTCAAGAACCACGAATTAGCATATAGAAGATGCTTTCCATGGTCAAAAATCAAAATAAAAGGAAGAACCACCTTTGGAACAACCTTTTGTCCATTGGTTAAAAGAATGCATCTTGGACCACCTTGAATCTATTTGACCAAGCGGGCCATACATGCTAAAATAAAGTCTCTCTCTTCCTCAAGCTCGAATTTGGACACACCATATGGCCAGAAACAAAGCTTTCTCAACATTGAGATGAAGAAGAAGCGATTTAGCAACTAAACCTTTAAAGGAAAATTAACTAAAGCAAAATTAAACCTTTAAAGGAAAATTAACTAAATCCTAAGAGAATCCTAAGAAAATCCTAAGAATTTCGTGGCTCATACAAGCACACAAGAACCGTGAATCCTCACCATGAACAAAACAAGTTGCTCAATGGTTCATCACTTCCCCACCATCCCAAATTAAACAAAGCTATTACCAAATCGGTAAAGCTTAAGGATGGGGCTTTTAAACTCGATTTCTCTTCACTCACTTGGTCTACAAATTCTAACAAGACAAGAGACCAAGCTTACTCAACATTGAGCTGTTTAGAGAATCGATTTAACGACAAAAGCCAAAATTAAAGCTTTAAAGAACTAAGCTAAGCGAATTAACACTTAAGCGAAATTTAAAAACTTTAACTTAGCGAATCCAAAGATGAATTGAATTGAGAATGAGTTTGAATCACCAAGAGCAGAACCTGCTCTGATACCATGTTGGGATTTATGAGACAAAGCTCACAAGAGAGGGTAGACAAACACTTGGTGAATGAATCCCCCTTTACCCACAACAAACTAACTCATTCTCAAGGGGGAGGAGAGAACATCAACTTGTGATGAACTCCCCATAGAACAGCTAGATAGAACCCAAATACTAGAGAGTAAGCGGATCCTAACTAGGAGAAGCACTAGTTTGAGACTTATCCTCTTCTAGTATCACAACACTTAGAGTTTGTATACTTAGGAGAAGGAGGATTAAGAATCAGTAATCTAGGCTAAGTAAAGCAGTAAATAAGAAGAGTTTAGGTGGATTTGAGAAGAGAATAGGCTGCCTTAAGGGCAGCCTCTAACCGCTAATCTCCTAAACACTCTACATTGTTGATATGAACAAGAACACAAGTAGAGAGGGAAAACGGTTTCTCTTCTATTAGATAATATTGTGATTTTTTTACATATGAGAGATTACATCTTAATATAGGAAAAACAAGGTCATATGACCGTTAGACACAAAGAGAGAAGGGGAAGGTATGAAAGTGACTTGTAGCCGTTTGTCTCGAGTAGAGGAAGAAGAGAGCGACTTCTCTCTTCCTTCACCTAACCAAAAGCACACGTGAATCTCCCTTCCTTCCTTTTCCTTCTTCCTTCCTTTTCCTTGTGAGATGGGCCTCTCTCTCTTGTAAGGCCTCGTTTTCCTTCTCCTAAGCCACTCAAACTTCGGCCTTTCCATCACATGGACCGAGAGCAGCCCTAAGAGCACGACCGTACGGACGGGCCTTCTCTTCATCGTACGGACGGGCCTGTACGGACGGGCCTGTACGGACGGGCCTGTACGGACGGGCCTGTACGGACGGGCCTTCTCTTCAATGTGTTCACGGCCTAACTGGCCGCTCACCGGACATGGGTCCGTTCACGGACACGGTACATGGTACCGGACACGGTACATGGTCGCTCACGGACACGGACATGGCCTTACCGGCCTTTACATGGCCTTTCCGGCCTTTCTTCTCTTCTTCCAAGGCTCGGCCTTACCGGCCTCTCCTCTCTCCTCCTTGGTACATTCTAATACAGTAAGCTGCTTTGTTACTGCTTCTAGGGTCAGAATGTGTGACAATCCAATGCATTTGACTAGTTGTAAGAGTTCGGGATGAATTTGGAGTGTTTAGACAACACTTAAACCCGTTTTATCCCCAAACAGGCTTAAACTGAGAAAACAGGCTAAAACCGAGAGAAAACATTGATTCAAAGCAGTAAACAGCTATGTTACTCTTTCTAGGGTCAAAATATGTATCAATCCAATACATTTGACTAATTATAAGCGTTCAGGTTGAATTTGGAGTGTTTAGACACCACTTTTAGCCATTTTATCCCGAAACAGGCTAAAAACGGGAAAACATTGATTCGAAGCAGTAAACTGCTTTATTACTGCTTCTAGGGTCAGAATGTGTGACAATCCAATGCATTTGACTAGTTGTAAGAGTTCGGGATGAATTTGGAGTGTTTAGACAACACTTAAACCCGTTTTACCCCAAAACAGGCTTAAACCGAGAAAACAGGCTAAAACCGAGAGAAAACATTGATTCAAAGCAGTAAACAGCTATGTTACTCTTTCTAGGGTCAAAATATGTATCAATCCAATACATTTGACTAATTATAAGAGTTCAGGTTGAATTTGGAGTGTTTAGACACCACTTTTAGCCATTTTATCCTGAAACAGGCTAAAAACGGGAAAACATTGATTCGAAGCAGTAAACTGCTTTGTAACTGCTTCTAGGGTCAGAATGTGTGACAATCCAATGCATTGACTAGTCCTAAGAGTTCCGAATGAATTTGGAGTGTTTAGACAACACTAAAACCCGTTTTATCCCAAAACAGGCTTAAACCGAGAAAACAGGCTAAAACCGAGAGAAAACATTGATTCAAAGCAGTAAAGCGCTATATTATTCTTTCGATGGTCAAAATATGTAACAATCCAATGCATTTGACTAATTATTACAGTTCGGATTGAATTTGGAGTGTTTAGACACCACTTTTAGCCATTTGGTCCCGAAACAGGCTAAAACCGAGAAAACATTGATTTGTATTAGAATGTACCAAGGAGGAGAGAGGAGAGGCCGGTAAGGCCGAACCTTGGAAGAAGAGAAGAAAGGCCGGAAAGGCCATGTAAAGGCCGGTAAGGCCATGTACCGTGTCCGGTACCATGTACCGTGTCCGTGAACGGACCCATGTCCGGAGAGCGGCCAGTTAGGCCGTGAACACATTGAAGAGCAGGCCCGTCCGTACAGGCCCGTCCGCACAGGCCCGTCCGTACAGGCCCGTCCGTACAGGCCCGTCCGTACTATTAGTATATATGAAGGAGAAGAGAGAGTGAGGCCGGTGAGGCCGAGCTGCACAAGGAAGAAGAGAGTGGCCGGTAAGGCTGCTAGTACAAGAAGTGTGGCCGGTAAGGCCATGAGTGGTGTGGGAGCGGCCAGTAAGGCCGTGAGCACAATAAGAGTGGCCAATAAGGCCATGTGGGCCGTGAGAGCAAGGAGAGTGGTCAGCAAGGCCATAAGTGCAATATAAGAAGAACAAAGGCCTTATAAGAAGAAGAAGCCCAAGAAGAAGGAAATATCTCACAAGGAAGGGAAGAAGGATCCAATGGCCATAAGGGAAGGAGATCTAACGGTCACAAGGCATGGAAGGGAAGGAAATCACGTGTGGCTTTGGTTGGGAAGCATAGCGAGTCAACCAAAGACAAGGAGCTGTCCCTTTCATCTCTCCTTTGAATCCCTTGTGTGCCTAACGGCTCTATGCCTTTGTTTTCTCTATATTAAGCTGTAATTCTCTCATATGTAATATATCACAATATTATTCAATAGAAGAGAAACCGATTTCCTCTCTATACTTGTGTTCTTGTTTCATATTAACAATGTAGAGAGTTTAGGATTAGCGGTTAGGGGCTGCCCTTAAGGCAGCCTATTCTCTTCTCAAATCCACCTAAACTCTTCTTATTTACTGCTTTACTTAGCCTAGATTACTGATTCTTAATCCTCCTTCTCCTAAGTACACAAACTCTAAGTGTTGTGATACTAGAAGAGGATAAGTCTCAAACTAGTGCTTCTCCTAGTTAGGATCCGCTTACTCTCTAGTATTTGGGTTCTATCTAGCTTGTTTATGGGGAGTTCATCACAAGTTGATGTTCTCTCCTCCCCCTTGAGAATGAGTTAGTTTGTTGTGGGTAAAGGGGGATTCATTCACCAAGTGTTTGTCTACCCTCTCTTGTGAGCTTTGTCTCATAAATCCCAACATGGTATCAGAGCAGGTTCTGTTCTTGGTGTTTTAAACTCATTCTCAAAGTCGTTTTCTTAGGAGTTAGCTTAGTTAAAGTTTAGACTTTGCTTAGGTGTTAAATCGCTTAGCTTAGTTTCTTTAAAGCTTTAATTTTGCTTTTGTTGATTAAATCGATTCTCTAGCAGCTCATTGTTGAGTAAGCTTGGTCTCTTATCTTGTTAGAATTTGTAGACCAAGTGTGTGGAAAGAAATCGATTTTACAAGCCCCATCCTTAAGCTTTACCGATTTGGTAATAGCTTTGTTTATTTTGGGATGTGTGGGAAGTGATGAACCATTGAGCAAATTGTGTTGTTCATGGTGAGGATTCACGGTTCTTGTGTGCTTGTATGAGCCACGAAATTCTTAGGATTTAATTCTCTTAGGATTTAGTTAATTTTCCTCTAAAGGTTTAATTTAGCTTTTGTTAAATTTCCTTTAAAGGCTTAATTACTAAATCGATTCTTCTTCTTCTCAAGGTTGAGAAAGCTTTGTTTCTGGCCATATGGTGTGTCCAGATTCGAGTTTGGGGAAGAGAGAGTTCTTGTTTTTAGCATGTATGGCCCGCTTGGTCAAATAGATTCAAGTTGGTCCAAGATGCATTCTTTTAACCAATGGACAAAAGGTTGTTCCAAAGGTGTTTCTTCTTTTATTTGATTTTTGAACATGGAAAGCATCTTCTATATGCTCTTTCGTGATCTTTGAAGGCATTAGACTCTTGGAGAACACCTGTTTAAGTGATTCTACCATGAGAAGTGTCCCAAACCGCTGGAGAAATTAATTTTCCAAACGGTCCATTGTGTTTCAGCCATTAAAGCACCAAAAGAGATTGTCTTCTTGGATGTTCTTGGCTGTCAAAGCTTCTTTCAACTCAAGAAAACAGAGTTAAACTCTGTCCATAAGAACTCTTGAGCAGATTCTCTATTCTACTCTCCATTCATCTTATACTACCGCCTATACTCTCCCTTATACTCTCACTTTCTATACTCTTGGTTACTGATTCTCTGTTCTCTATTTATACTCTTAATTATTCTCTAAATTCTATTTTATTTTTCAGTAATATTCTCTATACTCTAATCTCTAACAATCTCTTGTTTAGAATCTGTTCCATTGAATTTGGTTTCAGCTTCAGCCTTGAAGATTGTGTGGAGCTCGCCTACTATCTCAAGAAGAAGAAGTGGCGAGGTTGAAGGCTACAAGATAGCCATGTAAGAGCGCAGCACAATGCCTGGAGTTAGAACCAAGGGCCACCAAGTCTTTGTTAAGCTGGTGGAAGGTGATGAATCAGTCCAAGAGCATGTGTGTTAGTGCCAAGTTGTTGATCGGATGTGCACAATGGTCTTTAGGAAAGGTGATGCACAAGGTTTCAACTGTTGATTGGATGTGCACAAGAACGGTGATGCACAAGGCTTCAACTGAGGTGATGAGGTTTCAGCCCATCATCAAGTAAAGGTTACGGGGGAGATCAAGTGACTTCAGACCGTACCTCACAGATTCTGCTCGGCCACAAGCAAAAGTCTTTACTTAAAGCTCAGCCGAAGCGTCTCAAAGATCGACTCGGACGAAACCCTTCCACTGCGATTCGGCTTCCGCGTTCTTCATTAAAGTTCGAGACCACAGAGTCATCTTGCCAGTGGAAGTGGAATCATACCAATCCGAGCAGCCGTTCGAAAGTTATGTCCAATTCAGTGGGCATGTGTCAGTCTGACAAATAAAACTGACCAGGTTTAAAAAAAAAAAACCATGGTTAGAGTAGGAGCGGTCTCAAGGAGGAATTCCAAACCGCAACAGTGATCAACTCTCTCCCTCCTATCCATCAAAACACCATAAAGGCTGTGCTCTAAACTCTTCTCTATTTTAATTCATAAATTCATTACCTTAGTTTCATTACTAGTCTTTAGTCTTTAATATGTTCTCTTAAATTGTCACACTTTTAGAAATTTTCTTTGATATTCCTCATAGCAAACACTTATTCTTTTCTTCTTTATCACTTGTTTAAGGGGTAAAGGAGACTATGAGAGCCTCAAAGAAATTCTAAAGGCGCAAGGATGGAGATCATAAGGAATGTGCTAAAGGCAAGGTGGGCTAAGGAGTAGGAGCGGTTCAAATCATGAAGAGAAGGGAGCTAGTTCTTTGCAAACCAAGGTCAAGGGACATCATGGATAGTGGAGTCTATACTCTTTTTCCCTTAACAAAGTTTTATCCCAAGAGGTTTTCTTTGTTGAGGTTTTTAATGAGGTAGATGACACTAGTCCACCCTTGATCTTTGGTCCCCATGGTGTCCCACCGATCAAGCGTGCGGGGGAGTATTAGAATGTACCAAGGAGGAGAGAGGAGAGGCCGGTAAGGCCGAACCTTGGAAGAAGAGAAGAAAGGCCGGAAAGGCCATGTAAAGGCCGGTAAGGCCATGTACCGTGTCCGGTACCATGTACCGTGTCCGTGAACGGACCCATGTCCGGAGAGCGGCCAGTTAGGCCGTGAACACATTGAAGAGCAGGCCCGTCCGTACAGGCCCGTCCGTACAGGCCCGTCCGTACAGGCCCGTCCGTACAGGCCCGTCCGTACTATTAGTATATATGAAGGAGAAGAGAGAGTGAGGCCGGTGAGGCCGAGCTGCACAAGGAAGAAGAGAGTGGCCGGTAAGGCTGCTAGTACAAGAAGTGTGGCCGGTAAGGCCATGAGTGGTGTGGGAGCGGCCAGTAAGGCCGTGAGCACAATAAGAGTGGCCAATAAGGCCATGTGGGCCGTGAGAGCAAGGAGAGTGGTCAGCAAGGCCATAAGTGCAATATAAGAAGAACAAAGGCCTTATAAGAAGAAGAAGCCCAAGAAGAAGGAAATATCTCACAAGGAAGGGAAGAAGGATCCAATGGCCATAAGGGAAGGAGATCTAACGGTCACAAGGCATGGAAGGGAAGGAAATCACGTGTGGCTTTGGTTGGGAAGCATAGCGAGTCAACCAAAGACAAGGAGCTGTCCCTTTCATCTCTCCTTTGAATCCCTTGTGTGCCTAACGGCTCTATGCCTTTGTTTTCTCTATATTAAGCTGTAATTCTCTCATATGTAATATATCACAATATTATTCAATAGAAGAGAAACCGATTTCCTCTCTATACTTGTGTTCTTGTTTCATATTAACAATGTAGAGAGTTTAGGATTAGCGGTTAGGGGCTGCCCTTAAGGCAGCCTATTCTCTTCTCAAATCCACCTAAACTCTTCTTATTTACTGCTTTACTTAGCCTAGATTACTGATTCTTAATCCTCCTTCTCCTAAGTACACAAACTCTAAGTGTTGTGATACTAGAAGAGGATAAGTCTCAAACTAGTGCTTCTCCTAGTTAGGATCCGCTTACTCTCTAGTATTTGGGTTCTATCTAGCTTGTTTATGGGGAGTTCATCACAAGTTGATGTTCTCTCCTCCCCCTTGAGAATGAGTTAGTTTGTTGTGGGTAAAGGGGGATTCATTCACCAAGTGTTTGTCTACCCTCTCTTGTGAGCTTTGTCTCATAAATCCCAACAATTTGAAGCAGTAAAAAGCTTTCTTACTGCTTCTAGGGTCAGAATGTGTGACAATCTAATGCATTTGATTAGTTGTAAGAGTTCGGGATGAAGTTGGAGTGTTTAGACAACACTTAAACCCGTTTTATCCCCAAACAGGCTTAAACCGAGAAAACAGGTTAAAACCGAGAGAAAACATTGATTCAAAGCAGTAAACAGCTATGTTACTCTTTCTAGGGTCAAAATATGTATCAATCCATTGCATTTGACTAATTAAAAGCTTTCAGGTTGAATTTGGAGCGTTTAGACATCAGTTTTAGCCATTTTATCCCGAAACAGGCTAAAAACGGGAAAACATTGATTCGAAGCAGTAAACTGCTTTGTTACTGCTTCTAGGGTCAGAATGTGTGACAATCCAATGGATTTGACTAGTTGTAAGAGTTCGGGATGAATTTGGAGTGTTTAGACAACACTTAAACCCGTTTTATCCCCAAACAGGCTTAAACTGAGAAAACAGGCTAAAACCGAGAGAAAACATTGATTCAAAGCAGTAAACAGCTATGTTACTCTTTCTAGGGTCAAAATATGTATCAATCCAATACATTTGACTAATTATAAGCGTTCAGGTTGAATTTGGAGTGTTTAGACACCACTTTTAGCCATTTTATCCCGAAACAGGCTAAAAACGGGAAAACATTGATTCGAAGCAGTAAACTGCTTTATTACTGCTTCTAGGGTCAGAATGTGTGACAATCCAATGCATTTGACTAGTTGTAAGAGTTCGGGATGAATTTGGAGTGTTTAGACAACACTTAAACCCGTTTTACCCCAAAACAGGCTTAAACTGAGAAAACAGGCTAAAACCGAGAGAAAACATTGATTCAAAGCAGTAAACAGCTATGTTACTCTTTCTAGGGTCAAAATATGTATCAATCCAATACATTTGACTAATTATAAGCGTTCAGGTTGAATTTGGAGTGTTTAGACACCACTTTTAGCCATTTTATCCCGAAACAGGCTAAAAACGGGAAAACATTGATTCGAAGCAGTAAACTGCTTTGTTACTGCTTCTAGGGTCAGAATGTGTGACAATCCAATGCATTTGACTAGTCCTAAGAGTTCCGAATGAATTTGGAGTGTTTAGACAACACTAAAACCCGTTTTATCCCAAAACAGGCTTAAACCGAGAAAACAGGCTAAAACCGAGAGAAAACATTGATTCAAAGCAGTAAAGCGCTATATTATTCATTCGATGGTCAAAATATGTAACAATCCAATGCATTTGACTAATTATTAGAGTTCGGATTGAATTTGGAGTGTTTAGACACCACTTTTAGCCATTTGGTCCCGAAACAGGCTAAAACCGAGAAAACATTGATTCGAAGCAGTAAAAAGCTTTCTTACTGCTTCTAGGGTCAGAATGTGTGACAATCCAATGCATTTGATTAGTTGTAAGAGTTCGGGATGAAGTTGAAGTGTTTAGACAACACTTAAACCTGTTTTATCCCCAAACAGGCTTAAACCGAGAAAACAGGTTAAAACCGAGAGAAAAGATTGATTTGAAGCAGTAAATCGCTATGTTACTATTTCTAGGGTCAAAATCTGTAATAATCCAGTGCATTTGACTAATTAAAAGCTTTCAGGTTGAATTTGGAGCGTTTAGACATCAGTTTTAGCCATTTTATCCCGAAACAGGCTAAAAACGGGAAAACATTGATTCGAAGCAGTAAACTGCTTTGTTACTGCTTCTAGGGTCAGAATGTGTGACAATCCAATGCATTTGACTAGTTGTAAGAGTTCGGGATGAATTTGGAGTGTTTAGACAACACTTAAACCCGTTTTATCCCCAAAACAGGCTTAAACTGAGAAAACAGGCTAAAACCGAGAGAAAACATTGATTCAAAGCAGTAAACAGCTATGTTACTCTTTCTAGAGTCAAAATATGTATCAATCCAATACATTTGACTAATTATAAGCGTTCAGGTTGAATTTGGAGTGTTTAGACACCACTTTTAGCCATTTTATCCCGAAACAGGCTAAAAACGGGAAAACATTGATTCGAAGCAGTAAACTGCTTTATTACTGCTTCTAGGGTCAGAATGTGTGACAATCCAATGCATTTGACTAGTTGTAAGAGTTCGGGATGAATTTGGAGTGTTTAGACAACACTTAAACCCGTTTTACCCCAAAACAGGCTTAAACCGAGGATACAGGCTAAAACCGAGAGAAAACATTGATTCAAAGCAGTAAACAGCTATGTTACTCTTTCTAGGGTCAAAATATGTATCAATCCAATACATTTGACTAATTATAAGAGTTCAGGTTGAATTTGGAGTGTTTAGACACCACTTTTAGCCATTTTATCCCGAAACAGGCTAAAAACGGGAAAACATTGATTCGAAGCAGTAAACAGCTTTGTTACTATTTATAGGGTCAGAATGTGTGACAATCCAATGCATTGACTAGTCCTAAGAGTTCCGAATGAATTTGGAGTGTTTGGACAACACTGAAACCCGTTTTATCCCAAAACAGGCTTAAACCGAGAAAACAGGTTAAAACCGAGAGAAAACATTGATTTGAAGCAGTAAATCGCTATGTTACTATTTCTAGGGTCAAAATCTGTAATAATCCAGTGCATTTGACTAATTAAAAGCTTTCAGGTTGAATTTGGAGCGTTTAGACATCAGTTTTAGCCATTTTATCCCGAAACAGGCTAAAAACGGGAAAACATTGATTCGAAGCAGTAAACTGCTTTGTTACTGCTTCTAGGGTCAGAATGTGTGACAATCCAATGCATTTGACTAGTCCTAAGAGTTCCGAATGAATTTGGAGTGTTTGGACAACACTGAAACCCGTTTTATCCCAAAACAGGCTTAAACCGAGAAAACAGGCTAAAACCGTGAGAAAACATTGATTCAAAGCCGTAAACAGCTGTGTTACTCTTTCTAGGGTCATAATATGTATCAATCCAATGTATTTGACTAATTATAAGAGTTCGGGTTGAATTTGGAGTGTTTAGACACCACTTTTACCAATTTTGTCCTAAAACAGGCTAAAACCAAGAAAACGTTGATTCTAAGCAGTAAACTGCTTTGTTACTGTTTCTAGGGTCAGAATGTGTGACAATCCAATGCATTTGACTAGTGTAAGAGTTCGGGATGAATTTGGAGTGTTTAGACAACACTTAAACCCGTTTTATCCCAAAACAGGCTTAGACCTAGAAAACAGGTTAAAACCGAGAGAAAACATTGATTTGAAGCAGTAAATCGCTATGTTACTATTTCTAGGGTCAAAATATGTAATAATCCATTGCATTTGACTAATTAAAAGCTTTCAGGTTGAATTTGGAGCGTTTAGACATCAGTTTTAGCCATTTTATCCCGAAACAGGCTAAAAACGGGAAAACATTGATTCGAAGCAGTAAACTGCTCTGTTACTGCTTCTAGGGTCAGAATGTGTGACAATCCAATGCATTTGACTAGTTGTAAGAGTTCGGGATTAATTTGGAGTGTTTAGACAACACTTAAACCCGTTTTACCCCAAAACAGGCTTAAACCGAGAAAACAGGCTAAAACCGAGAGAAAACATTGATTCGAAGCAGTAAACAGCTATGTTACTCTTTCTAGGGTCAAAATATGTATCAATCCAATACATTTGACTAATTATAAGAGTTCAGGTTGAATTTGGAGTGTTTAGACACCACTTTTAGCCATTTTATCCCGAAACAGGCTAAAAACGGGAAAACATTGATTCGAAGCAGTAAACAGCTTTGTTACTATTTATAGGGTCAGAATGTGTGACAATCCAATGCATTGACTAGTCCTAAGAGTTCCGAATGAATTTGGAGTGTTTGGACAACACTGAAACCCGTTTTATCCCAAAACAGGCTTAAACCGAGAAAACAGGTTAAAACCGTGAGAAAACATTGATTCAAAGCTGTAAACAGCTGTGTTACTCTTTCTAGGGTCATAATATGTATCAATCCAATGTATTTGACTAATTATAAGAGTTCGGGTTGAATTTGGAGTGTTTAGACACCACTTTTACCAATTTTGTCCTAAAACAGGCTAAAACCAAGAAAACGTTGATTCTAAGCAGTAAACTGCTTTGTTACTGTTTCTAGGGTCAGAATGTGTGACAATCCAATGCATTTGACTAGTGTAAGAGTTCGGGATGAATTTGGAGTGTTTAGACAACACTTAAACCCGTTTTATCCCAAAACAGGCTTAGACCTAGAAAACAGGTTAAAACCGAGAGAAAACATTGATTTGAAGCAGTAAATCGCTATGTTACTATTTCTAGGGTCAAAATATGTAATAATCCATTGCATTTGACTAATTAAAAGCTTTCAGGTTGAATTTGGAGCGTTTAGACATCAGTTTTAGCCATTTTATCCCGAAACAGGCTAAAAACGGGAAAACATTGATTCGAAGCAGTAAACTGCTCTGTTACTGCTTCTAGGGTCAGAATGTGTGACAATCCAATGCATTTGACTAGTTGTAAGAGTTCGGGATTAATTTGGAGTGTTTAGACAACACTTAAACCCGTTTTACCCCAAAACAGGCTTAAACCGAGAAAACAGGCTAAAACCGAGAGAAAACATTGATTCGAAGCAGTAAACAGCTATGTTACTCTTTCTAGGGTCAAAATATGTATCAATCCAATATTTGACTAATTATAAGAGTTCAGGTTGAATTTGGAGTGTTTAGACACCACTTTTAGCCATTTTATCCCGAAACAGGCTAAAAACGGGAAAACATTGATTCGAAGCAGTAAACAGCTTTGTTACTATTTATAGGGTCAGAATGTGTGACAATCCAATGCATTGACTAGTCCTAAGAGTTCCGAATGAATTTGGAGTGTTTGGACAACACTGAAACCCGTTTTATCCCAAAACAGGCTTAAACCGAGAAAACAGGCTAAAACCGAGAGAAAACATTGATTCAAAGCAGTAAAGCGCTATATTATTCTTTCGATGGTCAAAATATGTATCAATCCAATACATTTGACTAATTATAAGAGTTCAGGTTGAATTTGGAGTGTTTAGACACCACTTTTAGCCATTTTATCCCGAAACAGGCTAAAAACGGGAAAACATTGATTCGAAGCAGTAAACTGCTTTGTTACTGCTTCTAGGGTCAGAATGTGTGACAATCCAATGCATTTGACTAGTCCTAAGAGTTCCGAATGAATTTGGAGTGTTTGGACAACACTGAAACCCGTTTTATCCCAAAACAGGCTTAAACCGAGAAAACAGGCTAAAACCGTGAGAAAACATTGATTCAAAGCCGTAAACAGCTGTGTTACTCTTTCTAGGGTCATAATATGTATCAATCCAATGTATTTGACTAATTATAAGAGTTCGGGTTGAATTTGGAGTGTTTAGACACCACTTTTACCAATTTTGTCCTAAAACAGGCTAAAACCAAGAAAACGTTGATTCTAAGCAGTAAACTGCTTTGTTACTGTTTCTAGGGTCAGAATGTGTGACAATCCAATGCATTTGACTAGTGTAAGAGTTCGGGATGAATTTGGAGTGTTTAGACAACACTTAAACCCGTTTTATCCCAAAACAGGCTTAGACCTAGAAAACAGGTTAAAACCGAGAGAAAACATTGATTTGAAGCAGTAAATCGCTATGTTACTATTTCTAGGGTCAAAATATGTAATAATCCATTGCATTTGACTAATTAAAAGCTTTCAGGTTGAATTTGGAGCGTTTAGACATCAGTTTTAGCCATTTTATCCCGAAACAGGCTAAAAACGGGAAAACATTGATTCGAAGCAGTAAACTGCTCTGTTACTGCTTCTAGGGTCAGAATGTGTGACAATCCAATGCATTTGACTAGTTGTAAGAGTTCGGGATTAATTTGGAGTGTTTAGACAACACTTAAACCCGTTTTACCCCAAAACAGGCTTAAACCGAGAAAACAGGCTAAAACCGAGAGAAAACATTGATTCGAAGCAGTAAACAGCTATGTTACTCTTTCTAGGGTCAAAATATGTATCAATCCAATACATTTGACTAATTATAAGAGTTCAGGTTGAATTTGGAGTGTTTAGACACCACTTTTAGCCATTTTATCCCGAAACAGGCTAAAAACGGGAAAACATTGATTCGAAGCAGTAAACAGCTTTGTTACTATTTATAGGGTCAGAATGTGTGACAATCCAATGCATTGACTAGTCCTAAGAGTTCCGAATGAATTTGGAGTGTTTGGACAACACTGAAACCCGTTTTATCCCAAAACAGGCTTAAACCGAGAAAACAGGTTAAAACCGTGAGAAAACATTGATTCAAAGCTGTAAACAGCTGTGTTACTCTTTCTAGGGTCATAATATGTATCAATCCAATGTATTTGACTAATTATAAGAGTTCGGGTTGAATTTGGAGTGTTTAGACACCACTTTTACCAATTTTGTCCTAAAACAGGCTAAAACCAAGAAAACGTTGATTCTAAGCAGTAAACTGCTTTGTTACTGTTTCTAGGGTCAGAATGTGTGACAATCCAATGCATTTGACTAGTGTAAGAGTTCGGGATGAATTTGGAGTGTTTAGACAACACTTAAACCCGTTTTATCCCAAAACAGGCTTAGACCTAGAAAACAGGTTAAAACCGAGAGAAAACATTGATTTGAAGCAGTAAATCGCTATGTTACTATTTCTAGGGTCAAAATATGTAATAATCCATTGCATTTGACTAATTAAAAGCTTTCAGGTTGAATTTGGAGCGTTTAGACATCAGTTTTAGCCATTTTATCCCGAAACAGGCTAAAAACGGGAAAACATTGATTCGAAGCAGTAAACTGCTCTGTTACTGCTTCTAGGGTCAGAATGTGTGACAATCCAATGCATTTGACTAGTTGTAAGAGTTCGGGATTAATTTGGAGTGTTTAGACAACACTTAAACCCGTTTTACCCCAAAACAGGCTTAAACCGAGAAAACAGGCTAAAACCGAGAGAAAACATTGATTCGAAGCAGTAAACAGCTATGTTACTCTTTCTAGGGTCAAAATATGTATCAATCCAATATTTGACTAATTATAAGAGTTCAGGTTGAATTTGGAGTGTTTAGACACCACTTTTAGCCATTTTATCCCGAAACAGGCTAAAAACGGGAAAACATTGATTCGAAGCAGTAAACAGCTTTGTTACTATTTATAGGGTCAGAATGTGTGACAATCCAATGCATTGACTAGTCCTAAGAGTTCCGAATGAATTTGGAGTGTTTGGACAACACTGAAACCCGTTTTATCCCAAAACAGGCTTAAACCGAGAAAACAGGCTAAAACCGAGAGAAAACATTGATTCAAAGCAGTAAAGCGCTATATTATTCTTTCGATGGTCAAAATATGTAACAATCCAATGCATTTGACTAATTATTAGAGTTCGGATTGAATTTGGAGTGTTTAGACACCACTTTTAGCCATTTGGTCCCGAAACAGGCTAAAACCGAGAAAACATTGATTCGAAGCAGTAAAAAGCTTTCTTACTGCTTCTAGGGTCAGAATGTGTGACAATCTAATGCATTTGATTAGTTGTAAGAGTTCGGGATGAAGTTGGAGTGTTTAGACAACACTTAAACCCGTTTTACCCCAAAACAGGCTTAAACTGAGAAAACAGGCTAAAACCGAGAGAAAACATTGATTCAAAGCAGTAAACACCTATGTTACTCTTTCTAGGGTCAAAATATGTATCAATCCAATACATTTGACTAATTATAAGAGTTCAGGTTGAATTTGGAGTGTTTAGACACCACTTTTAGCCATTTTATCCCGAAACAGGCTAAAAACGGGAAAACATTGATTCGAAGCAGTAAACAGCTTTGTTACTATTTATAGGGTCAGAATGTGTGACAATCCAATGCATTGACTAGTCCTAAGAGTTCCGAATGAATTTGGAGTGTTTGGACAACACTGAAACCCGTTTTATCCCAAAACAGGCTTAAACCGAGAAAACAGGCTAAAACCGTGAGAAAACATTGATTCAAAGCCGTAAACAGCTGTGTTACTCTTTCTAGGGTCATAATATGTATCAATCCAATGTATTTGACTAATTATAAGAGTTCGGGTTGAATTTGGAGTGTTTAGACACCACTTTTACCAATTTTGTCCTAAAACAGGCTAAAACCAAGAAAACGTTGATTCTAAGCAGTAAACTGCTTTGTTACTGTTTCTAGGGTCAGAATGTGTGACAATCCAATGCATTTGACTAGTGTAAGAGTTCGGGATGAATTTGGAGTGTTTAGACAACACTTAAACCCGTTTTATCCCAAAACAGGCTTAGACCTAGAAAACAGGTTAAAACCGAGAGAAAACATTGATTTGAAGCAGTAAATCGCTATGTTACTATTTCTAGGGTCAAAATATGTAGTAATCCATTGCATTTGACTAATTAAAAGCTTTCAGGTTGAATTTGGAGCGTTTAGACATCAGTTTTAGCCATTTTATCCCGAAACAGGCTAAAAACGGGAAAACATTGATTCGAAGCAGTAAACTGCTCTGTTACTGCTTCTAGGGTCAGAATGTGTGACAATCCAATGCATTTGACTAGTTGTAAGAGTTCGGGATTAATTTGGAGTGTTTAGACAACACTTAAACCCGTTTTACCCCAAAACAGGCTTAAACCGAGAAAACAGGCTAAAACCGAGAGAAAACATTGATTCGAAGCAGTAAACAGCTATGTTACTCTTTCTAGGGTCAAAATATGTATCAATCCAATACATTTGACTAATTATAAGAGTTCAGGTTGAATTTGGAGTGTTTAGACACCACTTTTAGCCATTTTATCCCGAAACAGGCTAAAAACGGGAAAACATTGATTCGAAGCAGTAAACAGCTTTGTTACTATTTATAGGGTCAGAATGTGTGACAATCCAATGCATTGACTAGTCCTAAGAGTTCCGAATGAATTTGGAGTGTTTGGACAACACTGAAACCCGTTTTATCCCAAAACAGGCTTAAACCGAGAAAACAGGCTAAAACCGAGAGAAAACATTGATTCAAAGCAGTAAAGCGCTATATTATTCTTTCGATGGTCAAAATATGTAACAATCCAATGCATTTGACTAATTATTAGAGTTCGGATTGAATTTGGAGTGTTTAGACACCACTTTTAGCCATTTGGTCCCGAAACAGGCTAAAACTGAGAAAACATTGATTCGAAGCAGTAAAAAGCTTTCTTACTGCTTCTAGGGTCAGAATGTGTGACAATCTAATGCATTTGATTAGTTGTAAGAGTTCGGGATGAAGTTGGAGTGTTTAGACAACACTTAAACCCGTTTTACCCCAAAACAGGCTTAAACTGAGAAAACAGGCTAAAACCGAGAGAAAACATTGATTCAAAGCAGTAAACAGCTATGTTACTCTTTCTAGGGTCAAAATATGTATCAATCCAATACATTTGACTAATTATAAGAGTTCAGGTTGAATTTGGAGTGTTTAGACACCACTTTTAGCCATTTTATCCCGAAACAGGCTAAAAACGGGAAAACATTGATTCGAAGCAGTAAACAGCTTTGTTACTATTTATAGGGTCAGAATGTGTGACAATCCAATGCATTGACTAGTCCTAAGAGTTCCGAATGAATTTGGAGTGTTTGGACAACACTGAAACCCGTTTTATCCCAAAACAGGCTTAAACCGAGAAAACAGGCTAAAACCGTGAGAAAACATTGATTCAAAGCTGTAAACAGCTGTGTTACTCTTTCTAGGGTCATAATATGTATCAATCCAATGTATTTGACTAATTATAAGAGTTCGGGTTGAATTTGGAGTGTTTAGACACCACTTTTACCAATTTTGTCCTAAAACAGGCTAAAACCAAGAAAACGTTGATTCTAAGCAGTAAACTGCTTTGTTACTGTTTCTAGGGTCAGAATGTGTGACAATCCAATGCATTTGACTAGTGTAAGAGTTCGGGATGAATTTGGAGTGTTTAGACAACACTTAAACCCGTTTTATCCCAAAACAGGCTTAGACCTAGAAAACAGGTTAAAACCGAGAGAAAACATTGATTTGAAGCAGTAAATCGCTATGTTACTATTTCTAGGGTCAAAATATGTAATAATCCATTGCATTTGACTAATTAAAAGCTTTCAGGTTGAATTTGGAGCGTTTAGACATCAGTTTTAGCCATTTTATCCCGAAACAGGCTAAAAACGGGAAAACATTGATTCGAAGCAGTAAACTGCTCTGTTACTGCTTCTAGGGTCAGAATGTGTGACAATCCAATGCATTTGACTAGTTGTAAGAGTTCGGGATTAATTTGGAGTGTTTAGACAACACTTAAACCCGTTTTACCCCAAAACAGGCTTAAACCTAGAAAACAGGCTAAAACCGAGAGAAAACATTGATTTGAAGCAGTAAATCGCTATGTTACTATTTCTAGGGTCAAAATATGTAATAATCCATTGCATTTGACTAATTAAAAGCTTTCAGGTTGAATTTGGAGCGTTTAGACATCAGTTTTAGCCATTTTATCCCGAAACAGGCTAAAAACGGGAAAACATTGATTCGAAGCAGTAAACTGCTCTGTTACTGCTTCTAGGGTCAGAATGTGTGACAATCCAATGCATTTGACTAGTTGTAAGAGTTCGGGATTAATTTGGAGTGTTTAGACAACACTTAAACCCGTTTTACCCCAAAACAGGCTTAAACCGAGAAAACAGGCTAAAACCGAGAGAAAACATTGATTCGAAGCAGTAAACAGCTATGTTACTCTTTCTAGGGTCAAAATATGTATCAATCCAATACATTTGACTAATTATAAGAGTTCAGGTTGAATTTGGAGTGTTTAGACACCACTTTTAGCCATTTTATCCCGAAACAGGCTAAAAACGGGAAAACATTGATTCGAAGCAGTAAACAGCTTTGTTACTATTTATAGGGTCAGAATGTGTGACAATCCAATGCATTGACTAGTCCTAAGAGTTCCGAATGAATTTGGAGTGTTTGGACAACACTGAAACCCGTTTTATCCCAAAACAGGCTTAAACCGAGAAAACAGGCTAAAACCGAGAGAAAACATTGATTCAAAGCAGTAAAGCGCTATATTATTCTTTCGATGGTCAAAATATGTAACAATCCAATGCATTTGACTAATTATTAGAGTTCGGATTGAATTTGGAGTGTTTAGACACCACTTTTAGCCATTTGGTCCCGAAACAGGCTAAAACCGAGAAAACATTGATTCGAAGCAGTAAAAAGCTTTCTTACTGCTTCTAGGGTCAGAATGTGTGACAATCTAATGCATTTGATTAGTTGTAAGAGTTCGGGATGAAGTTGGAGTGTTTAGACAACACTTAAACCCGTTTTACCCCAAAACAGGCTTAAACTGAGAAAACAGGCTAAAACCGAGAGAAAACATTGATTCAAAGCAGTAAACAGCTATGTTACTCTTTCTGTTGGTTTAAATTGAGTATGCGGAAGCAAATTAGAGAGAATGTGAGATAAAATGAGAGCTTGTATTAGAATAGCTTTTACAATGTCGGCCAAAGGCCTTAAATAGAATGAAAACTAGGTTAACAATCCCACCAACTCGACAACTTGTAGATAGAGACATGAAGAGAGAGAAGGGAGCGATCCCAAGATAGAAAGCGACGTGACCTTGTCTCCCTAAGGGAAGCTATCTCGTGACTCTTATCCTCCAACGGTCACATTCTTCTTCGAGATCCTTCTAATGGGCTTGGTATTGTTTCCAACCCCAAGCCTTCTCATTTCTCTCAATAGGCCTCAACCTTAAGGGTGGCCATTAGGACGATCGTACGGACGTCCGTACGGACAACCTCCAAGTCTTAAGTAACATGGTCAATACTCCCCCTCAAGCTTAGCCAAGTGAAACGGCTAAGCTTGGAACCCGCACAAGACCACCTCGTTAAAAACCTTAATATGGAAAACCACATGGGACAAAACCATATCAAGGAAAAGAGTGTGCTCTCCACGGGTTAGAGGAGTCTTCTCATGGATGTGTAGGATCGACTAGTCCAAGTTTGCTAGAGATATACTCGCAAATCTGTGGACTAGTGGCTTTTGTGAAAATATCGGCCAGTTGGTCCTTGCTCGGCGTGTGACACGGTAAGACAACCCCTTCTTCAATCTTCTCTCGCACTGTGTGGCAGTCTACTTCGATATGCTTGGTCCTCTCATGGAAAACAGAGTTGGTTGCTATATGTATTGCAGCCTTGTTGTCACAGTGCATAGTGATGGGTTCATCTATCTCCACTCCAAGGTCCTTGAGAAGACCTTTGAGCCAAGTTAGCTCGTTTGTGAGCTTCTTCATGGCCCTATATTCTGACTCGGCACTAGATTGAGACACCACCTTCTGTTTCTTCGACTTCCAAGTGACTAGGTTCCCACCAACAAACGTACAGTATCCTGTTGTAGACCTTCTATCGGTTGTGTCGCCCGCATAATCCGCGTCGCAATAGCCAACAAGCTCGGTATTGTTGTTCTTTCCCATCCAAATGCCGCGGCCAGGGCTTCCCTTTAGATAGCATAGGATCCTCTCAACAGTGTTCCAATCAAAGTTTGTTGGTGCTTTCATGTGCTGGCTTACTTGGTTCACAGCATAGCACAGATCCGGCCGTGTGATGGTGAGGTAAATCAGCTTCCCAACCAGCCGCCTATATCTGCCCACGTCCTCATATGGCTCAGCCAACTTGTTCGGTAACGTCTTCATCTCCCCCTTTCGCTTGACCTGGTAGCCTTCTTCTAGTGGCGTAGAGACCGGTTTAGCCCCCAGCTTACCAGTTTCCTTGAGCAAGTCCAGCGTGTACTTCCGTTGGGAGAGAAAGAGTCCTTCCGGCGATCGGGAGATTTCAATCCCAAGAAAATATTTCAGTTCGCCGAGGTCCTTGATGTCAAAGGCTGAGTGAAGGAGAGTCTTGGTAGTGGAAATACCTTCCTTGTCATCGCCAGTGATGATTATATCATCGACATAGACGAGCACCACGACGCGACCGCCGGCAGTCCGTAGAGTGAACAATGTGTGGTCGGCTTCCGAGCGTCGAAAACCATTGGTGCGAAGTGTCGAGCTGAGTTTGTGGTACCACGCCCGAGGGGATTGTTTGAGGCCGTAGATGGCCTTGCGAAGGCGGAGAACTTTGCCCGGAGCCACAAGATGTTCGAAGCCCGGAGGTGGGTGCATATACACTTCTTCTTCAAGCTCCCCCTGAAGGAAGGCATTCTTGACGTCCATCTGCCAAAGGTCCCACGAGAGGTTTGTAGCCAAGGAGAGAACGACACGAACGGTGTGCAGCTTGGCGACCGGGGCAAACGTGTCCGTATAGTCGGTACCGTATGTTTGTGTGAAACCGCGAGCCACAAGGCGAGCCTTATAGCGCTCCACGTCGCCATTGCTCAGGTACTTAATTGTGAAGACCCATTTTGAGCTGACCACCTTCTTTCCCTTGGGAAGATCCGCTTCGTCCCAAGTGTGGTTCCTGATCATAGCATCGGTCTCAGCATCAACCGCCGCTAACCACTCTTTGTGCTCTTTGGCTTCATCATAGGTTTGAGGAACGAATTGAGCATCAATCTTGGTGAGGAAGGCAGCGTGTTCCTGAGGGACCAGGTCAAGTGAACACACCGCTTGGATAGGATGGGCCACGGCCTGATTGTTGTAGTAGACCCGCTTATCTTTCCATGTCGAAGGATGAAACTTTAGACGTTGACTTCGCCGGGGAAGAGCAACCATAGATTCCCGTGGGAGAGCATCGGTTGAGGTCACGAGATGATCATTGTCCTCATGAGTAGGCTCGGCACATGGTTCAGCCGGAGGAGGAACAGGCGGCACGGAGGCATTTTCTTGAACTTCTTCTTCTACGGGTGAGATAGCGGGTACATCCGGTTCATGTGAGGTCGGAGTAGGCTGAGCATGGCTCGACGGGCTTGATGGAGTGGTGATGCCGAGGTGATCGAGGAGGAACCGTAGGTTGGCCGAACGATCAGAGTTGGACCGAGAGAGATCCTTGAGACTGTCCCAATCCTTTGTCGCATAGTATCCTTGGTGTTCAAGGAACCGCACTTCTCGAGAGATATGTAGGCGGCCAGCAGCTGGATCATAGCACTTATAGCCCTTCTGACTTGTCGAGTAGCCAATGAACATACATTTGGTGCTTTTGGCGTCGAGCTTAGTCCTTTGTTCCCCTGGAACCAAAACAAAGCATACACACCCGAAAACGCGTAAGTGATCCAAAGATGGTTTAAATTGATTGAGTACCTCATATGGAGATTTGTCTTGTAGAACTTTGGTAGGAGTCCTATTAATCAAGTAGCAAGCCGTCATGACAGCATCTCCCCAGAATCGTTTGGTGACATTGGTTTGGAACATCATCGACCTCGCCACTTCCATAAGGTGCCGGTTCTTCCTCTCGGCCACGCCATTCTGTTGGGGCGTATATGGACAACTCGTTTGTTGTAGAATGCCGTGTTTGGACAAATGATCTTTGAGTCTATGACTGATGTACTCTCCCCCATTATCTGATCTTAGTACCTTTATTTTTGCATTGAAATGATTAGTAACATAATTCTGAAAATTAACAAATGCATCATAAACCCTATCTTTAGATGGTAACAATGTGAGCCAAGTATATTTTGATTTTTCATCAATAAAAGTCACAAAATACTTGTTATTGTCTCTAGATAGGCATGGTGAGGTCCAAACATCAGAATGTACTAAGTCAAAACAATGTTCATAAATGGTAGTAGATTTAGGGAAAACCGATTTGCAATGTTTGCCAAGAATACAAGGTTCACAACTTGAACTATCAAAAGAAAATTTAGGCAACATTAATTGAAAAGCTCTAGAGTGAGGGTGGCCTAGTCTAGCATGCCACACTTCACTTGAAATACTACTAAGGTCCGATTTAAAAGAAAACATATTAGGTGAACTTGATGAGTTTTTCTCTAGGACATAGAGATCTCCCTTAGCATCTCCACCTCCAAGAATCTTGCCAGTCTCAATATCCTGAAAATGCACACTGTTAGGACCAAATATGGTATAACAATTCAAATCGGTTGTAGCTCTCTTAACCGATAATAGGTTAGAAGTGAAAGTAGGCATAAAGAAGGCCTTTGAGTTCTTATCAAACAACTTTAAATCTCCTACACCTTTAACTGGTATCCTATCCCCATTTGCAATAATCACATTTCCCACAGTCGGCTTTATGTTGTGTATAAGGCTCGGGTTACTTATCATGTGATGAGAAGCACCCGAGTCTACAACAAGCGTTTTACTAGGTTGTGAAGCGAAGAAAGTGATACCAGATTCCTTTAGGGCTGCGATGGACTTGATGAGGGCCTCCAGGTCTGATTTCCTCACAAGATCTCCAAGAGAAGCCGCCATGGCCGTAGCCGCCGCGTTGCCTTGGTTTGCTGCACCGAAACCTTGGCCGCTTGGTCCTTCTTGCGAGATATGCGCCTTGAACTTAGCCGGTTTGAGATGAGGGTGAAGGATCCAGCACTTGTCCTTCATGTGTCCCTTCTTCTTGCAATGGTCGCACACCATTGTTTTCCGGTCATCTTGCTTGTAGACTCCTTTGTTCGCGGTAGCCAAGTCGTCCTTTCCACAAAAGAGACCAAGTGAACCTTGTTCCTTTTGCACTTGAGAACACACGTCTTCAAGAGTAGGTAGCTTGTCTCCACGGAGGATGTGCTTAATCAGGTCATTGAACGCCGGATTGAGAGTGAGCAGGAGACCAAACACCTTGTCTTGCTCCTTTCGTTCATTGAGGATGGCCGGATCGATAGTACTTGGCCGGAGCATCTCCAACTCGGCCCACAATGACCGGAACTTCCCAAAATGCTTGGTAAACTCCAAGTCTTCTTGATGGAGACCGTTGATAGCCTTCTTGACCTCAAATACCCGAGTCAAGTTGGTCACGTTCCCATACACATTCGCTAGCGTCTCCCATAGTTCTTTGGCCGTCTCGCAGTACGAGTAGGCTTCAAGAATAGGTGCGTCTAGCGAGTTTTGGAGAATGGCAAGCACGGTCTGATCTTCTTGGAACCACTTGACTTCCTTCTCGAGATCAGCCTCCTTGTCTTCTTCCGTTCCTTCTTTACCGTCCTCCTTAGTGGCTTTCTTGGGGAGTTGGTCCGTTTCTACATGGATCCAAAGTCCTCGGCCACTGAGAGCGGTCTTTGTGGTTCTTTTCCACAACAGGTAGTTTGCTCCTTTGAGCACCACCGGGGTAACAATAGGCTTGTTGTTGTCCATTGTTAGGTAGAGTAGCGAGAAAAACGATAGAGTAGCGGATAGAATGAAGCGCGAATGAGTGAGTAGAATGAAGAATAGAGTAAAGGAGTAGTATACGAGTAGAGAATGCAAAGTAGAATCAAATAAGAACAAGAAAAAGAAGAGGAGAAAGTTTATAGAACCATGGATCAATAAACTTGCTCTGATACCATGTTGGTTTAAATTGAGTATGCGGAAGCAAATTAGAGAGAATGTGAGATAAAATGAGAGCTTGTATTAGAATAGCTTTTACAATGTCGGCCAAAGGCCTTAAATAGAATGAAAACTAGGTTAACAATCCCACCAACTCGACAACTTGTAGATAGAGACATGAAGAGAGAGAAGGGAGCGATCCCAAGATAGAAAGCGACGTGACCTTGTCTCCCTAAGGGAAGCTATCTCGTGACTCTTATCCTCCAACGGTCACATTCTTCTTCGAGATCCTTCTAATGGGCTTGGTATTGTTTCCAACCCCAAGCCTTCTCATTTCTCTCAATAGGCCTCAACCTTAAGGGTGGCCATTAGGACGATCGTACGGACGTCCGTACGGACAACCTCCAAGTCTTAAGTAACATGGTCAATACTTTCTAGGGTCAAAATATGTATCAATCCAATACATTTGACTAATTATAAGAGTTCAGGTTGAATTTGGAGTGTTTAGACACCACTTTTAGCCATTTTATCCCGAAACAGGCTAAAAACGGGAAAACATTGATTCGAAGCAGTAAACAGCTTTGTTACTATTTATAGGGTCAGAATGTGTGACAATCCAATGCATTGACTAGTCCTAAGAGTTCCGAATGAATTTGGAGTGTTTGGACAACACTGAAACCCGTTTTATCCCAAAACAGGCTTAAACCGAGAAAACAGGTTAAAACCGTGAGAAAACATTGATTCAAAGCTGTAAACAGCTGTGTTACTCTTTCTAGGGTCATAATATGTATAAATCCAATGTATTTGACTAATTATAAGAGTTCGGGTTGAATTTGGAGTGTTTAGACACCACTTTTACCAATTTTGTCCTAAAACAGGCTAAAACCAAGAAAACGTTGATTCTAAGCAGTAAACTGCTTTGTTACTGTTTCTAGGGTCAGAATGTGTGACAATCCAATGCATTTGACTAGTGTAAGAGTTCGGGATGAATTTGGAGTGTTTAGACAACACTTAAACCCGTTTTATCCCAAAACAGGCTTAGACCTAGAAAACAGGTTAAAACCGAGAGAAAACATTGATTTGAAGCAATAAATCGCTATGTTACTATTTCTAGGGTCAAAATATGTAATAATCCATTGCATTTGACTAATTAAAAGCTTTCAGGTTGAATTTGGAGCGTTTAGACATCAGTTTTAGCCATTTTATCCCGAAACAGGCTAAAAACGGGAAAACATTGATTCGAAGCAGTAAACTGCTCTGTTACTGCTTCTAGGGTCAGAATGTGTGACAATCCAATGCATTTGACTAGTTGTAAGAGTTCGGGATTAATTTGGAGTGTTTAGACAACACTTAAACCCGTTTTACCCCAAAACAGGCTTAAACCGAGAAAACAGGCTAAAACCGAGAGAAAACATTGATTCGAAGCAGTAAACAGCTATGTTACTCTTTCTAGGGTCAAAATATGTATCAATCCAATATTTGACTAATTATAAGAGTTCAGGTTGAATTTGGAGTGTTTAGACACCACTTTTAGCCATTTTATCCCGAAACAGGCTAAAAACGGGAAAACATTGATTCGAAGCAGTAAACAGCTTTGTTACTATTTATAGGGTCAGAATGTGTGACAATCCAATGCATTGACTAGTCCTAAGAGTTCCGAATGAATTTGGAGTGTTTGGACAACACTGAAACCCGTTTTATCCCAAAACAGGCTTAAACCGAGAAAACAGGCTAAAACCGAGAGAAAACATTGATTCAAAGCAGTAAAGCGCTATATTATTCTTTCGATGGTCAAAATATGTAACAATCCAATGCATTTGACTAATTATTAGAGTTCGGATTGAATTTGGAGTGTTTAGACACCACTTTTAGCCATTTGGTCCCGAAACAGGCTAAAACCGAGAAAACATTGATTCGAAGCAGTAAAAAGCTTTCTTACTGCTTCTAGGGTCAGAATGTGTGACAATCTAATGCATTTGATTAGTTGTAAGAGTTCGGGATGAAGTTGGAGTGTTTAGACAACACTTAAACCCGTTTTACCCCAAAACAGGCTTAAACTGAGAAAACAGGCTAAAACCGAGAGAAAACATTGATTCAAAGCAGTAAACAGCTATGTTACTCTTTCTAGGGTCAAAATATGTATCAATCCAATACATTTGACTAATTATAAGAGTTCAGGTTGAATTTGGAGTGTTTAGACACCACTTTTAGCCATTTTATCCCGAAACAGGCTAAAAACGGGAAAACATTGATTCGAAGCAGTAAACAGCTTTGTTACTATTTATAGGGTCAGAATGTGTGACAATCCAATGCATTGACTATTGATCAAAAGAATAAGCCTAAGGCAGCCATGGCCGTCCGTACGAGTGTTGAATATGGGCTGTCCGTACAAGTGTGGTGAAATGGCCGAGTCTTCTAGTGATAAGGAATGGAGAGGAGGCCTGAAGCCCACTAGAAGGATCGAGAAGCACATTATAACCGTTAGAGAGAAGGGAAGGAAATAGTCACATGTTTGGTAAGGATGGGCTGTCGCTTTCACCTTGGGATGTAGTGTGTCTCTCTCCTAATGTCCCTATCCCACTTGTGTGTCTCGGTCAAGGGAGTAGCCCTAGTTTGTGTTTCCTTAAATAGGCTCATAGCCACCTTGTATTATTGATTCTAATGGAACAAGGACCTAATCTTTTCTTCTTCCTCATTCTCTTTGTCTACCGATATCTCTCATCAATCTCTTGATTCTCTTCTTTATTCTACAAAGTCTTACATGGTATCAGAGCAAGTTCTTCGATTCTCTACAGTCTAATCTCATTCTCCTACTCATTTCTACACTCTAGTCTCCTTATCTCCGTTTCTTCATACTCGCATCTCTTTTATTCTCCGGGTAAAAGCTTTACCCATCGGTCCATAGAAATCCGACCATGGAAAACGCCAAGCCCATTGTTTCACCGATTGTCCTAAAGGGGACAAACTACCTGCTGTGGACAAGAACCACAAGAACCGCCCTTGGAGGTCGTGGCCTTTGGAGTCATGTCGAGTCCGACTATGTCCCAAAGAAAAACCCCAAAGGAGAGGACGCTTCCGAGGCGGAAGCGGAGGAAGAGAGCGAGAGGAAGGCCAAATGGTTCCAAGAAGACCAAGTTGTCCTATCTGTTCTCCAAAACTCTCTGGACACGCCTATCCTTGAGGCCTACTCATACTGCGAGACGGCCAAGGAACTGTGGGAAACACTTAAAGGCGTGTATGGTAATGTCTCTAACATGACTAGAGTCTTTGAGGTCAAGAAGGCCATAAACGACCTTAACCAAGATGATGTGGAGTTCACTAAGCATCTTGGTAAGTTCCGTGCACTATGGTCCGAGCTTGACATGTTGCGGCCAAGTACACTTGAGGCGAGTGTGCTAAACGAAAGGAAGGAGCAAGACAAGATCTTTGGACTCCTCCTTACCTTGAACCCATCCTTCAATGACCTCTTGAAGCACATCCTAAGGGCAGAGAAGCTTCCCTCCTTTGAAGATATTTGCTCCCAAATTCAGAAAGAACAAGGATCTCTTGATTTGTTTAGCGGTAAGGGGGAGCTTGCTACGGCCAACAAAGGAGTGTACAAGCAAGAGGAGAGGAAGGTGTGGGTATGCGACCACTGCAAGAAGCGGGGCCACCTGAAAGACAAATGCTGGGTTCTCCATCCTCATCTCAAGCCGGCCAAGTTCAAAGCCAACTTCTCAAAGGAAGCGGTTAGCGACAAGGGATCCGGATCATCAAAGCAGGGAGATGAGGTGGCCATGACCGCAGCCTATGGAGATGTGGTGAGGAAGTCAGACCTTGAGGCTCTCATCCGCTCCATTGCCTCACTCAAGGAGTCTGGTATCTCTTTCTTTACCTCTAAGCCTAGTAAATCGCTTGTTATTGACTCGGGGGCTTCACATCATATGATTAGCAACCCTAGGTTAATTGACAACATAAAACCGGCTTTAGGGAATGTTGTTATTGCTAATGGAGATCAAATACCAGTAAAAGGGATAGGGGACTTGAAACTTTTTGATAAAACCTCAAAAGCTTTCTTTATGCCTACATTTACCTCCAATCTTCTATCGGTTAAGAGGGCCACAAATGATTTGAATTGTTATGCAATTTTTGGTCCTAACAGTGTTCATTTTCAGGATATTGAGACTGGAAAGGTTCTTGGAGAAGGGCAAGGGAGTGGAGATCTCTATGTCCTAGAGAAAACCGATCCAAATTTATCTTCTATTAAGTCTTGTTTTGTTGTTGATTCGAATATGGTGTGGCATGCTAGGCTAGGCCACCCTCATTCGCGTGCTTTAGGACTAATGTTTCCCAATATTTCTTTTGATAATTCTACTTGTGAACCTTGTATTCTTGGAAAACATTGCAAGTCTATCTTTCCTAAGTCAACTACTATTTATGAAAATTGTTTTGATTTAGTTCACTCAGATGTTTGGACTTCACCATGCCTATCTAGAGATAATAACAAGTATTTTGTGACTTTTATTGATGAAAAATCAAAATATACTTGGATTACCTTATTGCCTTCTAAAGATAGAGTGTTTGATGCCTTTGTCAACTTTCAAAACTATGTGACTAATCACTTTAATGCAAAACTTAAGGTACTTAGGTCTGATAATGGTGGAGAATACACAAGTTGCAAGTTCAAAGAACATCTCTCCAAGCATGGCATTCTCCATCAAACTAGTTGTCCCTACACGCCACAACAAAATGGTGTGGCCGAGAGAAAGAACCGGCATCTCATGGAAGTGGCGCGGGCAATCATGTTCCACTCTAGTGTTCCCAAACGATATTGGGGTGATGCTGTGATGACTGCATGCTATCTCATCAACCGGACACCAACCCGAGTTCTTCATGACTTATCTCCATTTGAAGTACTAAACAAATTTAAACCATCCCTTGATCACTTACGCGTTTTTGGTTGTGTTTGTTTTGTGTTAGTACCAGGAGAACAAAGGAGTAAGCTGGATGCCAAGAGTACAAAGTGCATGTTCATTGGCTACTCTACCACACAAAAGGGGTACAAATGTTATGATCCGGCCACAAGTCGTCTATATGTCTCCCGAGATGTCCGGTTCCTAGAGAATGTGGGCTACTATGACAAGAAGGACTGGAACAACCTTAAAGACCTCTCTCACTCACCTAATGACCGAGCTTCAAGTCTAAGGTTCCTTCTTGATCACCTTGGCAACCCGTCTCCACCAACGGGTGTCGTGCAGCCTATGCTACGCCAAACTCCTACCGACGGTGGGTCTGACCAAGGAGATACGAATAACAATGTTTCAGCCCAAGATAGTGTGTCCCTTGAGTCTGGCCTACCCATAGCCGGTGTTCCTGTTCCTGGCCCTACACCGGACACACATGCTCCGGCAGCGGCTCCTACCGAGGAAAACACGGAGACGGTTCTTACGGACGGTACGTCAACGGAGTTGCCTAGGACGGATCCACCTCCTGCACCAGTCCTGCGTCGGAGCACCAGACCTCGATCTGACCCCTCCACTTGGAAGAACAAGCGTGTATATTACAACAGTCAAGCCGTCGCTCATCCCATCCAGTCCGTTTGTTCCCTTGAGCTGTTACCTGCTGATCACCAAGCTTTCTTTGGCCGAGTTGACGTCAATTGGATCCCGCAGACATATGATGAAGCCAAGGAGCATCAGGTTTGGTTAGATGCGGTCAAGGATGAAACCGGCGCCATGATCCGGAATCATACGTGGGACGAATCGGATCTTCCTCAAGGCAAGCGGGCAGTTAGCTCCAAATGGGTGTTCACCATCAAGTATTTGAGCAATGGTGACATTGAACGGCATAAAGCCCGGTTAGTGGCCCGTGGCTTCACCCAAACCTATGGTGCGGACTACACGGACACCTTTGCACCCGTGGCCAAGCTCCATACGGTTCGGGTTGTGCTGTCTCTTGCTGTCAACCTATCATGGGACTTATGGCAGATGGATGTGAAGAACGCCTTTCTTCAAGGTGAACTTGATGAAGAAGTGTACATGACACCTCCTCCCGGCCTTGAAGACATGGTTACACCCGGAAAAGTCTTGAGGCTACGTAAGGCCATCTATGGCCTTAAGCAGTCCCCACGAGCTTGGTACCACAAACTAAGCTCTACTCTCAAGACTTATGGTTTTAAGCGATCGGAGGCTGATCATACTCTCTTCACACGTCGCACCTCTATTGGTTGGGTGGTGGTGCTCATATACGTCGACGATATCATCGTGACTGGTGATGATAAGGCGGCCATTCAGGACACCAAGGACTCCCTCAAGTCGGCATTTGACATCAAGGACCTTGGGGAACTCAAATACTTTCTTGGTATTGAAATTTGTCGCTCACCGGAAGGACTCTTCCTCTCACAACGCAAGTACACTCTTGACTTGTTAGAGGAGACTGGCAAGCTTGGTGTGTCTCCGGTCGCTACGCCACTTGATGAAGACTACCAGCTCAAGCGAAAGGGGGAGAGCTTACGGGAAAAAGAAGGCCGACCTAAGGAACCAATGGACGAGCCATTCTTAGACGTCACACGCTACCGCCGGCTTGTAGGTAAGCTAATATACCTTACTATCACACGACCTGACATATGTTATGCTGTGAATCAGGTTAGCCAACATATGAAGGCACCAAGCAAGTACCAATGGAGTCAAGTCGAGAGGATCCTAAGCTATCTCAAGGGCAGTCCGGGTCAAGGTATTTGGATGGGCAAGAATGACAACACCGAGATTGTTGGCTACTGTGATGCGGATTACAATGGCGACACGCTGGATAGAAGATCCACTACTGGGTACTGCACGTTCGTTGGAGGCAACATGGTTACATGGAGGTCTAAGAAACAAAAGGTGGTTTCATGCTCTAGCGCCAAGGCCGAGTATAGAGCTATGAGGAAGCTCACGAACGAGATGACATGGCTGAAGGGTCTACTCAAGGACTTAGGCATCGAAACAAAGCAGCCCATGACCATGCACTGCGACAATGAAGCGGCCATCCACATTGCCACAAACTCGGTCTTTCATGAGAGGACCAAGCACATAGAAAGCGATTGCCACAAGGTGAGAGAGAAGATTGAAGAAGGAGTGGTGTTACCATGCCACACAAGGAGTCAAGATCAGCTAGCTGACATCTTCACCAAGTCTGCAAGCTCCAAGGTTTGTGATCACATCTATAGCAAACTTGGACTTGTAGACATTACACGGCCATGATCAAGCTTCTCTAATCCGTGGACAGCACACTCTTTTTCCCTTGACTTGGTTTTGTCCCATGAGGTTTTCTAAGTCAAGGTTTTTAATGAGGTGCTGCTTCACGGGTTCCAAGCTTAGCCATTTCATTAGGCTAAGCTTGAGGGGGAGTATTGATCAAAAGAATAAGCCTAAGGCAGCCATGGCCGTCCGTACGAGTGTTGAATATGGGCTGTCCGTACAAGTGTGGTGAAATGGCCGAGTCTTCTAGTGATAAGGAATGGAGAGGAGGCCTGAAGCCCACTAGAAGGATCGAGAAGCACATTATAACCGTTAGAGAGAAGGGAAGGAAATAGTCACATGTTTGGTAAGGATGGGCTGTCGCTTTCACCTTGGGATGTAGTGTGTCTCTCTCCTAATGTCCCTATCCCACTTGTGTGTCTCGGTCAAGGGAGTAGCCCTAGTTTGTGTTTCCTTAAATAGGCTCATAGCCACCTTGTATTATTGATTCTAATGGAACAAGAACCTAATCTTTTCTTCTTCCTCATTCTCTTTGTCTACCGATATCTCTCATCAATCTCTTGATTCTCTTCTTTATTCTACAAAGTCTTACATTGACTAGTCCTAAGAGTTCCGAATGAATTTGGAGTGTTTGGACAACACTGAAACCCGTTTTATCCCAAAACAGGCTTAAACCGAGAAAACAGGCTAAAACCGTGAGAAAACATTGATTCAAAGCCGTAAACAGCTGTGTTACTCTTTCTAGGGTCATAATATGTATCAATCCAATGTATTTGACTAATTATAAGAGTTCGGGTTGAATTTGGAGTGTTTAGACACCACTTTTACCAATTTTGTCCTAAAACAGGCTAAAACCAAGAAAACGTTGATTCTAAGCAGTAAACTGCTTTGTTACTGTTTCTAGGGTCAGAATGTGTGACAATCCAATGCATTTGACTAGTGTAAGAGTTCGGGATGAATTTGGAGTGTTTAGACAACACTTAAACCCGTTTTATCCCAAAACAGGCTTAGACCTAGAAAACAGGTTAAAACCGAGAGAAAACATTGATTTGAAGCAGTAAATCGCTATGTTACTATTTCTAGGGTCAAAATATGTAATAATCCATTGCATTTGACTAATTAAAAGCTTTCAGGTTGAATTTGGAGCGTTTAGACATCAGTTTTAGCCATTTTATCCCGAAACAGGCTAAAAACGGGAAAACATTGATTCGAAGCAGTAAACTGCTCTGTTACTGCTTCTAGGGTCAGAATGTGTGACAATCCAATGCATTTGACTAGTTGTAAGAGTTCGGGATTAATTTGGAGTGTTTAGACAACACTTAAACCCGTTTTACCCCAAAACAGGCTTAAACCGAGAAAACAGGCTAAAACTGAAAGAAAACATTGATTCGAAGCAGTAAACAGCTATGTTACTCTTTCTAGGGTCAAAATATGTATCAATCCAATACATTTGACTAATTATAAGAGTTCAGGTTGAATTTGGAGTGTTTAGACACCACTTTTAGCCATTTTATCCCGAAACAGGCTAAAAACGGGAAAACATTGATTCGAAGCAGTAAACAGCTTTGTTACTATTTATAGGGTCAGAATGTGTGACAATCCAATGCATTGACTAGTCCTAAGAGTTCCGAATGAATTTGGAGTGTTTGGACAACACTGAAACCCGTTTTATCCCAAAACAGGCTTAAACCGAGAAAACAGGCTAAAACCGAGAGAAAACATTGATTCAAAGCAGTAAAGCGCTATATTATTCTTTCGATGGTCAAAATATGTAACAATCCAATGCATTTGACTAATTATTAGAGTTCGGATTGAATTTGGAGTGTTTAGACACCACTTTTAGCCATTTGGTCCCGAAACAGGCTAAAACTGAGAAAACATTGATTCGAAGCAGTAAAAAGCTTTCTTACTGCTTCTAGGGTCAGAATGTGTGACAATCTAATGCATTTGATTAGTTGTAAGAGTTCGGGATGAAGTTGGAGTGTTTAGACAACACTTAAACCCGTTTTACCCCAAAACAGGCTTAAACTGAGAAAACAGGCTAAAACCGAGAGAAAACATTGATTCAAAGCAGTAAACAGCTATGTTACTCTTTCTAGGGTCAAAATATGTATCAATCCAATACATTTGACTAATTATAAGAGTTCAGGTTGAATTTGGAGTGTTTAGACACCACTTTTAGCCATTTTATCCCGAAACAGGCTAAAAACGGGAAAACATTGATTCGAAGCAGTAAACAGCTTTGTTACTATTTATAGGGTCAGAATGTGTGACAATCCAATGCATTGACTAGTCCTAAGAGTTCCGAATGAATTTGGAGTGTTTGGACAACACTGAAACCCGTTTTATCCCAAAACAGGCTTAAACCGAGAAAACAGGCTAAAACCGTGAGAAAACATTGATTCAAAGCCGTAAACAGCTGTGTTACTCTTTCTAGGGTCATAATATGTATCAATCCAATGTATTTGACTAATTATAAGAGTTCGGGTTGAATTTGGAGTGTTTAGACACCACTTTTACCAATTTTGTCCTAAAACAGGCTAAAACCAAGAAAACGTTGATTCTAAGCAGTAAACTGCTTTGTTACTGTTTCTAGGGTCAGAATGTGTGACAATCCAATGCATTTGACTAGTGTAAGAGTTCGGGATGAATTTGGAGTGTTTAGACAACACTTAAACCCGTTTTATCCCAAAACAGGCTTAGACCTAGAAAACAGGTTAAAACCGAGAGAAAACATTGATTTGAAGCAGTAAATCGCTATGTTACTATTTCTAGGGTCAAAATATGTAATAATCCATTGCATTTGACTAATTAAAAGCTTTCAGGTTGAATTTGGAGCGTTTAGACATCAGTTTTAGCCATTTTATCCCGAAACAGGCTAAAAACGGGAAAACATTGATTCGAAGCAGTAAACTGCTCTGTTACTGCTTCTAGGGTCAGAATGTGTGACAATCCAATGCATTTGACTAGTTGTAAGAGTTCGGGATTAATTTGGAGTGTTTAGACAACACTTAAACCCGTTTTACCCCAAAACAGGCTTAAACCGAGAAAACAGGCTAAAACCGAGAGAAAACATTGATTCGAAGCAGTAAACAGCTATGTTACTCTTTCTAGGGTCAAAATATGTATCAATCCAATACATTTGACTAATTATAAGAGTTCAGGTTGAATTTGGAGTGTTTAGACACCACTTTTAGCCATTTTATCCCGAAACAGGCTAAAAACGGGAAAACATTGATTCGAAGCAGTAAACAGCTTTGTTACTATTTATAGGGTCAGAATGTGTGACAATCCAATGCATTGACTAGTCCTAAGAGTTCCGAATGAATTTGGAGTGTTTGGACAACACTGAAACCCGTTTTATCCCAAAACAGGCTTAAACCGAGAAAACAGGCTAAAACCGAGAGAAAACATTGATTCAAAGCAGTAAAGCGCTATATTATTCTTTCGATGGTCAAAATATGTAACAATCCAATGCATTTGACTAATTATTAGAGTTCGGATTGAATTTGGAGTGTTTAGACACCACTTTTAGCCATTTGGTCCCGAAACAGGCTAAAACTGAGAAAACATTGATTCGAAGCAGTAAAAAGCTTTCTTACTGCTTCTAGGGTCAGAATGTGTGACAATCTAATGCATTTGATTAGTTGTAAGAGTTCGGGATGAAGTTGGAGTGTTTAGACAACACTTAAACCCGTTTTACCCCAAAACAGGCTTAAACTGAGAAAACAGGCTAAAACCGAGAGAAAACATTGATTCAAAGCAGTAAACAGCTATGTTACTCTTTCTAGGGTCAAAATATGTATCAATCCAATACATTTGACTAATTATAAGAGTTCAGGTTGAATTTGGAGTGTTTAGACACCACTTTTAGCCATTTTATCCCGAAACAGGCTAAAAACGGGAAAACATTGATTCGAAGCAGTAAACAGCTTTGTTACTATTTATAGGGTCAGAATGTGTGACAATCCAATGCATTGACTAGTCCTAAGAGTTCCGAATGAATTTGGAGTGTTTGGACAACACTGAAACCCGTTTTATCCCAAAACAGGCTTAAACCGAGAAAACAGGCTAAAACCGTGAGAAAACATTGATTCAAAGCCGTAAACAGCTGTGTTACTCTTTCTAGGGTCATAATATGTATCAATCCAATGTATTTGACTAATTATAAGAGTTCGGGTTGAATTTGGAGTGTTTAGACACCACTTTTACCAATTTTGTCCTAAAACAGGCTAAAACCAAGAAAACGTTGATTCTAAGCAGTAAACTGCTTTGTTACTGTTTCTAGGGTCAGAATGTGTGACAATCCAATGCATTTGACTAGTGTAAGAGTTCGGGATGAATTTGGAGTGTTTAGACAACACTTAAACCCGTTTTATCCCAAAACAGGCTTAGACCTAGAAAACAGGTTAAAACCGAGAGAAAACATTGATTTGAAGCAGTAAATCGCTATGTTACTATTTCTAGGGTCAAAATATGTAATAATCCATTGCATTTGACTAATTAAAAGCTTTCAGGTTGAATTTGGAGCGTTTAGACATCAGTTTTAGCCATTTTATCCCGAAACAGGCTAAAAACGGGAAAACATTGATTCGAAGCAGTAAACTGCTCTGTTACTGCTTCTAGGGTCAGAATGTGTGACAATCCAATGCATTTGACTAGTTGTAAGAGTTCGGGATTAATTTGGAGTGTTTAGACAACACTTAAACCCGTTTTACCCCAAAACAGGCTTAAACCGAGAAAACAGGCTAAAACCGAGAGAAAACATTGATTCGAAGCAGTAAACAGCTATGTTACTCTTTCTAGGGTCAAAATATGTATCAATCCAATACATTTGACTAATTATAAGAGTTCAGGTTGAATTTGGAGTGTTTAGACACCACTTTTAGCCATTTTATCCCGAAACAGGCTAAAAACGGGAAAACATTGATTCGAAGCAGTAAACAGCTTTGTTACTATTTATAGGGTCAGAATGTGTGACAATCCAATGCATTGACTAGTCCTAAGAGTTCCGAATGAATTTGGAGTGTTTGGACAACACTGAAACCCGTTTTATCCCAAAACAGGCTTAAACCGAGAAAACAGGCTAAAACCGAGAGAAAACATTGATTCAAAGCAGTAAAGCGCTATATTATTCTTTCGATGGTCAAAATATGTAACAATCCAATGCATTTGACTAATTATTAGAGTTCGGATTGAATTTGGAGTGTTTAGACACCACTTTTAGCCATTTGGTCCCGAAACAGGCTAAAACCGAGAAAACATTGATTCGAAGCAGTAAAAAGCTTTCTTACTGCTTCTAGGGTCAGAATGTGTGACAATCTAATGCATTTGATTAGTTGTAAGAGTTCGGGATGAAGTTGGAGTGTTTAGACAACACTTAAACCCGTTTTACCCCAAAACAGGCTTAAACTGAGAAAACAGGCTAAAACCGAGAGAAAACATTGATTCAAAGCAGTAAACAGCTATGTTACTCTTTCTAGGGTCAAAATATGTATCAATCCAATACATTTGACTAATTATAAGAGTCCAGGTTGAATTTGGAGTGTTTAGACACCACTTTTAGCCATTTTATCCCGAAACAGGCTAAAAACGGGAAAACATTGATTCGAAGCAGTAAACAGCTTTGTTACTATTTATAGGGTCAGAATGTGTGACAATCCAATGCATTGACTAGTCCTAAGAGTTCCGAATGAATTTGGAGTGTTTGGACAACACTGAAACCCGTTTTATCCCAAAACAGGCTTAAACCGAGAAAACAGGCTAAAACCATGAGAAAACATTGATTCAAAGCCGTAAACAGCTGTGTTACTCTTTCTAGGGTCATAATATGTATCAATCCAATGTATTTGACTAATTATAAGAGTTCGGGTTGAATTTGGAGTGTTTAGACACCACTTTTACCAATTTTGTCCTAAAACAGGCTAAAACCAAGAAAACGTTGATTCTAAGCAGTAAACTGCTTTGTTACTGTTTCTAGGGTCAGAATGTGTGACAATCCAATGCATTTGACTAGTGTAAGAGTTCGGGATGAATTTGGAGTGTTTAGACAACACTTAAACCCGTTTTATCCCAAAACAGGCTTAGACCTAGAAAACAGGTTAAAACCGAGAGAAAACATTGATTTGAAGCAGTAAATCGCTATGTTACTATTTCTAGGGTCAAAATATGTAATAATCCATTGCATTTGACTAATTAAAAGCTTTCAGGTTGAATTTGGAGCGTTTAGACATCAGTTTTAGCCATTTTATCCCGAAACAGGCTAAAAACGGGAAAACATTGATTCGAAGCAGTAAACTGCTCTGTTACTGCTTCTAGGGTCAGAATGTGTGACAATCCAATGCATTTGACTAGTTGTAAGAGTTCGGGATTAATTTGGAGTGTTTAGACAACACTTAAACCCGTTTTACCCCAAAACAGGCTTAAACCGAGAAAACAGGCTAAAACCGAGAGAAAACATTGATTCGAAGCAGTAAACAGCTATGTTACTCTTTCTAGGGTCAAAATATGTATCAATCCAATACATTTGACTAATTATAAGAGTTCAGGTTGAATTTGGAGTGTTTAGACACCACTTTTAGCCATTTTATCCCGAAACAGGCTAAAAACGGGAAAACATTGATTCGAAGCAGTAAACAGCTTTGTTACTATTTATAGGGTCAGGATGTGTGACAATCCAATGCATTGACTAGTCCTAAGAGTTCCGAATGAATTTGGAGTGTTTGGACAACACTGAAACCCGTTTTATCCCAAAACAGGCTTAAACCGAGAAAACAGGCTAAAACCGAGAGAAAACATTGATTCAAAGCAGTAAAGCGCTATATTATTCTTTCGATGGTCAAAATATGTAACAATCCAATGCATTTGACTAATTATTAGAGTTCGGATTGAATTTGGAGTGTTTAGACACCACTTTTAGCCATTTGGTCCCGAAACAGGCTAAAACCGAGAAAACATTGATTCGAAGCAGTAAAAAGCTTTCTTACTGCTTCTAGGGTCAGAATGTGTGACAATCTAATGCATTTGATTAGTTGTAAGAGTTCGGGATGAAGTTGGAGTGTTTAGACAACACTTAAACCCGTTTTATCCCCAAACACGCTTAAACCTAGAAAACAGGTTAAAACCGAGAGAAAACATTGATTTGAAGCAGTAAATCGCTATGTTACTATTTCTAGGGTCAAAATATGTAATAATCCATTGCATTTGACTAATTAAAAGCTTTCAGGTTGAATTTGGAGCGTTTAGACATCAGTTTTAGCCATTTTATCCCGAAACAGGCTAAAAACGGGAAAACATTGATTCGAAGCAGTAAACTGCTTTGTTACTGCTTCTAGGGTCAGAATGTGTGACAATCCAATGCATTTGACTAGTTGTAAGAGTTCGGGATGAATTTGGAGTGTTTAGACAACACTTAAACCCGTTTTATCCCCAAACAGGCTTAAACTGAGAAAACAGGCTAAAACCGAGAGAAAACATTGATTCAAAGCAGTAAACAGCTATGTTACTCTTTCTAGGGTCAAAATATGTATCAATCCAATACATTTGACTAATTATAAGCGTTCAGGTTGAATTTGGAGTGTTTAGACACCACTTTTAGCCATTTTATCCCGAAACAGGCTAAAAACGGGAAAACATTGATTCGAAGCAGTAAACTGCTTTATTACTGCTTCTAGGGTCAGAATGTGTGACAATCCAATGCATTTGACTAGTTGTAAGAGTTCGGGATGAATTTGGAGTGTTTAGACAACACTTAAACCCGTTTTACCCCAAAACAGGCTTAAACTGAGAAAACAGGCTAAAACCGAGAGAAAACATTGATTCAAAGCAGTAAACAGCTATGTTACTCTTTCTAGGGTCAAAATATGTATCAATCCAATACATTTGACTAATTATAAGCGTTCAGGTTGAATTTGGAGTGTTTAGACACCACTTTTAGCCATTTTATCCCGAAACAGGCTAAAAACGGGAAAACATTGATTCGAAGCAGTAAACTGCTTTATTACTGCTTCTAGGGTCAGAATGTGTGACAATCCAATGCATTTGACTAGTTGTAAGAGTTCGGGATGAATTTGGAGTGTTTAGACAACACTTAAACCCGTTTTACCCCAAAACAGGCTTAAACTGAGAAAACAGGCTAAAACCGAGAGAAAACATTGATTCAAAGCAGTAAAGCGCTATATTATTCTTTCGATGGTCAAAATATGTAACAATCCAATGCATTTGACTAATTATTAGAGTTCGGATTGAATTTGGAGTGTTTAGACACCACTTTTAGCCATTTGGTCCCGAAACAGGCTAAAACCGAGAAAACATTGATTCGAAGCAGTAAAAAGCTTTCTTACTGCTTCTAGGGTCAGAATGTGTGACAATCCAATGCATTTGATTAGTTGTAAGAGTTCGGGATGAAGTTGAAGTGTTTAGACAACACTTAAACCTGTTTTATCCCCAAACAGGCTTCAACCGAGAAAACAGGTTAAAACCGAGAGAAAACATTGATTTGAAGCAGTAAATCGCTATGTTACTATTTCTAGGGTCAAAATCTGTAATAATCCAGTGCATTTGACTAATTAAAAGCTTTCAGGTTGAATTTGGAGCGTTTAGACATCAGTTTTAGCCATTTTATCCCGAAACAGGCTAAAAATGGGAAAACATTGATTCGAAGCAGTAAACTGCTTTGTTACTGCTTCTAGGGTCAGAATGTGTGACAATCCAATGCATTTGACTAGTTGTAAGAGCTTGGGATGAATTTGGAGTGTTAAGACAACACTTAAACCCGTTTTACCCCAAAACAGGCTTAAACCGAAAAAACAGGCTAAAACCGAGAGAAACCATTGATTCGAAGCAGTAAATCGTTATGTTACTCTTTCTAGGGTCAAAATATATAACAATCCATTGCATTTGACTAATTAAAAGAGTTCGGGTTGAATTTGGAGTGTTTAGACACCACTTTTACCCATTTTGTCCCGAAACAGGCTAAAACCGAGAAAACGTTGATTCGAAGCAGTAAAAAGGTTTGTTACTGCTTCTAGGGTCAGAATGTGTGACAATCCAATTCATTTGATTAGTTGTAAGAGTTCGGGATGAATTTGGAGTGTTTAGACAACACTTAAACCCGTTTTACCCCAAAACAGGCTTAAACCGAGAAAACAGGCTAAAACCGAGAGAAAACATTGATTCGAAGCAGTAAACAGCTATGTTACTCTTTCTAGGGTCAAAATATGTATCAATCCAATACATTTGACTAATTATAAGAGTTCAGGTTGAATTTGGAGTGTTTAGACACCACTTTTAGCCATTTTATCCCGAAACAGGCTAAAAACGGGAAAACATTGATTCGAAGCAGTAAACAGCTTTGTTACTATTTATAGGGTCAGAATGTGTGACAATCCAATGCATTGACTAGTCCTAAGAGTTCCGAATGAATTTGGAGTGTTTAGACAACACTAAAACCCGTTTTATCCCAAAACAGGCTTAAACCGAGAAAACAGGCTAAAACCGAGAGAAAACATTGATTCAAAGCAGTAAAGCGCTATATTATTCTTTCGATGGTCAAAATATGTAACAATCCAATGCATTTGACTAATTATTAGAGTTCGGATTGAATTTGGAGTTTTTAGACACCACTTTTAGCCATTTGGTCCCGAAACAGGCTAAAACCGAGAAAACATTGATTCGAAGTGTTGGGATTTATGAGACAAAGCTCACAAGAGAGGGTAGACAAACACTTGGTGAATGAATCCCCCTTTACCCACAACAAACTAACTCATTCTCAAGGGGGAGGAGAGAACATCAACTTGTGATGAACTCCCCATAGAACAGCTAGATAGAACCCAAATACTAGAGAGTAAGCGGATCCTAACTAGGAGAAGCACTAGTTTGAGACTTATCCTCTTCTAGTATCACAACACTTAGAGTTTGTATACTTAGGAGAAGGAGGATTAAGAATCAGTAATCTAGGCTAAGTAAAGCAGTAAATAAGAAGAGTTTAGGTGGATTTGAGAAGAGAATAGGCTGCCTTAAGGGCAGCCTCTAACCGCTAATCTCCTAAACACTCTACATTGTTGATATGAACAAGAACACAAGTAGAGAGGGAAAACGGTTTCTCTTCTATTAGATAATATTGTTATATGTTACATATGAGAGTGTATACAAAGCTTAATATAGAGATACAAATGCCATATGACCGTTGGAGAGAAGAAGAGAGTGATGAAAGTGACATTCTCGATTTGGTGTTGGTGAGAGTGACCTTTCCTTCCTTCACCAACCAAGGGCACATGTGATCTTCCCATAAGCCTCTCTCTCTTGTAGGGCCTCGCTTTCCTCCTCTCAAACTCGGCCTCTCTATCTACTGGACCGAGCGCAGGCCTAAGGGCCGAGACTGTACGGACGGGCCTTCTCTTCATTGTACGGACGGGCCTTCTCTTCATCGTACGGACGGGCCTGTACGGACGGGCCTGTACGGACGGGCCTTCTCTTCATCGTGTTCACGGCCTAACTGGCCGCTCACCGGACATGGGTCCGTTCACGGACACGGTACATGGTACCGGACACGGTACATGGTCGCTCACGGACACGGACATGGCCTTACCGGCCTTTACATGGCCTTTCCGGCCTTTCTTCTCTTCTTCCAAGGCTCGGCCTTACCGGCCTCTCCTCTCTCCTCCTTGGTACATTCTAATACGAAGCAGTAAAAAGCTTTCTTACTGCTTCTAGGGTCAGAATGTGTGACAATCCAATGCATTTGATTAGTTGTAAGAGTTCAGGATGAAGTTGGAGTGTTTAGACAACACTTAAACCCGTTTTATCCCAAAACAGGCTTAGACCGAGAAAACAGGCTAAACCCGAGAGAAAACATTGATTTGAAGCAGTAAACCGCTATGTTACTCTTTCTAGGGTCAAAATATGTAACAATCCAATGCATTTGACTAATTATAAGAGTTCGGGTTGAATTTGGAGTGTTTAGACACCACCTTTACCCATTTTGTCCCGAAACAGGCTAAAACCGAGAAATTATTGATTCGAAGCAGTAAACAGCTTTGTTACTATTTATAGGGTCAGAATGTGTGACAATCCAATGCATTTGACTAGTCCTAAGAGTTCCGAATGAATTTGGAGTGTTTAGACAACACTAAAACCCGTTTTATCCCAAAACAGGCTTAAACCGAGAAAACAGGCTAAAACCGAGAGAAACACTGATTTGAAGCAGTAAATCGCTATGTTACTATTTCTAGGGTCAAAATATGTAATAATCCATTGCATTTGACTAATTAAAAGCTTTCAGGTTGCATTTGGAGCGTTTAGACATCAGTTTTAGCCATTTTATCCCGAAACAGGCTAAAAACGGGAAAACATTGATTCGAAGCAGTAAACTGATTTGTTACTGCTTCTAGGGTCAGAATGTGTGACAATCCAATGCATTTGACTAGTTGTAAGAGTTCGGGATGAATTTGGAGTGTTTAGACAACACTTAAACCCGTTTTACCCCAAAACAGGCTTAAACCGAGAAAACAGGCTAAAACCAAGAGAAAACATTGATTCGAAGCAGTAAATCGCTATGTTACTCTTTCTAGGGTCAAAATATGTAACAATCCATTGCATTTGACTAATTAAAAGAGTTCAGGTTGAATTTGGAGTGTTTAGACTGTTAGAATTAGTGGAAGTAGAGATAGACTTAAGAGAGTTTAGAGAGTAGAAAGCGATTCGGTAGAGAATAAGGAAGGAGATAAGATTAGTTTTTCATTCCATAAGTGTGTGTCTTACAATGTAGGTTAAAGCCTATATATAACAAGGAAACTTAGGGCTACACCCTTTACAAACCGATCGTCTAAGTGATAGGGACGGGGGGAGAGAGAAGACTAATCCCAAGGCTGATAGCGACCTGTCCTAGTCTCCTTAAACCCAACATTACCCGTGACTCCACTTGCTCTTTCTCTCTAACGGCTACAAAGGAGATTCTAGAGCCTTCTCATGGGCCTAAGACATGCAGGCGTCCTCACTATCCACACGCACACATAGATGACTCGGCCTTATTGCTTAGGCGTACGGACGGTCACGGTTGCCTTGGGCTGTACGGACGGTCACGGTTGCCTTAGGCTTATTCTTGGTCAATACTCCCCCTCAAGCTTAGCCGAATGCAATGGCTAAGCTTGGAACCCGTGAAGCAACACCTCATTAAAAAAACCTTGACTTAGAAAACCTCATGGGACAAAACTAAGCCAAGGGAAAAAGAGTGTGCTGTCCACGGATTAGAGGAGTGTGATCAAGGTCATGTAAGGTCTACAAGTCCAAGTTTGTTATGAATGTAATCACAAACCTTAAAACTTGCAGACTTGGTGAATATGTCAGCCAACTGATCTTGACTTCAAGTGTGACAAGGTAGTATCACTCCCTCTTCAATCTTTTCCCGAACTTTATGGCAATCACTTTCAATGTGCTTGGTTCGCTCATGGAAGACAGAGTTGGTGGCTATGTGAATTGCAGCCTCATTGTCACAATGCATAGTGATAGGTTGTTGTGAGTAGATACCAAGATCCTTGAGCAGCCCCTTTAACCAAGTTAATTCGTTTGTTAACTTCCTCATTGCTCGATACTCGGCCTCCGCACTTGAACATGATACCACTTTTTGCTTCTTTGACTTCCAAGTCACGAGGTTTCCTCCTACAAAGGTGAAATATCCAGTGGTTAACCTCCTATCTAAGGTGTCTCCATTGTAGTCCGCATCACAATAGCCCACAATCTCGGTGTTATCGTTCTTGCCCATCCAAATGCCTTGGCCCGGGCTGCCTTTGAGGTAGCTTAGGATCCGCTCGACCTGACTCCATTGATATTTGCTTGGAGCCTTCATGTGTTGACTAACCTGATTCACAGCATAACATATGTCAGGTCGTGTAATGGTAAGGTAGATTAACTTACCTACAAGCCGGCGGTATCGCGTGACGTCCGGGAACGGCTCATCCATCGGTTCGTTCGGTCGGCCCTCTTGTGCCCGAATGCTCTCCCCCTTTCGCTTGAGCTGGTAGTCCTCATCAAGCGGCGTAGAGGCCGGAGACACGCCAAGCTTGCCGGTCTCCTCTAACAAGTCAAGAGTATACTTTCATTGGGAAAGAAAGAGACCTTCCGGTGAGCGACAAATCTCAATACCAAGGAAGTATTTGAGTTCACCAAGGTCCTTGATGTCAAACACAGACTTGAGAGACTCTTTGGTGTCATGAATGCCAGCCGAATCATCACCGGTCATGATGATGTCGTCAACGTAGATAAGTACCACCACCCGGCGAAGGTAGGTTTGACGCGTGAAAAGAGTGTGGTCAGCCTCCGACCGCCGAAAACCATGAGTCTTGAGGGTGGAGCTCAGTTTATGATACCAGGCACGCGGAGACTGCTTGAGACCATAGATAGCTTTATGCAGCCTCAAGACTTTGCCGGGAGCAACTAAGTCTTCAAGGCCAGGAGCAGGCGTCATATACACTTCTTCATCGAGTTCACCTTGAAGGAAGGCATTTTTAACGTCCATCTGCCATAAGTCCCATGAGAGGTTGACGGCAAGAGACAGCACAACCCGAACCGTATGGAGTTTGGCTACCGGTGCAAACGTGTCCGTGTAGTCCGCGCCATATGTTTGGGTGAAGCCACGAGCCACTAACTGGGCTTTATGACGTTCAATGGCACCAGTGCTCAAATACTTGATGGTGAACACCCATTTAGAGCTTACTGCCTTCTTGCCTTTAGGGAGGTCCGATTCATCCCATGTATGGTTCCGGATCATGGCACCTGTTTCGTCTTTGATCGCGTCTAACCATACTTGATGATCCTTGGCATCTTCATAGGTTTGTGGGATCCAATTGGCGTCAACTTGGCCGAAGAACGCTTGGTGGTCGGCCGGTAACAGCTCAAGGGAACAAACGGACTGGATGGGATGAGCGACGGCTTGACTATTGTAGTATACACGCTTGTTTGTCCAAGTGGAGGGATCAGATCAAGGTCGGGTACTCCGGCGTAAGACTGGTGGAGGAGGTGGCTTCACGGTGGGCTCGATGGAAGTACTGGCCGTAGTGACCGCCTCCTCGTGTTGCTTGGTAGGAGCCGCAGCCGGGGCAGACGCGGCTGTTGTAGGGCCAGGGATAGGGACACTGGCCACGGGCCGGCCAGCCTCGGTGAAAACATTCTCTTGGGTTAAGACATTGTCTTGTGTATCCCCTTGGTCAGGCCCACCCTCGGTAGGTGTTGGACCGAGCGTTGGTCGCACAGTAACCGTCGGTGGAGTCGGGTTACCAAGATGATCAAGAAGGAACCTTAGACTGGAGGCTCGGTCGCTAGGTGAGGTGGGGAGGTCTTTGAGGCTGTTCCAATCCTTTTTGTCGTAGTAGCCAACATTTTCCATTAACCGAACATCTCTAGAGACGTATAGCCGACTTGTGGCCGGGTCGTAACACTTGTACCCCTTTTGAGTCGTGGAGTAGCCAATGAACATGCATTTTGTACTCTTGGCGTCCAGCTTACTCCGTTGTTCTCCAGGTACTAACACAAAACAAACACATCCAAAGACACGTAAGTAATCAAGAGATGGTTTAAATTTGTTTAATACCTCAAATGGGGATAAGTCATGAAGAACTTTGGTTAGTGTCCGGTTGATCAAATAACATGCAGTCATCACAGCATCACCCCAAAATCTCTTGGTAACATTCGAATGGAACATCATTGACCGCACAACCTCCATGAGGTGCCGGTTCTTTCTCTCGGCCACACCATTTTGTTGGGGCGTGTAGGGACAACTAGTTTGATGGAGAATGCCATGCTTAGAGAGATGTTCTTTGAACTTGCAACTCGTGTATTCTCCACCATTATCCGACCTTAGTACCTTAAGTTTAGCATTAAAATGATTAGTCACATAATTCTAAAAATTGACAAAGGCATCAAATACTCTATCTTTAGAAGGTAACAAAGTGACCCAAGTATATTTTGATTTTTCATCAATAAAGGTCACAAAATACTTGTTATTGTCCCTAGATAGACATGGTGATGTCCAAACATCTGAATGAACTAGATCAAAGCAATTTTCATAAATAGTAGTTGATTTAGGGAAGATAGACTTGCAATGTTTTCCAAGGATACAAGGCTCACAAGTAGAGTTATCAAAAGAAATATTAGGAAACATTAGCCCAAGAGCACGAGAATGTGGGTGGCCTAGCCTAGCATGCCACACCATATTCGAATTAACAACAAAACAAGAGTTAATAGAAGAAGATAAGTTTGGATCGGATTTCTCTAGGACATAGAGATCTCTTTCGACCCTAGAAAGAGTAACATAGCTGTTTACTGCTTCGAATCAATGTTTTCTCTCGGTTTTAGCCTGTTTTCTCGGTTTAAGCCTGTTTTGGGGTAAAACGGGTTTAAGTGTTATCTAAACACTCCAAATTCATCCCGAACTCTTACAACTAATCAAATGCATTGGATTGTCACACATTCTGACCCTAGAAGCAGTAACAAAGCTTTTTACTGCTTCGAATCAACGTTTTCTCGGTTTTAGCCTGTTTCGGGACAAAATGGGTAAAAGTGGTGTCTAAACACTCCAAATTCAACCCGAACTCTAATAATAAGTCAAATGCAATGGATTGTTACATATTTTGACCCTAGAAAGAGTAACATAACGATTTACTGCTTCGAATCAATGTTTTCTCTTGGTTTTAGCCTGTTTTTTCGGTTTAAGCCTGTTTTGGGGTAAAACGGGTTTAAGTGTTGTCTAAACACTCCAAATTCATCCCGAACTCTTACAACTAGTCAAATACATTAGCTTGTCACACATTCTGACCCTAGAAGCAGTAACAAAGCAGTTTACTGCTTCGAATCAATGTTTTCCCGTTTTTAGCCTGTTTCGGGATAAAATGGCTAAAAGTGGTGTCTAAACACTCCAAATTTAACCTGAACTCTTTTAATTAGTCAAATGCAATGGATTGTTACATATTTTGACCCTAAAAAGAGTAACATAGCGATTTACTGCTTCGAATCAATGTTTTCTCTCGGTTTTAACCTGTTTTCTAGGTTTAAGCCTGTTTTGGGGTATGTATTCTTTCGAACCATTCTTTCGATGGTCAAAATATGTATCAATCCAATACATTTGACTAATTATAAGCGTTCAGGTTGAATTTGGAGTGTTTAGACACCACTTTTAGCCATTTGGTCCCGAAACAGGCTAAAAACGGGAAAACATTGATTCGAAGCAGTAAACTGCTTTGTTACTGCTTCTAGGGTCAGAATGTGTGACAATCCAATGCATTTGACTAGTTGTAAAAGTGGTGTCTAAACACTCCAAATTCAACCCGAACTCTTTTAATTAGTCAAATGCAATGGATTGTTACATATTTTGACCCTAGAAAGAGTAACATAACGATTTACTGCTTCGAATCAATGTTTTCTCTCGGTTTTAGCCTGTTTTTTCGGTTTAAGCCTGTTTTGGGGTAAAACGGGTTTAAGTGTTGTCTAAACACTCCAAATTCATCCCGAACTCTTACAACTAGTCAAATGCATTGGATTGTCACACATTCTGACCCTAGAAGCAGTAACAAAGCAGTTTACTGCTTCGAATCAATGTTTTCCCGTTTTTAGCCTGTTTCAGGATAAAATGGCTAAAAGTGGTGTCTAAACACTCCAAATTCAACCTGAACTCTTATAATTAGTCAAATGTATTGGATTGATACATATTTTGACCCTAGAAAGAGTAACATAGCTGTTTACTGCTTTGAATCAATGTTTTCTCTCGCTTTTAGCCTGTTTTCTCGGTTTAAGCCTGTTTTGGGGTAAAACGGGTTTAAGTGTTGTCTAAACACTCCAAATTCATCCCGAACTCTTACAACTAGTCAAATGCATTGGATTGTCACACATTCTGACCCTAGAAGCAGTAAGAAAGCTTTTTACTGCTTCGAATCAATGTTTTCTCGGTTTTAGCCTATTTCGGGACCAAATGGCTAAAAGTGGTGTCTAAACACTCCAAATTCAATCCGAACTCTAATAATTAGTCAAATGCATTGGATTGTTACATATTTTGACCATCGAAAGAATAATATAGCGCTTTACTGCTTTGAATCAATGTTTTCTCTCGGTTTTAGCCTGTTTTCTCGGTTTAAGTTTGTTTTGGGATAAAACGGGTTTTAGTGTTGTGTAAACACTCCAAATTCATCCCGAACTCTAACAACTAGTCAAATGCATTGGACTGTCACACATTCTGACCCCATAAACAGTAACAATGCTGTTTACTGCTTTGAATCAATATTTTCTTCGTTTTAGCCTGTTTCGGGACAAAATGGGTAAAAGTGGTGTCTAAACCCTCCAAATTCAACCTGAACTCTTATAATTAGTCAAATGTATTGGATTGATACATATTTTGACCCTAGAAAGAGTAACATAGCTGTTTACTGCTTTGAATCAATGTTTTCTCTCAGTTTTAGCCTGTTTTCTCGGTTTAAGCCTGTTTTGGGATAAAACGGGTTTAAGTGTTGTCTAAACACTCCAAATTCATCCCGAACTCTTACAACTAATCAAATGCATTGGATTGTCACACATTCTGACCCTAGAAGCAGTAACAAAGCAGTTTACTGCTTCGAATCAATGTTTTCCCGTTTTTAGCCTGTTTCGGGATAAAATGGCTAAAACTGATGTCTAAACGCTCCAAATTCAACCTGAAAGTTTTAAATTAGTCAAATGCAATGGATTATTACATATTTTGACCCTAGAAATAGTAACATAGCGATTTACTGCTTCAAATCAATGTTTTCTCTCGGTTTTAACCTGTTTTCTCGGTTTAAGCCTGTTTGGGGATAAAACGGGTTTAAGTGTTGTCTAAACACTCCAACTTCATCCCGAACTCTTACAACTAATCAAATGCATTGGATTGTCACACATTCTGACCCTATTAGCAGTAAGAAAGCTTTTTACTGCTTCGAATCAATGTTTTCTCGGTTTTAGCCTGTTTCGGGACCAAATGGCTAAAAGTGGTGTCTAAACACTCCAAATTCAACCCGAACTCTTTTAATTAGTCAAATGCAATGGATTGTTACATATTTTGACCCTAGAAAGAGTAACATAACGATTTACTGCTTCGAATCAATGTTTTCTCTCGGTTTTAGCCTGTTTTTTCGGTTTAAGCCTGTTTTGGGGTAAAACGGGTTTAAGTGTTGTCTAAACATGAAAGAATTAATAGGATCGATTATGAGTTTAGTGAGAAGATTTGAATAACAAGAGAGTGAGAATCGTTGAGAGTATAGTAAGAGAGTATAGAGAGAGTATTGTGGAGAAAGAGATATTATCTCTTCTTACCTCATTTAGAACATAATTACAATCTACTTATAGACCTATACAAAAGAATATACTAAGATGATCCTAGGCACATTTACATATAAAGATAGCGACATGTCCTTAAGAAGACATGTGATCCTTCCCACTTGCGCACTCTACACTAACGGCTATGAGGAGAAGGATCGAGAAGCTCTTGTGACCGTTGGAGGCTGGTGAACATGGAATGGACTCGTGATCCTCATGGGTTGAGCTTGGTAGGCCTTTAGCTGTACGGACGGCCCAATGGTGATGGTTGTACGGACGGATGTACGGACAAGGTGTGTGTGCGGTTTCATACTCCCCCTCAAGCTTGATCATGAGCATTGATCAAGCTTGGACTCATGCACACCCACCTCATTAAAAAAACCTTAGTATAGAAAACCACTTGGGAAAAACTATACTTAAGGGAAAAAGAGTGTGGGCATCATGTGAAGACAATCATGGCCGAGTAAGATCTTTGAGGCCAAGTTTGGAGTGAATGTACTCACACACTTGTGGACTGGCCGCCTTGGTGAAAACGTCAGCCAATTGTTCAGAGCTCTCGGTGTGACATGGTAGAACAACTCCAAGTTTAATTTGCTCTCGGACTTTGTGGCAGTCGACTTCAATGTGCTTGGTTCTCTCATGGAACACCGAGTTTGTTGCGATGTGAATAGCTGCCTCATTGTCGCAATGCATAGTAATAGGCTTAGGTGACTCGATTCCAAGGTCCTTGATGAGTGCCTTGAGCCACATCAACTCGGTTGTTAACTTTCTCATGGCTCTATACTCCGATTCAGCACTTGATAGGGATACCACCTTTTGTTTCTTGCTCTTCCATGTGATCAAGTTGCCTCCTAGGAACGTGCAATAGCCTGTAGTGGAGCGACGGTCTCCACGGTCTCCGGCGTAATCCGCATCACAATACCCTACTAGCTCCGTGCTTTCATTTCGACCCATCCATATGCCTTGCCCCGGCGAGCCCTTGAGATATTTGAGGATGCGGTTCACCATACCCCAATGATGCACGGTAGGACTTTGCATGTGTTGGCTCACCTGATTAACAGCAAAGCAAATATCAGGTCTAGTGATAGTAAGGTATATAAGCTTACCTACTAGCCGCCGGTATCGCTTGACGTCTTGAAATGGAGCTGCATCAAACTCCCCCTTTCCTCCGGCCTTATAGTTTTCATCAAGGGGTGTAGATACAGCTTTTGAACCTAGCTTCCCTGCTTCACTCAATAAATCAAGAGCATATTTTCTTTGTGATAAAAACAATCCTTCATTAGTCCTATATACTTCTATACCAAGAAAATATTTAAGTTCTCCTAGGTCTTTGATATCAAAAACTGACTTAAGGTAAGCCTTAGTCTCTTGAATGCCTACCTTGTCACTTCCAGTTATGATGATATCATCAACATAAACTAGAATGACTATAATACCTTTTTCACTTGGTAAGGTGAATAGAGTGTGGTCAGCCTCTGATTTGCGGAAGCCTTTCTCAAGGAGTGTGGTGCTTAACTTGTGATACCAAGCCCTAGGGGACTGTTTGAGTCCATAAATCGCCTTGTTCAGTTTTAATACTTTCCCGGGACCAATGATGTCTTCTAAACCCGGAGGTGGCCTCATATAAACTTCATCCTCGAGCTCTCCTTGTAAGAAGGCGTTCTTAACATCCATTTGCCATAAGTCCCAGTCAAGGTTGGTTGCAAGAGAGAGAACAACTCGAACCGTGTGAAGTTTGGCCACCGGTGCAAACGTATCTTGGTAGTCCTCCCCATACGTTTGAGTGAACCCCCTTGCAACGAGTCTGGCTTTGTAGCGTTCGATCTCCCCATCACTCTTATATTTAATGGTAAAGATCCACCTGGATGTCACAGCCTTCTTGCCTTTGGGTAAGTCAGCCTCGTCCCATGTATGATTGGCCTCCATTGCATTCTTCTCGGCATTGACAGCATCACACCATTCCTTATGATTCTTGGCTTCTTCATAGTCTTTGGGAATCCAATGAGCATCAATCTTGCCAAGAAACACTTGATGGTGTGGAGGAAAATGAGCCAAGGTGCATACCGCTTGAATCGGATGAGCTACAGCAACGTTGTTGTAGTAGACCCGAGTGTTTCGCCAATTGGAGGGGGGAAACTTGAGGCGTTCACTGCGGCGAAGTGGGATAACTTCCTGTGGTGTGGCCTCATCGTCATTGTCTTCCTCGGTGGGCACATAATCCTCATCACCGGAAGCATTGTCCACCGGAACTGAATTTAAACCATTTTCATCATCGGATTGTTCATCAAGTTCAGCCGAGTGTTCATCAAGTGCAGCCGAGGGATCATAGTCTAGAGACTCCGGCGGTGAAGTGGCCGGTGCATTGACTGGGGGTGCAGGTGTTGACGCGGGGGCATTGTCAACACCGAGTCTCTCGAGAAGGATGCGAAGGTTGTTAGCTCGGTCAGATGGTGAGGTGGACAAGTCTCGAAGGCTCTCCCAGTTCTGTTCCTCATAGAAGCCTTTAGACTCCACGAACTTAACATCACGAGAGACAAAAACGCGCTTCATGTTCGGCTCGTAGCACTTGTAGCCTTTTTGAGTCGTCGAGTACCCAAGGAACATGCTCTTAACACTCTTAGCATCAAGCTTGTCGCGCAGTTCTCCTGGCTTCAACACATAACACACGCAGCCAAATACTCTTAAATGATCAAATGAGGGTTTTACCTTGTTTATTACCTCAAACGGTGAACTGTCTTGAAGAACTTTGGTTGGTGTCCGGTTAATGAGGTAGCAAGCCGCAAGAACAGCATCTCCCCAAAACTTCTTTGGAACATTGGTGTGAAACATCATGGATCTTGCCACTTCCATGAGGTGCCTATTCTTCCTTTCAGCAACACCATTTTGTTGGGGTGTATATGGACAGCTTGTTTGATGAATAATCCCATGGTTTGCTAGGTATTGTTTGAAGGCATGGCTTGTATACTCTCCTCCATTATCTGATCTCAAAATTTTAATCTTTGCATTATAATGGTTAGTCACATATTTTTGAAAATTAGTGAAGGCTTCAAGAACTCTATCTTTAGAAGGAAGCAAGGTCAGCCAAGTATATTTTGATTTTTCATCAATAAAAGTCACAAAATATTTTTGATTTTCTCTAGACAAGCAAGGGGAAGTCCAAACATCTGAATGGATTAAATCAAAACAATTTTCATAAATAGTCATAGATTTAGGAAAAACAGCCTTGCAATGTTTACCAAGAATACATGCCTCACACTCATCATTTTTAAAAGAAATATTAGGAAACATTAATGATAAAGCTCTAGTATGAGGATGTCCTAGCCTAGCATGTAAAATAGAATCACTAGGTTTAATAATAACCGAATTAAAACAAGATGCAGTAGAAGAAGATAGATTCAAGTCCTCAAGCACATATAGATCATCCTTGGAACCTCCTTGACCAAGAACTTTACTTGTCTCAATATCCTGAAAATGAACCTTGTTAGGACCAAATATTGCATAACAATTTAAATCAGTGGTGGCCCTCTTAACTGATAGCAAATTAGATGTGAAATTTGGCATATAGAAAGCTTTAGTTTCTTTGTTAAATAACTTTAAATTCCCTATGCCTTTAATTGGAACTTTCTCACCATTAGCTATCACAACATTACCATTAGCAGGCTTAATATCACTCATTAACCTAGAATCACTAATCATGTGATGAGATGCACCAGAATCAACAATAAGAGACTTAGTTTTGTTTGAAGTAAGAAACGCCTTACCGGTGGCCTCCTTGAGGGCTTTGATGAGCGCATCAAGGTCGGACCGCCTTACCAGCTCGGACGATGCTGCAGCAAGAGCAGTTCCACCGGTCACTTGTTGAGGCTGCTCAGAGATCAATGGCTCCCCCACGGCAGTTGCTTGGTGAGCTCTCGGTTGTCCTCCGCGGTTTGGTCGTCCACCTCGGATTGTTCCCGGTGGTGGTGCTAGATGCGGATGTAGGATCCAGCAGCGGCTCTTGAAGTGGCCAAGTTTCTTACAGTGCTCACAAACCGGCGGGTTGTTCTTGTCCTCCGGTCGGTAGTAGCCTTTGTTTGCTGATGCCATCTCAGCTTTGTTAGCGGTCACCAGCTCTCCCTTGCTGCCGAACAATCCCATGGAGCCATGCTCCTTTTGAATTTGGTTACAAACATCATCAAGGCTTGGGAGTTTATCTGACCGCAAGATGTGTTTGATGAGATCATTGTAGGAGGGGTTTAGGGTCAAGAGCAGCCCAAACACTTTGTCTTGTTCACGCCTCTCGTTCAGTATGGCCGGATCAATTGTCGCCGGTCGCAGCATTTCTAGTTCAGCCCAAAGGGACCTAAACTTCCCAAAATGCTTTGTAAACTCCATATCCTCTTGGTTGAGGTTATTGATGGCCCTTTTAATCTCGAAGATACGATTGACATTGGTAATATTACCAAAAACGTTCTTGAGGGTGTCCCACAAGTCCTTCGCCGTCTCGCAGTAGGAGTAGGCTTCAAGAATGGGGGCATCTAGAGAGTTTTGAATGATGGCTAAGACCCCTTGGTCTTCTTGGAACCATTTGTTCTTTTCATCTCCGGCAAGTTCCTTGCCGTCCTTGGTGGTCTCACCACTCGGAGCTTCGCTCTTCTCAACGTGAGACCAAAGGCCTCGGCCACAAAGGGCAGTTTTCGTGGTCCTCGCCCACAGCAGATAGTTCTCTCCCTTGAGAGTCACCGGAACAACCATGGTTTTGACACTTTCCATGATGAAGAGACCGTTAGGTAAAGCTATTATCCAACGGTTAAAGAAAATGACTTTCAAGTCAAAAACAGAAAATGAGAGAGAAGGAGAAGCGGAAGTAAGTGATGATCAAAAACTTTAGAATGACGAGCAACCAGGCTCTGATACCATGAAAGAATTAATAGGATCGATTATGAGTTTAGTGAGAAGATTTGAATAACAAGAGAGTGAGAATCGTTGAGAGTATAGTAAGAGAGTATAGAGAGAGTATTGTGGAGAAAGAGATATTATCTCTTCTTACCTCATTTAGAACATAATTACAATCTACTTATAGACCTATACAAAAGAATATACTAAGATGATCCTAGGCACATTTACATATAAAGATAGCGACATGTCCTTAAGAAGACATGTGATCCTTCCCACTTGCGCACTCTACACTAACGGCTATGAGGAGAAGGATCGAGAAGCTCTTGTGACCGTTGGAGGCTGGTGAACATGGAATGGACTCGTGATCCTCATGGGTTGAGCTTGGTAGGCCTTTAGCTGTACGGACGGCCCAATGGTGATGGTTGTACGGACGGATGTACGGACAAGGTGTGTGTGCGGTTTCATAAAACACTCCAAATTCATCCCGTGTAAGACTTTGTAGAATAAAGAAGAGAATCAAGAGAATGGAGATAGGTTTCGGTAGACAAAGAGAATGAGGAAGGAGAAAAGATTAGGTTTTCTTATTCCATAAGAAGCGATAATACAAGGTGGCTATGAGCCTATTTAAGGAAACACAAACTAGGGCTACACCCTTGACCGAGACACACAAGTGGGATAGGGACATTAGGAGAGAGACACACTACATCCCAAGGTGAAAGCGACAGCCCATCCTTACCAAACATGTGACTATTTCCTTCCCTTCTCTCTAACGGTTATAATGTGCTTCTCGATCCTTCTAGTGGGCTTCAGGCCTCCTCTCCATTCCTTATCACTAGAAGACTCGGCCATTTCACCACACTTGTACGGACAGCCCATATTCAACACTCGTACGGACGGCCATGGCTGCCTTAGGCTTATTCTTTTGATCAATACTCCCCCTCAAGCTTAGCCTAATGAAATGGCTAAGCTTGGAACCCGTGAAGCAGCACCTCATTAAAAACCTTGACTTAGAAAACCTCATGGGACAAAACCAAGTCAAGGGAAAAAGAGTGTGCTGTCCACGGATTAGATAAGCTTGATCATGGCCGTGTAATGTCTACAAGTCCAAGTTTGCTATAGATGTGATCACAAACCTTGGAGCTTGCAGACTTGGTGAAGATGTCAGCTAGCTGATCTTGACTCCTTGTGTGGCATGGTAACACCACTCCTTCTTCAATCTTCTCTCTCACCTTGTGGCAATCGCTTTCTATGTGCTTGGTCCTCTCATGAAAGACCGAGTTTGTGGCAATGTGGATGGCCGCTTCATTGTCGCAATGCATGGTCATGGGCTGCTTTGTTTCGATGCCTAAGTCCTTGAGTAGACCCTTCAGCCATGTCATCTCGTTAGTGAGCTTCCTCATAGCTCTATACTCGGCCTCGGCGCTAGAGCATGAAACCACCTTTTGTTTCTTAGACCTCCATGTAACCATGTTGCCTCCAACGAACGTGCAGTACCCAGTAGTGGATCTTCTATCCAGCGTGTCGCCATTGTAATCCGCATCACAGTAGCCAACAATCTCGGTGTTGTCATTCTTGCCCATCCAAATACCTTGACCCGGACTGCCCTTGAGATAGCTTAGGATCCTCTCGACTTGACTCCATTGGTACTTGCTTGGTGCCTTCATATGTTGGCTAACCTGATTCACAGCATAACATATGTCAGGTCGTGTGATAGTAAGGTATATTAGCTTACCTACAAGCCGGCGGTAGCGTGTGACGTCTAAGAATGGCTCGTCCATTGGTTCCTTAGGTCGGCCTTCTTTTTCCCGTAAGCTCTCCCCCTTTCGCTTGAGCTGGTAGTCTTCATCAAGTGGCGTAGCGACCGGAGACACACCAAGCTTGCCAGTCTCCTCTAACAAGTCAAGAGTGTACTTGCGTTGTGAGAGGAAGAGTCCTTCCGGTGAGCGACAAATTTCAATACCAAGAAAGTATTTGAGTTCCCCAAGGTCCTTGATGTCAAATGCCGACTTGAGGGAGTCCTTGGTGTCCTGAATGGCCGCCTTATCATCACCAGTCACGATGATGTCGTCGACGTATATGAGCACCACCACCCAACCAATAGAGGTGCAACGTGTGAAGAGAGTATGATCAGCCTCCGATCGCTTAAAACCATAAGTCTTGAGAGTAGAGCTTAGTTTGTGGTACCAAGCTCGTGGGGACTGCTTAAGGCCATAGATGGCCTTACGTAGCCTCAAGACTTTTCCGGGTGTAACCATGTCTTCAAGGCCGGGAGGAGGCGTCATGTACACTTCTTCATCAAGTTCACCTTGAAGAAAGGCGTTCTTCACATCCATCTGCCATAAGTCCCATGATAGGTTGACAGCAAGAGACAGCACAACCCGAACCGTATGGAGCTTGGCCACGGGTGCAAAGGTGTCCGTGTAGTCCGCACCATAGGTTTGGGTGAAGCCACGGGCCACTAACCGGGCTTTATGCCGTTCAATGTCACCATTGCTCAAATACTTTATGGTGAACACCCATTTGGAGCTAACTGCCCGCTTGCCTTGAGGAAGATCCGATTCGTCCCACGTATGATTCCGGATCATGGCGCCGGTTTCATCCTTGACCGCATCTAACCAAACCTGATGCTCCTTGGCTTCATCATATGTCTGCGGGATCCAATTGGCGTCAACTTGGCCGAAGAAAGCTTGGTGATCAGCAGGTAACAGCTCAAGGGAACAAACGGACTGGATGGGATGAGCGACGGCTTGACTGTTGTAATATACACGCTTGTTCTTCCAAGTGGAGGGGTCAGATCGAGGTCTGGTGCTCCGACGCAGGACTGGTGCAGGAGGTGGATCCGTCCTAGGCAACTCCGTTGACGTACCGTCCGTAAGAACCGTCTCCGTGTTTTCCTCGGTAGGAGCCGCTGCCGGAGCATGTGTGTCCGGTGTAGGGCCAGGAACAGGAACACCGGCTATGGGTAGGCCAGACTCAAGGGACACACTATCTTGGGCTGAAACATTGTTATTCGTATCTCCTTGGTCAGACCCACCGTCGGTAGGAGTTTGGCGTAGCATAGGCTGCACGACACCCGTTGGTGGAGACGGGTTGCCAAGGTGATCAAGAAGGAACCTTAGACTTGAAGCTCGGTCATTAGGTGAGTGAGAGAGGTCTTTAAGGTTGTTCCAGTCCTTCTTGTCATAGTAGCCCACATTCTCTAGGAACCGGACATCTCGGGAGACATATAGACGACTTGTGGCCGGATCATAACATTTGTACCCCTTTTGTGTGGTAGAGTAGCCAATGAACATGCACTTTGTACTCTTGGCATCCAGCTTACTCCTTTGTTCTCCTGGTACTAACACAAAACAAACACAACCAAAAACGCGTAAGTGATCAAGGGATGGTTTAAATTTGTTTAGTACTTCAAATGGAGATAAGTCATGAAGAACTCGGGTTGGTGTCCGGTTGATGAGATAGCATGCAGTCATCACAGCATCACCCCAATATCGTTTGGGAACACTAGAGTGGAACATGATTGCCCGCGCCACTTCCATGAGATGCCGGTTCTTTCTCTCGGCCACACCATTTTGTTGTGGCGTGTAGGGACAACTAGTTTGATGGAGAATGCCATGCTTGGAGAGATGTTCTTTGAACTTGCAACTTGTGTATTCTCCACCATTATCAGACCTAAGTACCTTAAGTTTTGCATTAAAATGATTAGTCACATAGTTTTGAAAGTTGACAAAGGCATCAAACACTCTATCTTTAGAAGGCAATAAGGTAATCCAAGTATATTTTGATTTTTCATCAATAAAAGTCACAAAATACTTGTTATTATCTCTAGATAGGCATGGTGAAGTCCAAACATCTGAGTGAACTAAATCAAAACAATTTTCATAAATAGTAGTTGACTTAGGAAAGATAGACTTGCAATGTTTTCCAAGAATACAAGGTTCACAAGTAGAATTATCAAAAGAAATATTAGGAAACATTAGTCCTAAAGCACGCGAATGAGGGTGGCCTAGCCTAGCATGCCACACCATATTCGAATCAACAACAAAACAAGACTTAATAGAAGATAAATTTGGATCAGTTTTCTCTAGGACATAGAGATCTCCTCTCCCTTGCCCTTCTCCAAGAACCTTTCCAGTCTCAATATCCTGAAAATGAACACTGTTAGGACCAAAAATTGCATAACAATTCAAATCATTTGTGGCCCTCTTAACCGATAGAAGATTGGAGGTAAATGTAGGCATAAAGAAAGCTTTTGAGGTTTTATCAAAAAGTTTCAAGTCCCCTATCCCTTTTACTGGTATTTGATCTCCATTGGCAATAACAACATTCCCTAAAGCCGGTTTTATGTTGTCAATTAACCTAGGGTTGCTAATCATATGATGTGAAGCCCCCGAGTCAATAACAAGCGATTTACTAGGCTTAGAGGTAAAGAAAGAGATACCAGACTCCTTGAGTGAGGCAATGGAGCGGATGAGAGCCTCAAGGTCTGACTTCCTCACCACATCTCCATAGGCTGCGGTCATGGCCACCTCATCTCCCTGCTTTGATGATCCGGCTCCCTTGTCGCTAACCGCTTCCTTTGAGAAGTTGGCTTTGAACTTGGCCGGCTTGAGATGAGGATGGAGAACCCAGCATTTGTCTTTCAGGTGGCCCCGCTTCTTGCAGTGGTCGCATACCCACACCTTCCTCTCCTCTTGCTTGTACACTCCTTTGTTGGCCGTAGCAAGCTCCCCCTTACCGCTAAACAAATCAAGAGATCCTTGTTCTTTCTGAATTTGGGAGCAAATATCTTCAAAGGAGGGAAGCTTCTCTGCCCTTAGGATGTGCTTCAAGAGGTCATTGAAGGATGGGTTCAAGGTAAGGAGGAGTCCAAAGATCTTGTCTTGCTCCTTCCTTTCGTTTAGCACACTCGCCTCAAGTGTACTTGGCCGCAACATGTCAAGTTCGGACCATAGTGCACGGAACTTACCAAGATGCTTAGTGAACTCCACATCATCTTGGTTAAGGTCGTTTATGGCCTTCTTGACCTCAAAGACTCTAGTCATGTTAGAGACATTACCATACACGCCTTTAAGTGTTTCCCACAGTTCCTTGGCCGTCTCGCAGTATGAGTAGGCCTCAAGGATAGGCGTGTCCAGAGAGTTTTGGAGAACAGATAGGACAACTTGGTCTTCTTGGAACCATTTGGCCTTCCTCTCGCTCTCTTCCTCCGCTTCCGCCTCGGAAGCATCTTCTTCTTTGGGGTTTTGCTTTGGGACATAGTCGGACTCGACATGACTCCAAAGGCCACGACCTCCAAGGGCGGTTCTTGTGGTTCTTGTCCACAGCAAGTAGTTTGTCCCCTTTAGGACAATCGGTGAAACGATGGGCTTGGCGTTTTCCATGGTCGGATTTCTATGGACCGATGGATAAAGCTTTTACCCGGAGAATAAACAAAAGAATGCGAGTGAGAAGAAAAGAAGGAAAGGAGACTAGAGAATAGAAACAAGTAGAAGAATGAGATTAGACTGTAGAGAATCGAACAACTTGCTCTGATACCATGTAAGACTTTGTAGAATAAAGAAGAGAATCAAGAGAATGGAGATAGGTTTCGGTAGACAAAGAGAATGAGGAAGGAGAAAAGATTAGGTTTTCTTATTCCATAAGAAGCGATAATACAAGGTGGCTATGAGCCTATTTAAGGAAACACAAACTAGGGCTACACCCTTGACCGAGACACACAAGTGGGATAGGGACATTAGGAGAGAGACACACTACATCCCAAGGTGAAAGCGACAGCCCATCCTTACCAAACATGTGACTATTTCCTTCCCTTCTCTCTAACGGTTATAATGTGCTTCTCGATCCTTCTAGTGGGCTTCAGGCCTCCTCTCCATTCCTTATCACTAGAAGACTCGGCCATTTCACCACACTTGTACGGACAGCCCATATTCAACACTCGTACGGACGGCCATGGCTGCCTTAGGCTTATTCTTTTGATCAATATCCCGAACTCTTACAACTAGTCAAATGCATTGGATTGTCACACATTCTGACCCTAGAAGCAGTAACAAAGCAGTTTACTGCTTCGAATCAATGTTTTCCCGTTTTTAGCCTGTTTCAGGATAAAATGGCTAAAAGTGGTGTCTAAACACTCCAAATTCAACCTGAACTCTTATAATTAGTCAAATGTATTGGATTGATACATATTTTGACCCTAGAAAGAGTAACATAGCTGTTTACTGCTTTGAATCAATGTTTTCTCTCGGTTTTAGCCTGTTTTCTCGGTTTAAGCCTGTTTTGGGGTAAAACGGGTTTAAGTGTTGTCTAAACACTCCAAATTCATCCCGAACTCTTACAACTAGTCAAATGCATTGGATTGTCACACATTCTGACCCTAGAAGCAGTAACAAAGCAGTTTACTGCTTCGAATCAATGTTTTCCCGTTTTTAGCCTGTTTCGGGACCAAATGGCTAAAAGTGGTGTCTAAACACTCCAAATTCAACCTGAACGCTTATAATTAGTCAAATGTATTGGATTGATACATATTTTGACCATCGAAAGAATAATATAGCGCTTTACTGCTTTGAATCAATGTTTTCTCTCGGTTTTAGCCTGTTTTCTCAGTTTAAGCCTGTTTTGGGGTAAAACGGGTTTAAGTGTTGTCTAAACACTCCAAATTCATCCCGAACTCTTACAACTAGTCAAATACATTGGATTGTCACACATTCTGACCTTAAAAGCAGTAACAAAGCAGTTTACTGCTTCGAATCAATGTTTTCCCGTTTTTAGCCTGTTTCGGGATAAAATGGCTAAAACTGATGTCTAAACGCTCCAAATTCAACCTGAAAGCTTTTAATTAGTCAAATGCAATGGATTATTACATATTTTGACCTTAGAAATAGTAACATAGCGATTTACTGCTTCAAATCAATGTTTTCTCTCGGTTTTAACCTGTTTTCTAGGTTTAAGCGTGTTTGGGGATAAAACGGGTTTAAGTGTTGTCTAAACACTCCAACTTCATCCCGAACTCTTACAACTAATCAAATGCATTAGATTGTCACACATTCTGACCCTAGAAGCAGTAAGAAAGCTTTTTACTGCTTCGAATCAATGTTTTCTCGGTTTTAGCCTGTTTCGGGACCAAATGGCTAAAAGTGGTGTCTAAACACTCCAAATTCAATCCGAACTCTAATAATAAGTCAAATGCAATGGATTGTTACATATTTTGACCCTAGAAAGAGTAACATAACGATTTACTGCTTCGAATCAATGTTTTCTCTTGGTTTTAGCCTGTTTTTTCGGTTTAAGCCTGTTTTGGGGTAAAACGGGTTTAAGTGTTGTCTAAACACTCCAAATTCATCCCGAACTCTTACAACTAGTCAAATACATTAGCTTGTCACACATTCTGACCCTAGAAGCAGTAACAAAGCAGTTTACTGCTTCGAATCAATGTTTTCCCGTTTTTAGCCTGTTTCGGGATAAAATGGCTAAAAGTGGTGTCTAAACACTCCAAATTCAACCTGAACTCTTTTAATTAGTCAAATGCAATGGATTGTTACATATTTTGACCCTAAAAAGAGTAACATAGCGATTTACTGCTTCGAATCAATGTTTTCTCTCGGTTTTAACCTGTTTTCTAGGTTTAAGCCTGTTTTGGGGTATGTATTCTTTCGAACCATTCTTTCGATGGTCAAAATATGTATCAATCCAATACATTTGACTAATTATAAGCGTTCAGGTTGAATTTGGAGTGTTTAGACACCACTTTTAGCCATTTGGTCCCGAAACAGGCTAAAAACGGGAAAACATTGATTCGAAGCAGTAAACTGCTTTGTTACTGCTTCTAGGGTCAGAATGTGTGACAATTCAATGCATTTGACTAGTTGTAAAAGTGGTGTCTAAACACTCCAAATTCAACCCGAACTCTTTTAATTAGTCAAATGCAATGGATTGTTACATATTTTGACCCTAGAAAGAGTAACATAACGATTTACTGCTTCGAATCAATGTTTTCTCTCAGTTTTAGCCTGTTTTTTCGGTTTAAGCCTGTTTTGGGGTAAAACGGGTTTAAGTGTTGTCTAAACACTCCAAATTCATCCCGAACTCTTACAACTAGTCAAATGCATTGGATTGTCACACATTCTGACCCTAGAAGCAGTAACAAAGCAGTTTACTGCTTCGAATCAATGTTTTCCCGTTTTTAGCCTGTTTCAGGATAAAATGGCTAAAAGTGGTGTCTAAACACTCCAAATTCAACCTGAACTCTTATAATTAGTCAAATGTATTGGATTGATACATATTTTGACCCTAGAAAGAGTAACATAGCTGTTTACTGCTTTGAATCAATGTTTTCTCTCGCTTTTAGCCTGTTTTCTCGGTTTAAGCCTGTTTTGGGGTAAAACGGGTTTAAGTGTTGTCTAAACACTCCAAATTCATCCCGAACTCTTACAACTAGTCAAATGCATTGGATTGTCACACATTCTGACCCTAGAAGCAGTAAGAAAGCTTTTTACTGCTTCGAATCAATGTTTTCTCGGTTTTAGCCTATTTCGGGACCAAATGGCTAAAAGTGGTGTCTAAACACTCCAAATTCAATCCGAACTCTAATAATTAGTCAAATGCATTGGATTGTTACATATTTTGACCATCGAAAGAATAATATAGCGCTTTACTGCTTTGAATCAATGTTTTCTCTCGGTTTTAGCCTGTTTTCTCGGTTTAAGTTTGTTTTGGGATAAAACGGGTTTTAGTGTTGTGTAAACACTCCAAATTCATCCCGAACTCTAACAACTAGTCAAATGCATTGGACTGTCACACATTCTGACCCCATAAACAGTAACAATGCTGTTTACTGCTTTGAATCAATATTTTCTTCGTTTTAGCCTGTTTCGGGACAAAATGGGTAAAAGTGGTGTCTAAACCCTCCAAATTCAACCTGAACTCTTATAATTAGTCAAATGTATTGGATTGATACATATTTTGACCCTAGAAAGAGTAACATAGCTGTTTACTGCTTTGAATCAATGTTTTCTCTCAGTTTTAGCCTGTTTTCTCGGTTTAAGCCTGTTTTGGGATAAAACGGGTTTAAGTGTTGTCTAAACACTCCAAATTCATCCCGAACTCTTACAACTAATCAAATGCATTGGATTGTCACACATTCTGACCCTAGAAGCAGTAACAAAGCAGTTTACTGCTTCGAATCAATGTTTTCCCGTTTTTAGCCTGTTTCGGGATAAAATGGCTAAAACTGATGTCTAAACGCTCCAAATTCAACCTGAAAGTTTTAAATTAGTCAAATGCAATGGATTATTACATATTTTGACCCTAGAAATAGTAACATAGCGATTTACTGCTTCAAATCAATGTTTTCTCTCGGTTTTAACCTGTTTTCTCGGTTTAAGCCTGTTTGGGGATAAAACGGGTTTAAGTGTTGTCTAAACACTCCAACTTCATCCCGAACTCTTACAACTAATCAAATGCATTGTATTGTCACACATTCTGACCCTATTAGCAGTAAGAAAGCTTTTTACTGCTTCGAATCAATGTTTTCTCGGTTTTAGCCTGTTTCGGGACCAAATGGCTAAAAGTGGTGTCTAAACACTCCAAATTCAACCCGAACTCTTTTAATTAGTCAAATGCAATGGATTGTTACATATTTTGACCCTAGAAAGAGTAACATAACGATTTACTGCTTCGAATCAATGTTTTCTCTCGGTTTTAGCCTGTTTTTTCGGTTTAAGCCTGTTTTGGGGTAAAACGGGTTTAAGTGTTGTCTAAACACTCCAAATTCATCCCGAACTCTTACAACTAGTCAAATGCATTGGATTGTCACACATTCTGACCCTAGAAGCAGTAACAAAGCAGTTTACTGCTTCGAATCAATGTTTTCCCGTTTTTAGCCTGTTTCAGGATAAAATGGCTAAAAGTGGTGTCTAAACACTCCAAATTCAACCTGAACTCTTATAATTAGTCAAATGTATTGGATTGATACATATTTTGACCCTAGAAAGAGTAACATAGCTGTTTACTGCTTTGAATCAATGTTTTCTCTCGGTTTTAGCCTGTTTTCTCGGTTTAAGCCTGTTTTGGGGTAAAACGGGTTTAAGTGTTGTCTAAACACTCCAAATTCATCCCGAACTCTTACAACTAGTCAAATGCATTGGATTGTCACACATTCTGACCCTAGAAGCAGTAACAAAGCAGTTTACTGCTTCGAATCAATGTTTTCCCGTTTTTAGCCTGTTTCGGGACCAAATGGCTAAAAGTGGTGTCTAAACACTCCAAATTCAACCTGAACGCTTATAATTAGTCAAATGTATTGGATTGATACATATTTTGACCATCGAAAGAATAATATAGCGCTTTACTGCTTTGAATCAATGTTTTCTCTCGGTTTTAGCCTGTTTTCTCAGTTTAAGCCTGTTTTGGGGTAAAACGGGTTTAAGTGTTGTCTAAACACTCCAAATTCATCCCGAACTCTTACAACTAGTCAAAGGCATTGGATTGTCACACATTCTGACCCTAGAAGCAGTAACAAAGCAGTTTACTGCTTCGAATCAATGTTTCCCCGTTTTTAGCCTGTTTCGGGATAAAATGGCTAAAACTGATGTCTAAACGCTCCAAATTCAACCTGAAAGCTTTTAATTAGTCAAATGCAATGGATTATTACATATTTTGACCCTAGAAATAGTAACATAGCGATTTACTGCTTCAAATCAATGTTTTCTCTCGGTGTAACCTGTTTTCTCGGTTTAAGCCTGTTTGGGGATAAAACGGGTTTAAGTGTTGTCTAAACACTCCAACTTCAACCTGAACTCTTTTAATTAGTCAAATGCAATGAATTGTTACACATTCTGACCCTAGAAGCAGTAAGAAAGCTTTTTACTGCTTCGAATCAATGTTTTCTCGGTTTTTGCCTGTTTTGGGACCAAATGGCTAAAAGTGGTGTCTAAACACTCCAAATTCAATCCGAACTCTAATAATTAGTCAAATGCATTGGATTGTTACATATTTTGACCATCGAAAGAATAATATAGCGCTTTACTGCTTTGAATCAATGTTTTCTCTTGGTTTTAGCCTGTTTTCTCGGTTTAAGCCTGTTTTGGGATAAAACAGGTTTTAGTGTTGTCTAAACACTCCAAATTCATTCGGAACTCTTAGGACTAGTCAATGCATTGGATTGTCACACATTCTGACCCTATAAATAGTAACAAATCTGTTTACTGCGTCGAATCAATAATTTCTCGGTTTTAGCCTGTTTCGGGACAAAATGGATAAAAGTGGTGTCTAAACACTCCAAATTTAACCTGAACTCTTATAATTAGTCAAATGTATTGGATTGATACATATTTTGACCCTAGAAAGAGTAACATAGCTGTTTACTGCTTTGAATCAATGTTTTCTCTCGGTTTTAGCCTGTTTTCTCGGTTTAAGCCTGTTTTGGGATAAAACGGGTTTAAGTGTTGTCTAAACACTCCAAATTCATCCCGAACTCTTACATCTAATCAAATGCATTGGATTGTCACACATTCTAACCCTAGAAGCAGTAACAAAGCTTTTTACTGCTTCGAATCAACGTTTTCTCGGTTTTAGCCTGTTTCGGGACAAAATGGGTAAAAGTGGTGTCTAAACACTCCAAATTCAACCTGAACTCTTTTAATTAGTCAAATGCAATGGATTGTTACATATTTTGACCCTAGAAAGAGTAACGTAACGATTTACTGCTTCGAATCAATGTTTTCTCTCGGTTTTAGCCTGTTTTTTCGGTTTAAGCCTGTTTTGGGGTAAAACGGGTTTAAGTGTTGTCTAAACACTCCAAATTCATCCCGAACTCTTACAACTAGTCAAAGGCATTGGATTGTCACACATTCTGACCCTAGAAGCAGTAACAAAGCAGTTTACTGCTTCGAATCAATGTTTCCCCGTTTTTAGCCTGTTTCGGGATAAAATGGCTAAAACTGATGTCTAAACGCTCCAAATTCAACCTGAAAGCTTTTAATTAGTCAAATGCAATGGATTATTACATATTTTGACCCTAGAAATAGTAACATAGCGATTTACTGCTTCAAATCAATGTTTTCTCTCGGTTTTAACCTGTTTTCTCGGTTTAAGCCTGTTTGGGGATAAAACGGGTTTAAGTGTTGTCTAAACACTCCAACTTCAACCTGAACTCTTTTAATTAGTCAAATGCAATGAATTGTTACACATTCTGACCCTAGAAGCAGTAAGAAAGCTTTTTACTGCTTCGAATCAATGTTTTCTCGGTTTTTGCCTGTTTTGGGACCAAATGGCTAAAAGTGGTGTCTAAACACTCCAAATTCAATCCGAACTCTAATAATTAGTCAAATGCATTGGATTGTTACATATTTTGACCATCGAAAGAATAATATAGCGCTTTACTGCTTTGAATCAATGTTTTCTCTTGGTTTTAGCCTGTTTTCTCGGTTTAAGCCTGTTTTGGGATAAAACAGGTTTTAGTGTTGTCTAAACACTCCAAATTCATTCGGAACTCTTAGGACTAGTCAATGCATTGGATTGTCACACATTCTGACCCTATAAATAGTAACAAATCTGTTTACTGCGTCGAATCAATAATTTCTCGGTTTTAGCCTGTTTCGGGACAAAATGGATAAAAGTGGTGTCTAAACACTCCAAATTTAACCTGAACTCTTATAATTAGTCAAATGTATTGGATTGATACATATTTTGACCCTAGAAAGAGTAACATAGCTGTTTACTGCTTTGAATCAATGTTTTCTCTCGGTTTTAGCCTGTTTTCTCGGTTTAAGCCTGTTTTGGGATAAAACAGGTTTAAGTGTTGTCTAAACACTCCAAATTCATCCCGAACTCTTACATCTAATCAAATGCATTGGATTGTCACACATTCTAACCCTAGAAGCAGTAACAAAGCTTTTTACTGCTTCGAATCAACGTTTTCTCGGTTTTAGCCTGTTTCGGGACAAAATGGGTAAAAGTGGTGTCTAAACACTCCAAATTCAACCTGAACTCTTTTAATTAGTCAAATGCAATGGATTGTTACATATTTTGACCCTAGAAAGAGTAACGTAACGATTTACTGCTTCGAATCAATGTTTTCTCTCGGTTTTAGCCTGTTTTTTCGGTTTAAGCTTGTTTTGGGGTAAAACGGGTTTAAGTGTTGTCTAAACACTCCAAATTCATCCCGAACTCTTACAACTAGTCAAAGGCATTGGATTGTCACACATTCTGACCCTAGAAGCAGTAACAAAGCAGTTTACTGCTTCGAATCAATGTTTCCCCGTTTTTAGCCTGTTTCGGGATAAAATTATTGATCAAAAGAATAAGCCTAAGGCAGCCATGGCCGTCCGTACGAGTGTTGAATATGGGCTGTCCGTACAAGTGTGGTGAAATGGCCGAGTCTTCTAGTGATAAGGAATGGAGAGGAGGCCTGAAGCCCACTAGAAGGATCGAGAAGCACATTATAACCGTTAGAGAGAAGGGAAGGAAATAGTCACATGTTTGGTAAGGATGGGCTGTCGCTTTCACCTTGGGATGTAGTGTGTCTCTCTCCTAATGTCCCTATCCCACTTGTGTGTCTCGGTCAAGGGAGTAGCCCTAGTTTGTGTTTCCTTAAATAGGCTCATAGCCACCTTGTATTATTGATTCTAATGGAACAAGAACCTAATCTTTTCTTCTTCCTCATTCTCTTTGTCTACCGATATCTCTCATCAATCTCTTGATTCTCTTCTTTATTCTACAAAGTCTTACATGGTATCAGAGCAAGTTCTTCGATTCTCTACAGTCTAATCTCATTCTCCTACTCATTTCTACACTCTAGTCTCCTTATCTCCGTTTCTTCATACTCGCATCTCTTTTATTCTCCGGGTAAAAGCTTTACCCATCGGTCCATAGAAATCCGACCATGGAAAACGCCAAGCCCATTGTTTCACCGATTGTCCTAAAGGGGACAAACTACCTGCTGTGGACAAGAACCACAAGAACCGCCCTTGGAGGTCGTGGCCTTTGGAGTCATGTCGAGTCCGACTATGTCCCAAAGAAAAACCCCAAAGGAGAGGACGCTTCCGAGGCGGAAGCGGAGGAAGAGAGCGAGAGGAAGGCCAAATGGTTCCAAGAAGACCAAGTTGTCCTATCTGTTCTCCAAAACTCTCTGGACACGCCTATCCTTGAGGCCTACTCATACTGCGAGACGGCCAAGGAACTGTGGGAAACACTTAAAGGCGTGTATGGTAATGTCTCTAACATGACTAGAGTCTTTGAGGTCAAGAAGGCCATAAACGACCTTAACCAAGATGATGTGGAGTTCACTAAGCATCTTGGTAAGTTCCGTGCACTATGGTCCGAGCTTGACATGTTGCGGCCAAGTACACTTGAGGCGAGTGTGCTAAACGAAAGGAAGGAGCAAGACAAGATCTTTGGACTCCTCCTTACCTTGAACCCATCCTTCAATGACCTCTTGAAGCACATCCTAAGGGCAGAGAAGCTTCCCTCCTTTGAAGATATTTGCTCCCAAATTCAGAAAGAACAAGGATCTCTTGATTTGTTTAGCGGTAAGGGGGAGCTTGCTACGGCCAACAAAGGAGTGTACAAGCAAGAGGAGAGGAAGGTGTGGGTATGCGACCACTGCAAGAAGCGGGGCCACCTGAAAGACAAATGCTGGGTTCTCCATCCTCATCTCAAGCCGGCCAAGTTCAAAGCCAACTTCTCAAAGGAAGCGGTTAGCGACAAGGGATCCGGATCATCAAAGCAGGGAGATGAGGTGGCCATGACCGCAGCCTATGGAGATGTGGTGAGGAAGTCAGACCTTGAGGCTCTCATCCGCTCCATTGCCTCACTCAAGGAGTCTGGTATCTCTTTCTTTACCTCTAAGCCTAGTAAATCGCTTGTTATTGACTCGGGGGCTTCACATCATATGATTAGCAACCCTAGGTTAATTGACAACATAAAACCGGCTTTAGGGAATGTTGTTATTGCTAATGGAGATCAAATACCAGTAAAAGGGATAGGGGACTTGAAACTTTTTGATAAAACCTCAAAAGCTTTCTTTATGCCTACATTTACCTCCAATCTTCTATCGGTTAAGAGGGCCACAAATGATTTGAATTGTTATGCAATTTTTGGTCCTAACAGTGTTCATTTTCAGGATATTGAGACTGGAAAGGTTCTTGGAGAAGGGCAAGGGAGTGGAGATCTCTATGTCCTAGAGAAAACCGATCCAAATTTATCTTCTATTAAGTCTTGTTTTGTTGTTGATTCGAATATGGTGTGGCATGCTAGGCTAGGCCACCCTCATTCGCGTGCTTTAGGACTAATGTTTCCCAATATTTCTTTTGATAATTCTACTTGTGAACCTTGTATTCTTGGAAAACATTGCAAGTCTATCTTTCCTAAGTCAACTACTATTTATGAAAATTGTTTTGATTTAGTTCACTCAGATGTTTGGACTTCACCATGCCTATCTAGAGATAATAACAAGTATTTTGTGACTTTTATTGATGAAAAATCAAAATATACTTGGATTACCTTATTGCCTTCTAAAGATAGAGTGTTTGATGCCTTTGTCAACTTTCAAAACTATGTGACTAATCACTTTAATGCAAAACTTAAGGTACTTAGGTCTGATAATGGTGGAGAATACACAAGTTGCAAGTTCAAAGAACATCTCTCCAAGCATGGCATTCTCCATCAAACTAGTTGTCCCTACACGCCACAACAAAATGGTGTGGCCGAGAGAAAGAACCGGCATCTCATGGAAGTGGCGCGGGCAATCATGTTCCACTCTAGTGTTCCCAAACGATATTGGGGTGATGCTGTGATGACTGCATGCTATCTCATCAACCGGACACCAACCCGAGTTCTTCATGACTTATCTCCATTTGAAGTACTAAACAAATTTAAACCATCCCTTGATCACTTACGCGTTTTTGGTTGTGTTTGTTTTGTGTTAGTACCAGGAGAACAAAGGAGTAAGCTGGATGCCAAGAGTACAAAGTGCATGTTCATTGGCTACTCTACCACACAAAAGGGGTACAAATGTTATGATCCGGCCACAAGTCGTCTATATGTCTCCCGAGATGTCCGGTTCCTAGAGAATGTGGGCTACTATGACAAGAAGGACTGGAACAACCTTAAAGACCTCTCTCACTCACCTAATGACCGAGCTTCAAGTCTAAGGTTCCTTCTTGATCACCTTGGCAACCCGTCTCCACCAACGGGTGTCGTGCAGCCTATGCTACGCCAAACTCCTACCGACGGTGGGTCTGACCAAGGAGATACGAATAACAATGTTTCAGCCCAAGATAGTGTGTCCCTTGAGTCTGGCCTACCCATAGCCGGTGTTCCTGTTCCTGGCCCTACACCGGACACACATGCTCCGGCAGCGGCTCCTACCGAGGAAAACACGGAGACGGTTCTTACGGACGGTACGTCAACGGAGTTGCCTAGGACGGATCCACCTCCTGCACCAGTCCTGCGTCGGAGCACCAGACCTCGATCTGACCCCTCCACTTGGAAGAACAAGCGTGTATATTACAACAGTCAAGCCGTCGCTCATCCCATCCAGTCCGTTTGTTCCCTTGAGCTGTTACCTGCTGATCACCAAGCTTTCTTTGGCCGAGTTGACGTCAATTGGATCCCGCAGACATATGATGAAGCCAAGGAGCATCAGGTTTGGTTAGATGCGGTCAAGGATGAAACCGGCGCCATGATCCGGAATCATACGTGGGACGAATCGGATCTTCCTCAAGGCAAGCGGGCAGTTAGCTCCAAATGGGTGTTCACCATCAAGTATTTGAGCAATGGTGACATTGAACGGCATAAAGCCCGGTTAGTGGCCCGTGGCTTCACCCAAACCTATGGTGCGGACTACACGGACACCTTTGCACCCGTGGCCAAGCTCCATACGGTTCGGGTTGTGCTGTCTCTTGCTGTCAACCTATCATGGGACTTATGGCAGATGGATGTGAAGAACGCCTTTCTTCAAGGTGAACTTGATGAAGAAGTGTACATGACACCTCCTCCCGGCCTTGAAGACATGGTTACACCCGGAAAAGTCTTGAGGCTACGTAAGGCCATCTATGGCCTTAAGCAGTCCCCACGAGCTTGGTACCACAAACTAAGCTCTACTCTCAAGACTTATGGTTTTAAGCGATCGGAGGCTGATCATACTCTCTTCACACGTCGCACCTCTATTGGTTGGGTGGTGGTGCTCATATACGTCGACGATATCATCGTGACTGGTGATGATAAGGCGGCCATTCAGGACACCAAGGACTCCCTCAAGTCGGCATTTGACATCAAGGACCTTGGGGAACTCAAATACTTTCTTGGTATTGAAATTTGTCGCTCACCGGAAGGACTCTTCCTCTCACAACGCAAGTACACTCTTGACTTGTTAGAGGAGACTGGCAAGCTTGGTGTGTCTCCGGTCGCTACGCCACTTGATGAAGACTACCAGCTCAAGCGAAAGGGGGAGAGCTTACGGGAAAAAGAAGGCCGACCTAAGGAACCAATGGACGAGCCATTCTTAGACGTCACACGCTACCGCCGGCTTGTAGGTAAGCTAATATACCTTACTATCACACGACCTGACATATGTTATGCTGTGAATCAGGTTAGCCAACATATGAAGGCACCAAGCAAGTACCAATGGAGTCAAGTCGAGAGGATCCTAAGCTATCTCAAGGGCAGTCCGGGTCAAGGTATTTGGATGGGCAAGAATGACAACACCGAGATTGTTGGCTACTGTGATGCGGATTACAATGGCGACACGCTGGATAGAAGATCCACTACTGGGTACTGCACGTTCGTTGGAGGCAACATGGTTACATGGAGGTCTAAGAAACAAAAGGTGGTTTCATGCTCTAGCGCCGAGGCCGAGTATAGAGCTATGAGGAAGCTCACGAACGAGATGACATGGCTGAAGGGTCTACTCAAGGACTTAGGCATCGAAACAAAGCAGCCCATGACCATGCACTGCGACAATGAAGCGGCCATCCACATTGCCACAAACTCGGTCTTTCATGAGAGGACCAAGCACATAGAAAGCGATTGCCACAAGGTGAGAGAGAAGATTGAAGAAGGAGTGGTGTTACCATGCCACACAAGGAGTCAAGATCAGCTAGCTGACATCTTCACCAAGTCTGCAAGCTCCAAGGTTTGTGATCACATCTATAGCAAACTTGGACTTGTAGACATTACACGGCCATGATCAAGCTTCTCTAATCCGTGGACAGCACACTCTTTTTCCCTTGACTTGGTTTTGTCCCATGAGGTTTTCTAAGTCAAGGTTTTTAATGAGGTGCTGCTTCACGGGTTCCAAGCTTAGCCATTTCATTAGGCTAAGCTTGAGGGGGAGTATTGATCAAAAGAATAAGCCTAAGGCAGCCATGGCCGTCCGTACGAGTGTTGAATATGGGCTGTCCGTACAAGTGTGGTGAAATGGCCGAGTCTTCTAGTGATAAGGAATGGAGAGGAGGCCTGAAGCCCACTAGAAGGATCGAGAAGCACATTATAACCGTTAGAGAGAAGGGAAGGAAATAGTCACATGTTTGGTAAGGATGGGCTGTCGCTTTCACCTTGGGATGTAGTGTGTCTCTCTCCTAATGTCCCTATCCCACTTGTGTGTCTCGGTCAAGGGAGTAGCCCTAGTTTGTGTTTCCTTAAATAGGCTCATAGCCACCTTGTATTATTGATTCTAATGGAACAAGAACCTAATCTTTTCTTCTTCCTCATTCTCTTTGTCTACCGATATCTCTCATCAATCTCTTGATTCTCTTCTTTATTCTACAAAGTCTTACAAAAATGGCTAAAACTGATGTCTAAACGCTCCAAATTCAACCTGAAAGCTTTTAATTAGTCAAATGCAATGGATTATTACATATTTTGACCCTAGAAATAGTAACATAGCGATTTACTGCTTCAAATCAATGTTTTCTCTCGGTTTTAACCTGTTTTCTCGGTTTAAGCCTGTTTGGGGATAAAACGGGTTTAAGTGTTGTCTAAACACTCCAACTTCAACCTGAACTCTTTTAATTAGTCAAATGCAATGAATTGTTACACATTCTGACCCTAGAAGCAGTAAGAAAGCTTTTTACTGCTTCGAATCAATGTTTTCTCGGTTTTTGCCTGTTTTGGGACCAAATGGCTAAAAGTGGTGTCTAAACACTCCAAATTCAATCCGAACTCTAATAATTAGTCAAATGCATTGGATTGTTACATATTTTGACCATCGAAAGAATAATATAGCGCTTTACTGCTTTGAATCAATGTTTTCTCTTGGTTTTAGCCTGTTTTCTCGGTTTAAGCCTGTTTTGGGATAAAACAGGTTTTAGTGTTGTCTAAACACTCCAAATTCATTCGGAACTCTTAGGACTAGTCAATGCATTGGATTGTCACACATTCTGACCCTATAAATAGTAACAAATCTGTTTACTGCGTCGAATCAATAATTTCTCGGTTTTAGCCTGTTTCGGGACAAAATGGATAAAAGTGGTGTCTAAACACTCCAAATTTAACCTGAACTCTTATAATTAGTCAAATGTATTGGATTGATACATATTTTGACCCTAGAAAGAGTAACATAGCTGTTTACTGCTTTGAATCAATGTTTTCTCTCGGTTTTAGCCTGTTTTCTCGGTTTAAGCCTGTTTTGGGATAAAACAGGTTTAAGTGTTGTCTAAACACTCCAAATTCATCCCGAACTCTTACATCTAATCAAATGCATTGGATTGTCACACATTCTAACCCTAGAAGCAGTAACAAAGCTTTTTACTGCTTCGAATCAACGTTTTCTCGGTTTTAGCCTGTTTCGGGACAAAATGGGTAAAAGTGGTGTCTAAACACTCCAAATTCAACCTGAACTCTTTTAATTAGTCAAATGCAATGGATTGTTACATATTTTGACCCTAGAAAGAGTAACATAACGATTTACTGCTTCGAATCAATGTTTTCTCTCGGTTTTAGCCTGTTTTTTCGGTTTAAGCCTGTTTTGGGGTAAAACGGGTTTAAGTGTTGTCTAAACACTCCAAATTCATCCCGAACTCTTACAACTAGTCAAATGCATTGGATTGTCACACATTCTGACCCTAGAAGCAGTAACAAAGCAGTTTACTGCTTCGAATCAATGTTTCCCCGTTTTTAGCCTGTTTCGGGATAAAATGGCTAAAAGTGGTGTCTAAACACTCCAAATTCAACCTGAACTCTTTTAATTAGTCAAATGCAATGGATTGTTACATATTTTGACCCTAGAAAGAGTAACATAGCGATTTACTGCTTCGAATCAATGTTTTCTCTTGGTTTTAGCCTGTTTTCTCGGTTTAAGCCTGTTTTGGGGTAAAACGGGTTTAAGTGTTGTCTAAACACTCCAAATTCATCCCGAACTCTTACAACTAGTCAAATGCATTGGATTGTCACACATTCTGACCTTAGAAGCAGTAACAAAGCAGTTTACTGCTTCGAATCAATGTTTTCCCGTTTTTAGCCTGTTTCAGGATAAAATGGCTAAAAGTGGTGTCTAAACACTCCACATTCAACCTGAACTCTTATAATTAGTCAAATGTATTGGATTGATACATATTTTGACCCTAGAAAGAGTAACATAGCTGTTTACTGCTTTGAATCAATGTTTTCTCTCGGTTTTAGCCTGTTTTCTCGGTTTAAGCCTGTTTTGGGGTAAAACGGGTTTAAGTGTTGTCTAAACACTCCAAATTCATCCCGAACTCTTACAACTAATCAAATGCATTGGATTGTCACACATTCTGAACCTAGAAGCAGTAACAAAGCTTTTTACTTCTTCGAATCAACGTTTTCTCGGTTTTAGCCTGTTTCGGGACAAAATGGGTAAAAGTGGTGTCTAAACACTCCAAATTCAACCCGAACTCTTTTAATTAGTCAAATGCAATGGATTGTTACATATTTTGACCCTAGAAAGAGTAACGTAACGATTTACTGCTTCGAATCAATGTTTTCTCTCGGTTTTAGCCTGTTTTTTCGGTTTAAGCCTGTTTTGGGGTAAAACGGGTTTAAGTGTTGTCTAAACACTCCAAATTCATCCCGAACTCTTACAACTAGTCAAAGGCATTGGATTGTCACACATTCTGACCCTAGAAGCAGTAACAAAGCAGTTTACTGCTTCGAATCAATGTTTCCCCGTTTTTAGCCTGTTTCGGGATAAAATGGCTAAAACTGATGTCTAAACGCTCCAAATTCAACCTGAAAGCTTTTAATTAGTCAAATGCAATGGATTATTACATATTTTGACCCTAGAAATAGTAACATAGCGATTTACTGCTTCAAATCAATGTTTTCTCTCGGTTTTAACCTGTTTTCTCGGTTTAAGCCTGTTTGGGGATAAAACGGGTTTAAGTGTTGTCTAAACACTCCAACTTCAACCTGAACTCTTTTAATTAGTCAAATGCAATGAATTGTTACACATTCTGACCCTAGAAGCAGTAAGAAAGCTTTTTACTGCTTCGAATCAATGTTTTCTCGGTTTTTGCCTGTTTTGGGACCAAATGGCTAAAAGTGGTGTCTAAACACTCCAAATTCAATCCGAACTCTAATAATTAGTCAAATGCATTGGATTGTTACATATTTTGACCATCGAAAGAATAATATAGCGCTTTACTGCTTTGAATCAATGTTTTCTCTTGGTTTTAGCCTGTTTTCTCGGTTTAAGCCTGTTTTGGGATAAAACAGGTTTTAGTGTTGTCTAAACACTCCAAATTCATTCGGAACTCTTAGGACTAGTCAATGCATTGGATTGTCACACATTCTGACCCTATAAATAGTAACAAATCTGTTTACTGCGTCGAATCAATAATTTCTCGGTTTTAGCCTGTTTCGGGACAAAATGGATAAAAGTGGTGTCTAAACACTCCAAATTTAACCTGAACTCTTATAATTAGTCAAATGTATTGGATTGATACATATTTTGACCCTAGAAAGAGTAACATAGCTGTTTACTGCTTTGAATCAATGTTTTCTCTCGGTTTTAGCCTGTTTTCTCGGTTTAAGCCTGTTTTGGGATAAAACGGGTTTAAGTGTTGTCTAAACACTCCAAATTCATCCCGAACTCTTACATCTAATCAAATGCATTGAATTGTCACACATTCTAACCCTAGAAGCAGTAACAAAGCTTTTTACTGCTTCGAATCAACGTTTTCTCGGTTTTAGCCTGTTTCGGGACAAAATGGGTAAAAGTGGTGTCTAAACACTCCAAATTCAACCTGAACTCTTTTAATTAGTCAAATGCAATGGATTGTTACATATTTTGACCCTAGAAAGAGTAACGTAACGATTTACTGCTTCGAATCAATGTTTTCTCTCGGTTTTAGCCTGTTTTTTCGGTTTAAGCCTGTTTTGGGGTAAAACGGGTTTAAGTGTTGTCTAAACACTCCAAATTCATCCCGAACTCTTACAACTAGTCAAAGGCATTGGATTGTCACACATTCTGACCCTAGAAGCAGTAACAAAGCAGTTTACTGCTTCGAATCAATGTTTCCCCGTTTTTAGCCTGTTTCGGGATAAAATGGCTAAAACTGATGTCTAAACGCTCCAAATTCAACCTGAAAGCTTTTAATTAGTCAAATGCAATGGATTATTACATATTTTTACCCTAGAAATAGTAACATAGCGATTTACTGCTTCAAATCAATGTTTTCTCTCGGTTTTAACCTGTTTTCTCGGTTTAAGCCTGTTTGGGGATAAAACGGGTTTAAGTGTTGTCTAAACACTCCAACTTCAACCTGAACTCTTTTAATTAGTCAAATGCAATGAATTGTTACACATTCTGACCCTAGAAGCAGTAAGAAAGCTTTTTACTGCTTCGAATCAATGTTTTCTCGGTTTTTGCCTGTTTTGGGACCAAATGGCTAAAAGTGGTGTCTAAACACTCCAAATTCAATCCGAACTCTAATAATTAGTCAAATGCATTGGATTGTTACATATTTTGACCATCGAAAGAATAATATAGCGCTTTACTGCTTTGAATCAATGTTTTCTCTTGGTTTTAGCCTGTTTTCTCGGTTTAAGCCTGTTTTGGGATAAAACAGGTTTTAGTGTTGTCTAAACACTCCAAATTCATTCGGAACTCTTAGGACTAGTCAATGCATTGGATTGTCACACATTCTGACCCTATAAATAGTAACAAATCTGTTTACTGCGTCGAATCAATAATTTCTCGGTTTTAGCCTGTTTCGGGACAAAATGGATAAAAGTGGTGTCTAAACACTCCAAATTTAACCTGAACTCTTATAATTAGTCAAATGTATTGGATTGATACATATTTTGACCCTAGAAAGAGTAACATAGCTGTTTACTGCTTTGAATCAATGTTTTCTCTCGGTTTTAGCCTGTTTTCTCGGTTTAAGCCTGTTTTGGGATAAAACGGGTTTAAGTGTTGTCTAAACACTCCAAATTCATCCCGAACTCTTACATCTAATCAAATGCATTGGATTGTCACACATTCTAACCCTAGAAGCAGTAACAAAGCTTTTTACTGCTTCGAATCAACGTTTTCTCGGTTTTAGCCTGTTTCGGGACAAAATGGGTAAAAGTGGTGTCTAAACACTCCAAATTCAACCTGAACTCTTTTAATTAGTCAAATGCAATGGATTGTTACATATTTTGACCCTAGAAAGAGTAACGTAACGATTTACTGCTTCGAATCAATGTTTTCTCTCGGTTTTAGCCTGTTTTTTCGGTTTAAGCCTGTTTTGGGGTAAAACGGGTTTAAGTGTTGTCTAAACACTCCAAATTCATCCCGAACTCTTACAACTAGTCAAAGGCATTGGATTGTCACACATTCTGACCCTAGAAGCAGTAACAAAGCAGTTTACTGCTTCGAATCAATGTTTCCCCGTTTTTAGCCTGTTTCGGGATAAAATGGCTAAAACTGATGTCTAAACGCTCCAAATTCAACCTGAAAGCTTTTAATTAGTCAAATGCAATGGATTATTACATATTTTGACCCTAGAAATAGTAACATAGCGATTTACTGCTTCGAATCAATGTTTTCTCTTGGTTTTAGCCTGTTTTCTCGGTTTAAGCCTGTTTGGGGTAAAACGGGTTTAAGTGTTGTCTAAACACTCCAAATTCATCCCGAACTCTTACAACTAGTCAAATGCATTGGATTGTCACACATTCTGACCTTAGAAGCAGTAACAAAGCAGTTTACTGCTTCGAATCAATGTTTTCCCGTTTTTAGCCTGTTTCAGGATAAAATGGCTAAAAGTGGTGTCTAAACACTCCACATTCAACCTGAACTCTTATAATTAGTCAAATGTATTGGATTGATACATATTTTGACCCTAGAAAGAGTAACATAGCTGTTTACTGCTTTGAATCAATGTTTTCTCTCGGTTTTAGCCTGTTTTCTCGGTTTAAGCCTGTTTTGGGGTAAAACGGGTTTAAGTGTTGTCTAAACACTCCAAATTCATCCCGAACTCTTACAACTAGTCAAATGCATTGGATTGTCACACATTCTGACCCTAGAAGCAGTAACAAAGCAGTTTACTGCTTCGAATCAATGTTTTCCCGTTTTTAGCTTGTTTCGGGACCAAATGGCTAAAAGTGGTGTCTAAACACTCCAAATTCAACCTGAACGCTTATAATTAGTCAAATGTATTGGATTGATACATATTTTGACCATCGAAAGAATAATATAGCGCTTTACTGCTTTGAATCAATGTTTTCTCTCGGTTTTAGCCTGTTTTCTCAGTTTAAGCCTGTTTTGGGGTAAAACGGGTTTAAGTGTTGTCTAAACACTCCAAATTCATCCCGAACTCTTACAACTAGTCAAATACATTGGATTGTCACACATTCTGACCTTAGAAGCAGTAACAAAGCAGTTTACTGCTTCGAATCAATGTTTTCCCGTTTTTAGCCTGTTTCGGGATAAAATGGCTAAAACTGATGTCTAAACGCTCCAAATTCAACCTGAAAGCTTTTAATTAGTCAAATGCAATGGATTATTACATATTTTGACCCTAGAAATAGTAACATAGCGATTTACTGCTTCAAATCAATGTTTTCTCTCGGTTTTAACCTGTTTTCTAGGTTTAAGCGTGTTTGGGGATAAAACGGGTTTAAGTGTTGTCTAAACACTCCAACTTCATCCCGAACTCTTACAACTAATCAAATGCATTAGATTGTCACACATTCTGACCCTAGAAGCAGTAAGAAAGCTTTTTACTGCTTCGAATCAATGTTTTCTCGGTTTTAGCCTGTTTCGGGACCAAATGGCTAAAAGTGGTGTCTAAACACTCCAAATTCAATCCGAACTCTAATAATAAGTCAAATGCATTGGATTGTTACATATTTTGACCATCGAAAGAATAATATAGCGCTTTACTGCTTTGAATCAATGTTTTCTCTCGGTTTTAGCCTGTTTTCTCGGTTTAAGCCTGTTTTGGGATAAAACGGGTTTTAGTGTTGTCTAAACACTCCAAATTCATTCGGAACTCTTAGGACTAGTCAATGCATTGGATTGTCACACATTCTGACCCTATAAATAGTAACAAAGCTGTTTACTGCTTCGAATCAATGTTTTCCCGTTTTTAGCCTGTTTCGGGATAAAATGGCTAAAAGTGGTGTCTAAACACTCCAAATTCAACCTGAACTCTTATAATTAGTCAAATGTATTGGATTGATACATATTTTGACCCTAGAAAGAGTAACATAGCTGTTTACTGCTTCGAATCAATGTTTTCTCTCGGTTTTAGCCTGTTTTCTCGGTTTAAGCCTGTTTTGGGGTAAAACGGGTTTAAGTGTTGTCTAAACACTCCAAATTCATCCCGAACTCTTACAACTAATCAAATGCATTGGATTGTCACACATTCTGACCCTAGAAGCAGTAACAAAGCTTTTTACTTCTTCGAATCAAGGTTTTCTCGGTTTTAGCCTGTTTCGGGACAAAATGGGTAAAAGTGGTGTCTAAACACTCCAAATTCAACCCGAACTCTTTTAATTAGTCAAATGCAATGGATTGTTACATATTTTGACCCTAGAAAGAGTAACGTAACGATTTACTGCTTCGAATCAATGTTTTCTCTCGGTTTTAGCCTGTTTTTTCGGTTTAAGCCTGTTTTGGGGTAAAATGGGTTTAAGTGTTGTCTAAACACTCCAAATTCATCCCGAACTCTTACAACTAGTCAAAGGCATTGGATTGTCACACATTCTGACCCTAGAAGCAGTAACAAAGCAGTTTACTGCTTCGAATCAATGTTTCCCCGTTTTTAGCCTGTTTCGGGATAAAATGGCTAAAACTGATGTCTAAACGCTCCAAATTCAACCTGAAAGCTTTTAATTAGTCAAATGCAATGGATTATTACATATTTTGACCCTAGAAATAGTAACATAGCGATTTACTGCTTCAAATCAATGTTTTCTCTCGGTTTTAACCTGTTTTCTCGGTTTAAGCCTGTTTGGGGATAAAACGGGTTTAAGTGTTGTCTAAACACTCCAAATTCATCCCGAACTCTTACAACTAGTCAAATGCAATGAATTGTTACACATTCTGACCCTAGAAGCAGTAAGAAAGCTTTTTACTGCTTCGAATCAATGTTTTCTCGGTTTTTGCCTGTTTTGGGACCAAATGGCTAAAAGTGGTGTCTAAACACTCCAAATTCAATCCGAACTCTAATAATTAGTCAAATGCATTGGATTGTTACATATTTTGACCATCGAAAGAATAATATAGCGCTTTACTGCTTTGAATCAATGTTTTCTCTTGGTTTTAGCCTGTTTTCTCGGTTTAAGCCTGTTTTGGGATAAAACTGGTTTTAGTGTTGTCTAAACACTCCAAATTCATTCGGAACTCTTAGGACTAGTCAATGCATTGGATTGTCACACATTCTGACCCTATAAATAGTAACAAATCTGTTTACTGCGTCGAATCAATAATTTCTCGGTTTTAGCCTGTTTCGGGACAAAATGGATAAAAGTGGTGTCTAAACACTCCAAATTTAACCTGAACTCTTATAATTAGTCAAATGTATTGGATTGATACATATTTTGACCCTAGAAAGAGTAACATAGCTGTTTACTGCTTTGAATCAATGTTTTCTCTCGGTTTTAGCCTGTTTTCTCGGTTTAAGCCTGTTTTGGGATAAAACGGGTTTAAGTGTTGTCTAAACACTCCAAATTCATCCCGAACTCTTACATCTAATCAAATGCATTGAATTGTCACACATTCTAACCCTAGAAGCAGTAACAAAGCTTTTTACTGCTTCGAATCAACGTTTTCTCGGTTTTAGCCTGTTTCGGGACAAAATGGGTAAAAGTGGTGTCTAAACACTCCAAATTCAACCTGAACTCTTTTAATTAGTCAAATGCAATGGATTGTTACATATTTTGACCCTAGAAAGAGTAACGTAACGATTTACTGCTTCGAATCAATGTTTTCTCTCGGTTTTAGCCTGTTTTTTCGGTTTAAGCCTGTTTTGGGGTAAAACGGGTTTAAGTGTTGTCTAAACACTCCAAATTCATCCCGAACTCTTACAACTAGTCAAAGGCATTGGATTGTCACACATTCTGACCCTAGAAGCAGTAACAAAGCAGTTTACTGCTTCGAATCAATGTTTCCCCGTTTTTAGCCTGTTTCGGGATAAAATGGCTAAAACTGATGTCTAAACGCTCCAAATTCAACCTGAAAGCTTTTAATTAGTCAAATGCAATGGATTATTACATATTTTGACCCTAGAAATAGTAACATAGCGATTTACTGCTTCAAATCAATGTTTTCTCTCGGTTTTAACCTGTTTTCTCGGTTTAAGCCTGTTTGGGGATAAAACGGGTTTAAGTGTTGTCTAAACACTCCAACTTCAACCTGAACTCTTTTAATTAGTCAAATGCAATGAATTGTTACACATTCTGACCCTAGAAGCAGTAAGAAAGCTTTTTACTGCTTCGAATCAATGTTTTCTCGGTTTTTGCCTGTTTTGGGACCAAATGGCTAAAAGTGGTGTCTAAACACTCCAAATTCAATCCGAACTCTAATAATTAGTCAAATGCATTGGATTGTTACATATTTTGACCATCGAAAGAATAATATAGCGCTTTACTGCTTTGAATCAATGTTTTCTCTTGGTTTTAGCCTGTTTTCTCGGTTTAAGCCTGTTTTGGGATAAAACAGGTTTTAGTGTTGTCTAAACACTCCAAATTCATTCGGAACTCTTAGGACTAGTCAATGCATTGGATTGTCACACATTCTGACCCTATAAATAGTAACAAATCTGTTTACTGCGTCGAATCAATAATTTCTCGGTTTTAGCCTGTTTCGGGACAAAATGGATAAAAGTGGTGTCTAAACACTCCAAATTTAACCTGAACTCTTATAATTAGTCAAATGTATTGGATTGATACATATTTTGACCCTAGAAAGAGTAACATAGCTGTTTACTGCTTTGAATCAATGTTTTCTCTCGGTTTTAGCCTGTTTTCTCGGTTTAAGCCTGTTTTGGGATAAAACGGGTTTAAGTGTTGTCTAAACACTCCAAATTCATCCCGAACTCTTACATCTAATCAAATGCATTGGATTGTCACACATTCTAACCCTAGAAGCAGTAACAAAGCTTTTTACTGCTTCGAATCAACGTTTTCTCGGTTTTAGCCTGTTTCGGGACAAAATGGGTAAAAGTGGTGTCTAAACACTCCAAATTCAACCTGAACTCTTTTAATTAGTCAAATGCAATGGATTGTTACATATTTTGACCCTAGAAAGAGTAACATAACGATTTACTGCTTCGAATCAATGTTTTCTCTCGGTTTTAGCCTGTTTTTTCGGTTTAAGCCTGTTTTGGGGTAAAACGGGTTTAAGTGTTGTCTAAACACTCCAAATTCATCCCGAACTCTTACAACTAGTCAAATGCATTGGATTGTCACACATTCTGACCCTAGAAGCAGTAACAAAGCAGTTTACTGCTTCGAATCAATGTTTCCCCGTTTTTAGCCTGTTTCGGGATAAAATGGCTAAAAGTGGTGTCTAAACACTCCAAATTCAACCTGAACTCTTTTAATTAGTCAAATGCAATGGATTGTTACATATTTTGACCCTAGAAAGAGTAACATAGCGATTTACTGCTTCGAATCAATGTTTTCTCTTGGTTTTAGCCTGTTTTCTCGGTTTAAGCCTGTTTTGGGGTAAAACGGGTTTAAGTGTTGTCTAAACACTCCAAATTCATCCCGAACTCTTACAACTAGTCAAATGCATTGGATTGTCACACATTCTGACCTTAGAAGCAGTAACAAAGCAGTTTACTGCTTCGAATCAATGTTTTCCCGTTTTTAGCCTGTTTCAGGATAAAATGGCTAAAAGTGGTGTCTAAACACTCCACATTCAACCTGAACTCTTATAATTAGTCAAATGTATTGGATTGATACATATTTTGACCCTAGAAAGAGTAACATAGCTGTTTACTGCTTTGAATCAATGTTTTCTCTCGGTTTTAGCCTGTTTTCTCGGTTTAAGCCTGTTTTGGGGTAAAACGGGTTTAAGTGTTGTCTAAACACTCCAAATTCATCCCGAACTCTTACAACTAGTCAAATGCATTGGATTGTCACACATTCTGACCCTAGAAGCAGTAACAAAGCAGTTTACTGCTTCGAATCAATGTTTTCCCGTTTTTAGCTTGTTTCGGGACCAAATGGCTAAAAGTGGTGTCTAAACACTCCAAATTCAACCTGAACGCTTATAATTAGTCAAATGTATTGGATTGATACATATTTTGACCATCGAAAGAATAATATAGCGCTTTACTGCTTTGAATCAATGTTTTCTCTCGGTTTTAGCCTGTTTTCTCAGTTTAAGCCTGTTTTGGGGTAAAACGGGTTTAAGTGTTGTCTAAACACTCCAAATTCATCCCGAACTCTTACAACTAGTCAAATACATTGGATTGTCACACATTCTGACCTTAGAAGCAGTAACAAAGCAGTTTACTGCTTCGAATCAATGTTTTCCCGTTTTTAGCCTGTTTCGGGATAAAATGGCTAAAACTGATGTCTAAACGCTCCAAATTCAACCTGAAAGCTTTTAATTAGTCAAATGCAATGGATTATTACATATTTTGACCCTAGAAATAGTAACATAGCGATTTACTGCTTCAAATCAATGTTTTCTCTCGGTTTTAACCTGTTTTCTAGGTTTAAGCGTGTTTGGGGATAAAACGGGTTTAAGTGTTGTCTAAACACTCCAACTTCATCCCGAACTCTTACAACTAATCAAATGCATTAGATTGTCACACATTCTGACCCTAGAAGCAGTAAGAAAGCTTTTTACTGCTTCGAATCAATGTTTTCTCGGTTTTAGCCTGTTTCGGGACCAAATGGCTAAAAGTGGTGTCTAAACACTCCAAATTCAATCCGAACTCTAATAATAAGTCAAATGCATTGGATTGTTACATATTTTGACCATCGAAAGAATAATATAGCGCTTTACTGCTTTGAATCAATGTTTTCTCTCGGTTTTAGCCTGTTTTCTCGGTTTAAGCCTGTTTTGGGATAAAACGGGTTTTAGTGTTGTCTAAACACTCCAAATTCATTCGGAACTCTTAGGACTAGTCAATGCATTGGATTGTCACACATTTTGACCCTATAAATAGTAACAAAGCTGTTTACTGCTTCGAATCAATGTTTTCCCGTTTTTAGCCTGTTTCGGGATAAAATGGCTAAAAGTGGTGTCTAAACACTCCAAATTCAACCTGAACTCTTATAATTAGTCAAATGTATTGGATTGATACATATTTTGACCCTAGAAAGAGTAACATAGCTGTTTACTGCTTCGAATCAATGTTTTCTCTCGGTTTTAGCCTGTTTTCTCGGTTTAAGCCTGTTTTGGGGTAAAACGGGTTTAAGTGTTGTCTAAACACTCCAAATTCATCCCGAACTCTTACAACTAATCAAATGCATTGGATTGTCACACATTCTGACCCTAGAAGCAGTAACAAAGCTTTTTACTTCTTCGAATCAACGTTTTCTCGGTTTTAGCCTGTTTCGGGACAAAATGGGTAAAAGTGGTGTCTAAACACTCCAAATTCAACCCGAACTCTTTTAATTAGTCAAATGCAATGGATTGTTACATATTTTGACCCTAGAAAGAGTAACGTAACGATTTACTGCTTCGAATCAATGTTTTCTCTCGGTTTTAGCCTGTTTTTTCGGTTTAAGCCTGTTTTGGGGTAAAACGGGTTTAAGTGTTGTCTAAACACTCCAAATTCATCCCGAACTCTTACAACTAGTCAAAGGCATTGGATTGTCACACATTCTGACCCTAGAAGCAGTAACAAAGCAGTTTACTGCTTCGAATCAATGTTTCCCCGTTTTTAGCCTGTTTCGGGATAAAATGGCTAAAACTGATGTCTAAACGCTCCAAATTCAACCTGAAAGCTTTTAATTAGTCAAATGCAATGGATTATTACATATTTTGACCCTAGAAATAGTAACATAGCGATTTACTGCTTCAAATCAATGTTTTCTCTCGGTTTTAACCTGTTTTCTCGGTTTAAGCCTGTTTGGGGATAAAACGGGTTTAAGTGTTGTCTAAACACTCCAACTTCAACCTGAACTCTTTTAATTAGTCAAATGCAATGAATTGTTACACATTCTGACCCTAGAAGCAGTAAGAAAGCTTTTTACTGCTTCGAATCAATGTTTTCTCGGTTTTTGCCTGTTTTGGGACCAAATGGCTAAAAGTGGTGTCTAAACACTCCAAATTCAATCCGAACTCTAATAATTAGTCAAATGCATTGGATTGTTACATATTTTGACCATCGAAAGAATAATATAGCGCTTTACTGCTTTGAATCAATGTTTTCTCTTGGTTTTAGCCTGTTTTCTCGGTTTAAGCCTGTTTTGGGATAAAACAGGTTTTAGTGTTGTCTAAACACTCCAAATTCATTCGGAACTCTTAGGACTAGTCAATGCATTGGATTGTCACACATTCTGACCCTATAAATAGTAACAAATCTGTTTACTGCGTCGAATCAATAATTTCTCGGTTTTAGCCTGTTTCGGGACAAAATGGATAAAAGTGGTGTCTAAACACTCCAAATTTAACCTGAACTCTTATAATTAGTCAAATGTATTGGATTGATACATATTTTGACCCTAGAAAGAGTAACATAGCTGTTTACTGCTTTGAATCAATGTTTTCTCTCGGTTTTAGCCTGTTTTCTCGGTTTAAGCCTGTTTTGGGATAAAACGGGTTTAAGTGTTGTCTAAACACTCCAAATTCATCCCGAACTCTTACATCTAATCAAATGCATTGGATTGTCACACATTCTAACCCTAGAAGCAGTAACAAAGCTTTTTACTGCTTCGAATCAACGTTTTCTCGGTTTTAGCCTGTTTCGGGACAAAATGGGTAAAAGTGGTGTCTAAACACTCCAAATTCAACCTGAACTCTTTTAATTAGTCAAATGCAATGGATTGTTACATATTTTGACCCTAGAAAGAGTAACATAATGATTTACTGCTTCGAATCAATGTTTTCTCTCGGTTTTAGCCTGTTTTTTCGGTTTAAGCCTGTTTTGGGGTAAAACGGGTTTAAGTGTTGTCTAAACACTCCAAATTCATCCCGAACTCTTACAACTAGTCAAATGCATTGGATTGTCACACATTCTGACCCTAGAAGCAGTAACAAAGCAGTTTACTGCTTCGAATCAATGTTTCCCCGTTTTTAGCCTGTTTCGGGATAAAATGGCTAAAAGTGGTGTCTAAACACTCCAAATTCAACCTGAACTCTTTTAATTAGTCAAATGCAATGGATTGTTACATATTTTGACCCTAGAAAGAGTAACATAGCGATTTACTGCTTCGAATCAATGTTTTCTCTTGGTTTTAGCCTGTTTTCTCGGTTTAAGCCTGTTTTGGGGTAAAACGGGTTTAAGTGTTGTCTAAACACTCCAAATTCATCCCGAAGTCTTACAACTAGTCAAATGCATTGGATTGTCACACATTCTGACCTTAGAAGCAGTAACAAATCAGTTTACTACTTCGAATCAATGTTTTCCCGTTTTTAGCCTGTTTCGTGATAAAATGGCTAAAACTGATGTCTAAACGCTCCAAATTCAACCTGAAAGCTTTGAATTAGTCAAATGCAATGGATTATTACATATTTTGACCCTAGAAAGAGTAACATAGCTGTTTACTGCTTCGAATCAATGTTTTCTCTCGGTTTTAGCCTGTTTTCTCGGTTTAAGCCTGTTTTGGGGTAAAACGGGTTTAAGTGTTGTCTAAACACTCCAAATTCATCCCGAACTCTTACAACTAATCAAATGCATTGGATTGTCACACATTCTGACCCTAGAAGCAGTAACAAAGCTTTTTACTTCTTCGAATCAACGTTTTCTCGGTTTTAGCCTGTTTCGGGACCAAATGGCTAAAAGTGGTGTCTAAACACTCCAAATTCAACCCGAACTCTTTTAATTAGTCAAATGCAATGGATTGTTACATATTTTGACCCTAGAAAGAGTAACGTAACGATTTACTGCTTCGAATCAATGTTTTCTCTCGGTTTTAGCCTGTTTTTTCGGTTTAAGCCTGTTTTGGGGTAAAACGGGTTTAAGTGTTGTCTAAACACTCCAAATATTAGTATATAAGAAGGAGAAGAGAGAGGGAGGCCGGTGAGGCCGAGCTGCACAAGGAAGAAGAGAGTAGCCTGTAAGGCTGCCAGTACAAGAAGTGTGGCCGGTAAGGCCATGAGTGGTGTGGGAGCGGCCAGTAAGGCCGTGAGCACAATAAGAGTGGCCAGTAAGGCCATATGGGCCGTGAGAACAATGAGAGTGGTCAGCAAGGCCATAAGAGCAATGTGAGAAGAATTGTGAAGTAAAGGCCTTATAAGAAGAAGAGGCCCAAGAAGAAGTTAAATGTCTCACAAAGGGAAAAGAAGGGAAGGAAGGAAGCATGTGAGACCTTGGTTGGTGAAGAATGAAACAACCAAGGGAAGGAGCTGTCCCTTTCACCATACACCCACTTGTGCACCAACGGCTATATGTCACTCTCACCTCTCATTTATCTCAAACGGCCATATACATTTGTTCTCCTATATTAAGCATTGTAATCTCTCATTTTGTAACACATTACAACATTATTCAATAGAAGAGAAACCGTTTTCCATCTCTACACTTGTGTTCTTGTTCATATCAACAATGTAGTGTGTGTAGGAGATTAGCGGTTAGAGGCTGCCCTTAAGGCAGCCTATTCTCTTCTCAAACCCACCTAAACTCTTCTTTATTTACTGCTTTACTAAGCCTAGATTACTGATTCTAATCCTCCTTCTCCTAAGTACTCAAACTCTAAGTGTTGTGATACTAGAAGGGGATAGTCTCAAACTAGTGCTTCTCCTAGGTAGGATCCGCTTACTCTCTAGTATTTGGGTTCTATCTAGCTGTTCTATGGTGAGTTCATCACAAGTTGATGTCCTCTCCTCCTCCTTGAGAATGAGTTAGTTTGTTGTGGGTAAAGAGGGATTTATTCACCAAGTGTTTATCTTCCCTCTCTTGTGAGCTTAGTCTCATAAATCCCAACATGGTATCAGAGCCAGGTTCTGTTCTTGGTGTTTTAAACTCATTCTCAAAGTCGTTTTCTTAGGAGTTAGCTTAGTTAAAGTTTTAGACTTTGCTTAGGTGTTAAATCGCTTAGCTTAGTTTCTTTAAAGCTTTAATTTTGCTTTTGTTGATTAAATCGATTCTCTAGCAGCTCATTGTTGAGTAAGCTTGGTCTCTTGTCTTGTTAGAATTTGTAGACCAAGTGTGTGGAAAGAAATCGATTTTACAAGCCCCATCCTTAAGCTTTACCGATTTGGTAATAGCTTTGTTTATTTTGGGATGTGTGGGAAGTGATGAACCATTGAGCAAATTGTGTTGTTCATGGTGAGGATTCACGGTTCTTGTGTGCTTGTATGAGCCACGAAATTCTTAGGATTTAGTTCTCTTAGGATTTAGTTAATTTTCCTCTAAAGGTTTAATTTTGCTTTTGTTAAATTTCCTTTAAAGGCTTAATTACTAAATCGCTTCTTCTTCTTCTTAAGGTTGAGAAAGCTTTGTTTCTGGTCATATGGTGTGTCCAGGTTCGAGTTTGAGGAAGAGAGAGACTTTATTTTAGCATGTAGAGCCCGCTTGGTCAAATAGATTCAAGTTGGTCCAAGATGCATTCTTTTAACCGTTGGACAATAGGCTGTTCCAAAGGCTTTTGTTGTTTCTTCTTTGCTTGGGACCACGAAAAACATCTTCTATATGTTATCTTCGTGGATCTAAAGCCTTAATCTCTTGAAGAACACTTGTTTAAGTGATTCTACAAGGAGTTTTGTTGTTAAACCTTTGGAGAAACTAATTTTCCATAAGGTCCATTGTGTTTCAGCCATTAAAGCACCAAAAGAGATTGTCTTCTTGGATGTTCTTGGCTGTCAAAGCTTCTTTCAACTCAAGAAAACAGAGTTAAACTCTGTCCATAAGAACTCTTGAGCAGATTCTCTATTCTACTCTCCATTCATCTTATACTACCGCCAATACTCTCCCTTATACTCTCACTTTCTATTCTCCATATATACTCTTATTAATTCTCTAAATTCTCTATTTAATTTCAGTAATATTCTCTATACTCTAATCTCTAACAATCTCTTGTTTAGAATCTGTTCCATTGATTTTTTGGTTTCAGTTTCAGCATTGAAGATTGTGTGGAGCTCGCTCACTATCTCAAGGAGAAGAAGTGGCGAGGTTGAAGGCTACAAGATAGCCATGTAAGAGCGCAGCACAATGCCTGGAGTTAGAACCAAGGGCCACCAAGTCTTTGTTAAGCTGGTGGAAGGTGATGAATCAGTCCAAGAGCATGTGTGTTAGTGCCAAGTTGTTGATCGGATGTGCACAATGGTCTTTAGGAAAGGTGATGCACAAGGTTTCAACTGTTGATTGGATGTGCACAAGAACGGTGATGCACAAGGCTTCAACTGAGGTGATGAGGTTTCAGCCCATCATCAAGTAAAGGTTACGGGGGAGATCAAGTGACTTCAGACCGTACCTCACAGATTCTGCTCGGCCACAAGCAAAAGTCTTTACTTAAAGCTCAGCCGAAGCGTCTCAAAGATCGACTCGGACGAAACCCTTCCACTGCGATTCGGCTTCCGCGTTATTCATTAAAGTTCGAGACCACAGAGTCATCTTGCCAGTGGAAGTGGAATCATACCAATCCGAGCAGCCGTTCGAAAGTTATGTCCGATTCAGTGGGCATGTGTCAGTCTGACAAATAAAACTGACCGGGTTTAAAACCATGGTTAGAGGAGCGGTCTCAAGGAGGAATTCCAAACCGCAACAGTGATCAACTCTCTCCCTCCTATCCATCAAAACACCATAAAGGCTGTGCTCTAAACTCTTCTCTATTTTAATTCATAAATTCATTACCTTAGCTTCATTACTAGTCTTTAGTCTTTAATATGATTCTTCTTAAATTGTCACACTTTTAGAAATTTTCTTTGATATTCCTCATAGCAAACACTTATTCTTTTCTTCTTTATCACTTGTTTAAGGGTAAAGGAGACTATGAGAGCCTCAAAGGAATTCTAAAGGAACAAGGATGGAGATCATAAGGAATGTGCTAAAGGCAAGGAGGGCTAAGGAAGTGTAGCGGTTCAAAGGCTTAAAGAGAAAGAGAGCTGGTTCTTGACAAACCAAGATCAATGCGACATCAAGGACCGTGGAGACTACACTCTTTTTACTTAACAAAGTTTTCTCCCAAGTGGTTTTCTTTGTTAAGGTTTTTAATGAGGTAGTCCTCACGTGTCCACGCTTGATCTTTGGTCCCCATGGTGCCCTGCAGATCAAACGTGCGGGGGAGTATTAGTATATAAGAAGGAGAAGAGAGAGGGAGGCCGGTGAGGCCGAGCTGCACAAGGAAGAAGAGAGTAGCCTGTAAGGCTGCCAGTACAAGAAGTGTGGCCGGTAAGGCCATGAGTGGTGTGGGAGCGGCCAGTAAGGCCGTGAGCACAATAAGAGTGGCCAGTAAGGCCATATGGGCCGTGAGAACAATGAGAGTGGTCAGCAAGGCCATAAGAGCAATGTGAGAAGAATTGTGAAGTAAAGGCCTTATAAGAAGAAGAGGCCCAAGAAGAAGTTAAATGTCTCACAAAGGGAAAAGAAGGGAAGGAAGGAAGCATGTGAGACCTTGGTTGGTGAAGAATGAGACAACCAAGGGAAGGAGCTGTCCCTTTCACCATACACCCACTTGTGCACCAACGGCTATATGTCACTCTCACCTCTCATTTATCTCAAACGGCCATATACATTTGTTCTCCTATATTAAGCATTGTAATCTCTCATTTTGTAACACATTACAACATTATTCAATAGAAGAGAAACCGTTTTCCATCTCTACACTTGTGTTCTTGTTCATATCAACAATGTAGTGTGTGTAGGAGATTAGCGGTTAGAGGCTGCCCTTAAGGCAGCCTATTCTCTTCTCAAACCCACCTAAACTCTTCTTTATTTACTGCTTTACTAAGCCTAGATTACTGATTCTAATCCTCCTTCTCCTAAGTACTCAAACTCTAAGTGTTGTGATACTAGAAGGGGATAGTCTCAAACTAGTGCTTCTCCTAGGTAGGATCCGCTTACTCTCTAGTATTTGGGTTCTATCTAGCTGTTCTATGGTGAGTTCATCACAAGTTGATGTCCTCTCCTCCTCCTTGAGAATGAGTTAGTTTGTTGTGGGTAAAGAGGGATTTATTCACCAAGTGTTTATCTTCCCTCTCTTGTGAGCTTAGTCTCATAAATCCCAACACCAAATTCATCCCGAACTCTTACAACTAGTCAAATGCATTGGATTGTCACACATTCTGACCCTAGAAGCAGTAACAAAGCAGTTTACTGCTTCGAATCAATGTTTTCCCGTTTTTAGCCTGTTTCAGGATAAAATGGCTAAAAGTGGTGTCTAAACACTCCAAATTCAACCTGAACTCTTATAATTAGTCAAATGTATTGGATTGATACATATTTTGACCCTAGAAAGAGTAACATAGCTGTTTACTGCTTTGAATCAATGTTTTCTCTCGGTTTTCGCCTGTTTTCTCGGTTTAAGCCTGTTTTGGGGTAAAACGGGTTTAAGTGTTGTCTAAACACTCCAAATTCATCCCGAACTCTTACAACTAGTCAAATGCATTGGATTGTCACACATTCTGACCCTAGAAGCAGTAACAAAGCAGTTTACTGCTTCGAATCAATGTTTCCCCGTTTTTAGCCTGTTTCGGGATAAAATGGCTAAAAGTGGTGTCTAAACACTCCAAATTCAACCTGAACTCTTTTAATTAGTCAAATGCAATGGATTGTTACATATTTTGACCCTAGAAAGAGTAACATAGCGATTTACTGCTTCGAATCAATGTTTTCTCTTGGTTTTAGCCTGTTTTCTCGGTTTAAGCCTGTTTTGGGGTAAAACGGGTTTAAGTGTTGTCTAAACACTCCAAATTCATCCCGAACTCTTACAACTAGTCAAATGCATTGGATTGTCACACATTCTGACCTTAGAAGCAGTAACAAATCAGTTTACTACTTCGAATCAATGTTTTCCCGTTTTTAGCCTGTTTCGTGATAAAATGGCTAAAACTGATGTCTAAACGCTCCAAATTCAACCTGAAAGCTTTGAATTAGTCAAATGCAATGGATTATTACATATTTTGACCCTAGAAAGAGTAACATAGCTGTTTACTGCTTCGAATCAATGTTTTCTCTCGGTTTTAGCCTGTTTTCTCGGTTTAAGCCTGTTTTGGGGTAAAACGGGTTTAAGTGTTGTCTAAACACTCCAAATTCATCCCGAACTCTTACAACTAATCAAATGCATTGGATTGTCACACATTCTGACCCTAGAAGCAGTAACAAAGCTTTTTACTTCTTCGAATCAACGTTTTCTCGGTTTTAGCCTGTTTCGGGACCAAATGGCTAAAAGTGGTGTCTAAACACTCCAAATTCAACCCGAACTCTTTTAATTAGTCAAATGCAATGGATTGTTACATATTTTGACCCTAGAAAGAGTAACGTAACGATTTACTGCTTCGAATCAATGTTTTCTCTCGGTTTTAGCCTGTTTTTTCGGTTTAAGCCTGTTTTGGGGTAAAACGGGTTTAAGTGTTTTCTAAACACTCCAAATTCATCCCGAACTCTTACAACTAGTCAAATGCATTGGATTGTCACACATTCTGACCCTAGAAGCAGTAACAAAGCAGTTTACTGCTTCGAATTAATGTTTTCCCGTTTTTAGCCTGTTTCAGGATAAAATGGCTAAAAGTGGTGTCTAAACACTCCAAATTCAACCTGAACTCTTATAATTAGTCAAATGTATTGGATTGATACATATTTTGACCCTAGAAAGAGTAACATAGCTGTTTACTGCTTTGAATCAATGTTTTCTCTCGGTTTTAGCCTGTTTTCTCGGTTTAAGCCTGTTTTGGGGTAAAACGGGTTTAAGTGTTGTCTAAACACTCCAAATTCATCCCGAACTCTTACAACTAGTCAAATGCATTGGATTGTCACACATTCTGACCCTAGAAGCAGTAACAAAGCAGTTTACTGCTTCGAATCAATGTTTTCCCGTTTTTAGCCTGTTTCGGGACCAAATGGCTAAAAGTGGTGTCTAAACACTCCAAATTCAATCCGAACTCTAATAATAAGTCAAATGCATTGGATTGTTACATATTTTGACCATCGAAAGAATAATATAGCGCTTTACTGCTTTGAATCAATGTTTTCTCTCGGTTTTAGCCTGTTTTCTCGGTTTAAGCCTGTTTTGGGATAAAACGGGTTTAAGTGTTGTCTAAACACTCCAAATTCATCCCGAACTCTTACAACTAGTCAAATGCATTGGATTGTCACACATTCTGACCCTAGAAACAGTAACAAAGCTGTTTACTGCTTCGAATCAATGTTTCCCCGTTTTTAGCCTGTTTCGGGATAAAATGGCTAAAACTGATGTCTAAACGCTCCAAATTCAACCTGAAAGCTTTTAATTAGTCAAATGCAATGGATTATTACATATTTTGACCCTAGAAATAGTAACATAGCGATTTACTGCTTCAAATCAATGTTTTCTCTCGGTTTTAACCTGTTTTCTAGGTTTAAGCGTGTTTGGGGATAAAACGGGTTTAAGTGTTGTCTAAACACTCCAACTTCATCCCGAACTCTTACAACTAATCAAATGCATTAGATTGTCACACATTCTGACCCTAGAAGCAGTAAGAAAGCTTTTTACTGCTTCGAATCAATGTTTTCTCGGTTTTAGCCTGTTTCGGGACCAAATGGCTAAAAGTGGTGTCTAAACACTCCAAATTCAATCCGAACTCTAATAATAAGTCAAATGCATTGGATTGTTACATATTTTGACCATCGAAAGAATAATATAGCGCTTTACTGCTTTGAATCAATGTTTTCTCTCGGTTTTAGCCTGTTTTCTCGGTTTAAGCCTGTTTTGGGATAAAACGGGTTTTAGTGTTGTCTAAACACTCCAAATTCATTCGGAACTCTTAGGACTAGTCAATGCATTGGATTGTCACACATTCTGACCCTATAAATAGTAACAAAGCTGTTTACTGCTTCGAATCAATGTTTTCCCGTTTTTAGCCTGTTTCGGGATAAAATGGCTAAAAGTGGTGTCTAAACACTCCAAATTCAACCTGAACTCTTATAATTAGTCAAATGTATTGGATTGATACATATTTTGACCCTAGAAAGAGTAACATAGCTGTTTACTGCTTCGAATCAATGTTTTCTCTCGGTTTTAGCCTGTTTTCTCGGTTTAAGCCTGTTTTGGGGTAAAACGGGTTTAAGTGTTGTCTAAACACTCCAAATTCATCCCGAACTCTTACAACTAATCAAATGCATTGGATTGTCACACATTCTGACCCTAGAAGCAGTAACAAAGCTTTTTACTTCTTCGAATCAACGTTTTCTCGGTTTTAGCCTGTTTCGGGACAAAATGGGTAAAAGTGGTGTCTAAACACTCCAAATTCAACCCGAACTCTTTTAATTAGTCAAATGCAATGGATTGTTACATATTTTGACCCTAGAAAGAGTAACGTAACGATTTACTGCTTCGAATCAATGTTTTCTCTCGGTTTTAGCCTGTTTTTTCGGTTTAAGCCTGTTTTGGGGTAAAACGGGTTTAAGTGTTGTCTAAACACTCCAAATTCATCCCGAACTCTTACAACTAGTCAAAGGCATTGGATTGTCACACATTCTGACCCTAGAAGCAGTAACAAAGCAGTTTACTGCTTCGAATCAATGTTTCCCCGTTTTTAGCCTGTTTCGGGATAAAATGGCTAAAACTGATGTCTAAACGCTCCAAATTCAACCTGAAAGCTTTTAATTAGTCAAATGCAATGGATTATTACATATTTTGACCCTAGAAATAGTAACATAGCGATTTACTGCTTCAAATCAATGTTTTCTCTCGGTTTTAACCTGTTTTCTCGGTTTAAGCCTGTTTGGGGATAAAACGGGTTTAAGTGTTGTCTAAACACTCCAACTTCAACCTGAACTCTTTTAATTAGTCAAATGCAATGAATTGTTACACATTCTGACCCTAGAAGCAGTAAGAAAGCTTTTTACTGCTTCGAATCAATGTTTTCTCGGTTTTTGCCTGTTTTGGGACCAAATGGCTAAAAGTGGTGTCTAAACACTCCAAATTCAATCCGAACTCTAATAATTAGTCAAATGCATTGGATTGTTACATATTTTGACCATCGAAAGAATAATATAGCGCTTTACTGCTTTGAATCAATGTTTTCTCTTGGTTTTAGCCTGTTTTCTCGGTTTAAGCCTGTTTTGGGATAAAACAGGTTTTAGTGTTGTCTAAACACTCCAAATTCATTCGGAACTCTTAGGACTAGTCAATGCATTGGATTGTCACACATTCTGACCCTATAAATAGTAACAAATCTGTTTACTGCGTCGAATCAATAATTTCTCGGTTTTAGCCTGTTTCGGGACAAAATGGATAAAAGTGGTGTCTAAACACTCCAAATTTAACCTGAACTCTTATAATTAGTCAAATGTATTGGATTGATACATATTTTGACCCTAGAAAGAGTAACATAGCTGTTTACTGCTTTGAATCAATGTTTTCTCTCGGTTTTAGCCTGTTTTCTCGGTTTAAGCCTGTTTTGGGATAAAACGGGTTTAAGTGTTGTCTAAACACTCCAAATTCATCCCGAACTCTTACATCTAATCAAATGCATTGGATTGTCACACATTCTAACCCTAGAAGCAGTAACAAAGCTTTTTACTGCTTCGAATCAACGTTTTCTCGGTTTTAGCCTGTTTCGGGACAAAATGGGTAAAAGTGGTGTCTAAACACTCCAAATTCAACCTGAACTCTTTTAATTAGTCAAATGCAATGGATTGTTACATATTTTGACCCTAGAAAGAGTAACATAATGATTTACTGCTTCGAATCAATGTTTTCTCTCGGTTTTAGCCTGTTTTTTCGGTTTAAGCCTGTTTTGGGGTAAAACGGGTTTAAGTGTTGTCTAAACACTCCAAATTCATCCCGAACTCTTACAACTAGTCAAATGCATTGGATTGTCACACATTCTGACCCTAGAAGCAGTAACAAAGCAGTTTACTGCTTCGAATCAATGTTTCCCCGTTTTTAGCCTGTTTCGGGATAAAATGGCTAAAAGTGGTGTCTAAACACTCCAAATTCAACCTGAACTCTTTTAATTAGTCAAATGCAATGGATTGTTACATATTTTGACCCTAGAAAGAGTAACATAGCGATTTACTGCTTCGAATCAATGTTTTCTCTTGGTTTTAGCCTGTTTTCTCGGTTTAAGCCTGTTTTGGGGTAAAACGGGTTTAAGTGTTGTCTAAACACTCCAAATTCATCCCGAAGTCTTACAACTAGTCAAATGCATTGGATTGTCACACATTCTGACCTTAGAAGCAGTAACAAATCAGTTTACTACTTCGAATCAATGTTTTCCCGTTTTTAGCCTGTTTCGTGATAAAATGGCTAAAACTGATGTCTAAACGCTCCAAATTCAACCTGAAAGCTTTGAATTAGTCAAATGCAATGGATTATTACATATTTTGACCCTAGAAAGAGTAACATAGCTGTTTACTGCTTCGAATCAATGTTTTCTCTCGGTTTTAGCCTGTTTTCTCGGTTTAAGCCTGTTTTGGGGTAAAACGGGTTTAAGTGTTGTCTAAACACTCCAAATTCATCCCGAACTCTTACAACTAATCAAATGCATTGGATTGTCACACATTCTGACCCTAGAAGCAGTAACAAAGCTTTTTACTTCTTCGAATCAACGTTTTCTCGGTTTTAGCCTGTTTCGGGACCAAATGGCTAAAAGTGGTGTCTAAACACTCCAAATTCAACCCGAACTCTTTTAATTAGTCAAATGCAATGGATTGTTACATATTTTGACCCTAGAAAGAGTAACGTAACGATTTACTGCTTCGAATCAATGTTTTCTCTCGGTTTTAGCCTGTTTTTTCGGTTTAAGCCTGTTTTGGGGTAAAACGGGTTTAAGTGTTGTCTAAACACTCCAAATTCATCCCGAACTCTTACAACTAGTCAAATGCATTGGATTGTCACACATTCTGACCCTAGAAGCAGTAACAAAGCAGTTTACTGCTTCGAATCAATGTTTTCCCGTTTTTAGCCTGTTTCAGGATAAAATGGCTAAAAGTGGTGTCTAAACACTCCAAATTCAACCTGAACTCTTATAATTAGTCAAATGTATTGGATTGATACATATTTTGACCCTAGAAAGAGTAACATAGCTGTTTACTGCTTTGAATCAATGTTTTCTCTCGGTTTTCGCCTGTTTTCTCGGTTTAAGCCTGTTTTGGGGTAAAACGGGTTTAAGTGTTGTCTAAACACTCCAAATTCATCCCGAACTCTTACAACTAGTCAAATGCATTGGATTGTCACACATTCTGACCCTAGAAGCAGTAACAAAGCAGTTTACTGCTTCGAATCAATGTTTCCCCGTTTTTAGCCTGTTTCGGGATAAAATGGCTAAAAGTGGTGTCTAAACACTCCAAATTCAACCTGAACTCTTTTAATTAGTCAAATGCAATGGATTGTTACATATTTTGACCCTAGAAAGAGTAACATAGCGATTTACTGCTTCGAATCAATGTTTTCTCTTGGTTTTAGCCTGTTTTCTCGGTTTAAGCCTGTTTTGGGGTAAAACGGGTTTAAGTGTTGTCTAAACACTCCAAATTCATCCCGAACTCTTACAACTAGTCAAATGCATTGGATTGTCACACATTCTGACCTTAGAAGCAGTAACAAATCAGTTTACTACTTCGAATCAATGTTTTCCCGTTTTTAGCCTGTTTCGTGATAAAATGGCTAAAACTGATGTCTAAACGCTCCAAATTCAACCTGAAAGCTTTGAATTAGTCAAATGCAATGGATTATTACATATTTTGACCCTAGAAAGAGTAACATAGCTGTTTACTGCTTCGAATCAATGTTTTCTCTCGGTTTTAGCCTGTTTTCTCGGTTTAAGCCTGTTTTGGGGTAAAACGGGTTTAAGTGTTGTCTAAACACTCCAAATTCATCCCGAACTCTTACAACTAATCAAATGCATTGGATTGTCACACATTCTGACCCTAGAAGCAGTAACAAAGCTTTTTACTTCTTCGAATCAACGTTTTCTCGGTTTTAGCCTGTTTCGGGACCAAATGGCTAAAAGTGGTGTCTAAACACTCCAAATTCAACCCGAACTCTTTTAATTAGTCAAATGCAATGGATTGTTACATATTTTGACCCTAGAAAGAGTAACGTAACGATTTACTGCTTCGAATCAATGTTTTCTCTCGGTTTTAGCCTGTTTTTTCGGTTTAAGCCTGTTTTGGGGTAAAACGGGTTTAAGTGTTTTCTAAACACTCCAAATTCATCCCGAACTCTTACAACTAGTCAAATGCATTGGATTGTCACACATTCTGACCCTAGAAGCTGTTGGGATTTATGAGACAAAGCTCACAAGAGAGGGTAGACAAACACTTGGTGAATGAATCCCCCTTTACCCACAACAAACTAACTCATTCTCAAGGGGGAGGAGAGAACATCAATTTGTGATGAACTCCCCATAAACAAGCTAGATAGAACCCAAATACTAGAGAGTAAGCGGATCCTAACTAGGAGAAGCACTAGTTTGAGACTTATCCTCTTCTAGTATCACAACACTTAGAGTTTGTGTACTTAGGAGAAGGAGGATTAAGAATCAGTAATCTAGGCTAAGTAAAGCAGTAAATAAGAAGAGTTTAGGTGGATTTGAGAAGAGAATAGGCTGCCTTAAGGGCAGCCCCTAACCGCTAATCCTAAACTCTCTACATTGTTAATATGAAACAAGAACACAAGTATAGAGAGGAAATCGGTTTCTCTTCTATTGAATAATATTGTGATATATTACATATGAGAGAATTACAGCTTAATATAGAGAAAACAAAGGCATAGAGCCGTTAGGCACACAAGGGATTCAAAGGAGAGATGAAAGGGACAGCTCCTTGTCTTTGGTTGACTCGCTATGCTTCCCAACCAAAGCCACACGTGATTTCCTTCCCTTCCATGCCTTGTGACCGTTAGATCTCCTTCCCTTATGGCCATTGGATCCTTCTTCCCTTCCTTGTGAGATATTTCCTTCTTCTTGGGCTTCTTCTTCTTATAAGGCCTTTGTTCTTCTTATATTGCACTTATGGCCTTGCTGACCACTCTCCTTGCTCTCACGGCCCACATGGCCTTATTGGCCACTCTTATTGTGCTCACGGCCTTACTGGCCGCTCCCACACCACTCATGGCCTTACCGGCCACACTTCTTGTACTAGCAGCCTTACCGGCCACTCTCTTCTTCCTTGTGCAGCTCGGCCTCACCGGCCTCACTCTCTCTTCTCCTTCATATATACTAATAGTACGGACGGGCCTGTACGGACGGGCCTGTACGGACGGGCCTGTACGGACGGGCCTGTACGGACGGGCCTGCTCTTCAATGTGTTCACGGCCTAACTGGCCGCTCTCCGGACATGGGTCCGTTCACGGACACGGTACATGGTACCGGACACGGTACATGGCCTTACCGGCCTTTACATGGCCTTTCCGGCCTTTCTTCTCTTCTTCCAAGGTTCGGCCTTACCGGCCTCTCCTCTCTCCTCCTTGGTACATTCTAATACTCCCCCGCACGCTTGATCGGTGGGACACCATGGGGACCAAAGATCAAGGGTGGACTAGTGTCATCTACCTCATTAAAAAACCTCAACAAAGAAAACCTCTTGGGATAAAACTTTGTTAAGGGAAAAAGAGTATAGACTCCACTATCCATGATGTCCCTTGACCTTGGTTTGCAAAGAACTAGCTCCCTTCTCTTCATGATTTGAACCGCTCCTACTCCTTAGCCCACCTTGCCTTTAGCACATTCCTTATGATCTCCATCCTTGCGCCTTTAGAATTTCTTTGAGGCTCTCATAGTCTCCTTTACCCCTTAAACAAGTGATAAAGAAGAAAAGAATAAGTGTTTGCTATGAGGAATATCAAAGAAAATTTCTAAAAGTGTGACAATTTAAGAGAACATATTAAAGACTAAAGACTAGTAATGAAACTAAGGTAATGAATTTATGAATTAAAATAGAGAAGAGTTTAGAGCACAGCCTTTATGGTGTTTTGATGGATAGGAGGGAGAGAGTTGATCACTGTTGCGGTTTGGAATTCCTCCTTGAGACCGCTCCTACTCTAACCATGGTTTTTTTTTTTTTTAAACCTGGTCAGTTTTATTTGTCAGACTGACACATGCCCACTGAATTGGACATAACTTTCGAACGGCTGCTCGGATTGGTATGATTCCACTTCCACTGGCAAGATGACTCTGTGGTCTCGAACTTTAATGAAGAACGCGGAAGCCGAATCGCAGTGGAAGGGTTTCGTCCGAGTCGATCTTTGAGACGCTTCGGCTGAGCTTTAAGTAAAGACTTTTGCTTGTGGCCGAGCAGAATCTGTGAGGTACGGTCTGAAGTCACTTGATCTCCCCCGTAACCTTTACTTGATGATGGGCTGAAACCTCATCACCTCAGTTGAAGCCTTGTGCATCACCGTTCTTGTGCACATCCAATCAACAGTTGAAACCTTGTGCATCACCTTTCCTAAAGACCATTGTGCACATCCGATCAACAACTTGGCACTAACACACATGCTCTTGGACTGATTCATCACCTTCCACCAGCTTAACAAAGACTTGGTGGCCCTTGGTTCTAACTCCAGGCATTGTGCTGCGCTCTTACATGGCTATCTTGTAGCCTTCAACCTCGCCACTTCTTCTTCTTGAGATAGTAGGCGAGCTCCACACAATCTTCAAGGCTGAAGCTGAAACCAAATTCAATGGAACAGATTCTAAACAAGAGATTGTTAGAGATTAGAGTATAGAGAATATTACTGAAAAATAAAATAGAATTTAGAGAATAATTAAGAGTATAAATAGAGAACAGAGAATCAGTAACCAAGAGTATAGAAAGTGAGAGTATAAGGGAGAGTATAGGCGGTAGTATAAGATGAATGGAGAGTAGAATAGAGAATCTGCTCAAGAGTTCTTATGGACAGAGTTTAACTCTGTTTTCTTGAGTTGAAAGAAGCTTTGACAGCCAAGAACATCCAAGAAGACAATCTCTTTTGGTGCTTTAATGGCTGAAACACAATGGACCGTTTGGAAAATTAATTTCTCCAGCGGTTTGGGACACTTCTCATGGTAGAATCACTTAAACAGGTGTTCTCCAAGAGTCTAATGCCTTCAAAGATCACGAAAGAGCATATAGAAGATGCTTTCCATGTTCAAAAATCAAATAAAAGAAGAAACACCTTTGGAACAACCTTTTGTCCATTGGTTAAAAGAATGCATCTTGGACCAACTTGAATCTATTTGACCAAGCGGGCCATACATGCTAAAAACAAGAACTCTCTCTTCCCCAAACTCGAATCTGGACACACCATATGGCCAGAAACAAAGCTTTCTCAACCTTGAGAAGAAGAAGAATCGATTTAGTAATTAAGCCTTTAAAGGAAATTTAACAAAAGCTAAATTAAACCTTTAGAGGAAAATTAACTAAATCCTAAGAGAATTAAATCCTAAGAATTTCGTGGCTCATACAAGCACACAAGAACCGTGAATCCTCACCATGAACAACACAATTTGCTCAATGGTTCATCACTTCCCACACATCCCAAAATAAACAAAGCTATTACCAAATCGGTAAAGCTTAAGGATGGGGCTTGTAAAATCGATTTCTTTCCACACACTTGGTCTACAAATTCTAACAAGATAAGAGACCAAGCTTACTCAACAATGAGCTGCTAGAGAATCGATTTAATCAACAAAAGCAAAATTAAAGCTTTAAAGAAACTAAGCTAAGCGATTTAACACCTAAGCAAAGTCTAAACTTTAACTAAGCTAACTCCTAAGAAAACGACTTTGAGAATGAGTTTAAAACACCAAGAACAGAACCTGCTCTGATACCATGTTGGGATTTATGAGACAAAGCTCACAAGAGAGGGTAGACAAACACTTGGTGAATGAATCCCCCTTTACCCACAACAAACTAACTCATTCTCAAGGGGGAGGAGAGAACATCAATTTGTGATGAACTCCCCATAAACAAGCTAGATAGAACCCAAATACTAGAGAGTAAGCGGATCCTAACTAGGAGAAGCACTAGTTTGAGACTTATCCTCTTCTAGTATCACAACACTTAGAGTTTGTGTACTTAGGAGAAGGAGGATTAAGAATCAGTAATCTAGGCTAAGTAAAGCAGTAAATAAGAAGAGTTTAGGTGGATTTGAGAAGAGAATAGGCTGCCTTAAGGGCAGCCCCTAACCGCTAATCCTAAACTCTATACATTGTTAATATGAAACAAGAACACAAGTATAGAGAGGAAATCGGTTTCTCTTCTATTGAATAATATTGTGATATATTACATATGAGAGAATTACAGCTTAATATAGAGAAAACAAAGGCATAGAGCCGTTAGGCACACAAGGGATTCAAAGGAGAGATGAAAGGGACAGCTCCTTGTCTTTGGTTGACTCGCTATGCTTCCCAACCAAAGCCACACGTGATTTCCTTCCCTTCCATGCCTTGTGACCGTTAGATCTCCTTCCCTTATGGCCATTGGATCCTTCTTCCCTTCCTTGTGAGATATTTCCTTCTTCTTGGGCTTCTTCTTCTTATAAGGCCTTTGTTCTTCTTATATTGCACTTATGGCCTTGCTGACCACTCTCCTTGCTCTCACGGCCCACATGGCCTTATTGGCCACTCTTATTGTGCTCACGGCCTTACTGGCCGCTCCCACACCACTCATGGCCTTACCGGCCACACTTCTTGTACTAGCAGCCTTACCGGCCACTCTCTTCTTCCTTGTGCAGCTCGGCCTCACCGGCCTCACTCTCTCTTCTCCTTCATATATACTAATAGTACGGACGGGCCTGTACGGACGGGCCTGTACGGACGGGCCTGTACGGACGGGCCTGTACGGACGGGCCTGCTCTTCAATGTGTTCACGGCCTAACTGGCCGCTCTCCGGACATGGGTCCGTTCACGGACACGGTACATGGTACCGGACACGGTACATGGCCTTACCGGCCTTTACATGGCCTTTCCGGCCTTTCTTCTCTTCTTCCAAGGTTCGGCCTTACCGGCCTCTCCTCTCTCCTCCTTGGTACATTCTAATAGAAGCAGTAACAAAGCAGTTTACTGCTTCGAATTAATGTTTTCCCGTTTTTAGCCTGTTTCAGGATAAAATGGCTAAAAGTGGTGTCTAAACACTCCAAATTCAACCTGAACTCTTATAATTAGTCAAATGTATTGGATTGATACATATTTTGACCCTAGAAAGAGTAACATAGCTGTTTACTGCTTTGAATCAATGTTTTCTCTCGGTTTTAGCCTGTTTTCTCGGTTTAAGCCTGTTTTGGGGTAAAACGGGTTTAAGTGTTGTCTAAACACTCCAAATTCATCCCGAACTCTTACAACTAGTCAAATGCATTGGATTGTCACACATTCTGACCCTAGAAGCAGTAACAAAGCAGTTTACTGCTTCGAATCAATGTTTTCCCGTTTTTAGCCTGTTTCGGGACCAAATGGCTAAAAGTGGTGTCTAAACACTCCAAATTCAATCCGAACTCTAATAATAAGTCAAATGCATTGGATTGTTACATATTTTGACCATCGAAAGAATAATATAGCGCTTTACTGCTTTGAATCAATGTTTTCTCTCGGTTTTAGCCTGTTTTCTCGGTTTAAGCCTGTTTTGGGATAAAACGGGTTTAAGTGTTGTCTAAACACTCCAAATTCATCCCGAACTCTTACAACTAGTCAAATGCATTGGATTGTCACACATTCTGACCCTAGAAGCAGTAACAAAGCAGTTTACTGCTTCGAATCAATGTTTTCCCGTTTTTAGCCTGTTTCGGGACCAAATGGCTAAAAGTGGTGTCTAAACACTCCAAATTCAACCTGAACTCTTATAATTAGTCAAATGTATTGGATTGATACATATTTTGACCCTAGAAAGAGTAACATAGCTGTTTACTGCTTCGAATCAATGTTTTCTCTCGGTTTTAGCCTGTTTTCTTGGTTTAAGCCTGTTTTGGGGTAAAACGGGTTTAAGTGTTGTCTAAACACTCCAAATTCATCCCGAACTCTTACAACTAATCAAATGCATTGGATTGTCACACATTCTGACCCTAGAATCAGTAACAAAGCTTTTTACTTCTTCGAATCAACGTTTTCTCGGTTTTAGCCTGTTTCGGGACAAAATGGGTAAAAGTGGTGTCTAAACACTCCAAATTCAACCCGAACTCTTTTAATTAGTCAAATGCAATGGATTGTTACATATTTTGACCCTAGAAAGAGTAACGTAACGATTTACTGCTTCGAATCAATGTTTTCTCTCGGTTTTAGCCTGTTTTTTCGGTTTAAGCCTGTTTTGGGGTAAAACGGGTTTAAGTGTTGTCTAAACACTCCAAATTCATCCCGAACTCTTACAACTAGTCAAATGCATTGGATTGTCACACATTCTGACCCTAGAAGCAGTAACAAAGCAGTTTACTGCTTCGAATCAATGTTTCCCCGTTTTTAGCCTGTTTCGGGATAAAATGGCTAAAACTGATGTCTGAACGCTCCAAATTCAACCTGAAAGCTTTTAATTAGTCAAATGCAATGGATTATTACATATTTTGACCCTAGAAATAGTAACATAGCGATTTACTGCTTCAAATCAATGTTTTCTCTCGGTTTTAACCTGTTTTCTCGGTTTAAGCCTGTTTGGGGATAAAACGGGTTTAAGTGTTGTCTAAACACTCCAACTTCAACCTGAACTCTTTTAATTAGTCAAATGCAATGAATTGTTACACATTCTGACCCTAGAAGCAGTAAGAAAGCTTTTTACTGCTTCGAATCAATGTTTTCTCGGTTTTTGCCTGTTTTGGGACCAAATGGCTAAAAGTGGTGTCTAAACACTCCAAATTCAACCCGAACTCTTTTAATTAGTCAAATGCAATGGATTGTTACATATTTTGACCCTAGAAAGAGTAACATAACGATTTACTGCTTCGAATCAATGTTTTCTCTCGGTTTTAGCCTGTTTTTTCGGTTTAAGCCTGTTTTGGGGTAAAACGGGTTTAAGTGTTGTCTAAACACTCCAAATTCATCCCGAACTCTTACAACTAGTCAAATGCATTGGATTGTCACACATTCTGACCCTAGAAGCAGTAACAAAGCAGTTTACTGCTTCGAATCAATGTATTCCCGTTTTTAGCCTGTTTCAGGATAAAATGGCTAAAAGTGGTGTCTAAACACTCCAAATTCAACCTGAACTCTTATAATTAGTCAAATGTATTGGATTGATACATATTTTGACCCTAGAAAGAGTAACATAGCTGTTTACTGCTTTGAATCAATGTTTTCTCTCGCTTTTAGCCTGTTTTCTCGGTTTAAGCCTGTTTTGGGGTAAAACGGGTTTAAGTGTTGTCTAAACACTCCAAATTCATCCCGAACTCTTACAACTAGTCAAATGCATTGGATTGTCACACATTCTGACCCTAGAAGCAGTAAGAAAGCTTTTTACTGCTTCGAATCAATGTTTTCTCGGTTTTAGCCTATTTCGGGACCAAATGGCTAAAAGTGGTGTCTAAACACTCCAAATTCAATCCGAACTCTAATAATTAGTCAAATGCATTGGATTGTTACATATTTTGACCATCGAAAGAATAATATAGCGCTTTACTGCTTTGAATCAATGTTTTCTCTCGGTTTTAGCCTGTTTTCTCGGTTTAAGTTTGTTTTGGGATAAAACGGGTTTTAGTGTTGTGTAAACACTCCAAATTCATCCCGAACTCTAACAACTAGTCAAATGCATTGGACTGTCACACATTCTGACCCCATAAACAGTAACAATGCTGTTTACTGCTTTGAATCAATATTTTCTTCGTTTTAGCCTGTTTCGGGACAAAATGGGTAAAAGTGGTGTCTAAACCCTCCAAATTCAACCTGAACTCTTATAATTAGTCAAATGTATTGGATTGATACATATTTTGACCCTAGAAAGAGTAACATAGCTGTTTACTGCTTTGAATTGTTGGGATTTATGAGACAAAGCTCACAAGAGAGGGTAGACAAACACTTGGTGAATGAATCCCCCTTTACCCACAACAAACTAACTCATTCTCAAGGGGGAGGAGAGAACATCAACTTGTGATGAACTCCCCATAAACAAGCTAGATAGAACCCAAATACTAGAGAGTAAGCGGATCCTAACTAGGAGAAGCACTAGTTTGAGACTTATCCTCTTCTAGTATCACAACACTTAGAGTTTGTGTACTTAGGAGAAGGAGGATTAAGAATCAGTAATCTAGGCTAAGTAAAGCAGTAAATAAGAAGAGTTTAGGTGGATTTGAGAAGAGAATAGGCTGCCTTAAGGGCAGCCCCTAACCGCTAATCCTAAACTCTCTACATTGTTAATATGAAACAAGAACACAAGTATAGAGAGGAAATCGGTTTCTCTTCTATTGAATAATGTGTTGTGATGTATTACATATGAGAGATTACATCTTAATATAGGAGAAACAAGGTCATATGACCGTTAGACACAAAGAGAGAAGGGGAAGGTATGAAAGTGACTTGTAGCCGTTTGTCTCGAGTAGAGGAAGAAGAGAGCGACTTCTCTCTTCCTTCACCTAACCAAAAGCACACGTGAATCTCCCTTCCTTCCTTTTCCTTCTTCCTTCCTTTTCCTTCTTCTTCATGGGCCTCTCTCTCTTGTAAGGCCTCGTTTTCCTTCTCCTAAGCCACTCAAACTCGGCCTTTCCATCACATGGACCGAGAGCAGCCCTAAGAGCACGACCGTACGGACATAGGGAGAGGCTGACCGTACGGACACGAGATTGGCACATCTCTTATGTGCCTTCATGGGCCTCCACGGCCCTTCTTCTTGTGCTCACGGCCTTACTGGCCGCTCTCACACCACTCATGGCCTTACCGGCCACACTTTTTGTACTAGCAGCCTTACCGGCTACTCTCTTCTTCCTTGTGCAGCTCGGCCTCACCGGCCTCCCTCTCTCTTCTCCTTCTTATATACTAATACTCCCCCGCACGTTTGATCTGCAGGGCACCATGGGGACCAAAGATCAAGCGTGGACACGTGAGGACTACCTCATTAAAAACCTTAACAAAGAAAACCACTTGGGAGAAAACTTTGTTAAGTAAAAAGAGTGTAGTCTCCACGGTCCTTGATGTCGCATTGATCTTGGTTTGTCAAGAACCAGCTCTCTTTCTCTTTAAGCCTTTGAACCGCTACACTTCCTTAGCCCTCCTTGCCTTTAGCACATTCCTTATGATCTCCATCCTTGTTCCTTTAGAATTCCTTTGAGGCTCTCATAGTCTCCTTTACCCTTAAACAAGTGATAAAGAAGAAAAGAATAAGTGTTTGCTATGAGGAATATCAAAGAAAATTTCTAAAAGTGTGACAATTTAAGAAGAATCATATTAAAGACTAAAGACTAGTAATGAAGCTAAGGTAATGAATTTATGAATTAAAATAGAGAAGAGTTTAGAGCACAGCCTTTATGGTGTTTTGATGGATAGGAGGGAGAGAGTTGATCACTGTTGCGGTTTGGAATTCCTCCTTGAGACCGCTCCTCTAACCATGGTTTTAAACCCGGTCAGTTTTATTTGTCAGACTGACACATGCCCACTGAATCGGACATAACTTTCGAACGGCTGCTCGGATTGGTATGATTCCACTTCCACTGGCAAGATGACTCTGTGGTCTCGAACTTTAATGAATAACGCGGAAGCCGAATCGCAGTGGAAGGGTTTCGTCCGAGTCGATCTTTGAGACGCTTCGGCTGAGCTTTAAGTAAAGACTTTTGCTTGTGGCCGAGCAGAATCTGTGAGGTACGGTCTGAAGTCACTTGATCTCCCCCGTAACCTTTACTTGATGATGGGCTGAAACCTCATCACCTCAGTTGAAGCCTTGTGCATCACCGTTCTTGTGCACATCCAATCAACAGTTGAAACCTTGTGCATCACCTTTCCTAAAGACCATTGTGCACATCCGATCAACAACTTGGCACTAACACACATGCTCTTGGACTGATTCATCACCTTCCACCAGCTTAACAAAGACTTGGTGGCCCTTGGTTCTAACTCCAGGCATTGTGCTGCGCTCTTACATGGCTATCTTGTAGCCTTCAACCTCGCCACTTCTTCTCCTTGAGATAGTGAGCGAGCTCCACACAATCTTCAATGCTGAAACTGAAACCAAAAATCAATGGAACAGATTCTAAACAAGAGATTGTTAGAGATTAGAGTATAGAGAATATTACTGAAATTAAATAGAGAATTTAGAGAATTAATAAGAGTATATATGGAGAATAGAAAGTGAGAGTATAAGGGAGAGTATTGGCGGTAGTATAAGATGAATGGAGAGTAGAATAGAGAATCTGCTCAAGAGTTCTTATGGACAGAGTTTAACTCTGTTTTCTTGAGTTGAAAGAAGCTTTGACAGCCAAGAACATCCAAGAAGACAATCTCTTTTGGTGCTTTAATGGCTGAAACACAATGGACCTTATGGAAAATTAGTTTCTCCAAAGGTTTAACAACAAAACTCCTTGTAGAATCACTTAAACAAGTGTTCTTCAAGAGATTAAGGCTTTAGATCCACGAAGATAACATATAGAAGATGTTTTTCGTGGTCCCAAGCAAAGAAGAAACAACAAAAGCCTTTGGAACAGCCTATTGTCCAACGGTTAAAAGAATGCATCTTGGACCAACTTGAATCTATTTGACCAAGCGGGCTCTACATGCTAAAATAAAGTCTCTCTCTTCCTCAAACTCGAACCTGGACACACCATATGACCAGAAACAAAGCTTTCTCAACCTTGAGAAGAAGAAGAAGTGATTTAGTAATTAAACTTTAAAGGAAATTTAACAAAAGCAAAATTAAACCTTTAAAGGAAAATTAACTAAATCTTAAGAGAATCCTAGGAAAAATCCTAAGGATTTCGTGGCTCTATACAAGCCTAAAAACACGTGAATCCTTACCAAGAACAAGAACAATTTGCTCCTTGGTTCATCACCACCTCAATTTAAACCCAAGCTTTTACCCAATCGGTGAAGCCTAAGGATGAGGTTTTAAAATCGATTTCTTTCACACACTTGGTCTATGAACTCTACAAAGACCCAAGACCAAGCTTACTCAACATTGAGCTGCTAGAGAATCGATTTAACAACAAAAGCAAAATTAAAGTTTTAAAGAAACTAAGCTAAGCGATTTAACACCTAGGCTAGGATTAAAACTTTAATTAAGCTAACTCCTAAGAGAACCAACTTGAGAACGAGTTTGAGTCACCAAGAACAGAGCCTGCTCTGATACCATGTTGGGATTTATGAGACAAAGCTCACAAGAGAGGGTAGACAAACACTTGGTGAATGAATCCCCCTTTACCCACAACAAACTAACTCATTCTCAAGGGGGAGGAGAGAACATCAACTTGTGATGAACTCCCCATAAACAAGCTAGATAGAACCCAAATACTAGAGAGTAAGCGGATCCTAACTAGGAGAAGCACTAGTTTGAGACTTATCCTCTTCTAGTATCACAACACTTAGAGTTTGTGTACTTAGGAGAAGGAGGATTAAGAATCAGTAATCTAGGCTAAGTAAAGCAGTAAATAAGAAGAGTTTAGGTGGATTTGAGAAGAGAATAGGCTGCCTTAAGGGCAGCCCCTAACCGCTAATCCTAAACTCTCTACATTGTTAATATGAAACAAGAACACAAGTATAGAGAGGAAATTGTTGGTTTAAATTGAGTATGCGGAAGCAAATTAGAGAGAATGTGAGATAAAATGAGAGCTTGTATTAGAATAGCTTTTACAATGTCGGCCAAAGGCCTTAAATAGAATGAAAACTAGGTTAACAATCCCACCAACTCGACAACTTGTAGATAGAGACATGAAGAGAGAGAAGGGAGCGATCCCAAGATAGAAAGCGACGTGACCTTGTCTCCCTAAGGGAAGCTATCTCGTGACTCTTATCCTCCAACGGTCACATTCTTCTTCGAGATCCTTCTAATGGGCTTGGTATTGTTTCCAACCCCAAGCCTTCTCATTTCTCTCAATAGGCCTCAACCTTAAGGGTGGCCATTAGGACGATCGTACGGACGTCCGTACGGACAACCTCCAAGTCTTAAGTAACATGGTCAATACTCCCCCTCAAGCTTAGCCAAGTGAAACGGCTAAGCTTGGAACCCGCACAAGACCACCTCGTTAAAAACCTTAATATGGAAAACCACATGGGACAAAACCATATCAAGGAAAAGAGTGTGCTCTCCACGGGTTAGAGGAGTCTTCTCATGGATGTGTAGGATCGACTAGTCCAAGTTTGCTAGAGATATACTCGCAAATCTGTGGACTAGTGGCTTTTGTGAAAATATCGGCCAGTTGGTCCTTGCTCGGCGTGTGACACGGTAAGACAACCCCTTCTTCAATCTTCTCTCGCACTGTGTGGCAGTCTACTTCGATATGCTTGGTCCTCTCATGGAAAACAGAGTTGGTTGCTATATGTATTGCAGCCTTGTTGTCACAGTGCATAGTGATGGGTTCATCTATCTCCACTCCAAGGTCCTTGAGAAGACCTTTGAGCCAAGTTAGCTCGTTTGTGAGCTTCTTCATGGCCCTATATTCTGACTCGGCACTAGATTGAGACACCACCTTCTGTTTCTTCGACTTCCAAGTGACTAGGTTCCCACCAACAAACGTACAGTATCCTGTTGTAGACCTTCTATCGGTTGTGTCGCCCGCATAATCCGCGTCGCAATAGCCAACAAGCTCGGTATTGTTGTTCTTTCCCATCCAAATGCCGCGGCCAGGGCTTCCCTTTAGATAGCATAGGATCCTCTCAACAGTGTTCCAATCAAAGTTTGTTGGTGCTTTCATGTGCTGGCTTACTTGGTTCACAGCATAGCACAGATCCGGCCGTGTGATGGTGAGGTAAATCAGCTTCCCAACCAGCCGCCTATATCTGCCCACGTCCTCATATGGCTCAGCCAACTTGTTCGGTAACGTCTTCATCTCCCCCTTTCGCTTGACCTGGTAGCCTTCTTCTAGTGGCGTAGAGACCGGTTTAGCCCCCAGCTTACCAGTTTCCTTGAGCAAGTCCAGCGTGTACTTCCGTTGGGAGAGAAAGAGTCCTTCCGGCGATCGGGAGATTTCAATCCCAAGAAAATATTTCAGTTCGCCGAGGTCCTTGATGTCAAAGGCTGAGTGAAGGAGAGTCTTGGTAGTGGAAATACCTTCCTTGTCATCGCCAGTGATGATTATATCATCGACATAGACGAGCACCACGACGCGACCGCCGGCAGTCCGTAGAGTGAACAATGTGTGGTCGGCTTCCGAGCGTCGAAAACCATTGGTGCGAAGTGTCGAGCTGAGTTTGTGGTACCACGCCCGAGGGGATTGTTTGAGGCCGTAGATGGCCTTGCGAAGGCGGAGAACTTTGCCCGGAGCCACAAGATGTTCGAAGCCCGGAGGTGGGTGCATATACACTTCTTCTTCAAGCTCCCCCTGAAGGAAGGCATTCTTGACGTCCATCTGCCAAAGGTCCCACGAGAGGTTTGTAGCCAAGGAGAGAACGACACGAACGGTGTGCAGCTTGGCGACCGGGGCAAACGTGTCCGTATAGTCGGTACCGTATGTTTGTGTGAAACCGCGAGCCACAAGGCGAGCCTTATAGCGCTCCACGTCGCCATTGCTCAGGTACTTAATTGTGAAGACCCATTTTGAGCTGACCACCTTCTTTCCCTTGGGAAGATCCGCTTCGTCCCAAGTGTGGTTCCTGATCATAGCATCGGTCTCAGCATCAACCGCCGCTAACCACTCTTTGTGCTCTTTGGCTTCATCATAGGTTTGAGGAACGAATTGAGCATCAATCTTGGTGAGGAAGGCAGCGTGTTCCTGAGGGACCAGGTCAAGTGAACACACCGCTTGGATAGGATGGGCCACGGCCTGATTGTTGTAGTAGACCCGCTTATCTTTCCATGTCGAAGGATGAAACTTTAGACGTTGACTTCGCCGGGGAAGAGCAACCATAGATTCCCGTGGGAGAGCATCGGTTGAGGTCACGAGATGATCATTGTCCTCATGAGTAGGCTCGGCACATGGTTCAGCCGGAGGAGGAACAGGCGGCACGGAGGCATTTTCTTGAACTTCTTCTTCTACGGGTGAGATAGCGGGTACATCCGGTTCATGTGAGGTCGGAGTAGGCTGAGCATGGCTCGACGGGCTTGATGGAGTGGTGATGCCGAGGTGATCGAGGAGGAACCGTAGGTTGGCCGAACGATCAGAGTTGGACCGAGAGAGATCCTTGAGACTGTCCCAATCCTTTGTCGCATAGTATCCTTGGTGTTCAAGGAACCGCACTTCTCGAGAGATATGTAGGCGGCCAGCAGCTGGATCATAGCACTTATAGCCCTTCTGACTTGTCGAGTAGCCAATGAACATACATTTGGTGCTTTTGGCGTCGAGCTTAGTCCTTTGTTCCCCTGGAACCAAAACAAAGCATACACACCCGAAAACGCGTAAGTGATCCAAAGATGGTTTAAATTGATTGAGTACCTCATATGGAGATTTGTCTTGTAGAACTTTGGTAGGAGTCCTATTAATCAAGTAGCAAGCCGTCATGACAGCATCTCCCCAGAATCGTTTGGTGACATTGGTTTGGAACATCATCGACCTCGCCACTTCCATAAGGTGCCGGTTCTTCCTCTCGGCCACGCCATTCTGTTGGGGCGTATATGGACAACTCGTTTGTTGTAGAATGCCGTGTTTGGACAAATGATCTTTGAGTCTATGACTGATGTACTCTCCCCCATTATCTGATCTTAGTACCTTTATTTTTGCATTGAAATGATTAGTAACATAATTCTGAAAATTAACAAATGCATCATAAACCCTATCTTTAGATGGTAACAATGTGAGCCAAGTATATTTTGATTTTTCATCAATAAAAGTCACAAAATACTTGTTATTGTCTCTAGATAGGCATGGTGAGGTCCAAACATCAGAATGTACTAAGTCAAAACAATGTTCATAAATGGTAGTAGATTTAGGGAAAACCGATTTGCAATGTTTGCCAAGAATACAAGGTTCACAACTTGAACTATCAAAAGAAAATTTAGGCAACATTAATTGAAAAGCTCTAGAGTGAGGGTGGCCTAGTCTAGCATGCCACACTTCACTTGAAATACTACTAAGGTCCGATTTAAAAGAAAACATATTAGGTGAACTTGATGAGTTTTTCTCTAGGACATAGAGATCTCCCTTAGCATCTCCACCTCCAAGAATCTTGCCAGTCTCAATATCCTGAAAATGCACACTGTTAGGACCAAATATGGTATAACAATTCAAATCGGTTGTAGCTCTCTTAACCGATAATAGGTTAGAAGTGAAAGTAGGCATAAAGAAGGCCTTTGAGTTCTTATCAAACAACTTTAAATCTCCTACACCTTTAACTGGTATCCTATCCCCATTTGCAATAATCACATTTCCCACAGTCGGCTTTATGTTGTGTATAAGGCTCGGGTTACTTATCATGTGATGAGAAGCACCCGAGTCTACAACAAGCGTTTTACTAGGTTGTGAAGCGAAGAAAGTGATACCAGATTCCTTTAGGGCTGCGATGGACTTGATGAGGGCCTCCAGGTCTGATTTCCTCACAAGATCTCCAAGAGAAGCCGCCATGGCCGTAGCCGCCGCGTTGCCTTGGTTTGCTGCACCGAAACCTTGGCCGCTTGGTCCTTCTTGCGAGATATGCGCCTTGAACTTAGCCGGTTTGAGATGAGGGTGAAGGATCCAGCACTTGTCCTTCATGTGTCCCTTCTTCTTGCAATGGTCGCACACCATTGTTTTCCGGTCATCTTGCTTGTAGACTCCTTTGTTCGCGGTAGCCAAGTCGTCCTTTCCACAAAAGAGACCAAGTGAACCTTGTTCCTTTTGCACTTGAGAACACACGTCTTCAAGAGTAGGTAGCTTGTCTCCACGGAGGATGTGCTTAATCAGGTCATTGAACGCCGGATTGAGAGTGAGCAGGAGACCAAACACCTTGTCTTGCTCCTTTCGTTCATTGAGGATGGCCGGATCGATAGTACTTGGCCGGAGCATCTCCAACTCGGCCCACAATGACCGGAACTTCCCAAAATGCTTGGTAAACTCCAAGTCTTCTTGATGGAGACCGTTGATAGCCTTCTTGACCTCAAATACCCGAGTCAAGTTGGTCACGTTCCCATACACATTCGCTAGCGTCTCCCATAGTTCTTTGGCCGTCTCGCAGTACGAGTAGGCTTCAAGAATAGGTGCGTCTAGCGAGTTTTGGAGAATGGCAAGCACGGTCTGATCTTCTTGGAACCACTTGACTTCCTTCTCGAGATCAGCCTCCTTGTCTTCTTCCGTTCCTTCTTTACCGTCCTCCTTAGTGGCTTTCTTGGGGAGTTGGTCCGTTTCTACATGGATCCAAAGTCCTCGGCCACTGAGAGCGGTCTTTGTGGTTCTTTTCCACAACAGGTAGTTTGCTCCTTTGAGCACCACCGGGGTAACAATAGGCTTGTTGTTGTCCATTGTTAGGTAGAGTAGCGAGAAAAACGATAGAGTAGCGGATAGAATGAAGCGCGAATGAGTGAGTAGAATGAAGAATAGAGTAAAGGAGTAGTATACGAGTAGAGAATGCAAAGTAGAATCAAATAAGAACAAGAAAAAGAAGAGGAGAAAGTTTATAGAACCATGGATCAATAAACTTGCTCTGATACCATGTTGGTTTAAATTGAGTATGCGGAAGCAAATTAGAGAGAATGTGAGATAAAATGAGAGCTTGTATTAGAATAGCTTTTACAATGTCGGCCAAAGGCCTTAAATAGAATGAAAACTAGGTTAACAATCCCACCAACTCGACAACTTGTAGATAGAGACATGAAGAGAGAGAAGGGAGCGATCCCAAGATAGAAAGCGACGTGACCTTGTCTCCCTAAGGGAAGCTATCTCGTGACTCTTATCCTCCAACGGTCACATTCTTCTTCGAGATCCTTCTAATGGGCTTGGTATTGTTTCCAACCCCAAGCCTTCTCATTTCTCTCAATAGGCCTCAACCTTAAGGGTGGCCATTAGGACGATCGTACGGACGTCCGTACGGACAACCTCCAAGTCTTAAGTAACATGGTCAATAGAAATCGGTTTCTCTTCTATTGAATAATGTGTTGTGATGTATTACATATGAGAGATTACATCTTAATATAGGAGAAACAAGTATTGATCAAAAGAATAAGCCTAAGGCAGCCATGGCCGTCCGTACGAGTGTTGAATATGGGCTGTCCGTACAAGTGTGGTGAAATGGCCGAGTCTTCTAGTGATAAGGAATGGAGAGGAGGCCTGAAGCCCACTAGAAGGATCGAGAAGCACATTATAACCGTTAGAGAGAAGGGAAGGAAATAGTCACATGTTTGGTAAGGATGGGCTGTCGCTTTCACCTTGGGATGTAGTGTGTCTCTCTCCTAATGTCCCTATCCCACTTGTGTGTCTCGGTCAAGGGAGTAGCCCTAGTTTGTGTTTCCTTAAATAGGCTCATAGCCACCTTGTATTATTGATTCTAATGGAACAAGAACCTAATCTTTTCTTCTTCCTCATTCTCTTTGTCTACCGATATCTCTCATCAATCTCTTGATTCTCTTCTTTATTCTACAAAGTCTTACATGGTATCAGAGCAAGTTCTTCGATTCTCTACAGTCTAATCTCATTCTCCTACTCATTTCTACACTCTAGTCTCCTTATCTCCGTTTCTTCATACTCGCATCTCTTTTATTCTCCGGGTAAAAGCTTTACCCATCGGTCCATAGAAATCCGACCATGGAAAACGCCAAGCCCATTGTTTCACCGATTGTCCTAAAGGGGACAAACTACCTGCTGTGGACAAGAACCACAAGAACCGCCCTTGGAGGTCGTGGCCTTTGGAGTCATGTCGAGTCCGACTATGTCCCAAAGAAAAACCCCAAAGGAGAGGACGCTTCCGAGGCGGAAGCGGAGGAAGAGAGCGAGAGGAAGGCCAAATGGTTCCAAGAAGACCAAGTTGTCCTATCTGTTCTCCAAAACTCTCTGGACACGCCTATCCTTGAGGCCTACTCATACTGCGAGACGGCCAAGGAACTGTGGGAAACACTTAAAGGCGTGTATGGTAATGTCTCTAACATGACTAGAGTCTTTGAGGTCAAGAAGGCCATAAACGACCTTAACCAAGATGATGTGGAGTTCACTAAGCATCTTGGTAAGTTCCGTGCACTATGGTCCGAGCTTGACATGTTGCGGCCAAGTACACTTGAGGCGAGTGTGCTAAACGAAAGGAAGGAGCAAGACAAGATCTTTGGACTCCTCCTTACCTTGAACCCATCCTTCAATGACCTCTTGAAGCACATCCTAAGGGCAGAGAAGCTTCCCTCCTTTGAAGATATTTGCTCCCAAATTCAGAAAGAACAAGGATCTCTTGATTTGTTTAGCGGTAAGGGGGAGCTTGCTACGGCCAACAAAGGAGTGTACAAGCAAGAGGAGAGGAAGGTGTGGGTATGCGACCACTGCAAGAAGCGGGGCCACCTGAAAGACAAATGCTGGGTTCTCCATCCTCATCTCAAGCCGGCCAAGTTCAAAGCCAACTTCTCAAAGGAAGCGGTTAGCGACAAGGGATCCGGATCATCAAAGCAGGGAGATGAGGTGGCCATGACCGCAGCCTATGGAGATGTGGTGAGGAAGTCAGACCTTGAGGCTCTCATCCGCTCCATTGCCTCACTCAAGGAGTCTGGTATCTCTTTCTTTACCTCTAAGCCTAGTAAATCGCTTGTTATTGACTCGGGGGCTTCACATCATATGATTAGCAACCCTAGGTTAATTGACAACATAAAACCGGCTTTAGGGAATGTTGTTATTGCTAATGGAGATCAAATACCAGTAAAAGGGATAGGGGACTTGAAACTTTTTGATAAAACCTCAAAAGCTTTCTTTATGCCTACATTTACCTCCAATCTTCTATCGGTTAAGAGGGCCACAAATGATTTGAATTGTTATGCAATTTTTGGTCCTAACAGTGTTCATTTTCAGGATATTGAGACTGGAAAGGTTCTTGGAGAAGGGCAAGGGAGTGGAGATCTCTATGTCCTAGAGAAAACCGATCCAAATTTATCTTCTATTAAGTCTTGTTTTGTTGTTGATTCGAATATGGTGTGGCATGCTAGGCTAGGCCACCCTCATTCGCGTGCTTTAGGACTAATGTTTCCCAATATTTCTTTTGATAATTCTACTTGTGAACCTTGTATTCTTGGAAAACATTGCAAGTCTATCTTTCCTAAGTCAACTACTATTTATGAAAATTGTTTTGATTTAGTTCACTCAGATGTTTGGACTTCACCATGCCTATCTAGAGATAATAACAAGTATTTTGTGACTTTTATTGATGAAAAATCAAAATATACTTGGATTACCTTATTGCCTTCTAAAGATAGAGTGTTTGATGCCTTTGTCAACTTTCAAAACTATGTGACTAATCACTTTAATGCAAAACTTAAGGTACTTAGGTCTGATAATGGTGGAGAATACACAAGTTGCAAGTTCAAAGAACATCTCTCCAAGCATGGCATTCTCCATCAAACTAGTTGTCCCTACACGCCACAACAAAATGGTGTGGCCGAGAGAAAGAACCGGCATCTCATGGAAGTGGCGCGGGCAATCATGTTCCACTCTAGTGTTCCCAAACGATATTGGGGTGATGCTGTGATGACTGCATGCTATCTCATCAACCGGACACCAACCCGAGTTCTTCATGACTTATCTCCATTTGAAGTACTAAACAAATTTAAACCATCCCTTGATCACTTACGCGTTTTTGGTTGTGTTTGTTTTGTGTTAGTACCAGGAGAACAAAGGAGTAAGCTGGATGCCAAGAGTACAAAGTGCATGTTCATTGGCTACTCTACCACACAAAAGGGGTACAAATGTTATGATCCGGCCACAAGTCGTCTATATGTCTCCCGAGATGTCCGGTTCCTAGAGAATGTGGGCTACTATGACAAGAAGGACTGGAACAACCTTAAAGACCTCTCTCACTCACCTAATGACCGAGCTTCAAGTCTAAGGTTCCTTCTTGATCACCTTGGCAACCCGTCTCCACCAACGGGTGTCGTGCAGCCTATGCTACGCCAAACTCCTACCGACGGTGGGTCTGACCAAGGAGATACGAATAACAATGTTTCAGCCCAAGATAGTGTGTCCCTTGAGTCTGGCCTACCCATAGCCGGTGTTCCTGTTCCTGGCCCTACACCGGACACACATGCTCCGGCAGCGGCTCCTACCGAGGAAAACACGGAGACGGTTCTTACGGACGGTACGTCAACGGAGTTGCCTAGGACGGATCCACCTCCTGCACCAGTCCTGCGTCGGAGCACCAGACCTCGATCTGACCCCTCCACTTGGAAGAACAAGCGTGTATATTACAACAGTCAAGCCGTCGCTCATCCCATCCAGTCCGTTTGTTCCCTTGAGCTGTTACCTGCTGATCACCAAGCTTTCTTTGGCCGAGTTGACGTCAATTGGATCCCGCAGACATATGATGAAGCCAAGGAGCATCAGGTTTGGTTAGATGCGGTCAAGGATGAAACCGGCGCCATGATCCGGAATCATACGTGGGACGAATCGGATCTTCCTCAAGGCAAGCGGGCAGTTAGCTCCAAATGGGTGTTCACCATCAAGTATTTGAGCAATGGTGACATTGAACGGCATAAAGCCCGGTTAGTGGCCCGTGGCTTCACCCAAACCTATGGTGCGGACTACACGGACACCTTTGCACCCGTGGCCAAGCTCCATACGGTTCGGGTTGTGCTGTCTCTTGCTGTCAACCTATCATGGGACTTATGGCAGATGGATGTGAAGAACGCCTTTCTTCAAGGTGAACTTGATGAAGAAGTGTACATGACACCTCCTCCCGGCCTTGAAGACATGGTTACACCCGGAAAAGTCTTGAGGCTACGTAAGGCCATCTATGGCCTTAAGCAGTCCCCACGAGCTTGGTACCACAAACTAAGCTCTACTCTCAAGACTTATGGTTTTAAGCGATCGGAGGCTGATCATACTCTCTTCACACGTCGCACCTCTATTGGTTGGGTGGTGGTGCTCATATACGTCGACGATATCATCGTGACTGGTGATGATAAGGCGGCCATTCAGGACACCAAGGACTCCCTCAAGTCGGCATTTGACATCAAGGACCTTGGGGAACTCAAATACTTTCTTGGTATTGAAATTTGTCGCTCACCGGAAGGACTCTTCCTCTCACAACGCAAGTACACTCTTGACTTGTTAGAGGAGACTGGCAAGCTTGGTGTGTCTCCGGTCGCTACGCCACTTGATGAAGACTACCAGCTCAAGCGAAAGGGGGAGAGCTTACGGGAAAAAGAAGGCCGACCTAAGGAACCAATGGACGAGCCATTCTTAGACGTCACACGCTACCGCCGGCTTGTAGGTAAGCTAATATACCTTACTATCACACGACCTGACATATGTTATGCTGTGAATCAGGTTAGCCAACATATGAAGGCACCAAGCAAGTACCAATGGAGTCAAGTCGAGAGGATCCTAAGCTATCTCAAGGGCAGTCCGGGTCAAGGTATTTGGATGGGCAAGAATGACAACACCGAGATTGTTGGCTACTGTGATGCGGATTACAATGGCGACACGCTGGATAGAAGATCCACTACTGGGTACTGCACGTTCGTTGGAGGCAACATGGTTACATGGAGGTCTAAGAAACAAAAGGTGGTTTCATGCTCTAGCGCCGAGGCCGAGTATAGAGCTATGAGGAAGCTCACGAACGAGATGACATGGCTGAAGGGTCTACTCAAGGACTTAGGCATCGAAACAAAGCAGCCCATGACCATGCACTGCGACAATGAAGCGGCCATCCACATTGCCACAAACTCGGTCTTTCATGAGAGGACCAAGCACATAGAAAGCGATTGCCACAAGGTGAGAGAGAAGATTGAAGAAGGAGTGGTGTTACCATGCCACACAAGGAGTCAAGATCAGCTAGCTGACATCTTCACCAAGTCTGCAAGCTCCAAGGTTTGTGATCACATCTATAGCAAACTTGGACTTGTAGACATTACACGGCCATGATCAAGCTTCTCTAATCCGTGGACAGCACACTCTTTTTCCCTTGACTTGGTTTTGTCCCATGAGGTTTTCTAAGTCAAGGTTTTTAATGAGGTGCTGCTTCACGGGTTCCAAGCTTAGCCATTTCATTAGGCTAAGCTTGAGGGGGAGTATTGATCAAAAGAATAAGCCTAAGGCAGCCATGGCCGTCCGTACGAGTGTTGAATATGGGCTGTCCGTACAAGTGTGGTGAAATGGCCGAGTCTTCTAGTGATAAGGAATGGAGAGGAGGCCTGAAGCCCACTAGAAGGATCGAGAAGCACATTATAACCGTTAGAGAGAAGGGAAGGAAATAGTCACATGTTTGGTAAGGATGGGCTGTCGCTTTCACCTTGGGATGTAGTGTGTCTCTCTCCTAATGTCCCTATCCCACTTGTGTGTCTCGGTCAAGGGAGTAGCCCTAGTTTGTGTTTCCTTAAATAGGCTCATAGCCACCTTGTATTATTGATTCTAATGGAACAAGAACCTAATCTTTTCTTCTTCCTCATTCTCTTTGTCTACCGATATCTCTCATCAATCTCTTGATTCTCTTCTTTATTCTACAAAGTCTTACAACAAGGTCATATGACCGTTAGACACAAAGAGAGAAGGGGAAGGTATGAAAGTGACTTGTAGCCGTTTGTCTCGAGTAGAGGAAGAAGAGAGCGACTTCTCTCTTCCTTCACCTAACCAAAAGCACACGTGAATCTCCCTTCCTTCCTTTTCCTTCTTCCTTCCTTTTCCTTCTTCTTCATGGGCCTCTCTCTCTTGTAAGGCCTCGTTTTCCTTCTCCTAAGCCACTCAAACTCGGCCTTTCCATCACATGGACCGAGAGCAGCCCTAAGAGCACGACCGTACGGACATAGGGAGAGGCTGACCGTACGGACACGAGATTGGCACATCTCTTATGTGCCTTCATGGGCCTCCACGGCCCTTCTTCTTGTGCTCACGGCCTTACTGGCCGCTCTCACACCACTCATGGCCTTACCGGCCACACTTTTTGTACTAGCAGCCTTACCGGCTACTCTCTTCTTCCTTGTGCAGCTCGGCCTCACCGGCCTCCCTCTCTCTTCTCCTTCTTATATACTAATATGAATCAATGTTTTCTCTCAGTTTTAGCCTGTTTTCTCGGTTTAAGCCTGTTTTGGGATAAAACGGGTTTAAGTGTTGTCTAAACACTCCAAATTCATCCCGAACTCTTACAACTAATCAAATGCATTGGATTGTCACACATTCTGACCCTAGAAGCAGTAACAAAGCAGTTTACTGCTTCGAATCAATGTTTTCCCGTTTTTAGCCTGTTTCGGGATAAAATGGCTAAAAGTGGTGTCTAAACACTCCAAATTCAACCTGAACTCTTATAATTAGTCAAATGTATTGGATTGATACATATTTTGACCCTAGAAAGAGTAACATAGCTGTTTACTGCTTCGAATCAATGTTTTCTCTCGGTTTTAGCCTGTTTTCTCGGTTTAAGCCTGTTTTGGGGTAAAACGGGTTTAAGTGTTGTCTAAACACTCCAAATTCATCCCGAACTCTTACAACTAATCAAATGCATTGGATTGTCACACATTCTGACCCTAGAATCAGTAACAAAGCTTTTTACTTCTTCGAATCAACGTTTTCTCGGTTTTAGCCTGTTTCGGGACAAAATGGGTAAAAGTGGTGTCTAAACACTCCAAATTCAACCCGAACTCTTTTAATTAGTCAAATGCAATGGATTGTTACATATTTTGACCCTAGAAAGAGTAACGTAACGATTTACTGCTTCGAATCAATGTTTTCTCTCGGTTTTAGCCTGTTTTTTCGGTTTAAGCCTGTTTTGGGGTAAAACGGGTTTAAGTGTTGTCTAAACACTCCAAATTCATCCCGAACTCTTACAACTAGTCAAATGCATTGGATTGTCACACATTCTGACCCTAGAAGCAGTAACAAAGCAGTTTACTGCTTCGAATCAATGTTTCCCCGTTTTTAGCCTGTTTCGGGATAAAATGGCTAAAACTGATGTCTGAACGCTCCAAATTCAACCTGAAAGCTTTTAATTAGTCAAATGCAATGGATTATTACATATTTTGACCCTAGAAATAGTAACATAGCGATTTACTGCTTCAAATCAATGTTTTCTCTCGGTTTTAACCTGTTTTCTCGGTTTAAGCCTGTTTGGGGATAAAACGGGTTTAAGTGTTGTCTAAACACTCCAACTTCAACCTGAACTCTTTTAATTAGTCAAATGCAATGAATTGTTACACATTCTGACCCTAGAAGCAGTAAGAAAGCTTTTTACTGCTTCGAATCAATGTTTTCTCGGTTTTTGCCTGTTTTGGGACCAAATGGCTAAAAGTGGTGTCTAAACACTCCAAATTCAACCCGAACTCTTTTAATTAGTCAAATGCAATGGATTGTTACATATTTTGACCCTAGAAAGAGTAACATAACGATTTACTGCTTCGAATCAATGTTTTCTCTCGGTTTTAGCCTGTTTTTTCGGTTTAAGCCTGTTTTGGGGTAAAACGGGTTTAAGTGTTGTCTAAACACTCCAAATTCATCCCGAACTCTTACAACTAGTCAAATGCATTGGATTGTCACACATTCTGACCCTAGAAGCAGTAACAAAGCAGTTTACTGCTTCGAATCAATGTTTTCCCGTTTTTAGCCTGTTTCAGGATAAAATGGCTAAAAGTGGTGTCTAAACACTCCAAATTCAACCTGAACTCTTATAATTAGTCAAATGTATTGGATTGATACATATTTTGACCCTAGAAAGAGTAACGTAACGATTTACTGCTTCGAATCAATGTTTTCTCTCGGTTTTAGCCTGTTTTTTCGGTTTAAGCCTGTTTTGGGGTAAAACGGGTTTAAGTGTTGTCTAAACACTCCAAATTCATCCCGAACTCTTACAACTAGTCAAATGCATTGGATTGTCACACATTCTGACCCTAGAAGCAGTAACAAAGCAGTTTACTGCTTCGAATCAATGTTTCCCCGTTTTTAGCCTGTTTCGGGATAAAATGGCTAAAACTGATGTCTGAACGCTCCAAATTCAACCTGAAAGCTTTTAATTAGTCAAATGCAATGGATTATTACATATTTTGACCCTAGAAATAGTAACATAGCGATTTACTGCTTCAAATCAATGTTTTCTCTCGGTTTTAACCTGTTTTCTCGGTTTAAGCCTGTTTGGGGATAAAACGGGTTTAAGTGTTGTCTAAACACTCCAACTTCAACCTGAACTCTTTTAATTAGTCAAATGCAATGAATTGTTACACATTCTGACCCTAGAAGCAGTAAGAAAGCTTTTTACTGCTTCGAATCAATGTTTTCTCGGTTTTTGCCTGTTTTGGGACCAAATGGCTAAAAGTGGTGTCTAAACACTCCAAATTCAATCCGAACTCTAATAATTAGTCAAATGCATTGGATTGTTACATATTTTGACCATCGAAAGAATAATATAGCGCTTTACTGCTTTGAATCAATGTTTTCTCTTGGTTTTAGCCTGTTTTCTCGGTTTAAGCCTGTTTTGGGATAAAACAGGTTTTAGTGTTGTCTAAACACTCCAAATTCATCCCGAACTCTTAGGACTAGTCAATGCATTGGATTGTCACACATTCTGACCTTAGAAGCAGTAACAAATCAGTTTACTACTTCGAATCAATGTTTTCCCGTTTTTAGCCTGTTTCGTGATAAAATGGCTAAAACTGATGTCTAAACGCTCCAAATTCAACCTGAAAGCTTTTAATTAGTCAAATGCAATGGATTATTACATATTTTGACCCTAGAAAGAGTAACATAGCTGTTTACTGCTTCGAATCAATGTTTTCTCTCGGTTTTAGCCTGTTTTCTCGGTTTAAGCCTGTTTTGGGGTAAAACGGGTTTAAGTGTTGTCTAAACACTCCAAATTCATCCCGAACTCTTACAACTAATCAAATGCATTGGATTGTCACACATTCTGACCCTAGAAGCAGTAACAAAGCTTTTTACTTCTTCGAATCAACGTTTTCTCGGTTTTAGCCTGTTTCGGGACCAAATGGCTAAAAGTGGTGTCTAAACACTCCAAATTCAACCCGAACTCTTTTAATTAGTCAAATGCAATGGATTGTTACATATTTTGACCCTAGAAAGAGTAACGTAACGATTTACTGCTTCGAATCAATGTTTTCTCTCGGTTTTAGCCTGTTTTTTCGGTTTAAGCCTGTTTTGGGGTAAAACGGGTTTAAGTGTTGTCTAAACACTCCAAATTCATCCCGAACTCTTACAACTAGTCAAATGCATTGGATTGTCACACATTCTGACCCTAGAAGCAGTAACAAAGCAGTTTACTGCTTCGAATCAATGTTTTCCCGTTTTTAGCCTGTTTCAGGATAAAATGGCTAAAAGTGGTGTCTAAACACTCCAAATTCAACCTGAACTCTTATAGTTAGTCAAATGTATTGGATTGATACATATTTTGACCCTAGAAAGAGTAACATAGCTGTTTACTGCTTTGAATCAATGTTTTCTCTCGGTTTTAGCCTGTTTTCTCGGTTTAAGCCTGTTTTGGGGTAAAACGGGTTTAAGTGTTGTCTAAACACTCCAAATTCATCCCGAACTCTTACAACTAGTCAAATGCATTGGATTGTCACACATTCTGACCCTAGAAGCAGTAACAAAGCAGTTTACTGCTTCGAATCAATGTTTTCCCGTTTTTAGCCTGTTTCGGGACCAAATGGCTAAAAGTGGTGTCTAAACACTCCAAATTCAATCCGAACTCTAATAATAAGTCAAATGCATTGGATTCTTACATATTTTGACCGTCGAAAGAATAATATAGCGCTTTACTGCTTTGAATCAATGTTTTCTCTTGGTTTTAGCCTGTTTTCTCGGTTTAAGCCTGTTTTGGGATAAAACGGGTTTAAGTGTTGTCTAAACACTCCAAATTCATCCCGAACTCTTACAACTAGTCAAATGCATTGGATTGTCACACATTCTGACCCTAGAAGCAGTAACAAAGCAGTTTACTGCTTCGAATCAATGTTTTCCCGTTTTTAGCTTGTTTCGGGATAAAATGGCTAAAACTAATGTCTAAACGCTCCAAATTCAACCTGAAAGCTTTTAATTAGTCAAATGCAATGGATTGATACATATTTTGACCCTAGAAAGAGTAACATAGCTGTTTACTGCTTTGAATCAATGTTTTCTCTCGGTTTTAACCTGTTTTCTCGGTTTAAGCCTGTTTGGGGATAAAACGGGTTTAAGTGTTGTCTAAACACTCCAACTTCATCCCGAACTCTTACAACTAATCAAATGCATTAGATTGTCACACATTCTGACCCTAGAAGCAGTAAGAAAGCTTTTTACTGCTTCAAATCAATGTTTTCTCGGTTTTAGCCTGTTTCGGGACCAAATGGCTAAAAGTGGTGTCTAAACACTCCAAATTCAACCCGAACTCTTTTAATTAGTCAAATGCAATGGATTGTTACATATTTTGACCCTAGAAAGAGTAACGTAACGATTTACTGCTTCGAATCAATGTTTTCTCTCGGTTTTAGCCTGTTTTTTCGGTTTAAGCCTGTTTTGGGGTAAAACGGGTTTAAGTGTTGTCTAAACACTCCAAATTCATCCCGAACTCTTACAACTAGTCAAATGCATTGGATTGTCACACATTCTGACCCTAGAAGCAGTAACAAAGCAGTTTACTGCTTCGAATCAATGTTTCCCCGTTTTTAGCCTGTTTCGGGATAAAATGGCTAAAACTGATGTCTGAACGCTCCAAATTCAACCTGAAAGCTTTTAATTAGTCAAATGCAATGGATTATTACATATTTTGACCCTAGAAATAGTAACATAGCGATTTACTGCTTCAAATCAATGTTTTCTCTCGGTTTTAACCTGTTTTCTCGGTTTAAGCCTGTTTGGGGATAAAACGGGTTTAAGTGTTGTCTAAACACTCCAACTTCAACCTGAACTCTTTTAATTAGTCAAATGCAATGAATTGTTACACATTCTGACCCTAGAAGCAGTAAGAAAGCTTTTTACTGCTTCGAATCAATGTTTTCTCGGTTTTTGCCTGTTTTGGGACCAAATGGCTAAAAGTGGTGTCTAAACACTCCAAATTCAATCCGAACTCTAATAATTAGTCAAATGCATTGGATTGTTACATATTTTGACCATCGAAAGAATAATACAGGTTTTGGGATAAAACAGGTTTTAGTGTTGTCTAAACACTCCAAATTCATTCGGAACTCTTAGGACTAGTCAATGCATTGGATTGTCACACATTCTGACCTTAGAAGCAGTAACAAATCAGTTTACTACTTCGAATCAATGTTTTCCCGTTTTTAGCCTGTTTCGTGATAAAATGGCTAAAACTGATGTCTAAACGCTCCAAATTCAACCTGAAAGCTTTTAATTAGTCAAATGCAATGGATTATTACATATTTTGACCCTAGAAAGAGTAACATAGCTGTTTACTGCTTCGAATCAATGTTTTCTCTCGGTTTTAGCCTGTTTTCTCGGTTTAAGCCTGTTTTGGGGTAAAACGGGTTTAAGTGTTGTCTAAACACTCCAAATTCATCCCGAACTCTTACAACTAATCAAATGCATTGGATTGTCACACATTCTGACCCTAGAAGCAGTAACAAAGCTTTTTACTTCTTCGAATCAACGTTTTCTCGGTTTTAGCCTGTTTCGGGACCAAATGGCTAAAAGTGGTGTCTAAACACTCCAAATTCAACCCGAACTCTTTTAATTAGTCAAATGCAATGGATTGTTACATATTTTGACCCTAGAAAGAGTAACGTAACGATTTACTGCTTCGAATCAATGTTTTCTCTCGGTTTTAGCCTGTTTTTTCGGTTTAAGCCTGTTTTGGGGTAAAACGGGTTTAAGTGTTGTCTAAACACTCCAAATTCATCCCGAACTCTTACAACTAGTCAAATGCATTGGATTGTCACACATTCTGACCCTAGAAGCAGTAACAAAGCAGTTTACTGCTTCGAATCAATGTTTTCCCGTTTTTAGCCTGTTTCAGGATAAAATGGCTAAAAGTGGTGTCTAAACACTCCAAATTCAACCTGAACTCTTATAGTTAGTCAAATGTATTGGATTGATACATATTTTGACCCTAGAAAGAGTAACATAGCTGTTTACTGCTTTGAATCAATGTTTTCTCTCGGTTTTAGCCTGTTTTCTCGGTTTAAGCCTGTTTTGGGGTAAAACGGGTTTAAGTGTTGTCTAAACACTCCAAATTCATCCCGAACTCTTACAACTAGTCAAATGCATTGGATTGTCACACATTCTGACCCTAGAAGCAGTAACAAAGCAGTTTACTGCTTCGAATCAATGTTTTCCCGTTTTTAGCCTGTTTCGGGACCAAATGGCTAAAAGTGGTGTCTAAACACTCCAAATTCAATCCGAACTCTAATAATAAGTCAAATGCATTGGATTGTTACATATTTTGACCGTCGAAAGAATAATATAGCGCTTTACTGCTTTGAATCAATGTTTTCTCTCGGTTTTAGCCTGTTTTCTCGGTTTAAGCCTGTTTTGGGATAAAACGGGTTTTAGTGTTGTCTAAACACTCCAAATTCATTCGGAACTCTTAGGACTAGTCAATGCATTGGATTGTCACACATTCTGACCCTATAAATAGTAACAAAGCTGTTTACTGCTTCGAATCAATGTTTTCCCGTTTTTAGCCTGTTTCGGGATAAAATGGCTAAAAGTGGTGTCTAAACACTCCAAATTCAACCTGAACTCTTATAATTAGTCAAATGTATTGGATTGATACATATTTTGACCCTAGAAAGAGTAACATAGCTGTTTACTGCTTCGAATCAATGTTTTCTCTCGGTTTTAGCCTGTTTTCTCGGTTTAAGCCTGTTTTGGGGTAAAACGGGTTTAAGTGTTGTCTAAACACTCCAAATTCATCCCGAACTCTTACAACTAATCAAATGCATTGGATTGTCACACATTCTGACCCTAGAAGCAGTAACAAAGCTTTTTACTTCTTCGAATCAACGTTTTCTCGGTTTTAGCCTGTTTCGGGACAAAATGGGTAAAAGTGGTGTCTAAACACTCCAAATTCAACCCGAACTCTTTTAATTAGTCAAATGCAATGGATTGTTACATATTTTGACCCTAGAAAGAGTAACGTAACGATTTACTGCTTCGAATCAATGTTTTCTCTCGGTTTTAGCCTGTTTTTTCGGTTTAAGCCTGTTTTGGGGTAAAACGGGTTTAAGTGTTGTCTAAACACTCCAAATTCATCCCGACCTCTTACAACTAGTCAAATGCATTGGATTGTCACACATTCTGACCCTAGAAGCAGTAACAAAGCAGTTTACTGCTTCGAATCAATGTTTCCCCGTTTTTAGCCTGTTTCGGGATAAAATGGCTAAAACTGATGTCTGAACGCTCCAAATTCAACCTGAAAGCTTTTAATTAGTCAAATGCAATGGATTATTACATATTTTGACCCTAGAAATAGTAACATAGCGATTTACTGCTTCAAATCAATGTTTTCTCTCGGTTTTAACCTGTTTTCTCGGTTTAAGCCTGTTTGGGGATAAAACGGGTTTAAGTGTTGTCTAAACACTCCAACTTCAACCTGAACTCTTTTAATTAGTCAAATGCAATGAATTGTTACACATTCTGACCCTAGAAGCAGTAAGAAAGCTTTTTACTGCTTCGAATCAATGTTTTCTCGGTTTTAGCCTGTTTTGGGACCAAATGGCTAAAAGTGGTGTCTAAACACTCCAAATTCAATCCGAACTCTAATAATTAGTCAAATGCATTGGATTGTTACATATTTTGACCATCGAAAGAATAATATAGCGCTTTACTGCTTTGAATCAATGTTTTCTCTTGGTTTTAGCCTGTTTTCTCGGTTTAAGCCTGTTTTGGGATAAAACAGGTTTAAGTGTTGTCTAAACACTCCAAATTCATTCGGAACTCTTAGGACTAGTCAATGCATTGGATTGTCACACATTCTGACCCTATAAATAGTAACAAATCTGTTTACTGCGTCGAATCAATAATTTCTCGGTTTTAGCCTGTTTCGGGACAAAATGGATAAAAGTGGTGTCTAAACACTCCAAATTTAACCTGAACTCTTATAATTAGTCAAATGTATTGGATTGATACATATTTTGACCCTAGAAAGAGTAACATAGCTGTTTACTGCTTTGAATCAATGTTTTCTCTCGGTTTTAGCCTGTTTTCTCGGTTTAAGCCTGTTTTGGGGTAAAACGGGTTTAAGTGTTGTCTAAACACTCCAAATTCATCCCGAACTCTTACAACTAATCAAATGCATTGGATTGTCACACATTCTGACCCTAGAATCAGTAACAAAGCTTTTTACTTCTTCGAATCAACGTTTTCTCGGTTTTAGCCTGTTTCGGGACAAAATGGGTAAAAGTGGTGTCTAAACACTCCAAATTCAACCCGAACTCTTATAATTAGTCAAATGCAATGGATTGTTACATATTTTGACCCTAGAAAGAGTAACGTAACGATTTACTGCTTCGAATCAATGTTTTCTCTCGGTTTTAGCCTGTTTTTTCGGTTTAAGCCTGTTTTGGGGTAAAACGGGTTTAAGTGTTGTCTAAACACTCCAAATTCATCCCGAACTCTTACAACTAGTCAAATGCATTGGATTGTCACACATTCTGACCCTAGAAGCAGTAACAAAGCAGTTTACTGCTTCGAATCAATGTTTCCCCGTTTTTAGCCTGTTTCGGGATAAAATGGCTAAAACTGATGTCTGAACGCTCCAAATTCAACCTGAAAGCTTTTAATTAGTCAAATGCAATGGATTATTACATATTTTGACCCTAGAAATAGTAACATAGCGATTTACTGCTTCAAATCAATGTTTTCTCTCGGTTTTAACCTGTTTTCTCGGTTTAAGCCTGTTTGGGGATAAAACGGGTTTAAGTGTTGTCTAAACACTCCAACTTCAACCTGAACTCTTTTAATTAGTCAAATGCAATGAATTGTTACACATTCTGACCCTAGAAGCAGTAAGAAAGCTTTTTACTGCTTCGAATCAATGTTTTCTCGGTTTTTGCCTGTTTTGGGACCAAATGGCTAAAAGTGGTGTCTAAACACTCCAAATTCAATCCGAACTCTAATAATTAGTCAAATGCATTGGATTGTTACATATTTTGACCATCGAAAGAATAATATAGCGCTTTACTGCTTTGAATCAATGTTTTCTCTTGGTTTTAGCCTGTTTTCTCGGTTTAAGCCTGTTTTGGGATAAAACAGGTTTTAGTGTTGTCTAAACACTCCAAATTCATTCGGAACTCTTAGGACTAGTCAATGCATTGGATTGTCACACATTCTGACCCTATAAATAGTAACAAATCTGTTTACTGCGTCGAATCAATAATTTCTCGGTTTTAGCCTGTTTCGGGACAAAATGGATAAAAGTGGTGTCTAAACACTCCAAATTTAACCTGAACTCTTATAATTAGTCAAATGTATTGGATTGATACATATTTTGACCCTAGAAAGAGTAACATAGCTGTTTACTGCTTTGAATCAATGTTTTCTCTCGGTTTTAGCCTGTTTTCTCGGTTTAAGCCTGTTTTGGGATAAAACGGGTTTAAGTGTTGTCTAAACACTCCAAATTCATCCCGAACTCTTACATCTAATCAAATGCATTGGATTGTCACACATTCTAACCCTAGAAGCAGTAACAAAGCTTTTTACTGCTTCGAATCAACGTTTTCTCGGTTTTAGCCTGTTTCGGGACAAAATGGGTAAAAGTGGTGTCTAAACACTCCAAATTCAACCTAAACTCTTTTAATTAGTCAAATGCAATGGATTGTTACATATTTTGACCCTAGAAAGAGTAACATAATGATTTACTGCTTCGAATCAATGTTTTCTCTCGGTTTTAGCCTGTTTTTTCGGTTTAAGCCTGTTTTGGGGTAAAACGGGTTTAAGTGTTGTCTAAACACTCCAAATTCATCCCGAACTCTTACAACTAGTCAAATGCATTGGATTGTCACACATTCTGACCCTAGAAGCAGTAACAAAGCAGTTTACTGCTTCGAATCAATGTTTCCCCGTTTTTAGCCTGTTTCGGGATAAAATGGCTAAAAGTGGTGTCTAAACACTCCAAATTCAACCTGAACTCTTTTAATTAGTCAAATGCAATGGATTGTTACATATTTTGACCCTAGAAAGAGTAACATAGCGATTTACTGCTTCGAATCAATGTTTTCTCTTGGTTTTAGCCTGTTTTCTCGGTTTAAGCCTGTTTTGGGGTAAAACGGGTTTAAGTGTTGTCTAAACACTCCAAATTCATCCCGAAGTCTTACAACTAGTCAAATGCATTGGATTGTCACACATTCTGACCTTAGAAGCAGTAACAAATCAGTTTACTACTTCGAATCAATGTTTTCCCGTTTTTAGCCTGTTTCGTGATAAAATGGCTAAAACTGATGTCTAAACGCTCCAAATTCAACCTGAAAGCTTTGAATTAGTCAAATGCAATGGATTATTACATATTTTGACCCTAGAAAGAGTAACATAGCTGTTTACTGCTTCGAATCAATGTTTTCTCTCGGTTTTAGCCTGTTTTCTCGGTTTAAGCCTGTTTTGGGGTAAAACGGGTTTAAGTGTTGTCTAAACACTCCAAATTCATCCCGAACTCTTACAACTAATCAAATGCATTGGATTGTCACACATTCTGACCCTAGAAGCAGTAACAAAGCTTTTTACTTCTTCGAATCAACGTTTTCTCGGTTTTAGCATGTTTCGGGACCAAATGGCTAAAAGTGGTGTCTAAACACTCCAAATTCAACCCGAACTCTTTTAATTAGTCAAATGCAATGGATTGTTACATATTTTGACCCTTGAAAGAGTAACGTAACGATTTACTGCTTCGAATCAATGTTTTCTCTCGGTTTTAGCCTGTTTTTTCGGTTTAAGCCTGTTTTGGGGTAAAACGGGTTTAAGTGTTTTCTAAACACTCCAAATTCATCCCGAACTCTTACAACTAGTCAAATGCATTGGATTGTCACACATTCTGACCCTAGAAGCAGTAACAAAGCAGTTTACTGCTTCGAATTAATGTTTTCCCGTTTTTAGCCTGTTTCAGGATAAAATGGCTAAAAGTGGTGTCTAAACACTCCAAATTCAACCTGAACTCTTATAATTAGTCAAATGTATTGGATTGATACATATTTTGACCCTAGAAAGAGTAACATAGCTGTTTACTGCTTTGAATCAATGTTTTCTCTCGGTTTAGCCTGTTTTCTCGGTTTAAGCCTGTTTTAGGGTAAAACGGGTTTAAGTGTTGTCTAAACACTCCAAATTCATCCCGAACTCTTACAACTAGTCAAATGCATTGGATTGTCACACATTCTGACCCTAGAAGCAGTAACAAAGCAGTTTACTGCTTCGAATCAATGTTTTCCCGTTTTTAGCCTGTTTCGGGACCAAATGGCTAAAAGTGGTGTCTAAACACTCCAAATTCAATCCGAACTCTAATAATAAGTCAAATGCATTGGATTGTTACATATTTTGACCATCGAAAGAATAATATAGCGCTTTACTGCTTTGAATCAATGTTTTCTCTCGGTTTTAGCCTGTTTTCTCGGTTTAAGCCTGTTTTGGGATAAAACGGGTTTAAGTGTTGTCTAAACACTCCAAATTCATCCCGAACTCTTACAACTAGTCAAATGCATTGGATTGTCACACATTCTGACCCTAGAAGCAGTAACAAAGCAGTTTACTGCTTCGAATCAATGTTTTCCCGTTTTTAGCCTGTTTCGGGACCAAATGGCTAAAAGTGGTGTCTAAACACTCCAAATTCAACCTGAACTCTTATAATTAGTCAAATGTATTGGATTGATACATATTTTGACCCTAGAAAGAGTAACATAGCTGTTTACTGCTTCGAATCAATGTTTTCTCTCGGTTTTAGCCTGTTTTCTCGGTTTAAGCCTGTTTTGGGGTAAAACGGGTTTAAGTGTTGTCTAAACACTCCAAATTCATCCCGAACTCTTACAACTAATCAAATGCATTGGATTGTCACACATTCTGACCCTAGAATCAGTAACAAAGCTTTTTACTTCTTCGAATCAACGTTTTCTCGGTTTTAGCCTGTTTCGGGACAAAATGGGTAAAAGTGGTGTCTAAACACTCCAAATTCAACCCGAACTCTTTTAATTAGTCAAATGCAATGGATTGTTACATATTTTGACCCTAGAAAGAGTAACGTAACGATTTACTGCTTCGAATCAATGTTTTCTCTCGGTTTTAGCCTGTTTTTTCGGTTTAAGCCTGTTTTGGGGTAAAACGGGTTTAAGTGTTGTCTAAACACTCCAAATTCATCCCGAACTCTTACAACTAGTCAAATGCATTGGATTGTCACACATTCTGACCCTAGAAGCAGTAACAAAGCAGTTTACTGCTTCGAATCAATGTTTCCCCGTTTTTAGCCTGTTTCGGGATAAAATGGCTAAAACTGATGTCTGAACGCTCCAAATTCAACCTGAAAGCTTTTAATTAGTCAAATGCAATGGATTATTACATATTTTGACCCTAGAAATAGTAACATAGCGATTTACTGCTTCAAATCAATGTTTTCTCTCGGTTTTAACCTGTTTTCTCGGTTTAAGCCTGTTTGGGGATAAAACGGGTTTAAGTGTTGTCTAAACACTCCAACTTCAACCTGAACTCTTTTAATTAGTCAAATGCAATGAATTGTTACACATTCTGACCCTAGAAGCAGTAAGAAAGCTTTTTACTGCTTCGAATCAATGTTTTCTCGGTTTTTGCCTGTTTTGGGACCAAATGGCTAAAAGTGGTGTCTAAACACTCCAAATTCAACCCGAACTCTTTTAATTAGTCAAATGCAATGGATTGTTACATATTTTGACCCTAGAAAGAGTAACATAACGATTTACTGCTTCGAATCAATGTTTTCTCTCGGTTTTAGCCTGTTTTTTCGGTTTAAGCCTGTTTTGGGGTAAAACGGGTTTAAGTGTTGTCTAAACACTCCAAATTCATCCCGAACTCTTACAACTAGTCAAATGCATTGGATTGTCACACATTCTGACCCTAGAAGCAGTAACAAAGCAGTTTACTGCTTCGAATCAATGTTTTCCCGTTTTTAGCCTGTTTCAGGATAAAATGGCTAAAAGTGGTGTCTAAACACTCCAAATTCAACCTGAACTCTTATAATTAGTCAAATGTATTGGATTGATACATATTTTGACCCTAGAAAGAGTAACATAGCTGTTTACTGCTTTGAATCAATGTTTTCTCTCGCTTTTAGCCTGTTTTCTCGGTTTAAGCCTGTTTTGGGGTAAAACGGGTTTAAGTGTTGTCTAAACACTCCAAATTCATCCCGAACTCTTACAACTAGTCAAATGCATTGGATTGTCACACATTCTGACCCTAGAAGCAGTAAGAAAGCTTTTTACTGCTTCGAATCAATGTTTTCTCGGTTTTAGCCTATTTCGGGACCAAATGGCTAAAAGTGGTGTCTAAACACTCCAAATTCAATCCGAACTCTAATAATTAGTCAAATGCATTGGATTGTTACATATTTTGACCATCGAAAGAATAATATAGCGCTTTACTGCTTTGAATCAATGTTTTCTCTCGGTTTTAGCCTGTTTTCTAGGTTTAAGTTTGTTTTGGGATAAAACGGGTTTTAGTGTTGTGTAAACACTCCAAATTCATCCCGAACTCTAACAACTAGTCAAATGCATTGGACTGTCACACATTCTGACCCCATAAACAGTAACAATGCTGTTTACTGCTTTGAATCAATATTTTCTTCGTTTTAGCCTGTTTCGGGACAAAATGGGTAAAAGTGGTGTCTAAACCCTCCAAATTCAACCTGAACTCTTATAATTAGTCAAATGTATTGGATTGATACATATTTTGACCCTAGAAAGAGTAACATAGCTGTTTACTGCTTTGAATCAATGTTTTCTCTCAGTTTTAGCCTGTTTTCTCGGTTTAAGCCTGTTTTGGGATAAAACGGGTTTAAGTGTTGTCTAAACACTCCAAATTCATCCCGAACTCTTACAACTAATCAAATGCATTGGATTGTCACACATTCTGACCCTAGAAGCAGTAACAAAGCAGTTTACTGCTTCGAATCAATGTTTTCCCGTTTTTAGCCTGTTTCGGGATAAAATGGCTAAAAGTGGTGTCTAAACACTCCAAATTCAACCTGAACTCTTATAATTAGTCAAATGTATTGGATTGATACATATTTTGACCCTAGAAAGAGTAACATAGCTGTTTACTGCTTCGAATCAATGTTTTCTCTCGGTTTTAGCCTGTTTTCTCGGTTTAAGCCTGTTTTGGGGTAAAACGGGTTTAAGTGTTGTCTAAACACTCCAAATTCATCCCGAACTCTTACAACTAATCAAATGCATTGGATTGTCACACATTCTGACCCTAGAATCAGTAACAAAGCTTTTTACTTCTTCGAATCAACGTTTTCTTGGTTTTAGCCTGTTTCGGGACAAAATGGGTAAAAGTGGTGTCTAAACACTCCAAATTCAACCCGAACTCTTTTAATTAGTCAAATGCAATGGATTGTTACATATTTTGACCCTAGAAAGAGTAACGTAACGATTTACTGCTTCGAATCAATGTTTTCTCTCGGTTTTAGCCTGTTTTTTCGGTTTAAGCCTGTTTTGGGGTAAAACGGGTTTAAGTGTTGTCTAAACACTCCAAATTCATCCCGAACTCTTACAACTAGTCAAATGCATTGGATTGTCACACATTCTGACCCTAGAAGCAGTAACAAAGCAGTTTACTGCTTCGAATCAATGTTTCCCCGTTTTTAGCCTGTTTCGGGATAAAATGGCTAAAACTGATGTCTGAACGCTCCAAATTCAACCTGAAAGCTTTTAATTAGTCAAATGCAATGGATTATTACATATTTTGACCCTAGAAATAGTAACATAGCGATTTACTGCTTCAAATCAATGTTTTCTCTCGGTTTTAACCTGTTTTCTCGGTTTAAGCCTGTTTGGGGATAAAACGGGTTTAAGTGTTGTCTAAACACTCCAACTTCAACCTGAACTCTTTTAATTAGTCAAATGCAATGAATTGTTACACATTCTGACCCTAGAAGCAGTAAGAAAGCTTTTTACTGCTTCGAATCAATGTTTTCTCGGTTTTTGCCTGTTTTGGGACCAAATGGCTAAAAGTGGTGTCTAAACACTCCAAATTCAACCCGAACTCTTTTAATTAGTCAAATGCAATGGATTGTTACATATTTTGACCCTAGAAAGAGTAACATAACGATTTACTGCTTCGAATCAATGTTTTCTCTCGGTTTTAGCCTGTTTTTTCGGTTTAAGCCTGTTTTGGGGTAAAACGGGTTTAAGTGTTGTCTAAACACTCCAAATTCATCCCGAACTCTTACAACTAGTCAAATACATTGGATTGTCACACATTCTGACCCTAGAAGCAGTAACAAAGCAGTTTACTGCTTCGAATCAATGTTTTCCCGTTTTTAGCCTGTTTCAGGATAAAATGGCTAAAAGTGGTGTCTAAACACTCCAAATTCAACCTGAACTCTTATAATTAGTCAAATGTATTGGATTGATACATATTTTGACCCTAGAAAGAGTAACGTAACGATTTACTGCTTCGAATCAATGTTTTCTCTCGGTTTTAGCCTGTTTTTTCGGTTTAAGCCTGTTTTGGGGTAAAACGGGTTTAAGTGTTGTCTAAACACTCCAAATTCATCCCGAACTCTTACAACTAGTCAAATGCATTGGATTGTCACACATTCTGACCCTAGAAGCAGTAACAAAGCAGTTTACTGCTTCGAATCAATGTTTCCCCGTTTTTAGCCTGTTTCGGGATAAAATGGCTAAAACTGATGTCTGAACGCTCCAAATTCAACCTGAAAGCTTTTAATTAGTCAAATGCAATGGATTATTACATATTTTGACCCTAGAAATAGTAACATAGCGATTTACTGCTTCAAATCAATGTTTTCTCTCGGTTTTAACCTGTTTTCTCGGTTTAAGCCTGTTTGGGGATAAAACGGGTTTAAGTGTTGTCTAAACACTCCAACTTCAACCTGAACTCTTTTAATTAGTCAAATGCAATGAATTGTTACACATTCTGACCCTAGAAGCAGTAAGAAAGCTTTTTACTGCTTCGAATCAATGTTTTCTCGGTTTTTGCCTGTTTTGGGACCAAATGGCTAAAAGTGGTGTCTAAACACTCCAAATTCAATCCGAACTCTAATAATTAGTCAAATGCATTGGATTGTTACATATTTTGACCATCGAAAGAATAATATAGCGCTTTACTGCTTTGAATCAATGTTTTCTCTTGGTTTTAGCCTGTTTTCTCGGTTTAAGCCTGTTTTGGGATAAAACAGGTTTTAGTGTTGTCTAAACACTCCAAATTCATTCGGAACTCTTAGGACTAGTCAATGCATTGGATTGTCACACATTCTGACCTTAGAAGCAGTAACAAATCAGTTTACTACTTCGAATCAATGTTTTCCCGTTTTTAGCCTGTTTCGTGATAAAATGGCTAAAACTGATGTCTAAACGCTCCAAATTTAACCTGAAAGCTTTTAATTAGTCAAATGCAATGGATTATTACATATTTTGACCCTAGAAAGAGTAACATAGCTGTTTACTGCTTCGAATCAATGTTTTCTCTCGGTTTTAGCCTGTTTTCTCGGTTTAAGCCTGTTTTGGGGTAAAACGGGTTTAAGTGTTGTCTAAACACTCCAAATTCATCCCGAACTCTTACAACTAATCAAATGCATTGGATTGTCACACATTCTGACCCTAGAAGCAGTAACAAAGCTTTTTACTTCTTCGAATCAACGTTTTCTCGGTTTTAGCCTGTTTCGGGACCAAATGGCTAAAAGTGGTGTCTAAACACTCCTAATTCAACCCGAACTCTTTTAATTAGTCAAATGCAATGGATTGTTACATATTTTGACCCTAGAAAGAGTAACGTAACGATTTACTGCTTCGAATCAATGTTTTCTCTCGGTTTTAGCCTGTTTTTTCGGTTTAAGCCTGTTTTGGGGTAAAACGGGTTTAAGTGTTGTCTAAACACTCCAAATTCATCCCGAACTCTTACAACTAGTCAAATGCATTGGATTGTCACACATTCTGACCCTAGAAGCAGTAACAAAGCAGTTTACTGCTTCGAATCAATGTTTTCCCGTTTTTAGCCTGTTTCAGGATAAAATGGCTAAAAGTGGTGTCTAAACACTCCAAATTCAACCTGAACTCTTATAGTTAGTCAAATGTATTGGATTGATACATATTTTGACCCTAGAAAGAGTAACATAGCTGTTTACTGCTTTGAATCAATGTTTTCTCTCGGTTTTAGCCTGTTTTCTCGGTTTAAGCCTGTTTTGGGGTAAAACGGGTTTAAGTGTTGTCTAAACACTCCAAATTCATCCCGAACTCTTACAACTAGTCAAATGCATTGGATTGTCACACATTCTGACCCTAGAAGCAGTAACAAAGCAGTTTACTGCTTCGAATCAATGTTTTCCCGTTTTTAGCCTGTTTCGGGACCAAATGGCTAAAAGTGGTGTCTAAACACTCCAAATTCAATCCGAACTCTAATAATAAGTCAAATGCATTGGATTCTTACATATTTTGACCGTCGAAAGAATAATATAGCGCTTTACTGCTTTGAATCAATGTTTTCTCTTGGTTTTAGCCTGTTTTCTCGGTTTAAGCCTGTTTTGGGATAAAACGGGTTTAAGTGTTGTCTAAACACTCCAAATTCATCCCGAACTCTTACAACTAGTCAAATGCATTGGATTGTCACACATTCTGGCCCTAGAAGCAGTAACAAAGCAGTTTACTGCTTCGAATCAATGTTTTCCCGTTTTTAGCCTGTTTCGGGATAAAATGGCTAAAACTAATGTCTAAACGCTCCAAATTCAACCTGAAAGCTTTTAATTAGTCAAATGCAATGGATTGATACATATTTTGACCCTAGAAAGAGTAACATAGCTGTTTACTGCTTTGAATCAATGTTTTCTCTCGGTTTTAACCTGTTTTCTCGGTTTAAGCCTGTTTGGGGATAAAACGGGTTTAAGTGTTGTCTAAACACTCCAACTTCATCCCGAACTCTTACAACTAATCAAATGCATTAGATTGTCACACATTCTGACCCTAGAAGCAGTAAGAAAGCTTTTTACTGCTTCAAATCAATGTTTTCTCGGTTTTAGCCTGTTTCGGGACCAAATGGCTAAAAGTGGTGTCTAAACACTCCAAATTCAACCCGAACTCTTTTAATTAGTCAAATGCAATGGATTGTTACATATTTTGACCCTAGAAAGAGTAACGTAACGATTTACTGCTTCGAATCAATGTTTTCTCTCGGTTTTAGCCTGTTTTTTCGGTTTAAGCCTGTTTTGGGGTAAAACGGGTTTAAGTGTTGTCTAAACACTCCAAATTCATCCCGAACTCTTACAACTAGTCAAATGCATTGGATTGTCACACATTCTGACCCTAGAAGCAGTAACAAAGCAGTTTACTGCTTCGAATCAATGTTTCCCCGTTTTTAGCCTGTTTCGGGATAAAATGGCTAAAACTGATGTCTGAACGCTCCAAATTCAACCTGAAAGCTTTTAATTAGTCAAATGCAATGGATTATTACATATTTTGACCCTAGAAATAGTAACATAGCGATTTACTGCTTCAAATCAATGTTTTCTCTCGGTTTTAACCTGTTTTCTCGGTTTAAGCCTGTTTGGGGATAAAACGGGTTTAAGTGTTGTCTAAACACTCCAACTTCAACCTGAACTCTTTTAATTAGTCAAATGCAATGAATTGTTACACATTCTGACCCGAGAAGCAGTAAGAAAGCTTTTTACTGCTTCGAATCAATGTTTTCTCGGTTTTTGCCTGTTTTGGGACCAAATGGCTAAAAGTGGTGTCTAAACACTCCAAATTCAATCCGAACTCTAATAATTAGTCAAATGCATTGGATTGTTACATATTTTGACCATCGAAAGAATAATATAGCGCTTTACTGCTTTGAATCAATGTTTTCTCTTGGTTTTAGCCTGTTTTCTCGGTTTAAGCCTGTTTTGGGATAAAACAGGTTTTAGTGTTGTCTAAACACTCCAAATTCATTCGGAACTCTTAGGACTAGTCAATGCATTGGATTGTCACACATTCTGACCTTAGAAGCAGTAACAAATCAGTTTACTACTTCGAATCAATGTTTTCCCGTTTTTAGCCTGTTTCGTGATAAAATGGCTAAAACTGATGTCTAAACGCTCCAAATTCAACCTGAAAGCTTTTAATTAGTCAAATGCAATGGATTATTACATATTTTGACCCTAGTATTAGAATGTACCAAGGAGGAGAGAGGAGAGGCCGGTAAGGCCGAGCCTTGGAAGAAGAGAAGAAAGGCCGGAAATGCCATGTAAAGGCCGGTAAGGCCATGTCCGTGTCCGTGAGCGACCATGTACCGTGTCCGGTACCATGTACCGTGTCCGTGAACGGACCCATGTCCGGTGAGCGGCCAGTTAGGCCGTGAACACGATGAAGAGAAGGCCCGTCCGTACAGGCCCGTCCGTACAGGCCCGTCCGTACGATGAAGAGAAGGCCCGTCCGTACAGTCTCGGCCCTTAGGCCTGCGCTCGGTCCAGTAGATAGAGAGGCCGAGTTTGAGAGGAGGAAAGCGAGGCCCTACAAGAGAGAGAGGCTTATGGGAAGATCACATGTGCCCTTGGTTGGTGAAGGAAGGAAAGGTCACTCTCACCAACACCAAATCGAGAATGTCACTTTCATCACTCTCTTCTTCTCTCCAACGGCCATATGGCATTTGTATCTCTATATTAAGCTTTGTATACACTCTCATATAAAACATATAACACATTATTATTCAATAAGAGAAACCGATTTCCTCTCTATACTTGTGTTCTTGTTTCATATTAACAATGTAGAGAGTTTAGGATTAGCGGTTAGGGGCTGCCCTTAAGGCAGCCTATTCTCTTCTCAAATCCACCTAAACTCTTCTTATTTACTGCTTTACTTAGCCTAGATTACTGATTCTTAATCCTCCTTCTCCTAAGTACACAAACTCTAAGTGTTGTGATACTAGAAGAGGATAAGTCTCAAACTAGTGCTTCTCCTAGTTAGGATCCGCTTACTCTCTAGTATTTGGGTTCTATCTAGCTTGTTTATGGGGAGTTCATCACAAGTTGATGTTCTCTCCTCCCCCTTGAGAATGAGTTAGTTTGTTGTGGGTAAAGGGGGATTCATTCACCAAGTGTTTGTCTACCCTCTCTTGTGAGCTTTGTCTCATAAATCCCAACACCTAGAAAGAGTAACATAGCTGTTTACTGCTTCGAATCAATGTTTTCTCTCGGTTTTAGCCTGTTTTCTCGGTTTAAGCCTGTTTTGGGGTAAAACGGGTTTAAGTGTTGTCTAAACACTCCAAATTCATCCCGAACTCTTACAACTAATCAAATGCATTGGATTGTCACACATTCTGACCCTAGAAGCAGTAACAAAGCTTTTTACTTCTTCGAATCAACGTTTTCTCGGTTTTAGCCTGTTTCGGGACCAAATGGCTAAAAGTGGTGTCTAAACACTCCAAATTCAACCCGAACTCTTTTAATTAGTCAAATGCAATGGATTGTTACATATTTTGACCCTAGAAAGAGTAACGTAACGATTTACTGCTTCGAATCAATGTTTTCTCTCGGTTTTAGCCTGTTTTTTCGGTTTAAGCCTGTTTTGGGGTAAAACGGGTTTAAGTGTTGTCTAAACACTCCAAATTCATCCCGAACTCTTACAACTAGTCAAATGCATTGGATTGTCACACATTCTGACCCTAGAAGCAGTAACAAAGCAGTTTACTGCTTCGAATCAATGTTTTCCCGTTTTTAGCCTGTTTCAGGATAAAATGGCTAAAAGTGGTGTCTAAACACTCCAAATTCAACCTGAACTCTTATAGTTAGTCAAATGTATTGGATTGATACATATTTTGACCCTAGAAAGAGTAACATAGCTGTTTACTGCTTTGAATCAATGTTTTCTCTCGGTTTTAGCCTGTTTTCTCGGTTTAAGCCTGTTTTGGGGTAAAACGGGTTTAAGTGTTGTCTAAACACTCCAAATTCATCCCGAACTCTTACAACTAGTCAAATGCATTGGATTGTCACACATTCTGACCCTAGAAGCAGTAACAAAGCAGTTTACTGCTTCGAATCAATGTTTTCCCGTTTTTAGCCTGTTTCGGGACCAAATGGCTAAAAGTGGTGTCTAAACACTCCAAATTCAATCCGAACTCTAATAATAAGTCAAATGCATTGGATTGTTACATATTTTGACCGTCGAAAGAATAATATAGCGCTTTACTGCTTTGAATCAATGTTTTCTCTCGGTTTTAGCCTGTTTTCTCGGTTTAAGCCTGTTTTGGGATAAAACGGGTTTTAGTGTTGTCTAAACACTCCAAATTCATTCGGAACTCTTAGGACTAGTCAATGCATTGGATTGTCACACATTCTGACCCTATAAATAGTAACAAAGCTGTTTACTGCTTCGAATCAATGTTTTCCCGTTTTTAGCCTGTTTCGGGATAAAATGGCTAAAAGTGGTGTCTAAACACTCCAAATTCAACCTGAACTCTTATAATTAGTCAAATGTATTGGATTGATACATATTTTGACCCTAGAAAGAGTAACATAGCTGTTTACTGCTTCGAATCAATGTTTTCTCTCGGTTTTAGCCTGTTTTCTCGGTTTAAGCCTGTTTTGGGGTAAAACGGGTTTAAGTGTTGTCTAAACACTCCAAATTCATCCCGAACTCTTACAACTAATCAAATGCATTGGATTGTCACACATTCTGACCCTAGAAGCAGTAACAAAGCTTTTTACTTCTTCGAATCAACGTTTTCTCGGTTTTAGCCTGTTTCGGGACAAAATGGGTAAAAGTGGTGTCTAAACACTCCAAATTCAACCCGAACTCTTTTAATTAGTCAAATGCAATGGATTGTTACATATTTTGACCCTAGAAAGAGTAACGTAACGATTTACTGCTTCGAATCAATGTTTTCTCTCGGTTTTAGCCTGTTTTTTCGGTTTAAGCCTGTTTTGGGGTAAAACGGGTTTAAGTGTTGTCTAAACACTCCAAATTCATCCCGACCTCTTACAACTAGTCAAATGCATTGGATTGTCACACATTCTGACCCTAGAAGCAGTAACAAAGCAGTTTACTGCTTCGAATCAATGTTTCCCCGTTTTTAGCCTGTTTCGGGATAAAATGGCTAAAACTGATGTCTGAACGCTCCAAATTCAACCTGAAAGCTTTTAATTAGTCAAATGCAATGGATTATTACATATTTTGACCCTAGAAATAGTAACATAGCGATTTACTGCTTCAAATCAATGTTTTCTCTCGGTTTTAACCTGTTTTCTCGGTTTAAGCCTGTTTGGGGATAAAACGGGTTTAAGTGTTGTCTAAACACTCCAACTTCAACCTGAACTCTTTTAATTAGTCAAATGCAATGAATTGTTACACATTCTGACCCTAGAAGCAGTAAGAAAGCTTTTTACTGCTTCGAATCAATGTTTTCTCGGTTTTAGCCTGTTTTGGGACCAAATGGCTAAAAGTGGTGTCTAAACACTCCAAATTCAATCCGAACTCTAATAATTAGTCAAATGCATTGGATTGTTACATATTTTGACCATCGAAAGAATAATATAGCGCTTTACTGCTTTGAATCAATGTTTTCTCTTGGTTTTAGCCTGTTTTCTCGGTTTAAGCCTGTTTTGGGATAAAACAGGTTTAAGTGTTGTCTAAACACTCCAAATTCATTCGGAACTCTTAGGACTAGTCAATGCATTGGATTGTCACACATTCTGACCCTATAAATAGTAACAAATCTGTTTACTGCGTCGAATCAATAATTTCTCGGTTTTAGCCTGTTTCGGGACAAAATGGATAAAAGTGGTGTCTAAACACTCCAAATTTAACCTGAACTCTTATAATTAGTCAAATGTATTGGATTGATACATATTTTGACCCTAGAAAGAGTAACATAGCTGTTTACTGCTTTGAATCAATGTTTTCTCTCGGTTTTAGCCTGTTTTCTCGGTTTAAGCCTGTTTTGGGGTAAAACGGGTTTAAGTGTTGTCTAAACACTCCAAATTCATCCCGAACTCTTACAACTAATCAAATGCATTGGATTGTCACACATTCTGACCCTAGAATCAGTAACAAAGCTTTTTACTTCTTCGAATCAACGTTTTCTCGGTTTTAGCCTGTTTCGGGACAAAATGGGTAAAAGTGGTGTCTAAACACTCCAAATTCAACCCGAACTCTTTTAATTAGTCAAATGCAATGGATTGTTACATATTTTGACCCTAGAAAGAGTAACGTAACGATTTACTGCTTCGAATCAATGTTTTCTCTCGGTTTTAGCCTGTTTTTTCGGTTTAAGCCTGTTTTGGGGTAAAACGGGTTTAAGTGTTGTCTAAACACTCCAAATTCATCCCGAACTCTTACAACTAGTCAAATGCATTGGATTGTCACACATTCTGACCCTAGAAGCAGTAACAAAGCAGTTTACTGCTTCGAATCAATGTTTCCCCGTTTTTAGCCTGTTTCGGGATAAAATGGCTAAAACTGATGTCTGAACGCTCCAAATTCAACCTGAAAGCTTTTAATTAGTCAAATGCAATGGATTATTACATATTTTGACCCTAGAAATAGTAACATAGTGATTTACTGCTTCAAATCAATGTTTTCTCTCGGTTTTAACCTGTTTTCTCGGTTTAAGCCTGTTTGGGGATAAAACGGGTTTAAGTGTTGTCTAAACACTCCAACTTCAACCTGAACTCTTTTAATTAGTCAAATGCAATGAATTGTTACACATTCTGACCCTAGAAGCAGTAAGAAAGCTTTTTACTGCTTCGAATCAATGTTTTCTCGGTTTTTGCCTGTTTTGGGACCAAATGGCTAAAAGTGGTGTCTAAACACTCCAAATTCAATCCGAACTCTAATAATTAGTCAAATGCATTGGATTGTTACATATTTTGACCATCGAAAGAATAATATAGCGCTTTACTGCTTTGAATCAATGTTTTCTCTTGGTTTTAGCCTGTTTTCTCGGTTTAAGCCTGTTTTGGGATAAAACAGGTTTTAGTGTTGTCTAAACACTCCAAATTCATTCGGAACTCTTAGGACTAGTCAATGCATTGGATTGTCACACATTCTGACCTTAGAAGCAGTAACAAATCAGTTTACTACTTCGAATCAATGTTTTCCCGTTTTTAGTCTGTTTCGTGATAAAATGGCTAAAGCTGATGTCTAAACGCTCCAAATTCAACCTGAAAGCTTTTAATTAGTCAAATGCAATGGATTATTACATATTTTGACCCTAGAAAGAGTAACATAGCTGTTTACTGCTTCGAATCAATGTTTTCTCTCGGTTTTAGCCTGTTTTCTCGGTTTAAGCCTGTTTTGGGGTAAAACGGGTTTAAGTGTTGTCTAAACACTCCAAATTCATCCCGAACTCTTACAACTAATCAAATGCATTGGATTGTCACACATTCTGACCCTAGAAGCAGTAACAAAGCTTTTTACTTCTTCGAATCAACGTTTTCTCGGTTTTAGCCTGTTTCGGGACCAAATGGCTAAAAGTGGTGTCTAAACACTCCAAATTCAACCCGAACTCTTTTAATTAGTCAAATGCAATGGATTGTTACATATTTTGACTCTAGAAAGAGTAACGTAACGATTTACTGCTTCGAATCAATGTTTTCTCTCGGTTTTAGCCTGTTTTTTCGGTTTAAGCCTGTTTTGGGGTAAAACGGGTTTAAGTGTTGTCTAAACACTCCAAATTCATCCCGAACTCTTACAACTAGTCAAATGCATTGGATTGTCACACATTCTGACCCTAGAAGCAGTAACAAAGCAGTTTACTGCTTCGAATCAATGTTTTCCCGTTTTTAGCCTGTTTCAGGATAAAATGGCTAAAAGTGGTGTCTAAACACTCCAAATTCAACCTGAACTCTTATAATTAGTCAAATGTATTGGATTGATACATATTTTGACCCTAGAAAGAGTAACGTAACGATTTACTGCTTCGAATCAATGTTTTCTCTCGGTTTTAGCCTGTTTTTTCGGTTTAAGCCTGTTTTGGGGTAAAACGGGTTTAAGTGTTGTCTAAACACTCCAAATTCATCCCGACCTCTTACAACTAGTCAAATGCATTGGATTGTCACACATTCTGACCCTAGAAGCAGTAACAAAGCAGTTTACTGCTTCGAATCAATGTTTCCCCGTTTTTAGCCTGTTTCGGGATAAAATGGCTAAAACTGATGTCTGAACGCTCCAAATTCAACCTGAAAGCTTTTAATTAGTCAAATGCAATGGATTATTACATATTTTGACCCTAGAAATAGTAACATAGCGATTTACTGCTTCAAATCAATGTTTTCTCTCGGTTTTAACCTGTTTTCTCGGTTTAAGCCTGTTTGGGGATAAAACGGGTTTAAGTGTTGTCTAAACACTCCAACTTCAACCTGAACTCTTTTAATTAGTCAAATGCAATGAATTGTTACACATTCTGACCCTAGAAGCAGTAAGAAAGCTTTTTACTGCTTCGAATCAATGTTTTCTCGGTTTTAGCCTGTTTTGGGACCAAATGGCTAAAAGTGGTGTCTAAACACTCCAAATTCAATCCGAACTCTAATAATTAGTCAAATGCATTGGATTGTTACATATTTTGACCATCGAAAGAATAATATAGCGCTTTACTGCTTTGAATCAATGTTTTCTCTTGGTTTTAGCCTGTTTTCTCGGTTTAAGCCTGTTTTGGGATAAAACAGGTTTAAGTGTTGTCTAAACACTCCAAATTCATTCGGAACTCTTAGGACTAGTCAATGCATTGGATTGTCACACATTCTGACCCTATAAATAGTAACAAATCTGTTTACTGCGTCGAATCAATAATTTCTCGGTTTTAGCCTGTTTCGGGACAAAATGGATAAAAGTGGTGTCTAAACACTCCAAATTTAACCTGAACTCTTATAATTAGTCAAATGTATTGGATTGATACATATTTTGACCCTAGAAAGAGTAACATAGCTGTTTACTGCTTTGAATCAATGTTTTCTCTCGGTTTTAGCCTGTTTTCTCGGTTTAAGCCTGTTTTGGGGTAAAACGGGTTTAAGTGTTGTCTAAACACTCCAAATTCATCCCGAACTCTTACAACTAATCAAATGCATTGGATTGTCACACATTCTGACCCTAGAATCAGTAACAAAGCTTTTTACTTCTTCGAATCAACGTTTTCTCGGTTTTAGCCTGTTTCGGGACAAAATGGGTAAAAGTGGTGTCTAAACACTCCAAATTCAACCCGAACTCTTTTAATTAGTCAAATGCAATGGATTGTTACATATTTTGACCCTAGAAAGAGTAACGTAACGATTTACTGCTTCGAATCAATGTTTTCTCTCGGTTTTAGCCTGTTTTTTCGGTTTAAGCCTGTTTTGGGGTAAAACGGGTTTAAGTGTTGTCTAAACACTCCAAATTCATCCCGAACTCTTACAACTAGTCAAATGCATTGGATTGTCACACATTCTGACCCTAGAAGCAGTAACAAAGCAGTTTACTGCTTCGAATCAATGTTTCCCCGTTTTTAGCCTGTTTCGGGATAAAATGGCTAAAACTGATGTCTGAACGCTCCAAATTCAACCTGAAAGCTTTTAATTAGTCAAATGCAATGGATTATTACATATTTTGACCCTAGAAATAGTAACATAGTGATTTACTGCTTCAAATCAATGTTTTCTCTCGGTTTTAACCTGTTTTCTCGGTTTAAGCCTGTTTGGGGATAAAACGGGTTTAAGTGTTGTCTAAACACTCCAACTTCAACCTGAACTCTTTTAATTAGTCAAATGCAATGAATTGTTACACATTCTGACCCTAGAAGCAGTAAGAAAGCTTTTTACTGCTTCGAATCAATGTTTTCTCGGTTTTTGCCTGTTTTGGGACCAAATGGCTAAAAGTGGTGTCTAAACACTCCAAATTCAATCCGAACTCTAATAATTAGTCAAATGCATTGGATTGTTACATATTTTGACCATCGAAAGAATAATATAGCGCTTTACTGCTTTGAATCAATGTTTTCTCTTGGTTTTAGCCTGTTTTCTCGGTTTAAGCCTGTTTTGGGATAAAACAGGTTTTAGTGTTGTCTAAACACTCCAAATTCATTCGGAACTCTTAGGACTAGTCAATGCATTGGATTGTCACACATTCTGACCTTAGAAGCAGTAACAAATCAGTTTACTACTTCGAATCAATGTTTTCCCGTTTTTAGTCTGTTTCGTGATAAAATGGCTAAAGCTGATGTCTAAACGCTCCAAATTCAACCTGAAAGCTTTTAATTAGTCAAATGCAATGGATTATTACATATTTTGACCCTAGAAAGAGTAACATAGCTGTTTACTGCTTCGAATCAATGTTTTCTCTCGGTTTTAGCCTGTTTTCTCGGTTTAAGCCTGTTTTGGGGTAAAACGGGTTTAAGTGTTGTCTAAACACTCCAAATTCATCCCGAACTCTTACAACTAATCAAATGCATTGGATTGTCACACATTCTGACCCTAGAAGCAGTAACAAAGCTTTTTACTTCTTCGAATCAACGTTTTCTCGGTTTTAGCCTGTTTCGGGACCAAATGGCTAAAAGTGGTGTCTAAACACTCCAAATTCAACCCGAACTCTTTTAATTAGTCAAATGCAATGGATTGTTACATATTTTGACTCTAGAAAGAGTAACGTAACGATTTACTGCTTCGAATCAATGTTTTCTCTCGGTTTTAGCCTGTTTTTTCGGTTTAAGCCTGTTTTGGGGTAAAACGGGTTTAAGTGTTGTCTAAACACTCCAAATTCATCCCGAACTCTTACAACTAGTCAAATGCATTGGATTGTCACACATTCTGACCCTAGAAGCAGTAACAAAGCAGTTTACTGCTTCGAATCAATGTTTTCCCGTTTTTAGCCTGTTTCGGGACCAAATGGCTAAAAGTGGTGTCTAAACACTCCAAATTCAACCTGAACTCTTATAATTAGTCAAATGCATTGGATTGTTACATATTTTGACCGTCGAAAGAATAATATAGCGCTTTACTGCTTTGAATCAATGTTTTCTCTCGGTTTTAGCCTGTTTTCTCGGTTTAAGCCTGTTTTGGGATAAAACGGGTTTTAGTGTTGTCTAAACACTCCAAATTCATTCGGAACTCTTAGGACTAGTCAATGCATTGGATTGTCACACATTCTGACCCTATAAATAGTAACAAAGCTGTTTACTGCTTCGAATCAATGTTTTCCCGTTTTTAGCCTCTTTCGGGATAAAATGGCTAAAAGTGGTGTCTAAACACTCCAAATTCAACCTGAACTCTTATAATTAGTCAAATGTATTGGATTGATACATATTTTGACCCTAGAAAGAGTAACATAGCTGTTTACTGCTTCGAATCAATGTTTTCTCTCGGTTTTAGCCTGTTTTCTCGGTTTAAGCCTGTTTTGGGGTAAAACGGGTTTAAGTGTTGTCTAAACACTCCAAATTCATCCCGAACTCTTACAACTAATCAAATGCATTGGATTGTCACACATTCTGACCCTAGAAGCAGTAACAAAGCTTTTTACTTCTTCGAATCAACGTTTTCTCGGTTTTAGCCTGTTTTGGGACAAAATGGGTAAAAGTGGTGTCTAAACACTCCAAATTCAACCCGAACTCTTTTAATTAGTCAAATGCAATGGATTGTTACATATTTTGACACTAGAAAGAGTAACGTAACGATTTACTGCTTCGAATCAATGTTTTCTCTCGGTTTTAGCCTGTTTTTTCGGTTTAAGCCTGTTTTGGGGTAAAACGGGTTTAAGTGTTGTCTAAACACTCCAAATTCATCCCGAACTCTTACAACTAGTCAAATGCATTGGATTGTCACACATTCTGACCCTAGAAGCAGTAACAAAGCAGTTTACTGCTTCGAATCAATGTTTCCCCGTTTTTAGCCTGTTTCGGGATAAAATGGCTAAAACTGATTTCTGAACGCTCCAAATTCAACCTGAAAGCTTTTAATTAGTCAAATGCAATGGATTATTACATATTTTGACCCTAGAAATAGTAACATAGCGATTTACTGCTTCAAATCAATGTTTTCTCTCGGTTTTAACCTGTTTTCTCGGTTTAAGCCTGTTTGGGGATAAAACGGGTTTAAGTGTTGTCTAAACACTCCAACTTCAACCTGAACTCTTTTAATTAGTCAAATGCAATGAATTGTTACACATTCTGACCCTAGAAGCAGTAAGAAAGCTTTTTACTGCTTCGAATCAATGTTTTCTCGGTTTTAGCCTGTTTTGGGACCAAATGGCTAAAAGTGGTGTCTAAACACTCCAAATTCAATCCGAACTCTAATAATTAGTCAAATGCATTGGATTGTTACATATTTTGACCATCGAAAGAATAATATAGCGCTTTACTGCTTTGAATCAATGTTTTCTCTTGGTTTTAGCCTGTTTTCTCGGTTTAAGCCTGTTTTGGGATAAAACAGGTTTAAGTGTTGTCTAAACACTCCAAATTCATTCGGAACTCTTAGGACTAGTCAATGCATTGGATTGTCACACATTCTGACCCTATAAATAGTAACAAATCTGTTTACTGCGTCGAATCAATAATTTCTCGGTTTTAGCCTGTTTCGGGACAAAATGGATAAAAGTGGTGTCTAAACACTCCAAATTTAACCTGAACTCTTATAATTAGTCAAATGTATTGGATTGATACATATTTTGACCCTAGAAAGAGTAACATAGCTGTTTACTGCTTTGAATCAATGTTTTCTCTCGGTTTTAGCCTGTTTTCTCGGTTTAAGCCTGTTTTGGGATAAAACGGGTTTAAGTGTTGTCTAAACACTCCAAATTCATCCCGAACTCTTACAACTAATCAAATGCATTGGATTGTCACACATTCTGACCCTAGAAGCAGTAACAAAGCTTTTTACTGCTTCGAATCAACGTTTTCTCGGTTTTAGCCTGTTTCGGGACAAAATGGGTAAAAGTGGTGTCAAAACACTCCAAATTCAACCCGAACTCTTTTAATTAGTCAAATGCAATGGATTGATACATATTTTGTCCCTAGAAAGAGTAACATAGCTGTTTACTGCTTTGAATCAACGTTTTCTCGGTTTTAGCCTGTTTCGGGACAAAATGGGTAAAAGTGGTGTCTAAACACTCCAAATTCAACCCGAACTCTTTTAATTAGTCAAATGCAATGGATTGTTACATATTTTGACCCTAGAAAGAGTAACATAACGATTTACTGCTTCGAATCAATGTTTTCTCTCGGTTTTAGCCTGTTTTTTCGGTTTAAGCCTGTTTTGGGGTAAAACGGGTTTAAGTGTTGTCTAAACACTCCAAATTCATCCCGAACTCTTACAACTAGTCAAATGCATTGGATTGTCACACATTCTGACCCTAGAAGCAGTAACAAATCAGTTTACTACTTCGAATCAATGTTTTCCCGGTTTTAGCCTGTTTCGGGACCAAATGGCTAAAAGTGGTGTCTAAACACTCCAAATTCAATCCGAACTCTAATAATTAGTCAAATGCATTGGATTGTTACATATTTTGACCATCGAAAGAATAATATAGCGCTTTACTGCTTTGAATCAATGTTTTCTCTTGGTTTTAGCCTGTTTTCTCGGTTTAAGCCTGTTTTGGGATAAAACAGGTTTTAGTGTTGTCTAAACACTCCAAATTCATTCGGAACTCTTAGGACTAGTCAATGCATTGGATTGTCACACATTCTGACCCTATAAATAGTAACAAATCTGCTTACTGCGTCGAATCAATAATTTCTCGGTTTTAGCCTGTTTCGGGACAAAATGGATAGAAGTGGTGTCTAAACACTCCAAATTTAACCTGAACTCTTATAATTAGTCAAATGTATTGGATTGATACATATTTTGACCCTAGAAAGAGTAACATAGCTGTTTACTGCTTTGAATCAATGTTTTCTCTCGGTTTTAGCCTGTTTTCTTGGTTTAAGCCTGTTTTGGGATAAAACGGGTTTAAGTGTTGTCTAAACACTCCAAATTCATCCCGAACTCTTACAACTAATCAAATGCATTGGATTGTCACACATTCTGACCCTAGAAGCAGTAACAAAGCTTTTTACTGCTTCGAATCAACGTTTTCTTGGTTTTAGCCTGTTTCGGGACAAAATGGGTAAAAGTGGTGTCAAAACACTCCAAATTCAACCTGAACTCTTTTAATTAGTCAAATGCAATGGATTGATACATATTTTGTCCCTAGAAAGAGTAACATAGCTGTTTACTGCTTTGAATCAATGTTTTCTCTCGGTTTTAGCCTGTTTTCTCGGTTTAAGCCTGTTTTGGGATAAAACGGGTTTAAGTGTTGTCTAAACACTCCAAATTCATCCCGAACTCTTACAACTAGTCAAATGCATTGGATTATCACACATTCTGACCCTAGAAGCAGTAACAAAGCAGTTTACTGCTTCGAATCAATGTTTTCCCGTTTTTAGCCTGTTTCGGGATAAAATTGCTAAAAGTGGTCTCTAAACACTCCAAATTCAACCTGAACTCTTTTAATTACTCAAATGTATTGGATTGATACATATTTTGACCCTAGAAAGAGTAACATAGCTGTTTACTGCTTTGAATCAATGTTTTCTCTCGGTTTTAGCCTGTTTTCTCGGTTTAAGCCTGTTTTGGGGTAAAACGGGTTTAAGTGTTGTCTAAACACTCCAAATTCATCCCGAACTCTTACAACTAATCAAATGCATTGGATTGTCACACATTCTGACCCTAGAAGCAGTAACAAAGCAGTTTACTGCTTCGAATCAATGTTTCCCCGTTTTTAGCCTGTTTCGGGATAAAATGGCTAAAACTGATTTCTGAACGCTCCAAATTCAACCTGAAAGCTTTTAATTAGTCAAATGCAATGGATTATTACATATTTTGACCCTAGAAATAGTAACATAGCGATTTACTGCTTCAAATCAATGTTTTCTCTCGGTTTTAACCTGTTTTCTCGGTTTAAGCCTGTTTGGGGATAAAACGGGTTTAAGTGTTGTCTAAACACTCCAACTTCAACCTGAACTCTTTTAATTAGTCAAATGCAATGAATTGTTACACATTCTGACCCTAGAAGCAGTAAGAAAGCTTTTTACTGCTTCGAATCAATGTTTTCTCGGTTTTAGCCTGTTTTGGGACCAAATGGCTAAAAGTGGTGTCTAAACACTCCAAATTCTATCCGAACTCTAATAATTAGTCAAATGCATTGGATTGTTACATATTTTGACCATCGAAAGAATAATATAGCGCTTTACTGCTTTGAATCAATGTTTTCTCTTGGTTTTAGCCTGTTTTCTCGGTTTAAGCCTGTTTTGGGATAAAACAGGTTTAAGTGTTGTCTAAACACTCCAAATTCATTCGGAACTCTTAGGACTAGTCAATGCATTGGATTGTCACACATTCTGACCCTATAAATAGTAACAAATCTGTTTACTGCGTCGAATCAATAATTTCTCGGTTTTAGCCTGTTTCGGGACAAAATGGATAAAAGTGGTGTCTAAACACTCCAAATTTAACCTGAACTCTTATAATTAGTCAAATGTATTGGATTGATACATATTTTGACCCTAGAAAGAGTAACATAGCTGTTTACTGCTTTGAATCAATGTTTTCTCTCGGTTTTAGCCTGTTTTCTCGGTTTAAGCCTGTTTTGGGATAAAACGGGTTTAAGTGTTGTCTAAACACTCCAAATTCATCCCGAACTCTTACAACTAATCAAATGCATTGGATTGTCACACATTCTGACCCTAGAAGCAGTAACAAAGCTTTTTACTGCTTCGAATCAACGTTTTCTCGGTTTTAGCCTGTTTCGGGACAAAATGGGTAAAAGTGGTGTCAAAACACTCCAAATTCAACCCGAACTCTTTTAATTAGTCAAATGCAATGGATTGATACATATTTTGTCCCTAGAAAGAGTAACATAGCTGTTTACTGCTTTGAATCAACGTTTTCTCGGTTTTAGCCTGTTTCGGGACAAAATGGGTAAAAGTGGTGTCTAAACACTCCAAATTCAACCCGAACTCTTTTAATTAGTCAAATGCAATGGATTGTTACATATTTTGACCCTAGAAAGAGTAACATAACGATTTACTGCTTCGAATCAATGTTTTCTCTCGGTTTTAGCCTGTTTTTTCGGTTTAAGCCTGTTTTGGGGTAAAACGGGTTTAAGTGTTGTCTAAACACTCCAACTTCAACCTGAACTCTTTTAATTAGTCAAATGCAATGAATTGTTACACATTCTGACCCTAGAAGCAGTAAGAAAGCTTTTTACTGCTTCGAATCAATGTTTTCTCGGTTTTAGCCTGTTTTGGGACCAAATGGCTAAAAGTGGTGTCTAAACACTCCAAATTCAATCCGAACTCTAATAATTAGTCAAATGCATTGGATTGTTACATATTTTGACCATCGAAAGAATAATATAGCGCTTTACTGCTTTGAATCAATGTTTTCTCTTGGTTTTAGCCTGTTTTCTCGGTTTAAGCCTGTTTTGGGATAAAACAGGTTTTAGTGTTGTCTAAACACTCCAAATTCATTCGGAACTCTTAGGACTAGTCAATGCATTGGATTGTCACACATTCTGACCCTATAAATAGTAACAAATATGTTTACTGCGTCGAATCAATAATTTCTCGGTTTTAGCCTGTTTCGGGACAAAATGGATAAAAGTGGTGTCTAAACACTCCAAATTTAACCTGAACTCTTATAATTAGTCAAATGTATTGGATTGATACATATTTTGACCCTAGAAAGAGTAACATAGCAGTTTACTGCTTTGAATCAATGTTTTCTCTCGGTTTTAGCCTGTTTTCTCGGTTTAAGCCTGTTTTGGGATAAAACGGGTTTAAGTGTTGTCTAAACACTCCAAATTCATCCCGAACTCTTACAACTAATCAAATGCATTGGATTGTCACACATTCTGACCCTAGAAGCAGTAACAAAGCTTTTTACTGCTTCGAATCAACGTTTTCTTGGTTTTAGCCTGTTTCGGGACAAAATGGGTAAAAGTGGTGTCAAAACTCTCCAAATTCAACCTGAACTCTTTTAATTAGTCAAATGCAATGGATTGATACATATTTTGTCCCTAGAAAGAGTAACATAGCTGTTTACTGCTTTGAATCAATGTTTTCTCTCGGTTTTAGCCTGTTTTCTCGGTTTAAGCCTGTTTTGGGATAAAACGGGTTTAAGTGTTGTCTAAACACTCCAAATTCATCCCGAACTCTTACAACTAGTCAAATGCATTGGATTATCACACATTCTGACCCTAGAAGCAGTAACAAAGCAGTTTACTGCTTCGAATCAATGTTTTCCCGTTTTTAGCCTGTTTCGGGATAAAATTGCTAAAAGTGGTCTCTAAACACTCCAAATTCAACCTGAACTCTTTTAATTACTCAAATGCAATGGATTGTTACATATTTTGACCCTAGAAAGAGTAACATAACGATTTACTGCTTCGAATCAATGTTTTCTCTCGGTTTTAGCCTGTTTTTTCGGTTTAAGCCTGTTTTGGGGTAAAACGGGTTTAAGTGTTGTCTAAACACTCCAAATTCATCCCGAACTCTTACAACTAGTCAAATGCATTGGATTGTCACACATTCTGACCCTAGAAGCAGTAACAAATCAGTTTACTACTTCGAATCAATGTTTTCCCGTTTTTAGCCTGTTTCGTGATAAAATGGCTAAAACTGATGTCTAAACGCTCCAAATTCAACCTGAAAGCTTTTAATTAGTCAAATGCAATGGATTATTACATATTTTGACCCTAGAAATAGTAACATAGCGATTTACTGCTTCAAATCAATGTTTTCTCTCGGTTTTAACCTGTTTTCTCGGTTTAAGCCTGTTTAGGGATAAAACGGGTTTAAGTGTTGTCTAAACACTCCAACTTCATCCCGAACTCTTACAACTAATCAAATGCATTGGATTGTCACACATTCTGACCCTAGAAGCAGTAAGAAAGCTTTTTACTGCTTCGAATCAATGTTTTCTCGGTTTTAGCCTGTTTCGGGACCAAATGGCTAAAAGTGGTGTCTAAACACTCCAAATTCAATCCGAACTCTAATAATTAGTCAAATGCATTGGATTGTTACATATTTTGACCATCGAAAGAATAATATAGCGCTTTACTGCTTTGAATCAATGTTTTCTCTTGGTTTTAGCCTGTTTTCTCGGTTTAAGCCTGTTTTGGGATAAAACAGGTTTAAGTGTTGTCTAAACACTCCAAATTCATTCGGAACTCTTAGGACTAGTCAATGCATTGGATTGTCACACATTCTGACCCTATAAATAGTAACAAATCTGTTTACTGCGTCGAATCAATAATTTCTCGGTTTTAGCCTGTTTCGGGACAAAATGGATAGAAGTGGTGTCTAAACACTCCAAATTTAACCTGAACTCTTATAATTAGTCAAATGTATTGGATTGATACATATTTTGACCCTAGAAAGAGTAACATAGCTGTTTACTGCTTTGAATCAATGTTTTCTCTCGGTTTTAGCCTGTTTTCTTGGTTTAAGCCTGTTTTGGGATAAAACGGGTTTAAGTGTTGTCTAAACACTCCAAATTCATCCCGAACTCTTACAACTAATCAAATGCATTGGATTGTCACACATTCTGACCCTAGAAGCAGTAACAAAGCTTTTTACTGCTTCGAATCAACGTTTTCTTGGTTTTAGCCTATTTCGGGACAAAATGGGTAAAAGTGGTGTCAAAACACTCCAAATTCAACCTGAACTCTTTTAATTAGTCAAATTCAATGGATTGATACATATTTTGTCCCTAGAAAGAGTAACATAGCTGTTTACTGCTTTGAATCAATGTTTTCTCTCGGTTTTAGCCTGTTTTCTCGGTTTAAGCCTGTTTTGGGATAAAACGGGTTTAAGTGTTGTCTAAACACTCCAAATTCATCCCGAACTCTTACAACTAGTCAAATGCATTGGATTATCACACATTCTGACCCTAGAAGCAGTAACAAAGCAGTTTACTGCTTCGAATCAATGTTTTCCCGTTTTTAGCCTGTTTCGGGATAAAATTGCTAAAAGTGGTCTCTAAACACTCCAAATTCAACCTGAACTCTTTTAATTACTCAAATGCAATGGATTGTTACATATTTTGACCCTAGAAAGAGTAACATAACGATTTACTGCTTCGAATCAATGTTTTCTCTCGGTTTTAGCCTGTTTTTTCGGTTTAAGCCTGTTTTGGGGTAAAACGGGTTTAAGTGTTGTCTAAACACTCCAAATTCATCCCGAACTCTTACAACTAGTCAAATGCATTGGATTGTCACACATTCTGACCCTAGAAGCAGTAACAAATCAGTTTACTACTTCGAATCAATGTTTTCCCGTTTTTAGCCTGTTTCGTGATAAAATGGCTAAAACTGATGTCTAAACGCTCCAAATTCAACCTGAAAGCTTTTAATTAGTCAAATGCAATGGATTATTACATATTTTGACCCTAGAAATAGTAACATAGCGATTTACTGCTTCAAATCAATGTTTTCTCTCGGTTTTAACCTGTTTTCTCGGTTTAAGCCTGTTTAGGGATAAAACGGGTTTAAGTGTTGTCTAAACACTCCAACTTCATCCCGAACTCTTACAACTAATCAAATGCATTGGATTGTCACACATTCTGACCCTAGAAGCAGTAAGAAAGCTTTTTACTGCTTCGAATCAATGTTTTCTCGGTTTTAGCCTGTTTCGGGACCAAATGGCTAAAAGTGGTGTCTAAACACTCCAAATTCAATCCGAACTCTAATAATTAGTCAAATGCATTGGATTGTTACATATTTTGACCATCGAAAGAATAATATAGCGCTTTACTGCTTTGAATCAATGTTTTCTCTTGGTTTTAGCCTGTTTTCTCGGTTTAAGCCTGTTTTGGGATAAAACAGGTTTAAGTGTTGTCTAAACACTCCAAATTCATTCGGAACTCTTAGGACTAGTCAATGCATTGGATTGTCACACATTCTGACCCTATAAATAGTAACAAATCTGTTTACTGCGTCGAATCAATAATTTCTCGGTTTTAGCCTGTTTCGGGACAAAATGGATAAAAGTGGTGTCTAAACACTCCAAATTTAACCTGAACTCTTATAATTAGTCAAATGTATTGGATTGATACATATTTTGACCCTAGAAAGAGTAACATAGCTGTTTACTGCTTTGAATCAATGTTTTCTCTCGGTTTTAGCCTGTTTTCTCGGTCTATGCCTGTTTTGGGATAAAACGGGTTTAAGTGTTGTCTAAACACTCCAAATTCATCCCGAACTCTTACAACTAATCAAATGCATTGGATTGTCACACATTCTGACCCTAGAAGCAGTAACAAAGCTTTTTACTGCTTCGAATCAACGTTTTCTCGGTTTTAGCCTGTTTCGGGACAAAATGGGTAAAAGTGGTGTCTAAACACTCCAAATTCAACCTGAACTCTTTTAATTAGTCAAATGCAATGGATTGTTACATATTTTGACCCTAGAAAGAGTAACATAACGATTTACTGCTTCGAATCAATGTTTTCTCTCGGTTTTAGCCTGTTTTTTCGGTTTAAGCCTGTTTTGGGGTAAAACGGGTTTAAGTGTTGTCTAAACACTCCAAATTCATCCCGAACTCTTACAACAAGTCAAATGCATTGGATTGTCACACATTCTGACCCTAGAAGCAGTAACAAAGCAGTTTACTGCTTCGAATCAATGTTTCCCCGTTTTTAGCCTGTTTCGGGATAAAATGGCTAAAACTGATGTCTAAACGCTCCAAATTCAACCTGAAAGCTTTTAATTAGTCAAATGCAATGGATTATTACATATTTTGACCCTAGAAATAGTAACATAGCGATTTACTGCTTCAAATCAATGTTTTCTCTCGGTTTTAACCTGTTTTCTCGGTTTAAGCCTGTTTGGGGATAAAACGGGTTTAAGTGTTGTCTAAACACTCCAACTTCAACCTGAACTCTTTTAATTAGTCAAATGCAATGAATTGTTACACATTCTGACCCTAGAAGCAGTAAGAAAGCTTTTTACTGCTTCGAATCAATGTTTTCTCGGTTTTAGCCTGTTTTGGGACCAAATGGCTAAAAGTGGTGTCTAAACACTCCAAATTCAATCCGAACTCTAATAATTAGTCAAATGCATTGGATTGTTACATATTTTGACCATCGAAAGAATAATATAGCGCTTTACTGCTTTGAATCAATGTTTTCTCTTGGTTTTAGCCTGTTTTCTCGGTTTAAGCCTGTTTTGGGATAAAACAGGTTTTAGTGTTGTCTAAACACTCCAAATTCATTCGGAACTCTTAGGACTAGTCAATGCATTGGATTGTCACACATTCTGACCCTATAAATAGTAACAAATATGTTTACTGCGTCGAATCAATAATTTCTCGGTTTTAGCCTGTTTCGGGACAAAATGGATAAAAGTGGTGTCTAAACACTCCAAATTTAACCTGAACTCTTATAATTAGTCAAATGTATTGGATTGATACATATTTTGACCCTAGAAAGAGTAACATAGCAGTTTACTGCTTTGAATCAATGTTTTCTCTCGGTTTTAGCCTGTTTTCTCGGTTTAAGCCTGTTTTGGGATAAAACGGGTTTAAGTGTTGTCTAAACATTCCAAATTCATCCCGAACTCTTACATCTAATCAAATGCATTGGATTGTCACTTATTCTGACCCTAGAAGCAGTAACAAAGCTTTTTACTGCTTTGAATCAACGTTTTCTCGGTTTTAGCCTGTTTCGGGACAAAATGGGTAAAAGTGGTGTCTAAACACTCCAAATTCAACCTGAACTCTTTTAATTAGTCAAATGCAATGGATTGTTACATATTTTGACCCTAAAAAGAGTAACATAACGATTTACTGCTTCGAATCAATGTTTTCTCTCGGTTTTAGCCTGTTTTTTCGGTTTAAGCCTGTTTTGGGGTAAAACGGGTTTAAGTGTTGTCTAAACACTCCAAATTCATCCCGAACTCTTACAACTAGTCAAATGCATTGGATTTTCACACATTCTGACCCTAGAAGCAGTAACAAAGCAGTTTACTGCTTCGAATCAATGTTTCCCCGTTTTTAGCCTGTTTCGGGATAAAATGGCTAAAAGTGGTGTCTAAACACTCCAAATTCAACCTGAACTCTTTTAATTAGTCAAATGCAATGGATTGTTACATATTTTGACCCTAGAAAGAGTAACATAGCGATTTACTGCTTCGAATCAATGTTTTCTCTTGGTTTTAGCCTGTTTTCTCGGTTTAAGCTTGTTTTGGGGTAAAATGTAAGTTTAGATTCAAAGAAGAAGAAGATAAGATAATTTGCGGTTTAGGGTTGTGAGAGTGAGTAGAAGTGTAAGGGAGAGTATAGAAGAAGAATTCAACTTCTTACTTGATTTAGAACCTAGATACAAACTAAATATAGACATGTGAAAGCAATAGGAATATTCTATACAAGATGCTAAATGTAATTAAGACATGAAAGTGACATGTCTTGTTCCTTATTCTAACATGTGATTTCTTCTCCCCCACTTGCTTGAATCGCCAACGGTAGGAATGGAAGGATCTAGAGGCTTGTCTTGGTTTACTATGAGGCTTGTGACACAACGAATGGGCCTTTACATGTTTGGACATCACGGCTGTACGGACGGCCCGGCTAGAGTATGTACGGACGGTTGCTGTACGGACAAGGTGGCCATGATCCCAATTTATACTCCCCCTCAAGCTTTAGTCATTGGACCCCAAGACTGAAGCTTGAACCAATGATCACCTACCTCGTTAAAAAAACCTTAGTATAGAAAACCTCTTGGGAAAAACTATACGTAAGGGAAAAAGAGTGTAGGCTTTATGGTTTAGTGAGGTCCATGAGTCCAAGCTTTGAGTGTATGTACTCACACACCTGTGGGCTAGCTGCTTTTGTGAATACATCGGCCAATTGTTCGGAGCTCTCGGTGTGACACGGAATGGTGACGCCTAGTTGGATTTGCTCTCGAACTTTGTGACAATCGACTTCGATATGTTTTGTCCTCTCGTGGAACACCGAGTTGGTTGCAATATGGATAGCTGCTTCATTATCACAATGCATAGTGATGGGCATGGTAATTTCGACTCCAAGGTCTTGAAGTAGATTCTTGAGCCACATCAACTCAGTAGTAAGTTTGCGCATCGCCCTATACTCCGACTCCGCACTGGATAGAGATACCACTTTCTGTTTCTTGCTCTTCCATGTCACTAGGTTGCCTCCCAGAAAGGTACAATAGCCGGTTGTTGATCTTCGGTCGTCTCGGTCTCCTGCATAGTCCGCATCACAATAGCCTACAAGCTCCGTGTTGTTGTTACATCCCATCCAAATACCCTGGCCGGGTGATCCTTTGATATACTTGAGGATCCGGTTGACTATGTTCCAGTGGTGGATCTTTGGAGCTTGCATGTGCTGACTAGCCTGATTCACGGCAAAACAAATATCTGGTCGTGTAATAGTTAAGTAAATGAGCTTACCGACCAATCTTCTATATTGGGCTACATTCTCAAATGGTTGGTCTTCTATCTCCCCCTCACGACAGATTTTGTAGTTCTCATCAAGTGGTGTACTAACCGGTCTTGATCCAAGTTTCCCTACATCACTTAAGAGATCAATAGCATATTTTCTTTGAGATAGAAATAATCCCTCTTCCGAGCGACACACTTCTATCCCTAAGAAATATTTTAACTCTCCCAGGTCCTTGATATCAAACACTGACTTCAAAAATGTTTTGGTTTCTTGAATACCTACCGAGTCATTTCCTGATATGATGATGTCATCAACATATACAAGAATGACTATAATACCTTTGGTGCTAGAATATGTGAACAGTGTGTGGTCAGGTTCGGATCTCCTGAAGCCTCTATTGAGCAAGGTCGAGCTTAGCTTGTGGTACCATGCCCTTGGTGATTGTTTCAGTCCATAGATTGCTTTGTTCAGCTTAAGTACCTTTCCTGGACCGATCGTGTCTTCTAGGCCAGGCGGTGGTCTCATGTATACTTCATCCTCCAATTCACCTTGTAGGAACGCATTTTTAACGTCCATCTGCCACAGTTCCCATTTCAAGTTGACCGCCAAAGATAGAACCACACGAACGGTATGGAGTTTAGCCACCGGAGCAAACGTATCTTTATAATCTTCCCCGTACGTTTGCGTAAAGCCTCTTGCCACAAGTCGTGCTTTATAGCGTTCAATCTCCCCGTCACTATGATACTTGATTGTGAATACCCATTTGGATGTAACGGCCTTCTTGCCTTTAGGCAAGGCAGCCTCGTCCCATGTGTGGTTTGTCTCCATGGCCGTGCACTCATCTTGTATCGCATCACGCCACACCTTATGGTCCTTGGCCTCGTCATATGTTTGTGGGATCCAGTGGCTATCAACTTGGCCGAGGAACACTTGGTGTTCCATAGGTAAATTGGCAAGCGTACATACGGCTTGGATCGGATGTGCTACCGCTGCATTGTTGTAGTACACCCGAGTGTTCTTCCAGTTGGATGGGGGAAATTTGAGACGTTGGCTGCGTCTTAATGGGATAACTTCATCATGAGCAGCACCTTCATCTTCAGAGTCTCGTGGGTCGGTATCTCCTCCAGGATGTATACTAGTGTCAGGGTTATGCGAGTTGAGCTCTTGATCGGTTGATTGGTTAACTTGATCCGTCTGAGGAAGGGGCTCACTAGATTCACAAGTGATGCTGTCTAGAGGTGGCTGGGGCCCTTCTAGTGAGTTTGGCCCGGGAGAACTATGTGCGTCCCGATCATTTGTGGCCCCTAAGCGTTCAAGGATGATACGGAGATTGACCGCCCGATCGGAGGAGGGGTTCGATAGGTCTCGGAGATCTTCCCAATTTTTCTTGCTGTAGTACCCTTGAGATTCAACAAACTTCACGTCCCTAGAGACAAGAACTCGTCTGGCCTCATGATCATAGCACTTATACCCCTTTTGTGTGGTAGAGTACCCAATAAACATTGCTTTGGTGCTTTTGGCTTCCAGTTTGTCTCGTAGTTCACCTGGTTTTAACACAAAACAAGTGCACCCAAACACACGTAAGTGATCAAATGTAGGTTTTTCTTTGTTCAATACCTCAAATGGAGAGACGTCTTGTAAAATCTTCGTGGGTATGCGGTTTATAAGATAGCACGCCGCAAGGACCGCATCTCCCCAAAAACGCCTTGGAACATTTGTGTGGAACATCATGGACCGGGCTACCTCCATGAGATGTCTATTCTTGCGTTCGGCCACACCATTTTGTTGGGGGGTATAAGGGCAGCTGGTTTGATGGATAATGCCATGATTGTTCAAGTGTTGTTTGAATGCGTGACTAGTGTATTCGCCGCCATTATCTGACCTTAAAATCTTGATCTTAGCATTGTAATGGTTAGTCACATATTTTTGAAAACTAATGAAAGCTTCAAGAACCCTATCCTTAGTAGGTAACAAGGTTAGCCAGGTATATTTAGACTTTTCATCAATGAAGGTAACAAAATACTTTTGATTTTCTCTAGACAAACAAGGAGATGTCCACACATCTGAGTGAACTAAGTCAAAACAGTTTTCATAAATGGTTAAAGATTTTGGAAAAACTGTTTTGCAGTGTTTACCAAGGATGCAAGCCTCACATTCATTGTTTTTAAAAGAAATACTTGGAAGCATAATTTCTAAAGCACGAGAATGAGGGTGTCCCAATCTAGCATGCCATATAGCATTGTTTGCTTTAACAGAAACTGAACTAAAACAAGAGACATTAGGAGTAGATAGATTTAAGTCTTCAAGAACATATAAGTCATCCTTAGAGACTCCTTGTCCAAGGACTTGACTGGTCTCAATATCCTGAAAGTGTACATTGTTAGGACCAAATATAGCATAACAGTTTAAATCGGTGGTGGCTCTCTTAACAGATAAAAGATTTGATGTAAAGCTAGGCATGTAAAAGGCTTTAGTAGTCTTATCAAACAATTTTAAGTCACCTATTCCCTTAACTGGTACTTTCTCACCATTAGCTATAATCACATTTCCAACTGCCGGTTTAATTTCACTTATTAACTTGGAGTCACTAATCATATGGTGTGATGCACCAGAATCGACTATAAGCGGTTTAGTTTGATTTAAAACAAGATAGGAGTTACCAGAGGCTTCCTTGAGAGCTTTGATGAGGGCATCGAGATCTGACTTCCTCACCAGGTCAGACGTCGCTGCTAGAGCCGTTCCTTGTCCTTCGATGATTCGCTGATTTGATTCGGTGATAGTAGGCTCTATGGTAGCTTGATGTGCTCTAGGTCCTCCGCGGTTATTTACTGGTCGATTAACCTTAAGGTGTGGATGAAGTATCCAACACCGGCTCTTGAAATGACCAGGTTTCTTGCAGTGGTCGCACACTGGAGGATTCTTGTCATCATGCCGATAGTAGCTCTTGTTTGCAGCCGCTACTTCAGCCTTGTTAGCGGTTACAAGTTCTCCTTTGTTACCAAACAGCCCCATGGAGCCATGCTCCTTTTGAATTTGGCTACACACCTCATCTAGACTAGGCAGCTTATCCGACCTCAAGATATGTTTGATGAGGTCATTGTAAGAAGGGTTTAGTGTGAGAAGTAGACCAAACACCTTGTCCTGCTCTCGCCTCTCGTTTAGTATGGCCGGATCAAGTGTGGCTGGCCTAAGCATCTCAAGTTCAGCCCAAAGAGACCTAAACTTCCCAAAGTGTTTGGTGAACTCCATGTCTTCTTGGCTTAGGTTGTTAATGGCCCTCTTGATCTCAAATACTCGGTTTAAATTGGTGGTGTTGCCGAACACATTTTGTAATGTGTCCCATAGATCCTTGGCCGTCTCACAGTATGAGTAGGCTTCAAGTATTGGAGCATCAAGAGAGTTTTGAATGATGGCAAGAACACTTTGGTCTTCTTGAAACCATTTGTCCCCACCACTTGTGACCGCTTCTTTGCCGTCTACGGTGGACTCTTCCCTTGGAGCCTCACTCGTGGTAATATGGGTCCAAAGCCCTCGGCCACATAATGCCGTCTTTGTGGTCCTCGCCCACAACAAGTAGTTCTCTTCTTTGAGAGTAACTGGAACAATCAAGGTCTTGTTGCCTTCCATGGTGTTTTGTCCGTTGGTCAATAGCTTTATCCAACGGTTAAAACAAAACGCTTCTTGCGATTGAAACAGAAATGTAGGAAAGTGATAAGAGCGGAAGTGATGAATGGATGAGAGATTGAGAACTAGGAGCAACAAGGCTCTGATACCATGTAAGTTTAGATTCAAAGAAGAAGAAGATAAGATAATTTGCGGTTTAGGGTTGTGAGAGTGAGTAGAAGTGTAATGGAGAGTATAGAAGAAGAATTCAACTTCTTACTTGATTTAGAACCTAGATACAAACTAAATATAGACATGTGAAAGCAATAGGAATATTCTATACAAGATGCTAAATGTAATTAAGACATGAAAGTGACATGTCTTGTTCCTTATTCTAACATGTGATTTCTTCTCCCCCACTTGCTTGAATCGCCAACGGTAGGAATGGAAGGATCTAGAGGCTTGTCTTGGTTTACTATGAGGCTTGTGACACAACGAATGGGCCTTTACATGTTTGGACATCACGGCTGTACGGACGGCCCGGCTAGAGTATGTACGGACGGTGGCTGTACGGACAAGGTGGCCATGATCCCAATTTATATAAAACGGGTTTAAGTGTTGTCTAAACACTCCAAATTCATCCCGAACTCTTACAACTAGTCAAATGCATTGGATTGTCACACATTCTGACCCTAGAAGCAGTAACAAAGCAGTTTACTGTTCGAATCAATGTTTTCCCGTTTTTAGCCTGTTTCGGGATAAAATGGCTAAAACTGATGTCTAAACGCTCCAAATTCAACCTGAAATCTTTTAATTAGTCAAATGCAATGGATTATTACATATTTTGACCCTAGAAATAGTAACATAGCGATTTACTGCTTCAAATCAATGTTTTCTCTTGGTTTTAACCTGTTTTCTCGGTTTAAGCCTGTTTCGAGATAAAACGGGTTTAAGTGTTGTCTAAACACTCCAACTTCAACCTGAACTCTTTTAATTAGTCAAATGCAATGGATTGTTACACATTCTGACCCTAGAAGCAGTAAGAAAGCTTTTTACTGCTTCGAATCAATGTTTTCTCGGTTTTAGCCTGTTTTGGGACCAAATGGCTAAAAGTGGTGTCTAAACACTCCAAATTCAATCCGAACTCTAATAATTAGTCAAATGCATTGGATTGTTACATATTTTAACCATCGAACGAATAATATAGCGCTTTACTGCTTTGAATCAATGTTTTCTCTCGGTTTTAGCCTGTTTTCTCGGTTTAAGCCTGTTTTGGGATAAAACGGGTTTTAGTGTTGTCTAAACACTCCAAATTCATTCGGAACTCTTAGGACTAGTCAATGCATTGGATTGTCACACATTCTGACCCTATAAATAGTAACAAAGCTGTTTACTGCTTCGAATCAATAATTTCTCGGTTTTAGCCTGTTTCGGGACAAAATGGGTAAAAGTGGTGTCTAAACACTCCAAATTTAACCTGAACTCTTATAATTAGTCAAATGTATTGGATTGATACATATTTTGACCCTAGAAATAGTACCATAGCTGTTTACTGCTTTGAATCAATGTTTTCTCTCGGTTTTAGCCTGTTTTCTCGGTTTAAGCCTGTTTTGGGATAACACGGGTTTAAGTGTTGTCTAAACACTCCAAATTCATCCAGAACTCTTACAACTAATCAAATGCATTGGATTGTCACACATTCTGACCCTAGAAGCAGTAACAAAGCTTTTTACTGCTTCGAATCAACGTTTTCTCGGTTTTAGCCTGTTTCGGGACAAAATGGGTAAAAGTGGTGTCAAAACACTCCAAATTCAACCTGAACTCTTTTAATTAGTCAAATGCAATGGATTGTTACATATTTTGTCCCTAGAAAGAGTAACATAGCTGTTTACTGCTTTGAATCAATGTTTTCTCTCGGTTTTAGCCTGTTTTTTCGGTTTAAGCCTGTTTTGGGGTAAAACGGGTTTAAGTGTTGTCTATATTGATCAAGAGAATAAGCCTAAGGCAGCCATGGCCGTCCGTACAATTATGGGGCCGTCCGTACAACCAAGCAATAAGGCCGAGTCATGTAAGTGTGTAAAGACAATGAGGAGGCCTGCTCTCCTTAGGCCCATGAGAAGGATCTAGAATGTCGCTTGTAGCCGTTAGAGAGGAGGAACAAGTGGAGTCACGGGTTATGTTGTGTTTAAGGAGACTAGGACGGGTCACTATCACCGTTGGGATTAGTTCTATCTCTCTCCTTGTCCCTATCACTTATACGATCGGTTGGTAGAGGGTGTAGCCCTAATTTTCCCTTGATATATATAGGCTTTAGCCTACATTGTAATATGTATTCTTATGGAACAATAACCTAATCTTTTCTTCTTCCTCATTCTCTTTGTCTACCGATATCTCTCATCAATCTCTTGATTCTCTTCTTTATTCTACAAAGTCTTACATGGTATCAGAGCAAGTTCTTCGATTCTCTACAGTCTAATCTCATTCTCCTACTCATTTCTACACTCTAGTCTCCTTATCTTCGTTTCTTCTTACTCGCATCTCTTTTATTCTCCGGGTAAAAGCTTTACCCATCGGTCCATAGAAACCCGACCATGGAAAACGCCAAGCCCATTGTTTCACCGGTTGTCCTAAAGGGGACAAACTACTTGCTGTGGACAAGAACCACAAGAACCGCCCTTGGAGGTCGTGGCCTTTGGAGTCATGTCGAGTCCGACTATGTCCCAAAGAAAAACCCCAAAGGAGAGGACGCTTCCGAGGCGGAAGCGGAGGAAGAGAGCGAGAGGAAGGCCAAATGGTTCCAAGAAGACCAAGTTGTCCTATCTGTTCTCCAAAACTCTCTGGACACGCCTATCCTTGAGGCCTACTCATATTGCGAGACGGCCAAGGAACTGTGGGAAACACTTAAAGGCGTGTATGGTAATGTCTCTAACATGACTAGAGTCTTTGAGGTCAAGAAGGCCATAAATGATCTTAACCAAGATGATGTGGAGTTCACTAAGCATCTTGGTAAGTTCCGTGCACTATGGTCCGAGCTTGACATGTTGCGGCCAAGTACACTTGAGGCAAGTGTGCTAAACGAAAGAAAGGAGCAAGACAAAGTCTTCGGACTCCTACTTACCTTGAACCCGTCCTTCAACGACCTCTTGAAGCACATCCTAAGGGCAGAGAAGCTCCCCTCCTTTGAAGATATTTGCTCCCAAATTCAGAAAGAGCAAGGATCCCTTGATTTGTTTAGCGGTAAGGGGGAGCTTGCTTCGGCCAACAAAGGAATGTACAAGCAAGAGGAGAGGAAGTTGTTGGTGTGCGACCACTGCAAGAAGCGGGGTCATCTGAAAGACAAGTGCTGGGTTCTCCATCCTCATCTCAAGCCGGCCAAGTTCAAAGCCAACCTCTCAAAGGAAGCGGTTAGCGATAAAGGAGCCGGATCATCAAAGCAGGGAGATGAGGTGGCCATGACCGCAGCCTACGGAGATGTGGTGAGGAAGTCAGACCTTGAGGCTCTCATCCGCTCCATTGCTTCACTCAAGGAGTCTGGTATCTCTTTCTTTACTTCTAGGCCTAGCAAATCGCTTGTTATTGACTCGGGAGCCTCACATCATATGATTAGTAACCCTAGTTTAATTGACAACATAAAACCGGCCTTAGGAAATGTTGTTATTGCAAATGGAGAACAAATACCAGTAAAGGGAATAGGGGACTTGAAACTATTTGATAAAACCTCAAAAGCTTTCTTTATGCCTACCTTTACCTCCAATTTACTATCGGTTAAGAGGGCCACAAATGATTTGAATTGTTATGCAATCTTTGGTCCTAACAATGTTTATTTTCAGGATATTGAGACTGGAAAGGTTCTTGGAGAAGGGCAAGGGAGTGGAGATCTCTATGTCCTAGAGAAAACCGATCCAAATTTATCCTCTACTAAGTCTTGTTTTGTTGTTGATTCGAATATGGTGTGGCATGCTAGGCTAGGCCACCCACATTCACGTGCTTTAGGGTTGATGTTTCCTAATATTTCTTTTGATAATTCTACTTGTGAACCTTGTATTCTCGGAAAACATTGCAAGTCTATCTTTCCTAAGTCAACTACTATTTATGAGAATTGTTTTGATTTAGTTCACTCAGATGTTTGGACATCACCATGCCTATCTAGAGATAATAACAAGTATTTTGTGACTTTTATTGATGAAAAATCAAAATACACTTGGATTACCTTGTTGCCATCTAAAGATAGAGTATTTGATGCCTTTATCAATTTTCAAAATTATGTGACTAATCACTTCAATGCTAAACTTAAGGTACTTAGGTCTGATAATGGGGGGGAATACACAAGTTGCAAGTTCAAAGAACATCTCTCCAAGCATGGCATTCTCCATCAAACTAGTTGTCCCTACACGCCACAACAAAATGGTGTGGCCGAGAGGAAGAACCGGCACCTCATGGAAGTGGCGCGGGCAATCATGTTCCATTCGAGTGTTCCTAAACGATATTGGGGTGATGCCGTGATGACTGCATGCTACCTAATCAACCGAACACCAACTAGAGTTCTTCATGACTTATCTCCATTTGAAGTACTAAACAAATTTAAACCATCTCTTGATCACTTACGAGTTTTCGGCTGTGTTTGTTTTGTGTTAGTACCAGGAGAACAAAGGAGTAAGCTGGATGCCAAAAGTACAAAGTGTATGTTCATTGGCTACTCCACCACACAAAAGGGGTACAAATGTTATGATCCGGCCACAAGTCGACTATATGTCTCTCGAGATGTCCGGTTTCTAGAACATGTGGGCTACCATGACAAGAGGGATTGGAACAGCCTTAAAGATCTCTCTCACTCACCTAATGACCGAGCTTCGAGTCTACGGTTCCTTCTTGATCACCTTGGCAACCCATCTCCACCAACGGGTGCCGTGCGGCCAACACTAAGTCAAATTTCTACCGATGGTGGGTCTGACCAAGGAGATGCAAATGACAATGGTTCAGCCCAAGATGGTGAATCTCTCGAGTCTGGCCTACCCATAACCGGTGTTCCCGTCCCTGGCCCTACAACGGACACGCATGCTCCGGCGGCGGCCTCTACCGAGGAAAACACGGAGACGGCTCCTACGGACGGTACGTCCACCGTGTTGCCTAGCGTGGATCCACTTCCGGCACCAGTCCTGCGTCGGAGCACCAGACCTCGATCGGATCCCTCCACTTGGAAGAACAAGCGTGTCTATTACAACAGCCAAGCTGTCGCTCATCCCATTCAGTCCGTTTGTTCCCTTGAGCTGTTACCTGCTGATCACCAAGCTTTCTTCGGCCAAGTGGACGCCAATTGGATCCCGCAGACATATGATGAAGCCAAGGAACATCAAGTTTGGTTAGATGCGGTCAAGGATGAAACTGGCGCCATGATCCGGAATCATACGTGGGACGAATCGGATCTTCCTCAAGGCAAGCGGGCAGTTAGCTCCAAATGGGTGTTTACCATAAAGTATTTGAGCAATGGTGACATTGAACGGCATAAAGCCAGGTTAGTGGCCCGTGGCTTCACCCAAACCTATGGCGCGGACTACACGGACACCTTTGCACCCGTGGCCAAGCTCCATACGGTTCGGGTTGTGCTGTCTCTTGCTGTCAACCTCTCATGGGACTTATGGCAGATGGATGTGAAGAACGCCTTCCTTCAAGGTGAACTTGATGAAGAAGTGTACATGACGCCTCCTCCCGGCCTTGAAGACATGGTTACACCCGGAAAAGTCTTGAGGCTGCGTAAGGCCATCTATGGCCTTAAGCAGTCCCCACGAGCGTGGTACCACAAACTAAGCTCCACTCTCAAGACTGATGGTTTTACGCGATCGGAGGCTGATCATACTCTCTTCACGCGTCGCACCTCTATTGGTTGGGTGGTGGTGCTCATATACGTCGACGACATCATCGTGACTGGTGATGATAAGGCGGCCATTCAGGACACCAAGGACTCTCTCAAGTCGGTATTTGACATCAAGGACCTTGGGGAACTCAAATACTTTCTTGGTATTGAGATTTGTCGCTCACCGGAAGGACTCTTCCTCTCACAACGCAAGTATACTCTTGACTTGTTAGAGGAGACTGGCAAGCTTGGTGTGTCTCCGGTTGCTACGCCCCTTGATGATGATTACCAGCTCAAGCGAAAGGGGGAGAGCTTACGGGCAAAAGAAGGCCGACCTAAGGAACCAATGGACGAGCCATTCTTAGACGTCACACGCTACCGCCGGCTTGTAGGTAAGCTGATATACCTTACTATCACACGACCTGACATATCCTATGCTGTGAATCAGGTTAGCCAACATATGAAGGCACCAAGCAAGTACCAATGGAGTCAAGTCGAAAGGATCCTAAGCTATCTCAAGGGCAGTCCGGGTCAAGGTATTTGGATGGGCAAGAATGACAACACCGAAATCGTTGGCTATTGTGATGCGGATTACAATGGCGACACGCTGGATAGGAGATCCACCACTGGGTACTGCACGTTTGTTGGAGGCAACTTGGTTACATGGAGGTCTAAGAAACAAAAGGTGGTTTCATGCTCTAGCGCCGAGGCCGAGTATAGAGCTATGAGGAAGCTCACTAACGAGATGACATGGCTGAAGGGCCTACTCAAGGACTTAGGCATCGAGACAAAGCAGCCCATGACCATGCACTGCGACAATGAAGCGGCTATCCACATTGCCACAAACTCAGTCTTTCATGAGAGGACCAAGCACATAGAAAGCGATTGCCACAAGGTGAGAGAGAAGATTGAAGAAGGAGTGGTGTTACCATGCCACACAAGGAGTCAAGATCAGCTAGCTGACATCTTCACCAAGTCTGCAAGCTCCAAGGTTTGTGATCACATCTACAGCAAACTTGGACTTGTAGACATTACACGGCCATGATCAAGCTTCCCTAATCCGTGGACAGCACACTCTTTTTCCCTTGACTTGGTTTTGTCCCATGAGGTTTTCTAAGTCAAGGTTTTTAATGAGGTGCTGCTTCACGGGTTCCAAGCTTAGCCATTTCACTCGGCTAAGCTTGAGGGGGAGTATTGATCAAGAGAATAAGCCTAAGGCAGCCATGGCCGTCCGTACAATTATGGGGCCGTCCGTACAACCAAGCAATAAGGCCGAGTCATGTAAGTGTGTAAAGACAATGAGGAGGCCTGCTCTCCTTAGGCCCATGAGAAGGATCTAGAATGTCGCTTGTAGCCGTTAGAGAGGAGGAACAAGTGGAGTCACGGGTTATGTTGTGTTTAAGGAGACTAGGACGGGTCACTATCACCGTTGGGATTAGTTCTATCTCTCTCCTTGTCCCTATCACTTATACGATCGGTTGGTAGAGGGTGTAGCCCTAATTTTCCCTTGATATATATAGGCTTTAGCCTACATTGTAATATGTATTCTTATGGAACAATAACCTAATCTTTTCTTCTTCCTCATTCTCTTTGTCTACCGATATCTCTCATCAATCTCTTGATTCTCTTCTTTATTCTACAAAGTCTTACAGTCTAAACACTCCAAATTCATCCCGAACTCTTACAACTAGTCAAATGCATTGGATTGTCACACATTCTGACCCTAGAAGCAGTAACAAAGCAGTTTACTGTTCGAATCAATGTTTTCCCGTTTTTAGCCTGTTTCGGGATAAAATGGCTAAAACTGATGTCTAAACGCTCCAAATTCAACCTGAAATCTTTTAATTAGTCAAATGCAATGGATTATTACATATTTTGACCCTAGAAATAGTAACATAGCGATTTACTGCTTCAAATCAATGTTTTCTCTTGGTTTTAACCTGTTTTCTCGGTTTAAGCCTGTTTCGAGATAAAACGGGTTTAAGTGTTGTCTAAACACTCCAACTTCAACCTGAACTCTTTTAATTAGTCAAATGCAATGGATTGTTACACATTCTGACCCTAGAAGCAGTAAGAAAGCTTTTTACTGCTTCGAATCAATGTTTTCTCGGTTTTAGCCTGTTTTGGGACCAAATGGCTAAAAGTGGTGTCTAAACACTCCAAATTCAATCCGAACTCTAATAATTAGTCAAATGCATTGGATTGTTACATATTTTAACCATCGAACGAATAATATAGCGCTTTACTGTTTTGAATCAATGTTTTCTCTCGGTTTTAGCCTGTTTTCTCGGTTTAAGCCTGTTTTGGGATAAAACTGTTGGGATTTATGAGACAAAGCTCACAAGAGAGGGTAGACAAACACTTGGTGAATGAATCCCCCTTTACCCACAACAAACTAACTCATTCTCAAGGGGGAGGAGAGAACATCAACTTGTGATGAACTCCCCATAAACAAGCTAGATAGAACCCAAATACTAGAGAGTAAGCGGATCCTAACTAGGAGAAGCACTAGTTTGAGACTTATCCTCTTCTAGTATCACAACACTTAGAGTTTGTGTACTTAGGAGAAGGAGGATTAAGAATCAGTAATCTAGGCTAAGTAAAGCAGTAAATAAGAAGAGTTTAGGTGGATTTGAGAAGAGAATAGGCTGCCTTAAGGGCAGCCCCTAACCGCTAATCCTAAACTCTCTACATTGTTAATATGAAACAAGAACACAAGTATAGAGAGGAAATCGGTTTCTCTTCTATTGAATAATATTGTGATATATTACATATGAGAGAATTACAGCTTAATATAGAGAAAACAAAGGCATAGAGCCGTTAGGCACACAAGGGATTCAAAGGAGAGATGAAAGGGACAGCTCCTTGTCTTTGGTTGACTCGCTATGCTTCCCAACCAAAGCCACACGTGATTTCCTTCCCTTCCATGCCTTGTGACCGTTAGATCTCCTTCCCTTATGGCCATTGGATCCTTCTTCCCTTCCTTGTGAGATATTTCCTTCTTCTTGGGCTTCTTCTTCTTATAAGGCCTTTGTTCTTCTTATATTGCACTTATGGCCTTGCTGACCACTCTCCTTGCTCTCACGGCCCACATGGCCTTATTGGCCACTCTTATTGTGCTCACGGCCTTACTGGCCGCTCCCACACCACTCATGGCCTTACCGGCCACACTTCTTGTACTAGCAGCCTTACCGGCCACTCTCTTCTTCCTTGTGCAGCTCGGCCTCACCGGCCTCACTCTCTCTTCTCCTTCATATATACTAATAGTACGGACGGGCCTGTACGGACGGGCCTGTACGGACGGGCCTGTACGGACGGGCCTGCTCTTCAATGTGTTCACGGCCTAACTGGCCGCTCTCCGGACATGGGTCCGTTCACGGACACGGTACATGGTACCGGACACGGTACATGGCCTTACCGGCCTTTACATGGCCTTTCCGGCCTTTCTTCTCTTCTTCCAAGGTTCGGCCTTACCGGCCTCTCCTCTCTCCTCCTTGGTACATTCTAATACTCCCCCGCACGCTTGATCGGTGGGACACCATGGGGACCAAAGATCAAGGGTGGACTAGTGTCATCTACCTCATTAAAAACCTCAACAAAGAAAACCTCTTGGGATAAAACTTTGTTAAGGGAAAAAGAGTATAGACTCCACTATCCATGATGTCCCTTGACCTTGGTTTGCAAAGAACTAGCTCCCTTCTCTTCATGATTTGAACCGCTCCTACTCCTTAGCCCACCTTGCCTTTAGCACATTCCTTATGATCTCCATCCTTGCGCCTTTAGAATTTCTTTGAGGCTCTCATAGTCTCCTTTACCCCTTAAACAAGTGATAAAGAAGAAAAGAATAAGTGTTTGCTATGAGGAATATCAAAGAAAATTTCTAAAAGTGTGACAATTTAAGAGAACATATTAAAGACTAAAGACTAGTAATGAAACTAAGGTAATGAATTTATGAATTAAAATAGAGAAGAGTTTAGAGCACAGCCTTTATGGTGTTTTGATGGATAGGAGGGAGAGAGTTGATCACTGTTGCGGTTTGGAATTCCTCCTTGAGACCGCTCCTACTCTAACCATGGTTTTTTTTTTAAACCTGGTCAGTTTTATTTGTCAGACTGACACATGCCCACTGAATTGGACATAACTTTCGAACGGCTGCTCGGATTGGTATGATTCCACTTCCACTGGCAAGATGACTCTGTGGTCTCGAACTTTAATGAAGAACGCGGAAGCCGAATCGCAGTGGAAGGGTTTCGTCCGAGTCGATCTTTGAGACGCTTCGGCTGAGCTTTAAGTAAAGACTTTTGCTTGTGGCCGAGCAGAATCTGTGAGGTACGGTCTGAAGTCACTTGATCTCCCCCGTAACCTTTACTTGATGATGGGCTGAAACCTCATCACCTCAGTTGAAGCCTTGTGCATCACCGTTCTTGTGCACATCCAATCAACAGTTGAAACCTTGTGCATCACCTTTCCTAAAGACCATTGTGCACATCCGATCAACAACTTGGCACTAACACACATGCTCTTGGACTGATTCATCACCTTCCACCAGCTTAACAAAGACTTGGTGGCCCTTGGTTCTAACTCCAGGCATTGTGCTGCGCTCTTACATGGCTATCTTGTAGCCTTCAACCTCGCCACTTCTTCTTCTTGAGATAGTAGGCGAGCTCCACACAATCTTCAAGGCTGAAGCTGAAACCAAATTCAATGGAACAGATTCTAAACAAGAGATTGTTAGAGATTAGAGTATAGAGAATATTACTGAAAAATAAAATAGAATTTAGAGAATAATTAAGAGTATAAATAGAGAACAGAGAATCAGTAACCAAGAGTATAGAAAGTGAGAGTATAAGGGAGAGTATAGGCGGTAGTATAAGATGAATGGAGAGTAGAATAGAGAATCTGCTCAAGAGTTCTTATGGACAGAGTTTAACTCTGTTTTCTTGAGTTGAAAGAAGCTTTGACAGCCAAGAACATCCAAGAAGACAATCTCTTTTGGTGCTTTAATGGCTGAAACACAATGGACCGTTTGGAAAATTAATTTCTCCAGCGGTTTGGGACACTTCTCATGGTAGAATCACTTAAACAGGTGTTCTCCAAGAGTCTAATGCCTTCAAAGATCACGAAAGAGCATATAGAAGATGCTTTCCATGTTCAAAAATCAAATAAAAGAAGAAACACCTTTGGAACAACCTTTTGTCCATTGGTTAAAAGAATGCATCTTGGACCAACTTGAATCTATTTGACCAAGCGGGCCATACATGCTAAAAACAAGAACTCTCTCTTCCCCAAACTCGAATCTGGACACACCATATGGCCAGAAACAAAGCTTTCTCAACCTTGAGAAGAAGAAGAATCGATTTAGTAATTAAGCCTTTAAAGGAAATTTAACAAAAGCTAAATTAAACCTTTAGAGGAAAATTAACTAAATCCTAAGAGAATTAAATCCTAAGAATTTCGTGGCTCATACAAGCACACAAGAACCGTGAATCCTCACCATGAACAACACAATTTGCTCAATGGTTCATCACTTCCCACACATCCCAAAATAAACAAAGCTATTACCAAATCGGTAAAGCTTAAGGATGGGGCTTGTAAAATCGATTTCTTTCCACACACTTGGTCTACAAATTCTAACAAGATAAGAGACCAAGCTTACTCAACAATGAGCTGCTAGAGAATCGATTTAATCAACAAAAGCAAAATTAAAGCTTTAAAGAAACTAAGCTAAGCGATTTAACACCTAAGCAAAGTCTAAACTTTAACTAAGCTAACTCCTAAGAAAACGACTTTGAGAATGAGTTTAAAACACCAAGAACAGAACCTGGCTCTGATACCATGTTGGGATTTATGAGACAAAGCTCACAAGAGAGGGTAGACAAACACTTGGTGAATGAATCCCCCTTTACCCACAACAAACTAACTCATTCTCAAGGGGGAGGAGAGAACATCAACTTGTGATGAACTCCCCATAAACAAGCTAGATAGAACCCAAATACTAGAGAGTAAGCGGATCCTAACTAGGAGAAGCACTAGTTTGAGACTTATCCTCTTCTAGTATCACAACACTTAGAGTTTGTGTACTTAGGAGAAGGAGGATTAAGAATCAGTAATCTAGGCTAAGTAAAGCAGTAAATAAGAAGAGTTTAGGTGGATTTGAGAAGAGAATAGGCTGCCTTAAGGGCAGCCCCTAACCGCTAATCCTAAACTCTCTACATTGTTAATATGAAACAAGAACACAAGTATAGAGAGGAAATCGGTTTCTCTTCTATTGAATAATATTGTGATATATTACATATGAGAGAATTACAGCTTAATATAGAGAAAACAAAGGCATAGAGCCGTTAGGCACACAAGGGATTCAAAGGAGAGATAAAAGGGACAGCTCCTTGTCTTTGGTTGACTCGCTATGCTTCCCAACCAAAGCCACACGTGATTTCCTTCCCTTCCATGCCTTGTGACCGTTAGATCTCCTTCCCTTATGGCCATTGGATCCTTCTTCCCTTCCTTGTGAGATATTTCCTTCTTCTTGGGCTTCTTCTTCTTATAAGGCCTTTGTTCTTCTTATATTGCACTTATGGCCTTGCTGACCACTCTCCTTGCTCTCACGGCCCACATGGCCTTATTGGCCACTCTTATTGTGCTCACGGCCTTACTGGCCGCTCCCACACCACTCATGGCCTTACCGGCCACACTTCTTGTACTAGCAGCCTTACCGGCCACTCTCTTCTTCCTTGTGCAGCTCGGCCTCACCGGCCTCACTCTCTCTTCTCCTTCATATATACTAATAGTACGGACGGGCCTGTACGGACGGGCCTGTACGGACGGGCCTGTACGGACGGGCCTGTACGGACGGGCCTGCTCTTCAATGTGTTCACGGCCTAACTGGCCGCTCTCCGGACATGGGTCCGTTCACGGACACGGTACATGGTACCGGACACGGTACATGGCCTTACCGGCCTTTACATGGCCTTTCCGGCCTTTCTTCTCTTCTTCCAAGGTTCGGCCTTACCGGCCTCTCCTCTCTCCTCCTTGGTACATTCTAATAAAAACGGGTTTTAGTGTTGTCTAAACACTCCAAATTCATTCGGAACTCTTAGGACTAGTCAATGCATTGGATTGTCACACATTCTGACCCTATAAATAGTAACAAAGCTGTTTACTGCTTCGAATCAATAATTTCTCGGTTTTAGCCTGTTTCGGGACAAAATGGGTAAAAGTGGTGTCTAAACACTCCAAATTTAACCTGAACTCTTATAATTAGTCAAATGTATTGGATTGATACATATTTTGACCCTAGAAATAGTACCATAGCTGTTTACTGCTTTGAATCAATGTTTTCTCTCGGTTTTAGCCTGTTTTCTCGGTTTAAGCCTGTTTTGGGATAACACGGGTTTAAGTGTTGTCTAAACACTCCAAATTCATCCAGAACTCTTACAACTAATCAAATGCATTGGATTGTCACACATTCTGACCCTAGAAGCAGTAACAAAGCTTTTTACTGCTTCGAATCAACGTTTTCTCGGTTTTAGCCTGTTTCGGGACAAAATGGGTAAAAGTGGTGTCAAAACACTCCAAATTCAACCTGAACTCTTTTAATTAGTCAAATGCAATGGATAGTTACATATTTTGTCCCTAGAAAGAGTAACATAGCTGTTTACTGCTTTGAATCAATGTTTTCTCTCGGTTTTAGCCTTTTTTTTCGGTTTAAGCCTGTTTTGGGGTAAAACGGGTTTAAGTGTTGTCTAAACACTCCAAATTCATCCCGAACTCTTACAACTAGTCAAATGCATTGGATTGTCACACATTCTGACCCTAGAAGCAGTAACAAAGCAGTTTACTGCTTCGAATCAATAATTTCTCGGTTTTAGCCTGTTTCAGGACTAAAACTCTTATAATTAGTCAAATGTATTGGATTGATACATATTTTGACCCTAGAAATAGTACCATAGCTGTTTACTGCTTTGAATCAATGTTTTCTCTCGGTTTTAGCCTGTTTTCTCGGTTTAAGCCTGTTTTGGGATAACACGGGTTTAAGTGTTGTCTAAACACTCCAAATTCATCCAGAACTCTTACAACTAATCAAATGCATTGGATTGTCACACATTCTGACCCTAGAAGCAGTAACAAAGCTTTTTACTGCTTCGAATCAACGTTTTCTCGGTTTTAGCCTGTTTCGGGACAAAATGGGTAAAAGTGGTGTCAAAACACTCCAAATTCAACCTGAACTCTTTTAATTAGTCAAATGCAATGGATTGTTACATATTTTTTCCCTAGAAAGAGTAACATAGCTGTTTACTGCTTTGAATCAATGTTTTCTCTCGGTTTTAGCCTGTTTTTTCGGTTTAAGCCTGTTTTGGGGTAAAACGGGTTTAAGTGTTGTCTAAACACTCCAAATTTATCCCGAACTCTTACAACTAGTCAAATGCATTGGATTGTCACACATTCTGACCCTAGAAGCAGTAACAAAGCAGTTTACTGCTTCGAATCAATAATTTCTCGGTTTTAGCCTGTTTCAGGACAAAATGGGTAAAAGTGATGTCTAAACACTCCAAATTCAACCTGAACTCTTATAATTACTCAAATGTATTGGATAGATACATATTTTGACCCTAGAAAGAGTAACATAGCTGTTTACTGTTTTGAATCAATGTTTTCTCTCGGTTTTAACCTGTTTTCTCGGTTTAAGCCTGTTTGGAGATAAAACGGGTTTAAGTGTTGTCTAAACACTCCAACTTCAACCTGAACTCTTTTAATTAGTCAAATGCAATGGATTGTTACACATTCTGACCCTAGAAGCAGTAAGAAAGCTTTTTACTGCTTCGAATCAATGTTTTCTCGGTTTTAGCCTGTTTTGGGACCAAACACTCCAAATTCAATCCGAACTCTAATAATTAGTCAAATGCATTGGATTGTTACATATTTTAACCATCGAACGAATAATATAGCGCTTTACTGTTTTGAATCAATGTTTTCTCTCGGTTTTAGCCTGTTTTCTCGGTTTAAGCCTGTTTTGGGATAAAACGGGTTTTAGTGTTGTCTAAACACTCCAAATTCATTCGGAACTCTTAGGACTAGTCAATGCATTGGATTGTCACACATTCTGACCCTATAAAAAGTAACAAAGCTGTTTACTGCTTCGAATCAATAATTTCTCGGTTTTAGCCTGTTTCGGGACAAAATGGGTAAAAGTGGTGTCTAAACACTCCAAATTTAACCTGAACTCTTATAATTAGTCAAATGTATTGGATTGATACATATTTTGACCCTAGAAATAGTACCATAGCTGTTTACTGCTTTGAATCAATGTTTTCTCTCGGTTTTAGCCTGTTTTCTCGGTTTAAGCCTGTTTTGGGATAACACGGGTTTAAGTGTTGTCTAAACACTCCAAATTCATCCAGAACTCTTACAACTAATCAAATGCATTGGATTGTCACACATTCTGACCCTAGAAGCAGTAACAAAGCTTTTTACTGCTTCGAATCAACGTTTTCTCGGTTTTAGCCTGTTTCGGGACAAAATGGGTAAAAGTGGTGTCAAAACACTCCAAATTCAACCTGAACTCTTTTAATTAGTCAAATGCAATGGATAGTTACATATTTTGTCCCTAGAAAGAGTAACATAGCTGTTTACTGCTTTGAATCAATGTTTTCTCTCGGTTTTAGCCTGTTTTTTCGGTTTAAGCCTGTTTTGGGGTAAAACGGGTTTAAGTGTTGTCTAAACACTCCAAATTCATCCCGAACTCTTACAACTAGTCAAATGCATTGGATTGTCACACATTCTGACCCTAGAAGCAGTAACAAAGCAGTTTACTGCTTCGAATCAATAATTTCTCGGTTTTAGCCTGTTTCAGGACTAAAACTCTTATAATTAGTCAAATGTATTGGATTGATACATATTTTGACCCTAGAAATAGTACCATAGCTGTTTACTGCTTTGAATCAATGTTTTCTCTCGGTTTTAGCCTGTTTTCTCGGTTTAAGCCTGTTTTGGGATAACACGGGTTTAAGTGTTGTCTAAACACTCCAAATTCATCCAGAACTCTTACAACTAATCAAATGCATTGGATTGTCACACATTCTGACCCTAGAAGCAGTAACAAAGCTTTTTACTGCTTCGAATCAACGTTTTCTCGGTTTTAGCCTGTTTCGGGACAAAATGGGTAAAAGTGGTGTCAAAACACTCCAAATTCAACCTGAACTCTTTTAATTAGTCAAATGCAATGGATTGTTACATATTTTTTCCCTAGAAAGAGTAACATAGCTGTTTACTGCTTTGAATCAATGTTTTCTCTCGGTTTTAGCCTGTTTTTTCGGTTTAAGCCTGTTTTGGGGTAAAACGGGTTTAAGTGTTGTCTAAACACTCCAAATTCATCCCGAACTCTTACAACTAGTCAAATGCATTGGATTGTCACACATTCTGACCCTAGAAGCAGTAACAAAGCAGTTTACTGCTTCGAATCAATAATTTCTCGGTTTTAGCCTGTTTCAGGACAAAATGGGTAAAAGTGATGTCTAAACACTCCAAATTCAACCTGAACTCTTATAATTACTCAAATGTATTGGATAGATACATATTTTGACCCTAGAAAGAGTAACATAGCTGTTTACTGTTTTGAATCAATGTTTTCTCTCGGTTTTAGCCTGTTTTCTCGGTTTAAGCCTGTTTTGGGGTAAAACGGGTTTAAGTGTTGTCTAAACACTCCAAATTCATCCCGACCTCTTACAACTAGTCAAATGCATTGGATTGTCACACATTCTGACCCTAGAAGCAGTAACAAAGCAGTTTACTGCTTCGAATCAATGTTTCCCCGTTTTTAGCCTGTTTCGGGATAAAATGGCTAAAACTGATGTCTAAACGCTCCAAATTCAACCTGAAATCTTTTAATTAGTCAAATGCAATGGATTATTACATATTTTGACCCTAGAAATAGTAACATAGCGATTTACTGCTTCAAATCAATGTTTTCTCTTGGTTTTAACCTGTTTTCTCGGTTTAAGCCTGTTTCGAGATAAAACGGGTTTAAGTGTTGTCTAAACACTCCAACTTCAACCTGAACTCTTTTAATTAGTCAAATGCAATGGATTGTTACACATTCTGACCCTAGAAGCAGTAAGAAAGCTTTTTACTGCTTCGAATCAATGTTTTCTCGGTTTTAGCCTGTTTTGGGACCAAATGGCTAAAAGTGGTGTCTAAACACTCCAAATTCAATCCGAACTCTAATAATTAGTCAAATGCATTGGATTGTTACATATTTTAACCATCGAACGAATAATATAGCGCTTTACTGTTTTGAATCAATGTTTTCTCTCGGTTTTAGCCTGTTTTCTCGGTTTAAGCCTGTTTTGGGATAAAACGGGTTTTAGTGTTGTCTAAACACTCCAAATTCATTCGGAACTCTTAGGACTAGTCAATGCATTGGATTGTCACACATTCTGACCCTATAAAAAGTAACAAAGCTGTTTACTGCTTCGAATCAATAATTTCTCGGTTTTAGCCTGTTTCGGGACAAAATGGGTAAAAGTGGTGTCTAAACACTCCAAATTTAACCTGAACTCTTATAATTAGTCAAATGTATTGGATTGATACATATTTTGACCCTAGAAATAGTACCATAGCTGTTTACTGCTTTGAATCAATGTTTTCTCTCGGTTTTAGCCTGTTTTCTCGGTTTAAGCCTGTTTTGGGATAACACGGGTTTAAGTGTTGTCTAAACACTCCAAATTCATCCAGAACTCTTACAACTAATCAAATGCATTGGATTGTCACACATTCTGACCCTAGAAGCAGTAACAAAGCTTTTTACTGCTTCGAATCAACGTTTTCTCGGTTTTAGCCTGTTTCGGGACAAAATGGGTAAAAGTGGTGTCAAAACACTCCAAATTCAACCTGAACTCTTTTAATTAGTCAAATGCAATGGATTGTTACATATTTTGTCCCTAGAAAGAGTAACATAGCTGTTTACTGCTTTGAATCAATGTTTTCTCTCGGTTTTAGCCTGTTTTTTCGGTTTAAGCCTGTTTTGGGGTAAAACGGGTTTAAGTGTTGTCTAAACACTCCAAATTCATCCCGAACTCTTACAACTAGTCAAATGCATTGGATTGTCACACATTCTGACCCTAGAAGCAGTAACAAAGCAGTTTACTGCTTCGAATCAATAATTTCTCGGTTTTAGCCTGTTTCAGGACAAAATGGGTAAAAGTGATGTCTAAACACTCCAAATTCAACCTGAACTCTTATAATTACTCAAATGTATTGGATAGATACATATTTTGACCCTAGAAAGAGTAACATAGCTGTTTACTGTTTTGAATCAATGTTTTCTCTCGGTTTTAGCCTGTTTTCTCGGTTTAAGCCTGTTTTGGGGTAAAACGGGTTTAAGTGTTGTCTAAACACTCCAAATTCATCCCGAACTCTTACAACTAGTCAAATGCATTGGATTGTCACACATTCTGACCCTAGAAGCAGTAACAAAGCAGTTTACTGTTCGAATCAATGTTCTCCCGTTTTTAGCCTGTTTCGGGATAAAATGGCTAAAACTGATGTCTAAACGCTCCAAATTCAACCTGAAAGCTTTTAATTAGTCAAATGCAATGGATTATTACATATTTTGACCCTAGAAATAGTAACATAGCGATTTACTGCTTCAAATCAATGTTTTCTCTCGGTTTTAACCTGTTTTCTCGGTTTAAGCCTGTTTGGAGATAAAACGGGTTTAAGTGTTGTCTAAACACTCCAACTTCAACCTGAACTCTTTTAATTAGTCAAATGCAATGGATTGTTTCACATTCTGACCCTAGAAGCAGTAAGAAAGCTTTTTACTGCTTCGAATCAATGTTTTCTCGGTTTTAGCCTGTTTTGGGACCAAATGGCTAAAATTGGTGTCTAAACACTCCAAATTCAATCCGAACTCTAATAATTAGTCAAATGCATTGGATTGTTACATATTTTGACCATCGAAAGAATAATATAGCGCTTTACTGCTTTGAATCAATGTTTTCTCTTGGTTTTAGCCTGTTTTCTCGGTTTAAGCCTGTTTTGGGATAAAACGGGTTTTAGTGTTGTCTAAACACTCCAAATTCATTCGGAACTCTTAGGACTAGTCAATGCATTGGATTGTCACACATTCTGACCCTATAAATAGTAACAAAGCTGTTTACTGCTTCGAATCAATAATTTCTCGGTTTTAGCCTGTTTAGGGACAAAATGGGTAAAAGTGGTGTCTAAACACTCCAAATTTAACCTGAACTCTTATAATTAGTCAAATGTATTGGATTGATACATATTTTGACCCTAGAAAGAGTAACATTGCTGTTTACTGCTTTGAATCAATGTTTTCTCTCGGTTTTAGCCTGTTTTCTCGGTTTAAGCCTGTTTTGGGATAAAACGGGTTTAAGTGTTGTCTAAACACTCCAAATTCATCCCGAACTCTTACAACTAATCAAATGCATTGGATTGTCACACATTCTGACCCTAGAAGCAGTAACAAAGCTTTTTACTGCTTCGAATCAACGTTTTCTCGGTTTTAGCCTGTTTCGGGACAAAATGGGTAAAAGTGGTGTCTAAACACTCCAAATTCAACCTGAACTCTTTTAATTAGTCAAATGCAATGGATTGTTACATTTTTTGACCCTAGAAAGAGTAACATAGCAATTTACTGCTTCGAATCAATGTTTTCTCTTGGTTTTAGCCTGTTTTCTCGGTTTAAGCCTGTTTTGGGGTAAAACGGGTTTAAGTGTTGTCTAAACACTCCAAATTCATCCCGAACTCTTACAACTAGTCAAATGCATTGGATTGTCACACATTCTGACCCTAGAAGCAGTAACAAAGCAGTTTACTGTTCGAATCAATGTTCTCCCGTTTTTAGCCTGTTTCGGGATAAAATGGCTAAAACTGATGTCTAAACGCTCCAAATTCAACCTGAAAGCTTTTAATTAGTCAAATGCAATGGATTATTACATATTTTGACCCTAGAAATAGTAACATAGCGATTTACTGCTTCAAATCAATGTTTTCTCTCGGTTTTAACCTGTTTTCTCGGTTTAAGCCTGTTTGGAGATAAAACGGGTTTAAGTGTTGTCTAAACAATCCAACTTCAACCTGAACTCTTTTAATTAGTCAAATGCAATGGATTGTTACACATTCTGACCCTAGAAGCAGTAAGAAAGCTTTTTACTGCTTCGAATCAATGTTTTCTCGGTTTTAGCCTGTTTTGGGACCAAATGGCTAAAAGTGGTGTCTAAACACTCCAAATTCAATCCGAACTCTAATAATTAGTCAAATGCATTGGATTGTTACATATTTTGACCATCGAAAGAATAATATAGCGCTTTACTGCTTTGAATCAATGTTTTCTCTTGGTTTTAGCCTGTTTTCTCGGTTTAAGCCTGTTTTGGGATAAAACGGGTTTTAGTGTTGTCTAAACACTCCAAATTCATTCGGAACTCTTAGGACTAGTCAATGCATTGGATTGTCACACATTCTGACCCTATAAATAGTAACAAAGCTGTTTACTGCTTCGAATCAATAATTTCTCGGTTTTAGCCTGTTTCGGGACAAAATGGGTAAAAGTGGTGTCTAAACACTCCAAATTTAACCTGAACTCTTATAATTAGTCAAATGTATTGGATTGATACATATTTTGACCCTAGAAAGAGTAACATTGCTGTTTACTGCTTTGAATCAATGTTTTCTCTCGGTTTTAGCCTGTTTTCTCGGTTTAAGCCTGTTTTGGGATAAAACGGGTTTAAGTGTTGTCTAAACACTCCAAATTCATCCCGAACTCTTACAACTAATCAAATGCATTGGATTGTCACACATTCTGACCCTAGAAGCAGTAACAAAGCTTTTTACTGCTTCGAATCAACGTTTTCTCGGTTTTAGCCTGTTTCGGGACAAAATGGGTAAAAGTGGTGTCTAAACACTCCAAATTCAACCTGAACTCTTTTAATTAGTCAAATGCAATGGATTGTTACATTTTTTGACCCTAGAAAGAGTAACATAGCAATTTACTGCTTCGAATCAATGTTTTCTCTTGGTTTTAGCCTGTTTTCTCGGTTTAAGCCTGTTTTGGGGTAAAACGGGTTTAAGTGTTGTCTAAACACTCCAAATTCATCCCGAACTCTTACAACTAGTCAAATGCATTGGATTGTCACACATTCTGACCCTAGAAGCAGGAACAAAGCAGTTTACTGTTCGAATCAATGTTCTCCCGTTTTTAGCCTGTTTCGGGATAAAATGGCTAAAACTGATGTCTAAACGCTCCAAATTCAACCTGAAAGCTTTTAATTAGTCAAATGCAATGGATTATTACATATTTTGACCCTAGAAATAGTAACATAGCGATTTACTGCTTCAAATCAATGTTTTCTCTCGGTTTTAACCTGTTTTCTCGGTTTAAGCCTGTTTGGAGATAAAACGGGTTTAAGTGTTGTCTAAACAATCCAACTTCAACCTGAACTCTTTTAATTAGTCAAATGCAATGGATTGTTACACATTCTGACCCTAGAAGCAGTAAGAAAGCTTTTTACTGCTTCGAATCAATGTTTTCTCGGTTTTAGCCTGTTTTGGGACCAAATGGCTAAAAGTGGTGTCTAAACACTCCAAATTCAATCCGAACTCTAATAATTAGTCAAATGCATTGGATTGTTACATATTTTGACCATCGAAAGAATAATATAGCGCTTTACTGCTTTGAATCAATGTTTTCTCTTGGTTTTAGCCTGTTTTCTCGGTTTAAGCCTGTTTTGGGATAAAACGGGTTTTAGTGTTGTCTAAACACCCCAAATTCATTCGGAACTCTTAGGACTAGTCAATGCATTGGATTGTCACACATTCTGACCCTATAAATAGTAACAAAGCTGTTTACTGCTTCGAATCAATAATTTCTCGGTTTTAGCCTGTTTCGGGACAAAATGGGTAAAAGTGGTGTCTAAACACTCCAAATTTAACCTGAACTCTTATAATTAGTCAAATGTATTGGATTGATACATATTTTGACCCTAGAAAGAGTAACATTGCTGTTTACTGCTTTGAATCAATGTTTTCTCTCGGTTTTAGCCTGTTTTCTCGGTTTAAGCCTGTTTTGGGATAAAACGGGTTTAAGTGTTGTCTAAACACTCCAAATTCATCCCGAACTCTTACAACTAATCAAATGCATTGGATTGTCACACATTCTGACCCTAGAAGCAGTAACAAAGCTTTTTACTGCTTCGAATCAACGTTTTCTCGGTTTTAGCCTGTTTCGGGACAAAATGGGTAAAAGTGGTGTCTAAACACTCCAAATTCAACCTGAACTCTTTTAATTAGTCAAATGCAATGGATTGTTACATTTTTTGACCCTAGAAAGAGTAACATAGCAATTTACTGCTTCGAATCAATGTTTTCTCTTGGTTTTAGCCTGTTTTCTCGGTTTAAGCCTGTTTTGGGGTAAAACGGGTTTAAGTGTTGTCTAAACACTCCAAATTCATCCCGAACTCTTACAACTAGTCAAATGCATTGGATTGTCACACATTCTGACCCTAGAAGCAGTAACAAAGCAGTTTACTGTTCGAATCAATGTTCTCCCGTTTTTAGCCTGTTTCGGGATAAAATGGCTAAAACTGATGTCTAAACGCTCCAAATTCAACCTGAAAGCTTTTAATTAGTCAAATGCAATGGATTGTTACACATTCTGACCCTAGAAGCAGTAAGAAAGCTTTTTACTGCTTCGAATCAATGTTTTCTCGGTTTTAGCCTGTTTTGGGACCAAATGGCTAAAAGTGGTGTCTAAACACTCCAAATTCAATCCGAACTCTAATAATTAGTCAAATGCATTGGATTGTTACATATTTTGACCATCGAAAGAATAATATAGCGCTTTACTGCTTTGAATCAATGTTTTCTCTTGGTTTTAGCCTGTTTTCTCGGTTTAAGCCTGTTTTGGGATAAAACGGGTTTTAGTGTTGTCTAAACACTCCAAATTCATTCGGAACTCTTAGGACTAGTCAATGCATTGGATTGTCACACATTCTGACCCTATAAATAGTAACTGTTGGGATTTATGAGACAAAGCTCACAAGAGAGGGTAGACAAACACTTGGTGAATGAATCCCCCTTTACCCACAACAAACTAACTCATTCTCAAGGGGGAGGAGAGAACATCAACTTGTGATGAACTCCCCATAAACAAGCTAGATAGAACCCAAATACTAGAGAGTAAGCGGATCCTAACTAGGAGAAGCACTAGTTTGAGACTTATCCTCTTCTAGTATCACAACACTTAGAGTTTGTGTACTTAGGAGAAGGAGGATTAAGAATCAGTAATCTAGGCTAAGTAAAGCAGTAAATAAGAAGAGTTTAGGTGGATTTGAGAAGAGAATAGGCTGCCTTAAGGGCAGCCCCTAACCGCTAATCCTAAACTCTCTACATTGTTAATATGAAACAAGAACACAAGTGTAGAGAGGAAATCGGTTTCTCTTCTATTAGATTGTTGTATTATGTTACATATGAGGTGAAATACAAAGCTTAATATAGGAGAATACAAGGTCATATGACCGTTAGAGAGAAGAAGAGAGTGATGAAAGTGACATTCTCGATTTGGTGTTGGTGAGAGTGACCTTTCCTTCCTTCACCAACCAAGGGCACATGTGATCTTCCCATAAGCCTCTTTCTCTTGTAGGGCCTCGCTTTCCTCCTCTCAAACTCGGCCTCTCTATCTACTGGACCGAGCGCAGGCCTAAGGGCCGAGACCGTACGGACGGGCCTAACCTTCATTGTACGGACGGGCCTTCTCTTCATCGTACGGACGGGCCTGTACGGACGGGCCTGTACGGACGGGCCTTCTCTTCAATGTGTTCACGGCCTAACTGGCCGCTCACCGGACATGGGTCCGTTCACGGACACGGTACATGGTACCGGACACGGTACATGGTCGCTCACGGACACGGACATGGCCTTACCGGCCTTTACATGGCCTTTCCGGCCTTTCTTCTCTTCTTCCAAGGCTCGGCCTTACCGGCCTCTCCTCTCTCCTCCTTGGTACATTCTAATACTCCCCCGCACGTTTGATCTGCAGGGCACCATGGGGACCAAAGATCAAGCGTGGACACGTGAGGACTACCTCATTAAAAACCTTAACAAAGAAAACCACTTGGGAGAAAACTTTGTTAAGTAAAAAGAGTGTAGTCTCCACGGTCCTTGATGTCGCATTGATCTTGGTTTGTCAAGAACCAGCTCTCTTTCTCTTTAAGCCTTTGAACCGCTACACTTCCTTAGCCCTCCTTGCCTTTAGCACATTCCTTATGATCTCCATCCTTGTTCCTTTAGAATTCCTTTGAGGCTCTCATAGTCTCCTTTACCCTTAAACAAGTGATAAAGAAGAAAAGAATAAGTGTTTGCTATGAGGAATATCAAAGAAAATTTCTAAAAGTGTGACAATTTAAGAAGAATCATATTAAAGACTAAAGACTAGTAATGAAGCTAAGGTAATGAATTTATGAATTAAAATAGAGAAGAGTTTAGAGCACAGCCTTTATGGTGTTTTGATGGATAGGAGGGAGAGAGTTGATCACTGTTGCGGTTTGGAATTCCTCCTTGAGACCGCTCCTCTAACCATGGTTTTAAACCCGGTCAGTTTTATTTGTCAGACTGACACATGCCCACTGAATCGGACATAACTTTCGAACGGCTGCTCGGATTGGTATGATTCCACTTCCACTGGCAAGATGACTCTGTGGTCTCGAACTTTAATGAATAACGCGGAAGCCGAATCGCAGTGGAAGGGTTTCGTCCGAGTCGATCTTTGAGACGCTTCGGCTGAGCTTTAAGTAAAGACTTTTGCTTGTGGCCGAGCAGAATCTGTGAGGTACGGTCTGAAGTCACTTGATCTCCCCCGTAACCTTTACTTGATGATGGGCTGAAACCTCATCACCTCAGTTGAAGCCTTGTGCATCACCGTTCTTGTGCACATCCAATCAACAGTTGAAACCTTGTGCATCACCTTTCCTAAAGACCATTGTGCACATCCGATCAACAACTTGGCACTAACACACATGCTCTTGGACTGATTCATCACCTTCCACCAGCTTAACAAAGACTTGGTGGCCCTTGGTTCTAACTCCAGGCATTGTGCTGCGCTCTCCTCATGGCTATCTTGTAGCCTTCAACCTCGCCACTTCTTCTTCTTGAGATAGTAGGCGAGCTCCACACAATCTTCAAGGCTGAAGCTGAAACCAAATTCAATGGAACAGATTCTAAACAAGAGATTGTTAGAGATTAGAGAATAGAGAATATAGAATATTACTGAAAATAAAATAGAATTTAGAGAATAAGTAACCAGAGAATTAGTAACCAAGAGTATAGAGTATAGTAGAGTATATGGGCGGAAGTATAAGGTGAGTGGAGAGTAGAATAGAGAATTTGCTCAAGAGTTCTTATGGACAGAGTTATACTCTGTTTTCTTGAGTTTGCAGAAGCTTTGACAGCCAAGAGCATCCAACATTCAACAAGACTTTGGTGCTTTAATGGCTGAAACACATGGACCGTTTGGAAAATTAATTTCTCCAACGGTTTGGACCTAACTCATGGTAGAATCACTTAAACAAAGTGTTCTCCAAGATCTTAAGGCTTTAGATCCACGAAAATAACATATAGAAGATGTTTTTCATGGTCCCAAGCAAAGAAGAAACAACAAAAGCCTTTGGAACAACCTATTGTCCAACGGTTAAAAGAATGCATCTTTGAACAGCTTTAGTCTAGTTGACCAAGCGGACATGAGATGCGAAAATTAAGATCTCTCTCTTCTTCAAGCTTGAATCTGGACACACCATAGGGCCAGAAACAAAGCTTTCTCAACATTGAGAAGAAGAAGTAGCGATTTAGTAATTAAGCCTTTAAAGGAAATTTAACAAAAGCAAAATTAAACCTTTAGAGGAAAATTAACTAAATCCTAAGAGAGCTAAATCCTAAGAATTTCGTGGCTCATACAAGCACACAAGAACCGTGAATCCTCACCATGAACAACACAATTTGCTCAATGGTTCATCACTTCCCACACATCCCAAAATAAACAAAGCTATTACCAAATCGGTAAAGCTTAAGGATGGGGCTTGTAAAATCGATTTCTTTCCACACACTTGGTCTACAAATTCTAACAAGACAAGAGACCAAGCTTACTCAACAATGAGCTGCTAGAGAATCGATTTAATCAACAAAAGCAAAATTAAAGCTTTAAAGAAACTAAGCTAAGCGATTTAACACCTAAGCAAAGTCTAAAACTTTAACTAAGCTAACTCCTAAGAAAACGACTTTGAGAATGAGTTTAAATCACCAAGAACAGAACCTGCTCTGATACCATGTTGGGATTTATGAGACAAAGCTCACAAGAGAGGGTAGACAAACACTTGGTGAATGAATCCCCCTTTACCCACAACAAACTAACTCATTCTCAAGGGGGAGGAGAGAACATCAACTTGTGATGAACTCCCCATAAACAAGCTAGATAGAACCCAAATACTAGAGAGTAAGCGGATCCTAACTAGGAGAAGCACTAGTTTGAGACTTATCCTCTTCTAGTATCACAACACTTAGAGTTTGTGTACTTAGGAGAAGGAGGATTAAGAATCAGTAATCTAGGCTAAGTAAAGCAGTAAATAAGAAGAGTTTAGGTGGATTTGAGAAGAGAATAGGCTGCCTTAAGGGCAGCCCCTAACCGCTAATCCTAAACTCTCTACATTGTTAATATGAAACAAGAACACAAGTGTAGAGAGGAAATCGGTTTCTCTTCTATTAGATTGTTGTATTATGTTACATATGAGGTGAAATACAAAGCTTAATATAGGAGAATACAAGGTCATATGACCGTTAGAGAGAAGAAGAGAGTGATGAAAGTGACATTCTCGATTTGGTGTTGGTGAGAGTGACCTTTCCTTCCTTCACCAACCAAGGGCACATGTGATCTTCCCATAAGCCTCTTTCTCTTGTAGGGCCTCGCTTTCCTCCTCTCAAACTCGGCCTCTCTATCTACTGGACCGAGCGCAGGCCTAAGGGCCGAGACCGTACGGACGGGCCTAACCTTCATTGTACGGACGGGCCTTCTCTTCATCGTACGGACGGGCCTGTACGGACGGGCCTAACTGGCCGCTCACCGGACATGGGTCCGTTCACGGACACGGTACATGGTACCGGACACGGTACATGGTCGCTCACGGACACGGACATGGCCTTACCGGCCTTTACATGGCCTTTCCGGCCTTTCTTCTCTTCTTCCAAGGCTCGGCCTTACCGGCCTCTCCTCTCTCCTCCTTGGTACATTCTAATAGTAACAAAGCTGTTTACTGCTTCGAATCAATAATTTCTCGGTTTTAGCCTGTTTCGGGACAAAATGGGTAAAAGTGGTGTCTAAACACTCCAAATTTAACCTGAACTCTTATAATTAGTCAAATGTATTGGATTGATACATATTTTGACCCTAGAAAGAGTAACATTGCTGTTTACTGCTTTGAATCAATGTTTTCTCTCGGTTTTAGCCTGTTTTCTCGGTTTAAGCCTGTTTTGGGATAAAACGGGTTTAAGTGTTGTCTAAACACTCCAAATTCATCCCGAACTCTTACAACTAATCAAATGCATTGGATTGTCACACATTCTGACCCTAGAAGCAGTAACAAAGCTTTTTACTGCTTCGAATCAACGTTTTCTCGGTTTTAGCCTGTTTCGGGACAAAATGGGTAAAAGTGGTGTCTAAACACTCCAAATTCAACCTGAACTCTTTTAATTAGTCAAATGCAATGGATTGTTACATTTTTTGACCCTAGAAAGAGTAACATAGCAATTTACTGCTTCGAATCAATGTTTTCTCTTGGTTTTAGCCTGTTTTCTCGGTTTAAGCCTGTTTTGGGGTAAAACGGGTTTAAGTGTTGTCTAAACACTCCAAATTCATCCCGAACTCTTACAACTAGTCAAATGCATTGGATTGTCACACATTCTGACCCTAGAAGCAGGAACAAAGCAGTTTACTGTTCGAATCAATGTTCTCCCGTTTTTAGCCTGTTTCGGGATAAAATGGCTAAAACTGATGTCTAAACGCTCCAAATTCAACCTGAAAGCTTTTAATTAGTCAAATGCAATGGATTATTACATATTTTGACCCTAGAAATAGTAACATAGCGATTTACTGCTTCAAATCAATGTTTTCTCTCGGTTTTAACCTGTTTTCTCGGTTTAAGCCTGTTTGGAGATAAAACGGGTTTAAGTGTTGTCTAAACAATCCAACTTCAACCTGAACTCTTTTAATTAGTCAAATGCAATGGATTGTTACACATTCTGACCCTAGAAGCAGTAAGAAAGCTTTTTACTGCTTCGAATCAATGTTTTCTCGGTTTTAGCCTGTTTTGGGACCAAATGGCTAAAAGTGGTGTCTAAACACTCCAAATTCAATCCGAACTCTAATAATTAGTCAAATGCATTGGATTGTTACATATTATTGATCAAAAGAATAAGCCTAAGGCAGCCATGGCCGTCCGTACGAGTGTTGAATATGGGCTGTCCGTACAAGTGTGGTGAAATGGCCGAGTCTTCTAGTGATAAGGAATGGAGAGGAGGCCTGAAGCCCACTAGAAGGATCGAGAAGCACATTATAACCGTTAGAGAGAAGGGAAGGAAATAGTCACATGTTTGGTAAGGATGGGCTGTCGCTTTCACCTTGGGATGTAGTGTGTCTCTCTCCTAATGTCCCTATCCCACTTGTGTGTCTCGGTCAAGGGTGTAGCCCTAGTTTGTGTTTCCTTAAATAGGCTCATAGCCACCTTGTATTATCGCTTCTTATGGAATAAGAAAACCTAATCTTTTCTCCTTCCTCATTCTCTTTGTCTACCGAAACCTATCTCCATTCTCTTGATTCTCTTCTTTATTCTACAAAGTCTTACATGGTATCAGAGCAAGTTGTTCGATTCTCTACAGTCTAATCTCATTCTTCTACTTGTTTCTATTCTCTAGTCTCCTTTCCTTCTTTTCTTCTCACTCGCATTCTTTTGTTTATTCTCCGGGTAAAAGCTTTATCCATCGGTCCATAGAAATCCGACCATGGAAAACGCCAAGCCCATCGTTTCACCGATTGTCCTAAAGGGGACAAACTACTTGCTGTGGACAAGAACCACAAGAACCGCCCTTGGAGGTCGTGGCCTTTGGAGTCATGTCGAGTCCGACTATGTCCCAAAGCAAAACCCCAAAGAAGAAGATGCTTCCGAGGCGGAAGCGGAGGAAGAGAGCGAGAGGAAGGCCAAATGGTTCCAAGAAGACCAAGTTGTCCTATCTGTTCTCCAAAACTCTCTGGACACGCCTATCCTTGAGGCCTACTCATACTGCGAGACGGCCAAGGAACTGTGGGAAACACTTAAAGGCGTGTATGGTAATGTCTCTAACATGACTAGAGTCTTTGAGGTCAAGAAGGCCATAAACGACCTTAACCAAGATGATGTGGAGTTCACTAAGCATCTTGGTAAGTTCCGTGCACTATGGTCCGAACTTGACATGTTGCGGCCAAGTACACTTGAGGCGAGTGTGCTAAACGAAAGGAAGGAGCAAGACAAGATCTTTGGACTCCTCCTTACCTTGAACCCATCCTTCAATGACCTCTTGAAGCACATCCTAAGGGCAGAGAAGCTTCCCTCCTTTGAAGATATTTGCTCCCAAATTCAGAAAGAACAAGGATCTCTTGATTTGTTTAGCGGTAAGGGGGAGCTTGCTACGGCCAACAAAGGAGTGTACAAGCAAGAGGAGAGGAAGGTGTGGGTATGCGACCACTGCAAGAAGCGGGGCCACCTGAAAGACAAATGCTGGGTTCTCCATCCTCATCTCAAGCCGGCCAAGTTCAAAGCCAACTTCTCAAAGGAAGCGGTTAGCGACAAGGGAGCCGGATCATCAAAGCAGGGAGATGAGGTGGCCATGACTGCAGCCTATGGAGATGTGGTGAGGAAGTCAGACCTTGAGGCTCTCATCCGCTCCATTGCCTCACTCAAGGAGTCTGGTATCTCTTTCTTTACCTCTAAGCCTAGTAAATCGCTTGTTATTGACTCGGGGGCTTCACATCATATGATTAGCAACCCTAGGTTAATTGACAACATAAAACCGGCTTTAGGGAATGTTGTTATTGCCAATGGAGATCAAATACCAGTAAAAGGGATAGGGGACTTGAAACTTTTTGATAAAACCTCAAAAGCTTTCTTTATGCCTACATTTACCTCCAATCTTCTATCGGTTAAGAGGGCCACAAATGATTTGAATTGTTATGCAATTTTTGGTCCTAACAGTGTTCATTTTCAGGATATTGAGACTGGAAAGGTTCTTGGAGAAGGGCAAGGGAGAGGAGATCTCTATGTCCTAGAGAAAACTGATCCAAATTTATCTTCTATTAAGTCTTGTTTTGTTGTTGATTCGAATATGGTGTGGCATGCTAGGCTAGGCCACCCTCATTCGCGTGCTTTAGGACTAATGTTTCCTAATATTTCTTTTGATAATTCTACTTGTGAACCTTGTATTCTTGGAAAACATTGCAAGTCTATCTTTCCTAAGTCAACTACTATTTATGAAAATTGTTTTGATTTAGTTCACTCAGATGTTTGGACTTCACCATGCCTATCTAGAGATAATAACAAGTATTTTGTGACTTTTATTGATGAAAAATCAAAATATACTTGGATTACCTTATTGCCTTCTAAAGATAGAGTGTTTGATGCCTTTGTCAACTTTCAAAACTATGTGACTAATCATTTTAATGCAAAACTTAAGGTACTTAGGTCTGATAATGGTGGAGAATACACAAGTTGCAAGTTCAAAGAACATCTCTCCAAGCATGGCATTCTCCATCAAACTAGTTGTCCCTACACGCCACAACAAAATGGTGTGGCCGAGAGAAAGAACCGGCATCTCATGGAAGTGGCGCGGGCAATCATGTTCCACTCTAGTGTTCCCAAACGATATTGGGGTGATGCTGTGATGACTGCATGCTATCTCATCAACCGGACACCAACCCGAGTTCTTCATGACTTATCTCCATTTGAAGTACTAAACAAATTTAAACCATCCCTTGATCACTTACGCGTTTTTGGTTGTGTTTGTTTTGTGTTAGTACCAGGAGAACAAAGGAGTAAGCTGGATGCCAAGAGTACAAAGTGCATGTTCATTGGCTACTCTACCACACAAAAGGGGTACAAATGTTATGATCCGGCCACAAGTCGTCTATATGTCTCCCGAGATGTCCGGTTCCTAGAGAATGTGGGCTACTATGACAAGAAGGACTGGAACAACCTTAAAGACCTCTCTCACTCACCTAATGACCGAGCTTCAAGTCTAAGGTTCCTTCTTGATCACCTTGGCAACCCGTCTCCACCAACGGGTGTCGTGCAGCCTATGCTACGCCAAACTCCTACCGACGGTGGGTCTGACCAAGGAGATACGAATAACAATGTTTCAGCCCAAGATAGTGTGTCCCTTGAGTCTGGCCTACCCATAGCCGGTGTTCCTGTTCCTGGCCCTACACCGGACACACATGCTCCGGCAGCGGCTCCTACCGAGGAAAACACGGAGACGGTTCTTACGGACGGTACGTCAACGGAGTTGCCTAGGACGGATCCACCTCCTGCACCAGTCCTGCGTCGGAGCACCAGACCTCGATCTGACCCCTCCACTTGGAAGAACAAGCGTGTATATTACAACAGTCAAGCCGTCGCTCATCCCATCCAGTCCGTTTGTTCCCTTGAGCTGTTACCTGCTGATCACCAAGCTTTCTTCGGCCAAGTTGACGCCAATTGGATCCCGCAGACATATGATGAAGCCAAGGAGCATCAGGTTTGGTTAGATGCGGTCAAGGATGAAACCGGCGCCATGATCCGGAATCATACGTGGGACGAATCGGATCTTCCTCAAGGCAAGCGGGCAGTTAGCTCCAAATGGGTGTTCACCATAAAGTATTTGAGCAATGGTGACATTGAACGGCATAAAGCCCGGTTAGTGGCCCGTGGCTTCACCCAAACCTATGGTGCGGACTACACGGACACCTTTGCACCCGTGGCCAAGCTCCATACGGTTCGGGTTGTGCTGTCTCTTGCTGTCAACCTATCATGGGACTTATGGCAGATGGATGTGAAGAACGCCTTTCTTCAAGGTGAACTTGATGAAGAAGTGTACATGACGCCTCCTCCCGGCCTTGAAGACATGGTTACACCCGGAAAAGTCTTGAGGCTACGTAAGGCCATCTATGGCCTTAAGCAGTCCCCACGAGCTTGGTACCACAAACTAAGCTCTACTCTCAAGACTTATGGTTTTAAGCGATCGGAGGCTGATCATACTCTCTTCACACGTTGCACCTCTATTGGTTGGGTGGTGGTGCTCATATACGTCGACGACATCATCGTGACTGGTGATGATAAGGCGGCCATTCAGGACACCAAGGACTCCCTCAAGTCGGCATTTGACATCAAGGACCTTGGGGAACTCAAATACTTTCTTGGTATTGAAATTTGTCGCTCACCGGAAGGACTCTTCCTCTCACAACGCAAGTACACTCTTGACTTGTTAGAGGAGACTGGCAAGCTTGGTGTGTCTCCGGTCGCTACGCCACTTGATGAAGACTACCAGCTCAAGCGAAAGGGGGAGAGCTTACGGGAAAAAGAAGGCCGACCTAAGGAACCAATGGACGAGCCATTCTTAGACGTCACACGCTACCGCCGGCTTGTAGGTAAGCTAATATACCTTACTATCACACGACCTGACATATGTTATGCTGTGAATCAGGTTAGCCAACATATGAAGGCACCAAGCAAGTACCAATGGAGTCAAGTCGAGAGGATCCTAAGCTATCTCAAGGGCAGTCCGGGTCAAGGTATTTGGATGGGCAAGAATGACAACACCGAGATTGTTGGCTACTGTGATGCGGATTACAATGGCGACACGCTGGATAGAAGATCCACTACTGGGTACTGCACGTTCGTTGGAGGCAACATGGTTACATGGAGGTCTAAGAAACAAAAGGTGGTTTCATGCTCTAGCGCCGAGGCCGAGTATAGAGCTATGAGGAAGCTCACTAACGAGATGACATGGCTGAAGGGTCTACTCAAGGACTTAGGCATCGAAACAAAGCAGCCCATGACCATGCATTGCGACAATGAAGCGGCCATCCACATTGCCACAAACTCGGTCTTTCATGAGAGGACCAAGCACATAGAAAGCGATTGCCACAAGGTGAGAGAGAAGATTGAAGAAGGAGTGGTGTTACCATGCCACACAAGGAGTCAAGATCAGCTAGCTGACATCTTCACCAAGTCTGCAAGCTCCAAGGTTTGTGATCACATCTATAGCAAACTTGGACTTGTAGACATTACACGGCCATGATCAAGCTTCTCTAATCCGTGGACAGCACACTCTTTTTCCCTTGACTTGGTTTTGTCCCATGAGGTTTTCTAAGTCAAGGTTTTTAATGAGGTGCTGCTTCACGGGTTCCAAGCTTAGCCATTTCATTAGGCTAAGCTTGAGGGGGAGTATTGATCAAAAGAATAAGCCTAAGGCAGCCATGGCCGTCCGTACGAGTGTTGAATATGGGCTGTCCGTACAAGTGTGGTGAAATGGCCGAGTCTTCTAGTGATAAGGAATGGAGAGGAGGCCTGAAGCCCACTAGAAGGATCGAGAAGCACATTATAACCGTTAGAGAGAAGGGAAGGAAATAGTCACATGTTTGGTAAGGATGGGCTGTCGCTTTCACCTTGAGATGTAGTGTGTCTCTCTCCTAATGTCCCTATCCCACTTGTGTGTCTCGGTCAAGGGTGTAGCCCTAGTTTGTGTTTCCTTAAATAGGCTCATAGCCACCTTGTATTATCGCTTCTTATGGAATAAGAAAACCTAATCTTTTCTCCTTCCTCATTCTCTTTGTCTACCGAAACCTATCTCCATTCTCTTGATTCTCTTCTTTATTCTACAAAGTCTTACACATATTTTGACCATCGAAAGAATAATATAGCGCTTTACTGCTTTGAATCAATGTTTTCTCTTGGTTTTAGCCTGTTTTCTCGGTTTAAGCCTGTTTTGGGATAAAACGGGTTTTAGTGTTGTCTAAACACCCCAAATTCATTCGGAACTCTTAGGACTAGTCAATGCATTGGATTGTCACACATTCTGACCCTATAAATAGTAACAAAGCTGTTTACTGCTTCGAATCAATAATTTCTCGGTTTTAGCCTGTTTCGGGACAAAATGGGTAAAAGTGGTGTCTAAACACTCCAAATTTAACCTGAACTCTTATAATTAGTCAAATGTATTGGATTGATACATATTTTGACCCTAGAAAGAGTAACATTGCTGTTTACTGCTTTGAATCAATGTTTTCTCTCGGTTTTAGCCTGTTTTCTCGGTTTAAGCCTGTTTTGGGATAAAACGGGTTTAAGTGTTGTCTAAACACTCCAAATTCATCCCGAACTCTTACAACTAATCAAATGCATTGGATTGTCACACATTCTGACCCTAGAAGCAGTAACAAAGCTTTTTACTGCTTCGAATCAACGTTTTCTCGGTTTTAGCCTGTTTCGGGACAAAATGGGTAAAAGTGGTGTCTAAACACTCCAAATTCAACCTGAACTCTTTTAATTAGTCAAATGCAATGGATTGTTACATATTTTGACCCTAGAAAGAGTAACATAGCTGTTTACTGCTTCGAATCAATGTTTTCTCTTGGTTTTAGCCTGTTTTCTCGGTTTAAGCCTGTTTTGGGGTAAAACGGGTTTAAGTGTTGTCTAAACACTCCAAATTCATCCCGAACTCTTACAACTAGTTAAATGCATTGGATTGTCACACATTCTGACCCTAGAAGCAGTAACAAAGCAGTTTACTGTTCGAATCAATGTTCTCCCGTTTTTAGCCTGTTTCGGGATAAAATGGCTAAAACTGATGTCTAAACGCTCCAAATTCAACCTGAAAGCTTTTAATTAGTCAAATGCAATGGATTATTACATATTTTGACCCTAGAAATAGTAACATAGCGATTTACTGCTTCAAATCAATGTTTTCTCTCGGTTTTAACCTGTTTTCTCGGTTTAAGCCTGTTTGGAGATAAAACGGGTTTAAGTGTTGTCTAAACACTCCAACTTCAACCTGAACTCTTTTAATTAGTCAAATGCATTGGATTGTCACACATTCTGACCCTAGAAGCAGTAACAAAGCAGTTTACTGCTTCGAATCAATAATTTCTCGGTTTTAGCCTGTTTCAGGACAAAATGGGTAAAAGTGGTGTCTAAACACTCCAAATTCAATCCGAACTCTAATAATTAGTCAAATGCATTGGATTGTTACATATTTTGACCATCGAAAGAATAATATAGCGCTTTACTGCTTTGAATCAATGTTTTCTCTTGGTTTTAGCCTGTTTTCTCGGTTTAAGCCTGTTTTGGGATAAAACGGGTTTTAGTGTTGTCTAAACACTCCAAATTCATTCGGAACTCTTAGGACTAGTCAATGCATTGGATTGTCACACATTCTGACCCTATAAATAGTAACAAAGCTGTTTACTGCTTCGAATCAATAATTTCTCGGTTTTAGCCTGTTTCGGGACAAAATGGGTAGAAGTGGTGTCTAAACACTCCAAATTTAACCTGAACTCTTATAATTAGTCAAATGTATTGGATTGATACATATTTTGACCCTAGAAAGAGTAACATTGCTGTTTACTGCTTTGAATCAATGTTTTCTCTCGGTTTTAGCCTGTTTTCTCGGTTTAAGCCTGTTTTGGGATAAAACGGGTTTAAGTGTTGGGATTTATGAGACAAAGCTCACAAGAGAGGGTAGACAAACACTTGGTGAATGAATCCCCCTTTACCCACAACAAACTAACTCATTCTCAAGGGGGAGGAGAGAACATCAACTTGTGATGAACTCCCCATAAACAAGCTAGATAGAACCCAAATACTAGAGAGTAAGCGGATCCTAACTAGGAGAAGCACTAGTTTGAGACTTATCCTCTTCTAGTATCACAACACTTAGAGTTTGTGTACTTAGGAGAAGGAGGATTAAGAATCAGTAATCTAGGCTAAGTAAAGCAGTAAATAAGAAGAGTTTAGGTGGATTTGAGAAGAGAATAGGCTGCCTTAAGGGCAGCCCCTAACCGCTAATCCTAAACTCTCTACATTGTTAATATGAAACAAGAACACAAGTATAGAGAGGAAATCGGTTTCTCTTCTATTGAATAATATTGTGATATATTACATATGAGAGAATTACAGCTTAATATAGAGAAAACAAAGGCATAGAGCCGTTAGGCACACAAGGGATTCAAAGGAGAGATGAAAGGGACAGCTCCTTGTCTTTGGTTGACTCGCTATGCTTCCCAACCAAAGCCACACGTGATTTCCTTCCCTTCCATGCCTTGTGACCGTTAGATCTCCTTCCCTTATGGCCATTGGATCCTTCTTCCCTTCCTTGTGAGATATTTCCTTCTTCTTGGGCTTCTTCTTCTTATAAGGCCTTTGTTCTTCTTATATTGCACTTATGGCCTTGCTGACCACTCTCCTTGCTCTCACGGCCCACATGGCCTTATTGGCCACTCTTATTGTGCTCACGGCCTTACTGGCCGCTCCCACACCACTCATGGCCTTACCGGCCACACTTCTTGTACTAGCAGCCTTACCGGCCACTCTCTTCTTCCTTGTGCAGCTCGGCCTCACCGGCCTCACTCTCTCTTCTCCTTCATATATACTAATAGTACGGACGGGCCTGTACGGACGGGCCTGTACGGACGGGCCTGTACGGACGGGCCTGTACGGACGGGCCTGCTCTTCAATGTGTTCACGGCCTAACTGGCCGCTCTCCGGACATGGGTCCGTTCACGGACACGGTACATGGTACCGGACACGGTACATGGCCTTACCGGCCTTTACATGGCCTTTCCGGCCTTTCTTCTCTTCTTCCAAGGTTCGGCCTTACCGGCCTCTCCTCTCTCCTCCTTGGTACATTCTAATACTCCCCCGCACGCTTGATCGGTGGGACACCATGGGGACCAAAGATCAAGGGTGGACTAGTGTCATCTACCTCATTAAAAACCTCAACAAAGAAAACCTCTTGGGATAAAACTTTGTTAAGGGAAAAAGAGTATAGACTCCACTATCCATGATGTCCCTTGACCTTGGTTTGCAAAGAACTAGCTCCCTTCTCTTCATGATTTGAACCGCTCCTACTCCTTAGCCCACCTTGCCTTTAGCACATTCCTTATGATCTCCATCCTTGCGCCTTTAGAATTTCTTTGAGGCTCTCATAGTCTCCTTTACCCCTTAAACAAGTGATAAAGAAGAAAAGAATAAGTGTTTGCTATGAGGAATATCAAAGAAAATTTCTAAAAGTGTGACAATTTAAGAGAACATATTAAAGACTAAAGACTAGTAATGAAACTAAGGTAATGAATTTATGAATTAAAATAGAGAAGAGTTTAGAGCACAGCCTTTATGGTGTTTTGATGGATAGGAGGGAGAGAGTTGATCACTGTTGCGGTTTGGAATTCCTCCTTGAGACCGCTCCTACTCTAACCATGGTTTTTTTTTTTTAAACCTGGTCAGTTTTATTTGTCAGACTGACACATGCCCACTGAATTGGACATAACTTTCGAACGGCTGCTCGGATTGGTATGATTCCACTTCCACTGGCAAGATGACTCTGTGGTCTCGAACTTTAATGAAGAACGCGGAAGCCGAATCGCAGTGGAAGGGTTTCGTCCGAGTCGATCTTTGAGACGCTTCGGCTGAGCTTTAAGTAAAGACTTTTGCTTGTGGCCGAGCAGAATCTGTGAGGTACGGTCTGAAGTCACTTGATCTCCCCCGTAACCTTTACTTGATGATGGGCTGAAACCTCATCACCTCAGTTGAAGCCTTGTGCATCACCGTTCTTGTGCACATCCAATCAACAGTTGAAACCTTGTGCATCACCTTTCCTAAAGACCATTGTGCACATCCGATCAACAACTTGGCACTAACACACATGCTCTTGGACTGATTCATCACCTTCCACCAGCTTAACAAAGACTTGGTGGCCCTTGGTTCTAACTCCAGGCATTGTGCTGCGCTCTTACATGGCTATCTTGTAGCCTTCAACCTCGCCACTTCTTCTTCTTGAGATAGTAGGCGAGCTCCACACAATCTTCAAGGCTGAAGCTGAAACCAAATTCAATGGAACAGATTCTAAACAAGAGATTGTTAGAGATTAGAGTATAGAGAATATTACTGAAAAATAAAATAGAATTTAGAGAATAATTAAGAGTATAAATAGAGAACAGAGAATCAGTAACCAAGAGTATAGAAAGTGAGAGTATAAGGGAGAGTATAGGCGGTAGTATAAGATGAATGGAGAGTAGAATAGAGAATCTGCTCAAGAGTTCTTATGGACAGAGTTTAACTCTGTTTTCTTGAGTTGAAAGAAGCTTTGACAGCCAAGAACATCCAAGAAGACAATCTCTTTTGGTGCTTTAATGGCTGAAACACAATGGACCGTTTGGAAAATTAATTTCTCCAGCGGTTTGGGACACTTCTCATGGTAGAATCACTTAAACAGGTGTTCTCCAAGAGTCTAATGCCTTCAAAGATCACGAAAGAGCATATAGAAGATGCTTTCCATGTTCAAAAATCAAATAAAAGAAGAAACACCTTTGGAACAACCTTTTGTCCATTGGTTAAAAGAATGCATCTTGGACCAACTTGAATCTATTTGACCAAGCGGGCCATACATGCTAAAAACAAGAACTCTCTCTTCCCCAAACTCGAATCTGGACACACCATATGGCCAGAAACAAAGCTTTCTCAACCTTGAGAAGAAGAAGAATCGATTTAGTAATTAAGCCTTTAAAGGAAATTTAACAAAAGCTAAATTAAACCTTTAGAGGAAAATTAACTAAATCCTAAGAGAATTAAATCCTAAGAATTTCGTGGCTCATACAAGCACACAAGAACCGTGAATCCTCACCATGAACAACACAATTTGCTCAATGGTTCATCACTTCCCACACATCCCAAAATAAACAAAGCTATTACCAAATCGGTAAAGCTTAAGGATGGGGCTTGTAAAATCGATTTCTTTCCACACACTTGGTCTACAAATTCTAACAAGATAAGAGACCAAGCTTACTCAACAATGAGCTGCTAGAGAATCGATTTAATCAACAAAAGCAAAATTAAAGCTTTAAAGAAACTAAGCTAAGCGATTTAACACCTAAGCAAAGTCTAAACTTTAACTAAGCTAACTCCTAAGAAAACGACTTTGAGAATGAGTTTAAAACACCAAGAACAGAACCTGCTCTGATACCATGTTGGGATTTATGAGACAAAGCTCACAAGAGAGGGTAGACAAACACTTGGTGAATGAATCCCCCTTTACCCACAACAAACTAACTCATTCTCAAGGGGGAGGAGAGAACATCAACTTGTGATGAACTCCCCATAAACAAGCTAGATAGAACCCAAATACTAGAGAGTAAGCGGATCCTAACTAGGAGAAGCACTAGTTTGAGACTTATCCTCTTCTAGTATCACAACACTTAGAGTTTGTGTACTTAGGAGAAGGAGGATTAAGAATCAGTAATCTAGGCTAAGTAAAGCAGTAAATAAGAAGAGTTTAGGTGGATTTGAGAAGAGAATAGGCTGCCTTAAGGGCAGCCCCTAACCGCTAATCCTAAACTCTCTACATTGTTAATATGAAACAAGAACACAAGTATAGAGAGGAAATCGGTTTCTCTTCTATTGAATAATATTGTGATATATTACATATGAGAGAATTACAGCTTAATATAGAGAAAACAAAGGCATAGAGCCGTTAGGCACACAAGGGATTCAAAGGAGAGATGAAAGGGACAGCTCCTTGTCTTTGGTTGACTCGCTATGCTTCCCAACCAAAGCCACACGTGATTTCCTTCCCTTCCATGCCTTGTGACCGTTAGATCTCCTTCCCTTATGGCCATTGGATCCTTCTTCCCTTCCTTGTGAGATATTTCCTTCTTCTTGGGCTTCTTCTTCTTATAAGGCCTTTGTTCTTCTTATATTGCACTTATGGCCTTGCTGACCACTCTCCTTGCTCTCACGGCCCACATGGCCTTATTGGCCACTCTTATTGTGCTCACGGCCTTACTGGCCGCTCCCACACCACTCATGGCCTTACCGGCCACACTTCTTGTACTAGCAGCCTTACCGGCCACTCTCTTCTTCCTTGTGCAGCTCGGCCTCACCGGCCTCACTCTCTCTTCTCCTTCATATATACTAATAGTACGGACGGGCCTGTACGGACGGGCCTGTACGGACGGGCCTGTACGGACGGGCCTGTACGGACGGGCCTGCTCTTCAATGTGTTCACGGCCTAACTGGCCGCTCTCCGGACATGGGTCCGTTCACGGACACGGTACATGGTACCGGACACGGTACATGGCCTTACCGGCCTTTACATGGCCTTTCCGGCCTTTCTTCTCTTCTTCCAAGGTTCGGCCTTACCGGCCTCTCCTCTCTCCTCCTTGGTACATTCTAATATTAAGTGTTGTCTAAACACTCCAAATTCATCCCGAACTCTTACAACTAATCAAATGCATTGGATTGTCACACATTCTGACCCTAGAAGCAGTAACAAAGCTTTTTACTGCTTCGAATCAACGTTTTCTCGGTTTTAGCCTGTTTCGGGACAAAATGGGTAAAAGTGGTGTCTAAACACTCCAAATTCAACCTGAACTCTTTTAATTAGTCAAATGCAATGGATTGTTACATTTTTTGACCCTAGAAAGAGTAACATAGCAATTTACTGCTTCGAATCAATGTTTTCTCTAGGTTTTAGCCTGTTTTCTCGGTTTAAGCCTGTTTTGGGGTAAAACGGGTTTAAGTGTTGTCTAAACACTCCAAATTCATCCCGAACTCTTACAACTAGTCAAATGCATTGGATTGTCACACATTCTGACCCTAGAAGCAGGAACAAAGCAGTTTACTGTTCGAATCAATGTTCTCCCGTTTTTAGCCTGTTTCGGGATAAAATGGCTAAAACTGATGTCTAAACGCTCCAAATTCAACCTGAAAGCTTTTAATTAGTCAAATGCAATGGATTATTACATATTTTGACCCTAGAAATAGTAACATAGCGATTTACTGCTTCAAATCAATGTTTTCTCTCGGTTTTAACCTGTTTTCTCGGTTTAAGCCTGTTTGGAGATAAAACGGGTTTAAGTGTTGTCTAAACAATCCAACTTCAACCTGAACTCTTTTAATTAGTCAAATGCAATGGATTGTTACACATTCTGACCCTAGAAGCAGTAAGAAAGCTTTTTACTGCTTCGAATCAATGTTTTCTCGGTTTTAGCCTGTTTTGGGACCAAATGGCTAAAAGTGGTGTCTAAACACTCCAAATTCAATCCGAACTCTAATAATTAGTCAAATGCATTGGATTGTTACATATTTTGACCATCGAAAGAATAATATAGCGCTTTACTGCTTTGAATCAATGTTTTCTCTTGGTTTTAGCCTGTTTTCTCGGTTTAAGCCTGTTTTGGGATAAAACGGGTTTTAGTGTTGTCTAAACACCCCAAATTCATTCGGAACTCTTAGGACTAGTCAATGCATTGGATTGTCACACATTCTGACCCTATAAATAGTAACAAAGCTGTTTACTGCTTCGAATCAATAATTTCTCGGTTTTAGCCTGTTTCGGGACAAAATGGGTAAAAGTGGTGTCTAAACACTCCAAATTTAACCTGAACTCTTATAATTAGTAAAATGTATTGGATTGATACATATTTTGACCCTAGAAAGAGTAACATTGCTGTTTACTGCTTTGAATCAATGTTTTCTCTCGGTTTTAGCCTGTTTTCTCGGTTTAAGCCTGTTTTGGGATAAAACGGGTTTAAGTGTTGTCTAAACACTCCAAATTCATCCCGAACTCTTACAACTAATCAAATGCATTGGATTGTCACACATTCTGACCCTAGAAGCAGTAACAAAGCTTTTTACTGCTTCGAATCAACGTTTTCTCGGTTTTAGCCTGTTTCGGGACAAAATGGGTAAAAGTGGTGTCTAAACACTCCAAATTCAACCTGAACTCTTTTAATTAGTCAAATGCAATGGATTGTTACATATTTTGACCCTAGAAAGAGTAACATAGCAATTTACTGCTTCGAATCAATGTTTTCTCTTGGTTTTAGCCTGTTTTCTCGGTTTAAGCCTGTTTTGGGGTAAAACGGGTTTAAGTGTTGTCTAAACACTCCAAATTCATCCCGAACTCTTACAACTAGTTAAATGCATTGGATTGTCACACATTCTGACCCTAGAAGCAGTAACAAAGCAGTTTACTGTTCGAATCAATGTTCTCCCGTTTTTAGCCTGTTTCGGGATAAAATGGCTAAAACTGATGTCTAAACGCTCCAAATTCAACCTGAAAGCTTTTAATTAGTCAAATGCAATGGATTATTACATATTTTGACCCTAGAAATAGTAACATAGCGATTTACTGCTTCAAATCAATGTTTTCTCTCGGTTTTAACCTGTTTTCTCGGTTTAAGCCTGTTTGGAGATAAAACGGGTTTAAGTGTTGTCTAAACACTCCAACTTCAACCTGAACTCTTTTAATTAGTCAAATGCATTGGATTGTCACACATTCTGACCCTAGAAGCAGTAACAAAGCAGTTTACTGCTTCGAATCAATAATTTCTCGGTTTTAGCCTGTTTCAGGACAAAATGGGTAAAAGTGGTGTCTAAACACTCCAAATTCAATCCGAACTCTAATAATTAGTCAAATGCATTGGATTGTTACATATTTTGACCATCGAAAGAATAATATAGCGCTTTACTGCTTTGAATCAATGTTTTCTCTTGGTTTTAGCCTGTTTTCTCGGTTTAAGCCTGTTTTGGGATAAAACGGGTTTTAGTGTTGTCTAAACACTCCAAATTCATTCGGAACTCTTAGGACTAGTCAATGCATTGGATTGTCACACATTCTGACCCTATAAATAGTAACAAAGCTGTTTACTGCTTCGAATCAATAATTTCTCGGTTTTAGCCTGTTTCGGGACAAAATGGGTAGAAGTGGTGTCTAAACACTCCAAATTTAACCTGAACTCTTATAATTAGTCAAATGTATTGGATTGATACATATTTTGACCCTAGAAAGAGTAACATTGCTGTTTACTGCTTTGAATCAATGTTTTCTCTCGGTTTTAGCCTGTTTTCTCGGTTTAAGCCTGTTTTGGGATAAAACGGGTTTAAGTGTTGTCTAAACACTCCAAATTCATCCCGAACTCTTACAACTAATCAAATGCATTGGATTGTCACACATTCTGACCCTAGAAGCAGTAACAAAGCTTTTTACTGCTTCGAATCAACGTTTTCTCGGTTTTAGCCTGTTTCGGGACAAAATGGGTAAAAGTGGTGTCTAAACACTCCAAATTCAACCTGAACTCTTTTAATTAGTCAAATGCAATGGATTGTTACATTTTTTGACCCTAGAAAGAGTAACATAGCAATTTACTGCTTCGAATCAATGTTTTCTCTAGGTTTTAGCCTGTTTTCTCGGTTTAAGCCTGTTTTGGGGTAAAACGGGTTTAAGTGTTGTCTAAACACTCCAAATTCATCCCGAACTCTTACAACTAGTCAAATGCATTGGATTGTCACACATTCTGACCCTAGAAGCAGGAACAAAGCAGTTTACTGTTCGAATCAATGTTCTCCCGTTTTTAGCCTGTTTCGGGATAAAATGGCTAAAACTGATGTCTAAACGCTCCAAATTCAACCTGAAAGCTTTTAATTAGTCAAATGCAATGGATTATTACATATTTTGACCCTAGAAATAGTAACATAGCGATTTACTGCTTCAAATCAATGTTTTCTCTCGGTTTTAACCTGTTTTCTCGGTTTAAGCCTGTTTGGAGATAAAACGGGTTTAAGTGTTGTCTAAACAATCCAACTTCAACCTGAACTCTTTTAATTAGTCAAATGCAATGGATTGTTACACATTCTGACCCTAGAAGCAGTAAGAAAGCTTTTTACTGCTTCGAATCAATGTTTTCTCGGTTTTAGCCTGTTTTGGGACCAAATGGCTAAAAGTGGTGTCTAAACACTCCAAATTCAATCCGAACTCTAATAATTAGTCAAATGCATTGGATTGTTACATATTTTGACCATCGAAAGAATAATATAGCGCTTTACTGCTTTGAATCAATGTTTTCTCTTGGTTTTAGCCTGTTTTCTCGGTTTAAGCCTGTTTTGGGATAAAACGGGTTTTAGTGTTGTCTAAACACCCCAAATTCATTCGGAACTCTTAGGACTAGTCAATGCATTGGATTGTCACACATTCTGACCCTATAAATAGTAACAAAGCTGTTTACTGCTTCGAATCAATAATTTCTCGGTTTTAGCCTGTTTCGGGACAAAATGGGTAAAAGTGGTGTCTAAACACTCCAAATTTAACCTGAACTCTTATAATTAGTAAAATGTATTGGATTGATACATATTTTGACCCTAGAAAGAGTAACATTGCTGTTTACTGCTTTGAATCAATGTTTTCTCTCGGTTTTAGCCTGTTTTCTCGGTTTAAGCCTGTTTTGGGATAAAACGGGTTTAAGTGTTGTCTAAACACTCCAAATTCATCCCGAACTCTTACAACTAATCAAATGCATTGGATTGTCACACATTCTGACCCTAGAAGCAGTAACAAAGCTTTTTACTGCTTCGAATCAACGTTTTCTCGGTTTTAGCCTGTTTCGGGACAAAATGGGTAAAAGTGGTGTCTAAACACTCCAAATTCAACCTGAACTCTTTTAATTAGTCAAATGCAATGGATTGTTACATATTTTGACCCTAGAAAGAGTAACATAGCAATTTACTGCTTCGAATCAATGTTTTCTCTTGGTTTTAGCCTGTTTTCTCGGTTTAAGCCTGTTTTGGGGTAAAACGGGTTTAAGTGTTGTCTAAACACTCCAAATTCATCCCGAACTCTTACAACTAGTTAAATGCATTGGATTGTCACACATTCTGACCCTAGAAGCAGTAACAAAGCAGTTTACTGTTCGAATCAATGTTCTCCCGTTTTTAGCCTGTTTCGGGATAAAATGGCTAAAACTGATGTCTAAACGCTCCAAATTCAACCTGAAAGCTTTTAATTAGTCAAATGCAATGGATTATTACATATTTTGACCCTAGAAATAGTAACATAGCGATTTACTGCTTCAAATCAATGTTTTCTCTCGGTTTTAACCTGTTTTCTCGGTTTAAGCCTGTTTGGAGATAAAACGGGTTTAAGTGTTGTCTAAACACTCCAACTTCAACCTGAACTCTTTTAATTAGTCAAATGCATTGGATTGTCACACATTCTGACCCTAGAAGCAGTAACAAAGCAGTTTACTGCTTCGAATCAATAATTTCTCGGTTTTAGCCTGTTTCAGGACAAAATGGGTAAAAGTGGTGTCTAAACACTCCAAATTCAATCGGAACTCTAATAATTAGTCAAATGCATTGGATTGTTACATATTTTGACCATCGAAAGAATAATATAGCGCTTTACTGCTTTGAATCAATGTTTTCTCTTGGTTTTAGCCTGTTTTCTCGGTTTAAGCCTGTTTTGGGATAAAACGGGTTTTAGTGTTGTCTAAACACTCCAAATTCATTCGGAACTCTTAGGACTAGTCAATGCATTGGATTGTCACACATTCTGACCCTATAAATAGTAACAAAGCTGTTTACTGCTTCGAATCAATAATTTCTCGGTTTTAGCCTGTTTCGGGACAAAATGGGTAGAAGTGGTGTCTAAACACTCCAAATTTAACCTGAACTCTTATAATTAGTCAAATGTATTGGATTGATACATATTTTGACCCTAGAAAGAGTAACATTGCTGTTTACTGCTTTGAATCAATGTTTTCTCTCGGTTTTAGCCTGTTTTCTCGGTTTAAGCCTGTTTTGGGATAAAACGGGTTTAAGTGTTGTCTAAACACTCCAAATTCATCCCGAACTCTTACAACTAATCAAATGCATTGGATTGTCACACATTCTGACCCTAGAAGCAGTAACAAAGCTTTTTACTGCTTCGAATCAACGTTTTCTCGGTTTTAGCCTGTTTCGGGACAAAATGGGTAAAAGTGGTGTCTAAACACTCCAAATTCAACCTGAACTCTTTTAATTAGTCAAATGCAATGGATTGTTACATATTTTGACCCTAGAAAGAGTAACATAGCAATTTACTGCTTCGAATCAATGTTTTCTCTTGGTTTTAGCCTGTTTTCTCGGTTTAAGCCTGTTTTGGGGTAAAACGGGTTTAAGTGTTGTCTAAACACTCCAAATTCATCCCGAACTCTTACAACTAGTTAAATGCATTGGATTGTCACACATTCTGACCCTAGAAGCAGTAACAAAGCAGTTTACTGTTCGAATCAATGCTCTCCCGTTTTTAGCCTGTTTCGGGATAAAATGGCTAAAACTGATGTCTAAACGCTCCAAATTCAACCTGAAAGCTTTTAATTAGTCAAATGCAATGGATTATTACATATTTTGACCCTAGAAATAGTAACATAGCGATTTACTGCTTCAAATCAATGTTTTCTCTCGGTTTTAACCTGTTTTCTCGGTTTAAGCCTGTTTGGAGATAAAACGGGTTTAAGTGTTGTCTAAACACTCCAACTTCAACCTGAACTCTTTTAATTAGTCAAATGCATTGGATTGTCACACATTCTGACCCTAGAAGCAGTAACAAAGCAGTTTACTGCTTCGAATCAATAATTTCTCGGTTTTAGCCTGTTTCAGGACAAAATGGGTAAAAGTGGTGTCTAAACACTCCAAATTCAACCTGAACTCTTATAATTAGTCAAATGTATTGGATTGATACATATTTTGACCCTAGAAAGAGTAACATAGCTGTTTACTGTTTTGAATCAATGTTTTCTCTCGGTTTTAGCCTGTTTTCTCGGTTTAAGCCTGTTTTGGGATAAAACGGGTTTAATGGTTGTCTAAACACTCCAAATTCATTCGGAACTCTTAGGACTAGTCAATGCATTGGATTGTCACACATTCTGACCCTATAAATAGTAACAAAGCTGTTTACTGCTTCGAATCAATAATTTCTCGGTTTTAGCCTGTTTCGGGACAAAATGGGTAAAAGTGGTGTCTAAACACTCCAGATTTAACCTGAACTCTTATAATTAGTCAAATGTATTGGATTGATACATATTTTGACCCTAAAAAGAGTAACAAAGCTTTTTACTGCTTCGAATCAACGTTTTCTCGGTTTTAGCCTGTTTCGGGACAAAATGGGTAAAAGTGGTGTCTAAACACTCCAAATTCAACCTGAACTCTTTTAATTAGTCAAATGCAATGGATTGTTACATATTTTGACCCTAGAAAGAGTAACATAGCAATTTACTGCTTCGAATCAATGTTTTCTCTTGGTTTTAGCCTGTTTTCTCGGTTTAAGCCTGTTTTGGGGTAAAACGGGTTTAAGTGTTGTCTAAACACTCCAAATTCATCCCGAACTCTTACAACTAGTCAAATGCATTGGATTGTCACACATTCTGACCCTAGAAGCAGTAACAAAGCAGTTTACTGTTCGAATCAATGTTCTCCCGTTTTTAGCCTGTTTCGGGATAAAATGGCTAAAACTGATGTCTAAACGCTCCAAATTCAACCTGAAAGCTTTTAATTAGTCAAATGCAATGGATTATTACATATATTGACCCTAGAAATAGTAACATAGCGATTTACTGCTTCAAATCAATGTTTTCTCTCGGTTTTAACCTGTTTTCTCGGTTTAAGCCTGTTTGGAGATAAAACGGGTTTAAGTGTTGTCTAAACACTCCAACTTCAACCTGAAATCTTTTAATTAGTCAAATGCAATGGATTGTTACACATTCTGACCCTAGAAGCAGTAAGAAAGCTTTTTACTGCTTCGAATCAATGTTTTCTCGGTTTTAGCCTGTTTTGGGACCAAATGGCTAAAAGTGGTGTCTAAACACTCCAAATTCAATCCGAACTCTAATAATTAGTCAAATGCATTGGATTGTTACATATTTTGACCATCGAAAGAATAATATAGCGCTTTACTGCTTTGAATCAATGTTTTCTCTTGGTTTTAGCCTGTTTTCTCGGTTTAAGCCTGTTTTGGGATAAAACGGGTTTTAGTGTTGTCTAAACACTCCAAATTCATTCGGAACTCTTAGGACTAGTCAATGCATTGGATTGTCACACATTCTGACCCTATAAATAGTAACAAAGCTGTTTACTGCTTCGAATCAATAATTTCTCGGTTTTAGCCTGTTTCGGGACAAAATGGGTAAAAGTGGTGTCTAAACACTCCAAATTTAACCTGAACTCTTATAATTAGTCAAATGTATTGGATTGATACATATTTTGTCCCTAGAAAGAGTAACATTGCTGTTTACTGCTTTGAATCAATGTTTTCTCTCGGTTTTAGCCTGTTTTCTCGGTTTAAGCCTGTTTTGGGATAAAACGGGTTTAAGTGTTGTCTAAACACTCCAAATTCATCCCGAACTCTTACAACTAATCAAATGCATTGGATTGTCACATATTCTGACCCTAGAAGCAGTAACAAAGCTTTTTACTGCTTCGAATCAACGTTTTCTCGGTTTTAGCCTGTTTCGGGACAAAATGGGTAAAAGTGGTGTCAAAACACTCCAAATTCAACCTGAACTCTTTTAATTAGTCAAATGCAATGGATTGTTACATATTTTGTCCCTAGAAAGAGTAACATAGCTGTTTACTGCTTTGAATCAATGTTTTCTCTCGGTTTTAGCCTGTTTTTTCGGTTTAAGCCTGTTTTGGGGTAAAACGGGTTTAAGTGTTGTCTAAACACTCCAAATTCATCCCGAACTCTTACAACTAGTCAAATGCATTGGATTGTCACACATTCTGACTCTAGAAGCAGTAACAAAGCAGTTTACTGCTTCGAATCAATAATTTCTCGGTTTTAGCCTGTTTCAGGACAAAATGGGTAAAAGTGGTGTCTAAACACTCCAAATTCAACCTGAACTCTTATAATTAGTCAAATGTATTGGATTGATACATATTTTGACCCTAGAAAGAGTAACATAGCTGTTTACTGTTTTGAATCAAGGTTTTCTCTCGGTTTTAGCCTGTTTTTTCGGTTTAAGCCTTTTTTGGGGTAAAACGGGTTTAAGTGTTGTCTAAACACTCCAAATTCATCCCGAACTCTTACAACTAGTCAAATGCATTGGATTGTCACACATTCTGACCCTAGAAGCAGTAACAAAGCAGTTTACTGTTCGAATCAATGTTCTCCCGTTTTTAGCCTGTTTCGGGATAAAATGGCTAAAACTGATGTCTAAACGCTCCAAATTCAACCTGAAAGCTTTTAATTAGTCAAATGCAATGGATTATTACATATTTTGACCCTAGAAATAGTAACATAGCGATTTACTGCTTCAAATCAATGTTTTCTCTCGGTTTTAACCTGTTTTCTCGGTTTAAGCCTGTTTGGAGATAAAACGGGTTTAAGTGTTGTCTAAACACTCCAACTTCAACCTGAACTCTTTTAATTAGTCAAATGCATTGGATTGTCACACATTCTGACCCTAGAAGCAGTAACAAAGCAGTTTACTGCTTCGAATCAATAATTTCTCGGTTTTAGCCTGTTTCAGGACAAAATGGGTAAAAGTGGTGTCTAAACACTCCAAATTCAACCTGAACTCTTATAATTAGTCAAATGTATTGGATTGATACATATTTTGACCCTAGAAAGAGTAACATAGCTGTTTACTGTTTTGAATCAATGTTTTCTCTCGGTTTTAGCCTGTTTTCTCGGTTTAAGCCTGTTTTGGGATAAAACGGGTTTAATGGTTGTCTAAACACTCCAAATTCATTCAGAACTCTTAGGACTAGTCAATGCATTGGATTGTCACACATTCTGACCCTATAAATAGTAACAAAGCTGTTTACTGCTTCGAATCAATAATTTCTCGGTTTTAGCCTGTTTCGGGACAAAATGGGTAAAAGTGGTGTCTAAACACTCCAAATTTAACCTGAACTCTTATAATTAGTCAAATGTATTGGATTGATACATATTTTGACCCTAAAAAGAGTAACATTGCTGTTTACTGCTTTGAATCAATGTTTTCTCTCGGTTTTAGCCTGTTTTCTCGGTTTAAGCCTGTTTTGGGATAAAACGGGTTTAAGTGTTGTCTAAACACTCCAAATTCATCCCGAACTCTTACAACTAATCAAATGCATTGGATTGTCACACATTCTGACCCTAGAAGCAGTAACAAAGCTTTTTACTGCTTCGAATCAACGTTTTCTCGGTTTTAGCCTGTTTCGGGACAAAATGGGTAAAAGTGGTGTCAAAACACTCCAAATTCAACCTGAACTCTTATAATTAGTCAAATGTATTGGATTGATACATATTTTGTCCCTAGAAAGAGTAACATTGCTGTTTACTGCTTTGAATCAATGTTTTCTCTCGGTTTTAGCCTGTTTTCTCGGTTTAAGCCTGTTTTGGGATAAAACGGGTTTAAGTGTTGTCTAAACACTCCAAATTTATCCCGAACTCTTACAACTAATCAAATGCATTGGATTGTCACACATTCTGACCCTAGAAGCAGTAACAAAGCTTTTTACTGCTTCGAATCAACGTTTTCTCGGTTTTAGCCTGTTTCGGGACAAAATGGGTAAAAGTGGTGTCTAAACACTCCAAATTCAACCTGAACTCTTTTAATTAGTCAAATGCAATGGATTGTTACATATTTTGACCCTAGAAAGAGTAACATAGCAATTTACTGCGTCGAATCAATGTTTTCTCTTGGTTTTAGCCTGTTTTCTCGGTTTAAGCCTGTTTTGGGGTAAAACGGGTTTAAGTGTTGTCTAAACACTCCAAATTCATCCCGAACTCTTACAACTAGTCAAATGCATTGGATTGTCACACATTCTGACCCTAGAAGCAATAACAAAGCAGTTTACTGTTTGAATCAATGTTCTCCCGTTTTTAGCCTGTTTCGGGATAAAATGGCTAAAACTGATGTCTAAACGCTCCAAATTCAACCTGAAAGCTTTTAATTAGTCAAATGCAATGGATTATTACATATATTGACCCTAGAAATAGTAACATAGCGATTTACTGCTTCAAATCAATGTTTTCTCTCGGTTTTAACCTGTTTTCTCGGTTTAAGCCTGTTTGGAGATAAAACGGGTTTAAGTGTTGTCTAAACACTCCAACTTCAACCTGAAATCTTTTAATTCGTCAAATGCAATGGATTGTTACACATTCTGACCCTAGAAGCAGTAAGAAAGCTTTTTACTGCTTCGAATCAATGTTTTCTCGGTTTTAGCCTGTTTTGGGACCAAATGGCTAAAAGTGGTGTCTAAACACTCCAAATTCAATCCGAACTCTAATAATTAGTCAAATGCATTGGATTGTTACATATTTTGACCATCGAAAGAATAATATAGCGCTTTACTGCTTTGAATCAATGTTTTCTCTTGGTTTTAGCCTGTTTTCTCGGTTTAAGCCTGTTTTGGGATAAAACGGGTTTTAGTGTTGTCTAAACACTCCAAATTCATTCGGAACTCTTAGGACTAGTCAATGCATTGGATTGTCACACATTCTGACCCTATAAATAGTAACAAAGCTGTTTACTGCTTCGAATCAATAATTTCTCGGTTTTAGCCTGTTTCGGGACAAAATGGGTAAAAGTGGTGTCTAAACACTCCAAATTTAACCTGAACTCTTATAATTAGTCAAATGTATTGGATTGATACATATTTTGACCCTAGAAAGAGTAACATTGCTGTTTACTGCTTTGAATCAATGTTTTCTCTCGGTTTTAGCCTGTTTTCTCGGTTTAAGCCTGTTTTGGGATAAAACGGGTTTAAGTGTTGTCTAAACACTCCAAATTCATCCCGAACTCTTACAACTAATCAAATGCATTGGATTGTCACACATTCTGACCCTAGAAGCAGTAACAAAGCTTTTTACTGCTTCGAATCAACGTTTTCTCGGTTTTAGCCTGTTTCGGGACAAAATGGGTAAAAGTGGTGTCAAAACACTCCAAATTCAACCTGAACTCTTTTAATTAGTCAAATGCAATGGATTGTTACATATTTTGTCCCTAGAAAGAGTAACATAGCTGTTTACTGCTTTGAATCAATGTTTTCTCTCGGTTTTAGCCTGTTTTTTCGGTTTAAGCCTGTTTTGGGGTAAAACGGGTTTAAGTGTTGTCTAAACACTCCAAATTCATCCCGAACTCTTACAACTAGTCAAATGCATTGGATTGTCACACATTCTGACCCTAGAAGCAGTAACAAAGCAGTTTACTGCTTCGAATCAATAATTTCTCGGTTTTAGCCTGTTTCAGGACAAAATGGGTAAAAGTGGTGTCTAAACACTCCAAATTCAACCTGAACTCTTATAATTAGTCAAATGTATTGGATTGATACATATTTTGACCCTAGAAAGAGTAACATAGCTGTTTACTGTTTTGAATCAATGTTTTCTCTCGGTTTTAGCCTGTTTTTTCGGTTTAAGCCTTTTTTGGGGTAAAACGGGTTTAAGTGTTGTCTAAACACTCCAAATTCATCCCGAACTCTTACAACTAGTCAAATGCATTGGATTGTCACACATTCTGACCCTAGAAGCAGTAACAAAGCAGTTTACTGTTCGAATCAATGTTCTCCCGTTTTTAGCCTGTTTCGGGATAAAATGGCTAAAACTGATGTCTAAACGCTCCAAATTCAACCTGAAAGCTTTTAATTAGTCAAATGCAATGGATTATTACATATTTTGACCCTAGAAATAGTAACATAGCGATTTACTGCTTCAAATCAATGTTTTCTCTCGGTTTTAACCTGTTTTCTCGGTTTAAGCCTGTTTGGAGATAAAACGGGTTTAAGTGTTGTCTAAACACTCCAACTTCAACCTGAACTCTTTTAATTAGTCAAATGCATTGGATTGTCACACATTCTGACCCTAGAAGCAGTAACAAAGCAGTTTACTGCTTCGAATCAATAATTTCTCGGTTTTAGCCTGTTTTAGGACAAAATGGGTAAAAGTGGTGTCTAAACACTCCAAATTCAACCTGAACTCTTATAATTAGTCAAATGTATTGGATTGATACATATTTTGACCCTAGAAAGAGTAACATAGCTGTTTACTGTTTTGAATCAATGTTTTCTCTCGGTTTTAGCCTGTTTTCTCGGTTTAAGCCTGTTTTGGGATAAAACGGGTTTAATGGTTGTCTAAACACTCCAAATTCATCCCGAACTCTTACAACTAATCAAATGCATTGGATTGTCACACATTCTGACCCTAGAAGCAGTAACAAAGCTTTTTACTGCTTCGAATCAACGTTTTCTCGGTTTTAGCCTGTTTCGGGACAAAATGGGTAAAAGTGGTGTCAAAACACTCCAAATTCAACCTGAACTCTTTTAATTAGTCAAATGCAATGGATTGTTACATATTTTGTCCCTAGAAAGAGTAACATAGCTGTTTACTGCTTTGAATCAATGTTTTCTCTCGGTTTTAGCCTGTTTTTTCGGTTTAAGCCTGTTTTGGGGTAAAACGGGTTTAAGTGTTGTCTAAACACTCCAAATTCATCCCGAACTCTGACAACTAGTCAAATGCATTGGATTGTCACACATTCTGACCCTAGAAGCAGTAACAAAGCAGTTTACTCCTTCGAATCAATAATTTCTCGGTTTTAGCCTGTTTCAGGACAAAATGGGTAAAAGTGGTGTCTAAACACTCCAAATTCAACCTGAACTCTTATAATTAGTCAAATGTATTGGATTGATACATATTTTGACCCTAGAAAGAGTAACATAGCTGTTTACTGTTTTGAATCAATGTTTTCTCTCGGTTTTAGCCTGTTTTCTCGGTTTTAGCCTGTTTTGGGGTAAAACGGGTTTAAGTGTTGTCTAAACACTCCAAATTCATCCCGAACTCTTACAACTAGTCAAATGCATTGGATTGTCACACATTCTGACCCTAGAAGCAGTAACAAAGCAGTTTACTGTTCGAATCAATGTTCTCCCGTTTTTAGCCTGTTTCGGGATAAAATGGCTAAAACTGATGTCTAAACGCTCCAAATTCAACCTGAAAGCTTTTAATTAGTCAAATGCAATGGATGATTACATATTTTGACCCTAGAAATAGTAACATAGCGATTTACTGCTTCAAATCAATGTTTTCTCTCGGTTTTAACCTGTTTTCTCGGTTTAAGCCTGTTTGGAGATAAAACGGGTTTAAGTGTTGTCTAAACACTCCAACTTCAACCTGAACTCTTTTAATTAGTCAAATGCATTGGATTGTCACACATTCTGACCCTAGAAGCAGTAACAAAGCAGTTTACTGCTTCGAATCAATAATTTCTCGGTTTTAGCCTGTTTCAGGACAAAATGGGTAAAAGTGGTGTCTAAACACTCCAAATTCAACCTGAACTCTTATAATTAGTCAAATGTATTGGATTGATACATATTTTGACCCTAGAAAGAGTAACATTGCTGTTTACTGCTTTGAATCAATGTTTTCTCTCGGTTTTAGCCTGTTTTCTCGGTTTAAGCCTGTTTTGGGATAAAACGGGTTTAAGTGTTGTCTAAACACTCCAAATTCATCCCGAACTCTTACAACTAATCAAATGCATTGGATTGTCACACATTCTGACCCTAGAAGCAGTAACAAAGCTTTTTACTGCTTCGAATCAACGTTTTCTCGGTTTTAGCCTGTTTCGGGACAAAATGGGTAAAAGTGGTGTCTAAACACTCCAAATTCAACCTGAACTCTTTTAATTAGTCAAATGCAATGGATTGTTACATATTTTGACCCCAGAAAGAGTAACATAGCAATTTACTGCTTCGAATCAATGTTTTCTCTTGGTTTTAGCCTGTTTTCTCGGTTTAAGCCTGTTTTGGGGTAAAACGGGTTTAAGTGTTGTCTAAACACTCCAAATTCATCCCGAACTCTTACAACTAGTTAAATGCATTGGATTGTCACACATTCTGACCCTAGAAGCAGTAACAAAGCAGTTTACTGTTCGAATCAATGTTCTCCCGTTTTTAGCCTGTTTCGGGATAAAATGGCTAAAACTGATGTCTAAACGCTCCAAATTCAACCTGAAAGCTTTTAATTAGTCAAATGCAATGGATTATTACATATTTTGACCCTAGAAATAGTAACATAGCGATTTACTGCTTCAAATCAATGTTTTCTCTCGGTTTTAACCTGTTTTCTCGGTTTAAGCCTGTTTGGAGATAAAACGGGTTTAAGTGTTGTCTAAACACTCCAACTTCAACCTGAACTCTTTTAATTAGTCAAATGCATTGGATTGTCACACATTCTGACCCTAGAAGCAGTAACAAAGCAGTTTACTGTTTCGAATCAATAATTTCTCGGTTTTAGCCTGTTTCAGGACAAAATGGGTAAAAGTGGTGTCTAAACACTCCAAATTCAACCTGAACTCTTATAATTAGTCAAATGTATTGGATTGATACATATTTTGACCCTAGAAAGAGTAACATAGCTGTTTACTGTTTTGAATCAATGTTTTCTCTCGGTTTTAGCCTGTTTTCTCGGTTTAAGCCTGTTTTGGGGTAAAACGGGTTTAAGTGTTGTCTAAACACTCCAAATTCATCCCGAACTCTTACAACTAGTCAAATGCATTGGATTGTCACACATTCTGACCCTAGAAGCAGTAACAAAGCAGTTTACTGTTCGAATCAATGTTCTCCCGTTTTTAGCCTGTTTCGGGATAAAATGGCTAAAACTGATGTCTAAACGCTCCAAATTCAACCTGAAAGCTTTTAATTAGTCAAATGCAATGGATTATTACATATTTTGACCCTAGAAATAGTAACATAGCGATTTACTGCTTCAAATCAATGTTTTCTCTCGGTTTTAACCTGTTTTCTCGGTTTAAGCCTGTTTGGAGATAAAACGGGTTTAAGTGTTGTCTAAACACTCCAACTTCAACCTGAACTCTTTTAATTAGTCAAATGCATTGGATTGTCACACATTCTGACCCTAGAAGCAGTAACAAAGCAGTTTACTGCTTCGAATCAATAATTTCTCGGTTTTAGCCTGTTTCAGGACAAAATGGGTAAAAGTGGTGTCTAAACACTCCAAATTCAACCTGAACTCTTATAATTAGTCAAATGTATTGGATTGATACATATTTTGACCCTAGAAAGAGTAACATTTGTTGGGATTTATGAGACAAAGCTCACAAGAGAGGGTAGACAAACACTTGGTGAATGAATCCCCCTTTACCCACAACAAACTAACTCATTCTCAAGGGGGAGGAGAGAACATCAACTTGTGATGAACTCCCCATAAACAAGCTAGATAGAACCCAAATACTAGAGAGTAAGCGGATCCTAACTAGGAGAAGCACTAGTTTGAGACTTATCCTCTTCTAGTATCACAACACTTAGAGTTTGTGTACTTAGGAGAAGGAGGATTAAGAATCAGTAATCTAGGCTAAGTAAAGCAGTAAATAAGAAGAGTTTAGGTGGATTTGAGAAGAGAATAGGCTGCCTTAAGGGCAGCCCCTAACCGCTAATCCTAAACTCTCTACATTGTTAATATGAAACAAGAACACAAGTATAGAGAGGAAATCGGTTTCTCTTCTATTGAATAATATTGTGATGTGTTTTACATATGAGAGATTATACATTAATATAGGAGAAGAAGGTCATATGACCGTTAGACACAAAGAGAGAAGAAGAAGGTGATAGGGACGTTCTCAATTCAACTTGGTGAAAGCGACTTCCTTCCTTCACCAAACGCTCACGTGAATCTTCTCCCTTCCTTCCTTTTCTTTGTGAGATGGGCCTCTCTCTCTTGTAAGGCCTCGTTTTCCTTCTCCTAAGCCACTCAAACTTCGGCCTTTCCATCACATGGACCGAGAGCAGCCCTAAGAGCACGACCGTACGGACGGGCCTTCTCTTCATCGTACGGACGGGCCTGTACGGACGGGCCTGTACGGACGGGCCTGTACGGACGGGCCTTCTCTTCAATGTGTTCACGGCCTAACTGGCCGCTCACCGGACATGGGTCCGTTCACGGACACGGTACATGGTACCGGACACGGTACATGGTCGCTCACGGACACGGACATGGCCTTACCGGCCTTTACATGGCCTTTCCGGCCTGTCTTCTCTTCTTCCAAGGCTCGGCCTTACCGGCCTCTCCTCTCTCCTCCTTGGTACATTCTAATACTCCCCCGCACGCTTGATCGGTGGGACACCATGGGGACCAAAGATCAAGGGTGGACTAGTGTCATCTACCTCATTAAAAACCTCAACAAAGAAAACCTCTTGGGATAAAACTTTGTTAAGGGAAAAAGAGTATAGACTCCACTATCCATGATGTCCCTTGACCTTGGTTTGCAAAGAACTAGCTCCCTTCTCTTCATGATTTGAACCGCTCCTACTCCTTAGCCCACCTTGCCTTTAGCACATTCCTTATGATCTCCATCCTTGCGCCTTTAGAATTTCTTTGAGGCTCTCATAGTCTCCTTTACCCCTTAAACAAGTGATAAAGAAGAAAAGAATAAGTGTTTGCTATGAGGAATATCAAAGAAAATTTCTAAAAGTGTGACAATTTAAGAGAACATATTAAAGACTAAAGACTAGTAATGAAGCTAAGGTAATGAATTTATGAATTAAAATAGAGAAGAGTTTAGAGCACAGCCTTTATGGTGTTTTGATGGATAGGAGGGAGAGAGTTGATCACTGTTGCGGTTTGGAATTCCTCCTTGAGACCGCTCTTCTAACCATGGTTTTAAACCCGGTCAGTTTTATTTGTCAAACTGATACATGTCCACTGAATCGGACATAACTTTCGAACGGCTGCTCGGATTGGTATGATTCCACTTCCACTGGCAAGATGACTCCATGGTCTAGAACTTTTGTGAAGAACGCGGAAGCTGAATCGCAGTGGAAGGGTTTCGTCCGAGTCGATCTTTGAGACGCTTCGGCTGAGCTTTAAGTAAAAACTTTCGCTTGTGGCCGAGCAGAATCTGTGAGGTACGGTCTGAAGTCACTTGATAGTTGATCTCCCCCGTAACCTTTACTTGATGATGGGCTGAAACCTCATCACCTCAGTTGAAACCTTGTGCATCACCGTTCTTGTGCACATCCGATCAACAGTTGAAACCTTGTGCATCACCTTTCTTAAAGACCATTGTGCACATCCGATCAACAACTTGGCACTAACACACATGCTCTTGGACTGATTCATCACATTCCACCAGCTTAACAAAGACTTGGTGGCCCTTGGTTCTAACTCCAGGCATTGTGCTGCGCTCTTACATGGCTATCTTGTAGCCTTCAACCTCGCCACTTCTTCTTCTTGAGATAGTAGGCGAGCTCCACACAATCTTCAAGGCTGAAGCTGAAACCAAATTCAATGGAACAGATTCTAAACAAGAGATTGTTAGAGATTAGAGTATAGAGAATATTACTGAAAAATAAAATAGAATTTAGAGAATAATTAAGAGTATAAATAGAGAACAGAGAATCAGTAACCAAGAGTATAGAAAGTGAGAGTATAAGGGAGAGTATAGGCGGTAGTATAAGATGAATGGAGAGTAGAATAGAGAATCTGCTCAAGAGTTCTTATGGACAGAGTTTAACTCTGTTTTCTTGAGTTGAAAGAAGCTTTGACAGCCAAGAACATCCAAGAAGACAATCTCTTTTGGTGCTTTAATGGCTGAAACACAATGGACCGTTTGGAAAATTAATTTCTCCAGCGGTTTGGGACACTTCTCATGGTAGAATCACTTAAACAGGTGTTCTCCAAGAGTCTAATGCCTTCAAAGATCACGAAAGAGCATATAGAAGATGCTTTCCATGTTCAAAAATCAAATAAAAGAAGAAACACCTTTGGAACAACCTTTTGTCCATTGGTTAAAAGAATGCATCTTGGACCAACTTGAATCTATTTGACCAAGCGGGCCATACATGCTAAAAACAAGAACTCTCTCTTCCCCAAACTCGAATCTGGACACACCATATGGCCAGAAACAAAGCTTTCTCAACCTTGAGAAGAAGAAGAATCGATTTAGTAATTAAGCCTTTAAAGGAAATTTAACAAAAGCTAAATTAAACCTTTAGAGGAAAATTAACTAAATCCTAAGAGAATTAAATCCTAAGAATTTCGTGGCTCATACAAGCACACAAGAACCGTGAATCCTCACCATGAACAACACAATTTGCTCAATGGTTCATCACTTCCCACACATCCCAAAATAAACAAAGCTATTACCAAATCGGTAAAGCTTAAGGATGGGGCTTGTAAAATCGATTTCTTTCCACACACTTGGTCTACAAATTCTAACAAGATAAGAGACCAAGCTTACTCAACAATGAGCTGCTAGAGAATCGATTTAATCAACAAAAGCAAAATTAAAGCTTTAAAGAAACTAAGCTAAGCGATTTAACACCTAAGCAAAGTCTAAACTTTAACTAAGCTAACTCCTAAGAAAACGACTTTGAGAATGAGTTTAAAACACCAAGAACAGAACCTGGCTCTGATACCATGTTGGGATTTATGAGACAAAGCTCACAAGAGAGGGTAGACAAACACTTGGTGAATGAATCCCCCTTTACCCACAACAAACTAACTCATTCTCAAGGGGGAGGAGAGAACATCAACTTGTGATGAACTCCCCATAAACAAGCTAGATAGAACCCAAATACTAGAGAGTAAGCGGATCCTAACTAGGAGAAGCACTAGTTTGAGACTTATCCTCTTCTAGTATCACAACACTTAGAGTTTGTGTACTTAGGAGAAGGAGGATTAAGAATCAGTAATCTAGGCTAAGTAAAGCAGTAAATAAGAAGAGTTTAGGTGGATTTGAGAAGAGAATAGGCTGCCTTAAGGGCAGCCCCTAACCGCTAATCCTAAACTCTCTACATTGTTAATATGAAACAAGAACACAAGTATAGAGAGGAAATCGGTTTCTCTTCTATTGAATAATATTGTGATGTGTTTTACATATGAGAGATTATACATTAATATAGGAGAAGAAGGTCATATGACCGTTAGACACAAAGAGAGAAGAAGAAGGTGATAGGGACGTTCTCAATTCAACTTGGTGAAAGCGACTTCCTTCCTTCACCAAACGCTCACGTGAATCTTCTCCCTTCCTTCCTTTTCTTTGTGAGATGGGCCTCTCTCTCTTGTAAGGCCTCGTTTTCCTTCTCCTAAGCCACTCAAACTTCGGCCTTTCCATCACATGGACCGAGAGCAGCCCTAAGAGCACGACCGTACGGACGGGCCTTCTCTTCATCGTACGGACGGGCCTGTACGGACGGGCCTGTACGGACGGGCCTGTACGGACGGGCCTTCTCTTCAATGTGTTCACGGCCTAACTGGCCGCTCACCGGACATGGGTCCGTTCACGGACACGGTACATGGTACCGGACACGGTACATGGTCGCTCACGGACACGGACATGGCCTTACCGGCCTTTACATGGCCTTTCCGGCCTGTCTTCTCTTCTTCCAAGGCTCGGCCTTACCGGCCTCTCCTCTCTCCTCCTTGGTACATTCTAATAACATTGCTGTTTACTGCTTTGAATCAATGTTTTCTCTCGGTTTTAGCCTGTTTTTTCGGTTTAAGCCTATTTTGGGGTAAAACGGGTTTAAGTGTTGTCTAAACACTCCAAATTCATCCCGAACTCTTACAACTAATCAAATGCATTGGATTGTCACACATTCTGACCCTAGAAGCAGTAACAAAGCTTTTTACTGCTTCGAATCAACGTTTTCTCGGTTTTAGCCTGTTTCGGGACAAAATGGGTAAAAGTGGTGTCTAAACACTCCAAATTCAGCCTGAACTCTTTTAATTAGTCAAATGCAATGGATTGTTACATATTTTGACCCCAGAAAGAGTAACATAGCAATTTACTGCTTCGAATCAATGTTTTCTCTTGGTTTTAGCCTGTTTTCTCGGTTTAAGCCTGTTTTGGGGTAAAACGGGTTTAAGTGTTGTCTAAACACTCCAAATTCATCCCGAACTCTTACAATTAGTTAAATGCATTGGATTGTCACACATTCTGACCCTAGAAGCAGTAACAAAGCAGTTTACTGTTCGAATCAATGTTCTCCCGTTTTTAGCCTGTTTCGGGATAAAATGGCTAAAACTGATGTCTAAACGCTCCAAATTCAACCTGAAAGCTTTTAATTAGTCAAATGCAATGGATTATTACATATTTTGACCCTAGAAATAGTAACATAGCGATTTACTGCTTCAAATCAATGTTTTCTCTCGGTTTTAACCTGTTTTCTCGGTTTAAGCCTGTTTGGAGATAAAACGGGTTTAAGTGTTGTCTAAACACTCCAACTTCAACCTGAACTCTTTTAATTAGTCAAATGCATTGGATTGTCACACATTCTGACCCTAGAAGCAGTAACAAAGCAGTTTACTGCTTCGAATCAATAATTTCTCGGTTTTAGCCTGTTTCAGGACAAAATGGGTAAAAGTGGTGTCTAAACACTCCAAATTCAACCTGAACTCTTATAATTAGTCAAATGTATTGGATGTTGGGATTTATGAGACAAAGCTCACAAGAGAGGGTAGACAAACACTTGGTGAATGAATCCCCCTTTGCCCACAACAAACTAACTCATTCTCAAGGGGGAGGAGAGAACATCAACTTGTGATGAACTCCCCATAAACAAGCTAGATAGAACCCAAATACTAGAGAGTAAGCGGATCCTAACTAGGAGAAGCACTAGTTTGAGACTTATCCTCTTCTAGTATCACAACACTTAGAGTTTGTGTACTTAGGAGAAGGAGGATTAAGAATCAGTAATCTAGGCTAAGTAAAGCAGTAAATAAGAAGAGTTTAGGTGGGTTTGAGAAGAGAATTAGGCTGCCATAAGGGCAGCCCCTAACCGCTAATCACCTAAACAATCTACATTGTGAATATGAACAAGAACACAAGTAGAGAGGGGAAATCGGATTCTCTTCTATTAGATAATATTGTGATACATATGAGGTGAAATACAAAGCTTAATATAGGAGAATACAAGGTCATATGACCGTTAGAGAGAAGAAGAGAGTGATGAAAGTGACATTCTCGATTTGGTGTTGGTGAGAGTGACCTTTCCTTCCTTCACCAACCAAGGGCACATGTGATCTTCCCATAAGCCTCTCTCTCTTGTAGGGCCTCGCTTTCCTCCTCTCAAACTCGGCCTCTCTATCTACTGGACCGAGCGCAGGCCTAAGGGCCGAGACCGTACGGACGGGCCTTCTCTTCATCGTACGGACGGGCCTTCTCTTCATCGTACGGACGGGCCTGTACGGACGGGCCTGTACGGACGGGCCTGTACGGACGGGCCTTCTCTTCATCGTGTTCACGGCCTAACTGGCCGCTCACCGGACATGGGTCCGTTCACGGACACGGTACATGGTACCGGACACGGTACATGGTCGCTCACGGACACGGACATGGCCTTACCGGCCTTTACATGGCCTTTCCGGCCTTTCTTCTCTTCTTCCAAGGCTCGGCCTTACCGGCCTCTCCTCTCTCTTCCTCCTTACTCTCTAATACTCCCCCGCACGCTTGATCTGCGGGACACCATGGGGACCAAAGATCAAGGGTGGACTAGTGTCATCTACCTCATTAAAAACCTCAACAAAGAAAACCTCTTGGGATAAAACTTTGTTAAGGGAAAAAGAGTATAGACTCCACTATCCATGATGTCCCCTGACCTTGGTTTGCAAAGAACTAGCTCCCTTCTCTTCATGAATTGAACCGCTCCTACTCCTTAGCCCACCTTGCCTTTAGCACATTCCTTATGATCTCCATCCTTGCGCCTTTAGAATTTCTTTGAGGCTCTCATAGTCTCCTTTACCCCTTAAACAAGTGATAAAGAAGAAAAGAATAAGTGTTTGCTATGAGGAATATCAAAGAAAATTTCTAAAAATGTGACAATTTAAGAGAACATATTAAAGAGTAAAGACTAGTAATGAAGCTAAGGTAATGAATTTAAGAAATTTAAATAGAGTAGAGTTTAGAGCACAGCCTTTATGGTGTTTTGATGGATAGGAAGGAGAGAGTTGATCACTGATGCGGTTTGGAATTCCTCCTTGAGACCGCTTCTCTAACCATGGTTTTAAACCCGGCTAGCTTTATTCGTCAGACTGACATATGCCCACTGAATCGGGCATAACTTTCGAACGGCTGCTCGGATTGGTATGATTCCGCTTCCACTGGCAAGATGACTCTGTGGTCTCGAACTTTAATGAAGAACGCGGAAGCCGAATCGCAGTGGAAGGGTTTCGTCCGAGTCGATCTTTGAGACGCTTCGGCTGAGCTTTAAGTAAAGACTTTTGCTTGTGGCCGAGCAGAATCTGTGAGGTACGGTCTGAAGTCACTTGATCTCCCCCGTAACCTTTACTTGATGATGGGCTGAAACCTCATCACCTCAGTTGAAGCCTTGTGCATCACCGTTCTTGTGCACATCCAATCAACAGTTGAAACCTTGTGCATCACCTTTCCTAAAGACCATTGTGCACATCCGATCAACAACTTGGCACTAACACTCATGCTCTTGGACTGATTCATCACCTTCCACCAGCTTAACAAAGACTTGGTGGCCCTTGGTTCTAACTCCAGGCATTGTGCTGCGCTCTCCTCATGGCTATCTTGTAGCCTTCAACCTCGCCACTTCTTCTTCTTGAGATAGTAGGCGAGCTCCCCACAATCTTCAAGGCTGAAGCTGAAACCAAATTCAATGGAACAGATTCTAAACAAGAGATTGTTAGAGATTAGAGAATAGAGAATATAGAATATTACTGAAAATAAAATAGAATTTAGAGAATAAGTAACCAGAGAATTAGTAACCAAGAGTATAGAGTATAGTAGAGTATATGGGCGGAAGTATAAGGTGAGTGGAGAGTAGAATAGAGAATTTGCTCAAGAGTTCTTATGGACAGAGTTATACTCTGTTTTCTTGAGTTTGCAGAAGCTTTGACAGCCAAGAGCATCCAACATTCAACAAGACTTTGGTGCTTTAATGGCTGAAACACAATGGACCTTATGGAAAATTAGTTTCTCCAAAGGTTTAACAACAAAACTCCTTGTAGAATCACTTAAACAAGTGTTCTTCAAGAGATTAAGGCTTTAGATCCACAAAGATAACATATAGAAGATGTTTTTCGTGGTCCCAAGCAAAGAAGAAACAACAAAAGCCTTTGGAACAACCTATTGTCCAACGGTTAAAAGAATGCATCTTTGAACAGCTTTAGTCTAGTTGACCAAGCGGACATGAGATGCGAAAATTAAGATCTCTCTCTTCTTCAAGCTTGAATCTGGACACACCATAGGGCCAGAAACAAAGCTTTCTCAACATTGAGAAGAAGAAGTAGCGATTTAGTAATTAAGCCTTTAAAGGAAATTTAACAAAAGCAAAATTAAACCTTTAGAGGAAAATTAACTAAATCCTAAGAGAGCTAAATCCTAAGAATTTCGTGGCTCATACAAGCACACAAGAACCGTGAATCCTCACCATGAACAACACAATTTGCTCAATGGTTCATCACTTCCCACACATCCCAAAATAAACAAAGCTATTACCAAATCGGTAAAGCTTAAGGATGGGGCTTGTAAAATCGATTTCTTTCCACACACTTGGTCTACAAATTCTAACAAGACAAGAGACCAAGCTTACTCAACAATGAGCTGCTAGAGAATCGATTTAATCAACAAAAGCAAAATTAAAGCTTTAAAGAAACTAAGCTAAGCGATTTAACACCTAAGCAAAGTCTAAAACTTTAACTAAGCTAACTCCTAAGAAAACGACTTTGAGAATGAGTTTAAATCACCAAGAACAGAACCTGCTCTGATACCATGTTGGGATTTATGAGACAAAGCTCACAAGAGAGGGTAGACAAACACTTGGTGAATGAATCCCCCTTTGCCCACAACAAACTAACTCATTCTCAAGGGGGAGGAGAGAACATCAACTTGTGATGAACTCCCCATAAACAAGCTAGATAGAACCCAAATACTAGAGAGTAAGCGGATCCTAACTAGGAGAAGCACTAGTTTGAGACTTATCCTCTTCTAGTATCACAACACTTAGAGTTTGTGTACTTAGGAGAAGGAGGATTAAGAATCAGTAATCTAGGCTAAGTAAAGCAGTAAATAAGAAGAGTTTAGGTGGGTTTGAGAAGAGAATTAGGCTGCCATAAGGGCAGCCCCTAACCGCTAATCACCTAAACAATCTACATTGTGAATATGAACAAGAACACAAGTAGAGAGGGGAAATCGGATTCTCTTCTATTAGATAATATTGTGATACATATGAGGTGAAATACAAAGCTTAATATAGGAGAATACAAGGTCATATGACCGTTAGAGAGAAGAAGAGAGTGATGAAAGTGACATTCTCGATTTGGTGTTGGTGAGAGTGACCTTTCCTTCCTTCACCAACCAAGGGCACATGTGATCTTCCCATAAGCCTCTCTCTCTTGTAGGGCCTCGCTTTCCTCCTCTCAAACTCGGCCTCTCTATCTACTGGACCGAGCGCAGGCCTAAGGGCCGAGACCGTACGGACGGGCCTTCTCTTCATCGTACGGACGGGCCTTCTCTTCATCGTACGGACGGGCCTGTACGGACGGGCCTGTACGGACGGGCCTGTACGGACGGGCCTTCTCTTCATCGTGTTCACGGCCTAACTGGCCGCTCACCGGACATGGGTCCGTTCACGGACACGGTACATGGTACCGGACACGGTACATGGTCGCTCACGGACACGGACATGGCCTTACCGGCCTTTACATGGCCTTTCCGGCCTTTCTTCTCTTCTTCCAAGGCTCGGCCTTACCGGCCTCTCCTCTCTCTTCCTCCTTACTCTCTAATATTGGATTGATACATATTTTGACCCTAGAAAGAGTAACATAGCTGTTTACTGTTTTGAATCAATGTTTTCTCTCGGTTTTAGCCTGTTTTCTCGGTTTAAGCCTGTTTTGGGGTAAAACGGGTTTAAGTGTTGTCTAAACACTCCAAATTCATCCCAAACTCTTACAACTAGTCAAATGCATTGGATTGTCACACATTCTGACCCTAGAAGCAGTAACAAAGCAGTTTACTGTTCGAATCAATGTTCTCCCGTTTTTAGCCTGTTTCGGGATAAAATGGCTAAAACTGATGTCTAAACGCTCCAAATTCAACCTGAAAGCTTTTAATTAGTCAAATGCAATGGATTATTACATATTTTGACCCTAGAAATAGTAACATAGCGATTTACTGCTTCAAATCAATGTTTTCTCTCGGTTTTAACCTGTTTTCTCGGTTTAAGCCTGTTTGGAGATAAAACGGGTTTAAGTGTTGTCTAAACACTCCAACTTCAACCTGAACTCTTTTAATTAGTCAAATGCATTGGATTGTCACACATTCTGACCCTAGAAGCAGTAACAAAGCAGTTTACTGCTTCGAATCAATAATTTCTCGGTTTTAGCCTGTTTCAGGACAAAATGGGTAAAAGTGGTGTCTAAACACTCCAAATTCAACCTGAACTCTTATAATTAGTCAAATGTATTGGATTGATACATATTTTGACCCTAGAAAGAGTAACATTGCTGTTTACTGCTTTGAATCAATGTTTTCTCTCGGTTTTAGCCTGTTTTTTCGGTTTAAGCCTATTTTGGGGTAAAACGGGTTTAAGTGTTGTCTAAACACTCCAAATTCATCCCGAACTCTTACAACTAATCAAATGCATTGGATTGTCACACATTCTGACCCTAGAAGCAGTAACAAAGCTTTTTACTGCTTCGAATCAACGTTTTCTCGGTTTTAGCCTGTTTCGGGACAAAATGGGTAAAAGTGGTGTCTAAACACTCCAAATTCAACCTGAACTCTTTTAATTAGTCAAATGCAATGGATTGTTACATATTTTGACCCCAGAAAGAGTAACATAGCAATTTACTGCTTCGAATCAATGTTTTCTCTTGGTTTTAGCCTGTTTTCTCGGTTTAAGCCTGTTTTGGGGTAAAACGGGTTTAAGTGTTGTCTAAACACTCCAAATTCATCCCGAACTCTTACAATTAGTTAAATGCATTGGATTGTCACACATTCTGACCCTAGAAGCAGTAACAAAGCAGTTTACTGTTCGAATCAATGTTCTCCCGTTTTTAGCCTGTTTCGGGATAAAATGGCTAAAACTGATGTCTAAACGCTCCAAATTCAACCTGAAAGCTTTTAATTAGTCAAATGCAATGGATTATTACATATTTTGACCCTAGAAATAGTAACATAGCGATTTACTGCTTCAAATCAATGTTTTCTCTCGGTTTTAACCTGTTTTCTCGGTTTAAGCCTGTTTGGAGATAAAACGGGTTTAAGTGTTGTCTAAACACTCCAACTTCAACCTGAACTCTTTTAATTAGTCAAATGCATTGGATTGTCACACATTCTGACCCTAGAAGCAGTAACAAAGCAGTTTACTGCTTCGAATCAATAATTTCTCGGTTTTAGCCTGTTTCAGGACAAAATGGGTAAAAGTGGTGTCTAAACACTCCAAATTCAACCTGAACTCTTATAATTAGTCAAATGTATTGGATTGATACATATTTTGACCCTAGAAAGAGTAACATAGCTGTTTACTGTTTTGAATCAATGTTTTCTCTCGGTTTTAGCCTGTTTTCTCGGTTTAAGCCTGTTTTGGGGTAAAACGGGTTTAAGTGTTGTCTAAACACTCCAAATTCATCCCAAACTCTTACAACTAGTCAAATGCATTGGATTGTCACACATTCTGACCCTAGAAGCAGTAACAAAGCAGTTTACTGTTCGAATCAATGTTCTCCCGTTTTTAGCCTGTTTCGGGATAAAATGGCTAAAACTGATGTCTAAACGCTCCAAATTCAACCTGAAAGCTTTTAATTAGTCAAATGCAATGGATTATTACATATTTTGACCCTAGAAATAGTAACATAGCGATTTACTGCTTCAAATCAATGTTTTCTCTCGGTTTTAACCTGTTTTCTCGGTTTAAGCCTGTTTGGAGATAAAACGGGTTTAAGTGTTGTCTAAACACTCCAACTTCAACCTGAACTCTTTTAATTAGTCAAATGCATTGGATTGTCACACATTCTGACCCTAGAAGCAGTAACAAAGCAGTTTACTGCTTCGAATCAATAATTTCTCGGTTTTAGCCTGTTTCAGGACAAAATGGGTAAAAGTGGTGTCTAAACACTCCAAATTCAACCTGAACTCTTATAATTAGTCAAATGTATTGGATTGATACATATTTTGACCCTAGAAAGAGTAACATTGCTGTTTACTGCTTTGAATCAATGTTTTCTCTCGGTTTTAGCCTGTTTTTTCGGTTTAAGCCTATTTTGGGGTAAAACGGGTTTAAGTGTTGTCTAAACACTCCAAATTCATCCCGAACTCTTACAACTAATCAAATGCATTGGATTGTCACACATTCTGACCCTAGAAGCAGTAACAAAGCTTTTTACTGCTTCGAATCAACGTTTTCTCGGTTTTAGCCTGTTTCGGGACAAAATGGGTAAAAGTGGTGTCTAAACACTCCAAATTCAACCTGAACTCTTTTAATTAGTCAAATGCAATGGATTGTTACATATTTTGACCCCAGAAAGAGTAACATAGCAATTTACTGCTTCGAATCAATGTTTTCTCTTGGTTTTAGCCTGTTTTCTCGGTTTAAGCCTGTTTTGGGGTAAAACGGGTTTAAGTGTTGTCTAAACACTCCAAATTCATCCCGAACTCTTACAATTAGTTAAATGCATTGGATTGTCACACATTCTGACCCTAGAAGCAGTAACAAAGCAGTTTACTGTTCGAATCAATGTTCTCCCGTTTTTAGCCTGTTTCGGGATAAAATGGCTAAAACTGATGTCTAAACGCTCCAAATTCAACCTGAAAGCTTTTAATTAGTCAAATGCAATGGATTATTACATATTTTGACCCTAGAAATAGTAACATAGCGATTTACTGCTTCAAATCAATGTTTTCTCTCGGTTTTAACCTGTTTTCTCGGTTTAAGCCTGTTTGGAGATAAAACGGGTTTAAGTGTTGTCTAAACACTCCAACTTCAACCTGAACTCTTTTAATTAGTCAAATGCATTGGATTGTCACACATTCTGACCCTAGAAGCAGTAACAAAGCAGTTTACTGCTTCGAATCAATAATTTCTCGGTTTTAGCCTGTTTCAGGACAAAATGGGTAAAAGTGGTGTCTAAACACTCCAAATTCAACCTGAACTCTTATAATTAGTCAAATGTATTGGATTGATACATATTTTGACCCTAGAAAGAGTAACATAGCTGTTTACTGTTTTGAATCAATGTTTTCTCTCGGTTTTAGCCTGTTTTCTCGGTTTAAGCCTGTTTTGGGGTAAAACGGGTTTAAGTGTTGTCTAAACACTCCAAATTCATCCCAAACTCTTACAACTAGTCAAATGCATTGGATTGTCACACATTCTGACCCTAGAAGCAGTAACAAAGCAGTTTACTGTTCGAATCAATGTTCTCCCGTTTTTAGCCTGTTTCGGGATAAAATGGCTAAAACTGATGTCTAAACGCTCCAAATTCAACCTGAAAGCTTTTAATTAGTCAAATGCAATGGATTATTACATATTTTGACCCTAGAAATAGTAACATAGCGATTTACTGCTTCAAATCAATGTTTTCTCTCGGTTTTAACCTGTTTTCTCGGTTTAAGCCTGTTTGGAGATAAAACGGGTTTAAGTGTTGTCTAAACACTCCAACTTCAACCTGAACTCTTTTAATTAGTCAAATGCATTGGATTGTCACACATTCTGACCCTAGAAGCAGTAACAAAGCAGTTTACTGCTTCGAATCAATAATTTCTCGGTTTTAGCCTGTTTCAGGACAAAATGGGTAAAAGTGGTGTCTAAACACTCCAAATTCAACCTGAACTCTTATAATTAGTCAAATGTATTGGATTGATACATATTTTGACCCTAGAAAGAGTAACATTGCTGTTTACTGCTTTGAATCAATGTTTTCTCTCGGTTTTAGCCTGTTTTTTCGGTTTAAGCCTATTTTGGGGTAAAACGGGTTTAAGTGTTGTCTAAACACTCCAAATTCATCCCGAACTCTTACAACTAATCAAATGCATTGGATTGTCACACATTCTGACCCTAGAAGCAGTAACAAAGCTTTTTACTGCTTCGAATCAACGTTTTCTCGGTTTTAGCCTGTTTCGGGACAAAATGGGTAAAAGTGGTGTCTAAACACTCCAAATTCAACCTGAACTCTTTTAATTAGTCAAATGCAATGGATTGTTACATATTTTGACCCCAGAAAGAGTAACATAGCAATTTACTGCTTCGAATCAATGTTTTCTCTTGGTTTTAGCCTGTTTTCTCGGTTTAAGCCTGTTTTGGGGTAAAACGGGTTTAAGTGTTGTCTAAACACTCCAAATTCATCCCGAACTCTTACAACTAGTTAAATGCATTGGATTGTCACACATTCTGACCCTAGAAGCAGTAACAAAGCAGTTTACTGTTCGAATCAATGTTCTCCCGTTTTTAGCCTGTTTCGGGATAAAATGGCTAAAACTGATGTCTAAACGCTCCAAATTCAACCTGAAAGCTTTTAATTAGTCAAATGCAATGGATTATTACATATTTTGACCCTAGAAATAGTAACATAGCGATTTACTGCTTCAAATCAATGTTTTCTCTCGGTTTTAACCTGTTTTCTCGGTTTAAGCCTGTTTGGAGATAAAACGGGTTTAAGTGTTGTCTAAACACTCCAACTTCAACCTGAACTCTTTTAATTAGTCAAATGCATTGGATTGTCACACATTCTGACCCTAGAAGCAGTAACAAAGCAGTTTACTGCTTCGAATCAATAATTTCTCGGTTTTAGCCTGTTTCAGGACAAAATGGGTAAAAGTGGTGTCTAAACACTCCAAATTCAACCTGAACTCTTATAATTAGTCAAATGTATTGGATTGATACATATTTTGACCCTAGAAAGAGTAACATAGCTGTTTACTGTTTTGAATCAATGTTTTCTCTCGGTTTTAGCCTGTTTTCTCGGTTTAAGCCTGTTTTGGGGTAAAACGGGTTTAAGTGTTGTCTAAACACTCCAAATTCATCCCGAACTCTTACAACTAGTCAAATGCATTGGATTGTCACACATTCTGACCCTAGAAGCAGTAACAAAGCAGTTTACTGCTTCGAATCAATAATTTCTCGGTTTTAGCCTGTTTCAGGACAAAATGGGTAAAAGTGGTGTCTAAACACTCCAAATTCAACCTGAACTCTTATAATTAGTCAAATGTATTGGATTGATACATATTTTGACCCTAGAAAGAGTAACATTGCTGTTTACTGCTTTGAATCAATGTTTTCTCTCGGTTTTAGCCTGTTTTTTCGGTTTAAGCCTATTTTGGGGTAAAACGGGTTTAAGTGTTGTCTAAACACTCCAAATTCATCCCGAACTCTTACAACTAATCAAATGCATTGGATTGTCACACATTCTGACCCTAGAAGCAGTAACAAAGCTTTTTACTGCTTCGAATCAACGTTTTCTCGGTTTTAGCCTGTTTCGGGACAAAATGGGTAAAAGTGGTGTCTAAACACTCCAAATTCAACCTGAACTCTTTTAATTAGTCAAATGCAATGGATTGTTACATATTTTGACCCCAGAAAGAGTAACATAGCAATTTACTGCTTCGAATCAATGTTTTCTCTTGGTTTTAGCCTGTTTTCTCGGTTTAAGCCTGTTTTGGGGTAAAACGGGTTTAAGTGTTGTCTAAACACTCCAAATTCATCCCGAACTCTTACAATTAGTTAAATGCATTGGATTGTCACACATTCTGACCCTAGAAGCAGTAACAAAGCAGTTTACTGTTCGAATCAATGTTCTCCCGTTTTTAGCCTGTTTCGGGATAAAATGGCTAAAACTGATGTCTAAACGCTCCAAATTCAACCTGAAAGCTTTTAATTAGTCAAATGCAATGGATTATTACATATTTTGACCCTAGAAATAGTAACATAGCGATTTACTGCTTCAAATCAATGTTTTCTCTCGGTTTTAACCTGTTTTCTCGGTTTAAGCCTGTTTGGAGATAAAACGGGTTTAAGTGTTGTCTAAACACTCCAACTTCAACCTGAACTCTTTTAATTAGTCAAATGCATTGGATTGTCACACATTCTGACCCTAGAAGCAGTAACAAAGCAGTTTACTGCTTCGAATCAATAATTTCTCGGTTTTAGCCTGTTTCAGGACAAAATGGGTAAAAGTGGTGTCTAAACACTCCAAATTCAACCTGAACTCTTATAATTAGTCAAATGTATTGGATTGATACATATTTTGACCCTAGAAAGAGTAACATAGCTGTTTACTGTTTTGAATCAATGTTTTCTCTCGGTTTTAGCCTGTTTTCTCGGTTTAAGCCTGTTTTGGGGTAAAACGGGTTTAAGTGTTGTCTAAACACTCCAAATTCATCCCGAACTCTTACAACTAGTCAAATGCATTGGATTGTCACACATTCTGACCCTAGAAGCAGTAACAAAGCAGTTTACTGTTCGAATCAATGTTCTCCCGTTTTTAGCCTGTTTCGGGATAAAATGGCTAAAACTGATGTCTAAACGCTCCAAATTCAACCTGAAAGCTTTTAATTAGTCAAATGCAATGGATTATTACATATTTTGACCCTAGAAATAGTAACATAGCGATTTACTGCTTCAAATCAATGTTTTCTCTCGGTTTTAACCTGTTTTCTCGGTTTAAGCCTGTTTGGAGATAAAACGGGTTTAAGTGTTGTCTAAACACTCCAACTTCAACCTGAACTCTTTTAATTAGTCAAATGCATTGGATTGTCACACATTCTGACCCTAGAAGCAGTAACAAAGCAGTTTACTGCTTCGAATCAATAATTTCTCGGTTTTAGCCTGTTTCAGGACAAAATGGGTAAAAGTGGTGTCTAAACACTCCAAATTCAACCTGAACTCTTATAATTAGTCAAATGTATTGGATTGATACATATTTTGACCCTAGAAAGAGTAACATTGCTGTTTACTGCTTTGAATCAATGTTTTCTCTCGGTTTTAGCCTGTTTTCTCGGTTTAAGCCTGTTTTGGGATAAAACGGGTTTAAGTGTTGTCTAAACACTCCAAATTCATCCCGAACTCTTACAACTAATCAAATGCATTGGATTGTCACACATTCTGACCCTAGAAGCAGTAACAAAGCTTTTTACTGCTTCGAATCAACGTTTTCTCGGTTTTAGCCTGTTTCGGGACAAAATGGGTAAAAGTGGTGTCAAAACACTCCAAATTCAACCTGAACTCTTTTAATTAGTCAAATGCAATGGATTGTTACATATTTTGTCCCTAGAAAGAGTAACATAGCTGTTTACTGCTTTGAATCAATGTTTTCTCTCGGTTTTAGCCTGTTTTTTCGGTTTAAGCCTGTTTTGGGGTAAAACGGGTTTAAGTGTTGTCTAAACACTCCAAATTCATCCCGAACTCTTACAACTAGTCAAATGCATTGGATTGTCACACATTCTGACCCTAGAAGCAGTAACAAAGCAGTTTACTGCTTCGAATCAATAATTTCTCGGTTTTAGCCTGTTTCGGGACAAAATGGGTAAAAGTGGTGTCTAAACACTCCAAATTCAACCTGAACTCTTTTAATTAGTCAAATGCAATGGATTGTTACATATTTTGACCCCAGAAAGAGTAACATAGGAATTTACTGCTTCGAATCAATGTTTTCTCTTGGTTTTAGCCTGTTTTCTCGGTTTAAGCCTGTTTTATGAAACCGCACACACACCTTGTCCGTACATCCGTCCGTACAACCATCACCATTGGGCCGTCCGTACAGCTAAAGGCCTACCAAGCTCAACCCATGAGGATCACGAGTCCATTCCATGTTCACCAGCCTCCAACGGTCACAAGAGCTTCTCGATCCTTCTCCTCATAGCCGTTAGTGTAGAGTGCGCAAGTGGGAAGGATCACATGTCTTCTTAAGGACATGTCGCTATCTTTATATGTAAATGTGCCTAGGATCATCTTAGTATATTCTTTTGTATAGGTCTATAAGTAGATTGTAATTATGTTCTAAATGAGGTAAGAAGAGATAATATCTCTTTCTCCACAATACTCTCTCTATACTCTCTTACTATACTCTCAACGATTCTCACTCTCTTGTTATTCAAATCTTCTCACTAAACTCATAATCGATCCTATTAATTCTTTCATGGTATCAGAGCCTGGTTGCTCGTCATTCTAAAGTTTTTGATCATCACTTACTTCCGCTTCTCCTTCTCTCTCATTTTCTGTTTTTGACTTGAAAGTCATTTTCTTTAACCGTTGGATAATAGCTTTACCTAACGGTCTCTTCATCATGGAAAGTGTCAAAACCATGGTTGTTCCGGTGACTCTCAAGGGAGAGAACTATCTGCTGTGGGCGAGGACCACGAAAACTGCCCTTTGTGGCCGAGGCCTTTGGTCTCACGTTGAGAAGAGCGAAGCTCCGAGTGGTGAGACCACCAAGGACGGCAAGGAACTTGCCGGAGATGAAAAGAACAAATGGTTCCAAGAAGACCAAGGGGTCTTAGCCATCATTCAAAACTCTCTAGATGCCCCCATTCTTGAAGCCTACTCCTACTGCGAGACGGCGAAGGACTTGTGGGACACCCTCAAGAACGTTTTTGGTAATATTACCAATGTCAATCGTATCTTCGAGATTAAAAGGGCCATCAATAACCTCAACCAAGAGGATATGGAGTTTACAAAGCATTTTGGGAAGTTTAGGTCCCTTTGGGCTGAACTAGAAATGCTGCGACCGGCGACAATTGATCCGGCCATACTGAACGAGAGGCGTGAACAAGACAAAGTGTTTGGGCTGCTCTTGACCCTAAACCCCTCCTACAATGATCTCATCAAACACATCTTGCGGTCAGATAAACTCCCAAGCCTTGATGATGTTTGTAACCAAATTCAAAAGGAGCATGGCTCCATGGGATTGTTCGGCAGCAAGGGAGAGCTGGTGACCGCTAACAAAGCTGAGATGGCATCAGCAAACAAAGGCTACTACCGACCGGAGGACAAGAACAACCCGCCGGTTTGTGAGCACTGTAAGAAACTTGGCCACTTCAAGAGCCGCTGCTGGATCCTACATCCGCATCTAGCACCACCACCGGGAACAATCCGAGGTGGACGACCAAACCGCGGAGGACAACCGAGAGCTCACCAAGCAACTGCCGTGGGGGAGCCATTGATCTCTGAGCAGCCTCAACAAGTGACCGGTGGAACTGCTCTTGCTGCAGCATCGTCCGAGCTGGTAAGGCGGTCCGACCTTGATGCGCTCATCAAAGCCCTCAAGGAGGCCACCGGTAAGGCGTTTCTTACTTCAAACAAAACTAAGTCTCTTATTGTTGATTCTGGTGCATCTCATCACATGATTAGTGATTCTAGGTTAATGAGTGATATTAAGCCTGCTAATGGTAATGTTGTGATAGCTAATGGTGAGAAAGTTCCAATTAAAGGCATAGGGAATTTAAAGTTATTTAACAAAGAAACTAAAGCTTTCTATATGCCAAATTTCACATCTAATTTGCTATCAGTTAAGAGGGCCACCACTGATTTAAATTGTTATGCAATATTTGGTCCTAACAAGGTTCATTTTCAGGATATTGAGACAAGTAAAGTTCTTGGTCAAGGAGGTTCCAAGGATGATCTATATGTGCTTGAGGACTTGAATCTATCTTCTTCTACTGCATCTTGTTTTAATTCGGTTATTATTAAACCTAGTGATTCTATTTTACATGCTAGGCTAGGACATCCTCATACTAGAGCTTTATCATTAATGTTTCCTAATATTTCTTTTAAAAATGATGAGTGTGAGGCATGTATTCTTGGTAAACATTGCAAGGCTGTTTTTCCTAAATCTATGACTATTTATGAAAATTGTTTTGATTTAATCCATTCAGATGTTTGGACTTCCCCTTGCTTGTCTAGAGAAAATCAAAAATATTTTGTGACTTTTATTGATGAAAAATCAAAATATACTTGGCTGACCTTGCTTCCTTCTAAAGATAGAGTTCTTGAAGCCTTCACTAATTTTCAAAAATATGTGACTAACCATTATAATGCAAAGATTAAAATTTTGAGATCAGATAATGGAGGAGAGTATACAAGCCATGCCTTCAAACAATACCTAGCAAACCATGGGATTATTCATCAAACAAGCTGTCCATATACACCCCAACAAAATGGTGTTGCTGAAAGGAAGAATAGGCACCTCATGGAAGTGGCAAGATCCATGATGTTTCACACCAATGTTCCAAAGAAGTTTTGGGGAGATGCTGTTCTTGCGGCTTGCTACCTCATTAACCGGACACCAACCAAAGTTCTTCAAGACAGTTCACCGTTTGAGGTAATAAACAAGGTAAAACCCTCATTTGATCATTTAAGAGTATTTGGCTGCGTGTGTTATGTGTTGAAGCCAGGAGAACTGCGCGACAAGCTTGATGCTAAGAGTGTTAAGAGCATGTTCCTTGGGTACTCGACGACTCAAAAAGGCTACAAGTGCTACGAGCCGAACATGAAGCGCGTTTTTGTCTCTCGTGATGTTAAGTTCGTGGAGTCTAAAGGCTTCTATGAGGAACAGAACTGGGAGAGCCTTCGAGACTTGTCCACCTCACCATCTGACCGAGCTAACAACCTTCGCATCCTTCTCGAGAGACTCGGTGTTGACAATGCCCCCGCGTCAACACCTGCACCCCCAGTCAATGCACCGGCCACTTCACCGCCGGAGTCTCTAGACTATGATCCCTCGGCTGCACTTGATGAACACTCGGCTGAACTTGATGAACAATCCGATGATGAAAATGGTTTAAATTCAGTTCCGGTGGACAATGCTTCCGGTGATGAGGATTATGTGCCCACCGAGGAAGACAATGACGATGAGGCCACACCACAGGAAGTTATCCCACTTCGCCGCAGTGAACGCCTCAAGTTTCCCCCCTCCAATTGGCGAAACACTCGGGTCTACTACAACAACGTTGCTGTAGCTCATCCGATTCAAGCGGTATGCACCTTGGCTCATTTTCCTCCACACCATCAAGTGTTTCTTGGCAAGATTGATGCTCATTGGATTCCCAAAGACTATGAAGAAGCCAAGAATCATAAGGAATGGTGTGATGCTGTCAATGCCGAGAAGAATGCAATGGAGGCCAATCATACATGGGACGAGGCTGACTTACCCAAAGGCAAGAAGGCTGTGACATCCAGGTGGATCTTTACCATTAAATATAAGAGTGATGGGGAGATCGAACGCTACAAAGCCAGACTCGTTGCAAGGGGGTTCACTCAAACGTATGGGGAGGACTACCAAGATACGTTTGCACCGGTGGCCAAACTTCACACGGTTCGAGTTGTTCTCTCTCTTGCAACCAACCTTGACTGGGACTTATGGCAAATGGATGTTAAGAACGCCTTCTTACAAGGAGAGCTCGAGGATGAAGTTTATATGAGGCCACCTCCGGGTTTAGAAGACATCATTGGTCCCGGGAAAGTATTAAAACTGAACAAGGCGATTTATGGACTCAAACAGTCCCCTAGGGCTTGGTATCACAAGTTAAGCACCACACTCCTTGAGAAAGGCTTCCGCAAATCAGAGGCTGACCACACTCTATTCACCTTACCAAGTGAAAAAGGTATTATAGTCATTCTAGTTTATGTTGATGATATCATCATAACTGGAAGTGACAAGGTAGGCATTCAAGAGACTAAGGCTTACCTTAAGTCAGTTTTTGATATCAAAGACCTAGGAGAACTTAAATATTTTCTTGGTATAGAAGTATATAGGACTAATGAAGGATTGTTTTTATCACAAAGAAAATATGCTCTTGATTTATTGAGTGAAGCAGGGAAGCTAGGTTCAAAAGCTGTATCTACACCCCTTGATGAAAACTATAAGGCCGGAGGAAAGGGGGAGTTTGATGCAGCTCCATTTCAAGACGTCAAGCGATACCGGCGGCTAGTAGGTAAGCTTATATACCTTACTATCACTAGACCTGATATTTGCTTTGCTGTTAATCAGGTGAGCCAACACATGCAAAGTCCTACCGTGCATCATTGGGGTATGGTGAACCGCATCCTCAAATATCTCAAGGGCTCGCCGGGGCAAGGCATATGGATGGGTCGAAATGAAAGCACGGAGCTAGTAGGGTATTGTGATGCGGATTACGCCGGAGACCGTGGAGACCGTCGCTCCACTACAGGCTATTGCACGTTCCTAGGAGGCAACTTGATCACATGGAAGAGCAAGAAACAAAAGGTGGTATCCCTATCAAGTGCTGAATCGGAGTATAGAGCCATGAGAAAGTTAACAACCGAGTTGATGTGGCTCAAGGCACTCATCAAGGACCTTGGAATCGAGTCACCTAAGCCTATTACTATGCATTGCGACAATGAGGCAGCTATTCACATCGCAACAAACTCGGTGTTCCATGAGAGAACCAAGCACATTGAAGTCGACTGCCACAAAGTCCGAGAGCAAATTAAACTTGGAGTTGTTCTACCATGTCACACCGAGAGCTCTGAACAATTGGCTGACGTTTTCACCAAGGCGGCCAGTCCACAAGTGTGTGAGTACATTCACTCCAAACTTGGCCTCAAAGATCTTACTCGGCCATGATTGTCTTCACATGATGCCCACACTCTTTTTCCCTTAAGTATAGTTTTTCCCAAGTGGTTTTCTATACTAAGGTTTTTTTAATGAGGTGGGTGTGCATGAGTCCAAGCTTGATCAATGCTCATGATCAAGCTTGAGGGGGAGTATGAAACCGCACACACACCTTGTCCGTACATCCGTCCGTACAACCATCACCATTGGGCCGTCCGTACAGCTAAAGGCCTACCAAGCTCAACCCATGAGGATCACGAGTCCATTCCATGTTCACCAGCCTCCAACGGTCACAAGAGCTTCTCGATCCTTCTCCTCATAGCCGTTAGTGTAGAGTGCGCAAGTGGGAAGGATCACATGTCTTCTTAAGGACATGTCGCTATCTTTATATGTAAATGTGCCTAGGATCATCTTAGTATATTCTTTTGTATAGGTCTATAAGTAGATTGTAATTATGTTCTAAATGAGGTAAGAAGAGATAATATCTCTTTCTCCACAATACTCTCTCTATACTCTCTTACTATACTCTCAACGATTCTCACTCTCTTGTTATTCAAATCTTCTCACTAAACTCATAATCGATCCTATTAATTCTTTCATGTTTTGGGGTAAAACGGGTTTAAGTGTTGTCTAAACACTCCAAATTCATCCCGAACTCTTACAATTATTTAAATGCATTGGATTGTCACACATTCTGACCCTAGAAGCAGTAACAAAGCAGTTTACTGTTCGAATCAATGTTCTCCCGTTTTTAGCCTGTTTCGGGATAAAATGGCTAAAACTGATGTCTAAACGCTCCAAATTCAACCTGAAAGCTTTTAATTAGTCAAATGCAATGGATTATTACATATTTTGACCCTAGAAATAGTAACATAGCGATTTACTGCTTCAAATCAATGTTTTCTCTCGGTTTTAACCTGTTTTCTCGGTTTAAGCCTGTTTGGAGATAAAACGGGTTTAAGTGTTGTCTAAACACTCCAACTTCAACCTGAACTCTTTTAATTAGTCAAATGCATTGGATTGTCACACATTCTGACCCTAGAAGCAGTAACAAAGCAGTTTACTGCTTCGAATCAATAATTTCTCGGTTTTAGCCTGTTTCAGGACAAAATGGGTAAAAGTGGTGTCTAAACACTCCAAATTCAACCTGAACTCTTATAATTAGTCAAATGTATTGGATTGATACATATTTTGACCCTAGAAAGAGTAACATAGCTGTTTACTGTTTTGAATCAATGTTTTCTCTCGGTTTTAGCCTTTTTTCTCGGTTTAAGCCTGTTTTGGGGTAAAACAGGTTTAAGTGTTGTCTAAACACTCCAAATTCATCCCGAACTCTTACAACTAGTCAAATGCATTGGATTGTCTCACATTCTGACCCTAGAAGCAGTAACAAAGCAGTTTACTGTTCGAATCAATGTTCTCCCGTTTTTAGCCTGTTTCGGGATAAAATGGCTAAAACTGATGTCTAAACGCTCCAAATTCAACCTGAAAGCTTTTAATTAGTCAAATGCAATGGATTATTACATATTTTGACCCTAGAAATTGTAAGACTTTGTAGAATAAAGAAGAGAATCAAGAGAATGGAGATAGGTTTCGGTAGACAAAGAGAATGAGGAAGGAGAAAAGATTAGGTTTTCTTATTCCATAAGAAGCGATAATACAAGGTGGCTATGAGCCTATTTAAGGAAACACAAACTAGGGCTACACCCTTGACCGAGACACACAAGTGGGATAGGGACATTAGGAGAGAGACACACTACATCCCAAGGTGAAAGCGACAGCCCATCCTTACCAAACATGTGACTATTTCCTTCCCTTCTCTCTAACGGTTATAATGTGCTTCTCGATCCTTCTAGTGGGCTTCAGGCCTCCTCTCCATTCCTTATCACTAGAAGACTCGGCCATTTCACCACACTTGTACGGACAGCCCATATTCAACACTCGTACGGACGGCCATGGCTGCCTTAGGCTTATTCTTTTGATCAATACTCCCCCTCAAGCTTAGCCTAATGAAATGGCTAAGCTTGGAACCCGTGAAGCAGCACCTCATTAAAAACCTTGACTTAGAAAACCTCATGGGACAAAACCAAGTCAAGGGAAAAAGAGTGTGCTGTCCACGGATTAGAGAAGCTTGATCATGGCCGTGTAATGTCTACAAGTCCAAGTTTGCTATAGATGTGATCACAAACCTTGGAGCTTGCAGACTTGGTGAAGATGTCAGCTAGCTGATCTTGACTCCTTGTGTGGCATGGTAACACCACTCCTTCTTCAATCTTCTCTCTCACCTTGTGGCAATCGCTTTCTATGTGCTTGGTCCTCTCATGAAAGACCGAGTTTGTGGCAATGTGGATGGCCGCTTCATTGTCGCAATGCATGGTCATGGGCTGCTTTGTTTCGATGCCTAAGTCCTTGAGTAGACCCTTCAGCCATGTCATCTCGTTAGTGAGCTTCCTCATAGCTCTATACTCGGCCTCGGCGCTAGAGCATGAAACCACCTTTTGTTTCTTAGACCTCCATGTAACCATGTTGCCTCCAACGAACGTGCAGTACCCAGTAGTGGATCTTCTATCCAGCGTGTCGCCATTGTAATCCGCATCACAGTAGCCAACAATCTCGGTGTTGTCATTCTTGCCCATCCAAATACCTTGACCCGGACTGCCCTTGAGATAGCTTAGGATCCTCTCGACTTGACTCCATTGGTACTTGCTTGGTGCCTTCATATGTTGGCTAACCTGATTCACAGCATAACATATGTCAGGTCGTGTGATAGTAAGGTATATTAGCTTACCTACAAGCCGGCGGTAGCGTGTGACGTCTAAGAATGGCTCGTCCATTGGTTCCTTAGGTCGGCCTTCTTTTTCCCGTAAGCTCTCCCCCTTTCGCTTGAGCTGGTAGTCTTCATCAAGTGGCGTAGCGACCGGAGACACACCAAGCTTGCCAGTCTCCTCTAACAAGTCAAGAGTGTACTTGCGTTGTGAGAGGAAGAGTCCTTCCGGTGAGCGACAAATTTCAATACCAAGAAAGTATTTGAGTTCCCCAAGGTCCTTGATGTCAAATGCCGACTTGAGGGAGTCCTTGGTGTCCTGAATGGCCGCCTTATCATCACCAGTCACGATGATGTCGTCGACGTATATGAGCACCACCACCCAACCAATAGAGGTGCAACGTGTGAAGAGAGTATGATCAGCCTCCGATCGCTTAAAACCATAAGTCTTGAGAGTAGAGCTTAGTTTGTGGTACCAAGCTCGTGGGGACTGCTTAAGGCCATAGATGGCCTTACGTAGCCTCAAGACTTTTCCGGGTGTAACCATGTCTTCAAGGCCGGGAGGAGGCGTCATGTACACTTCTTCATCAAGTTCACCTTGAAGAAAGGCGTTCTTCACATCCATCTGCCATAAGTCCCATGATAGGTTGACAGCAAGAGACAGCACAACCCGAACCGTATGGAGCTTGGCCACGGGTGCAAAGGTGTCCGTGTAGTCCGCACCATAGGTTTGGGTGAAGCCACGGGCCACTAACCGGGCTTTATGCCGTTCAATGTCACCATTGCTCAAATACTTTATGGTGAACACCCATTTGGAGCTAACTGCCCGCTTGCCTTGAGGAAGATCCGATTCGTCCCACGTATGATTCCGGATCATGGCGCCGGTTTCATCCTTGACCGCATCTAACCAAACCTGATGCTCCTTGGCTTCATCATATGTCTGCGGGATCCAATTGGCGTCAACTTGGCCGAAGAAAGCTTGGTGATCAGCAGGTAACAGCTCAAGGGAACAAACGGACTGGATGGGATGAGCGACGGCTTGACTGTTGTAATATACACGCTTGTTCTTCCAAGTGGAGGGGTCAGATCGAGGTCTGGTGCTCCGACGCAGGACTGGTGCAGGAGGTGGATCCGTCCTAGGCAACTCCGTTGACGTACCGTCCGTAAGAACCGTCTCCGTGTTTTCCTCGGTAGGAGCCGCTGCCGGAGCATGTGTGTCCGGTGTAGGGCCAGGAACAGGAACACCGGCTATGGGTAGGCCAGACTCAAGGGACACACTATCTTGGGCTGAAACATTGTTATTCGTATCTCCTTGGTCAGACCCACCGTCGGTAGGAGTTTGGCGTAGCATAGGCTGCACGACACCCGTTGGTGGAGACGGGTTGCCAAGGTGATCAAGAAGGAACCTTAGACTTGAAGCTCGGTCATTAGGTGAGTGAGAGAGGTCTTTAAGGTTGTTCCAGTCCTTCTTGTCATAGTAGCCCACATTCTCTAGGAACCGGACATCTCGGGAGACATATAGACGACTTGTGGCCGGATCATAACATTTGTACCCCTTTTGTGTGGTAGAGTAGCCAATGAACATGCACTTTGTACTCTTGGCATCCAGCTTACTCCTTTGTTCTCCTGGTACTAACACAAAACAAACACAACCAAAAACGCGTAAGTGATCAAGGGATGGTTTAAATTTGTTTAGTACTTCAAATGGAGATAAGTCATGAAGAACTCGGGTTGGTGTCCGGTTGATGAGATAGCATGCAGCCATCACAGCATCACCCCAATATCGTTTGGGAACACTAGAGTGGAACATGATTGCCCGCGCCACTTCCATGAGATGCCGGTTCTTTCTCTCGGCCACACCATTTTGTTGTGGCGTGTAGGGACAACTAGTTTGATGGAGAATGCCATGCTTGGAGAGATGTTCTTTGAACTTGCAACTTGTGTATTCTCCACCATTATCAGACCTAAGTACCTTAAGTTTTGCATTAAAATGATTAGTCACATAGTTTTGAAAGTTGACAAAGGCATCAAACACTCTATCTTTAGAAGGCAATAAGGTAATCCAAGTATATTTTGATTTTTCATCAATAAAAGTCACAAAATACTTGTTATTATCTCTAGATAGGCATGGTGAAGTCCAAACATCTGAGTGAACTAAATCAAAACAATTTTCATAAATAGTAGTTGACTTAGGAAAGATAGACTTGCAATGTTTTCCAAGAATACAAGGTTCACAAGTAGAATTATCAAAAGAAATATTAGGAAACATTAGTCCTAAAGCACGCGAATGAGGGTGGCCTAGCCTAGCATGCCACACCATATTCGAATCAACAACAAAACAAGACTTAATAGAAGATAAATTTGGATCAGTTTTCTCTAGGACATAGAGATCTCCTCTCCCTTGCCCTTCTCCAAGAACCTTTCCAGTCTCAATATCCTGAAAATGAACACTGTTAGGACCAAAAATTGCATAACAATTCAAATCATTTGTGGCCCTCTTAACCGATAGAAGATTGGAGGTAAATGTAGGCATAAAGAAAGCTTTTGAGGTTTTATCAAAAAGTTTCAAGTCCCCTATCCCTTTTACTGGTATTTGATCTCCATTGGCAATAACAACATTCCCTAAAGCCGGTTTTATGTTGTCAATTAACCTAGGGTTGCTAATCATATGATGTGAAGCCCCCGAGTCAATAACAAGCGATTTACTAGGCTTAGAGGTAAAGAAAGAGATACCAGACTCCTTGAGTGAGGCAATGGAGCGGATGAGAGCCTCAAGGTCTGACTTCCTCACCACATCTCCATAGGCTGCGGTCATGGCCACCTCATCTCCCTGCTTTGATGATCCGGCTCCCTTGTCGCTAACCGCTTCCTTTGAGAAGTTGGCTTTGAACTTGGCCGGCTTGAGATGAGGATGGAGAACCCAGCATTTGTCTTTCAGGTGGCCCCGCTTCTTGCAGTGGTCGCATACCCACACCTTCCTCTCCTCTTGCTTGTACACTCCTTTGTTGGCCGTAGCAAGCTCCCCCTTACCGCTAAACAAATCAAGAGATCCTTGTTCTTTCTGAATTTGGGAGCAAATATCTTCAAAGGAGGGAAGCTTCTCTGCCCTTAGGATGTGCTTCAAGAGGTCATTGAAGGATGGGTTCAAGGTAAGGAGGAGTCCAAAGATCTTGTCTTGCTCCTTCCTTTCGTTTAGCACACTCGCCTCAAGTGTACTTGGCCGCAACATGTCAAGTTCGGACCATAGTGCACGGAACTTACCAAGATGCTTAGTGAACTCCACATCATCTTGGTTAAGGTCGTTTATGGCCTTCTTGACCTCAAAGACTCTAGTCATGTTAGAGACATTACCATACACGCCTTTAAGTGTTTCCCACAGTTCCTTGGCCGTCTCGCAGTATGAGTAGGCCTCAAGGATAGGCGTGTCCAGAGAGTTTTGGAGAACAGATAGGACAACTTGGTCTTCTTGGAACCATTTGGCCTTCCTCTCGCTCTCTTCCTCCGCTTCCGCCTCGGAAGCATCTTCTTCTTTGGGGTTTTGCTTTGGGACATAGTCGGACTCGACATGACTCCAAAGGCCACGACCTCCAAGGGCGGTTCTTGTGGTTCTTGTCCACAGCAAGTAGTTTGTCCCCTTTAGGACAATCGGTGAAACGATGGGCTTGGCGTTTTCCATGGTCGGATTTCTATGGACCGATGGATAAAGCTTTTACCCGGAGAATAAACAAAAGAATGCGAGTGAGAAGAAAAGAAGGAAAGGAGACTAGAGAATAGAAACAAGTAGAAGAATGAGATTAGACTGTAGAGAATCGAACAACTTGCTCTGATACCATGTAAGACTTTGTAGAATAAAGAAGAGAATCAAGAGAATGGAGATAGGTTTCGGTAGACAAAGAGAATGAGGAAGGAGAAAAGATTAGGTTTTCTTATTCCATAAGAAGCGATAATACAAGGTGGCTATGAGCCTATTTAAGGAAACACAAACTAGGGCTACACCCTTGACCGAGACACACAAGTGGGATAGGGACATTAGGAGAGAGACACACTACATCCCAAGGTGAAAGCGACAGCCCATCCTTACCAAACATGTGACTATTTCCTTCCCTTCTCTCTAACGGTTATAATGTGCTTCTCGATCCTTCTAGTGGGCTTCAGGCCTCCTCTCCATTCCTTATCACTAGAAGACTCGGCCATTTCACCACACTTGTACGGACAGCCCATATTCAACACTCGTACGGACGGCCATGGCTGCCTTAGGCTTATTCTTTTGATCAATAGAAATAGTAACATAGCGATTTACTGCTTCAAATCAATGTTTTCTCTCGGTTTTAACCTGTTTTCTCGGTTTAAGCCTGTTTGGAGATAAAACGGGTTTAAGTGTTGTCTAACACTCCAACTTCAACCTGAACTCTTTTAATTAGTCAAATGCATTGGATTGTCACACATTCTGACCCTAGAAGCAGTAACAAAGCAGTTTACTCCTTCGAATCAATAATTTCTCGGTTTTAGCCTGTTTCAGGACAAAATGGGTAAAAGTGGTGTCTAAACACTCCAAATTCAACCTGAACTTTTATAATTAGTCAAATGTATTGGATTGATACATATTTTGACCCTAGAAAGAGTAACATAGCTGTTTACTGTTTTGAATCAATGTTTTCTCTCGGTTTTAGCCTGTTTTCTCGGTTTAAGCCTGTTTTGGGGTAAAACGGGTTTAAGTGTTGTCTAAACACTCCAAATTCATCCCGAACTCTTACAACTAGTCAAATGCATTGGATTGTCACACATTCTGACCCTAGAAGCAGTAACAAAGCAGTTTACTGTTCGAATCAATGTTCTCCCGTTTTTAGCCTGTTTCGGGATAAAATGGCTAAAACTGATGTCTAAACGCTCCAAATTCAACGTGAAAGCTTTTAATTAGTCAAATGCAATGGATGATTACATATTTTGACCCTAGAAATAGTAACATAGCGATTTACTGCTTCAAATCAATGTTTTCTCTCGGTTTTAACCTGTTTTCTCGGTTTAAGACTGTTTGGAGATATAACGGGTTTAAGTGTTGTCTAAACACTCCAACTTCAACCTGAACTCTTTTAATTAGTCAAATGCATTGGATTGTCACACATTCTGACCCTAGAAGCAGTAACAAAGCAGTTTACTCCTTCGAATCAATAATTTCTCGGTTTTAGCCTGTTTCAGGACAAAATGGGTAAAAGTGGTGTCTAAACACTCCAAATTCAACCTGAACTCTTATAATTAGTCAAATGTATTGGATTGATACATATTTTGACCCTAGAAAGAGTAACATAGCTGTTTACTGTTTTGAATCAATGTTTTCTCTCGGTTTTAGCCTGTTTTCTCGGTTTAAGCCTGTTTTGGGGTAAAACGGGTTTAAGTGTTGTCTAAACACTCCAAATTCATCCCGAACTCTTACAACTAGTCAAATGCATTGGATTGTCACACATTCTGACCCTAGAAGCAGTAACAAAGCAGTTTACTGTTCGAATCAATGTTCTCCCGTTTTTAGCCTGTTTCGGGATAAAATGGCTAAAACTGATGTCTAAACGCTCCAAATTCAACGTGAAAGCTTTTAATTAGTCAAATGCAATGGATGATTACATATTTTGACCCTAGAAATAGTAACATAGCGATTTACTGCTTCAAATCAATGTTTTCTCTCGGTTTTAACCTGTTTTCTCGGTTTAAGCCTGTTTGGAGATAAAACGGGTTTAAGTGTTGTCTAAACACTCCAACTTCAACCTGAACTCTTTTAATTAGTCAAATGCATTGGATTGTCACACATTCTGACCCTAGAAGCAGTAACAAAGCAGTTTACTGCTTCGAATCAATAATTTCTCGGTTTTAGCCTGTTTCAGGACAAAATGGGTAAAAGTGGTGTCTAAACACTCTAAATTCAACCTGAACTCTTATAATTAGTCAAATGTATTGGATTGATACATATTTTGACCCTAGAAAGAGTAACATAGCTGTTTACTGTTTTGAATCAATGTTTTCTCTCGGTTTTAGCCTGTTTTCTCGGTTTAAGCCTGTTTTGGGATAAAACGGGTTTAATGGTTGTCTAAACACTCCAAATTCATTCGGAACTCTTAGGACTAGTCAATGCATTGGATTGTCACACATTCTGACCCTATAAATAGTAACAAAGCTGTTTACTGCTTCGAATCAATAATTTCTCGGTTTTAGCCTGTTTCAGGACAAAATGGGTAAAAGTGGTGTCTAAACACTCCAAATTCAACCTGAACTCTTATATTTAGTCAAATGTATTGGATTGATACATATTTTGACCCTAGAAAGAGTAACATTGCTGTTTACTGCTTTGAATCAATGTTTTCTCTCGGTTTTAGCCTGTTTTCTCGGTTTAAGCCTGTTTTGGGATAAAACGGGTTTAAGTGTTGTCTAAACACTCCAAATTCATCCCGAACTCTTACAACTAATCAAATGCATTGGATTGTCACACATTCTGACCCTAGAAGCAGTAACAAAGGTTTTTACTGCTTCGAATCAACGTTTTCTCGGTTTTAGCCTGTTTCGGGACAAAATGGGTAAAAGTGGTGTCAAAACACTCCAAATTCAACCTGAACTCTTTTAATTAGTCAAATGCAATGGATTGTTACATATTTTGACCCCAGAAAGAGTAACATAGCAATTTACTGCTTCGAATCAATGTTTTCTCTTGGTTTTAGCCTGTTTTCTCGGTTTAAGCCTGTTTTGGGGTAAAACGGGTTTAAGTGTTGTCTAAACACTCCAAATTCATCCCGAACTCTTACAACTAGTCAAATGCATTGGATTGTCACACATTCTGACCCTAGAAGCAGTAACAAAGCAGTTTACTGCTTCGAATCAATAATTTCTCGGTTTTAGCCTGTTTCAGGACAAAATGGGTAAAAGTGGTGTCTAAACACTCCAAATTCAACCTGAACTCTTATAATTAGTCAAATGTATTGGATTGATACATATTTTGACCCTAGAAAGAGTAACATAGCTGTTTACTGTTTTGAATCAATGTTTTCTCTCGGTTTTAGCCTGTTTTCTCGGTTTAAGCCTGTTTTGGGGTAAAACGGGTTTAAGTGTTGTCTAAACACTCCAAATTCATCCCGAACACTTACAACTAGTCAAATGCATTGGATTGTCACACATTCTGACCCTATAAATAGTAACAAAGCTGTTTACTGCTTCGAATCAATAATTTCTCGGTTTTAGCCTGTTTCGGGACAAAATGGGTAAAAGTGGTGTCTAAACACTCCAAATTTAACCTGAACTCTTATAATTAGTCAAATGTATTGGATTGATACATATTTTGACCCTAGAAAGAGTAACATTGCTGTTTACTACTTTGAATCAATGTTTTCTCTCGGTTTTAGCCTGTTTTCTCGGTTTAAGCCTGTTTTGGGATAAAACGGGTTTAAGTGTTGTCTAAACACTCCAAATTCATCCCGAACTCTTACAACTAATCAAATGCATTGGATTGTCACACATTCTGACCCTAGAAGCAGTAACAAAGCTTTTTACTGCTTCGAATCAACGTTTTCTCGGTTTTAGCCTGTTTCGGGACAAAATGGGTAAAAGTGGTGTCAAAACACTCCAAATTCAACCTGAACTCTTTTAATTAGTCAAATGCAATGGATTGTTACATATTTTGTCCCTAGAAAGAGTAACATAGCTGTTTACTGCTTTGAATCAATGTTTTCTCTCGGTTTTAGCCTGTTTTTTCGGTTTAAGCCTGTTTTGGGGTAAAACGGGTTTAAGTGTTGTCTAAACACTCCAAATTCATCCCGAACTCTTACAACTAGTCAAATGCATTGGATTGTCACACATTCTGACCCTAGAAGCAGTAACAAAGCAGTTTACTGCTTCGAATCAATAATTTCTCGGTTTTAGCCTGTTTCAGGACAAAATGGGTAAAAGTGGTGTCTAAACACTCCAAATTCAACCTGAACTCTTATAATTAGTCAAATGTATTGGATTGATACATATTTTGACCCTAGAAAGAGTAACATAGCTGTTTACTGTATGAATCAATGTTTTCTCTCGGTTTTAGCCTGTTTTCTCGGTTTAAGCCTGTTTTGGGGTAAAACGGGTTTAAGTGTTGTCTAAACACTCCAAATTCATCCCGAACTCTTACAACTAGTCAAATGCATTGGATTGTCACACATTCTGACCCTAGAAGCAGTAACAAAGCAGTTTACTGTTCGAATCAATATTCTCCCGTTTTTAGCCTGTTTCGGGATAAAATGGCTAAAACTGATGTCTAAACGCTCCAAATTCAACCTGAAAGCTTTTGATTAGTCAAATGCAATGGATTATTACATATTTTGACCCTAGAAATAGTAACATAGCGATTTACTGCTTCAAATCAATGTTTTCTCTCGGTTTTAACCTGTTTTCTCGGTTTAAGCCTGTTTGGAGATAAAACGGGTTTAAGTGTTGTCTAAACACTCCAACTTCAACCTGAACTCTTTTAATTAGTCAAATGCATTGGATTGTCACACATTCTGACCCTAGAAGCAGTAACAAAGCAGTTTACTGCTTCGAAACAATAATTTCTCGGTTTTAGCCTGTTTCAGGACAAAATGGGTAAAACTGGTGTCTAAACACTCCAAATTCAACCTGAACTCTTATAATTAGTCAAATGTATTGGATTGATACATATTTTGACCCTAGAAAGAGTAACATTGCTGTTTACTGCTTTGAATCAATGTTTTCTCTCGGTTTTAGCCTGTTCTCTCGGTTTAAGCCTGTTTTGGGATAAAACGGGTTTAAGTGTTGTCTAAACACTCCAAATTCATCCCGAACTCTTACAACTAATCAAATGCATTGGATTGTCACACATTCTGACCCTAGAAGCAGTAACAAAGCTTTTTACTGCTTCGAATCAACGTTTTCTCGGTTTTAGCCTGTTTCGGGACAAAATGGGTAAAAGTGGTGTCAAAACACTCCAAATTCAACCTGAACTCTTTTAATTAGTCAAATGCAATGGATTGTTACATATTTTGTCCCTAGAAAGAGTAACATAGCTGTTTACTGCTTTGAATCAATGTTTTCTCTCGGTTTTAGCCTGTTTTTTCGGTTTAAGCCTGTTTTGGGGTAAAACGGGTTTAAGTGTTGTCTAAACACTCCAAATTCATCCCGAACTCTTACAACTAATCAAATGCATTGGATTGTCACACATTCTGACCCTAGAAGCAGTAACAAAGCTTTTTACTGCTTCGAATCAACGTTTTCTCGGTTTTAGCCTGTTTCGGGACAAAATGGGTAAAAGTGGTGTGTAAACACTCCAAATTCAACCTGAACTCTTTTAATTAGTCAAATGCAATGGATTGTTACATATTTTGACCCTAGAAAGAGTAACATAGCAATTTACTGCTTCGAATCAATGTTTTCTCTTGGTTTTAGCCTGTTTTCTCGGTTTAAGCCTGTATTGGGGTAAAACGGGTTTAAGTGTTGTCTAAACACTCCAAATTTATCCCGAACTCTTACAACTAGTTAAATGCATTGGATTGTCACACATTCTGACCCTAGAAGCAGTAACAAAGCAGTTTACTGTTCGAATCAATGTTCTCCCGTTTTTAGCCTGTTTCGGGATAAAATGGCTAAAACTGATGTCTAAACGCTCCAAATTCAACCTGAAAGCTTTTAATTAGTCAAATGCAATGGATTATTACATATTTTGACCCTAGAAATAGTAACATAGCGATTTACTGCTTCAAATCAATGTTTTCTCTCGGTTTTAACCTGTTTTCTCGGTTTAAGCCTGTTTGGAGATAAAACGGGTTTAAGTGTTGCCTAAACACTCCAACTTCAACCTGAACTCTTTTAATTAGTCAAATGCATTGGATTGTCACACATTCTGACCCTAGAAGCAGTAACAAAGCAGTTTACTGCTTCGAAACAATAATTTCTCGGTTTTAGCCTGTTTCAGGACAAAATGGGTAAAACTGGTGTCTAAACACTCCAAATTCAACCTGAACTCTTATAATTAGTCAAATGTATTGGATTGATACATATTTTGACCCTAGAAAGAGTAACATTGCTGTTTACTGCTTTGAATCAATGTTTTCTCTCGGTTTTAGCCTGTTCTCTCGGTTTAAGCCTGTTTTGGGATAAAACGGGTTTAAGTGTTGTCTAAACACTCCAAATTCATCCCGAACTCTTACAACTAATCAAATGCATTGGATTGTCACACATTCTGACCCTAGAAGCAGTAACAAAGCTTTTTACTGCTTCGAATCAACGTTTTCTCGGTTTTAGCCTGTTTCGGGACAAAATGGGTAAAAGTGGTGTCAAAACACTCCAAATTCAACCTGAACTCTTTTAATTAGTCAAATGCAATGGATTGTTACATATTTTGTCCCTAGAAAGAGTAACATAGCTGTTTACTGCTTTGAATCAATGTTTTCTCTCGGTTTTAGCCTGTTTTTTCGGTTTAAGCCTGTTTTGGGGTAAAACGGGTTTAAGTGTTGTCTAAACACTCCAAATTCATCCCGAACTCTTACAACTAATCAAATGCATTGGATTGTCACACATTCTGACCCTAGAAGCAGTAACAAAGCTTTTTACTGCTTCGAATCAACGTTTTCTCGGTTTTAGCCTGTTTCGGGACAAAATGGGTAAAAGTGGTGTGTAAACACTCCAAATTCAACCTGAACTCTTTTAATTAGTCAAATGCAATGGATTGTTACATATTTTGACCCTAGAAAGAGTAACATAGCAATTTACTGCTTCGAATCAATGTTTTCTCTTGGTTTTAGCCTGTTTTCTCGGTTTAAGCCTGTTTTGGGGTAAAACGGGTTTAAGTGTTGTCTAAACACTCCAAATTTATCCCGAACTCTTACAACTAGTTAAATGCATTGGATTGTCACACATTCTGACCCTAGAAGCAGTAACAAAGCAGTTTACTGTTCGAATCAATGTTCTCCCGTTTTTAGCCTGTTTCGGGATAAAATGGCTAAAACTGATGTCTAAACGCTCCAAATTCAACCTGAAAGCTTTTAATTAGTCAAATGCAATGGATTATTACATATTTTGACCCTAGAAATAGTAACATAGCGATTTACTGCTTCAAATCAATGTTTTCTCTCGGTTTTAACCTGTTTTCTCGGTTTAAGCCTGTTTGGAGATAAAACGGGTTTAAGTGTTGTCTAAACACTCCAACTTCAACCTGAACTCTTTTAATTAGTCAAATGCATTGGATTGTCACACATTCTGACCCTAGAAGCAGTAACAAAGCAGTTTACTGCTTCGAAACAATAATTTCTCGGTTTTAGCCTGTTTCAGGACAAAATGGGTAAAACTGGTGTCTAAACACTCCAAATTCAACCTGAACTCTTATAATTAGTCAAATGTATTGGATTGATACATATTTTGACCCTAGAAAGAGTAACATTGCTGTTTACTGCTTTGAATCAATGTTTTCTCTCGGTTTTAGCCTGTTTTCTCGGTTTAAGCCTGTTTTGGGATAAAACGGGTTTAAGTGTTGTCTAAACACTCCAAATTCATCCCGAACTCTTACAACTAATCAAATGCATTGGATTGTCACACATTCTGACCCTAGAAGCAGTAACAAAGCTTTTTACTGCTTCGAATCAACGTTTTCTCGGTTTTAGCCTGTTTCGGGACAAAATGGGTAAAAGTGGTGTCAAAACACTCCAAATTCAACCTGAACTCTTTTAATTAGTCAAATGCAATGGATTGTTACATATTTTGTCCCTAGAAAGAGTAACATAGCTGTTTACTGCTTTGAATCAATGTTTTCTCTCGGTTTTAGCCTGTTTTTTCGGTTTAAGCCTGTTTTGGGGTAAAACGGGTTTAAGTGTTGTCTAAACACTCCAAATTCATCCCGAACTCTTACAACTAATCAAATGCATTGGATTGTCACACATTCTGACCCTAGAAGCAGTAACAAAGCTTTTTACTGCTTCGAATCAACGTTTTCTCGGTTTTAGCCTGTTTCGGGACAAAATGGGTAAAAGTGGTGTGTAAACACTCCAAATTCAACCTGAACTCTTTTAATTAGTCAAATGCAATGGATTGTTACATATTTTGACCCTAGAAAGAGTAACATAGCAATTTACTGCTTCGAATCAATGTTTTCTCTTTGTTTTAGCCTGTTTTCTCGGTTTAAGCCTGTTTTGGGGTAAAACGGGTTTAAGTGTTGTCTAAACACTCCAAATTTATCCCGAACTCTTACAACTAGTTAAATGCATTGGATTGTCACACATTCTGACCCTAGAAGCAGTAACAAAGCAGTTTACTGTTCGAATCAATGTTCTCCCGTTTTTAGCCTGTTTCGGGATAAAATGGCTAAAACTGATGTCTAAACGCTCCAAATTCAACCTGAAAGCTTTTAATTAGTCAAATGCAATGGATTATTACATATTTTGACCCTAGAAATAGTAACATAGCGATTTACTGCTTCAAATCAATGTTTTCTCTCGGTTTTAACCTGTTTTCTCGGTTTAAGCCTGTTTGGAGATAAAACGGGTTTAAGTGTTGTCTAAACACTCCAAATTCATCCCGAACTCTTACAACTAGTCAAATGCATTGGATTGTCACACATTCTGACCCTATAAATAGTAACAAAGCTGTTTACTGCTTCGAATCAATAATTTCTCGGTTTTAGCCTGTTTCGGGACAAAATGGGTAAAAGTGGTGTCTAAACACTCCAAATTTAACCTGAACTCTTATAATTAGTCAAATGTATTGGATTGATACATATTTTGACCCTAGAAAGAGTAACATTGCTGTTTACTGCTTTGAATCAATGTTTTCTCTCGGTTTTAGCCTGTTTTCTCGGTTTAAGCCTGTTTTGGGATAAAACGGGTTTAAGTGTTGTCTAAACACTCCAAATTCATCCCGAACTCTTACAACTAATCAAATGCATTGGATTGTCACACATTCTGACCCTAGAAGCAGTAACAAAGCTTTTTACTGCTTCGAATCAACGTTTTCTCGGTTTTAGCATGTTTCGGGACAAAATGGGTAAAAGTGGTGTCAAAACACTCCAAATTCAACCTGAACTCTTTTAATTAGTCAAATGCAATGGATTGTTACATATTTTGTCCCTAGAAAGAGTAACATAGCTGTTTACTGCTTTGAATCAATGTTTTCTCTCGGTTTTAGCCTGTTTTTTCGGTTTAAGCCTGTTTTGGGGTAAAACGGGTTTAAGTGTTGTCTAAACACTCCAAATTCATCCCGAACTCTTACAACTAGTCAAATGCATTGGATTGTCACACATTCTGACCCTAGAAGCAGTAACAAAGCAGTTTACTGCTTCGAATCAATAATTTCTCGGTTTTAGCCTGTTTCAGGACAAAATGGGTAAAAGTGGTGTCTAAACACTCCAAATTCAACCTGAACTCTTATAATTAGTCAAATGTATTGGATTGATACATATTTTGACCCTAGAAAGAGTAACATAGCTGTTTACTGTTTTGAATCAATGTTTTCTCTCGGTTTTAGCCTGTTTTCTCGGTTTAACCCTGTTTTGGGGTAAAACGGGTTTAAGTGTTGTCTAAACACTCCAAATTCATCCCGAACTCTTACAACTAGTCAAATGCATTGGATTGTCACACATTCTGACCCTAGAAGCAGTAACAAAGCAGTTTACTGTTCGAATCAATATTCTCCCGTTTTTAGCCTGTTTCGGGATAAAATGGCTAAAACTGATGTCTAAACGCTCCAAATTCAACCTGAAAGCTTTTAATTAGTCAAATGCAATGGATTATTACATATTTTGACCCTAGAAATAGTAACATAGCGATTTACTGCTTCAAATCAATGTTTTCTCTCGGTTTTAACCTGTTTTCTCGGTTTAAGCCTGTTTGGAGATAAAACGGGTTTAAGTGTTGTCTAAACACTCCAACTTCAACCTGAACTCTTTTAATTAGTCAAATGCATTGGATTGTCACACATTCTGACCCTAGAAGCAGTAACAAAGCAGTTTACTGCTTCGAAACAATAATTTCTCGGTTTTAGCCTGTTTCAGGACAAAATGGGTAAAACTGGTGTCTAAACACTCCAAATTCAACCTGAACTCTTATAATTAGTCAAATGTATTGGATTGATACATATTTTGACCCTAGAAAGAGTAACATTGCTGTTTACTGCTTTGAATCAATGTTTTCTCTCGGTTTTAGCCTGTTTTCTCGGTTTAAGCCTGTTTTGGGATAAAACGGGTTTAAGTGTTGTCTAAACACTCCAAATTCATCCCGAACTCTTACAACTAATCAAATGCATTGGATTGTCACACATTCTGACCCTAGAAGCAGTAACAAAGCTTTTTACTGCTTCGAATCAACGTTTTCTCGGTTTTAGCCTGTTTCGGGACAAAATGGGTAAAAGTGGTGTCAAAACACTCCAAATTCAACCTGAACTCTTTTAATTAGTCAAATGCAATGGATTGTTACATATTTTGTCCCTAGAAAGAGTAACATAGCTGTTTACTGCTTTGAATCAATGTTTTCTCTCGGTTTTAGCCTGTTTTTTCGGTTTAAGCCTGTTTTGGGGTAAAACGGGTTTAAGTGTTGTCTAAACACTCCAAATTCATCCCGAACTCTTACAACTAATCAAATGCATTGGATTGTCACACATTCTGACCCTAGAAGCAGTAACAAAGCTTTTTACTGCTTCGAATCAACGTTTTCTCGGTTTAAGCCTGTTTGGAGATAAAACGGGTTTAAGTGTTGTCTAAACACTCCAAATTCAACCTGAACTCTTTTAATTAGTCAAATGCAATGGATTGTTACATATTTTGACCCTAGAAAGAGTAACATAGCAATTTACTGCTTCGAATCAATGTTTTCTCTTGGTTTTAGCCTGTTTTCTCGGTTTAAGCCTGTTTTGGGGTAAAACGGGTTTAAGTGTTGTCTAAACACTCCAAATTTATCCCGAACTCTTACAACTAGTTAAATGCATTGGATTGTCACACATTCTGACCCTAGAAGCAGTAACAAAGCAGTTTACTGTTCGAATCAATGTTCTCCCGTTTTTAGCCTGTTTCGGGATAAAATGGCTAAAACTGATGTCTAAACGCTCCAAATTCAACCTGAAAGCTTTTAATTAGTCAAATGCAATGGATTATTACATATTTTGACCCTAGAAATAGTAACATAGCGATTTACTGCTTCAAATCAATGTTTTCTCTCGGTTTTAACCTGTTTTCTCGGTTTAAGCCTGTTTGGAGATAAAACGGGTTTAAGTGTTGTCTAAACACTCCAACTTCAACCTGAACTCTTTTAATTAGTCAAATGCATTGGATTGTCACACATTCTGACCCTAGAAGCAGTAACAAAGCAGTTTACTGCTTCGAATCAATAATTTATCGGTTTTAGCCTGTTTCAGGACAAAATGGTTAAAAGTGGTGTCTAAACACTCCAAATTCAACCTGAACTCTTATAATTAGTCAAATGTATTGGATTGATACATATTTTGACCCTAGAAAGAGTAACATAGCTGTTTACTGTTTTGAATCAATGTTTTCTCTCGGTTTTAGCCTGTTTTCTTGGTTTAAGCCTGTTTTGGGATAAAACGGGTTTTAGTGTTGTCTAAACACTCCAAATTCATTCGGAACTCTTAGGACTAGTCAATGCATTGGATTGTCACACATTCTGACCCTATAAATAGTAACATAGCTGTTTACTGCTTCGAATCAATAATTTCTCGGTTTTAGCCTGTTTCGGGACAAAATGGGTAAAAGTGGTGTCTAAACACTCCAAATTCAACCTGAACTCTTATAATTAGTCAAATGTATTGGATTGATACATATTTTGACCCTAGAAAGAGTAACATTGCTGTTTACTGCTTTGAATCAATGTTTTCTCTCGGTTTTAGCCTGTTTTCTCGGTTTAAGCCTGTTTTGGGATAAAACGGGTTTAAGTGTTGTCTAAACACTCCAAATTCATCCCGAACTCTTACAACTAATCAAATGCATTGGATTGTCACACATTCTGACCCTAGAATCAGTAACAAAGCTTTTTACTGCTTCGAATCAACGTTTTCTCGGTTTTAGCCTGTTTCGGGACAAAATGGGTAAAAGTAGTGTCTAAACACTCCAAATTCAACCTGAACTCTTTTAATTAGTCAAATGCAATGGATTGTTACATATTTTGACCCTAGAAAGAGTAACATAGCGATTTACTGCTTCAAATCAATGTTTTCTCTCGGTTTTAACCTGTTTTCTCGGTTTAAGCCTGTTTGGAGATAAAACGGGTTTTAGTGTTGTCTAAACACTCCAACTTCAACCTGAACTCTTTTAATTAGTCAAATGCAATGGATTGTTACACATTCTGACCCTAGAAGCAGTAAGAAAGCTTTTTACTATTAGTATATAAGAAGGAGAAGAGAGAGGGAGGCCGGTGAGGCCGAGCTGCACAAGGAAGAAGAGAGTAGCCGGTAAGGCTGCTAGTACAAGAAGTGTGGCCGGTAAGGCCATGAGTGGTGTGGGAGCGGCCAGTAAGGCCGTGAGCACAATAAGAGTGGCCAGTAAGGCCATATGGGCCGTGAGAACAATGAGAGTGGTCAGCAAGGCCATAAGAGCAATGTGAGAAGAATTGTGAAGTAAAGGCCTTATAAGAAGAAGAGGCCCAAGAAGAAGTTAAATGTCTCACAAAGGGAAAAGAAGGGAAGGAAGGAAGCATGTGAGACCTTGGTTGGTGAAGAATGAGACAACCAAGGGAAGGAGCTGTCCCTTTCACCATACACCCACTTGTGCACCAACGGCTATATGTCACTCTCACCTCTCATTTATCTCAAACGGCCATATACATTTGTTCTCCTATATTAAGCATTGTAATCTCTCATTTTGTAATACATCACAACACATTATTCAATAGAAGAGAAACCGATTTCCTCTCTATACTTGTGTTCTTGTTTCATATTAACAATGTAGAGAGTTTAGGATTAGCGGTTAGGGGCTGCCCTTAAGGCAGCCTATTCTCTTCTCAAATCCACCTAAACTCTTCTTATTTACTGCTTTACTTAGCCTAGATTACTGATTCTTAATCCTCCTTCTCCTAAGTACACAAACTCTAAGTGTTGTGATACTAGAAGAGGATAAGTCTCAAACTAGTGCTTCTCCTAGTTAGGATCCGCTTACTCTCTAGTATTTGGGTTCTATCTAGCTTGTTTATGGGGAGTTCATCACAAGTTGATGTTCTCTCCTCCCCCTTGAGAATGAGTTAGTTTGTTGTGGGTAAAGGGGGATTCATTCACCAAGTGTTTGTCTACCCTCTCTTGTGAGCTTTGTCTCATAAACCTCATCACCTCAGTTGAAGCCTTGTGCATCACCGTTCTTGTGCACATCCAATCAACAGTTGAAACCTTGTGCATCACCTTTCCTAAAGACCATTGTGCACATCCGATCAACAACTTGGCACTAACACACATGCTCTTGGACTGATTCATCACCTTCCACCAGCTTAACAAAGACTTGGTGGCCCTTGGTTCTAACTCCAGGCATTGTGCTGCGCTCTTACATGGCTATCTTGTAGCCTTCAACCTCGCCACTTCTTCTTCTTGAGATAGTAGGCGAGCTCCACACAATCTTCAAGGCTGAAGCTGAAACCAAATTCAATGGAACAGATTCTAAACAAGAGATTGTTAGAGATTAGAGTATAGAGAATATTACTGAAAAATAAAATAGAATTTAGAGAATAATTAAGAGTATAAATAGAGAACAGAGAATCAGTAACCAAGAGTATAGAAAGTGAGAGTATAAGGGAGAGTATAGGCGGTAGTATAAGATGAATGGAGAGTAGAATAGAGAATCTGCTCAAGAGTTCTTATGGACAGAGTTTAACTCTGTTTTCTTGAGTTGAAAGAAGCTTTGACAGCCAAGAACATCCAAGAAGACAATCTCTTTTGGTGCTTTAATGGCTGAAACACAATGGACCGTTTGGAAAATTAATTTCTCCAGCGGTTTGGGACACTTCTCATGGTAGAATCACTTAAACAGGTGTTCTCCAAGAGTCTAATGCCTTCAAAGATCACGAAAGAGCATATAGAAGATGCTTTCCATGTTCAAAAATCAAATAAAAGAAGAAACACCTTTGGAACAACCTTTTGTCCATTGGTTAAAAGAATGCATCTTGGACCAACTTGAATCTATTTGACCAAGCGGGCCATACATGCTAAAAACAAGAACTCTCTCTTCCCCAAACTCGAATCTGGACACACCATATGGCCAGAAACAAAGCTTTCTCAACCTTGAGAAGAAGAAGAATCGATTTAGTAATTAAGCCTTTAAAGGAAATTTAACAAAAGCTAAATTAAACCTTTAGAGGAAAATTAACTAAATCCTAAGAGAATTAAATCCTAAGAATTTCGTGGCTCATACAAGCACACAAGAACCGTGAATCCTCACCATGAACAACACAATTTGCTCAATGGTTCATCACTTCCCACACATCCCAAAATAAACAAAGCTATTACCAAATCGGTAAAGCTTAAGGATGGGGCTTGTAAAATCGATTTCTTTCCACACACTTGGTCTACAAATTCTAACAAGATAAGAGACCAAGCTTACTCAACAATGAGCTGCTAGAGAATCGATTTAATCAACAAAAGCAAAATTAAAGCTTTAAAGAAACTAAGCTAAGCGATTTAACACCTAAGCAAAGTCTAAACTTTAACTAAGCTAACTCCTAAGAAAACGACTTTGAGAATGAGTTTAAAACACCAAGAACAGAACCTGCTCTGATACCATGTTGGGATTTATGAGACAAAGCTCACAAGAGAGGGTAGACAAACACTTGGTGAATGAATCCCCCTTTACCCACAACAAACTAACTCATTCTCAAGGGGGAGGAGAGAACATCAACTTGTGATGAACTCCCCATAAACAAGCTAGATAGAACCCAAATACTAGAGAGTAAGCGGATCCTAACTAGGAGAAGCACTAGTTTGAGACTTATCCTCTTCTAGTATCACAACACTTAGAGTTTGTGTACTTAGGAGAAGGAGGATTAAGAATCAGTAATCTAGGCTAAGTAAAGCAGTAAATAAGAAGAGTTTAGGTGGATTTGAGAAGAGAATAGGCTGCCTTAAGGGCAGCCCCTAACCGCTAATCCTAAACTCTCTACATTGTTAATATGAAACAAGAACACAAGTATAGAGAGGAAATCGGTTTCTCTTCTATTGAATAATAATGTGATGTGTTTTACATATGAGAGATTATACATTAATATAGGAGAAGAAGGTCATATGACCGTTAGACACAAAGAGAGAAGAAGAAGGTGATAGGGACGTTCTCAATTCAACTTGGTGAAAGCGACTTCCTTCCTTCACCAAACGCTCACGTGAATCTTCTCCCTTCCTTCCTTTTCTTTGTGAGATGGGCCTCTCTCTCTTGTAAGGCCTCGTTTTCCTTCTCCTAAGCCACTCAAACTTCGGCCTTTCCATCACATGGACCGAGAGCAGCCCTAAGAGCACGACCGTACGGACGGGCCTTCTCTTCATCGTACGGACGGGCCTGTACGGACGGGCCTGTACGGACGGGCCTGTACGGACGGGCCTTCTCTTCAATGTGTTCACGGCCTAACTGGCCGCTCACCGGACATGGGTCCGTTCACGGACACGGTACATGGTACCGGACACGGTACATGGTCGCTCACGGACACGGACATGGCCTTACCGGCCTTTACATGGCCTTTCCGGCCTGTCTTCTCTTCTTCCAAGGCTCGGCCTTACCGGCCTCTCCTCTCTCCTCCTTGGTACATTCTAATAATATGGTGAAAGAATTAATAGGATCGATTATGAGTTTAGTGAGAAGATTTGAATAACAAGAGAGTGAGAATCGTTGAGAGTATAGTAAGAGAGTATAGAGAGAGTATTGTGGAGAAAGAGATATTATGTCTTCTTACCTCATTTAGAACATAATTACAATCTACTTATAGACCTATACAAAAGAATATACTAAGATGATCCTAGGCACATTTACATATAAAGATAGCGACATGTCCTTAAGAAGACATGTGATCCTTCCCACTTGCGCACTCTACACTAACGGCTATGAGGAGAAGGATCGAGAAGCTCTTGTGACCGTTGGAGGCTGGTGAACATGGAATGGACTCGTGATCCTCATGGGTTGAGCTTGGTAGGCCTTTAGCTGTACGGACGGCCCAATGGTGATGGTTGTACGGACGGATGTACGGACAAGGTGTGTGTGCGGTTTCATACTCCCCCTCAAGCTTGATCATGAGCATTGATCAAGCTTGGACTCATGCACACCCACCTCATTAAAAAAACCTTAGTATAGAAAACCACTTGGGAAAAACTATACTTAAGGGAAAAAGAGTGTGGGCATCATGTGAAGACAATCATGGCCGAGTAAGATCTTTGAGGCCAAGTTTGGAGTGAATGTACTCACACACTTGTGGACTGGCCGCCTTGGTGAAAACGTCAGCCAATTGTTCAGAGCTCTCGGTGTGACATGGTAGAACAACTCCAAGTTTAATTTGCTCTCGGACTTTGTGGCAGTCGACTTCAATGTGCTTGGTTCTCTCATGGAACACCGAGTTTGTTGCGATGTGAATAGCTGCCTCATTGTCGCAATGCATAGTAATAGGCTTAGGTGACTCGATTCCAAGGTCCTTGATGAGTGCCTTGAGCCACATCAACTCGGTTGTTAACTTTCTCATGGCTCTATACTCCGATTCAGCACTTGATAGGGATACCACCTTTTGTTTCTTGCTCTTCCATGTGATCAAGTTGCCTCCTAGGAACGTGCAATAGCCTGTAGTGGAGCGACGGTCTCCACGGTCTCCGGCGTAATCCGCATCACAATACCCTACTAGCTCCGTGCTTTCATTTCGACCCATCCATATGCCTTGCCCCGGCGAGCCCTTGAGATATTTGAGGATGCGGTTCACCATACCCCAATGATGCACGGTAGGACTTTGCATGTGTTGGCTCACCTGATTAACAGCAAAGCAAATATCAGGTCTAGTGATAGTAAGGTATATAAGCTTACCTACTAGCCGCCGGTATCGCTTGACGTCTTGAAATGGAGCTGCATCAAACTCCCCCTTTCCTCCGGCCTTATAGTTTTCATCAAGGGGTGTAGATACAGCTTTTGAACCTAGCTTCCCTGCTTCACTCAATAAATCAAGAGCATATTTTCTTTGTGATAAAAACAATCCTTCATTAGTCCTATATACTTCTATACCAAGAAAATATTTAAGTTCTCCTAGGTCTTTGATATCAAAAACTGACTTAAGGTAAGCCTTAGTCTCTTGAATGCCTACCTTGTCACTTCCAGTTATGATGATATCATCAACATAAACTAGAATGACTATAATACCTTTTTCACTTGGTAAGGTGAATAGAGTGTGGTCAGCCTCTGATTTGCGGAAGCCTTTCTCAAGGAGTGTGGTGCTTAACTTGTGATACCAAGCCCTAGGGGACTGTTTGAGTCCATAAATCGCCTTGTTCAGTTTTAATACTTTCCCGGGACCAATGATGTCTTCTAAACCCGGAGGTGGCCTCATATAAACTTCATCCTCGAGCTCTCCTTGTAAGAAGGCGTTCTTAACATCCATTTGCCATAAGTCCCAGTCAAGGTTGGTTGCAAGAGAGAGAACAACTCGAACCGTGTGAAGTTTGGCCACCGGTGCAAACGTATCTTGGTAGTCCTCCCCATACGTTTGAGTGAACCCCCTTGCAACGAGTCTGGCTTTGTAGCGTTCGATCTCCCCATCACTCTTATATTTAATGGTAAAGATCCACCTGGATGTCACAGCCTTCTTGCCTTTGGGTAAGTCAGCCTCGTCCCATGTATGATTGGCCTCCATTGCATTCTTCTCGGCATTGACAGCATCACACCATTCCTTATGATTCTTGGCTTCTTCATAGTCTTTGGGAATCCAATGAGCATCAATCTTGCCAAGAAACACTTGATGGTGTGGAGGAAAATGAGCCAAGGTGCATACCGCTTGAATCGGATGAGCTACAGCAACGTTGTTGTAGTAGACCCGAGTGTTTCGCCAATTGGAGGGGGGAAACTTGAGGCGTTCACTGCGGCGAAGTGGGATAACTTCCTGTGGTGTGGCCTCATCGTCATTGTCTTCCTCGGTGGGCACATAATCCTCATCACCGGAAGCATTGTCCACCGGAACTGAATTTAAACCATTTTCATCATCGGATTGTTCATCAAGTTCAGCCGAGTGTTCATCAAGTGCAGCCGAGGGATCATAGTCTAGAGACTCCGGCGGTGAAGTGGCCGGTGCATTGACTGGGGGTGCAGGTGTTGACGCGGGGGCATTGTCAACACCGAGTCTCTCGAGAAGGATGCGAAGGTTGTTAGCTCGGTCAGATGGTGAGGTGGACAAGTCTCGAAGGCTCTCCCAGTTCTGTTCCTCATAGAAGCCTTTAGACTCCACGAACTTAACATCACGAGAGACAAAAACGCGCTTCATGTTCGGCTCGTAGCACTTGTAGCCTTTTTGAGTCGTCGAGTACCCAAGGAACATGCTCTTAACACTCTTAGCATCAAGCTTGTCGCGCAGTTCTCCTGGCTTCAACACATAACACACGCAGCCAAATACTCTTAAATGATCAAATGAGGGTTTTACCTTGTTTATTACCTCAAACGGTGAACTGTCTTGAAGAACTTTGGTTGGTGTCCGGTTAATGAGGTAGCAAGCCGCAAGAACAGCATCTCCCCAAAACTTCTTTGGAACATTGGTGTGAAACATCATGGATCTTGCCACTTCCATGAGGTGCCTATTCTTCCTTTCAGCAACACCATTTTGTTGGGGTGTATATGGACAGCTTGTTTGATGAATAATCCCATGGTTTGCTAGGTATTGTTTGAAGGCATGGCTTGTATACTCTCCTCCATTATCTGATCTCAAAATTTTAATCTTTGCATTATAATGGTTAGTCACATATTTTTGAAAATTAGTGAAGGCTTCAAGAACTCTATCTTTAGAAGGAAGCAAGGTCAGCCAAGTATATTTTGATTTTTCATCAATAAAAGTCACAAAATATTTTTGATTTTCTCTAGACAAGCAAGGGGAAGTCCAAACATCTGAATGGATTAAATCAAAACAATTTTCATAAATAGTCATAGATTTAGGAAAAACAGCCTTGCAATGTTTACCAAGAATACATGCCTCACACTCATCATTTTTAAAAGAAATATTAGGAAACATTAATGATAAAGCTCTAGTATGAGGATGTCCTAGCCTAGCATGTAAAATAGAATCACTAGGTTTAATAATAACCGAATTAAAACAAGATGCAGTAGAAGAAGATAGATTCAAGTCCTCAAGCACATATAGATCATCCTTGGAACCTCCTTGACCAAGAACTTTACTTGTCTCAATATCCTGAAAATGAACCTTGTTAGGACCAAATATTGCATAACAATTTAAATCAGTGGTGGCCCTCTTAACTGATAGCAAATTAGATGTGAAATTTGGCATATAGAAAGCTTTAGTTTCTTTGTTAAATAACTTTAAATTCCCTATGCCTTTAATTGGAACTTTCTCACCATTAGCTATCACAACATTACCATTAGCAGGCTTAATATCACTCATTAACCTAGAATCACTAATCATGTGATGAGATGCACCAGAATCAACAATAAGAGACTTAGTTTTGTTTGAAGTAAGAAACGCCTTACCGGTGGCCTCCTTGAGGGCTTTGATGAGCGCATCAAGGTCGGACCGCCTTACCAGCTCGGACGATGCTGCAGCAAGAGCAGTTCCACCGGTCACTTGTTGAGGCTGCTCAGAGATCAATGGCTCCCCCACGGCAGTTGCTTGGTGAGCTCTCGGTTGTCCTCCGCGGTTTGGTCGTCCACCTCGGATTGTTCCCGGTGGTGGTGCTAGATGCGGATGTAGGATCCAGCAGCGGCTCTTGAAGTGGCCAAGTTTCTTACAGTGCTCACAAACCGGCGGGTTGTTCTTGTCCTCCGGTCGGTAGTAGCCTTTGTTTGCTGATGCCATCTCAGCTTTGTTAGCGGTCACCAGCTCTCCCTTGCTGCCGAACAATCCCATGGAGCCATGCTCCTTTTGAATTTGGTTACAAACATCATCAAGGCTTGGGAGTTTATCTGACCGCAAGATGTGTTTGATGAGATCATTGTAGGAGGGGTTTAGGGTCAAGAGCAGCCCAAACACTTTGTCTTGTTCACGCCTCTCGTTCAGTATGGCCGGATCAATTGTCGCCGGTCGCAGCATTTCTAGTTCAGCCCAAAGGGACCTAAACTTCCCAAAATGCTTTGTAAACTCCATATCCTCTTGGTTGAGGTTATTGATGGCCCTTTTAATCTCGAAGATACGATTGACATTGGTAATATTACCAAAAACGTTCTTGAGGGTGTCCCACAAGTCCTTCGCCGTCTCGCAGTAGGAGTAGGCTTCAAGAATGGGGGCATCTAGAGAGTTTTGAATGATGGCTAAGACCCCTTGGTCTTCTTGGAACCATTTGTTCTTTTCATCTCCGGCAAGTTCCTTGCCGTCCTTGGTGGTCTCACCACTCGGAGCTTCGCTCTTCTCAACGTGAGACCAAAGGCCTCGGCCACAAAGGGCAGTTTTCGTGGTCCTCGCCCACAGCAGATAGTTCTCTCCCTTGAGAGTCACCGGAACAACCATGGTTTTGACACTTTCCATGATGAAGAGACCGTTAGGTAAAGCTATTATCCAACGGTTAAAGAAAATGACTTTCAAGTCAAAAACAGAAAATGAGAGAGAAGGAGAAGCGGAAGTAAGTGATGATCAAAAACTTTAGAATGACGAGCAACCAGGCTCTGATACCATGAAAGAATTAATAGGATCGATTATGAGTTTAGTGAGAAGATTTGAATAACAAGAGAGTGAGAATCGTTGAGAGTATAGTAAGAGAGTATAGAGAGAGTATTGTGGAGAAAGAGATATTATCTCTTCTTACCTCATTTAGAACATAATTACAATCTACTTATAGACCTATACAAAAGAATATACTAAGATGATCCTAGGCACATTTACATATAAAGATAGCGACATGTCCTTAAGAAGACATGTGATCCTTCCCACTTGCGCACTCTACACTAACGGCTATGAGGAGAAGGATCGAGAAGCTCTTGTGACCGTTGGAGGCTGGTGAACATGGAATGGACTCGTGATCCTCATGGGTTGAGCTTGGTAGGCCTTTAGCTGTACGGACGGCCCAATGGTGATGGTTGTACGGACGGATGTACGGACAAGGTGTGTGTGCGGTTTCATATATGGTGTGTCCAGGTTCGAGTTTGAGGAAGAGAGAGACTATTTTAGCATGTAGAGCCCGCTTGGTCAAATAGATTCAAGTTGGTCCAAGATGCATTCTTTTAACCAATGGACAAAAGGTTGTTCCAAAGGTGTTTCTTCTTTTATTTGAATTTTGAACATGGAAAGCATCTTCTATATGCTCTTTCGTGATCCTTGAAGGCATTAGACTCTTGGAGAACACCTGTTTAAGTGATTCTACCATGAGAAGTGTCCTAAACCTTTGGAGAAACTAATTTTCCATAAGGTCCATGTGTTTCAGCCATTAAAGCACCAAAAGAGATTGTCTTCTTGGTTGTTCTTGGCTGTCAAAGCTTCTGCAAACTCAAGAAAACAGAGTCTAACTCTGTCCATAGGAACTCTTGAGCTCTATTCTACTCTCCATTCACCTTATACTATCGCCCATATTCTCTCTTATACTCTCTTATACTTTATTCTCTTGGTTACTTATACTTGGTTACTTATTCTCTAAATTCTATTTTATTTTCAGTAATATTCTATATTCTCTATTCTCTAATCTCTAACAATCTCTTGTTTAGAATCTGTTCCATTGATTTTTGGTTTCAGTTTCAGCATTGAAGATTGTGTGGAGCTCGCTCACTATCTCAAGGAGAAGAAGTGGCGAGGTTGAAGGCTACAAGATAGCCATGTAAGAGCGCAGCACAATGCCTGGAGTTAGAACCAAGGGCCACCAAGTCTTTGTTAAGCTGGTGGAAGGTGATGAATCAGTCCAAGAGCATGTGTGTTAGTGCCAAGTTGTTGATCGGATGTGCACAATGGTCTTTAGGAAAGGTGATGCACAAGGTTTCAACCGTTGATTGGATGTGCACAAGAACGGTGATGCACAAGGCTTCAACTGAGGTGATGAGGTTTCAGCCCATCATCAAGTAAAGGTTACGGGGGAGATCAAGTGACTTCAGACCGTACCTCACAGATTCTGCTCGGCCACAAGCAAAAGTTTTTACTTAAAGCTCAGCCGAAGCGTCTCAAAGATCGACTCGGACGAAACCCTTCCACTGCGATTCAGCTTCCGCGTTCTTCAACAAAGTTCGAGACCATGGAGTCATCTTGCCAGTGGAAGTAGAATCATACCAATCCGAGCAGCCGTTCGAAAGTTATGTCCGATTCAGTGGGCATATGTCAGTCTGACGATAAAACTGACCGGGTTAAAAACCATGGTTAGAGAAGCGGTCTCAAGGAGGAATTCCAAACCGCATCAGTGATCAACTCTCTCCCGCCTATCCATCAAAACACCATAAAGGCTGTGCTCTAAACTCTTCTCTATTTTAATTCATAAATTCATTACCTTAGCTTCATTACTAGTCTTTAGTCTTTAATATGATTCTTCTTAAATTGTCACACTTTTAGAAATTTTCTTTGATATTCCTCATAGCAAACACTTATTCTTTTCTTCTTTATCACTTGTTTAAGGGTAAAGGAGACTATGAGAGCCTCAAAGGAATTCTAAAGGAACAAGGATGGAGATCATAAGGAATGTGCTAAAGGCAAGGAGGGCTAAGGAAGTGTAGCGGTTCAAAGGCTTAAAGAGAAAGAGAGCTGGTTCTTGACAAACCAAGATCAATGCGACATCAAGGACCGTGGAGACTACACTCTTTTTACTTAACAAAGTTTTCTCCCAAGTGGTTTTCTTTGTTAAGGTTTTTAATGAGGTAGTCCTCACGTGTCCACGCTTGATCTTTGGTCCCCATGGTGCCCTGCAGATCAAACGTGCGGGGGAGTATTAGTATATAAGAAGGAGAAGAGAGAGGGAGGCCGGTGAGGCCGAGCTGCACAAGGAAGAAGAGAGTAGCCGGTAAGGCTGCTAGTACAAGAAGTGTGGCCGGTAAGGCCATGAGTGGTGTGGGAGCGGCCAGTAAGGCCGTGAGCACAATAAGAGTGGCCAGTAAGGCCATATGGGCCGTGAGAACAATGAGAGTGGTCAGCAAGGCCATAAGAGCAATGTGAGAAGAATTGTGAAGTAAAGGCCTTATAAGAAGAAGAGGCCCAAGAAGAAGTTAAATGTCTCACAAAGGGAAAAGAAGGGAAGGAAGGAAGCATGTGAGACCTTGGTTGGTGAAGAATGAGACAACCAAGGGAAGGAGCTGTCCCTTTCACCATACACCCACTTGTGCACCAACGGCTATATGTCACTCTCACCTCTCATTTATCTCAAACGGCCATATACATTTGTTCTCCTATATTAAGCATTGTAATCTCTCATTTTGTAATACATCACAACACATTATTCAATAGAAGAGAAACCGATTTCCTCTCTATACTTGTGTTCTTGTTTCATATTAACAATGTAGAGAGTTTAGGATTAGCGGTTAGGGGCTGCCCTTAAGGCAGCCTATTCTCTTCTCAAATCCACCTAAACTCTTCTTATTTACTGCTTTACTTAGCCTAGATTACTGATTCTTAATCCTCCTTCTCCTAAGTACACAAACTCTAAGTGTTGTGATACTAGAAGAGGATAAGTCTCAAACTAGTGCTTCTCCTAGTTAGGATCCGCTTACTCTCTAGTATTTGGGTTCTATCTAGCTTGTTTATGGGGAGTTCATCACAAGTTGATGTTCTCTCCTCCCCCTTGAGAATGAGTTAGTTTGTTGTGGGTAAAGGGGGATTCATTCACCAAGTGTTTGTCTACCCTCTCTTGTGAGCTTTGTCTCATAAATCCCAACATTTACTGCTTCGAATCAATGTTTTCTCGGTTTTAGCCTGTTTTGGGACCAAATGGCTAAAAGTGGTGTCTAAACACTCCAAATTCTATTGATCAAGAATAAGCCTATGGCGTCCGTACAGTCCGTACCGTCCGTACGTGCAAGCAATAAGGCCGAGTGAAGCACTAAGGCCGAGTCATCTATGTGTGAGGATAGTGAGGAGGCCTGCTTACCTTCGGCCCATGAGAAGGATCGAGAATCCCTTGTGTAGCCGTTAGGGAGAAAGCGCAAGTGGACAAGAGTGGAAGACTAGGACAAGTCGCTATCACCGATCACCTACCCCCTCTCTCTCCTAATTGTCGATTTCTTTTGTTTCTATTTTAGGTCATGTGGTCGCCCTAGCTGCCTCCCTATTTAAACCTTTGTCATGTGTTGTATTTGGGATATTCTACCTAATTCTAATCTATTATCACTCTCTTTCATACTATTCGCCACCAACTCTTCTTCTTCATTCTAAACCTCTCAAATCTCTCTAAGTCTTCCGCTTATTTCAACATGGTATCAGAGCTAGGTTGTCGTTCTTGATAACCTATCTCTTCTATTCTTCCATTCTTCATTCTTGTTCACTCGATTCTCAGTCCTATTTCTCTTTATTCTCCGGGTAAAAGCTTTGTCCATCGGTCCATAGCGGTTAAACCATGGAAAACGCCAAACCCATTGTCATGCCGGTTGTTCTCAAAGGAACAAACTACTTGCTGTGGACTAGAACCACAAGAACTGCCCTGGGAGGCCGTGGTCTTTGGAGTCATGTCGAGAGTGACTATGCTCCAAAACAAAACCTCAAAGGAGAAGATGAAGGCGCTTCCGAGGAGGAAGTAGAAGAAGAGAGCGAGAGGAAGGCCAAGTGGTTCCAAGAAGACCAAGTTGTCCTATCTGTTCTCCAAAACTCTCTTGACACACCAATCCTTGAGGCCTACTCATATTGCGAGACGGCCAAGGAGTTGTGGGAGACACTTAAAGGTGTCTATGGCAATATCTCCAACTTGACTCGGGTCTTTGAGGTCAAGAAGGCCATAAATGAGCTTAACCAAGATGATGTGGAGTTCACTAAACATCTTGGCAAGTTTCGAGCTTTATGGTCCGAGCTTGACATGTTGCGGCCGAGTACACTCGATCCGAGTGTGTTGACTGAAAGAAAGGAGCAAGACAAGATCTTTGGTCTCCTTCTTACTTTAAACCCATCCTTCAACGATCTCTTGAAGCACATCCTCAGGGCAGAGAAACTTCCCTCTTTTGAAGACATTTGTTCACAAATCCAAAGAGAGCAAGGTTCTCTTGACTTGTTTAGCGGTAAGGGGGAACTTGCTACGGCTAATAAAGGAGTGTACAAGCAAGAGGAGAGGAAGGTGTGGATATGCGACCACTGCAAGAGGCGGGGTCACCTGAAAGACAAGTGCTGGGTCCTCCACCCTCATCTCAAACCGGCCAAGTTCAAAGCAAACCTCTCAAAGGAAGCGGTTAGCGACAAGGGAGCCGGGCCGTCAAAGCAAGGAGATGAGGCAGCCATGACCGCAGCCTATGGAGAAGTGGTTAGGAAATCAGACCTTGAGGCGCTCATCCGTTCCATTGCCTCACTCAAGGAGTCTGGTATCTCTTTCTTTACCTCTAAGCCTAGTAAATCTCTTGTCATAGACTCGGGTGCTTCTCACCACATGATTAGTAATCCTAGTCTAATTGACAATATAAAACCGGCTTTAGGAAATGTTATAATTGCAAATGGAGAACAAATACCAGTGAAAGGAATAGGGGACTTGAAACTATTTGATAAAACCACAAAAGCTTTCTTTATGCCTACCTTCACATCTAATCTTCTATCGGTTAAGAGAACCACTAATGATTTGAATTGTTATGCAATCTTTGGTCCTAATAGTGTTCATTTTCAGGATATTGAGACTGGAAAAGTTCTTGGAGAGGGACAAGGGAGTGGAGATCTCTATGTCCTAGAGAAAACCTCGCCAAGTTTATCTACTAAATCTTGTTTTGTTGTTAATTTGGATAGTGTGTGGCATGCTAGATTAGGCCATCCTCATTCTCGTGCCCTTGCTTTAATGTTACCAAGTGTTTCTTTTGATAGTTCAATGTGTGAGTCTTGTATTCTTGGTAAACATTGCAAATCTATTTTTCCCAAGTCTAAAACTATTTATGAGCATTGTTTTGATTTAGTGCACTCGGATGTGTGGACTTCACCATGCCTTTCTAGAGATAATAACAAATATTTTGTGACTTTTATTGATGAAAAGTCTAAGTACACATGGATTACTTTGTTGCCTTCAAAGGATAGAGTGTTTGATGCTTTTATAAACTTTCAAAATTATGTTACTAATCATTTCAATGCTAAAATTAAGGTACTTAGATCAGACAATGGTGGAGAGTATACAAGTCACAAATTCAGAGAACACCTAGCAAAACACGGCATACTACACCAAACGAGTTGTCCCTATACGCCCCAACAAAATGGTGTGGCCGAGAGGAAGAACCGACATCTAATGGAGGTGGCACGGTCGATGATGTTCCATTCACACGTTACAAGGCGATATTGGGGTGATGCTGTGATGACAGCATGCTACTTGATCAATCGGACACCAACCAAAGTCCTTAATGACCTATCGCCATTTGAGGTATTGAATGGATTTAAACCATCTCTAGAGCACCTACGGGTCTTTGGGTGTGTTTCTTTTGTACTTGTGCCAGGAGAACAGCGGAGTAAGCTCGATCCCAAAAGCATAAGGTGTATGTTCATCGGCTACTCCACTACTCAAAAGGGATACAAGTGTTTTGACCCAAAGACAAGCCGGCTGTATGTATCAAGAGATGTTCGGTTCTTGGAAAATGTGGGTTATTTTGATAACAAAGACTGGAACAGCTTGAAGGATCTTTCATCATCACCAAATGATAGAGCCTCCAGCCTTAAGTTTCTCCTTGACCATCTCGGAAATCCGCCTACGGCCACAGCCCTTCCTCAGCCAGAACCCAACCCGAGCTCCATTGACCATACGCTCGAGCCGGAAGGTGCTATGCCCGAGATGATATCCCCGGACCATGCGATGCCCGAGCCAAACCAGAGCATGACCGAGGCACATGAGATGCCCGAGCCAAACTCAAGCCTGACCGAGACACGACCTGATGCTGAACCGGTCATCGAAGATGTCACTCAGTCCAGCCAATCAGTGCCGCCAGCTCAACCAGCTCCACGACGAAGCACGCGTGTCCGGTCTCACCCCTCTACATGGAAAGATAAGAGGGTCTACTACAACAGTCAAGCCGTCGCACATCCTATCCAAGCCGTATGTTCGCTCGAGCTGCTTCCGACCGAGCACCAAGCCTTCTTCGGCCAAGTTGATGAACACTGGGTTCCCCAAACGTACGAGGAGGCCAAAGAACATAAGGTATGGGTAGATGCTGTGGAGGATGAAGCTGGTGCAATGATCAGAAATCACACATGGGATGAGGCTGACCTCCCCAAAGGGAAGAAGGCCGTAAGTTCAAAGTGGGTATTCACCATCAAGTTCTTGAGCACGGGAGAGATTGAAAGGCATAAGGCACGGCTGGTGGCCCGAGGGTTCACTCAAACCCATGGAGATGACTACACGGCAACGTTTGCTCCCGTGGCCAAATTGCATACCGTGCGAGTAGTGCTATCGTTGGCCGTGAACCTTTCTTGGGACTTATGGCAAATGGATGTGAAGAACGCGTTCCTCCAAGGCGAGCTAGATGAAGAAGTGTACATGACTCCTCCGCCTGGCCTTGAGGACATTGTTGCTCCCGGGAAGGTCTTACGGTTACGCAAGGCCATCTATGGCCTCAAACAGTCACCACGCGCCTGGTACCATAAGCTCAGCTCCACTCTTAAGGCGAATGGCTTTAGACGATCGGAGGCTGACCACACTCTTTTCACTCTCACGACATCACTTGGCCTGGTTGTGGTGCTGGTTTATGTCGATGACATCATCGTGACTGGCGATGACAAGGCCGGTATTGTTGCCATTAAAGACTCTCTCAAGTCTGCCTTTGACATTAAGGACCTCGGAGAGCTCAAATACTTCCTCGGCATCGAAATCTGCCGTTCCCCGGAGGGTATCTTCCTCTCACAACGCAAGTATGCTCTTGACTTGCTTGCTGAGACAGGCAAACTTGGTACGGTTCCAGCTACTACACCACTGGATGAAGATTACCAGCTCAAGCGAAAGGGGGAGAGCATTCGGGCGAAGGAAGGCAAACCACGCGAACCATTGGACGAGCCGTTCCCGGACGTCACACGCTACCGACGGCTTGTAGGTAAGTTGATCTATTTAACTATCACACGACCTGATATCTCTTATGCTGTGAATCAGGTGAGTCAGCACATGCAAGCTCCAAGCAAGTATCAATGGAGTCAAGTGGAGAGGATTTTGAGCTATCTCAAGGGCAGCCCTGGTCAAGGCATTTGGATGGGTAAAAACGGCAACACTGAGATCGTGGGTTATTGTGATGCGGACTATAATGGAGACACATTGGATAGGCGGTCAACTACTGGATATTGCACCTTTGTTGGAGGAAACCTAGTTACATGGAGGTCTAAGAAGCAAAAGGTGGTGTCATGTTCAAGTGCCGAGGCTGAGTACCGAGCTATGAGGAAGCTAACTAATGAGATGACATGGTTGAAAGGTCTACTTAAGGATCTCGGCATTGAAACAAGACAGCCGATGACAATGCATTGTGACAATGAGGCAGCGATCCACATAGCCACTAACTCAGTCTTCCATGAACGGACCAAGCACATTGAGAGCGACTGCCACAAGGTTAGGGAGAGGATCGAAGAGGGAGCGGTTCTACCATGCCACACAAGGAGTCAAGACCAGCTAGCCGACATCTTCACCAAATCTGCAAGTCCCAAGGTTTGTGATTATATTCATAGCAAACTTGGACTTGTAGACATCACACGGCCGTGATCAACTTTCCTAATCCGTGGACAGCACACTCTTTTTCCCTTGGCTTAGTTTTGTCCCATGAGGTTTTCTAAGTCAAGGTTTTTAATGAGGTGCTGCTTCACGGGTTCCAAGCTTAGCCATTTCATCAGGCTAAGCTTGAGGGGGAGTATTGATCAAGAATAAGCCTATGGCGTCCGTACAGTCCGTACCGTCCGTACGTGCAAGCAATAAGGCCGAGTGAAGCACTAAGGCCGAGTCATCTATGTGTGAGGATAGTGAGGAGGCCTGCTTACCTTCGGCCCATGAGAAGGATCGAGAATCCCTTGTGTAGCCGTTAGGGAGAAAGCGCAAGTGGACAAGAGTGGAAGACTAGGACAAGTCGCTATCACCGATCACCTACCCCCTCTCTCTCCTAATTGTCGATTTCTTTTGTTTCTATTTTAGGTCATGTGGTCGCCCTAGCTGCCTCCCTATTTAAACCTTTGTCATGTGTTGTATTTGGGATATTCTACCTAATTCTAATCTATTATCACTCTCTTTCATACTATTCGCCACCAACTCTTCTTCTTCATTCTAAACCTCTCAAATCTCTCTAAGTCTTCCGCTTATTTCAACAAATTCAATCCGAACTCTAATAATTAGTCAAATGCATTGGATTGTTACATATTTTGACCATCGAAAGAATAATATAGCGCTTTACTGCTTTGAATCAATGTTTTCTCTTGGTTTTAGCCTGTTTTCTCGGTTTAAGCCTGTTTTGGGATAAAACGGGTTTTAGTGTTGTCTAAACACTCCAAATTCATTCGGAACTCTTAGGACTAGTCAATGCATTGGATTGTCACACATTCTGACCCTATAAATAGTAACAAAGCTGTTTACTGCTTCGAATCAATAATTTCTCGGTTTTAGCCTGTTTCGGGACAAAATGGGTAAAAGTGGTGTCTAAACACTCCAAATTTAACCTGAACTCTTATAATTAGTCAAATGTATCGGATTGATACATATTTTGACCCTAGAAAGAGTAACATTGCTGTTTACTGCTTTGAATCAATGTTTTCTCTCGGTTTTAGCCTGTTTTCTCGGTTTAAGCCTGTTTTGGGATAAAACGGGTTTAAGTGTTGTCTAAACACTCCAAATTCATCCCGAACTCTTACAACTAATCAAATGCATTGGATTGTCACACATTCTGACCCTAGAAGCAGTAACAAAGCTTTTTACTGCTTCGAATCAACGTTTTCTCGGTTTTAGCCTGTTTCGGGACAAAATGGGTAAAAGTGGTGTCAAAACACTCCAAATTCAACCTGAACTCTTTTAATTAGTCAAATGCAATGGATTGTTACATATTTTGTCCCTAGAAAGAGTAACATAGCTGTTTACTCCTTTGAATCAATGTTTTCTCTCGGTTTTAGCCTGTTTCTCTCGGTTTTAGCCTGTTTTCTCGGTTTAAGCCTGTTTTGGGATAAAACGGGTTTAAGTGTTGTCTAAACACTCCAAATTCATCCCGAACTCTTACAACTAATCAAATGCATTGGATTGTCACACATTCTGACCCTAGAAGCAGTAACAAAGCTTTTTACTGCTTCGAATCAACGTTTTCTCGGTTTTAGCCTGTTTCGGGACAAAATGGGTAAAAGTGGTGTCTAAACACTCCAAATTCAACCTGAACTCTTTTAATTAGTCAAATGCAATGGATTGTTACATATTTTGACCCTAGAAAGAGTAACATAGCGATTTACTGCTTCGAATCAATGTTTTCTCTCGGTTTTAGCCTGTTTTCTCGGTTTAAGCCTGTTTTGGGGTAAAACGGGTTTAAGTGTTGTCTAAACACTCCAAATTCATCCCGAACTCTTACAACTAGTCAAATGCATTGGATTGTCACACATTCTGACCCTAGAAGCAGTAACAAAGCAGTTTACTGTTCGAATCAATGTTCTCCCGTTTTTAGCCTGTTTCGGGATAAAATGGCTAAAACTGATGTCTAAACGCTCCAAATTCAACCTGAAAGCTTTTAATTAGTCAAATGCAATGGATTATTACATATTTTGACCCTAGAAATAGTAACATAGCGATTTACTGCTTCAAATCAATGTTTTCTCTCGGTTTTAACCTGTTTTCTCGGTTTAAGCCTGTTTGGAGATAAAACGGGTTTAAGTGTTGTCTAAACACTCCAACTTCAACCTGAACTCTTTTAATTAGTCAAATGCAATGGATTGTTACACATTCTGACCCTAGAAGCAGTAAGAAAGCTTTTTACTGCTTCGAATCAATGTTTTCTCGGTTTTAGCCTGTTTTGGGACCAAATGGCTAAAAGTGGTGTCTAAACACTCCAAATTCAATCCGAACTCTAATAATTAGTCAAATGCATTGGATTGTTACATATTTTGACCATCGAAAGAATAATATAGCGCTTTACTGCTTTGAATCAATGTTTTCTCTTGGTTTTAGCCTGTTTTCTCGGTTTAAGCCTGTTTTGGGATAAAACGGGTTTTAGTGTTGTCTAAACACTCCAAATTCATTCGGAACTCTTAGGACTAGTCAATGCATTGGATTGTCACACATTCTGACCCTATAAATAGTAACAAAGCTGTTTACTGCTTCGAATCAATAATTTCTCGGTTTTAGCCTGTTTCGGGACAAAATGGGTAAAACTGGTGTCTAAACACTCCAAATTTAACCTGAACTCTTATAATTAGTCAAATGTATTGGATTGATACATATTTTGACCCTAGAAAGAGTAACATTGCTGTTTACTGCTTTGAATCAATGTTTTCTCTCGGTTTTAGCCTGTTTTCTCGGTTTAAGCCTGTTTTGGGATAAAACGGGTTTAAGTGTTGTCTAAACACTCCAAATTCATCCCGAACTCTTACAACTAATCAAATGCATTGGATTGTCACACATTCTGACCCTAGAAGCAGTAACAAAGCTTTTTACTGCTTCGAATCAACGTTTTCTCGGTTTTAGCCTGTTTCGGGACAAAATGGGTAAAAGTGGTGTCTAAACACTCCAAATTCAACCTGAACTCTTTTAATTAGTCAAATGCAATGGATTGTTACATATTTTGACCCTAGAAAGAGTAACATAGCTGTTTACTGTTTTGAATCAATGTTTTCTCTCGGTTTTAGCCTGTTTTCTCGGTTTAAGCCTGTTTTGGGGTAAAACGGGTTTAAGTGTTGTCTAAACACTCCAAATTCATCCCGAACTCTTACAACTAGTCAAATGCATTGGATTGTCACACATTCTGACCCTAGAAGCAGTAACAAAGCAGTTTACTGTTCGAATCAATGTTCTCCCGTTTTTAGCCTGTTTCGGGATAAAATGGCTAAAACTGATGTCTAAACGCTCCAAATTCAACCTGAAAGCTTTTAATTAGTCAAATGCAATGGATTATTACATATATTGACCCTAGAAATAGTAACATAGCGATTTACTGCTTCAAATCAATGTTTTCTCTCTGTTTTAACCTGTTTTCTCGGTTTAAGCCTGTTTGGAGATAAAACGGGTTTAAGTGTTGTCTAAACACTCCAACTTCAACCTGAACTCTTTTAATTAGTCAAATGCAATGGATTGTTACACATTCTGACCCTAGAAGCAGTAAGAAAGCTTTTTACTGCTTCGAATCAATGTTTTCTCGGTTTTAGCCTGTTTTGGGACCAAATGGCTAAAAGTGGTGTCTAAACACTCCAAATTCAATCCGAACTCTAATAATTAGTCAAATGCATTGGATTGTTACATATTTTGACCATCGAAAGAATAATATAGCGCTTTACTGCTTTGAATCAATGTTTTCTCTTGGTTTTAGCCTGTTTTCTCGGTTTAAGCCTGTTTTGGGATAAAACGGGTTTTAGTGTTGTCTAAACACTCCAAATTCATTCGGAACTCTTAGGACTAGTCAATGCATTGGATTGTCACACATTCTGACCCTATAAATAGTAACAAAGCTGTTTACTGCTTCGAATCAATAATTTCTCGGTTTTAGCCTGTTTCGGGACAAAATGGGTAAAAGTGGTGTCTAAACACTCCAAATTTAACCTGAACTCTTATAATTAGTCAAATGTATTGGATTGATACATATTTTGACCCTAGAAAGAGTAACATTGCTGTTTACTGCTTTGAATCAATGTTTTCTCTCGGTTTTAGCCTGTTTTCTCGGTTTAAGCCTGTTTTGGGATAAAACGGGTTTAAGTGTTGTCTAAACACTCCAAATTCATCCCGAACTCTTACAACTAATCAAATGCATTGGATTGTCACACATTCTGACCCTAGAAGCAGTAACAAAGCTTTTTACTGCTTCGAATCAACGTTTTCTCGGTTTTAGCCTGTTTCGGGACAAAATGGGTAAAAGTGGTGTCTAAACACTCCAAATTCAACCTGAACTCTTTTAATTAGTCAAATGCAATGGATTGTTACATATTTTGACCCTAGAAAGAGTAACATAGCGATTTACTGCTTCGAATCAATGTTTTCTCTCGGTTTTAGCCTGTTTTCTCGGTTTAAGCCTGTTTTGGGGTAAAACGGGTTTAAGTGTTGTCTAAACACTCCAAATTCATCCCGAACTCTTACAACTAGTCAAATGCATTGGATTGTCACACATTCTGACCCTAGAAGCAGTAACAAAGCAGTTTACTGTTCGAATCAATGTTCTCCCGTTTTTAGCCTGTTTCGGGATAAAATGGCTAAAACTGATGTCTAAACGCTCCAAATTCAACCTGAAAGCTTTTAATTAGTCAAATGCAATGGATTATTACATATTTTGACCCTAGAAATAGTAACATAGCGATTTACTGCTTCAAATCAATGTTTTCTCTCGGTTTTAACCTGTTTTCTCGGTTTAAGCCTGTTTGGAGATAAAACGGGTTTAAGTGTTGTCTAAACACTCCAACTTCAACCTGAACTCTTTTAATTAGTCAAATGCAATGGATTGTTACACATTCTGACCCTAGAAGCAGTAAGAAAGCTTTTTACTGCTTCGAATCAATGTTTTCTCGGTTTTAGCCTGTTTTGGGACCAAATGGCTAAAAGTGGTGTCTAAACACTCCAAATTCAATCCGAACTCTAATAATTAGTCAAATGCATTGGATTGTTACATATTTTGACCATCGAAAGAATAATATAGCGCTTTACTGCTTTGAATCAATGTTTTCTCTTGGTTTTAGCCTGTTTTCTCGGTTTAAGCCTGTTTTGGGATAAAACGGGTTTTAGTGTTGTCTAAACACTCCAAATTCATTCGGAACTCTTAGGACTAGTCAATGCATTGGATTGTCACACATTCTGACCCTATAAATAGTAACAAAGCTGTTTACTGCTTCGAATCAATAATTTCTCGGTTTTAGCCTCTTTCGGGACAAAATGGGTAAAAGTGGTGTCTAAACACTCCAAATTTAACCTGAACTCTTATAATTAGTCAAATGTATTGGATTGATACATATTTTGACCCTAGAAAGAGTAACATTGCTGTTTACTGCTTTGAATCAATGTTTTCTCTCGGTTTTAGCCTGTTTTCTCGGTTTAAGCCTGTTTTGGGATAAAACGGGTTTAAGTGTTGTCTAAACACTCCAAATTCATCCCGAACTCTTACAACTAATCAAATGCATTGGATTGTCACACATTCTGACCCTAGAAGCAGTAACAAAGCTTTTTACTGCTTCGAATCAACGTTTTCTCGGTTTTAGCCTGTTTCGGGACAAAATGGGTAAAAGTGGTGTCTAAACACTCCAAATTCAACCTGAACTCTTTTAATTAGTCAAATGCAATGGATTGTTACATATTTTGACCCTAGAAAGAGTAACATAGCGATTTACTGCTTCGAATCAATGTTTTCTCTTGGTTTTAGCCTGTTTTCTCAGTTTAAGCCTGTTTTGGGGTAAAACGGGTTTAAGTGTTGTCTAAACACTCCAAATTCATCCCGAACTCTTACAACTAGTCAAATGCATTGGATTGTCACACATTCTGACCCTAGAAGCAGTAACAAAGCAGTTTACTGTTCGAATCAATGTTCTCCCGTTTTTAGCCTGTTTCGGGATAAAATGGCTAAAACTGATGTCTAAACGCTCCAAATTCAACCTGAAAGCTTTTAATTAGTCAAATGCAATGGATTATTACATATATTGACCCTAGAAATAGTAACATAGCGATTTACTGCTTCAAATCAATGTTTTCTCTCGGTTTTAACCTGTTTTCTCGGTTTAAGCCTGTTTGGAGATAAAACGGGTTTAAGTGTTGTCTAAACACTCCAACTTCAACCTGAACTCTTTTAATTAGTCAAATGCAATGGATTGTTACACATTCTGACCCTAGAAGCAGTAAGAAAGCTTTTTACTGCTTCGAATCAATGTTTTCTCGGTTTTAGCCTGTTTTGGGACCAAATGGCTAAAAGTGGTGTCTAAACACTCCAAATTCAATCCGAACTCTAATAATTAGTCAAATGCATTGGATTGTTACATATTTTGACCCTAGAAATAGTAACATAGCGATTTACTGCTTCAAATCAATGTTTGTTCTCGGTTTTAACCTGTTTTCTCGGTTTAAGCCTGTTTGGAGATAAAACGGGTTTAAGTGTTGTCTAAACACTCCAACTTCAACCTGAACTCTTTTAATTAGTCAAATGCAATGGATTGTTAGACATTCTGACCCTAGAAGCAGTAAGAAAGCTTTTTACTGCTTCGAATCAATGTTTTCTCGGTTTTAGCCTGTTTTGGGACCAAATGGCTAAAAGTGGTGTCTAAACACTCCAAATTCAATCCGAACTCTAATAATTAGTCAAATGCATTGGATTGTTACATATTTTGACCATCGAAAGAATAATATAGCGCTTTACTGCTTTGAATCAATGTTTTCTCTTGGTTTTAGCCTGTTTTCTCGGTTTAAGCCTGTTTTGGGATAAAACGGGTTTTAGTGTTGTCTAAACACTCCAAATTCATTCGGAACTCTTAGGACTAGTCAATGCATTGGATTGTCACACATTCTGACCCTATAAATAGTAACAAAGCTGTTTACTGCTTCGAATCAATAATTTCTCGGTTTTAGCCTGTTTCGGGACAAAATGGGTAAAAGTGGTGTCTAAACACTCCAAATTTAACCTGAACTCTTATAATTAGTCAAATGTATTGGATTGATACATATTTTGACCCTAGAAAGAGTAACATTGCTGTTTACTGCTTTGAATCAATGTTTTCTCTCGGTTTTAGCCTGTTTTCTCGGTTTAAGCCTGTTTTGGGATAAAACGGGTTTAAGTGTTGTCTAAACACTCCAAATTCATCCCGAACTCTTACAACTAATCAAATGCATTGGATTGTCACACATTCTGACCCTAGAAGCAGTCACAAAGCTTTTTACTGCTTCGAATCAACGTTTTCTCGGTTTTAGCCTGTTTCGGGACAAAATGGGTAAAAGTGGTGTCTAAACACTCCAAATTCAACCTGAACTCTTTTAATTAGTCAAATGCAATGGATTGTTACATATTTTGACCCTAGAAAGAGTAACATAGCGATTTACTGCTTCGAATCAATGTTTTCTCTTGGTTTTAGCCTGTTTTCTCAGTTTAAGCCTGTTTTGGGGTAAAACGGGTTTAAGTGTTGTCTAAACACTCCAAATTCATCCCGAACTCTTACAACTAGTCAAATGCATTGGATTGTCACACATTCTGACCCTAGAAGCAGTAACAAAGCAGTTTACTGTTCGAATCAATGTTCTCCCGTTTTTAGCCTGTTTCGGGATAAAATGGCTAAAACTGATGTCTAAACGCTCCAAATTCAACCTGAAAGCTTTTAATTAGTCAAATGCAATGGATTATTACATATATTGACCCTAGAAATAGTAACATAGCGATTTACTGCTTCAAATCAATGTTTTCTCTCGGTTTTAACCTGTTTTCTCGGTTTAAGCCTGTTTGGAGATAAAACGGGTTTAAGTGTTGTCTAAACACTCCAACTTCAACCTGAACTCTTTTAATTAGTCAAATGCAATGGATTGTTACACATTCTGACCCTAGAAGCAGTAAGAAAGCTTTTTACTGCTTCGAATCAATGTTTTCTCGGTTTTAGCCTGTTTTGGGACCAAATGGCTAAAAGTGGTGTCTAAACACTCCAAATTCAATCCGAACTCTAATAATTAGTCAAATGCATTGGATTGTTACATATTTTGACCCTAGAAATAGTAACATAGCGATTTACTGCTTCAAATCAATGTTTTCTCTCGGTTTTAACCTGTTTTCTCGGTTTAAGCCTGTTTGGAGATAAAACGGGTTTAAGTGTTGTCTAAACACTCCAACTTCAACCTGAACTCTTTTAATTAGTCAAATGCAATGGATTGTTACACATTCTGACCCTAGAAGCAGTAAGAAAGCTTTTTACTGCTTCGAATCAATGTTTTCTCGGTTTTAGCCTGTTTTGGGACCAAATGGCTAAAAGTGGTGTCTAAACACTCCAAATTCAATCCGAACTCTAATAATTAGTCAAATGCATTGGATTGTTACATATTTTGACCATCGAAAGAATAATATAGCGCTTTACTGCTTTGAATCAATGTTTTCTCTTGGTTTTAGCCTGTTTTCTCGGTTTAAGCCTGTTTTGGGATAAAACGGGTTTTAGTGTTGTCTAAACACTCCAAATTCATTCGGAACTCTTAGGACTAGTCAATGCATTGGATTGTCACACATTCTGACCCTATAAATAGTAACAAAGCTGTTTACTGCTTCGAATCAATAATTTCTCGGTTTTAGCCTGTTTCGGGACAAAATGGGTAAAAGTGGTGTCTAAACACTCCAAATTTAACCTGAACTCTTATAATTAGTCAAATGTATTGGATTGATACATATTTTGACCCTAGAAAGAGTAACATTGCTGTTTACTGCTTTGAATCAATGTTTTCTCTCGGTTTTAGCCTGTTTTCTCGGTTTAAGCCTGTTTTGGGATAAAACGGGTTTAAGTGTTGTCTAAACACTCCAAATTCATCCCGAACTCTTACAACTAATCAAATGCCTTGGATTGTCACACATTCTGACCCTATAAATAGTAACAAAGCTGTTTACTGCTTCGAATCAATAATTTCTCGGTTTTAGCCTGTTTCGGGACAAAATGGGTAAAAGTGGTGTCTAAACACTCCAAATTTAACCTGAACTCTTATAATTAGTCAAATGTATTGGATTGATACATATTTTGACACTAGAAAGAGTAACATTGCTGTTTACTGCTTTGAATCAATGTTTTCTCTCGGTTTTAGCCTGTTTTCTCGGTTTAAGCCTGTTTTGGGATAAAACGGGTTTAAGTGTTGACTAAACACTCCAAATTCATCCCGAACTCTTACAACTAATCAAATGCATTGGATTGTCACACATTCTGACCCTAGAAGCAGTAACAAAGCTTTTAACTGCTTCGAATCAATGTTCTCTCGGTTTTAGCCTGTTTCGGGATAAAATGGGTAAAAGTGGTGTCAAAACACTCCAAATTCAACCTGAACTCTTTTAATTAGTCAAATGCAATGGATTATTACATATTTTGACCCTAGAAATAGTAACATAGCGATTTACTGCTTCAAATCAATGTTTTCTCTCGGTTTTAACCTGTTTTCTCGGTTTAAGCCTGTTTGGAGATAAAACGGGTTTAAGTGTTGTCTAAACACTCCAAATTCATCCCGAACTCTTACAACTAATCAAATGCATTGGATTGTCACACATTCTGACCCTAGAAGCAGTAACAAAGCTTTTTACTGCTTCGAATCAACGTTTTCTCGGTTTTAGCCTGTTTCGGGACAAAATGGGTAAAAGTGGTGTCTAAACACTCCAAATTCAACCTGAACTCTTATACTTAGTCAAATGTATTGGATTGATACATATTTTGACCCTAGAAAGAGTAACATAGCTGTTTACTGTTTTGAATCAATGTTTTCTCTCGGTTTTAGCCTGTTTTCTCGGTTTAAGCCTGTTTTGGGGTAAAACGGGTTTAAGTTGTAAGACTTTGTAGAATAAAGAAGAGAATCAAGAGATTGATGAGAGATATCGGTAGACAAAGAGAATGAGGAAGAAGAAAAGATTAGGTTCTTGTTCCATTAGAATCAATAATACAAGGTGGCTATGAGCCTATTTAAGGAAACACAAACTAGGGCTACTCCCTTGACCGAGACACACAAGTGGGATAGGGACATTAGGAGAGAGACACACTACATCCCAAGGTGAAAGCGACAGCCCATCCTTACCAAACATGTGACTATTTCCTTCCCTTCTCTCTAACGGTTATAATGTGCTTCTCGATCCTTCTAGTGGGCTTCAGGCCTCCTCTCCATTCCTTATCACTAGAAGACTCGGCCATTTCACCACACTTGTACGGACAGCCCATATTCAACACTCGTACGGACGGCCATGGCTGCCTTAGGCTTATTCTTTTGATCAATACTCCCCCTCAAGCTTAGCCTAATGAAATGGCTAAGCTTGGAACCCGTGAAGCAGCACCTCATTAAAAACCTTGACTTAGAAAACCTCATGGGACAAAACCAAGTCAAGGGAAAAAGAGTGTGCTGTCCACGGATTAGAGAAGCTTGATCATGGCCGTGTAATGTCTACAAGTCCAAGTTTGCTATAGATGTGATCACAAACCTTGGAGCTTGCAGACTTGGTGAAGATGTCAGCTAGCTGATCTTGACTCCTTGTGTGGCATGGTAACACCACTCCTTCTTCAATCTTCTCTCTCACCTTGTGGCAATCGCTTTCTATGTGCTTGGTCCTCTCATGAAAGACCGAGTTTGTGGCAATGTGGATGGCCGCTTCATTGTCGCAGTGCATGGTCATGGGCTGCTTTGTTTCGATGCCTAAGTCCTTGAGTAGACCCTTCAGCCATGTCATCTCGTTCGTGAGCTTCCTCATAGCTCTATACTCGGCCTCGGCGCTAGAGCATGAAACCACCTTTTGTTTCTTAGACCTCCATGTAACCATGTTGCCTCCAACGAACGTGCAGTACCCAGTAGTGGATCTTCTATCCAGCGTGTCGCCATTGTAATCCGCATCACAGTAGCCAACAATCTCGGTGTTGTCATTCTTGCCCATCCAAATACCTTGACCCGGACTGCCCTTGAGATAGCTTAGGATCCTCTCGACTTGACTCCATTGGTACTTGCTTGGTGCCTTCATATGTTGGCTAACCTGATTCACAGCATAACATATGTCAGGTCGTGTGATAGTAAGGTATATTAGCTTACCTACAAGCCGGCGGTAGCGTGTGACGTCTAAGAATGGCTCGTCCATTGGTTCCTTAGGTCGGCCTTCTTTTTCCCGTAAGCTCTCCCCCTTTCGCTTGAGCTGGTAGTCTTCATCAAGTGGCGTAGCGACCGGAGACACACCAAGCTTGCCAGTCTCCTCTAACAAGTCAAGAGTGTACTTGCGTTGTGAGAGGAAGAGTCCTTCCGGTGAGCGACAAATTTCAATACCAAGAAAGTATTTGAGTTCCCCAAGGTCCTTGATGTCAAATGCCGACTTGAGGGAGTCCTTGGTGTCCTGAATGGCCGCCTTATCATCACCAGTCACGATGATATCGTCGACGTATATGAGCACCACCACCCAACCAATAGAGGTGCGACGTGTGAAGAGAGTATGATCAGCCTCCGATCGCTTAAAACCATAAGTCTTGAGAGTAGAGCTTAGTTTGTGGTACCAAGCTCGTGGGGACTGCTTAAGGCCATAGATGGCCTTACGTAGCCTCAAGACTTTTCCGGGTGTAACCATGTCTTCAAGGCCGGGAGGAGGTGTCATGTACACTTCTTCATCAAGTTCACCTTGAAGAAAGGCGTTCTTCACATCCATCTGCCATAAGTCCCATGATAGGTTGACAGCAAGAGACAGCACAACCCGAACCGTATGGAGCTTGGCCACGGGTGCAAAGGTGTCCGTGTAGTCCGCACCATAGGTTTGGGTGAAGCCACGGGCCACTAACCGGGCTTTATGCCGTTCAATGTCACCATTGCTCAAATACTTGATGGTGAACACCCATTTGGAGCTAACTGCCCGCTTGCCTTGAGGAAGATCCGATTCGTCCCACGTATGATTCCGGATCATGGCGCCGGTTTCATCCTTGACCGCATCTAACCAAACCTGATGCTCCTTGGCTTCATCATATGTCTGCGGGATCCAATTGACGTCAACTCGGCCAAAGAAAGCTTGGTGATCAGCAGGTAACAGCTCAAGGGAACAAACGGACTGGATGGGATGAGCGACGGCTTGACTGTTGTAATATACACGCTTGTTCTTCCAAGTGGAGGGGTCAGATCGAGGTCTGGTGCTCCGACGCAGGACTGGTGCAGGAGGTGGATCCGTCCTAGGCAACTCCGTTGACGTACCGTCCGTAAGAACCGTCTCCGTGTTTTCCTCGGTAGGAGCCGCTGCCGGAGCATGTGTGTCCGGTGTAGGGCCAGGAACAGGAACACCGGCTATGGGTAGGCCAGACTCAAGGGACACACTATCTTGGGCTGAAACATTGTTATTCGTATCTCCTTGGTCAGACCCACCGTCGGTAGGAGTTTGGCGTAGCATAGGCTGCACGACACCCGTTGGTGGAGACGGGTTGCCAAGGTGATCAAGAAGGAACCTTAGACTTGAAGCTCGGTCATTAGGTGAGTGAGAGAGGTCTTTAAGGTTGTTCCAGTCCTTCTTGTCATAGTAGCCCACATTCTCTAGGAACCGGACATCTCGGGAGACATATAGACGACTTGTGGCCGGATCATAACATTTGTACCCCTTTTGTGTGGTAGGGTAGCCAATGAACATGCACTTTGTACTCTTGGCATCCAGCTTACTCCTTTGTTCTCCTGGTACTAACACAAAACAAACACAACCAAAAACGCGTAAGTGATCAAGGGATGGTTTAAATTTGTTTAGTACTTCAAATGGAGATAAGTCATGAAGAACTCGGGTTGGTGTCCGGTTGATGAGATAGCATGCAGTCATCACAGCATCACCCCAATATCGTTTGGGAACACTAGAGTGGAACATGATTGCCCGCGCCACTTCCATGAGATGCCGGTTCTTTCTCTCGGCCACACCATTTTGTTGTGGCGTGTAGGGACAACTAGTTTGATGGAGAATGCCATGCTTGGAGAGATGTTCTTTGAACTTGCAACTTGTGTATTCTCCACCATTATCAGACCTAAGTACCTTAAGTTTTGCATTAAAGTGATTAGTCACATAGTTTTGAAAGTTGACAAAGGCATCAAACACTCTATCTTTAGAAGGCAATAAGGTAATCCAAGTATATTTTGATTTTTCATCAATAAAAGTCACAAAATACTTGTTATTATCTCTAGATAGGCATGGTGAAGTCCAAACATCTGAGTGAACTAAATCAAAACAATTTTCATAAATAGTAGTTGACTTAGGAAAGATAGACTTGCAATGTTTTCCAAGAATACAAGGTTCACAAGTAGAATTATCAAAAGAAATATTGGGAAACATTAGTCCTAAAGCACGCGAATGAGGGTGGCCTAGCCTAGCATGCCACACCATATTCGAATCAACAACAAAACAAGACTTAATAGAAGATAAATTTGGATCGGTTTTCTCTAGGACATAGAGATCTCCACTCCCTTGCCCTTCTCCAAGAACCTTTCCAGTCTCAATATCCTGAAAATGAACACTGTTAGGACCAAAAATTGCATAACAATTCAAATCATTTGTGGCCCTCTTAACCGATAGAAGATTGGAGGTAAATGTAGGCATAAAGAAAGCTTTTGAGGTTTTATCAAAAAGTTTCAAGTCCCCTATCCCTTTTACTGGTATTTGATCTCCATTAGCAATAACAACATTCCCTAAAGCCGGTTTTATGTTGTCAATTAACCTAGGGTTGCTAATCATATGATGTGAAGCCCCCGAGTCAATAACAAGCGATTTACTAGGCTTAGAGGTAAAGAAAGAGATACCAGACTCCTTGAGTGAGGCAATGGAGCGGATGAGAGCCTCAAGGTCTGACTTCCTCACCACATCTCCATAGGCTGCGGTCATGGCCACCTCATCTCCCTGCTTTGATGATCCGGATCCCTTGTCGCTAACCGCTTCCTTTGAGAAGTTGGCTTTGAACTTGGCCGGCTTGAGATGAGGATGGAGAACCCAGCATTTGTCTTTCAGGTGGCCCCGCTTCTTGCAGTGGTCGCATACCCACACCTTCCTCTCCTCTTGCTTGTACACTCCTTTGTTGGCCGTAGCAAGCTCCCCCTTACCGCTAAACAAATCAAGAGATCCTTGTTCTTTCTGAATTTGGGAGCAAATATCTTCAAAGGAGGGAAGCTTCTCTGCCCTTAGGATGTGCTTCAAGAGGTCATTGAAGGATGGGTTCAAGGTAAGGAGGAGTCCAAAGATCTTGTCTTGCTCCTTCCTTTCGTTTAGCACACTCGCCTCAAGTGTACTTGGCCGCAACATGTCAAGCTCGGACCATAGTGCACGGAACTTACCAAGATGCTTAGTGAACTCCACATCATCTTGGTTAAGGTCGTTTATGGCCTTCTTGACCTCAAAGACTCTAGTCATGTTAGAGACATTACCATACACGCCTTTAAGTGTTTCCCACAGTTCCTTGGCCGTCTCGCAGTATGAGTAGGCCTCAAGGATAGGCGTGTCCAGAGAGTTTTGGAGAACAGATAGGACAACTTGGTCTTCTTGGAACCATTTGGCCTTCCTCTCGCTCTCTTCCTCCGCTTCCGCCTCGGAAGCGTCCTCTCCTTTGGGGTTTTTCTTTGGGACATAGTCGGACTCGACATGACTCCAAAGGCCACGACCTCCAAGGGCGGTTCTTGTGGTTCTTGTCCACAGCAGGTAGTTTGTCCCCTTTAGGACAATCGGTGAAACAATGGGCTTGGCGTTTTCCATGGTCGGATTTCTATGGACCGATGGGTAAAGCTTTTACCCGGAGAATAAAAGAGATGCGAGTATGAAGAAACGGAGATAAGGAGACTAGAGTGTAGAAATGAGTAGGAGAATGAGATTAGACTGTAGAGAATCGAAGAACTTGCTCTGATACCATGTAAGACTTTGTAGAATAAAGAAGAGAATCAAGAGATTGATGAGAGATATCGGTAGACAAAGAGAATGAGGAAGAAGAAAAGATTAGGTTCTTGTTCCATTAGAATCAATAATACAAGGTGGCTATGAGCCTATTTAAGGAAACACAAACTAGGGCTACTCCCTTGACCGAGACACACAAGTGGGATAGGGACATTAGGAGAGAGACACACTACATCCCAAGGTGAAAGCGACAGCCCATCCTTACCAAACATGTGACTATTTCCTTCCCTTCTCTCTAACGGTTATAATGTGCTTCTCGATCCTTCTAGTGGGCTTCAGGCCTCCTCTCCATTCCTTATCACTAGAAGACTCGGCCATTTCACCACACTTGTACGGACAGCCCATATTCAACACTCGTACGGACGGCCATGGCTGCCTTAGGCTTATTCTTTTGATCAATATAAGTGTTGTCTAAACACTCCAAATTCATCCCGAACTCTTACAACTAGTCAAATGCATTGGATTGTCACACATGCTGACCCTAGAAGCAGTAACAAAGCAGTTTACTGTTCGAATCAATGTTCTCCCGTTTTTAGCCTGTTTCGGGATAAAATGGCTAAAACTGATGTCTAAACGCTCCAAATTCAACCTGAAAGCTTTTAATTAGTCAAATGCAATGGATTATTACATATTTTGACCCTAGAAATAGTAACATAGCGATTTACTGCTTCAAATCAATGTTTTCTCTCGGTTTTAACCTGTTTTCTCGGTTTAAGCCTGTTTGGAGATAAAACGGGTTTAAGTGTTGTCTAAACACTCCAACTTCAACCTGAACTCTTTTAATTAGTCAAATGCAATGGATTGTTACACATTCTGACCCTAGAAGCAGTAAGAAAGCTTTTTACTGCTTCGAATCAATGTTTTCTCGGTTTTAGCCTGTTTTGGGACCAAATGGCTAAAAGTGGTGTCTAAACACTCCAAATTCAATCCGAACTCTAATAATTAGTCAAATGCATTGGATTGTTACATATTTTGACCATCGAAAGAATAATATAGCGCTTTACTGCTTTGAATCAATGTTTTCTCTTGGTTTTAGCCTGTTTTCTCGGTTTAAGCCTGTTTTGGGATAAAACGGGTTTTAGTGTTGTCTAAACACTCCAAATTCATTCGGAACTCTTAGGACTAGTCAATGCATTGGATTGTCACACATTCTGACCCTATAAATAGTAACAAAGCTGTTTACTGCTTCGAATCAATAATTTCTCGGTTTTAGCCTGTTTCGGGACAAAATGGGTAAAAGTGGTGTCTAAACACTCCAAATTTAACCTGAACTCTTATAATTAGTCAAATGTATTGGATTGATACATATTTTGACCCTAGAAAGAGTAACATTGCTGTTTACAGCTTTGAATCAATATTTTCTCTCGGTTTTAGCCTGTTTTCTCGGTTTAAGCCTGTTTTGGGATAAAACGGGTTTAAGTGTTGTCTAAACACTCCAAATTCATCCCGAACTCTTACAACTAATCAAATGCATCGGATTGTCACACATTCTGACCCTAGAAGCAGTAACAAAGCAGTTTACTGTTCGAATCAATGTTCTCCCGTTTTTAGCCTGTTTCGGGATAAAATGGCTAAAACTGATGTCTAAACGCTCCAAATTCAACCTGAAAGCTTTTAATTAGTCAAATGCAATGGATTATTACATATTTTGACCCTAGAAATAGTAACCTAGCGATTTACTGCTTCAAATCAATGTTTTCTCTCGGTTTTAACCTGTTTTCTCGGTTTAAGCCTGTTTGGAGATAAAACGGGTTTAAGTGTTGTCTAAACACTCCAACTTCAACCTGAACTCTTTTAATTAGTCAAATGCAATGGATTGTTACACATTCTGACCCTAGAAGCAGTAAGAAAGCTTTTTACTTCTTCGAATCAATGTTTTCTCGGTTTTAGCCTGTTTTGGGACCAAATGGCTAAAAGTGGTGTCTAAACACTCCAAATTCAATCCGAACTCTAATAATTAGTCAAATGCATTGGGTTGTTACATATTTTGACCATCGAAAGAATAATATAGCGCTTTACTGCTTTGAATCAATGTTTTCTCTTGGTTTTAGCCTGTTTTCTCGGTTTAAGCCTGTTTTGGGATAAAACGGGTTTTAGTGTTGTCTAAACACTCCAAATTCATTCGGAACTCTTAGGACTAGTCAATGCATTGGATTGTCACACATTCTGACCCTATAAATAGTAACAAAGCTGTTTACTGCTTCGAATCAATAATTTCTCGGTTTTAGCCTGTTTCGGGACAAAATGGGTAAAAGTGGTGTCTAAACACTCCAAATTTAACCTGAACTCTTATAATTAGTCAAATGTATTGGATTGATACATATTTTGACCCTAGAAAGAGTAACATTGCTGTTTACTGCTTTGAATCAATGTTTTCTCTCGGTTTTAGCTTGTTTTCTCGGTTTAAGCCTGTTTTGGGATAAAACGGGTTTAAGTGTTGTCTAAACACTCCAAATTCATCCCGAACTCTTACAACTAATCAAATGCATTGGATTGTCACACATTCTGACCCTAGAAGCAGTAACAAAGCTTTTTACTGCTTCGAATCAACGTTTTCTCGGTTTTAGCCTGTTTCGGGACAAAATGGGTAAAAGTGGTGTCTAAACACTCCAAATTCAACCTGAACTCTTTTAATTAGTCAAATGCAATGGATTGTTACATATTTTGACCCTAGAAAGAGTAACATAGCGATTTACTGCTTCGAATCAATGTTTTCTCTTGGTTTTAGCCTGTTTTCTCGGTTTAAGCCTGTTTTGGGGTAAAACGGGTTTAAGTGTTGTCTAAACACTCCAAATTCATCCCGAACTCTTACAACTAGTCAAATGCATTGGATTGTCACACATTCTGACCCTAGAAGCAGTAACAAAGCAGTTTACTGTTCGAATCAATGTTCTCCCGTTTTTAGCCTGTTTCGGGATAAAATGGCTAAAACTGATGTCTAAACGCTCCAAATTCAACCTGAAAGCTTTTAATTAGTCAAATGCAATGGATTATTACATATTTTGACCCTAGAAATAGTAACATAGCGATTTACTGCTTCAAATCAATGTTTTCTCTCGGTTTTAACCTGTTTTCTCGGTTTAAGCCTGTTTGGAGATAAAACGGGTTTAAGTGTTGTCTAAACACTCCAACTTCAACCTGAACTCTTTTAATTAGTCAAATGCAATGGATTGTTACACATTCTGACCCTAGAAGCAGTAAGAAAGCTTTTTACTGCTTCGAATCAATGTTTTCTCGGTTTTAGCCTGTTTTGGGACCAAATGGCTAAAAGTGGTGTCTAAACACTCCAAATTCAATCCGAACTCTAATAATTAGTCAAATGCATTGGATTGTTACATATTTTGACCATCGAAAGAATAATATAGCGCTTTACTGCTTTGAATCAATGTTTTCTCTTGGTTTTAGCCTGTTTTCTCGGTTTAAGCCTGTTTTGGGATAAAACGGGTTTTAGTGTTGTCTAAACACTCCAAATTCATTCGGAACTCTTAGGACTAGTCAATGCATTGGATTGTCACACATTCTGACCCTATAAATAGTAACAAAGCTGTTTACTGCTTCGAATCAATAATTTCTCGGTTTTAGCCTGTTTCGGGACAAAATGGGTAAAAGTGGTGTCTAAACACTCCAAATTTAACCTGAACTCTTATAATTAGTCAAATGTATTGGATTGATACATATTTTGACCCTAGAAAGAGTAACATTGCTGTTTACAGCTTTGAATCAATATTTTCTCTCGGTTTTAGCCTGTTTTCTCGGTTTAAGCCTGTTTTGGGATAAAACGGGTTTAAGTGTTGTCTAAACACTCCAAATTCATCCCGAACTCTTACAACTAATCAAATGCATCGGATTGTCACACATTCTGACCCTAGAAGCAGTAACAAAGCAGTTTACTGTTCGAATCAATGTTCTCCCGTTTTTAGCCTGTTTCGGGATAAAATGGCTAAAACTGATGTCTAAACGCTCCAAATTCAACCTGAAAGCTTTTAATTAGTCAAATGCAATGGATTATTACATATATTGACCCTAGAAATAGTAACATAGCGATTTACTGCTTCAAATCAATGTTTTCTCTCGGTTTTAACCTGTTTTCTCGGTTTAAGCCTGTTTGGAGATAAAACGGGTTTAAGTGTTGTCTAAACACTCCAACTTCAACCTGAACTCTTTTAATTAGTCAAATGCAATGGATTGTTACACATTCTGACCCTAGAAGCAGTAAGAAAGCTTTTTACTTCTTCGAATCAATGTTTTCTCGGTTTTAGCCTGTTTTGGGACCAAATGGCTAAAAGTGGTGTCTAAACACTCCAAATTCAATCCGAACTCTAATAATTAGTCAAATGCATTGGATTGTTACATATTTTGACCATCGAAAGAATAATATAGCGCTTTACTGCTTTGAATCAATGTTTTCTCTTGGTTTTAGCCTGTTTTCTCGGTTTAAGCCTGTTTTGGGATAAAACGGGTTTTAGTGTTGTCTAAACACTCCAAATTCATTCGGAACTCTTAGGACTAGTCAATGCATTGGATTGTCACACATTCTGACCCTATAAATAGTAACAAAGCTGTTTACTGCTTCGAATCAATAATTTCTCGGTTTTAGCCTGTTTCGGGACAAAATGGGTAAAAGTGGTGTCTAAACACTCCAAATTTAACCTGAACTCTTATAATTAGTCAAATGTATTGGATTGATACATATTTTGACCCTAGAAAGAGTAACATTGCTGTTTACTGCTTTGAATCAATGTTTTCTCTCGGTTTTAGCCTGTTTTCTCGGTTTAAGCCTGTTTTGGGATAAAACGGGTTTAAGTGTTGTCTAAACACTCCAAATTCATCCCGAACTCTTACAACTAATCAAATGCATTGGATTGTCATACATTCTGACCCTAGAAGCAGTAACAAAGCTTTTTACTGCTTCGAATCAACGTTTTCTCGGTTTTAGCCTGTTTCGGGACAAAATGGGTAAAAGTGGTGTCTAAACACTCCAAATTCAACCTGAACTCTTTTAATTAGTCAAATGCAATGGATTGTTACATATTTTGACCCTAGAAAGAGTAACATAGCGATTTACTGCTTCGAATCAATGTTTTCTCTTGGTTTTAGCCTGTTTTCTCGGTTTAAGCCTGTTTTGGGGTAAAACGGGTTTAAGTGTTGTCTAAACACTCCAAATTCATCCCGAACTCTTACAACTAGTCAAATGCATTGGATTGTCACACATTCTGACCCTAGAAGCAGTAACAAAGCAGTTTACTGTTCGAATCAATGTTCTCCCGTTTTTAGCCTGTTTCGGGATAAAATGGCTAAAACTGATGTCTAAACGCTCCAAATTCAACCTGAAAGCTTTTAATTAGTCAAATGCAATGGATTATTACATATATTGACCCTAGAAATAGTAACATAGCGATTTACTGCTTCAAATCAATGTTTTCTCTCGGTTTTAACCTGTTTTCTCGGTTTAAGCCTGTTTGGAGATAAAACGGGTTTAAGTGTTGTCTAAACACTCCAACTTCAACCTGAACTCTTTTAATTAGTCAAATGCAATGGATTGTTACACATTCTGACCCTAGAAGCAGTAAGAAAGCTTTTTACTGCTTCGAATCAATGTTTTCTCGGTTTTAGCCTGTTTTGGGACCAAATGGCTAAAAGTGGTGTCTAAACACTCCAAATTCAATCCGAACTCTAATAATTAGTCAAATGCATTGGATTGTTACATATTTTGACCCTAGAAATAGTAACATAGCGATTTACTGCTTCAAATCAATGTTTTCTCTCGGTTTTAACCTGTTTTCTCGGTTTAAGCCTGTTTGGAGATAAAACGGGTTTAAGTGTTGTCTAAACACTCCAACTTCAACCTGAACTCTTTTAATTAGTCAAATGCAATGGATTGTTACACATTCTGACCCTAGAAGCAGTAAGAAAGCTTTTTACTGCTTCGAATCAATGTTTTCTCGGTTTTAGCCTGTTTTGGGACCAAATGGCTAAAAGTGGTGTCTAAACACTCCAAATTCAATCCGAACTCTAATAATTAGTCAAATGCATTGGATTGTTACATATTTTGACCATCGAAAGAATAATATAGCGCTTTACTGCTTTGAATCAATGTTTTCTCTTGGTTTTAGCCTGTTTTCTCGGTTTAAGCCTGTTTTGGGATAAAACGGGTTTTAGTGTTGTCTAAACACTCCAAATTCATTCGGAACTCTTAGGACTAGTCAATGCATTGGATTGTCACACATTCTGACCCTATAAATAGTAACAAAGCTGTTTACTGCTTCGAATCAATAATTTCTCGGTTTTAGCCTGTTTCGGGACAAAATGGGTAAAAGTGGTGTCTAAACACTCCAAATTTAACCTGAACTCTTATAATTAGTCAAATGTATTGGATTGATACATATTTTGACCCTAGAAAGAGTAACATTGCTGTTTACTGCTTTGAATCAATGTTTTCTCTCGGTTTTAGCCTGTTTTCTCGGTTTAAGCCTGTTTTGGGATAAAACGGGTTTAAGTGTTGTCTAAACACTCCAAATTCATCCCGAACTCTTACAACTAATCAAATGCATTGGATTGTCACACATTCTGACCCTATAAATAGTAACAAAGCTGTTTACTGCTTCGAATCAATAATTTCTCGGTTTTAGCCTGTTTCGGGACAAAATGGGTAAAAGTGGTGTCTAAACACTCCAAATTTAACCTGAACTCTTATAATTAGTCAAATGTATTGGATTGATACATATTTTGACACTAGAAAGAGTAACATTGCTGTTTACTGCTTTGAATCAATGTTTTCTCTCGGTTTTAGCCTGTTTTCTCGGTTTAAGCCTGTTTTGGGATAAAACGGGTTTAAGTGTTGTCTATATTAGAATGTACCAAGGAGGAGAGAGGAGAGGCCGGTAAGGCCGAACCTTGGAAGAAGAGAAGAAAGGCCGGAAAGGCCATGTAAAGGCCGGTAAGGCCATGTACCGTGTCCGGTACCATGTACCGTGTCCGTGAACGGACCCATGTCCGGAGAGCGGCCAGTTAGGCCGTGAACACATTGAAGAGCAGGCCCGTCCGTACAGGCCCGTCCGTACAGGCCCGTCCGTACAGGCCCGTCCGTACAGGCCCGTCCGTACTATTAGTATATATGAAGGAGAAGAGAGAGTGAGGCCGGTGAGGCCGAGCTGCACAAGGAAGAAGAGAGTGGCCGGTAAGGCTGCTAGTACAAGAAGTGTGGCCGGTAAGGCCATGAGTGGTGTGGGAGCGGCCAGTAAGGCCGTGAGCACAATAAGAGTGGCCAATAAGGCCATGTGGGCCGTGAGAGCAAGGAGAGTGGTCAGCAAGGCCATAAGTGCAATATAAGAAGAACAAAGGCCTTATAAGAAGAAGAAGCCCAAGAAGAAGGAAATATCTCACAAGGAAGGGAAGAAGGATCCAATGGCCATAAGGGAAGGAGATCTAACGGTCACAAGGCATGGAAGGGAAGGAAATCACGTGTGGCTTTGGTTGGGAAGCATAGCGAGTCAACCAAAGACAAGGAGCTGTCCCTTTCATCTCTCCTTTGAATCCCTTGTGTGCCTAACGGCTCTATGCCTTTGTTTTCTCTATATTAAGCTGTAATTCTCTCATATGTAATATATCACAATATTATTCAATAGAAGAGAAACCGATTTCCTCTCTATACTTGTGTTCTTGTTTCATATTAACAATGTAGAGAGTTTAGGATTAGCGGTTAGGGGCTGCCCTTAAGGCAGCCTATTCTCTTCTCAAATCCACCTAAACTCTTCTTATTTACTGCTTTACTTAGCCTAGATTACTGATTCTTAATCCTCCTTCTCCTAAGTACACAAACTCTAAGTGTTGTGATACTAGAAGAGGATAAGTCTCAAACTAGTGCTTCTCCTAGTTAGGATCCGCTTACTCTCTAGTATTTGGGTTCTATCTAGCTTGTTTATGGGGAGTTCATCACAAGTTGATGTTCTCTCCTCCCCCTTGAGAATGAGTTAGTTTGTTGTGGGTAAAGGGGGATTCATTCACCAAGTGTTTGTCTACCCTCTCTTGTGAGCTTTGTCTCATAAATCCCAACATGGTATCAGAGCAGGTTCTGTTCTTGGTGTTTTAAACTCATTCTCAAAGTCGTTTTCTTAGGAGTTAGCTTAGTTAAAGTTTAGACTTTGCTTAGGTGTTAAATCGCTTAGCTTAGTTTCTTTAAAGCTTTAATTTTGCTTTTGTTGATTAAATCGATTCTCTAGCAGCTCATTGTTGAGTAAGCTTGGTCTCTTATCTTGTTAGAATTTGTAGACCAAGTGTGTGGAAAGAAATCGATTTTACAAGCCCCATCCTTAAGCTTTACCGATTTGGTAATAGCTTTGTTTATTTTGGGATGTGTGGGAAGTGATGAACCATTGAGCAAATTGTGTTGTTCATGGTGAGGATTCACGGTTCTTGTGTGCTTGTATGAGCCACGAAATTCTTAGGATTTAATTCTCTTAGGATTTAGTTAATTTTCCTCTAAAGGTTTAATTTAGCTTTTGTTAAATTTCCTTTAAAGGCTTAATTACTAAATCGATTCTTCTTCTTCTCAAGGTTGAGAAAGCTTTGTTTCTGGCCATATGGTGTGTCCAGATTCGAGTTTGGGGAAGAGAGAGTTCTTGTTTTTAGCATGTATGGCCCGCTTGGTCAAATAGATTCAAGTTGGTCCAAGATGCATTCTTTTAACCAATGGACAAAAGGTTGTTCCAAAGGTGTTTCTTCTTTTATTTGATTTTTGAACATGGAAAGCATCTTCTATATGCTCTTTCGTGATCTTTGAAGGCATTAGACTCTTGGAGAACACCTGTTTAAGTGATTCTACCATGAGAAGTGTCCCAAACCGCTGGAGAAATTAATTTTCCAAACGGTCCATTGTGTTTCAGCCATTAAAGCACCAAAAGAGATTGTCTTCTTGGATGTTCTTGGCTGTCAAAGCTTCTTTCAACTCAAGAAAACAGAGTTAAACTCTGTCCATAAGAACTCTTGAGCAGATTCTCTATTCTACTCTCCATTCATCTTATACTACCGCCTATACTCTCCCTTATACTCTCACTTTCTATACTCTTGGTTACTGATTCTCTGTTCTCTATTTATACTCTTAATTATTCTCTAAATTCTATTTTATTTTTCAGTAATATTCTCTATACTCTAATCTCTAACAATCTCTTGTTTAGAATCTGTTCCATTGAATTTGGTTTCAGCTTCAGCCTTGAAGATTGTGTGGAGCTCGCCTACTATCTCAAGAAGAAGAAGTGGCGAGGTTGAAGGCTACAAGATAGCCATGTAAGAGCGCAGCACAATGCCTGGAGTTAGAACCAAGGGCCACCAAGTCTTTGTTAAGCTGGTGGAAGGTGATGAATCAGTCCAAGAGCATGTGTGTTAGTGCCAAGTTGTTGATCGGATGTGCACAATGGTCTTTAGGAAAGGTGATGCACAAGGTTTCAACTGTTGATTGGATGTGCACAAGAACGGTGATGCACAAGGCTTCAACTGAGGTGATGAGGTTTCAGCCCATCATCAAGTAAAGGTTACGGGGGAGATCAAGTGACTTCAGACCGTACCTCACAGATTCTGCTCGGCCACAAGCAAAAGTCTTTACTTAAAGCTCAGCCGAAGCGTCTCAAAGATCGACTCGGACGAAACCCTTCCACTGCGATTCGGCTTCCGCGTTCTTCATTAAAGTTCGAGACCACAGAGTCATCTTGCCAGTGGAAGTGGAATCATACCAATCCGAGCAGCCGTTCGAAAGTTATGTCCAATTCAGTGGGCATGTGTCAGTCTGACAAATAAAACTGACCAGGTTTAAAAAAAAAAAACCATGGTTAGAGTAGGAGCGGTCTCAAGGAGGAATTCCAAACCGCAACAGTGATCAACTCTCTCCCTCCTATCCATCAAAACACCATAAAGGCTGTGCTCTAAACTCTTCTCTATTTTAATTCATAAATTCATTACCTTAGTTTCATTACTAGTCTTTAGTCTTTAATATGTTCTCTTAAATTGTCACACTTTTAGAAATTTTCTTTGATATTCCTCATAGCAAACACTTATTCTTTTCTTCTTTATCACTTGTTTAAGGGGTAAAGGAGACTATGAGAGCCTCAAAGAAATTCTAAAGGCGCAAGGATGGAGATCATAAGGAATGTGCTAAAGGCAAGGTGGGCTAAGGAGTAGGAGCGGTTCAAATCATGAAGAGAAGGGAGCTAGTTCTTTGCAAACCAAGGTCAAGGGACATCATGGATAGTGGAGTCTATACTCTTTTTCCCTTAACAAAGTTTTATCCCAAGAGGTTTTCTTTGTTGAGGTTTTTAATGAGGTAGATGACACTAGTCCACCCTTGATCTTTGGTCCCCATGGTGTCCCACCGATCAAGCGTGCGGGGGAGTATTAGAATGTACCAAGGAGGAGAGAGGAGAGGCCGGTAAGGCCGAACCTTGGAAGAAGAGAAGAAAGGCCGGAAAGGCCATGTAAAGGCCGGTAAGGCCATGTACCGTGTCCGGTACCATGTACCGTGTCCGTGAACGGACCCATGTCCGGAGAGCGGCCAGTTAGGCCGTGAACACATTGAAGAGCAGGCCCGTCCGTACAGGCCCGTCCGTACAGGCCCGTCCGTACAGGCCCGTCCGTACAGGCCCGTCCGTACTATTAGTATATATGAAGGAGAAGAGAGAGTGAGGCCGGTGAGGCCGAGCTGCACAAGGAAGAAGAGAGTGGCCGGTAAGGCTGCTAGTACAAGAAGTGTGGCCGGTAAGGCCATGAGTGGTGTGGGAGCGGCCAGTAAGGCCGTGAGCACAATAAGAGTGGCCAATAAGGCCATGTGGGCCGTGAGAGCAAGGAGAGTGGTCAGCAAGGCCATAAGTGCAATATAAGAAGAACAAAGGCCTTATAAGAAGAAGAAGCCCAAGAAGAAGGAAATATCTCACAAGGAAGGGAAGAAGGATCCAATGGCCATAAGGGAAGGAGATCTAACGGTCACAAGGCATGGAAGGGAAGGAAATCACGTGTGGCTTTGGTTGGGAAGCATAGCGAGTCAACCAAAGACAAGGAGCTGTCCCTTTCATCTCTCCTTTGAATCCCTTGTGTGCCTAACGGCTCTATGCCTTTGTTTTCTCTATATTAAGCTGTAATTCTCTCATATGTAATATATCACAATATTATTCAATAGAAGAGAAACCGATTTCCTCTCTATACTTGTGTTCTTGTTTCATATTAACAATGTAGAGAGTTTAGGATTAGCGGTTAGGGGCTGCCCTTAAGGCAGCCTATTCTCTTCTCAAATCCACCTAAACTCTTCTTATTTACTGCTTTACTTAGCCTAGATTACTGATTCTTAATCCTCCTTCTCCTAAGTACACAAACTCTAAGTGTTGTGATACTAGAAGAGGATAAGTCTCAAACTAGTGCTTCTCCTAGTTAGGATCCGCTTACTCTCTAGTATTTGGATTCTATCTAGCTTGTTTATGGGGAGTTCATCACAAGTTGATGTTCTCTCCTCCCCCTTGAGAATGAGTTAGTTTGTTGTGGGTAAAGGGGGATTCATTCACCAAGTGTTTGTCTACCCTCTCTTGTGAGCTTTGTCTCATAAATCCCAACAGTCTAAACACTCCAAATTCATCCCGAACTCTTACAACTAATCAAATGCATTGGATTGTCACACATTCTGACCCTAGAAGCAGTAACAAAGCTTTTAACTGCTTCGAATCAATGTTCTCTCGGTTTTAGCCTGTTTCGGGATAAAATGGGTAAAAGTGGTGTCAAAACACTCCAAATTCAACCTGAACTCTTTTAATTAGTCAAATGCAATGGATTATTACATATTTTGACCCTAGAAATAGTAACATAGCGATTTACTGCTTCAAATCAATGTTTTCTCTCGGTTTTAACCTGTTTTCTCGGTTTAAGCCTGTTTGGAGATAAAACGGGTTTAAGTGTTGTCTAAACACTCCAAATTCATCCCGAACTCTTACAACTAATCAAATGCATTGGATTGTCACACATTCTGACCCTAGAAGCAGTAACAAAGCTTTTTACTGCTTCGAATCAACGTTTTCTCGGTTTTAGCCTGTTTCGGGACAAAATGGGTAAAAGTGGTGTCTAAACACTCCAAATTCAACCTGAACTCTTATACTTAGTCAAATGTATTGGATTGATACATATTTTGACCCTAGAAAGAGTAACATAGCTGTTTACTGTTTTGAATCAATGTTTTCTCTCGGTTTTAGCCTGTTTTCTCGGTTTAAGCCTGTTTTGGGGTAAAACGGGTTTAAGTGTTGTCTAAACACTCCAAATTCATCCCGAACTCTTACAACTAGTCAAATGCATTGGATTGTCACACATGCTGACCCTAGAAGCAGTAACAAAGCAGTTTACTGTTCGAATCAATGTTCTCCCGTTTTTAGCCTGTTTCGGGATAAAATGGCTAAAACTGATGTCTAAACGCTCCAAATTCAACCTGAAAGCTTTTAATTAGTCAAATGCAATGGATTATTACATATTTTGACCCTAGAAATAGTAACATAGCGATTTACTGCTTCAAATCAATGTTTTCTCTCGGTTTTAACCTGTTTTCTCGGTTTAAGCCTGTTTGGAGATAAAACGGGTTTAAGTGTTGTCTAAACACTCCAACTTCAACCTGAACTCTTTTAATTAGTCAAATGCAATGGATTGTTACACATTCTGACCCTAGAAGCAGTAAGAAAGCTTTTTACTGCTTCGAATCAATGTTTTCTCGGTTTTAGCCTGTTTTGGGACCAAATGGCTAAAAGTGGTGTCTAAACACTCCAAATTCAATCCGAACTCTAATAATTAGTCAAATGCATTGGATTGTTACATATTTTGACCATCGAAAGAATAATATAGCGCTTTACTGCTTTGAATCAATGTTTTCTCTTGGTTTTAGCCTGTTTTCTCGGTTTAAGCCTGTTTTGGGATAAAACGGGTTTTAGTGTTGTCTAAACACTCCAAATTCATTCGGAACTCTTAGGACTAGTCAATGCATTGGATTGTCACACATTCTGACCCTATAAATAGTAACAAAGCTGTTTACTGCTTCGAATCAATAATTTCTCGGTTTTAGCCTGTTTCGGGACAAAATGGGTAAAAGTGGTGTCTAAACACTCCAAATTTAACCTGAACTCTTATAATTAGTCAAATGTATTGGATTGATATATATTTTGACCCTAGAAAGAGTAACATTGCTGTTTACAGCTTTGAATCAATATTTTCTCTCGGTTTTAGCCTGTTTTCTCGGTTTAAGCCTGTTTTGGGATAAAACGGGTTTAAGTGTTGTCTAAACACTCCAAATATTAGAATGTACCAAGGAGGAGAGAGGAGAGGCCGGTAAGGCCGAGCCTTGGAAGAAGAGAAGAAAGGCCGGAAAGGCCATGTAAAGGCCGGTAAGGCCATGTCCGTGTCCGTGAGCGACCATGTACCGTGTCCGGTACCATGTACCGTGTCCGTGAACGGACCCATGTCCGGTGAGCGGCCAGTTAGGCCGTGAACACATTGAAGAGAAGGCCCGTCCGTACAGGCCCGTCCGTACAGGCCCGTCCGTACAGGCCCGTCCGTACAGGCCCGTCCGTACAGGCCCGTCCGTACAGGCCCGTCCGTACAGGCCCGTCCGTACAGGCCCGTCCGTACAGGCCCGTCCGTACGATGAAGAGAAGGCCCGTCCGTACAATGAAGAGAAGGCCCGTCCGTACGGTCGTGCTCTTAGGGCTGCTCTCGGTCCATGTGATGGAAAGGCCGAAGTTTGAGTGGCTTAGGAGAAGGAAAACGAGGCCTTACAAGAGAGAGAGGCCCATCTCACAAGGAAAAGGAAGGAAGAAGGAAAAGGAAGGAAGGGAGATTCACGTGTGCTTTTGGTTAGGTGAAGGAAGAGAGAAGTCGCTCTCTTCTTCCTCTACTCGAGACAAACGGCTACAAGTCACTTTCATACCTTCCCCTTCTCTCTTTGTGTCTAACGGTCATATGACCTTGTTTTTCCTATATTAAGATGTAATCTCTCATATGTAAAACAATAACATTATTATTCAATAGAAGAGAAACCGATTTTCCTCTCTATACTTGTGTTCTTGTTTCATATTAACAATGTAGAGAGTTTAGGATTAGCGGTTAGGGGCTGCCCTTAAGGCAGCCTATTCTCTTCTCAAATCCACCTAAACTCTTCTTATTTACTGCTTTACTTAGCCTAGATTACTGATTCTTAATCCTCCTTCTCCTAAGTACACAAACTCTAAGTGTTGTGATACTAGAAGAGGATAAGTCTCAAACTAGTGCTTCTCCTAGTTAGGATCCGCTTACTCTCTAGTATTTGGGTTCTATCTAGCTTGTTTATGGGGAGTTCATCACAAGTTGATGTTCTCTCCTCCCCCTTGAGAATGAGTTAGTTTGTTGTGGGTAAAGGGGGATTCATTCACCAAGTGTTTGTCTACCCTCTCTTGTGAGCTTTGTCTCATAAATCCCAACATGGTATCAGAGCAGGTTCTGTTCTTGGTGTTTTAAACTCATTCTCAAAGTCGTTTTCTTAGGAGTTAGCTTAGTTAAAGTTTTAGACTTTGCTTAGGTGTTAAATCGCTTAGCTTAGTTTCTTTAAAGCTTTAATTTTGCTTTTGTTGATTAAATCGATTCTCTAGCAGCTCATTGTTGAGTAAGCTTGGTCTCTTGTCTTGTTAGAATTTGTAGACCAAGTGTGTGGAAAGAAATCGATTTTACAAGCCCCATCCTTAAGCTTCACCGATTTGGTAATAGCTTTGTTTATTTTGGGATGTGTGGGAAGTGATGAACCATTGAGCAAATTGTGTTGTTCATGGTGAGGATTCACGGTTCTTGTGTGCTTGTATGAGCCACGAAATTCTTAGGATTTAGTTCTCTTAGGATTTAGTTAATTTTCCTCTAAAGGTTTAATTTTGCTTTTGTTAAATTTCCTTTAAAGGCTTAATTACTAAATCGCTTCTTCTTCTTCTCAAGGTTGAGAAAGCTTTGTTTCTGGTCATATGGTGTGTCCAGGTTCGAGTTTGAGGAAGAGAGAGACTTTATTTTAGCATGTAGAGCCCGCTTGGTCAAATAGATTCAAGTTGGTCCAAGATGCATTCTTTTAACCGTTGGACAATAGGCTGTTCCAAAGGCTTTTGTTGTTTCTTCTTTGCTTGGGACCACGAAAAACATCTTCTATATGTTATCTTCGTGGATCTAAAGCCTTAATCTCTTGAAGAACACTTGTTTAAGTGATTCTACAAGGAGTTTTGTTGTTAAACCTTTGGAGAAACTAATTTTCCATAAGGTCCATTGTGTTTCAGCCATTAAAGCACCAAAAGAGATTGTCTTCTTGGATGTTCTTGGCTGTCAAAGCTTCGTTCAACTCAAGAAAACAGAGTTAAACTCTGTCCATAAGAACTCTTGAGCAGATTCTCTATTCTACTCTCCATTCATCTTATACTACCGCCAATACTCTCCCTTATACTCTCACTTTCTATTCTCCATATATACTCTTATTAATTCTCTAAATTCTCTATTTAATTTCAGTAATATTCTCTATACTCTAATCTCTAACAATCTCTTGTTTAGAATCTGTTCCATTGATTTTTGGTTTCAGTTTCAGCATTGAAGATTGTGTGGAGCTCGCTCACTATCTCAAGGAGAAGAAGTGGCGAGGTTGAAGGCTACAAGATAGCCATGTAAGAGCGCAGCACAATGCCTGGAGTTAGAACCAAGGGCCACCAAGTCTTTGTTAAGCTGGTGGAAGGTGATGAATCAGTCCAAGAGCATGTGTGTTAGTGCCAAGTTGTTGATCGGATGTGCACAATGGTCTTTAGGAAAGGTGATGCACAAGGTTTCAACTGTTGATTGGATGTGCACAAGAACGGTGATGCACAAGGCTTCAACTGAGGTGATGAGGTTTCAGCCCATCATCAAGTAAAGGTTACGGGGGAGATCAAGTGACTTCAGACCGTACCTCACAGATTCTGCTCGGCCACAAGCAAAAGTCTTTACTTAAAGCTCAGCCGAAGCGTCTCAAAGATCGACTCGGACGAAACCCTTCCACTGCGATTCGGCTTCCGCGTTATTCATTAAAGTTCGAGACCACAGAGTCATCTTGCCAGTGGAAGTGGAATCATACCAATCCGAGCAGCCGTTCGAAAGTTATGTCCGATTCAGTGGGCATATGTCAGTCTGACGATAAAACTGGCCGGGTTTAAAAACCATGGTTAGAGAAGCGGTCTCAAGGAGGAATTCCAAACCACATCAGTGATCAACTCTCTCCTTCCTATCCATCAAAACACCATAAAGGCTGTGCTCTAAACTCTACTCTATTTAAATTTCTTAAATTCATTACCTTAGCTTCATTACTAGTCTTTACTCTTTAATATGTTCTCTTAAATTGTCACACTTTTAGAAATTTTCTTTGATATTCCTCATAGCAAACACTTATTCTTTTCTTCTTTATCACTTGTTTAAGGGGTAAAGGAGACTATGAGAGCCTCAAAGAAATTCTAAAGGCGCAAGGATGGAGATCATAAGGAATGTGCTAAAGGCAAGGTGGGCTAAGGAGTAGGAGCGGTTCAAATCATGAAGAGAAGGGAGCTAGTTCTTTGCAAACCAAGGTCAAGGGACATCATGGATAGTGGAGTCTATACTCTTTTTCCCTTAACAAAGTTTTATCCCAAGAGGTTTTCTTTGTTGAGGTTTTTAATGAGGTAGATGACACTAGTCCACCCTTGATCTTTGGTCCCCATGGTGTCCCACCGATCAAGCGTGCGGGGGAGTATTAGAATGTACCAAGGAGGAGAGAGGAGAGGCCGGTAAGGCCGAGCCTTGGAAGAAGAGAAGAAAGGCCGGAAAGGCCATGTAAAGGCCGGTAAGGCCATGTCCGTGTCCGTGAGCGACCATGTACCGTGTCCGGTACCATGTACCGTGTCCGTGAACGGACCCATGTCCGGTGAGCGGCCAGTTAGGCCGTGAACACATTGAAGAGAAGGCCCGTCCGTACAGGCCCGTCCGTACAGGCCCGTCCGTACAGGCCCGTCCGTACAGGCCCGTCCGTACAGGCCCGTCCGTACAGGCCCGTCCGTACGATGAAGAGAAGGCCCGTCCGTACAATGAAGAGAAGGCCCGTCCGTACGGTCGTGCTCTTAGGGCTGCTCTCGGTCCATGTGATGGAAAGGCCGAAGTTTGAGTGGCTTAGGAGAAGGAAAACGAGGCCTTACAAGAGAGAGAGGCCCATCTCACAAGGAAAAGGAAGGAAGAAGGAAAAGGAAGGAAGGGAGATTCACGTGTGCTTTTGGTTAGGTGAAGGAAGAGAGAAGTCGCTCTCTTCTTCCTCTACTCGAGACAAACGGCTACAAGTCACTTTCATACCTTCCCCTTCTCTCTTTGTGTCTAACGGTCATATGACCTTGTTTTTCCTATATTAAGATGTAATCTCTCATATGTAAAACAATAACATTATTATTCAATAGAAGAGAAACCGATTTTCCTCTCTATACTTGTGTTCTTGTTTCATATTAACAATGTAGAGAGTTTAGGATTAGCGGTTAGGGGCTGCCCTTAAGGCAGCCTATTCTCTTCTCAAATCCACCTAAACTCTTCTTATTTACTGCTTTACTTAGCCTAGATTACTGATTCTTAATCCTCCTTCTCCTAAGTACACAAACTCTAAGTGTTGTGATACTAGAAGAGGATAAGTCTCAAACTAGTGCTTCTCCTAGTTAGGATCCGCTTACTCTCTAGTATTTGGGTTCTATCTAGCTTGTTTATGGGGAGTTCATCACAAGTTGATGTTCTCTCCTCCCCCTTGAGAATGAGTTAGTTTGTTGTGGGTAAAGGGGGATTCATTCACCAAGTGTTTGTCTACCCTCTCTTGTGAGCTTTGTCTCATAAATCCCAACACCAAATTCATCCCGAACTCTTACAACTAATCAAATGCATCGGATTGTCACACATTCTGACCCTAGAAGCAGTAACAAAGCAGTTTACTGTTCGAATCAATGTTCTCCCGTTTTTAGCCTGTTTCGGGATAAAATGGCTAAAACTGATGTCTAAACGCTCCAAATTCAACCTGAAAGCTTTTAATTAGTCAAATGCAATGGATTATTACATATTTTGACCCTAGAAATAGTAACCTAGCGATTTACTGCTTCAAATCAATGTTTTCTCTCGGTTTTAACCTGTTTTCTCGGTTTAAGCCTGTTTGGAGATAAAACGGGTTTAAGTGTTGTCTAAACACTCCAACTTCAACCTGAACTCTTTTAATTAGTCAAATGCAATGGATTGTTACACATTCTGACCCTAGAAGCAGTAAGAAAGCTTTTTACTGCTTCGAATCAATGTTTTCTCGGTTTTAGCCTGTTTTGGGACCAAGTGGCTAAAAGTGGTGTCTAAACACTCCAAATTCAATCCGAACTCTAATAATTAGTCAAATGCATTGGATTGTTACATATTTTGACCATCGAAAGAATAATATAGCGCTTTACTGCTTTGAATCAATGTTTTCTCTTGTTTTAGCCTGTTTTCTCGGTTTAAGCCTGTTTTGGGATAAAACGGGTTTTAGTGTTGTCTAAACACTCCAAATTCATTCGGAACTCTTAGGACTAGTCAATGCATTGGATTGTCACACATTCTGACCCTATAAATAGTAACAAAGCTGTTTACTGCTTCGAATCAATAATTTCTCGGTTTTAGCCTGTTTCGGGACAAAATGGGTAAAAGTGGTGTCTAAACACTCCAAATTTAACCTGAACTCTTATAATTAGTCAAATGTATTGGATTGATACATATTTTGACCCTAGAAAGAGTAACATTGCTGTTTACTGCTTTGAATCAATGTTTTCTCTCGGTTTTAGCCTGTTTTCTCGGTTTAAGCCTGTTTTGGGATAAAACGGGTTTAAGTGTTGTCTAAACACTCCAAATTCATCCCGAACTCTTACAACTAATCAAATGCATTGGATTGTCACACATTCTGACCCTATAAATAGTAACAAAGCTGTTTACTGCTTCGAATCAATAATTTCTCGGTTTTAGCCTGTTTCGGGACAAAATGGGTAAAAGTGGTGTCTAAACACTCCAAATTTAACCTGAACTCTTATAATTAGTCAAATGTATTGGATTGATACATATTTTGACACTAGAAAGAGTAACATTGCTGTTTACTGCTTTGAATCAATGTTTTCTCTCGGTTTTAGCCTGTTTTCTCGGTTTAAGCCTGTTTTGGGATAAAACGGGTTTAAGTGTTGTCTAAACACTCCAAATTCATCCCGAACTCTTACAACTAATCAAATGCATTGGATTGTCACACATTCTGACCCTAGAAGCAGTAACAAAGCTTTTAACTGCTTCGAATCAATGTTCTCTCGGTTTTAGCCTGTTTCGGGATAAAATGGGTAAAAGTGGTGTCAAAACACTCCAAATTCAACCTGAACTCTTTTAATTAGTCAAATGCAATGGATTATTACATATTTTGACCCTAGAAATAGTAACATAGCGATTTACTGCTTCAAATCAATGTTTTCTCTCGGTTTTAACCTGTTTTCTCGGTTTAAGCCTGTTTGGAGATAAAACGGGTTTAAGTGTTGTCTAAACACTCCAAATTCATCCCGAACTCTTACAACTAATCAAATGCATTGGATTGTCACACATTCTGACCCTAGAAGCAGTAACAAAGCTTTTTACTGCTTCGAATCAACGTTTTCTCGGTTTTAGCCTGTTTCGGGACAAAATGGGTAAAAGTGGTGTCTAAACACTCCAAATTCAACCTGAACTCTTATACTTAGTCAAATGTATTGGATTGATACATATTTTGACCCTAGAAAGAGTAACATAGCTGTTTACTGTTTTGAATCAATGTTTTCTCTCGGTTTTAGCCTGTTTTCTCGGTTTAAGCCTGTTTTGGGGTAAAACGGGTTTAAGTGTTGTCTAAACACTCCAAATTCATCCCGAACTCTTACAACTAGTCAAATGCATTGGATTGTCACACATGCTGACCCTAGAAGCAGTAACAAAGCAGTTTACTGTTCGAATCAATGTTCTCCCGTTTTTAGCCTGTTTCGGGATAAAATGGCTAAAACTGATGTCTAAACGCTCCAAATTCAACCTGAAAGCTTTTAATTAGTCAAATGCAATGGATTATTACATATTTTGACCCTAGAAATAGTAACATAGCGATTTACTGCTTCAAATCAATGTTTTCTCTCGGTTTTAACCTGTTTTCTCGGTTTAAGCCTGTTTGGAGATAAAACGGGTTTAAGTGTTGTCTAAACACTCCAACTTCAACCTGAACTCTTTTAATTAGTCAAATGCAATGGATTGTTACACATTCTGACCCTAGAAGCAGTAAGAAAGCTTTTTACTGCTTCGAATCAATGTTTTCTCGGTTTTAGCCTGTTTTGGGACCAAATGGCTAAAAGTGGTGTCTAAACACTCCAAATTCAATCCGAACTCTAATAATTAGTCAAATGCATTGGATTGTTACATATTTTGACCATCGAAAGAATAATATAGCGCTTTACTGCTTTGAATCAATGTTTTCTCTTGGTTTTAGCCTGTTTTCTCGGTTTAAGCCTGTTTTGGGATAAAACGGGTTTTAGTGTTGTCTAAACACTCCAAATTCATTCGGAACTCTTAGGACTAGTCAATGCATTAGATTGTCACACATTCTGACCCTATAAATAGTAACAAAGCTGTTTACTGCTTCGAATCAATAATTTCTCGGTTTTAGCCTGTTTCGGGACAAAATGGGTAAAAGTGGTGTCTAAACACTCCAAATTTAACCTGAACTCTTATAATTAGTCAAATGTATTGGATTGATACATATTTTGACCCTAGAAAGAGTAACATTGCTGTTTACAGCTTTGAATCAATATTTTCTCTCGGTTTTAGCCTGTTTTCTCGGTTTAAGCCTGTTTTGGGATAAAACGGGTTTAAGTGTTGTCTAAACACTCCAAATTCATCCCGAACTCTTACAACTAATCAAATGCATCGGATTGTCACACATTCTGACCCTAGAAGCAGTAACAAAGCAATTTACTGTTCGAATCAATGTTCTCCCGTTTTTAGCCTGTTTCGGGATAAAATGGCTAAAACTGATGTCTAAACGCTCCAAATTCAACCTGAAAGCTTTTAATTAGTCAAATGCAATGGATTATTACATATTTTGACCCTAGAAATAGTAACCTAGCGATTTACTGCTTCAAATCAATGTTTTCTCTCGGTTTTAACCTGTTTTCTCGGTTTAAGCCTGTTTGGAGATAAAACGGGTTTAAGTGTTGTCTAAACACTCCAACTTCAACCTGAACTCTTTTAATTAGTCAAATGCAATGGATTGTTACACATTCTGACCCTAGAAGCAGTAAGAAAGCTTTTTACTGCTTCGAATCAATGTTTTCTCGGTTTTAGCCTGTTTTGGGACCAAGTGGCTAAAAGTGGTGTCTAAACACTCCAAATTCAATCCGAACTCTAATAATTAGTCAAATGCATTGGATTGTTACATATTTTGACCATCGAAAGAATAATATAGCGCTTTACTGCTTTGAATCAATGTTTTCTCTTGTTTTAGCCTGTTTTCTCGGTTTAAGCCTGTTTTGGGATAAAACGGGTTTTAGTGGTGTCTAAACACTCCAAATTCATTCGGAACTCTTAGGACTAGTCAATGCATTGGATTGTCACACATTCTGACCCTATAAATAGTAACAAAGCTGTTTACTGCTTCGAATCAATAATTTCTCGGTTTTAGCCTGTTTCGGGACAAAATGGGTAAAAGTGGTGTCTAAACACTCCAAATTTAACCTGAACTCTTATAATTAGTCAAATGTATTGGATTGATACATATTTTGACACTAGAAAGAGTAACATTGCTGTTTACTGCTTTGAATCAATGTTTTCTCTCGGTTTTAGCCTGTTTTCTCGGTTTAAGCCTGTTTTGGGATAAAACGGGTTTAAGTGTTGTCTAAACACTCCAAATTCATCCCGAACTCTTACAACTAATCAAATGCATTGGATTGTCACACATTCTGACCCTAGAAGCAGTAACAAAGCTTTTAACTGCTTCGAATCAACGTTTTCTCGGTTTTAGCCTGTTTCGGGACAAAATGGGTAAAAGTGGTGTCAAAACACTCCAAATTCAACCTGAACTCTTTTAATTAGTCAAATGCAATGGATTGTTACATATTTTGTCCCTAGAAAGAGTAACATAGCTGTTTACTGCTTTGAATCAATGTTTTCTCTCGGTTTTAGCCTGTTTTTTCGGTTTAAGCCTTTTTGGGGTAAAACGGGTTTAAGTGTTGTCTAAACACTCCAAATTCATCCCGAACTCTTACAACTAGTCAAATGCATTGGATTGTCACACATTCTGACCCTAGAAGCAGTAACAAAGCAGTTTACTGCTTCGAATCAACGTTTTCTCGGTTTTAGCCTGTTTCAGGACAAAATGGGTAAAAGTGGTGTCTAAACACTCCAAATTCAACCTGAACTCTTATACTTAGTCAAATGTATTGGATTGATACATATTTTGACCCTAGAAAGAGTAACATAGCTGTTTACTGTTTTGAATCAATGTTTTCTCTCGGTTTTAGCCTGTTTTCTCGGTTTAAGCCTGTTTTGGGATAAAACGGGTTTAAGTGTTGTCTAAACACTCCAAATTCATCCCGAACTCTTACAACTAGTCAATGCATTAGATTGTCACACATTCTGACCCTATAAATAGTAACAAAGCTGTTTACTGCTTCGAATCAATTATTTCTCGGTTTTAGCCTGTTTCGGGACAAAATGGGTAAAAGTGGTGTCTAAACACTCCAAATTTAACCTGAACTCTTATAATTAGTCAAATGTATTGGATTGATACATATTTTGACCCTAGAAAGAGTAACATTGCTGTTTACAGCTTTGAATCAATATTTTCTCTCGGTTTTAGCCTGTTTTCTCGGTTTAAGCCTGTTTTGGGATAAAACGGGTTTAAGTGTTGTCTAAACACTCCAAATTCATCCCGAACTCTTACAACTAATCAAATGCATCGGATTGTCACACATTCTGACCCTAGAAGCAGTAACAAAGCAGTTTACTGTTCGAATCAATGTTCTCCCGTTTTTAGCCTGTTTCGGGATAAAATGGCTAAAACTGATGTCTAAACGCTCCAAATTCAACCTGAAAGCTTTTAATTAGTCAAATGCAATGGATTATTACATATTTTGACCCTAGAAATAGTAACCTAGCGATTTACTGCTTCAAATCAATGTTTTCTCTCGGTTTTAACCTGTTTTCTCGGTTTAAGCCTGTTTGGAGATAAAACGGGTTTAAGTGTTGTCTAAACACTCCAACTTCAACCTGAACTCTTTTAATTAGTCAAATGCAATGGATTGTTACACATTCTGACCCTAGAAGCAGTAAGAAAGCTTTTTACTGCTTCGAATCAATGTTTTCTCGGTTTTAGCCTGTTTTGGGACCAAGTGGCTAAAAGTGGTGTCTAAACACTCCAAATTCAATCCGAACTCTAATAATTAGTCAAATGCATTGGATTGTTACATATTTTGACCATCGAAAGAATAATATAGCGCTTTACTGCTTTGAATCAATGTTTTCTCTTGTTTTAGCCTGTTTTCTCGGTTTAAGCCTGTTTTGGGATAAAACGGGTTTTAGTGGTGTCTAAACACTCCAAATTCATTCGGAACTCTTAGGACTAGTCAATGCATTGGATTGTCACACATTCTGACCCTATAAATAGTAACAAAGCTGTTTACTGCTTCGAATCAATAATTTCTCGGTTTTAGCCTGTTTCGGGACAAAATGGGTAAAAGTGGTGTCTAAACACTCCAAATTTAACCTGAACTCTTATAATTAGTCAAATGTATTGGATTGATACATATTTTGACACTAGAAAGAGTAACATTGCTGTTTACTGCTTTGAATCAATGTTTTCTCTCGGTTTTAGCCTGTTTTCTCGGTTTAAGCCTGTTTTGGGATAAAACGGGTTTAAGTGTTGTCTAAACACTCCAAATTCATCCCGAACTCTTACAACTAATCAAATGCATTGGATTGTCACACATTCTGACCCTAGAAGCAGTAACAAAGCTTTTAACTGCTTCGAATCAACGTTTTCTCGGTTTTAGCCTGTTTCGGGACAAAATGGGTAAAAGTGGTGTCAAAACACTCCAAATTCAACCTGAACTCTTTTAATTAGTCAAATGCAATGGATTGTTACATATTTTGTCCCTAGAAAGAGTAACATAGCTGTTTACTGCTTTGAATCAATGTTTTCTCTCGGTTTTAGCCTGTTTTTTCGGTTTAAGCCTTTTTGGGGTAAAACGGGTTTAAGTGTTGTCTAAACACTCCAAATTCATCCCGAACTCTTACAACTAGTCAAATGCATTGGATTGTCACACATTCTGACCCTAGAAGCAGTAACAAAGCAGTTTACTGCTTCGAATCAACGTTTTCTCGGTTTTAGCCTGTTTTAGGACAAAATGGGTAAAAGTGGTGTCTAAACACTCCAAATTCAACCTGAACTCTTATACTTAGTCAAATGTATTGGATTGATACATATTTTGACCCTAGAAAGAGTAACATAGCTGTTTACTGTTTTGAATCAATGTTTTCTCTCGGTTTTAGCCTGTTTTCTCGGTTTAAGCCTGTTTTGGGATAAAACGGGTTTAAGTGTTGTCTAAACACTCCAAATTCATCCCGAACTCTTACAACTAATCAAATGCATTGGATTGTCACACATTCTGACCCTAGAAGCAGTAACAAAGCTTTTAACTGCTTCGAATCAACGTTTTCTCGGTTTTAGCCTGTTTCGGGACAAAATGGGTAAAAGTGGTGTCAAAACACTCCAAATTCAACCTGAACTCTTTTAATTAGTCAAATGCAATGGATTGTTACATATTTTGTCCCTAGAAAGAGTAACATAGCTGTTTACTGCTTTGAATCAATGTTTTCTCTCGGTTTTAGCCTGTTTTTTCGGTTTAAGCCTGTTTTGGGATAAAACGGGTTTAAGTGTTGTCTAAACACTCCAAATTCATCCCGAACTCTTACAACTAGTCAAATGCATTGGATTGTCACACATTCTGACCCTAGAAGCAGTAACAAAGCTTTTTACTGCTTCGAATCAACGTTTTCTCGGTTTTAGCCTGTTTCGGGACAAAATGGGTAAAAGTGGTGTCAAAACACTCCAAATTCAACCTGAACTCTTTTAATTAGTCAAATGCAATGGATTGTTACATATTTTGTCCCTAGAAAGAGTAACATAGCTGTTTACTGCTTTGAATCAATGTTTTCTCTCGGTTTTAGCCTGTTTTCTCGGTTTAAGCCTGTTTTGGGGTAAAACGGGTTTAAGTGTTGTCTAAACACTCCAAATTCATCCCGAACTCTTACAACTAGTCAAATGCATTGGATTGTCACACATTCTGACCCTAGAAGCAGTAACAAAGCAGTTTACTGTTCGAATCAATGTTCTCCCGTTTTTAGCCTGTTTCGGGATAAAATGGCTAAAACTGATGTCTAAACGCTCCAAATTCAACCTGAAAGCTTTTAATTAGTCAAATGCAATGGATTATTACATATTTTGACCCTAGAAATAGTAACATAGCGATTTACTGCTTCAAATCAATGTTTTCTCTCGGTTTTAACCTCTTTTCTCGGTTTAAGCCTGTTTGGAGATAAAACGGGTTTAAGTGTTGTCTAAACACTCCAACTTCAACCTGAACTCTTTTAATTAGTCAAATGCAATGGATTGTTACACATTCTGACCCTAGAAGCAGTAAGAAAGCTTTTTACTGCTTCGAATCAATGTTTTCTCGGTTTTAGCCTGTTTTGGGACCAAATGGCTAAAAGTGGTGTCTAAACACTCCAAATTCAATCCGAACTCTAATAATTAGTCAAATGCATTGGATTGTTACATATTTTGACCATCGAAAGAATAATATAGCGCTTTACTGCTTTGAATCAATGTTTTCTCTTGGTTTTAGCCTGTTTTTTCGGTTTAAGCCTGTTTTGGGATAAAACGGGTTTTAGTGTTGTCTAAACACTCCAAATTCATTCGGAACTCTTAGGACTAGTCAATGCATTGGATTGTCACACATTCTGACCCTATAAATAGTAACAAAGCTGTTTACTGCTTCGAATCAATAATTTCTCGGTTTTAGCCTGTTTCGGGACAAAATGGGTAAAAGTGGTGTCTAAACACTCCAAATTTAACCTGAACTCTTATAATTAGTCAAATGTATTGGATTGATACATATTTTGACCCTAGAAAGAGTAACATTGCTGTTTACTGCTTTGAATCAATGTTTTCTCTCGGTTTTAGCCTGTTTTCTCGGTTTAAGCCTGTTTTGGGATAAAACGGGTTTAAGTGTTGTCTAAACACTCCAAATTCATCCCGAACTCTTACAACTAATCAAATGCATTGGATTGTCACACATTCTGACCCTAGAAGCAGTAACAAAGCTTTTTACTGCTTCGAATCAACGTTTTCTCGGTTTTAGCCTGTTTCGGGACAAAATGGGTAAAAGTGGTGTCAAAACACTCCAAATTCAACCTGAACTCTTTTAATTAGTCAAATGCAATGGATTGTTACATATTTTGTCCCTAGAAAGAGTAACATAGCTGTTTACTGCTTTGAATCAATGTTTTCTCTCGGTTTTAGCCTGTTTTTTTGGTTTAAGCCTTTTTGGGGTAAAACGGGTTTAAGTGTTGTCTAAACACTCCAAATTCATCCCGAACTCTTACAACTAGTCAAATGCATTGGATTGTCACACATTCTGACCCTAGAAGCAGTAACAAAGCAGTTTACTGCTTCGAATCAATAATTTCTCGGTTTTAGCCTGTTTCAGGACAAAATGGGTAAAAGTGGTGTCTAAACACTCCAAATTCAACCTGAACTCTTATACTTAGTCAAATGTATTGGATTGATACATATTTTGACCCTAGAAAGAGTAACATAACTGTTTACTGTTTTGAATCAATGTTTTCTCTCGGTTTTAGCCTGTTTTCTCGGTTTAAGCCTGTTTTGGGGTAAAACGGGTTTAAGTGTTGTCTAAACACTCCAAATTCATCCCGAACTCTTACAACTAGTCAAATGCATTGGATTGTCACACATTCTGACCCTAGAAGCAGTAACAAAGCAGTTTACTGTTCGAATCAATGTTCTCCCGTTTTTAGCCTGTTTCAGGATAAAATGGCTAAAACTGATGTCTAAACACTCCAAATTCAACCTGAAAGCTTTTAATTAGTCAAATGCAATGGATTATTACATATTTTGACCCTAGAAAGAGTAACATAGCTGTTTACTGCTTCAAATCAATGTTTTCTCTCGGTTTTAACCTGTTTTCTCGGTTTAAGCCTGTTTGGAGATAAAACGGGTTTAAGTGTTGTCTAAACACTCCAAATTCATCCCGAACTCTTACAACTAGTCAAATGCAATGGATTGTTACACATTCTGACCCTAGAAGCAGTAAGAAAGCTTTTTACTGCTTCGAATCAATGTTTTCTCGGTTTTAGCCTGTTTCGGGACCAAATGGCTAAAAGTGGTGTCTAAACACTCCAAATTCAATCCGAACTCTAATAATTAGTCAAATGCATTGGATTGTTACATATTTTGACCATCGAAAGAATAATATAGCGCTTTACTGCTTTGAATCAATGTTTTCTCTCGGTTTTAGCCTGTTTTCTCGGTTTAAGCCTGTTTTGGGATAAAACGGGTTTTAGTGTTGTCTAAACACTCCAAATTCATTCGGAACTCTTAGGACTAGTCAATGCATTGGATTGTCACACATTCTGACCCTATAAATAGTAACAAAGCTGTTTACTGCTTCGAATCAATAATTTCTCGGTTTTAGCCTGTTTCGGGACAAAATGGGTAAAAGTGGTGTCTAAACACTCCAAATTCAACCTGAACTCTTATAATTAGTCAAATGTATTGGATTGATACATATTTTGACCCTAGAAAGAGTAACATAGCTGTTTACTGCTTTGAATCACAGTTTTCTCTTGGTTTAAGCCTGTTTTGGGATAAAACGGGTTTAAGTGTTGTCTAAACACTCCAAATTCATCCCGAACTCTTACAACTAATCAAATGCATTGGATTGTCACACATTCTGACCCTAGAAGCAGTAACAAAGCTTTTTACTGCTTCGAATCAACGTTTTCTCGGTTTTAGCCTGTTTCGGGACAAAATGGGTAAAAGTGGTGTCTAAACACTCCATATTCAACCCGAACTCTTTTAATTAGTCAAATGCAATGGATTGATACATATTTTGACCCTAGAAAGAGTAACATAGCTGTTTACTGCTTTGAATCAATGTTTTCTCTCGGTTTTAGCCTGTTTTTTCGGTTTAAGCCTGTTTTGGGGTAAAACGGGTTTAAGTGTTGTCTAAACACTCCAAATTCATCCCGAACTCTTACAACTAGTCAAATGCATTGGATTGTCACACATTCTGACCCTAGAAGCAGTAACAAAGCAGTTTACTGCTTCGAATCAATGTTTTCCCGTTTTTAGCCTGTTTCGGGATAAAATGGCTAAAAGTGGTGTCTAAACACTCCAAATTCAACCTGAACTCTTTTAACTAGTCAAATGCAATGGATTGTTACATATTTTGACCCTAGAAAGAGTAACATAGCGATTTACTGCTTCGAATCAATGTTTTCTCTTGGTTTTAGCCTGTTTTCTCGGTTTAAGCCTGTTTTGGGGTAAAACGGGTTTAAGTGTTGTCTAAACACTCCAAATTCATCCCGAACTCTTACAACTAGTCAAATGCATTGGATTGTCACACATTCTGACCTTAGAAGCAGTAACAAATCAGTTTACTGCTTCGAATCAATGTTTTCCGGTTTTTAGCCTGTTTCGGGATAAAATGGCTAAAACTGATGTCTAAACGCTCCAAATTCAACCTGAAAGCTTTTAATTAGTCAAATGCAATGGATTATTACATATTTTGACCCTAGAAATAGTAACATAGCGATTTACTGCTTCAAATCAATGTTTTCTCTCGGTTTTAACCTGTTTTCTTGGTTTAAGCCTGTTTGGGGATAAAACGGGTTTAAGTGTTGTCTAAACACTCCAACTTCATCCTGAACACTTACAACTAATCAAATGCATTGGATTGTCACACATTCTGACCCTAGAAGCAGTAAGAAAGCTTTTTATAGCTTCGAATCAATGTTTTCTCGGTTTTAGCCTGTTTCGGGACCAAATGGCTAAAAGTGGTGTCTAAACACTCCAAATTCAATCCGAACTCTAATAATTAGTCAAATGCATTGGATTGTAACATATTTTGACCATCAAAAGAATAATATAGCGCTTTACTGCTTTGAATCAATGTTTTCTCTCGGTTTTAGCCTGTTTTCTCGGTTTAAGCCTGTTTTGGGATAAAACGGGTTTTAGTGTTGTCTAAACACTCCAAATTCATTCGGAACTCTTAGGACTAGTCAATGCATTGGATTGTCACACATTCTGACCCTATAAATAGTAAAAAAGCTGTTTACTGCTTCGAATCAATAATTTCTCGGTTTTAGCCTGTTTCGGGACAAAATGGGTAAAAGTGGTGTCTAAACACTCCAAATTTAACCTGAACACTTATAATTAGTCAAATGTATTGGATTGATACATATTTTGACCCTAGAAAGAGTAACATAGCTGTTTACTACTTTGAATCAATGTTTTCTCTCGGTTTTAGCCTGTTTTCTCGGTTTAAGCCTGTTTGGGATAAAACGGGTTTAAGTGTTGTCTAAACACTCCAAATTCATCCCGAACTCTTACAACTAATCAAATGCATTGGATTGTCACACATTCTGACCCTAGAAGCAGTAACAAAGCTTTTTACTGCTTCGAATCAACGTTTTCTCGGTTTTAGCCTGTTTCGGGACAAAATGGGTAAAAGTGGTGTCTAAACACTCCAAATTCAACCCGAACTCTTTTAATTAGTCAAATGCAATGGATTGATACATATTTTGACCCTAGAAAGAGTAACATAGCTGTTTACTGCTTTGAATCAATGTTTTCTCTCGGTTTTAGCCTGTTTTCTCGGTTTAAGCCTGTTTTGGGATAAAACGGGTTTAAGTGTTGTCTAAACACTCCAAAGTCATCCCGAACTCTTACAACTAGTCAAATGCATTGGATTGTCACACATTCTGACCCTAGAAGCAGTAACAAAGCAGTTTACTGCTTCGAATCAATGTTTTCCCGTTTTTAGCCTGTTTCGGGATAAAATGGCTAAAAGTGGTGTCTAAACACTCCAAATTCAACCTGAACTCTTTTAATTAGTCAAATGCAATGGATTGTTACATATTTTGACCCTAGAAAGAGTAACATAGCGATTTACTGCTTCGAATCAATGTTTTCTCTTGGTTTTAGCCTGTTTTCTCGGTTTAAGCCTGTTTTGGGGTAAGACGGGTTTAAGTGTTGTCTAAACACTCCAACTTCATCCCGAACACTTACAACTAATCAAATGCATTGGATTGTCACACATTCTGACCCTAGAAGCAGTAAGAAAGCTTTTTACAGCTTCAAATCAATGTTTTCTCGGTTTTAGCCTGTTTCGGGACCAAATGGCTAAAAGTGGTGTCTAAACACTCCAAATTCAATCCGAACTCTAATAATTAGTCAAATGCATTGGATTGTAACATATTTTGACCATCAAAAGAATAATATAGCGCTTTCCTGCTTTGAATCAATGTTTTCTCTCGGTTTTAGCCTGTTTTCTCGGTTTAAGCCTGTTTTGGGGTAAAACGGGTTTAAGTGTTGTCTAAACACTCCAAATTCATCCCGAACTCTTACAACTAGTCAAATGCATTAGATTGTCACACATTCTGACCCTAGAAGCAGTAACAAAGCAGTTTACTGTTCGAATCAATGTTTTCCCGTTTTTAGCCTGTTTCGAGATAAAATGGCTAAAACTGATGTCTAAACGCTCCAAATTCAACCTGAAAGCTTTTAATTAGTCAAATGCAATGGATTATTACATATTTTGACCCTAGATATAGTAACATAGCGATTTACTGCTTCAAATCAATGTTTTCTCTCGGTTTTAGCCTGTTTCGGGACCAAATGGCTAAAAGTGGTGTCTAAACACTCCAAATTCAATCCGAACTCTAATAATTAGTCAAATGCATTGGATTGTTACATATTTTGACCATCGAAAGAATAATATAGCGCTTTACTGCTTTGAATCAATGTTTTCTCTCGGTTTTAGCTTGTTTTCTCGGTTTAAGCCAGTTTTAGGATAAAACGGGTTTTAGTGTTGTCTAAACACTCCAAATTCATTCGGAACTCTTAGGACTAGTCAATGCATTGGATTGTCACACATTCTGACCCTATAAATAGTAACAAATCTGTTTACTGCTTCGAATCAATAATTTCTCGGTTTTAGCCTGTTTCGGGACAAAATGGGTAAAAGTGGTGTCTAAACACTCCAAATTCAACCTGAACTCTTATAATTAGTCAAATGTATTGGATATCGACCATGGAACTTTAGTGACCATGAACCCTTGGGGCTAGGCCATACGGTACGGACGTCCGTACAGTCCGTACACTCTTGCAATAAGGCCGAGCCTCTTAAGGTCATAAGGAGAGTGGAAGCAATGAGGTCCACGAAGGCCCATCAGTTGATCAAGAAGCTTCTAATCGAGCCGTTAGGAGGAAGGAGGGAGAACCGATCACATGTGGGCAAGTTGACTTAGGACATGTCGCTATCAAGCTTGGGAACGCTTTCCTCTCTCTCTTAATGTCTCTTTCCCTTGTTTCTATTTTCGTAAAGGAGGTTGCCCTAGTTGGCCTCCCTATTTAAGTTGTTGTCATATGTTGTAAAACAATCTAATGAATATATCATTTTCTCTCATTATGCTCTTTGTTCTTCACCCATCAAACTCTCTTCACTCTTACAATTCTAAACCTAATTCCGCTTAAACCAACATGGTATCAGAGCATGTTCTTTGATTTTTAAACATCTAGACCTACTCTGATTCTCTCTTATACTTTTATTTCCTTCAATCTCTTTCTCTCGTCTCTTTAGACTCTCTTTCTCTCTCGCTAATACTTAGCTCTATCTTGCAAATCTTACTAATGGATACTAATAAACCTATTGTTACTCCAGTGGTCCTAAAAGGGGCCAACTATTTGCTGTGGAAAAGAACCACAAAGACCGCGTTGAGTGGCCGGGGGCTATGGATCCACGTTGAGACGGACCAACTTCCCAAGAAAGCCACCAAGAACGACGGTAAAGAAGAAGAAGAAGACAAGGAGGCTGAACTCGAGAAGGAAGCAAATGGTTCCAAGAAGATCAGACCGTGCTTGCCATTCTTCAAAATTCGCTCGATGCTCCGATCCTTGAGGCATACTCGTACTGTGAGACGGCCAAGGAGTTGTGGGAGACACTTGCGAACGTGTACGGAAATGTGACCAACTTGACCCGAGTGTTTGAAGTAAAGAAGGCCATCAACAGCCTCCACCAAGAAGACTTGGATTTCACAAAGCACTTCGGCAAGTTTAGGTCCCTTTGGGCCGAACTAGAAATGCTCCGGCCAAGCACAATAGATTCGGCCATCCTCAATGAAAGAAAGGAACAAGACAAAGTCTTTGGTCTCCTCCTCACTCTGAATCCGGCATTCAACGACCTTATCAAACACATCCTCCGCGGTGACAAGCTCCCAACACTTGAAGATGTATGTTCTCAAGTCCAAAAGGAGCAAGGGTCGCTAGGCCTGTTTAGCGGTAAGGAGGACTTGGCTATGGCCAACAAGGGAGTGTACAGGCATGAAGACCGGAAAACGATGGTATGCGACCATTGCAAGAAGAGGGGCCACCTGAAAGACAAATGTTGGGTTCTCTACCCACACCTCAAGCCGGCTAAGTTCAAGGCTAACCTATTGCAAGGAGGATCAAGCGGTCAAGGCACCGGAACAGCGAACCAAGGAGATGCAGCAGCCACGGCCATGGCAGCCTCTCTTGGAGACTTGGTGAGAAAGTCGGATCTAGAGGCCCTCATCAAGTCCATTGCCGCACTAAAGGACTCCGGTACCACTTTCTTTGTTTCAAAACCTAATACCTCTCTTGTTGTTGACTCGGGTGCTTCTCACCATATGATTAGTAATCCTAGTCTTATTCACAACATAAAACCGGCTCTAGGTAATGTTATTATTGCTAATGGGGACCGAGTACAGGTTAAAGGAATAGGTGAACTAAAACTGTTTGATAAAAGTTCTAAAGCCTTCTTTATGCCCTCATTCACCTCTAACCTCTTATCGGTGAAGAAAGCTACTACAGATTTGAACTGTTATGCTATTTTTGGACCTAACAGTGTACATTTTCAGGATATTGAAAGTGGAAAGGTCTTGGGAGAAGGAGATGCTAGAGGAGATCTCTATGTCCTAGAGAAAGCTGCAAGCCCTCCTAAATCGTTTTCGTTTATTTCAAACCTTAATAATAGTCTAAGTGATGTTTGGCATGCTAGATTAGGCCACCCTCACTCTCGTGCATTTGAACTAATGTTGCCTAATGTCTCTTTTGATAACTCTACTTGTGAGTCTTGTATTCTTGGTAAACATTGCAAGGCCATCTTTCCCAAATCAAGTACTATTTATGAAAATTGCTTTGATTTAGTACATTCGGATGTGTGGACATCTCCTTGCCTATCTAGGGATAATAACAAGTATTTTGTGACATTTATTGATGAAAAATCTAAATATACTTGGCTCACCTTGTTACCATCCAAAGATAGAGTTTATGATGCCTTTGTAAATTTTCAGAATTATGTTACTAATCAATTCAATGCTAAAATAAAGGTACTAAGATCTGATAATGGAGGTGAATATACAAGCCACAAACTTAAAGAGCACCTAGCCAAGCATGGAATCCTCCAACAAACCAGTTGCCCCTACACGCCTCAACAAAATGGAGTGGCCGAGAGGAAAAATCGACATTTGATGGAGGTAGCCTGGTCGATGATGTTTCATTCGAATGTCACCAAGAGGTTTTGGGGAGATGCGGTCATGACAGCGTGTTACTTGATCAATAGGACACCAACAAAAGTCTTAAATGACATATCACCTTATGAGGTACTGAACAAAATTAAACCATCTCTTGATCACTTACGTGTGTTTGGGTGTGTCTGTTTTGTCCTAGTACCTGGAGAACAAAGGAATAAACTTGAGGCTAAGAGCACTAGAAGCATGTTCATCGGCTATTCAACGAGTCAAAAAGGATACAAGTGTTATGATCCAATCACCGGCCGCACTCTCGTCTCAAGAGATGTAAAGTTCCTTGAACAACAAGGTTATTACGATAAGAAGGACTGGGAAGGTTTAAAAGACCTATCTCAGTCCAATTCTGACCGAGCCGCCAACTTGCGGTTTCTCCTTGACCATTTGGGCATCACCAAACCAACATCACTTGACAACCAAGAGACCACAAGTGCTGATCCATTACCCGTGTCATCGAGTCAACCGGATGACGCACATGCTGGAAGTCCACCGTCTGTCCAGGAACCTGAGCTCACAGTACCGCCAACAACGGTGGCTCCTACCGGACCAACAACCTTGACAGAAGACTACCTTACAAGTGGTGAGGATAGGATTGATCCTCCTGATCAGTCAGACCAGCCTACCACCCAGTTCCTACCCAGACGGAGCAACCGTATTAAGTCTCACCCGTCTACATGGAAGGATAAGAGGGTATACTACAACAATCAGGCTGTCGCCCACCCCATTCAGGCCGTGTGTTCGCTTGACCTTCATTCCTCGGATCACGCCGCTTTCCTTGGTAAGCTTGATGCACACTTTGTTCCTCAAACCTACGAGGAAGCTAAGCAATATAAAGAATGGCTTGATGCGGTGGAAGATGAAACAAAGGCGATGGTCAGGAACCGGACGTGGACCGAGGCCGATCTTCCTCAAGGTAAGAAGGCCGTCAGCTCCAAGTGGGTTTTCACTATTAAATATCTTAGCACTGGAGAAGTAGAGCGCTACAAAGCTCGCTTGGTGGCACGCGGCTTTACCCAAACCTATGGGCTTGACTATACGGACACATTTGCTCCGGTTGCCAAACTCCACACCGTCCGGGTCTTCCTGTCCTTGTCCACTAATCTCTCTTGGGAACTATGTCAAATGGACGTCAAGAACGCTTTTCTTCAGGGGGAGCTGACCGAGGAAGTGTACATGCACCCTCCACCAGGTTTAGAACACATTGTTGCCCCGGGTAAAGTTCTCCGGCTCCATAAGGCGATCTATGGCCTCAAACAATCTCCCAGGGCATGGTACCACAAGCTAAGTTCTACACTGCGCACTAATGGCTTCCACCGGTCTGAGGCTGACCACACGCTGTTCACCCTCCGCACCAACCGTGGTCGGGTCGTCGTTCTCATATATGTCGACGACATCATTATTACCGGTGATGATAAGGATGGTATCTCGGCTACTAAGGCCCTTCTTAACTCTACTTTTGATATTAAAGATTTGGGGGAACTTCGATACTTCCTTGGGATAGAAATCTCTCGCTCTCCGGAGGGATTGTTTCTTTCTCAAAGGAAGTATACACTTGACCTTTTACATGAGACAGGTAAGATGGGAGCCAAACCTGTGTCCACGCCACTTGAGGAAGGTTACCAGGTCAAGCGAAAGGGGGAGAAGCCAACACCCGGTGCTCCGGTTAACAAGTTGCACGAACCATACGAAGATGTGGGACGCTACCGTAGGCTGGTGGGAAAACTTATCTATCTTACGATCATGAGGCCGGACATATGTTATGCGGTGAATCAAGTCAGCCAACACATGACAACTCCAACAAACTTTGACTGGCAAACGCTCGAGCGGATCCTATGCTATCTCAAGGGGAGCCCGGGGCGAGGCATTTGGATGGGAAAGAACAACAATACGGAACTGGTCGGCTACTGTGATGCGGACTACGCGGGTGATACAATTGATAGGAGGTCCACGACAGGGTATTGTACATTTGTTGGAGGCAACCTAGTAACCTGGAAGTCGAAGAAACAGAAAGTTGTGTCTCAATCAAGTGTTGAGTCGGAATATAGGGCTATGAAGAAGCTGACCAACGAGCTCACATGGCTCAAAGGCCTCCTTAAGGATCTTGGAGTGGAGTTGGATCAACCAATCACTATGCACTGTGACAATAAGGCAGCAATACATATAGCAACCAACCCGGTCTTCCATGAGAGGACTAAGCACATTGAGGTAGATTGTCATAAAGTGCGAGAAAAGATTGAAGTAGTCTTGCCATGCCACACTCCGAGTAAAGATCAGTTGGCTGACATTTTCACCAAGGCTACTAGTTTTCAAGTTTGCGAATACATCTACAGCAAACTTGGACTAGTAGATCCCACCCATCCATGAGAAACTCCTCTAATCCATGGGGATCACACTCTTTTCCTTAGCATAGTTTTGTCCCATGTGGTTTTCTATGTTGAGGTTTTTAATGAGGTGATCCTTCATGGGTTCCAAGCTTAGCCGTTTCACTTGGCTAAGCTTGAGGGGGAGTATCGACCATGGAACTTTAGTGACCATGAACCCTTGGGGCTAGGCCATACGGTACGGACGTCCGTACAGTCCGTACACTCATGCAGTAAGGCCGAGCCTCTTAAGGTCATAAGGAGAGTGGAAGCAATGAGGTCCACGAAGGCCCATCATTTGATCAAGAAGCTTCTAATCGAGCCGTTAGGAGGAAGGAGGGAGAACCGATCACATGTGGGCAAGTTGACTTAGGACATGTCGCTATCAAGCTTGGGAACGCTTCCCTCTCTCTCTTAATGTCTCTTTCCCTTGTTTCTATTTTCGTAAAGGAGGTTGCCCTAGTTGGCCTCCCTATTTAAGTTGTTGTCATATGTTGTAAAACAATCTAATGAATATATCATTTTCTCTCATTATGCTCTTTGTTCTTCACCCATCAAAGTCTCTTCACTCTTACAATTCTAAACCTAATTCCGCTTAAACCAACATTGGATTGATACATATTTTGACCCTAGAAAGAGTAACATAGCTGTTTACTGCTTTGAATCAATGTTTTCTCTCGGTTTTAGCCTGTTTTCTCGGTTTAAGCCTGTTTTGGGATAAAACGGGTTTAAGTGTTGTCTAAACACTCCAAATTCATCCCGAACTCTTACAACTGGTGAAATGCATTGGATTGTCACACATTCTAACCCTAGAAGCAGTAACAAAGCTGTTTACTGCTTCGAATCAACGTTTTCTCGGTTTTAGCCTGTTTCGGGACAAAATGGGTAAAAGTGGTGTCTAAACACTCCAAATTCAACCCGAACTCTTTTAATTAGTCAAATGCAATGGATTGTTACATATTTTGACCCTAGAAAGAGTAACATAACGATTTACTGCTTCGAATCAATGTTTTCTCTCGGTTTTAGCCTGTTTTTTCGGTTTAAGCCTGTTTTGGGGTAAAACGGGTTTAAGTGTTGTCTAAACACTCCAAATTCATCCCGAACTCTTACAACTAGTCAAATGCATTGGATTGTCACACATTCTGACCCTAGAAGCAGTAACAAAGCAGTTTACTGCTTCGAATCAATGTTTTCCCGTTTTTAGCCTATTTCGGGATAAAATGGCTAAAACTGGTGTCTAAGAACTCCAAATTCAACCTGGAAGCTTTTATTTAGTCAAATGCAATGGATTATTACATATTTTGACCCTAGAAATAGTAACATAGCGATTTACTGCTTCAAATCAATGTTTTCTCTTGGTTTTAACCTGTTTTCTCGGTTTAAGCCTATTTGGGGATAAAACGGGTTTAAGTTTTGTCTAAACACTCCAAATTCATTCGGAACTCTTAGGACTAGTCAATGCATTGGATTGTCACACATTCTGACCCTAGAAGCAGTAACAAAGCTTTTTACTGCTTCGAATCAATGTTTTCTCGGTTTTAGCCTGTTTCGGGACTAAATGGCTAAAAGTGGTGTCTAAACACTCTAAATTCAATCCTAACTCTAATAATTAGTCAAATGCATTGGATTGTTACATATTTTGACCATAGAAAGAGTAATATAGCGCTTTACTGCTTTGAATCAATGTTTTCTCTCGGTTTTAGCCTGTTTTCTTGGTTTAAGCCTGTTTTGGGATAAAACGTGTTTAGGTGTTGTCTAAACACTCCAAATTCATCCTGAACTCTTACAACTAGTCAAATGCATTGGATTGTCACACATTCTGACCCTAGAAGCAGTAACAAAGCTGTTTACTGCTTCGAATAAATGTTTTCTCGGTTTTAGCCTGTTTTGGGACCCAATGGCTAAAAGTGGTGTCTAAACACTCCAAATTCAATCCGAACTCTCATAATTATTCAAATGCATTGGATTCTTACATATTTTGACCCTATAAAGAGTAATATAGCGGTTTACTGCTTTGAATCAATGTTTTCTCTCGGTTTTAGGCTGTTTTCTCGGTTTAAGCCTGTTTTGGGATAAAACGGGTTTAAATGTTGTCTAAACACTCCAAATTCATCCCGAACTCTTACAACTAGTCAAATGCATTGGATTGTCACACATTCTGACCCTAGAAGCAGTAACAAAGCTTTTTACTGCTTCGAATCAATGTTTTCTCGGTTTTAGCCTGTTTCGGGACCCAATGGGTAAAAGTGGTGTCTAAACACTCCAAATTCAATCCGAAATCTAATAATTAGTCAAATGCATTGGATTGTTACATATTTTGACCATAGAAAGAGTAATATAGCGCTTTACTGCTTTGAATCAATGTTTTCTCTCGGTTTTAGCCTGTTTTCTCGGTTTAAGCCTGTTTTGGGAAAAAACGGGTTTTAGTGTTGTCTAAACACTCCAAATTCATTCGGAACTCTTAGGACTAGTCAATGCATTGGATTGTCACACATTCTTACCCGAGAAATAGTAACAAAGCTGTTTACTGCTTCGAATCAATAATTTCTCGGTTTTAGCCTGTTTCGGGACAAAATGGGTAAAAGTGTCTAAACACTCCAAATTCAACCCGAACTCTTTTAATTAGTCAAATGCAATGGATTGTTACATATTTTGACCCTAGAAAGAGTAACATAACGATTTACTGCTTCGAATCAATGTTTTCTCTCGGTTTTAGTCCTGTTTTTTCGGTTTAAGCCTGTTTTGGGGTAAAACGGGTTTAAGTGTTGTCTAAACACTCCAAATTCATCCCGAACTCTTACAACTAGTCAAATGCATTGGATTGTCACACATTCTGACCCTAGAAGCAGTAACAAAGCAGTTTACTGCTTCGAATCAATGTTTTCCCGTTTTTAGCCTGTTTCGGGATAAAATGGCTAAAACTGGTGTCTAAGAACTCCAAATTCAACCTGAAAGCTTTTAATTAGTCAAATGCAATGGATTATTACATATTTTGACCCTAGAAATAGTAACATAGCGATTTACTGCTTCAAATCAATGTTTTCTCTTGGTTTTAACCTGTTTTCTCGGTTTAAGCCTGTTTGGGGATAAAACGGGTTTAAGTTTTGTCTAAACACTCCAAATTCATCCCGAACTCTTACAACTAATCAAATGCATTGGATTGTCACACATTCTGACCCTAGAAGCAGTAACAAAGCTTTTTACTGCTTCGAATCAATGTTTTCTCGGTTTTAGCCTGTTTCGGGACCAAATGGCTAAAAGTGGTGTCTAAACACTCCAAATTCAATCCTAACTCTAATAATTAGTCAAATGCATTGGATTGATACATATTTTGACCATAGAAAGAGTAATATAGCGCTTTACTGCTTTGAATCAATGTTTTCTCTCGGTTTTAGCCTGTTTTCTCGGTTTAAGCCTGTTTTGGGATAAAACGGGTTTAAGTGTTGTCTAAACACTCCAAATTCATCCTGAACTCTTACAACTAGTGAAATTCATTGGATTTTCACACATTCTGACCCTAGAAGCAGTAACAAAGCTGTTTACTGCTTCGAATCAATGTTTTCTCTTGGTTTTGACCTGTTTTCTCGGTTTAAGCCTGTTTGGGGATAAAACGGGTTTAAGTTTTGTCTAAACACTCCAAATTCATCCCGAACTCTTACAACTATTCAAATGCATTGGATTGTCACACAGTCTGACCCTAGAAGCAGTAACAAAGCAGTTTACTGCTTCGAATCAATGTTTTCCCGTTTTTTAGCCTGTTTCGGGATAAAATGGCTAAAACTGGTGTCTAAGAACTCCAAATTCAACCTGAAAGCTTTTAATTAGTCAAATGCAATGGATTATTACATATTTTGACCCTAGAAATAGTAACATAGCGATTTACTGCTTCAAATCAATGTTTTCTCTTGGTTTTAACCTGTTTTCTCGGTTTAAGCCTGTTTGGGGATAAAACGGGTTTAAGTTTTGTCTAAACACTCCAAATTCATCCCGAACTCTTACAACTAATCAAATGCATTGGATTGTCACACATTCTGACCCTAGAAGCAGTAACAAAGCTTTTTACTGCTTCGAATCAATGTTTTCTCGGTTTTAGCCTGTTTCGGGACTAAATGGCTAAAAGTGGTGTCTAAACACTCCAAATTCAATCCTAACTCTAATAATTAGTCAAATGCATTGGATTGTTACATATTTTGACCATAGAAAGAGTAATATAGCGCTTTACTGCTTTGAATCAATGTTTTCTCTCGGTTTTAGCCTGTTTTCTTGGTTTAAGCCTGTTTTGGGATAAAACGTGTTTAGGTGTTGTCTAAACACTCCAAATTCATCCTGAACTCTTACAACTAGTCAAATGCATTGGATTTTCACACATTCTGACCCTAGAAGCAGTAACAAAGCTGTTTACTGCTTCGAATAAATGTTTTCTCGGTTTTAGCCTGTTTTGGGACCCAATGGCTAAAAGTGGTGTCTAAACACTCCAAATTCAATCCGAACTCTCATAATTATTCAAATGCATTGGATTCTTACATATTTTGACCCTATAAAGAGTAATATAGCGGTTTACTGCTTTGAATCAATGTTTTCTCTCGGTTTTAGGCTGTTTTCTCGGTTTAAGCCTGTTTTGGGATAAAACGGGTTTAAATGTTGTCTAAACACTCCAAATTCATCCCGAACTCTTACAACTAGTCAAATGCATTGGATTGTCACACATTCTGACCCTAGAAGCAGTAACAAAGCTTTTTACTGCTTCGAATCAATGTTTTCTCGGTTTTAGCCTGTTTCGGGACCCAATGGGTAAAAGTGGTGTCTAAACACTCCAAATTCAATCCGAAATCTAATAATTAGTCAAATGCATTGGATTGTTACATATTTTGACCATAGAAAGAGTAATATAGCGCTTTACTGCTTTGAATCAATGTTTTCTCTCGGTTTTAGCCTGTTTTCTCGGTTTAAGCCTGTTTTGGGAAAAAACGGGTTTTAGTGTTGTCTAAACACTCCAAATTCATTCGGAACTCTTAGGACTAGTCAATGCATTGGATTGTCACACATTCTTACCCGAGAAATAGTAACAAAGCTGTTTACTGCTTCGAATCAATAATTTCTCGGTTTTAGCCTGTTTCGGGACAAAATGGGTAAAAGTGTCTAAACACTCCAAATTCAACCCGAACTCTTTTAATTAGTCAAATGCAATGGATTGTTACATATTTTGACCCTAGAAAGAGTAACATAACGATTTACTGCTTCGAATCAATGTTTTCTCTCGGTTTTAGTCCTGTTTTTTCGGTTTAAGCCTGTTTTGGGGTAAAACGGGTTTAAGTGTTGTCTAAACACTCCAAATTCATCCCGAACTCTTACAACTAGTCAAATGCATTGAATTGTCACACATTCTGACCCTAGAAGCAGTAACAAAGCAGTTTACTGCTTCGAATCAATGTTTTCCCGTTTTTAGCCTGTTTCGGGATAAAATGGCTAAAACTGGTGTCTAAGAACTCCAAATTCAACCTGAAAGCTTTTAATTAGTCAAATGCAATGGATTATTACATATTTTGACCCTAGAAATAGTAACATAGCGATTTACTGCTTCAAATCAATGTTTTCTCTTGGTTTTAACCTGTTTTCTCGGTTTAAGCCTGTTTGGGGATAAAACGGGTTTAAGTTTTGTCTAAACACTCCAAATTCATCCCGAACTCTTACAACTAATCAAATGCATTGGATTGTCACACATTCTGACCCTAGAAGCAGTAACAAAGCTTTTTACTGCTTCGAATTAATGTTTTCTCGGTTTTAGCCTGTTTCGGGACCAAATGGCTAAAAGTGGTGTCTAAACACTCCAAATTCAATCCTAACTCTAATAATTAGTCAAATGCATTGGATTGATACATATTTTGACCATAGAAAGAGTAATATAGCGCTTTACTGCTTTGAATCAATGTTTTCTCTCGGTTTTAGCCTGTTTTCTCGGTTTAAGCCTGTTTTGGGATAAAACGGGTTTAAGTGTTGTCTAAACACTCCAAATTCATCCTGAACTCTTACAACTAGTGAAATGCATTGGATTGTCACACATTCTGACCCTAGAAGCAGTAACAAAGCTGTTTACTTCTTCGAATAAATGTTTTCTCGGTTTTAGCCTGTTTTGGGACCCAATGGCTAAAAGTGGTGTCTAAACACTCCAAATTCAATCCGAACTCTCATAATTATTCAAATGCATTGGATTCTTACATATTTTGACCCTATAAAGAGTAATATAGCGGTTTACTGCTTTGAATCAATGTTTTCTCTCGGTTTTAGCCTGTTTTCTCGGTTTAAGCCTGTTTTGGGATAAAACGGGTTTAAATGTTGTCTAAACACTCCAAATTCATCCCGAACTCTTACAACTAGTCAAATGCATTGGATTGTCACACATTCTGACCCTAGAAGCAGTAACAAAGCTGTTTACTGCTTCGAATCAATGTTTTCTCGGTTTTAGCCTGTTTCGGGATAAAATGGCTAAAAGTGGTGTCTAAACACTCCAAATTCAACCTGAACTCTTTTAATTAGTCAAATGCAATGGATTTTTACATATTTTGACCCTAGAAAGAGTAGTATAGCGATTTACTGCTTCAAATCAATGTTTTCTCTCGGTTTTAGCCTGTTTTCTCGGTTTAAGCCTGTTTGGGGATAAAACGGGTTTAAGTGTTGTCTAAACACTCCAAAATTCATCCCGAACTCTTACAACTAATAAAAAGCATTGGATTGTCACACATTCTGACCCTAGAAGCAGTAACAAAGCTTTTTACTGCTTCGAATCAATGTTTTCTCGGTTTTAGCCTGTTTCGGGACCCAATGGGTAAAAGTGGTGTCTAAACACTCCAAATTCAATCCGAAATCTAGTAATTAGTCAAATGCATTGGATTGTTACATATTTTGACCATAGAAAGAGTAATATAGCGCTTTACTGCTTTGAATCAATGTTTTCTCTCGGTTTTAGCCTGTTTTCTCGGTTTAAGCCTGTTTTGGGAAAAAACGGGTTTTAGTGTTGTCTAAACACTCCAAATTCATTCGGAACTCTTAGGACTAGTCAATGCATTGGATTGTCACACATTCTTACCCGAGAAATAGTAACAAAGCTGTTTACTGCTTCGAATCAATAATTTCTCGGTTTTAGCCTGTTTCGGGACAAAATGGGTAAAAGTGGTGTCTAAACACTCCAAGTTCAACCCGAACTCTTTTAATTAGTCAAATGCAATGGATTGTTACATAATTTGACCCTAGAAAGAGTAACATAACGATTTACTGCTTCGAATCAATGTTTTCTCTCGGTTTTAGTCCTGTTTTTTCGGTTTAAGCCTGTTTTGGGGTAAAACGGGTTTAAGTGTTGTCTAAACACTCCAAATTCATCCCGAACTCTTACAACTAGTCAAATGCATTGGATTGTCACACATTCTGACCCTAGAAGCAGTAACAAAGCAGTTTACTGCTTCGAATCAATGTTTTCCCGTTTTTAGCCTGTTTCGGGATAAAATGGCTAAAACTGGTGTCTAAGAACTCCAAATTCAACCTGAAAGCTTTTAATTAGTCAAATGCAATGGATTATTACATATTTTGACCCTAGAAATAGTAACATAGCGATTTACTGCTTCAAATCAATGTTTTCTCTTGGTTTTAACCTGTTTTCTCGGTTTAAGCCTGTTTGGGGATAAAACGGGTTTAAGTGTTGTCTAAACACTCCAAAATTCATCCCGAACTCTTACAACTAATCAAATGCATTGAATTGTCACACATTCTGACCCTAGAAGCAGTAACAACGCTGTTTACTGCTTCGAATCAATGTTTTCTCGGTTTTAGCCTGTTTCGGGACCCAATGGCTAAAAGTGGTGTCTAAACACTCCAAATTTAATCCGAACTCTAACAATTGGTCAAATGCATTGGATTGTTACATATTTTGACCATAGACAGAGTAATATAGCGCTTTACTGCTTTGAATCAATGTTTTCTCTCGGTTTTAGCCTGTTTTCTCGGTTTAAGCCTGTTTTGGGATAAAACGGGTTTAAGTGTTGTCTAAACACTCCAAATTCATCCTGAACTCTTACAACTAGTGAAATGCATTAGATTGTCACACATTCTTACCCGAGAAATAGTAACAAAGCTGTTTACTGCTTCGAATCAATAATTTCTCGGTTTTAGCCTGTTTCGGGACAAAATGGGTAAAAGTGGTGTCTAAACACTCCAAATTCAACCCGAACTCTTTTAATTAGTCAAATGCAATGGATTGTTACATATTTTGACCCTAGAAAGAGTAACATAACGATTTACTGCTTCGAATCAACGTTTTCTCTCGGTTTTAGCCTGTTTTTTCGGTTTAAGCCTGTTTTGGGGTAAAACGGGTTTAAGTGTTGTCTAAACACTCCAAATTCATCCCGAACTCTTACAACTAGTCAAATGCATTGTATTGTCACACATTCTGACCTTAGAAGCAGTAACAAAGCAGTTTACTGCTTCGAATCAATGTTTTCCCGTTTTTAGCCTGTTTCGGGATAAAATGGCTAAAACTGGTGTCTAAGAACTCCAAATTCAACCTGAAAGCATTTAATTAGTCAAATTCAATGGATTATTACATATTTTGACCCTAGAAATAGTAACATAGCGATTTACTGCTTCAAATCAATGTTTTCTCTTGGTTTTAACCTGTTTTCTCGGTTTAAGCCTGTTTGGGGATAAAACGGGTTTAAGTGTTGTCTAAACACTCCAAAATTCATCCCGAACTCTTACAACTAATCAAATGCATTGGATTGTCACACATTCTGACCCTAGAAGCAGTAACAACGCTGTTTACTGCTTCGAATCAATGTTTTCTCGGTTTTAGCCTGTTTCGGGACCCAATGGCTAAAAGTGGTGTCTAAACACTCCAAATTTAATCCGAACTCTAACAATTGGTCAAATGCATTGGATTGTTACATATTTTGACCATAGACAGAGTAATATAGCGCTTTACTGCTTTGAATCAATGTTTTCTCTCGGTTTTAGCCTCGGTTTAAGCCTGTTTTGGGATAAAACGGGTTTAAGTGTTGTCTAAACACTCCAAATTCATCCTGAACTCTTACAACTAGTGAAATGCATTAGATTGTCACACATTCTGACCCTAGAAGAAGTAACAAAGCTGTTTACTGCTTCGAATAAATGTTTTCTCGGTTTTAGCCTGTTTTGGGACCCAATGGCTAAAAGTGGTGTCTAAACACTCCAAATTCAATCCGAACTCTTTTAATTAGTCAAATGCAATGGATTGTTACATATTTTGACCCTAGAAAGAGTAACATAACGATTTACTTCTTCGAATCAACGTTTTCTCTCGGTTTTAGCCTGTTTTTTCGGTTTAAGCCTGTTTTGGGGTAAAACGGGTTTAAGTGTTGTCTAAACACTCCAAATTCATCCCGAACTCTTACAACTAGTCAAATGCATTGGATTGTCACACATTCTGACCCTAGAAGCAGTAACAAAGCAGTTTACTGCTTCGAATCAATGTTTTCCCGTTTTTAGCCTGTTTCGGGATAAAATGGCTAAAACTGGTGTCTAAGAACTCCAAATTCAACCTGAAAGCTTTTAATTAGTCAAATGCAATGGATTATTACATATTTTGACCCTAGAAATAGTAACATAGCGATTTACTGCTTCAAATCAATGTTTTCTCTTGGTTTTAACCTGTTTTCTCGGTTTAAGCCTGTTTGGGGATAAAACGGGTTTAAGTTTTGTCTAAACACTCCAAATTCATCCCGAACTCTTACAACTAATCAAATGCATTGGATTCTCACACATTCTGACCCTAGAAGCAGTAACAAAGCTTTTTACTGCTTCGAATCAATGTTTTCTCGGTTTTAGCCTGTTTCGGGACCAAATGGCTAAAAGTGGTGTCTAAACACTCCAAATTCAATCCTAACTCTAATAATTAGTCAAATGCATAGGATTGTTACATATTTTGACCATAGAAAGAGTAATATAGCGCTTTACTGCTTTGAATCAATGTTTTCTCTCGGTTTTAGCCTGTTTTCTCGGTTTAAGCCTGTTTTGGGATAAAACGGGTTTAAGTGTTGTCTAAACACTCCAAATTCATCCTGAACTCTTACCACTAGTGAAATGCATTAGATTGTCACACATTCTTACCCGAGAAATAGTAACAAAGCTGTTTACTGCTTCGAATCAATAATTTCTCGGTTTTAGCCTGTTTCGGGACAAAATGGGTAAAAGTGGTGTCTAAACACTCCAAATTCAACCCGAACTCTTTTAATTAGTCAAATGCAATGGATTGTTACATATTTTGACCCTAGAAAGAGTAACATAACGATTTACTGCTTCGAATCAACGTTTTCTCTCGGTTTTAGCCTGTTTTTTCGGTTTAAGCCTGTTTTGGGGTAAAACGGGTTTAAGTGTTGTCTAAACACTCCAAATTCATCCCGAACTCTTACAACTAGTCAAATGCATTGTATTGTCACACATTCTGACCTTAGAAGCAGTAACAAAGCAGTTTACTGCTTCGAATCAATGTTTTCCCGTTTTTAGCCTGTTTCGGGATAAAATGGCTAAAACTGGTGTCTAAGAACTCCAAATTCAACCTGAAAGCATTTAATTAGTCAAATTCAATGGATTATTACATATTTTGACCCTAGAAATAGTAACATAGCGATTTACTGCTTCAAATCAATGTTTTCTCTTGGTTTTAACCTGTTTTCTCGGTTTAAGCCTGTTTGGGGATAAAACGGGTTTAAGTGTTGTCTAAACACTCCAAAATTCATCCCGAACTCTTACAACTAATCAAATGCATTGGATTGTCACACATTCTGACCCTAGAAGCAGTAACAACGCTGTTTACTGCTTCGAATCAATGTTTTCTCGGTTTTAGCCTGTTTCGGGACCCAATGGCTAAAAGTGGTGTCTAAACACTCCAAATTTAATCCGAACTCTAACAATTGGTCAAATGCATTGGATTGTTACATATTTTGACCATAGACAGAGTAATATAGCGCTTTACTGCTTTGAATCAATGTTTTCTCTCGGTTTTAGCCTCGGTTTAAGCCTGTTTTGGGATAAAACGGGTTTAAGTGTTGTCTAAACACTCCAAATTCATCCTGAACTCTTACAACTAGTGAAATGCATTAGATTGTCACACATTCTGACCCTAGAAGAAGTAACAAAGCTGTTTACTGCTTCGAATAAATGTTTTCTCGGTTTTAGCCTGTTTTGGGACCCAATGGCTAAAAGTGGTGTCTAAACACTCCAAATTCAATCCGAACTCTTTTAATTAGTCAAATGCAATGGATTGTTACATATTTTGACCCTAGAAAGAGTAACATAACGATTTACTTCTTCGAATCAACGTTTTCTCTCGGTTTTAGCCTGTTTTTTCGGTTTAAGCCTGTTTTGGGGTAAAACGGGTTTAAGTGTTGTCTAAACACTCCAAATTCATCCCGAACTCTTACAACTAGTCAAATGCATTGGATTGTCACACATTCTGACCCTAGAAGCAGTAACAAAGCAGTTTACTGCTTCGAATCAATGTTTTCCCGTTTTTAGCCTGTTTCGGGATAAAATGGCTAAAACTGGTGTCTAAGAACTCCAAATTCAACCTGAAAGCTTTTAATTAGTCAAATGCAATGGATTATTACATATTTTGACCCTAGAAATAGTAACATAGCGATTTACTGCTTCAAATCAATGTTTTCTCTTGGTTTTAACCTGTTTTCTCGGTTTAAGCCTGTTTGGGGATAAAACGGGTTTAAGTTTTGTCTAAACACTCCAAATTCATCCCGAACTCTTACAACTAATCAAATGCATTGGATTCTCACACATTCTGACCCTAGAAGCAGTAACAAAGCTTTTTACTGCTTCGAATCAATGTTTTCTCGGTTTTAGCCTGTTTCGGGACCAAATGGCTAAAAGTGGTGTCTAAACACTCCAAATTCAATCCTAACTCTAATAATTAGTCAAATGCATAGGATTGTTACATATTTTGACCATAGAAAGAGTAATATAGCGCTTTACTGCTTTGAATCAATGTTTTCTCTCGGTTTTAGCCTGTTTTCTCGGTTTAAGCCTGTTTTGGGATAAAACGGGTTTAAGTGTTGTCTAAACACTCCAAATTCATCCTGAACTCTTACAACTAGTGAAATGCATTAGATTGTCACACATTCTTACCCGAGAAATAGTAACAAAGCTGTTTACTGCTTCGAATCAATAATTTCTCGGTTTTAGCCTCTTTCGGGACAAAATGGGTAAAAGTGGTGTCTAAACACTCCAAATTCAACCCGAACTCTTTTAATTAGTCAAATGCAATGGATTGTTACATATTTTGACCCTAGAAAGAGTAACATAACGATTTACTGCTTCGAATCAACGTTTTCTCTCGGTTTTAGCCTGTTCTTTCGGTTTAAGCCTGTTTTGGGGTAAAACGGGTTTAAGTGTTGTCTAAACACTCCAAATTCATCCCGAACTCTTACAACTAGTCAAATGCATTGTATTGTCACACATTCTGACCTTAGAAGCAGTAACAAAGCAGTTTACTGCTTCGAATCAATGTTTTCCCGTTTTTAGCCTGTTTCGGGATAAAATGGCTAAAACTGGTGTCTAAGAACTCCAAATTCAACCTGAAAGCATTTAATTAGTCAAATTCAATGGATTATTACATATTTTGACCCTAGAAATAGTAACATAGCGATTTACTGCTTCAAATCAATGTTTTCTCTTGGTTTTAACCTGTTTTCTCGGTTTAAGCCTGTTTGGGGATAAAACGGGTTTAAGTGTTGTCTAAACACTCCAAAATTCATCCCGAACTCTTACAACTAATCAAATGCATTGGATTGTCACACATTCTGACCCTAGAAGCAGTAACAACGCTGTTTACTGCTTCGAATCAATGTTTTCTCGGTTTTAGCCTGTTTCGGGACCCAATGGCTAAAAGTGGTGTCTAAACACTCCAAATTTAATCCGAACTCTAACAATTGGTCAAATGCATTGGATTGCTACATATTTTGACCATAGACAGAGTAATATAGCGCTTTACTGCTTTGAATCAATGTTTTCTCTCGGTTTTAGCCTCGGTTTAAGCCTGTTTTGGGAAAAAACGGGTTTTAGTGTTGTCTAAACACTCCAAATTCATTCGGAACTCTTAGGACTAGTCAATGCATTGGATTGTCACACATTCTTACCCGAGAAATAGTAACAAAGCTGTTTACTGCTTCGAATCAATAATTTCTCGGTTTTAGCCTGTTTCGGGACAAAATGGGTAAAAGTGGTGTCTAAACACTCCAAATTCAACCCAAACTCTTTTAATTAGTCAAATGCAATGGATTGTTACATATTTTGACCCTAGAAAGAGTAACATAACGATTTACTGCTTCAAATCAACGTTTTCTCTCGGTTTTAGCCTGTTTTTTCGGTTTAAGCCTGTTTTGGGGTAAAACGGGTTTAAGTGTTGTCTAAACACTCCAAATTCATCCCGAACTCTTACAACTAGTCAAATGCATTGGATTGTCACACATTCTGACCCTAGAAGCAGTAACAAAGCAGTTTACTGCTTCGAATCAATGTTTTCCCGTTTTTAGCCTGTTTCGGGATAAAATGGCTAAAACTGGTGTCTAAGAACTCCAAATTCAACCTGAAAGCTTTTAATTAGTCAAATGCAATGGATTATTACATATTTTGACCCTAGAAATAGTAACATAGCGATTTACTGCTTCAAATCAATGTTTTCTTTTGGTTTTAACCTGTTTTCTCGGTTTAAGCCTGTTTGGGGATAAAACGGGTTTAAGTGTTGTCTAAACACTCCAAAATTCATCCCGAACTCTTACAACTAATCAAATGCATTGGATTGTCACACATTCTGACCCTAGTAGCAGTAACAAAGCTGTTTACTGCTTCGAATCAATGTTTTCTCGGTTTTAGCCTGTTTCGGGACCCAATGGCTAAAAGTGGTGTCTAAACACTCCAAATTTAATCCGAACTCTAACAATTGGTCAAATGCATTGGATTGTTACATATTTTGACCATAGAAAGAGTAATATAGCGCTTTACTGCTTTGAATCAATGTTTTCTCTCGGTTTTAGCCTGTTTTCTCGGTTTAAGCCTGTTTTGGGATAAAACGGGTTTAAGTGTTGTCTAAACACTCCAAATTCATCCTGAACTCTTACAACTAGTGAAATGCATTAGATTGTCACACATTCTGACCCTAGAAGAAGTAACAAAGCTGTTTACTGCTTCGAATAAATGTTTTCTCGGTTTTAGCCTGTTTTGGGACCCAATGGCTAAAAGTGGTGTCTAAACACTCCAAATTCAATCCGAACTCTTTTAATTAGTCAAATGCAATGGATTGTTACATATTTTGACCCTAGAAAGAGTAACATAACGATTTACTTCTTCGAATCAACGTTTTCTCTCGGTTTTAGCCTGTTTTTTCGGTTTAAGCCTGTTTTGGGGTAAAACGGGTTTAAGTGTTGTCTAACCACTCCAAATTCATCCTGAACTCTTACAACTAGTCAAATGCATTGGATTGTCACACATTCTGACCCTAGAAGCAGTAACAAAGCAGTTTACTGCTTCGAATCAATGTTTTCCCGTTTTTAGCCTGTTTCGGGATAAAATGGCTAAAACTGGTGTCTAAGAACTCCAAATTCAACCTGAAAGCTTTTAATTGGTCAAATGCAATGGATTATTACATATTTTGACCCTAGAAATAGTAACATAGCGATTTACTGCTTCAAATCAATGTTTTCTCTTGGTTTTAACCTGTTTTCTCGGTTTAAGCCTGTTTGGGGATAAAACGGGTTTAAGTGTTGTTTAAACACTCCAAAATTCATCCCAAACTCTTACAACTAATCAAATGCATTGGATTGTCACACATTCTGACCCTAGAAGCAGTAACAAAGCTGTTTACTGCTTCGAATCAATGTTTTCTCGGTTTTAGCCTGTTTCGGGACCCAATGGCTAAAAGTGGTGTCTAAACACTCCAAATTTAATCCGAACTCTAACAATTGGTCAAATGCATTGGATTGTTACATATTTTGACCATAGAAAGAGTAATATAGCGCTTTACTGCTTTGAATCAATGTTTTCTCTCGGTTTTAGCCTGTTTTCTCGGTTTAAGCCTGTTTTGGGATAAAACGGGTTTAAGTGTTGTCTAAACACTCCAAATTCATCCTGAACTCTTCCAACTAGTGAAATGCATTAGATTGTCACACATTCTGACCCTAGAAGCAGTAACAAAGCTGTTTACTGCTTCGAATAAATGTTTTCTCGGTTTTAGCCTGTTTTGGGACCCAATGGCTAAAAGTGGTGTCTAAACACTCCAAATTCAATCCGAACTCTTTTAATTAGTCAAATGCAATGGATTGTTACATATTTTGACCCTAGAAAGAGTAACATAACGATTTACTTCTTCGAATCAACGTTTTCTCTCGGTTTTAGCCTGTTTTTTCGGTTTAAGCCTGTTTTGGGGTAAAACGGGTTTAAGTGTTGTCTAAACACTCCAAATTCATCCTGAACTCTTACAACTAGTCAAATGCATTGGATTGTCACACATTCTGACCCTAGAAGCAGTAACAAAGCAGTTTACTGCTTCGAATCAATGTTTTCCCGTTTTTAGCCTGTTTCGGGATAAAATGGCTAAAACTGGTGTCTAAGAACTCCAAATTCAACCTGAAAGCTTTTAATTAGTCAAATGCAATGGATTATTACATATTTTGACCCTAGAAATAGTAACATAGCGATTTACTGCTTCAAATCAATGTTTTCTCTTGGTTTTAACCTGTTTTCTCGGTTTAAGCCTGTTTGGGGATAAAACGGGTTTAAGTGTTGTCTAAACACTCCAAAATTCATCCCGAACTCTTACAACTAATCAAATGCATTGGATTGTCACACATTCTGACCCTAGAAGTAGTAACAAAGCTGTTTACTGCTTCGAATCAATGTTTTCTCGGTTTTAGCCTGTTTCGGGACCCAATGGCTAAAAGTGGTGTCTAAACACTCCAAATTTAATCCGAACTCTAACAATTGGTCAAATGCATTGGATTGTTACATATTTTGACCATAGACAGAGTAATATAGCGCTTTACTGCTTTGAATCAATGTTTTCTCTCGGTTTTAGCCTGTTTTCTTGGTTTAAGCCTGTTTTGGGAAAAAACGGGTTTTAGTGTTGTCTAAACACTCCAAATTCATTCGGAACTCTTAGGACTAGTCAATGCATTGGATTGTCACACATTCTTACCCGAGAAATAGTAACAAAGCTGTTTACTGCTTCGAATCAATAATTTCTCGGTTTTAGCCTGTTTCGGGACAAAATGGGTAAAAGTGGTGTCTAAACACTCCAAATTCAACCCGAACTCTTTTAATTAGTCAAATGCAATGGATTGTTACATATTTTGACCCTAGAAAGAGTAACATAACGATTTACTGCTTCGAATCAACGTTTTCTCTCGGTTTTAGCCTGTTTTTTCGGTTTAAGCCTGTTTTGGGGTAAAACGGGTTTAAGTGTTGTCTAAACACTCCAAATTCATCCCGAACTCTTACAACTAGTCAAATGCATTGGATTGTCACACATTCTGACCCTAGAAGCAGTAACAAAGCAGTTTACTGCTTCGAATCAATGTTTTCCCGTTTTTAGCCTGTTTCGGGATAAAATGGCTAAAACTGGTGTCTAAGAACTCCAAATTCAACCTGAAAGCATTTAATTAGTCAAATTCAATGGATTATTACATATTTTGACCCTAGAAATAGTAACATAGCGATTTACTGCTTCAAATCAATGTTTTCTCTTGGTTTTAACCTGTTTTCTCGGTTTAAGCCTGTTTGGGGATAAAACGGGTTTAAGTGTTGTCTAAACACTCCAAAATTCATCCCGAACTCTTACAACTAATCAAATGCATTGGATTGTCACACATTCTGACCCTAGAAGCAGTAACAACGCTGTTTACTGCTTCGAATCAATGTTTTCTCGGTTTTAGCCTATTTCGGGACCTAATGGCTAAAAGTGGTGTCTAAACACTCCAAATTTAATCCGAACTCTAACAATTGGTCAAATGCATTGGATTGTTACATATTTTGACCATAGACAGAGTAATATAGCGCTTTACTGCTTTGAATCAATGTTTTCTCTCGGTTTTAGCCTCGGTTTAAGCCTGTTTTGGGAAAAAACGGGTTTTAGTGTTGTCTAAACACTCCAAATTCATTCGGAACTCTTAGGACTAGTCAATGCATTGGATTGTCACACATTCTTACCCGAGAAATAGTAACAAAGCTGTTTACTGCTTCGAATCAATAATTTCTCGGTTTTAGCCTGTTTCGGGACCCAATGGCTAAAAGTGGTGTCTAAACACTCCAAATTTAATCCGAACTCTAACAATTGGTCAAATGCATTGGATTGTTACATATTTTGACCATAGACAGAGTAACATAGCGCTTTACTGCTTTGAATCAATATTTTCTCTCGGTTTTAGCCTGTTTTCTCGGTTTAAGCCTGTTTTGGGATAAAACGGGTTTTAGTGTTGTCTAAACACTCCAAATTCATTCGGAACTCTTAGGACTAGTCAATGCATTGGATTGTCACACATTCTGACCCGAGAAATAGTAACAAAGCAGTTTACTGCTTCGAATCAATAATTTCTCGGTTTTAGCCTGTTTCGGGACAAAATGGGTAAAAGTGGTGTCTAAACACTCCAAATTCAACCTGAACTCTCATAATTAGTCAAATGCATTGAATTGCTACATATTTTGACCCTAGAAATAGTAACATAGCGATTTACTGCTTCAAATCAATGTTTTCTCTTGGTTTTAACCTGTTTTCTCGATTTAAGCCTGTTTGGGGATAAAACGGGTTTAAATTTTGTCTAAACACTCCAAATTCATCCCGAACTCTTACAACAAATCAAAATGCCTTGGATTGTCACACATTCTGACCCTAGAAGCAGTAACAAAGCTTTTTACTGCTTTGAATCAATGTTTTCTCGGTTTTAGCCTTTTTCGGGACCAAATGGCTAAAAGTGGTGTCTAAACACTCCAAATTCAATCCTAACTCTAATAATTAGTCAAATGCATTGTATTGATACATATTTTGACCATAGAAAGAGTAATATAGCGCTTTACTGCTTTGAATCAATGTTTTCTCTCGGTTTTAGCCTGTTTTCTCGGTTTAAGCCTGTTTTGGGATAAAACGGGTTTAAGTGTTGTCTAAACACTCAAAATTCATCCTGAACTCTTACAACTAGTGAAATGCATTGGATTGTCACACATTCTGACCCTAGAAGCAGTAACAAAGCTGTTTACTGCTTCGAATCAATGTTTTCTCGGTATTAGCCTGTTTTGGGACAAAATGGGTAAAAGTGGTGTCTAAACACTCCAAATTCAACCCGAACTCTTTTAATTAGTCAAATGCAATGGATTGTTACATATTTTGACCCTATAAAGAGTAACATAACGATTTACTGCTTCGAATCAATGTTTTCTCTCGGTTTTAGCCTGTTTTTTCGGTTTAAGCCTGTTTTGGCGTAAAACGGGTTTAAGTGTTGTCTAAACACTCCAAATTCATCCCGAACTCTTACAACTAGTCAAATGCATTGGATTGTCACACATTCTGACCCTAGAAGCAGTAAAAAATCAGTTTACTGCTTCGAATAATTGTTTTCCCGTTTTTAGCCTGTTTCGGGATAAAATGGCTAAAACTGGTGTCTAAGAACTCCAAATTCAACCTGAAAGCTTTTAATTAGTCAAATGCAATGGATTATTACATACTTTGACCCTAGAAATAGTAACATAGCGATTTACTGCGTCAAATCAATGTTTTCTCTCGATTTAGCCTGTTTTCTTGGTTTAAGCCTAATTTAGGATAAAACGGGTTTAAGTGTTGTCTAAACACTCCAAATTCATCCCAAACTCTTACAGCTAGTCAAATGCATTGGATTGTCACACATTCTGACCCTAGAAACAGTAACAAAGCTATTTACTGCTTAGAATCAACGTTTTCTCGGTTTTAGCCTGTTTCGGGACAAAATGGGTAAAGTGGTGTCTAAACCCTCCAAATTCAACCCGAACTCTTTTAATTAGTCAAATGCAATGGATTGCTACATATTTTGACCCTATAAAGAGTAATATAGCGGTTTACTGCTTTGAATCAATGTTTTCTCTCGGTTTTAGCCTGTTTTCTCGGTTTAAGCCTGTTTTGGGATAAAACGGGTTTAAGTGTTGTCTAAACACTCCAAATTCATCCTGAACTCTTACAACTAGTCAAATGCATTGGATTGTCACACATTCTGACCCTAGAAGCAGTAACAAAGCTGTTTACTGCTTCGAATCAATGTTTTCTCGGTATTAGCCTGTTTTGGGACAAAATGGGTAAAAGTGGTGTCTAAACACTCCAAATTCAACCCGAACTCTTTTAATTAGTCAAATGCAATGGATTGTTACATATTTTGACCCTATAAAGAGTAACATAACGATTTACTGCTTCGAATCAATGTTTTCTCTCGGTTTTAGCCTGTTTTTTCGGTTTAAGCCTGTTTTGGCGTAAAACGGGTTTAAGTGTTGTCTAAACACTCCAAATTCATCCCGAACTCTTACAACTAGTCAAATGCATTGGATTGTCACACATTCTGACCCTAGAAGCAGTAAAAAATCAGTTTACTGCTTCGAATAATTGTTTTCCCGTTTTTAGCCTGTTTCGGGATAAAATGGCTAAAACTGGTGTCTAAGAACTCCAAATTCAACCTGAAAGCTTTTAATTAGTCAAATGCAATGGATTATTACATACTTTGACCCTAGAAATAGTAACATAGCGATTTACTGCGTCAAATCAATGTTTTCTCTCGGTTTTAGCCTGTTTTCTTGGTTTAAGCCTAATTTAGGATAAAACGGGTTTAAGTGTTGTCTAAACACTCCAAATTCATCCCAAACTCTTACAGCTAGTCAAATGCATTGGATTGTCACACATTCTGACCCTAGAAACAGTAACAAAGCTATTTACTGCTTAGAATCAACGTTTTCTCGGTTTTAGCCTGTTTCGGGACAAAATGGGTAAAGTGGTGTCTAAACCCTCCAAATTCAACCCGAACTCTTTTAATTAGTCAAATGCAATGGATTGTTACATATTTTGACCCTATAAAGAGTAATATAGCGGTTTACTGCTTTGAATCAATGTTTTCTCTCGGTTTTAGCCTGTTTTCTCGGTTTAAGCCTGTTTTGGGATAAAACGGGTTTAAGTGTTGTCTAAACACTCCAAATTCATCCTGAACTCTTACAACTAGTCAAATGCATTGGATTGTCACACATTCTGACCCTAGAAGCAGTAACAAAGCTGTTTACTGCTTCGAATCAATGTTTTCTCGGTTTTAGCCTGTTTCGGGACCCAATGGCTAAAAGTGGTGTCTAAACACTCCAAATTTAATCCGAACTCTAACAATTGGTCAAATGCATTGGATTGTTACATATTATGACCCTAGAAAGAGTAACACAGCTGTTTACGGCTTTGAATCAATGTTTTCTCACGGTTTTAGCCCGTTTTCTCGGTTTAAGCCTGTTTTGGGATAAAACGGGTTTAAGTGTTGTCTAAACACTCCAAATTCATCCCGAACTCTTAGAATTAGTCAATGCATTGGATTGTCACACATTCTGACCCTAGAAACAGTAACAATGCTGTTTACTGCTTAGAATCATTGTTTTCTCGGTTTTAGCCTGTTTCGGGGCAAAATGGGTAAAAGTGGTGTCTAAACACTCCAAATTCAACCCGAACTATTTTAATTAGTCAAATGCAATGGATTGTTACATATTTCGACCCTATAAGATTAACATAGCGATTTACTGCTTCAAATCAATGTTTTCTCTCGGTTTTAGCCTGTTTTCTCGGTTTAAGCCTGTTTGGGGATAAAACGGGTTTAAGTGTTGTCTAAACACTCCAAAATTCATCCCGAACTCTTAAAACTAATCAAATGCATTGGATTGTCACACATTCTGACCCTAGAAGCAGTAACAAAGCTGTTTACTGCTTCGAATCAATGTTTTCTCGGTTTTAGCCTGTTTCGGGACCCAATGGCTAAAAGTGGTGTCTAAACACTCCAAATTCAATCCGAACTCTCATAATTAGTCAAATGCATTGGATTGTTACATATTTTGACCCTATAAAGAGTAATATAGCGGTTTACTGCTTTGAATCAATGTTTTCTCTCGGTTTTAGCCTGTTTTCTCGGTTTAAGCCTGTTTTGGGATAAAACGGGTTTAAGTGTTGTCTAAACACTCCAAATTCATCATGAACTCTTACAACTAGTCAAATGCATTGTATTGTTACATATTTTTACCTTAGAAAGAGTAACATAGCTGTTTACTGCTTCGTAAATATTTTTTCTCTCGGTTTTAGCCTGTTTTTGGATAAAACGGTTTAAGTGTTGTCTAAACACTCCAAATTCAACCCAAACTCTTACAGCTAGTCAAATGCATTGGATTGTCACACATTCTGACCCTAGAAACAGTAACAAAGCTATTTACTGCTTAGAATCAACGTTTTCTCGGTTTTAGCCTGTTTCGGGACAAAATGGGTAAAGTGGTGTCTAAACCCTCCAAATTCAACCCGAACTCTTTTAATTAGTCAAATGCAATGGATTGTTACATATTTTGACCCTATAAAGAGTAATATAGCGGTTTACTGCTTTGAATCAATGTTTTCTCTCGGTTTTAGCCTGTTTTCTCGGTTTAAGCCTGTTTTGGGATAAAACGGGTTTAAGTGTTGTCTAAACACTCCAAATTCATCCCGAACTCTTACAACTAGTCAAATGCATTGGATTGTCACACATTCTGACCCTAGAAGCAGTAACAAAGCTGTTTACTGCTTCGAATCAATGTTTTTTCTCGGTATTAGCCTGTTTTGGGACAAAATGGGTAAAAGTGGTGTCTAAACACTCCAAATTCAACTGAACTCTTTTAATTAGTCAAATGCAATGGATTGTTACATATTTTGACCCTATAAAGAGTAACATAACGATTTACTGCTTCGAATCAATGTTTTCTCTCGGTTTTAGCCTGTTTTTTCGGTTTAAGCCTGTTTTGGGGTAAAACGGGTTTAAGTGTTGTCTAAACACTCCAAATTCATCCCGAACTCTTACAACTAGTCAAATGCATTGGATTGTCACACATTCTGACCCTAGAAGCAGTAACAAAGCAGTTTACTGCTTCGAATCAATGTTTTCCCGTTTTTAGCCTGTTTCGGGATAAAATGGCTAAAACTGGTGTCTAAGAACTCCAAATTCAACCTGAAAGCTTTTAATTAGTCAAATGCAATGGATTATTACATATTTTGACCCTAGAAATAGTAACATAGCGATTTACTGCGTCAAATCAATGTTTTCTCTCGGTTTTAGCCTGTTTTCTTGGTTTAAGCCTGATTTAGGATAAAACGGGTTTAAGTGTTGTCTAAACACTCCAAATTCATCCCGAACTCTTACAGCTAATCAAATGCATTGGATTGTCACACATTCTGACCCTAGAAGCAGTAACAAAGCTGTTTACTGCTTCGAATCAATGTTTTCTCGGTTTTAGCCTGTTTCGGGACCCAATGGCTAAAAGTGGTGTCTAAACACTCCAAATTTAATCCGAACTCTAACAATTGGTCAAATGCATTGGATTGTTACATATTTTGACCCTATAAAGAGTAATATAACGGTTTACTGCTTCGAATCAATGTTTTCTCTCGGTTTTAGCCTGTTTTCTCGGTTTAAGCCTGTTTTGGGATAAAACGGGTTTAAGTGTTGTCTAAACACTCCAAATTCATCCCGAACTCTTACAACTAGTCAAATGCATTGGATTGTCACACATTCTGACCCTAGAAGCAGTAACAAAGCAGTTTACTGCTTCAAATCAATGTTTTCTCTTGGTTTTAACCTGTTTTCTCGGTTTAAGCCTGTTTGGGGATAAAACGGGTTTAAGTGTTGTCTAAACACTCCAAAATTCATCCTGAACTCTTACAACTAATCAAATGCATTGGATTGTCACACATTCTGACCCTAGAAGCAGTAACAAAGCTGTTTACTGCTTCGAATCAATGTTTTCTCGGTTTTAGCCTGTTTCGGGACCCAATGGCTAAAAGTGGTGTCTAAACACTCCAAATTTAATCGGAACTCTAACAATTGGTCAAATGCATTGGATTGTTACATATTTTGACCATAGACAGAGTAATATAGCGCTTTACTGCTTTGAATCAATGTTTTCTCTCGGTTTTAGCCTGTTTTCTTGGTTTAAGCCTCTTTTAGGATAAAACGGGTTTAAGTGTTGTCTAAACACTCCAAATTCATCCCGAACTTTTACAGCTAGTCAAATGCATTGGATTGTCACACATTCTGACCCTAGAAACAGTAACAAAGCTATTTACTGCTTAGAATCAACGTTTTCTCGGTTTTAGCCTGTTTCGGGACAAAATGGGTAAAGTGGTGTCTAAACCCTCCAAATTCAACCCGAACTCTTTTAATTAGTCAAATGCAATGGATTGTTACATATTTTGACCCTAGAAAGAGTAATATAGCGGTTTACTGCTTCGAATCAACGCTTTCTCTCGGTTTTAGCCTGTTTTCTCGGTTTAAGCCTGTTTTGGGATAAAACGGGTTTAAGTGTTGTCTAAACACTCCAAATTCATCCCGAACTCTTACAACTAGTCAAATGCATTGGATTGTCACACATTCTGACCCTAGAAGCAGTAACAAAGCAGTTTACTGCTTCGAATCAATGTTTTCCCGTTTTTAGCCTGTTTCGGGATAAAATGGCTAAAACTGGTGTCTAAGAACTCCAAATTCAACCTGAAAGCTTTTAATTAGTCAAATGCAATGGATTATTACATATTTTGAACCTAGAAATAGTAACATTGCGATTTACTGCTTCAAATCAATGTTTTCTCTTGGTTTTAACCTGTTTTCTCGGTTTAAGCCTGTTTGGGGATAAAACGGGTTTAAGTGTTGTCTAAACACTCCAAAATTCATCCCGAACTCTTACAACTAATCAAATGCATTGGATTGTCACACATTCTGACCCTAGAAGCAGTAACAAAGCTGTTTACTGCTTCGAATCAATGTTTTCTCGGTTTTAGCCTGTTTCGGGACCCAATGGCTAAAAGTGGTGTCTAAACACTCCAAATTTAATACGAACTCTAACAATTGGTCAAATGCATTGGATTGTTACATATTTTGACCATAGACAGAGTAATATAGCGCTTTACTGCTTTGAATCAATGTTTTCTCTCGGTTTTAGCCTGTTTTCTCGGTTTAAGCCTGTTTTAGGATAAAACGGGTTTAAGTGTTGTCTAAACACTCCAAATTCATCCCGAACTCTTACAGCTAGTCAAATGCATTGGATTGTCACACATTCTGACCCTAGAAACAGTAACAAAGCTATTTACTGCTTAGAATCAACGTTTTCTCGGTTTTAGCCTGTTTCGGGACAAAATGGGTAAAGTGGTGTCTAAACCCTCCAAATTCAACCCGAACTCTTTTAATTAGTCAAATGCAATGGATTGTTACATATTTTGACCCTATAAAGAGTAATATAGCGGTTTACTGCTTTGAATCAATGTTTTCTCTCGGTTTTAGCCTGTTTTCTCGGTTTAAGCCTGTTTTGGGATAAAACGGGTTTAAGTGTTGTCTAAACACTCCAAATTCATCCCGAACTCTTACAACTAGTGAAATACATTGGATTGTCACACATTCTGACCCTAGAAGCAGTAACAAAGCTGTTTACTGCTTCGAATCAACGTTTTCTCGGTTTTAGCCTGTTTCGGGACAAAATGGGTAAAAGTGGTGTCTAAACACTCCAAATTCAATCCGAACTCTAACAATTGGTCAAATGCATTGGATTGTTACATATTTTGACCATAGACAGAGTAACATAGCGCTTTACTGCTTTGAATCAATATTTTCTCTCGGTTTTAGCCTGTTTTCTCGGTTTAAGCCTGTTTTGGGATAAAACGGGTTTTAGTGTTGTCTAAACACTCCAAATTCATTCGGAACTCTTAGGACTAGTCAATGCATTGGATTGTCACACATTCTGACCCGAGAAATAGTAACAAAGCTGTTTACTGCTTCGAATCAATAATTTCTCGGTTTTAGCCTGTTTCGGGACAAAATGGGTAAAAGTGGTGTCTAAACACTCGAAATTCAACCTGAACTCTCATAATTAGTCAAATGCATTGAATTGCTACATATTTTGACCCTAGAAAGAGTAATATAGCGATTTACTGCGTCAAATCAATGTTTTCTCTCGGTTTTAGCCTGTTTTCTCGGTTTAAGCCTGTTTTAGGATAAAACGGGTTTAAGTGTTGTCTAAACACTCCAAATTCATCCCGAACTCTTACAACTAGTCAAATGCATTGGATTGTCACACATTCTGACCCTAGAAACAGTAACAAAGCTATTTACTGCTTAGAATCAACGTTTTCTCGGTTTTAGCCTGTTTCGGGACAAAATGGGTAAAGTGGTGTCTAAACCCTCCAAATTCAACCCGAACTCTTTTAATTAGTCAAATGCAATGGATTGTTACATATTTTGACCCTATAAAGAGTAATATAGCGGTTTACTGCTTTGAATCAATGTTTTCTCTCGGTTTTAGCCTATTTTCTCGGTTTAAGCCTGTTTTGGGATAAAACGGGTTGAAGTGTTGTCTAAACACTCCAAATTCATCCCGAACTCTTACAACTAGTGAAATACATTGGATTGTCACACATTCTGACCCTAGAAGCAGTAAAAAAGCTGTTTACTGCTTCGAATCAACGTTTTCTCGGTTTTAGCCTGTTTCGGGACAAAATGGGTAAAAGTGGTGTCTAAACACTCCAAATTCAATCCGAACTCTAACAATTGGTCAAATGCATTGGATTGTTACATATTTTGACCATAGACAGAGTAACATAGCGCTTTACTGCTTTGGGATAAAACGGGTTTTAGTGTTGTCTAAACACTCCAAATTCATTCGGAACTCTTAGGACTAGTCAATGCATTGGATTGTCACACATTCTGACCCGAGAAATAGTAACAAAGCTTTTTACTGCTTCGAATCAATAATTTCTCGGTATTAGCCTGTTTCGGGACAAAATGGGTAAAAGTGGTGTCTAAACACTCCAAATTCAACCTGAACTCTCATAATTAGTCAAATGCATTGAATTGCTACATATTTTGACCCTAGAAATAGTAACATAGCGATTTACTGCTTCAAATCAATGTTTTCTCTTGGTTTTAACCTGTTTTCTCGATTTAAGCCTGTTTGGGGATAAAACGGGTTTAAATTTTGTCTAAACACTCCAAATTCATCCCGAACTCTTACAACAAATCAAAATGCCTTGGATTGTCACACATTCTGACCCTAGAAGCAGTAACAAAGCTTTTTACTGCTTTGAATCAATGTTTTCTCGGTTTTAGCCTTTTTCGGGACCAAATGGCTAAAAGTGGTGTCTAAACACTCCAAATTCAATCCTAACTCTAATAATTAGTCAAATGCATTGTATTGATACATATTTTGACCATAGAAAGAGTAATATAGCGCTTCACTGCTTTGAATCAATGTTTTCTCTCGGTTTTAGCCTGTTTTCTCGGTTTAAGCCTGTTTTGGGATAAAACGGGTTTAAGTGTTGTCTAAACACTCCAAATTCATCCTGAACTCTTACAACTAGTGAAATGCATTGGATTGTCACACATTCTGACCCTAGAAGCAGTAACAAAGCTGTTTACTGCTTCGAATCAATGTTTTCTCGGTATTAGCCTGTTTTGGGACAAAATGGGTAAAAGTGGTGTCTAAACACTCCAAATTCAACCCGAACTCTTTTAATTAGTCAAATGCAATGGATTGTTACATATTTTGACCCTATAAAGAGTAACATAACGATTTACTGCTTCGAATCAATGTTTTCTCTCGGTTTTAGCCTGTTTTTTCGGTTTAAGCCTGTTTTGGCGTAAAACGGGTTTAAGTGTTGTCTAAACACTCCAAATTCATCCCGAACTCTTACAACTAGTCAAATGCATTGGATTGTCACACATTCTGACCCTAGAAGCAGTAAAAAATCAGTTTACTGCTTCGAATAATTGTTTTCCCGTTTTTAGCCTGTTTCGGGATAAAATGGCTAAAACTGGTGTCTAAGAACTCCAAATTCAACCTGAAATTTTTTAATTAGTCAAATGCAATGGATTATTACATACTTTGACCCTAGAAATAGTAACATAGCGATTTACTGCGTCAAATCAATGTTTTCTCTCGGTTTTAGCCTGTTTTCTTGGTTTAAGCCTAATTTAGGATAAAACGGGTTTAAGTGTTGTCTAAACACTCCAAATTCATCCCAAACTCTTACAGCTAGTCAAATGCATTGGATTGTCACACATTCTGACCCTAGAAACAGTAACAAAGCTATTTACTGCTTAGAATCAACGTTTTCTCGGTTTTAGCCTGTTTCGGGACAAAATGGGTAAAGTGGTGTCTAAACCCTCCAAATTCAACCCGAACTCTTTTAATTAGTCAAATGCAATGGATTGTTACATATTTTGACCCTATAAAGAGTAATATAGCGGTTTACTGCTTTGAATCAATGTTTTCTCTCGGTTTTAGCCTGTTTTCTCGGTTTAAGCCTGTTTGGGGATAAAACGGGTTTAAGTGTTGTCTAAACACTCCAAATTCATCCTGAACTCTTACAACTAGTCAAATGCATTGGATTGTCACACATTCTGACCCTAGAAGCAGTAACAAAGCTGTTTACTGCTTCGAATCAATGTTTTCTCGGTTTTAGCCTGTTTCGGGACCCAATGGCTAAAAGTGGTGTCTAAACACTCCAAATTTAATCCGAACTCTAACAATTGGTCAAATGCATTGGATTGTTACATATTATGACCCTAGAAAGAGTAACACAGCTGTTTACGGCTTTGAATCAATGTTTTCTCACGGTTTTAGCCCGTTTTCTCGGTTTTAGCCTGTTTTTGGATAAAACGGTTTAAGTGTTGTCTAAACACTTCAAATTCAACCCAAACTCTTACAGGTAGTCAAATGCATTGGATTGTCACACATTCTGACCCTAGAAACAGTAACAAAGCTATTTACTGCTTAGAATCAACGTTTTCTCGGTTTTAGCCTGTTTCGGGACAAAATGGGTAAAGTGGTGTCTAAACCCTCCAAATTCAACCCGAACTCTTTTAATTAGTCAAATGCAATGGATTGTTACATATTTTGACCCTATAAAGAGTAATATAGCGGTTTACTGCTTTGAATCAATGTTTTCTCTCGGTTTTAGCCTGTTTTCTCGGTTTAAGCCTGTTTTGGGATAAAACGGGTTTAAGTGTTGTCTAAACACTCCAAATTCATCCCGAACTCTTACAACTAGTCAAATGCATTGGATTGTCACACATTCTGACCCTAGAAGCAGTAACAAAGCTGTTTACTGCTTCGAATCAATGTTTTTTCTCGGTATTAGCCTGTTTTGGGACAAAATGGGTAAAAGTGGTGTCTAAACACTCCAAATTCAACCGAACTCTTTTAATTAGTCAAATGCAATGGATTGTTACATATTTTGACCCTATAAAGAGTAACATAACGATTTACTGCTTCGAATCAATGTTTTCTCTCGGTTTTAGCCTGTTTTTTCGGTTTAAGCCTGTTTTGGGGTAAAACGGGTTTAAGTGTTGTCTAAACACTCCAAATTCATCCCGAACTCTTACAACTAGTCAAATGCATTGGATTGTCACACATTCTGACCCTAGAAGCAGTAACAAAGCAGTTTACTGCTTCGAATCAATGTTTTCCCGTTTTTAGCCTGTTTCGGGATAAAATGGCTAAAACTGGTGTCTAAGAACTCCAAATTCAACCTGAAAGCTTTTAATTAGTCAAATGCAATGGATTATTACATATTTTGACCCTAGAAATAGTAACATAGCGATTTACTGCGTCAAATCAATGTTTTCTCTCGGTTTTAGCCTATTTTCTTGGTTTAAGCCTGATTTAGGATAAAACGGGTTTAAGTGTTGTCTAAACACTCCAAATTCATCCCGAACTCTTACAGCTAGTCAAATGCATTGGATTGTCTCACATTCTGACCCTAGAAACAGTAACAAAGCTATTTACTGCTTAGAATCAACGTTTTCTCGGTTTTAGCCTGTTTCGGGACAAAATGGGTAAAGTGGTGTCTAAACCCTCCAAATTCAACCCGAACTCTTTTAATTAGTCAAATGCAATGGATTGTTACATATTTTGACCCTATAAAGAGTAATATAGCGGTTTACTGCTTTGAATCAATGTTTTCTCTCGGTTTTAGCCTGTTTTCTCGGTTTAAGCCTGTTTTGGGATAAAACGGGTTTAAGTGTTGTCTAAACACTCCAAATTCATCCCGAACTCTTACAACTAGTCAAATGCATTGGATTGTCACACATTCTGACCCTAGAAGCAGTAACAAAGCTGTTTACTGCTTCGAATCAATGTTTTCTCGGTATTAGCCTGTTTCAGGACAAAATGGGTAAAGGTGGTGTCTAAACACTCCAAATTCAACCCGAACTCTTATAATTAGTCAAATGCATTGGATTGTCACACATTCTGACCCTAGAAGCAGTAACAAAGCTGTTTACTGCGTCGAATCAATGTTTTCTCGGTTTTAGCCTGTTTCGGGACCCAATGGCTAAAAGTGGTGTCTAAACACTCCAAATTTAATCCGAACTCTAACAATTGGTCAAATGCATTGGATTGTTACATATTATGACCCTAGAAAGAGTAACACAGCTGTTTACGGCTTTGAATCAATGTTTTCTCACGGTTTTAGCCCGTTTTCTCGGTTTAAGCCTGTTTTGGGATAAAACGGGTTTAAGTGTTGTCTAAACACTCCAAATTCATCCCGAACTCTTAGAATTAGTCAATGCATTGGATTGTCACACATTCTGACCCTAGAAACAGTAACAATGCTGTTTACTGCTTAGAATCATTGTTTTCTCGGTTTTAGCCTGTTTCGGGGCAAAATGGGTAAAAGTGGTGTCTAAACACTCCAAATTCAACCCGAACTATTTTAATTAGTCAAATGCAATGGATTGTTACATATTTCGACCCTATAAGATTAACATAGCGATTTACTGCTTCAAATCAATGTTTTCTCTCGGTTTTAGCCTGTTTTCTCGGTTTAAGCCTGTTTGGGGATAAAACGGGTTTAAGTGTTGTCTAAACACTCCAAAATTCATCCCGAACTCTTACAACTAATCAAATGCATTGGATTGTCACACATTCTGACCCTAGAAGCAGTAACAAAGCTATTTACTGCTTCGAATCAATGTTTTCTCGGTTTTAGCCTGTTTCGGGACCCAATGGCTAAAAGTGGTGTCTAAACACTCCAAATTCAATCCGAACTCTCATAATTAGTCAAATGCATTGGATTGTTACATATTTTGACCCTATAAAGAGTAATATAGCGGTTTACTGCTTTGAATCAATGTTTTCTCTCGGTTTTAGCCTGTTTTCTCGGTTTAAGCCTGTTTTGGGATAAAACGGGTTTAAGTGTTGTCTAAACACTCCAAATTCATCATGAACTCTTACAACTAGTCAAATGCATTGTATTGTTACATATTTTTACCTTAGAAAGAGTAACATAGCTGTTTACTGCTTCGTAAATATTTTTTCTCTCGGTTTTAGCCTGTTTTTGGATAAAACGGTTTAAGTGTTGTCTAAACTCTCCAAATTCAACCCAAACTCTTACAGCTAGTCAAATGCATTGGATTGTCACACATTCTGACCCTAGAAACAGTAACAAAGCTATTTACTGCTTAGAATCAACGTTTTCTCGGTTTTAGCCTGTTTCGGGACAAAATGGGTAAAGTGGTGTCTAAACCCTCCAAATTCAACCCGAACTCTTTTAATTAGTCAAATGCAATGGATTGTTACATATTTTGACCCTATAAAGAGTAATATAGCGGTTTACTGCTTTGAATCAATGTTTTCTCTCGGTTTTAGCCTGTTTTCTCGGTTTAAGCCTGTTTTGGGATAAAACGGGTTTAAGTGTTGTCTAAACACTCCAAATTCATCCCGAACTCTTACAACTAGTCAAATGCATTGGATTGTCACACATTCTGACCCTAGAAGCAGTAACAAAGCTGTTTACTGCTTCGAATCAATGTTTTTTCTCGGTATTAGCCTGTTTTGGGACAAAATGGGTAAAAGTGGTGTCTAAACACTCCAAATTCAACCGAACTCTTTTAATTAGTCAAATGCAATGGATTGTTACATATTTTGACCCTATAAAGAGTAACATAACGATTTACTGCTTCGAATCAATGTTTTCTCTCGGTTTTAGCCTGTTTTTTCGGTTTAAGCCTGTTTTGGGGTAAAACGGGTTTAAGTGTTGTCTAAACACTCCAAATTCATCCCGAACTCTTACAACTAGTCAAATGCATTGGATTGTCACACATTCTGACCCTAGAAGCAGTAACAAAGCAGTTTACTGCTTCGAATCAATGTTTTCCCGTTTTTAGCCTGTTTCGGGATAAAATGGCTAAAACTGGTGTCTAAGAACTCCAAATTCAACCTGAAAGCTTTTAATTAGTCAAATGCAATGGATTATTACATATTTTGACCCTAGAAATAGTAACATAGCGATTTACTGCGTCAAATCAATGTTTTCTCTCGGTTTTAGCCTGTTTTCTTGGTTTAAGCCTGATTTAGGATAAAACGGGTTTAAGTGTTGTCTAAACACTCCAAATTCATCCCGAACTCTTACAGCTAGTCAAATGCATTGGATTGTCTCACATTCTGACCCTAGAAACAGTAACAAAGCTATTTACTGCTTAGAATCAACGTTTTCTCGGTTTTAGCCTGTTTCGGGACAAAATGGGTAAAGTGGTGTCTAAACCCTCCAAATTCAACCCGAACTCTTTTAATTAGTCAAATGCAATGGATTGTTACATATTTTGACCCTATAAAGAGTAATATAGCGGTTTACTGCTTTGAATCAATGTTTTCTCTCGGTTTTAGCCTGTTTTCTCGGTTTAAGCCTGTTTTGGGATAAAACGGGTTTAAGTGTTGTCTAAACACTCCAAATTCATCCCGAACTCTTACAACTAGTCAAATGCATTGGATTGTCACACATTCTGACCCTAGAAGCAGTAACAAAGCTGTTTACTGCTTCGAATCAATGTTTTCTCGGTATTAGCCTGTTTTGGGACAAAATGGGTAAAAGTGGTGTCTAAACACTCCAAATTCAACCCGAACTCTTTTAATTAGTCAAATGCAATGGATTGTTACATATTTTGACCCTATAAAGAGTAACATAACGATTTACTGCTTCGAATCAATGTTTTCTCTCGGTTTTAGCCTGTTTTTTCGGTTTAAGCCTGTTTTGGGGTAAAACGGGTTTAAGTGTTGTCTAAACACTCCAAATTCATCCCGAACTCTTACAACTAGTCAAATGCATTGGATTGTCACACATCCTGACCCTAGAAGCAGTAACAAAGCAGTTTACTGCTTCGAATCAATGTTTTCCCGTTTTTAGCCTGTTTCGGGATAAAATGGCTAAAACTGGTGTCTAAGAACTCCAAATTCAACCTGAAAGCTTTTAATTAGTCAAATGCAATGGATTATTACATATTTTGACCCTAGAAATAGTAACATAGCGATTTACTGCGTCAAATCAATGTTTTCTCTCGGTTTTAGCCTGTTTTCTTGGTTTAAGCCTGATTTAGGATAAAACGGGTTTAAGTGTTGTCTAAACACTCCAAATTCATCCCGAACTCTTACAGCTAGTCAAATGCATTGGATTGTCTCACATTCTGACCCTAGAAACAGTAACAAAGCTATTTACTGCTTAGAATCAACGTTTTCTCGGTTTTAGCCTGTTTCGGGACAAAATGGGTAAAGTGGTGTCTAAACCCTCCAAATTCAACCCGAACTCTTTTAATTAGTCAAATGCAATGGATTGTTACATATTTTGACCCTATAAAGAGTAATATAGCGGTTTACTGCTTTGAATCAATGTTTTCTCTCGGTTTTAGCCTGTTTTCTTGGTTTAAGCCTGTTTTGGGATAAAACGGGTTTAAGTGTTGTCTAAACACTCCAAATTCATCCCGAACTCTTACAACTAGTCAAATGCATTGGATTGTCACACATTCTGACCCTAGAAGCAGTAACAAAGCTGTTTACTGCTTCGAATCAATGTTTTCTCGGTATTAGCCTGTTTTGGGACAAAATGGGTAAAAGTGGTGTCTAAACACTCCAAATTCAACCCGAACTCTTTTAATTAGTCAAATGCAATGGATTGTTACATATTTTGACCCTATAAAGAGTAACATAACGATTTACTGCTTCGAATCAATGTTTTCTCTCGGTTTTAGCCTGTTTTTTCGGTTTAAGCCTGTTTTGGGGTAAAACGGGTTTAAGTGTTGTCTAAACACTCCAAATTCATCCCGAACTCTTACAACTAGTCAAATGCATTGGATTGTCACACATCCTGACCCTAGAAGCAGTAACAAAGCAGTTTACTGCTTCGAATCAATGTTTTCCCGTTTTTAGCCTGTTTCGGGATAAAATGGCTAAAACTGGTGTCTAAGAACTCCAAATTCAACCTGAAAGCTTTTAATTAGTCAAATGCAATGGATTATTACATATTTTGACCCTAGAAATAGTAACATAGCTATTTACTGCGTCAAATCAATGTTTTCTCTCGGTTTTAGCCTGTTTTTTTGGTTTAAGCCTGATTTAGGATAAAACGGGTTTAAGTGTTGTCTAAACACTCCAAATTCATCCCGAACTCTTACATCTAGTCAAATGCATTGGATTATCTCACATTCTGACCCTAGAAACAGTAACAAAGCTATTTACTGCTTAGAATCAACGTTTTCTCGGTTTTAGCCTGTTTCGGGACAAAATGGGTAAAGTGGTGTCTAAACCCTCCAAATTCAACCCGAACTCTTTTAATTAGTCAAATGCAATGGATTGTTACATATTTTGACCCTATAAAGAGTAATATAGCGGTTTACTGCTTTGAATCAATGTTTTCTCTCGGTTTTAGCCTGTTTTCTCGGTTTAAGCCTGTTTTGGGATAAAACGGGTTTAAGTGTTGTCTAAACACTCCAAATTCATCCCGAACTCTTACAACTAGTGAAATGCATTGGATTGTCACACATTCTGACCCTAGAAGCAGTAACAAAGCTGTTTACTGCTTCGAATCAACGTTTTCTCGGTTTTAGCCTGTTTTGGGACAAAATGGGTAAAAGTGGTGTCTAAACACTCCAAATTCAACCCGAACTCTTTTAATTAGTCAAATGCAATAGATTGTTATATAGTTTGACCCTAGAAAGAGTAACATAACGATTTACTGCTTCGAATCAATGTTTTCTCTCGGTTTTAGCCTGTTTTTTCGGTTTAAGCCTGTTTTGGGGTAAAACGGGTTTAAGTGTTGTCTAAACACTCCAAATTCATCCCGAACTCTTACAACTAGTCAAATGCATTGGATTGTCACACATTCTGACCCTAGAAGCAGTAACAAAGCAGTTTACTGCTTCGAATCAATGTTTTCCCGTTTTTAGCCTGTTTCGGAATAAAATGGCTAAAACTGGTGTCTAAGAACTCCAAATTCAACCTGAAAGCTTTTAATTAGTCAAATGCAATGGATTATTACATATTTTGACCCTAGAAATAGTAACATAGCGATTTACTGCTTCAAATCAATGTTTTCTCTTGGTTTTAACCTGTTTTCTCGGTTTAAGCCTGTTTGGGGATAAAACGGGTTTAAATTTTGTCTAAACACTCCAAATTCATCCCGAACTCTTACAACTAATCAAATGCCTTGGATTGTCACACATTCTGACCCTAGAAGCAGTAACAAAGCTTTTTACTGCTTCGAATCAATGTTTTCTTGGTTTTAGCCTTTTTCGGGACCAAATGGCTAAAAGTGGTGTCTAAACACTCCAAATTCAATCCTAACTCTAATAATTAGTCAAATCCATTGGATTCATACATATTTTGACCATAGAAAGAGTAATATAGCGCTTTACTGCTTTGAATCAATGTTTTCTCTCGGTTTTAGCCTGTTTTCTTGGTTTAAGCCTGTTTTGGGATAAAACGGGTTGAAGTGTTGTCTAAACACTCCAAATTCATCATGAACTCTTACAACTAGTCAAATGCATTGTATTGTTACATATTTTTACCTTAGAAAGAGTAACATAGCTGTTTACTGCTTCGTAACAATTTTTTCTCTCGGTTTTAGCCTGTTTTTGGATAAAACGGGTTTAAGTGTTGTCTAAACACTCCAAATTCAACCCAAACTCTTACAACTAGTCAAATGCATTGGATTGGCAAAAATTCTGACCCTAGAAACATTAACAACTCTGTTTACTGCTTAGAATCATATTTTTCTCGGTTTAGCCAGTTTCGGGACAAAATGGGTAAAAGTGGTGTCGAAACACTCCAAACTCAACCCGAACTCATATAATTAGTCAAATGCATTGGACTGTTACATATTTTTACTCTATAAAGAGTAACATAGCTTTTTACTGCTTCGAATTATTGTTTTCTCTCGGTTTTAGCCTGTTTTGTCGGTTTAAGCCTGTTTTGGGATAAAACGGGTTTAATTGTTGTCTAAACATCCCAAATTCATCCTGAAGTCTTACAATTAGTCAAATGCATTGGATTGTTACATATTTTGACCATAGAAAGAGTAACATAGCTGTTTACTGCTTCATATCAATGTTTTTTCTCGGTTTAAGCCTTTTTTGGGATAAAACGGGTTTAAGTGTTGTCTACACACACCAAATTCATCGCGAACTCTTACAATTAGTCAAATGCATTGGATTGTCACACATTCTGACCCCAGAAAGAGTATCAAAGCTGGTTACTGCTTTGAATCAATATTTTCTCTGTTTTAGCCTGTTTCGGGACAAGATGGGTAAAAGTGGTGTCTAAACACTCCAAATTCACCCTGAACTCTTATAACTAGTCAAATGCATTTGATTGTTACATATTTTGACCCTAGAAAGAGTAACATAGCTATTTACTGGTTCGAATCAATGTTTTCTCTCGGTTTTAGCCTGTTTTGTCGGTTTAAGCCTCTTTTGGGATAAAATTGGTTTAATTGTTGCCTAAACACTCCAAATTCATCCTGAAGTCTTACAATTAGTCAAATGCATTGGATTATTACATATTTTGACCCTAGATAGAGTAACATAGCTGTTTACTGCTTCATATCAATGTTTTTTCTCGGTTTAAGCTTTTTTGGAATAAAACGGGTTTAAGTGTTGTCTAAACACTCGAAATTCATCCCGAACTCTTACAGCTAGTCAAATGCATTGGATTGTCACACATTCTGACCCTAGAAACAGTAACAAAGCTATTTACTGCTTAGAATCAACGTTTTCTCGGTTTTAGCCTGTTTTCTTGGTTTAAGCCTGATTTAGGATAAAACGGGTTTAAGTGTTGTCTAAACACTCCAAATTCATCCCGAACTCTTACAGCTAGTCAAATGCATTGGATTGTCTCACATTCTGACCCTAGAAACAGTAACAAAGCTATTTACTGCTTAGAATCAACGTTTTCTCGGTTTTAGCCTGTTTCGGGACAAAATGGGTAAAGTGGTGTCTAAACCCTCCAAATTCAACCCGAACTCTTTTAATTAGTCAAATGCAATGGATTGTTACATATTTTGACCCTATAAAGAGTAATATAGTGGTTTACTGCTTTGAATCAATGTTTTCTCTCGGTTTTAGCCTGTTTTCTCGGTTTAAGCCTGTTTTGGGATAAAACGGGTTTAAGTGTTGTTTAAACACTCCAAATTCATCCCGAACTCTTACAACTAGTCAAATGCATTGGATTGTCACACATTCTGACCCTAGAAGCAGTAACAAAGCTGTTTACTGCTTCGAATCAATGTTTTCTCGGTTTTAGCCTGTTTCGGGACCCAATGGCTAAAAGTGGTGTCTAAACACTCCAAATTCCATCCGAACTCTCATAATTAGTTAAATGCATTGGATTGTTACATATTTTGACCCTATAAAGAGTAATATAGCGGTTTACTGCTTTGAATCAATGTTTTCTCTCGGTTTTAGCCTGTTTTCTCGGTTTAAGCCTGTTTTGGGATAAAATGGGTTTAAGTGTTGTCTAAACACTCCAAATTCATCCCGAACTCTTACAACTAGTCAAATGCATTGGATTGTCACACATTCTGACCCTAGAAGCAGTAACAAAGCTGTTTACTGCTTCGAATCAATGTTTTCTCGGTTTTAGCCTGTTTCGGGACCCAATGGCTAAAAGTGGTGTCTAAACACTCCAAATTCAATCCGAACTCTCATAATTAGTCAAATGCATTGGATTGTTACATATTTTGACCCTATAAAGAGTAATATAGCGGTTTACTGCTTTGAATCAATGTTTTCTCTCGGTTTTTGCCTGTTTTCTCGGTTTAAGCCTGTTTTGGGATAAAACGGGTTTAAGTGTTGTCTAAACACTCCAAATTCATCATGAACTCTTACAACTAGTCAAATGCATTGTATTGTTACATATTTTTACCTTAGAAAGAGTAACATAGCTGTTTACTGCTTCGTAACAATTTTTTCTCTCGGTTTTAGCCTGTTTTTGGATAAAACGGGTTTAAGTGTTGTCTAAACACTCCAAATTCAACCCAAACTCTTACAACTAGTCAAATGCATTGGATTGGCAAAAATTCTGACCCTAGAAACATTAACAACTCTGTTTACTGCTTAGAATCATATTTTTCTTGGTTTAGCCAGTTTCGGGACAAAATGGGTAAAAGTGGTGTCGAAACACTCCAAATTCAACCTGAACTCATATAATTAGTCAAATGCATTGGACTGTTACATATTTTTACTCTATAAAGAGTAACATAGCTTTTTACTGCTTCGAATTATTGTTTTCTCTCGGTTTTAGCCTGTTTTGTCGGTTTAAGTCTGTTTTGGGATAAAACGGGTTTAATTGTTGTCTAAACATCCCAAATTCATCCTGAAGTCTTACAATTAGTCAAATGCATTGGATTGTTACATATTTTGACCATAGAAAGAGTAACATAGCTGTTTACTGCTTCATATCAATGTTTTTTCTCGGTTTAAGCCTTTTTTGGGATAAAACGGGTTTAAGTGTTGTCTACACACACCAAATTCATCGCGAACTCTTACAATTAGTCAAATGCATTGGATTGTCACACATTCTGACCCCAGAAAGAGTATCAAAGCTGGTTACTGCTTTGAATCAATATTTTCTCTGTTTTAGCCTGTTTCGGGACAAGATGGGTAAAAGTGGTGTCTAAACACTCCAAATTCACCCTGAACTCTTATAACTAGTCAAATGCATTTGATTGTTACATATTTTGACCCTAGAAAGAGTAACATAGCTATTTACTGGTTCGAATCAATGTTTTCTCTCGGTTTTAGCCTGTTTTGTCGGTTTAAGCCTCTTTCGGGATAAAATTGGTTTAATTGTTGCCTAAACACTCCAAATTCATCCTGAAGTCTTACAATTAGTCAAATGCATTGGATTATTACATATTTTGACCCTAGATAGAGTAACATAGCTGTTTACTGCTTCATATCAATGTTTTTTCTCGGTTTAAGCTTTTTTGGAATAAAACGGGTTTAAGTGTTGTCTAAACACTCGAAATTCATCGCGAACTCTTACAATTAGTCAAATGCATTGGATTGTCACACATTCTGACCTGAGAAAGAGTAACAAAGCTGGTTACTTCTTTGAATAAATATTTTCTCTGTTTTAGCCTGTTTCGGGACAAGATGGGTAAAAGTGGTGTCTAAACACTCCAAATTCAACCCGAACTCTTGTAACTAGTCAAATGCATTGGATTGTTACATATTTTTACCCTAGAAAGAGTAACATAGCTTTTTACTGCTTCGAATCATTGTTTTCTCTTGGTTTTAGCCTGTTTTGTCGGTTTAAGCATGTTTTGGGATAAAACGGCTTTAAGTGTTGTCTAAACACTCCAAATTCATCATGAACTCTTACAACTAGTCAAATGCATTGTATTGTTACATATTTTTACCTTAGAAATAGTAACATAGCTGTTTACTGCTTCGTAACAATTTTTTCTCTCGGTTTTAGCCTGTTTTTGGATAAAACGGGTTTAAGTGTTGTCTAAACACTCCAAATTCAACCCAAACTCTTACAACTAGTCAAATGCATTGGATTGGCAAACATTCTGACCCTAGAAACATTAACAACTCTGTTTACTGCTTAGAATCATATTTTTCTCGGTTTAGCCAGTTTCGGGACAAAATGGGTAAAAGTGGTGTCGAAACACTCCAAATTCAACCTGAACTCATATAATTAGTCAAATGCATTGGACTGTTACATATTTTTACTCTATAAAGAGTAACATAGCTTTTTACTGCTTCGAATTATTGTTTTCTCTCGGTTTTAGCCTGTTTTGTCGGTTTAAGTCTGTTTTGGGATAAAACGGGTTTAATTGTTGTCTAAACATCCCAAATTCATCCTGAAGTCTTACAATTAGTCAAATGCATTGGATTGTTACATATTTTGACCATAGAAAGAGTAACATAGCTGTTTACTGCTTCATATCAATGTTTTTTCTCGGTTTAAGCCTTTTTTGGGATAAAACGGGTTTAAGTGTTGTCTACACACACCAAATTCATCGCGAACTCTTACAATTAGTCAAATGCATTGGATTGTCACACATTCTGACCCCAGAAAGAGTATCAAAGCTGGTTACTGCTTTGAATCAATATTTTCTCTGTTTTAGCCTGTTTCGGGACAAGATGGGTAAAAGTGGTGTCTAAACACTCCAAATTCACCCTGAACTCTTATAACTAGTCAAATGCATTTGATTGTTACATATTTTGACCCTAGAAAGAGTAACATAGCTATTTACTGGTTCGAATCAATGTTTTCTCTCGGTTTTAGCCTGTTTTGTCGGTTTAAGCCTCTTTCGGGATAAAATTGGTTTAATTGTTGCCTAAACACTCCAAATTCATCCTGAAGTCTTACAATTAGTCAAATGCATTGGATTATTACATATTTTGACCCTAGATAGAGTAACATAGCTGTTTACTGCTTCATATCAATGTTTTTTCTCGGTTTAAGCTTTTTTGGAATAAAACGGGTTTAAGTGTTGTCTAAACACTCCAAATTCATCCCGAACTCTTACATCTAGTCAAATGCATTGGATTATCTCACATTCTGACCCTAGAAACAGTAACAAAGCTATTTACTGCTTAGAATCAACGTTTTCTCGGTTTTAGCCTGTTTCGGGACAAAATGGGTAAAGTGGTGTCTAAACCCTCCAAATTCAACCCGAACTCTTTTAATTAGTCAAATGCAATGGATTGTTACATATTTTGACCCTATAAAGAGTAATATAGCGGTTTACTGCTTTGAATCAATGTTTTCTCTCGGTTTTAGCCTGTTTTCTCGGTTTAAGCCTGTTTTGGGATAAAACGGGTTTAAGTGTTGTCTAAACACTCCAAATTCATCCCGAACTCTTACAACTAGTGAAATGCATTGGATTGTCACACATTCTGACCCTAGAAGCAGTAACAAAGCTGTTTACTGCTTCGAATCAACGTTTTCTCGGTTTTAGCCTGTTTTGGGACAAAATGGGTAAAAGTGGTGTCTAAACACTCCAAATTCAACCCGAACTCTTTTAATTAGTCAAATGCAATAGATTGTTATATAGTTTGACCCTAGAAAGAGTAACATAACGATTTACTGCTTCGAATCAATGTTTTCTCTCGGTTTTAGCCTGTTTTTTCGGTTTAAGCCTGTTTTGGGGTAAAACGGGTTTAAGTGTTGTCTAAACACTCCAAATTCATCCCGAACTCTTACAACTAGTCAAATGCATTGGATTGTCACACATTCTGACCCTAGAAGCAGTAACAAAGCAGTTTACTGCTTCGAATCAATGTTTTCCCGTTTTTAGCCTGTTTCGGGATAAAATGGCTAAAACTGGTGTCTAAGAACTCCAAATTCAACCTGAAAGCTTTTAATTAGTCAAATGCAATGGATTATTACATATTTTGACCCTAGAAATAGTAACATAGCGATTTACTGCGTCAAATCAATGTTTTCTCTCGGTTTTAGCCTGTTTTCTTGGTTTAAGCCTGATTTAGGATAAAACGGGTTTAAGTGTTGTCTAAACACTCGAAATTCATCGCGAACTCTTACAATTAGTCAAATGCATTGGATTGTCACACATTCTGACCTGAGAAAGAGTAACAAAGCTGGTTACTTCTTTGAATAAATATTTTCTCTGTTTTAGCCTGTTTCGGGACAAGATGGGTAAAAGTGGTGTCTAAACACTCCAAATTCAACCCGAACTCTTGTAACTAGTCAAATGCATTGGATTGTTACATATTTTTACCCTAGAAAGAGTAACATAGCTTTTTACTGCTTCGAATCATTGTTTTCTCTTGGTTTTAGCCTGTTTTGTCGGTTTAAGCATGTTTTGGGATAAAACGGCTTTAAGTGTTGTCTAAACACTCCAAATTCATCATGAACTCTTACAACTAGTCAAATGCATTGTATTGTTACATATTTTTACCTTAGAAATAGTAACATAGCTGTTTACTGCTTCGTAACAATTTTTTCTCTCGGTTTTAGCCTGTTTTTGGATAAAACGGGTTTAAGTGTTGTCTAAACACTCCAAATTCAACCCAAACTCTTACAACTAGTCAAATGCATTGGATTGGCAAACATTCTGACCCTAGAAACATTAACAACTCTGTTTACTGCTTAGAATCATATTTTTCTCGGTTTAGCCAGTTTCGGGACAAAATGGGTAAAAGTGGTGTCGAAACACTCCAAATTCAACCTGAACTCATATAATTAGTCAAATGCATTGGACTGTTACATATTTTTACTCTATAAAGAGTAACATAGCTTTTTACTGCTTCGAATTATTGTTTTCTCTCGGTTTTAGCCTGTTTTGTCGGTTTAAGTCTGTTTTGGGATAAAACGGGTTTAATTGTTGTCTAAACATCCCAAATTCATCCTGAAGTCTTACAATTAGTCAAATGCATTGGATTGTTACATATTTTGACCATAGAAAGAGTAACATAGCTGTTTACTGCTTCATATCAATGTTTTTTCTCGGTTTAAGCCTTTTTTGGGATAAAACGGGTTTAAGTGTTGTCTACACACACCAAATTCATCGCGAACTCTTACAATTAGTCAAATGCATTGGATTGTCACACATTCTGACCCCAGAAAGAGTATCAAAGCTGGTTACTGCTTTGAATCAATATTTTCTCTGTTTTAGCCTGTTTCGGGACAAGATGGGTAAAAGTGGTGTCTAAACACTCCAAATTCACCCTGAACTCTTATAACTAGTCAAATGCATTTGATTGTTACATATTTTGACCCTAGAAAGAGTAACATAGCTATTTACTGGTTCGAATCAATGTTTTCTCTCGGTTTTAGCCTGTTTTGTCGGTTTAAGCCTCTTTCGGGATAAAATTGGTTTAATTGTTGCCTAAACACTCCAAATTCATCCTGAAGTCTTACAATTAGTCAAATGCATTGGATTATTACATATTTTGACCCTAGATAGAGTAACATAGCTGTTTACTGCTTCATATCAATGTTTTTTCTCGGTTTAAGCTTTTTTGGAATAAAACGGGTTTAAGTGTTGTCTAAACACTCCAAATTCATCCCGAACTCTTACATCTAGTCAAATGCATTGGATTATCTCACATTCTGACCCTAGAAACAGTAACAAAGCTATTTACTGCTTAGAATCAACGTTTTCTCGGTTTTAGCCTGTTTCGGGACAAAATGGGTAAAGTGGTGTCTAAACCCTCCAAATTCAACCCGAACTCTTTTAATTAGTCAAATGCAATGGATTGTTACATATTTTGACCCTATAAAGAGTAATATAGCGGTTTACTGCTTTGAATCAATGTTTTCTCTCGGTTTTAGCCTGTTTTCTCGGTTTAAGCCTGTTTTGGGATAAAACGGGTTTAAGTGTTGTCTAAACACTCCAAATTCATCCCGAACTCTTACAACTAGTGAAATGCATTGGATTGTCACACATTCTGACCCTAGAAGCAGTAACAAAGCTGTTTACTGCTTCGAATCAACGTTTTCTCGGTTTTAGCCTGTTTTGGGACAAAATGGGTAAAAGTGGTGTCTAAACACTCCAAATTCAACCCGAACTCTTTTAATTAGTCAAATGCAATAGATTGTTATATAGTTTGACCCTAGAAAGAGTAACATAACGATTTACTGCTTCGAATCAATGTTTTCTCTCGGTTTTAGCCTGTTTTTTCGGTTTAAGCCTGTTTTGGGGTAAAACGGGTTTAAGTGTTGTCTAAACACTCCAAATTCATCCCGAACTCTTACAACTAGTCAAATGCATTGGATTGTCACACATTCTGACCCTAGAAGCAGTAACAAAGCAGTTTACTGCTTCGAATCAATGTTTTCCCGTTTTTAGCCTGTTTCGGGATAAAATGGCTAAAACTGGTGTCTAAGAACTCCAAATTCAACCTGAAAGCTTTTAATTAGTCAAATGCAATGGATTATTACATATTTTGACCCTAGAAATAGTAACATAGCGATTTACTGCGTCAAATCAATGTTTTCTCTCGGTTTTAGCCTGTTTTCTTGGTTTAAGCCTGATTTAGGATAAAACGGGTTTAAGTGTTGTCTAAACACTCGAAATTCATCGCGAACTCTTACAATTAGTCAAATGCATTGGATTGTCACACATTCTGACCTGAGAAAGAGTAACAAAGCTGGTTACTTCTTTGAATAAATATTTTCTCTGTTTTAGCCTGTTTCGGGACAAGATGGGTAAAAGTGGTGTCTAAACACTCCAAATTCAACCCGAACTCTTGTAACTAGTCAAATGCATTGGATTGTTACATATTTTTACCCTAGAAAGAGTAACATAGCTTTTTACTGCTTCGAATCATTGTTTTCTCTTGGTTTTAGCCTGTTTTGTCGGTTTAAGCATGTTTTGGGATAAAACGGCTTTAAGTGTTGTCTAAACACTCCAAATTCATCATGAACTCTTACAACTAGTCAAATGCATTGTATTGTTACATATTTTTACCTTAGAAATAGTAACATAGCTGTTTACTGCTTCGTAACAATTTTTTCTCTCGGTTTTAGCCTGTTTTTGGATAAAACGGGTTTAAGTGTTGTCTAAACACTCCAAATTCAACCCAAACTCTTACAACTAGTCAAATGCATTGGATTGGCAAACATTCTGACCCTAGAAACATTAACAACTCTGTTTACTGCTTAGAATCATATTTTTCTCGGTTTAGCCAGTTTCGGGACAAAATGGGTAAAAGTGGTGTCGAAACACTCCAAATTCAACCTGAACTCATATAATTAGTCAAATGCATTGGACTGTTACATATTTTTACTCTATAAAGAGTAACATAGCTTTTTACTGCTTCGAATTATTGTTTTCTCTCGGTTTTAGCCTGTTTTGTCGGTTTAAGTCTGTTTTGGGATAAAACGGGTTTAATTGTTGTCTAAACATCCCAAATTCATCCTGAAGTCTTACAATTAGTCAAATGCATTGGATTGTTACATATTTTGACCATAGAAAGAGTAACATAGCTGTTTACTGCTTCATATCAATGTTTTTTCTCGGTTTAAGCCTTTTTTGGGATAAAACGGGTTTAAGTGTTGTCTACACACACCAAATTCATCGCGAACTCTTACAATTAGTCAAATGCATTGGATTGTCACACATTCTGACCCCAGAAAGAGTATCAAAGCTGGTTACTGCTTTGAATCAATATTTTCTCTGTTTTAGCCTGTTTCGGGACAAGATGGGTAAAAGTGGTGTCTAAACACTCCAAATTCACCCTGAACTCTTATAACTAGTCAAATGCATTTGATTGTTACATATTTTGACCCTAGAAAGAGTAACATAGCTATTTACTGGTTCGAATCAATGTTTTCTCTCGGTTTTAGCCTGTTTTGTCGGTTTAAGCCTCTTTCGGGATAAAATTGGTTTAATTGTTGCCTAAACACTCCAAATTCATCCTGAAGTCTTACAATTAGTCAAATGCATTGGATTATTACATATTTTGACCCTAGATAGAGTAACATAGCTGTTTACTGCTTCATATCAATGTTTTTTCTCGGTTTAAGCTTTTTTGGAATAAAACGGGTTTAAGTGTTGTCTAAACACTCCAAATTCATCCCGAACTCTTACATCTAGTCAAATGCATTGGATTATCTCACATTCTGACCCTAGAAACAGTAACAAAGCTATTTACTGCTTAGAATCAACGTTTTCTCGGTTTTAGCCTGTTTCGGGACAAAATGGGTAAAGTGGTGTCTAAACCCTCCAAATTCAACCCGAACTCTTTTAATTAGTCAAATGCAATGGATTGTTACATATTTTGACCCTATAAAGAGTAATATAGCGGTTTACTGCTTTGAATCAATGTTTTCTCTCGGTTTTAGCCTGTTTTCTCGGTTTAAGCCTGTTTTGGGATAAAACGGGTTTAAGTGTTGTCTAAACACTCCAAATTCATCCCGAACTCTTACAACTAGTGAAATGCATTGGATTGTCACACATTCTGACCCTAGAAGCAGTAACAAAGCTGTTTACTGCTTCGAATCAACGTTTTCTCGGTTTTAGCCTGTTTTGGGACAAAATGGGTAAAAGTGGTGTCTAAACACTCCAAATTCAACCCGAACTCTTTTAATTAGTCAAATGCAATAGATTGTTATATAGTTTGACCCTAGAAAGAGTAACATAACGATTTACTGCTTCGAATCAATGTTTTCTCTCGGTTTTAGCCTGTTTTTTCGGTTTAAGCCTGTTTTGGGGTAAAACGGGTTTAAGTGTTGTCTAAACACTCCAAATTCATCCCGAACTCTTACAACTAGTCAAATGCATTGGATTGTCACACATTCTGACCCTAGAAGCAGTAACAAAGCAGTTTACTGCTTCGAATCAATGTTTTCCCGTTTTTAGCCTGTTTCGGGATAAAATGGCTAAAACTGGTGTCTAAGAACTCCAAATTCAACCTGAAAGCTTTTAATTAGTCAAATGCAATGGATTACTACATATTTTGACCCTAGAAATAGTAACATAGCGATTTACTGCGTCAAATCAATGTTTTCTCTCGGTTTTAGCCTGTTTTCTTGGTTTAAGCCTGATTTAGGATAAAACGGGTTTAAGTGTTGTCTAAACACTCCAAATTCATCCCGAACTCTTACAGCTAGTCAAATGCATTGGATTGTCTCACATTCTGACCCTAGAAACAGTAACAAAGCTATTTACTGCTTAGAATCAACGTTTTCTCGGTTTTAGCCTGTTTCGGGACAAAATGGGTAAAGTGGTGTCTAAACCCTCCAAATTCAACCCGAACTCTTTTAATTAGTCAAATGCAATGGATTGTTACATATTTTGACCCTATAAAGAGTAATATAGCGGTTTACTGCTTTGAATCAATGTTTTCTCTCGGTTTTAGCCTGTTTTCTCGGTTTAAGCCTGTTTTGGGATAAAACGGGTTTAAGTGTTGTCTAAACACTCCAAATTCATCCCGAACTCTTACAACTAGTCAAATGCATTGGATTGTCACACATTCTGACCCTAGAAGCAGTAACAAAGCTGTTTACTGCTTCGAATCAATGTTTTCTCGGTATTAGCCTGTTTCAGGACAAAATGGGTAAAGGTGGTGTCTAAACACTCCAAATTCAACCCGAACTCTTATAATTAGTCAAATGCATTGGATTGTCACACATTCTGACCCTAGAAGCAGTAACAAAGCTGTTTACTGCTTCGAATCAATGTTTTCTCGGTTTTAGCCTGTTTCGGGACCCAATGGCTAAAAGTGGTGTCTAAACACTCCAAATTTAATCCGAACTCTAACAATTGGTCAAATGCATTGGATTGTTACATATTATGACCCTAGAAAGAGTAACACAGCTGTTTACGGCTTTGAATCAATGTTTTCTCACGGTTTTAGCCCGTTTTCTCGGTTTAAGCCTGTTTTGGGATAAAACGGGTTTAAGTGTTGTCTAAACACTCCAAATTCATCCCGAACTCTTAGAATTAGTCAATGCATTGGATTGTCACACATTCTGACCCTAGAAACAGTAACAATGCTGTTTACTGCTTAGAATCATTGTTTTCTCGGTTTTAGCCTGTTTCGGGGCAAAATGGGTAAAAGTGGTGTCTAAACACTCCAAATTCAACCCGAACTATTTTAATTAGTCAAATGCAATGGATTGTTACATATTTCGACCCTATAAGATTAACATAGCGATTTACTGCTTCAAATCAATGTTTTCTCTCGGTTTTAGCCTGTTTTCTCGGTTTAAGCCTGTTTGGGGATAAAACGGGTTTAAGTGTTGTCTAAACACTCCAAAATTCATCCCGAACTCTTACAACTAATCAAATGCATTGGATTGTCACACATTCTGACCCTAGAAGCAGTAACAAAGCTATTTACTGCTTCGAATCAATGTTTTCTCGGTTTTAGCCTGTTTCGGGACCCAATGGCTAAAAGTGGTGTCTAAACACTCCAAATTCAATCCGAACTCTCATAATTAGTCAAATGCATTGGATTGTTACATATTTTGACCCTATAAAGAGTAATATAGCGGTTTACTGCTTTGAATCAATGTTTTCTCTCGGTTTTAGCCTGTTTTCTCGGTTTAAGCCTGTTTTGGGATAAAACGGGTTTAAGTGTTGTCTAAACACTCCAAATTCATCATGAACTCTTACAACTAGTCAAATGCATTGTATTGTTACATATTTTTACCTTAGAAAGAGTAACATAGCTGTTTACTGCTTCGTAAATATTTTTTCTCTCGGTTTTAGCCTGTTTTTGGATAAAACGGTTTAAGTGTTGTCTAAACACTCCAAATTCAACCCAAACTCTTACAGCTAGTCAAATGCATTGGATTGTCACACATTCTGACCCTAGAAACAGTAACAAAGCTATTTACTGCTTAGAATCAACGTTTTCTCGGTTTTAGCCTGTTTCGGGACAAAATGGGTAAAGTGGTGTCTAAACCCTCCAAATTCAACCCGAACTCTTTTAATTAGTCAAATGCAATGGATTGTTACATATTTTGACCCTATAAAGAGTAATATAGCGGTTTACTGCTTTGAATCAATGTTTTCTCTCGGTTTTAGCCTGTTTTCTCGGTTTAAGCCTGTTTTGGGATAAAACGGGTTTAAGTGTTGTCTAAACACTCCAAATTCATCCCGAACTCTTACAACTAGTCAAATGCATTGGATTGTCACACATTCTGACCCTAGAAGCAGTAACAAAGCTGTTTACTGCTTCGAATCAATGTTTTTTCTCGGTATTAGCCTGTTTTGGGACAAAATGGGTAAAAGTGGTGTCTAAACACTCCAAATTCAACCGAACTCTTTTAATTAGTCAAATGCAATGGATTGTTACATATTTTGACCCTATAAAGAGTAACATAACGATTTACTGCTTCGAATCAATGTTTTCTCTCGGTTTTAGCCTGTTTTTTCGGTTTAAGCCTGTTTTGGGGTAAAACGGGTTTAAGTGTTGTCTAAACACTCCAAATTCATCCCGAACTCTTACAACTAGTCAAATGCATTGGATTGTCACACATTCTGACCCTAGAAGCAGTAACAAAGCAGTTTACTGCTTCGAATCAATGTTTTCCCGTTTTTAGCCTGTTTCGGGATAAAATGGCTAAAACTGGTGTCTAAGAACTCCAAATTCAACCTGAAAGCTTTTAATTAGTCAAATGCAATGGATTATTACATATTTTGACCCTAGAAATAGTAACATAGCGATTTACTGCGTCAAATCAATGTTTTCTCTCGGTTTTAGCCTGTTTTCTTGGTTTAAGCCTGATTTAGGATAAAACGGGTTTAAGTGTTGTCTAAACACTCCAAATTCATCCCGAACTCTTACAGCTAGTCAAATGCATTGGATTGTCTCACATTCTGACCCTAGAAACAGTAACAAAGCTATTTACTGCTTAGAATCAACGTTTTCTCGGTTTTAGCCTGTTTCGGGACAAAATGGGTAAAGTGGTGTCTAAACCCTCCAAATTCAACCCGAACTCTTTTAATTAGTCAAATGCAATGGATTGTTACATATTTTGACCCTATAAAGAGTAATATAGCGGTTTACTGCTTTGAATCAATGTTTTCTCTCGGTTTTAGCCTGTTTTCTCGGTTTAAGCCTGTTTTGGGATAAAACGGGTTTAAGTGTTGTCTAAACACTCCAAATTCATCCCGAACTCTTACAACTAGTCAAATGCATTGGATTGTCACACATTCTGACCCTAGAAGCAGTAACAAAGCTGTTTACTGCTTCGAATCAATGTTTTCTCGGTATTAGCCTGTTTCAGGACAAAATGGGTAAAGGTGGTGTCTAAACACTCCAAATTCAACCCGAACTCTTATAATTAGTCAAATGCATTGGATTGTCACACATTCTGACCCTAGAAGCAGTAACAAAGCTGTTTACTGCTTCGAATCAATGTTTTCTCGGTTTTAGCCTGTTTCGGGACCCAATGGCTAAAAGTGGTGTCTAAACACTCCAAATTTAATCCGAACTCTAACAATTGGTCAAATGCATTGGATTGTTACATATTATGACCCTAGAAAGAGTAACACAGCTGTTTACGGCTTTGAATCAATGTTTTCTCACGGTTTTAGCCCGTTTTCTCGGTTTAAGCCTGTTTTGGGATAAAACGGGTTTAAGTGTTGTCTAAACACTCCAAATTCATCCCGAACTCTTAGAATTAGTCAATGCATTGGATTGTCACACATTCTGACCCTAGAAACAGTAACAATGCTGTTTACTGCTTAGAATCATTGTTTTCTCGGTTTTAGCCTGTTTCGGGGCAAAATGGGTAAAAGTGGTGTCTAAACACTCCAAATTCAACCCGAACTATTTTAATTAGTCAAATGCAATGGATTGTTACATATTTCGACCCTATAAGATTAACATAGCGATTTACTGCTTCAAATCAATGTTTTCTCTCGGTTTTAGCCTGTTTTCTCGGTTTAAGCCTGTTTGGGGATAAAACGGGTTTAAGTGTTGTCTAAACACTCCAAAATTCATCCCGAACTCTTACAACTAATCAAATGCATTGGATTGTCACACATTCTGACCCTAGAAGCAGTAACAAAGCTATTTACTGCTTCGAATCAATGTTTTCTCGGTTTTAGCCTGTTTCGGGACCCAATGGCTAAAAGTGGTGTCTAAACACTCCAAATTCAATCCGAACTCTCATAATTAGTCAAATGCATTGGATTGTTACATATTTTGACCCTATAAAGAGTAATATAGCGGTTTACTGCTTTGAATCAATGTTTTCTCTCGGTTTTAGCCTGTTTTCTCGGTTTAAGCCTGTTTTGGGATAAAACGGGTTTAAGTGTTGTCTAAACACTCCAAATTCATCATGAACTCTTACAACTAGTCAAATGCATTGTATTGTTACATATTTTTACCTTAGAAAGAGTAACATAGCTGTTTACTGCTTCGTAAATATTTTTTCTCTCGGTTTTAGCCTGTTTTTGGATAAAACGGTTTAAGTGTTGTCTAAACACTCCAAATTCAACCCAAACTCTTACAGCTAGTCAAATGCATTGGATTGTCACACATTCTGACCCTAGAAACAGTAACAAAGCTATTTACTGCTTAGAATCAACGTTTTCTCGGTTTTAGCCTGTTTCGGGACAAAATGGGTAAAGTGGTGTCTAAACCCTCCAAATTCAACCCGAACTCTTTTAATTAGTCAAATGCAATGGATTGTTACATATTTTGACCCTATAAAGAGTAATATAGCGGTTTACTGCTTTGAATCAATGTTTTCTCTCGGTTTTAGCCTGTTTTCTCGGTTTAAGCCTGTTTTGGGATAAAACGGGTTTAAGTGTTGTCTAAACACTCCAAATTCATCCCGAACTCTTACAACTAGTCAAATGCATTGGATTGTCACACATTCTGACCCTAGAAGCAGTAACAAAGCTGTTTACTGCTTCGAATCAATGTTTTTTCTCGGTATTAGCCTGTTTTGGGACAAAATGGGTAAAAGTGGTGTCTAAACACTCCAAATTCAACCGAACTCTTTTAATTAGTCAAATGCAATGGATTGTTACATATTTTGACCCTATAAAGAGTAACATAACGATTTACTGCTTCGAATCAATGTTTTCTCTCGGTTTTAGCCTGTTTTTTCGGTTTAAGCCTGTTTTGGGGTAAAACGGGTTTAAGTGTTGTCTAAACACTCCAAATTCATCCCGAACTCTTACAACTAGTCAAATGCATTGGATTGTCACACATTCTGACCCTAGAAGCAGTAACAAAGCAGTTTACTGCTTCGAATCAATGTTTTCCCGTTTTTAGCCTGTTTCGGGATAAAATGGCTAAAACTGGTGTCTAAGAACTCCAAATTCAACCTGAAAGCTTTTAATTAGTCAAATGCAATGGATTATTACATATTTTGACCCTAGAAATAGTAACATAGCGATTTACTGCGTCAAATCAATGTTTTCTCTCGGTTTTAGCCTGTTTTCTTGGTTTAAGCCTGATTTAGGATAAAACGGGTTTAAGTGTTGTCTAAACACTCCAAATTCATCCCGAACTCTTACAGCTAGTCAAATGCATTGGATTGTCTCACATTCTGACCCTAGAAACAGTAACAAAGCTATTTACTGCTTAGAATCAACGTTTTCTCGGTTTTAGCCTGTTTCGGGACAAAATGGGTAAAGTGGTGTCTAAACCCTCCAAATTCAACCCGAACTCTTTTAATTAGTCAAATGCAATGGATTGTTACATATTTTGACCCTATAAAGAGTAATATAGCGGTTTACTGCTTTGAATCAATGTTTTCTCTCGGTTTTAGCCTGTTTTCTCGGTTTAAGCCTGTTTTGGGATAAAACGGGTTTAAGTGTTGTCTAAACACTCCAAATTCATCCCGAACTCTTACAACTAGTCAAATGCATTGGATTGTCACACATTCTGACCCTAGAAGCAGTAACAAAGCTGTTTACTGCTTCGAATCAATGTTTTTTCTCGGTATTAGCCTGTTTTGGGACAAAATGGGTAAAAGTGGTGTCTAAACACTCCAAATTCAACCGAACTCTTTTAATTAGTCAAATGCAATGGATTGTTACATATTTTGACCCTATAAAGAGTAACATAACGATTTACTGCTTCGAATCAATGTTTTCTCTCGGTTTTAGCCTGTTTTTTCGGTTTAAGCCTGTTTTGGGGTAAAACGGGTTTAAGTGTTGTCTAAACACTCCAAATTCATCCCGAACTCTTACAACTAGTCAAATGCATTGGATTGTCACACATTCTGACCCTAGAAGCAGTAACAAAGCAGTTTACTGCTTCGAATCAATGTTTTCCCGTTTTTAGCCTGTTTCGGGATAAAATGGCTAAAACTGGTGTCTAAGAACTCCAAATTCAACCTGAAAGCTTTTAATTAGTCAAATGCAATGGATTATTACATATTTTGACCCTAGAAATAGTAACATAGCGATTTACTGCGTCAAATCAATGTTTTCTCTCGGTTTTAGCCTGTTTTCTTGGTTTAAGCCTGATTTAGGATAAAACGGGTTTAAGTGTTGTCTAAACACTCCAAATTCATCCCGAACTCTTACAGCTAGTCAAATGCATTGGATTGTCTCACATTCTGACCCTAGAAACAGTAACAAAGCTATTTACTGCTTAGAATCAACGTTTTCTCGGTTTTAGCCTGTTTCGGGACAAAATGGGTAAAGTGGTGTCTAAACCCTCCAAATTCAACCCGAACTCTTTTAATTAGTCAAATGCAATGGATTGTTACATATTTTGACCCTATAAAGAGTAATATAGCGGTTTACTGCTTTGAATCAATGTTTTCTCTCGGTTTTAGCCTGTTTTCTCGGTTTAAGCCTGTTTTGGGATAAAACGGGTTTAAGTGTTGTCTAAACACTCCAAATTCATCCCGAACTCTTACAACTAGTCAAATGCATTGGATTGTCACACATTCTGACCCTAGAAGCAGTAACAAAGCTGTTTACTGCTTCGAATCAATGTTTTCTCGGTATTAGCCTGTTTTGGGACAAAATGGGTAAAAGTGGTGTCTAAACACTCCAAATTCAACCCGAACTCTTTTAATTAGTCAAATGCAATGGATTGTTACATATTTTGACCCTATAAAGAGTAACATAACGATTTACTGCTTCGAATCAATGTTTTCTCTCGGTTTTAGCCTGTTTTTTCGGTTTAAGCCTGTTTTGGGGTAAAACGGGTTTAAGTGTTGTCTAAACACTCCAAATTCATCCCGAACTCTTACAACTAGTCAAATGCATTGGATTGTCACACATCCTGACCCTAGAAGCAGTAACAAAGCAGTTTACTGCTTCGAATCAATGTTTTCCCGTTTTTAGCCTGTTTCGGGATAAAATGGCTAAAACTGGTGTCTAAGAACTCCAAATTCAACCTGAAAGCTTTTAATTAGTCAAATGCAATGGATTATTACATATTTTGACCCTAGAAATAGTAACATAGCGATTTACTGCGTCAAATCAATGTTTTCTCTCGGTTTTAGCCTGTTTTCTTGGTTTAAGCCTGATTTAGGATAAAACGGGTTTAAGTGTTGTCTAAACACTCCAAATTCATCCCGAAATCTTACAGCTAGTCAAATGCATTGGATTGTCTCACATTCTGACCCTAGAAACAGTAACAAAGCTATTTACTGCTTAGAATCAACGTTTTCTCGGTTTTAGCCTGTTTCGGGACAAAATGGGTAAAGTGGTGTCTAAACCCTCCAAATTCAACCCGAACTCTTTTAATTAGTCAAATGCAATGGATTGTTACATATTTTGACCCTATAAAGAGTAATATAGCGGTTTACTGCTTTGAATCAATGTTTTCTCTCGGTTTTAGCCTGTTTTCTTGGTTTAAGCCTGTTTTGGGATAAAACGGGTTTAAGTGTTGTCTAAACACTCCAAATTCATCCCGAACTCTTACAACTAGTCAAATGCATTGGATTGTCACACATTCTGACCCTAGAAGCAGTAACAAAGCTGTTTACTGCTTCGAATCAATGTTTTCTCGGTATTAGCCTGTTTTGGGACAAAATGGGTAAAAGTGGTGTCTAAACACTCCAAATTCAACCCGAACTCTTTTAATTAGTCAAATGCAATGGATTGTTACATATTTTGACCCTATAAAGAGTAACGTAACGATTTACTGCTTCGAATCAATGTTTTCTCTCGGTTTTAGCCTGTTTTTTCGGTTTAAGCCTGTTTTGGGGTAAAACGGGTTTAAGTGTTGTCTAAACACTCCAAATTCATCCCGAACTCTTACAACTAGTCAAATGCATTGGATTGTCACACATCCTGACCCTAGAAGCAGTAACAAAGCAGTTTACTGCTTCGAATCAATGTTTTCCCGTTTTTAGCCTGTTTCGGGATAAAATGGCTAAAACTGGTGTCTAAGAACTCCAAATTCAACCTGAAAGCTTTTAATTAGTCAAATGCAATGGATTATTACATATTTTGACCCTAGAAATAGTAACATAGCTATTTACTGCGTCAAATCAATGTTTTCTCTCGGTTTTAGCCTGTTTTTTTGGTTTAAGCCTGATTTAGGATAAAACGGGTTTAAGTGTTGTCTAAACACTCCAAATTCATCCCGAACTCTTACATCTAGTCAAATGCATTGGATTATCTCACATTCTGACCCTAGAAACAGTAACAAAGCTATTTACTGCTTAGAATCAACGTTTTCTCGGTTTTAGCCTGTTTCGGGACAAAATGGGTAAAGTGGCGTCTAAACCCTCCAAATTCAACCCGAACTCTTTTAATTAGTCAAATGCAATGGATTGTTACATATTTTGACCCTATAAAGAGTAATATAGCGGTTTACTGCTTTGAATCAATGTTTTCTCTCGGTTTTAGCCTGTTTTCTCGGTTTAAGCCTGTTTTGGGATAAAACGGGTTTAAGTGTTGTCTAAACACTCCAAATTCATCCCGAACTCTTACAACTAGTGAAATGCATTGGATTGTCACACATTCTGACCCTAGAAGCAGTAACAAAGCTGTTTACTGCTTCGAATCAACGTTTTCTCGGTTTTAGCCTGTTTTGGGACAAAATGGGTAAAAGTGGTGTCTAAACACTCCAAATTCAACCCGAACTCTTTTAATTAGTCAAATGCAATAGATTGTTATATAGTTTGACCCTAGAAAGAGTAACATAACGATTTACTGCTTCGAATCAATGTTTTCTCTCGGTTTTAGCCTGTTTTTTCGGTTTAAGCCTGTTTTGGGGTAAAACGGGTTTAAGTGTTGTCTAAACACTCCAAATTCATCCCGAACTCTTACAACTAGTCAAATGCATTGGATTGTCACACATTCTGACCCTAGAAGCAGTAACAAAGCAGTTTACTGCTTCGAATCAATGTTTTCCCGTTTTTAGCCTGTTTCGGGATAAAATGGCTAAAACTGGTGTCTAAGAACTCCAAATTCAACCTGAAAGCTTTTAATTAGTCAAATGCAATGGATTATTACATATTTTGACCCTAGAAATAGTAACATAGCGATTTACTGCTTCAAATCAATGTTTTCTCTTGGTTTTAACCTGTTTTCTCGGTTTAAGCCTGTTTGGGGATAAAACGGGTTTAAATTTTGTCTAAACACTCCAAATTCATCCCGAACTCTTACAACTAATCAAATGCCTTGGATTGTCACACATTCTGACCCTAGAAGCAGTAACAAAGCTTTTTACTGCTTCGAATCAATGTTTTCTTGGTTTTAGCCTTTTTCGGGACCAAATGGCTAAAAGTGGTGTCTAAACACTCCAAATTCAATCCTAACTCTAATAATTAGTCAAATCCATTGGATTCATACATATTTTGACCATAGAAAGAGTAATATAGCGCTTTACTGCTTTGAATCAATGTTTTCTCTCGGTTTTAGCCTGTTTTCTTGGTTTAAGCCTGTTTTGGGATAAAACGGGTTTAAGTGTTGTCTAAACACTCCAAATTCATCATGAACTCTTACAACTAGTCAAATGCATTGTATTGTTACATATTTTTACCTTAGAAAGAGTAACATAGCTGTTTACTGCTTCGTAACAATTTTTTCTCTCGGTTTTAGCCTGTTTTTGGATAAAACGGGTTTAAGTGTTGTCTAAACACTCCAAATTCAACCCAAACTCTTACAACTAGTCAAATGCATTGGATTGGCAAAAATTCTGACCCTAGAAACATTAACAACTCTGTTTACTGCTTAGAATCATATTTTTCTCGGTTTAGCCAGTTTCGGGACAAAATGGGTAAAAGTGGTGTCGAAACACTCCAAACTCAACCCGAACTCATATAATTAGTCAAATGCATTGGACTGTTACATATTTTTACTCTATAAAGAGTAACATAGCTTTTTACTGCTTCGAATTATTGTTTTCTCTCGGTTTTAGCCTGTTTTGTCGGTTTAAGCCTGTTTTGGGATAAAACGGGTTTAATTGTTGTCTAAACATCCCAAATTCATCCTGAAGTCTTACAATTAGTCAAATGCATTGGATTGTTACATATTTTGACCATAGAAAGAGTAACATAGCTGTTTACTGCTTCATATCAATGTTTTTTCTCGGTTTAAGCCTTTTTTGGGATAAAACGGGTTTAAGTGTTGTCTACACACACCAAATTCATCGCGAACTCTTACAATTAGTCAAATGCATTGGATTGTCACACATTCTGACCCCAGAAAGAGTATCAAAGCTGGTTACTGCTTTGAATCAATATTTTCTCTGTTTTAGCCTGTTTCGGGACAAGATGGGTAAAAGTGGTGTCTAAACACTCCAAATTCACCCTGAACTCTTATAACTAGTCAAATGCATTTGATTGTTACATATTTTGACCCTAGAAAGAGTAACATAGCTATTTACTGGTTCGAATCAATGTTTTCTCTCGGTTTTAGCCTGTTTTGTCGGTTTAAGCCTCTTTTGGGATAAAATTGGTTTAATTGTTGCCTAAACACTCCAAATTCATCCTGAAGTCTTACAATTAGTCAAATGCATTGGATTATTACATATTTTGACCCTAGATAGAGTAACATAGCTGTTTACTGCTTCATATCAATGTTTTTTCTCGGTTTAAGCTTTTTTGGAATAAAACGGGTTTAAGTGTTGTCTAAACACTCGAAATTCATCCCGAACTCTTACAGCTAGTCAAATGCATTGGATTGTCACACATTCTGACCCTAGAAACAGTAACAAAGCTATTTACTGCTTAGAATCAACGTTTTCTCGGTTTTAGCCTGTTTTCTTGGTTTAAGCCTGATTTAGGATAAAACGGGTTTAAGTGTTGTCTAAACACTCCAAATTCATCCCGAACTCTTACAGCTAGTCAAATGCATTGGATTGTCTCACATTCTGACCCTAGAAACAGTAACAAAGCTATTTACTGCTTAGAATCAACGTTTTCTCGGTTTTAGCCTGTTTCGGGACAAAATGGGTAAAGTGGTGTCTAAACCCTCCAAATTCAACCCGAACTCTTTTAATTAGTCAAATGCAATGGATTGTTACATATTTTGACCCTATAAAGAGTAATATAGTGGTTTACTGCTTTGAATCAATGTTTTCTCTCGGTTTTAGCCTGTTTTCTCGGTTTAAGCCTGTTTTGGGATAAAACGGGTTTAAGTGTTGTTTAAACACTCCAAATTCATCCCGAACTCTTACAACTAGTCAAATGCATTGGATTGTCACACATTCTGACCCTAGAAGCAGTAACAAAGCTGTTTACTGCTTCGAATCAATGTTTTCTCGGTTTTAGCCTGTTTCGGGACCCAATGGCTAAAAGTGGTGTCTAAACACTCCAAATTCCATCCGAACTCTCATAATTAGTTAAATGCATTGGATTGTTACATATTTTGACCCTATAAAGAGTAATATAGCGGTTTACTGCTTTGAATCAATGTTTTCTCTCGGTTTTAGCCTGTTTTCTCGGTTTAAGCCTGTTTTGGGATAAAATGGGTTTAAGTGTTGTCTAAACACTCCAAATTCATCCCGAACTCTTACAACTAGTCAAATGCATTGGATTGTCACACATTCTGACCCTAGAAGCAGTAACAAAGCTGTTTACTGCTTCGAATCAATGTTTTCTCGGTTTTAGCCTGTTTCGGGACCCAATGGCTAAAAGTGGTGTCTAAACACTCCAAATTCAATCCGAACTCTCATAATTAGTCAAATGCATTGGATTGTTACATATTTTGACCCTATAAAGAGTAATATAGCGGTTTACTGCTTTGAATCAATGTTTTCTCTCGGTTTTAGCCTGTTTTCTCGGTTTAAGCCTGTTTTGGGATAAAACGGGTTTAAGTGTTGTCTAAACACTCCAAATTCATCATGAACTCTTACAACTAGTCAAATGCATTGTATTGTTACATATTTTTACCTTAGAAAGAGTAACATAGCTGTTTACTGCTTCGTAACAATTTTTTCTCTCGGTTTTAGCCTGTTTTTGGATAAAACGGGTTTAAGTGTTGTCTAAACACTCCAAATTCAACCCAAACTCTTACAACTAGTCAAATGCATTGGATTGGCAAAAATTCTGACCCTAGAAACATTAACAACTCTGTTTACTGCTTAGAATCATATTTTTCTTGGTTTAGCCAGTTTCGGGACAAAATGGGTAAAAGTGGTGTCGAAACACTCCAAATTCAACCTGAACTCATATAATTAGTCAAATGCATTGGACTGTTACATATTTTTACTCTATAAAGAGTAACATAGCTTTTTACTGCTTCGAATTATTGTTTTCTCTCGGTTTTAGCCTGTTTTGTCGGTTTAAGTCTGTTTTGGGATAAAACGGGTTTAATTGTTGTCTAAACATCCCAAATTCATCCTGAAGTCTTACAATTAGTCAAATGCATTGGATTGTTACATATTTTGACCATAGAAAGAGTAACATAGCTGTTTACTGCTTCATATCAATGTTTTTTCTCGGTTTAAGCCTTTTTTGGGATAAAACGGGTTTAAGTGTTGTCTACACACACCAAATTCATCGCGAACTCTTACAATTAGTCAAATGCATTGGATTGTCACACATTCTGACCCCAGAAAGAGTATCAAAGCTGGTTACTGTTGGGATTTATGAGACAAAGCTCACAAGAGAGGGTAGACAAACACTTGGTGAATGAATCCCCCTTTACCCACAACAAACTAACTCATTCTCAAGGGGGAGGAGAGAACATCAACTTGTGATGAACTCCCCATAAACAAGCTAGATAGAACCCAAATACTAGAGAGTAAGCGGATCCTAACTAGGAGAAGCACTAGTTTGAGACTTATCCTCTTCTAGTATCACAACACTTAGAGTTTGTGTACTTAGGAGAAGGAGGATTAAGAATCAGTAATCTAGGCTAAGTAAAGCAGTAAATAAGAAGAGTTTAGGTGGATTTGAGAAGAGAATAGGCTGCCTTAAGGGCAGCCCCTAACCGCTAATCCTAAACTCTCTACATTGTTAATATGAAACAAGAACACAAGTATAGAGAGGAAATCGGTTTCTCTTCTATTGAATAATAATGTGATGTGTTTTACATATGAGAGATTATACATTAATATAGGAGAAGAAGGTCATATGACCGTTAGACACAAAGAGAGAAGAAGAAGGTGATAGGGACGTTCTCAATTCAACTTGGTGAAAGCGACTTCCTTCCTTCACCAAACGCTCACGTGAATCTTCTCCCTTCCTTCCTTTTCTTTGTGAGATGGGCCTCTCTCTCTTGTAAGGCCTCGTTTTCCTTCTCCTAAGCCACTCAAACTTCGGCCTTTCCATCACATGGACCGAGAGCAGCCCTAAGAGCACGACCGTACGGACGGGCCTTCTCTTCATCGTACGGACGGGCCTGTACGGACGGGCCTGTACGGACGGGCCTGTACGGACGGGCCTTCTCTTCAATGTGTTCACGGCCTAACTGGCCGCTCACCGGACATGGGTCCGTTCACGGACACGGTACATGGTACCGGACACGGTACATGGTCGCTCACGGACACGGACATGGCCTTACCGGCCTTTACATGGCCTTTCCGGCCTGTCTTCTCTTCTTCCAAGGCTCGGCCTTACCGGCCTCTCCTCTCTCCTCCTTGGTACATTCTAATACTCCCCCGCACGCTTGATCGGTGGGACACCATGGGGACCAAAGATCAAGGGTGGACTAGTGTCATCTACCTCATTAAAAACCTCAACAAAGAAAACCTCTTGGGATAAAACTTTGTTAAGGGAAAAAGAGTATAGACTCCACTATCCATGATGTCCCTTGACCTTGGTTTGCAAAGAACTAGCTCCCTTCTCTTCATGATTTGAACCGCTCCTACTCCTTAGCCCACCTTGCCTTTAGCACATTCCTTATGATCTCCATCCTTGCGCCTTTAGAATTTCTTTGAGGCTCTCATAGTCTCCTTTACCCCTTAAACAAGTGATAAAGAAGAAAAGAATAAGTGTTTGCTATGAGGAATATCAAAGAAAATTTCTAAAAGTGTGACAATTTAAGAGAACATATTAAAGACTAAAGACTAGTAATGAAGCTAAGGTAATGAATTTATGAATTAAAATAGAGAAGAGTTTAGAGCACAGCCTTTATGGTGTTTTGATGGATAGGAGGGAGAGAGTTGATCACTGTTGCGGTTTGGAATTCCTCCTTGAGACCGCTCTTCTAACCATGGTTTTAAACCCGGTCAGTTTTATTTGTCAAACTGATACATGTCCACTGAATCGGACATAACTTTCGAACGGCTGCTCGGATTGGTATGATTCCACTTCCACTGGCAAGATGACTCCATGGTCTAGAACTTTTGTGAAGAACGCGGAAGCTGAATCGCAGTGGAAGGGTTTCGTCCGAGTCGATCTTTGAGACGCTTCGGCTGAGCTTTAAGTAAAAACTTTCGCTTGTGGCCGAGCAGAATCTGTGAGGTACGGTCTGAAGTCACTTGATAGTTGATCTCCCCCGTAACCTTTACTTGATGATGGGCTGAAACCTCATCACCTCAGTTGAAACCTTGTGCATCACCGTTCTTGTGCACATCCGATCAACAGTTGAAACCTTGTGCATCACCTTTCTTAAAGACCATTGTGCACATCCGATCAACAACTTGGCACTAACACACATGCTCTTGGACTGATTCATCACATTCCACCAGCTTAACAAAGACTTGGTGGCCCTTGGTTCTAACTCCAGGCATTGTGCTGCGCTCTTACATGGCTATCTTGTAGCCTTCAACCTCGCCACTTCTTCTTCTTGAGATAGTAGGCGAGCTCCACACAATCTTCAAGGCTGAAGCTGAAACCAAATTCAATGGAACAGATTCTAAACAAGAGATTGTTAGAGATTAGAGTATAGAGAATATTACTGAAAAATAAAATAGAATTTAGAGAATAATTAAGAGTATAAATAGAGAACAGAGAATCAGTAACCAAGAGTATAGAAAGTGAGAGTATAAGGGAGAGTATAGGCGGTAGTATAAGATGAATGGAGAGTAGAATAGAGAATCTGCTCAAGAGTTCTTATGGACAGAGTTTAACTCTGTTTTCTTGAGTTGAAAGAAGCTTTGACAGCCAAGAACATCCAAGAAGACAATCTCTTTTGGTGCTTTAATGGCTGAAACACAATGGACCGTTTGGAAAATTAATTTCTCCAGCGGTTTGGGACACTTCTCATGGTAGAATCACTTAAACAGGTGTTCTCCAAGAGTCTAATGCCTTCAAAGATCACGAAAGAGCATATAGAAGATGCTTTCCATGTTCAAAAATCAAATAAAAGAAGAAACACCTTTGGAACAACCTTTTGTCCATTGGTTAAAAGAATGCATCTTGGACCAACTTGAATCTATTTGACCAAGCGGGCCATACATGCTAAAAACAAGAACTCTCTCTTCCCCAAACTCGAATCTGGACACACCATATGGCCAGAAACAAAGCTTTCTCAACCTTGAGAAGAAGAAGAATCGATTTAGTAATTAAGCCTTTAAAGGAAATTTAACAAAAGCTAAATTAAACCTTTAGAGGAAAATTAACTAAATCCTAAGAGAATTAAATCCTAAGAATTTCGTGGCTCATACAAGCACACAAGAACCGTGAATCCTCACCATGAACAACACAATTTGCTCAATGGTTCATCACTTCCCACACATCCCAAAATAAACAAAGCTATTACCAAATCGGTAAAGCTTAAGGATGGGGCTTGTAAAATCGATTTCTTTCCACACACTTGGTCTACAAATTCTAACAAGATAAGAGACCAAGCTTACTCAACAATGAGCTGCTAGAGAATCGATTTAATCAACAAAAGCAAAATTAAAGCTTTAAAGAAACTAAGCTAAGCGATTTAACACCTAAGCAAAGTCTAAACTTTAACTAAGCTAACTCCTAAGAAAACGACTTTGAGAATGAGTTTAAAACACCAAGAACAGAACCTGCTCTGATACCATGTTGGGATTTATGAGACAAAGCTCACAAGAGAGGGTAGACAAACACTTGGTGAATGAATCCCCCTTTACCCACAACAAACTAACTCATTCTCAAGGGGGAGGAGAGAACATCAACTTGTGATGAACTCCCCATAAACAAGCTAGATAGAACCCAAATACTAGAGAGTAAGCGGATCCTAACTAGGAGAAGCACTAGTTTGAGACTTATCCTCTTCTAGTATCACAACACTTAGAGTTTGTGTACTTAGGAGAAGGAGGATTAAGAATCAGTAATCTAGGCTAAGTAAAGCAGTAAATAAGAAGAGTTTAGGTGGATTTGAGAAGAGAATAGGCTGCCTTAAGGGCAGCCCCTAACCGCTAATCCTAAACTCTCTACATTGTTAATATGAAACAAGAACACAAGTATAGAGAGGAAATCGGTTTCTCTTCTATTGAATAATAATGTGATGTGTTTTACATATGAGAGATTATACATTAATATAGGAGAAGAAGGTCATATGACCGTTAGACACAAAGAGAGAAGAAGAAGGTGATAGGGACGTTCTCAATTCAACTTGGTGAAAGCGACTTCCTTCCTTCACCAAACGCTCACGTGAATCTTCTCCCTTCCTTCCTTTTCTTTGTGAGATGGGCCTCTCTCTCTTGTAAGGCCTCGTTTTCCTTCTCCTAAGCCACTCAAACTTCGGCCTTTCCATCACATGGACCGAGAGCAGCCCTAAGAGCACGACCGTACGGACGGGCCTTCTCTTCATCGTACGGACGGGCCTGTACGGACGGGCCTGTACGGACGGGCCTGTACGGACGGGCCTTCTCTTCAATGTGTTCACGGCCTAACTGGCCGCTCACCGGACATGGGTCCGTTCACGGACACGGTACATGGTACCGGACACGGTACATGGTCGCTCACGGACACGGACATGGCCTTACCGGCCTTTACATGGCCTTTCCGGCCTGTCTTCTCTTCTTCCAAGGCTCGGCCTTACCGGCCTCTCCTCTCTCCTCCTTGGTACATTCTAATAGTTACTGCTTTGAATCAATATTTTCTCTGTTTTAGCCTGTTTCGGGACAAGATGGGTAAAAGTGGTGTCTAAACACTCCAAATTCACCCTGAACTCTTATAACTAGTCAAATGCATTTGATTGTTACATATTTTGACCCTAGAAAGAGTAACATAGCTATTTACTGGTTCGAATCAATGTTTTCTCTCGGTTTTAGCCTGTTTTGTCGGTTTAAGCCTCTTTCGGGATAAAATTGGTTTAATTGTTGCCTAAACACTCCAAATTCATCCTGAAGTCTTACAATTAGTCAAATGCATTGGATTATTACATATTTTGACCCTAGATAGAGTAACATAGCTGTTTACTGCTTCATATCAATGTTTTTTCTCGGTTTAAGCTTTTTTGGAATAAAACGGGTTTAAGTGTTGTCTAAACACTCCAAATTCATCCCGAACTCTTACATCTAGTCAAATGCATTGGATTATCTCACATTCTGACCCTAGAAACAGTAACAAAGCTATTTACTGCTTAGAATCAACGTTTTCTCGGTTTTAGCCTGTTTCGGGACAAAATGGGTAAAGTGGTGTCTAAACCCTCCAAATTCAACCCGAACTCTTTTAATTAGTCAAATGCAATGGATTGTTACATATTTTGACCCTATAAAGAGTAATATAGCGGTTTACTGCTTTGAATCAATGTTTTCTCTCGGTTTTAGCCTGTTTTCTCGGTTTAAGCCTGTTTTGGGATAAAACGGGTTTAAGTGTTGTCTAAACACTCCAAATTCATCATGAACTCTTACAACTAGTCAAATGCATTGTATTGTTACATATTTTTACCTTAGAAAGAGTAACATAGCTGTTTACTGCTTCGTAACAATTTTTTCTCTCGGTTTTAGCCTGTTTTTGGATAAAACGGGTTTAAGTGTTGTCTAAACACTCCAAATTCAACCCAAACTCTTACAACTAGTCAAATGCATTGGATTGGCAAAAATTCTGACCCTAGAAACATTAACAACTCTGTTTACTGCTTAGAATCATATTTTTCTTGGTTTAGCCAGTTTCGGGACAAAATGGGTAAAAGTGGTGTCGAAACACTCCAAATTCAACCTGAACTCATATAATTAGTCAAATGCATTGGACTGTTACATATTTTTACTCTATAAAGAGTAACATAGCTTTTTACTGCTTCGAATTATTGTTTTCTCTCGGTTTTAGCCTGTTTTGTCGGTTTAAGTCTGTTTTGGGATAAAACGGGTTTAATTGTTGTCTAAACATCCCAAATTCATCCTGAAGTCTTACAATTAGTCAAATGCATTGGATTGTTACATATTTTGACCATAGAAAGAGTAACATAGCTGTTTACTGCTTCATATCAATGTTTTTTCTCGGTTTAAGCCTTTTTTGGGATAAAACGGGTTTAAGTGTTGTCTACACACACCAAATTCATCGCGAACTCTTACAATTAGTCAAATGCATTGGATTGTCACACATTCTGACCCCAGAAAGAGTATCAAAGCTGGTTACTGCTTTGAATCAATATTTTCTCTGTTTTAGCCTGTTTCGGGACAAGATGGGTAAAAGTGGTGTCTAAACACTCCAAATTCACCCTGAACTCTTATAACTAGTCAAATGCATTTGATTGTTACATATTTTGACCCTAGAAAGAGTAACATAGCTATTTACTGGTTCGAATCAATGTTTTCTCTCGGTTTTAGCCTGTTTTGTCGGTTTAAGCCTCTTTCGGGATAAAATTGGTTTAATTGTTGCCTAAACACTCCAAATTCATCCTGAAGTCTTACAATTAGTCAAATGCATTGGATTATTACATATTTTGACCCTAGATAGAGTAACATAGCTGTTTACTGCTTCATATCAATGTTTTTTCTCGGTTTAAGCTTTTTTGGAATAAAACGGGTTTAAGTGTTGTCTAAACACTCGAAATTCATCGCGAACTCTTACAATTAGTCAAATGCATTGGATTGTCACACATTCTGACCTGAGAAAGAGTAACAAAGCTGGTTACTTCTTTGAATAAATATTTTCTCTGTTTTAGCCTGTTTCAGGACAAGATGGGTAAAAGTGGTGTCTAAACACTCCAAATTCAACCCGAACTCTTGTAACTAGTCAAATGCATTGGATTGTTACATATTTTTACCCTAGAAAGAGTAACATAGCTTTTTACTGCTTCGAATCATTGTTTTCTCTTGGTTTTAGCCTGTTTTGTCGGTTTAAGCATGTTTTGGGATAAAACGGCTTTAAGTGTTGTCTAAACACTCCAAATTCATCATGAACTCTTACAACTAGTCAAATGCATTGTATTGTTACATATTTTTACCTTAGAAATAGTAACATAGCTGTTTACTGCTTCGTAACAATTTTTTCTCTCGGTTTTAGCCTGTTTTTGGATAAAACGGGTTTAAGTGTTGTCTAAACACTCCAAATTCAACCCAAACTCTTACAACTAGTCAAATGCATTGGATTGGCAAACATTCTGACCCTAGAAACATTAACAACTCTGTTTACTGCTTAGAATCATATTTTTCTCGGTTTAGCCAGTTTCGGGACAAAATGGGTAAAAGTGGTGTCGAAACACTCCAAATTCAACCTGAACTCATATAATTAGTCAAATGCATTGGACTGTTACATATTTTTACTCTATAAAGAGTAACATAGCTTTTTACTGCTTCGAATTATTGTTTTCTCTCGGTTTTAGCCTGTTTTGTCGGTTTAAGTCTGTTTTGGGATAAAACGGGTTTAATTGTTGTCTAAACATCCCAAATTCATCCTGAAGTCTTACAATTAGTCAAATGCATTGGATTGTTACATATTTTGACCATAGAAAGAGTAACATAGCTGTTTACTGCTTCATATCAATGTTTTTTCTCGGTTTAAGCCTTTTTTGGGATAAAACGGGTTTAAGTGTTGTCTACACACACCGAATTCATCGCGAACTCTTACAATTAGTCAAATGCATTGGATTGTCACACATTCTGACCCCAGAAAGAGTATCAAAGCTGGTTACTGCTTTGAATCAATATTTTCTCTGTTTTAGCCTGTTTCGGGACAAGATGGGTAAAAGTGGTGTCTAAACACTCCAAATTCACCCTGAACTCTTATAACTAGTCAAATGCATTTGATTGTTACATATTTTGACCCTAGAAAGAGTAACATAGCTATTTACTGGTTCGAATCAATGTTTTCTCTCGGTTTTAGCCTGTTTTGTCGGTTTAAGCCTCTTTCGGGATAAAATTGGTTTAATTGTTGCCTAAACACTCCAAATTCATCCTGAAGTCTTACAATTAGTCAAATGCATTGGATTATTACATATTTTGACCCTAGATAGAGTAACATAGCTGTTTACTGCTTCATATCAATGTTTTTTCTCGGTTTAAGCTTTTTTGGAATAAAACGGGTTTAAGTGTTGTCTAAACACTCGAAATTCATCGCGAACTCTTACAATTAGTCAAATGCATTGGATTGTCACACATTCTGACCTGAGAAAGAGTAACAAAGCTGGTTACTTCTTTGAATAAATATTTTCTCTGTTTTAGCCTGTTTCGGGACAAGATGGGTAAAAGTGGTGTCTAAACACTCCAAATTCAACCCGAACTCTTGTAACTAGTCAAATGCATTGGATTGTTACATATTTTTACCCTAGAAAGAGTAACATAGCTTTTTACTGCTTCGAATCATTGTTTTCTCTTGGTTTTAGCCTGTTTTGTCGGTTTAAGCATGTTTTGGGATAAAACGGCTTTAAGTGTTGTCTAAACACTCCAAATTCATCATGAACTCTTACAACTAGTCAAATGCATTGTATTGTTACATATTTTTACCTTAGAAATAGTAACATAGCTGTTTACTGCTTCGTAACAATTTTTTCTCTCGGTTTTAGCCTGTTTTTGGATAAAACGGGTTTAAGTGTTGTCTAAACACTCCAAATTCAACCCAAACTCTTACAACTAGTCAAATGCATTGGATTGGCAAACATTCTGACCCTAGAAACATTAACAACTCTGTTTACTGCTTAGAATCATATTTTTCTCGGTTTAGCCAGTTTCGGGACAAAATGGGTAAAAGTGGTGTCTAAACACTCCAAATTCAACCCGAACTCTTATAATTAGTCAAATGCATTGGATTGTTACATATTTTTACTCTAGAAAGAGTAACATAGCTTTTTACTGCTTCGAATTAATGTTTTCTCTCGGTTTTAACCTGTTTTGTCGGTTTAAGCCTGTTTTGGGATAAAACGGGTTTAATTTTTGTCTAAACATCCCAAATTCATCCTGAAGTCTTACAATTAGTCAAATGCATTGGATTGTTACATATTTTGACCCTAGAAAGAGTAACATAGCTGTTTACTGCTTCATATCAATGTTTTTTCTCGGTTTAAGCCTTTTTAGGGATAAAACGGGTTTAAGTGTTGTCTACACACTCCAAATTCATCGCGAACTCTTACAATTAGTCAAATGCATTGGATTGTCACAGATTCTGACCCCAGGAAGAGTAACAAAGCTGGTTATTAGAATGTACCAAGGAGGAGAGAGGAGAGGCCGGTAAGGCCGAACCTTGGAAGAAGAGAAGAAAGGCCGGAAAGGCCATGTAAAGGCCGGTAAGGCCATGTACCGTGTCCGGTACCATGTACCGTGTCCGTGAACGGACCCATGTCCGGAGAGCGGCCAGTTAGGCCGTGAACACATTGAAGAGCAGGCCTGTCCGTACAGGCCCGTCCGTACAGGCCCGTCCGTACAGGCCCGTCCGTACAGGCCCGTCCGTACTATTAGTATATATGAAGGAGAAGAGAGAGTGAGGCCGGTGAGGCCGAGCTGCACAAGGAAGAAGAGAGTGGCCGGTAAGGCTGCTAGTACAAGAAGTGTGGCCGGTAAGGCCATGAGTGGTGTGGGAGCGGCCAGTAAGGCCGTGAGCACAATAAGAGTGGCCAATAAGGCCATGTGGGCCGTGAGAGCAAGGAGAGTGGTCAGCAAGGCCATAAGTGCAATATAAGAAGAACAAAGGCCTTATAAGAAGAAGAAGCCCAAGAAGAAGGAAATATCTCACAAGGAAGGGAAGAAGGATCCAATGGCCATAAGGGAAGGAGATCTAACGGTCACAAGGCATGGAAGGGAAGGAAATCACGTGTGGCTTTGGTTGGGAAGCATAGCGAGTCAACCAAAGACAAGGAGCTGTCCCTTTCATCTCTCCTTTGAATCCCTTGTGTGCCTAACGGCTCTATGCCTTTGTTTTCTCTATATTAAGCTGTAATTCTCTCATATGTAATATATCACAATATTATTCAATAGAAGAGAAACCGATTTCCTCTCTATACTTGTGTTCTTGTTTCATATTAACAATGTAGAGAGTTTAGGATTAGCGGTTAGGGGCTGCCCTTAAGGCAGCCTATTCTCTTCTCAAATCCACCTAAACTCTTCTTATTTACTGCTTTACTTAGCCTAGATTACTGATTCTTAATCCTCCTTCTCCTAAGTACACAAACTCTAAGTGTTGTGATACTAGAAGAGGATAAGTCTCAAACTAGTGCTTCTCCTAGTTAGGATCCGCTTACTCTCTAGTATTTGGGTTCTATCTAGCTTGTTTATGGGGAGTTCATCACAAGTTGATGTTCTCTCCTCCCCCTTGAGAATGAGTTAGTTTGTTGTGGGTAAAGGGGGATTCATTCACCAAGTGTTTGTCTACCCTCTCTTGTGAGCTTTGTCTCATAAATCCCAACATGGTATCAGAGCAGGTTCTGTTCTTGGTGTTTTAAACTCATTCTCAAAGTCGTTTTCTTAGGAGTTAGCTTAGTTAAAGTTTAGACTTTGCTTAGGTGTTAAATCGCTTAGCTTAGTTTCTTTAAAGCTTTAATTTTGCTTTTGTTGATTAAATCGATTCTCTAGCAGCTCATTGTTGAGTAAGCTTGGTCTCTTATCTTGTTAGAATTTGTAGACCAAGTGTGTGGAAAGAAATCGATTTTACAAGCCCCATCCTTAAGCTTTACCGATTTGGTAATAGCTTTGTTTATTTTGGGATGTGTGGGAAGTGATGAACCATTGAGCAAATTGTGTTGTTCATGGTGAGGATTCACGGTTCTTGTGTGCTTGTATGAGCCACGAAATTCTTAGGATTTAATTCTCTTAGGATTTAGTTAATTTTCCTCTAAAGGTTTAATTTAGCTTTTGTTAAATTTCCTTTAAAGGCTTAATTACTAAATCGATTCTTCTTCTTCTCAAGGTTGAGAAAGCTTTGTTTCTGGCCATATGGTGTGTCCAGATTCGAGTTTGGGGAAGAGAGAGTTCTTGTTTTTAGCATGTATGGCCCGCTTGGTCAAATAGATTCAAGTTGGTCCAAGATGCATTCTTTTAACCAATGGACAAAAGGTTGTTCCAAAGGTGTTTCTTCTTTTATTTGATTTTTGAACATGGAAAGCATCTTCTATATGCTCTTTCGTGATCTTTGAAGGCATTAGACTCTTGGAGAACACCTGTTTAAGTGATTCTACCATGAGAAGTGTCCCAAACCGCTGGAGAAATTAATTTTCCAAACGGTCCATTGTGTTTCAGCCATTAAAGCACCAAAAGAGATTGTCTTCTTGGATGTTCTTGGCTGTCAAAGCTTCTTTCAACTCAAGAAAACAGAGTTAAACTCTGTCCATAAGAACTCTTGAGCAGATTCTCTATTCTACTCTCCATTCATCTTATACTACCGCCTATACTCTCCCTTATACTCTCACTTTCTATACTCTTGGTTACTGATTCTCTGTTCTCTATTTATACTCTTAATTATTCTCTAAATTCTATTTTATTTTTCAGTAATATTCTCTATACTCTAATCTCTAACAATCTCTTGTTTAGAATCTGTTCCATTGAATTTGGTTTCAGCTTCAGCCTTGAAGATTGTGTGGAGCTCGCCTACTATCTCAAGAAGAAGAAGTGGCGAGGTTGAAGGCTACAAGATAGCCATGTAAGAGCGCAGCACAATGCCTGGAGTTAGAACCAAGGGCCACCAAGTCTTTGTTAAGCTGGTGGAAGGTGATGAATCAGTCCAAGAGCATGTGTGTTAGTGCCAAGTTGTTGATCGGATGTGCACAATGGTCTTTAGGAAAGGTGATGCACAAGGTTTCAACTGTTGATTGGATGTGCACAAGAACGGTGATGCACAAGGCTTCAACTGAGGTGATGAGGTTTCAGCCCATCATCAAGTAAAGGTTACGGGGGAGATCAAGTGACTTCAGACCGTACCTCACAGATTCTGCTCGGCCACAAGCAAAAGTCTTTACTTAAAGCTCAGCCGAAGCGTCTCAAAGATCGACTCGGACGAAACCCTTCCACTGCGATTCGGCTTCCGCGTTCTTCATTAAAGTTCGAGACCACAGAGTCATCTTGCCAGTGGAAGTGGAATCATACCAATCCGAGCAGCCGTTCGAAAGTTATGTCCAATTCAGTGGGCATGTGTCAGTCTGACAAATAAAACTGACCAGGTTTAAAAAAAAAAAACCATGGTTAGAGTAGGAGCGGTCTCAAGGAGGAATTCCAAACCGCAACAGTGATCAACTCTCTCCCTCCTATCCATCAAAACACCATAAAGGCTGTGCTCTAAACTCTTCTCTATTTTAATTCATAAATTCATTACCTTAGTTTCATTACTAGTCTTTAGTCTTTAATATGTTCTCTTAAATTGTCACACTTTTAGAAATTTTCTTTGATATTCCTCATAGCAAACACTTATTCTTTTCTTCTTTATCACTTGTTTAAGGGGTAAAGGAGACTATGAGAGCCTCAAAGAAATTCTAAAGGCGCAAGGATGGAGATCATAAGGAATGTGCTAAAGGCAAGGTGGGCTAAGGAGTAGGAGCGGTTCAAATCATGAAGAGAAGGGAGCTAGTTCTTTGCAAACCAAGGTCAAGGGACATCATGGATAGTGGAGTCTATACTCTTTTTCCCTTAACAAAGTTTTATCCCAAGAGGTTTTCTTTGTTGAGGTTTTTAATGAGGTAGATGACACTAGTCCACCCTTGATCTTTGGTCCCCATGGTGTCCCACCGATCAAGCGTGCGGGGGAGTATTAGAATGTACCAAGGAGGAGAGAGGAGAGGCCGGTAAGGCCGAACCTTGGAAGAAGAGAAGAAAGGCCGGAAAGGCCATGTAAAGGCCGGTAAGGCCATGTACCGTGTCCGGTACCATGTACCGTGTCCGTGAACGGACCCATGTCCGGAGAGCGGCCAGTTAGGCCGTGAACACATTGAAGAGCAGGCCTGTCCGTACAGGCCCGTCCGTACAGGCCCGTCCGTACAGGCCCGTCCGTACAGGCCCGTCCGTACTATTAGTATATATGAAGGAGAAGAGAGAGTGAGGCCGGTGAGGCCGAGCTGCACAAGGAAGAAGAGAGTGGCCGGTAAGGCTGCTAGTACAAGAAGTGTGGCCGGTAAGGCCATGAGTGGTGTGGGAGCGGCCAGTAAGGCCGTGAGCACAATAAGAGTGGCCAATAAGGCCATGTGGGCCGTGAGAGCAAGGAGAGTGGTCAGCAAGGCCATAAGTGCAATATAAGAAGAACAAAGGCCTTATAAGAAGAAGAAGCCCAAGAAGAAGGAAATATCTCACAAGGAAGGGAAGAAGGATCCAATGGCCATAAGGGAAGGAGATCTAACGGTCACAAGGCATGGAAGGGAAGGAAATCACGTGTGGCTTTGGTTGGGAAGCATAGCGAGTCAACCAAAGACAAGGAGCTGTCCCTTTCATCTCTCCTTTGAATCCCTTGTGTGCCTAACGGCTCTATGCCTTTGTTTTCTCTATATTAAGCTGTAATTCTCTCATATGTAATATATCACAATATTATTCAATAGAAGAGAAACCGATTTCCTCTCTATACTTGTGTTCTTGTTTCATATTAACAATGTAGAGAGTTTAGGATTAGCGGTTAGGGGCTGCCCTTAAGGCAGCCTATTCTCTTCTCAAATCCACCTAAACTCTTCTTATTTACTGCTTTACTTAGCCTAGATTACTGATTCTTAATCCTCCTTCTCCTAAGTACACAAACTCTAAGTGTTGTGATACTAGAAGAGGATAAGTCTCAAACTAGTGCTTCTCCTAGTTAGGATCCGCTTACTCTCTAGTATTTGGGTTCTATCTAGCTTGTTTATGGGGAGTTCATCACAAGTTGATGTTCTCTCCTCCCCCTTGAGAATGAGTTAGTTTGTTGTGGGTAAAGGGGGATTCATTCACCAAGTGTTTGTCTACCCTCTCTTGTGAGCTTTGTCTCATAAATCCCAACACTGGTTACTGCTTTGAATCAATATTTTCTCTGTTTTAGCTTGTTTCGGGACAAGATGGGTAAAAGTGGTGTCTAAACACTCCAAATTCAACCCGAACTCTTATAACTAGTCAAATGCATTTGATTGTTACATATTTTGACCCTAGGAAGAGTAACATAGCTATTTACTGGTTCGAATCAATGTTTTCTCTCGGTTTTAGCCTGTTTTGTCAGTTTAAGCCTGTTTTGGGATAAAATGGGTTTAATTGTTGTCTAAACACTCCAAATTCATCCTGAAGTCTTACAATAAGTCAAATGCATTGGATTGTTACATATTTTAACCCTAGAAAGAGTAACATAGCTGTTTACTGCTTCATATCAATGTTTTTTCTCGGTTTAAGCCTTTTTGGAATAAAACGGGTTTAAGTGTTGTCTAAACACTCCAAATTCATTGCGAACTCTTGCAATTAGTCAAATGCATTGGATTGTCACACATTCTGACCCAAGATAGAGTGACAAAGCTGGTTACTTCTTTGAATAAATATTTTCTCTGTTTTAGCCTGTTTCGGGACAAAATGGGTAAAAGTGGTGTCTAAACACTCCAAATTCAACCCGAACTCTTATAATTAGTCAAATGCATTGGATTGTTACATATTTTGACCTTAGAAAGAGTAACATAGCTTTTTACTTCTTCGAATCAATGTTTTCTCTCGGTTTTAACCTGTTTTGTCAGTTTAAGCTATAGAACAACACACCACTGTCCGTACGACCGTACGGCCGTCCGTACGACCGACCAGCCTAGTGGGCCGTCCGTACAATGGTGAGGTTACCAAGCTCAGCCCATCAACCAATTCCTCCAACGGCTAACTAAGCCCCTAAAACAGTCAAATACCTTCGAGAACCTTCCCCTTTGGCCGTTAGAGGTGCAGCGCAAGTGGGCATTCAAATGAAGAGGTCACATGTGTGTTTAATGAGATGTCACTATCTCTATGTATATTTGTGCATAGTATCTTAGGGAGAATATCCTCTTTGTATCTCTCTATAAATGTATTGTAAGTATGATCTAAATAAAGTAAGAAAAAGGGTTTATCTCTCTTTCTCCACTACTCTCTTTCAATCGCTCACTCTCCTCACTCTCCTCCCACACTACTCGCTCTTAAACTCTAGGTTACACTCATCTCTCTTCTTGAATTCTTACATGGTATCAGAGCATATACGCTCCTGATTCTCAATCTCACACCCACCAAACTACTTCCGCTCCACCTCTCTCCTTGTTTCTCTTCTGTTACGACTTTGAAAGTCAAGTCTCTTTATCCATTGGATAATACCTTTACCCAACGGTTACTTCGACATGGAAGGCTCTAAGACCTTGATTGTTCCAGTTACTCTCAAGGGAGAAAACTATTTGTTGTGGGCAAGGACCACAAAGACAGCCCTATGTGGCCGAGGCCTTTGGTCTCATATAGAGACGAGCGAAGCTCCAAGTGGTGAGAACACCAAGGAAGGCAAGGATCTTGCCGGTGATGAAAGGAACAAATGGTTTCAAGAAGACCAAGGAGTCCTAGCCATCATTCAAACCTCACTTGATGCCCCTATCCTTGAGGCTTACTCCTATTGCGAAACTGCAAAGGACTTATGGGACACTCTCAAGAACGTGTTTGGGAATGTTACCAATGTCAACCGTATCTTTGAGATTAAGAGGGCTATTAACAATCTCAATCAAGAAGATATGGAGTTCACCAAGCATTTTGGGAAGTTTAGGTCCTTGTGGGCTGAACTAGAGATGCTTAGGCCGACGACAATAGATCCGGCCATACTGAATGAGAGGCGTGAACAAGATAAGGTGTTTGGTCTGCTCTTGACCCTAAACCCCTCCTACAACGACCTCATCAAGCACATCTTGCGGTCAGATAAGCTTCCAAGCCTTGACGACGTTTGCAACCAAATCCAAAAGGAGCATGGCTCCATGGGACTGTTTGGCAGCAAAGGAGAGCTAGTGACCACCAACAAAGTTGAGATGGCGTCCGCAAACCGAGGCTACTACAAACCGGATGACAAGAACCCACCGGTATGTGAGCACTGCAAGAAGGTTGGCCACTTCAAGAGCCGCTGCTGGATTCTTCATCCACACCTTCGCATTAACCGTGGAGGACAAAGCCGCGAAGGACCGCCGAGAGCCCATCAAGCAGCTGTGGTGGGAGAGACACCAACTCCCGAACCAAACCAACAAGCTGTCGGAGGAAATGGAACTGCACTCGCTGCCTCCTCCGAGCTGGTGAGGCGATCTGACCTTGATGCACTCATCAAAGCCCTCAAGGAGGCCACCGGTAAAACCTTTCTTGCTTTAAACAAAAATAAGCCTCTTATTGTTGATTCTGGTGCATCACATCATATGATTAGTGATTCTAGGTTGATTAGTGATATTAAACCTGCTAATGGTAATGTGGTGATAGCTAATGGTGAGAAGGTACCAGTTAAAGGCATAGGGAATTTGAAATTATTTGATAAGGAAACTAAAGCCTTGTATATGCCAAATTTTACATCTAACTTACTATCAGTTAAGAGAGCCACCACTGATTTAAATTGTTATACAATATTTGGTCCTAACAAGGTTCATTTTCAGGATATTGAGACTAGTAAAGTTCTTGGCCAAGGAGGCTCCAAGGATGATCTCTATGTGCTTGAGGACTTGAATCTATCTTCTTCTTCTGCATCTTGTTTTAATTCGGTTATTGTTAAACCTAGTGATTCTATTTTACATGCTAGGCTAGGACATCCTCACACTAGAGCTTTAAATCTGATGTTTCCTAATATTTCTTTTAAAAATGATGAGTGTGAAGCTTGTATTCTTGGTAAACATTGCAAATCTGTTTTTCCTAAGTCTAGTACTATTTACGAAAATTGTTTTGATTTGGTTCATTCTGATGTTTGGACATCACCTTGCCAATCTAGAAAGAATCAAAAATATTTTGTTACCTTTATTGATGAAAAATCAAAATACACTTGGTTGACTTTACTTCCTTCCAAAGATAGAGTTCTTGAGGCTTTCACTAACTTTCAAAAATATGTTACTAACCACTATAATGCAAAGATTAAAATTTTGAGATCAGATAATGGTGGGGAGTACACAAGTCATGCTTTTAAACAATACCTAGCTAATCATGGAATTATTCACCAAACTAGCTGTCCCTACACACCACAACAAAATGGAGTGGCTGAGAGGAAGAACAGGCACCTCATGGAGGTAGCACGGTCTATGATGTTTCACACAAGGGTTCCAAAACGTTTTTGGGGAGATGCTGTACTTGCCGCCTGTTATCTCATCAACCGCACACCAACAAAGATCCTTCATGACATATCCCCATTTGAGGTATTAAACAAGGTAAAACCCACATTTGATCACTTAAGGGTGTTTGGTTGTGTTTGCTATGTATTGCGACCAGGTGAACAACGAGACAAGCTTGATGCCAAGAGCGTTAAAAGTATGTTTCTTGGCTACTCCACTACACAAAAAGGCTACAAGTGTTATGAGCCAGATATGAAGCGGGTCCTAGTGTCTCGTGATGTCAAGTTTGTAGAATCACAAGGGTTCTATGATGAGAACAACTGGGCCGAACTTCGCAGCCTCTCAACCTCCTCATCCGACCGGACACAAAACCTACGCATTATACTTGAGCGGCTAGGCATTGAAAACGATCGAGTCACCAACGAACCGGCCGGGCCAAACTTACCAGAGGACCATGTTCCACCTCCTGAACCTGACCCCGAGGCACCAGACGTACCAACCGATGTCTCTCCTCCTCCGGACGCCAATGCTGACCCGCCTCTAGCGGACGCGGCGCCACTCGAGGAACACGACATACAAGGGAGTGGTGACTCTGATGCTGGGCCTATAGTTCCCCTTAGACGGAGTCAGCGCCTCAAGTTTCATCCCAACAATTGGAAGAACATTCGGGTATACTACAACAACATGGCCGTTGCACACCCGATTCAGGCAGTATGCTCGCTTGCTCATTTCCCTTTGGATCATCAAGTCTTCCTTGGCCACATTGACAAAAACTGGATCCCACAGACCTACGATGAGGCCAAGGACCACAAGGAGTGGCAAGATGCGATCAGGGCCGAGAACACGGCCATGGTTCAAAACCATACATGGGATGAAGCCGATTTACCCATGGGCAAGAAGGCTGTCACGTCGCGCTATGTCTTCACTATTAAGTATAAGAGCAATGGGGATATCGAACGCTACAAAGCACGTCTTGTCGCACGAGGATTCACACAAACGTATGGGGAGGATTATCTTGATACGTTTGCTCCGGTGGCCAAGCTTCATACTGTTTGCGTGGTCCTCTCTCTCGCCACCAACCTCGATTGGGAACTGTGGCAAATGGATGTCAAGAATGCATTCTTGCAAGGAGAACTCGAAGATGAAGTGTATATGCGGCCACCACCTGGCTTAGAGGACACCATTGGTCCAGGAAAGGTTTTAAAACTCAACAAAGCAATCTACGGTTTAAAACAGTCCCCAAGAGCATGGTACCACAAGCTGAGCACCACACTTCTTGACAAAGGCTTTCACAAATCTGAGGCTGACCACACTCTCTTCACATTACCAAGTACTGAAGGTATAGTTGTCATTCTAGTGTATGTTGATGATATCATCATAACCGGAAGTGACAAGGTAGGTATTCAAGACACTAAAAACTTTCTGAAATCAGTCTTTGACATTAAAGACCTTGGGGAATTGAAATATTTCCTTGGGATAGAAGTATATAGATCAGATGAAGGATTATTTTTGTCACAAAGGAAATATGCTCTTGACTTGTTGAGTGAGGCAGGGAAATTAGGAGCAAAAGCAGTGTCAACACCTCTTGAAGAGAACTACAAGGCTGGAGGACAGGAGGAGCTCAATACAGCTCCGTTCACGGAAGTCAGCCTCTACCGGCGTCTCGTAGGTAAGCTTATCTACCTAACCATCACACGGCCTGACATTTGTTTTGCTGTGAATCAGGCGAGCCAGCACATGAAGAATCCAACTGTCCACCACTGGAACATGGTGAACCGAATCCTCAGATACATCAAAGGCTCGCCTGGACAAGGTATTTGGATGGGACGCAACAAGAACACCGAACTAGTGGGCTATTGCGACGCTGACTATGCCGGAGATCGTGAAGACCGTCGCTCTACTACTGGGTACTGCACATTCCTCGGTGGTAACTTAGTCACTTGGAAGAGCAAGAAACAAAAGGTCGTATCACTTTCAAGTGCTGAATCCGAATATAGAGCCATGAGGAAGCTTACAACTGAACTAATGTGGCTCAAGGCACTCCTCAAGGACCTGGGAATTGAATCAACAAAGCCAATCACAATGCATTGTGATAATGAAACCGCCATTCATATAGCAACTAATTCGGTGTTTCACGAGAGAACCAAACATATTGAAGTAGATTGTCATAAGGTCCGAGAGCAGATCAAGCTTGGAGTTGTCCTACTGTGCCATACCGAAAGCAAGGAACAACTAGCCGACATACTCACCAAAGCAGCAAGCCCACAAGTGTGCGAGTACATTCATTCAAAACTTGGACTTCTGGACCTCACTCGGCCATGAGTTCATAGCTTGGCACCTACACTCTTTTTCCCTTATGTATAGTTTTTCCCAAGTGGTTTTCTATACTGAGTTTTTTTTTTTAATGAGGTGGGTGCCCATGTTGTCAAGCTTGATCAACTCTGTAGGTCAAGCTTGAGGTGGAGAATGGAACAGCACACCACTGTCTGTACGACCGTACGGCCGTCCGTACGACCGACCAGCCTAGTGGGCCGTCCGTACAATGGTGAGGTTACCAAGCTCAGCCCATCAACCAATTTCTCCAACGGCTAACTAAGCCCCTAAAACAGTCAAATACCTTCGAGAACCTTCCCCTTTGGCCGTTAGAGGTGCAGCGCAAGTGGGCATTCAAATGAAGAGGTCACATGTGTGTTTAATGAGATGTCACTATCTCTATGTATATTTGTGCATAGTATCTTAGGGAGAATATCCTCTTTGTATCTCTCTATAAATGTATTGTAAGTATGATCTAAATAAAGTAAGATAAAGGGTTTATCTCTCTTTCTCCAATACTCTCTTTCAATCGCTCACTCTCCTCACTCTCCTCCCACACTACTAGCTCTTAAACTCTAGGTTACACTCATCTCTCTTCTTGAATTCTTACATAAGCCTGTTTTATTGATCATGAATCACCTTGGGACTTGGTCATGTCCGTACGGCTGTCCGTACGGCCGTCCGTACGAGTATATGGCCGAGTGTCCATATGGCCGAGTTCTATCAAGACATATGGAAGAGAGAAGGGGCCTGGTCCTCTTAAGGCCCAAGTGAAGGACCCAAAGTTCCTATTGTAGCCGTTGGGAGATAAGGAGGAACATGATCACGGGCTGGCTTCGTCCTAGGAGACCATGACCGGTCACTATCACCATTGGGATCTTCTCTATCTCTCTCTCTATGCCCCTATCACCCACTTGTTAATTCAAAAGTATGTAACCCTAGTTTGTCCTCCTATTTAAAGTATGTAGCCGACATTGTAATAAGCATACTAATGGAATATCATTCTTCTCTTATTCTCTTTGTTCTTCACTCATCTAAACCCTCTTCACTCTTACACTTCTAGCTTAACTTCCGCTTAAACCAACATGGTATCAGAGCCAGTTTGCTATTCCTAACGATCTTACTCAACTCTTCTTCTATTCTTCAACTTTTCTCATTCAATCTTTTACTCTTGCTTCTTTTACTCTCCGGGTAATCGCTTTATCCAACGGTCCATAGCTTTAAAACCATGGAAAACGCTAAGCCCATTGTGACACCGGTTGTTCTTAAAGGAACAAACTACTTGCTGTGGTCAAGAACCACAAGAACTGCCCTTGGAGGTCGTGGTCTTTGGAGTCATGTCGAAACCGGCTATACTTCAAAACAAAACCTCAAAGGAGAAGATGAAGGTGCTTCCGAGGTGGAAGTGGAAGAAGAGAGCGAGAGGAAGGCCAAGTGGTTTCAAGAAGACCAAGTTGTCCTCTCTGTTCTTCAGAACTCTCTTCACAAGCCAATCCTTGAAGCATACTCATATTGCGAAACGGCGAGGGAGTTGTGGGACACACTCAAGAATGTGTATGGTAATGTCTCCAACTTGACTCGAGTTTTTGAGGTCAAGAAGGCCATTAGTGAGCTAAATCAAGAAGATTTGGAGTTCACTAGACACCTTGGTAAGTTTCGTGCTCTATGGTCCGAAATTGACATGTTGCGGCCAAGCACACTCGATCCGACGGTGTTGAATGAAAGGAAGGAACAAGACAAGGTCTTTGGCCTTCTCCTCACCTTGAACCCATCTTTCAACGATCTCTTGAAGCACATCCTAAGGGCTGACAAACTTCCGTCCTTTGAAGACATTTGTTCTCAAATTCAGAAAGAACAAGGATCTCTTGACTTGTTTAGCGGTAAGGGGGAGCTTGCAACGGCTAACAAAGGAGTGTATAGGCAAGAAGATAGGAAGGTATGGGTATGTGACCATTGCAAGAAGCGGGGCCATATGAAAGACAAGTGCTGGGTCCTTCATCCCCATCTCAAACCGGCCAAGTTCAAAGCTAACCTCTCCAAGGAAGCGGTAGGTGAAAAAGGGGCCGGGTCATCGAGACAAGGCGAAGAGATGGCCATGACTGCATCCTATGGGGAGGTGGTGAGGAAGTCTGATATAGAAGCCCTTATTCGTTCCATTGCCTCACTCAAAGAATCTGGTATCTTTTTTCTTACCTCTAGACCAAGTAGGTCACTTGTTGTTGACTCGGGTGCTTCTCACCACATGATTAGTAACCCTAGTCTAATTAGCAACATAAAACCGGCTTTAGGGAATGTTATTATTGCTAATGGGGAACAAATACCTGTGAAAGGGATAGGTGACTTGAAACTATTTAATAAGAACTCAAAAGCTTTCTTTATGCCTACTTTTACATCTAATCTCTTATCGGTTAAGAAAGCTACTACTGATTTAAACTGTTATACTATTTTTGGACCTAATAGTGTACATTTTCAGGATATTGAGACTGGAAAGATTCTTGGAGAAGGAGATGCTAGAGGAAACCTCTATGTCCTAGAGAAAACCTCATCAAACTCTTCTAATATGTCTTCCTTTATATCTAGTCTTAGTAGTATTCCAAGTGAGGTGTGGCATGCTAGACTAGGCCACCCTCACTCTCGAGCTTTTGAATTAATGTTGCCTAATGTTTTTTTTGATAACTGTAGTTGTGAGTCTTGTATCCTTGGAAAACATTGCAAGTCTGTTTTTCCCAAATCTACTACCATTTATGAACATTGCTTTGATTTAGTACATACTGATGTGTGGACCTCTCCATGTCTATCTAGAGATAACAACAAGTATTTTGTGACCTTTATTGATGAGAAGTCTAAGTATACATGGCTGACCTTGCTACCATCTAAAGATAGAGTCTATGATGCCTTTGTTAATTTCCAAAACTATGTTACTAATCATTTCAATGCTAAAATAAAGGTACTAAGATCGGATAATGGTGGAGAATATACAAGTCACAAACACAAAGAACATCTAACCAAGCATGGCATACTCCAACAAACAAGTTGTCCTTACACACCCCAACAAAATGGTGTAGCCGAAAGGAAGAATCGACATCTCATGGAAGTGGCACGCTCGATGATGTTCCACACCAATGTCACCAAGAGGTTTTGGGGAGATGCTGTGCTGATGGCATGTTACTTAATCAATAGGACACCAACAAAAGTCTTACAGGACAGGTCACCGAATGAGGTACTCAACAAGGTTAAACCTTCCCTTGAACACTTACGCGTGTTTGGCTGTGTGTGTTTTGTCTTAGTACCAGGTGAACAACGCAGTAAGCTCGATGCTAAGAGCACGAAGTGCATGTTTATCGGCTATTCCGCAAGCCAAAAGGGGTATAAGTGCTATAACCCCTCTACTAGCCGCACACTTATCTCTCGAGATGTGAAGTTTCTTGAAAGTCAAGGCTACTATGAGACAAAGGATTGGGAGAGCTTGAAAGACTTACCAAACTCTCCTTCGGACCGAGCTGCCAACTTGCGATTTCTTCTCAACCATCTTGGCATTACTACACCACTGGAACAGGGGCAACCGCGGGAAGCTCGCACCACTGACACACTGCTCTCACTTGCCACCAGTGAACCGCTATCCGGGACCAATGATGAAGCCATGGCCCCGCAGAGAGACCAGGATGACTCAATACAAGCTATGGAACCAACCGATGATGATCATCCTGAACATGCTGATCAAATAGTCACTCAACCGACGGTTCAACCTAGGAGAAGTGAACGCCTCAGGTTCCACCCGTCCACTTGGAAAGATAAGCGCGTCTACTACAACAATCAAGCTGTCGCTCATCCTATTCAGGCTGTGTGTTCGCTTGCTCAGTTCCCTCCTGATCATGCGGCCTTTCTTGGCAAAGTAGAGGAGCACTTCATTCCTCAGTCGTATGATAAAGCCAAGGACCACCGAGTGTGGGTGGATGCTGTGGCGGATGAAACTGGCGCGATGGTCCGGAACAATACATGGGAAGAGGCAGACCTTCCAAAAGGAAAGAAGGTCGTTAGTTCTAAGTGGGTCTTTACAATCAAGTTCTTGAGTGATGGTGATATTGAACGTCACAAAGCTCGGTTGGTGGCCCGTGGGTTTACTCAAACATATGGGACCGACTACACGGACACCTTTGCTCCGGTTGCCAAACTTCACACAGTCCGGGTTGTTCTTTCTCTGGCCACGAACTTGTCATGGGATCTTTGGCAAATGGATGTCAAGAACGCTTTTCTTCAGGGGGAGCTGGAGGAGGAAGTGTACATGCGCCCTCCGCCCGGCCTGGAAGATATTGTGGCACCCGGCAAGGTTCTCCGCCTTCGCAAGGCCGTATATGGTTTAAAACAGTCTCCACGTGCTTGGTACCATAAGCTGAGCTCCACTCTTATGCATCATGGTTTCACCCGCTCGGAGGCTGATCATACACTTTTCACTCGTAGAACCGACACTGGCCGTGTGGTTGTTCTTATCTATGTTGATGACATCATCGTCTCCGGTGATGACAAGGACGGTATACTAAACACTAAAGCTTTCCTTCACTCTACATTCGATATTAAAGACCTTGGTGAGCTCAAATACTTTCTTGGTATTGAAATGTACCGCTCTTCCGAGGGTTTGTTTCTTTCCCAACGAAAGTATGCTCTTGATCTTTTAAGTGAGACAGGAAAACTTGGTGTGAGACCGGCACCTACACCACTTGAAGAAGGATTCCAGGCCAAGCGAAAGGGGGAGCATCAGCGCCAAACTGCACGAGAAACTTCGCTTGACCCATTAGACGAGCCATATGACAATGTGGCACGATATAGGCGCCTTGTAGGTAAGTTGATTTACCTTACCATAACGAGACCTGATATTTGTTATGCTGTGAATCAGGTAAGCCAGTTCATGAAGGCGCCAACCAAATATCACTGGAGTATGGTGGAAAGAATCCTAGGCTATCTTAAAGGAAGCTCGGGCCAAGGTATATGGATGGGAAAGAACTCCAATACCGAAATTGTGGGCTATTGCGATGCAGACTATGCTGGTGATACATTAGACAGACGCTCAACCACGGGGTACTGTACATTCATTGGAGGCAACCTTGTTACATGGAAATCCAAGAAGCAAAAGGTAGTATCATGTTCGAGTGCTGAAGCTGAGTATAGAGCCATGAGGAAGCTGACCAATGAGCTCACATGGCTTAAGGCACTTCTCAAGGATCTGGGTATCGAGTCAAAGAAGCCAATCATCATGCACTGTGACAATCAAGCAGCCATTCACATTGCAACTAACCCTGTCTTTCATGAAAGAACCAAACATATTGAAGTAGATTGTCACAAAGTTAGAGAGAAGATTCAAGAAGGCGTCACACTCCCATGTTACACCCCAAGTGAAGATCAACTGGCGGACATTTTCACCAAGGCTGCCTGTCCAAGCGTTTGTGAACATATTCATAGCAAACTTGGGCTGGTAGACCTCACACGCCCATGATCTACTTCCCTAGCACATGGACATCACACTCTTTTTCCCTTAACATAGTTTTGTCCCATGAGGTTTTCTATGCTAAGGTTTTTAATGAGGTGGTGTTTCATGTGTTCCAAGCTTAGTCATTTCATTTGGCTAAGCTTGAGGGGGAGTATTGATCATGAATCACCTTGGGACTTGGTCATGTCCGTACGGCTGTCCGTACGGCCGTCCGTACGAGTATATGGCCGAGTGTCCATATGGCCGAGTTCTATCAAGGCATATGGAAGAGAGAAGGGGCCTGGTCCTCTTAAGGCTCAAGTGAAGGACCCAATGTTCCTATTGTAGCCGTTGGGAGATAAGGAGGAACATGATCACGGGCTGGCTTCGTCCTAGGAGACCATGACCGGTCACTATCACCATTGGGATCTTCTCTATCTCTCTCTCTATGTCCCTATCACCCACTTGTTAATTCAAAAGTATGTAGCCCTAGTTTGTCCTCCTATTTAAAGTATGTAGCCGACATTGTAATAAGCATACTAATGGAATATCATTCTTCTCTTATTCTCTTTGTTCTTCACTCATCTAAACCCTCTTCACTCTTACACTTCTAGCTTAACTTCCGCTTAAACCAACATGTTTTGGGATAAAACGGGTTTAATTGTTGTCTAAACACTCCAAATTCATCCTGAAGTCTTACAATTAGTCAAATGCATTGGATTGTTACATATTTTGACACTAGAAAGAGTAACATAGCTGTTTACTGCTTCATATCAATGTTTTTTCTCGGTTTAAGCCTTTTAGGGATAAAACGGGTTTAAGTGTTGTCTACACACTCCAAATTCATCGCGAACTCTTACAATTAGCCAAATGCATTGGATTGTCACACATTCTGACCCCAGAAAGAGTAACAAAGCTGGTTACTGCTTTGAATCAATATTTTCTCTGTTTTAGCCTGTTTCGGGACAAGATGGGTAAAAGTGGTGTCTAAACACTCCAAATTCAACCCGAACTCTTATAACTAGTCAAATGCATTTGATTGTTACATATTTTGACCCTAGGAAGAGTAACATAGCTATTTACTGGTTCGAATCAATGTTTTCTCTCGGTTTTAGCCTGTTTTGTCGGTTTAAGCCTGTTTTGGGATAAAATGGGTTTAATTGTTGTCTAAACACTCCAAATTCATCCTGAAGCCTTACAATTAGTCAAATACATTGGATTGTTACATATTTTGACCCTAGAAAGAGTAACATAGCTGTTTACTGCTTCATATCAATGTTTTTTCTCGGTTTAAGCATTTTTTGGAATAAAACGGGTTTAAGTGTTGTCTAAACACTCCAACTTCATCGCGAACTCTTACATTTAGTCAAATGCGTTGGATTTTCACACATTCTGACCCAAGATAGAGTAACAAAGCTGGTTACTTCTTTGAATAAATATTTTCTCTGTTTTAGCCTGTTTCGGGACAAGATGGGTAAAAGTGGTGTCTAAACACTCCAAATTCAACCCGAACTCTTGTAACTAGTCAAATGCATTTGATTGTTACATATTTTGACCCTAGGAAGAGTAACATAGCTATTTACTGCTTCGAATCAATGTTTTGTCTCGGTTTTAACCTGTTTTGTCGGTTTAAGCCTGTTTTGGGATAAAACGGGTTTAATTGTTGTCTAAACACTCCAAATTCATCCAGAAGTCTTACAATTAGTCAAATGCATTGGATTGTTACATATTTTGACCCTAGAAAGAGTAACATAGCTGTTTACAGCTTCATATCAATGTTTTTTCTCGGTTTAAGCCTTTTTAGGGATAAAACGGGTTTAAGTGTTGTCTACACACTCCAAATTCATCGCGAACTCTTACAATTAGTCAAATGCATTGGATTGTCACACATTCTGACCCCAGAAAGAGTAACAAAGCTGTTTAATGCTTTGAATCAATATTTTCTCTGTTTTAGCCTGTTTCGGGACAAGATGGGTAAAAGTGGTGTCTAAACACTCCAAATTCAACCCGAACTCTTATAACTAGTCAAATGCATTTGATTGTTACATATTTTGACCCTAGGAAGAGTAACATAGCTATTTACTGGTTCGACTCAATATTTTCTCTCGGTTTTAGGCTGTTTTGTCGGTTTAAGCCTGTTTTGGGATAAAATGGGATTAATTGTTGTCTAAACACTCCAAATTCATCCTCAAGTCGTACAATTAGTCAAATGCATTGGATTGTTACATATTTTGACCCTATAAAGAGTAACATAGCTGTTTACTGCTTCATATCAATGTTTTTTCTCGGTTTAAGCCTTTTTTGGAATAAAACGGGTTTAAGTGTTGTCTAAACTGTTGGGATTTATGAGACAAAGCTCACAAGAGAGGGTAGACAAACACTTGGTGAATGAATCCCCCTTTACCCACAACAAACTAACTCATTCTCAAGGGGGAGGAGAGAACATCAACTTGTGATGAACTCCCCATAAACAAGCTAGATAGAACCCAAATACTAGAGAGTAAGCGGATCCTAACTAGGAGAAGCACTAGTTTGAGACTTATCCTCTTCTAGTATCACAACACTTAGAGTTTGTGTACTTAGGAGAAGGAGGATTAAGAATCAGTAATCTAGGCTAAGTAAAGCAGTAAATAAGAAGAGTTTAGGTGGATTTGAGAAGAGAATAGGCTGCCTTAAGGGCAGCCCCTAACCGCTAATCCTAAACTCTCTACATTGTTAATATGAAACAAGAACACAAGTATAGAGAGGAAATCGGTTTCTCTTCTATTGAATAATAATGTGATATCTTACATATGAGAGAATTACAGCTTAATATAGAGAAAACAAAGGCATAGAGCCGTTAGGCACACAAGGGATTCAAAGGAGAGATGAAAGGGACAGCTCCTTGTCTTTGGTTGACTCGCTATGCTTCCCAACCAAAGCCACACGTGATTTCCTTCCCTTCCATGCCTTGTGACCGTTAGATCTCCTTCCCTTATGGCCATTGGATCCTTCTTCCCTTCCTTGTGAGATATTTCCTTCTTCTTGGGCTTCTTCTTCTTATAAGGCCTTTGTTCTTCTTATATTGCACTTATGGCCTTGCTGACCACTCTCCTTGCTCTCACGGCCCACATGGCCTTATTGGCCACTCTTATTGTGCTCACGGCCTTACTGGCCGCTCCCACACCACTCATGGCCTTACCGGCCACACTTCTTGTACTAGCAGCCTTACCGGCCACTCTCTTCTTCCTTGTGCAGCTCGGCCTCACCGGCCTCACTCTCTCTTCTCCTTCATATATACTAATAGTACGGACGGGCCTGTACGGACGGGCCTGTACGGACGGGCCTGTACGGACGGGCCTGTACGGACGGGCCTGCTCTTCAATGTGTTCACGGCCTAACTGGCCGCTCTCCGGACATGGGTCCGTTCACGGACACGGTACATGGTACCGGACACGGTACATGGCCTTACCGGCCTTTACATGGCCTTTCCGGCCTTTCTTCTCTTCTTCCAAGGTTCGGCCTTACCGGCCTCTCCTCTCTCCTCCTTGGTACATTCTAATACTCCCCCGCACGCTTGATCGGTGGGACACCATGGGGACCAAAGATCAAGGGTGGACTAGTGTCATCTACCTCATTAAAAACCTCAACAAAGAAAACCTCTTGGGATAAAACTTTGTTAAGGGAAAAAGAGTATAGACTCCACTATCCATGATGTCCCTTGACCTTGGTTTGCAAAGAACTAGCTCCCTTCTCTTCATGATTTGAACCGCTCCTA